>NC_135232.1:427976407-432776407 GCF_051348905.1 Ranitomeya variabilis | reverse complement strand
CGAATGCCCCTTCTGTGTTTCAGTCCTTCATGCATGACATCTTCCGGAAATATCTGGATAAATTTATGATTATTTATCTGGATGATATTTTGGTTTTTTCTGATGATTGGGAGTCCCATGTGAACCAGGTCAGGATGGTGTTTCAGGTTCTGCGGGAGAATGCTCTATTTGTGAAGGGCTCAAAATGTATCTTTGGGGTACAGAAGGTTTCTTTTTTGGGTTTTATTTTTTCCCTTCTACTGTGGAGATGGACCCAGTCAAGGTCCGTGCCATTCATGACTGGACTCAGCCCACGTCTGTTAAGAGCCTGCAGAAGTTCTTGGGCTTTGCTAATTTTTACCGTCGTTTTATCGCTAATTTTTCCAGCGTGGTTAAACCTTTGACGGATATGACCAAGAAGGGTTCTGATGTTGCTAATTGGTCTCCTGCGGCCGTGGAGGCCTTTCGGGAGCTGAAGCGTCAGTTTACTTCAGCGCCAGACTTGTGCCAGCCGGATGTCTCTCTTCCCTTCCAGGTTGAAGTTGATGCTTCTGAGATTGGTGCAGGGGCTGTTTTGTCGCAAAAAAGTTCTGATGGCTCCGTGATGAAGCCATGCGCCTTCTTTTCAAGAAAATTTTTGCCTGCTGAGCGGAACTATGATGTTGGTAATCGGGAGTTGTTGGCTATGAAGTGGGCAGTTGAGGAGTGGCGACATTGGCTCGAGGGAGCTAGACATCATGTGGTGGTCTTGACTGATCATAAAAATCTGATTTACCTCGAGTCTGCCAAGCGCCTGAATCCTAGACAGGCTCGTTGGTCGTTGTTTTTCTCCCGTTTTGACTTTGTGGTCTCGTACCTGCCTGGTTCGAAGAACGTGAAGGCTGATGCACTTTCTAGGAGTTTTGTGCCTGACTCTCCGGGAGTCTCGGAGCCGGCTGGTATTCTCAGAGAGGGAGTGATTTTGTCTGCCATTTCCCCAGATTTGCGACGAGTGCTGCAGAAATTTCAGGCTGATAGGCCTGATCGTTGCCCACCAGAGAGACTGTTTGTCCCTGACAGATGGACTAGCAGAGTTATTTCTGAGGTTCATTCTTCAGTGTTGGCGGGACATCCTGGGATTTTCGGTACCAGAGATTTGGTGGCTAGGTCCTTTTGGTGGCCTTCCTTGTCGCGGGATGTGCGTTCTTTTGTGCAGTCCTGTGGGATTTGTGCTCGGGCTAAGTCTTGCTGTTCTCGTGCCAGCGGATTGCTTTTGCCCTTGCCTATCCCGAAGAGGCCTTGGACGCACATTTCCATGGATTTCATTTTGGATCTTCCGGTATCTCGGAAGATGTCTGTCATCTGGGTGGTGTGCGATCGTTTTTCTAAAATGGTCCATTTGGTGCCCTTGCCTAAGTTGCCTTCCTCCTCTGATTTGGTCCCTCTGTTCTTTCAGAATGTGGTTCGTTTGCACGGCATCCCTGAGAATATTGTGCCTGACAGAGGATCCCAGTTTGTGTCCAGATTCTGGCGATCCTTTTGTGCTAAGATGGGTATTGATTTGTCTTTTTCGTCGGCTTTTCATCCTCAGACTAATGGCCAGACCGAGCGAACTAATCAGACGTTGGAGACTTATTTGAGATGTTTTGTTTCTGCTGACCAGGACGACTGGGTTACCTTTTTGCCACTGGCCGAGTTTGCCCTTAATAATCGGGCTAGTTCTGCCACTTTGGTTTCACCCTTTTTCTGCAACTCTGGTTTTCATCCTCGTTTCTCCTCGGGCCAGGTTGAACCTTCTGACTGTCCTGGGGTTGATTCTGTGGTGGATAGGTTGCAGCGGATTTGGAACCATGTGGTGGACAATTTGAAATTGTCACAAGACAAGGCCCAGCGTTTTGCCAACCGCCGCCGCGGTGTGGGTCCCCGACTTCGTGTTGGGGATTTGGTTTGGTTGTCTTCTCGGCATGTTCCTTTGAAAGTCTCCTCTCCTAAGTTCAAGCCTCGCTTTATCGGTCCTCATAAGATTTTGGAAATCCTTAACCCGGTGTCTTTTCGCTTGGACCTTCCAGCGTCATTTGCTATTCATAATGTGTTCCATAGGTCCTTGTTGCGGCGGTACGTGGTGCCTATGGTTCCTGCTGTTGAGCCTCCTGCCCCGGTTTTGGTTGAGGGCGAGTTGGAGTACGTGGTGGAGAAGATTCTGGATTCTCGTATCTCTAGACGGAAACTCCAGTATTTAGTTAAGTGGAAAGGCTATGGTCAGGAGGATAATTCCTGGGTTGTCGCCTCTGATGTTCATGCGGCTGATTTGGTTCATGCCTTTCACGCTGCTCATCCTGATCGCCCTGGGGGTCTTGGTGAGGGTTCGGTGACCCCTCCTCAAGGGGGGGGTACTGTTGTGAACTGTGTTTCTGGGCTCCCTCTGGTGGTCACTAACGGTATTGTGTTAGGCATGTCTTGTTGAAGGCCTGAGCTCCAGCTGTGTCGTTAAGCAGCGGGTGTTCCCTATTTAAGTCTCCTCCGGACTCAGTCTCTTGCCTGGAATCGTTGTATCCAGACCTATATGGTCTCCTCCGGATTCCTTTCAGTCTGTCTCATGCAAGAAAAGCTAAGTCCGTTTTGTATAATTTGGATCGTTTGCATTTTTCAGTGTCTTTGTCCAGCTTGCTTAATATTTGATTTTCTGGCTCGCTGGAAGCTCTAGGGGGCTGATATTCTCCCTCCGCACCATCAGTCGGTGTGGGGGTTCTTGAATGTTCAGCGTGGATGTTTTTGTAGGGTTTTCTGCTGACCGCATAGTCCACTATCTATTTTCTGTCTATCTAGACTAGTGGGCCTCACTTTGCTGAATCTAGTTCATCTCTACGTTTGTGTTTTCCTCTTGCCTCACCGTTATTATTTGTTGGGGGCTTTCTATATCTTTGGGGTTCAATTTCTCTGGAGGCAAGTGAGGTCTTATTTTCCCTCTAGGGGTAGTCAGTTCTCCGGCTGGCTCGAGACGTCTAGAACCAACGTAGGCACGTTCACCGGCTGCTTCTAGTTGTGTGTGTTAGGATCAGGTATGCGGTTAGCCCAGTTTCCACCTCTCTAGAGCAGTATTTATGTTTTTGCTATCTTGCCGGAATATCAGAGATCCTCTACCACTGGGATCATAACAGGTAACCGTATGAAACTGTTACCCTTTGACTCTGATTCCCGAATTACTGGAAAGAATCCGCCATGCTAAGGTGTTCTCTAAACTGGATCTTCGTGGGGCTTATAATTTGGTGCGTATTCGTCCAGGGGATGAGTGGAAAACAACATTCAGATGCCGGTATGGACACTTTGAATCTCTTGTGATGCCCTTCGGGCTTTGTAACGCCCCTGCAACGTTTCAACACCTTGCTAATGACATTTTCAGAGATTTGTTGGACCAGTTTGTAGGGATCTATTTGGACGATATACTAATCTTTTCTGACTCTCTACAGGAACATGAAGAACATGTCAAACTGTTTTAAGACGTCTGAAAGAGAACCATCTGTATATTAAGCCAGAGAAATGCGAGTTCCATCGTTCTGAGATACAGTTCTTAGGTTATATCATCTCTCCCCAGGGGCTGAACATTGAATCTGGTAAGATTCAGGCTATCCTTGACTGGCCGGTACCCAAGAACATTAAGGAGGTCCAACGTTTTATTGGTTTTGCAAATTTCTACAGACGCTTCATTCAAAATTTTTCTGATATTGTCCGTCCCATTACTTCCTTGACAAAGAAGGAAAAGCCCTTTATGTGGTTTTCACAGGCTCAAGAAGCTTTTGATCGGCTTAAGATCTATTTCACATCAGCACCACTGTTGATACACCCAGATCCAACACTTTCTTTCATTGTGGAGGTGGACGCTTCTGATAATGCTTTGGGGGCTATTCTCTCCCAAAGAACTGGAGAGAAGGGTCTGCTACATCCTTGTGCTTTCTTTTCCCGTAGACTAACCTCAGCAGAGAAGAATTACGATGTGGGAGACAAGGAATTGCTGGCTATTATTGCGGCTTTCAAAGAATGGAGGCATCATCTGCAAGGAGCTGCACAACAGATCATAGTGTTAACTGACCATCGCAATTTAGAGTTCCTTAGATCCGCTAGATGTCTTTCTCCTCGTCAGGCTTGTTGGAACTTATTTTTAAATCACTTTAACTTTGTTATCTCGTACCATCCAGGTTCTCCTAATGGAAAGGCTGATGCTTTATCCCGAATCCATGCTGCGGATTCCGTACCTGAAGCCCTGTCCAAGACCATTCTATCTGATGCCAATTTCATCGGAGTTATCCACGATCAGGACTTGTGGAAAGAGTGCAGGGAGGCCTATGACGGTGATGTATTTCTGGCCAACCCACCTGTGGATATTAATCTTGTCTTTAAGGGTGGCATGTGGTTCAGAGATCGACGTATCTACGTCCCTGAGGTCATCCGTCTGCAGATCCTCAAGTTGGTACATGACTCCAAGTTGACTGGTCACAGGGGGGTACAGAAGACACAAGAGTTCCTGAGCCGATTCTTATGGTGGCCAACTTGCCTGAAGGATACCAAGGACTATGTTCTCTCTTGCGAGGTATGTGCTCGTTGCAAGACTCCTCATGTGGCACCTACGGGTCTTCTACAACCATTACTTGTTACGTCCCGCCCTTGGGGGTCTATATCAATGGACTTTATTGTGGAGCTGCCTACATCGGGGGGCATGAATACAATCATGGTGGTAGTTGATCGCTTGACTAAAGCTGCTCATTTTGTTCCGTGCACAGGCCTCCACTCAGCTAAAGATACAGTGAACTTGGTTATACAGAATGTCTTTCGGTTGCATGGGGTTCCGGATGAGATCATCTCTGACCGTGGAGTGCAGTTCACTTCAAGATTCTGGAAGGGGTTTTGCTCTGCACTCAATATTAATGTCTGTCTCTCTTCCGCTTATCGTCCCCAGACAAATGGTCAGACTGAGCGTACCAACCAGATGCTGGAACAATATCTAAGATGCTATGTCAGCCATCTCCAGGATGATTGGTTGGAGTTGCTGCCGTTAGCCAAATTTTCATATAACAATTCTCAGAGCGCCTTCACTAAATTTACACCTTTCTTTGCCAATCTGGGTTATCATCCGTGTATTTTACCTAGGTCTCCAATTAATTCTCCGGTTCCGGCAGTGGAGGAAAGGCTGACTGCAATGAGGCAAAATCTGGAGGTTCTAAAGGAATCCCTGACCACAGCTCAAGAACGTTATAAGAGATTGGCTGATAGATTCCGTAAACCTGCACCCATGTTCAAGGTAGGAGATTCCGTGTGGTTAGCAACTAAGAATCTGAAGTTAAACGTTCCTTCAAAAAAACTTGGACAGAAATTAATTGGCCCTTTCAAGATCAACGGTATTGTGAGCTCTGTGGCCTGCCGGCTGAAGCTGCCTAGGACTATGAAGGTACACCCAGTTTTTCATGTATCTTTACTAAAGCCTGTATCTCCTAATACCTTCCAGAGACGTGTCGTGCCACCTCTGCAGCCTGTGGTGATTGATGGGCAAGAACAATTTGTGGTGGAGGAAATTGTTGATTCCAGAATTTGCAGGAATCGGCTCCAATATCTGATAAGATGGCAGGGATATTCCCCTGAGGAAGACTCTTGGGAACCTGTGGAAAACATCAATGCCCAAAAGAAGATTTCTCATTTTCATCAGAGATTCCCTGAGAAACCAGGTCCAGGATCGTCCTGAGGCCGCTTCTAAGGAGGGAGTAATGTCAGGACTCTGAACATTTTTTATTACCTTTTTGTGCATTACTGCCCTTTTCCAAGACGGCGTCTTTGGTCTCATGTGCACTGTGTCTTGCTGCTATAAAACTCCACCCCAGCCTTCAGTCTGTGCTAGAATATTCTGCCTTGCATCCAGCTCCTGACCTCTGGTGACTCCCTGGCTATATACCTGCTCCTGTGAACCTGTGGGGTTATCCTACTACTCTGCTCTTAGTTCCTGCTGCATACAACAGTTCCAGTAATCCTCCTTCATCTACTGCTCATTTTTACTTCCATCTCCATTTGCTGGACATGTCAGCTGTTGCTGCTCTGCAAAAACCTGAGACTATTACCCAGACCTCCCTGGTTGAGCTAAGATATTATTTGAACTGCCTTATAAGCATATCTATCTGTGTTTTGGACTAAGCAAGGACTTATTCATGTCAAGTATCCTCAAGAATATTTGTGCTTCTGAAGTTTCCAATAGGCTGCTGAGCTGCATTTGATATTTGCACCAAGTGTTGTGCACTTGAGTTTCTCTCTGCACCTGTTTGAAACACCGTGTGATAATATAGACTTTACCACTTATAAAACTGTGTCCTGTAGTTGTCTTGTTCCACACAAAGAGTCTCCTGAGTTATCCCCTATAATTATTAAAAATGGATCCATAGAATTAAAACAGGCAATAAAAGGAAGCGGTTTGACCAAAGGGAGAACTCGGTCAACTGTTCCACAGAGCCACCCCCCACTCTGCTGGATAGTAGGCCAAGGGTGTGTTGTTTCCCTGTATGGCAGTTTTTTTCTGAAATCCCTTCAGAGAAAACAACTGTAATTTGCAGCGTCTGCTAAACCAAGCTAAGAAGAGGCAAGAACACTGCCAACCTAAGCACTACCAGCATTCAAAAGCACATGGCAGCCATGTACCCCTGTTGTGTATCCGCTTTTTGGGCTCCCCTGGTGGTTGCTGGTGGTACTGGTGACTTGTTTGCACTTTGCTTCTTCTGTTCACCTGCTTCCATCAGTGTTTGGGAGTTTCCCATTTAGCCTTGCTCTCCAGTCATTTCCTTGCCGGTCATCATTGTAACCAGAGCCTTCGGTTGCATGTTCCTGCTACTAGTCTGCTGATCAGCTAAGTGGACTTTGTCCTTTTGTTTTGTACCTTTTGTCCAGTTTGCAGTTTTTGTGATTCTCTGTAGCTGGAAGCTCTTGCGGGCTGAAATTGCCACTCCTGTGTCATGAGTTGACACAGGAGTCTTAAAGTAATTTCAGGATGGTTTTTTGAAAGGGTTTTCAGTTGACCGTGAAGTCCTCTTTTGTATCCTTCTGCTATCTAGAAAGTGGACCTCTCTTTGCTAAATCTGCTTTCATACTGTGTATGTCTTTTCCTCTTAATTCACCGTTATTACATGTGGGGGGCTGCTATCATCTTTTGGGGTATTTCCCTAGAGGTAAGCCAGGTCTGTTTCTTCCTCTACCAGGCGTAGTTAGTCCTCCGGCTGGCGCGTGGCATATAGGAAGCCGTAGGTATGCTCCCTGGCTACTGTTAGTTGTGTGGTAGATTTAGCTCACGGTCAACTCGAGTTTCCATCACCCGAGAGCTCGTTCGTTACTTATGTGTTTTTTACGTTCCCTTGCCATTGGGAACCATGACAGTATGACCGGCCAACAAAGTGTTAACTGTTTGGGCTGAAGCAGGAGAAAAAGAAGTGTTGAAGGGAAATTTTTTTTTTTTTTCTTTCCCTCAGAGTTTTGCTGCCTAGCCCTTAATTGCTGTCTAGCTGCTTCTTACCTCCTCTTAACCCTTGAATGGCTCTGACCTTAGCTGCTTAACATGGATGTCCAGAGTTTGGCTGCAGTTTTAAATAATCTTGCTACGAAGGTTCAAAATTTACAAGATTTTGTTATACATGCTCCTATTTCTGAACCTAAAATCCCTACACCAGAGGTGTTTTCCGGAGATAGATCTCGGTTTTTGAATTTCAAATATAATTGTAAATTATTCCTTTCTCTCAGACCTCACTCCTCAGGAGATCCTGTCCAGCAGGTTAAGATTGTAATCTCTTTGCTGCGAGGTGACCCTCAAAATTGGGCATTTTCATTGGCACCAGGGGATCCTGCGTTGCTCAATGTGGATGCGTTTTTCCTGGCTTTAGGGTTGCTTTATGAGGAACCTAATTTGGAGATTCAAGCTGAAAAAGCTTTGATAGCCCTATCTCAAGGGCAAGATGAAGCGGAGATATACTGCCAAAAATTTCGTAGGTGGTCTGTGCTTACTCAGTGGAATGAGTGCGCCTTAGCGGCAAATTTCAGAGAGGGCCTTTCTGATGCCGTTAAAGATGTTATGGTCGGGTTCCCTGCGCCTACAGGTCTGAATGAGTCCATGACAATGGCAATTCAGATTGATCGGCGTTTGCGGGAGCGCAAACCCGTGCACCATTTGGCGGTATCTTCTGAAGAGACGCCAGAGAAAATGCAATGTGACAGAGTTATGTCCAGAAGCGAGCGGCAGAATTATAGGCGTAAAAATGGGTTATGCTTCTATTGTGGTGATTCTGCTCATGTTATATCGGCATGCTCTAAGCGTACTAGGAAGGTTGACAAGTCCATTTCAATTGGCACTTTACAGTCCAAATTTATTTTGTCTGTAACCTTGATTTGTTCATTATCAGTTATTACCGTGGATGCCTATGTGGACTCGGGCGCCGCTCTGAGTCTTATGGACTGGTCCTTTGCCAGGCGCTGTGGGTTTGATTTAGAGCCTCTGGAAGTCCCTATACCTCTGAAGGGTATTGATTCTACACCTTTGGCTTGTAATAAACCACAGTTCTGGACGCAAGTGACTATGCGTATGACTCCAAACCATCAGGAGGTGATTCGCTTCCTTGTGTTGTACAATTTACATGATGTTTTGGTGCTTGGATTACCATGGTTACAGTCTCATAGCCCAGTCCTTGACTGGAAGGCTATGTCTGTGTTAAGCTGGGGATGTCGGGGGGCTCATGGGGACACTCCTATGGTGTCCATTTCGTCATCTATTCCATCTGAGATTCCGGCATTTTTGTCTGATTATCGTGATATTTTTGAAGAGCCTAAGATTGGTTCACTCCCTCCTCACAGGGATTGTGATTGCGCCATAGATCTGATTCCTGGCAGTAAATTTCCAAAGGGTCGTTTGTTTAACCTATCTGTACCTGAACATGCTGCTATGCGCGAGTATATTAAGGAGTCCCTGGAAAAGGGACATATTCGTCCTTCTTCATCACCTTTAGGAGCCGGTTTTTTCTTTGTCTCTAAAAAGGATGGCTCTCTGAGGCCTTGTATTGATTATCGTCTCCTGAATAAAATTACAGTCAAATATCAGTATCCGTTGCCTTTGCTGACTGATTTGTTTGCTCGCATAAGGGGGGCTAAGTGGTTCTCTAAGATTGATCTTCGTGGGGCGTATAATTTGGTGCGAATTAAGCAGGGGGATGAGTGGAAGACCACATTTAATACGCCTGAGGGCCATTTTGAGTATTTGGTAATGCCTTTCGGCCTTTCTAATGCACCTTCTGTCTTTCAGTCCTTAATGCATGATATTTTCCGGGAATATTTGGATAAATTTATGATTGTGTACTTGGATGATATTTTGATTTTTTCTGATGACTGGGAGTCTCATGTTCAGCAGGTCAGGAGGGTTTTTCAGGTTTTGCGGGAGAATTCTTTGTGTGTAAAGGGTTCAAAGTGTGTTTTTGGGGTTAAAAAAATTTCATTTTTGGGGTATATTTTTTCCCCTTCTTCTATTGAGATGGACCCTGTCAAGGTTCGGGCTATTTACGACTGGACGCAGCCTACTTCTCTGAAGAGTCTCCAGAAATTCTTGGGCTTTGCTAATTTTTATCGTCGATTTATAGCTGGTTTTTCTGGCGTTGCTAAACCTCTGACGGATTTGACTAAAAAGGGTGCTGATGTTGCCAATTGGTCCCCTGCTGCCGTGGAGGCCTTTCGGGAGCTTAAGCGCCGCTTTTTGTCTGCCCCTGTGTTGCGCCAGCCTGATGTTTCTCTTCCCTTTCAGGTTGAGGTCGATGCTTCCGAGATCGGAGCGGGAGCGGTTTTGTCGCAGAAAAGTTCCGACTGCTCAGTGATGAGACCTTGTGCATTCTTTTCGCGAAACTTTTCGGCCGCCGAGCGAAACTATGATGTTGGTAATCGGGAGCTTTTGGCCATGAAGTGGGCATTTGAGGAGTGGCGTCATTGGCTTGAGGGTGCCAGACATCAGGTGGTAGTTTTGACTGATCACAAGAATTTAATTTATTTGGAGTCTGCCAGGCGCCTGAATCCTAGACAGGCACGTTGGTCGTTGTTCTTTTCCCGGTTTAATTTTGTGGTCTCGTACTTACCGGGTTCTAGGAATGTGAAAGCAGATGCTCTTTCTAGGAGTTTTGAGCCTGACTCTCCTGGGAATTCTGAACCTGCTGGTGTCCTTAAGGATGGAGTGGTTTTGTCTGCTGTCTCTCCAGATTTGCGACGTGCTTTGCAAGAATTTCAGGCGGATAGACCTGATCGTTGTCCGTCTGGTAGACTGTTTGTTCCTGACGAGTGGACCACTAGAGTCATCTCGGAAGTTCATTCTTCTACTCTGGCAGGTCATCCGGGAATTTTTGGCACCAGAGATTTGGTGGCTAGATCCTTCTGGTGGCCTTCCCTGTCTCGAGATGTGCGTGTTTTTGTGCAGTCTTGCGATGTGTGTGCTCGGGCCAAGCCTTGTTGTTCTAGGGCTAGTGGGTTGTTGTTGCCCTTGCCTATTCCGAAGAGGCCTTGGACGCACATCTCTATGGACTTTATCTCGGATCTCCCTGTTTCCCAGAAGATGTCTGTCATCTGGGTGATGTGTGACCGTTTTTCTAAAATGGTTCATTTGGTGCCATTGCCTAAGTTGCCTTCCTCATCTGAGTTGGTCCCTCTGTTTTTTCAAAATGTGGTTCGCTTGCATGGTATTCCGGAAAACATCGTTTCTGATAGGGGTACCCAGTTCGTGTCTAGATTTTGGCGGGCAGTCTGTGCCAGGTTGGGCATTGATTTGTCCTTTTCGTCTGCATTCCATCCTCAGACCAATGGCCAGACGGAGCGAACTAATCAAACTTTGGAGACTTATTTGAGGTGTTTTGTGTCTGCGGATCAGGATGATTGGGTTGCCTTTCTGCCATTGGCGGAGTTTGCTCTTAATAATCGGGCTAGTTCTGCCACTTTGGTTTCTCCTTTCTTTTGCAATTCAGGGTTTCATCCGCGTTTTTCATCTGGTCAGGTTGAATCTTCGGATTGTCCTGGAGTGGATGCGGTGGTGGATCGGTTGCATCGGATTTGGGGACAAGTGGTGGATAATTTAGAATTGTCCCAGGAGAGGACTCAGCAGTTTGCTAACCGTCGTCGTCGTGTTGGTCCCCACCTTCACGTTGGGGACTTGGTGTGGTTGTCTTCCCGTTTTGTCCCTATGAGGGTTTCTTCTCCCAAATTTAAGCCTCGGTTCATCGGTCCTTATAGGATTTTGGAGATTCTTAACCCTGTTTCCTTTCGTTGGACCTCCCGGCATCTTTCGCTATCCATAATGTGTTCCATCGATCGTTGTTGCGGAGATATGAGGTACCGGTGGTTCCTTCTACTGAACCTCCTGCTCCTGTGCTGGTGGAGGGTGAATTGGAGTACGTCGTGGAGAAGATCTTGGACTCCCGTATTTCCAGACGGAGACTTCAATATCTGGTTAAATGGAAAGGCTATGGTCAGGAAGATAATTCTTGGGTAACTGCCTCTGATGTTCATGCCTCGGATTTGGTTCGTGCCTTTCATAGGGCTCATCCAGATCGCCCTGGCGGTTCTTGTGAGGGTTCGGTGCCCCCTCCTTAAGGGGAGGGTACTGTTGTGTATCCGCTTTTTGGGCTCCCCTGGTGGTTGCTGGTGGTACTGGTGACTTGTTTGCACTTTGCTTCTTCTGTTCACCTGCTTCCATCAGTGTTTGGGAGTTTCCTATTTAGCCTTGCTCTCCAGTCATTTCCTTGCTGGTCATCATTGTAACCAGAGCCTTCGGTTGCATGTTCCTGCTACTAGTCTGCTGATCAGCTAAGTGGACTTTGTCCTTTTGTTTTGTACCTTTTGTCCAGTTTGCAGTTTTTGTGATTCTCTGTAGCTGGAAGCTCTTGCGGGCTGAAATTGCCACTCCTGTGTCATGAGTTGACACAGGAGTCTTAAAGTAATTTCAGGATGGTTTTTTGAAAGGGTTTTCAGTTGACCGTGAAGTCCTCTTTTGTATCCTTCTGCTATCTAGAAAGTGGACCTCTCTTTGCTAAATCTACTTTCATACTGTGTATGTCTTTTCCTCTTAATTCACCGTTATTACATGTAGGGGGCTGCTATCATCTTTTGGGGTATTTCCCTAGAGGTAAGCCAGGTCTGTTTCTTCCTCTACCAGGCGTAGTTAGTCCTCCGGCTGGCGTGTGGCATATAGGAAGCCGTAGGTATGCTCCCTGGCTACTGTTAGTTGTGTGGTAGATTTAGCTCACGGTCAACTCGAGTTTCCATCTCCCGAGAGCTCGTTCGTTACTTATGTGTTTTTTACGTTCCCTTGCCATTGGGAACCATGACATACCCCATTAGGTGAGTGGAACACCTTGGTGCTAAACCTGTGTCTGAGGGTGAAACCATTGCCCCTTCCCCTATGTCATGGCTTTCCTAATATGCTGTCCATGAAACAGGCACTGATGCCTCCTGCCAAAAACCTGCAGTTGCACAGGCACAACAGTAAGCAACCACATCCAGTTCATGGCCCCAGCACAGCGTTCACTTGTCCCTGCCCTAGATGTTTAACAGAAAGCAGACATTACCAGCCCAAATGCTAAACATCCACATTGCCAGATTGCTAGCCCTGGAAATGTTTCCATGTCGACTTGAGAGAACTGAGTCTTTCCACAAATCTCTTGGCAGTGGTAGCCCCACGGTATTTGATTTCCAGGTGCCACTGTTTTTCCTGGTGTGCCGTCCTCACATTACATAAGCATGTGTTACAAAATATCAGCTGTACTCTGACCAATGCAGTTACAGCGGAGGTCCACCTAAGCACATACACGTGAACAAGTTCTTGTGGACAGGGATGCTGCATTTCCCTGACGGCACAGTGGGTTAACCTGCTGGATCCTGGGACAAAGTCAGAGATTGGGATATCACACATCTTACCCACACCAAGAATAGCGATCCCAACTTCCATCAAGGTTTCAGTCTCATCGTATTACAGTTCCTGTCTCTCCTCCTCCTCCTCCTCCTTATCTTCAGTGGAACTCGTCTCCCCATCACTTACCAGCTGGGAAGTCTGCAGCACTGCCTTGGTGAAGCAGCAGCACATTCTGCTGAAGCTCATCTGATTAGTAGTGTTGAGCATTCCGATACCGCAAGTATCGGGTATCGGCCGATACTTGCGGTATCGGAATTCCGATACCGAGTTCCGATATTTTTGTGGTATCGGAAATCGGAATCGGAAGTTCCCAGTGTATGGTTCCCAGGGTCTGGAGAAGAGGAGACTCTCCTTCAGGCCCTGGGATCCATATTCATGTAAAAAATAAAGAATTAAAATAAAAAATATGTATATACTCACCAGTCCGGCGGCCCCTGGACCTTACCGATTGTAACCGGCAGCCTCCGTTCCTAAGAATGAGGAGTTTAGGACCCTTGATGATGTTGCGGCTTGTGATTGGTCACGTGCCGCTCATGTGACCGCTGACGCGACCAATCACAAGCCACGACGTCACGACGGGTGAGTATATCCATATTTTTTATTTTAATTCTTTATTTTTTACATGAATATGGATCCCAGGGCCTGAAGGAGAGTTTCCTCTCCTTCAGACCCTGGGAACCATCCAGGATAGCTTCCGATACTTGTGTCCCATTGACTTGTATTGGTATCGGGTATCGGTATCGGCGATATCCGATATTTTTCGGGTATCGGCCGAAACTATCCGATACCGATACTTTCAAGTATCAGAAGGTATCGCTCAACACTACTGTTTAGTTGATAAAGCTCACAACGCAGCCGTGCTGATTAAAGGGATAGCAGAACAGACCTATCAGTGGCTCTTCCCGCTGAAATTCCAACCAGGTCTAGTTGTGTGCAATAATGGGCGTAACTTGGAGGTGTCTTTAAAGCTTGGCAAGCCGGTACGCGTTTCAGGCATGGCCCACGTGCCGAACTTAGTTTTACAGCAGTTTTTAAAAACATACCCTAACTTGCCAGACCTATTTGCCAAAGAATGCAGTGTTAGCGCACATTTCAAAAAGTCATTTCAGTCTTTCACCTGACTAGCTTTGCTGCAGCAGTGCTTTGCTTCACTGATTTGTGACCTGTCCACACACTGGAATTAGACCTTTCATATGTTGGCAAGGCTTAGTGAGCAGCAGAGGGCAGTGTCTGAATTCTAGCTTCTCAATGCCCAACAAAGTAACACTCAGGCCTCACACATAACAACTGCCGAGTGGGTGTGGATCGATGACATATATGAGGTTCTTCAAAACTTTGAGCACTGCACCAAGATGGCGAGCGCTGATGACGCTATCATCAGCTTAACCATCCCGCTGCTCTGTCTATTAAAATGATTGCTGCAGAATCTCAAAGAGGAAGCTTTGAATACTGAGCAGCTGCCTATGGTGCAAGATTTTACAGTGTCTGACATTACACAGCCCAGCCTCTCAAAATATTCTCAAGCCACAGTTGGTGATGACGAGAAGCAGGAGTAGGATGAGGAGGAACAGGAGCCTTTGGTCAGCATTACAGAGGTGACTCCAAAATCCAGTTTTATGCCTGTACAGCATGGATGGCCTGAAGAGGAGGAGGAGGATATGCGTCGTGAGGAGGAGAGGATGGTTAGTGTTCTTCCTGGTGAGGAAGCTAAACATTTGACTCTTTGTAGTCAACCACACATGGCACAGTTAATGTCAAGATGCCTGTCCCAGTACCCTTGAGTGAAACACATTTTATCCACCATGAAATACTGGCTGTGCACATTTCTTGACCCACGGTACACGGTATTTCCTTCTCTCATGTCAGAGGTTGACGTGCCATTATTAGTGCATGCATGCCAGAGGGCTATCATGGAAGACTTGCTAAATAGATGTCCCTCAGGCAAGGCTGCTGGCAGGAGTACCAGCTCTTTTCACCCACAAGGATTACAGGGGAGAGCCTTGCACACCAGGTGCAACTCAGTGAGGGGTAATGTCCACCAACTGGGCTATTTTCATGAAACTGTCACATTAGCAAGGGCTATCTGTGGATGTAATTATGACGAGGAGGGACAAGTTAACCAAGATGGTGAAGGACTACTTACGTGACCATATCAGTGCCCTTTCTGACTCTTCAGTGCCCTTTATCTATTGGTTGTCCAAGTTGCACACTTGGCCCAACCTCTCCTTGTATGCCTTGGAGGTGCTGCCATTTCCTGCCGCAAGTCTGTTGTCTGAGCGGATTTTCAGTTTGGCTGGTGCAACCATAATGTATAGGCGCACATGGCTGTCAAAGTAAAATGCAGACAGGCTGACTCTTCTAAAATTGAATAAGGCCTGGATTTCCATCAACTTTGTAAGTCCTACGGATGATAGCAACATAACGCAATGTAGCCCAAATGTTTTTTTGGAAGTTGTTCTAACGTCTATCCCTTACCATCCAAACCAATTTTGATAAGGAAATCACCTCTGCCTCCTCCTCCTGCTGCTTCTACAACACATACTTAGTGGTCATATATGTATACTCCATGTGGGTAATGTTTTTCACTTTTTGAAAAATTTTTGAAGTCTCTATCACAGGGTATTTCAGCTTTTAGGATACAGACCCATTTGGTAATTGTTTTAAAACTTTGTACATTGTGCAATGGTGAAACTTGTACTCCCTATCTCTACCTCTTATAATAACTGAAAAATGTATTGGGTCGCCATCACGGTGTCTATAAGCTTGTATGGAGCAGACCCCTTCAGTAATTTTTTAAAAACTTTGGACATTGCGCAATGGTGAAAATTGTACTCCCTATCTCTATCAATGATAATAACTGTATAATTCATTTTTAGGTCCCCAGCTTGGTCTCTTTCAGTGTGTATCTGGTAGCCTGATGTTGATTGTTGTGTCTGCACTTGGACATTTTGGAACATTAATGCATTAATATGCTCCACACATTTCCTCAGGTTTCAGCCTTTCACAGTATAAAAATCTGAGTAATGAAATATGATCCGGTGATACACTGACAGGAGGTAATCACTCCCACAGTGTATCACTGAGCTGCTATGAGAGTTCACCGGAGTTCATCAGCTCCGGTGCTCTCACTTACTGCACCGCTGTGTGAGAACTTTCCCATGCAGTGGTGCCGTGAGAGCACCGGAGCTGATCAGCTGATGAACTCTGGTGAACTCTCACAGCGGCTCAGTGATACACTGCCGGAGTGATCACCTCCTGTCAATGTATTTCCGGCGGCCAGGTGAGATTGATGTGGGGCACTCGGTACTAAATGGACTACGGCGGAAAGGTGAGTATATGTTGGTTTATTATTTTTGATTGTTTGCAGGAGACATGGGCATGGGGATTAGGTGTTCAGTGAGTATGTATTGTGTATGTAATTATGTAAAATGTTTGGATTTTTTTGCAATTGAACACAGGCGCTGGATGATGAGACTATTCTCCCATCATCGGCTCATGCTGTCACTGTTATGTGTGGCAAAACACATAGTCAGATGGCAGTAGTAGTCCCATCAGATGATGCCTGGGTACACATGTTGCATGGGTACACAGACAGACACACAGCCAGACATCCACAGACAGACAGACACACAGACACATATTCTCTGCCCACACATAGACAGACACACACATATTCTCCTCCAACACACAAAGACACACCCACATATTCTCTGCCCACACACTCTTCCTTCTTCTGACATAATTTCTCTTTGACAAATCGCAGCCTTATTGGCAGCCAAATCTGCAGAAAATATGCAAACCTTTTTATACCTGCATTTTTACTGCAGATTTGACTGAGTCAAATGAAGTCAATGAGTCAAAAATGCTGCAGAAATGCAAAAAGAATTGACATGCTGCAGAAAATAAAACTCTGCAAATATGGATGGAAATTTATGGATCATGTGCACGACACTTCAGGATTGTCACTGCATTACTTTGCTTTAGCATTCCATTGCATTTTTGGAGCATTTCCGCTTGTAAAGAAAAACCTGCCAAAACGCATAAAAAATGCTTTGTGTGCACATAGCCTAAAGGGATTTGGAATATCTATTTCACACTCTTGCCAACTATTTGGCATGAGGGAGGAACCTCCCAAATGTAGGAGTGACAGCTCTCCCAAATATAGGGTACAGGATCACCTGAGGGCCATTACCATACTTAGGTTTCACGGCACCTACTGGCACTCTGCTAATTTTCAGCGAAGGCTGCATAATGACATAGTGATGGACATGGTGGTGGTGGTGGTGGGCAAAGCCCAAAATTCAAGTGGCATGTTTGAAATGACATTGCAATGGGATGGTGAATATGTATTTCACTATCTTGCTAACTATTTGGCTTGAGAGAGGGACCTCGCAAATCTAGGAGTGACAGCTCTCCCAAATATATGATACAGGGTCACCTGAGGGCCCTTACCTAGCCTAGGCTACATGGCACCTGCTGGTGCTATGTTAATTGGCAGCAAAGGCCACATAATGATGTGGCGGTGAACATGGTGGTGATGGCATGCAAAGGGTAAAATTAAAGTGGGCATGTTTTAGCTGACATTATAAAGTGATGGGGAATATGTATTCCACAATCTGGTAATTATATGGCATGAGGCAGTGATCTCCTGAAAGTAGGAGTGAGAGCTCTCCCAAATGTATGATACAGGGCCACCTGAGGCCCCTTACCAAACTCAGATTAGACGGCACCTGCTGGCATTCTGCAAATTGTAAGTGAGGGCCACATACTGACATGTGGTGGGCATAGTGATGGTAGCAGGCGATGCCCAAATTCAAATGGGTATGTTTGAAATGGCATTGTAAAGGTACAGTTAAGTTCATATATATTTGGACAGAGACACCATTTTTCTAATTTTGGTTATAGACATTACCACAATGTATTTTAAACAAAACAATTCAGATGCAGTTGAAGTTCAGACTTCCAGCTTTCATTTGAGGGTATCCACATTAAAATTGATGAAGGGTTTAAGAGATTCAGCTCTTTAACATGTGCCACCCTGTTTTTAAAGGGTCCAAAAGTAATTGGACAATTGACTCCAAGGCTATTTCATGGACAGGTGTGGGCAATCCCTTCGTTATGTCATTCTCAATTAGGCAGATAAAAGGCCTGGAGTTGATTTGAGGTGTGATGCTTGCATTTCAAATGTTTTGCTGTGAAGTAAACATGCGGTCAAAGGAGCTCTCCATGCAGGTGAAACAAGCCATCCTTAAGCTGCGAAAACAGAAAAACCCATCCAAGAAATTGCTACAATATTAGGAGTGGCAAAATCTACAGTTTGGTACATCCTGAGAAAGAAAGAAAGCACTGGTGAACTCATCAATGCAAAAAGACCTGGGCGTCCACGGAAGACAACAGTGGTGGATGATCGCAGAATAATCTCCATAGTGAAGAGAAACCCTTCGCACAAGAATACAAAGGCTAAAAAACATCTAAAAAAGCCAGCACAGTTCTGGAAGAACATTCTTTGCACAGATGAAACCAAGATCAACCTCTACCAGAATGATGGAGAGAGAAAAGTATGGTGAAGGCATGGTACAGCTCATGATCCAATGGCTTGGGCATGCATGACTGCCAGTGGCACTGGGTCACTAGTGTTTATTGATGATGTGAAACAGGACAGAAGCATCCAAATGAATTCTGAGGTATTCAGAGCCATACTGTGTGCTCAGATCCAGCCAAATGCAGCCAAACTGATTGGTCGTCGTTTCATACTACAGATGGACAATGACCCAAAACATAAAGACAAATCAACCCAGGAGTTTATTAAAGCAAAGAAGTGGAATATTCTTGAATGGCCAAGTCAGTCACCTGATCTCAACCCTATTGAGCATGCATTTCACTTGTTAAAGATTAAACTTCAGACAGAAAGGCCCATAAACAAACAGCAACTGAAAACCACCGCAGTGAAGGCCTGGCAGAGCATCAAAAAGGAGGAAACACAGTGTCTGGTGATGTCCATGAGTTCAAGACTTCAGGCAGTCATTGCCAACAAAGGGTTTTCAACTAAGTACTAAAAATGAAAATTTTATTTGAAATTATTTAATCAGTCCAATTACTTTTGGTCCCTTTAAAAACAGGGTGGCACATGTTAAGGAGCTGAAACTCCTAAACCCTTCATCCAATTTTAATGTGGATACCCTCAAATGAAAGCTGAAAGTCTGAACTTCAACTGCATCTGAATTGTTTTGTTTAAAATTCATTGTGGTAATATCTATAACCAAAATTAGAAAAATGTTGTCTCTGTCCAAATATTTATGGACTTAACTGTATGTGGAAAATGTATTCCACTATCTTGCTAACTACTTTGCTTGAGTGAGGGTCCTCCCAAATGTAGGACTGAGAGCCCTCACAAATGATAAAGTAAAAAATAAAGCCAAAACGCTCCATGTGAACATATGCTAAAGGAGAGGTATATTTTTTTATTTTCATTTTTATTTTGCATTATAAACATGTAATTATGTTTAAACATGTAATTATGTAAAACATGCTTCTTAGCTTTTTTCCTTTAAAAAAAGTTTGGTAGGTCTTTTTAAAAATCTGTAAAACGGCGCAATAGTCTGACAACATTATTCCCAGATACCATATGCAAGTCAGAAAGGCATGCAGACATCTCCTCCATGCTGTTCCCATTTAGTTTTAGCTCTTTCCCATCAATTTCAGCATTATTCCCATGCTCCCAGACCTGTTTTTTGGGTCCAGCAGAAAAATATTCGGCTTTCCCATTGACTTGCATTGAATTCTTTATTCGGGACGAATACAGGGATATTAGAAATTATTTGTGCCGATTTTTCCGAATCCGAATATTTCACTATTCAATCATCATTATTAGTTTTTAAATAGCTTTACATTACACAAAGATCTAAAAGATGATGTTAAAAACACATTGCATGCGGATTGCATACTCATGTCATACGGATGTCAGGTGAGAAAAAAAAATCACATATTCAAATTACATTCGCATGACATAAGTTCAACCGTACGGATACCATTCATCCAGCTTTTCCGGAGCAAAAACAGATATAATTTTTACATTCTAATGTGAGCAAGCCTGTCACAGGTATACTGCTACAGAGAGGAGCCAGATGACCACAGCGTCTGATTTCTCCTACTCTTGCACTGATTACAAGCACCTAACCTTCATATTCAATGATGTAAATTTCTTTAAAGATTGCAGGGGTTAATCGGCTCAGTTGAGAGCTCCTGGAAGCTTTCCTACATTAAGGCTCTCAGCTGAGCACTGTTAGCCACTCCCATCTCAGATATAAACCTGGCCCTGGCTAGCACTCATTGTCAGAGCTAGCTTATGCTGCATGGTGAGAAGTTGCTGGTGGTTGTTATTGAAGAAGGCATTTGGTGGATTTATCGGTGACTGTTGCTAGATTTTGAGTATGTGATAATTCCATTTCTTCTCCTACTTTGGTTTAACCCCACCATCCACTCCATGGTGTTTAACTCTGTTGTTTATGTATGTACACTCACCGGCCACTTTATTAGGTACACCATGCTAGTAACGGGTTGGACCCCCTTTTGCCTTCAGAACTGCCTCAATTCTTCGTGGCATAGATTCAACAAGGTGCTGGAAGCATTCCTCAGAGATTTTGGTCCATATTGACATGATGGCATCACACAGTTGCCGCAGATTTGTTGGCTGCACATCCCAAAGATGCTCCATACAAGGCAGGATGGATCCATGCTTTCATGTTGTTTACGCCAAATTCTGACCCTACCATCCGAATGTCGCAGCAGAAATCGAGACTCATCAGACCAAGCAACGTTTTTCCAATCTTCTACTGTCCAATTTCGATGAGCTTGTACAAATTGTAGCCTCAGTTTCCTGTTCTTAGCTGAAAGGAGTGGTACCCAGTGTGGTCTTCTGCTGCTGTAGCCCATCTGCCTCAAAGTTCGACGCACTGTGCGTTCAGAGATGCTCTTAGGCCTACCTTGGTTGTAACGGGTGGCGATTTGAGTCACTGTTGCCTTTCTATCAGCTCGAACCAGTCTGCCCATTCTCCTCTGACCTCTGGCATCAACAAGGCATTTCCGCCCACAGAACTGCCGCTCACTGGATTTTTTTTCTTTTTCGGACCATTCTCTGTAAACCCTAGAGATGGTTGTGCGTGAAAATCCCAGTAGATCAGCAGTTTCTGAAATACTCAGACCAGCCCTTCTGGCACCAACAACCATGCCACGTTCAAAGGCACTCAAATCACCTTTCTTCCCCATACTGATGCTCGGTTTGAACTGCAGGAGATTGTCTTGACCATGTCTACATGCCTAAATGCACTGAGTTGCCACCATGTGATTGGCTGATTAGAAATTAAGTGTTAACAAGAAGTTGGACAGGTGTACCTAATAAAGTGGCCGGTGAGTGTATATTTGTATGGTTGGTATTTTCCTTTATCCCTGTTCGTATTACCTTGCTAGTCTGGTTAGTAAATTACGGTACACTACTACTCTCCTTTTACTTGGTTGGGGGAAGGGTACAGATTGAGGTCAAATTCAGTCTCTAAGTCAAGGTACATGGCCCAGGAGACTTCACCATCAGAAGCAATCCAAATGAACAGGGTGGCCTAGGGTACCCCTAGTGTTAGGGACAAGGAAGGAGCCCATAGTCCCGAGACACCTAACAACAGAGTCATGACAAAGCCCTTACTTTGACATCTTGATACTATATACTATTGAACATATTCAGAGTATTGCTTCATAGTTATTTTGCCAGCACAAGAATGACCTGCGCAGACATATGGTTTTACTACTTTGGCTGTTCAGTGTATTGTGCTGCCACTATTTCACATACTGACATTCACATTCTCAAGCCATATTTTCATGTTCAGTATTAGATCAGTATTTTGCATCAGTATTGGTAGGCCAAAACCAGGATGGGTGAACAATACAGAAGGGGTGACGTGTTTCTATTATATTTTTCCATTGATTGTTCCACTCCTGATTTTAACAGACCAAATACTGAATATGTGATTGTGGCCTCATTCTCTCTACCTCTCTTTCTGTGCATTTCATGGGTTTTCTATACATTACACAGAATGAGAGACTTGATTGTCACTGCAAAGTTTACAAGCAGTGCTTCACAGGATATGTCATAGGTAAGAGAAAAAAATTGGAATACCTTCAAATATTTAATAAATATAAGGGCTAAAAAAATACATACGCCCTACACCTTACAAAAGACATACACCCTAAGAATAGAGTATAGAGTTTTACATGATTACAATATACTTACTTACAGGGTTAGGATAAAATCACACCCCCTTCCTTTCAATAATCAGTAGGATAGTAAAACAGTCTTGTTTTACAATGGCATGCCTATGACTGCAATATACAGTGGGTATGCTTCATCCAACAAAAAGGCAAAATTCTGGCTTAAAATACCTTGAAATGTTGCACATTTTTTTTCGCTTTCAATGCCTCTCCTGACCATATCTGCATACATTTAGAAAAAGTAAGTGGAGCTTGGGATGGGATAGGCTCAGGTGTGACCAAGCAGACTTGACAAATTCACTATAATTTATGCCACCAAGATGAATTTGGAGAATCGTACTGCATTGCACATTTAACAATAGTGATGAGCGAACGTGCTTGCCACTAGTTGATACTCGCCCGAATATCACCGTGCTCGGTGTGCTCAGCGAGCACCGAGCATTTCCGGGATTATTTGGCGGTAGCTCGGGTCTCCTCCTTTTAATTTAGGCACTTTTAGAGAGCCAATCAACATGCAGGGATTGTCTGTCATACACTTTAATACCGCAGCCACCTTTGTTGTGGTATTACAGTGATTGGCTGCCGCACAGCGTCAAGTCTGCTCCGGACTCAGCTAGTGTAGGGAGAGCTGCTGCTGAGATAGGGTCAGATTCTTTCTTTTATTAGTTAGTGTGGGTCTGCTAGTGTTCAATCCACAAATCCTGATAAACCAACAGTCCTTTTTAGAGCTAATTGGGCACATATCCACATCAGTGTAAGGCATGCAGGCACTGTATGTGAGTATATAGATCTCACTGCATACATCAAAAGGCTCCATTACTGTCTGCTGCTGCATATTTTATATAAACGTAGCTGCAGGTATCCGTGGCTATATATTTTTTTTTTTGCAGCTTATACCTGCTAATTTTATTACAAAGCAATCCATAGCCCTCTTTTTTCTACATTTATTTGCTTGGTCACACTGCAGACTACAACCAGGTCAATTCAATATAAGAGCATGAAAATCTAACAATTTAAAACTTTTTTTTGTCCCAGGCATCAAATGTGAGAGCGCAGAAAATTCTGGCATTTTTTTGGACACCATTTTGCTGACCAAAAAATCTTTAGCTGGCCTTAAAATATTTAGTTACAATTCTTATATTTATCACTGTGTGTGACAATGCCCGGAACCTGGTGGCAGCTCTAAGGCAAGGTGAGCTCACACATGTAGCTTGCCTGGTCCATGTGCTTAATCTCGCCTTCAAAGTTTTCTCAAAAGCTACCTGGAACTGTCGGATCTTCTAGTGAAAGTATGCCGCCTGTCTGCCCATTTAAGAAAGTCAGCTGCTGCTTCAGCGGCCCTTGCTGTGCTTCATCACCGACATCACCGACTAGTGTGTGATGTCCCCACACGTTGGAACTCTACACTGCATAAGTTGGAAAGGATTTGTGAACAGAAGAGGGCAGTTGTTGACTACCAGCATCAACAAGGCCGTTGCTATTCAGTTCAGACTCCACACATAAGACCTCAAGAGTGGACATGGATGTCAGAAATATGTACCAACCTCAAAAACTTTGAGGACTGCACCAAGATGGTGAGCGGTGATGACACCATAATTAGCATGACCATCCCTCTTCTCTGCATTCTGAAAACCTCTCTGCTCACAGTTAAAGAGGATGCATTGCAGGCGGAGCACAAGGACATGGAGCAAGGAACCATACAGGGTGATTATACACAGCCCAGTCTCATATCATCCTAATGTGGATTGGTAGACAATGAGGAAGAGGCGGAGGAGGAAGAACAGGAGCTACTTTCATGCACTATAGACAGTACTACAAGCACAGCTGTCATACCGTCTGTTCAGCAGGGATGGTCTGAGGACAGGGAGGAGGAGGAGGATGAGGAGGAGGAAGACAGCATGGTCAATCATCCTTTTGGTGAGGACACAGAAGTCTTGCCTGTTAGCAGTTTGGCACGCATGGATGACTTTATGTTGCGCTACATTTCCCATGATCCTTGCATTATTAAAATTTTCAGTGACACTCATTACTGGTTGGTGACACTTCTAGACCCATGCTGAAAGGAGAACTTTCAATCTCTTCTTCCAGAGGCAAACAGGTGTACTAAAATAGTGCAGTATCAGAGGGCCCTTGTAGGGGTATTACTAAAAAGATTCCCATCTGACAACGCTGGCAGCAGATGTCAAGGTTTGTTGTACAACTAAGGAGTACAGGCAAGAGAGACAGGAGTACAATCCAGCACAGGCAGAGGAACAATGTCAATGTTCTGGGACAGTTTTCTGAGACCCTCCCATCGTGTCAGGAGAGAAGCAAGGGGTGCTGTCACAAGAAGTGCAATGTTTGGGAAGATGCTGAGGGAGTACCTTGCTGATTGCACAAACATCCTCCGTGATTCCTTTGTGCCTTTTAATTATTGGGTATCCAAGCTGGACATGTGGCATGGACTGGCTCTCTACGCCTTGGAAGTCCTGGCCTGCCCTGCTGCTAGCGTTCTGTTTAAGCGGGTTTTTAGTGCTGCTGGCAGAATTATAACTGATAAGCGCATCTGCCTGTCAACTGAAATTGCTGACAGGCTGACTCTTGTAAAAATGAACAAGGGCTGGATTGGGCAAGACTTCTGTACTCCACCGAATGAAAACAGCAAAACATAACCTCAAATACATTGCCATTTTTGAGAGGTGTATTCTCATGCACCTCTTCACAACCATAAATGGGTATACTCTTCCTGATTTTGTCTATTTGGTGTTTTCCTCTTCCTTATCCTCATGATCCACAACCACTATAACACCAGGGTGAACGTATTCCGTGATGCAAAAGTCATTTAATTTTTGTGCAAGGGTGTTTTTATGATGCCCGTTACTAATTTGAAACAACAAAAAAATTTTACTCCCCCAGAGGGAAATGTTTGTCAGCCCATGCACTTAGTGCATGGGCATTACGAGTCTAGGAGATCCGCTCCTTTATATTCTGCCTATTTTTAATGAGGCCTTTATCCACGTCTCACCATCCACCACCTCAGGAACACCAGGGTGAACATGTTCTACGCTGCTACAGTCAGTCTATTTTTTGGCAAATGTGTCTATTATCCCCATAAAAATTTTTTTAAAATGTACACCCCAGGGGGAAATGTTTGTTAGCCCATGCACTTTAGTGTATGAGCATTACAAGTCTAGGAGACCCGCTCCTTTAAATTGGGCCTATTTTTAATGAGGCCTTCCTCCTCATCTCATCATCCACTGCCACTAGATCACGAGGGTTAGAGTGTTCCGTGCCGCTACAGCCAGTCTATTTTTTTGCAAGGGTGTCTATGATCTCCATAAAAAAATTTAATGTACCCCCCATGGTGAAATGTTTGTCAGCCCAAGTTTATGGGCATTCCAAGTCTAGGAGACCCGCTCCTTTGTAATGGGACAGTTTTTTTTATGAGGCCCTCCTCCATGTTTCTTCCAAGGGGGATTGGGGTGAGTGCAAATTTGGGTCAAGGCAGCCCTTGCATTCAATGCATAAGGAAACAGTATGGCAGGACCAACTGAAGAATGTTTAATGGGTTTTCCTGTGGCCATTCAGAACCTGGGTTCAAAGGCTTATTGGGGTGCATATGATTTGGTAGCGGGGCAGACCTTGCATTCAATACATAAGAAAACAGTATGGAAGTGCAAAATGAATAATGTGATGTAGATTTTCCTGTGGCCATCCAGTTCCTGGGTTTAAAGGCTTATTGGGGTGCATATGACTTGATAGCAGGGCAGGCCTTAGATTCAATGCAATATTTTTTTCAGGAAGCCCTCATGTACCTCTCGTGAAAGGGGTATTGAGGTGCATTGCAATTGTTGGCAGACCAGCCACTGACTGCATAGGCAATAACAGCATAGGAGACCCACTGTTTAATAATGGCCCTTTAAGAATATTAATGCTGCCTGATGCCCCTCTAAAAATAAGCTTTGTTACTTTAAGAGTCCCTCCATCAGAAATGAAACAAGGTGTGTCTCCTTATGTGACACACACCACAGGGCCAGCTAGGGTTGTTAAATGTTACAATGACATTTCCCAGTCAATGCCTTTGTATTGGTTGAAAGCAATGTTAAAGTTGAGAAACTCATCAAAAACGCTATGTGTGAACTTAGCCCAAGTGGTGGAGGAACATTTTGTTCTGGGGATAATTATTTTGCCTTATATGTAAGTAATTACCCTGGAAAGAATGTACCTTAACATATTTCCCAGCAAAATCCATTTTGGTTTTGTTTTTGTATGTTTTTTGGTGCACCTGTAAGTATGGCGTGAAACTCTGACAACATTTCTTACAGCTGTGACCTAGGAGTCAGAAATGCTTTCAGGGGCTATCCCCATGATGTTCCCATGTCATTTGAGCAGTGTGTCCATCATTTTCAGATGTTTTTAGTCCTTAAAAGAACCCCCGGGGGATCGCGGTAAAAATGCTCCGGTTTCCCATAGACTTTACATCGGGCTCCTTGCTAGGGTCGATTACCCAAGTGTTCCAATTTGCTAGACCTGAGCAACGAGCACACGAGCATTTTAGTGCTCCCCCATCACTAGTTAACAAGCAAAATAACATATTCTACTTTTCTATTCAATCCAGTTAAGTTGAGGAACTATCTTATTGTTTTTCATCAACACATCAATGGTATCAACTAGAGAATTCAGAAAATATTAGTCATGGTTCTGATTTAGGCTTCATTTAAATGTCTAAACCTATACAATAAATAATTAAAGTTAAGAAATATCAAAATAGCAAAAAATATATTTTTATCCACAATAAATATAATTTTATTACTTGCAAAACCTCAAAAACAATATTATATACTGTATATTGTAATGTATATTAGAAAAGCATATATCTGCACAGAGATTGAAGCTTCAGAAACCGGGAGTTCTGTGGAAACTGTTTGGGTAAGAATACAAGGAGAGAACAACTGAAAGGATACCATTGTAGGCATTTACTACAGGCTGCCTGTGCAAGCTGAAGATAATGATGAACTCTTTATTCATTAAATGGCCATGTTCTCCAAAAAATATGACATACGGGTCATGGGAGACTTCAACTATCCAGACATTTGTTGGGAATCTCTCTGAGGCAAAACTAACAGGTCAAGCAAATTCTTATCCTCTCTTGCTGACAATTTTATCTTCCAAAAGGTAGGAGAGAAAACAAGGGGATCTGCTACCTTGGATCTAACCCTTAAATACAGGGAGTAAATGGTTGAGGAGGTAAGAGTGGCTGAGACCCTAGGAGGTAGCAATCATGCTATTTTAGAATTTTGGATAAATAGAGGAGGAAGACCTGTACATCAAGGTTAGATTTCAGAAAGGCAGATTTTCAGGGACTCAGAAAGAGAATCAGAGGGATGTAAATAAACTGGAGCAGTGGGCAGCAACTAACAGAATAGATTATAACAGGGAAAAATGCAAACTACCACATCTGGGCAATAAAAATGAAAAAAGCATGTACAGAATGGGAGGAATAGGGCTAAGCAACAGCACATGTGAAAAGGACTTGGGTATACTCATAGATCACAGACTGAAGGTGAGTCAACAGTGTGATGCAGCAGTAAAAAAAGGCAAATACAATTGTGAGATGTATTAACAGAAGCATACAGTGTTGTGAATTCTGCTCTTGGGTTCCCTCCAGTGGTTGTTGATAGTAATGCAGTTGTCCCTGGGTTGCAATCCTGGGCAGGTGTCCCTGCTGATTGCAGCTCTGACTGGGATATTTAGTTGTGCAGGATGCATTAGCCCTTGCCAGTTGTCCATTGTTCTTGGAAGTTTTGCATCTCTTTCTGGTTCCTCCTGCCCTGCTGCCAATCCAGCAAAGATAAGTTTCTGGGTTTTGTTTCTACAGCACACATGCTGTGTGCTTTACAATTCAGTGCTATTCATGGGTTTTTTCTTGTCCAGCTTAGACTGTGTTTGGATATTTTCAGTCAAGTTGGATTCTCAGGAGAAGCAAATATACATTCCATGTCTTTAGTTAGATGTGGAATTTTTGTATTATCTGCTGTGGATATTTTTAGGGTTTTAATACTGACCGCTTAGTATTCTGTCCTATCCTTTCCTATTTAGCTAGCGTGGCCTCTTTTGCTAAATCCTGATTTCTGCCTGCGTGTGTCTTTTCCTCTAATACTCACAGTCAATATTTGTGGGGGGCTGCCTATCCTTTGGGGTTCTGCTCTGAGGCAAGAGCGAATTCCCATTTCCATCTATAGGGGTATTTAGTCCTCCGGCTGTGTCGAGGTGTCTAGGATGTGTTAGGTACACCCCACGGCTACTTCTAGTTGCGGTGACAGTTTAGGGTTTGCGGTTAGTACAGGTTCCACCTACTCCTGAGAAAGTTCCATGCGGCTCCAAGGTCACCAGATCATAACAGTACAGTCTAGATCATGTGAAGTCATTATTGCCCTCTACTCCTCTTTGGTCAGACCTCATCTGGAATACTGTGTCCAGTTTTGGGCACCACAAAAATACATCAACAAACTCGAGCAAGTTCAGAGAAGAGCAACCAGAATGGTGACTGGTCTGCAAACCATGCCCTATGAGGAACGTTTACAGGATTTGGGAATGTTTAGCTTGCAAAAAAGAAGACTGAGTGGAGACTTAATAGCTGTCTACAAGTATCTCAAGGGCTGTCACATTGTAGAGGGATCATCTTTATTCTCATTTGCACAAGGAAAGACTAGAAGCAATGGGATGAAAATGAATAGGAGGAGACACAAATTAGATATTAGAAAAAAAAATTTGACAGGGTGATCAATGAGTGGAACAGGCTGCCATGAGAGGTGGTAAGTTCTCCTTCAATGGAAGTCTTCAAACAGAGTCTGGACAGACATTTGTCTGGGATGATTTAGTGAATCCTGCATTGAGCAGAGGGTTGGACCAGATGACCCAGGAGGTCCCTTCCAACTCTACTATTCTATGATTCTATGAAAAGGAAAACAATGAAAACACTCCACTATGGAGTATTGGGCAATGTGATCTGTTACTTTGGCATAACTGCCATGGTGTTTGCTTGTGGGAAAAGGGTCTCTGCACTATTGTGCTTTCATACTGGTTAGGGTTCATTTGTGTCATCAACTGGCATTTGGTTACTGTTGATTTTAATTTGGCTACTTTTTATGGTGTCTATGCATTTCAATCAGTGTTATTCCTTATAACTAGTGTTGAGCGATACCTTCCGATACTCAAAGGTATCGGTATCGGATGGTATCGGCCGATATCCAAAAAATATCGGATATCGCCGATACTGATACCCGATACCAATGCAAGTCAATGGGACACAAGTATCGGAAGGTATCCTGGATGGTTCCCAGGGTCTGAAGGAGAGGAAACTCTCCTTCAGGCCCTGGGATCCATATTCATGTAAAAAATAAAGAATTAAAATAAAAAATATGGATATACTCACCCCTCTGGCGGCCCCTGGACCTTACCGATGTAAACGGCACCCTCCGTTCCTAAGAATGAGCAGTGAAGGACCTTCGATGACGTCGCGGCTTGTGATTGGTCGCGTGACCGCTCATGTGACCGCTCACGCGACCAATCACAAGCCGCGACGTCATCGCAGGTCCTAAACTCACTGCATTCTTAGGAACATCGGTAAGGTCCAGGGGCCGCCGGACGGGTGAGTATATCCATATTTTTTAATTTAATTCTTTATTTTTTACATGAATGTGGATCCCAGGGCCTGAAGGAGAGTCTCCTCTCCTCCAGACCCTGGGAACCATACACTGGGAACTTCCGATTCCGATTTCCGATATCACAAAAATATCGGAACTCGGTATCGGAATTCCGATACAGCAAATATCGGCCGATACCCGATACTTGCGGTATCGGAATGCTCAACAGTACTTATAACCAATCATGTTTTCGATTCCCTGAATTTATTTATTTATTTTTTTTGCAAGGTGACCTTCCTTCCCCTGATCATTGCTGTGTGTGTTTTTTATTAAGTTATTTTGATTTGCAATTTATTTATATTATGTTCAGAATACCACAATGTGACTTATCTTTGACTACACTGCCCCTTTTTTTCGGATTTTATGGGGTGTTTTATTGTTTTACTTCTGTATTTGTGTTTTGCTATCTAATAAAATTATATTTATTGTGGATAAAAACTATTTGGGGGTATTTTTACATTTCTTGATTTTGATGAGTTATCTATAGGATTATACTTGGTATTGGGAACTTTATCAAAGTTATTATTTTTTGGCTGCGTAGTATGAGTTTTTTTTATCCAGTTTTGATTCATATTCATTTACATTTCTCTTTGAAAAAAAAAAGAATGATTTTCATCAAAGCGATGAATGAGATTTTCATAGTGTTTTCTCATTGTGTCGGTTTTTACCACCTGTGATTTTTATGTATGCAAGTAAAAATTGCAAAGCTTCCTTTACCCATTACAATGTTTAAAAGCAAACATAAAACAATTTGTACATAGATGGCATCGGTTTTCTGTCCATGATTTTCATGGACCTAAAGGCTTGTATGGTTGATTTTAATACAAGATTTGGATAAAAATTGGACATGCCTCATGATTTTTTTCTCGATACACGGTCTGCAAAAAAACAAAACACAGACATGTAAACAACCCCAAATAATGGGTATGTTCTTTCTGTGTAAAAATTAAACAGAGCACAAAAGTGACAAAACAGACATTTGAATGAAGTCTTAGTACATCTCTGAGTGGCATTACTGAAAATTACTGCTCAGGCATTATCCTACAGTTTGGATTTTAAAATCTATAGTGTGTCAATATTTTGTGCAGAATCAATGTAGAAATCAACATTTTCTTTGGAAATAGTGAAATGTGCACCAAATCTGCATCAAAATAGGTGGCAGATTTCATTTTTAACACAAATGGATTCTGATGCAGATTTTTCTGCAGATTAGTTTCAGATAAACTGGAGAAAAAATCTGCACCAAATATGCAATGGGAGAATCTATCCTCAAGGTTCCCATCAGAGAGAACATAATCTAGAACCCTCCAGCTTAAAGAAGACCTGCACACAAAAAATTGAGTTAAATACCTTTTAAAAATCATTGCACTCCCCTAATTCAGAAGCTCTTTTTTTGTTTTGCACTGCATCACTCCATTGCAAAGTTATTCACATTTGTTTCTTTTGGAGTGCACTATGTGAAATCTCTGTTTGGAGTTCAACTGGGCATTTATTGGCAGTCTTCTCTTGGAGTATGCACTTTTATTCCTACTTTCTAGATGCTGCCAATTACAGCCCCAGAGCTTGTGAAACTGATAGACTGTTAAGGCTATGTGCACACATATTTTTGAAGTCTGCGTATTTTTCCGCAGTGGATTAGAGTAATCCGCAGGTAAAAGGCACTGCGTTTTACCTGCAGATTTACCGTGGATTTTATGCAGATTTTGTGCGGATTCCACCTGTGGTCTTACACCTGCGGATTCCTATTATGGAGCAGGTGTAAACCGCTGCGGAATCCGCACAAAGAATTGACATGCTGCGGAATGTAAACCGCTGCGTTTCCCCGCATTTTTTTCCTCAGCATAGGCACAGCGGTTTCTTTTTTCCATAGGTTTACATGGTACTGTAAACTCATGGAAAACTGCTGCGAATCCGCGGCAAAATCCGCAACGTGTGCATATAGGCTATATGAGCTATGTTCATAGTGTCTGGAAGGGATCAAGGCGTATAATCCCAGAGAAGACGGTGGGGAAAACACCGAGTTAAAAGATTTTCCATAGTGTGCTCCAGGAAAAACATCTCTGCAATGGAGTGACGCAATGTGAAACTGAAAAAATATTGTAGAATTGGGGATTTTTGCTATGTATTTAGCTTTTTTTTAAAAAAAAGTGACAATTCCTCTTTAAAAGTAAAGTATAAAATGTGGACTTTTAGGCTATGTTTCCATAAGAAATTTCTGCTTTGAACCTTCCTCCATCAAAAATGCTGCAGCAGTAAGTATTCATACATAATCTGCTGCATTTGTATCCTGTATATATCCCAGACACATAAAGATTTCAAAAGATATTGTGCCAAATATTTTTTGAAAATTTTTATTACAAACTCTACACTTCTTTGACTGAAGAACATAAACGAAATGAACCATTTTTTTCTTTTTCAATTACCTGTAATGCTATACCTATAAATGTCACTGATTGCATCTCCATGTAATTACCTTTAGCATGGAATTGCTCTTTAATCATTATCACTGGCAGATAAAAGTAAACTTGTTGACTTTCAAGTACATAGAACAAAATTAAACAGCAGTGCAAGATTCTATTGGCATCCATCTCTCACTCTCCTCTTATTACCTAATGGGCAAAACAGATTGATCTGCCATTTCACAATTTGTCATCCTGCTCAGTGAGCTGTTGTCAATCAGTTTCGAATGACAGCTACTTTGTCAAGAGCAAGACTGTCATTAAATAGGGAAATGATCTTTTTGTGACCGTGTGAATTGAAAGTTAATAAGATAAAATAGAACTTTTTTTTTCTAAAGGTGTGAATGATAGCTAAAGTCACACACATGTTAATTTAATAAAATACAGTGAGGAAATCATGTTCTATATCTCAAAACGTCCTGCAGTTGACTGTATACTGATGGATATACTATTTAAGTTATCATATTATATATAGTGTTGAGCATTCCGATACCGCAAGTATCGGGTATCGGCCGATACTTGCGGTATCGGAATTCCGATACCGAGATCCGATACTTTTGTGGTATCGGGAATCGGTATCGGGATTAATATCAATGTGTAAAAGAAAGAATTAAAATAAAAAATAGGGATATACTCACCTCTCCGGCGGCCCCTGGACTTTACCGCCATAACCGGGAGCCGTTGTACCTAAGAATGCGCGCTTGAAGGGCCTTAGGTGACGTCACGGCTTTGTGATTGGTCGCGTAGCGGTCACGCGACCGCTACGCGACCAATCAGAAGCTGCGGACGTCTTCTAAGGTATTTCAAGCGCTTGAAAGACCTTAGGTGACGTCATGGCTTTGTGATTGGTCGCGTAGCAGTCACACGACCGCTACGGCGCAATCAGAGCGCCGTGACGTCATCTAAGGCCCTTCAAGCGCGCATTCTTAGGTACAATGGCTCCCGGTTACGGCGGTAAAGTCCAGGGCGCGTCAGAGGGTGAGTATATCCCTATTTTTTATTTTAATTCTTTCTTTTACACATTGATATGGATCCCAGGGCCTGAAGGAGAGTTTCCTCTCCTTCAGACCCTGGGAACCATACAGGATACCGTCCGATACTTGGTGTCCCATTGACTTGTATTGGTATCGGGTATTGGTATCGGATTAGATCCAATACTTTGCCGGTATCGGCCGATACTTTCCGATACCGATACTTTCAAGTATCGGATGGTATCGCTCAACACTAATTATATATCAACTAGCTATTGAACCCGTTCTACACCCGGGTGGCGAGCATTTATATTGGAATATGGTCTACATCCTGGTATGTGGTGCTTCCATCCTGAGCCCCTATGCTGTCATGTGCTGCTCCCATCCTGCGCCCCTATGTTGTCATGTGCTGCTCCCATCCTGCACCCCCATTCTGTCATGTGCTGCTCCCATCTTGCGTTCCCATTCTATCATGTGCTGCTCCCATCCTGCACCCCCACTCTGTCATGTGCTGCTCCAATCCTGCGCCCCCATCCTGTCATGTGCTGCTCCCATCCAGTGCCCTCGTTCTGTCATGTGCTGCTCCCATCCTGCACCCCCATTCCGTCATGTGCTGCTCTCATCCTGCACCCCTATTCTGTCATGTGCTGCACCCATCCTACACCCCCATTCTGTAATGTGCTGCTCCCATCCTGCACCCACATCCTTTCATGTGCTGCTCCCATCCTGTGCCCCCATTCTGTCATGTGCTGCTCCCATTCTGCACCCCAATCCTGTCATTTGCTGCTCCCGTCCTGTGCCCTCATTCTGTCATGTGCTGCTCCCATCCTGCGCCCCCGCTCTGTCATGTGCTGCTCCCATCCTGAGTCCCCATCCTGTCATGTGCTGCTCCCATACTGCGCCCCCATTGTGTCATGTGCTGCTCCCATCCTGTGTCCTTGTTCTGTCATGTGCTGCTCCCATCCTGGGACCCTGTTCTGTCACATGCTGCTTCAATCCTGAGCCTCCATTCTGTCATGTTCTGCTCCCATCCTGCCCCCAATTCTGTCATGTGCTGCTCCCATCCTGCGCCTCTGTTCTGTCATGTGCTTCTCCCATCCTGCGTCCCCATCCTGTCATGTGCTGCTCCCATCCTGTATAGACAGGAAAAGCACCTGGTGCACTACCATAACATGATTATAAATCAAAATCAAAACGGGGTGCAGACAATGGTGAATACCTGAATTGTATAATGTGGAAAAAAGCACCACTGTAATAATGCACACCACGTCGTACACAAAATACAAAAGAGGCTTTTATTGATACAACACACATGGGTTAAAACATAACTAAAAATGCAACACAGCAGAGAACCTGGTCCATTAGAAATGAAATCCACATAACAATTCATGCATAATAAAATACCTAAACATGGCCTATACAACAACTGGCTCATGAGACTGCTAATCTGAACTTTATAACCCATCACACAAGTATGACTGTAGCAGAGAAATATATATATCCTACAAAAGGAGGAATAGAGCACGAAGATTTCCAATGCTGAAAAGCCCCTGGCCGGGAAACGTCTGTGAATTAATACAAAGGCTCATACAGCAGAAACCCTAGAGATCAGAAAAGAGTATATATTACCCATTTGTAGATATTGGCAGGGGCAGGTCACCCCATACACAAAGTGGATGGACCCAGGAACAAGGCCCCACGCATATCGCCCTCCAGAGAGGGCTTCGTCAGAGGAAGTTTTTCTACATTATTGCTCCCATCCTGTGTCCCCGTTCTGTCATGTGCTGCTCCCATCCTGTGCCCCGTTCTGTCATGTGCTGATCTCATCCTGCGCCCCCATGCTGTCATGTGCTGCTCCCATCCTGCGCCCCCATTCTGTCATGTGCTGCTCCCATCCTGCGCCCCCATTCTGTCATGTGCTGCTCCCATAGTGCGCCCCCATGCTGTCATGTGCTGCTCCCATACTGCGCCCCATGCTGTCATGTGCTGCTCCCATCCTGCACCCCCATTCTGTCATGTGCTGCTCTCATCATGCACCCCCATCCTGTCATGTGCTGCTCCCATCCTGCACCCCCATTCTTTAATGTGCTGCTCCCATCCATATGCCCTGTACGCTGCTCCATAAAGGTTGATGGCCCCTATAAGATGCTCTATAGTTTATGCCCAGTATGCTGCTCCATAAAGGTTGATGGACCCCATAAGATTCTCCATAGTTTATGCCCCGTATGATGCTGCTATAAAAAATTTTAAAAAAATGACATACTCGCCTATCGTCGCTGGGCGCCGAGTTCCGTGGGCCTAAGCAGGCGAGGACACAGGTGTGCTATGGGGGTCAGGAGCCGGTATCGCCGCTGGCTCAGGCCCCAGGAACTTGCTATATTCACCTGTCCCCCATTCCACAGCAGCGCACCGCTACTTCTTCCTGAAGCAAAATGTCATCAGGGGGTAGAGATTGAAGTAGTGAGTGACACCAGTGCCAACCCACAGTTTATAGCACTGCCCCCAAATGACTTGTCAACAGGGAGCAGTAATTAACTCTAATTCCGCCAGCTGATGATGAATGGTTTAAGACTGGAAGACTGGAGAAGTGCAAATGTTGTCCTTGTCAGAGAGGGGACACCGGAGAGACCACAAAGAACCACCTGCTGTGTTCGTCATGTCGAACAGCTCTTTGCTGCCCCCTATCATTCGGATAATTTAGCGACTGATCTGCGATCAACAGAGGAGGCCACAGATTTTTTCCACTAATAGGCCTGTTATCAGGAAGCTAACAGTTAACTTATGATATATACACCTCCAATTCTACCACATGGAATATATGTATATACCCCAGATACAGTCACTCTGAACTCCATGATAATTCCCAGACTAGTCGATGCCATCATCAGTGGGTTTTTTTTACAGGCTGACTGTAGGCCTGGTCCTGGCTGTGGTAGCTTATGGCTCAGGGGTGCAGCTTACAGAGCAAAAGGAACAGTACTATTAAATGTAATATATAATCCAAAATGTGGCAGTGTTTATAAAAAAATACCAAATATTTTACAATGCAGACTAAACAATACAGCATATACAGTTACATAAAATAAAACAAAAGAAACTTTCTACACCTACACAGATATGATTCAGCTGAGCGAAGGAGAGCACTTCATTTGCAGAACATCCAGTGGATGGGATTCATGCATACACGGGTGTGTATCTCTCTACAGGAACACAGATTATAATGTGTGTTGACCTTTTATCAGTACCTGAGTTACACCCACAGACCTCTCTCGATGAAGTCGTGTGAGTCGGGTTTCTAGATGTAGGCGGATTCCTCCGCATGCGTCGTTTTGACAATGCGAAGAAAAAAATAAAGTCCAACCAGCTGCATTCGACGCGGGTCGCCGCATCGTCAAAACTACGCATGTGGAGTCATCCGCATACATCCTCACGACGTGCGTACCTAATGTTAAAGATAGTTATGCAGGCCGCATGAAGATGTAGGTGAAGCTGTGCCTTATAGGTGCCCCAGTGGGCGGGGCTTCATGGAGGAAGTCCGCAGCCCTCCACAGCGCAGCAAAACGATAGTGTGAAACTAGTCTAACACAGACAGGATGAGCTCTTGAATTCACTACAAACATCTCTGATGTTACCTGTTATGAAGCTGTACATCACAGATCATTAAACAGTTCATACTCCACAAATGTTTTATTCCGAGTTAGAACTATAATATTGAAGTAATATAGGCTAAAACACTATGTTTGCAGTGAACTATAATCATTTAAGTCAGGTCATTAAAAATAAATACAACACAACCAGCTCACATCTCCACTTGAGTGCACAGGGGTTATGAGTAAGGATTATCACTCTGATACTCGTCAACCATAACAGGTTTTTTTCGGGACGTGCTTTTTATTCTGTTTTCCTCTGTCTATGATCTTGCCAGTAGATGTTTTCAGTGGATTCAAATAAAAGCCTTTTTAGCGAAGTGTTGGATTACCTGCTGTCCTTTGGATTGCTTCTGGATTGCCTATGTCAGATCATTCTATTGATTTACAGAATATGCCAACATCAAACAAGTCCATAAACTTTATGGGCAAATCTATGCCAAAAAGTTTAACTGAGATTCTTCAGCCATAACTGTATTGAAAGCCATGGTCTACTATTTTTTTATTATAACTGGACAGTATTGTTATTTCAAGCTAGTTATTGGACAAAATATACCATATTTTATGTAATAAAGCAGTGGAGACTGGTTACAGGAGGCAGGGTTGCAGCTGCAAGTCGGCAGCAGGAGTGGGGCAATGCTGTGTGTCTGGGCTGGGAGAAGGAGGTGTACCGGAAGTGCGAGACAGGAGCCATTGATCTCCCAATTGTGGGCTTCAGGAAAATGTCGGCATTGCAAGGCAGGAGCAAAGTCCCCACTGTGCACATTGATCTCCCAATGCTTCAGGAAAATGGCCATCGGTGTTGACTAATGCACAGATTTAAATCTTGGCAGATCTCAATCTGCGCATGCGGCAGAGGTAGTATATCTCAACTTCAACAAAGAACGTGAAAAAGTATCTCATACTATTCTTATTGAGTAAATGACAAAGTATGGAATTGATAAGGATATTATTAGGTAGATTCATAACTGGCTCAGTAATCGTACTCAAAGAGTGGCAATTAGTGATGAGCGAGTGTGCTCATTAGTTGAGTTTTCTCTGAGTTCTCTGAGTATTTTGGGCGTGCCCGCAGCTGCATGATTTGCGGCTTCTAGACAGCCTGAATATAAGTGGGGATTCCCTAACAAACAGTCAATCCCTGCATGTGTTCAGGTTGCTTAACAGCCGCAAATCATGCAGCTGCAGAGACACAAACATAATCTACGAGCACGTCCAAAATACTTGGAGAACACCAGAGCATGCGCGGAAAGCTCGAGTAACGAGCACACTCGCTCATCACTAGTGGTAATAAAAAGAGATGAGCGAACTTATTTGAAAAACGTTTGCCAATCTCAAAGTCAGCACAAACATTGCTCATTCAGATTCATGTTTTCAGATTCCCGAGAATTATCCTCAAAATCGATAAAATATGCCAACGTTTGGTAAATGACCGAGTTTCCACTAAGGCTATGTTCACACAGCGCTGCAGGGTCAAGCTGTCAGAGGTCAGCGAGACCCTGCAGTGTGACTGTGACCAATGGTAAAAAGTGTACTGCAGGTCACAGGCATCGGCTTATGAGAGACTATTACTCCCATCAGGCTACGCTTACTGTCACTGATAACAGGAGTAGGCAGTGGATGATGGATGTAGTCATCAGCCGGCGCCTGTACTCAAATTAAAGAAAAAAAAAGTTAAAATAAAGAGATACATTTTGAAATAAAAAAACACAGTATATACTCACCTTACACCTAATTCCTGAAGCCCTTTTTCTTCTGTAAAAAATAAAAAAACACCATATGCTCACCTTAACATCTAATCTCTGATGTGATAGTAAACAAGATTGGTTACTGGTGTGCGTGCATGGAGTGCTTGCGATTAGATGGGTAGCCAGCGTGGAGATGGGGCGCAAGTGCAGTGGCACAAAGTGGAAGTGAATAATGTCCTGGCAAGCAAAGAGTTGAATACTCCTGTGGTGAAAATGTGACCACTGGAGCAAACGTAGTGTGCGGCCCGCACACATGGATGCAAAGCGCCTGATGCAGCATGAACACGCTATCAGTGGGTATGATATCTAATAAACAACCTAGGAGAATTACAACATGTGAGAATTACCTAGGAACGGAACAAAAATATTAGTTCCAAGAGTATAATAGATGCTTCGTTCAGTGGCTAAAATAATACAGAAATAAATAAATGTGTATATATATATATATATATATATATATATATATATATATATACACTCACCGGCCACTTTATTAGGTACACCTGTCCAACTTCTTGTTAACACTTAATTTCTAATCAGCCAATCACATGGCGGCAACTCAGTGCATTTAGGCATGTAGACATGGTCAAGACAATCTCCTGCAGTTCAAACCGAGCATCAGTATGGGGAAGAAAGGTGATTTGAGTGCCTTTGAACGTGGCATGGTTGTTGGTGCCAGAAGGGCTGGTCTGAGTATTTCAGAAACTGCTGATCTACTGGGATTTTCACGCACAACCATCTCTAGGGTTTACAGAGAATGGTCCGAAAAAGAAAAAAAATCCAGTGAGCGGCAGTTCTGTGGGCGGAAATGCCTTGTTGATGCCAGAGGTCAGAGGAGAATGGGCAGACTGGTTCGAGCTGATAGAAAGGCAACAGTGACTCAAATCGCCACCCGTTACAACCAAGGTAGGCCTAAGAGCATCTCTGAACGCACAGTGCGTCGAACTTTGAGGCAGATGGGCTACAGCAGCAGAAGACCACACCGGGTACCACTCCTTTCAGCTAAGAACAGGAAACTGAGGCTACAATTTGTACAAGCTCATCGAAATTGGACAGTAGAAGATTGGAAAAACGTTGCTTGGTCTGAAGAGTCTCGATTTCTGCTGCGACATTCGGATGGTAGGGTCAGAATTTGGCGTAAACAACATGAAAGCATGGATCCATCCTGCCTTGTATGGAGCATCTTTGGGATGTGCAGCCGACAAATCTGCGGCAACTGTGTGATGCCATCATGTCAATATGGACCAAAATCTCTGAGGAATGCTTCCAGCACCTTGTTGAATCTATGCCACGAAGAATTGAGGCAGTTCTGAAGACAAAAGGGGGTCCAACCCGTTACTAGCATGGTGTACCTAATAAAGTGGCCGGTGAGTGTAAATACATAGTAAGATTGCGCTTACCACATGTCTTGGGGGACACTCACTTGGCACGGGATTCAAGCACACGGGCACGGTTTTCTGTTTAAACACAGTCTGTGCGATTTATTAAAGAGTCATAAACCGGTTTATGCACAGTTCATTATATAAATTTCATAGAACACAATAGGCACCAACCGATGATATTAACTTGCAGCTTTATCTTAGACACTTCATATACGGCTTTGTCTCACAGACACTAAACATGCTGGACCTCTCACTTCGTCCAGTTACCATGGGTGTCCGTACGCTGAACAGTTCATCAACTTCCCTAGTCATATAGTGCATATGACATTGGGTCACGGTCTCTAAACACGCTTAACCTCACTTCATTCAGTTACCGTGCGAGATCACACAGTTCATAGACTATCACAAGCACCATCAGTCAATAGTACCTTATGGGAGCTCCTGCTCCACCTGCTGACTCCTCGTCAGTCCTCTCTTCTGGGTAAACTGCCTTACGGGGTTCACCAACTTGCCTGGCTGGCACACATCAGTCAGTCTAGAGCCACCGAAGGACGGTAGCTTCCCCAACACAGACCATCCAGGTCCACAGCCTCTCAGGTGCTCCAGGAAGACTCCACTCACAGGAGCTTCCAACGCAGACTGTTCAGAACCATCGTCTTACTGTGCGCTATTCAGGACGTCCATCCCACATGGGACCATCCAACACACTGGCATGGGCTCTTCAGGATTCCTACTCCCAGGACATCCAACACAGGTTGTGCTCTTCAGGAAGCCTACTCCCAGGACTTCCAACACAGGTCAGTGCGCTATTCAGGACGTCCATACCACATGGAAGCATCCAACACACAGGCATGTGACCTGTCCGGGTTCTATTCAGGACATCTGTCCAACACCCCAGGCCACGAGGTCCAAAGCCCCATCATGTGCTCTTCAGGGAGACAACACTCCCAACACAAAGGCTCTACAGGACTTTCCAGCACAGACCATTCAGGTCCACACTCAGCAACCGTATGACCCATACCCTGGTCACATTATGAAGCTGTAACCACTCCCACAGGTGGGAGTGTGTGTGTGTGGCTAGTTTGACCCGCCCATCTCTCATAACTAGCCTAGTGAATCTCCCTTCACAACTATACCAAACACTTGTGGGAATGCCGATCCCAGAACAACAACATTACATCAAACTTACCACGCAGACTCCCTCTGTCACACATATCGGCCACTTACAATTCTGCCAGTCACTGTTTCACCCCCATTACAACAACAGATACGCCTCCATGCATATCCCAAGGAGCACACTGTTAAATAATAATTATTAATTATTCTTATTCTCAATTCTGTACTGAACACATTGCCTCTCGCTGACATTGCAAAAGCTATTTATGTATATATAGCTCAGAGTATAAGTCAACACCATATAGAGATGACAAGTGGTCTATGGGACACATTTATACTCACAGCTCTTAGGAGGAAGGGTGCTGTCACGTGGAGGTTGTCACCTCCTGCCTTCACCATCATTCTTCATGGACATCAGACAAGTCACAGAAGGAAGGAACAACTGGTAGCCATGATGACTTCAGACTTCACACAGACAGGTGGCTTTTACCATTCAGAACTTTGGGAAAGATGTGGAACAAACGCTGATGGGAACAAATGGACAATCTGTTCGTAACTATTTCATCTATTTTATGTTTTTGCTGCAATGTGGTTTTTCTGTGGACAATTCAATAAAGTACTACATTTTTTATGAAAATATCATGACATATTTTCTTTAAGAGTATCGCACCTGGTAAAGTCCTGATTAAATAAATGTGCAAAATAAGCATATTTAACCCCTTAGTGACGGAGCCAAATTTTTGAAATCTGACCAGTGTCACTTTATGTGGTAATAACTCTGGAATGCCTCAACAAATCCCAGTGATTTTGAGACTGTTTTTTCAGGTCACATTATATTTTATGGTAATCGTAAATTTAGGTCGATATGTTTTGTGTTTAATTATAAAAAATATCAGAAATTTGCGAAAAATGTTAAAAAATAGCAATTTTTAAACTTTGGATGATTATCCCTTTAATCTAGATAGTAATACCACAGCAAAATATTAATAAATAATGTTTCCCACATGTCTGCTTTAAATCAGCACCATTTGTAAAATGTTGTTTTATTTTGTTAGCATTTTAGGAGGTTTAAAAATGTAGCAGCAATTTTTTCATTTTATCAAGAAAATGTACAAAATTTATTTTTTTATGACTTGTCCATATTTGAAGTGCCTTTAGGGGTTCCATATATTGGGAAACCCCCCAAAGTTATACCATTTTAAAAACAGCACCCCCTGACATACTGAAAACTGCTGTCAGATAGTTTATTAACCCTTCAGGTGCTTTTCAGGAATTAATGCAAAGTGGCATGACAGAAATAAAAAAGTGCATTTTTACCACCTAAATGTCGCTAACTTCTAAACAGATTACTACAGCCGACAGACTCTAAGGCCGCTATTCAGTCGTGAATTGCCATGGCAAGCATCAGGACCACAAAATCGTGATCTGAGGGCACCAATTGGGATAAAGAGGAAGCCCCCGCACTCTGTTAACCATTTGTAATGATGTAGTCACTATTGACAGCAGCATCTAAGGGGTTAAACAGATTTGGACGGTGCAAACACTGATCATGGACGATACAGAAAATTGTCAGCTATAGTGTACAGCTGACAGCTGCTGGATTGTCACCTGTATGGGGAGGCTATTCTCTTATATCTCAGGTCAGTTAAAAGACGTATTGGCTGTCATTAAGGGGTTAACATTGCCAAAGCCAGCCAGATTTGATTTTTTGTGCTATTTTTGGCGTGAATTTCCTTTTCCTTGCACACGGGGGAACAGAAGAGCTTTGCTAAACATCAATTGTGCAAGTTTTCAGGAATTCCACTACAAAACTTCAAGTCACAAGCATCAAACAGAGCCTATGAGTGAGACTAACAGATGCCAGGCAGATTGACAAGCACTACCATTAGAAGTGCTGAAAATAGCCGTGCTGAGACCAGAGACCAGCGTTGTCCAACAAAGGAACTATGAGCTGAGATATTTCAAGGTAAGAAAATGGATTTAATTAATAAGTATGCTAAATCAAGTCACCTGGAATTTTTAAGCTTGTACAAGTCTAGCTTAGAAATATTTTGGCTTAGCTTATAAGCAGAATGCAAGATTGCAAATTTAAACATAGATTCTAAGCTAATTTACAAAAAATAAAAAGAGCAATTGAAAAAAATTTTACATTTTGTTGACGTATTTCATAAGTTTGTTTCAGAGAAATCCGAAAATGACAGTGTAAAAATGGTACCAGTTGATACTAATGATGTTCTCAAGATTGACTGTGATGTGGAGAGTGAACAAGATGTGAGGCACATGTCTGTAATGGCCACTCAAGGTGACCTTGTGTCTCATGATGTAAAGCAAGATGGAGAAAACGTAGACGGAGACATGAGAAAGATGATGTACAAGGAATAGATGTACAAGGGCCAATAAAAATAGAAGACGACTCAGAGGCCCAACTTCAAATTAACGTTAGGAAAAACTTGTTAAAATTATACAAAATCATTTCTGCATATGATGATAGAATCCATGTGTGCAGAAATTCAGAGATATTTGAGAGTTTTGCTGATAAATTTGATTTGACTAATGAGGAGAAAAGTCAGTTGTTTAAAATGTGGCTTCCAGTAACTTTTTCCAGGCGGTTCTCATTAAAAATGCAGAACGATGAGTTCCATGAAGAAATGACTGATATAGAAAGATTACAAATTTTGATATTCTGTGGATTAAAAGAAAATTATTCAGATATTGATATTCTTCTAAAATTAAGGATTGGCCGGAAAGAATGTACTTTTACATTCATGTCCATATTTGAAAGGTTGTACAAAACTGTCATTACAAATTTCAATGAACAATCAATGATAAATTGTTTTGTAAACAAATTTGGATTCCTAAATTCTCGTGTTATTGCGTCACAAAAATATTCTTTATTTGAAAGTGCGCAATCCCTTGATTTTTCTAGAAAACATGCGAATCTTGAAAGGAAAATAAATCATACTACGTTTTTGAAAACAGACAATTAAATCTTATCAGAAGCCAAAATCAAAATGTCAAAATCTGAGTTATTCCCAAAATCAAATCTATGAAGTATGAAGAAAATTACATATTTGTTACAAGCCCTATCAAATGATCCAAGAGTCCATTAAAGAAATTGCTTTGAAAGGGTTAAAAGCTGACGGGCCAGATCTGTCTGTAAAGGTGGCAAAAATTGACAGACAGAAACAGGTGAGCATGGGGGGTGAGCTGAACACTCCATTATCAGAGCTCTTCAAAGAATCCATAGGTCTAAAAATGACAATTTTAAATAGAGCTTTGCAACAAATTATCGACAGAGAGATAAATTTTGGCTTAGGAATTTGCTAAAAATTTAATTATATTATATGATGTGTAAATGAGTTATACAATGTATTATTTATTAATATGTAATTATTTTAAACAGTATAAAGTAGTGTATCAGGGATATGATTCGTCAAACTCAATTTGACAGGTGGACACGCCCCTATCAAAGTGTATCAAAGTGTGTAACCCCTCCTCCCATCCCCTTGTCTTCTAACAGCAGCTGTGTGGCAGCTCCCCCTCCCTTTTTTTATATAGTTTAATATTATTTTCACTGTATTTGATACGGTGAATATTATCTCCGTAATTGTTTTATATTAGAGTTTTATATTTATAGGGGATTTATAACGCGCGCATTATGTATGCGGGCATGTTACAACATGAATATTATCCCCGTAATTGTTTTATATTAGAGTTTTATATTTATATATATGTATGCGGGCATGTTACAACATGCCTGTTACCCCCCGTAATTGTTTTATATTAGAGTTTTATATTTATAGGGGATTTATAACGCGCGCATTATGTATGCGGGCATGTTACAACATGTCTGTTATCCCCGCAATTGTTTTATATTAGACCCACAAACGCAAGAAAGAAAGACAGTATCAGATCGGCACTGAACGAGCTGTCATAAAGCAATCCAGCTGCGAGGCTAATAACTTCTTCAAAAGTCAGACGGAGTCAGCTACTAGTGAAGTGGGGGCGGTGCTCTGCAGCTAAAGTCGATGATTCACATGAGAATGAAGATAAAGAAAGAATGCGGCACTCACCCGGTTTCTTCCACTGTAGTTAATTCTTTATTGAATGTGGCAATCCATGTTCAACACGGCACAATACAGGCTAAGGCATGGGGAGGGAGCAGTGGGGGAGTGTGCAGAGACAAGACGGACGACGGCCGTTTCACGCTCAGGCGCTTCTACGGGTCCACGGGTCTCACATGGACCCGTAGAAGCGCCTGAGCGTGAAACGGCCGTCGTCCGTCTTGTCTCTGCACACTCCCCCACTGCTCCCTCCCCATGCCTTAGCCTGTATTGTGCCGTGTTGAACATGGATTGCCACATTCAATAAAGAATTAACTACAGTGGAAGAAACCGGGTGAGTGCCGCATTCTTTCTTTATCTTCATTCTCATGTTTTATATTAGAGTTTTATATTTATAGGGGATTTATAACGCGCGCATTATGTATGCGGGCATGTTACAACATGTCTGTTATCCCCGTAATTGTTTTTACATCGTGAATGTTACCCCCGTAATTGATTTATATTAGAGTTTTATATTTATAGGTGATTTATAATGGGCGCATTATGTGTGCGACCATATTACAACAAGCGCAGGTATGAATCGTGGTGTTTTATACGTTTATAAAAAAGCAAAAGACAGGGTATTGTAAAAGTAAAAGATATTTATTGTAAATAAACACATCTCAGAGACATTTCAACGATTCTTGCAGAGTATAAAAACAGTCGCATTAAATAGCACGTTGGTTATACAGCAACAAACGTCTTACAAAAAATAAACAGTATCGCTTGAATATACATCATTACGATTCTTACAAAATAATACGGTGTTACAAGTCATGTACGACATATTTATCAAGTACACTCTTTACATCGTGAGCCACATGGTTTGTAGCATCGGTAGAGACCTTCTTTTAGGTAGCAGAGTTCCACGCGTGGTACCTAATGACGGGGAATGTAAAGATTGGATTGTACGCGGCGTCGGCGCTAGTTTCTGCGGCGTAGATACAGCGTGTGTCTCGCTGCTGGAAATTTTTAGTTCGTCTAAAAGCTTCCTAGTAGTGGGATTACCAACAACTGTAGACGGTATATTTAGCTCTGCCATAGCCCGCATAAACGCTTCCCAACCCGGCGGTAAATTTCTGCCGGTCAGAGCGTGACTCTGCGTAGTACTACGTACCAAATCCAGTAAGTTAGACCCCGGTATTACAGAGCCTTTGAAAATAAATTCAGCTTTATTATTCCAGTCTGTAACATTTTTATTCTGTAGTAACCTGTTTAGTAAAAATTCAGCATTCTTTTTATATCTTTGGTTTATGTGGCTGACAATTTCAGCGATCTCTTGATTTTTATCAGAGTCGGTATTTGACAATTGTTGCTGACCAGGATCAGGAGTGCTAACGAGATTTAAAGCCGTTACTTCTTTTGAGCCATGGCGCGTATGCACCAAGTATCTTTGTAGCGCCGCGCTATACATTTTAATTTTCACATCATCGGGAATGTCACGACGCTGTAAAATGTCGCTAATTTCGCCATCAAGGCGATGAATAACGCTGTCGCGTATGTTAGCTGTGGCGCCGGGTCTTAGTTTGTCTAGCTCCTGTTTGGGGACTAGATACATTTTCTCTGTATGCTCCATTATCTTCCCGCGAGCAGACTTGTTATTATAGGGATTGCAAAACCTAAAAGAGGGCCGATAAACCCGCCGGCCTGCTTTAGTAGACGCTTCTTTTTCTTTATGGGCTGAGATCTGTCGCTCAGGGTTCTTATAGCTTTACGCCACTTCTTTAATATGCCTTTTTGGCGCTCTTTCAGCGGAATCCTGCCTTTTAAGATGTTTAAAGCAATCTCGCCTATGGCTGTAATTAAATCATTGCTCGCATTGCGCAAAATAGACTTTCGGACAGCCGGGGTTGCCTTCACCAGAGTTTTTAAGAGAGCCCAGTTACGCCGGAGTCTCTCAGACATCTTTACAGCACAACGCACACAGCGTAGAATGTCTGATACCCGGGTAAAATTCACTTTTTAGAAGTGTTTTTCTTTTGAACATAAACAGCGGGCAACGCTGGTGGAAACAAGCCGGTCCTTAAACGATGTTCCTCAGGGGTATTAGCTCTCAAATCTACAAGCAAATACCCATAAGGTTCCCGCGTGGCATCCTCAAAAGCTTCTAGGAAAAAACGCGTTTTTCCGGGATACATCTGGCGAGCTAGAGTTAAAATTTGTAATTTATCTCGGGGGTTTTTAAAAAGCACCATGTATTTTGCGTTTAAATTTATCGTACGGCTTTTCTTGCCCTGGCAAAATATGTTTTGTACCAGGTAGAAAATGCTGAGATTTCTGTGGTGCACATACTTTGTAAAGGCTTTTTCTATCTCACAATTTTCACTAGCACTCTCCATGAGGTCATCAACAATAGCCAAATTCACCTTCTCCGGCGGGAATAGTTCATCATCTACGAATGTATTCGGCAGACCCTCCACAAATCTGGCGTGGGGAAAAGAGAGAGAGATTTCATCATATAGTTTCTGCCAACACGAATAAAACCAAACAATATTATCAGGTTTCTGAGAAAAATTAGTTTCAATATTATACAGCAGTTGTTTTACAAAATAGCTCTTTCCAGAATTAGACGGTCCTGCCAGAATGCATGAGAATGGGTGCTGCAAGCGTGTATCCATCAGCGCAATACTCTGCTAATACCCAAAAGGCAGGGTTGTGAAATCGTCAATTAGTCGCCGCTTTGTATAAACGCACTTTTGTGTTTTGCGTAACGGCCTCGTTTCAATCTCCCAGTACTTTTTATTTCTTACAATGGACGGCTGTTGTACGACGATACGTTTCTGCGTATCTGTGTCAGAATTGCTCGGGTAGTCCAGAACTAGATCTTTTAGACTGTTGAAATTAATAGATTGAGAGTTACCAACATTTAGTGTAATCCCCTTAACTTTTAAGACAGTTTTACCCGTGTTGAGTTTGTACCCGTAAGTTTTGGGGCCCGCGGATACAAATTCTGTGATGTGTGTACCATCGGGTATTTCACTGGTCAGCTCCCCCAGGTAATCGCCTAAAGGCGGTTGCCACTCACCATCTCTCTGTACAAAAATAACAGAATCTGTGTCATGATAAAGGCACCGCTCCTGCAGCCGGTCCAGCAGCGAATAGAGCTCTAGCCGGGCATATGCTGTTGTAAAACACGCTATAAAAATGTTTGTGTTTTTGTTGACGGTGTGGTGACCTTTTGCGTATTTCCAGTTAATGGTTGCGGTGTCATCATCAAGGAAGTGTAACATCGAGATGTCGTAGTAAGGCAGGAACAGATACTTAAAAAGCTCATCAGGATCCCTAACAATGCTCGTACATGATAGATTAGATCTCTGAGCAAACTTCCCCCATAAAGAATTTAAGAAAAGCTTGGAGATCTGTCTCTTAGCAGGGTTGACAGCTATATTTTCAGGGCGTAATTGCACACCTTCTTTTTCAAGAAAGGAGTCAATGTACTGCCTTTTCTTGGCATCATCAGTGCACCAGCTAGGGTAGCCAGAGGCTTCCTGCTTATCCCTAAGGTGTAATTTAATGTAGGGAGCAAACAGTTCATCAGTGGTTTTAGGAAAATGCCATATTTCATAGATGTGGGCGATCCGATACCCTTTTTCTATTGCCATCTCAAGCTCTATAGTGCACCAGGTACCTGTCAGGGCACGTTCCTCATCACTATGAGCACAAACATCTGTCTGGGAATTTACAGCGCAAGTGTAGCAAAGGGGAAAGATTAATTTTTTGTTGAGGTTTACCGGCAGAACTGGAAAAAATAAATCTCTCGGCGGGTAGGCCTTGACTTTAGCAATGCCAAAGTATTTTTTAATGAATCCAAAATTGTCATAGATGATGTCTGGATGACCTACAGGGTATATTTTAGTTTTGTTTACAAAGGGGTACAGACTGGTGAAATCATAGTAATGTAACGTCTCCCCTTCTTCCAGACGGTGATAGAGCTTAATGGCGTTAGTTCGGCCGCCATAAAGCGCATCACGGGGGTCTAAAGGAACGGGGAATTCCATCTGGTGGAGAAATGCTTGAAGGTTAGAATCATTTTCAACCATTTCATGCCACTCATGTTCCCACATCAGCCTCATTGTGTACCCGCAGCACTGTAAGTAGCGCTTTTTAGCTAAAAAGGTGTAATATAACTGGCCGTAGGACGTGTTTGTGACCGTATTCTTGTCATTTTCATTATAGCACACGGGACATCCGTGATAAAAACACCCCTGAAATTCAAAGGCTATGTGCTGGCCGTTAACATAGGCATAGCCGTCTAGAAAATATTTCCCGACACGTTTTTCACCGCCTCTCAAAGCGTGCTGTATGTCGATGTTCTCGGAGTGAGCTACATACATGAGCCACTGTATAGCGGGTGACGAGTAGCGCTTTTTTGCCTTGTGATAATTATCACCAGGTAAAATGGCAATTGTCTTTTTTGGAAGAAATTTAAACCTGTACATTGCCATACAGACCGAGGCCAGAGTGATGAGCTGAAAAGGATCAACACAGCGGCTCACTACAATCGTTTGCTTTTGACGCTTACAGTATTTTTTGACATTTTTCTGTGTCATTTGCATAATACGCGCTCTATAGATCTCGCAGGCGTGTCTCAAAATTTCAACATCTTGTTTGCAATAAGATTTTAGCTCGGCCTTGAAGTCAAAAGTTGTATTTACCTGTGTCTCATACCACCCCAGGAACTCTGACTTCTCCTCAGCTGACATGTACTCCGTCCCATAATATTTTACATCGGGTATGGGGCCTACATAATTTTGATTTTCACTGGTATTAAAAAAGTGTGGAAAATGGCCCTTGCCTCCTGAAAAGCCCATGGCCTGTGGTAATTTACTGAGTTTCATGGGGATAAAATTTAGAGAGTCTATGAACCTTATAGACAGATCGGGCAGCGTCACACACAAGAGACGGCCGCCTTGGGTTATCAACTGTACATCTAGTTTTTCAGAAATCAGCTCCTTAACAATAAAGTATGAATCGTATCTTCCACCATTGTGGGCAATAAATGTGTGATCTGAAAATTTGCCACTTGTAAAGAACTGTACAAAGTCATGTGTACAGGTATCGCCCTCAAACTCCCAGGAGGGGTGACCATACAGCGTGGTAGCATATATGTAATTCGGTATGTGTGTGCCTGTCTCCTGCATGCATTCAAAATCATAAAAGATATAACAATCCGTCTCATCCTGCGCTACATACCGCCGCATGTAACAAAGATGAGCATCGAATTTATTTATACGGCAACGACATACAGCGCAGCGCAAACCATTACATTTATGCTCAGTCTCGCTATTTCTGAAAACAAAACGGTTGCATTTATCACAAAATGTTTGAAGCCTGCAGAATGCTGGGTCGGCTACACCCAATTGTGTGTGATAATCTAAGCACTCGCTCGAACGGCAATAAGTCCTGCAAATAGGGCACCTGGGTTGTTGCTCGCCAACGGCTTCTACACAGCCATCTCTCTGACAGGCTTTACAAAAATACTGACAGGAGTGGTTGTTCTTGTGGCGAAACACAGAATTGCAGCGGTCGCAAAAGTAATTAGCACCGATAAAACCCTTCATATTTTTGATACCGTAGTAATGTTGATCATGGAACAATATGAATACGGTTTTACCACTAGCTGTATTGCCGCTCTGAAAGTAGCGCCAGTCACCCTGACTATAGTACAGTACTTTAATGGTGACCCCCAAATATTTTTCAAATGCAGGAATGTCGCTAAAGCTCACTAACTGACCATCAGGGATGCCCAGTGCTGTGTGTATGTTTTTAGAGCGGCTCAGTAAATCGCCATCAGCGAGATTCGTGTCGGCCATCAGGGCGCACACACTAGCAGCCAAACACAGATTTGTCGTGTAATTGTTAAAATCATACAGCCACTGCCTCTTTTGTTTAATGATCTGACTGCTCGCTATAGATTTCAAGCGCTTTTTTACACCGCCGCGGCGGTTTTTAATGATGGTGACGACTAGCTTTAGCGAATTGGTTGCTATGCATTCAGCGTTACTTTGAAGTGTGCGGGCAACGGCTTTTAAAAAAGATTCGGCATTAAAATCTTCCCTGGTCTGTTTTGTAGCGAAAATAGGATCTAGAGTATCGCCACCTTCAAGCCTTAACTGTACAAAGTCACCAGGTTCAATGTCCCTGATGATTCTATCCAGTAATGACTGAATGCCGTCATGAACAACATTCACACCCTCTACAAATGATCGTACACGCTCCAAATTTACAAATCTAAAATGATTTGTATGTATATGTCCGTTGAAATTGCGGAGAGGTCTATGATGGTGATAGATGCATTGTAAAAATACTGTATGATCGTTGTACAACGCATCACCACCACCGCCTGTGTCAACGTCTGAGGCTTGTGAATTTTGTGTAGATGCGGGCATGGCATCTGCAGAGTGGCCGCGGCTATGCGAATGCGGCTCTGGCGCGTGTGTCCTGCAATACCTCTACAGACGGCACAGTTGCAGCCACACGCGCCAGAGCCGCATTCGCATAGCCGCGGCCACTCTGCAGATGCCATGCCCGCATCTACACAAAATTCACAAGCCTCAGACGTTGACACAGGCGGTGGTGGTGATGCGTTGTACAACGATCATACAGTATTTTTACAACGCATCTATCACCATCATAGACCTCTCCGCAATTTCAACGGACATATACATACAAATCATTTTAGATTTGTAAATTTGGAGCGTGTACGATCATTTGTAGAGGGTGTGAATGTTGTTCATGACGGTATTCAGTCATTACTGGATAGAATCATCAGGGACATTGAACCTGGTGACTTTGTACAGTTAAGGCTTGAAGGTGGCGATACTCTAGATCCTATTTTCGCTACAAAACAGACCAGGGAAGATTTTAATGCCGAATCTTTTTTAAAAGCCGTTGCCCGCACACTTCAAAGTAACGCTGAATGCATAGCAACCAATTCGCTAAAGCTAGTCGTCACCATCATTAAAAACCGCCGCGGCGGTGTAAAAAAGTGTTTGAAATCTATAGCGAGCAGTCAGATCATTAAACAAAAGAGGCAGTGGCTGTATGATTTTAACAATTACACGACAAATCTGTGTTTGGCTGCTAGTGTGTGCGCCCTGATGGCCGACACGAATCTCGCTGATGGCGATTTACTGAGCCGCTCTAAAAACATACACACAGCACTGGGCATCCCTGATGGTCAGTTAGTGAGCTTTAGCGACATTCCTGCATTTGAAAAATATTTGGGGGTCACCATTAAAGTACTGTACTATAGTCAGGGTGACTGGCGCTACTTTCAGAGCGGCAATACAGCTAGTGGTAAAACCGTATTCATATTGTTCCATGATCAACATTACTACGGTATCAAAAATATGAAGGGTTTTATCGGTGCTAATTACTTTTGCGACCGCTGCAATTCTGTGTTTCGCCACAAGAACAACCACTCCTGTCAGTATTTTTGTAAAGCCTGTCAGAGAGATGGCTGTGTAGAAGCCGTTGGCGAGCAACAACCCAGGTGCCCTATTTGCAGGACTTATTGCCGTTCGAGCGAGTGCTTAGATTATCACACACAATTGGGTGTAGCCGACCCAGCATTCTGCAGGCTTCAAACATTTTGTGATAAATGCAACCGTTTTGTTTTCAGAAATAGCGAGACTGAGCATAAATGTAATGGTTTGCGCTGCCCTGTATGTCGTTGCCGTATAAATAAATTCGATGCTCATCTTTGTTACATGCGGCGGTATGTAGCGCAGGATGAGACGGATTGTTATATCTTTTATGATTTTGAATGCATGCAGGAGACAGGCACACACATACCGAATTACATATATGCTACCACGCTGTATGGTCACCCCTCCTGGGAGTTTGAGGGCGATACCTGTACACATGACTTTGTACAGTTCTTTACAAGCGGCAAATTTTCAGATCACACATTTATTGCCCACAATGGTGGAAGATACGATTCATACTTTATTGTTAAGGAGCTGATTTCTGAAAAACTAGATGTACAGTTGATAACCCAAGGCGGCCGTCTCTTGTGTGTGACGCTGCCCGATCTGTCTATAAGGTTCATAGACTCTCTAAATTTTATCCCCATGAAACTCAGTAAATTACCACAGGCCATGGGCTTTTCAGGAGGCAAGGGCCATTTTCCACACTTTTTTAATACCAGTGAAAATCAAAATTATGTAGGCCCCATACCCGATGTAAAATATTATGGGACGGAGTACATGTCAGCTGAGGAGAAGTCAGAGTTCCTGGGGTGGTATGAGACACAGGTAAATACAACTTTTGACTTCAAGGCCGAGCTAAAATCTTATTGCAAACAAGATGTTGAAATTTTGAGACACGCCTGCGAGATCTATAGAGCGCGTATTATGCAAATGACACAGAAAAATGTCAAAAAATACTGTAAGCGTCAAAAGCAAACGATTGTAGTGAGCCGCTGTGTTGATCCTTTTCAGCTCATCACTCTGGCCTCGGTCTGTATGGCAATGTACAGGTTTAAATTTCTTCCAAAAAAGACAATTGCCATTTTACCTGGTGATAATTATCACAAGGCAAAAAAGCGCTACTCGTCACCCGCTATACAGTGGCTCATGTATGTAGCTCACTCCGAGAACATCGACATACAGCACGCTTTGAGAGGCGGTGAAAAACGTGTCGGGAAATATTTTCTAGACGGCTATGCCTATGTTAACGGCCAGCACATAGCCTTTGAATTTCAGGGGTGTTTTTATCACGGATGTCCCGTGTGCTATAATGAAAATGACAAGAATACGGTCACAAACACGTCCTACGGCCAGTTATATTACACCTTTTTAGCTAAAAAGCGCTACTTACAGTGCTGCGGGTACACAATGAGGCTGATGTGGGAACATGAGTGGCATGAAATGGTTGAAAATGATTCTAACCTTCAAGCATTTCTCCACCAGATGGAATTCCCCGTTCCTTTAGACCCCCGTGATGCGCTTTATGGCGGCCGAACTAACGCCATTAAGCTCTATCACCGTCTGGAAGAAGGGGAGACGTTACATTACTATGATTTCACCAGTCTGTACCCCTTTGTAAACAAAACTAAAATATACCCTGTAGGTCATCCAGACATCATCTATGACAATTTTGGATTCATTAAAAAATACTTTGGCATTGCTAAAGTCAAGGCCTACCCGCCGAGAGATTTATTTTTTCCAGTTCTGCCGGTAAAACTCAACAAAAAATTAATCTTTCCCCTTTGCTACACTTGCGCTGTAAATTCCCAGACAGATGTTTGTGCTCATAGTGATGAGGAACGTGCCCTGACAGGTACCTGGTGCACTATAGAGCTTGAGATGGCAATAGAAAAAGGGTATCGGATCGCCCACATCTATGAAATATGGCATTTTCCTAAAACCACTGATGAACTGTTTGCTCCCTACATTAAATTACACCTTAGGGATAAGCAGGAAGCCTCTGGTTACCCTAGCTGGTGCACTGATGAGGCCAAGAAAAGGCAGTACATTGACTCCTTTCTTGAAAAAGAAGGTGTGCAATTACGCCCTGAAAATATAGCTGTCAACCCTGCTAAGAGACAGATCTCCAAGCTTTTCTTAAATTCTTTATGGGGGAAGTTTGCTCAGAGATCTAATCTATCATGTACGAGCATTGTTAGGGATCCTGATGAGCTTTTTAAGTATCTGTTCCTGCCTTACTACGACATCTCGATGTTACACTTCCTTGATGATGACACCGCAACCATTAACTGGAAATACGCAAAAGGTCACCACACCGTCAACAAAAACACAAACATTTTTATAGCGTGTTTTACAACAGCATATGCCCGGCTAGAGCTCTATTCGCTGCTGGACCGGCTGCAGGAGCGGTGCCTTTATCACGACACAGATTCTGTTATTTTTGTACAGAGAGACGGTGAGTGGCAGCCGCCTTTAGGCGATTACCTGGGGGAGCTGACCAGTGAAATACCCGATGGTACACACATCACAGAATTTGTATCCGCGGGCCCCAAAACTTACGGGTACAAACTCAACACGGGTAAAACTGTCTTAAAAGTTAAGGGGATTACACTAAATGTTGGTAACTCTCAATCTATTAATTTCAACAGTCTAAAAGATCTAGTTCTGGACTACCCGAGCAATTCTGACACAGATACGCAGAAACGTATCGTCGTACAACAGCCGTCCATTGTAAGAAATAAAAAGTACTGGGAGATTGAAACGAGGCCGTTACGCAAAACACAAAAGTGCGTTTATACAAAGCGGCGACTAATTGACGATTTCACAACCCTGCCTTTTGGGTATTAGCAGAGTATTGCGCTGATGGATACACGCTTGCAGCACCCATTCTCATGCATTCTGGCAGGACCGTCTAATTCTGGAAAGAGCTATTTTGTAAAACAACTGCTGTATAATATTGAAACTAATTTTTCTCAGAAACCTGATAATATTGTTTGGTTTTATTCGTGTTGGCAGAAACTATATGATGAAATCTCTCTCTCTTTTCCCCACGCCAGATTTGTGGAGGGTCTGCCGAATACATTCGTAGATGATGAACTATTCCCGCCGGAGAAGGTGAATTTGGCTATTGTTGATGACCTCATGGAGAGTGCTAGTGAAAATTGTGAGATAGAAAAAGCCTTTACAAAGTATGTGCACCACAGAAATCTCAGCATTTTCTACCTGGTACAAAACATATTTTGCCAGGGCAAGAAAAGCCGTACGATAAATTTAAACGCAAAATACATGGTGCTTTTTAAAAACCCCCGAGATAAATTACAAATTTTAACTCTAGCTCGCCAGATGTATCCCGGAAAAACGCGTTTTTTCCTAGAAGCTTTTGAGGATGCCACGCGGGAACCTTATGGGTATTTGCTTGTAGATTTGAGAGCTAATACCCCTGAGGAACATCGTTTAAGGACCGGCTTGTTTCCACCAGCGTTGCCCGCTGTTTATGTTCAAAAGAAAAACACTTCTAAAAAGTGAATTTTACCCGGGTATCAGACATTCTACGCTGTGTGCGTTGTGCTGTAAAGATGTCTGAGAGACTCCGGCGTAACTGGGCTCTCTTAAAAACTCTGGTGAAGGCAACCCCGGCTGTCCGAAAGTCTATTTTGCGCAATGCGAGCAATGATTTAATTACAGCCATAGGCGAGATTGCTTTAAACATCTTAAAAGGCAGGATTCTGCTGAAAGAGCGCCAAAAAGGCATATTAAAGAAGTGGCGTAAAGCTATAAGAACCCTGAGCGACAGATCTCAGCCCATAAAGAAAAAGAAGCGTCTACTAAAGCAGGCCGGCGGGTTTATCGGCCCTCTTTTAGGTTTTGCAATCCCTATAATAACAAGTCTGCTCGCGGGAAGATAATGGAGCATACAGAGAAAATGTATCTAGTCCCCAAACAGGAGCTAGACAAACTAAGACCCGGCGCCACAGCTAACATACGCGACAGCGTTATTCATCGCCTTGATGGCGAAATTAGCGACATTTTACAGCGTCGTGACATTCCCGATGATGTGAAAATTAAAATGTATAGCGCGGCGCTACAAAGATACTTGGTGCATACGCGCCACGGCTCAAAAGAAGTAACGGCTTTAAATCTCGTTAGCACTCCTGATCCTGGTCAGCAACAATTGTCAAATACCGACTCTGATAAAAATCAAGAGATCGCTGAAATTGTCAGCCACATAAACCAAAGATATAAAAAGAATGCTGAATTTTTACTAAACAGGTTACTACAGAATAAAAATGTTACAGACTGGAATAATAAAGCTGAATTTATTTTCAAAGGCTCTGTAATACCGGGGTCTAACTTACTGGATTTGGTACGTAGTACTACGCAGAGTCACGCTCTGACCGGCAGAAATTTACCGCCGGGTTGGGAAGCGTTTATGCGGGCTATGGCAGAGCTAAATATACCGTCTACAGTTGTTGGTAATCCCACTACTAGGAAGCTTTTAGACGAACTAAAAATTTCCAGCAGCGAGACACACGCTGTATCTACGCCGCAGAAACTAGCGCCGACGCCGCGTACAATCCAATCTTTACATTCCCCGTCATTAGGTACCACGCGTGGAACTCTGCTACCTAAAAGAAGGTCTCTACCGATGCTACAAACCATGTGGCTCACAATGTAAAGAGTGTACTTGATAAATATGTCGTACATGACTTGTAACACCGTATTATTTTGTAAGAATTGTAATGATGTATATTCAAGCGATACTGTTTATTTTTTGTAAGACGTTTGTTGCTGTATAACCAACGTGCTATTTAATGCGACTGTTTTTATACTCTGCAAGAATCGTTGAAATGTCTCTGAGATGTGTTTATTTACAATAAATATCTTTTACTTTTACAATACCCTGTCTTTTGCTTTTTTATAAACGTATAAAACACCACGATTCATACCTGCGCTTGTTGTAATATGGTCGCACACATAATGCGCCCATTATAAATCACCTATAAATATAAAACTCTAATATAAATCAATTACGGGGGTAACATTCACGATGTAAAAACAATTACGGGGATAACAGACATGTTGTAACATGCCCGCATACATAATGCGCGCGTTATAAATCCCCTATAAATATAAAACTCTAATATAAAACAATTGCGGGGATAACAGACATGTTGTAACATGCCCGCATACATAATGCGCGCGTTATAAATCCCCTATAAATATAAAACTCTAATATAAAACAATTACGGGGGGTAACAGGCATGTTGTAACATGCCCGCATACATATATATAAATATAAAACTCTAATATAAAACAATTACGGGGATAATATTCATGTTGTAACATGCCCGCATACATAATGCGCGCGTTATAAATCCCCTATAAATATAAAACTCTAATATAAAACAATTACGGAGATAATATTCACCGTATCAAATACAGTGAAAATAATATTAAACTATATAAAAAAAAGGGAGGGGGAGCTGCCACACAGCTGCTGTTAGAAGACAAGGGGATGGGAGGAGGGGTTACACACTTTGATACACTTTGATAGGGGCGTGTCCACCTGTCAAATTGAGTTTGACGAATCATATCCCTGATACACTACTGTATAATTCTGTAGTTCTATAGTTTTGTAGATATATTCATACGAAATACAGTAAATACATATATTATTACTGTATTTTTATGTATAGTCAAATAATGAAAATTTACTCCAGTAATAATATTTAGAATTACATTAAATACATATATTAAATATATACAGTACATATGTATAAGATATTTAAATGATTTTGTTTTTTAAATAAATATGAAATTAACCTTTATCTTTTATTTTTCCTTAGAGTTTTCATTTCAAAGCAGAAATTGAACAAAAAACCTCTTACATGGATTTATGTCTTCATTTGCACAAGAAGTTATAATAACTGCATGATTTTATATATTTAACACTTAAAAGAAAAAGACATAACTAACAATCTAAAATTTGTGTACTGTAAATTTTCTTTCTGTAACATAATCTAAAACTAGTTTTTTTTTCCTTTGCATGGAAATAATATATATTTACTGCATGGTTAGACATGTCACAATAGCTGTTTCAGTTTAAAACTTGTAACCTTAGAAAGAAGAATTGAGAAGCCCTTGGCCTTTGCAAGTCAAATGGATTCAGTTGCAGGCCCTGTACCAAATATAGCTGTTGAACTAATGCTCAATTTCTTATGAGTCCTATCTATAGCATGTTTTACAAAGTGCTAGGAAATGTATACTTGGGGAATATTCAAAGAAATATTAAAATATTAAATTTAATAGTTTACAATGCGCATTGATAATAGGATACAATAATTTGGGTTAATACATATATTCTTATTCTTTGTATGTGAAATATGTAGTTTCAACTTCTATGTGTGTCACAGTCTGAGTGACAGATGACAGATGAGTGTATGAGCAGCTGCTAAGAGTGAACTTAACGTAAGACTGAATAAGGTGGAATGTGTATGTACAGTATGAGAGAGGCCTCATGGTATTCTATGAAATATTATTTACTCAACAAATATTTCTATATTTCTTTAGTAATTATATTTTTATTTAGTTAATAGTGAATAAGTGCAATCACACATCATTATGGTTTATCAAGAAAATCTACATTTTTTCAAATGATAATTTTATGTTATTCAATGTTTTTTTTTTATAGTTACATAGATGGGTACACATCTTCAAACAGATATATGGCAAAAGCTGATATGACAGTTATAAGATTAATTATTTTTAATTTTGGCTTTTACAAATTAATTTTTTTCATAAAATAATATTTTTTTGTATTAAGGGGAAATGTGTTTTTGATCCTGATTACATCATCAAAATTCATCAATACCTCTTCTTCACACATTTTAATAAAGAAAGAAATATTAATAAGGTGCTATTGGGTATAATAATATTAAGTATGATAAAAGTCATTTTTATTTACTCTAATGAAGGCTATTATATGCAAAGTTGAATAATTTTTACTCAGCATTTATCATCAACATGTAAAGGCCTCATTTTATTTTCATTTTTATTCTTAATTTTTATTTTTTATTTTTAATTTTTATTCTTACTTCATTCTTATTCTTAATTTTTATTTTTTATCTCAAGAAGAAAAATCAGTATTTAATAAAGTAATGTCTAGTACAACAATATTGCTTCATTAAATATAGTGATCATATGGTTTCATTATAAGAGAAATGTTTCAATTCTGAGTTAAATGCAACAATTCTTTCATTCATTCATTCATGTATTCATATATATTCTTATTCTGGTTCATGGCTATACATTCTTACATATTATTGGTCTAATGAATATAATTTATTAATAAATTTTTAGTAATAAAGATGGAAACACTTGTTACACAAAAGACACACTGACATCTATTGGTTCAAAAAGAAATTACACCTATGACATAAAAGTGTTCTATCATATGAAGAATATAGTTAATAATGTATTATCATTTATTATTATTTTATGTTTCCAAATACGAATTCCATATTAATATTCTGATAATAATTATATGGATATTTTTGATTGCTATGGTATGCTGTGATATTATAAGTTAGAAAAATTACCAGATTTGGGAATGAAGACTTCAATCAAGATGCTGAAGTTATGTTAATAAAGACTTTTTATATTTCCAAATTCAATTGATTCTTAAAAGTTGCAAGAAGAAAAAGCCGCTATCCAGAAGTTCCATAAGGTAACAATGCTATGATTTCTGAGTAATAGACTGTGTCAAATACAATTCATGCCCTACTGACAACCACAGCTGCAGCATCCATCACTGACAACCATGAGTACAGTATCTAAACTGATAACCACAATTGGAGAGGACGATGATCCTATGATGCTAAGATGAACTGTGTTATTACGTTTTTATCATGTTCCAGTGGTTTCCTATCACCTATAAGACTTCCATGAAAGCTGGTGAACAATCAGGTAATTGACAGGATTAGGGTTGATCGATCACCCTAAAAATCAGATCGGAAAGGATCGGTCTGATCACACTTGAAAATCGGCGATCGGGAATTCTGATTTCCGATCCTCATTGAAGTCAAAGGGGATAAAAAATCGAAATACCTAAAAGACCTATTTTACATTGTGGTGTTTTCTAAATGACTAAAAACGCCAAAATAACATGTAGAATTGGTAATCGGAGGCAGTGGAGCCAGAGAAATCAAATAATAATGGGCACAAGTACTGTTTTTAGTATGAATAGCGGTTATAATGGGGCATATTTGGTCTACGGGTCAAAATAATAACATAATACTTAGCAAACTCTTTGGAATTTACTTTTTCTTCATTCATTTCATTTTATTCTTCAACGGTGGGCATGGCGTTGTAGATGCCATTATCACGCCTGTGGATCTCCCAGGCCGAGGAGCCTGCTTTGCTCTTTTTTCCGCTAAGATCAAAGGCAAAAACGGTTCTTAAATAATTGTCTGTCGCTTCTGTTGCAATCTACGCCTGAGATACAGGGAGGCCATACACTGGAACCAGCAGGGAAAACCATAAAATTCACTATAGATACTGATGACCCAAAATCACACCAACATCTTTCTGACCCACATCACACACGACAAGATGCTGGAAGGCTCTAGTCTACAGCTAACGCCCAGTCGCCACAGCCAATAAAAATGTTGAATGTTGAAAGCTGCGCACCACAAACCAAAATAGAGTGCGCTGCAGCAAGAGTCCTGCCTACATTTTTGTCTGCACATCATTCTGCGGCAGCAGCATTGATGCCATGTTTGCTGTTCCATGCCCTGGGTACAATAAATGGTACCGAGTTCTACCCACTATTAATTTAAAATATTTTTTTTGTTACCTTTCATCCTTCTTTTTTAAATAGCTCATTCTGATAGCTTTTTTTAGAAAATGTGTTTATTGTTAAAAAAAAAATAAAAATTTTGCTTGCCCTATTCCTCTGTTGTATCGGAGAAGGTTTAAATATAAGAACTTTGCATGGTTTAGCAACATTTGAAAAATACACCTTCCGGGCGGCCTGTCTCAGGGGACTCTCACCAGGAGGGGTCTGCGTTCAGCTTGCCCCGCAGCAGTAGGGAGTCTCCAGGGGTACCACGAGGAGGAATGGACTCACCCCCATACACTGTTTCGTCTTCTTCTGCTTAGACATTTTTTTCTTCTTCTACATTTTATCATTCTGCTTATTCTTATTCTGCTAATTCTTTTTTTCCTGGTCTTATGGTATCTGGTTCTTCAGGTTCTGGTGCTTTGGGTACTGGTGCTTCTGGTTCTTCCATTTCCTAAACCTTTGCTTCATCTTCTTCTTCCTCTGGTTCTTCTTCTTCTGCGTCTTCTTCCTCTTGTACCGGTTCTTCTTCTGCTTCTTCTTCCTCTGGTTCTTCTTCCTCTGGTTCCGGTTCTTCTTCTTCCGGTTGTTCTTCTTCCTCTGGTTCCGGTTCTTCTTCTTCCTCAGGTTCTTCTTCCTCTTGTTCCGGTTCTTCTTCTTCCGGTTGTTCTTCTTCCTCTGGTTCCAGTTCTTCTTTTTCCTCTGGTTCTTCTTCCTCTGGTTCCGGTTCTTCTTCTTCCGGTTGTTCTTCGTCTGGCTCTTCTTCTTCTAGTTCTTCTTGTTCTTCTTCTTTTGGTACAGTACTTGTATTTATAATTGTAATTTATGAAGCATGTAGTTCAGGTGCCTGCAGGAACAGCAAAAAGTACCAGTGTCCGAAAGAACATTCGTGGACCAGCTGATGTTAATGGAACTCAGATACACAGTAGAAGGAACCTGTGGCAAAGACATTATCGATAACCAGCTGGTGGTGCTGGGACTCTGTTATTAAGCAGAAGGTATAAGTGCCATTGGCACTATCAAGAACCATCTGGTGGTTCTGGAACTCGTATTGGACTGCGGGGTTAACATGTGTTACTAAGCCCCAAAATAAAGGACCGCTTCTGTTACTGGAACCCGGAGCCACAGCAAGAGCCGCCTGGACTACCTGCACTCTGAAGAACCAGCTAACTCTACTGGGGCACAGAGCAGAAGCAGATCAAGTTGTGCATCTCCCCGATTACCAGTCTACATTACCAGAACCCAGAGCCAAGTTTGGAGGCAACTGTCCTGCTGGCACTCTTGAGAACCTGCTAACAGAGGAAACAGTGCAGGGCAGCAGCGGGTGGTGTTGAAGCCCAGTGGTACAGGATTCATTGTAGGTGGACAGCAGAATTTGAGTTGCCAGTAGCACAGCCAGAGTCCAGCTTGCGTTGCTGAACCCTGACAACATGGCAGCGAGTGTTCACTGTGCTACGTGCACTTCTGAGCAACAGCTGACGGTGCTGAAGCCCAGGTGGACTGGAGTATTTGTAGGTGGACTGGAGTATCTGTCTGTTTACAGCCAGAGTAAAGCTTGCGGTGCTGAACCCCGTAAACAAAGCAGCGATTGTTCACTGTGCGACTGACACTTCTGAGCAACAGCTGATGGTGTTGAAGCCCAGGTGGGCTGATCAAGTGGTGCCAGAGGGCCAAGTGTGGACCTGGAGACTGTTGCCAGGCATGTGTTTATTCAGTATCATCTGGCGCAGGGCTTGCAAAGTCTGGCGAGATCCAGGCCTGGTTCATCTTTATAAAAGTTAGGCAGTCAACGTTATCGGTGGATAGGTGCATGCGTTGGTCTGTTAGGGCTCCACCAGTGGCGCTAAAGGCACGCTCCGATAACACACTGGCAGTGGGGCAGGCCAGCACCTCCAAGGCATACTGGCTAAGCTCTGGACAAATATCAAGCTTGGAGACGCAAAACTTAAAGAGGGCAGAACCATCCTGGGACACACTGACATGGCTGGACATGTAGTCTACCACCATCTGACAGTAATGCTGCGTCCTGCTGAATGGAACAGTATGGGATGGTGCATGATGTGGTTGCAGGCACACAAAACTTTGCCACATTTTGGAAAGACTGAACTGGCCTGCAGAGGTGCTGCTCCTGTTCTGTGGACGGCTTCCTCCCCGTCCTGGAGGCACTGAGCTGCCATGTGAAACACTCTAAGTAGTCCTCTCAGGTGGAAATGAGGACATCATCAAATGTACCAGTGTGTCTTGGAACTCTTGCATTTTACGATCCCAGTTCAAAGGTGTTATCAGGGTTTGTAGGTTGTCCCAGTAGCGAGGATCCAGGAGCCTGGCCACCCAGTAATCATCAGTGTTGAGAATGCGAGCGATACGGTGGTTGTTTCAAAGGCACTGCAGCATGAAATCACTCATGTGTTGCAGACTGACGACTGACCATGCCCCACTATCCCCTGCTTGAGGCGTGTTCTTTGTCTCCTCTGCATCCCCCATCCTCGCTGTAAATGATGACTACCAGTGTGTGGTGTACCATCCTCCTCTGGCCATACTACTTCCTCCTTCAATTCTTCCTCCTCCTCTTCATCAAAAAGTGACCCCTGTTTGGATCTTTGTGAGTTGCTGTGCTGACTGGCTAACAACCCACCCATAGAGCTGTTGGTAGACTGTCCCGATACAGAAGGCATTGTCAGCATTTCTTCCTCCTCCTCCTCGTCCTAAACTGCATCCCTAATCCCTATCATAGCTTTTTTCAAAGAGGCATATGAGGGGTACAGTGATGCTGACTATGGCATCATCCACGCTCAACATGACAGGGGAATCATTAAAGGGCAGCAAAACACTGCTGATGTCTTTCATGTAAGCCTACTCAGCACCAGTGATGTGTGGCCTGCGAGCTGTGCGACTTGTTTGCGCCTGATGCAGCCGGAATTCCATTACTGCCTGCTGCTGCTCACACCACCTCTCCAGCATATGCAACGTGGAATTCCACCTAGTGTAGAAGTCACATATGAGGCCGTGTTCAGGCAGGTTAAATTTTCGCTGCAGAGCTGCAATGCGCGCATTGTGTATGCTCGAACGGCGCAAGTGAGCGCACTCGCCATGGACCTTGTGCAGAAGATCTTCAAGATCCGGAGAGCTTTTAAGAAAACTCTGCATGACCAAATTGAACACATGTGCCAGGCACGGGATGTGAGTCAGATTGGCTAGAACCAGGGCTGCCACCAGGTTTCGCCTATTATCACACACCACCATACCTGACTGGAGGTTGAGCAGCCCAAACCACTGGTCGCTCTGCTGCTTGATGGCATTCCACAGCTGCTCTGCAGTGTGGCTTGTATCCCCCAAACTAATTAATTTCAACACGGTCTGTTGACGTTTGGCCACGGCAGTGCTCAACTTGGTCGTGTCAGTGGACGGTTCACCAATCCTTGTGGATGTAGTTGGTGCCAACTGCTGTGCGGGGGAATCTGAGGAAGTGGAGTAGGAGGAAGAAGCAATGCGAACGGACGAAAGTCCTGCAATTCTTGGCGTTGGCAGGACCTGTGCAGTACCACTATCCACTGCTGTACCCGGCTCCACCACATTTACCCAATGGGCAGTGAGGGAAATGTAGCATCCCTGACTGTGCTTACTGGTCCACACATCGGTGGTCAGGTGGACCTTGCTGCTGATGGCGTTAAGTAGCACACGCTTAATTTTTTTCTCCACATGCTGTTGCAGGGCAGGGACGGCTTATCGACTAAAATAGTGGCGGATAGGAACACAGTATTGTGGGACTGCCAATGCCATGAGGTTGCGAAAGGCGCCCGTGTCCACCAGCCTTAATGATAGCATTTAAAGGGCCATCAGTTTTGAAATGCTAGCATTGAGGGCCTGTGCTTGGGGGTGACTTGCCAGGAATTTCCTTTTTCGAGCCCATAACTGTGGGATGGATGGCTGCAGGCTAGACTGGGACTGTGAGGATAACCGGGATTGTGAGGTTGTGGCGGTGTGACAGTGACTGTCTGTACATTACTGCAGGAGGACGTTTCCTCTCTCTCCTGGGAGGAACAAGCTACAACGTTAGCGGAAGAGGTGGCACATGGAGCTGCAGATTGGGCAAGATTTTTTATGTGACTTGTCCACTCCGAATTTTTTTAAATTTTTTCCATTGAAATCATGCACATTTTCCGTTCTCTCTCTCTAACAAACCGATCAGTTGCATCAGTTTTTCACTATTTGCAACGGAACCATTTTTCCAAAAATTCACTGGATCCTGCCTGATGGAAACAAACTGATGTGTGAAAGTAGCTTAACTATCCATATATCCATCTACATCTATCCATCAGGCAGGATCTGGCGAATTTTTGAAAAAACAGATCCAATGCAAATAGTGAAAAGCAGATGCAACTGATCCATTTTTTTTTTTTTTTAGAGAAAGAGAATGAAAGATGTGCATGATTTCAATGGAAAAAATGCATGAAAAAACGGATTTGGAGGCCGGATTCATCATTTCAGATCTCAGTTTCATACATATTTTGCCGGATCCGTTGCTGTTCGTTTTTTCGCCGGACAGAAAAAACGTTCTTCTGTACGTTTTCTCCGTCCGCCGGAAACAGCTTTTCTGAAGAATCCGGCAAAAAACGGATGAAACGTGTGGCTATCAGGCGCAATATGGCGCTAATACAACTCTATGAGAAAAAAACAGATCCGGCGGAAAAAACAGGATCTGTTTTTATCAAAACTCGCCAGATTGTGCCTGACGGCAAAAACCTGATGTGTGAAAGCAGCCAGATATATGGATAGATACATCTATGTATCTATAGATATATCTATCTATTAGTGTTGAGCATTCCGATATTGCAATATCTATCTATAGATATATCTACAGATACATAGATGTTTCTATCCATATATCTATCTGGCTAATTTCACACATCAGGTTTTTGCCGTCAGGCATAATCCGGCGAGTTTTAAAAAAATGATCTGTTTTTTTCTGCTGGATCCGTTTTTTCTCATAGAGTTGTATTAGCGCCGGATTGCGCCTGATGGCCACACGTTTCATCCGTTTTTTGCCGGATCCGTTGAAAAAGCTGTTTCCGCCGGACGGAAAACACATACAGAGGAACGTTTTTTCTGTCCAGTGAAAAAACGTACAGCGACAGATCTGGTGAAAAACGGATGAAACTGAGATGTGAAATGATGAATCCGGCCTCCGAATCTGTTTTTTAATGCATGTTTCCATTCAAATCATGCACATTTTCTGTCTATTTACGGTTTTGGTGCAGTTTTTGGTGCGGTTTTTGATGCAGTTTTGATGCAGTTTTTGGAAACAAATAAATGGAAAATGTGCATGATTTGAATAGAAACATGCATGAAAAAACGGATTCGGAGGCCGGATTCATCATTTCACATCTCAGTTGCATACGTTTTTCGCCGGACAGAAAAACCGTTCCTCTGTATGCGTTTTCCATCCGGCGGAAACATGTGGCCATCAGGCGCAATCCGGCGCTAATACAACTCTATGAGAAAAAACGGATCCAGCAGAAAAAAAAAGGATCTTTTTTTCAAAACTCGCAGGATTGGACCTGACGGCAAAAACCTGAGGTGTGAAATTAGCCAGATAGATATATGGATAGAAACATCTATGTATCTATAGATATATCTATAGATAGGCCGATGTTGATAAATGAACATAAAGTAAAAACGGGAAGAAAAATGGTGTGCAATTTTCTGCACCAGAAGGGGAAAGCCGACGGCCGGGGGCCGATATTTGTAGCCTGGGATGGGGGTAATACCCATGGCCCCTCCCAGGCTATGAATATCAGCCCACAGCTGTCTGCGTAGCCTTTACTGGCTATTAAAATAGGGGGACCCCCAAAAACAATGACGTGGGGTCCCCCTATATTTTATAGCCAGAAAGGCTACGAAGACAGATTCGGGCTGATATTCATAGCCTAGAGAGGGGCCATGGATATTGGCCCCCCCGGCTACAAATACCAGTCCGCAGCCGCCCCAGGAATGGCGCATCTGTGAGATGCGCCAATTCCGGCACTTAGCTCTTAGCACTTAGCCCTCTCTTCCCACTCCCATGTAGCGGGGGGATATGGGGTAATAAGGGGTTAATGTCACCTTGCTATTGTAAGGTGACATTAAGCCGGGTTAATAATGGAGAGGCGTCAATAAGACACCTATCCATTATTAATCCTAGTGTAGTGAAAGAGTTAAAAAAAGACACAGCCAGAAAAAAGTATTTTAATATTCTTAATTTAACCATACTTACCATACTTCAGCGCAAAAAACGTAAAATAATAAACCATATACTACCTGACCGCCATAGTCCAATTAATAACGAGTGTCCCACGATGATCTCCCCTATAGAACAGTGACATCTGGTGATGTCACTGCTCTATAGGACCTCCTGTGACACACTGACAGGAGACAATGGCTCCTGCATTGCATCACTGAGGTTACCTCAGTTCATGGTCTCACTTTATGGCATTGCTGCCTGGGAACTTTCTCACTCAGCAGTGCCACAAATGAGACTAGGGACTATTCTTTACAGTGGCGGAGGAATACAGTGCTGAAGGATACCTTCCATCATTGTATTCCTGGAGCCCCTGGAGAGCGGTCACATCAGCTGATGCTGCTGTTCTCCACGGGAGATCGTCGTGGGACACTCGTTTTAATTGGATTTCTGTGGATCAGGGATTATAGAGTTTGTTTATTATTATAATATTTTTTACAGGTGACACAGGCTTCGGGGGTAAAAATGACAAGTGATGGTGAGTATGTACTCTATGTTATATGTACTGTATGTTATATGTATGTATTGTATGTAATGTATGAATGTATTGTATGTAGTATGTATGTAGTGTGTATGTTGTATGTATGTATGTTGTATGTATATAGAATGTATGTTGTATGTAGTATGTATATAGTATGTATGTAGTATGTATGTTGTATGTATGTAGTATGTATGTTGTATGTATGTATGTTGTATGTATGTAGTATGTATGTAGTATGTTGTATGTATGCTGTATGTATGTAGTATGTTGTATGTATGTAGTATGTATGTTGTATGTATGTAGTATGTACTGTATGTATGTAGTATGTAGTATGTTGCATGTATGTAGTATGTATGTAGTATGTTGTATGTATGTATGTAGAATGTATGTTTGTGCTTTTTTTTACATTTAACACTTTAGCCGGATGATGGGACTACTACTGTCCCATCATTGGCTAATGTGTCAAGCACTGTCATTGTAGCAGGCATAGCCCAATGGGACTTGTAGTCCCATCGGACGATGCCTGCACACACACACAAAGACCCTCGAGAGGCCCGCAGACCCCCGACAGGCCCGCACAGACCCCCAAGAGGCCCGCACAGACCCCCGACAGGCCCGCACAGACCCCCGGCAGCCCGCACAGACCCCCGACAGACCCACACAGACCCCCGGCAGCCCGCATAGACCCCCGGCAGGCCCGCATAGACCCCCCAACAGGCCCGCACAGACCCCCGACAGGCCCGCACAGAGCCCCGGCAGGCCCACACAGACCCCCCGGCAGCCCGCACAGACCCCCGACAGGCCCGCACAGAGCCCCAGCATGCCCGCACAGACCAAAAACAGCATTAAAAACGTCACAGATCCGCAGTAAAAAACGCAACGTGTGAACATGACCTTATAGTGCCTGATCACATCCAATCACAATCATGCCAGTAGTTAAAATGCCTACTAGCATTTCAAGATGTGCCCACACTTCACAGGCTCTTCATTGGGTGGTTCATGTGTCAATCACAAGCATTGTGCAAAAAATAAAAAAATACGCACTTCCGATTTCCAATTTCCGATCACATTCAAAGATCAGAATCGGGATTCGGAATTCTGATCATAGTGAAAATCGATATAATTCCGATTTTACATGATCGGATTGAGAAACCCTAGTCAGGACGCTACAACCCTGACAAGCTACATTTCATCTATGGACTTTGTTTTCTTATCAGCATTTGAATTTATGGACTTTGATTGACACATAACACACAGTCTCTACAAAATCTACATGCTATCATCTATTTTCAAAAGAATTATAATAAAGATTGTTTTAAAAGAACCAAGAAGAAAACATCAAGATGAAGACCAGGTGACATCAGACCTGAGATGCTTCAAATATAAATAGAGAATTATAATTATATATTTTATATGAATATTGGTCACGGCTTACCATAACATGAATTTACATATCATTACGTTATTGAGTACGTATAACAAATTATTATTATTTGCATTATTATGAACATTTAATTATTTTGCCAAAGAAAGAAGATCTTATTAATATGTTTACTTTGAGGGTTCCAATCAATGTCTGTCACCCTCAAAAGGAAGAATTGTTAAATATTAATTATTCTTATTCTCAATTCTGTACTTAACACATTGCCTCTTGCTGACATTACAAAAGCTATTTATGTATATATAGCTCAGAGTATAATTCAACACCATATAAAGAGGACACATGGTCTATGGGACACATTTATAATCACAGCTCTTAGGAGGAGGGGGGCTGTCACGTGGTGGTTGTCACCTCCTGCCTTCACCATCATTCTCCATGGATGTCAGAAAAAGTCACAGAAGGAAGGAACAACTGGTAGCCATGATGACTTCAGACTCCACAGTGACAGACGGCTTGTACCATTCAGAACTGTGGGAAAGATGTGGAACAAACGCTGATAGGAACAAATGGACAATCTGTTTGTAACTATTTCATCTACTTTATGTTTTTGCTGCAATGTGGTTTTTCTGTGGACAATTCAATAAACCACTGTATATATATATATATATATATATATATATATATATATATATATATATATATATATATATATATATATATATATATATATATATATATATATATATATATATATATATATATATATATACAGTTAGGTCCATATATATTTGGACAGAGACAACATTATTCTAATTTTGGTTCTAGGCATTACCACAATAAATTTTTAATCAAAACGATTCAGATGCAGTTGAAGTTCAGACTTTCAGCTTTCATTTGAGGGTATCCACATTAAAATTGGATGAAGGGTTTAGGAGTTTCAGCCCCTTAATATGTGCCACCCTGTTTTTAAAGGGACCAAAAGTAATTGGACAGATTAAATAATTGTAAATAAAATGTTCATTTCTAGTACTTGGTTGAAAATCCTTTGTTGGCAATGACTGCCTGAAGTCTTGAACTCATGGACATCACCAGACGCTGTGTTTCCTCCTTTTTGATGCTCTGCCAGGCCTTCACTGCAGTGGTTTTCAGTTGCTGTTTGTTTATGGGCCTTTCTGTCTGAAGTTTAGTCTATAACAAGTGAAATGCATGCTCATTTGGGTTCAGATCAGGTGACTGACTTGGCCATTCAAGAATATTCCACTTCTTTGCTTTAATAAACTCCTGGGTTGCTTTGGCTTTATGTTTTGGGTCATTGTCCATCTGTAGTATGAATCAGTTTGGCTGCATTTGGCTGGATCTGAGCACACAGTATGGCTCTGAATACCTCAGAATTCATTTGGCTGCTTCTGTCCTGTGTCACATCATCAATAAACACTAGTGACCCAGTGCCACTGGCAGCCATGCATGCCCAAGCCATCACATTGCCTCTGCAGTGTTTTACAGATGATGTGGTATGCTTTGGATCATGAGCTGTACCACGCCTTCGCCATACTTTTCTCTTTCCATCATTCTGGTAGAGGTTGATCTTGGTTTCATCTGTCCAAAGAATGTTCTTCCAGAACTGTGCTGGCTTTTTTAGATGTTTTTTAGCAAAGTCCAGTATAGCCTTTTTATTCTTGACACTTATGACTGGCTTGCACCGTGCAGTGAACCCTCTGTATTTACTTTCATGCAGTCTTCTCTTTATGGTAGATTTGGATATTGATACGCCGACCTCCTGAAAAGTGCTGTTCACTTGGTTGGCTGTTGTGAAGGGGTTTCTCTTCACCATGGAGATTATTCTGCGATCATCCACCGCTGTTGTCTTCCGTGGGCACCCAGGTCTTTTTGCATTGATGAGTTCACCAGTGCTTTCTTTCTTTCTCAGGATGTACCAAACTGTACATTTTGCCACTCCTAATATTGTAGCAATTTTTCAGATGGTTTTTTTTCTGTTTTCGCAGCTTAAGGATGGCTTGTTTCACCTGCATGGAGAGCTCCTTTGACCGCATGTTTACTTCACAGCAAAACCTTCCAAATGCAAGCACCACACCTCAAATCAACTCCAGGCCTTTTATCTGCTTAATTCAGAATGACATAATGAAGGGATTGCCCACAACTGTCCATGAAATAGCCTTGGAGTCAATTGTCCAATTACTTTTGGTCCCTTTAAAAACAGGGTGGCACATGTTAAGGAGCGGAAGCTCCTAAACCCTTCATCCAATTTTAATGTGGATACCCTCAAATGAAAGCTGAAAGTCTGAACTTCAACTGCATCTGAATTGTTTTGTTTAAAATTCATTGTGGTAATGTCTATAACCAAAATTAGAAAAAGGTTGTCTCTGTTCAAATATATATGGACCTAACTGTATATTATATAAAGCTGAATGTGTATGTGTGTATGTGTGTGTGTATGTCCGGGATTGGCATCTGCACTGTCGCAGCTACAGCCACAAAATTTTGCACAGTCACACGACTGGACCCCGAGAGCGTCATAGGCTATGTTGTGAGGTGAAATTTTAACCCCGTGTGTTCCAATTCACCAAACAATTTTGCCCCTATCTACATAATGGGGAAAAAGTGAAAGGAAAAGTGTTGGAGGCAAATTGACAGGCAGGAGGAGATGGCATACAGGTATATACTATATATAGGGGAGATGATATACAGCTATATATTATATACAGGAGGAGATGACATACAGGTATATACTATATACAGGGGAGATGACATACACGTATATACTATATACAGGAGGAGATGACATGCAGCTATATATTATTTACAGGAGGAGATGATATACAGGTATATACTATATACAGGGGAGATGACATACAGGTATATACTATATACAGGGGGTATAACATACAGGTATATACTATATACAGAGGAGATGACATACAGGTATATACTATATACAGGGGAGATGACTTACAGGTATATCTAATATATAAATCTGAATGTGTGTGTGTATGTGTGTATGTCCGGGATTGGCATCTGCACCGTCACAGCTACAGCCACAAAATTTTGCACAGTCACACGTCTGGACCCTGAGAGCATCATAGGCTATGTTGTGAGGCGAAATTTTAACCCCGCGTTCCAATTCACCAAACAATTTTGACTCTATCTACATAATGGGGAAAAAGTGAAAGGAAAAGTGTTGGAGGCAAATTAACAGTGCCAGATGTGAACAAGGGGGACTTAAAGGATGAGAGCGATGGCGCCAAAGAGTATATACCGCACGGTTGCTAAGGTGGGGCCCTGACATGGGATACTCAGCACACACGGGAATATGAACACACACATAAAATGTGCCACACACTACCACGTGCTTGAACACATATATCACCCTCAGCACACATTTCACCACACATACACCAACCTCGCCACATAAAAGTCGAAACACAAAAGTCGCTGCTCAAAACTCGCCACGCGCAAAACTCGCCACATGCAAAACTAGGCTCACGCAAAACTCGCCACATGTGCAAAACTCACCTCATGGAAAACTCGCCACACGCAAAACTTGCACATGCGGAAAAATTGCCACATGCACAAAAGTTGCAACACATGCAAAAGTTGCTTCACACAAAACTTGCACATACTGAAAACGCACCACACATAAAACTCGCCACGCGCAAAACTCACCATGCACAAAACTTGCTGCACACAACTTGCTACACTAACCTGTCACATGCAACTCGACACACAAAAAGTTGCTACACGCATGTCGCCACACAAAACTCATCTCACAAAAGTCGCTACATGCATGTAGCCACATGCAACTCAACACACACAACTTGACATATGAAACTCACCATAAAACACACACAAGTCTAGTATTATCCTTCAAAAATAAAAATCTGATTAATAAGCAGACAAACTACAAGAGCAACAAATGTACCATATAGGAAATACGGCAGCTGTCAGTCACATGACCTGTCTATTATGTGTATGTGTGAGCTAATATATACTGACAGGGGGGAGGGCTTCCTGTTGGCTGGGGATTTATCAGGCTGCCAATTTAACTTACAAATATTGAGGTGAAAATACTGACCAAATAACGTGTAAACAAGGTCTAATACAGGAGGAGATGACACACAGATATATACTATATACAGGGGAGATGACACACAGATATATACTATATACAGGAGAGATGTCACAGGTATATACTATATACAGGAGGAGATGACACACAGGTATATACTATATACAGGGGAGATGGCATACAGGTACATACTATATACAGTGGAGATGACACACAGGTATATACTATATACAGGGGAGATGACACACAGATATATACTATATACAGGGGAGATGACACACAGGTATATATTATATACAGGAGGAGATGACACACGTGTATATACTATATACAGGAGGAGATGACACACAGGTATATACTATATGAAACGTACGCCACTTGCAAATAATTTACATGTATTTTCTTTGGTTATGTTTATTAATTTCGTGACAATATTGAAATTTTGGACAAGCTGTAATAAAGAAATATTGGGATAGCACTTATTGACTTCTCTTTATAATTTTTTATATAAGTATTGATATTATGGCGTTATATATGTGGTCACTTAGTGTATGTGCAGTTGACAGGAGAAACATGGGGGATTTCCACCCCCTTTGGGTCCCTGTTTCTTTCTGCTCCGGTTCGTGATGCCTTGCTTGATTGTGGGGGGTCTCAGACCGGATTACACTATATTGGGCTTATGTCCTGACCATATATGCCAGTCTGTATCATAAGACTCTGGAATAATTCCTATTCATCACTAAAAGAAGAATTGGTGCGGTTCCCTATAACTGATTGGCATCTTTTCTGTACAAATTTTATATATAACATGTCACATGACATAGCGCTATTATCGCTATTATGATCTTGCACAGATATGGATAATAATGTGATATGTCTTAAAAAGGATGTCATAGATATGCGCAATAGTCCTTTAAAGAGGCTAAATTCATGCGCACATTAGATATTGAAATTAGTCCTTTCTTTAATAGTATTAAACACGGGTATATACCATAACCAAGATGGCGCTGTTGTCTCCAATGCACTTGTGCGCAGGCATGAACCAGAATGCTCTGGGTCCTTGAGTGGACGTCACTGTCATGCGCACTGGTGTTAGAGAGACGCCGAAGATATGGCACATGTTGAACTGCCATTGTAAGTGCGTTATAATTTTGTTTCATAGAATTGGGACACCTGAGCTGATCTGATTGATCATTTAACAAATTTTATTCACTATCACTGCACTTTATGGCATCTAATACATAAATGCCTAGAATACTACTTCCTGCAATTTGTGCCAACTTCCGTGGCTTTGTCCGGAGCTATGGTCCGGAGCTATTGTCCGGAGCTAATGTCCGTAGCTAATGTCCGGAGCTAATGTCCGGAGATAAGTGACATCACCAGTGTCCTACACCCAGGCAGAGCACAGTGGCCCCAGGCAGAGCACAGGGGCCCCAGGCAGAACATGGGGCCCCAGGCAGAGCACAGGGGCCCCAGGCAGAGCACAGGGGCCCCAGGCAGCATATGGGGCCCCAGGCAGAGCACAGGGGCCCCAGGCAGCATATGGGTCCCCAGGCAGAGCACAGTGGCCCCAGGCAGAGCACACACCAAATCGGAGGCCGAGGGGCCCCGCCAACCAAATCGGAGGCCGAGGAGCCCTGCCCACCAAATCGAAGGCCGAGCGGCCCCGCCCACCAAAGCGGAGGCCGAGGGGCCCGGCCCCGCTGACCAAAGCGGAGGCCAAGGGGCCCCAACCACCACATCGGAGGCCGAGGGGCCCCGCCCACCAAATCGGAGGCCGAGGGTCCCCGCCCACCAAATCGGAGGCCGAGGGTCCCCGCCCACCAAATCGGAGGCCGAGGGTCCCCGCCCACCAAATCGGAGGCCGAGGGTCCACGCCCACCAAATCGGAGGCCGAGGGGCCCCGCCCACCAAATCGGAGGCCGAGGGTCCCCGCCCACCAAATCGGAGGCCGAGGGTCCCCGCCCACCAAATCGGAGGCCGAGGGTCCCCGCCCACCAAATCGGAGGCCGGGGGTCCCCGCCCTCCAAATCGGAGGCCGAGGGGCCCCGCCCACCACATCGGAGGCCGAGGGGCCCCGCCCACCAAATCGGAGGCCGAGGGTCCCCGCCCACCAAATCGGAGGCCGAGGGTCCCCGCCCACCAAATCGGAGGCCGAGGGTCCACACCATCCAAATCGGAGGCCGAGGGGCCCCGTCCACCAAATCGGAGGCCGACGGGCCCCACCCACCGAAGCGGAGGCCGAGGGTCCCCGCCCACCAAATCAGAGGCCGAGGGTCCCCGCCCACCAAATCGGAGGCCGAGGGTCCCCGCCCACCAAATTGGAGGCCGAGGGGCCCCACCAACCAAATCGGAGGCCGAGGAGCCCCGCCCACCAAATCGAAGGTCGAGGGGCCCCGCCCACGAAAGCGGAGGCCGAGGGTCCCCGCACACCAAATCGGAGGCAGAGGGACCCCGCCCACCAAATCGGAGGCCGAGGGGCCCCGCCCACCAAAGCGGAGGCCGAGGGTCCCCGACCACCAAATCGGAGGCCGAGGGTCCCTGCCCACCAAATCGGAGGCTGAGGGTCCCCGCCCACCAAATCGGAGGCCGAGGGTCCCCGCCCACCAAATCGGAGGCCGAGAGTCCCCGCCCACCAAATCGGAGCCGAGGAGCCCCGCCCACCAAATCGAAGGCCGAGCGGCCCCACCCACCAAAGCGGAGGCCGAGGGGCCTGGCCCCGCCCACCAAAGCGGAGGCCGAGGGTCCCCGCCCACCACATCGGAGGCCGAGGGGCCCCGCCCACCAAATCGGAGGCCGAGGGTCCCCGCCCACCAAATCGGAGGCCGAGGGTCCCCGCCCACCAAAACGGAGGCCGAGGGTCCCCGCCCAACAAATCGGAGGCCGAGGGGCGCCGCCAACCAAATCGGAGGCCGAGGGGCCCCGCCCACCAAATCGGAGGCCGAGGGGCCCCGCCCACCAAAGCGGAGGCCGAGGGGCCCAGCCAACCAAATCGGAGGCCGAGGGGCCCCGCCCACCAAATCGGAGGCCGAGGGTCCCCGCCCACCAAATCAGAGGCCGAGGGTCCCCGCCCACCAAATCGGAGGCCGAGGGTCCCCGCCCACCACATCGGAGGCCGGGGGTCCCCGCCCTCCAAATCGGAGGCCGAGGGGCCCCGCCCACCAAAGCGGAGGCCGAGGGGCCCCGCCAACCAAATCGGAGGCCGAGGGGCCCCGCCCACCAAATCGGAGGCCGAGGGTCCCCGCCCACCAAATCAGAGGCCGAGGGTCCCCGCCCACCAAATCGGAGGCCGAGGGTCCCCGCCCACCAAATCGGAGGCCGGGGGTCCCCGCCCTCCAAATCGGAGGCCGAGGGGCCCCGCCCACCACATCGGAGGCCGAGGGGCCCCGCCCACCAAATCGGAGGCCGAGGGTCCCCGCCCACCAAATCGGAGGCCGAGGGTCCCCGCCCACCAAATCGGAGGCCGAGGGGCCCCGCCCACCAAATCGGAGGCCGAGGGGCCCCGCCCACCAAATCGGAGGCCGAGGGGCCCCGCCCACTAAATTGGAGGCCAGGGGTCCCCGCCCTCCAAATCGGAGGCCGAGGGGCCCCGCCCACCACATCGGAGGCCGAGGGGCCCCGCCCACCAAATCGGAGGCCGAGGGTCCCCGCCCACCAAATCGGAGGCCGAGGGGCCCCGCCCACCAAATCGGAGGCCGAGGGGCCCCGCCCACCAAATCGGAGGCCGAGGGTCCCCGCCCACCAAATCGGAGGCCGAGGGTCCCCGCCCACCAAATCGGAGGCCGAGGGTCCCCGCCCACCAAATCGGAGGCCGATGGTCCCCGCCCACCAAATCGGAGGCCGAGGGTCCCCACCCACCAAATTGGAGGCCGAGGGTCCCCGCCCACCAAATCGGAGGCCGAGGGTCCCCGCCCACCAAATTGGAGGCCGAGGGTCCCCGCCCACCAAATCGGAGGCTGAGGGGCCCCGCCCACCAAAGCGGAGGCCGAGGGTCCCCGCACACCAAATCGGAGGCAGAAGGACCCCGCCCACCAAATCGGAGGCCGAGGGGCCCCGCCCACCAAAGTGGAGGCCGAGGGTCCCCGACCACCAAATCGGAGGCCGAGGGTCCCTGCCCACCAAATCGGAGGCTGAGGGTCCCCGCCCACCAAATCGGAGGCCGAGGGTCCCCGCCCACCAAATCGGAGGCCGAGAGTCCCCGCCCACCAAATCGGAGCCGAGGGGCCCCGCCAACCAAATCGGAGGCCGAGGGGCTTCGCCAACCAAATCGGAGGCCGAGGAGCCCCGCCCACCAAATCGAAGGCCGAGCGGCCCCACCCACCAAAGCGGAGGCCGAGGGGCCTGGCCCCGCCCACCAAAGCGGAGGCCGAGGGGCCCCGCCCACCACATCGGAGGCCGAGGGGCCCCGCCCACCAAATCGGAGGCCGAGGGTCCCCGCCCACCAAATCGGAGGCCGAGGGTCCCCGCCCACCAAATCGGAGGCCGAGGGGCCCCGCCAACCAAATCGGAGGCCGAGGGTCCCCGCCCACCAAATCGGAGGCCGAGGGTCCACACCAACCAAATCGGAGGCCGAGGGGCCCCGCCCACCAAATCGAAGGCAGAGGGTCCCCGCCCACCAAAGCGGAGGCCGAGGGTCCCCGCACACCAAATCGGAGGCAGAAGGACCCCGCCCACCAAATCGGAGGCCGAGGGGCCCCGCCCACCAAAGCGGAGGCCGAGGGTCCCCGACCACCAAATCGGAGGCCGAGGGTCCCTGCCCACCAAATCGGAGGCCGAGGGTCCCCGCCCACCAAATCGGAGGCCGAGGGTCCCTGCCCACCAAATCGGAGGCCGAGGAGCCCCGCCCACTAAATCGGAGGATAAGTGACCCCGCCAACCAAATCGGAGGCCGAGGGGCCCCGCCAACCAAATCGAAGGCCGAGGAGCCCCGCCCAACAAATCGAAGGCCGAGCGGCCCCGCCCACCAAAGCGGAGGCCGAGGGGCCCAGCCCCACCCACCAAAGCGGAGGCCGAGGGGCCCCGACCACCACATCGGAGGCCGAGGGGCCCCTCCCACCAAATCGGAGGCCGAGGGTCCCCGCCCACAAAATCGGAGGCCGAGGGTCCCCGCCCACCAAATCGGAGGCCGAGGGTCCCCGCCAACCAAATCGAAGGCCGAGGAGCCCCGCCCAACAAATCGAAGGCCGAGCGGCCCCGCCCACCAAAGCGGAGGCCGAGGGGCCCAGCCCCGCCCACCAAAGCGGAGGCCGAGGGGCCCCGACCACCACATCGGAGGCCGAGGGGCCCCGCCCACCAAATCGGAGGCCGAGGGTCCCCGCCCACCAAATCGGAGGCCGAGGGTCCCCGCCCACCAAATCGGAGGCCGAGGGTCCCCGCCCACCAAATCAGAGGCCAGGGGTCCCCGCCCACCAAATCGGAAGCCGAGGGGCCCCGCCCACCACATCGGAGGCCGATGGGCCCCGCCCACCAAATCAGAGGCCGAGGGTCCCCGCCCACCAAATCGGAGGCCGAGGGTCCCCGCCCACCAAATCGGAGGCCGAGGGTCCCCGCCCACCAAATCGGAGGCCGAGGGTCCCCGCCCACCAAATCGGAGGCCGAGGGTCCACACCAACCAAATCGGAGGCCGAGGGTCCCCGCCCACCAAATTGGAGGCCGAGGGTCCCCGCCCACCATATTGGAGGCCGAGGGTCCCCGCCCACCAAATCGGAGGCCGAGGGGCCCCACCAACCAAATTGGAGGCCGAGGGGCCCCGCCCACCAAATCGGAGGCCGAGGGTCCCCGCCCACCAAATTGGAGGCCGAGGGTCCCCACCCACTAAATCGGAGGCCGAGAGTCCCCGCCCACCAAATCGGAGGATAAGGGGCCCCGCCAACCAAATCGGAGGCCGAGGGGCCCCGCCAACCAAATCGAAGGCCGAGGAGCCCCGCCCAACAAATCGAAGGCCGAGGGGCCCCGCCCACCAAATCGGAGGCCGGGGGTCCCCGCCCACCAAATCGGACGCCGAGGGGCCCCGCCCACCACATCGGAGGCCGATGGGCCCCGCCCACCAAATCGAAGGCCGAGGGTCCCCGCCCACCAAATCGGAGGCCGAGGGTCCCCGCCCACCAAATCGGAGACCGAGGGTCCACACCAACCAAATCGGAGGCCGAGGGGCCCCGCCCACCAAATCGGAGGCCGTGGGTCCCGCCCACCAAATCGGAGGCCGAGGGTCCACACCAACCAAATCGGAGGCCGAGGGGCCCCGCCCACCAAATCGAAGGCCGAGGGGCCCCGCCCACCAACGCGGAGGCCGAGGGTTCCCGCACACCAAATCGGAGGCAGAGGGACTCCGCCCACCAAATCGGAGGCCGAGGGGCCCCGCCCACCAAAGCGGAGGCCGAGGGTCCCCGACCACCAAATCGGAGGCTGAGGGTCCCTGCCCACCAAATCGGAGGCCGAGGGTCCCCGCCCACCAAATCGGAGGCCGAGGGTCCCCGCCCACCAAATCGGAGGCCGAGGAGCCCCGCCCACCAAATCGGAGGATAAGAAGCCCCGCCAACCAAATCGGAGGCCGAGGGGCCCCGCCAACCAAATCGAAGGCCGAGGAGCCCCGCCCAACAAATCGAAGGCCGAGCGGCCCCGCCCACCAAAGCGGAGGCCGAGGGGCCCGGCCCCGCCCAACAAAGCGGAGGCCGAGGGGCCCCGACCACCACATCGGAGGCCGAGGGGCCCCGCCCACCAAATCGGAGGCTGAGGGTCCCCACCCACCAAATCGGAGGCCGAGGGTCCCCGCCCACCAAATCGGAGGCCGAGGGTCCCCGCCCACCAAATCGGAGGCCGAGGGTCCCCGCCCACCAAATCGGAGGCCGAGGGGCCCCGCCTACCAAATCGGAGGCCGAGGGTCCCCGCCCACCAAATCGGAGGCCGAGGGTCCCCGCCCACCAAATCGGAGGCCGAGGGTCCCCGCCCACCAAATCGGAGGCCAGGGGTCCCCGCCCACCAAATCGGAGGCCGAGGGGCCCCGCCCACCACATCGGAGGCCGATGGGCCCCGCCCACCAAATCGGAGGCCGAGGGTCCCCGCCCACCAAATCGGAGGCCGAGGGTCCCCGCCCACCAAATCGGAGGCCGAGGGTCCCTGCCCACCAAATCGGAGGCCGAGGGTACCCACCCACCAAATCGGAGGCCGAGGGTCCACACCAACCAAATCGGAGGCCGAGGGGCCCCGCCCACCAAATTGAAGGCCGAGGGGCCCCGCCCACCAAAGCGGAGGCCGAGGGTCCCCGCACACCAAATCGGAGGCAGAGGGACCCCGCCCACCAAATTGGAGGCCGAGGGGCCCCGCCCACCAAAGCGGAGGCCGAGGGTCCCCGACCACCAAATCGGAGGCCGAGGGTCCCTGCCCACCAAATCGGAGGCCGAGTGTCCCCGCCCACCAAATCGGAGGCCGAGGGTCCCCGCCCACCAAATCGGAGGCCGAGAGTCCCCGCCCACCAAATCGGAGGCCGAGGGGCCCCGCCAACCAAATCGGAGGCCGAGGGGCCCCGCCAACCAAATCGGAGGCCGAGGAGCCCCGCCCACCAAATCGGAGGCCGAGGGGCCCCGCCAACCAAATCGGAGGCCGAGGGGCCCCGCCAACCAAATCGGAGGCCGAGGAGCCCCGCCCACCAAATCGAAGGCCGAGCGGCCCCGCCCACCAAAGCGGAGGCCGAGGGGCCCGGCCCCGCCCACCAAAGCGGAGGCCGAGGGGCCCCGCCCACCACATCAGAGGCCGAGGGTCCCCACCCACCAAATCGGAGGCCGAGGGGCCCCGCCCACCAAATCAGAGGCCGAGGGTCCCCACCCACCAAATCGGAGGCCGAGGGTCCCCGCCCACCAAATTGGGGGCCGAGGGTCCCCGCCCACCAAATTGGAGGCCGAGGGTCCCCGGCCACCAAATTGGAGGCCGAGGGTCCCCGCCCACCAAATCGAAGGCCGAGTGGCCCCGCCCACCAAAGCGGAGGCAGAGGGACCCCACCCACCAAATCGGAGGCCGTGGGGCCCCGCCAACCAAAGTGGAGGCCGAGGGTCCCCACCCACCAAATCGGAGGCAGAGGGACTCCGCCCACCAAATCGGAGGCCGAGGGGCCCCGCCCACCAAAGTGGAGTCCGAGGGTCCCCGCCCACGAAATCGGAGGTCGAGGGTCCCCGCCCACCAAATCGGAGGCCGAGGGGCCCCGCCAACCAAATCGGAGGCCGAGGGGCCCCGCCAACCAAATCGGAGGCCGAGGAGCCCCGCCCACCAAATCGGAGGCCGAGGGGCCCCGCCAACCAAATCGGAGGCCGAGGGTCCCCGCCCACCAAATCGGAGGCCGAGAGTCCCCGCCCACCAAATCGGAGGCCGAGGGGCCCCGCCAACCAAATCGGAGGCCGAGGGGCCCCGCCAACCAAATCGGAGGCCGAGGAGCCCCGCCCACCAAATCGGAGGCCGAGGGGCCCCACCAACCAAATCGGAGGCCGAGGGGCCCCGCCAACCAAATCGGAGGCCGAGGAGCCCCGCCCATTAAATCGAAGGCCGAGCGGCCCCGCCCACCAAAGCGGAGGCCGAGGGGCCCGGCCCCGCCCACCAAAGCGGAGGCCGAGGGGCCCCGCCCACCACATCAGAGGCCGAGGGTCCCCACCCACCAAATCGGAGGCCGAGGGGCCCCGCCCACCAAATCGGAGGCCGAGGGTCCCCACCCACCAAATCGGAGGCAGAGGGACTCCGCCCACCAAATCGGAGGCCGAGGGGCCCCGCCCACCAAAGCGGAGGCCGAGGGTCCCCGACCACCAAATCGGAGGCTGAGGGTCCCTGCCCACCAAATCGGAGGCCGAGGGTCCCCGCCCACCAAATCGGAGGCCGAGGGTCCCCGCCCACCAAATCAGAGGCCGAGGAGCCCCGCCCACCAAATCGGAGGATAAGAAGCCCCGCCAACCAAATCGGAGGCCGAGGGGCCCCGCCAACCAAATCGAAGGCCGAGGAGCCCCGCCCAACAAATCGAAGGCCGAGCGGCCCCGCCCACCAAAGCGAAGGCCGAGGGGCCCGGCCCCGCCCACCAAAGCGGAGGCCGAGGGGCCCTGACCACCACATCGGAGGCCGAGGGGCCCCGCCCACCAAATCGGAGGCCGAGGGTCCCCACCCACCAAATCGGAGGCCGAGGGTCCCCGCCCACCAAATCGGAGGCCGAGGGTCCCCGCCCACCAAATCGGAGGCCGAGGGTCCCCGCCCACCAAATCGGAGGCCGAGGGGCCCCGCCTACCAAATCGGAGGCCGAGGGTCCCCGCCCACCAAATCGGAGGCCGAGGGTCCCCGCCCACCAAATCGGAGGCCGAGGGTCCCCGCCCACCAAATCGGAGGCCAGGGGTCCCCGCCCACCAAATCGGAGGCCGAGGGGCCCCGCCCACCACATCGGAGGCCGATGGGCCCCGCCCACCAAATCGGAGGCCGAGGGTCCCCGCCCACCAAATCGGAGGCCGAGGGTCCCCGCCCACCAAATCGGAGGCCGAGGGTCCCTGCCCACCAAATCGGAGGCCGAGGGTCCCCACCCACCAAATCGGAGGCCGAGGGTCCACACCAACCAAATCGGAGGCCGAGGGGCCCCGCCCACCAAATTGAAGGCCGTGGGGCCCCGCCCACCAAAGCGGAGGCCGAGGGTCCCCGCACACCAAATCGGAGGCAGAGGGACCCCGCCCACCAAATTGGAGGCCGAGGGGCCCCGCCCACCAAAGCGGAGGCCGAGGGTCCCCGACCACCAAATCGGAGGCCGAGGGTCCCTGCCCACCAAATCGGAGGCCGAGTGTCCCCGCCCACCAAATCGGAGGCCGAGGGTCCCCGCCCACCAAATCGGAGGCCGAGAGTCCCCGCCCACCAAATCGGAGGCCGAGGGGCCCCGCCAACCAAATCGGAGGCCAAGGGGCCCCGCCAACCAAATCGGAGGCCGAGGAGCCCCGCCCACCAAATCGGAGGCCGAGGGGCCCCGCCAACCAAATCGGAGGCCGAGGGGCCCCGCCAACCAAATCGGAGGCCGAGGAGCCCCGCCCACCAAATCGAAGGCCGAGCGGCCCCGCCCACCAAAGCGGAGGCCGAGGGGCCCGGCCCCGCCCACCAAAGCGGAGGCCGAGGGGCCCCGCCCACCACATCAGAGGCCGAGGGTCCCCACCCACCAAATCGGAGGCCGAGGGGCCCCGCCCACCAAATCAGAGGCCGAGGGTCCCCACCCACCAAATCGGAGGCCGAGGGTCCCCGCCCACCAAATTGGGGGCCGAGGGTCCCCGCTCACCAAATTGGAGGCCGAGGGTCCCCGGCCACCAAATTGGAGGCCGAGGGTCCCCGCCCACCAAATCGAAGGCCGAGTGGCCCCGCCCACCAAAGCGGAGGCAGAGGGACCCCACCCACCAAATCGGAGGCCGTGGGGCCCCGCCAACCAAAGCGGAGGCCGAGGGTCCCCACCCACCAAATCGGAGGCAGAGGGACTCCGCCCACCAAATCGGAGGCCGAGGGGCCCCGCCCACCAAAGTGGAGTCCGAGGGTCCCCGCCCACGAAATCGGAGGTCGAGGGTCCCCGCCCACCAAATCGGAGGCCGAGGGGCCCCGCCAACCAAATCGGAGGCCGAGGGGCCCCGCCAACCAAATCGGAGGCCGAGGAGCCCCGCCCACCAAATCGGAGGCCGAGGGGCCCCGCCAACCAAATCGGAGGCCGAGGGTCCCCGCCCACCAAATCGGAGGCCGAGAGTCCCCGCCCACCAAATCGGAGGCCGAGGGGCCCCGCCAACCAAATCGGAGGCCGAGGGGCCCCGCCAACCAAATCGGAGGCCGAGGAGCCCCGCCCACCAAATCGGAGGCCGAGGGGCCCCGCCAACCAAATCGGAGGCCGAGGGGCCCCGCCAACCAAATCGGAGGCCGAGGAGCCCCGCCCACCAAATCGAAGGCCGAGCGGCCCCGCCCACCAAAGCGGAGGCCGAGGGGCCCGGCCCCGCCCACCAAAGCGGAGGCCGAGGGGCCCCGCCCACCACATCAGAGGCCGAGGGTCCCCACCCACCAAATCGGAGGCCGAGGGGCCCCGCCCACCAAATCGGAGGCCGAGGGGCCCCACCCACCAAATCGGAGGCCGAGGGTCCCCACCCACCAAATTGGGGGCCGAGGGTCCCCGCCCACCAAATTGGAGGCCGAGGGTCCCCGGCCACCAAATTGGAGGCCAAGGGTCCCCGCCCACCAAATCGAAGGCCGAGTGGCCCCGCCCACCAAAGCGGAGGCAGAGGGACCCCACCCACCAAATCGGAGGCCGTGGGGCCCCGCCAACCAAAGCGGAGGCCGAGGGTCCCCGTCCACCAAATCGGAGGCAGAGGGACTCCGCCCACCAAATCGGAGGCCGAGGGGATCCGCCCACCAAAGTGGAGTCCGAGGGTCCCCGCCCACCAAATCGGAGGTCGAGGGTCCCCGCCCACCAAATCGGAGGCCGAGGGTCCCCACCCACCAAATCAGAGGCCGGTCCCCGCCCACCAAATCGGAGGCCGAGGGTCCCCACCCACCAAATCGGAGGACGAGGGGCCCCACCATCCAAATCGGAGGCCGAGGAGCCCCGCCCACCAAAATTAAGTGCGGCCCCAAAAGTAAGTGCGCCCCCGGGGGCAAAAGTAAGTGCGCCTCCGGGTGCAAAAGTAAGTGCGCCCCCGGGTGCAAAAGTAAGCGCGCCCCCGGCCCCGGGTGCAAAAGTAAGCGCGCCCCCCAGTCCCGTGTGTGAAAAGTGCTGCTGTAAAGCTGGTAGCGCTGTTCAAGCACCATGTATTTCCTTCAGGAAATGTCCATCTAATATATAATTGCCTAGATTACTACTTCCTGCAATTTGTGCCAACTTCCGTGGCTTTGTCCGGAGCTAATGTCCGGAGATAATGTCCGGAGCTAATGTCCGGAGATAATGTCCGGAGCTAATGTCCGGAGCTAATGTCCGGAGATAAGTGACGTCACCAGTGTCCTACACCCAGGCAGAGCACAGGGGCCCCAGGCAGCATATGGGGCTTCAGGCAGAGCACAGTGGCCCCAGGCAGAGCACAGGGGCCCCAGGCAGCATATGGGGCCCCAGGCAGAGCACAGTGGTCCCAGGCAGAGCACAGGGGCCCCAGGCAGCCTATGGGGCCCCAGGCAGAGCACAGTGGCCCCAGGCAGAGCACAGGGGCCCCAGGCAGCATATGGGGCCCCAGGCAGAGCACAGGGGCCCCAGGCAGCATATGGGGCCCCAGGCAGAGCACAGTGGCCCCAGGCAGCATATGGGGCCCCAGGCAGAGCACAGTGGCCCCAGGCAGAGCACAGGGGCCCCAGGCAGCATATGGGGCCCCAGGCAGAGCACAGTGGTCCCAGGCAGAGCACAGGGGCCCCAGGCAGCTTATGGGGCCCCAGGCAGAGCACAGTGGCCCCAGGCAGAACATGGGGCCCCAGGCAGAGCACAGGGGCCCCAGGCAGAGCACAGGGGCCCCAGGCAGCATATGGGGCCCCAGGCAGAGCACAGTGGCCCCAGGCAGAGCACAGGGGCCCCAGGCAGCATATGGGGCCCCAGGCAGAGCACAGTGGTCCCAGGCAGAGCACAGGGGCCCCAGGCAGCTTATGGGGCCCCAGGCAGAGCACAGTGGCCCCAGGCAGAACATGGGGCCGCAGGCAGAGCACAGGGGCCCCAGGCAGAGCACAGGGGCCCCAGGCAGCATATGGGGCCCCAGGCAGAGCACAGGGGCCCCAGGCAGCATATGGGGCCCCAGGCAGAGCACAGTGGCCCCAGGCAGAGCACAGGGGCCCCAGGCAGCATATGGGGCCCCAGGCAGAGCACAGTGGTCCCAGGCAGAGCACAGGGGCCCCAGGCAGCCTATGGGGCCCCAGGCAGAGCACAGTGGCCCCAGGCAGAACATGGGGCCCCAGGCAGAGCACAGGGGCCCCAGTCAGAGCACAGGGGCCCCAGGCAGCATATGGGGCCCCAGGCAGAGCACAGTGGTCCCAGGTAGAGCACAGGGGCCCCAGGCAGCCTATGGGGCCCTATGCAGAGCACAGGGGCCCCAGGCAGCATATGGGGCCCCAGGCAGAGCACAGGGGCCCCAGGCAGCATATGGGGCCCCAGGCAGAGCACAGTGGCCCCAGGCAGAGCATGGGGCCCCAGGCAGAGCACAGGGGCTCCAGGCAGCATATGGGGCTCCAGGCAGAGCACAGGGGCCCCAGGCAGCATATGGGGCCCCATTCAGAGCACAGTGGCCCCAGGCAGAGCACAGGGGCCCCAGGCAGCATATGGGGCCCCAGGCAGAGCACAGGGGCCCCAGGCAGCATATGGGGCCCCAGTCAGAGCACAGTGGCCCCAGGCAGCATATGGGGCCCCAGGCAGAGCACAGTGGCCCCAGGCAGAGCACAGGGGCCCCAGGCAGCATATGGGGCCCCAGGCAGAGCACAGTGGTCCCAGGCAGAGCACAGGGGCCCCAGGCAGCTTATGGGGCCCCAGGCAGAGCACAGTGGCCCCAGGCAGAACATGGGGCCCCAGGCAGAGCACAGGGGCCCCAGGCAGAACATGGGGCCCCAGGCAGAGCACAGGGTCCCCAGGCAGAGCACAGGGGCCCCAGGCAGCATATGGGGCCCCAGGCAGAGCACAGGGGCCCCAGGCAGCATATGGGGCCCCAGGCAGAGCACAGTGGCCCCAGGCAGAGCACAGGGGCCCCAGGCAGCATATGGGGCCCCAGGCAGAGCACAGTGGTCCCAGGCAGAGCACAGGGGCCCCAGGCAGCCTATGGGGCCCCAGGCAGAGCACAGGGGCCCCAGGCAGAACATGGGGCCCCAGGCAGAGCACAGGGGCCCCAGGCAGAGCACAGGGACCCCAGGCAGCATATGGGGCCCCAGGCAGAGCACAGTGGTCCCAGGTAGAGCACAGGGGCCCCAGGCAGCCTATGGGGCCCCAGGCAGAGCACAGGGGCCCCAGGCAGCATATGGGGCCCCAGGCAGAGCACAGTGGCCCCAGGCAGAGCACAGGGGCCCCAGGCAGAACATGGGGCCCCAGGCAGAGCACAGGGGCCCCAGGCAGCATATGGGGCCCCAGGCAGAGCACAGGGGCCCCAGGCAGCATATGGGGCCCCAGGCAGAGCACAGGGGCCCCAGGCAGCATATGGGGCCCCAGGCAGAGCACAGCGATATTTTGGACCACTGTGCGGTGTTTCAGACCCCCTGTGTGATGTCTGGGGCCCTGTTCTTAAGTATATTAAAGATTAAAGCAATGTATATTAAAGTATATTACAGATCAAATTTGACACGTTTATGAGCACCATTGAGTGATATACTCAAGAATGACATAATTTTTCAACATTTTATGGTTTCAAACTGTAAACACTCAGAGTTTTTTTTACTTCAACCAGAAAACCTTAACGGTTCATAAAAAACTTGACTGTTCAGGATATGATAAAAGTCATAGTATTCTGAATCTTTAACTTATAAAGTTACCTTTACATGTGGTGATTATTGGTTCCAGAGAGGCTTTCGGCCGATAATCGTACACATGGCTGGTGACAGGACAATACAATATAAACGTTCAAAGGTAAACACTGATAACATTAAAATCTAATATATAATTGCCTAGAATACTACTTCCGGCAATTTGTGCCATCTTCCGTGGCTTTGTCCGGAGATAATGTCCGGAGATAAGTGACGTCACCAGTAGTGTTGAGCATTCCGATACTGCAAGTATCGGGTATCGGCCGATACTTGCTGTATCGGAATTTCCGATACCGAGATCCGATACTTTTGTGGTATCGGGTATCGGGTATCGCAACAACATTAATGTAATAATGTGTAAAAAAGAGAATTAAAATAAAAAATATCGCTATACTCACCTCTCCGACGCAGCCGGGACCTCAGCGAGGGAAGCGGCAGCGTTGTTTGTTTAAATTTCGCGCTTTTACTTGGTTACGTGAAGTCCCGGCTTGTGATTGGTCAGGGCGGCCATGTTGCCGGGACGCGGACCAATCACAGCAAGCCGTGACGAAATTACGTCACGGCTTGCTGTGATTGGTCCGTGTCCCGGCAACATGGCCGCCATTAACCAATCACAAGCCGTGACGTCACGGGAGGCTGGACATGCGCGTATTTTGAAAAGCGCGCGTGTCCAGCCTCCAGTGACGTCCCGGCAACATGGCCGCCATTAACCAATCACAAGCCGGGACGTCACGGGAGGCTGGACATGCGCGTATTTTGAAAAGCGCGCGTGTCCAGCCTCCCGTGACGTCACGGCTTGTGATTGGTTAATGGCGGCCATGTTGCCGGGACGCGGACCAATCACAGCAAGCCGTGACGTAATTTCGTCACGGCTTGCTGTGATTGGTCCGCATCCCGGCAACATGGCGCCGTGACCAATCATAAGCCGGGACGTCACTGGAGGCTGGACACGCGCGCTTTTCAAAATACGCGCATGTCCAGCCTCCCGTGACGTCACGGCTTGTGATTGGTTAATGGCGGCCATGTTGCCGGGACGCGGACCAATCACAGCAAGCCGTGACGTAATTTCGTCACGGCTTGCTGTGATTGGTCCGCGTCCCGGCAACATGGCCGCCCTGACCAATCACAAGCCGGGACCTCACGTAACCAAGTAAAAGCGCGAATTTTAAACAAACAACGCTGCCGGTTCCCTCGCTGAGGTCCCGGCTGCGTCGGACAGGTGAGTATAGCAATATTTTTTATTTTAATTCTTTCTTTTACACATTAATATGGTTCCCAGGGCCTGAAGGAGAGTTTCCTCTCCTTCAGACCCTGGGAACCATCAGGGATACCGTCCGATACCTGAGTCCCATTGACTTGTATTGGTATCGGGTATCGGTATCGGATTGGATCCGATACTTTGCCGGTATCGGCCGATACTTTCCGATACCGATACTTTCAAGTATCGGACGGTATCGCTCAACACTAGTCACCAGCGTCCTACACCCGCTCAGGGTGGACAAAGATATATGCCTTCGTGGTGCGCGGCACTTTTCTGATTGGTTGCCGCCTGCCGCGAGCGACCAATCAGAAATGTGCCGTACTGTCAAGAATTGTCAAGAGCTGGTGAGTGCAGCCATTTTTTGTTCTTTCTTACTATTATTTATTAATTGTATTATTCTTACATTTGAATAAATAAAGTATATATGGATTCTAGACTCCCGATTCTTTAGAATCGGGCTGCCATCTAGTTTATATATAAATTATGTAGTTGGATTAATTTATTATAATAGCACTGATGCACTTTTTTGATTGATGATCATATATGTATTGACACTTGAAAAGTTGAAAAATTGTTAATTATTTATTATTATGGAACATGTGTGTTGTCTATATATACTCACTTCACTTGTATGTTCATTGCTTGAGAAAGGATACCATATCCGAAACGTTGCCACGCCGTTCAGGCATTAAAGCCTATATATATATATTTTTTTTTTCTATGTGCCACCAACACTGTTATTTAGTTAAAGATATTCATGATATCTGATGTTGGTAAAGAAGATGTTGTTCCCATGAAAAAAGGAGGAATTACCAAATATCCATCACAAAAACAATTCCCAAATCGTTCATTGGACGTAATGGTGGGAGTATATCCATATAATACAATGCATCATTCCTTCTTGATAGACAATATTCCCATTGTGAAAAGTCCAGATGGAACATCCTCAAAAGTGAATCTTTGAAGAAGATGCTATGCGTAAGAGTCCGTCACATGTAGCCCGAGATCCGTATGTTTCTGCAGATGAACCGCAGACATCCCAACAAGGAGATCCCAATTGTTCCAGAAAAGCATCATCTGTGTCTTATATGTCCATGTAAAAAGAGAAATAGGGGAGTAGTCTAGTTCTCGCCCAAAAATCCTGTGTAGAGAAGTTCTTCGTTTAAACCAGAGGGTGAGACAGACTTCAAGAGGAAGATCCAGCGTGCCTCATGCTGTAATAATCTGTGGCCCTTTCATTACTCATAATTTTCTGTAAGCAAAAAAAAACTGGTGTTAACAGGTTTACCTCCATGTTTTTGCAGATAGTGCATAGCAATGGGCATAAGGACCCCTTCTTGAGGTTCGAGTGCACTAGGTTAATGATTGAAAGGTGTTTTTGTGCCCGTCTTCTCAACTCTTGTGACGTTTGACCTACATAGACCTTTTGACAATGGCAAATAATTGCATAGATCACATAACTTGCCTTGCAATTGAAATACTGATGAAGTAAGTGGTTTGAGTTGTCAAAAGGATTAATAAAACAATCTTTTGTAGGTGACATATAAAGGCATATAGTACAGTCACCACAGGGAAAGGAGCCCCTGAGGCAAATCCCTCGATTAAGTCTAGTAACCGGTAGAGAAAAGTGACTCCTAGTAATGATGTCACGAAGGTTGGGTGCCCTTTTTGCAGTCATAAAGGGTTTAGAACTTACACAAGCCGAGGTTTGGGCATCTGTAGTCAAAATGTCCAAATGATCAGTCAGAATGTTTCTCACGTGATTCCAATTGGTACTATATTCAGTGATGAACCTCACTGTGGAATCCTGTGGGTGAGGATGTGATATTAAAAGAGCATCTTGGTTGAATGTTCTAGCACGTTGGAATGCTTTGGAGACTGTCTTTCTAGGGTAGCCCCTCTGGTAAAATCTCCTGGTTAGATCCTTGGCTTGTTCCCTGAATCACTCATCTGTTGTACAATTTCGGCGAGTCCTGAGAAATTTTCCCATACGAACAATGCAAAGGTGACATCAATCCCACAAATATGAATCCCATTTGCCATCGCCACAGGGCAAGTGGAAAAAGCAGGACAAAGCATCAGCATTCACACATCCGCCACTTCAGGGCGGATACAGGCTGTTACTTTTAGGCTGATGAGGCCCAACATCCATGGCTCCTTACCAGCCTGAGAATACCAGCCCCCAATTGTCAGCATTAGTTTGGCTGGTTGTCAAAAATGGGGGGACCCTTTGCCATTTTTAAAAATTATTTATTTAAATAATTTTAAAAAATCATAGCGACCCTTCTATTTTTGACAATCAGCCTTGATACCGCTGAGAGCCGAGGGTTGCAGCCTGCAGCTGTCACTTTTGCCTGGCTGATTATCAAAAATACAGGGGAATCCTTGTGATTTTTTTTTAATTATTATTATTTATTTATAGTGCAATTGATGTGTCAATTGATGACACTTTTCCTGGTGTCTTCCACTAAAGTGATCTGTTTTGGCAGCTTTTGAGCCCTCCTGAAGGTGTTGCATGTGTTTGGTTTTCATCCCATTGAATTCAATGGTGTTCGGAGAACATCGGGAAGTTCGATGAACATAGCCAAATCAAACCTTAACATTTTTTACTCATCTCTAGTAGAGTTGAGCGACTTTTACTTTTTTCGGATCGAGTCGGGTTTCGCGAAACCCGACTTTGTAAAAAGTCGGGTCGGGTGAAATCGGACGATTATTGTGAAAAGTCGGGAGCCGACTGAAACATGAAACCCAGTGCAAGTCAATGGGAATCTAAGTCGGCAGTGAGTGGAGGACAGGAAAACACCTACAGTGCCCATTTTAATGCCAAAAACATCAATTCTTGTTACTTAAGCTTGTCAATCTTAATTTACTTTATAATAATAGTTAGGCATTGAAAACTGGGGGTCATTTGGCTAAAGTTGTAGGGGGTAGAGCTGGCTCAAGATTTTCGTGGGCCCTGGAAATGCAGAATACATCACGGCGGTGGAGCAGGGAGAGGTAAGTATTTCAACTTTGCAAGTGCTGTGATCCTGAGCAAGCAGGGGGGGCCCACTCATTGGCACTGGCACAGGGCCCCTCATAGTACGGCGGTGTGTTTGACGGCGGGTTGCGCCTCCCACCGGCAGAGACACTTTTGGGTACTATGAGGGGCCCTGTGCCAGTGATGTCGCCAATGAGTATGCCCCCCCCACCTGATGAAGGAACCTGCACTTTCATCTGCACCTTCCTCTTTGTCCTCATGTAAGGTGGTATAGTATGCGGGAAGGGGAACCTGACTTACAGCAGGGTCAGATTCTGGCTGTGTAGAGTGCAAGGGGAATGTAGTGGTCTGGGTCAATGTACCAGCAGACTCATCTAGCAGTGGCTGGGCAATGGGCAGGATGAGGAGGAAACACAGTTAGTAGGCCCAAATAATAAAGTGGGCTAAATGTCTGCCAAAAAATTGTTCATAAATAAACAGGTGGAATAGCTAGGTACAGGGGTGGGCTCCTCTGCTGAGTAGCAGACAGTGGTAGTAGGCACAAAGTATTAACTGGTCTAAATGGAGGCCAGGGCCCCTGTATATTTTAACTATCATCTATCATTTCAACAAATTTGTATTGGCAGTGCCATTGAAGGATTTAACAGCATAGACTACACAGTGGTGGAGCAGGGAGAGGTAAGTATTGCAAGTGGTAGAGCACTGTTCGAGCTGGGGGGGAACACTCTCTCGTGGGCGGCGGTACTGGCACAGGGCCCCTCATATTGCAACGGTGTGTCTGACGTTGGATGTGCACCACCAAGTGGCAAGTGGCACTCGCACGGGTGCTTGCGTCAGGTGGTGACCACGGCCCTGTGGGGGGAGTCAGCCCATTTAGGGAGATATAAAAATGGCCTATGGTGGACATTCAGCAGCTGCAGATGGAGGAATTGGAGAAGTCAGTAAGAGGAGGCCAAAAGCAAGACATTTTTCAGGCAAGCTACGTGTCAGCAGGGGAAGGTGGGGCAAAATAATTTGAAATCCATGATTGGTTCATTTAATGAAGGTTAGGTCATCAACATTTTGGGTAGCCAGACGAGTCCTTTTTTCGGTCAGTTTTGAACCAGCAGCACTAAAGACTCTTTCTGATAGCACACTAGCAGCAGGGCAAGCGAGCTCCTGTAATGCATATTCTGCCAACTCAGGCCAGGTGCATATTCTGCCAATTCAGGCCAGGTGTCTATTTTAGATGCCCAGTAATCAAAGGGGAGTGACCTATGAGGGAGAACATTGATAAGGGAGGGAAATGCTGTCTCCTGTCACTTTGAATTGATGGAGCAGTACCTGTCGTGTCAGCGGTCATTGCAAAATCACTCCACAACCTGGTTATAAAACCCCTCTATCCAACGCCACTTCGGATTTGTGCACCTCTTACACCTCTGCCATGTTGTGTCAGGACTCTGAACATTTTTTATTACCTTTTTGTGCATTACTGCCCTTTTTCAAGATGGCGTCTTTGGTCTCATGTGCACTGTGTCTTCCTGCTATAAAACTCCACCCCAGCCTTCAATCTGTGCTAGAGTATTCTGCCTTGCATCCAGCTCCTGACCTCTGGTGACTCCCTGGCTATATACCTACTCCTGTGAACCTGTGGGGTTATCTTGCTACTCTGCTCTGAGTTCCTGCTGCATACACCAGTTCTAGTAATCCTCCTTCATCTGCTGCTCGTGTTTGCTTCCATCTGCATTTGCTGAACATGTAAGCTGTTTCTGCTCTGCAAGAACCTGAGACTATTACCCAGACCTCCCTGGTTGAGCTAAGATATTATTTGAACTGCCTTATAAGCATATCTATCTGTGTTTTGGACTAAGCAAGGACTTATTCATGTCAACTATCCTCAAGAATAATTGTGCTTCATAGACTTTCTGCATGATTGCATTTTCCTCTGAAGTTTCCTAAAGACTGCTGAGCTGCATTTGATATTTGCACCAAGTGTTGTGGACTTGAGTTTCTCTCTGCAACTGTTTGAATCACCGTGTGATAATATAGACTTTACCACTTATAAAACTGTGTCCTGTAGTTGCCTTGTTCCACGCAAAGAGTCTCCTGAGTTATCCCCTATAATTATTACATGTTGCCCCCTACGGCTCATGTGAGAACCATCACCGCCGCTGTGTGCTGGGAATGCCTGAAACAAACGGTCTACAAGTGTTGCTTGTTTGGTAGCCAATATTTGCTCAAGGTTCTCATGTGGCATGATATTTTGTAATTTTCCTTTATATCGTGGATCCAGGAGGCAGGCCAACCAGTAATCGTCATCGGTCATCATTTTGATAATGCGGGGGTCCCTTTTTAGGATACGCAAGGCATACTCAGCCATGTGGGCCAATGTTCCAGGTGTCAATTCACTGCTTGTGATGGGTTGAGGAGCACTTTCTTGCAATTCAACATCACTTGTGTCCCGCAAAAACCCTGTACCTGACCTTGCAATGCCACCAGTTTCTATTGCCCTCTGAGAAGCATCCTCCTCCCATAAATATTCATCCCCATCATCCTCCTCCTCCTCCTCTTCATCCGCCACCTCATCCAGGAGAGTTCCCTGAGCAGACAATGGCTGACTGTCATCAAGGCTTCCCTCCTCCTTGGCTGCAGATGCCTGCTCTTTAATGTGCGTCAAACTTTGCATCAGCAGACGCATTAGTGGGATGCTCATGCTTATGATAGCATCGTCTGCACTTACCAGCCGTGTGCATTCCTCAAAACACTGAAGTACTTGACAGAGATCTTGTAGCTTTGACCACTGCACACCAGACAACTCGATTTCTGCCATCCAAGTGCCTGCCCGTGTATGTGTATCCTCCCACAAATTAATTACAGCACGCCTCTGTTCGCACAGCCTCTGAACCATGTGCAGTGTGGAGTTCCACCTTGTTGCAACGTCGATTATTAGGCGGTGCTGGGGAAGATTCAGCGATCGCTGATGGTTCAGCATACGGCTGGAGTGTACGGGCGACCGGCAGATGTGCGAGCAAAGTCTTTGCACCTTCAGGAGCAGGGCTGGTAACTCCAGATAATTTTTGAGGAAGCACTGCACCACCAGGTTCAAGGTGTGAGCCAGGCAAGGTATGTGTTTCAGTTCTGAAAGGGCTATGGCAGCCATAAAATTCCTTTCGTTATCACTGACTACCTTGCCTGCCTCAAGATGTACACTGCCCAGCCATGACTGGGTTTGTTGCTGCAAGTCCTCGGCCAGTACTTCCACGGTGTGTCTGTTGTCGCCAAAACACTTAATTTGTAATACAGCCTGTTGACGTTTACCACTAGCTGTTCGATAATAGGACACCTCGTGTGCAACACTGGCAGCTGCGGATGGAGTGGTCGTGCGACTGCGCTCTGTGGATGAGCTTTCGCTTCTGGAGGAGGAGGAAGAGGGGTGGCGAATGCCTACAGCCAACTGTTTCCTAGACCGTGGGCTAGGCAGAACTGTCCCACTATGGCTGTCCCCTGTGGACCCTGCATCCACCACATTAACCCAGTGTGCCATGATGGACACGTAACGTCCCTGCCCATGCCTACTGGTCCTTGCATCTGTTGTGAGGTGCACCTTTCCACTGACTGATTGCCTCAGTGCATGGACAATGCGGTCTTTGACATGCTGGTGGAGGGCTGGGATGGCTTTTCTCGCAAAGAAGTGCTGACTGGGTAGGTCATAGCGTGGTACTGCATAGGCCATCAGGTATTTGAAAGCTTCGCTTTCAACCAACCGGTAGGGCATCATCTCTAAAGAGATTAGTATAGCAATGTGGGCGTTGAAACCCTGTGTACGCGGATGAGAGGATGAGGACTTTCATTTCCTAACGAGAGTCTCTTGTAGGGTGAGCTGGACTGGAGAGCTGCATATGGTGGAACTAGCGGTGGTGGAGGTGGACATGGCGGATTGAGAGAGGGTTGGTGATGGTATTCTTGATGTTGGCCTACATACACTGTTTCCTACCAATAACCTTGTGATTCCCTGACTACTTTGGCCTTGCGACGATACCTCCACATTTGCTGCTGGTGGTGTCCTAACTGGTGGGCTTACAGTGGGGAAAGCAATGTAGCATTGCTGACTACCTTCATTCTAAGCAGGTGCACCAACATACGGAACGTTTGGTAGTTAGTCCAGGCTTGCAAGTGCATGCTGGTTAAATGTCTAAGCATGCACGTTGTATTTAAATTTTGAAGATTCTTCCCTCTGCTAAAGGTCTTTGAGCATATCTTACAGATAACTTTGCACTGATCATTTAGATCTTGGTTAAAAAATTGCCACACTACACTCTTCCTACTATGGAATACGTTTTCAGGCATAGCACACTGTGCTACTTTCACCAGATGGCCACGCTGTCCTTAAACTGTTTTTGTTTTTGCCAAACGTTTTTGGCCTGATACGGGCCTGCCAGATGACAGCTAATGCGATGTAGATGGCTGCTGCAGATCATCCTCCTCCGCTTCTGAGCTACTGGCAGTGGCACCCTCTTCCCCCAATAGCTGCCAATCTGGGTCAATAACTGGGTCATCTATCACCTCCTCTTCAATTTCATGTGCACCTTCCTCTGTGTTGCCGTGTAAGGTGCTATAGCGTTCGGGACGGGGCACCATAGTCTCATCAGGGTCAGATTCTGGCTCAGTACACTGCGACGGAAATGTAGTGATCTGAGTCAATGGAACAGCATAATAATCTAGCTGTCACTGTGCATCAGTGCACTCCATGTCCGATTCATCTTGGAATGGGCAGTTAACAATTTCCCTTTCTAACCCAGGCACGGTATGTGTAAAGAGCTCCATGGAGTAATCTGTAGTGTCACCTGACGCATCCTTCACTTTTGGTTTGGGTGAAGGACACAAGGAAATGTCTTGTTCCTGACCAGGAGCATCCACTGATGACTCACTGCTTTTATATTTGGAACTTTATGAAGAGGAGGCGAAAGAGCTAGAGGCTGAGTCAGCAAGGAAAGCCAAAACTTTTTCCTGCTGCTCCGGCTTTAAAAGCTGTTTTTCTACTCCCAGATATAGGAGCCTTCGAGGCCTTGTGTAGCCAGACGATGATGCTGGCTCAACAACTCCAGCCTTAGGTGCTATTGTGCTTTTGCCACTACCACCAGAAGCACCACCACCACCACCACCATCAGTACCAGCTGGCAACCACCGCCCACGGGCTCTTCCACCAGACTTCCTCATTTTTTGGAAAATCTAACCAAAATAACAACCGTTATATGGTACTGTAAAATAAGGTAGAAGGTGCATATAAACTTGTTGAGAATTTAAATCTCCCTTTTTTGGGGGGGGAGACTGAACCAAAACTCAGGCCCTGTGCATAAAACAACACAATGTAAGTGGCAGAAAGTGGCTGGCTGACATACGACAAACTAACAGGACTGAAGTATATCCACTTTGTGAGAATTTGAATCTCACTTTTTTTGGGGGGGAGACTTAACCAAAACTCAGGCCCAGTGTATAAAACAACACAATGTAAGTGGCAGAAAGTGGCTGGAAGATATATGGAAAAAAATACAAGGACAGTAGTACAATTTCAGTCTCCATACAATGATCTCAGGACAAGTATGGCAGCAATAAAAAGGACTGCTGCACACAAAAGTGTGGACAAATAAACAAGATAACTGTGCAGAAAGGAGCAACAGGATTTTTGCTTTTAAAAATGCAGTTGGTTTTCACAGCAGTGTGCAAACAGCAATGCAGCTATCAGGGAGCCTTATAATGCAGCCTAATAAGCTACAGAGCTGATGCACAAAAATATAGCCTCCACTGTCCCTGCAAAAAAAAGGTGGTGTTGGACAGTGGAAATCGCTACAGCACAAGCAGTTTGGGGGTTAATCTTCCCTCCCTAACTATATCCCCTCGTCTGATGAAGCTGCAGCAACCTCTCCCTATGCTAAGATCAGCAGAAGTAAGATGGCGGTCGGCGTGCACACCCCTTTATAGCCCCTGTGAAGCCAATCACTGTCATGCCCTTCTCTAAGATGGTGGGGACCGAGACCTATGTCATCATGCTGCCCACACTGCGTCCTCCTTCATTGGCTGAAAAATGGCGCTGAAAGCGTCATATGAAAAGCGACTTTTGCGCGCAGATCGGTGACCTCATAGCCGATCCCACACTAGGATCGGGTCGGGTTTCATGAAACCTGACTTTGCCAAAAGTCGGCGATTTTTGAATTTGTCCTATCCGTTTCGCTCAACCCTAATGTCTAGTAATAATTGGTTGCACATCCAATTGGGAGAGTGATTCAAATGAGGTACCATAAGGCTCTGTCTTGGCCAAGTGTTGTTCAACATTTTTATAAATGATCTAGATAAGGGAACAGACTGTAAACTAATCAAATTTGCAGAGTATGCAAAGCTAGGAGGGACAACTTAGGCTACTTTCACACTAACGTCGGGCAAAGTCCGTCGCAATGCATCAATCATTGTGGAGAAAAAACGCATCCTTTTAAGTTGCCCGCAGGATGCGTTTTTTATCCATAGACTTTTATTAGCGACGCATTGCGACGGATTGCCACACGTCGCATCCATCGTGCGATGAATGCGTCGTGTTTTTGCAGTCCGTCAGGACAAAAAAACGTTCCACTGCCCACGTCAGGCATTTATTTCACAGCATGCGTCTGTATGACGGCCCGACGCACTGCGACGGGCCCGTACCAACGCTAGTGTGAAAGCAGCCTAACACTACAGAAGACAGAGAAAGGATTCAGAAGGATCTAGATAAGCTTGAACAATGGTCAGCAACTAAAAGAATGGTATTTAATGGAGAAATGTAGACAGAACGGGAGGAATTGGAGGAATAGAACTAAGCAATTGAAAAAGACTTGGGTATACAAATAGATCATAGACTGCACATGAGTGTGAGGCAGCAACAAAAAAGGCAAATACAGTGCTGGGATGTATTAAGAGTAGTGTTGAGCATTCCGATACTGCAAATATCAGGTATCGGCCGATATTTGCTGTATCGGAATTCCGATACCGAGTTCCGATATTTTTGCGATATCGGAAATTGGAATCGGAAGTGTGCGGTGCATATGGTTCCCAGGGTCTGGAGGAGAGGAGCCTCTCCTTCAGGCCCTGGGATGCATATTCATGTAAAAAATAAATAATAAAAATAAAAAATATTGATATACTCACCCTCGGACGGCCCCTGGCTCTTAGCGGTGCCTCTGTTCCTAAGAATGCAGGGAGTGAAGGACCTTCGATGACGTCGCGGCTTGTGATTGGTCGCATGAGCGGTCACATGAGCGGTCACGTGACCAATCACAAGCCGCGACGTCATCGAAGGTCCTTCACTCCTTGCATTCTTAGGAACGGAGGCAGACGCTTGGACCGGTGAGAGCCGGGGCCGTCGGAGGGGTGAGTATATCAATATTTTTTATTTGTATTCTTTATTTTCTACATGAATATGGATCCCAGGGCCTGAAGGAGAGTTTCCTCTCCTTCAGACCTTGGGAACCATTCCGATATTTTGTGTCCCATTGATATGCATTGGTATCGGGTATCGGTATCGGCGATATCCGATATTTTTTGGATATCGGCCGATCCAATCCGATACCGATACCTTTGCATATCGGAAGGTATCGCTCAACACTAATTAAGAGAAGCATAGAGTCTAGATTATGTGAAGTAATTATCCCCTTCTACTTTTCCTTGCTCAGACCTCATCTGAAGTACTGTGTCCAGTTCTGGGGCACCACATTTTAAAAAAGACATTGAAAAACTGGAGCATATTAAGAGAAGAGCTACCAGGATGGTGAGTGGTCTGCAAGCTATGTCCTACGATGAATAGTTAAAGGAACTGGAAATGTTCATCTTGCAAAAAAGATAGCTAAAAGGAGATTTAATAGTGGTCTACAAATATCTGAAGGGATGTCACAGTGTAGAGGGATCATCCATATTCTCATTTGCACTTGGAAACAGGAGAAGCAATGGAATAAAAAAATTAAAGGGAGAAGCTACAGATTAGATATTAGAAAAAAACCTTTTGACAATGATGTGATCAATGAGTGGAGCAGGCTGTCATGTTGTAAACGATCATGCTATTTTGAAAAAGTGTTAAATATTTTTTTTTTACAATAGGGGCAATAATGTTTCCTAGGTTAAACTTTTTTATTCACTCATAGAATGATTCTATTATTGATATACTACCTCAGTCTTTGTGCAAGGAAGAACAGGAGGAGCACTGCCAGAGCCCTGCAAAATGACCTCCAGCAGGCCACAAATGTGCACGTTTCTGCACAAACGGTTAGAAACCGACTCCATGAGGATGGTCTGAGTGCCCGACATCCTCAGATGGGGGTTGTGCTCACAGCCCAACACCATACAGGATGCTTGGCATTTGCCACAGAACACCAGGATTGGCAAATTTGCCACTGGTGCCCTGTGCTCTTCCCAGATGAAAGCAGGTTCACACTGAGTACATGTTGTGACAGATGTGACAGAGTCTGGAGATGCCATGGAGTGCGATCTGCTGCCTGCAACATCCTTCAGCATGACCAGTTTGGCAGTGGGTCAGTAATGGTGTAGGGTGAGATTTCTTTGGAGGGCCGCACAGCCCTCAGCCACAGCTCCATAGGTACCGAGATGAGATCCTCAGGCCCCTTGTGAGACCATATGCTGGTGCAGTTGGACCTGGGTTCCTCCTAATGCAGGTCAATGCCAGACCTCATGTGCCTGGAGTGTGTCATTAGTTCCTGCAAGATGAAGGCATTGAAGCTATGCACTGGCCCCCCGTTCCCCAGACCTGAATCCGACTGAATACATCTGGGACATCATGTCTTGCACCATCCACCTTCACGTTGCACCACAGACTGTCCAGGAGTTGGTGGATGTTTTAGTCCAGGTCTGGGAGGAGCTCCCTCAGGAGACCATCCGCTGTCTCATCAGGAGCATGCCCAGGCATTGTAGGGAGGTTATACAGGCATGTGGAGGCCACACTCACTACTGAACATCATTTCCTTGTCTTGAGCTATTCCACTGAAGTTGGATGAGCCGGTAACTTAATTTTCCACTTTGATTTTGAGCATCATTCCAACTTCAGACATCTGTGGGACATTAGTTTTGATTTACATAGATCATTTTTAGGTTTTATTGTTCTCAACACATTCCACTATGTAATGAATAAAGATTTACAACTGGAATATTTCATTCAGTGATATCTAGGATGTGGGATTTTAGTGTTCCCTATTTTTCACATATATTTGTTCACATTAAATTTTACTTTTTGGGTTTGTTATATGTTTTATTGTTATTATTTAAGTCTTTTTGTAATTTAGTATTTATTTTTTATCTTTTATTTTTTATTTTTTGTTGCTCTATTCAGTATTATTTATGCATTCTTTATGACATTCTTTTTTATTTTGCTTTATTATATAGATACCAGCGTTCACTTCCTGTGATTTGGGCAGTGTTTTCCCATGTTATCCTTTTGCCATATTAATGTTGCTTTGATCTTTAACACCATTGTACCTATAGGTGCTTGTCCGCCCATAACATTACATTCGTATGTTGGGTGCTCTGATTTTCTTGATTTCTTTTTATGCGCATGCGCTGGGTGACACGCATTTATTTGTGCACTACTCGGTTCCAACATACTTCTGGGCATGCGTCGGCTGACATGCATTCATTTGTGTCATGTCCCATTCCATGGACAGACACACGCACACACGGTCATTTGTTTTCTTCTGCGCCTGCGCATTTATGCTAGCATTTCTTTTTGCCATTGTTTTTGCTTGGCTTGCAGCTGTGCGCTATCCCAGTTTATCCAGCACTGCGCAGGCTCTGGCATCTATCTGTGACAGTTTTGCATTCCGGTCCCTGGTAAGCGTGGGCTAACAGCTGATTCTAACTTCTAATTAACAATCTATACTTTGCACTGGCCCCTGAGGAAGCCATGCGCTGGGGGCGACACGTGTTGGGCATTCCAGGCATCTTTAGCCCTATCAGACGCAATTACTTTTCCATGACCCAGGTTATTTTCTTTTTTCTTGGCACACACGATTGGTACTTTTAACCCCTTTATAACCCGGGGTATTTTCATTTTCTCATTTTTGCTTTTTGCTCCCTTTCTTCCCAGAGCCATTACTTTTTTATTTTTCCATCAATATGGCCATGTGAGGGCTTATTTTTATGTTATTTTATTGCTATGCGGGACGAGCTGTACTTTTGAATGACATCATTGATTTTAGCATGTCATGCACTAGAAAACAGGAAAAAAATTCCAAGTGCTGTGAAATTGCAAAAAAAAGTGCAATCCCACACTTGTATTTTGTTTTGCTTTTTTGCTAGGTTCACTAAATGGTAAAACTGACCTGCTATTTTGATTTTCCTGGTCATTTCGAGTTCATAGACGCCAAACATGTCTAGATTCTTTGTTATCTAAGAGGTGAAAATAAATTCCAAACTTTGCGCCATTTTCCGATACCCGTAGCGTCTCCATCTTTCGTGATATGGGGTCAGGTGAGGACTTATTTTTTGCATGCCAAGCTGATGTTTTAAATTATACCATTTTGGTGCAGATACGTTCTTTTGATCGCCCATTATTGCATTTTAATTCAATGTCGCGCGACCAAAAAAACCGTAATTCGGGCATTTCAATTTTTTTTCTCACTACGCTGTTTAGCGATCAGGTTAATCCTTTTTTTATTGATCAATCTGGCGATTCTGAACTCAGCGATAGCAAATATGCATATATTTGATTTGTTTTTATTGTTTTATTTTAAATGGGGCGAAAGGGGGGTGATTTAAACTTTTATTTATTTTTTTTTTTTTCATATTTCTTAAAACTTTTTTTTTACTTTTGCCATGCTTCAATAGCCTCCATGGGAGGTTAGAAGTTGGCACAACTCAATCGGCTCACCTACATAGGAATGAAGCTCAGGTCGCTCCTATGTAGCTGAATTCCTGCATTGGCATGAGCGCTGACCACAGGGTGGCACTCATAGCAATCCATAGCAAATAGATCAATGGCTGCACTCAACTGTACTAAAGCAAGGAAATGTGCGATACATGAAATGTGAATAGCTTAATGGCTTGTGAAATCTATGAAAAAACATGAGATGCTTAGCACAAGATTTGGCCAAAAAATGTGAGCCCATCCACCAAGCGTCAAGTTAATCTCAGATCGGATGAATCCCTGACCTGACTGCCTAGTGTGAACACTTACCTATGGCTAATAACATGGTAAAGCCAGCATTCATAGGAAGGTCAGAACCAACTGTGTTTGGATGTAATTAAAATCACAGCATGGCGAAGGGCGGGGCGTTCTGCTTTAGTACAGTTGAGTGCAGCCATTGGCCAAATCTTGTGCCAAGCATCTCATGTGTTTTTTCATAGATTTCACAAGCCATTATGCTATTCACATTTCATGTAGCGCACATTCCCTTGCTTTAGTACAGTTGAGTGCAGCCATTGATCTATTTGCTATGTAAGTCCTTTTTTGGTTATGCACCAGTTCAGACTAGATTGCTGTTCAGGTAGTTTTCCTATATTTACTATGTACTATTTTTTCTGACTTGAACGCCCCGCCCTTCACCATGCTGTGATTTTAATTACATCCAAGCACAGTTGGTTCCAACCTTCCTATAAATGCAGGCTTTACCATGTTATTAGCCAGAGGTAAGTGTTCACACTAGGCAGACAGGTCAGAGACCCATCCGATCTGAGATTACCTTGACGTTTGGTGGATGGGCTCACATTTTTCTGGCCAAATCTTGTGCTAAGCATCTCATGTGTTTTTTCATAGATTTCACAAGCCATTAAGCTATTCACATTTCATGTATCGCACATTTCCTTGCAGTTGAGTGCAGCCATTGATTTATTTGCTATTTAAGTCTTTTTTGGTTATGCAACAGTTCAGATTAGATTGCTGCTTATAGCAATCCAGCATCAACAACCATAGAGGTCTCAAGGAGACTTCTGGTTGTTATGCTGATGCATAGCTGACGCCCAATCAGGTGACAGGGTCAGCGATGCGCTCATTTCTGGCCCGATAGCCGGAAACGGTAGTTAAATGCCGCTGTCAGAGTTTGACAGTGGCATTTAACTAGTTAATAGCGGCGGGTGAATCACGATTCCACCCGCCGCTATTGAAGGCACATGTCAGCTGACATGTCCCGGCTTTGATGCGGGCTCACTGCCGGGGCCCGCATCACAGCAGGGGATTTGACCTCGGACGCACTATCCCGACCGAGGTCAGAAAAGGGTTAATGCTTCTCATACTTGCATTCCTTATTTACACCTCTGATCTCTGCGTTCTCTTTAGTATAGCATTTTTTACAGCATGAATACATGTATACTATATGTGCTGCTGCTTTGTGCACTTTAGGGTATTTTGGGCTAATCTGCCACTCATCTGCATTATGTGGCACATTCCTTTATGTATCTGTATCTGTATTAAGATGTAATTTGTGCTCATTTTAATATTGTTATTTGTGTGATTTCCATGTTGTTTCCACACATTTTTGTGCTATAAGAGTTAACGCTCAGTGTGCCTTGGGTGGTATACAGATTTGTCAACAATATTTCCTCTGTACAATTTGACTGGGTTTCATTGCTATTACCATTTGTGGACACATTTTCTAGGGGTGGTCTGACAGGGGGGTTAATCACAGTTTCTGTAGTCTTGTTACAGACTTTTTAAGTGTTTTTAATATTTTGTTTTGTATGTAGCTGTTTATTAATAAAGAAATTATTTTTGTATAATGATTGGTGATGCCATTGCAAATAGCGTGTCTTTTTCTTCTTTTGTTAATAAGCCAGTATATGTTGCAGTGCCTGCAGAATGATGAATAATTTGCCTGTGTTGTTACCAGTGCAGATTACTGGGTGGCCACCCTGATGGATCCCTGCTACAAGGACAACATACCATCATTACTTTCATCACTAAAAAGGGATCATAAAATGTGTGAATACAAGCACACCCTGGTAGAAAAACTACTAATGGCTTTCCCAACTGATAGTGGGGGCTCAGTGGAGCAACAAGACAGAGGTGAAGAAGTCACCAATGCAGCTGGGGCACCGCAAGCACCTCTGAAGGCAGGGTTAGCCTGGACGACATGGCAAAACTTTATGAGCACACCACAACATCCAGCATCACCATCTGATACGGTCCCTTTAAGCAAGAGGCAGTTTTTCAACAACATGATGCCAAATTACAATTACGTGTCCACATGTCTCCATGTATTAACATATGGGTCTGCCCTATTTGACTTTGGGTCTCCAAATTAGACACATGGCCTGAGCTTGCCTTCATGCTTGGGAGTTGCCTGTCCTGCGGCAAGTGTACTGTCGAAACATGTGTTTGACACAGCAGGGGTGTCATCACAGACAGGAACATCCGCCTGCTTACATCCAGCATGGAGAATCGAACATTCCTTAAAATGAACCAGATGTGGATCTTAAAGGACTTATTAATACCTTTGGATTGCTAGACAACTTTAAGAGTCTTCAACTCTATTTGCCATTTATTGCATTTAGGGTCTTTCTCCCCAAATAATAATAATAAATAATAATAATAATAAACTGCGTTAGCTACCTCCTCCTCCACTTCTTCCACTGATACCACTATGCCCACCTCCTCCTCCACCTGTTCCTCCTGGTTCAAGATTTTTATTTTTTATTTTTATTCGGCTTAGCGTAGGAACAGTACGATGCAGTAGTGAGGGTTTAGTATTATGTTTTGCATCTGTGCAGTTTTACTAAAACACTCTCTACGTGTATATACCAAAAGCAAAAAAAAATTCCCTGTAGTACTCACAATTTTTAAAAACACCTGTCTTGATATTCTGGAGTTCTCTTTCGACCCTGCTGACCAAACAGGAATGTCCAATATTCCGAATAAAGTATATAAGCATATCCAAAGCTAAAAAAAAATCTTCAAGAATTATCATAAATCCATATCTTTAAACGTCCATATGTGAATAGTGGTACAGAAACTACTCTAACTGCGCCCTTAGTCATAGTGCATGATTACTGGAGTGTTACAACCACAATATAAAAGAAAAAGCAAACCACATTTACCTTACGGTATGTTCGTCGAACCCTTACACCCACGGGGTCACTTACTCTACTTTTAAGAGGTTCAAGATTAATGAATACAGTGGGTGCACTGGAAAAGTAAGGTAGGCTTATGATATTGGATCTGTACTCTGATTTGTTGCTATAAGCCACTACTCAACTTTTTCATCATTCTAATTTTAATAACTATCTCCTATGTGCTAACACATTTCTCATTTCCACTTGAGTTCTTGTACCTGACATAATAGAGACTGATAATAATTCCTTCAGATGGTAGTAATGTGGTTTACATGACTTTGAAAGTTTTCCTCAATCTTACAGGCCACACTGATGATGTATTTCTCTCTTTTGAGATAATAAATGGCTTCAAGATAAGATGATAACAGCAACTACAGCCAAAGGCCTTTTTTGTTGACGTACTCACATTGTTAATAATTCTACATTGTGTAGTGTCCTTTTGTGTTTTGTTGCTCCAATTTTATCTAGAAAATGTAAACTGCGTCAATTATTTTCTGATTTTGCTTTAGAATGACATGCTATACTTTTTTTTCAATGGTTGTAATGGAAAAATGTCTGAGGTTATTTTTGACACATTCTAGATATAAATCTGTTCTTATGTTTAATTTTAAGAACATTGCTTTTACTTTGGAATATGTGCTGGAATGTGTTTATTCATACTTACTTTATGGATGTCTTTTTGTGTGCATATTTTTTGAATTGATCTGTTGACTACTTTCTGCTTTAAAAAGCAGTACCGAAGAGAACATAGATGAAAGGGAGAAAAGTGAAAGAAAATTGCAGGAGTATAATAGAAGCTCTACTGAAAGATCCTTCTATCAGAGGTTAAAAGAACAGACATTTGCTTCAAATACTTATTTTGCTATTTTACACTAGAGACCAGAATAATATTCTTTTATGTTATTTCTCATGTCCCAATTTCAAGCATGTGCTTATTTTGCATATTTTGCATTTCTTTGTATTTGATGCACATGTTTACACATATTTACAGAGAGTTTTGCTTGCAATAGCAACAAACTGTGGTTGATTGCTTATGTGAGTGCTGTCTGAATGCTATTTTATAAAACATAAACCTTTTATTATAAACACAGAGCATACATTTTAAAATAAAGTATATTCAGCTTAACAACTCATTCCTGGGTGTGTTGCATCACTTTCAGGATTTTACTGTAATTGATTAAAATTTTACCAAGTATATAGAGTGGTGAAAAAAGTATTTAGTCTGTCACCAATTATGCAAGTTTTCCCACTTAAAAAGATGAGAGAGGTCTGTAATTGACATCATAGGTAGACCACAACTATGAGAGTCAAAATGAGAAAACAAATCCAGAAAATCACATTCTCTGATTTGGCAAGATTTATTTTGCAAATTATGGTCGAAAATAAGTATTTAGTCACCTAAAAACATGCAAGATTTATACTTTTTTCCCCACTGTATTTGCTACAAAAGACATAACTTGGTATGTTTAAACAATTATTTACTTAATAAGATTTTTTTTACCAATACTTCATAAAATAGTTTTTGTGGGCAACTAGTATCAGTTTTCAAAAAAGCACTTTTTAAGAAAATAAATTCCGTAATAAAAGTTTTAAAAGAATAAATCTGCATGTGATGTGTGCTTTAATGCGGACTCCTAAGTCTTTGCAGAAGAAGATTGTCTGCAGCTTACCTGCAGCGAAATCCAGAGTGGGGTTCCCAATCTGAGTCTGCAGAGATACCTCAGAAAAAGCCTGAAATCTTGAGATGGCCCCATTAAGGTGTGACAGATGCAGAGACAAGATTGTTACTAATCGTTATGTGTTGCTGTTATCCTGCAAAGGCACAATTCTGAAATAGCAGGTGAACATCAGAGAGCTGCCAGAGATGACCTGCACAGCAAGAAATACATTTGGAGAAGATGTCTCTTACACGCAAGTGGCTCTTGCAATAGGATCTTGGTGTAGAGATGGATATGGAGAAGAGCTAAGACTGGGTTGGCTTGGAGATAAGAAGAATCCCAGGTATTTGGGTTAGCTGCTGTCTAATGGAAAATAACGTAAGCCACTGGCTCAAGCCTGCAGAGGTGTATCTAGGGTTTCTGGCACCCGGGGCAAGAATTCAGTTTTAGGATTCTCCCTTGCCAGTGGACAGTCATGTCAGCACAAGTATGTGATTTGTATACTTCTGACCACATTCCGACCAGACGTGCCCGGCCTCACTCAATTCATTTTCATTGACTGAGGCCACATATGTCTAGTCAGCATGTGACCGCATGTATGTGAATCGCCGGCACGAGAGAATCCTGACAGCGTGCAGTGCGCACTGTGAGAACTCAGAAGTCTGCAGTCACAAAGAATGACTGCAGACTCATCACAAAACTGAAATAAAAAATTGGAAGTCAGGCCGCACCCTAAATTAATAACGTCTGTATGGACAACAGGGTGCCCGTCCACACCAGGGGATCCATCCCAGTATAAAGTCCAAATGTAAAAGAAGAAACGGACAGCACCACAGCAATTGTGACAGAACAGCTTACGTGTTTATTCTGCCATCTGCAACGTTTCGGTCCTGAGACCTTTATCAAGCTTGATAAAAGTCTCAGGACCGAAACATTGCAGATGGCAGAATAAACACGTAAGCTGTTCTGTCACAATTGCTGTGGTGCTGTCCGTTTCTTCTTTTACATTCATCACAAACCTGGACATCCCCTTTAATGCTCCTAACAAAAATAAAAACATGAGAGTTAGTCAGTATCACAAATAACATTTACATCCAGGTACCTTATAGATGACGTCGCCTCTGGAGCCGTTCTCCTTTTCTTCATCTTGGCCAGACCTCATGATGAGTTTTCTCATCCACAGCCGTCTCTGCAGACTTCCATCTTCTCTGCTCTTATGCAGAAAATCTCCATGACGCCCTTAAAGATACAAGTGTCATTATAGTGCTCCTGAATAAAAAATTGCCCCTCGCTATATTGTCTGCATAAAATATGACCCCCACACTGTCCCTCTTATGGTACACGCTCTTTACACTGACCTCCCCTTTCCATACCGGCCCCCATTTTTACACTGTCCTCTCATACTGTGTCCCCCATATAGGGCCCAGTATTTATACTGTACTCTCTCATCACACTCCCCCTCCTTGGTATACTGTCCCCTCCTGGATGAGCCCTTACACTGTCCCTCCATGCTACGCATGCACATATCCCAACACCCTCACTCCCCGTACTCTGTCCACATACGTTTTTCACATCGCTACTCATACTGTGTCTGCATACATTCCCCCGTTTGCTCCCCAAACTGTCTGCACCCATCCCCTATACTGTTTCCTCATACATGCCCCCCATTCCCCCATACTGTTTTGTAATACGTGCCCCCCATCTCCCCCCTTTGCTCTTCATTTTGTGTCCTCAGATCTACCCCACACATTCAATCCCCCATCTCCACTCCAATTCTCCCCACACACAATAAATCCCCCCTCCCTAGTACAGCACACAGCCTGCACACACACACTATACACATATATACTGACATTACAGCACACAGCCTGCACACACCATACACACTGTATACACATATAAACTAACAGTACAACACACAACCTGCACACACTATATATATACTGACAGTACAGCACAAAGCCTGCACACACTATACACACTGTATATACACTGACAGTACAACACACAGCCTGCACACACTGTATATATACTGACATTACAGCATACAGCCTGCACACTATACACACTGTATATATATATATATATATATATACTAACATTACAGCACACAGCCTGCACACTATACACACTGTATATATACTGACATTACAGCACACAGCCCGCACACACCATACACACTGTATATACACATATAAACTAACAGTACAACACAGAACCTGCACACACTATACACACTGTATATATACTGACAGTATAGCACACAGCCTGCACACACACAATACACACTGTATACAAACATATAGAGGACAGGAAATGGGGGGTCATGCAGTCAGGAATCAATCTTGTCAGCCTTGCATGCCTCCCCACCTCCCCCCACCCCGTCCCGACTGCTGAGCTGCTGGGAGCATTACAGGAGGGAGGGGGCTCCTGTCTGTGAATAGCAGCCATGCAGGGGAAAGTGCTGTAAGGTTTCCACCCTCTCCGCAGGAATATAACTGCCCAGTAGTGTGTATTAATCTCCACTCAGTAGCTTTTCCCATCACCCCTCTCCTCTCCTCAGTAGCTTCTCCAATAACCAACTCTCCTCACCTCAGCACTGTCTGTGTCTAATTCCCCCCACATACCTGGCTCCGCCCACCTCTTCCCTTTCTTGCTTGTTGCCATGGAGTCTGTGCACCGCTCTGCACACACAGGGAAACTTCTCTTGTCCCTGGAGCTGAAGAGGAGGTCCAGGAAGCAGTGAGGAGGAGCTCACAGCCAATCACAGACACGCACCATGCAGGGCAGTGTTTGTATATCCTGTGGGTGGCTGTAAGCAAAAAAAGATGACTGACGCTGCCCCGGGAGCCTGGTGAAGAGTCTGCTCTGCCGCGCAGGTGAGTGTTATGGATTCTGTTTTTGGGCTCCCTCTGGTGGTTACGGCTGGTACTGGGTGACTTTGGTGGGTTGCGGTCTCTGGTTTCCACCTGTCCATCAGAGGCTGGGTGTTTCCTATTTAACCTGGCTTTCCTGTCATTCCCTTGCCGGCTATCAATGTACTCAGATGTGCTCAGTTTGGTTCCTGACTACCTGCTCCCAGATCTCTCAGGATAAGCTAAGTTCTGTTTTTCAGTTGTTTGGTATTTTTGTCCAGCTTGCTAATTATGACTCTATGCTAGCTGGTAGCTCTAGTGGGCTGAGGTTCTCCCCATGTGCCATGAGTTGGCACATGGGTTCTTGTAATCTCAGGATGGTTTTTGATTAGGGTTTTTTGCTGACCGTTCAGACCCCTTTTGTATCGTTCTGCTTTCTAGTTATAGCGGGCCTCTTTTTGCTAAATCTATTTTCATCTCTATGTGCGTGCCTTCCTCTCATTTCACCGTCAATACATGTGGGTGGCAACTATACCTTTTGGGGTTCATTCCTCTGGAGGCAAGCTAGGTCTTTATTTCCTCTGCAGTGCTAGTTAGCTCTTAGGCTGGCGCGTGGCGTCTAGAATCAACGTAGGCACGCTCCCTGGCTATTTCTAGTTGTGTTTGTCAGGAGTAGGGCAGCGGTCAGCCCAGGTTCCATCACCCTAGAGCTCGTCCGTTATTTATGTTATTTTGCTTGTCCAGTGCGATCCCAAGCCATTGGGATCCATGACAGTATAGCCGGCCCACAAAGTGTTAATTGTTTGGGCTGAAGCAGGAGAAAAAGAAGTGTTTAAGGGAAATTTTTTTTTTTTTCCCCTCAGAGTTTTGCTGCCTAGCCCTTAATTGCTGTCTAGCTGCTTCTTACCTCCTCTTAACCCTTGAATGGCTCTGACCTTAGCTGTTTAACATGGATGTCCAGAGTTTGGCTTCCAGCCTGAGTAATCTTGCTGCAAAAGTTCAAAACATACAGGATTTTGTTGTTCACACTCCCATGTCTGAACCTAGAATTCCTATTCCAGAGTTTTTTTCTGGAGATAGATCTACCTTCCTGAATTTCAGGAACAATTGCAAATTGTTTCTTTCTTTGAAATCTCGCTCCTCTGGAGACCCTGCTCAGCAGGTTAAGATTGTAATATCTTTCCTGCGGGGCGACCCTCAGAATTGGGCATTTGCATTGGCACCAGGGGATCCTGCATTGCTCAGTGTGGATGCGTTTTTTCTGGCACTGGGATTGCTCTATGAGGAACCTAACCTGGAGATTCAGGCTGAAAAGGCTTTATTAGCCCTCTCTCAGGGGCATGATGAAGCGGAAGTATATTGTCAAAAATTTCGGAAATGGTCGGTGCTTACTCAGTGGAATGAGTGCGCCCTGGCTGCAAGCTTCAGAGATGGTCTTTCTGAGGCCATTAAGGATATTATGGTGGGGTTCCCTGCACCTACAGGTCTGAATGAGTCTATGGCTATGGCCATTCAGATTGATCGGCGTTTACGGGAGCGCAAACCTGTGCACCAGTTGGCGGTGTCTTCTGAACAGGCACCTGAGACTATGCAATGTGATAGAATTCAGTCCAGAAGTGAACGGCAAAATTATAGGCGGAAAAATGGATTGTGTTTTTATTGTGGTGATTCAGCTCATGTTATATCAGCATGCTCTAAACGCACAAAAAAGGTTGATAAATCTTTTGCCATTAGTACTCTGCAGTCTAAGTTCATTTTGTCTGTAACTCTAATTTGTTCACTGTCTTCCATTTCCGTCGATGCCTATGTGGATTCGGGCGCTGCCCTGAGTCTTATGGATTGGTCATTAGCCAAACGCTGCGGTTTTAGTCTGGAGCCTCTGGAAGGTCCTATTCCTTTGAAGGGAATTGACTCTACACCATTGGCTATGAATAAACCGCAGTACTGGACACAAGTGACCATGCGCATGACTCCCGTTCATCAGGAGGTGATTCGCTTCCTTGTACTCTATAATTTACATGATGTACTAGTGCTTGGTCTGCCATGGTTACAAACTCATAATCCTGTCCTGGATTGGAAAACAATTTCTGTGTTAAGCTGGGGATGTCAGGGGGTTCATGATGATGCACCTCTGATTTCAATAGCTTCATCTACTCCTTCTGAGGTCCCTGCGTTTTTGTCTGACTATCGGGATGTTTTTGAGGAGCCTAAGCTCAATTCGCTCCCTCCTCATAGGGATTCTGACTGTGCTATAGAATTAATTCCTGGCAGTAAGTTCCCTAAGGGTCGTTTATTTAATCTGTCAGTGCCAGAGCATACTGCTATGCGGAATTATATTAAGGAGTCCTTGGAAAAGGGACATATTCGTCCATCTTCGTCCCCTCTGGGAGCAGGTTTTTTTTTCGTGGCAAAAAAAGATGGTTCCCTGAGGCCTTGTATAGATTATCGCCTTCTGAATAAGATTACAGTCAAATATCAGTATCCATTGCCATTATTGAGTGATTTGTTTGCTCGCATTAAGGGGGCTAGGTGGTTCACTAAGATAGATCTTCGCGGTGCGTATAATCTTGTGCGGATAAAACAGGGTGATGAGTGGAAAACCGCATTTAATACGCCTGAGGGCCATTTTGAGTATTTGGTAATGCCTTTTGGACTTTCTAATGCTCCTTCAGTCTTTCAGTCCTTTATGCACAATATTTTCCGTGAATATCTGGATAAGTTTATGATTGTGTATTTGGATGATATTTTGGTGTTCTCTGATGACTGGGAGTCTCATGTTCTACAGGTCAGGAAGGTGTTTCAAGTCCTGCGGGCCAATTCTCTGTTTGTGAAGGGCTCAAAATGTCTCTTCGGAGTCCAGAAAATTTCTTTTTTAGGGTACATTTTTTCTCCTTCTACTATTGAGATGGATCCCGTCAAGGTTCAGGCGATTTGTGACTGGACACAACCTACATCTGTTAAGAGTCTTCAGAAGTTCTTGGGTTTTGCTAATTTTTATCGTCGGTTCATTACTAATTTTTCCAGTGTTGTTAAACCTTTGACTGATTTGACTAAAAAGGGTGCTGATGTTGCTAATTGGTCTCTTACGGCTGTGGAGGCCTTTCAGGAACTTAAGCGCCGGTTTTCTTCTGCTCCTGTGTTATGTCAACCAGATGTTTCACTTCCTTTTCAGGTTGAGGTTGATGCTTCCGAGATTGGAGCGGGGGCGGTTTTGTCACAGAGAAGTTCCAATGGCTCGGTGATGAAGCCATGTGCATTCTTTTCTAGAAAATTCTCGCCCGCCGAGCGCAATTATGATGTGGGTAATCGGGAGCTTTTGGCCATGAAGTGGGCATTTGAGGAGTGGCGTCATTGGCTTGAGGGTGCTAGACATCGTGTGGTGGTCTTGACTGATCACAAAAATCTGATTTACCTTGAGTCTGCCAGGCGTCTGAATCCTAGACAGGCTCGTTGGTCGTTGTTTTTTTCTCGTTTCAATTTTGTGGTTTCATACCTGCCAGGTTCAAAGAATGTGAAGGCAGATGCTCTTTCCAGGAGTTTTGTGCCTGACTCTCCTGGAGACTTTGGGCCTACTGGTATCCTTAGGGATGGGGTAATATTGTCCACCATCTCCCCAGACTTGCGAAGTGCATTGCAGTAGTTTCAGGCGGATAAACCTGATCGTTGTCCACCAGAAAGACTGTTTGTTCCGGATGATTGGACCAGTAGAGTCATCTCCGAGGTCCATTCTTCTGTGTTGGCTGGTCATCCTGGAATATTTGGTACTAGAGACTTGGTGGCCAGGTCTTTTTGGTGGCCTTCCTTGTCAAGGGATGTGCGCACCTTTGTGCAGTCTTGTGAAGTGTGTGCTCGGGCTAAGCCTTGCTGTTCTCGGGCCAGTGGGTTGTTGTTATACTTGCCTATCCCGAAGAGGCCTTGGACGCACATTTCCATGGATTTTATTTCAGATCTCCCTGTCTCACAGAAAATGTCCGTTATCTGGGTTGTGTGTGACCGCTTTTCTAAGATGGTTCATTTGGTACCCTTGCCTAAGTTGCCTTCCTCCTCTGAGTTGGTCCCTTTATTTTTTCAGAACGTGGTTCGTTTGCATGGGATTCCGGAGAATATCGTTTCTGACAGGGGATCCCAGTTTGTGTGTAGATTTTGGCGGACGTTTTGTGCTAAGATGGGCATTGATTTGTCTTTCTCGTCTGCATTCCATCCTCAGACGAATGGCCAGACGGAGCGAACTAATCAGACCTTGGAAACTTATTTAAGGTGTTTTGTTTCTGCTGATCAAGATGACTGGGTTGCCTTTTTGCCACTGGCTGAATTTGCCCTTAATAATCGGGCTAGTTCTGCTACTTTGGTCTCTCCTTTCTTTTGTAATTCGGGGTTTCATCCTCGTTTTTCCTCTGGTCAGGTGGAGCCTTCGGATTGTCCTGGAGTGGACGTGGTGGTGGACAGGCTACATCAGATTTGGAATCAGGTGGTGGACAATTTGAAGTTGTCTCAGGAGAAGACTCAGCAGTTTGCTAATCGCCGTCGCCGCGTGGGTCCCCGACTTCTTGTTGGGGACTTGGTGTGGTTGTCTTCTCGTTTTGTCCCTATGAAGGTCTCTTCTCCTAAGTTCAAGCCTCGGTTCATCGGTCCTTATAAGATCTTGGAGATTCTTAACCCTGTGTCTTTTCGTTTGGATCTCCCAGCATCGTTTGCTATTCATAATGTGTTCCATCGGTCGTTATTGCGGAGGTATGAGGTGCCCGTTGTTCCTTCGGTTGAGCCTCCTGCTCCGGTGCTGGTGGAGGGAGAATTGGAGTATGTTGTTGAGAAGATCTTGGATTCTCGTGTTTCCAGACGTAAACTCCAGTATTTGGTTAAGTGGAAGGGTTATGGTCAGGAGGATAATTCCTGGGTGGTCGCCTCTGATGTTCATGCGACTGATTTGGTCCGCGCCTTCCATAGAGCTCATCCTGATCGCCCTGGGGGTTCTCGTGAGGGTTCGGTGACCCCTCCTCAAGGGGGGGGTACTGTTGTGGATTCTGTTTTTGGGCTCCCTCTGGTGGTTACGGCTGGTACTGGGTGACTTTGGTGGGTTGCGGTCTCTGGTTTCCACCTGTCCATCAGAGGCTGGGTGTTTCCTATTTAACCTGGCTTTCCTGTCATTCCCTTGCCGGCTATCAATGTACTCAGATGTGCTCAGTTTGGTTCCTGACTACCTGCTCCCAGATCTCTCAGGATAAGCTAAGTTCTGTTTTTCAGTTGTTTGGTTTTTTTGTCCAGCTTGCTAATTATGACTCTATGCTAGCTGGTAGCTCTAGTGGGCTGAGGTTCTCCCCATGTGCCATGAGTTGGCACATGGGTTCTTGTAATCTCAGGATGGTTTTTGATTAGGGTTTTTTGCTGACCGCTCAGACCCCTTTTATATCATTCTGCTTTCTAGTTATAGCGGGCCTCTTTTTGCTAAATCTATTTTCATCTCTATGTGCGTGCCTTCCTCTCATTTCACCGTCAATACATGTGGGGGGCAACTATACCTTTTGGGGTTCATTCCTCTGGAGGCAAGCTAGGTCTTTATTTCCTCTGCAGTGCTAGTTAGCTCTTAGGCTGGCGCGTGGCGTCTAGAATCAACGTAGGCACGCTCCCTGGCTATTTCTAGTTGTGTTTGTCAGGAGTAGGGCAGCGGTCAGCCCAGGTTCCATCACCCTAGAGCTCGTCCGTTATTTATGTTATTTTGCTTGTCCAGTGCGATCCCCAGCCATTGGGATCCATGACAGGTGAGTGACGTCAGCAGCATGATCACATGACCTGATCACGCTGCTGGCATCGCTCTGACCCGGCAGTCAGGGCTTCAATTGTACTCGCATCTCAGATGCAGTACAATTGAACACTGGGAGCCGGTGCGCCACAGCTTCTCTGTGCCAGCTGTCAGCTTGACAGTTGGCACAAAGAACAGCCGACTCACAGTGCGGGGGGCGGCAGAATGCAGCCACCGGGGAGACACTGCGGACCGCCGATTTAGGTGGCCCGACTGCGCCCCCCTGCTGTCTGCGCCTGGGGCACATGCCCCGGCTGCCCCCCCCCCTAGATACGCCACTGCAAGCCTGTGATTTTCCCAACTAACAGAAAAAAGAGAGAAAGATAGAAAAAGCGAAAGGGAGGAAAATAAAAGAAGAAGGTGTTGCATTTATGCCTGGACCTGATTCTGTGTTGTCTGCTTTTGTCACAAGGCACTTCCGTAGACATTATGTGAATGGCACTGGTGATCGAGGAGACTGCAGGGCCAGTTGGGTGCCACAGATTTTGTTCAGGTGATGAGACTAGGGTTGCTGGTACCTGTAATGGCATCTAGTCTGGCATTATGGATGGATGTGTGTGCTTCCCACCAGGAGAAATCAGCTCACACACAGCTCACATCCTGCTTAAACTCACAGCTTACTGATCTGGATAAATCCTTTGTCAGCTCTAGCTCAATCCATTTGATTACAGTTTTATTTTACCTTGGCCCATGTTTGAATATGTTTGAGTCTAACAATTCTCCTCCTGTCTCTATTCTCGGGATTCTGACCCTGTGACATGAACCATTTATAACAGCCCTCTCCAATGTCCCATGGCTCCTCTGCAGGCCAGGGTCCCTGTCTAAGTCTTCATCCCTGTACAGGGGTTAAAGGGTGAAGGCCAGGGCTTCTCTGGGACCTGATAGAGTAGTTAGCACAAAACATAGCATTTGAACAGAAAGCTTATAGGATACTATTATTTATGACTTTTTATGACTAGTGATGAGCAGGCTCTAAAATGCTCAGGTACTCGTTACTCGAGTCGAGCAAATCGTAATTATTATTATTATTATTATTATTATTTATTGTTAGTAATTTATTTAGTTATTTATTATTAGTAATGCTCGGGTGCTCAACCAGAGTAACAAGTATAATGGTTGTCAATGGGAAACTCAAGCACTTTTCTGGCGGCCCCACCAGATGTCTGGAGGGAGTATAAAAATTTCTGAAAATAATGGAAACAGAGCTGAAATGGCAAGGGAACATCATGGGGAATACCTCTTGAAGCATCTCTGAATCCCAGGTCAGTGCTGAGAACAATGTTGTCAGAGTATTACACCACTTTTACGGACTGACAATAAAACATACAAAGCCGCACTTAAAGTGGATTTGACTGGAAAAAATGTTAATAAACATTCTTTCCAAGATAATGACTCTTATAAAAGGAAAAATAAATAATTAAAAAAAATGCTCCTCAATACCTTGGGCTATGTTCACATGTGTTTTGCTGCATTTTTGCAAGCTTGCATTGCTTTCAATGATGAGAATTTGTTTTTGCAGAAAATGCAATTTTATCATTTTAATACCTTATCTGGCCATGGAGTGTTTGAGACATGATCATACAGGTGCTTCTCAAAAATTTAGAATATCATCAAAAAGTTAATTTATTTCAATTCTTCAATACAAAAAGGGAAACTCATAGATTATATAGTCATTAGAAACAGAGTGAGGGATCTATTTCAAGTGTTTATTTCTGTTAGTATTGATGATTATGGCTTACAGCTAGTGTTGAGCATTCCGATACTGCAAATATCGGGTATCGGCCGATATTTGCTGTATCGGAATTCCGATACCGAGTTCCGATATTTTTGCGATATCGGAAATCGGAATTGGAAGTGTGCTGTGCGTATGGTTCCCAGGGTCTGGAGGAGAGGAGACTCTCCTTCAGGCCCTGGGATCCATATTCATGTAAAAAATAAATAATAAAAATAAAAAATATTGATATACTCACCCCTCCGGCGGACCCTGCCTCTTAGCGGTGCCTCCGTTACTAAGAATGCAGGGAGTGAAGGACCTTCGATGACGTCGCGGCTTGTGATTGGTCGCGTGAGCGGTCACATGAGCGGTCACGCGACCAATCACAAGCCGCGACGTCATCGAAGGTCCTTCACTCTGCATTCTTAGGAACGGAGGCAGACGCTTGGACCGGTGAGAACCGGGGCCGTCGGAGGGGTGAGTATATCAATATTTTTTATTTTTATTCTTTATTTTCTACATGAATATGGATCCCAGGGCCTGAAGGAGAGTTTCCTCTCCTTGAGACCCTGGGAATTATTCCGATATTTTGTGTCCCATTGATATGCATTGGTATCGGGTATCGGTATCGGCGATATCTGATATTTTTTGGATATCGGCCTTTCCAATCCGATACCGATACCTTTGCATATCGGAAGGTATCGCTGAACACTACTTACAGCCAATGAAAACCCAAAAGTCATTGTATCAGTAAATTAGAATAATTTATAAAACCAGCTTGAAAAATTATTTTAAAATCTGAAATGTTGGCCTACTGAAATGTATGTTCAGTAAATGCACTCAATACTTGCTCGGGGCTCCTTTTGTATCAATTACTGCATCAATGCGGTGTAGCATGGAGGCGATCAGCCTGTGGCACTGCTGAGGTGTTATGGAAGCCCAGGTTGCTTTGATAGCAGCCTTCACCTCGTCTGCATTGTTGGATCTGGTGTCTCTCATCTTCCTCTTGACAATACCCTATTAGTATTAGTGTTGAGCATTCCGATACCGCAAGTATCGGGTATCGGCCGATACCTAGCGGTATCGGAATTCCGATACCGAGATCCGATACTTGCCGCGTATCGGATACCGGAATCGGAAGTTCCCAGGATTCAAACTGCACAAATTTGTATGAAATCAGCCAATGAGAATGATTCCAAGTGTGGGCACATCCTGTTCAGCATGGAGGGCCTGAAACTACTGGCAAGGCTGTGATTGGCTGCTGAAATGATGTCATGATGCAGTTTAAAAGTCGCTGGCGCCATTTTGCGATCACTCTGCTGTGAATTCAGTTAGTGACAGGACGCTGTTTGCTGACTGAGGGCCAGTTTAGAGATAGCGATTTGCTTCTTTGTGCTTTTCAAAGGCTAATTTAGCAACCGCTGTGTTCACCTACTAATCACCTTGCTTTTGCCTTGTAGCGCTGTTTTCACAGCGATCTGCAAGGTCTGTGTGTGTGTGTGTGTGAGTGCAGCCCACTCTCTAGTCTGAGTGCAGCCATAGGCCATCCATAGCTGGTTGTATTCAGTTCAGGGAGGGTGGTTCATTGCCTCATACTGTTCTTTTTTTTTTTTTCAAGTAGTGTAGTCTGCTGCTCATTTTTTCAAAAAATTCCTTTTAGTGTCTTTCCACCCGTCTCCAGCTAACTTGTGGAAAAACACTACATAGGATAATGTAGAGGAGGGTTTTTGGGCCTTGCAGCGCCGTTTACGGCTGTCTGCACGGTCTCCGTGTGACTGCAGCTCTCTCTGTTGTCAGTTCAGCCCCCAAAAAATAAATAATAAAGTTCACCAAATACACCAGTGACACCACTTTACATTTGTGTAGGCCACATTAGTTCATATTAAAGTCTAGTCCACACTTTAGAAAATTAGTGTTTCTTATACCGGTTAGGAGTTGTTCAGGAATAAGCACACAAAGCCGTTAGTACTTTTCTGCTTATCTTTATCAGTCAACCAAGATGAAGAAGGCAGTGAGTAAGGCACGTGGACGTGGGCGAGGAGCAGGGAGAGGACGTGGGTATTCTGTGCCTGCTGCGGGCACCGGTGACTCATCAGCACCCACTTTCACCAGGGAACAGTCCTTCATGCGCAGCTTTGTCACAGAGCGCCGTACACCGCTGCTGCGTGAAGAACAAATTGAAGCCGTTGTCGGATGGATGGCAGCTAATGCATCAACTTCAATTAGTGCCACATCCTCTCAGACACAGAGCACTGGAGAGCAGCCATCTGTCTCTTCACCTGCCAAATTGCCCAGGCAGACAGAGATCCCAGGACAGGAGCTGTCTCTACTTCTGTTCTCTGAATCTCTTGGCTTGGAAACAGGGGGCCAGCCAAGCAGCATTGGAGAAATGGAAGAAGAGGCAGGGTGCAGTGATGCCCAACAGCTTTTTCTCTCTTCCTCTGAAGAGGCGGGTGGGCCAGTGGCTCCGGTCACCACATCGCAGGACGCATGCGCTGATGACACTCAGGTGCCACTTTCTGGTGCGTGCTCTGCTGCTGAGACTACCCAGGAGGAGCAGTTGGGGGCAGAGGGTAGTGTAGATGATGAGGTCCTTGACCCATCTTGGCGTGAGGGACAGGAAGGTGGTGGGAGCAGCTCTGAGGAAGAGATTCCCCGTACGGCCCAAAGAGGGAGAGGGAGGGGGAAGACTGCGGATCCTGCAGCCTCCGCTTTGGCACCCGTTAGGAGCATGTCTCTTCCAAAAGCCAAAAAGGGCGCTCCCAAGACTTGCAGTGCCTGGTCCTTTGTTGACACAGTTGCAGATGACATTTGCTATGTCAAATGCAAGGTGTGTCATCACAAAGTCAAAAGAGGTCGAAATGTCAGCAACCTCAATACCTCTAACATGTGGAAACATGTGCGCACCAGGCACGCGGCGGAGTTAGAAAGACACAGTGAAGAGCTAGGCCAACCAACAGCGGCAGCTACCACCTCTTCAGCTCGTGTTGCCTCTTCCTTCAGCTCACACGCAGCTGGTTCGGCTTCCTCCCAGGATCGCCGTGGAAGAACCTCTGGCCCTGTTGTCCAGAGACCCGCTGTAATTCCACCCGCAGCACCACTTTCCCAGTCATCCACACACTCCCAGCCCAGTGTACAGCCATCGGTAGTACAGGCATGGGAGAAAAGGCGGCCTTTCTCGTCAAACCACCCACGAGCACAGGCTCTGACTGCAGGCATTGCCAAACTTCTGTCACTGGAAATGCTGTCATTCAGGCTGGTGGAGACTGACAGCTTCCGTGACTTGATGTCATTGGCAGTCCCACAGTACAATGTGCCCAGCCGCTTTTACTTCAGCAGGCAAGCCGTCCCTGCCCTGCACAAGCGTGTGGAGGGACACATAAAACACGCGCTACTGAATGCCGTCAGTAGCAAGGTCCACCTCACCACCGATGCGTGGACTAGTCAACATGGACAGGGGCAATACCTTTCCCTCACTGCCCATTGGGTTAATGTCGTTGAGCCGGGTACAGATCGTGCGAGTGGCGCAGGACGTGTCCTGCCCACTCCAAGGATTGCAGGAATCCATTCTGTACGCATTGACTCCTCCTCTTACACCAGTTCCTCAGAATCATCGCTGCAGGAGCCGTCACAGTCCACCTCCACATGGACCCGTGATGAACGTTTACCTGTTACGACCGACATGAGCACAGCCATGGCCAAACGTCAACAGGCCGTCTTGAAATTAATTTATTTGGAAAATCGAAGCCACACAGCGCAGGAGCTCTGGAATGCCATCAAGCAGGAGAGCGATGTGTGGTTTGTGCCAGCGAATCTCCAGCCAGGCATGGTAGTGTGTGATAATGGCCGAAATCTGGTGGCAGCTCTGGGCCTCGGCAACCTCACTCACATCCCATGTCTGGCACATGTGCTCAATTTGGTCGTGCAGAGTTTTTTGAGGGACTATCCGGATCTTGATGCACTGCTGCACAAGGTCCGCCTAGAGTGTGCTCACTTGCGGCGTTCCAGCACGGCAAAAGCGTGCATTGCGGCTCTGCAGCGCCGACACCGCCTGCCGGAACATCGCATCATATGTGACCTACCTACCAGGTGAAATTCCACGTTACATATGTTGGAGCGGTTGTGTGAGCAGCAGCAAGCTGTAATGGAGTACCAGCTGCTTCAGGCGCAAAGAAGTCGCACTCAGCGCCGTTCAGACTTCACAACCACAGAGTGGGCCACTATGAATGACGTCTGCCCGGTTTTGCGTCCCTTCGATTATTCCACGTGGATGGCGAGTGCAGATGATGCACTAGTCAGCATGACTGTCCCCCTTATCTGCCTGCTTGAAAAATCACTGCAAGCGCTAAGGGATGATGTTGTGGAAGAGGTGGAGGATGAGGATTCACCATTTCCATCATCTTCTGGACAGTCAGCGCCACGTGGTTCCTCACAAACGCGTAGGCAGGGGACATTTTGTGAGGAGGAGTCAATGGAGGAGGAAGACATCCGTCCAGAGGAGGGAGTTACACAATTGTCCAGTAGTCAGTGTGTACAGCGAGGGTGGGGTGACGATGAGCAGGCAGAGATCACGCCTCCAGCAGGGGACAGCGTTTCTTGGGCAGTTGGCAGTCTGCAGCACATGGTGGATTACATGCTGCAGTGCCTGAGAAACGACCGTCGCATCGCCCACATTCTCAACATGTCTGATTATTGGGTGTTCACCCTCCTCGATCCTCGCTACCGGGACAACGTAGAAAGCCTCATCACACCGTTGAACCGGGAGCGAAAAATGCGGGAGTACCAAGACACACTGGTGAATTCCATCATCTTCTCCATTCCAAGTGAGAGAAGTGCTGCTAGTGCATTACAAAGCAGCTCAGTGCGTCCAGGCAGTGGTGGAGGCTCTGCACAAAGAGGGAGCAGAAGCAGTGCCTCTGCCCAAGGCAATACCAGTATGGCCCAACTGTGGCACAGTTTTCTGTGCCTGCCACAAAAGTCTACACCATCACAGACGGCTCCAGTCAGCAGGAGGCAACGGTTCCGTCAGATGGTGACAGACTACATGTCTTGCCCTCTTGCTGTACTCCCAGACGACTCTTCACCTTTCAAGTTTTGGGTCTCAAAGCTGGATACATGGCCAGAGCTAAGCCAGTATGCATTGGAGGTGCTGGCTTGCCCTGCGGCTAGTGTATTATCGGAACGCGTCTTTAGTGCTGCAGGTGGTGTACTAACTGACCGTCGCATGCGACTATCCTCCGATAACGTTGACCGGCTTACTTTCCTGAAAATGAACAAGGCCTGGATCTCGCAGGAATTTGCCACTCCTCTTCCTGATTAAATAATTAGGTGACTGTCTACGTTATCCAGGTCTCCTGTTGTGTTCATCTTTCTACCACCTGAACTTAAATTCCTGGGCTCCAACACCGCCAGTTGAGGCTCTGAAGTGCCGTCTGCACAGTCAAAACATACGACCCAGTGTTATTGGGTTTCAGTAACGTCAGCTGATCCCCAGCTGTGTAGCCGGCAATGTGTCCTGCGACCGCCACGCTGACACAACAACTGAAATGTAAGGGAACCTGTCCCCCCCCCCAAGGCGTTTGTTACTGAAAGAGCCACCTTGTGGAGCAGTAATGCTGCACAAGGAAAAGATAGCTATTTTTGTTTAGCTCCTTGCACACGCAGAACTTAACACTTATAAAATGTGTCCACTGATACCGTAAAACCGTCCCGGTGGTGGGACTTTCCTTCGTAATACGACGCAGCACAGCTGTCATTCCTACCCCCTTGGCACCGTGCCCCGGCTCCTCAGCGTTGTTTGATTCCGTCACGGAGCCTGCGCTGTTATGTTATCCCTTGGCCAGGCACACTTAGCGCTGCCCATCTTCTGACATCATTTGGTGTCAGGCTGGCTGCGCCTGTGCGGCCGCGCTGGCCGAGAGCCCGCCTCACATTGTCTTCTGATTTAATCCCACTGGGGGCCTGAGATCCATGGACATGCGCAGTGCATATCTGAACCTCCGCCTCTCACTCATCTCCCTACGCCTTCTTCAGACTGTGCGCCGTCAGCTGATCCCTAATAGCATGCCACGGCCATGATGCCGCACAGTCTGAAGAAGCCGTAGGGAGGGGAGTGAGAGGCGAGGATATGCACTGCGCATGGCCACGGATCCCAGGCCCGCGGTGGGATTACATTAGACGACACTGCTAGGCGGGCTCTCGGCCAGCGCGGCCGCACAGGCGCAGCCAGCCTGACACCAAATGATGTCAGAAGATGGGCAGCGCTAAGTGTGCCTGGCCAAGGGATAACATAACAGCGCAGGCTCCGGGACGGAATCAAACAACGCTGAGGAGCCGGGGTACGGCGCCGGGGGGTAAGAATGATGGCTGTGCTGCGTCATATTACGAAGGAAAGTCCGACCTCCGGGACGGTCTCACGGTTTCAGGGGACACATTTTATAAGTGTTTATTTCTGTGTTTGCGAGGAGCATAATGAAAAGAGCCACCTTTTCCTTTTGCATCTTTTGTGCTGCACAAGCTGGATCTTTCAGCTACAAATGCCTTGGGGGGGGGGTTAAAGGTTCCCTTTCGACTTTCTCCAATCAGGCTTCGGCCTACATTGTGTTCCTCTGCTTCTCCTGCTGTCCCTGGGCTCCAACACCGCTAGTTGTTGCCTGGTAGTGCTGTACGCACAGTCAACAGTCGCTCCTCTGTTATTGGGGTTCAGTAACGTCAGCTGTTCCCCAGCTGTGTGTGTGGCAATCCCTCCTATCTCCTCCACCTCCTCCTCCTCCTGTCCCTGGGCTCCAACACCGCTAGTTGCCATCCAGAAGTGCTGCCCGCACAGTCCCAACAGTCCCTCCTCTGTTATTGGGGTTCAGTAACGTCAGCTGTTCCCCAGCTGTGTGTGTGGCAATCCCTCCTATCTCCTCCACCTTCTCCTCCTCCTGTCCCTGGGCTCCAACAACGCTAGTTGCCATCCAGAAGTGCTGCCCGCACAGTCCCAACAGTCCCTCCTCTGTTAGTGGGGTTCAGTAACGTCAGCTGTTCCCCAGCTATGTGTTTGGCAATCCCTCCTATCTCCTCCACCTCCTCCTCCTCCTGTCCCTGGGCTCCAACACCGCTAGTTGCCGTCCAGAAGTGCTGCCCGCACAGTCCCAACAGTCCCTCCTCTGTTATTGGGGTTCAGTAACGTCAGCTGTTCCCCAGCTGTGTGTGTGGCAATCCCTCCTATCTCCTCCACCTCCTCCTCCTCCTGTCCCTGGGCTCCAACACCGCTAGTTGCCGTCCAGAAGTGCTGCCCGCACAGTCCCAACAGTCCCTCCTCTGTTATTGGGGTTCAGTAACGTCAGCTGTTCCCCAGCTGTGTGTGTGGCAATCCCTCCTATCTCCTCCACCTCCTCCTCCTCCTGTCCCTGGGCTCCAACACTGCTAGTTGCCGTCCAGAAGTGCTGCCCGCACAGTCCCAACAGTCCCTCCTCTGTTATTGGGGTTCAGTAACGTCAGCTGTTCCCCAGCTGTGTGTGTAGCAATCCCTCCTATCTCCTCCACCTCCTCCTCCTCCTGTCCCTGGGCTCCAACACCGCTAGTTGCCGTCCAGAAGTGCTGCCCGCACAGTCCCAACAGTCGCTCCTCTGTTATTGGGGTTCAGTAACGTCAGCTGTTCCCCAGCTGTGTGTGTGGCAGTCCCTCCTATCTCCTCCACCTCCTCCTCCTCCTGTCCCTGGGCTCCAACACCGCTAGTTGCCGTCCAGAAGTGCTGCCCGCACAGTCCCAACAGTCCCTCCTCTGTTATTGGGGTTCAGTAACGTCAGCTGTTCCCCAGCTGTGTGTGTGGCAATCCCTCCTATCTCCTCCACCTCCTCCTCCTCCTGTCGCTGGGCTCCAACACCGCTAGTTGCCGTCCAGAAGTGCTGCCCGCACAGTCCCAACAGTCCCTCATCTGTTATTGGGGTTCAGTAACGTCAGCTGTTCCCCAGCTGTGTGTGTGGCAATCCCTCCTATCTCCTCCACCTCCTCCTCCCCCTGTCCCTGGGCTCCAACACCGCTAGTTGCCGTCCAGAAGTGCTGCCCGCACAGTCCCAACAGTCCCTCCTCTGTTATTGGGGTTCAGTAACGTCAGCTGTTCCCCAGCTGTGTGTGTGGCAATCCCTCCTATCTCCTCCACCTCCTCCTCCTCCTGTCCCTGGGCTCCAACACCACTAGTTGCCGTCCAGAAGTGCTGCCCGCACGGTCCCAACAGTCCCTCCTCTGTTATTGGGGTTCAGTAACGTCAGCTGTTCCCCAGCTGTGTGTGTGGCAATCCCTCCTATCTCCTCCACCTCCTCCTCCTCCTGTCCCTGGGCTCCAACACCGCTAGTTGCCGTCCAGAAGTGCTGCCCGCACAGTCCCAACAGTCCCTCCTCTGTTATTGGGGTTCAGTAACGTCAGCTGTTCCCCAGCTGTGTGTGTGGCAATCCCTCCTATCTCCTCCACCTCCTCCTCCTCCTGTCCCTGGGCTCCAACACCGCTAGTTGCCATCCAGAAGTGCTGCCTGCACAGTCCCAACAGTCCCTCCTCTGTTATTGGGGTTCAGTAACGTCAGCTGTTCCCCAGCTGTGTGTATGGCAATCCCTCCTATCTCCTCCACCTCCTCCTCCTCCTGTCCCTGGGCTCCAACACCGCTAGTTGCCGTCCAGAAGTGCTGTCCGCACAGAGCCAAACACCTCGCCAATGTGTTAGTGGGGTTCAGTAATGCCTGCTGCTCCCCTGCTGTGTATACGGCAACGTGTCCTGCGACCGCCACGCAGGCACAACAAGTTAAATTTAAGGGAACCTGTCCCCCCCCCAGGCATTTGTTACTGAAGGAGACACCTTGTGCAGCAGTAATGATGCAAAGGGAAAAAGTGCCTCTTTTCATGGTGCTCCTTGCACATGCTGAACCTAACACTTTTGAAATGTGTCCCCTCACACGGTTAAACCGTCCAGTTGGTGGAACTTTCCTTTGTCATGTGACGCAGCACAGCCGTCATTCTTACCCCCTTGGCGCCGTGCGCCTCCTCAGCATTGTTTGAATCTGTCCCGGAGTCTGCGCTGTTATGTTATCCCTTGGCCAGGCACACTTAGCGCTGCCCGTCTTCTGACATCATTTGGTGTCAGGATGGCTGCGCCTGTGCGGCCGCGCTGGACGAGATCCCGCCTCGTAGTGTCTTCTGATTTAATCCCATTGCGGACCTGTGATCCATGGACATTAGCAGTGCATATCTGAACCTCCGCCTCTCACTCATCTCCCTACGCCTTCTTCAGACTGTGCGCTGTCAGCTGATCCCTAATAGCATGCCACGGCCGTGACACCGCACAGTCTGAAGAAGCCGTAGGGAGGGGAGTGAGAGGCGAGGATATGCACTGCTCATGCCCATGGATCACAGGTCCGCAGAGTGATTACATTAGATGACACAGCGAGGCGGGATCTCCTCCAGCGCGGCCGCACAGGCGCAGCCATCCTGACACCAAATGATGTCAGAAGACGGGCAGCGCTAAGTGTGCCTGGCCAAGGGATAACATAACAGCGCAGACTCCGGGACAGATTCAAACAACGCTGAGGAGGAGGCGCACGGCGCCAAGGGGGTAAGAATGACGGCTGTGCTGCGTCACATGACAAAGGAAAGTTCCACCGACCGGACGGTTTAACCGTGTGAGGGGACACATTTCAAAAGTGTTAGGTTTAGCATGTGCAAGGACCATAATTAAAAGAGCTAAGTTTAGCTTTTCCAGCATTAGTGCTGTACAAGATGGCTCTTTCAGCTACAAACGCCTGGGGGGGGGGTTAAAGGTTCCCTTTCAACTTGCTCCAGTGCAGGCTGCGGCCTACACTCTGCTGCACCTGCAGAGCCCGGGCTCCAACACCGCTAGTTGCTGTCCGGAAGTGCTGGCTGCACAGAGAAAAACACCTCGCCATTGTGTCAGTGGGGTTCATCACCGCCAGCTGTTCCCCTGCTGTGTAGCCGGCAACGTGTCCTGCAACAGCCACGCAGACACAACAGACCCAAAGCTGCCGCCAGTGCAGGCTTCGTCCTACACTCTGCTCCCCCTGTAGAGCCTGGGCTCTAACACCGCCAGTTGGTGCCCCGAAGTGCTGGCTGCACAGAGAAAAACACCCGCCAATGTGTCAGTGGGGTTCAGCACCGCCAGCTGTTCCCCTGCTGTGTAGCCCGCAACGTGTCCTGCAACAGCCACGCAGACACAAAGCTGCCGCCAGTGCAGGCTTTGGCCTGCACTCTGCTCCCTCTCCTCCTGCTGACCCTGGGCTCTAACACCGCCTGTTGGTGCCCGGTACTGCTAGCTGCACAGAGCCAAACACCTCGCCAATGTGTCAGTGGGGTTCAGCACCGCCAGCTGTTCCCCTGCTGTGTAGCCGGCATCGTGTCCTGCAAAAGCCACGCAGACACAAGAACTGAAATTGAAGGGAACCTGTCCCCCCTCCCCCAGGCGTTTGCATGTTTCACAGCCACCTTGTACAGCAGTAATGCTGCATGTGTGTAAGGTGGCTCAGAAACTTATTCCCCTTGCACACGTGGAACTGAACACGTCTAAAATGTGTCCTCTGTGACCATTTAACCGTCCCTGAGGTGTGACTTTCCTTTGTAATGACACGCTGCAACCCCCTTGGTAGCGCTGCCCGTCTTCTGGCATCATTGTTTGGCTGGCTGCGCCTCTGCGGCAGCCCTGCCCAACACAACGCCCCTCGGTGTCTAATTTCTTTAGACTGCGAGGGTGTGATTGATGGGCATGAGCAGTGCCTATCTTCGCCTGGCACTTATCTCCTTCCGCCTCCTTCACACTGTGCGGCATCATGGCCGTGGCATGCCATAAGGGATCAGCTGGCGCCGCACAGTCTGAAGCAGGTGTAAGGACCCGAGTGTGAGAGGCGAACATATTTACTGCGCCAGGCCATGAATCCCAGCCCCGCAGTGTTTTAACTATGTAAAGACACTGCGGGGCTGGGATTCATGGTCATCGCGAACAGCACCTGCCAACATTAAATGATGTCAGAAGATGGGCAGCGCTAACAGCGCAAGGCCAAGGGATAACACGACAGCGCAGACTCCTGTACAGCAAATAACGACGCTCAGGAGGCTGCGCCCAGCACCAAGGTGGGATTTTTGACAGCTGTGCTGCGTCTCATTACAAAGGGAACTCACGCCTCCAAAACAGTTTGACTGCTTAAGGGCCTAAATGTTATACGTGTTTCTTTCTGCATGTGCAAGGAGCAAAATTAAAAGAGCAACCTTTGACTTGTGCAGCATTACTGCTGCCCAAGCTGTGGCTCTTGTAGTTTGTAACCCCTGAGGGGAGGTTAAAGGTTACCTTTAAAATCGGTTCAATTAGGCTTCGGCCTACACTCTGCTCCACCTGCAGAGCCCGGGCTCCAACACCGCTAGTTGCTGTCCGGAAGTGCTGGCTGCACAGAGCAAAACACACGCCACTCTGTCGGTGGGGTTCAGCACCGCCAGCTGTTCCCCTGCTGTGTAGCTGGCATCGCGTCCTGCAACAGCCACGCAGACACAAAGCTGCCACCAGTGCAGGCTTCGGCCTACACTATGCTCCCTCTACTCCTCCTGCTGACCCTGGGCTCTAACACAGCCAGTTGGTGCCCGGTACTGCTAGCTGCACAGAGAAAAACATCAGCCAATGTGTCAGTGGGGTTCAGCACCGCCAGCTGTTCCCCTGCTGTGTAGCCGGCATCGTGTCCTGCAAAAGCCACGCAGACACAAGAACTGAAATTGAAGGGAACCTGTACCCCTCCCCCAGGTGTTTGTGTGTTTTACAGCCACCTTGTACAGCAGTAATGCTGCATGTGTGCAAGGTGGCTCATAAACTTATTCTCCTTGCACACGTGGAACGGAACACGTCTACAATGTGTCCCCAGAGACCATTAAAACGTCCCTGAGGTGTGACTTTCCTTTGTAATGACACGCTGCAACCCCCTTGGTAGCGCTGCCCGTCTTCTGGCATCATTGTTTGGCTGGCTGCGCCTCTGCGGCCGCCCTGACCCACACAACGCCCCTCGGTGTCTTATTTATTTTGACTGCGAGGGTGTGATTGATGGGCATGAGCAGTGCATATGTTCGCCTGTCCCTCATCTCCTTCCGCCTTCTTCAGACTATGCGGCTTCATGGCCGTGGCATGCGATAAGGGATCAGCTGATGCCGCACAGTCTGTAGCAGGTGTAAGGACACGAGTGGCTCTTCTAGTTTGTAACCCCTGAGGGGGGGTTAAAGGTTACCTTTAAAATTGGTTCAATTAGGCTTCGGCCTACACTCTGCTCCCCCTGCAGATCCTGGGCTCTAACACCGCCAGTTGGTGCCCCGAAGTGCTGGCTGCACAGAGAAAAACACCTCGCCAATGTGTCAGTGGGGTTCAGCACCGCCAGCTGTTCCCCTGCTGTGTAGCCGGCAACGTGTCCTGCAACAGCCACGCAGACACAAAGCTGCCACCAGTGCAGGCTTCGGCCTACACTCTGCTCCCTCTACTCCTCCTGCTGACCCTGGGCTCTAACACAGCCAGTTGGTGCCCGGTACTGCTAGCTGCACAGAGAAAAACATCAGCCAATGTGGAACGGAACACGTCTACAATGTGTCCCCTGAGACCATTAAAACGTCCCTGAGGTGTGACTTTCCTTTGTAATGACACGCAGCAACCCCCTTGGTAGCGCTGCCCATCTTCTGGCATCATTGTTTGGCTGGCTGCGCCTCTGCGGCCGCCCTGACCCACACAACGCCCCTCGGTGTCTTATTTATTTTGACTGCGAGGGTGTGATTGATACCTTTAAAATTGGTTCAATTAGGCTTCGGCCTACACTCTGCTCCCCCTGCAGATCCTGGGCTCTAACACCGCCAGTTGGTGCCCCGAAGTGCTGGCTGCACAGAGAAAAACACCTCGCCAATGTGTCAGTGGGGTTCAGCATCGCCAGCTGTTCCCCTGCTGTGTAGCCGGCAACGTGTCCTGCAACAGCCACGCAGACACAACAGACCCAAAGCTGCCGCCAGTGCTGCCTTTGGCCTACACTCTGCTCCCCCTGCTGACCCTTTGCTCCAACACCGCTAGTTGGGGCTCTAGGAAGACAAGCTTGAATAGGTCCCCATCCTGGTTCCAGCACCGTCAGCTGGTTCCGGGCAGAGCCTTTGGCTTAGGTGCCTCCCTCTGGGTATCCGAGTTCCACCAACGTCAGGTGGTCCTTGGTAGTGCTTTCAGCACGGGTACCTCCTGCTTAGTAACCGGGTTCCAGTAACGTCAGCTGGTCCTCGGTAGTTCCATTGGCTCTTGGACCTTCGGGTAGCCATCCGAGTTCCAGTTCCATCAGCTGTTTCTCGGCATTTTCTCAGCCTACTTGTACCTTCTGCTACATTTCCAAGTTCAAGACCCTAAAGACGGAACACCACCCCTAAGATGACGACGACACCAGAGACGACAACCACTGAGATGACGACGACCCTGGAGACGATGACCCTGAAGACCACCCCGATGACGACGACCCCGGAGACAACGACCCTGGAGACGACGACGACCTGGAAGACCGAGAAGCAGAAGAACAAGAGGCTGCAGAACAAAGAGCAGAAGAACATTAAGCATAAGACTAAATATCAGAGCAAAAGATATTATCTAAATTATAAGCAGAAGAAGACTAAGCAGTGTATGGGGGTGAGTCTGTTCCTCCTCGTGGTGCCCCTGGATAAAGCCTGATGATGCAGGCCAAACTGAACGCGGACAAATGTAACTGTTTTGTGACAGGCAGAACGGAAGGTGTAATCTTCAAACTTTTATAGATAACAACTACGGGAATGCCTGTCACAAATAAGAATATGATGAAGAAGTTGAATATGAAGAAGATAATAGTAAAATAAAAAGAATATGAACAATGTATGTAACAAAAAAAATAATAGGTAGAAGATGAAGAAGAAGATGAATAAGGTGAAGAAGTTGATGTCAAAGAAGCTGATGATGAGGATAATGAAGAAGAAAGTGTGGGAGAAGTAAAAAAGAAGGTGAAGGGCATGGAAGTAGTGAAACATCAATATCTGACAAAATAAAAAAAAAATTAACATAGTCAAAATCTTTCTAACGCCGAACGTCATAAAAAACAAAACAAAATCCTGCTATTCTATTAGATTGGGCTAAACCTCTGTGCCTTTAATGTCTCCGCCACGTCCCCCAATACATCCTACATTATTCTTAGTTGTTTTCCTTCATGTAGAATGAACCTACAAGTTAAGAAAGGGTTTATTTTAATTCCGATATTTTCGTCCCATTGACTTGCATTGGGATCGGGTATCGGTATCGGATTAGATCCGATACTTTGACGGTATCGGCCGATACTTTCCGATACCGATACTTTCCGATATCAGAAGGTATCGCTCAACACTAAACCCTATAGAGATTCTACATGGAGTTAAGGTGGGGCTGCACTGTTTGGATCTCCTGTCACTGCAATATGGGTAAGGGACCCAGGACTGGGCTTGTACTTAGGCTCTTGAGATATTTATGATTGTGGTCTGTTCCATGGATTTATACACAAGATACACTAGTCAAAATGTCCTGGAGTGTCCCCTTATCCTATTTACTGATAATAATATAATAAAAATAATAATAATAATAATAATAATAATCTTTATTTATATAGCTCCAACATATTCCACAGCGCTTTACAGTTTCAAACACAACAGTCATAACAACGTTAACAATACAATAATTAAAGTGAAATAAGTCGACCCTGCTCGTGAGAGCTTACAATCTACAATGAGGTGGGGAAGATACAAAGTACAGGTGTGTACTTACAATGATGTATTTACAATGATGGTCCAGCCATCTTCAGGGGGTGGGGGATAGATGGAGATAGTGAATGGGCTACACACACACACACACAAACAAAATGACTTAGTGAATGTGGTAGGCCGCTCTGAACAAATGTGTTTTGAGGGAGCGCCTAAAATTATGTAAATTGTGGATAGTCCTAATATCTTGGGGTAGAGCATTCCAGAGGATTGGCGCAGCACGGGAGAAGTCTTGGAGTTTGGAGTGGGAGGTACGAATTAGTGCAGAGGTCAGTCAAAAGTCATTTGCAGAGCGCAGTGGTCGGTTAGGCCGATAGACAGAAATGAGGGAGGAGATGTAAGGGGGTGCCGCACTGTGGAGAGCTTTGTGGGTGAGAGCAAGTACTTTGAATTGTATCCTGTAATGAATGGGCAGCCAGTGTAATGACTGGCGAAGAGCGGCCGCGTCCGAGTAATGACTAGCTAGATAGACGACCCTGGCTGCTGCATTAAGGATGGACTGGAAAGGGGAACGTCGAGTAAGGGGGAGGCCAATTAATAGAGCATTACAGTAGTCCAGGCTGGAGTGGATCAGGGCGACAGTGAGGGTTTTTGTTGATTCCATGGTGAGAAAAGGGCAGATTCTAGAGATGTTCTTTAGGTGTAAGCGGCACGAGCGGGCAAGAGATTGTATATGGGAGGTGAAAGAAAGATCGGAGTCAAACATAACACCCAGACAGCGCGCCTGCTGCCTAGGCATTATTATGGTGCCAGCCACAGAGAGGGAAATGTCAGATTTAGGGAGGTTAGTAGACGGTGGGAGCAGAAGAAGTTCAGTTTTGGAGAGGTTGAGTTTCAGATAGAGAGCAGACATGATGTTGGAGACTGCAGACAGACAGTCAGTGGCGTTCTGTAGTACGGCAGGGGTAAGGTCAGGGGCTGACGTGTGTAGTTGTGTGTCATCAGCATAAAGATGGTACTGAAAGCCAAATCTGCTGATGGTCTGTCCAATTGGGGCCGTGTAGAGGGAGAAGAGAAGGGGGCCAAGGACTGAGCCCTGAGGTACCCCGACAGTGAGAGGAAGAGGAGATGAAGTGGAGCCAGAGAACAGAACACTGAAGGAGCGGCCAGAAAGATAGGAGGAGAACCAGGAGAGAGCAGTGTCCTTAATGCCTAGTGACTGGAGCCTAGAGAGTAGGAGAGGGTGGTCAACAGTGTCGAAAGCTGCAGAAATGTCGAGAAGAATGAGCAGAGAGTGGTCACCGTTACATTTTGCTGTCAGAAGGTCATTGGTCACTTTGATGAGTGCAGTGTCTGTCAAATGTAGGGGGCGGAAAGCGGACTGTAAAGGGTCTAGGAGGGAGTGAGTGGAGAGGTAACGGGGATGGCAGGAGTAGATCAGGCGCACCAAGAGTTTAGAGATGAAGGGGAGATTGGAGACCGGTCTGTAGTTGTTTGTTCAGGATGGGTCTAGGGTGGATTTTTTTAGTAATGGAGTAATGATAGAGTGTTTGAAGGAGGAGGGGAAAATGCCAGAGGAGAGGGAGAGATTAAAGATTGTAGCTGATATAGCACATGGCACTTTACTTCATATATTTTGCAGTGTGAGGCGGCCACATGGTCTGTGTCCATCTTGTTTTTCCTCGCTGAGCATGATATGTTTCTCTGATTACATTTTTATGTAATTTTTTGTTTCTGATGTATTTTTGTAATACCTTTATATATATCTTTGTACTATTTTGGATTTTTACTCCACTTTTTCTTGGTAAGACATATTTTTTATCCAGCCAGGAGTCCAAATTTCTGGATCTAAATTGTTAATACTTATATCAAGCTACAGAAAGCAGGCTACATTTCAGTTTAAAAAAATCATTTGTGCTAATTGTGTGGTTCTGCTAGCAGGCCACATTTTAGCATGGAAGAGGGCCTGGTACAGGGCTTGGAATAGAATTTCTAGCTTAAACATTGATCAGTAACATGTGGATGAGTCACAGGTGTAGGCCTGGTGGTCTGAGAGCCCTACCCAATACAGGCAGAACAAAGGAAGGATACTCAACTGGGAATCCAAACATTTCCAAAAATTGGGGCAGCCACCACAAAAGTGGCATCAATTTATTTTATTTATTTATTTTACTCACTTATATAGTGCTGTTAATTCCACACAGTGCTGTAAAAACATTATCAATTTTCCCAGAGTACAAATTGTATAATGGGGCTCTGACACCCCTTCCACTACAGGCAGGCAACCAGATGGAGACTCAACTTGGCGTCTCCACATTTCATAAAATTGTTAGTAACATCAGCAGCAGTAGCAACAGCAGGCAGAGAAGCCACACCAAAGGTGTTACAGACTGCAATAATGTGAGATCAATGCAGAACACTAAAAACTACACTATCACCTCTTGACGAAGCCAGTCGGGCGAAATGCGCATCAAGGCAGCTGCCAGCAATACAGCAGTGGATACCCACCCTACACTGATCAACCACACCAAGGCCACAGGTATCGTATGATTATATTTGATACCTTAACCAACCATTATATTTAGGCTTGGTGTCTGAATTTGAGTACTAGTTTAACCCCTTCATGACCCAGCCTATTTTGGCCTTAATGACCTGGCCGTTTTTTGCAATTCTGACCAGTGTCCCTTTATGAGGTAATAACTCAGGAATGCTTCAACGGATCCTAGCGATTCTGAGATTGTTTTTTCGTGACATATTGGGCTTCATGATAGTGGTAAATTTAGGTCGATCATTTCTGAGTTTATTTGTGAAAAAAACAGAAATTTGTCGAAAATTTTGAAAATTTCGCAATTTTCACATTTTTAATTTTTATTCTGTTAAACCAGAGAGTTATGTGACACAAAATAATTAATAAATAACATTTCCCACATGTCTACTTTACATCAGCACAATTTTGGAAACAAATTTTTTGTTTGCTAGGAAGTTATAAGGGTTAAAATTTGACCAGTGATTTCTCATTTTTACAACAAAATTTACAAAACCATTTTTTTAGGGACCACCTCACATTTGAAGTCATTTTGAGGGTTCTATATGGCTGAAAATACCAAAAAGTGACACCATTCTAAAAACTGAACCCCTCAACGTGCTCAAAACCACATTCAAGAAGTTTATTAACCCTTCAGGTGTTTCACAGCAGCAGAAGCAACATGGAAGTAAAAAATGAACATTTAACTTTTTAGTCACAAAAATGATCTTTTAGCAACAATTTTTTTATTTTCCCAAGGGTAAAAGGACAAACTGGACCACAATAGTTGTTGTCAATTTGTCCTGAGTACACTGATACCTCATATGTGGGGGTAAACCACTGTTTGGGTGCACGGCAGGGCTCGGAAGGGAAGGAGCGCCATTTGACTTTTTGAATGAAAAATTGGCTCCAATCTTTAGCGGACACCATGTCCCGTTTGGAGAGCCCCCGTGTGCCTAAACATTGGAGCTCCCCCACAAGTGACCCCATTTTGGAAACTAGACCCCCCAAGGAACTTATTTAGAAGTATAGTGAGCACTTTAAAACCCCAGGTGCTTCACAAATTAATCCGTAAAAATGAAAAAGTACTTTTTTTTCACACAAAATTTCTTTTAGCCTCATTTTTTTCATTTTCACATGGGCAATAGGATAAAATGGATCCTAAAATTTGTTGGGCAATTTCTCTTGAGTATGCCGATACCTCTTGTGGGGGTAAACCACTGTTTGGGTGCACAGCAAGGCTCGGAAGGGGAGGCGTGCCATTTGACTTTTTGAATGGAAAATTAGCTCCAATCGTTAGCGGACACCATGTCGCGTTTGGAGAGCCCCTGTGTGCCTAAACATTGGAGCTCCCCTACAAGTGACCCCATTTTGGAAACTAGACCCCCAAAGGAACTTATGTAGATGCATAGTGAGCACTTAAAACCCCCAGGTGCTTCACAGAAGTTTATAACGTAGAGCCGTGAAAATAAAAAATAATTTTTCTTTCCTCAAAAATGATTTTTAGCCCGGAATTTTTTATTTTCCCAAGGGTAATAGGAGAAATTGGACCCCAAATGTTGTTGACCAGTTTTTCCTGAGTACGATGATACCCCATATGTGGGGGTAAACCACTGTTTGGGCGCATGGCAGGGCTCGGAAGGGAAGGCACGCCATTTGGCTTTTTGAATGGAAAATTAGCACCAATCATTAGCGGACACCATGTCGCGTTTGGAGAGCCCCTGTGTGCCTAAACATTGGAGCTCCCCCACAAGTGACCCCATTTTGGAAACTAGACCTCCCAAGGAACTAATCTAGATGTGTGGTGAGTAGTGTTGAGCATTCCAATACCGCAAGTATCGGGTATCGGCCGATACTTGCGGTATCGGAATTCCGATACCGAGATCCAATACTTTTGTGGTATCGGGAATCGGTATCGGATCCATATTACTGTGTAAAATAAAGAATTAAAATAAAAAATATTGATATACTCACCTCTCCGGAGGCCCCTGGACATCACCGCTGGTAACCGGCAGCCTGCTTTGCTTAAAATTAGCGCATTTAGGGCCTTCCATGACGTCACGGCTTCTGATTGGTCGCGTGCCGCTCATGTGACCGCCACGCAACCAATCACAAGCCGTGACGTCATTCTCAGGCCCTAAACTCCTCATTCTAGGAATTTAGGACCTGAGAATGATGTCGCGGCTTGTGATTGGTCGCGTGGCGGTCACATGAGCGGCATGCGACCAATCAGAAGCCGTGACGTCATGGAAGGCCCTAAACGCGCTCATTTTAAGCAAAGAAGGCTGCCGGTTACCAGCGGTGATGTCCAGGGGCCTCCGGAGAGGTGAGTATATCAATATTTTTTATTTTAATTCTTTATTTTACACAGTAATATGGATCCAAGGGCCTGAAGGAGAGTTTCCTCTCCTTCAGACCCTGGGAACCATCAGGATACCTTCCGATACTTGGTGTCCCATTGACTTGTATTGGTATCGGTATCGGCGATATCCGATACTTTTCGGGTATCGGCCGATACTATCCGATACTGATACTTTCAAGTATCGGACGGTATTGCTCAACACTAGTGGTGAGCACTTTGAACCCCCAAGTGCTTCACAGAAGTTAATAACGCAGAGCCATGAAAATAAAAAATAATTTTTCTTTTCTCAAAAATGATTTTTTAGCCCACAATTTTTTATTTTCCCAAGGGTATCAGGATAAATTGGACCCCAAAAGTTGTTGTACAGTTTCTACTGAGTACGCTGATACCCCATATGTGGGGGTAAACCACTGTTTTGGCACACGTCGGGGTTCGGAAGGGAAGTAGTGACGTTTTGAAATGCAGACTTTGATGGAATGCTCTGCGGGCGTCAGGTTGCGTTTGCAGAGCCCCTGATGTGCCTAAACAGTAGGAACTCCCCACAAGTGACCCCATTTTGGAAACTAGACCCCCAAGGGAACTTATTTAGATGTGTGGTGAGCACTTTGAACCCCCAAGTGCTTCACAGAAGTTTATAACGCAGAGCTGTGAAAATAAAAAATAATTGTTCTTTCCTCAAAAATTATGTTTTAGCAAGTATTTTTTTATTTTTGCAAGGGTAACAGGAGAAATTGGACCCCAATAGTTGTTGCCCTGTTTGTCCTGAGTATGCTGGTACCCCATATGTGGGGGTAAACCACTGTTTGGGCGCATGTCGGGTCTTGGAAGGGAGGGAGCACCATTTGACTTTTTGAACGCAAGATTGGCTGGAATCAATGGTGGTGCCATGTTGCGTTTGGAGACCCCTGATGTGCCTAAACAGTGGAAACCCCTCAATTCTAACTTCAACACTAACCCCAACACACCCCTAACCCTAATCCCAACTGTAGCCATAACCCTAATCACAACCCTAACCCCAACACACCCCTAACCCCAACACACCCGTAACCCTAATCCCAACCCTAACCCTAATCCTAACCCTAATCCCAACCCTAACCCTAATCCCAACCCTAACCACAACTGTAACCCCAACACACCCCTAACCCTATCCGTAACCCTAACCACAAGCCTAATCTTAACCCTATTTCCAACCCTAGCCCTAATTCCAACCCAGCTCTAATTCCAACCCTAACCCTAAGGCTATGTGCCCACTTTGCGGATTCGTGTGAGATTTTTCCGCACGATTTTTGAAAAATCTGCAGGTAAAAGGCACTGCGTTTTACCTGCGGATTTCCAGCGGATTTCCAGTGTTTTTTTGTGCGGATTTCACCTGCGGATTCCTATTGAGGAACAGGTGTAAAACGCTGCGTAATCCACACAAAGAATTGACATGCTGCGGAAAATACAACGCAGCGTTTCCGCACTGAATTTTCTGCACCATGGGCACAGCGGATTTGGTTTTCCATAGGTGTACATGGTACTGTAAACCTGATGGAAAACTGCTACGAATTAGCAGTGGCCAATCCGCTGTGGATCCGCGGCCAATCCGCTGCAGATCCGCGACCAATCCGCTGCGGATCCGTGGCCAATCCGCAGCCAAATCCGCACTGTGTGCACTTGCCCTAACCCTAACCCTACCCCTAACCCTACCCCTAACCCTAACCCTACCCCTAACCCTAACCCTACCCCTAGTTCTAACCCTAGTTCTAACCCTAACCCTAGTGGAAAAAGAAAAAAAAATATTTTCTTTTTTTTATTATTGTCCCTACCTATGGGGGTGATAAAGGGGGGGGGGGTCATTTACTATTTTTTTTATTTTGATCACTGTGATAAGTTATATCACAGTGATCAAACTATACCTGGAACAAATCTGCGCCCGCCATTTTGGAAGATGGCGGCGCCCATGGAGAAGACGGACGGACACCGGGAGGCCCGGTAAGTATGAGGCGGGGGGATCTGAGCATGGGGGGTGGATCGGAGGACGGGGGGGTGGGATCGGAGCACAGAGGGAGCTGGTAGGAGGACGGGGGAGCAGACAGGACGACGGAGGGGAGCGGAGCACCGGACGGAGGACCGGGGAGGAGATCGGTGGTGGTGGGGGGGTACATAAGTGTTTCCAGCCATGGCCGATGATATTGCAGCATCGGCCATGGCTGGATTGTAATATTTCACCAGTTTTTTAGGTGAAATATTACAAATCGCTCTGATTGGCAGTTTCACTTTCAACAGCCAATCAGAGCGATCGTAGCCACGGGGGGGTGAAGCCACCCCCCGGGCTGAAGTACCACTCCCCATGTCCCTGCATCGGGGAGTGGTGAAATTGGAGTTAACCCTTTCACCCAATCTGCAGGGATGCGATCATTCCATGACGCCACATAGGCGTCATGGGTCGGATTGGCACCGACTTTCATGACGCCTACGTGGCGTCATTGGTCGGGAAGGGGTTAAAAACAAAAAAGTTAATTCTCCAGTATTTCAATTTACAGCATAATAATAACCTTTGGCTAGTTTACTTTTTGTCTACTATTGTACATCAAATCTTAAATGACTAATGGCCATGTTTGTTTCCTTTTGTATTCATGGATCCTCATACTGAGGCGTTCTATATATGCTATTTTATAGGATTCAGTGTGGTGTGGCTATCATCGTGCAGTTTTGCTGCTTTGGCTTTTTTTTTTTTTTCTTTGTCTCTGTTTGTCCTCTGTGAATCTCACTTATTTATTGGAAATTATATTGTTAATTAATGATATCTGTTAATAAAGTTTGTTACTTTTACTATCTCTGCTGCTTCTGTTATACTATAGAGTCTTGTTCACACAAGTACACGATTACCATATCGTATATTTGGACTATAGTATTATAAGTTCATACACCATCATCTAGTCTGTCCAGTCTGTGACTGTGGTGCAACAGTCTTTGGAGACATGACTTGTTTATCTTGATGAAAGTTTGGCAGTCTACACTTTCAGAGGACAGCTGTCAGGACACCAACAGCAGCACTGAAGACACGTTCTGAGAGAACACTGGCTGCCGGGCATGACATAACCTCCAAGGCTTGACAGGTAAGCGACAGGTAAGCTCAGGCCATTCTTCCATTTTTGAAGGCCAAAAGGGTCCAACCCCATGATGACATTGATATTGAGCTTGAGATAGTCCTGAACTATCTTCTCCAGTTGTTCACTACATCTCAGACTTGTACTCTGTTCTGCTGGTGCATGGGCTCGTCTAAAAAATGTGAAGCCTCACATAAATTTATTTATTTTTTTAATTTATTTTACTCACTTACAGTATGTAATGCCATTAATTCCCCAGCGCTCCACACACATTTTCGGCACTGTCCCCATTGGGATGACAATCTATATTTCCTATCAGTATGCCTTTGGAGTGTGGGATAAAATCAGTGTACCCAGAGGAAACCAAAGCAAACACGTGGAGAACATTCCAATTCCTTGCACATGTTGTCCTTGTTGGAGTTTGAACCCAGGACCCCCGTGCTACAAGACTGCAGGGCTAACCACTAAGTCACCGTGCTGTCTCTGCTACTTTCACTGCTCCTAATATTTTTACATTGACAACTCGACATTCCCAAGGTTGGACGTCTATAATTTCAGTGCACACAGTGCAGTACGGAGATGAGGGGGATTTTTTCTTCACTATTCGCCTGCGTGTTTCTTTAAGGGAGAGGCTGAGGGTGCAGGTAGAGGTCCTAGAGGAGGAGAAGGAGGCAGAAGCAGTGATGGTACTATTACTTACAGAGGTTTTTCCCGCAAGCCTTGGGGATTCCATGATTTGCTGTCTAGTGACAGCTTGGTGTCTAGTGTTTTAGCTCACCATCCCTTGATGTGTAGTGGTTTAGTTCTCCATCCCCTGGAGTGTAGTTGTTTAGGTTTCCATCCCCTAGTGTGTAGTGGTTTGGTTATCCATCCTCTGATGTGTAGTGGTTTAGTTCTCCATCCCTTGGTGATTAGTAATTTAGTTACTCAACTCCTGTTGTCTGCTAGTTTAGTTCTCCAACTTTTGGTGTGTGGTGGTTTAGTTATCCAACCCTAGGTGTTTAGTAGTGTAGTTCTCTAGTTCTCCAATCTATGTTGTCTAGTAGTTTAGTTCTCCATGTTATGGTATGTAGTGGTTTAATTCTCCATCCCCAAGCACCCTGCAAGCCTTGGGGATTCCAAGACTTTTGGAGCAGCCCCTGCCCCGACGTCCTCAAGAGTTAGCCAGTGCCCAGTCAGTGAGATGTAAAACCTCTGCCCATGTTTGCACGTCCAGGTGTCAGTGATGAAATGCACAATGGCAGACATAGATTTTTTCAGAGAAAGGGTGATTTTGTCTGCAACATGATAGTGTAGCGCAGGCACAGTTTTCTTAGAGAAGTAATAGCAATTGAGCAACTGGTGCTGGGGGACTGCGAGGGCAATCAACTTTTGTTTGTATCCAACAGGCGGAAAGGCAGCATTTCCGTGGCCAACAGATTGGAGATGGTGGAGTTCAAGCTCTTAGCTTTGTCCTGTGTGGGAGGAAACATTCTTTTACGTGACCACAACTGCAGCATATAGGGCTATCTACTGTGCTGAGAGAGGGTGGAGTAGAGTGAACAAAAAATACTGCTTGACTGCGAATGATATGCAGGAGGAGGTGTTATGATGGATTTAGAAAGATGTGTTGTGCTAGGTGACACAAAAACAGCAGGCACCTCCTTTCTGTAGCAGCTGACGGGCTCTCACTGACCCTGATTGTAGGGGGTAAGCAAATGGAGTTTCTGTGGCCTGAAACCTGTGTGAGAACACTTGGCATGGTGACAGAGAAGGAAGAAGCAGCAGATGTGGTCGATGGAATGACCGGTGGTTGGTTAGGCTGCTAGTCGTCATTTTAGCACAGTGAGATTCCCAGACTAATGCATTTTGATTGCACATGTGCTGGTTCATGCATGTAGTTGTCAAATTATTGCAATTTTTGCCTCCACTGAGTTTTTTTTTTTAATTTGGCAGACAACCCTACAGCCATGAGGAACCACATCAATATAATGTCCAGCTCAAAGAAAAGGCAGGCAACACCTTAATATGCACATGGTGCAAACAGACTGATAAAAACCCAAAGAAATGAACTGGGATACAAACTGCTGAGTATGTCCACACTGGCCAATGAACAGAAAAACAACAAGGACAGAAACAGAATAAGTAAATACCCTGCAGTTAATAAATAAACAGCAATAGTGCATGAAAATAATATAGGATACTTAGTTGAAAAAAATGCAAAAGCCATTACACTACTTTACGTTAACACTAGTTGGGATGGTCCTAACCCTAATATTAAGAACCTTATTGTCTACTAGCTAGCTCAGTCCTTCTCAGCCCTTATCCACATGCATGTCACTTGACAAACGGTAAGGTTTTCAATATTAGTTAGTTATTTTTGTTTTCTTTTTACTGGAGACAAAGGCTTCAATTGAATGAGCGTTAGGTGAGTATTACTGTGTTTGTTATTTTTAAATCAAAAAGTAAAACTGTGTTTTTTTATTTCAAATAAAGAACTTTATTCTGGCTGTGTGTTTATTTGCAATACAACTATAGAATTAGTAATGGAGAGGTGTCTTATAGACACCTCTTCATTACTAAGTCGTGGGCTTGATGACACCGGACAATACAAAGGTGACATCAAGCTCACAAATATGAATCCGACTTACTACCACTACCACAGGACAAGTGGGAAGAGACGGGCAAAGCACCAGAATTGGAGCATCTAATATATGTGCATTTTTTGGGCAGCTGTGTGCTGCTATTTTTAGGCTGTGGGGGCCAATATCGATGGCCCCTTACTAGCCTGAGAATAACAGCCCCCAGCTGTCTGATTTAGCTTGGCTATTTGTCAAAAATGGGGGGACCCCATGCCATTTTTTAAATAATTTATTTAAATAATTAAAAAAAAATGGCATAGAGACTAGTGATGAGCGAATATACTCGTTACTAGAGATTTCCCGAGCACGCTCAGGTGTCCTCCGATTATTTTTTATTGCTCGGAAATTTAGTTATTATTGCCACAGCTGAATGATGTACATCTGTTAGCCAGCATAAGTACATGTGGGGGTTCTCTAGCAACCAGGCAACCCCCACATGTACTTATGCTGGCTAACAGATGTAAATCATTCAGCTACAGCAATAAAAACTAAATTTCCGAGCACTAAAAAATACTTGGAGGACACCTGAGCGTGCTCGGGAAATCTCCAGTAACGAGTATATTCACCCATCACTAATAGAGACCCGTCTATTCTTGATAACCAGCCCTGTTAATCAGCCCGCAGACGTCAGGTTTGCCTGGCTATCAAAAATAAAGGGGAACCTACACCTTTTTTATTGTTTATTCAGAGCACAGGTGCCAAATGATGAATACATCCCATCTTTGGTCTCCATGAAGTGTTATAAACTCACCTATCCCTGCTTATACATAGTTCATCTCTGTCAATATAATGGATGGTGATCTAAACTAACAAGACCCAGGTATCAGACCAATCAGCAAACAGCTTCACTGGCCAATCTCCAATCACTGACATCTGGTAAAATCTTGTAACATCTACACCTGTAACTGCTCCTGTAATTTCTACATCTGTCACTAGGCATTGCTGTACTCATTCTGTGGGTGGTGTTGGTTATGGAGGACATTACCAGAAGCTCCAGACAGCACAAGCTCTCTACAGCAAGAAATTTGTACTATTGTAAATGAGACCTGTAGTGCTATCCAGTCTGACAATATCGGTGTGTGCGCTATCCAGCTCCTTCCAGTGGCTAATAGGACAACACCGCTTCCAGCAAGCTGCCTGGGATCTGCTAGATGGAGTTGCTAGCACAAAGCCTGTCAGGAAAGCCAAAAGAAAGAGCTGCAAGCCTTCCACTGACAGTGCTCCCTGATAAATCATCTACTACTTATCACATCTGATATATCAGCTATTGTATACAGTATTCTTTTGGATAATTCTTTTATTGGGCTATTTGAACTCAAGTTGTTATTAACTTACTGATCCCAGCAAGGCAAACAGTGGGCAAGTATCGGGCAACATTCTATTCGGGTACCAGAACAGTACCCAAGCCTGGACCCCATTCAGGCTGAGGGAGCCAATGTTGATCTCCCCTTACCAGTCTGAGAATACCAGCCCCCAACTGTCTGCTTTACCTTGGCTGGTTGTCCAAAATGTGGGGAACCCCACACCTTTTTTTGCTGATTATTTATTTAAATAATTTGAAAAAAGCAGCATGGGGACCCCTTTATTCTTGAAAATCAGCTATGATAAAGTTGACAGCTGAGGGTTGCAGGCTGTAACTGTCAGTTTTATCATGTTGGATATCAAAACTAGAGGGGAACCCATACAGCCGTGCCTGCTCTCACTGTTGTTAGCGACAGCAGGCGTAGGCTGATGGGAATAGTACTCCTTCATCACCCAAGCCTCTGTGACTGGAGGTAAACCTTTTACCTCTGGTCACAGATACTGCTGCTCTAACCAGCGGTAATGATCCTACCACCAATCAGAGATGATGGTTTTTCTCATGCTGTCATGCAGATGGCAGCTGGGGAAACACCCAATGTATAGGTTCAGAGTGCCGAACCCAAACAGTACGACTTTTCTTTTCACCCATCACTAATCTCAAATGTTCCCCGTTACTGGCCATTTGTTACATTGCTTTACTTCTTTTTATTATTAGATAGTTTCCTTTGTGACCCATCTATTGTACTTTGATTACATTGTTGATTAGCCTCTTGGATCCCTTTCTAGACTTGACTTGGACTTTCTGCCTTGTTTCCTGCCTCACATCTATGTTTAACCCTATATTTGATGATTCCTATTCCTTTATGTTACTTGGTCTTTCGTTGTCCCTGACTCTCTAGTTCTTCAAGTTGCTAGCTGCTACTAAATGGATCCAACAAAGCCAGATCATTTTATGGGGTTGAAAAGGTAAATAAATACCAGAATTCCCTTGAACTTCTGAAATTGAGTGACTTTTGTCAAATCTATCTGTAGAAGCTCATTTTGAGTTGACATATCTGCTATAGAAGTTCGATGTTTTGACCCTGCTGTATTCCTCTATCTTCTCCTGAATAACCCCTGAATGCAATTAATACTTGGTCCCTTGTGACACTTCTTCCACCTGAAGCTTCTCATTAACTGTTTAGTAAAAGGTGAAAGATTTTTACTTTCTGAAGAAAAGCCAGAGCCATTAACTCTTTAAACTTCCACTAACATCTTATATTAGCTACACTTTTAGACCTAAGTTTTCCTTTGGTCGTATCTTTAGGTTGAAAACCAGTTATGTTAGTTTATATCAGTCAATGCACTCATTTGATGAGCTTTTTTGTACTTAGAAGTGAGAACACTGCAGCTCTGTGCAATATGACAACACTAGTCCCATAGACATCACCATGGGGCTAAGAAAAGATCCCACTAAATTCATATAAAATAAAAAATATTTTTATTGACAATAAATACAAGATAAAAAAACAGTTGATATATTCCGAGATAACCATAATAGGGGACACCAATAAATAATATAGACACTGGTATTAAGCGTAAGTATATAGCAACTACCTACATTTAAAACATAGTAATGGATAACAAAAATCCTATATCAGTGGTGCTAAAAATATACCAGCTAAAGTCTATTCTATAAAGAAATAAATGGAGGTCTGCAACAAATCTATATACCTGGGACCCTATGGGATTCCAATGCCAGAGTTGGAAAATCAAAATTATCCCAAGCCATGATAGGAACCAATTACAATGAGCTAAACAAGCCTCAAAAGATGCAGGGGAATATTGTATTCAGTATGACTATAATGTAGAGTATATATTACCTGCTGCAGAGCTTTCCCAGGCGTCCCCTCACCCCGAAGCATGTTTTGCCGCCAGCTTCTTCCAGGGGTGTGTCTTATTGGACACCATCGCTATAAAAATCTGGCCGCCCTTCACCCTGACACGCCCCCGGAAGAAGCTGGCAGCGAAACGCGTGTCGGGGTGAGGGGATGCCTGGAAAAGCTCTGCCCAAGGCATCTCTTGATATTTGGTTGAAGAATCTAAGTATAGAGGTTGACAAATGGGAGGATGAGGAAATTTTTGAGAGACACCAAGGATTATGACATGCATAGAATACACCGTTGGCAATATAAGAAAATGGATAATGCCACACAGCAGGGATCTCAAGATGTATCGGATGCTTCCAGTATCTTGGGAAGCGAAAGTGATAGATCCACTGGTGAATTTAGTTAGGGTCGGGATTTTCATCTACGTAGTGGGCACATCGCAAGTATCCTGACATGTTTAACAAATCTCAAAGACCTAAGAAACAAAAGGGTCAACTGAAGGTGATTAACCTGTCTTCACATATTTTGACACCTACGCAGCGTAGTCTCTTGGAACGGGTACTCACCTTTTCACCTTCTTCCCATTTAAACGCCTTTACTGCCATAAAGGATCTGAATCATTTTTCTCGCAAAATACTGTTAAAAAGGCTACATTTTAAACCTGATGATCTGAGTTACAGTCGTTCTAGCATTATGGAGTATGAGGAGACGGTGCACATTTTAGAAACCCTCCTTGAGGAAAATGAACCGCAAGAGGTGAGTTCGATCCCATCTCGACCTTTTGTGAAATCACAAACCTTTCCCCCTTTGAACTTGTCCTCAGCAATAGAAATATTTACCCGGCTTGTCATGGTGATGTCTATGGGACTAGTGTTGTCATAGTGTTCGAAGTGCCCTAAGTGATTTTTGGGACATTTGGTAATTTAGCTCTGTGCAATATGCAGTTGTCATTCTGAAGTATTGACTCCAATGCTAAGAGCCATTGGCTAACAGATGCCTAAGTCAATGGGTTGTAGCCCTTGACTTAAGAGAATAAGAACTAAGGGCCTTTTTGTAGAATAAGTTGTGTTTTGAAGGCACTATCTTAAATTACATATAATATGGTGTTTAATTATATATCATCATTATATTTTGATAAACACCAGTGATACCTCTGCTGTTTTTAGTATCCAATTATTACCAAATTCACTGTACTGAAACATTATTCTTCATTTTAGTACATAAACATATGTCAATATCAAAGTTACAGTTATAGATATCCATGTACTGCAATTCTATCAGTGCAGTCTTTAGCTCAGAAAATTCTAATGTATAAGCCATTTATGCATTACATAATTGATCTTCTACTTTCTATGAGATCTGTAGGCCCTAGTACATATTGATATAAGTTGGCTGCATTGGTGCTGCATCTAGTTTAACATGGCAGTTAATTTTATGCCAATCATCTAACTTATTTTTCTACATGAAAATTTAGTTATCATTACATTTAAAAAATTACCAGCTTTCTAGTTTTCAAATCTATTCAGTTTCATGAATACTTTAGTCAATATAGAAAAATATTTGGTAAGTAATAGTACATATTGCTTCTTTTTTCAATGTGTCTAAATTTGACAATAAATGATAATGACTAAAAACTAGAGTTGAGCATATCTCCAGAAATTTAATCAGGCAGAGCCACTCAAGGGAGGAGATTTGATTTGCAGTGAATAAAGTCAACTAACAAGGGAATAGGTTAAATAAAACCTGATATACTCACCTCTCTTCAGCACTCCCCGCGTATTTCCTCTTTCATTCTTTTTCCTTCCGATTTGCTCCTCTACCTTCTTTTAATGATCTCCTGTTCCTTCTTTATCTCCTTCAGTCTTGCAATGGGCCCCACTGCTGACTAGGCCTCACTAATCACATAGGATGTGACGCATGTCATTGACATGGGTTGCGACCCACATGATCAATTGAGATATAGACAGTGACTACACTTTTCAGAAGAAAGATAAGACAAAGCCAATTTAGAGTGTAGGATGAGAGGTAGTGGTGGGAAAAGACAGGTATTTGGAGGACCAAGGATAGTATAACAGTTTATTGTTTATTTTTAAATCCAGATATTTTGCTGGATTCACTGAAAATGAAATCTTAAAAATTCAGATTTCTTAGCATCAAAAATTTGTGGAAATTTGTAGTAAATTTGATTACCTTCGAATTGATTCACTCACTTTTACTTGAAATAATACAACGCTAAGAGGCAGCAATTATAGGTGAAGTTACGTGAAACTTGCTGAAAAAAAACCTTAATGCATGATATGTAGAATATCAAAAAACATTAGCTCACATGGAGAGACAGAGAGAGAGTGTGTGTTAAAATATTTGAAGTATTCTGGTCCTAATGTAATGCAATCCTTACATTAGTTTCCATTCTATTGATTTAGCTGTTGAATTTAGCTCGCTAGCTTTCAGTAAAAGCCATTATCCTATATAATCTGTCAGTCTGGGAAACACATTATTGTTCTTTTTTTTATATCTATTCACATCAAAGTAAATGTAACTTATGCTGCTAAATGAAAGAAACCACAATGGTTGGTTTCATTTTTGATGGAAATGCTTTTGGTTAATTGAGTATCTTAATGACTGTTGAGTATTTGTGCTCTATATATAACTACAGCTTTGATTTTTTCAATGTCACCTTGAGTATGATGCTAGTCATTTTTTGCCAAGTAGGTAAGGTTTACAGTACACAACTCAAAGTTTATTCAGTACTGTGTAAAATTTGTAGGCACCTGTAGAAAAAATGTAAGTAAGAATGCTTAAAGGGAACCTGCCACCATGAAAATGCAGTCTTTTCTACCGGCGCGCCCCATGTATCCGGGTTCCCTCTGCAGCTTATTCGGCAAGCCTTATAGCTTTCTGAATAAGCGGGGTCCGAAGAAATTCACTCAACTCTAGTCATTGCAACTAAGGATGAGTGGACCCTTGGATGTTCGGAATCGTTGGGTTTGACTGAACTGCAGTCCAAACCCAGTCTCCATAGAAGTCAATAGGTAACTAAACTTTGGTGTTGTAAAATGGTAATAGCAAGAGCAGTTGGGCTGCAAAAGGAAGCAAAAAGGCAAAATGGGGGTAAGAGCAGGACAATTGCCCTGCAAACAAAAGTAGATAGGGAAATGACTTATATGGGTTTTCGCACGAACATAGTTAATTTTAAAGTTTATTTTAATCAATACAACTTGAAATAATAATAATTTCCACAATTGGATGTGTTAAAAAAATGCTCTTGTGAGATAATCTTATAAATGTGCCCCTGCTTTGTACTGTGTAATACCTGTGTCTGAACATACAGGGACATGGTATGACCATACCTCAGCTCCTTGGCAGGAGAGGAAGTTAGAGAATATACAGACAGTACAACACGGTAGCATAGCTAATTCTTTTTGTGAGATAAAGCATTTCCCTGCCTGTTTTTAAAAAATATTTTAAATCAAACAAATAATTATTTGCGATCCCATGCTGTCCTGTAGGTACACTTTTGTTGCTTCCTCCCCTGCCCAGGAGATATAGTATGATCAGATCATATTCCATGCACGGTCAGAAACAACAATTACACAGTACACAGCAGGGGCACATTTTTAAGATTATTTCAGCACAGGAACATTTTTTTAAACACATCCAATTGTGGAAATTATTATTCCAAGATCTATTGATTAAAATGAAATTTGTTCATGGGACAACCTTTTTAAAATAACATAGAATAAAAATAATAAAAACTAATAATCTTGAACCCGGAGGTAGAGGAGGAGGTGGAGGTGGATGTAGAGGCGAGGAGGAGGAGGTAGCCAACACTGTTTTTGTGTTTTCATGTTTGTTTGTTTGTTGTTATTTTGGGGAGGCCTCAAAACATTGGTAATGGCAAATAGAATTCACAAATTGTGGTGGAGTATAGCAATGGCTTGGAGGGACTGTTATACCTCTGCAAAGGTACGTACAATTCCTGTGGTATCCACGCGTGTTTCATTTTACCGAATGTGAGCTTGCTCATGTTGGCTGTAAACAGAGGGATGAGCCTGAATGTGTTTACACTCCCTGCTATGCTAACCACACATTCTGACATTACACTTGTGGCAGGGCAGGCTAGCACCTGCAAGGCGTAAAGGGCAAGCTCAGGCCATATGACAAATTGGCAAATTACACCCACAGAGGCTGTTTGGCAAAATATACCTACATTGGCTGTTTTGTAGCGTCTACTCACATAGGTTGCTTTGCAGAGTACACCCACAAAGGCTGTTTTCAGAGTGCCCCCAAACAGGCTGCTTTGCAAAGATCACCCACACAGGTGTGCTTGGAGGAGTAGTGAGAGGATCTGCATCCGTAGCGCAGTCCAAAAGGGGGAGATGTCACGATAATGTAAAATACCATGGTCTGAGGGATTTTTGCACATGTGACCATGGTCCTAGACACACGCTGCAGCTTTGACCCCCTTCCCTTCCAACCCCACTGCATTCGCTGGTATGGATACATAGCCCTATGGCAGAGACACTGTAACTTGAAACTCCAGTGTGGGGCTCTGACCCCCTTCTCAAAGCCAGGAATGTGTGCACTAATCCTTTGTCTGAAACTCATGTGCTTGCTGTATGTGGGGGAGATATTAAAGAAGCCATAATGCAACGCCAGTGTATGATAGAGATATGACAGTTACATATTTGGCACATGCTTTGACAGAGCTTCGCTACAGCACCTTTTGCTAAATTCTAGCATCAAAAGAACCCAAGAAATGGATTTCTTCTGAACAGAGTAGAATAGCTAGTCCGAGTTTGGAATCATTAGAAAGCTAATTTCAATATAAGATGAGTGATGTGTGTGCCGTTATTCTACTAGGTTCTCAAGCCAAGTTTTTAAAGGTTTTATTGAGTATTATAAGTTTTCTTACCAAAATGTGCACCCTGGCAGCCAAGGGAGGGTGAAGGTAAACCAGCCCCTTTAGTGATGTCACAAGCCCAGAAATATAAGTTACTGCACTAAGCCCAGCCTTCATTCTTGCCTGGGACGCTGCTGCAACAAGACCCTCTGTAATGTATTGTGATGTCTGGCTCCTCCCACCAGCATGGTTAGCCTGGAATGATCAAAGCAAAATGTGAGTGTTAATTTCTGTTTTAATCCTCTTTTTTGTAGTTGCAATATACATATGATTGTCTCCTTTATAATATCTTTTTATACCTTGTAAGCACTGCCTAATTTTTCATGGAGTAAGATATATAATTGCTAGTTTGTCTCTCTCTGCTCTATAACAAACTGTGTGTCCTCTGAGGTGAATTACGCTACTGATTTGGGTTGGCTCTGAACCTGTTAACCTTTGGTGCAATCGGAGCTGGTGGAATGGCACTTGGTTCTGTACATTTGGGAATCTGTGTGGCATTGTTAATTATTGTTCCTGCCTGAGTGGGAGTAGTTAAATCGCCCTCGCTGCAGTGAGCCCAATCACCAGTACATAGCAGGCAGCCTTTCTGCCAACTAATTACCCTAGGTAGCCACAAAGAGAAAAAAAGGAGTATTTTAGGTATCAAAATTTATTATATATATGCTGTGGAAGTACAAACATTAATCACATAGATATGCCTTAATTAGAAACGACGTATAAAGTGCATGCAGGATGTGGACAGAAAGTCCCACTGGTGAATGGGGCCCAAATAATCCGATACGCTGCACAGAGGTGCAGCGAAAGAGTAATTGCGGACTCCTTTTTTTCTCTTTGTGGCTATATTTATATGGAGTGGGTGGCCTTTTTTGTAGGCCTGGGGTTACTTGACACTATTATGTGTTAATTTGCCCCTCTTTTGCCGTTTCTGCTGGCAACATGTTTTCTGGTTATATTTTAATTACCCTAGGTGCAGTACCTAATCTGTCCTGAGGGTAAGGGGGCGCTAGAGAGCTGCAGGCTCCAAACTGGAACTGGGAAGTGGGATATAGATAAATCCACTTCAGTAGGAACCAGGGGGCAACCAAACAACCCCGGTTCGTGACAAATTGGTGTGAGTAGTGGGGACGATAAAGATATCCTCCCCGGGATCCCTGACATACTTCTGGGATCCATGAACTAGTGTTGGTAGCATGGTGTGAACCGTGACATTTAGCTTCTTGTGCATTTGGACTTAAAGCTCTTTGTATTTTAAACAAAAAAAAACACTTTATATGATTTCAGCATAGATTATTTTTGTGCATGCTTTTTAGCAGCAGTTTACATTTACCAAGCACTTTTCAGAATTCAATCATGCTTGCATTTCATGTGTATGTGTAGCTATAGCACACTACATTTATACTAAGTACTTCATCTGCATTTGAAGCTATAATACATTGTATGCACAATTAGCACTTTTTGGATTATATTACAGGCTCTACTTTGTACGCTCTCTAGCAGCATTTTTTATTGTTAATTTTTTTTGCATTTAGTATCTATCCATGTGAACTAGGACTTTAACTGAGTCTAAGATGAACTAAGGTCTCCCTAGACTGCTATTTGATTTCCAAGCCTCTGATTTGGCATTTACTTTCTTATTTGTTCTCGAATGTTCTAATTTATTCATGTTTAATAATAAAAAAACTTTTTTTATTTATTCTTTATTCTTGTACCTAAGCTCTCTTTTCTTTTGAGGTAATTTATACGTTAGAGTTGTGTACACTATTGTGTTTTTGGGGTATTGTATATCAGTTTAAAGTCAAAAGTTTGTATACATTTCATTAGTGTTTGCTACCATTGTCCTTAAACTGAATGACTTGGGTCAAACATTTGGGATATCCTTCCACAAGCTTCTCACAATAGCTGATTGGAATTTGGACCCATTCCTCCTGACAAAACTGGTGTAACTGATCCAGGTTTGTAGATCGCCTTGCTCTCACCTGTCTTTTCAGCTTTGCCCATAAATTTTTAATAGGATTCAGATCAGGGCTTTGTGATAGCCACTCCAAAATATTTATTTTGTTATCCTTAAGCCACTTTTTTATCATTTTGGCAGTATGTTCTGGTCATTGTCCATTTAGAAGACCTATAACTTCCTGGCAGATGTCATGAGATGTTGCTTCAGTATTGACACATAATCTTTTTTTGCCATGATGCCATCTGTGTTGTGAAGTACAACAGTCACTCATGCAGCAAAATAACCCCACAACATGATGCTGCCACCCCTGTGCTTCACAGTTGGGATTGTATTCTTAAGCTTCCAAGCTTCTACCTTTTTCCTCTAAACATAACGTTGGTCATTATGCCCAAAAACTTCAATTTTAGTTTTATCAGACCACAGGACATCCCTCCAAACATTATGGTCTGTGTTCCTTTGTGCATTTGCAAACATTAATCTGGCTTTTTTATGTTTGTTTTGGAGCAATGGCTTCTTCCTGGCAGAGTGGCCTTTCAGCCCATGTTGATACAGTACTCTTTTCACTGTGGATATTGACAAAAGCTTCAAACTCAGAAGCTTCCAAATGCATGACATCATCATATGGGCAGTACAGAATTAGTTAAAGGCATAGCAATCTTAGTGGATGTAAATTTTTGACTTTGCAGTAAGTAATAAAATAACCAATAAATGACTTCACCCAACCACTAACCATGAGTGGAGAAAAAGATTTGGTGTTATCTTTCATATTCTCTGAAAAACGTCCAAGAAATGAAAAATTCTGCCAGGGTATGTAAGCTTTTGAGCACAACTGTGGTATAGATAGATCTAAAGATGTCAGTCACATATACAGTACATACATATACAGTTGTGCTCAAAAGTTTACATACCCCTGCAGAATGTTTGCTTTCTTTGTTTTTTTTTCATAGTATATGAATGATAACATCAAACCCTTTTCTCCACTCATGGTTAGTGGTTGGGTGAAGCCATTTATTGTCAAACTATTGTGTTTTCTCTTTCTAAATCATAACAACCCAAAACATCCAAAAAAGCATCATGAAAAGCAAAAATTCTGATGGGGTATGATTTTAAATGCACTTTAAGCCTGTGACTGTCATTGGTAAGAACTACCCATTTTTGTGTCTCTGGATATAAAGATGGATTTTGGACTTATGTGCTTTTAATGAAAATGAAATAAAAGTTATTTTTTATGGATATCACCCATGCTGGACTTCAGCTTCACCTTGATACTACTTGCAGCACTGCATGATCCACACGGTGGGACTGGAGAGAAGGTGAGCTGATTTTTGTTGCTTCTTTTTTAACAAATATAATGCTTGAGATTCTCAACTAGCAAAGGAAGGTCAAGTTTATAGGTTATCTAATCAGCCAAACTGTTTTCAGCTGTGCTAACATACTTGCACAAGGATTTTCAAAGGTATTCTAACCATCCATTAGCCTTCTTACGCAGTTAGCAAACACAAAGTACCATAAGAACACTGGAGTGATGGTAGTTGGAATTGTGCTTCTATACACCTATGAAGATATTGCATTACAAACCAGACGTTTGCAGCTAGAATAGTCATTTACCACATTATCAATGTATGGAGTGTATTTCTGAATCATTTAATGTTAGCTTCATTGGAAAAAAAATGTGCTTTTCTTTTAAAAATAAGGAAAAGTGACCCTAAACTTTGGAACGGTGTATGTTTGCATCGAGAAGATCTGAAAACATGGTACAAGTTATCTGAGCACACAAATATCAAAGGCTGTCCAAAATTTTACATCAGCCCATTTTCCTTTTTGTAATTTTTAAAATGTAAATATATATATTTTCCGTCTACAATAGAAAGGAAATGTGTCATCTTTAACTTTAGGCCTTGTAGAGATCATTTCATCTTCACCTTGCATAACTGTTCACATTAATAGTAGTATTGACCAGGGGTGCCAAAACTTTTACATGACACTGTTCATACAAGAAAAATGTGGATTTTTTTTAACAATACATGAGATAGCACATATCAAAGTATATAATTTTATTCAGCTCCCTATGACTTGCATGCCAATATAAATGATTCAGGTAGGTTGATTATTCTGACAGATTCCCTTTAAAGGAGTTTTCCCACAAACAAAGTACATTTTAATTAATGGATCCTTTAATAATAATAATAATAATAATAATAATAATAATAATATTAATAATCTAATATATAATTGCCTAGAATACTACTTCCTGCAATTTGTGCCAACTTCCGTGGCTTTGTCCGGAGCTAATGTCCGGAGATAATGTCCGGAGCTAATGTCCGGAGCTAATGTCCGGAGATAAGTGACGTCACCAGTGTCCTACACCCAGGCAGAGCACAGGGGCCCCAGGCAGCATATGGGGCCCCAGGCAGAGCACAGTGACCCCAGGCAGAGCACAGAGGCCCCAGGCAGCATATGGGGCCCCAGGCAGAGCACAGGGGCCCCAGGCAGGCTATGGGGCCCCAGGCAGAGCACAGTGGCCCCAGGCAGAGCACAGGGGCCCCAGGCAGCATATGGGGCCCCAGGCAGAGCACAGGGGCCCCAGGCAGCATATGGGGCAACAGGCAGAGCACAGGGGCCCCAGGCAGAAAATGGGGCCCCAGGCAGAGCACAGGGGCCCCAGGCAGAGCACAGTGGCCCCAGGCAGAGCACAGGGGCCCCAGGAAGAGCACAGGGGCCCCAGGCAGCATATGGGGCCCCAGGCAGAGCACAGGGGCCCCAGGCAGCATATGGGGCCCCAGGCAGAGCACAGTGGCCCCAGGCAGAGCACACACCAAATCGGAGGCCGAGGGGCCCCGCCAACCAAATCGGAGGAAGAGGAGCCCCGCCCGCCAAATCGAAGGCCGAGCGGCCCCGCCCACCAAAGCAGAGGCTGAGGGGCCCGGCCCCGCCCACCAAAGCGGAGGCCGAGGGGCCCCGACCACCACATCGGAGGCCGAGGGGCCCCGCCCACCAAATCGGAGGCCGAGGGTCCCCACCCACCAAATCGTAGGCCGAGGGTCCCCGCCCACCAAATCGGAGGCCGAGAGTCCCCGCCCACCAAATCGGAGGCCGAGGGTCCCGCCCACCAAATCGGAGGCCGAGGGTCCCCGCCCACCAAATCGGAGGCCGAGGGGCCCCACCAACCAAATCGGAGGCCGAGGGGCCCCGCCCACCAAATCGGAGGCCGAGGGGCCCCGCCCACCAAATCAGAGGCCGAGGGTCCCCGACCACCAAATCGGAGGCCGAGGGTCCCTGCCCACCAAATCGGAGGCCGAGGGTCCCCGCCCACCAAATCGGAGGCCGAGGGTCCCCGCCCACCAAATTGGAGGCCGAGGGTCCCCGCCCACCAAATCGGAAGCCGAGGGTCCCCGCCCACCAAATCGGAGGCCGAGGGGCCCCACCAACCAAATCGGAGGCTGAGGGGCCCCGCCCACCAAATCGGAGGCCGAGGGTCCCCGCCCACCAAATCGGAGGCCAAAGGGCCCCACCAACCAAATCGGAGGCCGAGGGGCCCCGCCCACCAAATCGGAGGCCGAGGGTCCCCGCCCACCAAATCGGAGGCCGAGAGTCCCCGCCCACCAAATCGGAGGATAAGGGGCCCCGCCAACCAAATCGGAGGCCGAGGGGCCCCGCCAACCAAATCGGAGGCCGAGGAGCCCCGCCCAACAAATCGAAGGCCGAGCGGCCCCGCCCACCAAATCAGAGGCCGAGGGTCCCCGACCACCAAATCGGAGGCCGAGGGTCCCTGCCCACCAAATCGGAGGCCGAGGGTCCCCGCCCACCAAATCGGAGGCCGAGGGTCCCCGCCCACCAAATCGGAGGCCGAGCGGCTCCGCCCACCAAAGCAGAGGCCGAGGGGCCTGGCCCCGCCCACCAAAGCGGAGGCCGAGGGGCCCCGCCCACCACATCAGAGGCCGAGGGTCCCCGACCACCAAATCGGAGGCCGAGGGTCCCTGCCCACCAAATCGGAGGCCGAGGGTCCCCGACCACCAAATCGGAGGCCAAGGGTCCCTGCCCACCAAATCGGAGGCCGAGGGTCCCCGCCCACCAAATCGGAGGCCGAGGGTCCCCGCCCACCAAATCGGAGGCCGAGCGGCTCCGCCCACCAAAGCGGAGGCCGAGGGGCCTGGCCCCGCCCACCAAAGCAGAGGCCGAGGGGCCCCGCCCACCACATCAGAGGCCGAGGGTCCCCGACCACCAAATCGGAGGCCGAGGGTCCCTGCCCACCAAATCGGAGGCCGAGGGTCCCCGCCCACCAAATCGGAGGCCGAGGGTCCCCGCCCACCAAATCGGAGGCCGAGCGGCTCCGCCCACCAAAGCGGAGGCCGAGGGGCCTGGCCCCGCCCACCAAAGCGGAGGCCGAGGGGCCCCGCCCACCACATCAGAGGCCGAGGGTCCCCGACCACCAAATCGAAGGCCGAGCGGCCCCGCCCACCAAATCAGAGGCCGAGGGTCCCCGACCACCAAATCGGAGGCCGAGGGTCCCTGCCCACCAAATCGGAGGCCGAGGGTCCCCGCCCACCAAATCGGAGGCCGAGGGTCCCCGCCCACCAAAGCGGAGGCCGAGGGGCCCCGCCCACCACATCGGAGGCCAAAGGGCCCCGCCCACCAAATCGGAGGCCGAGGGTCCCCGCCCACCAAATTGGAGGCCGAGGGTCCCCACCCACCAAATCAGAGGCCGAGGGTCCCCGCCCACCAAATTGGAGGCCGAGGGTCCCCGCCCACCAAATCGGAAGCCGAGGGTCCCCGCCCACCAAATCGGAGGCCGAGGGGCCCCACCAACCAAATCGGAGGCTGAGGGGCCCCGCCCACCAAATCGGAGGCCGAGGGTCCCCGCCCACCAAATCGGAGGCCAAAGGGCCCCACCAACCAAATCGGAAAGCCGAGGGGCCCCGCCCACCAAATCGGAGGCCGAGGGTCCCCGCCCACCAAATCGGAGGCCGAGAGTCCCCGCCCACCAAAGCGGAGGATAAGGGGCACCGCCAACCAAATCGGAGGCCGAGGGGCCCCGCCAACCAAATCGGAGGCCGAGGAGCCCCGCCCAACAAATCGAAGGCCGAGCGGCAACGCCCACCAAAGCGGAGGCCGAGGGGCCCGGCCCCGCCCACCAAAGCGGAGGCCGAGGGGCCCCGACCACCAAATCGGAGGCCGAGGGGCCCCGCCCACCAAATCGGAGGCCGAGGGTCCCCGCCCACCAAATCGGAGGCCGAGGGTCCCCGCCCACCAAATCGGAGGCCGAGGGTCACCGCCCACCAAATCGGAGGCCGAGGGTCCCCGCCCACCAAATTGGAGGCCGAGGGTCCCCGCCCACCAAATCGGAGACCGAGGGTCCCCGCCCACCAAATTGGAGGCCGAGGGTCCCCGCCCACCAATCAGAGGCCGAGGGGCCCCGCCTACCAATTCGGAGGCTGAGGGTCCCCGCCCACCAAATCGGAGGCCGAGGGTTCCCGCCCACCAAATCGGAGGCCGAGGGGCCCCGCCCACCAAATCGGAGGCCGGGGGTCCCCGCCCACCAAATCGGAGGCCAAGGGGCCCCGCCCACCACATCGGAGGCCGATGAGCCCCGCCCACCAAATCGGAGGCCGAGGGTCCCCGCCCACCACATCGGAGGCCGAGGGTCCCCGCCCACCAAATCAGAGGCCGAGGGGCCCCGCCCACCAAAGCGGAGGCCGAGGGTCCCCGACCACCAAATCGGAGGCCGAGGGTCCCTGCCCACCAAATCGGAGGCCGAGGGTCCCCGCCCACCAAATCGGAGGCCGAGGGTCCCCACCCACTAAATCGGAGGCCGAGAGTCCCCGCCCACCAAATCGGAGGCCGAGGGGCCCCGCCAACCAAATCGGAGGCCGAGGGGCCCCGCCAACCAAATCGGAGGCCGAGGGGCCCCGCCCACCAAATCGGAGGCCGAGTGTCCCCGCCCACCAAATCGGAGGCCGAGGGTCCCCGCCCACCAAATCGGAGGCCGAGGGTCACCGCCCACCAAATCGGAGGCCGAGGGTCCCCGCCCACCAAATTGGAGGCCGAGGGTCCCCGCCCACCAAATCGGAGGCCGAGGGTCCCCGCCCACCAAATTGGAGGCCGAGGGTCCCCGCCCACCAATCGGAGGCCGAGGAGCCCCGCCTACCAAATCGGAGGCCGAGGGTCCCCGCCAACCAAATCGGAGGCCGAGGGGCCCCGCCCACTAAATCGGAGGCCGGGGGTCCCCGCCCACCAAATCGGAGGCCAAGGGGCCCCGCCCACCACATCGGAGGCCGATGAGCCCCGCCCACCAAATCGGAGGCCGAGGGTCCCCGCCCACCAAATCGGAGGCCGAGGGTCCCCGCCCACCAAATCGGAGGCCGAGGGTCCCCGACCACCAAATCGGAGGCCGAGGGTCCCTGCCCACCAAATCGGAGGCCGAGGGTCCCCGCCCACCAAATCGGAGGCCGAGGGTCCCCACCCACCAAATCGGAGGCCGAGAGTCCCCACCCACCAAATCGGAGGCCGAGGGGCCCCGCCAACCAAATTGGAGGCCGAGGGGCCCCGCCAACCAAATCGGAGGTCGAGGAGCCCCGCCCACCAAATTGAAGGCCGAGTGGCCCCGCCCACCAAAGCGGAGGCTGAGGGGCCCGGCCCCGCCCACCAATGCGGAGGCCGAGGGTCCCCACCCACCAAATCGGAGGCCGAGGGTCCCCGCCCACCAAATCGGAGGCCGAGGGTACCCGCCCACCAAATTGGAGGCCGAGGGTCCCCGCCCACCAAATTGGAGGCCGAGGGTCCCCGCTCACCAAATCGGAGGCCGAGGGGCCCCACCAACCAAATTGGAGGCCGAGGGGCCCCGCCCACCAAATCGGAGGCCGAGGGTCCCTGCCCACCAAATCGGAGGCCGAGGGGCCCCGCCAACCAAATCGGAGGCCGAGGGGCCCCGCCCACCAAATCGAAGGCCGAGGGGCCCCGCCCACCACATCGGATGCCGATGGGCCCCGCCCACCAAATCGGAGGCCGAGGGTCCCCGCCCACCAAATCGGAGGCCGAGGGTCCCCGCCCACCAAATCGGAGGCCGAGGGTCCCCGCCCACCAAATCGGAGGCCGAGGGTCCACACCAACCAAATCGGAGGCAGAGGGGCCCCGCCCACCAAATCGAAGGCCGAGGGGCCCCGCCCACCAAAGCGGAGGCCGAGGGTCCCCGCACACCAAATTGGAGGCAGAGGGACCCCGCCCACCAAATCGGAGGCCGAGGGGCCCCGCCCACCAAAGCGGAGGCCGAGGGTCCCCAACCACCAAATCGGAGGCCGAGGGTCCCTGCCCACCAAATCGGAGGCCGAGGGTCCCCGCCCACCAAATCGGAGGCCGAGGGTCCCCACCCACCAAATCGGAGGCCGAGAGTCCCCGCCCACCAAATCGGAGGCCGAGGGGCCCCGCCAACCAAATCGGAGGCCGAGGGGCCCCGCCAACCAAATCGGAGGCCGAGGGGCCCCGCCCACCAAATCGGAGGCCGAGGGTCCCCGCCCACCAAATCAGAGGCCGAGGGTCCCCGCCCACCAAATTGGAGGCCGAGGGTCCCCGCCCACCAAATCGGAGGCCGAGGGTCCCCGCCCACCAAATTGGAGGCCGAGGGTCCCCGCCCACCAATCGGAGGCCGAGGAGCCCCGCCTACCAAATCGGAGGCCGAGGGTCCGCGCCAACCAAATCGGAGGCCGAGGGGCCCCGCCCACCAAATCGGAGGCCGGGGGTCCCCGCCCACCAAATCGGAGGCCAAGGGGCCCCGCCCACCACATCGGAGGCCGATGAGCCCCGCCCACCAAATCGGAGGCCGAGGGTCCCCGCCCACCAAATCGGAGGCCGAGGGTCCCCGCCCACCAAATCGGAGGCCGAGGGTCCCCGACCACCAAATCGGAGGCCGAGGGTCCCTGCCCACCAAATCGGAGGCCGAGGGTCCCCGCCCACCAAATCGGAGGCCGAGGGTCCCCGCCCACCAAATCGGAGGCCGAGAGTCCCCACCCACCAAATCGGAGGCCGAGGGGCCCCGCCAACCAAATTGGAGGCCGAGGGGCCCCGCCAACCAAATCGGAGGCCGAGGAGCCCCGCCCACCAAATCGAAGGCCGAGTGGCCCCGCCCACCAAAGCGGAGGCTGAGGGGCCCGGCCCCGCCCACCAATGCGGAGGCCGAGGGTCCCCACCCACCAAATCAGAGGCCGAGGGTCCCCGCCCACCAAATCGGAGGCCGAGGGTACCCGCCCACCAAATTGGAGGCCGAGGGTCCCCGCCCACCAAATTGGAGGCCGAGGGTCCCCGCCCACCAAATCGGAGGCCGAGGGGCCCCACCAACCAAATTGGAGGCCGAGGGGCCCCGCCCACCAAAGCGGAGGCCGAGGGTCCCCGCACACCAAATTGGAGGCAGAGGGACCCCGCCCACCAAATCGGAGGCCGAGGGGCCCCGCCCACCAAAGCAGAGGCCGAGGGTCCCCAACCACCAAATCGGAGGCCGAGGGTCCCTGCCCACCAAATCGGAGGCCGAGGGTCCCCGCCCACCAAATCGGAGGCCGAGGGTCCCCGCCCACCAAATCGGAGGCCGAGAGTCCCCGCCCACCAAATCGGAGGCCGAGGGGCCCCGCCAACCAAATCGGAGGCCGAGGGGCCCCACCAACCAAATCGGAGTCCGAGGAGCCCCACCCACCAAATCGAAGGCCGAGCGGCCCCGCCCACCAAAGCGTAGGCCGAGGGGCCCGGCCCCGCCCACCAAAGCGGAGGCCGAGGGGCCCCGCCCACCACATCGGAGGCCGAGGGGCCCCGCCCACCAAATCAGAGGCCGAGGGTCCCCACCCACCAAATCGGAGGCCGAGGGTCCCCGCCCACCAAATCGGAGGCCGAGGGTCCCCGCCCACCAAATTGGAGGCCGAGGGTCCCCGCCCACCAAATCGGAGGCCGAGGGTCCCCGCCCACCAAATCGGAGGCCGAGGGGCCCCACCAACCAAATCGGAGGCCGAGGGGCCCCGCCCACCAAATCGGAGGCCGAGGGTCCCTGCCCACCAAATCGGAGGCCGAGGGGCCCCGCCAACCAAATCGGAGGCCGAGGGGCCCCGCCCACCAAATCGGAGGCCGAGGGGCCCCGCCCACCAAATCGGAGGCCGAGGGTTCCCGCCCACCAAATCGGATAAGGGGCCCCGCCCACCAAATCGGAGGCCGAGGGGCCCCACCAACCAAATCGGAGGCTGAGGAGCCCCGCCCACCAAATCGAAGGCCGAGCGGCCCCGCCCACCAAAGCAGAGGCAGAGGGACCCCGCCCACCAAATCGGAGGCCGTGGGGCCCCGCCATCCATTGCGGAGGCCGAGGGTCCCCGCCCACCAAATCGGAGGCAGAGGGGCCCCGCCCACCAAATCGGAGGCCGAGGGGCCCCACCCACCAAAGCGGAGGCCGAGGGTCCCCGCCCACCAAATCGGAGGTCGAGGGTCCCCGCCCACCAAATCGGAGGCCGAGGGTCCCCACCCACCAAATCGGAGGCCGGTCCCCGCCCACCAAATCAGAGGCCGAGGGTCCCCACCCACCAAATCGGAGGACGAGGGGCCCCACCAACCAAATCGGAGGCCGAGGAGCCCCGCCCACCAAAAGTAAGTGCGGCCCCAAAAGTAAGTGCGCCCCCGGGTGCAAAAGTAAGTGCGCCCCCGGGTGCAAAAGTAAGTGCGCCCCCGGGTGCAAAGGTAAGTGCGCCCCCGGGTGCAAAAGTAAGTGCGCCCCCGGGTGCAAAAGTAAGTGCGCCCCCGGGTGCAAAAGTAAGTGCGCCCCTGGGTGCAAAAGTAAGTGCGCCTCCGGGTGCAAAAGTAAGTGCGCCCCCGGGTGCAAAACTTAGCGCGCCCCCGGCCCCGGGTGCAAAAGTAAGCGCGCCCCCCAGTCCCGTGTGTGAAAAGTGCTGCTGTAAAGCTGGTAGCGCTGTTCAAGCACCATGTATTTCCTTCAGGAAATGCCCATCTAATATATAATTGCCTAGAATACTACTTCCTGCAATTTGTGCCAACTTCCGTGGCTTTGTCCGGAGCTAATGTCCGGAGATAATGTCCGGAGCTAATGTCCGGAGACAATGTCCGGAGCTAATGTCCAGAGCTAATGTCCGGAGATAAGTGACGTCACCAGTGTCCTACACCCAGGCAGAGCACAGGGGCCCCAGGCAGCATATGGGGCCCCAGGCAGAGCACAGTGGCCCCAGGCAGAGCACAGGGGCCCCAGGCAGCATATGGGGCCCCAGGCAGAGCACAGTGGTCCCAGGCAGAGCACAGGGGCCCCAGGCAGCCTATGGGGCCCCAGGCAGAGCATAGTGGCCCCAGGCAGAGCACAGGGGCCCCAGGCAGCATATGGGGCCCCAGGCAGAGCACAGGGGCCCCAGGCAGCATATGGGGCCCCAGGCAGAGCACAGGGGGCCCAGGCAGCATATGGGGCCCCAGGCAGTGCACAGTGGCCCCAGGCAGAGCACAGGGGCCCCAGGCAGAAAATGGGGCCCCAGGCAGAGCACAGGGGCCCCAGGCAGCATATGGGGCCCCAGGCAGAGCACAGGGGCCCCAGGCAGAGCACAGAGGCCCCAGGCAGCATATGGGGCCCCAGGCAGAGCACAGGGGCCCCAGGCAGCATATGGGGCCCCAGGCAGAGCACAGTGGCCCCAGGCAGAGCACAGGGGCCCCAGGCAGAACATGGGGCCCCAGGCAGAGCACAGGGGCCCCAGGCAGAGCACAGGGGCCCCAGGCAGCATATGGGGCCCCAGGCAGAGCACAGGGGCCCCAGGCAGCATATGGGGCCCCAGGCAGAGCACAGTGGCCCCAGGCAGCATATGGGGCCACAGGCAGAGCACAGTGGCCCCAGGCAGAGCACAGGGGCACCAGGCAGCATATGGGGCCCCAGGCAGAGCACAGTGGTCCCAGGCAGAGCACAGGGGCCCCAGGCAGTTTATAGGGTCCCAGGCAGAGCACAGTGGCCCCAGGCAGAACATGGGGCCCCAGGCAGAGCACAGTGGCCCCAGGCAGAGCACAGGGGCCCCAGGCAGAACATGGGGCCCCAGGCAGAGCACAGGGGCCCCAGGCAGCATATGGGGCCCCAGGCAGAGCACAGTGGCCCCAGGCAGAGCACAGGGGCCCCAGGCAGCATATGGGGCCCCAGTTAGAGCACAGTGGCCCAGGCAGAACATGGGGCCCCAGGCAGAGCACAGGGGCCCCAGGCAGCATATGGGGCCCCAGGCAGAGCACAGGGGCCCCAGGCAGCATATGGGGCCCCAGGCAGAGCACAGTGGCCCCAGGCAGAGCACAGGGGCCCCAGGCAGCATATGGGGCCCCAGGCAGAGCACAGGGGCCCAGGCAGCATATGGGGCCCCAGGCAGAGCACAGTGGCCCAAGGCAGAGCACAGGGGCCCCAGGCAGAACATGGGGCCCCAGGCAGAGCACAGGGGCCCCAGGCAGAGCACAGGGGCCCCAGGCAGCATATGGGGCCCCAGGCAGAGCACAGGGGCCCCAGGCAGCATATGGGGCCCCAGGCAGAGCACAGTGGCCCCAGGCAGAGCACAGGGGCCCCAGGCAGAACATGGGGCCCCAGGCAGAGCACAGGGGCCCCAGGCAGCATATGGGGCCCCAGGCAGAGCACAGGGGCCCCAGGCAGCATATGGGGCCCCAGGCAGAGCACAGTGGCCCCAAGCAGAGCACAGGGGCCCCAGGCAGAACATGGGGCCCCAGGCAGAGCACAGGGGCCCCAGGCAGAGCACAGGGGCCCCAGGCAGCATATGGGGCCCCAGGCAGAGCACAGGGGCCCCAGGCAGAATATGGGGCCCCAGGCAGAGCACAGTGGTCCAAGGTAGAGCACAGGGGCCCCAGGCAGCCTATGGGGCCCCAGGCAGAGCACAGGGGCCCCAGGCAGCATATGGGGCCCCAGGCAGAGCACAGGGGCCCCAGGCAGCATATGGGGCCCCAGGCAGAGCACAGTGGCCCCAGGCAGAGCACAGGGGCCCCAGGCAGCATATGGGGCCCCAGGCAGAGCACAGTGGTCCCAGGCAGAGCACAGGGGCCCCAGGCAGCCTATGGGGCCCCAGGCAGAGCACAGTGGCCCCAGGCAGAACATGGGGCCCCAGGCAGAGCACAGGGGCCCCAGGCAGAGCACAGGTGCCCCAGGCAGCATATGGGGCCCCAGGCAGAGCACAGGGGCCCCAGGCAGCATATGGGGCCCCAGGCAGAGCACAGTGGCCCCTGGCAGAGCACAGGGGCCCCAGGCAGAACATGGGGCCCCAGGCAGAGCACAGGGGCCCCAGGCAGAGCACAGGGGCCCCAGGCAGCATATGGGGCCCCAGGCAGAGCACAGGGGCCCCAGGCAGCATATGGGGCCACAGGCAGAGCACAGTGGCCCCAGGCAGAGCACAGGGACCCCAGGCAGCATATGGGGCCCCAGGCAGAGCACAGTGGTCCCAGGCAGAGCACAGGGGCCCCAGGCAGCATATGGGGCCCCAGGCAGAGCACAGGGGCCCCAGGCAGCATATGGGGCCCCAGGCATAGCACAGTGGCCCCAGGCAGAGCACAGGGGCCCCAGGCAGCATATGGGGCCCCAGGCAGAGCACAGGGGCCCAGGCAGCATATGGGGCCCCAGGCAGAGCACAGTGGCCCAAGGCAGAGCACAGGGGCCCCAGGCAGAACATGGGGCCCCAGGCAGAGCACAGGGGCCCCAGGCAGAGCACAGGGGCCCCAGGCAGCATATGGGGCCCCAGGCAGAGCACAGGGGCCCCAGGCAGCATATGGGGCCCCAGGCAGAGCACAGTGGCCCCAGGCAGAGCACAGGGGCCCCAGGCAGAACATGGGGCCCCAGGCAGAGCACAGGGGCCCCAGGCAGCATATGGGGCCCCAGGCAGAGCACAGGGGCCCCAGGCAGCATATGGGGCCCCAGGCAGAGCACAGCGATATTTTGGACCACTGTGCGGTGTTTCAGACCCCCTGTGTGATGTCTGGGGCCCTGTTCTTAAGTATATTAAAGATTAAAGTAACGTATATTAAAGTATATTATAGATCAAATTTGACACGTTTATGAGCACCATTGAGTGATATACTCAAGAATGACATAATTTTTCAACATTTTATGGTTTCAAAATGTAAACACTCAGAATTTTTTTTACTTCAACCAGAAAACCTTAACGGTTCATAAAAAACTTGACTGTTCAGGATATGATAAAAGTCATAGTATTCTGAATCTTTAACTTATAAAGATACCTTTACATCGGGTGATTATTGGTTCCAGAGAGGCTTTCGGACGATAATCGTACACATGGCTGGTGACAGGACAATACAATATAAACGTTCAAAGGTAAACACTGATAACATTAAAATCTAATATATAATTGCCTAGAATACTACTTCCGGCAATTTGTGCCAACTTCCGTGGCTTTGTCCGGAGATAATGTCCGGAGATAAGTGACGTCACCAGCGTCCTACACCCGCTCAGGGTGGACAAAGATATATGCCTTCGTGGTGCGCGGCACTTTTCTGATTGGTTGCCGCCAGCCGCGAGCAACCAATCAGAAATGTGCCGTACTGTCAAGAATTGTCAAGAGCTGGTGAGTGCAGCCATTTTTTGTTCTTTCTTACTATTATTTATTAATTGTATTATTCTTACATTTGAATAAATAAAGTATATATGGATTCTAGACTCCCGATTCTTTAGAATCGGGCTGCCATCTAGTAGTAATAATAATAATAATAATTTCCACAATTGGATGTGTTAAGCAAAATGTTCCTTAGTGAGGAAAAAAACATTTCCCCTGCCAGTTTTTAAGCAAAGTTTTACCTCAAAGAATCAGCTGTGATCCCGTGTTGTAATGTCTGTATACTTTTGCTTCCTCCACTGCACAGGAGCTGTGGTATGATCAGACCATGTCCCTGTACGGTCAGACACAGCCATAACACAGTACAAAGGAGGCGCACATCTAATATATAATTGCCTAGAATACTACTTCCTGCAATTTGTGCCAACTTCCGTGGGTTTGTCCGGAGCTAATGTCCGGAGATAATGTTCGGAGCTAATGTCCGGAGCTAATGTCCGGAGCTAATGTCCGGAGCTAATGTCCGGAGCTAATGTCCGGAGATTAATTGCCTAGAATACTACTTCCTGCAATTTGTGCCAACTTCCGTGGCTTTGTCCGGAGCTAATGTCCGGAGATGATGTCCGGAGCTAATGTCCGGAGCTAATGTCCGGAGCTAATGTCCGGAGCTAATGTCCGGAGATAAGTGACGTCACCAGTGTCCTACACCCAGGCAGAGCACAGGGGCCCCAGGCAGCATATGGGGCCCCAGGCAGAGCACAGTGGCCCCAGGCAGAGCACAGGGGCCCCAGGCAGCATATGGGGCCCCAGGCAGAGCAAAGTGGTCCCAGGTAGAGCACAGGGGCCCCAGGCAGCCTATGGGGCCCCAGGCAAAGCACAGGGGCCCCAGGCAGCCTATGTGGCCCCAGGCAGAGCACAGTGGCCCCAGGCAGAACATGGGGCCCCAGGGAGAGCACAGGGGCCCCAGGCAGAACACAGGGGCCCAAGGCAGCATATGGGGCCCCAGGCAGAGCACAGGGGCCCCAGGCAGCATATGGGGCCCCAGGCAGAGCACAGTGGCCCCAAGCAGAGCACAGGGGCCCAAGGCAGAACATGGGGCCCCAGGCAGAGCACAGGGGCCCCAGGCAGAGCACAGGGGCCCCAGGCAGCATATGGGGCCCCAGGCAGAGCACAGGGGCCCCAGGCAGAATATGGGGCCCCAGGCAGAGCACAGTGGCCCCATGCAGCATATGGGGCCCCAGGCAGAGCACAGTGGTCCAAGGTAGAGCACAGGGGCCCCAGGCAGCCTATGGGGCCCCAGGCAGAGCACAGGGGCCCCAGGCAGCATATGGGGCCCCAGGCAGAGCACAGGGGCCCCAGGCAGCATATGGGGCCCCAGGCAGAGCACAGTGGCCCCAGGCAGAGCACAGGGGCCCCAGGCAGCATATGGGGCCCCAGGCAGAGCACAGTGGTCCCAGGCAGAGCACAGGGGCCCCAGGCAGCCTATGGGGCCCCAGGCAGAGCACAGTGGCCCCAGGCAGAACATGGGGCCCCAGGCAGAGCACAGGGGCCCCAGGCAGAGCACAGGGGCCCCAGGCAGCATATGGGGCCCCAGGCAGAGCACAGGGGCCCCAGGCAGCATATGGGGCCCCAGGCAGAGCACAGTGGCCCCTGGCAGAACACAGGGGCCCCAGGCAGCATATGGGGCCCCAGGCAGAGCACAGGGGCCCCAGGCAGCATATGGGGCCCCAGGCAGAGCACAGTGGCCCCAGGCAGAGCACAGGGACCCCAGGCAGCATATGGGGCCCCAGGCAGAGCACAGTGGTCCCAGGCAGAGCACAGGGGCCCCAGGCAGCATATGGGGCCCCAGGCAGAGCACAGGGGCCCCAGGCAGCATATGGGGCCCCAGGCATAGCACAGTGGCCCCAGGCAGAGCACAGGGGCCCCAGGCAGCATATGGGGCCCCAGGCAGAGCACAGGGGCCCAGGCAGCATATGGGGCCCCAGGCAGAGCACAGGGGCCCCAGGCAGCATATGGGGCCCCAGGCAGAGCACAGTGGCCCCTGGCAGAGCACAGGGGCCCCAGGCAGCATATGGGGCCCCAGGCAGAGCACAGGGGCCCCAGGCAGCATATGGGGCCCCAGGCAGAGCACAGTGGCCCCAGGCAGAGCACAGGGACCCCAGGCAGCATATGGGGCCCCAGGCAGAGCACAGTGGTCCCAGGCAGAGCACAGGGGCCCCAGGCAGCATATGGGGCCCCAGGCAGAGCACAGGGGCCCCAGGCAGCATATGGGGCCCCAGGCATAGCACAGTGGCCCCAGGAAGAGCACAGGGGCCCCAGGCAGCATATGGGGCCCCAGGCAGAGCACAGGGGCCCAGGCAGCATATGGGGCCCCAGGCAGAGCACAGTGGCCCAAGGCAGAGCACAGGGGCCCCAGGAAGAACATGGGGCCCCAGGCAGAGCACAGGGGCCCCAGGCAGAGCACAGGGGCCCCAGGCAGCATATGGGGCCCCAGGCAGAGCACAGGGGCCCCAGGCAGCATATGGGGCCCCAGGCAGAGCACAGGGGCCCCAGGCAGAACATGGGGCCCCAGGCAGAGCACAGTGGCCCCAAGCAGAGCACAGGGGCCCAAGGCAGAACATGGGGCCCCAGGCAGAGCACAGGGGCCCCAGGCAGAGCACAGGGGCCCCAGGCAGCATATGGGGCCCCAGGCAGAGCACAGGGGCCCCAGGCAGAATATGGGGCCCCAGGCAGAGCACAGTGGCCCCATGCAGCATATGGGGCCCCAGGCAGAGCACAGTGGTCCAAGGTAGAGCACAGGGGCCCCAGGCAGCCTATGGGGCCCCAGGCAGAGCACAGGGGCCCCAGGCAGCATATGGGGCCCCAGGCAGAGCACAGGGGCCCCAGGCAGCATATGGGGCCCCAGGCAGAGCACAGTGGCCCCAGGCAGAGCACAGGGGCCCCAGGCAGCATATGGGGCCCCAGGCAGAGCACAGTGGTCCCAGGCAGAGCACAGGGGCCCCAGGCAGCCTATGGGGCCCCAGGCAGAGCACAGTGGCCCCAGGCAGAACATGGGGCCCCAGGCAGAGCACAGGGGCCCCAGGCAGAGCACAGGGGCCCCAGGCAGCATATGGGGCCCCAGGCAGAGCACAGGGGCCCCAGGCAGCATATGGGGCCCCAGGCAGAGCACAGTGGCCCCTGGCAGAGCACAGGGGCCCCAGGCAGCATATGGGGCCCCAGGCAGAGCACAGGGGCCCCAGGCAGCATATGGGGCCCCAGGCAGAGCACAGTGGCCCCAGGCAGAGCACAGGGACCCCAGGCAGCATATGGGGCCCCAGGCAGAGCACAGTGGTCCCAGGCAGAGCACAGGGGCCCCAGGCAGCATATGGGGCCCCAGGCAGAGCACAGGGGCCCCAGGCAGCATATGGGGCCCCAGGCATAGCACAGTGGCCCCAGGCAGAGCACAGGGGCCCCAGGCAGCATATGGGGCCCCAGGCAGAGCACAGGGGCCCAGGCAGCATATGGGGCCCCAGGCAGAGCACAGGGGCCCCAGGCAGCATATGGGGCCCCAGGCAGAGCACAGTGGCCCCTGGCAGAGCACAGGGGCCCCAGGCAGCATATGGGGCCCCAGGCAGAGCACAGGGGCCCCAGGCAGCATATGGGGCCCCAGGCAGAGCACAGTGGCCCCAGGCAGAGCACAGGGACCCCAGGCAGCATATGGGGCCCCAGGCAGAGCACAGTGGTCCCAGGCAGAGCACAGGGGCCCCAGGCAGCATATGGGGCCCCAGGCAGAGCACAGGGGCCCCAGGCAGCATATGGGGCCCCAGGCATAGCACAGTGGCCCCAGGCAGAGCACAGGGGCCCCAGGCAGCATATGGGGCCCCAGGCAGAGCACAGGGGCCCAGGCAGCATATGGGGCCCCAGGCAGAGCACAGTGGCCCAAGGCAGAGCACAGGGGCCCCAGGAAGAACATGGGGCCCCAGGCAGAGCACAGGGGCCCCAGGCAGAGCACAGGGGCCCCAGGCAGCATATGGGGCCCCAGGCAGAGCACAGGGGCCCCAGGCAGCATATGGGGCCCCAGGCAGAGCACAGGGGCCCCAGGCAGAACATGGGGCCCCAGGCAGAGCACAGGGGCCCCAGGCAGCATATGGGGCCCCAGGCAGAGCACAGGGGCCCCAGGCAGCATATGGGGCCCCAGGCAGAGCACAGCGATATTTTGGACCACTGTGCGGTGTTTCAGACCCCCTGTGTGATGTCTGGGGCCCTGTTCTTAAGTATATTAAAGATTAAAGTAACGTATATTAAAGTATATTATAGATCAAATTTGACACGTTTATGAGCACCATTGAGTGATATACTCAAGAATGACATAATTTTTCAACATTTTATGGTTTCAAAATGTAAACACTCAGAGTTTTTTTTACTTCAACCAGAAAACCTTAACGGTTCATAAAAAACTTGACTGTTCAGGATATGATTAAAGTCATAGTATTCTGAATCTTTAACTTATAAAGATACCTTTACATCGGGTGATTATTGGTTCCAGAGAGGCTTTCGGACGATAATCGTACACATGGCTGGTGACAGGACAATACAATATAAACGTTCAAAGGTAAACACTGATAACATTAAAATCTAATATATAATTGCCTAGAATACTACTTCCGGCAATTTGTGCCAACTTCCGTGGCTTTGTCCGGAGATAATGTCCGGAGATAAGTGACGTCACCAGCGTCCTACACCCGCTCAGGGTGGACAAAGATATATGCCTTCGTGGTGCGCGGCACTTTTCTGATTGGTTGCCGCCAGCCGCGAGCAACCAATCAGAAATGTGCCGTACTGTCAAGAATTGTCAAGAGCTGGTGAGTGCAGCCATTTTTTGTTCTTTCTTACTATTATTTATTAATTGTATTATTCTTACATTTGAATAAATAAAGTATATATGGATTCTAGACTCCCGATTCTTTAGAATCGGGCTGCCATCTAGTAGTAATAATAATAATAATAATAATTTCCACAATTGGATGTGTTAAGCAAAATGTTCCTTAGTGAGGAAAAAAACATTTCCCCTGCCAGTTTTTAAGCAAAGTTTTACCTCAAAGAATCAGCTGTGATCCCGTGTTGTAATGTCTGTATACTTTTGCTTCCTCCACTGCACAGGAGCTGTGGTATGATCAGACCATGTCCCTGTACGGTCAGACACAGCCATAACACAGTACAAAGGAGGCGCACATCTAATATATAATTGCCTAGAATACTACTTCCTGCAATTTGTGCCAACTTCCGTGGGTTTGTCCGGAGCTAATGTCCGGAGCTAATGTCCGGAGCTAATGTCCGGAGCTAATGTCCGGAGATTAATTGCCTAGAATACTACTTCCTGCAATTTGTGCCAACTTCCGTGGGTTTGTCCGGAGCTAATGTCCGGAGCTAATGTCCGGAGCTAATGTCCGGAGCTAATGTCCGGAGATTAATTGCCTAGAATACTACTTCCTGCAATTTGTGCCAACTTCCGTGGCTTTGTCCGGAGCTAATGTCTGGAGATAATGTCCGGAGCTAATGTCCGGAGCTAATGTCCGGAGCTAATGTCCGGAGCTAATGTCCGGAGATAAGTGACGTCACCAGTGTCCTACACCCAGGCAGAGCACAGGGGCCCCAGGCAGCATATGGGGCCCCAGGCAGAGCACAGTGGCCCCAGGCAGAGCACAGGGGCCCCAGGCAGCATATGGGGCCCCAGGCAGAGCAAAGTGGTCCCAGGTAGAGCACAGGGGCCCCAGGCAGCCTATGGGGCCCCAGGCAAAGCACAGGGGCCCCAGGCAGCATATGGGGCCCCAGGCAGAGCACAGGGGCCCCAGGCAGCATATGGGGCCCCAGGAAGAGCACAGGGGCCCCAGGCAGAGCACAGTGGCCCCAGGCAGCATATGGGGCCCCAGGCAGAGCACAGTGGTCCCAGGCAGAGCACAGGGGCCCCAGGCAGCCTATGGGTCCCCAGGCAGAGCACAGTGGCCCCAGGCAGAACATGGGGCCCCAGGCAGAGCACAGGGGCCCCAGGCAGAACACAGGGGCCCCAGGAAGCATATGGGGCCCCAGGCAGAGCACAGGGGCCCCAGGCAGCATATGGGGCCCCAGGCAGAGCACAGTGGCCCCAGACAGAGCACAGGGGCCCCAGGCAGAACATGGGGCCCCAGGCAGAGCACAGGGGCCCCAGGCAGAGCACATGGGCCCCAGGCAGCATATGGGGCCCCAGGCAGAGCACAGGGGCCCCAGGCAGAATATGGGGCCCCAGGCAGAGCACAGTGGCCCCAGGCAGAGCACAGGGGCCCCAGGCAGCATATGGGGCCCCAGGCAGAGCACAGTGGTCCAAGGTAGATCACAGGGGCCCCAGGCAGCCTATGGGGCCCCAGGCAGAGCACAGGGGCCCCAGGCAGCATATGGGGCCCCAGGCAGAGCACAGGGGCCCCAGGCAGCATATGGGGCCCCAGGCAGAGCACAGTGGCCCCAGGCAGAGCACAGGGGCCCCAGGCAGCATATGGGGCCCCAGGCAGAGCACAGTGGTCCCAGGCAGAGCACAGGGGCCCCAGGCAGCCTATGGGGCCCCAGGCAGAGCACAGTGGCCCCAGGCAGAACATGGGGCCCCAGGCAGAGCACAGGGGCCCCAGGCAGAACACAGGGGCCCCAGGCAGCATATGGGGCCCCAGGCAGAGCACAGGGGCCCCAGGCAGCATATGGGGCCCCAGGCAGAGCACAGTGGCCCCAGGCAGAGCACAGGGGCCCCAGGCAGAACATGGGGCCCCAGGCAGAGCACAGGGGCCCCAGGCAGAGCACAGGGGCCCCAGGCAGCATATGGGGCCCCAGGCAGAGCACAGGGGCCCCAGGCAGCATATGGGGCCCCAGGCAGAGCACAGTGGCCCCAGGCAGAGCACAGGGGCCCCAGGCAGCATATGGGGCCCCAGGCAGAGCACAGTGGTCCCAGGCAGAGCACAGGGGCCCCAGGCAACATATTGGGCCCCAGGCAGAGCACAGGGGCCCCAGGCAGCATATGGGGCCCCAGGCAGAGCACAGTGGCCCCAGGCAGAGCACAGGGGCCCCAGGCAGCATATGGGGCCCCAGGCAGAGCACAGGGGCCCAGGCAGCATATGGGGCCCCAGGCAGAGCACAGTGGCCCAAGGTAGAGCACAGGGGCCCCAAGCAGAACATGGGGCCCCAGGCAGAGCACAGGGGCCCCAGGCAGAGCACAGGGGCCCCAGGCAGCATATGGGGCCCCAGGCAGAGCACAGGGGCCCCAGGCAGCATATGGGGCCCCAGGCAGAGCACAGTGGCCCCAGGCAGAGCACAGGGGCCCCAGGCAGAACATGGAGCCCCAGGCAGGGCACAGGGGCCCCAGGCAGAGCACAGGTGCCCCAGGCAGCATATGGGGCCCCAGACAGAGCACAGGGGCCCCAGGCAGCATATGGGGCCCCAGGCAGAGCACAGCGATATTTTGGACCACTGTGCGGTGTTTCAGACCCCCTGTGTGATGTCTGGGGCCTTGTTCTTAAGTATATTAAAGATTAAAGTAACGTATATTAAAGTATATTATAGATCAAATTTGACACGTTTATGAGCACCATTGAGTGATATACTCAAGAATGACATAATTTTTCAACATTTTATGGTTTCAAAATGTAAACACTCAGAGTTTTTTTTACTTCAACCAGAAAACCTTAACGGTTCATAAAAAACTTGACTGTTCAGGATATGATAAAAGTCATAGTATTCTGAATCTTTAACTTATAAAGATACCTTTACATGGGGTGATTATTGGTTCCAGAGAGGCTTTTGGCCGATAATCGTACACATGGCTGGTGACAGGACAATCTAATATATAATTGCCTAGAATACTACTTCCGGCAATTTGTGCCAACTTCCGTGGCTTTGTCCGGAGATAATGTCCAGAGATAAGTGACGTCACCAGCGTCCTACACCCGCTCAGGGTGGACAAAGATATATGCCTTCGTGGTGCGCGGCACTTTTCTGATTGGTTGCCGCCTGCCGCGAGCGACCAATCAGAAATGTGCCGTACTGTGACACACTCCGCCCACCATTTTGGTGTGATTTTTGAATTTTTACCTCACAGCAAGTTTCTACTGCGTGGAGGCGGTCCCAGTGACGTCGCTCTTCAAGCTCCTGCCGAATTTCATCAAAAAAATGATAATACCATTTACCAAAACTATATATATTTAGTTATGAAGTGGTTCAGTGACATTTTCACACCAATTTTGAACTTTTGTTTGGTGTTTTCTCCATATACTGCCTATTATTTACTGACTGTTATACTGAGAGACTGCCGTTTATTAACCTCTTCTTTGCCACACTGGGTATATTGCTCTATTATTTGCCACATAAGGACATTGTCCATTATTGCCCAGCAATTTCTCTGCAATATAAACTGCCTATTTATTAATATCTGTATTCCTGCAAAGAACTATTGCCTATTATTAACTGGCTATTTTCCTACTACCTGACACTGCCTCTTATTAACCTGTTGTTTGCCACCACCACGCTTAAAGCTGTTTAGCTTAGCCAACATGAGCTCTAATAGTAAGGATACTAATGACACAGAGCCCAAAGCTGCTGATGGCGCACGTAAGATTAGGTCTGATATAAAGTATACTAATAATGCAGAGCAAAAAGACGCCGATGCCGCACGTAAGCGTAAACAGCGTGCTAACAAGAGTACAGAGGACAGATGCAAGCGCCTGGACACTGTTAAGTATAGTAATGACACAGAGTCCAAAGCTGCTGATGGCGCACGTAAGATCAGGTCTGATATAAAGTATGGTAATGATGCAGAGCGAAAAGCCGCCGATGCCGCACGTAAGCGTAAACAGTGTGTTAACAAGAGTACAGAGGATAGATGCAAGTGCCTGGATACTGTTAAGTATACTAATGACACAGAGTCCAAAGCTGCTGATGGCGCACGTAAGATCAGGTCTGATATAAAGTATGGTAATGATGCAGAGCGAAAAGCCGCCGATGCCGCACGTAAGCGCAAACAGCGTGTTAACAAGAGTACAGAGGATAGATGCAAGCGCCTGGATACTGTTAAGTATACTAATGACGCAGAGTGTAAAGCTGCTGATGGCGCACGTAAGATCAGGTCTGATATAAAGTATGGTAATGATGCAGAGCGAAAAGCCGCCGATGCCACACGTAAGCGCAAACAGTGTGTTAACAAGAGTACAGAGGATAGATGCAAGCGCCTGGATACTGTTAAGTATACTAATGACACAGAGTCCAAAGCTGCTGATGGCGCACGTAAGATCAGGTCTGATATAAAGTATGGTAATGATGCAGAGCGAAAAGCCGCCGATGCTGCACGTAAGCGCAAACAGCGTGCTAACAAGAGTACAGAGGAGAGATGCAAGCGCCTGGACACTGTTAAGTATACTAATGACACAGAGTCCAAAGCTGCTGATGGCGCATGTAACATCAGGTCTGATAATAAGTATACCAATGACGCAGAGCGAAAAGACACCGATGCTGCACGTAAGCGTAAACAGCGTGCTAACAAGAGTACAGAGGATAGATGCAAGCGCCTGGACACTGTTAAGTATACTAATGACACAGAGCCCAAAGCTGCTGATGGCGCACGTAACATCAGGTCTGATAATAAGTATACCAATGACGCACAGCGAAAAGACACCGATGCTGCACGTAAGCGCAAACAGCGTGCTAACAAGAGTACAGAGGATAGATGCAAGCGCCTGGACACTGTTAAGTATACTAATGACACAGAGCCCAAAGCTGCTGATGGCGCACGTAACATCAGGTCTGATAATAAGTATACCAATGACGCAGAGCGAAAAGCCGCCGATGCCGCACGTAAGCGCAAACAGCGTGCTAACAAGACTACAGAGGACAGACAGAAGCGCCTGGACACTGTTAACGCTGCTTGCAATAAACGCATTACTAATGAGTCTTTTGAGGACAAAACTAATCGATTAAGTAATAAAGCTGCTGCTGCACGCTCTCAACGTTGCAAACATAATATTTCCACGTCCTCAGTCATAGATTCTGCCCACAATACAGCTTCTTTGTCTCCATTCATAGAATGTGTTCAGCCTGAAGCTCCTTTAACCGTTGGTAAATCTGCACGTAAGCGCAAACACTGTCCTACTTACACTCCAAATGATAAACGCCGTCGCCTGTACACCGTTAAGTCTGCTTATTAGACATGCTTCACACCTGACTCTTCTAAGGCAACAAACAAACCATTACCAAATGCAGCTGGTGCACGCCGTGAACGGCGCAAAAAAACCGTTTGCACCTCCATATTAATAAACCCTGACCACGATACACCTTCCAACTCCTCAGTGATTGAATCTGTGGACAGTGAAGATCCTCTACCAGGTCCACGCTTTATATATGTTGGCTTAAAGAAACATTCCAATGCTCCGTTACCACAACCTGTACCTCAACATCCTACAGGTTTTACTAATGATGACAGTACCATAGTAGAACACTCCTGTGGTCCTATGAACTATTTATGTGAACATTGTCAAGCATTTACATTTTAATGCTGAGATACCAGCAGATAAAAATTTTACTCTGTGTTGTCACAAGAGTAAAGTGCATATACCTATACCCCAATATCCCGAGGTCTTTAAACGATTGCTGACAGGGGAGAGTGAGTTCAGTAAGAATCTCATGGAAAATATTCGTAGTATTAACAGCTCATTTGCTTTCGCCTCCATGGGTGCCAATATATCCCCTCCACCTGGACATGGCCCTTACTGTTTCCGTATACATGGACAAATATATCATCGTACTGGAACCCTACATCCCAGTGATGATCAGGTTGCAGCTTATGCCCAACTGTATATTTTGGATACCGCTACCGCGAATGAACAACGTTTAAACTGTGAACAAAATCAAAAATGTCATCCCACTTTGATGAGTATAATTGCTCTTCAGTTAGACAATGTGAATCCCTTTGTTGCTGCCTACAAAATGTTACGAGATGTGGAACATGAAGAACATCTTAAAGCTGAAGCTAATGGCACTCTCATGCCAAATATCATCATGGCCCTTAAACAAGATCGGAATCAAGACCCTCGCCGATATAATAATCCAACTGTCAATGAAGTTGCTGTCGTATTTGAAAATGACAATGGAGAGCCACCATTTAATCGTGATATTTTAATACATTTACAACCGGACCCCAAAAATCCTTTGGCGCCAAGAACAAAACAGGTCAGCATTCTACACAGTAATTTAGATGCTTTACTCTATCCTTTATTTTTCCCTTACGGAGACCAGGGCTGGCATGATGGCCTCAAGCAACAAGGGCAAAGTCCACGCAGAGTTACACAACTGCAATATTACTGCTATGTGCTGTCTGTCCGTAATCAGTTTAATCCACTCCTGAATGGTGGCAAACTCACTCAGCAGTACTTAGTGGATGCTTATGTGAAAATCGAGGCAAATCGCCTAAATTATATCCGTCAACACCAAAAGGATTTGAAAGTAGAGGATTATTGTGTACTCCAGGAACATCTCCAGAAAAAATCCATTGAGAAGGGCATCCCCATTGGAAAAACGGTCATTTTACCATCTTCGTTTGAAGGCAGTCCCAGGAATATGCAGCAGCGGTACCAGGATGCCATGGCTATTGTGACTAAATATGGTCGTCCTGATCTATTCATCACCATGACCTGTAATCCGAAATGGAATGAGATTACTGAGAATTAGGAACCTTGGCAGCGTGTGGAACATAGACCTGATTTGGTGGCACGTGTTTTCAAAATAAAACTGGAAGCACTTTTAAAAGACATTAACAACGGATTATTTGGGAAAGTTTGCGCTATGGTTCATGTAATTGAATTTCAAAAACGTGGCCTTCCACATGCTCACATTTTGATTATTCTGGACAGCAACTCCAAATTAAGGACTGAGGAGGACATAGACAATACAGTGTGGGCTGAAATTCCCAATCCTACCCACTACCCTCAGCTCCATAAAATTGTTCTCCAACATATGATTCATGGTCCGTGTGGAGAACACAACCCAAATTCTCCCTGTATGGATCTGGGGAAGTGTACAAAAGGTTTCCCTAAAGATTTGCAACCAAGAACCATCATAGCTAAGGACGCCTATCCTACTTATCGCAGACACTTTGGCCCATCTTTTCAACACCATTCTAACATGATTGACAATTCGTGGGTGGTTCCATATAATCTGTTCCTGCTATTAAAATACAAGTGCCATATAAATGTCGAAGTTTGTGGTTCCATTCAGGCTGTGAAATATTTATTTAAATACGTCTACAAAGGACATGATAAAGCCAATCTTGAAATCTGCCAGACTAACATCCAACATGATGAAACACACCAATTCATGGATTCAAGATATGTCAGTGCACCAGAGGCAGCTTGGCGAATATTCTCATATCCAATGCATAAACAATATCATAGCATCATTCGCCTTGCTGTACATCTACCGCATTCTCAGCCACTCTATTTTCATGAGGATGACTCTATTGGAAACATCAAACAAAAGCTCCATCAAAATTCTACACTTATGGCCTACTTCAAGCTTAATCAGAACGACCATCATGCTCATATTTATTTATACAGTGAAATTCCCGAAAACTATGTTTGGAAAGAAGGTTCTTGGGAAGTTAGAAAGCGAGCAGGTGGTTCTGTGATTGGACGAATGTATACTGTCAGTGTGAAAGACCAAGAACGCTACTATTTAAGATTGTTATTGTTACATGTCAAAGGTGCAACCAGTTTTGACAGCATAAAAACTGTACACGGAGTCACACATGAAACCTTCAAAGATGCGGCATTAGCTCTTGGCTTACTATTTGATGATAGTCTGTGGAGAAATACATTACTTGATGCCAGTATTCTCAACATGCCAGCACAGCTACGTGACATGTTTGCCTACATTTGTATTTTTGGTCCTCCAGCTAAACCTCGGGACTTATGGGATGAATTTAAGGAACACTTTGTAGAAGACTACTGCTATGCATACCACTCCGACACTCTGGAGTGTGTCAATTGTGAAGGCTATGCTATGACAGATGTCCAACATGTTCTTAAAGCTCATGGCAAAACTTATACTGATTTTAATTTGCCACGTCCAGTCAAGAAACAACACCTCCTCCCACAGTATGATAAAGATTATGAGTTATCAGCAGCTGCTGAAATGAAAGCTACTCTAAATGAGGACCAACTTTTTACTTTTGATGCTATCACTCAAGCTTTAGAAGACACTAATTCTACAGCAAAGTGTTTTTTCCTTGATGGTCCTGGTGGCAGCGGAAAAACGTACCTATATCATCTACTCCTACATCAGCTAAGAGGACAAGGAGACATTGTGTCACCTGCTGCCACTACTGGAATTGCCGCCAACTTGCTACAAGGTGGACGAACCATTCATTCTCTTTATGGGATTCCAATTCCTGTGAATGAAACATCTGTTTCCAGGATTAAGAATGATACCGATGCAGCAAAAGATTTGCACAGCACTAAACTTTTTATTATTGATGAGTGCACAATGCTATCCAAATATGCATTGCATGTCGTTGATAGAGTTTTACGTGATGTCATGACAACAAATGTAGCTCACAAAGAAAAAACACCGTTTGGAGGTAAAGTGATTGTTTTTGGATGCGACTTTAGACAATGTCTTCCTGTCATCCCTCATGGGACAAGAACTGATGTTGTAGAGAGCTGTATAAAATATTCACAACACTGGCAACATTTTACTTGCCTGCCACTTATTAACAACATGCGCTCCATTGATCCTCTCTACAGCAGTTGGTTGCTTCAACTGGGAAATGGTGAACTATCTAATGAACATAACCTTGGAGATGATGTAATTGAAATTCCTCCAGACATGGTATGCACTGGCTCTTTAATAATTGAAATTTTTGGAGATAATCTTTGTATTAATGTGAATGACACCGAAAGCATAAATACAGCTGCATCTCATGCAATTTTATGTCCAAAAAATGAGGATGTTGAGAAAGTCAATTCCCAAGTCATGGATTTATTGATAGGTGACTATACTGAATATATCAGTGATGATTCAATCGATCCTGATGAAGCTGATGACCTCGATCAATACCCACTTGAGTTTTTGAATTCACTAACACCAACTGGAATGCCTTCACATCGGCTGAAACTTAAAATTGGCACCATTGTCATGTTATTACGTAATCTGAACACGAACAAAGGTCTCTGCAATGGTACGCGGCTCATTGTCACTGCCTTACATGCCAATATCATACTGGCTAAAGTAATTAGTGGGTCAGCAGCAGGAAATGTGGTATTCATTCCACGAATTGATTTGTGTCCATCAGAGACTGGATTACCTTTTAAATTAAGACGGAGACAATTTCCTATCAAGCCCGCATTTGCAATGACCATAAATAAATCTCAAGGCCAGACCCTCCATCGAGTTGGCATTTATCTACCAGAACCTGCTTTTGCCCATGGTCAATTGTATGTTGCTTTTTCCAGGGTGAAGCAATGTTGCAATGTGAGGGTTAAAGTGGTTAATACACCACTTCAAGGACAATTATTGGCTGATAGTACTAAAGTCTTCACACGTAATATTATCTACAAAAATATTTTAGTTTAAAGTTACTTTTCTTTTTTTTCATTATTCAGTTTTTCTAATAACATAGACAGCAATAGGCAAATTCTATGTATAGAGATAAGGAAAAAAAACAAAAACAAAAAAAAATTAGTGTAGCCATAGACATATAGATTTTAAGTACTTATGTAGGAAATACGTATATAACATACGTACTCATTAGCATATAGGGTTAATAACTCTATATCATATCTACATAAATTTAGAAATATGATATATCAATACATATTTTTATAGGTAAGTAGAACACACATTAAGTACAAGATGTAAGATGTGTATCATTCAAATGCCTGTATTTGGTGATAGGAACCTGTATTTGAAGCTCCTGCAGTATAGCTGCTGAGAGATTTCATTTTGTTTTTAAAAAGGGTGAGGTTTTTGTGAACAGGTAAGAGACGGGTGGGATGGCTGTTCACACACATCTCTATCTCCAGGTGTGTTCTGTACATAGAAATAGATATATAGATAGGTACATATTTAGATAGATAGGGAAAGAATAGAGATTTTGCTTTCACATCAACATTTTTCTGCTATTTGGAGAATTTATGGTGGAAAAAAGGCTATTTCTGCACTTCCTGCCTAAGGGCTGACCCACGCCACTCTTGCTGTAAGTTGCATGCAATGTATACGGAATTTGTACTTCACTTGCGGCAGGTGCGGCACATGTGGTTTCTGCAGTTTTCGCCACAAAATCTCCACTTACCAGTGTTTTTGTTGTGGCTGCATTTAATGCAATTGTCGAAGCCGCGTTTGCCGCATTTACTGCAAGTTAACTCCAAGCTTAATCTACATTGCATGGCACTTGCTGAAGTGTGTTGTAGATCAGTTCTTTGGTGCCAAGTGTGGAAGTTGTATTGTTTTTAACATTACTTCTGCAAATATCAGAAACATGCAGATGTGAAAGAGGTTTGAGTATTAAGAAATAGGAATCAGTTAGTTAGGACCCATCAGTTCAAAGGCTACCGTGACGTGGTTGATGGGCATGCTTATATTAGCCCATCGGTGTACTATGAACGTTGATTTCTTAAATTTTACACTTCTGTAAAAATAAACACAAAAAATTTGGATACACAAAAAGGCTTTTATTTCTGTTGTACTTATTAGAATTATTTAAAATGAAGGCTTAGCTAAGCCCAAGAGATGATTAAAAACGTTTCATACCAACCAATCAGATGTAAAATTACTGTGAAAATACCTGATGGGCACACAAGTATGCGCCAGTATGGGTACTAAGAGCTTTTCCACATAATAATGAAATATTTTAAAATGTCATAGAACATACCAATATACATAGTTATTGATACATATTATTTATTTTTTACATTATTGTTCTTAAGCAAAGAACCGTTGTTGTGGCATTTGCCACAACACGCAAAGTTGTTGTCTGATGTCTTTCATCACTCCCCTCATAAGCATGTTCATGGATCCTGTGTAACTGTACCTTAAATAACAAGAATTGTCAAGAGCTGGTGAGTGCAGCCATTTTTTGTCCTTTCTTACTATTATTTATTAATTGTATTATTCTTACATTTGAATAAATAAAGTATATATGGATTCTAGACTCCCGATTGTTTAGAATCGGGCTGCCATCTAGTTGATATATAATTGCATGTGTACATGATGTGTATGGGTTCTTATCCATGGCTATGTACTGAATATCATTCCTTCCAATTATTTTCCTTTTAATTTTAAAATTTGTTTTTACATTTATTGACCAAATGATATCATTTCAATGTTGAAAGTTTGTTTTTCCAAACCTCTGTTAGAAATGCAAACTTTTCAAATGCCTCCACAGAATGCTATCAAGTCGTTGTTGTACAAACAATCAATGTGTTTTATTGGATATAAAATTACAATTTGTTGACCGCTGTGAAACACAAATGGCATGAGCTATTTTTCACACCAACATTGATTTTTACCTTAATATTTCACATTAAATTTTAGAAATCTTTGGCTCAGGATTACAGTCAGTTCCCAAATGCAAAGTATATTCACAGTTGAAAGTATGGTATATTACATTGTTCATATTTTCTGTTTTTGCATATCTTTTTATAGTTTCAATGTAAAAAATTGACAGTAAATATAATGACTTATCTAATATTTTATTATTAACCAAAGTGTGTTTTGTCTGAAATTATATCAAATTTATAGCAACATCTTTTATGTTAAAAGTCAATGTGTGTGAATTCTTCAAGCAGTTAAAGGGGTTGTCAAATCTAAAGCTACATGTCTGCCCACTGTATGTGACTGCAGACTTGTGAATCCTCTTATCTCGTGCATTGCACACTGGGAAGATTCTCAGGTGCAAGTACTGGGCATGGAAATCTTGTGACCTCAAAGAAGTTAGGTGTCCAATCTATCATTTTGTGGCATGGTATCCCAGTGGCGATATATGTTTGTTAAAATAAACAGTAAACTTTTTTCTGTAGTGAGTTTTCAAATACGGTAACTTAGTTCTATAATAACTGTGCATATGTGCATTTTTATGGTGCTTTAAGATTGGACCTTAAAAGAAACAAAAATACTTACGATAGTCAAAAAGATTCACTGGACTGTGGTCCAGTGACCACTAGACCTGAGTTCTGTAAACTGCTTTTTATCTCCCAGAGCCTCAGCCCAGGGGCAGTACAATCTAACAATTTGATACAGGTCCTTTTGATAATAAAACTATTTCCTCACTCTTGTCTAACTTAATAGAATCACCTTTAAGTCCTTTAAGCAACTTTTCAAACTTGAATTGGCCAACTGTGCCAAATTGTCTCCTAAATTTGCATAAAGCTCAATACTGGAAAGCTTTTAATTGCTCAGAAAATACATATATGAAAGCGAAGAGAGCGTGAGCACTCCTGACAATAGCAACTTATACTTTAGAAGGAAAATAAAAAGAGAACACCCCGCTGCCCATAAGAGTTTACACTTTTTAAAGATGAGAGAGAAACAGAGAGGATCCCTCTGATAATAAGAGATTACAACCTCCAGGTGGGAAAAAAAGGGTACCATGTTTGCCATAACTTACACTTTATAAGCATAAGAGAGATAAAGTGCTCCACTGGTCATTAGAGCATACTGTGGTAGATCAGCTCACTCAGATGTACACAGCGGTAGACACGGGAACACTGCCTCTTTAAGTCCTACACTGGTCTATGACATACATGCGGCTTAAACCATGGTGAAGTAACAATATACATGGCTCTTTGGGAAAGACAGGAAGACAAAATAAAATTGTTGTCACAATCCATACATGTGCGGGGATCTGCCCTCTCAGGGTTAACAAAACACATCATTCAATTTTAATACCAACACCTTTCCGGAGTTAGCCTCTCCAGACACACTGAACACTGAGTGCCTCAGAAGGCTGACTATATAAATTCCAGACTACACCCTAGGGTGCAGATATGGAGACCAATCTCCCACCCCCTCTATGGTTGTTCTGAAAAACTCAGCTCTTTTAAAATGGCTGCATAACCCCTCTCAACCCTTAGTGTGTTGCAGGAAAACTTCTGGGTTTCAAATCACTGAAGCTAATAGCCTGACCTCAGAGGTGTCTCTGTCTGGACGACGAACTCCTTAGTGAAGTCAGGTGCGACCAAAGCTGGCTGTTTACATAGGGGGAGCTTCAACTGGAAGCTGGAAGAACATCTCTGCCTCAGAGGACCATTTGGCCATCAACGTCTTTGTACCCTTAAGAAGATCAGTCGGGGGCACTGCTATCATGGTGAAATTAAAGACAAATCACCCATAGTATCTCTCAAGTTCCAGAAATGCCCCAACTTGTTTTTTGGAGACCAGTTTTGAATTGGCTCCACCTCTTTTACTTGTGGCTTTACTTTGTACATTTTGATGATGTAGCCAAAGTATTTGGCCTTTTCTTTCCTATTGCTGCACTTCTTTAGGTTTATGGTATACCCTGCCTTCCTTAGTGTATCCAGTACCATCTGGATCTTTTGCAGGGAACATCCCCAATCTGGGCAAAATATCACAATGTCGTCCAGATAAGCTGCCACATTCTTTTTGTGAAAGGATGCAATCCAGTCCATGGACCTGTCAAAAGAGGCTTGGGCTCCCTGCAGACCGAATGGCCTCCTGGTATACTGTCAGGTGTACAGAAGGCCGTCTTCTCCTTGGCAATTGGGGACAGGAGAATTTGCCAGTACCTTTCATTAGGTCCAGGGTGGTGATATATCTGGCTGACCATGGCCTCTCAATTAGCTCATCGACCCAGGGTATCAGATATGTGCCGAACTTAGACACGTCATTTAGCTTCCTGTAGTAATTACAGGAACACCACTCTCCATTTGGCTTTGGCACAAGGACAATGGGTCTGGACCAGTCGCTCTTTGACTCCTCGATGATGCCCAGGCAAACTTTCTCTTCACCTCCTTCAAAATCACCTCCCAAAGGGCTTCAGGGATTCAATATGGCATTTGGTTTAACCGCACATGTGGTTCTGTCAAGATCTCATGCTCAACAACCTGTATGCATCTTGGTAGTTTCAAAAACAGGTCTTGGTTCCTCTGAAGCAGTTATCAGCATTACTTGTTTCTGCGCCCGTGACAGTGTCTCTGCCACTGTGACATCCTCATCCTTGGCTTCAGGACAGGCCCACAGGCATGTAGCTTCCACTGGTTTCCTGTCTCGCCACAGTTTAAAGAGGTTGATGTGGTACACCTGGAATGGCTTTCTTCTCCCTGGTCGAAGGAGGACCTTGTAGTTGTCATCACTCAACTTTTTGACCACCTCATATGGCCCTTGCCAGTTGGCTAAGAACTTGCTTTCCAACAGGGAGATCAATACCATCACCCAGTCTCCAGGACTAAACTGTCTCAGTCTCGTCAACTGATTGTAGACCCTTGCATCTTGTGAATGAAGCAGGCTCTCTCTCACAATCGACATGACCTTCTCAATCCTGTCTTGAATCAGGGCCACATGTTAGATTATGCTTCAGTGGGGTGTTACCTCTGCTTCTCAGTTCTCCCTTTCAATGTCCTGAAGTCTCCATGGGTGCCTTCCTCGAATGGTGAGAACCCTGTAGAGGCCTGTGGGACATCACTAGCGGAGAACGGTCTAAAGTCCCGCCATATTATCACCAGTTGAAGCAGGTTTTTAACAATCCCGACCTCATGCAACTAAGCCCCACAGTTAGTTTTTATAGTCAGTCTTTCAATTGGGTAGTCCTTGGAGTCCGCGTGAATACAACGAACACCCACGGTTTTTCCAGGTATCAACTGGTGGAGGGGTGTGGTCCTTGCCAGAGTCATCAAACTCCCAGAATCCAAGAGTCCTGACACCAGTACCTTACTTATTTTTACAGGACATTACTGTGGCCTCTCACCGGGCAGATAGTACACACTGCAGGTGAGATAGGCATAGTGCAAACAGCGCCTCCTAGGCTGCAATCCATCTGCTTGGAGGACATGGAACAACAGGCGGCTATGTGTCCAGGACCATGACCTCTTCAGTAGACCAGGTCTTAAGAAGCAGTATTTGGCCACCACTCAGCAACCCCTTGGGACCTCAGACTCACCCCAGTGGTGGCTCTACCACTCCTCTTAGATTAGGGCTCCTTTGGGGTACCCCAGTATGGGGATGCAGCAGCACCTGGCTTCTTTAGGGACCTCTTGACCACCTGGTACCTTTCCACTAGGCTTTTCCACTACCACATTCCAGGGGTCTCCCTGGACAACCCAGGTCTGCACCAGTCTAGGAAAGGAGTGAACAAATCTGTCGATGACAACCTGCTCCACCATGTAGGCTGGAGTGGAAGGTTCCAGCTACAACCACTTCTGTATAGGATGCAGTAAGTCAAACATTTGGGAGAGAGGGTATTTGTCACCACAATACTCTTATTAGTGAACCCTTTGTGCTCTGACTGACATAGTTACTCCCACGCATGACAAAATTTCAGTTTTTAATTTGGCATACTCCTGTGCATCCTGTAAGGCCATATAGTAATAAGCCTTTTGGGGTCCACTAGTTAGATAGGGGGTCAGCACCTCTATCTATGGCTCTGGCGGTAGCTTCTCAAGCTCAGTTATTTAAACAAAAACAGTCAAAAATGCCTCCACATCATCACCTGGGCTCATCTTTTGCATCCCTTGGGCTCAACACCTGGACTTGGGGAAGGGGCTGCCGGCGTCCCACCTATGGCCTCTGAAAGGAGTTCCATCTACTGTGTAAGCACCCCCTGTTGCTGTCGCTGCTGTTTTTGGAGCTGCTACACTATCAGTATATTTGTTTCCTGTTGCACCAGCTGCTGCTGTTTATTTTCTTGCTGCTGCTGTTGATGCTACTGCTGTTGTTGGACCTGGACCAGGTGCTTGATAAGTTTCTCCATGCTATCTGTCGACATTTCCTGTCTTATGTCCGCCGTTACCTAGGACATGCATTTGTTAACAGCTGTTACACGTGTTCCTGGAACATTGCCAGCATTTGAAACACCACCTGTGGTAAATTGTCACACTCAACGGAGTTAGACATTGGATCACTGTTTCTTTAAAGTGATACTGTCAGCAGGATTTTGCTAAGTAATCTAAAGACACTGTCAGGCTGCAGCCATTATACTGATTAAAATGATGCCTGGAGTGCAGAAATTCATCTTGTAGTTCTTGTGTAATAAGTGTTAGAAGTTTTCAGCTAATGATATGCCAGTGCGTAAGGGTGGGACTGAAGGCAAAGTCTTATCTTTCTGCTCTAAGCCAGAGAAACCAAAGAAATACCTGCCCACCCGCCCTCCCCAAAGAAACACATATGTTCCTCATCAAAGAGTTAGACTGTTTGTGCTTTGGAGCTGACCTGTGGGCGGATATTTCCTTTTTTTCTCTGGCTTAGAGCAGGAAAATAAGATTCTGCCTACAGTCCCACGCTGAAGCACGAGAATCTCATAAACTGAAACTTCAAACACTGATTATGCAGGAAACACAAGGCGGATTTCTTCACCCAAGGTATCATTTTAATCAGTATAACAGCGGCAACCTGCCAGTGTCTGTTGTTTACTGAGCAAAATCCTGCTGACAGATTCACTTTAAGTCCTTCACTGGTTTATTATATACATGTGGCATAAACCACCATGATGAAGTAAAAATAAACAAAGCCCTTTTGGGCAAGACAGGAAAATAAAACAAAGTGGTATATCACAGTCCATACATCTGTGGAGATCCATCCACTCAGGGTTAGCAAAACACAGCATTCAGTTTTAGCACCAACACAAGCACCTATATTGAGTTAGCCTCTCCTGACACACTGGACGCTGAGTGCCTCAGAATGCTGACTATTTAAATCCCAGACCACACTCTGGCATGGAGATAGATTTGGAAAACAACCTCCCACCCACTCTATTGTTGCTTTAAAAAAACCCAGCCCTTCTAGGTTTCAATTCACTGAAGCTAATAACCTCAGTGGAACATATCTCTTCTCCAGTACTTTGACAGTGACTTTGTCTCAATACACTCTCCAGCCGAGAGAGAAAGGACCCCTGCAATCTTAAGGGCATATACACTACAGAAAAGAGAGAAACTTACTGAATGACTTTGAAAATAGGAAACCAATTTGACATACAAACCATGCTTTACTTGAAAACATTGATCTCAGATGATCAAAGTACTGACCACAACTGTACAAGGTGCAATAATATAGAGGATGTCATAGCTGCAGGGCCATACGGGGAAGCCCAAATGACACACAGAGTTATGTTAACTCACTCTCTGGTGCTTCAGCAGGGTGTGAAATGGTGTGAGGCAAGTTGTTTTTTTTTCAAGCTGCGAATCTAATCGCAAAATGCCCAATTTGTGTAATACTGAGAAATTCAGAAAATTAAACTCAAGTTCGATCCTGCATGGATCAATACAAACTACTCTCTACTTTACATTATCTTGTCTGCAATTATCACATGGATAGATAGGACATCATCTTTGTAGCTAAGTATAGCAGAATTAAGCCGGAGTAACATTAAACATTTGAAAAATTGGTCCGAGTCTCCCTGCCAAGAGTCGCACGAGTGTTCTCCGGAAATCCGTGTGTAATCTGTTTGCAATGCAATGATGCAATTTCCTCCCCGCCATGTATCTCTGTAATATATCAATTTGACATCTGTATGACATGCGTATGGCTTTACATTTCTCATTGATTTTCCCCATTAAATTAAATGATTCAATGGTCAGAAATTATTCAAAACCTAATTAAGGAGCCCATATATTGGCTCCACAAGATGTTCCCTCCTCCAATCTTTCAAATCTAGTCCCTGCTGGTGTCTTGTTTTTGCTGGTTTGTGACAAACGTGTGAGAGCCTAACCTTAAACAAGACTGAGCAGGTTCTTCTACATTGGGTCTTGTCTCAATATTTTTTGGAGCCTTACCCAGTGATTGTGGATCTGAGGAAGCGGAGGTAAAGATGGGTACATCCGCTTTTGAGGCGCCGACTCACTGAAGAACATTTCCACTGACTGTGTGGTTCTCTATGCAGCCATCTGGACAAGTTTTAGCAGTACTGTCAGATGAGCCTCTCTACATTTGATTATCTTTTAGAGGCAGTGCGACCTGTGCTAACCTTCAAGGACATAAAGATGCTCAAATGTATTTCGGCAGAGGAGCGTCTTTTACTTGCACTTTGGTATGTATTCATCCTTTATTTGTGGCATATTAAATTGAATTATCTTTTAAAAATACCCGCTCCAGCAATGCATTTTGAAAAAATATTGTGTGAATGTTTACGTCATCTTTACTTCAATTATTTCACCACATTTTGTTATAATCACTCCCTGATGTTTGCCAAAATGAACTGTTTCTAGCATGTAATAGTGTTGTTTATTGTAGACCCGGGGCTTAGTTTGCTATGCTATGTACTTTTATGATGGAGTACACTGTTAATATTATGTGTGGAGAAGTTTCTTACTGAATTTGTGTTTGTTTATTGTTATTTTTAGATTTCTATCCAAATCTCTCTCCTATGCGGCACTTCACTTGGAGTTTCTGATTGGGAAATCGAACCATCTCAGGCAATGTGCGTTCCACTTGTGCAGAAATATTGGCCCTTCTTCATAATTCTGTTCTTCCAGAGCCCAAACAAAAAGACTGGCTGTGGATAGCCCATGGCTTTGAGCAAACATGCCCCAACTTCATATTATCCCTTGATGTGAAGCACATCCGTGTTCGTAAGCCACCAAACTCTGAGTCCCAATATTACAATTATAAGCAATTTTTTTCTGTAGTGCTGTTGGCCCTGGTCGACAGCACATACAGGTTTAAAATTGTTGATATTGGGGCCTATGGAATAACTGGAGTCTCCAGAGTCTTCAAAACTTCCATAATGGGGAATGCAAACTAATGATTTGGACATCCCACCTCCACGTGTTTTACCAGGTTCATGTTTGGAAGCAGTTCCTTATGTTATGGTTGCTGATTTCAATTGAATTGCAATGTAATGAGACCATATCCAAGGAGAAGCCTTGACCACCAGTGCCAAATCTTTAATAATCGGCTATTCCGTGTATGATGATTGGTGTAGTGTGCCTTCGGAATCCTAAGTACAAAATTGATGGTCCTGATGTCAGCCATACAATTAAATGAAGCAAATGTCAATGCTGTCATTAAAGCCTGTGTTATCCTTTACAATTTCACAAGGATCCATGAATGTCCATCAAATGATGATGACAATGAAGACTATGGAAACAATGGCATGGCTCCAACAAATGTCGCTAATGCACGTAGTCAGTCCTCTAGCCTTAAAGTGTGGGACATATTAACTAAATATTTTCTATCACCAGAGGGATATACTCCATGGCAAGACTGTCCTGTGTCTATGTTATAATAACCTTTGTTCAATTATTTTCATTAAAACACTGCTATGGAGCACAGTGTGTGAAGACAATTTGTGTTGAAATACACCCTGTATATCATAAGCCTTCGACTATATATTTGTAAAAACCAAAATCACACATTCAAATAACAGGTTTATTTTTACCAACTGTATTTTTCCAAACAAAAAAAAAATCAAATCATATGGGAACTTAGGATAATATTCCATGGAAACATGAAACAAACAAACAAACAAACAAGGATATTGCCCATTAAAAGACACTTTCATTTTTTACAAATTCTGGTACGAAGGAGGAGGTGATGGTGGCAGCACATCCTGACTTACTTGTTGATTTAACTTTCCTACATGATTAGGCCTCTGAGAGGTGGATGAGGCTGGATTCCAGTCCAAAAAAAGAACCATGTTGTGGCACATGGTATTGACCACTTGGGTAATGGTATCCTTACTCTTGTGGATTTGTGTCTGACATTTGGCTTAAACCCCCAGAATGGCCATGTTGAACATACCCATGTTGAGACCACTCTACTACAGTGGGTATGTTCAAGTGGCCATATTGGGCAGGTGCAGCTGGATTTGAGAAGTGAGTATGTGGTTGGTGGCGTTTTATGTGGCTGAGGTGATGGTATCTGGGGTGTTGGTGGTTCTGGGAGTACTATTGACTGGTCATCATGGCTTCCAGGCATGTGTAGGTGGTTGTCATTGGACATCTGCTATCTTACAAGGAAGTTTAAAACCAGACTTGGATTGTTAGGTTTTTGTGCATGAATCTATCACAATTTGTACGGCACCTCTGGCACACAGCCTCACTTCACAGAGAATTGTGCGCATATACCATGCAAGACTTTGACCATATGCCTCCTCAACATCATCATTAAGAGTGTGCTCTAGATAGTCCAAAACACCAAAGTCTACTTGCCACCTGTTACTGTTGGTGGGAAGCTCTCTCCTGCGCCAGTGCTGACATAAGATGGCCATAGCCCGTGTTGAGGTGTTCAGGGGTCGTGTAGGACTACTGGACTACTGCTACATCCATGTTCATCCTCATCTCGACTGGACTCCTGTACTGCCAAAGATCGTGGTGGTTTGTTGATGATGGTGCAGAACAAGATCCAGCCTTATCTTCAACTTCGCCAACAGGGTCCAAGTTGACCTCGGAATCCAATGCTGTTTCTCGTTCAGTAATGTTGGATTCATTTCTGTTATTTGTCAAAATTGAAAAGTTCAAAATTATTCATTTTTGTACCTTGAGGACAAGTATAAAATTATGTCAAGCATGCACTTACGAATGGAGATCCAGAATGGGAGCTAGGAAATTCAAACGGTCAATATATATATATATATATATATATATATATATATTTTTATTTTTTTTTCACTTTTTAGTGGCACCTGCACTACTTCTGGCCCGCTTCTGACTCTCATGGCTGTACTGATCACGACACAATGGATCAATCTAAGTATGATCACCTTGTTTGCATTTTGAATGATAAGTTATAATGTAAACTTGCCTTCAGTTTGCCAAGTGTGTTTGGACAAACATGCCAGTTATTCAAAATAACATAATGTGGAATAATGTATGCAATTTTTTTTTTTTTTTTATTTACTTACTAATGTCCTGCTGTGCCTCACGTCTACTTTCCTCATTATTGAGGAACATCTGGCAGGATATGCGCCACCAAGCTGCATACTTTCTATAGCGGTCCACATAGTTGGCGTCAAGTTGGTCCCAAGTTTCAGGCCTCTTCTGCACCACAACAATCAGCATTTCCACATTAATATGTCTGGCAATGTTGTTGGTATCCATGGAGGAGTGTTCCTGGCTTTTTTATTGGTTGCCAGGACAATCTGCATGCCAAGCTTCCTGCTTTTGCCTAATGCAATTTCCTGCCTTCAGGAAATTGTGTTTGTATTTGTCCCACACTATACGAATGATCCGTGTGGTGTCTGAGTTTTTCTCGCACCCATAGACTTGCATTGGCGAGACTCGGACGATATAAGCGTAAAATCGCAGCATGCAGTGATTTCACTCGCACACAGAATACGCCAGAGAAAAAAAACGGTGATGTGAGCTGCCCCATATATTAACACTGGGCCGAGCTCTATGCGATGTTTTCTCGCATAGCACTCGGCCGTATTCTACGGTAGTGTAACTCCGGCCTTAATAGGGGGCTCCATATTGTTGATACTGTAGCAAATGTTGATTCAACAATTAACCCCTTCGTGCCATGCGCCGTACTAGTACGGCGCTGCCGGCACTGCATTAGTGCCAGCCGCAGTACTAGTACGGCGCCCCGATCACCGCGGTCTCACGCTGAGCGCCGCAGTGATCGGGTGCGGGTGTCAGCTGTATATGACAGCTGACACCCCGCAGCAATGCCCACGATCGGCGCTGTCACCGATCGCGGGCATTTAACCCCTCTGATGCCGCTGTCAATAGTGACAGCGGCATAGAGGGGGATCGCGCAGGGACGGGGGCTCCCTGCGCTCTCCCACCGGAGCAGCGCGATGAGATCGCGCTGCTCCGGTGACCTGGAAGGAGTCCCCGGATCCAAGATGGCCGCGGGACTCCTTCCGGGTCATAAGATGACCCTGCTTGCCGGCGTCTGCTGAGAATCCTCATAGCAGGCGCCGGCAAGCCTGTGGAACGTGCCTGTCACATCGGTGATCAGACCGAGTGCTGTGCACACGGTCTGATCACCGATCTGTGATGTCCCCTCCTGGGACAAAGTAAAAAAGTAAAAAAAAAATTTTTCCACATGTGTAAAAAAAAAAAAAAAAAAAAATTCCTAAATAAAGAAAAAAAAAATAAATATATTCCCATAAATAAATTTCTTTATCTAAATAAAAAAAACACCACACAATAAAAGTACACATATTTAGTATCGCCGCGTCCGTAACAACCCCACCTATAAAACTATATCACTAGTTAACCCCTTCAGTGAACACCGTAAAAAAAAAAAAAAAAAACGAGGCAAAAAACAACGCTTTATTCTCATACCGCCAAACAAAAAGTGGAATAACACGCGATCAAAAAGACGGATATAAATAACCATGGTACCGCTGAAAACGTCATCTTGTCCCGCAAAAAAAAGCCGCCATACAGCATCATCAGCAGAAAAATAAAAAAGTTATAGCTCTCAGAATAAAGCGATGCAAAAACAATTATTTTTTATATAAAATAGTTTTTATTGTGTAAAAGCGCCAAAACATAAAAAAATTATATAAATGAGTTATCGCTGTAATCGTACTGACCCGAAGAATAAAACTGCTTTATCCTTTTTACCAAACTCGGAACGGTATAAACGCACCCCCTAAAAGAATTTCAGGAATTGCTGGTTTTTGTTCATTCCGCCTCCCAAAAATCGGAATAAAAAGCGATCAAAAAATGTCATGTACCCGAAAATGGTACCAGCAAAAAGTCAACTCGTCCCGCAAAAAACAAGATCTCACATGACTCTGTGGACCAAAATATGGAAAAATTATAGCTCTCAAAATGTGGTGAGGCAAAAACTATTGTTTGCAATAAAAAGCGTCTTTTAGTGTGTGACGGCTGCCAACCATAAAAATCCGCCCAAAAAACGCTATATAAGTAAATCAAATCCCCCTTCATCACCCCCTTAGTTAGGAAAAATAATAAAATTTTAAAAAATATATTTATTTCCATTTTCCCGTTAGGCTACTTTCACACTAGCGTCGGTACGGGGCCGTCGCGCTGCGTCGGCCCGACATACCGACGCATACTGTGCAAGCGCCGCACAACGGGGGCAGCGGATGCTGTTTTTCCACGCATCCGCTGCCCCATTGTGAGGTGCGGGGAGGTGGGGGCGGAGTTCCAGCCGCGCATGCGCGGTCGGAAATGGTGGACCGTCAGCACAAAAAAAGTTACATGTAACGTTTTTTGCTGCCGGCGGTCCGCCACAACACGACGCAACCGTCGCACGACGCTTGCGACGTGTGTCAATACGTCGCTAATGTTAGTCTATGGGGAAAAAACGCATCCTGCAGATGACTTTGCAGGATGCGTTTTTTCGCCAAAACGACGCATTGCGACGTATGCAAAAAAACGCTAGTGTGAAAGTAGCGCTAGGGTTAGCACTAGGGTTAGGGTTAGGGTTTCAGTTAGAATTGGGGAGTTTTCACTGTTTAGGCACATCAGGGGCTCTCCAAACGCGACATGGCGTCCGATCTCAATGCGTTTGTTTGCGTTAAAAACGCATGCGTTTTTATAGAAAAAAAACAGAACACACACTGAAAAGTCACCCACCACCATCAAGGTGATAAAGGGATCCAAACCCTAACCCTAACCCTACCCCTAAACTCATCCCTAACCGTTTAATGAACATTTTCTGACAGTCATAGTGCCACGTATTTCAGTGCCACGTATTTCAGTGCCACGTATTTCAGTGCCACGTATTTCAGTGCCATGTATTTCAGTGCCACGTTATTTCAGTGCCACGATATTTCAGTGCCACGTATTTAAGTGCCACGGTATTTCAGTGAAATACGTGGCACTGAAATATCGTGGCATTTACGTGAAATACGTGGCACTTAAACACGTGGCACTTAAATACGTGGCACTTAAATACGTGGCACTTAAATACGTGGCACTTAAATACGTGGCACTTAAATATCGTGGCATGTACATGAAATACGTGGCACTTATATACGTGGCACTTATATACGTGGCACTTATATACGTGGCACTTATATACGTGGCCACTGAAATATCGTGGCACTTATATACGTATATATGTATATACGTATATAAACGTATTTCAGTGCCACGTATTTCAGTGCCACGTATTTCAGGTTAGGGGTAGGGGTAGGGTTAGGGGTAGGGTTAGGGTTTTTTGGTTTTTTCTTGTTTTCTTGTGTTTTTCTATAAAAACGCATGCGTCTAAAAAAACGCATGCGTTTTACCGCGATTACATGCGTTTTTTCACACATGCGTTTTTTAAAAAAACGCAAGTGTGAAACCAGCCTTACCCTTGGGAAAATAAAAACATGGGGGCTAAAATATAATTTTCGTGGAAAAAAATATATTTTTTATTTTCGCGGCTCTGCGTTATAAACTGTAGTGAAGCACTTGGGGGTTCAAAGTTCTCACAACACATCTAGATAAGTTCCGTGGGGGGTCTAGTTTCCAATATGGGGTCACTTGTGGGGGGTTTCTACTGTTTAGGTACATCAGGGGCTCTGCAAATGCAACATGACACCTGCAGACCAATCCATCTAAGTCTGCATTTCAAACGGCGCTCCTTCCCTTCCGAGCTCTGCCGTGCGCCCAAACAGTGGTTTATCCCCATATATGAAGTATCAGCGTACTCAGGACAAATTGGACAACAACTTTTGTTGTCCAATTTCTCCTGTTACCCTTGGGAAAATAAAAATGTGGGGGCTAAAATATTATTTTCGTGGAAAAAAAAATATTTTTTATTTTCATGGCTCTGCGTGATAAACTGTAGTGAAACACTTGTTGGTTCAAAGTTCTCACAACACATCTAGATAAGTTCCGTGGGGGGTCTAGTTTCCAATATGGGGTCACTTGTGGGGGGTTTCTACTGTTTAGGTACATCAGGGGCTCTGCAAATGCAACATGACACCTGCAGACCAATCCATCTAAGTCTGCATTTCAAACGGCGCTCCTTCCCTTCCGAGCTCTGCCGTGTGCCCAAACAGTGGTTCCCCCCAATGTATGGGGTATCAGCGTACTCAGGACAAATTGGACAATAACTTTTGTGGTCCAATTTCTCCTGTTACCCTTGGGGGAAAAAAAATTGCGGGCTAAAACATCATTTTGTGGAAAGAAAAAATGATTTTTTTTATTTTCACAGCGCTACATTCTAAACTTTAGTGAAACAACTGGGGGTTAAAAGTGCTCACCACACATCTAAATAAGTTCCTTAGGGGGTCTTCTTTCCAAAATGGTGTCACTTGTGGGGGTTTCCACTGTTTAGGCACGTCAGGGGCTCTCCAAACACGACATGGGTTCCGATCTCAATTCCAGCCAATTTTGCATTGAAAAGTCAAATGGCGCTCCTTCCCTTCCGAGCTCTGCCATGCGCCCAAACAGTGGTTTATCCCCATATATGAAGTATCAGCGTACTCAGGACAAATTGCACAACAACTTTTGGGGTCCAATTTATCCTGCTACCCTTGGGAAAAAAAAATTTGGGGCAAAAATATCATTTTTTGTGAAAATTAATATTAATTTTTTTTTACGGCTCTACATTATAAACTTCTGTGAAGCACTTGGAGGTTCAAAGTGCTCACCACACATCTAGATTAGTTCCTTAGAGGGTCTACTTTCCAAAATGGTGTCACTTCTGGGGGTTTCCACTGTTTAGGCACGTCAGGGGCTCTCCAAACACGACATGGGTTCCGATCTCAATTCCAGCCAATTTTGCATTGAAAAGTCAAATGGCGCTCCTTCCCTTCCGAGCTCTGCCATGCGCCCAAACAGTGGTTTATCCCCATATATGAAGTATCAGCGTACTCAGGACAAATTGCACAACAACTTTTGGGGTCCAATTTATCCTGCTACCCTTGGGAAAATAAAAAATTTGGGGCAAAAAGATCATTTTTTGTGAAAATTAATATTAATTTTTTTTACGGCTCCACATTATAAACTTCTGTGAAGCACTTGGAGGTTCAAAGTGCTCACCACACATCTAGATTAGTTCCTTAGAGGGTCTACTTTCCAAAATGGTGTCACTTCTGGGGGTTTCCACTGTTTAGGCACGTCAGGGGCTCTCCAAACACGACATGGGTTCCGATCTCAATTCCAGCCAATTTTGCATTGAAAAGTCAAATGGCGCTCCTTCCCTTCCGAGCTCTGCCATGTGCCCAATCAATGGTTTACCCCAACATGTGGGGTATCGGCGTACTCAGGACAAATTGTACAACAACTTTTTTGGTCCAATTTCTCCTGATACCCTTGGTAAAATAAAACAAATTGGATCTGAAGTAAAAATTTTGTGAAAAAAAAGTTAAATGTTCAATTTTTTTTAAACATTCCAAAAATTCCTGTGAAGCACCTGAAGGGTTAATAAACTTTTTGAATGTGGTTTAGAGTACCTTGAGGGGTGCAGTTTTTAGAATGGTGTCACTTTTGGACATTTTCTGTCATATAGACCCCTCAAAGTCACTTCAAGTGTGAGGTGGTCCGTAAAAAAAATGGTTTTGCAAATTTTGTTGCAAAAATGAGAAATCGCTGGTCAACTTTTAACCCTTATAACTCCCTAACAAAAAAAAATTATGTTTCCAAAATTGTGCTGATGTAAAGCAGACATGTGGGAAATGTTGTTTATTAACTATATTATGTGATATAACTCTCTAATTTAAGGGCATAAAAACGAAAAATTTGAAAATTGCTAAATTTTCATAATTTTCGACAAATTTCTGTTTTTTTCACAAATAAATGCAAGTCATATCGAAGAAATTTTACCACTATCATAAAGTACAATATGTCACGAGAAAACAATCTCAGAATCACCAGGATCCGTTGAAGCGTTTCAGAGTTATGACCTCATAAAGTGACAGTGGTCAGAATTGTAAAAATTGGCCGTGTCACTTAGGTGAAAACAGGCTTTGGGGTGAAGGGGTTAAAAACAGGCTGTTTCGTTATTTAGAACATTCCCTTTGTCCAAATTTTGCTGGTTCTCAAAATTCGACTTTAACCCCTTTCCAACCTTAGATGTGTAGTTACATCTAAGGTGGCCTCCCCCTGTTTGCTGCGGCTCTGGCATTGAGCCCGCAACTTTTCCATCACCTGTGGTTGTCATTGCCAGATTGCTATGAGGGCCCTAAAGTCCTGCTCTGTGTAGCACAGGTGATAGGATGATTGCAGCCAGTAGTCTCCAAGGAAACCATTGAAACAAGTAAAAAGTAAACAAAATAAAAAATGTTTTTAATAAAAAAATAAAAGTTCAAATCAACCCCTGCTCACGCCATTCAAAATAAAACAATTAAAAACACATATTTCATATTGCCGCCTTCAGAATCGCCAGATCTATCAATATATAAAACAAATTAATTCAATCAGTAAATTGCGTACCGAGAAAAATAAACAAAATGTCAGAATAATTTTTTTAGTCACCACAACATTGCATTAAAATGCGATAATGGGCAATCAAAAGATCATATCTGTACCAAATTGGTATAAAAATAAACGTCAGCTCAGCACTCAAAAAAATAAACCCTCACCCAGCCCCACGTCACGAAAAATGGAGATGCTATGGGTCTTGAAAAATGGCGATTTTTTTTTTTTTTAGAAACCTTGGATTTTTTTTTTTACCACTTAAGCAAAAAAGAACCTAGACATGTTTGGTGTCTATGAACTCTTAATGACCTGGAGAATCAAAATGTCAGGTCAGTTTTAGCATTTAGTGAACATGGTAAGAAAGCAAAACAAAACTTTTGGAATTGCACTTTTTTGCAATTTCACCGCACTTTGAATCTTTTTCCTGCTTTCTAGTACACTATATTGCAAACCAATTGTGTCATTCAAAAACACAACTCATCCAACAAAAATCAAGCCCTCACATGGCCATATTGATGGTAAAATAAAAAGGTTATGGCTCTGGGAAGAAGGGAAGCAAGGGGTTAATACCAAAATTCACCCCAAAAGTGAATATAATAATGTTTATGATTGAAGAGAAATGTGGCACCCCAGGAGTCCAGTTGCTACAGTGCATTGCCTCCCTCACAGGTGATGTGTGATGTGATGCCTGGAAGCAAGATGGAGTCCCCTTACCAGATGTCAGTAGGAGAGAAGTCGAGCAGAACCTGGGGAGTGGAGCTGTGATTAAACTCACCCCAGAGCTAAGCGCTAGGATACCGGAGTCCGTGGTTGCATGGGTACTGAAGTCCCGGCAGCTAAATTTGGAGGGTAGAGGACTGCAGGTCTCCTGGTCTGATCTAATACCCAGTGGTACAGCACCATACCAGAGCCTGGAGCTGACACAAAAGAGTGGCACCTGTGATAGGCTCGAGCTGCCTGCCATGTGGTTAGTTTTTAAAAACAGAGAGAGATGGTTAGCAGCAGTAGGGTGAGCTGTTAGGCAGCAAGAGAAAAGGGAGAACAGCGCAGAAAGAAGGCCTCCTAGCCAGGTGTATCCAAAAATTGCTTCTAGGCTGCCTGACTATCTGTTACGATCTGTTACCAGTACCCTGACCTGTACTATCAACCATCAAGTAAAGGAAAAGAAAACTACAGCCCTTGTGTCATTAAGTGATCTCTTGTGCCATAAGTCCTGCACTACAAGGTACAAGAAACCTGAAGTAAATGGAACCGGTAGCCCTGTGGCCCCATTCTACTTGTGGGGAGCAGAACCATTTCAGCTGTGTCACCATCAGCCCCAGCGGTCTCCTTTAGCAGCGTCGACCATCCATTGCCGAACACCAAAGGTGGCGTCACATTAAATCCCATATACATATTCCCCATTTTACGGCACAGCCAGGGTCACGGAGTCAGGTCACGGCCCCTTGACTTCCCGAAAGAATTGTCCGACCACCCCACGGCCCTGGTTGGCGTGTCAGAAAGATCACAGCAATTTTGTGAAATTGTAAAATTTATCCTCTTTCTGACCTTGGACGGAATAGTACGTCCGAGGTCAGATACTGCGCTTTGATACAGGGCTCCGGCGGTGAGCCCGCATCAAAGCCGAGACATGTCAGCTGTTTTGAACAGCTGACATGTGCCCGCAATAGCGGTGGGTGAAATCGCGATTCACCCACCGCTATTAACTAGTTAAATGCCACTGTCAAACGCAGACAGTGGCATTTAACTGGCGCTTCCGGCCGGGCAGCCGGAAATGAGCGCATCGCCGACCCCGTCGCATGATCGGGGGTCAGTGATGCTTCTGCATTGTAACCATAGAGGTCCTTGAGACCTCTATGGTTACTGATGCCGGCCGGCTGTGATCGCCACCCTGTGGTCGGCGCTCATAGCACACCTGCATTTCTGCTGCATAGAGCCAATCGAGTTGTGCTAGCTTCTATTGAAGCATGGCAAAAGTTAAAAAAAGTTTAAAAAATGTGAAAAAAATAAAAAAATATAAAAGTTTAAATCACCCCTCTTTCGCCCCATTCAAAATAAATCAATAAAAAAAAATCAAACCTACACACATTTGGTATCGCCGTGTTCAGAATCACCCGATCTATCAATAAAAAAAGGATTAACCTGATCGCTAAACGGTGTAGCGAGACAAAAATTGGAAACACCAGAATTACGGGGGTTTTTTTGTCACCGCGACATGGCATTAAAATCGATCAAAAGAACGTATCTGCACCAAAATGCTATCATTAAAAATGCCAGCTCAGCACACAAAAAATAAGCCCTCAACCGACCCCAGATAATGAAAAATGGAGACGCTACGGGTATCGGAATATGGCGCAATATTTTTTTTTTTTTAGCAAAGTTTTTCACCACTTAGATAAAAGAGAACCTAGACATATTTGGTGTCTACGAACTCATACTGACCTGTAGAATTATAATGGCAGGTCAGTTTTAGCATTTAGTGAACCTAGAAAAAAATCCAATCAAAAAACGTGTGGGATTGCACTTTTTTGCAATTTCACCGCGCTTGGAATTTTTTTCCTGTTTTCTAGTACACTATATGCTAAAACCAATGATGTTGTTCAAAAGTACAACTTGGTTCGCAAAAAATAAGCCCTCACACGGCCATATTGACGGAAAAATAAAAAAGTTATGGCTCTGGGAAGAAGGGGAGCAAAAAACGAACACGGAAAAATGGAAAATCCCAAGGTCATGAAGAGGTTAAGTAGAATTCATTTCCAGGCTAATCTAGTAAGTATATTGTAAAAGTAGCGAATGTGATATGTAAGGTTTAATGTTTTTCCTCCTTGTTTTAGAATTTGTTTTCATATTTTCAAACCTTACAGTCTCATATTCAAGGATTTTGTACTTCTTATTTCATATACAATGTTTTTAAGATTCTGCAAAACATGTTTTTGGTACATGGTAAATAAAGTCATCATGACCTGGGTAACAGGGGATGGGGGGGTGGCTACATGAGTTACATTGAGTTACTTTGCTGTAAATGATATAAAATACTGCATTCTTGTGTTAATAAACAGAAAAGTGACTTGCTCACAACCAGTCTGCATTCTTTTCTCCAAGCAGCTCTTGTTATTTCAGGGCCTTATCTCTTAATTTGGCCTCACTGGTGATCCAGCATATCTGACTTTGGGTCAAAGCAAAAACATCTGCAACGGTTGTTTACATTTGACCATAGCCATTCATGAGTAAAACAAAGACAAACAAGATAATGTCAAACAAAATAACAAAATCAATCATACAGTCATTGCAATAGGGATTTTCAAATAAGTAAACTAGCCTCATCACGTCTAGGTAATCTATGTAACTATGTATACAGTTTATATTGTAATAAAATCTTGTTTAAATTGTTTTGAGAGATTGCTTAAATATTTCTGTTCACATTGATTATTCTGTTAATTGTATTACGTACTGAGAAATCTTTAGATATCTCTGCACATAGTAAAGCAAAATAATTATTTCCACGTTGTAATTTTCAATCATACTATTTAGCAACATATATAATGACATTTTTTAATTACTTAACCATCTGGGAAAAAAATTTGAATTGTAAACAACTGGAATTTTATCAAAGTAGCAAAATGTTTATGTTGGCACAGTAGGTACCAACTTTCATTTCACACATTTACAATCACATCATTCAACATCACTTTCTAATGTTAACTAACATTTTCTATTTTCCTTCTAAATAAATATTTTCTTAAATTCCCTTTGGTAACCAAAACACGAAATTAACTTACAGTAATATTTGTACAGTTTCTAGCAGGGGAGACATAGTGTAATGTTTTGCTATGTAGTGATTAAGATATATCATACATTGTGCTTGTTTTGCATATTTTTTACATATCATAGTTTTCGCTTCATAAGACGCACCTGATTATAAGACGCCCCCAGATTTTAGAGAGGAAAATAAGAAAAAAAAAATATTTTGAACCAAATAGTGTGCAAAAACCTTTAATAAAATACAAATATATTATCTGTGGATGTGTCTCTGTAATGGGAGATCTGTGAATTACAGTACAGTGCCTGCAGTATCATATATTGTGACTACCACCCCCCTCATCCTCAGGAATACACCCACTTACTGTATACATGGATGTATTCTGAAAGATGAGGGAGGTGGTAGTCACATTTGCAATAAACACTTTGGACACTACATTACAGTGCATATTTACACTAAATATAGCTATAACCCCCATCATCCTTCAGAATATACCCATTGATACAGTATATTCTGAAGGAGATGGGGGTTGTTTGCTCACCTTTCCTAAAAGGATCTCGGACTTGTGAGTACAGTAGTTGTAACATTAAATAGTGTGCAGAGACAGATATGTGATTGGTGGAGGCAGCTCAGGAACAGTTCCCTCCACCAATCATTATCCATCCATGCAGAGGAAGAGGAGGAGAATCTCTCTTCTCTCCCTCCTCCTCAGCTTTAGGCCTCTTTCACACATCTGTGTTTCCGGTACGCGTGGTGACAGTTTTCACATGTAACGGAGACAAAAGAATGGGTCTGTGAATATATTCAGTGTGTTTCCATGGACCATGTGTCCGTGTGCCCCACAAGTAGACTTGTCCGCTTTTTACTGTCAGCACGGGTGGCAAAATGTCCCGCACGTGTGCACATGGAGAACACACATGGATGTGTGAAGAAGCGCTACAGTAACAGCTGTTACTCGGCGCCGGGTGCTGAAGACGGCTCTCATCATTCTCCCCCGGTCTGCCAGCGATTGGCTGAAGCAGAGAAGAATGATGAGAGTTATATTCAAGTCAAAACAAAGACAGCAGGTGGGGGCTTTTTGATTATTACTCCCATCAACCTGCACCTTCTGCCGCTAATAACAGTGACAGCAGGAGCAGATGGGGGTATTCCTCACCAGCCACCTGCAATATAGCTAAATGAATGAAAAACCTGGCGTGGGTTCCTCCATATTATCTATAACCAGTCAGGCAAAGCTTACAGCTGGGGTCTGCAACCCTCAGCTGTCAGCTTCAGCAAGGTTGGTTATCAGGAATAGAGGGGTCCCCAAGCCTTCTGTTTATTTAATTAAATAATTTAAAAAACGGTGTGGGGTCACCCCATTTTGACAACTAGCCTTGCTAAAGCTCACTGCTGGAGGCTGGTATTCTCAGGCTGATAATTGGCAATGGATTTTGGCCCCTCCCAGCTTAAAAATAGCAGCCATCAGCTGCCCAGAAAAGGCACATCTATTAGATGCGCCAATTCTGGTGCTTTGCCCTGCTCCTCCCACTTGCCCTGTAGCGGTGGCAATTGGGGTTCATATTTTTGAGGTTGATGTCACCTTTGTATTGCCAGGTGACATGAAGCCCACGGCTTAGCAATGGAGAGGTGTCTATAAGACACCTCTCCGTTACTGATCCTATAGTTATATTGTAAATAAAGACACAGCCAGAATAAAGTCCTTTAATTGAAAAAATGACAGACAAAGCCAACAAAACACTAGATCTCCTGTAATAAAAGTAAAATTAAAAAACAAAAATATCATTCACCTGTCCATTGTTCTGTCCCATGCTGTAATGCATGTCTGGGGAGAAACAGTTTTCAACCTGGACTGTGCCAAGATGCGACCATCCAGGCTGAAAAACACTGGTGAATGAGCTGCTGCAAGCGCAGCATCATTGACCAGCGGTGACACCGTCGAGGCCAGGCCGAGAGCTCTTTCTGCGCCTGTGCCACATCTGCAGCCATTTTCCTGGAGACATCGCATAGAGGCAGGCGTGGATGGAGATCTTGGCTTTTCTCCATCTGTGCCTGTGCCGACTGAGGAGCCGGAAGCCAGACTCTGGAAGAAGAGTGGGAGCTGCCATATGCATCCGCCGCAGGGCCACCGCACACCCCCGTACCACCACTGCAGGACCACCGCTTGCACCGTACCATCACCACAAAACCACCATTTGCCGCTGTACCACCTTCGCACACTGCAGGACCGCAGCAGCACAACTGCAACACCTCCAGCTCTGGGTCCGAAGCATCAGTAAGAACAGTGTTCATTTTATAAGATGCACAACCATTTTCCCCCTAATTTTGGGGATCATATAAAAGTGCATCGTATAATCCAAAACACATAGTAATACTTTTGAAAATCAAGGAGATTTGTGTTTTCCTTTTTTTTAGACTTTTAAGAATAGATAACTTAAGTGGAATATATGAAATTTGACCCATTGATGAATACACTACAACTTTTACTATGAACAATTTTATGAAATTTGCAGATTCTGGAAAACTCTAAAAATGCATTGGTAACAGAAGGGTGAAATTACCTCAGACAAAACCACATGGGCTTGCTCGTAAATACTTACAACTATCTAATCACATGGTAAAGCATAGCAAATCATGAGGAAATAGCACAGCCTGCATAAAAGTCTACGCAGGGAATGCAGCAGCTTATTTTAGAGTGATTTCAGGTCAGAGAAAGTTTCTCAGAGCTCAGCAATAGAGACAGGAACTGAAAGACCTAAATGTTTGGACTGATACTCCTGACAGAAATATGTTGAATAACTGCAGCAGTGAAGAAGTTAAGAGTCTGGGAAAAATACAGAGCTTTAATTGATAGGGAAGAGAAAGAGAGGAGAAGTGCTAACAGCACCAGTGCCAGTGTTATTGATTAATGATATGGAGTAACATCATCTGTCCTGCTGGATTTGAATTACAATTACACCTTAATTTTTTTTATTCCTAATGCATTAAACAAGATAAGCAAGACAGCTTAATATTTTTTCCAAAAAAATGAAAATATGAATGCAATGTCAGATGGTGTGTTTGCTTGTCACAAGCGACTGTGCTAGCTTTTTGCATTTCTTCTGCTGTCAGTTTTGTGAAGTGGGTGATAATTGTTTTTTAAAAATTCAAAAGAAAATTCCACAAAATCCCTTTAACTGCAACTGTCTACCTCTCAAAATCTTTTTTGAACTTCTGTTTTACTAGTTAAATTTTATATCTGTGCATACAACACTAGCATAGCGCCCTACTACAGACACTGGATTTTTGGTCATACGTCTACTTAGCATTTATCATCACATCTTTTTTGTAAAGTGGGGTTGAGTTTTGTTGTAAAAATAGAAAAAAAATTGAAAAATAGAGACATTTACTATGTAAGTGTGCTTTTGCAAAAATTTGTTACTAGTCCAATTTACAAATAGCATCTAGGTAATTGGATAAAAGCCATATCAGAATCTCAATCTGCAGGCACAGTGTTTTGGAGCATTGCCCCTCATCTGTTCAAAGTATGAGAAGTCTTTTGCCCATATGAGAGGCTTCTTCATGTAATCTGAGGGTCAGTGCTACTCTTTGTGGAGAGTGATGTGCCTAGCCTGGCTTCCAGAGGAGAATTGCAAGGCTTATTCATCTCCTCACAGACTTGGCATGTCACTCTCCACAAGGAGAAATGTCACCCATTAGTCTAATTTGACAACAGTACTCGCTACACCTATTGTCACGATTCTGTTGCTGGTGTGTCCCGGGACCAGGGGCTCCTTCCCTATCCCTAACGCTATGGGTGCCCTAGCTCGCCCTGTTCTCTGGATAACTTCTGATGGTGAAGACGCCAGGGCCATGTACCTACTGAATCTGCCCTCAGTACACCTCCCCCCAGGGAAGAGGGCAGAAGTAGTGTACTGTAATACACCAGACTAGCAAGGTAATACGAACAGTGATAATGAAAAATACCAATCATACAAATATACACACACACAAAAAAATAAATAGACCACGGAGTACAGGATGGGGTTAAGCCAAAGTAGGAGAAGAAAGGGAGTTATCACACACTCAAAACCTAGCAACAGTGACTTATAAATCCACCAAACACCTTCCTCCAACAACAACCAACAACAACCTCCACCCATGCAGCATAAGCTCTCTCTGACTATAAGTGCTGGCCAGGGCCCAGATTATATAGGTGAAAGGAGTGGCAAACAGTTCATAGCTGAGCCTTAATGCAGGAAAGCTTCCACGAGCTCTCAACTGAGCAGATTAACCCCTGCACTGCTAAAAGAAATTTCCACTGTTTAATACAAAGGTGAAATGCTTCTAACCAGTGCTGGAGTCCGAGAAATCAGATGCTGCGGTCTTCTGGCTCTTCTTTTTCTTGGTAAACCTGTGACACTTATATTGTGATTTACTGTCAAATTTTGCTTTCTGTTCATGTGCCTTCTTGCCTAGAAATTCTCATTACATCCTTATTGGCAAAGGTTGAAGAACTGGGACTGAAAAAAATTATCAAAAATTAATTATTATGTTGTTCAAACTGTAGGGAAAAAGAAAAAGTAGAAATGACCCTAGATGTTGTAGTGTAAAAGAAAAAAAAGTACCATCGCTGAAAATATGAGAGCCACTTAAAACATTGCAAACAACATCACCATTACTGGTAGAACATGGCCCCTTTGCTTTTGGCAAGAATACTAGTTTTAAAACAGTGGAGGACAATATGGAATATATGATGCATAACCTGTCTCAGTATCAGTAGAATGATGTTACCGCTATCAGTGACACTGTCAGTTTGAGTCAATGTTCTGTACAGAACAGTCTTACTCATCAGAAATTGCTATAAGGGGTAATTTTTAGACCAAATTTTAAATTTTAAAAATCATAAGTCTGTAATGGCACTTTGTCTTTAAATGGGCTACTGGTTAATACTGGGTTACCATCCTTTTCTATGTGAGGTCACTTTGTTATAAATAAGGCAATGTAAGCATTAAAAATAATGAAAATGGTTGGATACAGTTCTAACAGACTTCATAGTGTTATTCATATTATCTCAGGGCAATAGAAGTCCCAGTGATTAGCAGTGTAATTTGCCAAAAATAAAATATTTGGCAAAAATTTGCTGAAGAAGGCAAATTCGCATTTAAAGAAAAATTGATCTTTCTCTACTCTCTAGTCACATTTTTTCTTTACCCTGTTACCCGCTTAATAGTTGTTTTGACCTGCCAAAGGTCTATTTGGTGCTCAGCAATATATATGTTGTCCATGTTAAATCGAACCTATAACCTATATTTTTTCCGATCTCCTGGTGTTGCCTTGCTGACAAGGTCAAGAAAGTGTAGCAAGGACTATAGAGTGAATAATAGAATTAATACATTCAGAATATATGCTATTTCCTACAGATTTTAAATTGAGTGTTAGCCCTAAGACTCCACAGGCACTGAGACTATTCTGTTCCAGTGATTGGTTGATTCAGTTAGTGACATTTATGGTGGCAGACAAGCAGTCTCAGTGCCTGTGCAGTCTATTGATAGCATTTAACTGAGAAGCCATAGGACAAAACACAGATTCTAAACAAACTGACCTGTAATGCTAGAGAAAAATGATGTTTCATGTCGTCTTCTCATGTATGTGCTCACAACACACATACTGTACAGTACTCTCAAGATCATATGCTTCTCATCTGCTATACACTCACCGGCCACTTTATTAGGTACACCATGCTAGTAACGGGTTGGACCCCCTTTTGCCTTCAGAACTGCCTCAATTCTTCGTGGCATAGATTCAACAAGGTGCTGGAAGCATTCCTCAGAGATTTTGGTCCATATTGACATGATGGCATCACACAGTTGCCGCAGATTTGTCGGCTGCACATCCCAAAGATGCTCCATACAAGGCAGGATGGATCCATGCTTTCATGTTGTTTACGCCAAATTCTGACCCTACCATCCGAATGTCGCAGCAGAAATCGAGACTCATCAGACCAAGCAACGTTTTTCCAATCTTCTACTGTCCAATTTCGATGAGCTTGTACAAATTGTAGCCTCAGTTTCCTGTTCTTAGCTGAAAGGAGTGGTACCCGGTGTGGTCTTCTGCTGCTGTAGCCCATCTGCCTCAAAGTTCGATGCACTGTGCGTTCAGAGATGCTCTTAGGCCTACCTTGGTTGTAACGGGTGGCGATTTGAGTCATTGTTGCCTTTCTATCAGCTCGAACCAGTCTGCCCATTCTCCTCTGACCTCTGGCATCAACAAGGCATTTCCGCCCACAGAACTGCCGCTCACTGGATTTTTTTTCTTTTTCGGACCATTCTCTGTAAACCCTAGAGATGGTTGTGCATGAAAATCCCAGTAGATCAGCAGTTTCTGAAATACTCAGACCAGCCCTTCTGGCACCAACAACCATGCCATGTTCAAAGGCACTCAAATCACCTTTCTTCCCCATACTGATGCTCGGTTTGAACTGCAGGAGATTGTCTTGACCATGTCTACATGCCTAAATGCACTGAGTTGCCGCCATGTGATTGGCTGATTAGAAATTAAGTGTTAACAAGAAGTTGGACAGGTGTACCTAATAAAGTGGCCGGTGAGTGTATATTATAGCTGTAAAACACAAGGTGCATCCAAGAGATGTGTGGCTGGTATAGCTGTGGGGCGGCAGCTACCTGGAGAAGAGTAAGGGTGATACCAGTTAAATTCAGCTGAAATGCAGTCAGAATAAAAGTACATTTAATGTAAACTTAAAAGAAGGTGAGATATATGGAAAAATTGATTCAGGTAAGGCAATATATCTTGATGTTGAAAAAATGTTTATAAAATGTTTAAGCTTGTTCCCACACCTGCCAAGGGTAGCTTTTTGATGCAATGAATAATGGTTGCTTTTTATCTTCCATTGAGTGTGAACACATGCGACTCTTTCTCAAGATACAGAATAATCAAGGTTGGGCATCAATTGTGGTAAAGTTGGACATCTGAGAGTTAAATTTCATTGTAACTGGATGACTGAACACATGTTTCTTGGGTACGTCAAAGAGAATTGACAATGCGGTAAAGTAGAACTTGTATGGAAATCAATAGGTTAGGGTGAAAACGGTGCTGATGACAACGACATGGCACTTCTTGCGGATGCAGACTGATTACCAATAAGATTATTAAGAAAAGAAGGAGGACAATTTGAGCCTTGCTGCTTTTTCTGAAGACTTTTCTTCCCCAAAATAAGCAGATGATGCCATTTCATACTGATAGAGTGATGTTCAAAATGTTGTGTAATCTAGGGTTTCACTGTGCTTAGAGCCAGCACTGTGCTTAGAGCCAGCCACTGACAATCATAAAATAAATAACTAACAAATCAAAACTACACTGTGAAATGCTGTAGTATGTAAACAATGAATATATGAAATTGGCACTGCATTACTGCTGTAGAAAACATGTTAATAAATTAAGGTACTTAGCGCACATATTGGCCAAATCTTGTGAGCCCAAACTTTTTTGGGACTCTAAACCTAGCGCGATGCATCTTAATAATAAAATAAAAACACTGCTTAACACATTGACCAGAGATGGTCCTCTGATGTTGACATTGTGTTCCCAGGTGGTCACGTGACATTGTTATGTTATTGTTATGGCTCATTGCAGACAGCAGCTCAGATCAGTTCCAGCCTTTATTATTCCATCAGAACAAAGTTCCAATTATCTGGTGCATATTGGCTGCAATAATCACAATATTAAAAAAAATTGCATTAAAACTGCTGTATTTGTAGTCACCCACAGACTTTTAAGGCTTGTGCCCACGCTGCGGATTCCATTGCGGAATTTTCCTCAGCGGATTTGATAAATCTGCAGTGCAAAACCGCTGCGGTTTTTACTGCGGACTTATCACGGTTTCTATTGCGGTTTCCTCTGCGGTTTTACACCTGCAGTTTTCTATTGGAGCAGGTGTAAAACTGCTGCGGATTCCGCACAAAGAATTGACATGCTGCGGAAAATAAACCGCTGTGTTTTAGCGCAGTTTTTTCCACAGCATGTGCACTGCGGATTTCATTTCCCTTAGCTTTACATGGTACTGGAAATGCATGGGAAACCACTGCGGATCCCCAGCTGCAGAAACGCTGCGGATCCGCAGCGTAATCCGCAGCGTGTGCACATACCCTTAGAACATTTTTTGTTTGATAAATGTGGTCCAGTCTATTTCAACACTGCCCCATACTCTGTCATTGTTGTCATTTCATGGAACATGAATCTCATTTGTGGTAAAACATTCTTTTAAACTTCTTGTTTGTTTTAACCCCTTCATAACATATGTTGTATATGTATGTCATATGTCATGCATGCCCTTTTGATGTGGGCTCCGCATGTTTTCCAGGACATGACAGCTGTCATGTGTACCTAAAAGCCGCAGGTGGAAACGCGATCCTCCCATTGCTATTAACATGTTAAATGCCGCTGTCAATATTTAACAGTGGCATTTAACATGCTATCACCAGAAGTGTGTCACTAACCCTGCACTTTGGCACCCCTGTCACCTGATCGCAGGGCGCTGATGGGTTGGCATGACAAACGAGGGTCTGCAGAAGACCCCTGTGCTTGTCATTGCTGATCTGCTGTGATCTCCACCCAGTGGCCGGCGTTCATGGTAGATGAGCATTTCTGCTACACATAGCAGGGCTGAAGCTCTGCTATGTGTAGCACAAGTGATCAGAAGATCACATTGTCAAGTCTCCTAAGGAGACTACTGAAGCCAGTGAAAAAAAATGTTTTATAAAATATTAAAAAACATAACAGTACTGAAGCTGAATATTGCGATGTCGGAACATGGTCTTAGAGGACTTAAATTAAGGTCTAAAATCATTTTGTGTATGAGATCTGAGACTGTAGAATGTATTATACTTTGAATGTTGATATCAACTATGAGTGGAATTGATCTTTCCCTTTGAATGATCCAGGGATGTTATTCTCAGGTAATTGTATATATTACTGACATGCAACATTTCAGCTTCATCCCATTGTGGATTCATATAAAATATGTCTGCTGTATTAGAAAATATTATCGATAATTATAATTAAGGCATATACTTTGAGATTAGGATTTCTGACGGCAAATTTTCCTTTCTGTTCACAAATTCTGGTTGTTATGACTGACTTTAAGCATCTAGCAGCACCACCTGGCACGACCTAGCTATATCGCATTGCTAGGCTTTAATGAGATCTCAAAGGTTTATTATATTCCTTACAGCACTTACTCATTCATTTTCTTGCTCTTGCCAAGAAAAGCAAATTCTTCAAATTCAAATGTTAATTTCACATTTAAATCCCAGGTTTAGGCCCTAAAACATTACATTCAAGATATCAAATACATATGCAGCAGCATCAGGGAAACAACAGAGGAGCAAAATACAGTTGGTAGAACAAACCTGTTTTGGAGAGAGATTATGAAGGAGGTTCAACAGTAAGAAAGCAGAAGCAATTAAGCTAATGCAAGTCGGGTGTCAAAAGGTTATAGATATTTCAAGAGTCTGAACAATTTACCGTCTGGAAAAAGAGAAGAGCTCTTGCATAAAATGTCTCCCAGTTCAGATTTATTATGCTTTTAGTTGTGTTATATGCGATACAATTAGCAGGAGGTACCAATAAGACTTTTCTTTCCCCAAGGACATGGTCATCCCATGCCATCTGTTATTAATTACATTGTCCTTTCTACAGCTTGCTACAGGGGAAAATATGTTCTTTATGATGCACCTACAGGTTTCCTTAGCTTAATTTGTGACACAGAACAAGAGGAAATGAGTTCAAAAGATCTTAGAAAACACCAACGGGATATTTTTGCAGAAAAAAAAATTGCAAAAATACAGTAATACAAAAATGGCAATGTTTTTTGGGTTATGCTTTAATCACATTCAATGTGCAGTAAATATGACTAGGGAACAGGTCAGTACATTTATGGTGATAAAAGACTTAGGTCAATTTTTGTTATAATTAACTAAATGAAGGCTTTTTTCATTTTCCTTTTTTTACACGGCGAACTAAAGTTTTTATTGATAGAATTTTTGGGGAACGTACATCTAGAGATGAGTGAAATTGCTTGGAAAAGGTTGCCAATCTCACATTTGGCACAAACCTTTCTTAGCATTTTCTTCAAAATCAACAAAGTTCAGCCAAAGTTCGGTAAATGACCAAGTTTTCACTAATTTTTTTTGTTAGAACTTTGGCTAGGATAGTGGTTCTCTATGATGAGTTGGGGGACATGTTTGATGTGGGGAGAAGACAGAGGAGCGGCAGACTTATTTTTTTTTTTACATTTTTTTAATTAACTTAATGTGTAGAGATTCCGGCAGCCAATCTGGGCACAGAAACCATCCACAACATCCAAACACAAGGGCTTGTGTCATTGGCTGTCAAAGTCACATGTCTCCATTTAAAAGCAGACATGTGGCTTTGGCGCCATTTTGTGAGTGTAACAGCATAGTGATGCTGCTGCTGCAAGTGGTCAGATAGTTAGCTAAGAGGTTTATTCTCAGCTAGTTCAGATACATAGGATCCTTTAACAAATCGACCTGTCAACATATAAATCTGGCTGTGTAGCCACAAGTCGCCACTTTAGAATATAAATCCATGTTCTAATTGTGTGGTTCAGCCACTAGTGTGATCTAGCCACACTTTCTCAGCAAATAAATGCTAATTGTTAATTTAGTGACAGGTGACTGACAGATATAGGCCTAGGGTTGTGAAACACCTGGTTAAAAGAGGGGAAGGGTATATCAACATGAGTGGGGAAAAGCAAGGTAATGGTAGAAGGGGGAATAGGCATGGTATTTGAGGTGTACGTGGGGTAGGTGGTAATGCTACTGAAAGCTACTGAACAATTACCATCTCATTCTATCCATAGACAACTGACAACTTCTGTTACTGGACAGGCTACTCGACTCCCTTTCTTTAGCAGTCACGCAGCGGTACACTCCAAGTTGGGTCTCCATCTGGTTGGTTGTCTATAGTGGAAGGGGTGTCAGAGCCCCATTATACTATTTCTACTTTTGGGAAATTGATGCCACTTTAGTGGTGTGTGACAATAATTTTTTTAAATGTGGAGACTTCAAGTTGGGTCTCCATCTAGTGGGTTGCCTGTAGTGGAAGGGGGTGTCAGAGCAAAAGGCCTACACCTGTCACTCATTCACCTCTTACTGATCAATTTGTAAGCTAGAGATGCTGGGCCAGGCCCTTCCCCATCCATTCATGCTGCGCCATTATACAATTTCTACTGTGGGTCAATTGATGCCACTTTTCCTGGTGTCTGCCCCTAACTTTTGGAAATGTTTGGACTCCAAATTGGGTCTCCTTCATGTGTGTTGCCTGAATTTGACAGGGCTCACAGCACAGCAAGCTGACACTGGTCCCTCACCCACCTCTTAATTTAAACTTAATTTCAAAGCTGTAAATGCTGGTCCAGAACCTGTCTCATGAATGGCCAGTGCCTGACTGCTACACCATTATAAAAATTCTACTGTGGGTCAATTGATGCCACTTTTTGTTGCACAGTTTGGTCGCAGAAGAAACTTGTGAGAGAAGATTATATGGGGTAATTCAAGTTTTATGTACACAGAACATGAGGTACATGCATCAGTTTCTTAATACAGTATAACAGTAAGTCTAAAGCACCTTTTACAAGAGAGAAAGTGAAACCAAAGTACAACAAGTATATGCATTACATTCAACTAAGCGTATAGCAGTAACAACATCGCCATCTACTGTCGGAAAAGTGTAAACTCCTCCTGCACACATATAAGTTTGTAACTGTTACATATCTGCCAATACTTTCCACGGTATCTAACCCTGAACTTTGGACATTTTTTGACTCCAAGTTGGGACTCCTCCATGAGTGTTGCCTGAGTTTGGCAGGGCTCTCAAAAGACGAGGCCTACACCTTTCTCTTATCCAACTGTTACTGATCAATGTTTTAGCTAGAAATGCTGGTCCTAAAAAATGTTATTTTTTTATCTTATTTTTCTATTTCTTTTCAGATTAGCAAAAGGAAGGTGATTAAAACTTTTTTTTTAATATCTAGAATAAAAATGTACTACTTTTCATGTTTTTTAGTACCACTAAGAAACTTGAACCTGGGATTGTCTTTTTGTGAGAATTATATACTGCACTAATTTTGATATTACAGTATATAGTGATATTATCAATCTTTTAAAATGAATAAAATAGTGATAATGGGGACCTTTTAAAGGTCCCTGTCCACTTTGGTAGTGTGTGGGCACCCTGAAGAGAGATAGGCAGCAGCAAGTAAATAGATAGCTGTGATTAGAGCTAACTTCACTTGCATAAAACAGTTAGCATCTCCCTGCATGAAGTTAGCTAAACACCAGTGCCTGCTCCATACAATTATGCTTGACATATGATGTACTTGTACATCTTATGTATGGAAGAGGATAATTACTACTTTCACCAATTTTGTTTTTTTTATCGCTTAAATGTATTTCTTCAAACATTGATATAGAAACAATTGATAAGCTCAGCAAACATTTGATGTCCTTCAATACTGTAAACATTTAATGCCCAAAGACTACACAAACTCATTAAACAAAAAAAGGTTTAATCCTCCAGCACTTGAAAATAAATGTTAAAATCTTCTAGTTAATTCATGTGCATACAAAAATACATATGAAAATCTGTGATCTGATGTGTTTCGATAGATAACTCAGACTTATTAAATCAGGTAGGTTTAGTGTATGTGCCCACGATCAATCAGGAACTGCTGCGGGTTTGATGGTGCGTATTTATGCAGCGTCAAATCTGCAGTGTCCAGCTTGTTACAACATAGTAGATTGGATTTCAAGAAAAACATGTCTACTATATGTCCACAGATGCCAGCAGATCACCAGTGGAGACTGACATGCGGCACGTCTTTCCAGACTGCAGCATGTCAATTTCTCTTCTGGAGATGCCAGTCTCAGCTAGAAAATTTATATGAGTAGAATGTATTGGATGCAGTAAATCTGCATGGCTCAGTGAACACATGCGGATTTACCTGTGTTCAGTAGAAGGCAATACTTTGGATGCAGCAAACATACACTGGATCCAAAACGCTGCTACTTCTGGATCGTGAGCACCTGGCCTTACAAAATTTTAACATTTTGTTTTTGTGCATCTGAATTAATAATGAACCAGATGATTTTATCCTTCTTTTGAGTAGTAGAAGATTCCATCTTTATTGGATTTATGCACACCTAAGCCTCTTTAGAGAAAGAAAAACTACATATTCTATGTAGTCTATTTCTCCACTCAAACTTCTTTTCACCTGTCCATACTTGATTTGTAAGCCTATTAAAGGGGTCAGTAGTAAACAGCTTAAAGGGTTTTCTGGGGTTACAATAATGATTTCATATTGTTAGGATAGGCAATCATTATCAGCTGGGGTTTTACTCTCGGCACCCCCCACTGGTCAGCTGTTTAAGGAGGTCAAAGTGACCATGGAAGTAGTGCATTATTGTTTACATAACTGTCTTTCTGTATGAGCAATGAACATGGCAGGCCTTAGCTATGTGTGGTACTACAATGTGCAGGCTGGCCAACTTCATAGGGCGTGACTTTCCCTCTCTACTACTTACAATCTCCAGTCAGATCGCCAGTAAAACCAGAGAGAAGGGATAGTGTGCCTGCATGACACTGAGAAAGATGAATAGTGCCATCCACTCAGCCTCTCTTGTTACTCCCATCTCATCTTGTGCGCTCAGTAGTCCTCAGTGTACAGCTGTCCAACTCTGGAGCCGCTGACACTAGCGACATACAATGTAATAATAGAACAACACGGCACTCATAGTAGTATATACAGTAGGTGCTCAAGTAGGGTATCCAGCCCAACAAATCCAAATAAAAAAAAACAAACTTGGAACTCTAGATGAATAATTATCATATGCAAAAGGTTTATTGATGTGCATCCATAAAGGCAAGTCGAACGTTTTTGGTCCACATCCGGACCTTCATCAGAACAAATGTAGGAGATCTGGTGCAGGGAGAAACGTTAATCCTGTCTCTATAAATTTCAACACTGGAAGGGTAGCCTGGATGCAGCAAGAAGTCCTGTCCACATAGGTGCACGTGTAATGGGACCGAAGTCACTGGGTAAATGGCGCCATTAACATTTCTCCCTGCACCAGATCTTTTATATTTGTTCTGATGAAGGTACGAATGTGGACCGAAAACGTTCAACTTGCCTCTATGGATGCATATCAATAAACCTTTTGCATATGATAATTATTCATCTAGAGTGCCAAGTTTTTTTCGGATTTGGACTAGTGACATACAGTTGTGCTCAAAAGTTTACATACCCAAGAGAATATGAATGATAAAAGCAAAGATATGTCTCCACTCCTGGTTAGTGGTTGGGTGAAGCGATTTATTGTCAAACTACTGTGTTTTCTCTTTTTATGTCAAAATCACAACCAAAAACATCCAAATGACCCTGATCAAAAGTTCACATACCCCATTTCATAATACCATGTATTGCCCCCTCTAATGTTGTGAATTTGGTTTCTGGGCTCCCCCGGTGGTCACTGGTGGTACTGAACGTGGGTTTGTCATCTCCTCTGTTCACCTGTTTCCATCAGGATGTGGGAGTTTCTATTTAGCCTTGCTCCTCAGTCATTTCTATGCCGGCCAACAATGTTACTAGAAGCATTTCTGTTGCATGTTCCTGCTCCTAGACTACTTTCAGCTAAGTTGGATTTTTGTCCTAAGTTTGTTTGCATTTTTGTTCCAGTTCTCTGTGTTTGAATATTTCTGAGACTGGAAGCTCTTGTGAACTGAAATTGCCACTCTGGTGTCATGAGTTGATATTAGAGTTCTAAAGTAATTTCAGGATGGAATTTTGAATAGGGTTTTCAGCTGGCCGTGAAGTCCCCTTTTCTGTCTTCCTTCTATCTAGTAAGCGGACCTCAATTTTGCTAAACCTATTTTCATACTTCGTATGTCAATTTCCTCTAATATCACCGACAATATTTGTGGGGGCTACTGTCCGCCTTTTGGGGAAAATTTCTCTAGAGGTGAGCCAGGTCTGTATTTTCCTCTGCTAGGGTCAGTCAGTTCTCCGGCTGGCGCTGGGCGTCTAGGGATAAAACGTAGGCACGCTACCCGGCCACTTTCAGTTGTTGTGATAGGTTTAGCTCACAGTCAGCTCGAGTTCCCATCTTCCAAGAGCTAGTCCTTTTTGTATGCTCAACTATGTTCTCTGTGTGTTGAGAACCATGACAGTTTGGCCGGCCAAGGGTTAAAATAATTGGCTGAAGAAAGGAGAGAATTAGAAGTCTGCAGAGAATTTTTTTTTTTTTTTTTTTCCCCTGAGTTTGCTTCTCTGCTTATACTGCAGCCTTCGTCTCTCTCTCCTTCTAATCCTTGAATGGCTCTGATCTCACCTGATTAAAATGGATCCTCAGAGTTTAGCTACTGGTCTGAGTAATCTCGCTAATAAGGTTCAAAGTTTACAGGATTTTGTTATTCATGCTCCAATATCTGAACCTAGAATCCCTTTACCTGAATTTTTCTCCGGGGATAGATCTCGCTTTCAGAATTTCAAACATAATTGTAAATTGTTTTTGTCTCTGAGATCTCGCTCCGCTGGAGATCCTGCACAGCAGGTCAGGATTGTAATTTCCTTACTCCGGGGCGACCCTCAGGACTGGGCATTTGCTTTGGCACCAGGGGATCCTGCGTTGCTCAATGTGGATGCGTTTTTTCTAGCTTTGGGGTTGCTTTATGAGGAACCCCATTTAGAGATTCAGGCTGAAAAAGCCTTGATGGCCCTGTCCCAGGGTACAGATGAGGCGGAAATATACTGCCAAAAATTTCATAAGTGGTCTGTGCTTACTCAGTGGAATGAGTGCGCCCTGGCGGCGATTTTCAGAGAGGGTCTCTCTAATGCCATTAAGGATGTTATGGTGGGGTTCCCTGTGCCTGCAGGTCTGAATGAGTCCATGACAATGGCTATTCAGATTGATCGGCGTTTGCGGGAGCGCAAACCTGTGCACCATTTGGCGGTGTCTACTGAGAAGGCGCCAGAGAATATGCAATGTGATAGAATTCTGTCTAGAAGCGAACGGCAGAACTTTAGGCGAAAAAATGGGTTATGCTTCTATTGTGGTGATGCAACTCATGTTATATCAGCATGCTCTAAACGTACAAAGAAGGTTGATAAGTCTGTTTCAATCAGCACTTTACAGTCTAAGTTTATTCTATCTGTGACCCTGATTTGCTCTTTATCGTCAATTACCGCGGACGCTTATGTCGACTCTGGCGCCGCTTTGAGTCTTATGGATTGGTCCTTTGCCAAATGCTGTGGTTATGATTTAGAGCCTTTGGAAGTTCCTATCCCTCTGAAGGGTATTGACTCCACGCCATTGGCTAGTAATAAACCACAATACTGGACACAAGTGACTATGCGTATTAATCCGGATCACCAGGAGATTATTCGCTTTCTTGTATTGTATAATCTACATGATGTTTTGGTGCTTGGATTGCCATGGCTGCAATCTCATAACCCAGTCCTCGACTGGAAAGCAATGTCTGTGTTAAGCTGGGGATGTCAGGGGACTCATGGGGACGTACCTTTGGTTGCCATTTCGTCATCTGTTCCCTCTGAGATTCCGGAATTCTTATCTGATTATCGTGACGTTTTTGAGGAACCTAAACTTGGTTCACTGCCTCCGCACAGAGATTGCGATTGTACAATAGATCTGATTCCGGGCAGTAAGTTTCCAAAAGGTCGTTTATTTAATCTGTCTGTGCCTGAACATGCTGCTATGCGTGAATATATTAAGGAGTCCTTGGAAAAGGGACATATTCGTCCTTCGTCATCTCCTTTAGGAGCCGGCTTTTTCTTTGTATCTAAAAAGGATGGCTCTTTGAGGCCGTGTATTGATTACCGGCTTTTGAATAAAATCACGATTAAATATCAGTACCCTTTGCCATTGCTTACTGATTTGTTTGCTCGCATAAAGGGGGCCAAGTGGTTCTCTAAGATTGATCTTCGTGGGGCGTATAATTTAGTGCGAATTAAGCAGGGGGACGAGTGGAAAACCGCATTTAATACGCCTGAGGGTCATTTTGAGTATTTAGTAATGCCTTTTGGTCTTTCAAATGCCCCTTCAGTCTTTCAGTCCTTTATGCATGACATTTTCCGTGAATATTTGGATACATTTATGATTGTGTATTTGGATGATATTTTGATTTTTTCGGATGACTGGGACTCTCATGTCCAGCAGGTCAGGAAGGTTTTTCAGGTTTTGCGCTCTAATTCCTTGTGTGTAAAGGGTTCTAAGTGCATTTTTGGGGTTCAAAAGATTTCTTTTTTGGGGTATATTTTTTCCCCCTCTTCCATTGAGATGGATCCTGTCAAGGTTCAGGCTATTTGCGATTGGACGCAACCCTCTTCTCTTAAGAGCCTTCAGAAATTCTTGGGCTTTGCTAATTTCTACCGTCGATTTATAACTGGGTTTTCTGATGTTGCTAAGCCACTGACTGATTTGACTAAGAAGGGTGCTGATGTTGCTGATTGGTCCCCTGCTGCTGTGGAGGCCTTTCGGGAGCTTAAGCGCCGCTTTTCTTCCGCCCCTGTATTGCGTCAGCCTGATGTTACTCTTCCTTTTCAGGTTGAGGTCGACGCTTCAGAAATTGGAGCTGGGGCGGTTTTGTCGCAGAAAAGTTCCGACTGCTCCGTGATGAGACCTTGCGCGTTCTTTTCTCGTAAATTTTCGCCCGCGGAGCGAAATTATGATATTGGTAATCGTGAACTCTTAGCTATGAAGTGGGCTTTTGAGGAATGGCGTCATTGGCTTGAGGGGGCTAGACATCAGGTGGTGGTATTGACCGACCACAAGAATTTGATTTATCTTGAGTCTGCCAGGCACCTGAATCCTAGACAGGCGCGCTGGTCGTTATTTTTCTCTCGGTTTAATTTTGTGGTTTCATACCTACCAGGTTCTAAAAATGTGAAGGCGGATGCCCTTTCTAGGAGTTTTGAGCCTGATTCTCCTGGTAATTCTGAACCTACGGGTATCCTTAAGGAGGGAGTGATTTTATCTGCTGTTTCCCCAGACCTGCGACGGGCCTTGCAGGAGTTTCAGGCGGATAGACCTGATCGTTGCCCGCCTGGTAGAATGTTTGCTCCTGATGATTGGACCAGTAGAGTCATCTCGGAGGTCCATTCTTCTGCGTTGGCAGGGCATCCTGGAATCTTTGGTACCAGGGAGTTGGTGGCTAGGTCCTTCTGGTGGCCTTCCCTGTCACGAGATGTGCGAGGTTTTGTGCAGTCTTGTGATGTTTGTGCTCGGGCCAAGCCTTGTTGTTCTCGGGCTAGTGGATTGTTGTTGCCCTTGCCTATTCCGAAGAGGCCTTGGACTCACATCTCGATGGATTTTATTTCTGATCTCCCTGTTTCTCAGAAGATGTCTGTCATCTGGGTGGTGTGTGACCGTTTCTCTAAGATGGTCCATTTGGTTCCCTTGCCTAAGTTGCCTTCCTCATCCGAGTTGGTTCCTCTGTTTTTTCAAAATGTGGTTCGCTTGCATGGTATTCCGGAGAATATCGTTTCTGACAGGGGGACCCAATTCGTGTCTAGATTTTGGCGAGCGTTCTGTGCTAGGATGGGCATTGATTTGTCTTTTTCGTCTGCTTTCCATCCTCAGACTAATGGCCAGACCGAGCAAACTAATCAGACCTTGGAGACTTATTTGAGGTGTTTTGTCTCTGCGGATCAGGATGATTGGGTTGCCTTCTTGCCCTTGGCGGAGTTTGCCCTCAATAATCGGGCTAGTTCTGCCACTTTGGTTTCTCCTTTCTTCTGTAATTCGGGGTTTCATCCTCGTTTCTCTTCCGGTCAGGTGGAGCCTTCGGATTGTCCTGGAGTGGATGCTGTGGTGGAGAGGTTGCATCAGATTTGGGGGCAGGTGGTGGACAATTTGAAGTTGTCCCAGGAGAAGACTCAGCATTTTGCCAACCGCCGTCGTCGTGTTGGTCCTCGTCTTTGTGTTGGGGATTTGGTGTGGTTATCTTCTCGGTTTGTCCCTATGAAGGTTTCTTCTCCTAAGTTTAAGCCTCGGTTCATCGGCCTGTACAAGATATTGGAGATTCTTAACCCTGTGTCCTTTCGTTTGGACCTCCCTGCATCTTTTTCTATTCATAATGTCTTCCATCGGTCATTGTTGCGCAGGTATGAGGTACCTGTTGTGCCTTCCGTTGAGCCTCCTGCTCCGGTGTTGGTTGAGGGTGAGTTGGAGTACGTTGTGGAGAAGATCTTGGACTCCCGTGTTTCCAGACGGAAACTTCAGTATTTGGTCAAGTGGAGGGGCTACGGTCAGGAGGATAATTCTTGGGTGACAGCCTCTGATGTTCATGCCTCCGATTTGGTCCGTGCCTTTCATAGGGCTCATCCTGATCGCCCTGGTGGTTCTGGTGAGGGTTCGGTGCCCCCTCCTTGAGGGGGGGGTACTGTTGTGAATTTGGTTTCTGGGCTCCCCCGGTGGTCACTGGTGGTACTGAACGTGGGTTTGTAATCTCCTCTGTTCACCTGTTTCCATCAGGATGTGGGAGTTTCTATTTAGCCTTGCTCCTCAGTCATTTCTATGCCGGCCAACAATGTTACTAGAAGCATTTCTGTTGCATGTTCCTGCTCCTAGACTACTTTCAGCTAAGTTGGATTTTTGTCCTAAGTTTGTTTGCATTTTTGTTCCAGTTCTCTGTGTTTGTATATTTCTGAGACTGGAAGCTCTTGTGAACTGAAATTGCCACTCTGGTGTCATGAGTTGATATTAGAGTTCTAAAGTAATTTCAGGATGGAATTTTGAATAGGGTTTTCAGCTGGCCGTGAAGTCCCCTTTTCTGTCTTCCTTCTATCTAGTAAGCGGACCTCAATTTTGCTAAACCTATTTTCATACTTCGTATGTCAATTTCCTCTAATATCACCGACAATATTTGTGGGGGCTACTGTCCGCCTTTTGGGGAAAATTTCTCTAGAGGTGAGCCAGGTCTGTATTTTCCTCTGCTAGGGTCAGTCAGTTCTCCGGCTGGCGCTGGGCGTCTAGGGATAAAACGTAGGCACGCTACCCGGCCACTTTCAGTTGTTGTGATAGGTTTAGCTCACGGTCAGCTCGAGTTCCCATCTTCCAAGAGCTAGTCCTTTTTGTATGCTCAACTATGTTCTCTGTGTGTTGAGAACCATGACACTCTAACATCAATGACAGCTTGAAGTCTTTTTGTGGTAGTTGTAGATGAAGTTCTTTATTTTCTCAGATGGTAAAGCTGCCCACTCTTCTTGGCAAAAAGCCTCCAGTTCCTTTAAATTCCTTGGCTGTCTAGCATGAACTGCGAACTTGAGATCTCCCCAGAGTGGCTCAATGATATTGAGGTCAGGAGACTGAGATGGCCACTCGAGAACCTTCACTTTGTTCTGCTGTAGCCAATGAAAGGTCAACTTGACCTTTTGTTTTGGATCATTGAAATGTTGGAACATCTATGTACGTTCCATGCGCAGCTTGCGGGCTGATGAATGCAAATTTGCTTCCAGTATTCACTGATAATGTGCAGCATTCATCTTTCCTTCAACTTTGACAAAGTTTCCTGTGCCTTTGTAGCTCACACAAAAAATTATTTTGCTGTCCAATAGGTCAGAGTAGGGTAAACAACATTAATTACAGTTTGCCTAAAGCAACAAAAAAAACCATCTACAGACCATAAAATGTAACTTTTATTTGCTGCTTTAAGAAATAAATTGTTTAAAATCCTAACAAAGGACAGAGTGCTAAAAGAGCAGATCAGATTTATTCTCTTTCTTACTGATCATAGACACGGTGCTTGTCTTCTTATTCTTATACTTTTTCCTATATTATGGTTAATAGTGATTTCATGGGGCGGCCGCTACCTAATTCTCTTCAGAATACCCATGCACACAAGACCAATGTGAATAAAAAATACCCGACATGATTCACCAGAAACCTGGCATCATCACGGTATAGAGGCTGAATGAACAGAGCACATGTGAGATACGAGCCTTTAAAAGCTCTGGTTCTGATGTCATCATATCATATCCAATCATCATGGACAAACCATACAGCCTATCATTGACAGCCAATAGGTCATCCCTTTAACCAATTCCTTTCTTTGTTATATCCACCTTTCCCTCTATTTGACAATCATGGGTTAAATGCACCTATCACTGAGTACTTCCCGTAGCGGCAGCCTACAGGAAATACCAGCCACGTCATACCTCCTTACAGGAAGCGTCATCACATCCCGATGTCCACGGTATCATTTCTTCCCCTTCCAATAAGGGCCAAATCCCCGATGCTGAAAACTGAGTGCTCTAATACTTCTGGGTCCGCACAGTATCATACTTGCATGTGCACACTAGTGATTGGTCTCACTAGAAACAGAAAGGACGCACATACAAGTATAAACATGAATGCCAATGATCAGAAGGAGCATTCACCACAGTCTAACATTGACTACCAGAGAAATATTATTGCACGTGCCCTATGATGAATAAATTCCTTAATTTCCCCCTTAAAAATTAAGGAATGGAAACTTAGAAAATTTGTCAGAGATTTGGGCAATTTTGAAACAGGTAATATTTATAGGCAAAGGTCCAGGGGGGGCCAAATTAAAATAGTTATCAAAAGTCTACAGATATATCGGGGGGGGGGGGCAAATTAAAAATAATTATCAAAAGTCTACAGATATATCAAAACCAGACTTATCAGAATCAGATAGCTCTATTAGCGGTATACCCAAAAATAAAGCAAGTACAAAAAGGAAGAATTTTCCAAAGGGTAATTATAGAGAAAAAAAGGACTCCAAATCATGACTGAGTTCGTGGACAGTAAATCCATATCTGAAATGAAATTTACCAACCCCAATGGATACTTTATCATCCTGTCTGTCCTCCTCTGGTGTGGCTCCAAGGATAGAGTCAGTTCAGCAGACCATACCCTCCCTCTTCAGAAATGTGATAGCCTCACAGGGAGCAAATATTGTAAACACAGGGCAAGCAATAATATAAGGCTTACCCACCAACCCAGTAATGATAACACCGACATTACTGAATACGAGTACGGCATCAGTAATGCCTTGTATGGGTGCAACAAGCAGCCTTACTCAATTACCCTCTTTTTTAGGGAATGTTAACCCATCATAAATGATACATCTAATGCGGTGGGTGGGGATTTACAGATCTTTAACCTGTCATCTCAGAACCTTAGTGATGCACATGTATCTTTACTGAAGAAGGGGTTATCTTTTACCCCTATTCCAGTTTTTAACTCCTTTAATTGGACCAAGGACTTTAACCTGTTTGCACTCAAATTAGCGCTACATAAATATCATCAGATTAAAAACAGTGATGGGTCTGACCTAAATAGGAGAGAAAGGGAGGCCATTGAAATATTGAGGAATTTAAGAAATGAAAATCCAGAAATATCACCCTCATTTTCATCCTTAAAGCCAAAGAGTACAAATACACCGGCATTTTTGCAGTGACATTGAGTCGCCTGCCAGGGCTGTGGGGTATTCGGTTCCGGGTCCGGCGGTTCACAGGGGGATGTCACGGTGGCTGTGACCCAGTCTGTGGCCCTGGGCACCCATGTAAAAGGGAAAGATCTTTAAAGGGAATAAAGTTTATGTTCGTGACGCAACCTGTGGTGTTCGGTCAGTGGGGACCGACGCTGCTTTAAGGGGTCCTCTGGGGTGATGTTATGGCAGCTAGATTTTATAACTTCCCACAGGTGAAGTATATCCCCAGGGCTCCCGGTGTGTAGATGGAAGATGGTGAATGGTGCAGTAAAGAACGAGGACGCAGGTTTGCAGTCTCTTTACCTTATTTACTGAAGACTTCGGCAGCCACAGTCCAGGGCACCAGATCACAGGGCAGGCAGGGTCCGGCCAGCTTGGAAGCGAATCCAGAGTCCCCTTTATCAAGTGGAGTTAAAAGCCTTCCTCTAGCGAGGTGGTGTTGTAGTTCATTACTGCCTGTGGCTTCAGATAAGGTCCTCACAGATGTTCTCTCTCTGTCCCTCGTATAGGATAGGACACGACCCGTAAGACTGGTGACTTGAGGCAGATTATAGGGACTCTAGCATGCCCAAGCCTCTAAGGATGTCACCGTGCCTTCAGGTGTATGTGGGGACAGATAACTTGCAATTCATCTGTCCTGCTGGTCTCTGCTGTAAGTTGTAGAGACCTGGGTGGTCCAGTTACCGGTGATCTGCGCTTCAGAGGGAGGCAGCCTGATCTTAGCTGGTCTCCCCTGATGATACTTTCCTGTGCTTCGCTCTCCTGCACACTCACTGAACAATGTTCGGCTTTCTGTATGTCTCTTCCTCCAGGAGCTGCAGCACTTCAGACTACAGTCCCCTTCAAACTTTCTGACACTCAATGTCGGTCTGCTCTCTTCTGTGTTGCTCACTCTCTGAACTGAAACTGAACTCTTTCCCTCCAGATCAGGATGTATTTATAGGGGAGTTCACCTTAAACAGGTTAAGAGCTCCCCCTTCTGGTCTGGAGTGTGACCATGTTGTATGCATTGTAGTTACCTGATAAAAGATATTCCTTCATCATTTCCAAACGTAACATCACTCTCCCCGTGAGGAAAGCAATGTCACTGTGACAACCAGGACCCTGGGGCGTCACGTTATAATATTGATGCTTTCGTAAATATGATGAAGGATGAAATTAGAAGGATATCTAAGTTGACAAATAGAATGACCGATAAACCGTCTAATTTGAGTAAGCAAGAGACACTAGCCCTTAAGGAGTTACAAGACAATAAGGACATCATAATTTCATAATTAAGCCCTCCGATAAGGGGGCAATATTGTCTTGATGGATGTTGATGATTACACCCAAATGGTATTGAGGTTACTTGATGACAGAAAGACATACACAATTTTGAGATTTGACTCCACTGAGGATTCCCTGAAAGAATTATCCTCCCTTCTTAAAGGGGATTGTGAAAATAACCTACTGTCTGAGAATGAGTTTAAAAGTATGTTTAATTGGTATCCTACCATAACGACCTTTTGCGCCTTGTCAAAGGTGCACAAAGGAATCAGTCCCATACTAGTGAGACCTACTGTTTCAAGAAACAATTTCTTGATGGAGGGTGCCAGCAAGTACCTTGATGAATTATTAACCCCTTTTGTACAATCTTTTATCCAAGATACTAAAGACATGGTCTTCAAACTTAAATATCTCAATGTTTCTGAGACCACTATACTAACTAGTCTAGATATTGAGGCCTTATATACGAATATTGATCATGAATTAGGGATAAAGGTGGTTTCACATTTTCTTTCCACCAAGAATAGGCAATTTAAAGCATATAATGATTTTCTTTGTACACTTTTTGTCACTCCCTGACGAAGCGGAAGTGAAACGTGTTGGAGTGGTGTGTGCGGGGGCAGTGGCGTGGTAATACTGGTTGGTATTGTGGTCTTCTTTCTTGCACCAATTATTGGCTCTCCTTATTACACTGGAAATTTTTATTTCTTTATGCTGGTATTTTAGTAATTAGTCTTTGCACATTTGATGCTATATTAATGAAGTTCATTTTTGATTAATGAATTATATTGTGCACCTATTTGTATTTGAGTATTATTTTTGATCATGAAATATTTATAATTATAATATTTATAAGCCCGAGCACTTTGGTTAATTATGAATTATTCTTATATTTCACACTTTTTTGATCATTAAATATTTATAGGCACAAGTATTTTTGTTTCATTATTACACAATTTATTGTCACATCACATGTGTTTATATATAGGTAATTTCAATTAATTTCATTTCTTATGGTGTATAGATTATCACTATTTATTTGATATTATTTATTTAATTAATTATTATTTTATTAGTTACCAATCTGTTTGACATGCCCTACCCTGCGCATACAAAGTAATTATTTTGTATACTTTTATCATCAGTATTATCCATCCTTTTTATTCCTTTATTATTAGCTTTAAAGGGAACCTGTCACCCCCAAAATCGAAGGTCAGCTAAGCTCACCAGCATTAGGGGCTTATCTACAGCATTCTGTAATGCTGTAGATAAGTCCCTGATGTATCCTGAAAGATGAGAAAAAGAAGTTAGAATATACTCACCCAGGGGCGGTCCCGCTGTGGTCCGGTCCAATGAGCGTCACGGTCCGGTCTGGGGCCTCCCATCTTCTTACGATGACGTCCTCTTCTTGTCTTCATGTTGCGGCTCCAGTGCAGGCATACTTTGACTGCCCTGTTGAGGGCAGAGGAAAGCACTGCAGTGTGCAGGCGCCGGGAAAGGTCAGAGATGCCCGACGCTTGCGCACTGCAGTACTTTGCTCTGCCCTCAACAGGGCAGACAAAGTACGCCTGCGTCGGAGCTGCAGCGTGAAGAGAAGAAGAGGACGTCATCCGATGAAGATGGGAGGCCCTGGACCGGACCGCGATGCCCATCGGATTGGACCGCCCGCCCAGGTGAGTATAATCTAACCTCTTTTTCTCATATTTCAGGATACATCAGGGGCTTATCTACAGCATTCCAGAATACTGTAGATAAGCCCCTGATGCTGGTGGGCTTAGCTCACCTTCGATTTTGGGGGTGACAGGTTCCCTTTAATAAAGTCTTTATTTTTTATGGTGATTTTTTGTTTTTTTGTCTAAATAAAACATTATTCACATTACGCTTTTATGTCTGATGAATATTTTTTGATTATTATATATTCATGGTAATATTAATTGACTATATATTCAACAATTATTTTCTGGTATTTCTTTTCTGTATAGGATTTTTCATAGCCCTAATGGTCTGAATGAAGATTTTTCCATCTTAGCCTTTTTGATGGAGTAGAGGACATGTTGTGCCTTCTGTATTAGGTTTCCTCATATTTAATTAAAGCATAATTTATGTATAACATCTTTATGTATTGATAATAAATAGATAGATAATTGCCATTATCTTGTAATAATTATAGGGGATAACTCAGGAGACTCTTTGCGTGGAACAAGACAACTACAGGACACAGTTTTATAAGTGGTAAAGTCTATATTATCATACAGTGATTCAAACAGGTGCAGAGAGAAACTCAAGTCAACAACACTTGGTGCAAATAATAAACGCAGCTTAGCAGTCTTCAGAGAAAAATGCAATCAAGCAGAAAGTCTATGAAGCACAGTTATTCTTGAGGATACTTGACACAAATAAATCCTTGTCTTACTCCAGACACAGATAGATATGCTTATAGGCAGTTCAAATCATATCTTAGCTCAACCAGGGAGGCCTGGTTAAGAGTCTCAGGTTATAGCAAAGCAGCAGCAGCTTACATGTCCAGCAAATGCAGATGAAGTAAACACGAGCAGCAGATGAAGGAGGATTACTGGAAACTTGTGTATGCAGCAGGAACTCAGAGCAGAGTAGCAGGATCACCACACAGGTTCACAGGAGCAGGTGTATAGCCAGGGAGTAATCAGAAGTCAGGAGCTGGATGCAAGGCAGAATACTCTAGCACAGACTGAAGGCTGGGTTGGAGTTTTATAGCAGGAAGACACAGTGCACATGAGACCAAAGACGCCATCTTGGAAGAGGGCAGTAATGCACAAAAGGTAAAAAATGTTCAGAGTCCTGACATTACTCCCTCCTTAGAAGCAGCCTCAGGATGATCCTGGACCTGGTTTCTCAGGGAATCTCTGATGAAAACGAGAAATCTTCTGTTGGGCATTGATGTTTTCCACAGGTTCCCAAGAGTCTTCCTCAGGGGGATATCCCTGCCATCTTATCAGATATTGGAGCCGATTCCTGCGAATCCTGGAATAAATAATTTCCTCCACCACAAATTGTTCTTGCCCATCAATCACCACAGGCTGCGGAGGTGGCACAGCACATCCCTGGAAGGTATTAGGAGATACAGGCTTTAGTAAAGATACATGAAAAACTGGGTGTACCTTCATTGTCCTAGGCAGCTTCAGCCGGCAGGCCACAGAGCTCACAATACCGTTGATCTTGAAATGGACAATGAATTTCTGTCCAAGTTTTTGTGAAGGAATGTTTAACTTCAGATTCTTAGTTGCTAACCACACGAAATCTCCTACCTTGAACATGTGTGCAGGTTTACGGAATCTATCAGCCGATCTCTTATAACATTCTTGAGCTGTGGTCAGGGATTCCTTCAGAACCTCCAGATTTTGTCTCATCGCAGTCAGCCTTTCCTCCACTGCCGGAACCCGGAGAATTAATTGGAGACCTAGGTAAAATACACGGATGACAACCCAGATTGGCAAAGAAAAGTGTAAATTTAGTGGAGATGCTCTGAGAATTATTATATGAAAATTCGGCTAACGGCAACAACTCCAACCAATCATCCTGGAGATGGCTGACATAGCATCTCAGATATTGCTCCAGCGTCTGGTTGGTACGCTCAGTCTGACCATTTGTCTGGGGATGGTAAGCAGAAGAGAGACAGACATTAATATTGAGTGCAGAGCAAAACCCCTTCCAGAATCTTGAAGTGAACTGTACTCCACGGTCGGAGATGATCTCATCCGGAACCCCGTGCAACCGAAAGACATTCTGTATAACCAAGTTCACTGTATCTTTAGCTGAGGGGAGGCCGGTGAATGGAACAAAATGAGCAGCTTTAGTCAGGCGATCAACTACCACCATGAGTGTATTCATACCCCCTGATGTAGGCAGCTCCACAATAAAGTCCATTGATATAGACCCCCAAGGGTGGGACGGAGCCGGTAATGATTGTAGAAGACCCGTAGGTGCCACATGAGGAGTCTTGTAACAAGCACATACCTCGCAAGAGAGAACATAGTCCTTGGTATCCTTCAGGCAAGTTGGCCACCAGAAGAATCGGCTCAGGAACTCTTGTGTCTTCTGTACCCCCCTGTGACCAGCCAACTTGGAGTCATGTACCAACTTGAGGATCTGCAGACGGATGACCTCCGGGATGTAGATACGTCGATTTCTGAACCACATGCCACCCTTAAAGACAAGAGTAATATCCACAGGTGGGTTGGCCAGAAATACATCACCTTCATAGGCCAACCTGCACTCCTTCCACAAGTCCTGATCATGGATAACTCCGATGAAATTGGCATCAGATAGAATGGTCTTGGACGGGGCTCCAGGTACGGAATCCACAGCAAGGATTCAGGATAAAGCATCAGCCTTCCCATTACGAGAACCTGGACGGAACGAGATAACAAAGTTCAATTGATTTAAAAATAAGTTCCAACGAGCCTGATGAGGAGAAAGACATCTAGCAGATCTAAAGAACTCTAAATTGTGATGGTCAGTTAGTACTATGATCTGTTGTGCAGCTCCTTGCAGATGATGCCTCCATTCTTTGAAAGCCGCAATAATAGCCAGCAATTCCTTGTCTCCCACATCGTAATTCTTCTCTGCTGAGGTTAGTCTACGGGAAAAGAAAGCACAAGGATGTAGCAGACCCTTCTCTCCAGTTCTTTGGGAGAGAATAGCCCCCAAAGCATTATCAGAAGCGTCCACCTCCACAATGAAAGATTGTGTTGGATCTGGGTGTATCAACAGTGGTGCGGATGTGAAACAGATCTTAAGCCGATCAAAAGCTTCTTGAGCCTGTGATGACCACTTAAAGGGCTTTTCCTTCTTTGTCAAGGAAGTATTGGGACGGACAATATCAGAAAAATTTCGAATGAAGCGTCTGTAGAAATTTGCAAAACCAGTAAAACGTTGGACCTCCTTAACGTTCTTGGGTACCGGCCAGTCAAGGATAGCCTGAATCTTACCAGATTCCATGTACAGCCCCTGGGGAGAGATGATATAACCTAAGAACTGCATCTCAGAACGATGGAACTCGCATTTCTCCAGCTTAATATACAGATGGTTCTCTTTCAGACATCTTAAAACAGTTTTGACATGTTTTTCATGTTCCTGTAGAGAGTCAGAAAAGATTAGTATATCGTCCAAATAGATCACTACAATCTGGTCCAACAAATCTCTGAAAATGTCATTAGCAAGGTGTTGAAATGTTGCAGGGGTGTTACAAAGCCCAAAGGGCATCACAAGAGATTCAAAGTGTCCATACCGGCATCTGAATGCTGTCTTCCACTCATCCCCTGGATGAATACGCACCAAATTATAAGCCCCACGAAGATCCAGTTTAGAGAACAACTTAGCATGGTGGACTCTTTCCAGTAATTCTGGAATCAGAGGCAAAGGGTAACGGTTTCGTACGGTTACCTTATTGAGTTCTCGATAGTCAACACAGGGCCTCAGGGTCCCATCCTTTTTCTTTACAAAAAGGATAGGTGCCCCTGCTGGTGAGGAAGAAGGACGTATGAAGCCTTTGGCCAGATTTTCATCAATATACTCTTTTAAGGATTGAAGCTCAGGTGCCGCCAAAGGGTATACGTTACCTAAAGGAATGGCTGCCCCGGGAAGCAGCTCAATGGGACAGTCATAATGCCTGTGTGGAGGAAGCTGATCTGCATTCTTCTTGTCACAGATGTCAGAGAACTCTTTATAAGCTGGAGGTAAAGAAAATACCTGTACATGTGGTTCCATAGTCGTGGACTCAGGGACAGCTTCTGATAACGCTGAGTTGCTCCTTGTTGTGAAGATAATCTCCTTGGTCTCCCAGTTGATAATTGGATTCTGAGAACGCAACCAAGGAATGCCTAAAATCACAGGAAAATGAGAAGAAATTCGCAAGAAAGAAAGTTGCTCCTGATGATTAGGCTCCAACAAAATTTCAAGGGGTACGGTCTCCTGATCCACAGGCCCAGAGATTAAAGGTGACCCATCCACTGTTTCCATGGTAATTGGAGAGGCTCTTTGCTGAATTTTAATACCATGTTCCTTGGCAAATGGGATATACATGAAATTGCCACCTGCACCACAGTCAATCATAGCTGAACTGGAAATCCACTGTCCTGAACACAGGATCTTAATAGGGAGAGAACAGTGAGAGTTCTTTTCCTTCAGCTCCTTGGGGGGTGAAGTCATAGAAAGTGAATGGAATACAGCGTTTAAAGGCAGGCTACATTCGGAGATGTCAGATTCATCATCACAGTTTTCATACTCCCCTACTGCTGCTAGCACCTTGTTAGGCCATCTAGGACACTTAGGACAATTGATCAAGAAGTGGTCAGACTGGCCGCAGTAGAAACATAGACTTTCACGAAGGCGATGCCCCCGGCGCTCATTGATCTCGCGCCTCTGAATGGAATCAATTTGCATGGGCACCTCCTCCACCTCCCGAGAGGTTTTACCTGCAGGCTCTTTGGAAGGAAGGGAAAACTTAAAAACACGGTTATATGCAGCAAATTTCTCCTGCCTACACTCAGTAAGGCGAATGTCTATGCGCACACAATGCTGTATAAATGTCTCTAGCTCTTGTGGTGACTCAGAGTGGGCTAGTTCATCTTTTACAATACTAGACAGACCCCTTTTAAAAATAGGCAATTGTGCATAACTGTCCCAATTGGTATCTACCGCCCATCTCCTGAATTCAGTGGCATACTCAATAACAGAACATTTAGCATGGTCTAAAGACAACAAAGCAGATTCAGCGGTTGCACGGTGATTAGGGTCATCAAACATTAATGCCATAGCGGCCAAGAAATCATCCAAGTCATTTAACCGTGGGTCACGAGACACAATCATCTGATTCGCCCAGGCGAGCGCTCGTGTGTAGTTTTGAGCATTCCGATACTGCAAATATCGGGTATCGGCCGATATTCGCTGTATCGGAATTCCGATACCGAGTTCTGATATGTTTGTGATATCGGAAATTGGAATCGGAAGTTCCTATAAGTTCCCAGGCGTGTGCGGTACGTATGGTTCCCAGGGTCTGGAGGAGAGGAGACTCTCCTTCAGGCCCTGGGATCCATATTCACGTAAAAAATAAAGAATAAAAATAAAAAATATGGATATACTCACCCCTCCGATGGACCCTGGACCTCAGCGATGCAACCGGCAGCCTGCGTTCCTAAGAATGCAGTGAGTGTAGGACCTGCGATGACGTCGTGGTCTTGTGATTGGTCGCATGACCGCTCACGTGACTGTGACGTCATCGAAGGTCCTTCACTCACTGCATTCTTAGGAACGGAGGCAGACGCTTGCACCGGTGAGAGCCAGGGTCCGTCGGAGGGGTGAGTATATCCATATTTTTTATTTTTATTCTTTATTTTTTACATGAATATGGATCCCAGGGCCTGAAGGAGAGTCTCCTCTCCTTCAGACCCTGGGAACCATCCAGGATAGCTTCTGATATTTGTGTGTTGTCCCATTGACTTGTATTGGTATCGGGTATCGTATCGGCGATATCTGATATTTTTTGGATATCGGCCGATCCAATCCGATACCGATACTTTTGAATATCGGAAGGTATCGCTCAACACTACTCGTGAGGTCAGTAGCATTATTACACACAATACTTTGGATCTATCAGTAGGAAAACGGTCAGCATGCACATCAAAATATAGCATACATTGATTCACAAACCCACGAAATTTGTCGCGATCACCATTAAATCTGAATGGGGGCAACTTAGGTGGGCTAGCTGGTGGCGATTGCCCAGAGGGTAAAGTCACTTGTGCAGCTATTTGCATGCTTATGTCCTGAAAAGCCCGTCCATACTGGGACTCTATGCCAGCAAGTTTGTTTTCCTGGGCTGCCATGCAGTTGCTCAAGTCCTGCAAAGTCTGTCCAAACACTTGTTGATTGAGTTCAAAGCTTCCAAACTTCTTTTGCACACCTTCCACATCTTTCTGCAGTGATCTAATTATGGAAAACACCTGCTCTAATCTGCTTTCTGCAGTCATTGTTACAGCAGTCTCTTTTTTTTTTTTTTAAGCTAGAGTATCCTGTAATAATTATAGGGGATAACTCAGGAGTAATGTTGAGCATTCCGATACTGCAAGTATCGGGTATCGGCCGATATTTGCTGTATCTGAATTCCGATACCGAGTTCCGATATTTTTGTGATATCGGAAATCGGAATCGGAAGTTCCCAGTGTATGGTTCCCAGGGTCTGGAGGAGAGGAAACTCTCCTTCAGGCCCTGGGATCCATATTCATGTAAAAAATAAAGAATTAAAATAAAAAATATGGATATACTCACCCGTCCGGCGGCCCCTGGACCTTACCGATGTAACCGGCAGCCTCCGTTCCTAAGAATGCAGTGAGTTTAGGACCTGCGATGACGTCGCGGCTTGTGATTGGTCAGACTGAAGGCTGGGGTGGAGTTTTATAGCAGGAAGACACAGTGTACATGAGACCAAAGATGCCATCTTGGAAGAGGGCAGTAATGCACAAAAGGTAAAAAATGTTCAGAGTCCTGACATATCGGCAATCTAATATGAAGGAATGATGTAAATTACCTAGCATGTGGGAATAGGCTGATCCCATTGGTTACTATCTGAAAATTGTAGAACGAATATGTTGGATATACTATAATAATATCAGTGAATGTTTAATAAATGACTAAGAATATGGGATCTAGACATATTTATAAAATATTTAATTTGACCAATAGGTTATTTTCGGTTCTTGATAGTACTCTCTATAAGGAAAAAGCTTGATTTATCTCTTTTAAAACGATTTACCTGTAAGGGATATTATTCATCATAGGGCACGTGCAATAATATTTCCCTGATAGTCAATGTTATACTGCCGTGAATGCTCCTTCTGAGCATGCACATTTATGTCTATATTGTATGTTCATTCTTTCTGATTCTAGGGAGACCAATCACTAATGTGCACATGCAAGTAAGACACTGTGTGGACCTGGAAGCATTAGAGTGCTTGGTTTTCAGCAGCGGGGATCTGGCCCTTATTGGAAGGGGAAGAAATGATACCGTGGACATCGGGATGTGATGACGCTTCCTGTAAGGAGGTATGACGTGGCTGGTATATCCTATAGGCTGCCGCTATGGGAAGTACTCGGTTATACGTGCATTTAACCCATGATTGTCAAATAGAGGGAAAGGTGGATATAACACAAAAAGGAATAAGGACAGAAGCACTATGTCTATGATCAGTAAGAAAGAGAATAAATCTGCTCCTTTAGCACACTGTCCTTTGTTAGGATTTTAAATTATTTATTTCTTAAAGCCGCAATTAAAGGTTGTGTTTTATCGTTTTGAGATGGCCGTTTTTGTTGCTTTAGCAATTTCTAGCTCACATATCCCCAAAACATCAGCTATCCACCTTCGTGCTTTTCAGTAGGAATGGTGTTCCTTTCATCATAGGCCTTGTTGACCTCTCTCCAAATGTAACGTTTATGGTTGTGGTCAAAAAGTTCAATTTTGGTCTCATCACTCCAAATCACCTTGCTCCGAAGTTTTGAGGCTTTTCTCTTGCTGTTTTGCATATTGTAGGAGAGAAACTTTGTGGCATTTGTGCAGTAGTGGCTTTCTTCTGGTAACTCGACCATGCAGCCCATTTTTCTTCAAGTGCCTCCTTATTGTGCATCTTGAAACAGCCACACCGCTAGTTTTCAGAGAGTCCAGTATTTCTGCTGATGTTATTTGTGAGTTTTTCTTTGCATCCCAAACAATTTTCCTGGCAGGTGTGGACACATTTTTTGTTGGTCTACCTGACCGTGGTTTTGTTTTTATAGAGACCCTGATTTTCCATTTGTTAATCACAGTTTGAACGCTGCTGAGTGGCATTATCAATTCCTTGGATATCTTTTTGTATCCCTTTCCTTTTTTTACAGTTCAGCTACCTTTTTCCATTGATCCACTGACAATTCTTTTGCTTTCCCCATGACTCACAATCCAGAACGTCAGTGACTGGATGAAAGTTTGGATTCTAGAAACTCATTCAGCTTTTATGCACACACACTAATTACAAGCAAACAGGTCACAGGTGAGGATATTACCTTTAGTAGCCGTTCAAACCCATTTGTGTCAACTTCTGTGCATATTATCAGGCCAAAATTACCAGGGTATGTGAACTTTTGATCAGGGTCATTTGGATGTTTTTGGTTGCAATTATTATTTAAAAACAGAAAACTCAGTAGTTTGACAATAAATGGCTTCATCCACCCACTAACCATGAGTGGAGAAAAAGGTTTGGTGTTATCATTCATATTCTCTCAAAAAAGACCAAGAAAGCAACAAATCTGTCTGGGTATGTAAACTTTGGAGCACAACCGTAAAATAAGTCCAGCCCTGATTGGCCGAACATAGATTACTACTACAAAGATTACTATGCCTTTAAACAATTCTGAACTGCCCATATGAATATGTCATGTGCTTGAAAGCTTCTGATATGTTTTTTGGCAACATCTGAGTTAGAGACACATCTGTGGATGTATTTCAACCCCTTAGTGACAGAGCCAATTTGGTACTTAATGACTGAGCCAGGGCCGTATTTACCACTAGGCACGTGAGGGCACGTGCCTAGGGCGGCAGGATGCGGGGGGGGCGGCACCTGAGCACGGCAAGATTTTTCTTTTTATTATTTATTTCTTTTTTAAAGTCCGGGTCCGACTGCCCTCCCTCCTCCTCCTTCCCGCCCGCCCTCCATCCTTCTCCCCGCCCTCCATCCTTCTCCCCGCCCACCTCAGTCTTCTGGCTGCGGCTGGAGTCTCGCATCCAGTCCTGTCACATGTACTGCACAGGTGGCCGGAAGCGGAAACAAGTCACACCGCAGGCCCGCCCCCTCCTCGCTGAAGCGCCAAGTTCAATTTCTGCCTGACAGTCCTGTGTGTGACTCGGCCGGCCCGCCTGCTGTTGGTGTCTCAGATGATCCCACCAGTGGCGCGCAGGGTGCAGATGCCCCTGGGCCGCTCACTCCCCCAACAGCAGGTTCAGGCCGTTTGCCGGCAGCCGGATCCCTGCACTGCAGACGCCCACACTGTGTGCAGTCAGCGTGTGCTAAACCTGGCTGGAAGGAGGAGATCCAGAGCGGAACAGCGCCCCCGGTCCAGATCACTGCCGGCTAGGGAGGTCCTGGCATCTGACAGTGACAGCCAAGCAGAAAAGGGAGGGAAAAAAGCATCTTGGAAAGGTATGTGGAGAACACTGGGCCAGAGCGAGTCCTCGGCCTGCAGTGAGGCACTCATGCCAGCTGGCAGCACACACCTCTCGATAGTCCGGGATTGAGCGGATCCACATCCCTCCACCCACAGAGCCGTGCACTGCACATAACATAACATATATGGCTGCACTGTTCGCACAGGACCTTTGATGAGGTCACAGGAGGGGAGGAGTCGGGGTCATATGATCAGGGGCCTCAGTGTATGCAGGACTGTGCTGTGCTGGTTGTCATGGTGATGGATGAGGGTAAGTTTGTGTGGGGCAAGGAGGGGTTTACAGTGTGGATGGAGCAGAGCCGCATGTGTACGAGGTGTACGGAGCGGAGCCGGGTGTGTACGAGCTGTACGGAGATGACTGGCATGTGTGCGAGGTGTAAGAGTGGAGCCACGTAGGTGCGAAGCGGAGTCGTGTGTGTGTGTGTGTGTGTGTGTGTGTGTACGAGGTGCACGGAGAGCGGAGCCGGGTGTGTACGAGGTGCACGGAGAGCGGAGCCGGGTGTGTACGAGGTGCACTGAGAGCGGAGCCGGGTGTGTACGAGGTGCACTGAGAGCGGAGCCGGGTGTGTACGAGGTGCACTGAGAGCGGAGCCGGGTGTGTACGAGGTGCACTGAGAGCGGAGCCGGGTGTGTACGAGGTGCACTGAGAGCGGAGCCGGGTGTGTACGAGGTGCACTGAGAGCGGAGCCGGGTGTGTACGAGGTGCACGGAGATGACTGGCATGTGTGCGAGGTGTAAGGAGTGGAGCCGCGTGGGTTCGAAGCGGAGTCGTGTGTGTGTGTGTGTGTACACGAGGTGCACGGAGCGGAGCCGGGTGTGTACGAGGCGCGCGGAGCGGACCGGCATGTGTGCAGAGCCAAATGCGGGGGTGTGTGTACGGAGCAGAGCATTATGTGCGGCCATTATACAGTATGGAGCACTGTGTGGTGTATATGTGTGTATAATGTCCCCCCTGTGCAGTGTATCTGTGATACATATACATGTTCCCGCCTTTGTAATAACGTCCCCTGTCCTGTATTAACATTTCCAGTCCAGTAATCGCATCCCCCGTCCTGTAATAACATACCTTGTCCTGTAGTAATGGTCTGTCTTGTAAGTAAGATCACAGGAGGCCGAGTCCCTTCCTCTGGAAGTCTGCAGTGACAGAAGTGGGACAATGCAGTGGGCCCTGAATGGGAGGAGGGGGTGTCCCAGCGGTGCAATGCTGTCGGCTTGATGTTGGCGGTGAGCTAATTGAAGTGCATTGCTTTCCTGGCGGCCATATTTCTGAAGCTGTGTGCCAATGGAGGTCGGCGCATGTGGAGATTGTGATCTTGGTCCAGATGCGATCTCAGTCTGCGCATGCGCCGCCTATGGCGGCCGTCTTCCTGAAGCTGGGAAAACAATGCATTTACACCGTAGCCAGGAGCCCTCATTATCATAGGAATGTGTCAGGTAATTGTTTTTTTAGTGTATAGAAAACACTATATAAAGCTTTATAGTGTAGTTTTAGGTCAGGGAGGGATGGTTAGGGATGAGCTAGGAAGGTGCAGGGACAGGTAGTGATGGCTACTTGCGGACATGTGCGGCACTTGCGGTTTTGCACTTGCGGTGAGACAAAAAAACACTGCTAGCAGCGTTTTTTTCTGCTGTTGCAAGAACCGCAAGTGCTGCACATGTCCGCAAGTCCCATAGGGAATGAATGAGGCCCAACGCAGTGTTGCAGTAAGTGATCTGTTACACGGCAGATAGGAAAAACTGTTGGATCTGCCATGAATGGCAAAAATCACTGATGTGAAAGTAGCCCAAGTCACTGCCGACAGTGTCTGCATTAGGCTACGTTCACATTTGCGTTGTGCGCCGCAGCGTCGGCGACGCAACGCACAACGCAAACAAAAATGCAACAAAACGCACGCTAAAACGCTGCGTTTTGCGACGCATGCGTCCTTTTTTGCCGAAAGTTGGACGCAAAAAAAATGCAACTTGTTGCGTTCTCTGCGCCCAACGCTTGCGGCCAAAAAAACGCAGCACAATGCATGTCCATGCGCCCCCATGTTAAATATAGGGGCGCATGACGCATGCGGCGACGCTGCGGCGCCAAATGCTAATGTGAACGTAGACTTAGTCATACTCAGCAATGGGGGAGGCAGCACGAAAAGTGCCTAGGGCAGCAGAAACTATAAATACGGCCCTGGACTGAGCCAATTTTTACAATTCTGACCACTGTCATTTTATGAGGTTATAACTCTGGAACGCTTTAAGGGATCCCGATGATTCGGAGAAAGTTTTTTCATGACATACTGTACTTCATGACAGTGGTAACATTTCTTCGATATTACTTGCGATTATTTATGAAAAAAACAGAAATATGGCAAAAAGTTTTAAAATTTTGCAATTTTCAAACTTTGAAATTTATACCCTTAAAACAGAGAGATATGTCACACAAAATAGCTAATAAATAATATTTCCCACATGTCTACTTTACATCAGCACAATTTTGGAAACAATTTTTTTTTTGTTAGGAAGTTATAAGGGTTAAAAGTTGGCCAGCGATTTCTCATTTTTACAGCAAAATTTACAAAACCAATTATTTTAGGGACCATCTCACATTTAAAGTCACTTTGAGGGGTGTACATGACAGAAAATACCCAAACTTGACACCATTCTAAAAACTACACCCCTCAAGGTGCTTAAAACCACATTCAAGGAGTTTATTAACCCTTTACGTGCTTCACAGGAACTGAAAAAATGTGGAAGGAAAAAATGAACATTTAACTTTTTTTGTAAACATTTTAATTCAGAACCATTTTTTTGTATTTTCTCAAGGGTAAAAAGAGAAAATGAACCACAAAATTTGTTGTGCAATTTCTCTTGAATACGCCAATACCCCAAATTTGGGGCTAAACCACTGTTTGGGCGCACGGCAGGGTTTGGAAGAGAAGGAGCACTGTTTGACTTATTCAAAGCAGAATTGGCTGGAATTGAGATCGGACGCCATGTGGCGTTTGGAGAGCCCCTAATGTGCTTAAACAGTGGAAAACCCCCACAAGTGACACCATTTTGGAAACTAGACTCCTAAAGGAACTTATCTAGATGTGTGGTGAGCACTTTGAACCCCCAAGTGCTTCACAGAAGTTTATAATGTAGAGCCGTGAAAATAAAAAAAATCACATTTTTTTACATAAAAATGATATTTTTGCCCACAAATTCTTATTTTCTCAAGAGTAACAGGAGAAATTAGACCACAAAAGTTGTTGTGCAATTTCTCCTGAGTATGTCGAAACCCCATATGTGGAGGTAACCGCTGTTTGGGCGCACAGCAGAGCTTGGAAGAGAAGGAGTTCCGTTATACTTTTTCAATGCAGAATTGGCTGGAATTGAGATCAGACGCCATGTCGCGTTTGGAGAGCCCCTAATGTGCCTAAACAGTAGAACCCCCCACAAGTGACACTATTTTGGAAACTACACCCTTTAAGGAACTTGTCTAGATGTGAAGTGAGCACTTTAAACCCCCAGGTGCTTTACAGAAGTTTGTAACATAGAGCCGTGAAAATAAAAAATCGCATTTTTTCTACAAAAATGATATTTTCACCCCCTAATTTTTATTTTCACAAGTGTAACAGGAGAAATTCAACCATGAAACTTGTTGTGCAATTTGTCCTGATTATGGCGATACCCCATATGTGGGGGTAAACCACAGTTTGGGCATATGGCAGAGCTTGGAAGAGAAGGAGTGCCGTTTGACTTTTTCAATGCAGAATTGGCTGGAATTGAGATCGGACACCATGTCACGTTTGGAGAGCCCCTGATGTGCCTAAACAGTGGAAACCCCCCCAATTGACCCCATTGACAGTTTGTCCTGAGTATGCTGATAACCCATATGTGGAGGGGACCACTATTTGGGCACACATCGGGGCTCGGAAGGGAAGTAGTTACATTTTAAAATGCAGACTTTGATGGAATGGTCTGCAGGCGTCATGTTGCATTTGCAGAGCTCCTGATGTACCTAAACAGTAGAAATCCCCCACAAGTGACCCAATTTTGGAAACTAGACCCCGAAAGAGCTTATCTAGATGTTTGGTGAGCAATATGAACCCCCAAATGCTTCACAGAAGTTTATAATGTAGAGCTATGAAAATAGAAAATCATAGTTTTTCCACAAAAATGATATTTTCACCCCCCAAATTTTTACTTTCACAAGGGTAACAGGAGAAATTGGACCCCAAAATTTATTGTGCAATTGATCCTGAGTACGCTGATACCCCATATGTGGGGAGATACTGTTTGGGCACATGGCAGAGCTCGGAAGGGAAGGAGCACCGTTTTGGAATGTAGACTTTGATAGAATGCTCTGCGGGCATTATGTTGCGTTTGCAGAGCCGCTGATGTACATAAACAGTAGAAACTCCCACAAGTGACCCCATTTTGGAAACTAGACCCCCAAGGAACTTATCTAGATGTGTGGTGAGCACTTTGAACTCCTAAGTGCTTCACAGAAGTTTATAATGCCGAGTCGTGAAAATACATTTTTTTCCACAAAAATGTTTTTAGCCCCCAATTTTTTATTTTCCCAAGGGTAACAGGAGAAATTGGACCCCAAAATGTGTTGTCCAATTTATCCTGAGTACGCTGATACCCCATATGTGGGGGGACCACTGTTTGGGCACACATCAGAGCTCGGAAGGGAAGTAGTGAAGTTTTAAAATGCAGAGTTTGATGGAATGGTCTGCGGGTGTCATATTGCATTTTCAGAGCCCCAATGTACCTAAACAATAGAAACCCCACACAAGTGACCCTACTTTGGAAACTAGACCCCCCACGGAACTAATCTACGGTAGATATGTGCTGAGTATTTTCAAAGCCCAAGTGCTTCACAGACGTTTGACGAAGAGCCGTGAAAATAAAAAATCTTTTTTCTCCACAAAAATGATTTTTTTAGACCCCAATTTTTTTTTTATTTTCGCAAGGGTAACAGGAGACACTGGACTCCAACAGTTGTTATCCAATTAGTCCTGAGTACGCTGATGCCCCATATATGGGGGTAAAGCACTGTTTGGGTGCATGGCAGAGCTCAGAAGGGAGGGAGCACCATTTGACTTTTTGAGTGCAAAATTGGCTGTCGCATTTGGAGGCCTCTTGATGTACCTAAACAGTGGAAACCCCCCCAATTCTAACTCTAACCATAACCCTAACACACCCGTAACCCTAATCCCAACCCGATCCATAATTCTAATCACAACCCTAACCATAACCCTAATCAAAACCCTAAGCCCAACTCACCGCTAATCATAATCTCAACCCTAACCTCAAACCTAACCCTAATCCCAACCTTAATGCCAATACACCCTTAACTCTAATCCCAACCCTAACCTTACCCCTAATCCTAAACTAACCCTAATCCCAAATGTAACCCTAAAGCCAACCCTAACCCTAATGCCAACCCTAACCCTAATACCAACCCTAACCCTAATCCAAACTCTAATCTCAATCGTTACTCTAATCCCAACTCTAATCCTAACTTTAGCCCCAACCCTAACCCTAACTTTAGACCCAACCCTAACCCTAGCCCTAACCCTAACCCTAACATTAGCACCAACCCTAACCCTAACCCTAGCCCTAACCCTAACCCTAACTTTAGAACCAAAACCCTAACCCTAACCCTAATATTAGCCCCAACCCTAACCCTAATTGGAAAATGGAAATATGTACTTTTTTTTCCTAACTAAGGGGGTGTTAGAGGGGGGGTTATTTATTATTTTTTTCTATTTTTATCACTGTGATAGGATCTCACAGCGACCAAAATAAAACAAGAGGAAGAATCTTCCTCTGCTGGCCAGCAGACCACGATGGGTGCACTGCGCATGTGCCCACCATTTTCTTACCAGAGGAAGAAGCCGGCTGCCAGGAGGGGACCCAGGAGGACCCAGGGACACCAGGTATCCGGATCCCCCTATTTCTCTGTCCTCTGATGTGCCATCACATCAGAGGACAGGGAATGACAGACATCGCTTTTTTTCTTTTTGCGGTTTTTTCTTTTTGCGGCAACCGAGACCCCAGAGAAAATCTGACTCTGGGGGGCGTTATACACTTTTTCCACAACGCCGTTAATTAACGGCTCTGTATTTTAAGTAGCCTTAATGCCCCTTCACGACCTACACCATAATAGTACTGCAGAAGTTGGATCCCCTTCTTTGATGTGGGCTTTGATGTGTTTTGAACAGCTGACATGTGCCCACAATAGCGGCAGGTGAAATCGCTATTCAACCACCGCTATTAACTAGCTAAATGCCGCTGTCAAATGCTGACAGCGGCATTTAACTACTGCTTCCGGCCATCGGGCTGGAAATGAGCGCATCGCCAACCCCGTCACATGATCGGGGGTCAACAATGCATCGACATAGCAACCAGAGGTCTCCTTGAGACCTCTATGGTTGCTGATGCTGGCTTGCTGTAAGCGCCACTCTGTGGTCGCTGCTCATAGCAAGCCTGTAATTGAGCTACATAGGAGCGATCTGATGATCGCTGCTATGAAGCAGAGCCGATCAGGCTATGCCAGCTTCTAGCCTCCCATGGAGGCTATTGAAACATGGCAAAAGTAAAAAAAAAGTTTTAAAAAATATGAAAAAAATAAAAAAATATAAGTTTAAATCACCCCCTTTCGCCTCAATCAAAATAAAACAATAAAAAAAAAATAAGACCTACACATATTTGGTATTGTCGCATTCATAATTGCCCAATCTATCAATAAAAAAAGCATTAACCTGAATGCTAAATTTGAAACGCCAGAATTACGTTTTTTTTGGTCGCCGTGACATTGCATTAAAATGTAATAACTGGCAATCAAAACAACGAATCTGCACCAAAATGATATCATTAAAAACGTCAGCTCGGCATGCAAAAAATAAGCCCTCACCTGACCCCAGATCATGAAAAATGGAGACGCTACGGGTATTGGAGAATTGCGCCATTTTTTTATTTATTTTTTTAGCAAAGTTTGGAATTTCTTTTTACCACTTAGATAAAACGTAACCTAGACATGTTTGGTGTCTATGAACTCGTAATTACCTGGAAAATCAAAATGGTAGATCAGTTTTTCCCATTTTCTCGTACACGACATGCTAAAACCAATGATGTTGTTCAAAAGTGCAACTTGTCCCGCAAAAAACAAGCCCTCACATGGCCACATTGATGTAAAAATAAAAAGGTTATGGCTCTGGGAAGGAGGGGAGCGAAAAACGAGAACTTAAAGATGGAAAAGGGCAAGGTCTTGAAGGGGTTAACTGCCACTGTTAAAAGGCGTATCGGCGGTCGCTAAGGGGTTAAAACACACCTGAAACACACTGATTCTTTGTGTACCATCATAGGAATGTCTAAAGAAATCAGCCAATATATAAGGAAGAATATTGTGGACTTGCACAAGTTTGGCTCATCCTTGGGTAAAGTAGAGGTGCTTGTTGGCCCCTGCAGTCCCCAAAGCAAAACCCAAACGAACACTTGTGGGTAGAAAAACTGTATACACTCCCAAGTGAGTCAACCAGTATGCAACTTTGGGAGCCTGTAGAAGAGACTTGGGATCAGATTTCAAGGCATCTTGAATCTGATCGAGAGCATACCCAGAAGGATTGAGGCAGTTTTGAAAGCCAAAGGTGAATTTAGACAATACTAACAGAGTTATAAATTAAAATTTAGACTTTTAGGAGCAAAACAGTAACAATTCAGTGACATGACAAGAATCTGCATGACTAATCATATATGCTAAATAGCTGCAAGTCAAATTTATGTATGAGATAGCCAAGATGATTGTCTATAAAATGATGGTAGTTTCATGTTCAAAGCAATAGTATATAATGAGATAAGGAGCCTGAAAGTCAAAAAATTCAAAACATTGTTACCCTTTTGCTGACCACTGTATATGTGTTATACTGCCAGTGTATCGGTGTTTTGGGCGGTATAAAGAGTGTCCAATTTATGAGTGAAATGTGAACTATACATTATGTATAGTGTGGGAGTGGAGTGTGCACTATACATTATGTCCAGTGCATGAGTGCCATATTCGCTATAATATGTGGTCTTTTGAGTGCCATGTGTTGTGTACAGTATGGCCAGTGTATGAGCGTCATGTGTGGCATACAGTAGGGCCAGTGAATAAATGTCAGGTGCAGTTTACAATATGGCCAATGTGTCAGTGCCATGTGTAGTATATGTTTAATATGTGAGTGTCATGTGCAGTATATAGTATGACCGCTGTGTGAGTGCTTTGTGCAGTATATCTTATGCCCACTATGTACGTGCCATGTGCAGAACACAGTATGGCCAGTATTTGAGTGCCATATATGGAATTCAGTATGTCCTTTGTGGAGTGCCATATGCAGTATATGCTCAGTGTGTTAATGCCATGTGTGGTATACAGTATGGCCAGTGGTGTGCTGTACACAATATGAAATACGTATAGTGCAACTACCTTGTGCAGCATATTGCCAGTGTGCGAGTGCTCAGCGTAGTATACTGCCAGAATGTGAGTGCTGTGTGCAGTATACAGTCAGTGGTGCGTGAGTGCTGTGTGTGGTACACAGCTAGTGTATAAGTGGAATGTTTCCAGTGTGGGGTAAGTGAGGAGAAGGGAAGCCCACCCGGCAGGTTCATTATAATTTACAACCCTAGGGATAACATTTCTGGTAGAGCAGTAGAGCAGTTGCAATATGCATTTTATTAACTAGGCTGTACACATCTCTTATGGGGTTGCTCCACTCATTTTACTGCTATTGGAAAGGTGGGGTTTCGAGACCTGGTACCCCCATGATCAGCTATTCTCAGTGCCAGCGGTGGCAGGAGTGGAGCATAAGAGCGCAACTCCATCAACTCTGTAATGACTGTTGCAAAATACTGTAAATCCACTCGTAGTAAAATGAATAGAAATTAATTTACAGTCCTCAGCCATGGCCACTACAAAGTTAATAGAGTTGTGCTGTCCCGCTCTGCAACTGAACAGGCAACACTGAGAACAGCTGATTGCTCAGGTACTGAGATCTGGCACCACCACCAATCTGATATTGATGACTTATTATTAGTAATCCATTCTTAGGACAGAATATCAATGTAAAATTAGTAGATGACTCCTTAACCCCTTTCTGCCATCCAACGTACTATTCCATCCATGTGACCTGGGCCAATGTAACCATGGACGGAATAGTACTTCAGTTATTTAATCCGACACTGCGACCGAAGTCACGATGATCGCAATAAAATTCCTGCGCCATCTTACTTGTGGGTTGATGGTGTCGGCATCCTGGGAGGTGTCCCCACCCATACTCACAATCGCTGTGATTGGCTTTCAATTCTGAACAGCCAATCGCAGCCTCTCTCATTGTTTCAGGCAATCAGATTGCCTGAAACAGTGATGTCCCAGCCTAGGATCGAGTACTGATGTACTTGGCAACGCCAGACATTGTCGAAAGCTGCTCAGATTGGTGTGATAGACAATCATATCGACCACGCTGTGCCCTGACGGTGACCTGCCTAGGATTGGTGCTGTGAGAGCACCGATCCTAGGTCGGTGCCTAGCAAAGGCCAGGCATGGTCTGGAGCTGCTGATTGGCGTGTTCGACGATTACGTCCATAGCACCAATCACAGGGCACAGCCACGGTGTGACCATGCTGTGACCTGCCAGTGACTTGCCTAGGATCAAAACTATGAGCTCTGATCCTAGGCCAGTGCCTAGAAACACCGGCGTTACCAAGGCCAGCTTTGATTGGTGTGATCTATGTCATCATCGATTGCACCAATGACAGGTCACAGCAGCGGTGTGACTGCTTTGTGACCTGTCTGTGTGGTCACATTACAGAATCTCCTGCTGTGCTGGACCTTGTGGTTCAACAGAAGCCTGTGACACCACAGTTCCTGCTGAAAAAAAAGAAGAAAGAAGACAAAAGAAAGATGAGAGACTACAACTCTCAGTGTTTTGATCAATGATCCCTGCCCGATCTCTCTTCATCCACTCCAATCCCCCTTCCCTCTCCCCCTCTTTTTACCCCTCCACCTTCCTTTGCTCCACCTCTGTGCGCACATTTAGCAGCCGCCAAGCATTGATAGGTGATGCAGTTCACCGATCAACACTTGTGATTGCTTTTCTTTTACATCCCCTTTGCGGCACCTCCGTGCGCATATTGAGCAGCCGCCGATCTTTGATAAGTGACACAGTTCACTTATCAGAGCTTATGCCTGCTGTTTTGCACACTTTTATTTTCACCACCTTCGTGCACACATCCAGCAGCCACCGAACTTTGGTAAGTGATGCAGTTCACTCATCAGAGCTTGTGCCTGATGTTATCCATTTTTCTTTCTCATCTCCCTTGCGTCACCTCCGTGCGCACATCCAGCAGCTGCCAAACTTTGACTGGTCTCCTGTAGATACAGTTGAAATGACGCAGTTTTGGGGCCTGGTCCTTCACATGGGGATCCTGAAGAAGCCAGAACTTTGGCAATATTGGAGCATTTATGTTTTATACAACATTCCAGTGTTCCGAATGGTCATAACAAGGACACATTTTTAGGCCATCAACAAATCCTGCATTATACCGATAATGCACAGTGTGCCGCATGAGATGACCCCAACTTTGACCCTCTGTTCAAAGTTTGGCCAGTCATTGAACACTTCAACAAAATGTTTGCTTTTTGGACATCTGCGTGGGACATCTGCATGGATGAGTCCTTAGTTCATTTTAAGGGAAGGCTCAGATTCCATCAGAACCTGGCCAGCAAAAGGGCCAGGTATGGAATTAAACTCTATAACCTGTGTGAGAGTACCTTAGGCTACACCCACAGGTTTAGAGTTTACGAAGGGAAGGACACCAGGATTGTACACCCTGAATGTCCCCCTGTCCTGGGAGTGAGTGGGAAAAGTGTGTAGGATTTGGTGCACCCACTGCTGGATAAAGGTTATCACCTCTACAACGATAACTTTTATACCAGCATTCCACTCTTCAAATCCCTCTCTGCGCGAGTTACCGCAGCCTGGGGTACTGTCCACAAAAATCAGAGACTGTACGAGGTACCTCTACACAGGTCAGCAAACCGGATGTTGTACTGGGGTACAATACAATCATGGGGGGCATTGATCTATCTGATCAACTCCTCCAACCATACAGTGCTTTGAGAAAGGCCAAGGTGTGGTACAAAAAGCTGGCCATGCACATCGTACAAGTGACAATGCTCAACGCTTTCCTACTGTCATGATGCGCAGGCCACACCGATACGTTATATCTTCAGTTCCAGGAGATAGTGGTTAAGGCCTTGATATTTGGCACTCTGGAAAGAGTGGGCCCTAGTACTTCCGGAACTGAAGTTACTCATATCGTACCAGGTCAAACTGGGAAAAAAGGTAAGTCGCAAAAAAGGTGCCGAGTGTGTTACAAAAGGGGAATACGCAAGGACACCTTTTATCAATGCGACACCTGCCCCGAAAAACCTTGGCTGTGTATGAAAGATTGCTTCATACTGTACCACACCTCTATGCGCTACTAATTTGCTTACATTTACATAACAGGAAGCAGTAGATTAGTTCCAAAAAGGAGGCACATCTAGATAAGTTCCTTGGGTGTCTAGTTTCCAAAAAGGGGGCACTTGTTGGGCATTGCCACTATTTAGGCACATCTAGATAAGTTCCTTGGGGGTCTAGTTTCCAAAATGGGGTCACTTGTGGGGGGTTCTACTGTTTAGGCACATCAGGGGCACATGGAACATTACGCCTGCAGACCATTCCATCAAAGTCTGCATTCCAAAACGTCACTACTTCCCTTCCGAGCACCGACTTATGTCCAAACAGTAGTTTTCTCCCACATATGGAGATTTAGTTTTCATCACCGCAGCTGAATGATTTACATCTGTTAGCCAGCATAAGTACTTGTGTGGGTTGCCTGGTTGCTAGGGAATCCCCACATGTAATCAAGCTGGCTAGTAGCTGTAAATCATTCAGCTGCAGTGATGAAAACTAAATCTCCGAGCACTAAAAAATACTGGGAGGCCACCCGAGCGTGCTCGGGAAATCTCGAGTAACGAGTATATTCGCTCATTACTAATTAGGAACTTTTTTTCCAGAGTCATGGATATCCCCTTTAAATATTGAGACGAAAAACAAGTTTGCAATTGACTTGCTTTTTGATATTTAAAGTATAAAAGCTTGTGTTCATGAGAGTGCATAGTAGTTACTTTCCAGGAGGAGGGATAGCTCTTAACATACCATACAATTCTCCCCAGTCCATAGATTGCTATACAACAGTTATCTCCCTCTCTTCACTCCCTCTTATTTTCTTTTAGTGTCAGCAGGGAATTTGAATTTATAATCCTTGATTTTCAACCCCCTGGCATTCCATGTTGGCGTAACATGGGTGCAGATGAGGTGACAGAAAAAACTGCCTATCTCTCACGGATTATGGCCGGTTTCACACATCCTGATATTTCTGGTAACAGAAAAACCAGTATCGGCGATATCAGTGTCTGTGTTTGTGGCATACGTGTGGTAACAGTGTACCGCTCATGTACTGCATCAGTACCGCACGTGACGGCACCTAGGAAGTAGTGGTACAGTTAGCTCTATTCCCAGGCGCTGAAGACCGCTCTCATCATTCTCCCCTGCTCTGCCGGCGATCAGCATGAGCAAAGGAGAATGTTGTGAGTTATATTCAACTGCTAACAGAGAGAGCAGGCGGATACATCAGCCTAAACTTGCTGCTGCTAATAACAGTGAGAGCAGGATGCATCTGATGAATTCTCCCCTGTGCTATAAAATACATAAAAAAACAGCATGGGTCCCCCCATTTTTGGCAACTAGCCTTGCTAAAACAGACAGCTGGGGGCTGGTAATCTCAGGCAAGTAAGGGCCATGGAAATTGCCCTTAAAGGAGCATGGTATAATAAATGAACCTTTGAATAAACAAACCAACTGAACTCAATTTGTTTGTTTATCTAAGGTTAATTTATCATACCATGCCCCTCTTTTTTGCTGTTTGTTTGTGCATATATTTGTGTTTCTTTAGAAACGTTGTTAAACATTGTCTGAGGAAGGGACCTAAGAAGTCCCAAAAGCTCGCTTTGTCACATCATTTATTTTATTTTTGTTAGCAATTAAAAGGTTTCATAACTACAAGATCATATTGTTTTTCAAACAGAGAGCGTGGTAATCCTATAGTTGTATGGTAAATTAAAGCACACCCAGAATAAATTATTTTATTTGAAATATAAACTTTTTCCATTTTTATTTAAAAATAACAAACATACTTATGCTCACTTAATGCCCTTTCCATTGAAGCAAACGTCGCCTGCAATAAAATAAAAATAAAAAAACAACAATATATCATATCTGTCCGATGTTCTGTCGCACGTGATAATCCATGTCTGGGGATATATAGTTTTCAACCTGGATGGTGCCAAGATGCGACCGTCCAGGCTGAGAGCCACTGGTGAATGAGCTGCTGTGAGTGCAGCATCAGTGACCAGCGATGACTTCATCGAGGTTACTGTGGGTCACTGAAGCTGCATTCCCAGCCGTTCTGAAATGTGGTGACCTCAGCAACTTGAGAAAAAGTCACTAAGTTCACCACAATTCTAGATTACCAGCCTTGAAGCTGACAGCTGAGGTTTGCAGCCCGCAGCTGTCAGGTTTGCCTGGCTGAGTATGAAAAATACAAGGGAACCCATGCCATTTTCTGTATTTAAAGCGCAAGCGGAGGCAAAATACTCCCATGAGCTGCGACCTTCTCTCACTGTTATTAGCGTCAGGGGCAGAGGGTGTACGCTGATGGAAGTAGTAGTCTCGCTGTTATCAGTTGAATATAACTCTCAACATTCTCCATGTGCATGTGCTCCGGAAATTTTATGGCCCGTGCTGCAGTTAAAAAATGGACATGTCACGGTCCGTCGAAACATGCTGACATGTGCACAGATCTATTCACTTGAATAGGTCTACTAGGTCTACTTTTATAAGAGTCTCAGGTATGTGTGAAAACTGTCACCACCACACATACTGAACACACTGACATCTGAAATAGACTAAAGAGAGTAAAGGCCCCGTCACACTTAGCGACGCTAAAGCAATCCCGACAATGATACGACCTGTCAGGGATCGTTGCTGCGGCGCTATGTGGTCGCTGGTGAGATGTCAAACAGTGAGATCTTCCCAACGATGCAGCAGTGATGTGGCGACCTGTAGCGACCTGTACAACGATGTCGTTGGTCGTTGTGACCCTGTCACATGGCAGCTATTATGACGATTCAGACCTCGATGAGGGACGTCCTGTGTGACGTTGTAGTCAACGAGGTCGTTGGTAAGGTGTCAAACACAGCGATGTGTGCTACCCAGCGGGACCTCAACGATCAAAAAAAGGTCCAGGCCATTCCGACATGACCAGCGATCTCACAGCAGGGGCCTGATCGCTGCTACGTGTCACACATAGCGAGATCACTACTGAGGTCGCTGTTGCGTCACAAAACTTGTGACTCAGCAGCGATCTCGCTAGCGACCTTGCTTAGTGTGACGGGGGCTTAAAGTTGCCAAGGTCAACGTTTCCTTCAATTGTAAAGTTTAAATCAACAGCAGAAAATGTTGTAATACATATACAAACTGTATCATATGATTTCTAGATGTAGGTGTAAAGTCATGTGAAAAAACTGTCTGATATATATACGCCTGCAGCCAAAAACATCCTTAGTTTGATAATAGACAGTATTAAGTTTCTGTTGATGATAGATTTTTTAAACTAGTATGACTTTATATAATACACTATTTTAATAATCACATTTTCTCTATATTCAATGACTTAGTACCAATTTTCTTATTTGAGTCAGGATTACCATTTTCTTAGCAGGAGACATCAAAGTCTGCCATGAAAATCCAAAAATCCAATCAAAATTATAATTTGACAATAAGCTGTTATGGAGGAAAGGTGGTCATTCTTGTCCAATGTGGTTAACATCAGTTCAAAATTATTTTACTGTAGCTGCATAATAAAATTATAATGAAATATTTTTCCTCATGACATTCCATTTCTATTCTTTGAAATGTATTCTACATCATGCTGATTCATTCAATTTGCCTGAACTACTAGAATACTTTAGTTTCAGAGAGGAAAGGAGGGGAGACTTAGTTTCAAAAGTATTAGAAAGTTTCCAACACATTTTCTATCAAAATAAAGTGTCTTGAAAAAGTATTCAAATCACATGAACTTTTCAAACTTTTTTCCTCGTTACACCCACAAACTTAAATGTATTTTATTGGGGTTTTATTCTATATACCAGCACAAAGTTGAAACTATTGGTGAAGTGTAAAAGAAAAGATCCATGGTTGACATAATATTATCAAAATATAAATCTGAAAATTGTAACATGCATTTGTATTCAGCCCCCTGTAATCTGATACCCCTAAAGAAAATCTTAGGGACCAATTGCCTCCAGTAGTCACAAAATTAGTAAATTGAGTTCACCTGTCTGAAATTTATTCTCATCAAAACTACAGCTGTTCTGTTAAGGCCTCAGAGATTTGTTTGAGAACACTTGCATAAAATGGCATCATGAAAACCAAGGAACACACTGGACAAGTCAGGGATAAAGTTGTGGAAAAGAGCAAGGCAGGATTAGGTTATAAAAAAATAGCCTAAGCTCTGAAAATGTCACAGAACAGTCCATCATTCAAAAATGGCCCATGGTCACTGTGCAGGAGCTGCAGAGATCCACAGCTCAAGTGGGAGAACCTGACCACAGGACAAGTGTGTCATTTACTCTACAAATCTGGACTTTATGGAAGAGCAGTAAGAAGAAAGCTATTATTGAAAGCATGTCATAAGAAGTTCTATTTACAGTCTGCAAAAAGTCAAGTAGGGGACACAGCTAGCATGTGGAAGAAGATGCTCTGGTCAGATGAGACTAAAGTAATCAAACATGGTGGCAGCATCATACACAATTGTGCAAAAAGTGTAAGTGTAATATTATGAGTAACAATTAGTTATATAAGTGACTTCACAGTATAAAAATGAAGTTATTATAAAACCAAAAGGAAAGCTGAGTAATCTACTAGGACTATGCCGTTCCTTTTAGAAAAGTGCGGGTACTCAAATATGTGGAATGGTTGGGAAAGAGGGATGGTACACAGCACAATATGTGGCATAGAATCAAAAACCACCCGATAATAGTTACAAAAATATGGCTCCTACAATCATAAGTGATAAATCACACATAAGAACTTCATAGTGAAAAGGTCAAAAGAGATCAGATCAAACCAAACTATGGTTCATAACACAGCATTGTTTTTACCACAGTGAGCCGGTATGGTAGAACTAGGTTACCCTATAGGGAAGTTATATGCCTTTCTACTATATTACCTTCAGGTGTTTGTATAGACGGTGCAATTTAGTGTCTGTCTACTATGAGCATAAGGAAACTCTACTTAGTATTATTGTACTGCTAACAATTGTACAAATTGGACCGTTCCTGCAATACTTGCTTGCTGTAGTTAAAAAAAAATCTTTTTAACGTGTTTAGTTAATTAAAATAATTTAAATTCTAAATAGATTCGTTTTTTTGTAGTTTTATTTTGTGCAGCTACTAGGATTGCCCACTCTATGAACTCAATACCATTAACTTAGAGGTCGATAGCGTTTTATAAAATGCTGTCTGGCCAACTTACTTAAAATGTGGCTACTGGGAGAAAAATTAGCCATTTCCTTAAGGGAGTCACCAGCTTTCTATCATAGAGGCATGCCCGGAGTGGCTTCAGTCTCAGTATTACTTGGCTCTGTGCTCTCCTCTATACTTTAATTGACATCTCGATCTGCAGTGCATCCATAGAGAGTGACTTGTCAATCAAAGTGCTGGTGCTTACAGCCACTTCTCATTGTGTATTGAACCCTGACTGAAGCTGCCCTGGGCACACCTCTATGACCTCTTTCAGATTAACCCTATATCTGACGCTTAATGTTATTTGGAGAAATGGCAGGTTCTATTTTAAGGAGAATTATCATTAGAAAATGTCCAATTGCTTACATTTTTTTGTGGTACATGTAGTTTTTGTTTTATTTTTTTAATTGGCAACTTTTATTTCCATATCATGATCTGTATTGAAAATACAGCAGGCATAGTATCAAAACAGGCAAGAATACAATGACTGGTATCACCACTGTTAACAAAAGATCCACTATTCACAGAATGTAATTTCACAAATCTATAAGTATTCCCTTCCTTCACAACGGGCTTTGTACAAGACGATCTCATCACATGCTTCAATACAAATGATAAGGTCTGAGTTTGTCTATTGGTGCTAATATACAAATGAGTTTACTGAAACAAGAGGGAGTATAGAATCTAGAATTCCAATGGCCAATGAGAAAATTGCAAGTTTTCTCATTTTTAGTTTTAATGTAGATTGTGATATTGAAAAAAAAAATTGCCAAAAATGTTTAAAAAAAATGTTAACACAAAAATCTGATTTAAACAATAGGTCATTTACTAATTGCACATTCCATTCAATAATTATAGGGGATTTGTAGAGCTCTGGCAAGAAAAAGGGTACTTAAACATCTTGCAGTGCTATTAAAGGGATGTTAAATGGTTGTTGTGATTTGCTTTACTGAAAACACACACAGAAAAAATGTTTGTGTATGCAATGTTATACTATAGAGGTATTGTTAATAAGCTAAAAACCTCACAATTTAAAAAAAAATGTATTTAATATCATATATTTGACTCAGGAAACAGAAGCTTTTCTTTCAATGTTATTTTTTTCTTTGATCAGAGAATGTGAAAGTTCTGTTTGCTTCTTATTGATTGAGTCGTGTAAATAGGGCGCTATTTCCAGAATCCGTCCTTTCCTCAACCCTCACTCTACCAAAATGCTTGTGCATGCCCTAATCATCTCCCGCCTCGACTTCTGCAATATCCTCCTCTGTGGGCTACCCTCTAACACTCTCGCACCCCTCCAGTCCATTCTTAACTCTGCTGCCCGACTAATAAAATCTCTCTCCTCGCTACACTCCTGCTTCCCCTCTTTGCAAATCCCTTCACTGGCTGCCAATTTCCCAGCGTATCCAGTTTAAACTACTAACACTGACCTACAAAGCCATCCATAACCTTTCTCTTCCGTATATTTCCATACTAATCTCTCAATATCTTCCCTTCCGTCTTTCCCATAATCCTGCAGAATGTAAGCTCGCAAGGGCAGGGTCCTCGCCCCTCTGTACCAGTCTGTCATTGTTTGTTTGTTTACTGTAAGTGATATCTGTATTTTGATGTAACCCCCATCTCATGTACAGCACCATGGAATTAATGGAATTAATGGTGCTACATAAATAAATAATAATAATAATAATAATAATAATATTCTGCATGCAAGCATCTTTCTGATCAATGTTTTTGATTTAGAAGACTTTACCAAACTATTTGTTTCTCATGAATTCTGTACTTCTGTGCAAGACAAGTTATTTGTAGACTGGACGCTTGGCATCATTTATTTAATGCAAAAGAACATGTAGAGTTAATTAACTATTTGTTCAAAAGAAATGCAAAACTAAGAAAAATTGAAAAATTGGATACAAACAACTAAACAATGGAATATTAAAATCTAAAGGACCCCATACATGATTTGTGGGTTTCTGAAGATACTTTTCTTTATTTGTCTTGTGGGAGTTGATGAAATTGTTTGTACCAAATTCATGAAAATGTCATGTGCAGTTCATGAATTTTGAGCAAAATAAAAAATAATTTGTTTATTTCTTAACCTTTTTAGCGCCTTTTAAACTAAGAAAAAAAGGTCGGTGATAGTCGGATATCATCCGAGTATCTGGGTGCTCGGATGTGCTCTGCAATTGGTGAAATATTGTTTGGAAGACACTGCACACTCTAGTGATAATTTATGCAAGATAATCAGAGTTTATTGGACATAACTCAATATAAGTGACACATGGGAGCACATCTACAAGCATTGGATTAGCGACCTAATATAACAATACAACATGACGTTTCGACTCTCCCGAGTCTTAATCATACCATCGCTTAGTATGGTGATAAAGATACGCAAATGTAGCAACTCCTTGGTTTTGGATAAGTGGATAGTGCTAGTTGCTGTTAATGTAAACACAAACCAATGGCTGTAAGCTGCCCTGTGTGTGGGACCTGTGCATTGTGTCTTGACTGGAAGCGCTCCCGCGTCTTGCTGACGCCGGCATTATCCGACTGAACTCAGATTGGCAGATCCCCGAGAAGCCTTTCCAAGCGAAGGAGGGACTGAAGAATGGCCCTTATCTTGAGGATGTTGATCTGCAGAGAGGATTCCTCTGCTGACCAAAGTCCCTGGACAGTCAGATGGTGAAATATGGCACCCGAGCAGAGAAGGCTGGTCCATCGTCACCACCTGCTAGTAAACGGGAAAGAAGGAACGGCCCTGGAGGACGAGAGGGGATGACAGCCACCAATTGAGAGATCATTTGACTCAGGAAGAGAGCCGAATCGGACGATTCAGAGAGATAACAGACCCATCCCACTGTGAAAGGATGGCCTGCTGAATTGGTCTTGAGTGGAATTGGGTGAAAGGGATCGCCTCCACCGCTGCCACCATCCTCCCTAGGACCTTCATGGCTGAGCGAAAGGAAGGAAGCCAAGGGCCCTGTAGAGAGCTCCGTGTTGGAGGATTGCTCTCTTCTCTTTGGGAAGAAAAACCCTTGTCTGATGGGTGTCGACCAGCATGCCTAGAAAAATCAGGTGCTGAGTCAAAACAAGGCAGGACTTTTTCCTGTTGACAAGCCCCCCATAATGGGACAGGGTGTTGAGAATGATGGCTAGGTTTTCATGGGCCTGAGAAAAAGATGAAGCCATTATGAGGATATCGTTGAGATACGGCAAGAGCACTAAACCTGATCCTCAAAATGGCAATCAGCACTGCCATGATTTTTGTGAAAACGCTGGGAGTGGTTGCGAGTCCAAATGGCAGGGTGACAAACTGGAAAAGGACATGCTGTACCGCAAAACGCAGGTATCTCTGATGCCCTGGGAAAATAGGAACATGGAGATAAGCATCTTGGATGTCTATGGAGCACACAAATTCCTGTGCTTCCAAGGAAGCAATTACTGAACGAAAGGATTTCATCCTGAAATGCAGCAGGCGGACCCCTTTGTTCAGTAACTTGAGATCCAGGATGGGCTGAACCGTGCAGTCTTTTTTCAGCACCACAAAAAGGGTTGAATAGAAACCTGTGAAATGTTCCCAGTCTTGGATGGGAACGATTACCCCCGGACTGAGAAGGGAGGCAACGGATGCAAAGAAACCCAACACCAGAGAAGGATCTCTTGAGGAATGGGATTCAAAGAATCGATCTCAGGGTTGCGAAGTGAACTCTATTTTGTATCCTGAGGATACAACCTCCCTGACCCATGCATCATCCACTGAGGTGAGCCACACATCTCTTAAAAAAAGGAGATGACTGCCCAGCCTGGGAGATACACTGTCATGCCGAGGAAGATCTGCCCTGTCTAGGCCTGGAGAATCCATCTTGGGGGTTACAGAATTGCCAGGAAGGGGTGGGTTTAAAGGAAACCGTCTTCCTAACCTGGTGAGACTGCAGCCTCTGCTGGTGGGAAACCTCATCTGTTGCCATGGAACGGCGAAAGGGACGAAAGGACTGAAACTGCCTCTTTGGAGGAGGCCAGCGTAGTTTGGACTGTGGGAGAAAGGAACTCAAGCTCCCAGTGGCGTCCTTAATAATTTGGTCCAATATGGAGCTGAACAGACGTGAACCCTGGAAAGGCAGGCTAGTAAGGGACTTTTTTGATGACAAGTCTGCCTGCCAGGCCTTAAGCCAAATAGTCTGACGTCCCACGATATTGCTGGATGACTGAGCTGTGCAAGATGTGGCATCCATGGAGGCAGAGACCAAGTACTTTCTTGAGAAATCTGGTCAGCGAGATCCATCAGATCCTTCGGTCAAGCTCCAGCAAGAATGCCCTGACGCAGTTGCTTGGCCCATCTGACTATGGATTTCTAGACCCAAGCAAAGGCAAAAGCCAGACATAATGTAGAAGCGGCCACTTCGAAGGCTGATTTTGCAAAGGATTCTATAATTCTGTCATTGGCATCCTTGAGGGATGCTCCATTAGTAAGTGGGAGGACCATGTTGGTGAACAGTCTGGAAATTGGTAGGTCCACCACCAGAGAAGCTGTCCAGTTGATGGTGAGATTGGGAGAAAAGGGATACAGGACGCCAATGTGCTTTCCTTTTTGAAAGCGTCTGGTCGTTTTCTCTATTTCCTTTGCAAGTACCTCCTCAAATTGTTTATGAGGAGTGAAGACCTTGGAAGGTGGTTTAGACCGTCTAAAAGAAAACTGCCTGATCTGCGGGCTCTGTACAGGTGTCCTTGATGCTAAAGGTCTGGTTGACTGCAACAATGAGACTCTGGACCATAACCCTCATGTTGGAGGTTTGTTCCGAATCCAGGTCCGAATCATCCTCTGATCGTGCATCTGAAAATGCCTCACCTGGCTTGAAAGAGGAGCATCAGGAAGAGGCAGACTGCTGAGAAGGATCAGGGCGAGATGGAGCGGGAAGAGGACCTAGAATGACGCTCCTGTCTGGATCTCTTGCCACCTGCGTTGGAGGGCCCAGACAGAAATTCCTGTGACTAGCAACTACGGAAGTCAGCAGGGGAAACCTGTCAAGTATGGACACCAGGGTCTGGGACACATTGGTGAGATCCACTGTGGACTGTGACAGAGCAGAAGCCCACCCTGGAATAGGGGGCACACTCCTACCTGGGGCAGAAGGGGACTCCTGGGCAGTGGGCACAGGGGGGCTGCTGCAGTCCTGACAGAGGGGAGAGTACTGATCTGAGGGAAGCCCGCATTTACACAAAGAGCGCTCTCCCTTAGAATTAGGCATGATGAGCAGTCCTACTGATGCCAGAATGTTATAGGAAAGAGAGATGCCAAGGAGAGTGTCAGTCTGAAGAGCAGCTATTCACAGTATGTGCAGTTGTCCTGTATTCAGCTCCAGACTGAAGGGCTGCTGTGCCAGGAAGAGGAGGCTCCGCAGGAAAAAGATACAATCCAGATCTACCAATCGGAAAAATGGCGGTTGCAAGAGGGTGCCCGGGTCTAGGAGTGAAAAAGCACGTGCTGCAGGGACATGTGCTGTAAAGCCCACTCTAAGACAGGAAAAGGGGCAGAGCCAAGAGGTGGGACCAAAGAGTGGAGCCAAGCCCGGGGGCATAGCTAAGCACCGGCAGGAAGGAGCTGACTAAGGGACGGGAGGGAGAAAAGCACACCTGAAGAGCAGGAAGAGGGGTGGAGCCAGCCCTGCAGCTAGGCCCGAGTGAAGCCAGGACCTATATTAGAGCTGGTGACCACCGTAGCCCCAGTAGTAGCGCGGAGGAATGAAAAACACCACAAAAGAATGCCTGCAGCCCCAATATCCCCGAAATTAAAGTGGAAAAGACCCCTGATGCCCCACTCTGCAGCTAGGCCCTGGATAAGCCGGAACCTAGATTACATCAGATGACCACTGGAGCATGGGGCAAGTGGCGATTAGAGCCCTAAAATGCCGCAAAGGTAACCTGAATTAAGGGGCCCACTTTTAAAATTAAAGGAAAAGCTTTTTAACTTTTTTTTCTTTTGATCTTCATTCTTCTGTGATCTTCTTGTCTTCCATGCTGCACCTGAGAGAAAGTACCTCCTTATCCAAGAAAGATCGGACGTCCGATAAACCAGCATAGTGGGACATCCACATCTCCTCAAACAAACCGGCTCTGTTGGGTGAGTGGGTGGGAGACGAAGGCAGAACCGACGATTGGATCACCTAAACACACTTCTGTGTTCGGGGCTGGGGTCCTGCCGAGTAGACGTATAAGGATACAGGGTGGCAGCACTTGCCATTCTCATAGTCTCTTTGTGGGAGTACAGTAGTGACCGTTCACACTGCATCCCTCCGTGGTACCTGAAAAGGAACGACGCACACTGAGGTAGATATGGGTCTAGTGAAAGACCCGTGTCCACCTCCTACTGACACTAAGCTAAACTGATTAACCTAGTGCCAGTTGGTGGGGTGTATACTGCAGAGGAGGAGCTAACTTTTTTGTGCATAGTGGCAGCCTCCTAGTGGCAGCAGCATACACCCATGGTTCCTGTGTACCCTAATGAAGCAATAGAAACATTGTTTTCTCTTATGCTTTTCCATCTACGCTCATTAGAACCAAGAGGAATCCTGGCCCGGCACCACTAATGTTGACTTTAAGAGGCTGCATTGCTAATGTTGTCTATAACTGACAGTAACAAACTCCTACCGTCACTACTTCTAAAATGTTATTCATGTTTCCTGGTTTTCATTCATACAGTATCATATGACTAGAGATAGGTGAGTTTATTTGAGTAGGATTGAATTCTACTCAAATGTTAAAACAATCTGTATTCTCCAGAATACAGATTTTTTTTTGCAATTCACACCCTGCTAGTCCATCAATTGCCATTTTGCTAAATTATCTATGGCTGATCAAAGGTTAAAACAAAAAAAACTAAAAAATTACACTCACCTCCCTCACTGCTCTCTCATCCAGGCACACTCATTGATTCTGCTGCCCGCCATCTGGTCCTCAGGGCATCTTCTTTATGCAGTTTATCTACATTCACCAGGACCAGGTTCAGATGTAATATCATGATATTGCAACATTCCCGTGACATTGCGATGCATTCTGACCTCTGAGGCCTGACCAATGTAAAAAGTACTGTTCAAGAAGCCACTGGCACATGACTGTAGAAAGAAGAGGCATTGATAGCTATACATCAGGCAGCAGGGGTGTCAGAACAGTGAGATGAGCATTTGGGAGGGTTTTTTTTAGCAGCTTGCATTCATTATCTTTGGGTTTTGGTTAGGCCTCAGAGTCTAATAGGAAGCATACAACTCACAGAGAATAACTTTGCTGTTAATCAGATTTCCCTGATTAAAATAAATGAGATTTGGCAAATTTGCATTTTGGCAGAAACACTAATCTCTACATGTGACAGATCCAAATGACATCCATTGGACTCCAATAGTGTTTAATGTGGTCAAGTGGAGCTTAAATTAACTTGATTATATAATTATGAAAAAAATCAGCATTTAAAGCAACACAATTGTTTGCTACAGTCTGAACCCAGACTACTTGATTATGGTCTACATATTAACAATTACAGTAAAGAAAATCGATTTCTCTCCCACTTTAAGTTTAATATTAATGCTTTTGTAATATGGTAAGTTTGCCTACTATACATATCACAACTCTGCTAATCATATCATGGATAACAAATAACTGTGGACATAACATTGTTAATTGAAGTACATATCACTTTTCATGGCACCAAAGATGCAGTAAGATTTGACAAGTACAAATCCACAGTTTGACCTTGTGAGAGCGATATACTGTATTGTATTATCTCAATAGTTAGTGTGCTGTAATGTGTTGGGTGATTGCAGTTTATAAATGGTGGATGGATTACGTTTTCGACTGTAAATATGGAAGCAGAAGAACATAATAATGTAATTATGTTGGTAATGTTATGCATTAGGTACATTAAAGGAAACAATAATGGTCCTTTGTGAAAGAAATCAATCCAGTTAATATTGATTTTTCTTAATGTGAAATGGCCTCCACTAAACACAGGATATATCTTTTATTTATTCACTTTCTTTTATGGTCTTCATTTCCAGAGTCTTTTGATATAACACAATACACAAATAATGGAGCATTATATATTTAACCTGACACTTTCCTCAGAATGTTAATGATTTAATAAGAGAATTTTTCTCAGATGGCTTTGAAGGAAAAGGGTTGAAAACATGTCAGAACCTGGCTTTGTTGCATCGTTTTCTTCTTCAACAAGCCTAATCAGTTCAGGATCAGCCCAGCTTTGCAAACTTCATTTGCGGAATATTGATTTTTTGGAATATGTTGTCTAGCATTAATATTCTTTTACAGGAAAGTTATCCAATACATTTAGACTGTCTATATTATTTAGCTCTTAAGCATAAGCGTTCTTCTGGGCATAACATTTATTTTGATCATCTGCATTAAATACAGTCATCTAGCAACACGAAGCTAAAATAAACTATAATTAAAAAACGATCACAAATAAGTCATATTCAGACAAGTTTATCTCTCAGACACAAAAAAAGTACTTTGGTTTGCAAATGCAACACAGTAATTATCTTCCAATTTACAAATACTGACTGTATAATTTTTGAGAAATTTTGTGCATGAAGCCAGTTATATTCATTCCTAAATAACTATAATCAAGCAAAAGCAAAAATTCTTATTATGGTACATTGAAAGATAACTTGAGAAGGTCAAAAAACTTAAAGGTTAGGCTTTTCTTAAAACGCCACTTACAATTTATGTTTTTAATGATGAACATTTTTCTGCTCTGGTGCACTTCAATAGAGGAGGTCCAACATTATTGAACCCACACAATTTACTACTGACTATCAAGAACTTGTAAAGGACAAACAAGAGATTGAATTATTAGCCCAAGGGTCATAGGAAATAAATATCAAAACGTCTGTGTATTGAATAGAAAAACACTTTACATTTTGATCTTTGAATTTAATATGATACTTTTTGTTTTTACATTTGTATATTTTGGTTTCAAAATATTTTATTAGATTTCCATTTTTGACGGGGGAGGGGAGAGATAGGAGGGGAGGGGGGGGAGGGAAAGGGTATGGAAAATGGAAAAGACATACCCCCTAACGACTGGGGGGGATAACAATTCTGCTTTCACATTTGAAATGCATGGAATATAGTAATACAGGAACTATGTACATTTCTAATATAGTCAAAGTCGTGTGTAAGAACAGTAGAAACATTAAACATCACGTTGTTTGACTTTTTATGAGTCAACGAAAGTGTTAAGGACAGGGGTACTTTCTATGGTTAATGAATGGAGCATGAACAGGTTTGTTGTTTCAAGTGATAGGTATAGGGAATTGCTGATCCCATCTGGACCATTTTTTGCGAATTTTGAGCATTGGTTGTTTGTAATTGCGAAGTGGAACTCGTGGGATCTATGCAGAGAGATTCTTGAAATAATGTCTTTTATTGATGGGGTTTGTTGAGTTTTCCAAAGGGAGGCAATGAAGTTTTTTACCACTAAGCATATGTGTATCACCAATAGTTTCAGATTATGGTCGAGCCGACCGAGTCCAAGAGACAACAAAGCGCTCTGGGGCTTCAGATCAAAAGGTTCAATGGTAAGTTTGTCAATTATCTCTTTAGAAATTTTCTTCCATAGGGGGTTTACCGCTGGGCAGCTCCAAAATATGTGTATTATGTCACCCCTCTGGCCACAGCCTCTCCAGCATTGAACATAATTTATAGAATCCATGTGTGCCAATCTGCTGGGGGTGTAATACCATCTTGAAACTACTTTGAAGTGAGTCTCTTGAAGAGACATTGATAGGGTGGATTTGTAAGAAGTGGTAAAAGCCTCTTCCCATTCATCGATGCTGTATGTGTTTTTTATGTCTTGTTCCCACTTAGTCATTGGGGGGCTCTTGGAAAGATTAGAATCTGAGTTGAAGTTGTTATATATAAATTTGTGGCTCCAAAATATGTAGTGTCTTGTATTGCTTAGAAGTTTGATGGATGTTTCTGATAGCTTAGGTCTATTCCCCATGAAAGACCCAATGTTTTTTTTAAGTATCAGGAACTCGAGGAAGGAAGATGGGTGAATGACGTATCTACTTTTCAGAGTTTGGAAGCTTATGAAGGTCTCCCCTGTGTGTATATCCCCAATTTTCTTTATTTTTGAATCTGCCCAAATTTTTGGGAGGGTTTGGTCAATTATGGAGTAAGCCAGGGAGATGGGGATGTTTTTTAGAATAGCTGAGTGTTTTGGTCTTTTTTTTTGGTATGATAATTTCTTCCAGGCTGTGGCTATTGCCTGGAAAAGGGGGTGCGATACTGAGTTTGGGAAGTTGCCAAATATTGTTTTGTATATGACCGATTTCGGGTAGCGATTATTATTTAGTGCTGTTTCCAGGTCTAACCATACTGGCGGGCTAGAGCTCTGTAGCCAGTGGGTACTCTGTTTTATAAGCAAGGTGTGATAATGGGCTTTGATGTTTGGTATGTTAATCCCTCCGTTGATTTTTCTTTTGTAAAGAATTTGGGTGGCAGTTCTAGGTTTTTTTGAGTTCCAAATGAAGGCTTTTATTTGTGACTGTAGGTGGGTGAGGCTGATATCTGGAAATGACAAGGGAACGCATCTGAGGATGTAGAGAAGTTTAGGTAGGGTGAATAGTCCCATTGTTAGCACCCTGCCCCACCATGTCAGTGTGTTGTCTCTGTGTGTTAGGATTTCTTTGTCCAGTATTACTTTTAGTAGGTTAAAATTTGATTTTACTGTCCCCTTAATTGATTTGTTTATTATGATGCCTAGGTATGTGAGTTCTTTTTCACACCAATTCAAGGTTATTGAGTTCTTTATGATTTGGGTTTGGTCTTTGTTTAGGCCTATTGCAAGTATATTGGACTTGGTTTCATTTATTTTAAAGTTTGATAGTGTGGAGTAACTTTCTATATTCTGCAGCGCTTCGGGAATAGAGGTTTCTGGGTTGGAGAGGGATAATATGATGTCATCTGCGAAGAGTGAAATTTTGTGATGTCTAGTGGGTGTGGAGATACCTGAGATTTTATTGTTGGATCTTATTATTTCGGCTAATGGTCCAATAGCTAAGTTAAATAGTATTGGTGAGAGAGGGCAACCTTGTCTAGTACCATTTCTGATACTAAAGGGGTTTGAAATTTGACAATTACAGTAGACGCTGGCCTTAGGATCGGAGTATAGGGCCATTATACATGATATTATTAGTTTGTCAAAGCCGAATTTGTCTAGGCATTCATTCAGGAAGGTCCAGTTAACTCTGTCGAAGGCCTTTTCGGCGTCGAGCAACAGTAGTGTAGTAGGAATTCCTTGTCTCCTAGCCCAGCTTGTGATGTTGATGATTCTTCTGGTTGCGTCTGCTGGTTGCCTACCTCTCACAAATCCCATCTGATCATTTGGTATCAATCTTGGGATAACCATACCGATCCTATCTGCAAGAATTTTTGAATAGATCTTGACATCTACATTTATTAAAGAGATAGGCCTAAAGTTCTCCATGGCCTCAGGGTCTCCTTTTGATTTGGGAATCACTGATACTGTGGCCACTAGAATCTCCGCAGGGAAGGAGCCGCCTCGGAAGATATAATTAAATGTGTCTGCCAGATGTGGGGAAAGATTATTTGAGAAAGCTTTATAGTAGGCATTTGTAAATCCATCTGGGCCTGGGGATTTGTGAAGACCAAACTCTTTGATGACATTTTCTATTTCGTCAGGCGTAATGGGGGCATTGAGGGCGGTGAGTTCTTCTGGAGTTAGGGCGGGGAGGTTTATTTGTTTTAGGAACTCTTTGATTTTATTTATTTTATCCAATTTGTCTGTAGGGTCATTTATTTGGGGATTTATGTTATATAATTTGGAGTAGAATGCTGCAAATTCGTTTGCTATCTCCTTTGGGTGAGAGGTTTTGCCCATCCCATCTAGTCTATTGATTCTACTAATTCTATTGTTGATTCTATTTTTTTTTATTTTGTTAGCCATATACTTAGTTGGTTTGTTGTGGGATATATAAAATTTGTAGTTTGATATTTTTACAATGTTGTCGTATGGCGAGAATAAAGTCTCTCTGAGTTCTGTTCTTAGATTGGAAAGCTCGTTTTGAGTGTTTTGGGAGGATATGGTATTGTTGAGTAGATTATTTTCTATTGTCCGAATTTTATTTGAGAGGTCTTGAATTTTTTTTCTAGACTCCTTTTTTTCTTTGGAGGCTATTCCCATCAGCACTCCTCTGATTACCGCGTTGTGGGCGCACCAGTTGATGCAGGGATTAGTTGACTCTGATTTATTGACCTCAAAGTAATTGTTTATGGCATTTTGTATTGTAATTTTATTAGCTGGATTGTGTAGGATCTTAGCGCTGCATCTCCATAGTCTGGTATTCAGAAGGGGGGGCCTATTATTATTTTCCCGGAAACTGGGGCGTGGTCTGAGATTGTTCTATCTCCAACTGAGATTTCTTTGATTTTTGTCAAGGAGTATATGTCTGTAACAATTAAGTCTATTCTAGAAGCTGTTTGGTGACTGTCCGAAAAGTGTGTGTATTCTCTAGAATTGGCGTTTAGGCATCTGAAGCAATCAAATAATTCGTTTTTGTCTAACCAGGAGTTGAGGTAGTCAGTGGCGGGCCTATTTTTGGAAGACGAGTCTAGTTTATTATCCGGGGTGACGTTGAAGTCGCCCAGCAGAAACAAATTACCTCTTCTGACCTCTTCGACTTTTTTCATGACTTTGTTCAGGAAGGGGGTTTGGCCTACATTTGGAGCGTAAATGTTTGTTATTGTACACTCTTGCTCGTTAATTTTACATATAAGTATATGGAAGCGGCCTTTTTCGTCTTTGAATTCCCCCAAAGCTTCAAACGGGGTTGAGCTCTCAATCATTGTTACGACTCCTGCTCTTTTCTTTGTGTTGCACGCTTCAAATATATGCGGGAATTTATGGTGGTTAAAGTAGGGATGATTACCCTGCAGGAATTTGGATTCCTGCAAGCAGATAATGTTGGCCTTGGACTCGATCAGCTCTCCCCACAGTGCGTGTCTTTTTCTTGGGTTGTTGAGTCCTCTGACATTATATGAAATTAAGTGCAGCTCCATTTTGTGTTTTGCTGAGTGACTAAAAGATAAAGATGTGAGGTTGTTTAGAACTTAGGGTATTAACAAATAATAGTAACAATTTCAACTTAACTTTACTAGTAAACAGTTATCAGACAATAGCGTCTGGTCCTGCAAGAAAGAAAAAATGTTTAATCCTTTTTAACAACGTAAAATGAATAGACAGGTAGATCCAGAGGGATGCTACCACTCTCGACGGAAAACTCCTGCGGAAAAGAAACAGGGACAACATCCTAAAGCAGAAAATTCTAATCAGCAATCTCCCAACAGTGGCATTAATAACTTTTTCAATCTTTGGCTCTAGTGTAGGTATCTTTGATAGAGTGGATGAAGTCCATTCCATCTCTAGGTGAGTAAATTGGAATGATCCGACCTTTAAAGTTCACTAGCAACTTTAGTGGGAAGCCCCATTTGTAGGGTATGTCCTTGTCCCTGAGGAATGAGGTGACATTGTTGAATTCTTTGCGGCCTTCTAATGTCTCTTTGGAAAGGTCCGGAAAGACTTTCAGGTCTTTGTAAGGATCAGGGAAGAACTTGTTCTCTCTGAGGTAATTGATGATTTTTTCTTTGGTTTGGAAAAAATGGATCCTTAGAATGGTATCTCTTGGGACGTCCGAAGTGATCTTAGGAGGACGAGGGAGTCTGTGGGCTCTGTCGATTATAAGGTCAGAAGGGGACAGCTCCGGGATTGCTGTCTTGAAGATGCCTTGGATATGCTGTGAGACGTCCTCTTGTTTGATTGATTCCGGGAGCCCTCTGATTTTTATGTTGTTTCGACGACCCCTATCCTCAATGTCCGCCACTTTAACTTTTAATTTATGGATCTCTGCTGAGAGGTACTCTAAGTCTACAGATGATTCTGCCGCTCCTTTTTCTATTTTTTGGATTCTCTTTTCGTGGTTCTCAAGTTGTTTGTTGATTTTGTCACATACTTTCTCCATTTCTTCTATAAATTCTTGCTTCTGCTTTTTGAATTCTGCACCAATCATTGATCTGATTTCCTCGACCATACTTGTCTGTGGTTTTTGGATTTGAGGGTTTATTTCTAGTTGGGTTCGTGGAGAGCTCTCTCTCCTGGGTCTTTGTTTGTCGGGGCTTTGATTGGGGCTACATTCTTGTAGGATTCGTCTGAGTCACTTAGGTCTCTAAGGTCTTTGTATTTTTCACCTGAAGCACCTGGCATATGTCTTTTGGAAGAAATAGAGGAGTCCATTTTTTCTGGTAGGTGTGGATTTCCATCAGTTCTTGTCTGTCTTTTAACTATTGGTTGTTGGTTCACGTCTCTCGGAGGAGATCTAGATCTAGCTCTGCGGGGACTAATGAGGTTAACTTGGTCTTTTTGTGGTTTGTAGCTGCTGTATGTTTTATTTTGTTTAGTAGAGTTTTGGGATTTTGGTGATTGTTGGGTCTGTGAGGACCCTTTTGCTCTGGAAAAGCTCATGGTGGATGGAGTAGAGTATCAGATTGGTACCGGAGGAACCCGGTGTGGGAGCCGCCGCTCTTGTAAGTCTTGTGGCAGCAATAACGTGGTTCAGTGACACTTTTGTAAGTGCCTGTAGGAGAGGAAGAGGAGAGCCTCTAGGTAAGCGATGGGAAAATATCTTATGTAGGTCGCTGGGGAGTTATAGTAGTTGATTCTGTGTTTTTTTTTTTTTTGTTTTTTTATTTAAAACCAGCCACTGTAGCGTTGTTAATGGTCTGTTGGAGCGTCGTACATCTCTAGGACGCAAGTATGTAATGTTATACTGGAGTGATTTCAATAGTTCGCTGGAGCGTTGTAAATAAGACGCTCAATGTGACGTAATTGAGTCGCTGTAGCATTGAAAATGATCTGCTGGAGCGTTGTGGATAGGCCTTTTGGGTGGCATATAGCGCAGGAGCTTTGTAAATAAGACGCACAGTGCGACGTAATTAAGACACTGTGGCGTTGAAAATGATCTGTTGGAGCGTTGTGAATAGGACTTTTGAGCAGTGTACAGCGCAGGGGCGTTGTGGGTTACTATGGTGACAATGCTCGTTAACGCACTTTAGTATATAGGCTGCTTCCTGTGCGACGCTACGGTTGCTTCTCTATGTAGAGGATAAAGGCCGGGAGCTGGGAGCGGGAGGAGAGGGGGTTCTTACCTCCTGTATGTAAGGCTCTGGTTGTGCCTGTATTTTCGGTCTGTGTCCTGGATGGTGTTCCTAGGCAGCGACTGTAACCTGGTGAGTTTGCAGGTCTCTTCACCGCTTGTTGTGTTGCTCGCTCCTGTGAATAGGGGAAGGAGGGGGGAGAGGCTGTTTTCCCGCCACGGCTGTCTTCTCCGCCGTCTGGAGGCTTCGACGTAACAAGGGACCGGTAGGGTTTCCTGCTCCGGTCTGGGCTTCGGGTCGCGTCTCCGTCGAACCTGGCTGTAGTACAGCCGGTGAACGCTGTTTTAGCAGCCGCTTCTCTGCGCTTGGCCACGGCGTGTGCTGCGGGCTTTTAGTCGCCCGTTCACCGCTGCTGGGTGCTGTGGAGGAGGGGGGGAGAGGCGCCTCTGCGGCGGCTCCGTAACGGCAGTCCCTCCTTATTTCGCTGGGCCTGGTTGTGGTAAGTCCGGTGATCGCTGCTTTCACAGCCGCTTCTTTGCGCTTAGCCTCGGCGTGTGCTACGGATTTTTGGTCACCCGCTCTCCATCATCGGGTGCCGTGGAGAAGGGAGGGAGATGTTTCTGCGGCGGCTCCGCAGCGGTTGTCCCATCTAATTTCGGCGGTCCCGGTGTCAGGAGGGCTCTGTTAGGTAGTCTCTCTCCAGCCTTTTCCTAGTCCAGGAGGAATCTCACTGAGTCTGGGGAGGTGTGGTAACGCTGCAGCCAGCCAGCTGTGGAAATGTAGATCTAGGCCTCAGAGTTGCATTGTAGGCCTCAGCTTCTAAAATCCTCAGACTCGAAAAATATATGTCTGGAAAGGGGCTAGTCTGTGTCCTGGATCATTCCTATACGTTTTTAGGGCTAGATGGCTAGATTATTGTCGATTTTTAGTTGGATTGGGATGTTTTTTCCCTGGAGCTCCTGAACCTATGTCCACATGCTGCAGGCTCAGGCCACGCCCCTTACATTTGTATATTTTGATGTATCCTTTATACAGTATGCTTTGTTCAACTCAAATATTGTATTTTGGGATAATTGAAAATACAATTCCAATACATTTGCCTTGATATGCCTTTGCAAAGGTACGAATAAGTTATTTACTCAATTTCTAATGTGAAACTTAACCATTTTATTACGTACCTTGAACAACAAAAAATAATGTTGAACTTTTGCACAACTCTTGGAATACTATGATTTAACAATTTCTAGTACTTTGCATAATTCACTACATTTAAAAATCAAATCTTATTATGTGAAATCTGTTTAAAGGAATTTTACTTAAAACATTAATCCTTGTCAGTTCCAGTTTGTTTTACTTGACGTAAGCTGTTCTGCATAATTACTTTAATGAGGGTTGAGCCATTCATGAAGAAAACTAGTGTGTCTTACTATATAAGCATAAAGGACTTGTAATGCACATAGGGCATCATGCCCTTTACTGCACATTGAAAAAGCTAAAGGTAGGAATATAGTACTTCACTGAAGTAATGAAACAAAAAGTGAAAAAATCTCCATTGTTGTAAAGCGTTATGCTTAATTATATTTATATCTGGTCCAGAGTAATTGATCTTTACAATTAGAAGGCTAGGTCATATAGGTCTAATTTTTTTCTGCAAATAAGTTTTCAAGTAATTACTCAACATTGTGGCACTGTGATTATACAATAGTATTATCTGGCTCTGAGTGAAGAATTGTTAAAGGGACTCTGTCACCTGAATTTGGAGGGAACAATTTTCAGCCATAAGGGCGGGGTTTTCGGGTGTTTGATTCACCCTTTCCTTACCTGCTGGCTGCATGCTGGCTGCAATATTGGATTGAAGTTCATTCTCTGTCCTCCATAGTACACCCCTTCATAAGGCAAGATTGCCTTGTGCAGGCATGTACTACGGAGGACAGAGAATGAACATCAATCCAATATTGCAGCCAGCATGCAGCCAGCGGGTAAGGAAAGGGTGAATCAAACACCAGAAAACCCCGCCCCTATGGCTGAAAATTGTTCCCTCCAAATTCCGGTGACAGAGTCCCTTTAAAGGGAACTTGTCACCCCTCCAGGGTGTTTTTAAGTAAAAGAGCCACCTTCAACAGCACTAAGGCTGCATTCTGTGAAGGTGGCTCTTATGTTTCTGATCCCTAGTAACACTGAAATATTGACTTTTATAAATTGTGCCCCATACCTGTAGTGAGTCCCAGAGGTAAGGTGTCTTCCCCATTTTCAGCCGTCTCCCAGCCATCCATCATCCCAATCGCTCAACCACTATACAGCAGTACAATATTACAGTTACAACTATAACAACTAGAGATGATAGAATCTTTTAATCTCTTATCATAAAAATTGCCAGCTTCAACTAATTTTCCCAAAATTTTGACTAGCAGCTAACTGATTTGTTGAGAAACATACATACTGCAAATCCTCCAAATGCCCTGAAAAGACATGTGTAACATTCTGCCATGTCTGAGGACTGCATAGAACCCCTTTTCAAACTCAAAAAAAGACATTGAAACTTCAATGTGACCTCAACATATTTGGTTATGATTAAATGGATGGTAATCAATGATAACCAGTTGCCTGTTTAACAAAACACTGCCCGGACATATTTTTCATGTTTTATAACTATTGATAAGTGGATCGATCTGCAGAGAGTTCAGTTCTAGTTGAATTTCCAGAAATTCACAGGGTCATTTAAATTCAATCATTATAAGATTCGATTGGTGATTAACAATAGAAAAATAGAAAAACGTGTTGTGCACCTATTCCTACAGTAGTAGAAGAAGCAGAAGCATCAGAGAGCAAGCTGATGTCATTTTGTTTGGCACACAGGCTTTCCCCATAATGCCCTCATTTATGATGTTTTCTAATGAGGCACCCTGTTCTATCACTCTCTGTAAGTCAACAAAAATGACTGAAATTTCCTGCATGGTGCCAACTAAGAATTCATTTCTCTGGGTCTGTGGTATATGACCAACATGGTTGACCATGCACTTTGTAGACAGTGTCCTTGACTTGATGACAGTCATTCATTTCTGTGGCAAAGACAATGTCCGTCTGTTCTACATTCTGTGGTCAACATATTGTTCTTACCATGGGAACCAAAGAATCAGGCTTCTACCTCCTGTAAAATCACCATTTGACTTAGGGCCAGCAAATTAGATTGCTGAACGAAGCATCTGGATTGGAAAATTATAATGTTGCAGCTGAAGAACCAGCAGTAGAAACTTCATCACTAAAAGAATAATCCATTACTAATGTAAATTAAATTCTCTTGAGCACAAAACAATTGAAGAATTGATGCATAATCAAGATAATTGTTTAATATTGCCAAGTCTTGAAAATGTTACTAAAACTTGGTTCAAGGTCAATACAAAGAGCTAAGAATCACTACTAGATCATTTTGTACTCCCAGTCCTGGGCAACACAAGTAGTAGGGTACTAATTGGATGATCACCCAACCCCAAAAAAATCGAAATTTATATACAAATTAAGAAATGTGTTAAAGAAAATTGCATTGAATGAATCACAAAAATTTTAGTTTGAGAAGATACATGCCCACCCCGGTGGAAGGGGCTAATTCATGTGCACTATTTTATTATTATTATTATTTATTTGTATAGCACCATTGATTCCATGGTTCCTGTACATGAGGAGGAGTAACATACAAATTACAGATATGACTTACAGTAAATGAACTAACAATTTCAGACTGATACAGAGGGGCGAGGACCCTGCCCTTGCGGGCTTACATTCTACAGGATGGTGAGGAAGGAGATAATAGGTTGAGGGTTGCAGGATCTCCGGTGTTGGTGAGGCGGTAGCTCCAGTAGTGGTGAGGAGGCAGCGGGGTCAGTGCAGGCTGTAGGCTTTCCTGAAGAGGTGGGTTTTCAGGTTCCGTCTGAAGGATCCGAATGTGGTTGATAGTCGGATGTGTTGGGGCAAAGAATTCCAGAGGATGGGGGATATTCGGGAGAAGTCATTTTACTGAGCAAATTCGACACAATATATAGTGTGTGAACATCTATTAGGCAATTTGTACTCTTCATGGTTAATTTTATTATTCGACAAGTACAATACTATTGGTCATTCCAAAAGGCTGATAAATCTGAAATCTACTCGGGAGAATAACTATGTGTGCATAATTATTGGGCAACTATTAGTGTGCAGTATTAAAATGCAGCTAAATGAAAGACATTTTACCATCTCAGTTATTTATTATCGCCTGTTATAGTTAGAATAATAACTAAACAACTCAATATGTAAAAAAAAAATACATTTCTGGCGTGTATAAAAAAAATATTAATGACTGATGGAATCATCCTTTTTTAAATAACAGTCATAAGCTTTCCATTCATGGAGTCTGTCAGCTTGTATATCAACTTTTTGGACAGCACCAGTCACAGCCTCTCAGACACACAAATCTCCTGCTTAGAAAAGGTTCAGAAGTTCTCAATGGGGTGAGGAAGGGGGCCATGTCATGATTCTTCGATACTAAAGGCCTTTATTTGCTAGTCAATCAGTGTAGTACTTCAATGAATTTGATAGGGCATTGTCCTGCATAAAATCATGGTTTTCTTGAAAAATGCAGACTTTTTCTTGCATTACTGATTGAAAAAAGTGTCTACCAAGAGCTTGCAGTAGGTTTGGAAGTTGATTTTAAGTCCATTTTCAACCTAAAAAGGTCCAATTAGTTCATCTTTAATAATACCAACCCATAGAATTACCCCACTTTCAATTTGTTGAAGAACAGGTCTGTGCCCCATTACTGATCCTGCCATGGGCCCATCCATCTAGTCTGTCAGGAGTCACTTTCATCAGTTCATAAAGTATTTAAAAAATCAGTCTTGAGATATTTCCTGACGCAGTCTTGACATTTCATTGTATGTGTCTTATTAAGCGGTGGTTGAGTTTAAACCTTCCTTACCTTGAGAATACTGAACACCTTATTCTTCCAGGGAGGTTGAAGCTCTGAATTTTACAACTCTGGAGGATAATGAGTTACTGGTTGCTTTATGTTTTATTCTTCTCATATCTTTGGCAGTTAATGTCTGACTTTTTTCATGAACACATTTTTTGCAACCGTGTCTACTATTTGCAGCAAAACTTTTGATGGTTCTGTGATCAGTCTCAAATATCTTAGCAATTTCAAGAGAGTTGCTTTCCTTTGTAAGACTTTAACAATTCTTTACTTCTGAGAGTCAGTTCATTATTTTTTATTTTGCCAGAGGAAAACAAGCTGCCTTATAATTATGCACGCCTTGATAAAGAGTGTTAATATCCATAGGCCATACACTCCCTCATTACACATATACCTGATATGCTTAAAAACCAATAAGCATTCAAATTTATACGATTTAGAGTTGAAAAATATTGATAAAAATTATAAGTTCAAAATACTCACTTGCCTAAAAACTTAACACACAGTGTAAGCCCAATTAAGATTTATTTGTGCTGGCCCACGCTCTCCTGCCCTGCGCCTTACACACAGTCCCAAGCCAGCAGCCTCAGGTCCTGGCAGATGACATCCTCCTGGTCCCCTTGACCCTATGCAGCTGCATTTTCAGCGAATGTGTGTAGATTTGGCTGTGGCACATACAGATGCCACAGCCTCTGGTCCCCCACTGCGATCTGGTACCTAGGGCGACATGTGTGTATTACTCACTTCCCTGTCCCCTAGGGCCCCTTCCTTCTCTCAGGAGCTCAACTCTGTTGCTTCTTCCTATTCCCTCACACTCCTCAGATTCTCTCCTCCGACTAACTTCATCTCCCTCCTGTTTCCATAACAACTCCTCACTCCACCTACACCCTCTACTTAGTTCCCTCTCCAGCCTGAGATGGTGCACTCCCTAAATAGGATCCGCCCATATCCTTTGGCCTGGAGTGGTGTGGTATTGGATGCTAGTGTGTGGGTACCAGATAGTGCCCCCTCCTTACCCAAGAGTGGGGTACCACACCTCTGGATGAGGTGCAGTACCTCTGTGGCAACAGGAACCTCAGGGGTGCCACTTAATTACATGCCAACCACAATGTTTCTGGTATTGTCGGTTACTTGGCTTCCCAGTTATAGTTGACTAGGAGTCATACTGTATGATAGTGTATACAAAATTATGTCCCTGTTGCTGGTGGTGGTGGTAGGGAGAGTTATATTAAGAAGCATGTAAATTAAGTGATTAAATACAATCTGATGTGGAGATGTCACCAACAATCATATGTCCGCCTTTAGGTAATGCATTACCGCCATGCACAATACTGAATCAACTGGTCATTAAATGAATGTAAAGTCCCTGGTCATGATTGCTGCTCTTGTCAGTGTATTGTACTATGCAGCACTAAGTTAATCCCTAAGACTGAACTATGGTCTCTGTAACATGAGAGTATAATGTAGAGATGGCTAAATATCATCCATTGAGGCTGAACTGTTATGGACCTGGTGGTTAGGTGCACCAGGAATGACCTGATAGTTAAACACGGAATCAGGACGAGCTCTGGGGAAATGGGAACTCTGCTGACCGCAAACCCTACTCCTATCAACACAACTAGAAACAGCCGTGGAGTGTGCCTGACACTGCCTAGACGCCTCTTCACAGCCTAAGAGCTAACTACCCCTAAAGAAAGGAAATACAGCCTTACTTGCCTCAGAGAAATTTCCCCAAAGGTAAAAGCAGCCCCCCCACAAGTATTGACTGTGAGAAAAGAGGAAATCACAAACGCAGGATGAAATAGGTTTTAGCAAAGAGAGGCCAGTCTAACTAAACAGATTGAGGATAGAAAAGGGATCTTTGCGGTCAACACAAAAAGCTACAAAAACCACGCAGAGTGTGCAAAAAATACCCCCACACCGACTCACGATGCGGTGGTGCCACTCAGCACCACCTTCCAGCTAGCCAGGTAGTTTCATGATAGCAAGCTGGACAAGAACTTAGCAAGAAAAAACATATGTAACAAATGAACAAGCAGGAACTTAGCTTGTGCGGGAGTAGACAGGTCCTCAGAAAGATCCAGGAGAGATCTGAACCAGTACTAGAACATTGACAGCTGGCATGGTGTAACGATCTGAGTGGAGATAAATAGAGAATCAGCCTAGCCCCAAACGAGGGCAGCTGGAGAAGGAATCTCAGAACCAGCAGCTCCACTCACAGCCACCAGAGGGAGTCCACAGACAGAACTCACCGAAGTACCATTCATGACCACAGGAGGGAGTTCGAGAACGGAATTCACAACAGTACCCCCCCCTTGAGGAGGGGGTCACCGAACCCTCACCAGAGCCCCCAGGCCGATCAGGACGAGCCAAATGAAAGGCACGAACTAAATCGGCAGCATGGACATCAGAGGCAACAACCCAGGAATTATCCTCCTGACCATAGCCCTTCCATTTGACCAAGTACTGAAGTTTTCGTCTCGAAATACGAGAATCCAAAATCTTCTCCACCACATACTCCAACTCCCCCTCGACCAACACCGGAGCAGGAGGATCAACGGAGGGAACCATAGGCGCCACATATCTCTGCAGCAACTACCTATGGAACACATTATGGATGGCAAAAGAAGCAGGAAGGGCCAAACGAAATGATACAGGATTAAGAATTTCAGAAATCTTATAAGGACCAATGAAACGAGGCTTAAACTTAGGAGAAGAAACCTTCATAGGAACATAACGAGATGATAACCAAACCAAATCCCCAACACGAAGTCGGGACCAACACGGCGACGACGGTTAGCGAAACGTTGAGCCTTCTCTTGGGACAAGGTCAAATTGTCCACCACATGAGTCCAAATTTGTTGCAACCTGTCCACCACAGAATCCACACCAGGACAGTCCGAAGGCTCAACCTGCCCCGAAGAAAAACGAGGATGAAAACCAAAATTACAAAAAAAAGGCGAAACCAAAGTAGCCGAACTGGCCCGATTATTAAGGGCGAACTCAGCTAATGGCAAGAAGGTCACCCAATCATCCTGATCCGCAGAAACAAAGCATCTCAGATAAGTTTCCAAAGTCTGATTGGTTAGTTCGGTTTGGCCATTTGTCTGAGGATGGAAAGCCGAAGAAAAAGACAAATTAATGCCCATCTTAGCACAAAAGGACCGCCAAAACCTAGAGACAAACTGGGAACCTCTGTCCGACACAATGTTCTCCGGAATGCCATGCAAATGAACCACATGTTGAAAAAATAATGGCACCAAATCAGAGGAGGAAGGTAATTTAGGCAAGGGTACCAAATGGACCATCTTAGAAAAGCGATCACAAACCACCCAGATGACAGACATCCTTTGAGAGACAGGAAGATCTGAAATAAAATCCATGGAAACATGCGTCCAAGGCCTTTTCGGGACTGGCAAGGGCAAAAGCAACCCACTGGCACGAGAACAGCAGGGCTTAGCCCGAGCACAAGTCCCACAGGACTGCACAAAAGAACGCACATCCCGAGACAAGGAAGGCCACCAAAAGGACCTAGCCACCAAATCTCTGGTACCAAAAATCCCAGGATGACCAGCCAACACTGAGCAATGAACCTCAGAAATAACTCTGCTAGTCCATCTATCAGGGACAAATAGTTTCTCCGCTGGACAACGGTCAGGTCTATCAGCCTGAAACTCCTGCAGCACCCGCCGCAAATCAGGGGAGATGGCTGACAAAATTACCCCCTCTTTGAGAATACCAGCCAGCTCAGGGACTCCCGGAGAATCAGGCACAAAACTCCTAGAAAGGGCATCCGCCTTCACATTCTTAGAACCTGGAAGGTATGAGACCACAAAATCGAAACGGGAGAAAAACAGCGACCATCGAGCCTGTCTAGGATTCAACCGCTTGGCAGACTCGAGATAAGTCAGATTTTTGTGATCCGTCAAGACTACCACGCGGTGCTTGGCTCCCTCAAGCCAATGTCGCCACTCCTCTAATGCCCACTTCATAGCTAGCAGCTCCCGATTGCCAACATCATAAATACGCTCAGCAGGCGAAAACTTTCTAGAAAAGAAGGCACATGGCTTCATTACAGAGCCATCAGAACTTCTTTGAGACAAAACAGCCCCTGCTCCAATCTCAGAAGCATCAACCTCGACCTGAAAAGGGAGCGAAACATCTGGCTGACACAACACAGGGGCCGAAGAAAAACGACGTTTCAGCTCCTGAAAAGCCTCAACGGCCGCAGAGGACCAATTCACCACATCAGCACCTTTCTTTGTCAAATCAGTCAAAGGTTTAACCACACTAGAAAAATTAGCGATGAAGCGACGGTAAAAATTAGCAAAGCCCAGGAATTTCTGGAGGCTCTTCACAGATGTAGGTTGAGTCCAATCATAAATGGCCTGAACTTTAACAGGGTCCATCTCGATAGTAGAAGGGGAAAAAATGAAGCCCAAAAAGGAAACCTTCTGAACTCCGAAGAGACATTTAGACCCCTTCACAAACAAGGAATTAGCACAAAGGACCTGGAATACCATTCTGACCTGTTTCACATGAGACTCCCAATCATCCGAAAAGACCAAAATATCATCCAAATATACAATCATGAATCCATCCAGATACTTTCGGAAGATGTCATGCATAAAAGACTGAAACACAGATGGAGCATTTGAAAGTCCGAATGGCATTACCAGGTACTCAAAATGGCCCTTGGGAGTATTAAATGCTGTTTTCCATTCATCACCCTGTTTAATACGCACAAGGTTATACGCCCCTCGAAGATCTATCTTGGTGAACCAACTAGCCCCATTAATCCGAGCAAACAAATCAGACAGCAGAGGCAAAGGGTACTGAAATTTGACCGTGATCTTATTGAGAAGGCGGTAATCTATACAGGGTCTCAGAGAACCATCCTTCTTGGACACAAAAAAGAACCCTGCTCCCAACGGTGATGAAGACGGGCGAATATGCCCTTTCTCCAAGGACTCCTTTATATAACTCCGCATAGCGGCGTGCTCTGGCACAGATAAATTGAAAAGTCGGCCCTTAGGAAACTTACTACCAGGAATCAAATTTATAGCACAATCACAATCCCTATGAGGGGGTAGGACACTGGATTTGGGCTCATCAAATACATCCTGGTAATCCAACAGAAACTCAGGGACTTCAGAAGGAGTAGAAGCAGAAATTGACACCAACGGAACATCGCCATGTACCCCTTGACAACCCCAACTAGACACAGACATTGATTTCCAATCCAATACTGGATTATGAACCTGTAGCCAAGGCAAACCCAACATGACCACATCATGCAAATTATGCAACACCAAAAAGCGAATATCCTCCTGATGTGCAGGAGCCATACACATGGTCAACTGAGTCCAGTACTGAGGTTTATTCTTGGCCAACGGCGCGGCATCAATTCCCCTTAATGGAATAGGATACTGCAAAGGCTCCAAGAAAAAACCACAGCGCCTGGCAAACTCCAAGTCCATCAAATTCAGGGCAGCGCCTGAATCCACAAATGCCATAACCGAGTAGGATGATAAAGAGCAAATCAGAGTAACAGACAAAAGAAATTTAGGCTGTACAGTACCAATGGTGACAGACCTAGCGAACCGCTTAGTGCGCTTAGGACAATCAGAGATAGCATGAGCGGGGTCACCACAGTAAAAACACAGCCGATTCTGATGTCTGTGTTCTTGCCGTTCAGTTCTGGTCAAAGTTCTATCACATTGCATAAGCTCAGGCCTCTGCTCAGAGGACACCGCCAAATGGTGCACAATTTTGCGCTCACGCAAACGCCGATCAATTTGGATGGCCAAAGACATTGATTCATTCAGACCAGCAGGCGTGGGGAATCCCACCATAACATCCTTAAGGGCTTCAGAAAAACCCTTTCTAAAAATTGCTGCCAGGGCACACTCATTCCATTGAGTAAGCACAGACCATTTTCTAAACTTCTGACCATATATCTCTGCTTCATCCTGACCCTGACACAAAGCTAGAAAGATTTTCTCTGCCTGATCCACTGTATTCGGTTCGTCATAAAGCAATCCAAGCGCCAGAAAAAACGCATCTACATTCAGCAATGCAGGATCTCCAACAAAGAAATAATAATTTTTACTTGCTGAATGGGGTCACCAGAGGAGCGGGGTTTCAAAGCAAGAAACAGTTTACAATTATTTTTGAAATTCAGAAACTTAGATCTATCCCCAGAAAACAAATCAGGAATTGGAATTCTAGGCTCTAACATCGGATTCTGAACTACATAATCTTGAATGCTTTGTACTCTTGCAGTGAGATGATCCACACAAGAGGACAGACCTTGAATATCCATATCTACACCTGAGTCCTGAACCACCCAGAGATTAAAAGGAAAAGAGAGACAAAACACACTGCAAAGAAAAAAAAATGGGTTCAGAACTTCTCTTAGCCCTCTTTTGAGATGCATTAACACTTTGTGGGCCAGCTGTACTGTTATGGACCTGGTGGTTAGGAGCACCCGGAATGACCTGATGAGTAAACTAGTAATCGGAACAAACTCTGGGAAAGTGGGAACTCTGCTGACCGCAAACTCTACTCCTATCACACACACTAGAAATAGCTGTGGAGCGTACCTAACTCTCCCTAGACGCCTCTTCACAGCCTAAGAGCTAACTACCCCTAAAGATAGAAATAGAAGCCTAACCTTGCCTCAGAGAAATTCCCCAAAGGTAAAGGCAGCCCCCCACATATAGTGACTGTGAGTTAAGAGGAAAGTCACAAACACAGGAATGAAACAGGTTTCAGCAAAGGAGGCCAGACTTCACTAAATAGTCAGAGGATAGAAAAGGGAACTATGCGGTCAGCACAAAAGACTACAAAAAACCACGCAGAGTAAGCAAAAAGACTCCCCACACCGACTTACGGTGTGGAGGTGCCACTCTGCACCCCAGAGCTTCCAGCTAGCAAGGGAATATCATGATAGCAAGCTGGATTAGAAATTAGCAGTACTAAGAAATATATTCAGGAAGCAGTAACAACAAATGAACTAGCAAAGACTTAGCTTCTGCTGGAGTAGACAGGTCCTCTGAGAAGTCCAAGAGAGATCTGAACCAATACTGAAACATTGACAGCTGGCATCAAGTAACGATCTGAGTGGAGTTAAATAGGGAAGCAAGCATAGCAATAAACGAGAGCAGCTGACAAAACCAACCTCAGTGACCAGCAGTTCCGCTCAAAGCCACCAGAGGGAGTCCAAGAGCAGAACTAACCTAAGTACCATTCATGACCACAGGAGGGAGTCCGAGAACGGAATTCACAACAGGAACCACTGTTTGGGCACAAGGCAGAGCTCGGAAGGGAAGGAGCGCCGTTTCAAATGCAGACTTAGATGGATTGGTCTGCAGGCGTCATGTTGCATTTGCAGAGCCCCTGATGTACCTAAACAGTAGAAACCCCCCAAAAGTGACCCCATATTGGAAATTAGACCCCCCAAGGAACTTATCTAGATGTGTTGTGAGAACTTTGAACCAACAAGTGTTTCACTACAGTTTATAACGCAGAGCCGTGAAAATAAAAAATCTTTTTTTTTCACGAAAATGATATTTTAGCCCCCACGTTTTTATTTTCCCAAAGGTAACAGGAGAAATTGGACCACAAAAGTTGTTATCCAATTTGTCCTGAGTACGCTGATACCCCATATATGGGGGGGAACCACTGTTTGTGCACACAGGAGAACTCGGAAGGGAAGGAGCACTGTTTTAGTTTTTCAAAGCAGAATTGGCTGGAATTGAGATCGGACGCCATGTCGCGTTTGGAGAGCCCCTGATGTGCCTAAACAGTGGAAACCCCAAATTATAACTGAAACCCTAACCCCAGCCCTAACCCTAGCCCTAACACCAACCTTAGCCCCAGCCCTAACCCTAGCCCTAACCCCAACCCTAACCCTAGCCCTAACTCTAGCACTAACCCTAGCCCTAACCCTAATGGGAAAATGGAAATACATACATTTTTTAAAATTTTATTATTTTTCCCTAACTAAGGGGGTGATGAAGGGGGGTTTGATTTTCTTTTATAGCGTTTTTTTGACGGATTTTTATGGTTGGCAGCCATCACACACTAAAAGACGCTTTTTATTACAAAAAATAGTTTTTGCATCACCACATTTTGAGAGCTATAATTTATCCATATTTTGGCCCACAGAGTCATGTGAGATCTTGTTTTTTGTGGGACGAGTTGACGTTTTTATTGATACCATTTTTGGGCACATGACATTTTTTGATCGCTTTTTATTCCGATTTTTGGGAGGCGGAATGAACAAAAACCAGCAATTCCTGAAATTCTTTTAGGGGGGGGTGTTTATACCATTCCACGTGTTGTAAAATTGATAAAGCAGCTTTATTCTTCAGGTCAGTACGATTACAGCGATACCTCATTTATGTAATTTTTTTATGTTTTGGCGCTTTAACACAATAAAAACTATTTTATATAAAAAAATAATTGTTTTTGCATCGCTTTATTCTGAGAGCTATAACTTTTGTATTTTTCTGTTGATGATGCTGTATTGTGGCTTTTTTTTTGCGGGACAAGATGACGTTTTCAACGGTACCATGGTTATTTATATCGATCTTTTTGATCGCGTGTTATTCCACTTTTTGTTCGCCTGTATGATAATAAAGCGTTGTTTTTTGCCTTGTTTATTATTTTATTTTTTTGCGGTGTTCACTGAAGGGATTAACTAGTGGGATAGTTTTATAGAGCGGGTCGTTACGGATGTGGTGATACCAAATATGTGTACTTTTATTGTTTTTTTTTTATTTACAAAAATAAATGGATTTACTGGGAAATGTTTTTTTTTCTTTATTTGGGGATTTTTTTATTTTATTTTTTATACATTGTATTTTTTTTTTTTTACTTTTTACCATTGTCCCAGGGTGGGACATCACTGTTTTAGATCAGATCGTTGATCTGACAGTGTGCATAGCACTCTGTCAGATCAACGATCTGACAGGCAACTTACAGAGGCTTGCCGGCGCCTGCTATTAGGAACTCTCAGCAGGCGCCGGCAAGCCAGGTCAGTAAATGACCCGGAAGGAGTCCCGCGGCCATCTTGAACCGGGGACTCCTTCCGGATAACCGGAACAGCACGATCTCATCGCGTTGCTCCGGTGGGAGAGCGCAGGGTGCTCCCGTCCCTGCGCGATCCACCTCTATGCCGCTGTCACTACTGACAGCGGCATCAGAGGGGTTAAATGCCCGCGATCGGCGCTAGCGCCGATCGTGGGCATTGCTGCGGGGTGTCAGCTGTCATATACAGCTGACACCCGGACCCGATCACCACGGCGCTCAGCGCGAGACCGCGGTGATCGATCCGCCGTACTAGTACTGCGGCTGGCACAAATGCAGTGCCGGCAGCGCCGTACTAGTACGGCGAATGGCGCGAAGGGGTTAAGCAGCAAATTTGCTCTGTCACTAATGGGTTAATTCAAATAATGAAAGTTATATTTTAACTTATGAAAATTGGGGTATTTCTGCTTTGGTGACTTCTAATTTCTTATATTCTCTCCTATCTCTATTTTCTGTGAATCCAGCAACTGATCAACATGCAAACTTGGAAAGAATCATGAAAATATGAAGTATAAAAATATAACCCACACAAAATTGTTAAGTGCAGCTCTTTGTTTATCATTTATATATATCACCATCTGCTAACATTTAGCTCTTTTATGTGTTTTATCTATTAGCTAAATAACACAAAATATTAAGGTTAGTAAAACTATAGAATAGTCTTGGAAATAGAAACATAATGTTTAGAAATAAAACCTATTTTCAATTTTAAAACTGCATATCCTTCTGAAAAGACATGGCTAGTTCAGAGTAAAAAACATTTTTTATTTACAAAATACATTAATATTAATAAAAACCAATGACATTTAAAGGGAGCCTGCCACCATGAAAATGCAGTTCAATCTGCCGGCACCATGTTATAGAGCAGGGGGAGCTAAGTAGATTGATATATAGTTTTGTGAAAACAGATTCAGTATAACCTGTGTTTCAATCATTCAACCTCTGCTCGTTCTGGGATTTTTGGTCAAGTGGGTGGTCCTATCAGTGATTGACAACTGTCTTTACATGTACAGTTATACAAAGAAAGCTGTCACCACTGATAGGATCACTCACTGAAAAAAAAATCTCAGAAAAAGAGGAGGTTTAAAAGACAAAAAACAGGTTGCACTAAAATGTTATGGTATAGAAGATGCAAAGCACAGCCTAAAAGGGGGTGTACACAGTCATAGGTGCCCAGACCTAAACGTATAAGATAAAGTGATTAGCACACTCCAAAGTGTTCCGTCACATGACCAGATACTTGTATATGCTTTATTTATTGGTCCGCCCCCTGCGGTCATCTGACACCTGCGTCATCACTGACCGGCCCCTTCCGTCTCACACGCCGGCATGTACAGCGCACATATTGCGTTCTGTCCCACACTATAAAAGGAGACCTTACTATAGGTGGATACCGCGTACATCCATAGTGTCCTGGCACTCTGGTAAGTCTCTTTAGTGACACTCCTTACTTATGGATGTCATGCAGGTTTGCCTTCTTAACAACAGCCCCCTGACTATTTATCATATATCCTCCTCCTACAGACGGCTCTTTGTGCCACATCGCCATATACTCCTTGGCTTACCGCCACTTGGTATGTACCCCTCTAAAGTACCTTTTGAATTTATCCATATAGGACACATATGTTTTGGGACTTCCATTATAGTCCTATATTCACTATGCTCTTCCTTCACAGACAGCCTTGTGCTATCTTTCCCGGCATTTTACTTACCAGAATCTTTATACTGGTATGTACCCCATGTCCTGCAAACCGTTTGGCACCACTTGTGTACATATTATAATCTCACTTCTCCCACTATATAGATGCAAATTAAAGTAACCAATCTCTCTGGGGCTATTCAAGCATACAAGTGTATCTAGGTAGGTGTACACCACACACCATTCCTCCTTCCTTCGGCATATCACCTTATCCTCTACCTCTTAGGTTTCACATAGTAGTCCCGGTGAACTCCCTCTCGGACATTAGTCCCTATTGCAGCATAAATTAAACATATATATATATATGTATACATAGACCTGTATATGTTGATTGTACTCCATATTTGTTGTTTTTTCTTCCCAATTCTATGACTCTGGTCTCCGTGATGTATATACTGTTGTTGTTTTTGTTTTTTGTTTTTGTACAACACATTTATTGTTTTGTTTTGTATATAATTTCTTTTGTAGTACACTGATGAAGGTCCAGTATCGACCGAAACGTTTGTGTGATTACTGTATGTAATAAACCCCCACTTTTTGCATCACAACACTTTGGAGTGTGCTAGTCACTTTATCTTGCACTAAAATGTTAGTCATATTTTAGTTACACGGTGCCTGCAGATTGGACTATATTTTCATGATGACTAGTGTTGAGCGATACCGTCCGATACTTGAAAGTATCGGTATCGGAAAGTATCGGCCGATACCGGCAAAGTATCGGATCTAATCCGATACCGATACCCGATACCAATACAAGTCAATGGGACTCAAGTATCGGACGGTATCCCTGATGGTTCCCAGGGTCTGAAGGAGAGGAAACTCTCAGGCCCTGGGATCCATATTAATGTGTAAAAGAAAGAATTAAAAAAAAAATTTTGCTATACTCACCTCTCCGACGCAGCCTGGACCTCACCGAGGGAACCGGCAGCGTTCTTTGCTTAAAATGCGCGCGTTTACTTCCTTCCGTGATGTCACGGCTTGTGATTGGTCACGTGCCGCCCATGTGGCCGCGACGCGACCAATCACAGCAAGCCGTGACGTAATTTTCAGGTCCTCAATGCCTAATTCTAGGCATTCAAGATTTTAAAATTACGTTCCGGCTTGTGATTGGTCGCGTCGCGGTCACATGGGCGACGCGACCAATCACAAGCCGTGACGTCACGGGAGGCAGGAAACGCGCGCATTTTAAAATAACGTCACGGCTTGTGATTGGTTGCGTGCCGCCCATGTGACCGCGACGCGACCAATCACAGCAAGCCGTGACGTAATTTCAGGTCCTGAATGCAGAATTAGGCATACAGGACCTGAAATTACATCACGGCTTGCTGTGATTGGTCGCGTCGCGGTCACATGGGCGGCACGCAACCAATCACAAGCCGTGACGTAATTTTAAAATGCGCGCGTTTCCTGCCTCCCGTGACGTCACGGCTTGTGATTGGTCGCGTCGCCCATGTGACCGCGACGCGACCAATCACAAGCCGGAACGTAATTTTAAAATCCTGAATGCCTAGAATTAGGCATTGAGGACCTGAAAATTACGTCACGGCTTGCTGTGATTGGTCGCGTCGCGGCCACATGGGCGGCACGCGACCAATCACAAGCCGTGACGTCATGGAAGGAAGTAAACGCGCGCATTTTAAGCAAAGAACGCTGCCGGTTCCCTCGGTGAGGTCCAGGCTGCGTCGGAGAGGTGAGTATAGCAATATTTTTTATTTTAATTCTTTATTTTACACATTAATGTTGTTTCGATACCGATACCCGATACCACAAAAGTATCGGATCTCGGTATCGGAATTCCGATACCCGCAAGTATCGGCCGATACCCGATACTTGCGGTATCGGAATGCTCAACACTAATGATGACAGGTTCCATTTAATCATTCACCTCACTGAACCTCCAATTTAAACATTTGACCCAGTAAACTTTGGCGAAATATACTGTATAAAATATAATATACAGAGAATATTACATGTTCAGTAGGTGAAATAAGTATTGAACAAATCACCAATTATCTAAGTAAATATACTTCTAAGGGTATGTGCACACGATCAGGAATGGCTCAGTGTTTGTTCAGGAGTTGATGCAGGATGCATTTTTTACATGCGTTTTCCATTACATGCGTTTTTTTGTCACTTGAAATAAAGCTAATTGAACATTGGCTTCTGGGAAGGAAAAAAAGTGATTTACTGTTTGCAGATATATTGGGTATGTTCCCACGGTCAGTAAACGCTGCGGGTTGGGCACTGCGTACATCTGCAGCGTCCAACCTGCAGCATAGTGGATGGTATTTCAAGAAATCCCATGCCTGTTATCCGTGCATAGATGACTGTTGCTCACCCGCATAGACGGACATGCGGTGCATCCAGACTGCAGCATGTCAATTTATGTAGCGGAGACGCTCAGTTTCCGCTGCGTAAGTTACCTATAGACTTTCAATAGATGCTGTAAAACTGCATTATTTTCTTAATCACATGTATATTAAGTGCAGGAATGCAGCTTACTATGCGTGTGCACTAATTTAAATAATAGTGAATATTGTGACACAGCCAGAAGTACATGACACGGGAAGCGGCATAAAGCACTGAAATATCCCCTCCTTTTCTAATAAATAAATAATAATAAAAAAAAAACATTGGTCCCCCTATATTTGTTAACCAGCCAGAGTAAAGCAGACTACTGGAACTGGTATTTCATGCTGGTAAGGATCCAATATCGATGAGCCTTGAAAGCCTGATAATACCAGGCCGCAGCAGTCTGCTTACCTTGGATAGTAAGCAAAAGTAGTGTAATCCCCTCCAAAAAAATAGCATGGGGTCCCCTCATTTTTCTTAGCCAGCCAAGGAAAAGGCAGACAGCTGCGGCCGTATATTCTCAGGCTGGCGAGGCACATGGATTTTTGCCCTCACTAGCCTAAAAATAGCAGCCCGCATATGCCCCACAATTGGCACATCCAAAGATGCACGAATTGTGGCATTTTACCCCCGGGTCTTCCAAGTTGCCCTGTAGCGGTGGCAATTGGGGTTCGTATTTGTGGGGTTTATGTCACCTTTGTATTGTCAGGTGACATCAAGCCCATGGCTTATTAATGGAGAGGCATCTATAAGACACCTATCCATTACTAATCCTATAGTTATATGGTAAACTAGGTGTTTCCAGCCAGCTAACGCTCGGCATGCTCAGGAGCCTCGTGTGGTAATGTGCAGAAACAGAGCCTCGTGTGGTAAAGTGTGGGGACGGAGCTTTGTGTGGTAATGTGCGGGGACGGAGCCTCGTGTGGTAATGTGTGGGGACGGAGCCTCGTGTGGTAGTGTGGGGGAACGGAGCCTTGTGTGGTAATGTGTGAGGACGGAGCCTCGTATTGTAATGTGGGGGGACGGAGCCTTGTGTGGTAATGTGTGGGGACGGAGCCTCGTGTGGTAATGTGGGGAAACAGAGCCTTGTGTGGTAATGTGTGTGGACGGAGCCTCGTGTGGTAATGTGGGGGGATGGAGCCTCATGTGGTAATGTGTGGGGATGGACCCTCATGTGGTAATGTGTGGGGATGGACCCTCATGTGGTAATGTGTGGGGACGGAGCCTCATATGGTAATGTGTGGGGACGGAGCCTCGTGTGGTAATGTGGGGGGGTGGAATTATGTGTGGTAATGTGGTGGGGCGGGATTATGTGTGGTAATATGGTGGGGAGGTGGGATTATCTGTGGTAATGTGGGGGGGCGGGATTATGTGTGGTGATGTGGTGGGGGGCAGGATTATGTGTGGTGGTGGGGGGTGGGATTATGTGTGGTAATGTGGTGGGGGGTGGGATTATGTGTGGTAATGTGGTGGGGGGTGGGATTATCTGTGGTAATGTGGTGGGGGGTGGGATTATCTGTGGTAATGTGGTGGGGGGTGGGACTATGTGTGGTGATGTGGGGGCAGGATTATGTGTGGTGATGTGGTGGGGGGCAGGATTATGTGTGGTAATATCGTCAGGGGCGGGAATATGTGTGGTGATGTGGTGGGGGGGCGGGATTATGTGTGATGTAGTGGGGGCGGGATTATATGTGGTAATGTGGTGGGGGGCAGGATTATGTGTGGTAATGTGGTTGGGGGCAGGATTAGGTGTGGTGATGTGGTGGGGGCGGGATTATGTGTGGGGATGTGGTGGGGGGTGGGATTATGTGTGGTAATGTAGTGGGGGGCAGGATTAGGTGTGGTGATGTGGTGGGGGCGGGATTATGTGTGGTGATGTGGTGGGGGGCAGGATTATGTGTGGTAATATCGTCAGGGGCGGGATTATGTGTGGTGATGTGGTGGGGGGCGGGATTATGTGTGATGTAGTGGGGGGCGGGATTATATGTGGTAATGTGGTGGGGGGCGGGATTATGTGTGGTAATGTGGTGGGGGGCAGGATTAGGTGTGGTGATGTAGTGGGGGCGGGATTATGTGTGGTGATGTGGTGGGGGGCGGGATTATGTGTGGTAATGTGGTGGGGGGCAGGATTAGGTGTGGTGATGTGGTGGGGGCGGGATTATGTGTGGTGATGTGGTGGGGGGCGTGATTATGTGTGGTGATGTGGTGGAGGCAGGATTATGTGTTGTGATGTGGTGGGGGGGCGGGATTATGTGTGGTGATGTGGTGGGGGGCGGGATTATGTGTGGTGATGTGGTGGGGGCAGGATTATGTGTGGCGATGTGGTGGGGGGCAGGATTATGTGTGGTGATGTGGCGGTGGTGAGATTATGTGTGATGATGTGTTGGGGGGCAGGATTATGTGTGGTGATGTGGTGGGGGGGTGGGATTGTGTGTGGTAATGTGGTGGGGGCGGGATGGTGTGGTAACGGGGTGGGGGGCAGGATTATGTGTGGTGATGTGTTGGGGGTGGGATTATGTGTGGTGATGTGGTGGGGGCGGGATTATGTGTGGTGATGTAGTGGGGGGTGGGATTATGTTTGTTAATGTGGTGGGGAGCGAGATTATGTGTGGTGATGTGGTAGGGGCAGGATTATGTGTGGTAATGTGGTGGGGGGCGGGATTATGTGTGGTAATGTGGTGGGTGCGGGATTGTGTGTGGTAATGTGGTGAGGGCGGGATTATGTGTGGTGATGTGGTGGGGGCGGGATTGTGGTGGGGGCGGGATTGTGTGTGGTAATGTGATGGGGGCAGGATTATGTGTGTTAAGGTGATGGGGGCAGGATTGTGTGTGGTGATGTGGTGGGGGCGGAATTATGTGTGGTGATATAGTGGGCAGGCGGGATTATGTGTGGTGATGTGGTGGGGGGGCGGGATTGTGTGTGGTGATGTGGTGCGGATTGTGTGTGGTAATGTGGTGGGGGCGGGATTGTGTGTGGTAATGTGGTGGGGGCGGGATTGTGTGTGGTAGTGTGGTGGGGGGCAGGATTGTGTGTGGTAATGTGGTGGGGGGCGGGATTGTGTGTGGTAATGTGGTGGGGGCGGGATTGTGTGTGGTGATGTGGTGGGGGCGGAGCTACTGTGCAGGGGGCGGGATTAGCGAGTAATCACGATGCCTCTTATATATAGATAAACACAGACACCTAGAATAAAGTATTTTAATTGAAATAATGACATAGACTCCTTTAATACATCTTATTTAAACCATTCGTACTGCATCGCCTATTCCACCGACACCCTTGTCTCCTGGAAGAGAATTAAAATAAAAAAGCAACAATATTCTTACCTGTCCACCGAGAATATATACATACAGTCCCACGACGAGTCCAGCTCTGCTACATCTGGATGCCTTTGGCTGAACGGTGGCATTATGCCATCATTCAGCCTGGCATCCAGAACACAGCTGAGCTTGAAGCTGATGACCGGAGATAGTTCGGTCCCCTGCGGTCATGTGCACTGCAGTTCTCACGATCAGCTGGTCATGAGTACTTGGCTAGTGACCGGAGATAACCTTGTCCCAGGTGGTCACGTGCACTGCAGTTCTCGTGATGTGTACTTCTGGCTGAACTAAGGTACACCATTATTTAGATTAGTACACATGCATAGTAAGCTGCGTTCCTGCACTTAATGTGCATATGACTATGAAGATAATCCGGTATTACAGCATCTAATGCAAGTGAATGAGTAATTTACGCAGCAGAGAATGAGCATGTCCGCTACATAAATTGACATGCTGCCATCTGGAAAGATGCTCCACAGTTCTGTCTCCGCAGGTGAGTCAGAGGCATCTCAGCATGCATAGTGGACATGGGATTTCTTGAAATCCCCTCCACTATGCTGTAACATCTGGCCGCTGCGGGTTGGACGCTGCGGATGCACACAGCTTCCAATCCACAGCGTTTACTGACCATGGGAACATACCATAAAGGTTCTATTGACATGAAATTCTCACCAGGTGTTGGTAACAACACATCCAATCCAGACATGCAAAGAAATAAAACCATAGATGTCCATAAATTAAGCAATGTGCAATAATTAGTGATGAGCAAGTGTACTCGTTGCTCGGATTTTCCCAAGCTTGCTTTCATCGCCTCAGCTGAATGATTTACAGCTATTAGCCAGGCTGAGTACATGTGGGGGTTGCCTGGTTGCTAGGGAATCATCACATGTAATCAAGCAGGCTAGTAGCTGTAAATCATTCAGTTGAGGAGATGAAAACTAAATCTCCGAACACTAACAAATACTCGGAGATCACCCGAGCGTGCTCAGGAAAACCAGAGCAACGAGTATATTCGCTTATCACTAGTAATAATCAGAAATGACACAGTGAAAAAGTATTGAACGTGCATACTGAAATGTATTTATTACTTCGTACAAAAGCCTTTGTTGGTGATTACAGCTTCAAGACTCCTCCTGTATGGAGAAACTAGTCGCATGTTTTGCTCAGGTGTGATTTTGACTCATTCTTCCACACAAACACTCTTTATATCCTTAAGGTTCCCTGGGATCCTGCTATGAACTCTGAGCTTTTGTTCCTTCCATAAGTTTTCTATTGGATTCAGGTGATTGGCAGGGCCATTCTATCACTTTATTTTTTTTCTCAGAAACCAATCAAAAGCTTCCTTGGCTGTGTGTTTGGGCTTAATTTCTTGCTGAAATGTGTGGCCTCATTTCTTTTTCATCATCCTGGTAGATGGCAGCATACTTTAATCAAGCATGTCTGGGTACATTTGTCCATTCATCACTCCTTCAATCATATGAAATTTGCTAGTGCCGCTTTTACTATACTGGTATAACAATGATGGAGTCTAGTGGCCAAAGGAGCATGAGTAGGAATAGCAAGTGGTAATAGAAGTCCTTGATGATAGCAAAGGAGTTGTAGGAAACAATCCAGAGATAGGTGAGAACAGTCTGGGTAAGGCAGTTTAGGAGCTGGAGATTGGAACTAGACTAAACAACTAGACACAATACTCAATCAACAAGTGAAATATGCATGTGGCTTTATGTAGGCCCAAACAGAAAACAAGATGGATTTCATAGATTCAGAATCTGCCATATTAGTACAATTATCAAGGTTAACAAAAGCAGCCACTAGTGGTCGAATGTAGAAGGACAACATGAATTATTACATTACTCTCCCCTTTCAACAGCGGTATATAAATACAGCGTAAGTGGAGATATAAAACTTAACTTTTACTAATTAATACAGATAAAAGTAAACAATGTCACCCAAAGTGTAATTAAGAATAGGGGTACAGTCTCTTCCAAAAATAACCTTAGAGACTTAGTGACACCCAATAGGATTCCAAACTCCACATATAGCAACATCTGCGGAATGCAAATGGCCCAAGGTACGATATACAAATCTGCTGCAGGAAAGAATATGTAATCAGCAGCACGAATGCACGTACACTTGGTTACATAAAAAACAATTAGTCATTTTACACAATGATGGCACATGATACAACCCGTGCCGGTTTATAGTTACAAAGTAATGGAAAAGGAACGATCTCACCAATTCCTTGGTGGGGGCACAGGAGCGCTGGATAGTCTCCAGTCAGGAGTAAATCCAGGAATTGATAGCAGATGACAATCCCCTGTCAATCCCTATGGGGCTACCGATAAGCTATCCCCAAAGCTCCTGCCCTTACAAGGGCAGTCCACAACTACCCCTGCACACATATGCCCTGCACTCTCCCTGTATCATAGTCCCAACGCGTTTCTTCCAAGCTAAATCATCAGGGAACTTGCTTGTTTGAGGAGACAGAGTGCCTATGTGCTGTACTAGAGGACAAAAAGTCCTGCCACCCTCTGTGCTATCTTGCAGAGAATGAAGGGGCGTAGGGCCGGTCTTTAAATACCAAGCGGTCTGGTAAAAAACAGACCAGAGCACTGGTTATGGGATAATCAATATAGATGTGTGGCAGCTTTATAACCACAACAGGATTTAGAAGCTCAGCATATAGAGCATATAGCAATATGTTGTATAAAAAATGATTGTTAAGAACTCCTTCTATAGAGGATTGCCACAACACGAGTAAACCCCATGCCACATGACCTGTGGAAAATATGGAATGAAAATTATTAATCATGCACATCCAATGAAGAATGTGGGTGACAATAATGAGGATTTAGGCATGACAAGATGAATGGATAACTGTGTAATAACAAAAAGGCAGCCAAAAAGAGGGAAGAGGAGGAGGACAATTCAAATAAAACAGCTATAATTAATTTGGTCATTCAGACCATGTGGACTGACGGTGTTCAAGTAGAAAATCCACCTCTCCTCTCGCTGCAATAACAACTGGTCCCAATCACCCCCTCGTATAGGTTTTGTCATCTTTTCAATTGCCATAAATTTGAGATGCTTAGGAGAGCCATTGTGTGATTGATTAACATGCCGGGAAATAGAGGTGTCTCTACCATGCAATACATCTCCAACATGTTCCCCAACTCTTCTTTTAAATTCTCTGATGGTTTTCCCAACATATTCAATTCCACAAGAACAAGATACTTTCACTGGCGTAGCTAGAGCTTTTGCCGCCCGGGGCTGATTCCGAGTTTGGCGCCCCCCCCCCATTGCCGTCACTCAATGCCGGGCACCGCCCCCTCAGCACTGTTTACCCATGAAATCCGATGCCTGCGCTGTGTATCGCTGTTTGGTGCAGGCGCAGAGAGCTCTAGCCGTCTGACGTCACAGCCAGGCTTGCAGACTGCGCCTGTGCGGCCACCCACCTTGGTAATCCCAGCCCCGCAGTGTGTTATGCATTATGCAGAGTGCGGGGCTGGGATTCACAAGCAGGGCGGCCGCACAGGCGCAGTGTCCAGCATTGCCCCAGTGTGTCCAGCATTGCCCCAGTGTGTCCAGCATTGCCCCAGTGTGTCCAGCAATCTGCCCCAGTGTCCAGCATTGCCCCCAGTGTGTCCAGCAATCTGCCCCAGTGTCCAGCATTGCCCCCAGTGTGTCCAGCATTGCCCCAGTGTGTCCAGCATTGCCTTAGTGTGTCCAGCTATCTGCTCCAGTGTCCAGCATTGCCCCCAGTGTCCAGTATTGCCCCCAGTGTGTCCAGCAATCTGCCCCAGTGTCCAGCATTGCCCCCAGTGTGTCCAGCATTGCCTCAGTGTGTCCAGCATTGCCTTAGTGTGTCCAGCAATCTGCCCCATTGTCCAGCATTGCCCCCAGTGTCCAGAATTGCCCCCAGTGTCCAGCATTGCCCCCAGTGTCCAGCATTGCCCCCAGTGTCCAGCATTGCCCCAGTGTGTCCAGCAATCTGCCCGTGTCCAGTATTGCCCCCAGTGTGTCCAGCAATCTGCCCCAGTGTCCAGCATTGCCCCCAGTGTGTCCAGCAATCTGCCCATGTCCAGCATTGCCCCCAGTGTATCCAGCAATCTGCCCCAGTGTCCAGCATTGCCCCCAGTGCGTCCAGCATTGCCCCCAGTGCGTCCAGCATTGCCCCCAGTGCGTCCAGCAATCTGCCCCCAGTGCGTCCAGCAATCTGCCCCCAGTGCGTCCAGCAATCTGCCCCCAGTGCGTCCAGCAATCTGCCCCCAGTCTGTCTCCAGCATATTGCCCCCTGTCTGTCTCCAGCATATTGCCCCCAGTCTGTCTCTAGCATATTGCCCCCAGTCTGTCTCCAGCATATTGCCCCCAGTCTGTCTCCAGCATATTGCCCCCAGTCTGTCTCCAGCATATTACCCCCAGTCTGTCTCCAGCATATTGCCCCCAGTCTGTCTGAGTCAGACATAAAGAAAAAAAAAAAAAAGTAAAATCCTCACCTCTCCCGTTCCCAGCGCAGGTCCCGTGCACTCAGCGTCTCTCCGGCTCTGCTGCTCTGCAACGCTCAGGACAGAGAGGCTGAGCGCGCAGTGATGACGTCATCGCACCCTCTGCCCTGAGACATCGCAGAGTCAGAGGGCGCTGAAGACGCTGCAGCTGCCGCAGGAACCAGGAGAGGTGAGTATTAAAGGGGGGCCCAATGCCAGCGCTGGCACCGGGAGGGGGGTCCTGGTCGTGGCGGCGGTCGGCGCCGCCCGAAGATTTAAAGGGCCCGCGTCTCTTTTTTTTTCTCTTCTTCCTCCTCCTCTGTGGGTCGGAGCCGCCCCCGGCATTGTGCCGCCCGGGGTGGCCCGCCCCCCCCCGCACCCCCCTTCCTACGCCACTGGATACTTTATATACAACCCCTTTGGTACTGCAATTAATAAATTGCTTGATGTTATAACTTCTACCTGTAGCGTTGCTTACAAAGTTAATACCTGTGTCAATGTACTGGCAGACCGTACAATGTCCACATTTGAAACAACCCTTTATGTCACTCCTTAACCATGTTTCATTTGCAGGGCTTGTAAAATGGCTATGAACCAATCTATCATTAAGTGACCACTATTTCTTGTAAGTAATCACTGGGGTGTCATCGAGGTAGTCAGAGATGTCCAAATCCATCTTTTTTTTATTTTTTTTTTTATTTTTTATTTTCAAATTTTCAAAATACATGAAGAACAAAGTGGAACACATGAATCTGAGACATAATGTTACAAACTTCTGAATGTGATAATATGCATTTGTATGGTACTATTTATCGTCGAAAGTGACCATTGCTTTGGTTATTTGTATAAAATGTTGTTGGCGAGTTTGGGTCACAATATTCGGGTTAACGAATTCGAAATGAAAACACTTAAACATGTGAACCGAGAGCAATACAAACTGTAGAAAGAACTGTAAAAACTGTAAAGAAAAAAGGGGGGAGGGGAGAGGGGGAGGGGGAGGGGAGAGGTACCGGAGGGAGAAAGTGGTCGAAGTAGAAATTTCTAAATACAAATCCTTCGTCTGAGGATGACGGGTACAGTTAGACTTAAAACCAGCAGAGATTTAGATAGGTAAATTCAACCAGCTGTAAAAAAAGTGCAATGGAAATTATTAGGTAATACCAATATAGCTCGGTGAGTGAGTAGTGTCCGGGTCCATCACAGTGCATTATCAATAAACTTAATGAGTTTTCAGGGGAACAAAATTATTTTAATTAAGAAGAATGGCTAGTGGAAGGCAGTGAGGAAGGGCTATTTAACATTTGCCATGGCAACCATGTCCTAAAGAATTTATCGTGTGAATGAGAATCCCAGCTGGACAATTCCTCCATCCTACAGATGTCATGGACTTTTATGGTCCATTCATCAATATGAGGGGTTTTTTTTTGTCTCCAGTGCAGGGAGATTAAGTGTTTGGCTGCGGCTATTAGGAGAGGAAGGTCATGTTTTTTCGGTTTGTATGACTTCGTGGGAAGTGACAATAGAGCTTCTTGGGGTGTTAGGTTGCGAGTTATTAATCCCAACTGGCGGAGTCGGTCGAAAACGTCTTTCCAGAAATTTGTGATAGCTGGGCATGACCAGAATATGTGTGATAACGAGCCTTTTGCCTTCATACATCTCCAACAAAGAGGAGAGTCTGATAGGCCCAGGTGATAGAGCGACTCGGGGGTTCTATACCATCTGGAAGTGAGTTTAAATGCATTCTCCTGTAACAGAACACATCTTGAGAACCCATGTGAGTGTCCCAATACTTGATCTGATTCCTTATTGGAGAGAGATATGTTTAGCTCAGACTCCCAAGAGGATAGGTATAAGGGTTTAAAATTAATGTTTGGGGAAATTAAGTTATGGTATAGTTTGGATATCAACTTAGGGGGTGTGGGATTGAGTTTTAGTATAAGCTCAAGCCAGAGCCAATCTGGTTTATATTGGATATTTGACCTCAGCTTGGATATGATATGTTGAACATGGTGTACTTGCATGAAGTCTCTGGGACGCTTCTTGGCCTCACATGGCCAACTATTTATACAATTTATTTGATTTGAGAGAAAATGAGAGATTGGGAGAGTCGGTAATGAGTCCCAGAGATCAAATGCGTCTATATATTTTGGTTCGATAAGCCAAGGTACTACCCCCAGAGGCATGTTATCCAAAAAGAGACAATATGGCCATTTGTTTGGGATCAGTTTCCTCCTAATGGACATTGTGTTGCTAGTTATTTCTTCAAGGGAGTTTTGCGGGGGGACGGCTGAGGTCCAGAGGTATTTTTCAGCCCCCCTTCCTAGTAGCAAAATTTCCAGGTTAGATGTTTTTTGGGATAGTCCAGGTTTGGCCAGAGATATCCACCTGGCCAGGTGGATTGCCCGGTAGTAAGTCTCAAAATGCAGAAGTCCAAGACCCCCTTTCTTTCTCGGGAGTGAGATGATTTTGAATGGGAGTCTAGGTCTTTTGCCCCTCTAAACATACCCTTTGACAATGTTATTGATTGCTGTGAAGAAAGTTTTGGGAAGGGGTATAGGAATCATGATCATATGATAGAATATTCTTGGAAGGATGTATGATTTAATTATGTTTATTCTCCCAATCCATGAAATGTATGGTAGGTCATAGGTTTTTATGAGTGTTTGGAGATTGACCAGGAGGGGTTCAAAATTGTGTTTGTAAAGAGTAGAAGGGTTTGCAGTAAGAAAGACACCAAGATATTTTAATTTATCTGTAAGCCAATTGAAGGGGGTAGACTTTTTGAGATATAAGACAACCTCATCTGGTAGAGAGACGTTCATGACTTCTGACTTGTGCATATTTACTTTGAAATTTGAGACAACCCCGAACTCCTCGAGAAGTTTCGAAATAGAGGGGAATGCAGACTTAGGATTTGAGATCAAGATCATAAGGTCATCTGCGAAAGCAGCCATTTTAAATTCTGTGTGATCCACGGTTAGGCCCCTTATTGACTCTTCCTGTCTTATTTTCTGTATTAGTGTCTCCATAACTAACACAAAGAGTGTAGGGGAGAGAGGGCAGCCCTGCCTAGTCCCATTCCCTATCTCGAATGGGTCCGAAAGCAGCCCGTTGACTCTAACTCTAGCGGTTGGAGTTGAATACAGAGTCATGATGGCATCAACAAAAGGTTGTGGGAAGTTAAACTTCTTTAGAGTGCATACCATGTAGTGCCAACTGACTCTATCAAAAGCCTTTTCGGCATCAGTCGATGATAGAGCCAACGGGGTTCCGGAGCGTCTGGCATGTGAGATGGCTAAAAGGATTTTTAATGTGTTGTCCTTCCCTTCACGACCTCTGACGAAACCCACTTGGTCAGGGTGTATCAGGGATTCAAGGACATTATTGATCCTGAATGCAAGAATTTTAGCCCAGAGTTTTAGATCAGAATTCAACAGAGATATTGGGCGATAGTTGCTGCACTGGTCGCCATCTCTCCCCTCTTTGGGGATAACAGATATGTGTGCTTCTAAAGTCTGTCTGGTTGGCGGTATTCCTGCAAGAAAGGAGTTAAACAAGTAAGTTAAATGTGGAAGGAGTAGATCCGAAAATTTTTTGTAGTATGACAGTGGGAAGCCATCTGGGCCCGGAGTTTTATTGGGTGCCATATTTTGTAAAGTATCGCTAATTTCTTGACTGGTAACTGGAGATAGGAGGGCTGCATGATCTTTGGATTGAACCTTTGGGAGAGAGAGAGGAGCCAAAAAATCCTGAATTTTATCTGCCGCAGCTGTGCAGTCTTTCATGGAATCTGGGGGCTCTAAATTATATAGGGATTGGTAGTAACATCTAAAAGCCTCAGCAACATCTTCAGATCTGTCGACCCTCGCGTCAAGATCATTGTACACATGTTTTATAAATTTGCTCTCCCTCTGTTTTTTGAGAAGGTGAGAGGTCAGCTTACTATTTTTGTTCCCGTGCATATAGAAACGATGTCTACAATGCATGAAGATCTTAGCAGATTTGACAGTAAGCAAGTCTTTTAACCTGGCTCGGAGGTCGACTAGTTCCTGTTGGAGACCTTGCGTGCTAGTTTTTTTATGAAGGCACTCTGTGACTGCGATTTGGTGTAGAAGAGACATCATCTCTTTATCTCTTTGTTTTTTTGCGTGGGCACCGATTGAGATGAGTTCTCCTCGGAGTACCGCTTTGTGGGCCTCCCATATGTTGGGTGTTAGTGAACCCTCCGTGACATTTTCTAAAAAGTATCGCGAAAGTGTGTACTTTATTTTCTCTAAATTTTGTGGATTATCTAATAGGGATTCATTTAGTCTCCAAGATGTTGCTGGATGGGGCAAAGTGTCAATGACAATGTCCAGGAGGATCGGTGCGTGATCTGAGATTGTGATTGAGCCAATGCTAGCTGACTTAATTAATTTTAAGGATCTCGATTGTGTCAAAAGGAGGTCAATACGATGGTAGGATGAGTGAGGGGGGGAGAAAAAAGTGAAGTCCTTAGTGGTAGGGTGAATGATACCCCATGGATCAATGAGATGCAGGTTGGATAGTTTACAAAAGAAGAAACACACTGGCGCTCCTAAGATAAACAAGATGGAAAGCTGCTGGTGCCTAGACAGCCACTGTGCTAAATCTGTCGCGTAATGTGGAGGATTGTAAAATAGATAAGGACACCGCGCTAACCAGCTGGAAACGTACAATAGGATCAAAGTGCCTAAAGAATGAGAAACCTGAGAATGGATACACAGGAGCTGCTAATGGGCAGCTAACAACAATGAGGAAGCGGCTCCGTCCCTCCAATAACACTGCTAGTCACAGCTCCACAAATGAAGATAAGCAAATGCCAGACCGCCGTGGCCAGCAATCACCGACCGCCCAATGACTAATTGCCTATGGTAGGTGCATGAATTAAAGTTAATACACTTACTGTTAAGTAGCAGGTGCTAGCATAGTGCTGGTGTGGATAGGAGCAGGGGCAGCTGCCAGCTGTGTGTCCGGAGCAGGAAGGTCCAGACGGTGATGACGGGCGGCAGAAGCACTCACTGGTTCGGGAGCGTCCTCCCTAGCTAGTGCTCTGCTTGCACACGCCTGGAACGCTGATAGACCGGCACACGTGGGCTGCGAGAATACCGCTAGGCAGAGCGGTGGAGTAGGGGGGCATGTAGTAAGGGTGACGTCACCAGGATGGAAAAGGGGGAAAGAGCAGAGGACGGGTGCCGATAGGGATCACAGTGCCTACGCGTTTCGAAGGTCTCCGGACCTTCTTCGTCAGGGCTGTAGGTCCCGGCTGTCTCCTGCTCTTAATATAACCACTACTGCTCCAAAAAAATGTAGAGAAACCACACCCACTAGCAACACTGGTATGAGATACAGTTTAAGTGAATGGATAGAGAAGATGAGTGTGGAATGTGCGCCACCAGAGGCGCTATATGTCCCTATATATGTTAAAAAACTTTATATGTGTAAGAAACTTTATTACATAAATTACAATAGAAAACATATTAAAATGCATTAAAAATACATTAAAAACCCCTGTTTCATGGTGGTATCTTAAAAAACAAAAACGTGCAAAAATATTCAAAAACCACCTCATGATATAATGGGTATAATACACCCCCCAAAGACAATATACAAATGGTGGGGCAAAGAATAAATGAAACCACAAGCAACAGTATGGATAAAAAATGGTTTAAAATAGGTTAAAATGGGTGTATAAGAAAAAGGGAGGGAAATTCCCCAGGAAATTAAAATGGAATAAGGGGCATCTTCATTCATGAGAAGGCATATAGTTCGACCTCATGGTTCAAGCCTCTAGGGGCCAGGCTGTCTAGTATGAAGATCCACTTGGATTCTGTGCGTGACATTAGTTTAATATAGTCACCCCCCCTCCAATTTTTTTGGACCCCCTGAATACCACAAAAGGTAAGTCCCCTTGTTAGGTTCATTATTGAGAGTATTTTATTCATTTTAGAACATAATTATTTTGTCTATGATGGCCAGTTTTACCTTCAGACATGGGGAACGGCCATGGGCACCCGCTTTGCTCCCAGCTATGCGAACCTGTATGTAGCCAAGTGGGAGGAGCTACACATAAAACTCATCGATAGCCCTCATACTGGGTTAGTTATGTGGAAACGTGCTTCTGCCGCCCGTCATCACCGTCTGGACCTTCCTGCTCCGGACACACAGCTGGCAGCTGCCCCTGCTCCTATCCACACCAGCACTATGCTAGCACCTGCTACTTAACAGTAAGTGTATTAACTTTAATTCATGCACCTACCATAGGCAATTAGTCATTGGGCGGTCGGTGATTGCTGGCCACGGCGGTCTGGCATTTGCTTATCTTCATTTGTGGAGCTGTGACTAGCAGTGTTATTGGAGGGACGGAGCCGCTTCCTCATTGTTGCTAGGTTGGATAGTTTGTTCAGAAGACTATACCTTAATTTTTTAGAAACAAAAGACAGGTTGCTTGAGGAGTCAATCTCTGGATTTAAGGTGATGTTAAAATCTCCCCCTACAATTAATAACCCCTCGGTGAAAAGTTGCAATACCTCTAGTGTTTTCGATATCCACTGAACCTGGTGTTTATTGGGTGCATAGAGGTTGGCAAATGTGACCAGGGTGTTAGCTAAGTGCCCCTTAACGAAGATATACCTCCCCTCATGGTCACTCAATGTGTCTTTGGGCGAGAATGGTAAACCCTTTTTCAGGGCTATACTAACACCCTTGGACGCAGAAGAGTTACAGCTATTGAACCACGTTGGATATGAGGAGAAGGAGGTGTTAGGTGCCCTACCGCTTTTAAAATGTGTTTCCTGGAGAAAGGCTACTTGGGTTTTTTGTTTTTTTAGGAGATTAAGAATTTGGTTTCTTTTTGCGGGCGTATTAAGGCCTTTCACATTAAAGGAGGCAACTGTGATGGACCCGGAGCTCACCTCACCATTCGCACTCATCATGTCTTGAAGAGAAGAATTATCTCATCACGGTACCTAGGAGAAGAGGGGAAAAACATGAACAACAAAATATATACATTTAAATTCTCGCCCATCGCAGGGGGGGGTGAAGAATACCCAAACATAGGCGAGGGTTAGTCCAGGTTGTGATCTGGTCTATAGCAATGTAAAGATATAATCTGGTGATTTAAAGATAGAAAAAGGCAGAGGTAGTTATCTGAGAAAAAAGGAAACTCTAAACAGATCAAACGACTACTCTATTGTATCAAATAGTGGGCCAAAGGAGAAATAGGGCTTCATGGTGGGTGTTTCTTAGGTTCTTGTTTCTTAACTTTAGGCAAATTTTGTTTCTTCCTTTGCGACCATTCCAAGGGTTTTTTCATTGGAGGCAGGTTCCAGTCGGAATCAATTGGCATCCAGGAGGGTATGTTTATTGGTGAAATGTCTAGGGTTTCCCAGGCCTTTTGAAGGTCCTCTGGGGTACGGATCGTAATTTGACGACTGGCGATATTTACTGCAAGGCCAAATGGAAATAGCCATTTATATGACAAGTTCTTGGCCTTCAGGGCGGCAAGGAGGGGTTTGAGGATTCGTCTTTTTGCTAAGGTGGAGGGGGCTAAGTCTTGGAATAATTGTATTTGTGAGGTTTCATGTAGTATTTTGTCTCGTTCTCTAGCGCTTGCTAGAATCGCGGCTGTATCCACAAAGCTAAGAAGTCCACATATAATATCTCTAGGAGGTTCCCCAGGTTTTGGTTTAGGCCTTAGAGCACGATGGATCCTTTCAATTGTAACTGTGGAGGCTCTCGTCCAAATCCATCTTTAATATGGACCAATGTTTCGCAATGATGTCTCTCACATGGTTAGCGCCATTGTCAAAAGTGGTAATAAACCGCACCACCTCATTGTTCTGTGTCCTTACAGTGGGGTTCAACAGAGAAGGTCTGTCCCTACTCTTAGCATCATGATAGGCCCTTGTGAGGATCTTAGGTGGATAACCCCTATCTCGAAAGTTTCTCCTTAGTTCCTGGGTCTGAGACTCAAAAGTGGCATCATCTGTGCAATTCCTCCGAATCCTCAGGTACTGCCCCTTAGGAATGCCTCTCTTGAGGTGCTCCGGATGATGACTGTTCCAATGTAGAAGGGCATTGGTAGCTGTAGGTTTTTTGTAATTTGAAGTAACCAAATCACCATTTAATCCTTTAGTGATAAGGATATCCAAAAAAGGCAATGCGGAAAATTCGATTACTGACGTGAAAAAGAGGCCAATGTTATTATGGTTAAGCCCATCCACAAAACCTTCAAAATCACCTCTGGAGCCCGTCCAAATCAAAAAGATGTCATCTATGTACCGTGTCCAAATATCCAGGACACGGCACATAGATATATCAGAGTCATCATTCCAAACCATAGTCTCCTCCCACCAGCCGAGGAAGAGGTTGGCGTAGGCCGGGGCACAGGGACTGCCCATGGCCGTCCCCCTCAGCTGGTGGTAGGTCCTATGATTGAATGTAAACACATTATGTGTCAGACAAAAGCAGAGCAGTTCAAGAACAAAATGGTTGTGTTTCTCAAATTGTAAAGCTCTCATTTGGAGAAAGTATTTGATAGCCTCCAAACCCTTATCATGAGGGATGGAGGAATAGAGCGCCTCCACATCGATACTTGCAAGATGTGCATCAGGATCGATAGTGAGGCCCTCCAAACGACGAAGGAGATAAGGGGTGTCCTTCACAAAGGATTGTAGAGCAGACACAAAAGGTGACAACACCCGGTCTAAATAAATATCTGCGTTCTGTCAAAGACTACCTACCCCTGACACAATGGGCCTCCCTTTTAATGGGTTGAGGCCCTTGTGAATCTTGGGGAGGCAGTAGAAGGTGGCTGTTATAGGTTGACGTGGAAGAATGAAATCAAACTCCGTCTTATCTATAACACCACTCTCCAAACCCTCCTGTAGAATCTGAGTGAGTTCCTCACGATATTCATTGCTTGGATTCCGTGAGAGGACCTCATAAGATTCGCTGTCAGCAAGAATAGATTCACAGATCTGTTGGTAATGGGCAATGTCAAGGATGACAACATTGCCACCCTTGTCCGAGGGTTTAATCACAATGGTGTCATCACTCTCGAGGCGATTGATTGCCTCCATCTCCTTTTTAGTGCAATTGAATCTACATGGTAAATGGGATTGCGAGAGACCAATAAAATCAGATGACACTAGGTTAGAGAAGACATCAATAGCTGAAAGATTACCGGAGGGAGGTGGTATCCTATGGCTCTTTAACTTCAATTGCGTAAAGGGGCTCATGCCCTGTAAATTGGGATTAGACTCACCAATACTATGAAGCAATCTCACATCAGCCAACAAATCAGTCGGAATGTCAAGGTCAGCGCAAGTACGAGAGTCCTGCTGGTAAAAAAATTTCTTCCACCTTATCTTACGTAAAAAGAGATTGAGATCCTTTATAGTTCTAAATAAATCAAAATCACTGTTGGGGATGAAGGATAGACCTTTTTTCAGTAAACACATTTCGGTACTGTCAATAATCCTGGCCGAAAGGTTAATCACCTGAATGTTATGCTTAGCTGCCGACCCAGAGAAATTATTGACTGAAACTCTTGTAGTGCATTCTGTGTTTATTACTTCCTCACCTGAGGTGGTCTGCTTCTCAAAGCGTATACTTGGTCTAAAAAAATCCCCCCCAGATGTATTACCTGATCTATCAGAGGGTCCTCGTGCGCCTCGACCCTTACCCCTCCCCCGATTTTTACCCCTAGTAGACCTGTTCTTATTTCCAGATTCAGAGAAATCAGTATCTGTGGAGGATAGATCAGTGTCACGATCAAGAGGAGTAGGTCTTGAGTTTAATACAAGATAAGCCTTGTTGTCTTTAAAATCTTGTATGTCTCGCATATATTGGCGATGCTCTCTTTCAAATGATACTGAAAACGCTCAATATGTGTCTGTAGTTTAGTCTCTTTATGTCATGATCTCCATGGCCAGAGAACTAGCATAAGCCTCTATAGGAACAAGCTCTTGGAAGATGTAACTGTACTGACCATGAACTAAACCTACCGCATCATCTAGAAGTAGCCAGGTAGCATGTCCTACTTTTTATCCCTATATGCCCAGCGCCGGCCGGAGAACTAAATAATGCTAGCAGAGGGAAATATAAGACCTGACTCACCTCTAGAGAAATGCCCAAAAGGAGACAGAAGCCCCCCACATATATTGGCGGTGATATGAGATGAAACAACAAACGCAGCAGGAAAATAGTTTTAGCAAATTTGAGGTCCGCTTTCTAGATAGCAGAAGACAGAAAGCATACTTTCATGGTCAGTAGAAAACCCTAACAAAACACATCCAGAAATTACTTTAGGACTCTGGCATTAACTCATAATATCAGAGTGGCAATTCCTGATCAACAAGAGCTTTCCAGACACAGTAACGAAACTGCAGCTGTGAACTGGAACCAAAATACAAAAACAAAACATGGACGAATGTCCAACTTATCTAGTAGATGTCTGGGAGCAGGAACAAGCACAGAGAGGCTTCTGATAACATTGTTGACCGGCAAGCATCTAACAGAGAAGCCAGGTTATATAGCGACACCCAGATCTAATCAGAACAGGTGAACAGGGAAGATGATGTCACAAGTTCAATTCCACCAGTAGCCACCGGGGGAGCCCAGAATCCAAATTCACAACAGTACCCCCCCCTCAAGGAGGGGGCACCGAACCCTCACCAGAACCACCAGGGCGATCAGGATGGGCCCTATGAAAGGCACGAACCAGATCAGAGGCATGAACATCAGATGCAGTGACCCAAGAATTATCCTCCTGGCCGTATCCCTTCCACTTGACCAGATACTGGAGTCTCCGTCTGGAAACACGGGAGTCTAGGATTTTTTCCACAACGTACTCCAACTCACCCTCAACCAACACCGGAGCAGGAGGCTCAACGGAAGGCACAACCGGTGCCTCATACCTGCGCAATAACGACCGATGAAAAACGTTATGAATAGAAAAGGATGCAGGGAGGTCCAAACGGAAGGAAACAGGGTTAAGAATCTCCAATATTTTATACGGACCGATGAACCGAGGCTTAAACTTAGGAGATGAGACCCTCATAGGGACAAAACGAGAAGACAACCACACCAAATCTCCAACACAAAGCCGAGGACCAACACGACGGTGACGGTTGGCAAAAAGCTGAGTCTTCTCCTGGGACAACTTTAAATTGTCCATCACCTGCCCCCAGATATGATGCAATCTCTCCACCACCGCATCCACTCCAGGACAATCCGAGGATTCCATCTGACCGGAGGAAAATCGAGGATGGAACCCCGAATTACAGAAAAACGGGGAAACCAAGGTGGCAGAGCTGGCCCGATTATTGAGGGCGAACTCCGCCAATGGCAAAAAAGCAACCCAATCATCCTGGTCAGCAGACACAAAACACCTCAGATATGTCTCCAGGGTCTGATTAGTCCGCTCGGTCTGGCCATTAGTCTGAGGGTGAAAAGCAGACGAAAAAGACAAATCTATGCCCATCCTAGCACAAAATGCCCGCCAAAATCTAGACACAAATTGGGTTCCTCTGTCAGAAACGATATTCTCAGGAATACCATGCAAACGAACAACATTTTGAAAAAACAGGGGCACCAACTCGGAAGAAGAAGGCAATTTGGGCAGGGGAACCAAATGAACCATCTTAGAAAAACGGTCACACACCACCCAGATGACAGACATCTTCTGAGAAACAGGCAGATCTGAAATAAAATCCATCGAGATGTGTGTCCAAGGCCTCTTAGGAATAGGCAAGGGCAACAATAATCCACTAGCCCGAGAACAACAAGGCTTGGCCCGAGCACAAACGTCACAAGACTGCACAAAGCCTCGCACATCTCGTGACAGGGAAGGCCACCAGAAGGATCTTGCCACCAAATCCCTGGTACCAAAAATTCCAGGATGACCTGCCAACGCAGAAGAATGCACCTCAGAGATGACTTTACTGGTCCAATCATCAGGAACAAACAGCCTATCAGGCGGACAACGATCCGGTCTATCCGCCTGAAACTCCTGCAAGGCCCGCCGCAGGTCTGGAGAAACAGCTGACAAGATAACTCCCTCCTTAAGAATACCTGTGGGGTCAGAGTTGCCAGGTGAATCAGGCTCAAAACTCCTAGAAAGGGCATCCGCCTTAACATTCTTAGAACCTGGTAGGTACGATACCACAAAATTAAACCGAGAAAAAAATAATGACCAGCGCGCCTGTCTAGGATTCAGGCGCCTGGCGGTCTCAAGATAAATCAAATTTTTGTGGTCAGTCAATACCACCACCTGATGTCTGGCCCCCTCGAGCCAATGGCGCCACTCCTCAAACGCCCACTTCATGGCCAAAAGCTCCCGATTCCCAACATCATAATTCCGCTCAGCGGGCGAAAATTTACGGGAAAAGAAGGCACAAGGCCTCATCACGGCGCAGTCAGAACTTTTCTGCGACAACACTGCCCCAGCTCCGATCTCAGAAGCGTCGACCTCAACCTGAAAAGGAAGAGTCACATCAGGCTGACGCAACACAGGGGCAGAAGAAAAACGGCGCTTAAGCTCCTGAAAGGCCTCCACAGCATCAGGGGACCAATTAGCAACATCAGCACCCTGTCTAGTCAAATCGGTCAATGGCTTAACGACATCCGAAAAACCAGAAATAAATCGACGATAAAAGTTGGCAAAGCCCAAAAATTTCTGAAGACTTTTAAGAGAAGAGGGCTGCGTCCAATCACAAATAGCTTGAACCTTGACAGGATCCATCTCAATGGAAGAGGGAGAAAAAATATATCCCAAAAAGGAAATTCTCTGAACCCCAAAAACGCACTTAGAACCCTTGACACACAGAGAATTAGACCGCAAAACCTGAAAAACCCTCTTAACTTGCCGGACATGAGAGTCCCAGTCATCCGAAAAAATCAGAATATCATCCAGATACACTATCATAAATTTATCCAAAAAATCGCGGAAAATATCATGCATAAAGGACTGGAAGACTGAAGGGGCATTAGAAAGACCAAAAGGCATCACCAAATACTCAAAGTGGCCCTCGGGCGTATTAAATGCGGTTTTCCACTCATCCCCCTGCCTGATCCGCACCAAATTATACGCCCCACGGAGATCAATCTTAGAGAACCACTTGGCCCCCTTTATGCGAGCAAACAAATCAGTCAGCAACGGCAATGGGTATTGATATTTAACCGTGATTTTATTCAAAAGCCGATAATCAATACATGGTCTCAAAGAGCCGTCTTTTTTTGACACAAAGAAAAAACCGGCTCCTAAGGGAGATGACGATGGACGAATATGTCCCTTTTCCAAGGACTCCTTTATATATTCTCGCATAGCAGTATGTTCAGGCACAGACAGATTAAATAAACGACCCTTTGGGTATTTACTACCCGGAATTAAATCTATAGCACAATCGCACTCACGGTGCGGAGGTAGTGAACCCAGCTTGGGTTCTTCAAAGACGTCACGATAATCAGACAGGAACTCAGGGATTTCAGAGGGAATAGATGATGAAATGGACACCAAAGGTACGTCCCCATGAGTCCCCTTACATCCCCAGCTCAACACAGACATAGCTCTCCAGTCAAGGACTGGGTTGTGAGACTGCAGCCATGGCAATCCCAGCACCAAATCCTCATGTAGATTATACAGCACTAGAAAACGAATAGTCTCCTGGTGATCCGGATTAATACACATAGTCACTTGTGTCCAGTATTGTGGTTTATTATTAGCCAATGGGGTGGAGTCAATCCCCTTCAGAGGAATAAGAGTTTCCAAAGGCTCTAAATCATACCCACAACGATTGGCAAAGGACCAATCCATAAGACTCAAAGCGGCGCCAGAGTCGATATAGGCGTCAGTAGTAATAGATGACAAAGAGCAAATCAGGGTCACAGACAAAATAAATTTAGACTGTAAAGTGCCAATGGAAACGGATTTATCAAGCTTTTTAGTACGCTTAGAGCACGCTGATATAACATGAGTAGAATCCCCACAATAGAAACACAACCCATTTTTCCGTCTAAAATTCTGCCGCTCGCTTCTGGACAGAATTCTATCACACTGCATGCTTTCTGGCGTCTTCTCAGTGGACACCGCCAGATGGTGCACAGGTTTGCGCTCCCGCAGACGCCTATCGATCTGAATGGCCATTGTCATGGACTCATTCAGACCCGCAGGCACAGGGAACCCCACCATAACATCCTTAATGGCATCAGAGAGACCCTCTCTGAAGGTAGCCGCCAAGGCACACTCATTCCACTGAGTAAGCACAGACCATTTACGGAATCTTTGGCAGTAAATTTCAGCTTCATCTTGCCCCTGCGATAGGGACATCAAAGTTTTTTCTGCCTGAAGTTCCAAATGAGGTTCCTCATACAGCAAGCCCAAGGCCAAAAAAAACGCATCCACATTGCGCAACGCAGGATCCCCTGGTGCCAATGCAAAAGCCCAGTCTTGAGGGTCGCCGCGGAGCAAGGAAATCACAATCCCAACCTGCTGTGCAGAGTCTCCAGCAGAACGAGATTTCAGGGACAAAAATAGCTTACAATTATTTCTAAAATTCTGAAAGCTAGATCTATTCCCTGAGAAGAATTCCGGCAAAGGAATTCTCGGCTCAGATACCGGAGCATGAATAATAAAATCTTGCAAATTTTGTACTTTCGTGGTGAGATTATTCAAACCTGCAGTTACACTCTGAAGATCCATTATTAACAGGTGAACACAAAGCCATTCAAAGATTATAAGGAGAGAGAAAAAAAAGAAAGACTGCAGCATAGACAGACTGGCAAGTGATCCAATTAAGAGCACAGAGGAAAAAAAAAAAAAAAAAAAAAAACTCTCAGCAGACTTCTTATTTCTCTCCTTTCTCAGCCAAGGATTTTAACCCTTTAGTGGGCCGGTCAAACTGTCATGATCTCCATGGCCAGAGAACTAGCATAAGCCTCTATAGGAACAAGCTCTTGGAAGATGTAACTGTACTGACCATGAACTAAACCTACCGCATCATCTAGAAGTAGCCAGGTAGCATGTCCTACTTTTTATCCCTATATGCCCAGCGCCGGCCGGAGAACTAAATAATGCTAGCAGAGGGAAATATAAGACCTGACTCACCTCTAGAGAAATGCCCAAAAGGAGACAGAAGCCCCCCACATATATTGGCGGTGATATGAGATGAAACAACAAACGCAGCAGGAAAATAGTTTTAGCAAATTTGAGGTCCGCTTTCTAGATAGCAGAAGACAGAAAGCATACTTTCATGGTCAGTAGAAAACCCTAACAAAACACATCCAGAAATTACTTTAGGACTCTGGCATTAACTCATAATATCAGAGTGGCAATTCCTGATCAACAAGAGCTTTCCAGACACAGTAACGAAACTGCAGCTGTGAACTGGAACCAAAATACAAAAACAAAACATGGACGAATGTCCAACTTATCTAGTAGATGTCTGGGAGCAGGAACAAGCACAGAGAGGCTTCTGATAACATTGTTGACCGGCAAGCATCTAACAGAGAAGCCAGGTTATATAGCGACACCCAGATCTAATCAGAACAGGTGAACAGGGAAGATGATGTCACAAGTTCAATTCCACCAGTAGCCACCGGGGGAGCCCAGAATCCAAATTCACAACACTTTAAGTGCAAAATCTGTTTCTGAAGAAAAATTTTTTGTGACCTCGATTTGCTCCTTTAGTTTGTCATTCAATACGGCCAAAGATGTCCTTTCTTCCTCAAGCCATAACTGCATGAAGCGAAGACAACTATCAGTGGCTTCTCTTTCCCATTTATGTGTAAATGTGGGACTTTTGTGACTGTTACCTGCTGATAAATTAATTCTTAACCCTCGTGGAACAATTTTGGCCTTCAAGTAACTTTCCAAACTTTGCACCTCCCACCAGGAGGTGATTTGGTCATGGTAAGTCTGTTGGAGTTCCTTAAAGGCAAAGTTGTATGAGGGAAGATATTTTTTCTGTGTAAATGCTTGATCTGAAAAGACCTCCTTAGCCTCTGTTAGCCAACTTTCAGTATTTAGGCCCACAGTCAAAAAACCAGCCATATCCTAAAGAATAATATCAAAAATAAAAAAGTCAGTGATTCTGAAAGCAATCAAACAGATAGTACCACTAGAAATGTCTATAAATACAGCGTAAGTGGAGATATAAAACTTAACTTTTACTAATTAATACAGATAAAAGTAAACAATGTCACCCAAAGTGTAATTAAGAATAGGGGTACAGTCTCTTCCAAAAATAACCTTAGAGACTTAGTGACCCCCAATAGGATTCCAAACTCCACATATAGCAACACCTGCGGAATGCAAATGGCCCAAGGTACGATATACAAATCTGCTGCAGGAAAGAATATGTAATCAGCAGCACGAATGCACATACACTTGGTTACATAAAAAACAATTAGTCATTTTACACAATGATGGCACATGATACAACCCATGCCGGTTTATAGTTGCAAAGTAATGGAAAAGGAACGATCTCACCAATTCCACGGTGGAGGCACAGGAGCGCTGGATAGTCTCCAGTCAGGAGTAAATCCAGGAATTGATAGGAGATGACAATCCCCTGTCAATCCCTATGGGGCTACCGATAAGCTATCCCCAAAGCTCCTGCCCTTACAAGGGCAGTCCACAACTACCCCTGCACACACATGCCCTGCACTCTCCCTGTATCATAGTCCCAACGCGTTTCTTCCAAGCTAAATCATCAGGGGACTTGCTTGTTTGAGGAGACAGAGTGCCTATGTGCTGTACTAGAGGACAAAAAGTCCTGCCACCCTCTGTACTATCTTGCAGAGAATGAAGGGGCGTAGGGCCGGTCTTTAAATACCAAGTGGTCTGGTAAAAAACACACCAGAGCACTGGTTATGGGATAATCAATATAGATGTGTGGCAGCTGTGGGTACGAAACAATGAGCCAATGAGTAGTGGGCAGGCAGAGATGAGACACCCCCTATTGGTTATCAGTAATGTGTATAGACAATAATACCAGACACATACCGCTTTATAAACGTGCTGTAATGCTGATAACAGGTAAAGACTCACAATTATATAGACGTCACACGCCGGAGAGCCACGCTCGTGTACAGATGGAAAAGGCAAGCACTTCCGTCATGCACAATATAGACCGGAAGTTGCCGCTGCTAGGTTACAGAGAACGCCAGACCATCCAACAGTTTGAATTGTATGATAACGGAGAGTCGGCGTTCAATAATGCAAGACAGCCGGCGATGCAAATACTGTCTGTATAAATACATCGCACTAACGCCTGTACAAGAGAAAAGAATTACATATCCTGTACGTCGGCCGGAAGTAGCTGTCACTAAGCAATGCAATGCTAAACAAAGCAAGCGGCGGAGTAGAGACTAGGCGCATGCGCAGGACTAAACATTTATAAAAAACAGATAAACACTTGAATCATGCGTAATATATACCGGAAGTTGCCGCTGCTAAGTTACAAGGGACGCCACTCTGAACGTTAGACACACTTCATGATACCAGCAAAAACGACTTCAGTAATATGAAATAGCAAGTGGTGTAAGTACTACCTATGTGAATATCATACACATATGCCGGTACAAATGAAAAACGTTAGGCATATTATACTCCGGCAGGAAGTGGCTGTAACTAAGCAGCAACATACCAAACAATAAACGAGCGGCTAAATAAGAAATGGGCGTGAGCATAGACCCCACATATATCCATGAAAAAGAATCATGTAATCAAACAATATAGCTATTATAACCACAACAGGATTTAGAAGCTCGGCATTTAGCAATATGTTGTATAAAAAATGATTGTTAAGAACTCCTTCTATAGAGGATTGCCACAACACGAGTAAACCCCATGCCACATGAACTGTGGAAAATATGGAATGAAAATTATTAATCATGCACATCCAATAAAGAATGTGGGTGACAATAATGAGGATTTAGGCATAACAAGATGAATGGATAACTGTGTAATAACAAAAAGGCAGCCAAAAAGAGGGAAGAGGAGGAGGACAATTCAAATAAAACAGCTATAATTAATTTGGTCATTCAGACCATGTGGTGTTGTGAAATTGGATTCTGGGCTCCCCCGGTGGCCACTGGTGGAATTGAACTTGTGTGCATCATCCTCTCTGTTCACCTGTTCCCATCAGGATGTGGGAGTCTCTATATAACCTTGCTCCTCTGTCAGTTTCATGCCGGTCAACAATGTAATCAGAAGCCTTTCTTTGCATGTTCCTGCTACTAGACAACTCCCAGCTAAGTTGGACTTTCGTCCTTGTTTGTTTTTGCATTTTGTTCCAGTTCACAGCTGCTGTTTCGTTACTGTGTCTGGAAAGCTCTTGTGATCTGAAATTGCCACTCTGGTGTTATGAGTTAATACTAGAGTCTTAAAGTAATTTCTGGATGGTGTTTTGATAGGGTTTTCAGCTGACCATGAAAGTGCCCTTTCTGTCTTCCTGCTATCTAGTAAGCGGACCTCGATTTTGCTAAACCTATTTTCATACTTCGTTTGTCATTTCATCTAAAATCACCGCCAATATATGTGGGGGCCTCTGTCTGCCTTTTGGGGAAATCTCTCTAGAGGTGAGCCAGGACTGTATTTTCCTCTGCTAGGATTAGTTAGTCCTCCGGCTGGCGCTGGGCGTCTAGGGATAAAATGTAGGCACGCTACCCGGCCACTGTTAATTGTGCGGCAGGTTTAGTTCATGGTCAGTTTAGATTCCATCTTCCAAGAGCTAGTTCTTATATATGCTGGGCTATGTTCTCTCGCCATTGAGAATCATGACAGTTTGACCGGCCCAAAAGGGTTAAATTATTGGCTGAGAAAGGAGAGAAAAAAGAAGTCTGCTGAAATTTTTTTTTTTTTTCTCTAGTTCTGAGTGTGCTCATAATTGAATCACTTGCTAGTCTGCCTATACTGCAGCCTTCCTCTCTTTCTCTCCTTCTAATCCTTGAATGGCTCTGTGTTCACCTGTTTGAAATGGATCTTCAGAGTGTAGCTACAGGTTTGAATAATCTCGCCACGAAGGTACAAAATTTGCAAGATTTTGTTGTTCATGCACCTATGTTTGAACCTAGAATTCCTTTGCCTGAATTTTTTTCAGGGAATAGATCTTGCTTTCAAAATTTTAAAAATAATTGCAAATTGTTTTTGTCCCTGAAGTCTCGCTCTGCCGGAGATCCTGCACAGCAGGTCAGGATTGTAATTTCCTTGCTCCGGGGCGACCCTCAAGATTGGGCTTTTGCATTGACACCAGGGGATCCTGCGTTGCTCAATGTGGATGCGTTTTTTCTGGCCTTGGGGTTGCTTTATGAGGAACCTCATTTAGAGCTTCAGGCGGAAAAAGCTTTGATGTCCCTATCTCAGGGGCAAGATGAAGCTGAAATATACTGCCAAAAATTCCGTAAATGGTCTGTGCTTACTCAGTGGAATGAGTGCGCCCTGGCGGCGATTTTCAGAGAAGGTCTCTCTGATGCCATTAAGGATGTTATGGTGGGGTTCCCTGTGCCTGCGGGTCTGAATGAGTCCATGACAATGGCTATTCAGATCGATAGGCGTCTGCGGGAGCGCAAACCTGTGCACCATTTGGCGGTGTCTACTGAGAAGACGCCAGAAAATATGCAATGTGATAGAATTCTGTCCAGAAGCGAGCGGCAGAATTTTAGACGAAAAAATGGGTTGTGCTTCTATTGTGGTGATTCAACTCATGTTATATCAGCATGCTCTAAGCGTACTAAGAAGCTTGACAAGTCTGTTTCAATTAGCACTTTACAGTCTAAGTTTATTCTATCTGTGACCCTGATTTGTTCTTTATCATCTATTACCGCGGACGCCTATGTCGACTCTGGCGCCGCTTTGAGTCTTATGGATTGGTCCTTTGCCAAATGCTGTGGGTATGATTTGGAGCCTTTGGAAGCTCCTATACCTCTGAAGGGGATTGACTCCACCCCATTGGCTAGTAATAAACCACAATACTGGACACAAGTAACTATGCGTATTAATCCGGATCACCAGGAGATTATTCGCTTTCTGGTGCTGTATAATCTACATGATGTTTTGGTGCTAGGATTGCCATGGCTGCAATCTCATAACCCAGTCCTCGACTGGAAAGCTATGTCTGTGTTAAGCTGGGGATGTAAAGGGACTCATGGGGACGTACCTTTGGTTTCCATTTCATCATCTATTCCCTCTGAGATTCCTGAATTCTTGTCTGACTATCGTGACGTTTTTGAAGAACCCAAGCTTGGTTCACTACCTCCGCACCGGGAGTGCGATTGTGCCATAGATTTGATCCCGAGTAGTAAATACCCTAAGGGTCGTTTATTTAATCTGTCTGTGCCTGAACACGCTGCTATGCGAGAATATATAAAGGAGTCCTTGGAAAAGGGACATATTCGTCCTTCGTCATCTCCCTTAGGAGCCGGTTTTTTCTTTGTGTCTAAGAAAGATGGCTCTTTGAGGCCGTGTATTGATTATCGGCTTTTGAATAAAATCACGGTTAAATATCAATATCCGTTACCACTGCTGACTGATTTGTTTGCTCGTATAAAGGGGGCCAAGTGGTTCTCTAAGATTGATCTCCGTGGGGCGTATAATTTGGTGCGAATCAAGCAGGGGGATGAGTGGAAAACCGCATTTAATACGCCCGAGGGCCACTTTGAGTATTTGGTGATGCCTTTTGGTCTTTCAAATGCCCCTTCAGTCTTCCAGTCCTTTATGCATGACATTTTCCGCGATTATTTGGATAAATTTATGATTGTGTATCTGGATGATATTCTGATTTTTTCGGATGACTGGGACTCTCATGTCCAGCAGGTCAGGAGGGTTTTTCAGGTTTTGCGGTCTAATTCCTTGTGTGTGAAGGGTTCTAAGTGCGTTTTTGGGGTTCAAAAGATTTCCTTCTTGGGATACATTTTTTCCCCCTCTTCCATCGAGATGGATCCTGTCAAGGTTCAGGCTATTTGTGATTGGACGCAACCCTCCTCTCTTAAGAGTCTTCAGAAATTTTTGGGCTTTGCTAACTTTTATCGTCGATTTATTGCTGGTTTTTCTGATGTTGTTAAACCATTGAGTGATTTGACTAAGAAGGGTGCTGATGTTGCTGATTGGTCCCCTGATGCTGTGGAGGCCTTTCGGGAGCTTAAGTGCCGCTTTTCTTCCGCCCCTGTGTTACGTCAGCCTGATGTTGCTCTTCCTTTTCAGGTTGAGGTCGACGCTTCTGAAATCGGAGCTGGGGCGGTGTTGTCGCAGAGAAGTTCCGACTGCCCCGTGATGAGACCTTGTGCTTTTTTTTCCCGTAAATTTTCGCCCACCGAGCGGAATTATGATATTGGGAATCGGGAGCTTTTGGCCATGAAGTGGGCTTTTGAGGAGTGGCGTCACTGGCATGAGGGGGCCAGACATCAGGTGGTGGTATTGACTGACCACAAAAATTTAATTTACCTTGAGTCTGCCAGGCGCCTGAATCCTAGACAGGCGCGCTGGTCGTTGTTTTTCTCTCGGTTTAATTTTGTGGTGTCATACCTACCGGGTTCTAAGAATGTTAAGGCGGATGCCCTTTCTAGGAGTTTTGAGCCTGACTCCCCTGGTAATTCTGAGCCCACAGGTATCCTTAAGGACGGAGTGATATTGTCTGCCGTTTCTCCAGACCTGCGGCGGGCCTTGCAGGAGTTTCAGGCGGATAGACCGGATCGTTGCCCACCTGGTAGACTGTTTGTTCCTGATGATTGGACCAGTAGAGTCATCTCTGAGGTTCATTCTTCTGCGTTGGCAGGTCATCCTGGAATCTTTGGTACCAGGGATTTGGTGGCAAGGTCCTTCTGGTGGCCTTCCCTGTCACGAGATGTGCGAGGCTTTGTGCAGTCTTGTGACGTTTGTGCTCGGGCCAAGCCTTGTTGTTCTCGGGCTAGTGGATTGTTGTTGCCCTTGCCTATTCCGAAGAGGCCTTGGACGCACATCTCGATGGATTTTATTTCGGATCTGCCTGTTTCTCAGAAGATGTCTGTCATCTGGGTGGTGTGTGACCGTTTCTCTAAGATGGTCCATTTGGTTCCCTTGCCTAAGTTGCCTTCTTCTTCCGAGTTGGTTCCTCTGTTTTTTCAAAATGTTGTTCGTTTGCATGGTATTCCGGAGAATATCGTTTCTGACAGAGGGACCCAATTCGTGTCTAGATTTTGGCGGGCATTCTGTGCTAGGATGGGCATAGATTTGTCTTTTTCGTCTGCTTTCCATCCTCAGACTAATGGCCAGACCGAGCGGACTAATCAGACCTTGGAGACATATTTGAGGTGTTTTGTGTCTGCGGATCAGGATGATTGGGTTGCTTTTTTGCCATTGGCGGAGTTCGCCCTCAATAATCGGGCCAGCTCTGCCACCTTGGTGTCCCCGTTTTTCTGTAATTCGGGGTTTCCTCCGGTCAGGTGGAATCTTCGGATTGTCCTGGAGTGGATGCTGTGGTGGAGAGGTTGCATCAGATTTGGGGGCAGGTAGTGGACAATTTGAAGTTGTCCCAGGAGAAGACTCAGCTTTTTGCCAACCGCCGTCGTCGTGTTGGTCCTCGGCTTTGTGTTGGGGACTTGGTGTGGTTGTCTTCTCGTTTTGTCCCTATGAGGGTTTCTTCTCCTAAGTTTAAGCCTCGGTTCATCGGCCCGTACAAGATATTGGAGATTCTTAACCCTGTGTCCTTCCGTTTGGACCTCCCTGCATCTTTTTCTATTCATAATGTTTTTCATCGGTCATTATTGCGCAGGTATGAGGTACCGGTTGTGCCTTCCGTTGAGCCTCCTGCTCCGGTGTTGGTTGAGGGTGAGTTGGAGTACGTTGTGGAAAAGATCTTAGACTCCCGTGTTTCCAGATGGAAACTCCAGTATCTGGTCAAATGGAAGGGATACGGTCAGGAGGATAATTCTTGGGTGACTGCCTCTGATGTTCATGCCTCCGATCTTGTCCGTGCCTTTCATAGGGCTCATCCTGATCGCCCTGGTGGTTCTGGTGAGGGTTCGGTGCCCCCTCCTTGAGGGGGGGGTACTGTTGTGAAATTGGATTCTGGGCTCCCCCGGTGGCCACTGGTGGAATTGAACTTGTGTGCATCATCCTCTCTGTTCACCTGTTCCCATCAGGATGTGGGAGTCTCTATATAACCTTGCTCCTCTGTCAGTTTCATGCCGGTCAACAATGTAATCAGAAGCCTTTCTTTGCATGTTCCTGCTACTAGACAACTCCCAACTAAGTTGGACTTTCGTCCTTGTTTGTTTTTGCATTTTGTTCCAGTTCACAGCTGCTGTTTCGTTACTGTGTCTGGAAAGCTCTTGTGATCTGAAATTGCCACTCTGGTGTTATGAGTTAATACTAGAGTCTTAAAGTAATTTCTGGATGGTGTTTTGATAGGGTTTTCAGCTGACCATGAAAGTGCCCTTTCTGTCTTCCTGCTATCTAGTAAGCGGACCTCGATTTTGCTAAACCTATTTTCATACTTCGTTTGTCATTTCATCTAAAATCACCGCCAATATATGTGGGGGCCTCTGTCTGCCTTTTGGGGAAATCTCTCTAGAGGTGAGCCAGGACTGTATTTTCCTCTGCTAGGATTAGTTAGTCCTCCGGCTGGCGCTGGGCGTCTAGGGATAAAACGTAGGCACGCTACCCGGCCACTGTTAATTGTGCGGCAGGTTTAGTTCATGGTCAGTTTAGATTCCATCTTCCAAGAGCTAGTTCTTATATATGCTGGGCTATGTTCTCTCGCCATTGAGAATCATGACAATGTGGACTGACGATGTTCAAGTAGAAAATCCACTTGGCCTCTCGCTGCAATAACAACTAGTCCCAATCACCACCTCATATAGGTTTTGTCCCCTGATGATTTAGCTTGGAAGAAACGCGTTGGGACTATGATACAGGGAGAGTGCAGGGCATGTGTGTGCAGGGGTAGTTGTGGACTGCCCTTGTAAGGGCAGAAGCTTTGGGGATAGCTTATTGGTAGCCCCATAGGGATTGACAGGGTATTGTCATCTCCTATCAATTCCTGGATTTATTCCTGACTGGAGACTATCCAGCGCTCCTGTGCCCCCACCGTGGAATTGGTGAGATCGTTCCTTTTCCATTACTTTGTAACTATAAACCGGCACGGGTTGTATCATGTGCCATCATTGTGTAAAATGACTAATTGTTTTTTATGTAACCAAGTGTACGTGCATTCGTGCTGCTGATTACATATTCTTTCCTGCAGCAGATTTGTATATCGTACCTTGGGCCATTTGTATTCCGCAGGTGCTGCTATATGCGGAGTTTGGAATCCTATTGGGTGTCACTAAGTCTCTAAGGTTATTTTTGGAAGAGACTGTACCCCTATTCTTAATTACACTTTGGGTGACATTGTTTACTTTTATCTGTATTAATTAGTAAAAGTCAAGTTTTATATCTCCACTTAAGCTGTATTTATAGACATTTCTAGTGGTACTATCTGTTTGATTACTTTCAGAATCACAGACTTTGCTCTTTTTGATTCCCCCCTTTCAACAGCGGCCTCAGCACAATGATTGACTTGGTTTATATGAGTAGTTTTGGTAAAACTGTTTAAGTAGTCAAGGAGCACTGCTAGTTTCGACAGGATCCTATGAGTTATCTTCAGTAGGGTTGAGCGAAACGGATCGGTCATTTTCATAAGTCGCAGACTTTTTGAAAAGTCGGGTTTCATGAAACCCGACCTGATCCCTGTGTGGGGTCGGCCACGCGGTACGCGACTTTTGCGCCAAAGTTGCATTTCAATGACGCTAAAAGCGCCATTTCTCAGCCAATGAAGGTGGACGCAGAGTGTGGGCAGCGTGATGACATAGATCTCAGTCCCCACCATCTTAGAGAAGGCCATTGCAGTGATTGGCTTGCTTTCTGCGGCGTCACAGGGGCTATAAAGGGGCGTTCCCGCCGACTGCCATCTTACTGCTGCTGATCTGAGCATAGGGAGAGGTGCCGCTTCGTCAGAAGCAGGGATAGTGTTAGGCAGGGTACATTCACCCCCAAACCGCTTGTGCTGTAGCGATTTCCACTGTCCAACACCACCTTTTGTTTGCAGGGACAGTGGAAGCTACATTTTTTTTCCTCAGCGCTGTAGCTCATTGGGCTGCCCTAGAAGGCTCCCTGATAGCTGTGTTGCTGTGTGTACGCTGCTGTGCAAACCAAGTGCTTTTTTCAAAGCACAAATCCTGTTGTTCCTTCCTTTCTGCACAGCTATCTTGTTTGTTTGTCCACACTTTTGTTTTTTTTTGTGCAGCTGTCCACTCCTTGTTATTGCTGCCTGCCATACCTTGCTGAGATTACTGCAGGGAGATAGTAATTGTAGGACAGTCCCTTTTTTTTTTTTTTTTTTAAATTCTCCCTGAAAACTAAAAAAATAGTGGGAGATTAAGATTGGCATTTCTGCTTGAGTGCCGGTCCTGTGTGTGCCATCTGTCTCAAATTATTGGGGCACAGAAAACCTAGTGTGTCATACTGGGAAATTTTTTATTTTTTTTTAAATTCTCCCTGAAAAAAAAAAATAGTGGGAGATTAAGATTGGCATTTCTGCTTGAGTGCCGGTCCTGTGTGTGCCATCTGTCTTAAATTATTGGGGCACAGAAAACCTAGTGTGTCATACTGGGAATTATTATTTTTTTTTTACATTCTCCCTGAAAACAAAAAAATAGTGGGAGATTAAGATTGGCATTTCAGCTTGAGTGCCGGTACTGTGTGTGCCATCTGTCTCAAATTATTGGGGCACAGAATACCTAGTGTGTCATACTGGGAATTTTATTTTTTTAAATTCTCCCTGAAAACAAAAAAAATAGTAGGAGATTAAGATTGGCATTTCTGCTTGAGTGCCGGTCCTGTGTGTGCCATCTGTCTCAAATTATTGGGGCACAGAAAACCTAGTGTGTCATACTGGGAAATTTTTTTTTTTTTTAAATTCTCCCTGAAAACAAAAAAAATAGTGGGAGATTAAGATTGGCATTTCAGCTTGTGTGCCGGTCCTGTGTGTGCCATCTGTCTCAAATTATTGGGGCACAGAAAACCTAGTGTGTAACATTGGGCCTGATTTTCCTTTCAGTGTCAGCCACCTATAAAGGTATATATAAATTCTACAGAAGTTTGAGTTCACCTTATAAGTTGTTTTACAGTAACAAATACCATTACTTTGGTTACGTTTTGCAAACAATGAGGAAGTCTGGTGGAAGAGGTCATGGCCGTGGGTGGTCATTGTCAGCTGGTAATGATGGTAGTGGTGGTGGAGCATCAGGTGGTCGTGGTAAAAGCAATACAGCACCTAAGTCTCGAGTTGTTGAGCCAGGTTTGTCGTCTGGCTACACAAGGCCTCGAACGCTCCCTTTTCTGGGAGTAGGAAAACCGCTTTTAAAGCCGGAGCAGCAAGAACAAGTTTTGGCTTTCCTTGCTGACTCAGCCTCTAGCTCTTTTGCCTCCTCTTCTGAAAGTGCTAAATGTAAAAGCAGCGCGTCGTTAGTGGATGTTCACGGTCAGGGACAAGTCGCTTCCTTGTCTTCTTCACCCAGAACAAGAGAGAAGGATGCGTCAGGCGACACAACGGGTTACTCCATGGAGCTCTTTACACATACCGTTCCTGGGTTAGACAGTGAAACAGTTAACAGGCCATGCCCATTAGAAAATGAATCGGACATGGAGTGCACAGATGCACAGGCACAGCCAGATTACTATGCTGTTCCTTGACTCAGACCAGAACATTGCCCTCGCAGTGTACTGAGCCAGAATCAATCCCAGCTGAGATTATGGTGCCCCGTCACAAACGCTATACCACCGGCTTACACGGTGACACAGACGAAGTTGCACACGAGATAGAAGAGGAGGTCATAGATGACCCAGTTGTTGACCCCGATTGGCAGCCATTGGGGGAACAGGGTGCAGACGGCAGTAGTTCTGAAGCGGAGGAGGAGGAGCCACAGCAGGCATCAACATCACAACAGGTTCCATCTGCCGGGCCCGTATCTGGCCAAAAACGTGTGGCAAAACCAAAACCAGTTGGATGACAGCGTGGCCATCCGGTTAAAGAAGCTCAGTCTGCAATGCCTGAAAAGGTATCCGATAGTAGAAAGAGTGCAGTCTGGCATTTTTTTAAACAACATCCAAATGATCAGCGCAAAGTCATCTGTCAAAAATGTTCAACTACCTTCAGCAGAGGTCAGAATCTTAAAAGTCTAAATACAAGTTGCATGCATAGACATTTAACCACCATGCATTTGCAAACCTGGACTAACTACCAAACGTCCCTAAAGGTTGCAGCACCCTCGGCCAATGAAGCTAGTCAGCAACGCTACATCCCTTCCCTCCCTGTAAGCCCACCATTTCCCGCACCACCTGCAGTATCTGTGCAGCTTTCGTCGCCAGGCCAAAGCAGTCAGGGAATCACCAGGTTCGTAGTAGGAAACACTGCATGTAGGGCACCGGCAAGAATACCATCTCCAACCCTCTCTCAGTCTGCCATGTCCACCGGCACCACCGCTAGTTCCATGATCTCCAGCTCTCCAGTCCAGCTCACCCTACATGAGACTCTTGTTAGGAAAAGGAAGTACTCATCCTCGCATCCGCGTACACAGGGTTTGAACACCCACATTGCTAGACTAATCTCATTAGAGATGATGCCCTACCGGTTAGTTGAAAGCGAAGCTTTCAAAGCGCTGATGGACTACGCTGTACCAGGCTACGAGCTACCCAGTCGACACTTCTTTTCGAGAAAAGCCATCCCAGCCCTCCACCACCATGTTAAAGAGCACATCGTCCATGCACTCAGGCAATCTGTGACTACAAAGGTGCACCTGACAACAGATGCATGGACCAGTAGGCATGGCCAGGGACGTTACGTGTCCATCACGGCACACTGGGTGAATGTGGTGGATGCAGGGTCCACAGGGGACAGCAATATTGGGACAGTTCTGCCTAGCCCATGGTCTAGGAAACAGTTGGCTGTAGGCGTTCGCCGCCCCACCTCCTCCTCGTCCTCCTGCAGAAGCGAGAGCTTGTCCACAGACCGCAGTCGCACAACCACTCCATCCGCAGCTGCCACTGTTGCACACCAGGTGTCCCATTATGGGACAGCTAGTGGCAAGCGTCAGCAGGCTGTATTGGCAATGAAGTGTTTGGGCGACAACAGACACACCGCGGAAGTTCTGTCCGAGTTCTTGCAGAAAGAAACTCAGTCATGGCTGGGCACTGTACATCTTGAGGCAGGCAAGGTAGTGAGTGATAACGGAAGGAATTTCATGGCTGCCATAGCCCTTTCCCAACTGAAACACATTCCTTACCTGGCTCACACCTTAAACCTGGTGGTGCAGTGCTTCCTGAAAAGTTATCCGGGGTTACCCGACCTGCTCCTCAAAGTGTGCAGACTTTGCTCACATATCCGCCATTCGCCCGTACACTCCAGCCGTATGCAGAACTATCAGTGGTCTTTGAACCTTCCCCAGCATCGCTTAATCATCGATGTTGCAACAAGGTGGAACTCAACACTGCACATGCTTCAGAGACTGTGCGAACAGAGGCGTGCTGTTATGTATTTGTGGGAGGATACACATACACGGGCAGGCAGTTGGATGGCAGACATGGAGTTGTCAGGTGTGCAGTGGTCGAAGGTACAAGACCTGTGTCAAGTCCTTCAGTGTTTTGAGGAATGCACACGGCTGGTTAGTGCAGACAACGCCATAATAAGCATGAGCATCCCCCTAATGCGTCTGCTGATGCAAAGTTTGACGCACATAAAGGAGCAGGCGTCTGCAGCTGAGGAAGAGGAAAGCCTTGATGACAGTCAGCCATTGTCTGGTCAGGGCAGTCTACAGGACGAGGTAGCGGGCGAAGAGGAGGAGGACGAGGAGGATGATGGGGATGAGTACTTTTTAATTGAGGAAGCTTCTCCGGGGCCAATGGAAATTGGTGGTGTGGCAAGGCCGGGTTCAGGTTTTTTGAGGGAGACATGTCATGGTTCCCAATGGCAAGGGAACGTAAGAAACATATAAATAACGAACGAGCTCTCGGGTGATGGAAACTCGAGTTGACCGTGAGCTAAATCTACCACACAACTAATAGTAGCCAGGGAGCATACCTACGGCTACCTAAATGCCACGCGCCAGCCGGAGGACTAACTAAGCCTGGTAGAGGAAGAAACAGACCTGGCTTACCTCTAGGGAAATACCCCAAAAGATGATAGCAGCCCCCCATATGTAATAACGGTGAAATAAGAGGAAAAGACATACACAGTATGAAAGTAGATTTAGCAAAGAGAGGTCCACCTACTAGATAGCAGAAGGATACAAAAGAGGACTTCACGGTCAACTGAAAACCCTTTCAAAAAACCATCCTGAAATTACTTTAAGACTCCTTTGTCAACTCATGACACAGGAGTGGCAATTTCAGCCCGCAAGAGCTTCCAGCTACAGAGAATTACAAAACTGCAAACTGGACTAAAGATACAAAACAAAAGGACAAAGTCCACTTAGCTGATCAGCAGACTAGTAGCAGGAACATGCAACCGAAGGCTCTGGTTACAATGATGACCGGCAAGGAAATGACTGGAGAGCAAGGCTAAATAGGAAACTCCCAAACGCTGATGGAAGCAGGTGAACAGAAGCAGCAAAGTGCAAACAAGTCACCAGTACCACCAGCAACCACCAGGGGAGCCCAAAAAGCGGATACACAACAGTACCCTCCCCTTAAGGAGGGTGCACCGAACCCTCACAAGAACCGCCAGGGCGATCTGGATGAGCTCTATGAAAGGCACGAACCAAATCCGAGGCATGAACATCAGAGGCAGTTACCCAAGAATTATCTTCCTGACCATAGCCCTTCCATTTAACCAGATATTGAAGTCTCCGTCTGGAAATACGGGAGTCCAAGATCTTTTCTACCACGTACTCCAATTCACCCTCCACCAGCACAGGAGCAGGAGGTTCAGTAGAAGGAACCACCGGTACCTCATATCTCCGCAACAGCGACCGATGGAACACATTATGGATAGCGAAAGATGCCGGGAGGTCCAAACGAAAGGAGACAGGGTTAAGAATCTCCAAAATCCTATAAGGACCGATGAACCGAGGCTTAAATTTAGGAGAAGAAACCCTCATAGGGACAAAATGGGAAGACAACCACACCAAGTCCCCAACACGAAGGTGGGGGCCAACTGTCATGATTGCCATGGCCAGAGAACTAGCATAAGCCTCAATAGGAACAAGCTCTTGGAAGATGTAACTATACTGACCATGAACTAAACCTACCGCATCATCTAGAAGTAGCCAGGTAGCATGTCCTACTTTTTATCCCTATATGCCCAGCGCCGGCCGGAGAACTAAATAATGCTAGCAGAGGGAAATAGTTTTAGCAAATTTGAGGTCCGCTTTCTAGATAGCAGAAGACAGAAAGCATACTTTCATGGTCAGTAGAAAACCCTAACAAAACACATCCAGAAATTACTTTAGGACTCTGGCATTAACTCATAATACCAGAGTGGCAATTCCTGATCAACAAGAGCTTTCCAGACACAGTAATGAAACTGCAGCTGTGAACTGGAACCAAAATACAAAAACAAAACATGGACGAATGTCCAACTTATCTAGTAGATGTCTGGGAGCAGGAACAAGCACAGAGAGGCTTCTGATAACATTGTTGACCGGCAAGCATCTAACAGAGAAGCCAGGTTATATAGCGACACCCAGATCTAATCAGAACAGGTGAACAGGGAAGATGATGTCACAAGTTCAATTCCACCAGTAGCCACCGGGGGAGCCCAGAATCCAAATTCACAACAGTACCCCCCCCTCAAGGAGGGGGCACCGAACCCTCACCAGAACCACCAGGGCGATCAGGATGGGCCCTATGAAAGGCACGAACCAGATCAGAGGCATGAACATCAGATGCAGTGACCCAAGAATTATCCTCCTGGCCGTATCCCTTCCACTTGACCAGATACTGGAGTCTCCGTCTGGAAACACGGGAGTCTAGGATTTTTTCCACAACGTACTCCAACTCACCCTCAACCAACACCGGAGCAGGAGGCTCAACGGAAGGCACAACCGGTGCCTCATACCTGCGCAATAACGACCGATGAAAAACGTTATGAATAGAAAAGGATGCAGGGAGGTCCAAACGGAAGGAAACAGGGTTAAGAATCTCCAATATTTTATACGGACCGATGAACCGAGGCTTAAACTTAGGAGATGAGACCCTCATAGGGACAAAACGAGAAGACAACCACACCAAATCTCCAACACAAAGCCGAGGACCAACACGACGGTGACGGTTGGCAAAAAGCTGAGTCTTCTCCTGGGACAACTTTAAATTGTCCATCACCTGCCCCCAGATATGATGCAATCTCTCAACCACCGCATCCACTCCAGGACAATCCGAGGATTCCATCTGACCGGAGGAAAATCGAGGGTGGAACCCCGAATTACAGAAAAACGGGGACACCAAAGTGGCAGAGCTGGCCCGATTATTGAGGGCGAACTCCGCCAATGGCAAAAAAGCAACCCAATCATCCTGGTCAGCAGACACAAAACACCTCAGATATGTCTCCAGGGTCTGATTAGTCCGCTCGGTCTGGCCATTAGTCTGAGGGTGAAAAGCAGACGAAAAAGACAAATCTATGCCCATCCTAGCACAGAATGCCCGCCAAAATCTAGACACAAATTGGGTTCCTCTGTCAGAAACGATATTCTCAGGAATACCATGCAAACGAACAACATTTTGAAAAAACAGGGGCACCAACTCGGAAGAAGAAGGCAATTTGGGCAGGGGAACCAAATGGACCATCTTAGAAAAACGGTCACACACCACCCAGATGACAGACATCTTCTGAGAAACAGGCAGATCTGAAATAAAATCCATCGAGATGTGTGTCCAAGGCCTCTTAGGAATAGGCAAGGGCAACAATAATCCACTAGCCCGAGAACAACAAGGCTTGGCCCGAGCACAAACGTCACAAGACTGCACAAAGCCTCGCACATCTCGTGACAGGGAAGGCCACCAGAAGGATCTTGCCACCAAATCCCTGGTACCAAAAATTCCAGGATGACCTGCCAATGCAGAAGAATGTACCTCAGAGATGACTCTACTGGTCCAATCATCAGGAACAAACAACCTATCAGGCGGACAACGATCCGGTCTATCCGCCTGAAACTCCTGCAAGGCCCGCCGCAGGTCTGGAGAAACGGCTGACAAGATAACTCCCTCCTTAAGAATACCTGTGGGGTCAGAGTTGCCGGGTGAATCAGGCTCAAAACTCCTAGAAAGGGCATCCGCCTTAACATTCTTAGAACCCGGTAGGTACGATACCACAAAATTAAACCGAGAGAAAAATAATGACCAGCGCGCCTGTCTAGGATTCAGGCGCCTGGCGGTCTCAAGATAGATCAAATTTTTGTGGTCAGTCAATACCACCACCTGATGTCTGGCCCCCTCGAGCCAATGGCGCCACTCCTCAAACGCCCACTTCATGGCCAAAAGCTCCCGATTCCCAACATCATAATTCCGCTCAGCGGGCGAAAATTTACGGGAAAAGAAGGCACGAGGCCTCATCACGGCGCAGTCAGAACTTTTCTGCGACAACACTGCCCCAGCCCCGATCTCAGAAGCGTCGACCTCAACCTGAAAAGGAAGAGTCACATCAGGCTGACGCAACACAGGGGCAGAAGAAAAACGGCGCTTAAGCTCCTGAAAGGCCTCCACAGCATCAGGGGACCAATTAGCAACATCAGCACCCTGTCTAGTCAAATCGGTCAATGGCTTAACGACATCCGAAAAACCAGAAATAAATCTATAGCACAATCGCACTCACGGTGCGGAGGTAGTGAACCCAGCTTGGGTTCTTCAAAGACGTCACGATAATCAGACAGGAACTCAGGGATTTCAGAGGGAATAGATGATGAAATGGACACCAAAGGTACGTCCCCATGAGTCCCCTTACATCCCCAGCTCAACACAGACATAGCTCTCCAGTCAAGGACTGGGTTGTGAGACTGCAGCCATGGCAATCCCAGCACCAAATCATCATGTAGATTATACAGCACCAGAAAACGAATAGTCTCCTGGTGATCCGGATTAATACACATAGTCACTTGTGTCCAGTATTGTGGTTTATTATTAGCCAATGGGGTGGAGTCAATCCCCTTCAGAGGAATAAGAGTCTCCAAAGGCTCTAAATCATACCCACAACGATTGGCAAAGGACCAATCCATAAGACTCAAAGCGGCGCCAGAGTCGATATAGGCGTCCGTAGTAATAGATGACAAAGAGCAAATCAGGGTCACAGACAAAATAAATTTAGACTGTAAAGTGCCAATGGGAACGGATTTATCAAGCTTTTTAGTACGCTTAAAGCATGCTGATATAACATGAGTAGAATCCCCACAATAGAAACACAACCCATTTTTCCGTCTAAAATTCTGCCGCTCGCTTCTGGACAGAATTCTATCACACTGCATGTTTTCTGGCGTCTTCTCAATGGACACCGCCAGATGGTGCACTGGTTTGCGCTCCCGCAGACGCCTATCGATCTGAATGGCCATTGTCATGGACTCATTCAGACTTGCAGGCACAGGGAACCCCACCATAACATCCTTAATGGCATCAGAAAGACCCTCTCTGAAAGTAGCCGCCAAGGCACACTCATTCCACTGAGTAAGCACAGACCATTTACGGAATTTTTGGCAGTAAATTTCAGCTTCATCTTGCCCCTGCGATAGGGACATCAAAGTTTTTTCTGCCTGAAGTTCCAAATGAGGTTCCTCATACAGCAAGCCCAAGGCCAGAAAAAACGCATCCACATTGCGCAACGCAGGATCCCCTGGTGCCAATGCAAAAGCCCAATCTTGAGGGTCGCCGCGGAGCAAGGAAATCACAATCCCAACCTGCTGTGCAGGGTCTCCAGCAGAACGAGATTTCAGGGACAAAAATAACTTACAATTATTTCTAAAATTCTGAAAGCTAGATCTATTCCCTGAGAAGAATTCCGGCAAAGGAATTCTCGGCTCTGATACCGGAGCATGAACAACAAAATCCTGCAAACTTTGCACTTTCGTGGCGAGATTATTCAAACCTGCAGTTACACTCTGTAGATCCATTATAGACAGGTGAACATAGAGCCATTCAAAGATTAGAAGGAGAGAGAAAAAAAAGAAAGACTGCAGCATAGACAGACTGGCAAGTGATCCAATTAAGAGCACACTAACTACTAGAGAAAAAAAAAAAAAAAAAAAAAAAATTTTCAGCAGACTTCTTATTTCTCTCCTTTCTCAGCCAAGGATTTTAACCCTTTAGTGGGCCGGTCAAACTGTCATGATTGCCATGGCCAGAGAACTAGCATAAGCCTCAATAGGAACAAGCTCTTGGAAGATGTAACTATACTGACCATGAACTAAACCTACCGCATCATCTAGAAGTAGCCAGGTAGCATGTCCTACTTTTTATCCCTATATGCCCAGCGCCGGCCGGAGAACTAAATAATGCTAGCAGAGGGAAATAGTTTTAGCAAATTTGAGGTCCGCTTTCTAGATAGCAGAAGACAGAAAGCATACTTTCATGGTCAGTAGAAAACCCTAACAAAACACATCCAGAAATTACTTTAGGACTCTGGCATTAACTCATAATACCAGAGTGGCAATTCCTGATCAACAAGAGCTTTCCAGACACAGTAATGAAACTGCAGCTGTGAACTGGAACCAAAATACAAAAACAAAACATGGACGAATGTCCAACTTATCTAGTAGATGTCTGGGAGCAGGAACAAGCACAGAGAGGCTTCTGATAACATTGTTGACCGGCAAGCATCTAACAGAGAAGCCAGGTTATATAGCGACACCCAGATCTAATCAGAACAGGTGAACAGGGAAGATGATGTCACAAGTTCAATTCCACCAGTAGCCACCGGGGGAGCCCAGAATCCAAATTCACAACAGCCAACACGACGACGGCGGTTAGCAAACTGCTGAGTCCTCTCCTGGGACAATTCCAAATTATCCACCACTTGTCCCCAAATCTGATGCAACCGATCCACTACCGCATCCACTCCAGGACAATCCGAAGATTCAACCTGACCAGATGAAAAACGCCGATGAAACCCTGAATTGCAAAAGAAAGGAGAAACCAAAGTGGCAGAACTAGCCCGATTATTAAGAGCAAACTCCGCCAACGGCAGAAAGGCAAACCAATCATCCTGATCCGCAGACACAAAACACCTCAAATAAGTCTCCAAAGTTTGATTAGTTCGCTCCGTCTGGCCATTGGTCTGAGGATGGAATGCAGACGAAAAAGACAAATCAATGCCCAACCTGGCACAGACTGCCCGCCAAAATCTAGACACGAACTGGGTACCCCTGTCAGAAACGATGTTTTCCGGAATACCATGCAGGCGAACCACATTTTGAAAAAACAGAGGGACCAACTCAGATGAGGAAGGCAACTTAGGCAATGGCACCAAATGAACCATTTTAGAAAAACGGTCACACACCACCCAGATGACAGACATCTTCTGAGAAACAGGTAGGTCCGAGGTAAAGTCCATAGAGATGTGCGTCCAAGGCCTCTTCGGAATAGGCAAGGGCAACAACAACCCACTAGCCCTAGAACAACAAGGCTTGGCCCGAGCACACACATCGCAAGACTGCACAAAAACACGCACATCTCGAGACAGGGAAGGCCACCAGAAGGATCTAGCCACCAAATCTCTGGTGCCAAAAATTCCCGGATGACCTGCCAGAGTAGAAGAATGAACTTCCGAGATGACTCTAGTGGTCCACTCGTCAGGAACAAACAGTCTACCAGACGGACAACGATCAGGTCTATCCGCCTGAAATTCTTGCAAAGCACGTCGCAAATCAGGAGAGACAGCAGACAAAACCACTCCATCCTTAAGGACACCAGCAGGTTCAGAATTCCCAGGAGAGTCAGGCTCAAAACTCCTAGAAAGAGCATCTGCCTTCACATTCCTAGAACCCGGTAAGTACGAGACCACAAAATTAAACCGGGAAAAGAACGACCAACGTGCCTGTCTAGGATTCAGGCGCCTGGCAGACTCCAAATAAATTAAATTCTTGTGATCAGTCAAAACTACCACTTGATGTTTGGCACCCTCAAGCCAATGACGCCACTCCTCAAATGCCCACTTCATGGCCAAAAGCTCCCGATTACCAACATCATAGTTTCGCTCGGCGGCAGAAAATTTTCGCGAAAAGAACGCACAAGCTCTCATCACTGAGCAGTCGGGACTTTTCTGCGACAAAACCGCCCCCGCTCCAATCTCGGAAGCATCGACCTCAACCTGAAAGGGAAGGGAAACATCAGGCTGGCGCAACACAGGGGCAGACAAAAAGCGGCGCTTAAGCTCCCGAAAGGCCTCCACAGCAGCAGGGGACCAATTGGCAACATCAGCACCCTTTTTAGTCAAATCCGTCAGAGGTTTAGCAACGCCAGAAAAACCAGCTATAAATCGACGATAAAAATTAGCAAAGCCCAAGAATTTCTGGAGACTCTTCAGAGAAGTAGGCTGCGTCCAGTCGTAAATAGCCCGAACCTTGACAGGGTCCATCTCAATAGAAGAAGGGGAAAAAATGTACCCCAAAAAGGAAATCTTTTGAACCCCAAAAACACACTTTGAACCCTTTACACACAAAGAATTCTCCTGCAAAACCTGAAAAACCCTCCTGACCTGCTGAACATGAGACTCCCAGTCATCAGAAAAAATCAAAATATCATCCAAGTACACTATCATAAATTTATCCAAATATTCACGGAAAATATCATGCATTAAGGACTGAAAGACAGAAGGTGCATTAGAAAGGCCGAAAGGCATTACCAAATACTCAAAATGGCCCTCAGGCGTATTAAATGCGGTTTTCCACTCATCCCCCTGCTTAATTTGCACCAAATTATACGCCCCACGAAGATCAATCTTAGAGAACCACTTAGCCCCCCTTATGCGAGCAAACAAATCAGTCAGCAAAGGCAACGGATACTGATATTTGACAGTAATTTTATTCAGGAGTCGATAATCAATACAAGGCCTCAGAGAGCCATCCTTTTTAGAGACAAAGAAAAAACCGGCTCCTAAAGGTGATGAAGAAGGACGAATATGTCCCTTTTCCAGGGACTCCTTAATATACTCGCGCATAGCAGCATGTTCAGGTACAGATAGGTTAAACAAACGACCCTTTGGAAATTTACTGCCAGGAATCAGATCTATGGCGCAATCACAATCCCTGTGAGGAGGGAGTGAACCAATCTTAGGCTCTTCAAAAATATCACGATAATCAGACAAAAATGCCGGAATCTCAGATGGAATAGATGACGAAATGGGCACCATAGGAGTGTCCCCATGAGCCCCCCGACATCCCCAGCTTAACACAGACATAGCTTTCCAGTCAAGGACTGGGTTATGAGACTGTAACCATGGTAATCCAAGCACCAAAACATCATGTAAATTGTACAACACAAGGAAGCGAATCACCTCCTGATGGTCTGGAGTCATACGCATAGTCACTTGCATCCAGAACTGTGGTTTATTACAAGCCAAAGGTGTAGAATCAATACCCTTCAGAGGTATAGGGACTTCCAGAGGCTCTAAATCAAACCCACAGCGCCTGGCAAAGGACCAGTCCATAAGACTCAGAGCGGCGCCAGAGTCCACATAGGCATCCACGGTAATAACTGATAATAAACAAATCAAGGTTACAGACAAAATAAATTTGGACTGTAAAGTGCCAATTGAAATAGACTTGTCAACCTTCCTAGTACGTTTAGAGCATGCCGATATAACATGAGCAGAATCACCACAATAGAAGCATAACCCATTTTTACGCCTATAATTCTGCCGCTCGCTTCTGGACATAATTCTGTCACATTGCATTTTCTCTGGCGTCTCTTCAGAAGATACCGCCAAATGGTGCACGGGTTTGCGCTCCCGCAAACGCCGATCAATCTGAATTGCCATTGTCATGGACTCATTCAGACCTGTAGGCGCAGGGAACCCGACCATAACATCTTTAACGGCATCAGAAAGGCCCTCTCTGAAATTTGCCGCTAAGGCGCACTCATTCCACTGAGTAAGCACAGACCATTTACGAAATTTTTGGCAGTATATCTCAGCTTCATCTTGCCCTTGAGATAGGGCTATCAAAGCATTTTCAGCTTGAATCTCCAAATTAGGTTCCTCATAAAGCAACCCTAAAGCCAGGAAAAACGCATCCACATTGAGCAACGCAGGATCCCCTGGTGCCAATGAAAATGCCCAATTTTGAGGGTCACCTCGCAGCAAAGAAATTACAATCTTAACCTGCTGGACAGGATCTCCTGAGGAGTGAGGTCTGAGAGAAAGGAATAATTTACAATTATATTTGAAATTCAGAAACCGAGATCTATCTCCGGAAAACACCTCTGGTGTAGGGATTTTAGGTTCAGAAATAGGAGTATGCATAACAAAATCTTGTAAATTTTGAACCTTCGTAGCAAGATTATTTAAACCTGCAGCCAAACTCTGAGGATCCATCTTTAAACAGGTGAGCTCAGAGCCATTCAAGGATTATAAGGAGAGAAAGGCAAAGGCAGTAATTAGAGCTGAAATACAACTGATCCAACTATGGAGCAAGCATAGGGAAAAAGAAAAAAAAAAAAAAAAATTACAGACTTCCTTTTTCTCTCCTTTCTTCTGCCAATAAGTTTAACACATGGCCGGTCATACTGTCATGGTTCCCAATGGCAAGGGAACGTAAGAAACATATAAATAACGAACGAGCTCTCGGGTGATGGAAACTCGAGTTGACCGTGAGCTAAATCTACCACACAACTAATAGTAGCCAGGGAGCATACCTACGGCTTCCTAAATGCCACGCGCCAGCCGGAGGACTAACTAAGCCTGGTAGAGGAAGAAACAGACCTGGCTTACCTCTAGGGAAATACCCCAAAAGATGATAGCAGCCCCCCACATGTAATAACGGTGAAATAAGAGGAAAAGACATACACAGTATGAAAGTAGATTTAGCAAAGAGAGGTCCACTTACTAGATAGCAGAAGGATACAAAAGAGGACTTCACGGTCAACTGAAAACCCTTTCAAAAAACCATCCTGAAATTACTTTAAGACTCCTGTGTCAACTCATGACACAGGAGTGGCAATTTCAGCCCGCAAGAGCTTCCAGCTACAGAGAATTACAAAACTGCAAACTGGACTAAAGATACAAAACAAAAGGACAAAGTCCACTTAGCTGATCAGCAGACTAGTAGCAGGAACATGCAACCGAAGGCTCTGGTTACAATGATGACCGGCAAGGAAATGACTGGAGAGCAAGGCTAAATAGGAAACTCCCAAACGCTGATGGAAGCAGGTGAACAGAAGCAGCAAAGTGCAAACAAGTCACCAGTACCACCAGCAACCACCAGGGGAGCCCAAAAAGCGGATACACAACAGAGACAAGTGACGTAGATTTGCCTGTAACTGCCCCTCAAACCAGCACAACCGCAGATTTGACAACTGGAACTTTGACCCACATGGCGGATTATGCCTTACATATACTCAAAAGGGACCCACGCATTATTAAAATGATGACCGATGACGATTACTGGTTGGCCTGCCTCCTTGATCCTCGCTATAAAGGCAAATTGCAAAATATTATGCCACATGAGAACCTCGAACAAATATTAGCAACCAAACAAGCAACTCTTGTAGACCGTTTGATTCAGGCATTCCCAGCACACAGCGCCGGTGATGGTTCTCACACGAGCTGCAGGGGGCTACAGGGCAGAGGTGTTAGGCCATGTGCACACGTTCAGGATTTTTTTTCATTAAAAATGCGGAATTGCGGGGATTCCGCACACCTAGGAGTCTGTTATGACCCCAATGGCGAGGGTCTCAGAGGTACGTGGAAGTCTGCAGAATACAAAAATCCAGCTCACAGGGCAGTGGTAACTGGGTTGACCATATATCTACTCCTAACGCCAACACTAGAAGTAGCCGGGGATCATTCCTACGTTGATTCTAGATGACACGCTCCAGCCGGAGAATCTAGCTACCCCTAGTAGAGGAAAACAAAAGACCTTTCTTGCCTCCAGAGAAGGGGACCCCAAAGCTGGATAGAAGCCCCCCACAAATAATAACGGTGAGGTAAGAGGAAATGACAAACACAGAAATGAACCAGGTTTAGCACAGAGAGGCCCGCTTACTGATAGCAGAATAAAGAAAGGTAACTTATATGGTCAACAAAAACCCTATCAAAATCCACACTGGAAATTCAAGAACCCCCGAACCGTCTAACGGTCCGGGGGGAGAACACCAGCCCCCTAGAGCTTCCAGCAAAGGTCAGGATATAGATTTGGAACAAGCTGGACAAAAATACAAAACCAAAACAAATAGCAAAAAGCAAAAGGCAGACTTAGCTGATATAACTGGAACCAGGATCAGTAGACAAGAGCACAGCAGACTAGCTCTGATAACTACGTTGCCAGGCATTGAACTGAAGGTCTAGGGAGCTTATATAGCAACACCCCTAACTAACGACCCAGGTGCGGATAAAAGGAATGACAGAAAAACCAGAGTCAAAAAACTAGTAACCACTAGAGGGAGCAAAAAGCAAATTCACAACAGTACCCCCCCCTTAGTGAGGGGTCACCGAACCCTCACCACGACCACCAGGGCGATCAGGATGAGCGGCATGAAAGGCACGAACTAAATCGGCCGCATGAACATCAGAGGCGACCACCCAGGAATTATCCTCCTGACCATAGCCCTTCCACTTGACCAGGTACTGAAGCCTCCGCCTGGAGAGGCGAGAATCCAAGATCTTCTCCACCACGTACTCCAACTCGCCCTCAACCAACACCGGAGCAGGAGGCTCAGCAGAAGGAACTACAGGCACAATGTACCGCCGCAACAAGGACCTATGAAATACATTGTGAATAGCAAACGACACAGGAAGATCCAGACGAAAAGATACAGGATTAAGGATTTCCAATATCGTGTAAGGCCCAATAAAACGAGGTTTAAATTTGGGAGAGGAGACCTTCATAGGAACAAAGCGGGAAGAAAGCCATACCAAATCCCCAACGCGTAGTCGGGGACCCACACCGCGGCGGCGGTTGGCAAAGCGCTGAGCCCTCTCCTGTGACAACTTCAAGTTGTCCACCACATGATTCCAGATCCGCTGCAACCTATCTACCACAGAATCCACCCCAGGACAGTCAGAAGGCTCCACATGACCCGAAGAAAAGCGAGGATGGAAACCAGAGTTGCAGAAAAAAGGCGAAACCAAGGTGGCGAAACTAGCCCGATTATTAAGGGCAAACTCAGCCAACGGCAAGAATGTCACCCAATCGTCCTGATCAGCAGAGACAAAACACCTCAAATAAGCCTCCAAAGTCTGATTGGTTCGCACCGTCTGTCCATTAGTCTGAGGATGGAAAGCAGACGAAAACGACAAATCAATGCCCATCCTACTACAAAAGGATCGCCAGAACCTAGAAACGAACTGGGATCCTCTGTCTGACACAATATTCTCAGGGATGCCGTGCAAACGAACCACGTTCTGGAAAAACACAGGAACCAGATCGGAAGAGGAAGGCAGCTTAGGCAAAGGAACCAAATGGACCATCTTGGAGAAGCGATCACATATCACCCAGATAACGGACATGCCCTGAGATAGCGGAAGATCAGAAATGAAATCCATGGAGATATGTGTCCAAGGTCTCTTCGGGACAGGCAAGGGCAAGAGCAAACCGCTGGCACGAGAACAGCAAGGCTTAGCTCGAGCACAAGTCCCACAGGACTGCACAAATGACCGCACATCCCTTGACAAGGAAGGCCACCAAAAGGACCTGGCCACCAGATCTCTGGTGCCAAAAATTCCCGGGTGACCTGCCAACACCGAGGAATGAACCTCGGAAATGACTCTGCTGGTCCATTTATCCGGGACAAACAGTCTGTCAGGTGGACAAGACTCAGGCCTATCAGCCTGAAATCTCTGCAACACACGTCGCAGATCCGGAGAAATAGCTGACAAGATAACTCCATCTTTAAGAATACCAACAGGATCAGCGACTCCAGGAGCATCAGGCACAAAGCTCCTAGAAAGAGCATCGGCCTTCACATTCTTTGAACCTGGTAAATACGAGACAACAAAATCAAAGCGGGAGAAAAACAATGACCAGCGGGCCTGTCTCGGATTAAGGCGTTTAGCAGACTCGAGATACATCAGATTTTTGTGATCAGTCAAGACCACCACACGATGCTTAGCACCCTCGAGCCAATGACGCCACTCCTCAAATGCCCATTTCATGGCCAACAACTCCCGATTGCCCACATCATAATTTCGCTCGGCAGGCGAAAACTTCCTGGAGAAAAAGGCACAAGGTTTCATAACAGAGCAACCAGGGCCTCTCTGCGACAAAACGGCCCCTGCTCCAATCTCTGAAGCATCCACCTCAACCTGAAAGGGAAGTGAGACATCGGGCTGGCACAAAACAGGCGCCGAAGTAAACCGGCGCTTCAACTCCTGGAAAGCCTCCACGGCAGCAGGAGCCCAGTTAGCTACATCGGAGCCCTTCTTGGTCATATCCGTCAACGGTTTCACAATGCTAGAAAAATTAGCGATAAAACGACGGTAGAAGTTAGCGAAACCCAAGAACTTCTGAAGACTCTTAACCGACGAGGGCTGAGTCCAATCAAGAATAGCTCGGACCTTGACTGGGTCCATCTCCACAGCAGAAGGGGAAAAAATGAACCCCAAAAAGGGAACCTTCTGTACACCAAAGAGACACTTTGAGCCCTTGACAAACAAAGAATTTTCACGCAAAATTTTAAAGACCAACCTGACCTGCTCCACATGCGAATCCCAATCATCAGAAAAAACCAAAATATCATCCAGATAAACAATCAAAAATTTATCCAGATACTTCCGGAAAATGTCATGCATAAAGGACTGAAAAACTGAAGGCGCATTGGAGAGCCCAAAAGGCATCACCAAGTACTCAAAATGACCTTCGGGCGTATTGAATGCGGTTTTCCATTCATCACCTTGCTTAATGCGCACAAGGTTGTACGCACCACGAAGGTCTATCTTGGTGAACCACTTGGCACCTTTAATCCGGGCAAACAAGTCAGACAACAGCGGTAAAGGATACTGAAATTTGACAGTGATCTTATTTAAAAGCCGATAATCAATACAAGGTCTCAAAGATCCGTCCTTTTTTGCCACAAAAAAGAATCCCGCACCAAGGGGGGAAGAAGACGGACGAATATGTCCTTTCTCCAGAGACTCCCTGATATATGAACGCATAGCGGTATGTTCAGGTACCGACAGATTAAACAGTCTTCCCTTAGGAAATTTACTGCCTGGGATCAAATCTATAGCACAGTCACAGTCCCTATGAGGAGGCAGTGCACTGGACTCAGACTCACTGAAGACATCCTGATAATCAGACAAATACTCCGGAACTTCCGAAGGCGTAGAAGAAGCAATAGACACAGGCAGGGAATCCCCATGAATACCACGACAGCCCCAACTTGAGACTGACATAGCCTTCCAGTCCAGGACTGGATTATGGGTCTGTAACCATGGCAGCCCTAAAACAACCAAATCATGCATTTTATGTAAAACCAGGAAACGTATCACCTCGCGGTGTTCAGGAGTCATGCACATGATAACCTGTGTCCAATACTGCGGTTTATTTGCTGCCAATGGCGTAGCATCAATACCCCTAAGAGGAATAGGATTTTCTAATGGTTCAAGAGTAAAACCACAGTGCTTAGCAAATGACAGATCCATAAGACTCAGGGCAGCACCTGAATCTACAAACGCCATGACAGGATAAGACGACAGTGAGCAAATCAAAGTTACAGACAGAATAAATTTAGGTTGCAAATTACCAACGGTGACAGGACTAACAACCTTAGCTATACGTTTAGAGCATGCTGAGATAACATGTGTAGAATCACCACAGTAGTAGCACAAGCCATTCCGGCGTCTATGAATTTTCCGCTCATTTCTAGTCAGGATTCTATCACATTGCATTAAATCAGGTGTCTGTTCAGACAACACCATGAGGGAATTTGCGGTTTTTCTATCACATTGCACCGAATTAGGTGTCTGTTCAGACAACACCATGAGGGAATTTGCGGTTTTGCGCTCCCGCAACCGCCGGTCAATTTGAATAGCCAGTGCCATAGTATCATTGAGACCTGTGGGAATGGGAAAACCCACCATAACATTCTTAATGGCTTCAGATAGGCCATTTCTAAAATTAGCGGCCAGTGCACACTCGTTCCAATGTGTCAGCACGGACCATTTCCGAAATTTTTGGCAATACACTTCAGCCTCGTCCTGCCCCTGAGACATAGCCAGCAAGGCCTTTTCTGCCTGAATCTCAAGATTGGGTTCCTCATAAAGTAAACCGAGCGCCAGAAAAAACGCATCAATATCAGCCAATGCCGGATCTCCTGGCGCCAGCGAAAAAGCCCAATCCTGAGGGTCGCCCCGTAAGAACGAAATAACTATTTTTACTTGCTGAGCAGAGTCTCCAGATGAACAGGGTCTCAGGGACAAAAACAATTTACAATTATTCACAAAATTCCTAAACTTAAACCTGTCTCCGGAAAACAGTTCAGGAATCGGTATTTTAGGTTCTGACCTAGGATTTCTGATAACATAGTCTTGTATGCCCTGCACACGAGTAGCCAGCTGGTCCACACTTGTAATCAAGGTCTGGACATTCATGTCTGCAGCAAGCATAGCCACTCTGAGGTAAAGGGGAAGAAGAAAGAAAAAAAAAAAAACTCAGAATCTTCTTTCTTATAATCCCTCTTCTGCAACGCATTAAACATTTAATACTGGCCTGGCAAACTGTTATGACCCCAATGGCGAGGGTCTCAGAGGTACGTGGAAGTCTGCAGAATACAAAAATCCAGCTCACAGGGCAGTGGTAACTGGGTTGACCATATATCTACTCCTAACGCCAACACTAGAAGTAGCCGGGGATCATTCCTACGTTGATTCTAGATGACACGCTCCAGCCGGAGAATCTAGCTACCCCTAGTAGAGGAAAACAAAAGACCTTTCTTGCCTCCAGAGAAGGGGACCCCAAAGCTGGATAGAAGCCCCCCACAAATAATAACGGTGAGGTAAGAGGAAATGACAAACACAGAAATGAACCAGGTTTAGCACAGAGAGGCCCGCTTACTGATAGCAGAATAAAGAAAGGTAACTTATATGGTCAACAAAAACCCTATCAAAATCCACACTGGAAATTCAAGAACCCCCGAACCGTCTAACGGTCCGGGGGGAGAACACCAGCCCCCTAGAGCTTCCAGCAAAGGTCAGGATATAGATTTGGAACAAGCTGGACAAAAATACAAAACCAAAACAAATAGCAAAAAGCAAAAGGCAGACTTAGCTGATATAACTGGAACCAGGATCAGTAGACAAGAGCACAGCAGACTAGCTCTGATAACTACGTTGCCAGGCATTGAACTGAAGGTCTAGGGAGCTTATATAGCAACACCCCTAACTAACGACCCAGGTGCGGATAAAAGGAATGACAGAAAAACCAGAGTCAAAAAACTAGTAACCACTAGAGGGAGCAAAAAGCAAATTCACAACAGGAGTCCATTGATCTGCTTACTTCCCGCACGGGGCTGTGCACACCATGCGGGAAGTAAGCAGATTATGTGCGGTTGGTACCCAGGGTGGAGGAGAGGAGACTCTCCTCCACGCACTGGGCACCATATAATTGGTCAAAAATAAAAGAATTAAAATAAAAAATAGTCCTATACTCACCCTTGATGTCTGCATGCTGCCGCTTCGGTTCCTATAGCTGCTGTGCGGTGAAGGACCTGTGATGACGTCACTGTCTTGTGATTGGTCGCGAGCGGTCATGTGGCCGCTCACGTGACCGCTCACATGACCGCGACGTCATGGAAGGTCCTGCGCGCACAGCAGCTATAGGAAGAGGAACGGATGCCGCTGAGGAGATGTCTGGGTGAGTATAAGCATTTTTTTTATTTTTTTAATTATTTTTAAACATTCTATCTTTTACTATAGATGCTGCATAAGCTGCATCTATAGTAAAAAGTTGGTCACACTTGTCAAACAGTATGTTTGACAAGTGTGACCAACCTGTCAGTCAGTTTTTCAAGCGATGCTACAGATCGCTTGGAAAACTTTACCATTCTGCAAGCTAATTACGCCTGCAGAATGCTAAAAAAAACGCGAAAAAAACAGAAAAAAAACGCAAAAAAAAAATGCGGATTTCTTGCAGAAAATTTCCGGTTTTCTTCAGGAAATTTCTGCAAGAAATCCGGACGTGTGCACATACCCTTAGAGGTGCACAAATCAGAAGTGGCGTTGGACAGAGGGGTTTTCTGACCAGGTTGTGGAGTGATTTCGCAATGACCGCAGACAGGACAGGTACTGCAGCATCTATTCAAAGTGACAGGAGACAACATTTGTCCAGTAGGGTTACTAACTATTTTTCAGCCCTTATCGATGTTCTCCCTCAACTGTCATTCCCATTTGATTACTGGGCATCCAAATTAGACACCTGGCCTGAATTGGCAGAATATGCATTGCAGGAGCTTGCTTGCCCAGCAGCTAGTGTGCTATCAGAAAGAGTATTCAGTGCTGCTGGTTCAATATTAACCAAAAAAAGGACTCGTCTGGCTACCCAAAATGTTGATGATCTAACCTTCATTAAAATGAACCACTCCTGGATTTCAAATTATTTTGCCCCACCTTTCCCGGCTGACACCTAGCTTTCCTATAAAAAGGTCTTGCTTGTGGACTGGTCTTACTGAGTGTTCCAATCTCTTAATTTGCAGCAGCTGTTTTTCCAGCATACATGTTTACACCTCCCTAAATGGGAAAACTCCCCCCATGGGGCCGTGGTCTCGCCACTTGGCACAAGCACCCGTTAGAGTGCCGTTTGTCTGAAGAGGTGGGTGTGCCCTCTTTTGGTCGACGGCACTGCCACTGGGTCCCTCATAGTACAATATAGTGTCTCTGGCGGTGGTGGCACGCACCCAACGTCAGACACACTCTTGTAACATGAGGGGCCCTGGGCCTGTACCGCCGGCCACAAGAGAGTTCCCCCCCAGCTCAAACTGTGCTCTTCCACGTGCAAAATTATCTCTCACAGCTCCAACAATGTTTAGTCTATGCGCTGACATCCTTCAATGCCTGGCACTGACAATACCAATTTGTTGACATGTATGATGCTAGTTAAAATAGTCAGGGTCAGTGTCTTATATTGATACCAGTAAATACTTAGTGCCAAATTACTATGTCTGAAACTCAGCAGAGAAACCCACCCCTGTACCTAAGTATGCCACACTTTTGTTTTTTTGTTTTGTTGTATTGCGAGACATTAACATCTATTTATTTTTTGGGAGTACTAACTGTGTCAGACACTCCTTCCAATCATCCTCCGCTGACCACACCAATGCTGCCTGTGTACCCATGTAACCTATTTAAAACTGCATAGAGCCTATTTTATTATTTTAGGCCTAGTAAGTCTGTCTGCGGTCCCTCCTTGCAATCGTCCTCCGCTGACCACACCAATGCTGCCTGTGTACCCCTGCGAGATAACTCTAAGTGCATTGAGCCTATTTTTATTTATTTTAGGCCTAGTAAGTCTGTCTGTGGTCCCTCTTGCAATCGTCCTCCGCTGACCACACCAATGCTGCTTGTGTATCCATGTAACCTATTTAAATCTGCATAGAGCCTGCTTTTTTTATTTTAGGCCTAGTAAGTCTGTCTGCGGTCCCTCCTTGCAATCGTCCTCCGCTGACCACAACAATGCTGCCTGTGTACCCATGTAACCTATTTAAAACTGCATAGAGCCTATTTTATTATTTTAGGCCTACTAAGTCTGTCTGCGGTCCCTCCTTGCAATCATCCTCCGCTGACCACACCAATGCTGCCTGTGTACCCCTGCGAGATAACTCTAAGTGCATTGAGCCTATTTTTATTTATTTTAGGCCTAGTAAGTCTGTGTGCGGTCCCTCCTTGCAATCGTCCTCCGCTGACCACACCAATGCTGCCTGTGTACCCATGTAACCTATTTAAAACTGCATAGAGCCTATTTTATTATTTTAGGCCTAGTAAGTCTGTCTGCGGTCCCTCCTTGCAATCGTCCTCCGCTGACCACACCAATGCTGCCTGTGTATCCATGTAACCTATTTAAAACTGCATAGAGCCTGCTTTTTTATTTTAGGCCTAGTAAGTCTGTCTGCGGTCCCTCCTTGCAATCGTCCTCCGCTGACCACACCAATGCTGCCTGTGTACCCCTGCGAGATAACTCTAAGTGCCTTGAGCCTATTTTTATTTATTTTAGGCCTAGTAAGTCTGTCTGCGGTCCCTCCTTGCAATCGTCCTCCGCTGACCACACCAATGCTACCTGTGTACCCATGTAACCTATTTAAAACTGCATAGAGCCTATTTTATTATTTTAGGCCTAGTAAGTCTGTTTGCAGTCCCTCCTTGCAATAGTTGTTTTGAATTCCGTTCTTGAACTCCCTCCTGTGGTCATGAATGTTACTTTGGCGAGTTCTGTCCATGGACTCCCTCTGGTGGCTGTGAGTGGAACTGCTGGTTCTGAAGTTGCCTCCTCAGCTGCCCTCGTTTGCGGCTGGGTTGGCTTCTCTATTTAACTCCACTCAGATCGTTACTCCATGCCAGCTGTCAATGTATTAGCACTGGTTCAGAATCTCTCTCGGATCTTTCTGATGACCTGTCTACTCCAGCAGAAGCTAAGTCCCTGCTAGTTCATTTGTTGTTCATATTGTACTGAATATATTTCTTAGTACTTGCTAAGTTCTAGTCCAGCTTGCTAACATGATATTGCCTAGCTAGCTGGAAGCTCTGGGTTGCAGAGTGGCACCTCCGCACCGTGAGTCGGTGCGGGGGTCTTTTTGCACACACTGCGTGGCTTTTTGTAGTTTTTTGTGCTGACCGCATAGATCCCTTTCCTATCCTCAGTCTATCTAGTAAGTCTGGCCTCCTTTGCTGAAACCTGTTTCATCCCTGTGTTTGTGACTTTCCTCTTAACTCACAGTTAATATATGTGGGGGGCTGCCTTTACCTTTGGGGAATTTTCTCTGAGGCAAGGTAAGGCTTATTTTTCTATCTTTAGGGGTAGTTAGCTCTTAGGCTGTGAAGAGGCGTCTAGGGAGAGTTAGGTATGCTCCACAGCTATTTCTAGTGTGTGTGTTATAGGATTAGGATTTGCGGTCAGCAGAGTTCCCACTTCCCAGAGCTCGTCCTGTCTTCTAGTTTAACCATCAGGTCATTCCAGGTGCACCTAACCAACAGGTCCATAACAGTACAGCTGTCCCACAAAGTGTTAATGCATCTCAATAGAGGGATAAGAGAAGTTCTGAGACCATTTTTTTTTCTCTGCAGTGTGTTTTGTCTTTCTTTTCCCCTTAACCTCTGGGTGGTTCAGGGCTCAGGTGTAGATATGGACATTCAAGGTCTGTCCTCTTGTGTTGATCACCTCACTGCGAGGGTACAAAGCATTCAAGATTATGTAGTTCAGAATCCTATGTTAGAGCCTAGAATTCCAATTCCTGATTTGTTTTTTGGAGATAGATCTACATTTCTGAATTTGAAAAATAATTGTAAACTGTTTCTTGCTTTGAAACCCCGCTCCTCTGGTGACCCCATTCAGCAAGTAAAAATCATTATTTCTTTGTTACGTGGCGACCCACAGGACTGGGCATTCTCCCTTGCGCCAGGAGATCCTGCATTGCTTAGTGTAGATGCGTTTTTTTTGGCACTTGGATTGCTTTATGACGAACCTAACTCTGTGGATCAGGCAGAGAAAATCTTGCTAGCTTTGTGTCAAGGTCAGGATGAAGCGGAGGTATATTGCCAGAAGTTTAGAAAGTGGTCTGTGCTTACTCAATGGAATGAGTGTGCCCTTGCAGCAATTTTCAGAAAAGGTCTTTCTGAAGCCCTTAAGAATGTTATGGTGGGGTTTCCCACGCCTGCTGGTCTGAATGAATGAATGTCCTTGGCCATTCAGATCGATCGGCACTTGCGTGAGCGCAAGGTTGTGCGCCATTTGGCGGTGTCTGAGCAAAGGCCTGAGCCTGTGCAATGTGATAGGACTTTGACCAGAGCTGAACGGCAAGAACACAGACGTCAGAATGGGCTGTGTTTTTACTGTGGTGACCCCACTCATGCTATCTCTGATTGTCCTAAGAGCACTAAGCGGTTCGCGAGGTCCGTCACCATTGGTATTGTACAGCCTAAATTTCTTTTGTCCATTACTGTGATTTGCTCTTTGTCGTCCTACTCTGTTATGGCATTTGTGGACTCAGGCGCTGCCCTGAATTTGATGGACTTAGAGTTTGCCAGGCGCTGTGGTTTTTTCTTGGAGCCCTTGCAGTATCCTATTCCATTAAGGGGAATTGATGCTACACCTTTGGCCAAGAATAAGCCTCAGTACTGGACTCAGTTGACCATGTGCATGGCTCCTGCACATCAGGAAGATGTTCGCTTTTTGGTGTTGCATAATTTGCATGATGTGGTCGTGTTGGGTTTGCCATGGCTACAGGTCCATAATCCAGTACTGGATTGGAAATCAATGTCTGTGTCCAGTTAGGGTTGTCAAGGGGTACATGGTGACGTTCCGTTGTTGTCAATTTCTCCTTCTACTCCTTCTGAAGTCCCTGAGTTTTTGTCGGATTACCGAGATGTATTTGATGAGCCCAAATCCAGTGCCCTACCTCCTCATAGGGATTGTGATTGTGCTATTAATTTGATTCCTGGTAGTAAATTTCCTAAGGGACGACTTTTCAATTTATCTGTGCCGGAACACGCCGCTATGCGGAGTTATATAAAGGAGTCCTTGGAGAAAGGGCATATTCGCCCGTCGTCGTCACCGTTGGGAGCAGGGTTCTTTTTTGTGGCCAAGAAGGATGGTTCTCTGAGACCTTGTATAGATTACCGCCTTCTCAATAAAATCATGGTCAAATTTCAGTACCCTTTGCCTCTACTGTCTGATTTGGTTGCTTGGATTAAGGGGGCTAGTTGGTTCACCAAGATAGATCTTCGAGGGGCGTATAATCTGGTGCGTATTAAACAGGGCGATGAATGGAAAACAGCATTTAATACACCCGAGGGCCATTTTGAGTACCTGGTGATGCCATTCGGGCTTTCTAATGCTCCATCTGTGTTTCAGTCCTTTATGCATGACATCTTCCGAAAGTATTTGGATAGATTCATTATTGTATATTTGGATGATATTTTGGTCTTTTCAGATGATTGGGAGTCTCATGTGAAGCAGGTCAGAATGGTGTTCCAGGTTCTTCGTGCTAATTCTTTGTTTGTGAAGGGATCTAAATGTCTCTTCGGAGTTCAGAAGGTTTCCTTTTTGGGTTTCATTTTTTCCCCTTCTAATATCGAGATGGATCCTGTTAAAGTTCAGGCAATTTATGATTGGACTCAGCCTACATCTGTGAAGAGCCTTCAGAAATTCTTGGGCTTTGCTAATTTTTACCGTCGCTTCATCGCTAATTTTTCTAGTGTTGTTAAACCGTTGACTGATTTGACCAAGAAAGGTGCTGATGTGGTGAATTGGTCCTCTGCGGCCCTTGAGGCTTTTCGGGAGTTGAAACGTTGTTTCTCTTCGGCCCCTGTGTTGTGTCAGCCAGATGTTTCGCTCCCTTTTCAGGTCGAGGTTGATGCTTCTCAGATTGGAGCAGGGGCTGTTTTGTCTCAAAGATCTTCTGATGGCTCTGTGATGAAGCCATGTGCTTTCTTTTCTAGAAAGTTTTCGCCTGCTGAGCATAATTATGATGTTGGCAATCGGGAGTTGTTGGCTATGAAGTGGGCGTTCGAGGAGTGGCGACATTGGCTTGAGGGAGCCAAGCATCGCGTAGTGGTCTTAACGGATCACAAAAATCTGACTTATCTCGAGTCTGCTAAGCGGTTGAATCCTAGACAGGCTCGATGGTCGCTGTTTTTCTCCCGTTTCAATTTTGTGGTTTCATACCTTCCGGGTTCTAAGAATGTGAAGGCCGATGCCCTTTCAAGGAGTTTTGTGCATGATTCCCCGGGAGTTCCTGAGCCGGCTGGTATTCTCCAAGAGGGGGTAGTTCTGTCTGCCATCTCACCTGATTTGCGGCGGGCGCTGCAGGAGTTTCAGGCTGATAGACCTAACCGTTGTCCAGCAGAAAAACTGTTTGTCCCTGATAGATGGACTAGCAGAGTTATCTCTGAGGTTCATTGTTCGGTGTTGGCTGGTCATCCTGGGATTTTTGGTACCAGAGATTTGGTGGCTAGGTCCTTTTGGTGGCCTTCCTTGTCACGGGATGTGCGTTCTTTTGTGCAGTCTTGTGGGACTTGTGCTCGGGCCAAGCCCTGATGTTCTCGTGCCAGTGGGTTACTTTTGCCCTTGCCAGTCCCGAAAAGGCCTTGCACGCATGTTTCCATGGATTTTATTTCAGATCTCCCTGTCTCTCAAAGGATGTCGGTCATCTGGGTGGTTTGTGATCGCTTCTCTAAGATGGTCCATTTGGTACCCTTGCCTAAATTACCTTCCTCCTCTGATTTGGTTCCACTATTTTTCCAGCATGTGGTTCGTTTGCATGGCATTCCGGAGAACATCGTGTCGGACAGAGGTTCCCAGTTTGTTTCAAGGTTTTGGCGGTCCTTTTGTGCTAAGATGGGCATTGATTTGTCTTTCTCTTCTGCTTTCCATCCTCAGACAAATGGCCAAACCGAACGAACTAATCAGACTTTGGAGACCTATCTGAGATGCTTTGTTTCTGCTGATCAGGATGATTGGGTGACCTTCTTGCCATTGGCTGAGTTAGCCCTTAATAATCGGGCCAGTTTAGCTACCTTGGTTTCGCCTTTTTTTTGTAATTCTGGTTTTCATCCTTGTTTTTCTTCAGGGCAGGTTGAGCCTTCGGACTGTCCTGGTGTGGATTCTGTGGTGGACAGGTTGCAGCAAATTTGGACTCATGTAGTGGACAATTTGACATTGTCCCAGGAGAAGGCTCAACGTTTCGCCAACCGCCGTCGCTGTGTTGGTCCCCGACTTCGTGTTGGGGATTTGGTTTGGTTGTCGTCTCGTCATGTCCCTATGAAGGTTTCTTCTCCTAAGTTTAAGCCTTGTTTCATTGGTCCTTATAAGATTTCTGAAATTCTCAATCCTGTGTCGTTTCGTTTGGCCCTTCCAGCTTCTTTTGCCATCCATAATGTGTTCCATAGGTCGTTGTTGCGGAGATATGTGGCGCCTATGGTTCCCTCCGTTGACCCTCCTGCTCCGGTGTTGGTCGAGGGGGAGTTGGAGTATGTGGTGGAGAAGATTTTGGATTCTCGTATTTCGAGACGGAAACTTCAGTACCTGGTCAAATGGAAGGGCTATGGTCAGGAGGATAATTCCTGGGTTTTTGCCTCCGATGTCCATGCGGCCGAGTTGGTTCGTGCCTTTCATTTGGCTCGTCCTGATTGGCCTGGGGGCTCTGGTGAGGGTTCGGTGACCCCTCCTCAAGGGGGGGTACTGTTGTGAATTCCGTTCTTGAACTCCCTCCTGTGGTCATGAATGATACTTCGGCGAGTTCTGTCCATGGACTCCCTCTGGTGGCTGTGAGTGGAACTGCTGGTTCTGAAGTTGCCTCCTCAGCTGCCCTCGTTTGCGGCTGGGTTGGCTTCTCTATTTAACTCCACTCAGATCGTTACTCCATGCCAGCTGTCAATGTATTAGCACTGGTTCAGAATCTCTCTCGGATCTTTCTGATGACCTGTCTACTCCAGCAGAAGCTAAGTCCCTGCTAGTTCATTTGTTGTTCATATTGTACTGAATATATTTCTTAGTACTTGCTAAGTTCTAGTCCAGCTTGCTAACATGATATTGCCTTGCTAGCTGGAAGCTCTGGGTTGCAGAGTGGCACCTCCGCACCGTGAGTCGGTGCGGGGGTCTTTTTGCACACTCTGCGTGGCTTTTTGTAGTTTTTTGTGCTGACCACATAGATCCCTTTCCTATCCTCAGTCTATCTAGTAAGTCTGGCCTCCTGTGCTGAAACCTGTTTCATCCCTGTGTTTGTGACTTTCCTCTTAACTCACAGTTAATGTATGTGGGGGGCTGCCTTTACCTTTGGGGAATTTTCTCTGAGGCAAGGTAAGGCTTATTTTTCTATCTTTAGGGGTAGTTAGCTCTTAGGCTGTGAAGAGGCGTCTAGGGAGAGTTAGGTACGCTCCACAGCTATTTCTAGTGTGTGTGTTATAGGATTAGGATTTGCGGTCAGCAGAGTTCCCACTTCCCAGAGCTCGTCCTGTCTTCTAGTTTAACCATCAGGTCATTCCAGGTGCACCTAACCACCAGGTCCATAACAAATCGTCCTCCGCTGACCACACCAATGCTGCCTGTGTACCCCTGCGAGATAACTCTAAGTGCATTGAGCCTATTTTTATTTATTTTAGGCCTAGTAAGTCTGTCTGCGGTCCCTCCTTGCAATCGTCCTCCGCTGACCACACCAATGCTGCCTGTGTACCCATGTAACCTATTTAAAACTGCATAGAGCCTGCTTTTTTATTTTAGGCCTAGTAAGTCTGTCTGCGGTCCCTCCTTGCAATCGTCCTCCGCTGACCACAACAATGCTGCCTGTGTACCCATGTAACCTATTTAAAACTGTATAGAGCCTATTTTTATTTATTTTAGGCCTAGTAAGTCTGTCTGCGGTCCCTCCTTGCAATCGTCCTCCGCTGACCACACCAATGCTGCCTGTGTACCCATGTAACCTATTTAAAACTGCATAGAGCCTGCTTTTTTATTTTAGGCCTAGTAAGTCTGTCTGCGGTCCCTCCTTGCAATTGTCCTCCGCTGACCACACCAATGCTGCCTGTGTACCCCTGTGACCAATTTAAAACTGCATAGAGCCAACTTTTTTAGTTAACACATACTACCTTTGTCTGTCTGCGCCCCTAAATCACGCTGTCCTCCACTGAAAAAGCTGAGCTTCAACCTTCAGGCTCTCATTGAGTATTTTTAAATGTCACACTGCAGTTGCCCTACTACTTTGGTTGGGGCCTAGTAACGGTGTCTGCCGCTCCTTGGTGTTCTCTGTTGTGGATTCTGTTTGTGGGCTCCCTCTGGTGGTTACTGCTGGTACTGGGTGACTTTGGTGGGTTGCGGCCTTTGGTTTCCACCTGTCCATCTGTGGCTGGGTGTTTCCTATTTTACCTGGCCTTTCTGTCATTTCCCTTGCCGGCTATCAATGTATTCAGATGTGCTCTGTTTGGTTCCTGCCTACCTGCTCCCAGATCTTTCAGGATAAGCTAAGTGCTGATTTTCAGTTGTTTGGTTTTTTTGTCCAGCTTGCTTATTATGTCTCTATGCTAGCTGGTAGCTCTAGTGGACTGAGGTTCTCCCCATGTGCCATGAGTTGGCACATGGGTTCTTGTAATCTCAGGATGGTTTTTTTGATTAGGGTTTTTTGCTGACCGCTCAGTCCCCTTTTGTATCGTTCTGCTTTCTAGTTTACAGCGGGCCTCAATTTGCTAAAACTATATATATCATCTCTATGTGTGTGCCTTCCTCTCATTTCACCGTCAATACATGTGGGGGGCAACTATATCTTTTGGGGTTCATTCCGCTGGAGGCAAGTGAGGTCTTTATTTTCTCTGCAGTGCTAGTTAGCTCTTAGGCTGGTGCGTGGCGTCTAGAACCAACGTAGGCACGCTCCCTGGCTATCTCTAGTTGCGTTTGTCAGGCGTAGGGCAGCGGTCAGCCCAGGTTCCATCACCCTAGAGCTCGTCCGTAATATATTTGTACTTTGCTTGTCCTGTGCTATCCCTAGCCATTGGGATTCATGACAGTATAGCCGGCCCACAAAGTGTTAATTGTTTGGGCTGAAGCAGGAGAAAGAGAAGTGTTTAAGGGAAATTTTTTTTTTTTTCCCTTCAGAGTTTTGCTGCCTAGCCCTTAATTGCTGTCTAGCTGCTTCTTACCTCCTCTTAACCCTTGAATGGCTCTGATCTTAGCTGTTTAACATGGATGTCCAGAGTTTGGCTTCCAGCCTGAGTAATCTCGCGGCAAAAGTTCAAAACATACAGGATTTTGTTGTTCACACTCCCATGTCTGAACCTAGAATTCCTATTCCAGAGTTCTTTTCTGGAGATAGATCTACCTTCCTGAATTTCAGGAACAATTGTAAATTGTTTCTTTCTTTGAAATCTCGCTCCTCTGGAGACCCTGCTCAACAGGTCAGGATTGTGATATCTTTCCTGCGGGGCGACCCTCAGAATTGGGCATTTGCATTGGCACCAGGGGATCCTGCATTGCTCAGTGTGGATGCGTTTTTTCTGCCATTGGGATTGCTCTATGAAGAACCTAACCTGGAGATTCAGGCTGAAAAGGCTTTATTAGCCCTCTCTCAGGGGCATGATGAAGCGGAGATATATTGTCAGAAGTTTCGGAAATGGTCGGTGCTTACTCAGTGGAATGAGTGCGCCCTGGCTGCAAATTTCAGAAATGGTCTTTCTGAGGCCATTAAGGATATTATGGTGGGGTTCCCTACGCCTACAGGTCTGAATGAGTCTATGGCTATGGCCATTCAGATTGATCGGCGTTTACGGGAGCGCAAACCCGTGCACCAGTTGGCGGTGTCTTCTGAACAGGCACCTGAGACTATGCAATGTGATAGAATTCAGTCCAGAAGTGAACGGCAAAATTATAGGCGGAAAAATGGATTGTGTTTCTATTGTGGTGATTCAGCTCATGTTATATTAGCATGCTCTAAACGCACAAAAAGGGTTGATAAATCTTTTGCCATTGGTACTCTGCAGCCTAAGTTCATTTTGTCTGTGACTCTGATTTTTTCACTGTCTTCCATTTCCGTCGATGCCTATGTGGATTCGGGCGCTGCCCTGAGTCTTATGGATTGGTCATTTGCTAAACTCTGCGGTTTTAGTCTGGAACCTCTGGAAGTTCCTATTCCTCTGAAGGGAATTGACTCTACACCATTGGCTATGAATAAACCGCAGTATTGGACACAAGTGACCATGCGCATGACTCCCGTTCATCAGGAGGTGATTCGCTTCCTTGTACTTTATAATTTACATGATGTACTAGTGCTTGGTCTGCCATGGTTACAAACTCATAATCCTGTCCTGGACTGGAAAACAATGTCTGTGTTAAGCTGGGGATGTCAGGGGGTTCATGATGATGCACCTCCGATTTCAATCGCTTCATCTACTCCTTCTGAGATCCCTGCGTTTTTGTCTGACTATAGGGATGTTTTTGAGGAGCCTAAGCTCAATTCGCTCCCTCCGCATAGAGATTGTGACTGTGCTATATAATTGATTCCTGGCAGTAAGTTCCCTAAGGGTCGTTTATTTAATCTGTCACTGCCAGAGCATACTGCTATGCGGAATTATATTAAGGAGTCCTTGGAAAAGGGACATATTCGTCCATCTTCGTCCCCTCTGGTAGCAGGTTTTTTTTTTGTGGCAAAAAAAGATGGTTCCCTGAGGCCTTGTATAGATTATCGCCTTCTGAATAAGATTACAGTCAAGTATCAGTATCCATTGCCATTATTGACTGATTTGTTTGCTCGCATTAAGGGGGCTAGGTGGTTCACTAAGATAGATCTTCGCGGTGCGTATAATCTGGTGCGGATAAAACAGGGTGATGAGTGGAAAACCGCATTTAATACGCCTGAGGGCCATTTTGAGTATTTGGTAATGCCTTTTGGACTCTCCAATGCTCCGTCAGTCTTTCAGTCCTTTATGCACAATATTTTCCGTGAATATCTGGATAAGTTTATGATTGTGTATTTGGATGATATTTTGGTGTTTTCTGATGACTGGGAGTCTCATGTTCTACAGGTCAGGAAGGTGTTTCAGGTTCTGCGGGCCAATTCTCTGTTTGTGAAGGGCTCAAAGTGTCTCTTCGGAGTCCAGAAGATTTCTTTTTTGGGGTACATTTTTTCTCCTTCTACTATTGAGATGGATCCCATCAAGGTTCAGGCGATTTGTGACTGGACACAACCTACATCTGTTAAGAGCCTTCAGAAGTTCTTGGGGTTTGCTAATTTTTATCGTCGGTTCATTGCTAATTTTTCTAGTATTGTTAAACCTTTGACTGATTTGACTAAAAAGGGTGCTGATGTTGCTGATTGGTCTCCTGCGGCCGTGGAGGCCTTTCAGGAACTTAAGCGCCGGTTTTCTTCTGCTCCTGTGTTGTGTCAACCAGATGTTTCACTTCCTTTTCAGGTTGAGGTTGATGCTTCCGAGATTGGAGCAGGGGCGGTTTTGTCACAGAGAAGTTCTAATGGCTCGGTGATGAAGCCATGTGCATTCTTGTCTAGAAAATTCTCGCCCGCCGAGCGCAATTATGATGTGTGTAATCGGGAGCTTTTGGCCATGAAGTGGGCATTTGAGGAGTGGCGTCATTGGCTTGAGGGTGCTAAACATCGTGTGGTGGTCTTGACTGATCACAAGAATCTCATTTACCTTGAGTCTGCCAGGCGTTTGAATCCTAGACAGGCTCGTTGGTCGTTGTTTTTTTCTCGTTTCAATTTCGTGGTTTCATACCTGCCAGGTTCAAAGAATGTGAAGGCAGATGCTCTTTCCAGGAGTTTTGTGCCTGACTCTCCTGGAGACTCTGGGCCTACTGGTATCCTTAGGGATGGGGTAATATTGTCCGCCGTATCCCCAGACTTGCGACGTGCATTGCAGGAGTTTCAGGTGGATAAACCGGATCGTTGTCCACCAGAAAGACTGTTTGTTCCGGATGATTGGACCAGTAGAGTCATCTCCGAGGTCCATTCTTCTGTGTTGGCTGGTCATCCTGGAATATTTGGTACTAGAGACTTGGTGGCCAGGTCTTTTTGGTGGCCTTCCTTGTCTAGGGATGTGCGTACCTTTGTGCAGTCTTGTGAAGTGTGTGCTCGAGCTAAGCCTTGCTGTTCTCGGGCCAGTGGGTTGTTGTTATCCTTGCCCATCCCGAAGAGGCCTTGGACGCACATTTCCATGGATTTTATTTCTGATCTCCCGGTTTCACAGAAAATGTCCGTTATCTGGGTTGTGTGTGACCGCTTTTCTAAGATGGTTCATTTGGTGCCCTTGCCTAAGTTGCCTTCCTCCTCTGAGTTGGTCCCTTTATTTTTTCAGAACGTGGTTCGTTTGCATGGGATTCCGGAGAATATCGTTTCTGACAGGGGATCCCAGTTTGTGTCTAGATTTTGGCGGACGTTTTGTGCCAAGATGGGCATTGATTTGTCTTTCTCGTCTGCATTCCATCCTCAGACGAATGGCCAGACGGAGCGAACTAATCAGACCTTGGAAACTTATTTGAGGTGTTTTGTTTCTGCTGATCAAGATGACTGGGTTGCTTTTTTGCCACTGGCCGAATTTGCTCTTAATAATCGGGCTAGTTCGGCCACGTTGGTCTCTCCTTTTTTTTGTAATTCGGGGTTTCATCCTCGTTTTTCCTCTGGTCAGGTGGAGCCTTCGGATTGTCCTGGAGTGGACATGGTGGTGGACAGGCTACATCAGATTTGGAATCAGGTGGTGGACAATTTGAAGTTATCTCAGGAGAAGACTCAGCAGTTTGCTAATCGCCGTCGCCGCGTGGGTCCCCGACTTCTTGTTGGGGATTTGGTGTGGTTGTCTTCTCGTTTTGTCCCTATGAAGGTCTCTTCTCCTAAGTTCAAGCCTCGGTTCATCGGTCCTTATAGGATCTCGGAGATTCTTAACCCTGTATCTTTTCGTTTGGATCTCCCAGCATCGTTTGCTATTCATAATGTGTTCCATCGGTCGTTGTTGCGGAGGTATGAGGTGCCCGTTGTTCCTTCGGTTGAGCCTCCTGCTCCGGTGCTGGTGGAGGGAGAATTGGAGTATGTTGTTGAGAAGATCTTGGATTCTCGTGTTTCCAGACGCAAACTCCAGTATTTGGTTAAGTGGAAGGGTTATGGTCAGGAGGATAATTCCTGGGTGGTCGCCTCCGATGTTCATGCGACTGCTTTGGTCCGCGCCTTCCATAGAGCTCACCCTGATCGCCCTGGGGGTTCTCGTGAGGGTTCGGTGACCCCTCCTCAAGGGGGGGGTACTGTTGTGGATTCTGTTTGTGGGCTCCCTCTGGTGGTTACTGCTGGTACTGGGTGACTTTGGTGGGTTGCGGCCTTTGGTTTCCACCTGTCCATCTGTGGCTGGGTGTTTCCTATTTTACCTGGCCTTTCTGTCATTTCCCTTGCCGGCTATCAATGTATTCAGATGTGCTCTGTTTGGTTCCTGCCTACCTGCTCCCAGATCTTTCAGGATAAGCTAAGTGCTGATTTTCAGTTGTTTGGTTTTTTTGTCCAGCTTGCTTATTATGTCTCTATGCTAGCTGGTAGCTCTAGTGGACTGAGGTTCTCCCCATGTGCCATGAGTTGGCACATGGGTTCTTGTAATCTCAGGATGGTTTTTTTGATTAGGGTTTTTTGCTGACCGCTCAGTCCCCTTTTGTATCGTTCTGCTTTCTAGTTTACAGCGGGCCTCAATTTGCTAAAACTATATATATCATCTCTATGTGTGTGCCTTCCTCTCATTTCACCGTCAATACATGTGGGGGGCAACTATATCTTTTGGGGTTCATTCCGCTGGAGGCAAGTGAGGTCTTTATTTTCTCTGCAGTGCTAGTTAGCTCTTAGGCTGGTGCGTGGCGTCTAGAACCAACGTAGGCACGCTCCCTGGCTATCTCTAGTTGCGTTTGTCAGGCGTAGGGCAGCGGTCAGCCCAGGTTCCATCACCCTAGAGCTCGTCCGTAATATATTTGTACTTTGCTTGTCCTGTGCTATCCCTAGCCATTGGGATTCATGACAGTTCTCCTCCAGGTTTCCTTGTCTGAGCTTCAACCTCCAGGCTCTCATTGAGTATTTTTTAATGTCACACTGCAGTTGGCCTACTACTTTGTTTGGGGCCTAGTAACGGTGTCTGCCGCTCCCTGGTGTTGTCCTCCACTGAAAAAGCTGAGCTTCAACCTTCAGGCTCTCATTGAGTATTTTTTTAATGTCACACTGCAGTTGGCCTACTACTTTGGTTGGGGCCTAGTAACGGTGTCTGCCGCTCCCTGGTGTTGTCCTCCACTGAAAAAGCTGAGCTTCAACCTTCAGGCTCTCATTGAGTATTTTTTAATGTCACACTGCAGTTGCCCTACTACTTTGGTTGGGGCCTAGTAACGGTGTCTGCCGCTCCCTGGTGTTGTCCTCCACCGAAAAAGTTGAGCTTCAACCTTCAGGCTCTCATTGAGTATTTTTTAATGTCACACTGCAGTTGCCCTACTACTTTGGTTGGGGCCTAGTAACGGTGTCTGCCGCTCCTTGGTGTTCTCCTCCACTGAACAAAGCAGTGCCGCCTGTTTACTCCTGTTACCAATTTTGAACTTCATTTGGCCCACTTAATTACTTGGGCCTACTAACTGTGTCAGCCTCTCATTACAGTTGTCCTCCACTGAACAAACCAATCCTGCCTGGTTAGTCCTGTTACCAATTTTGAACTGCATTAAGCCTAGTTTATTCTTTGGCCCTATATCTGTGTTTCCTCCTCATCCTGCCCATTGCCCAGCCACTGCTAGATGAGTCTGCTGGTACATTGACCCAGACCACTACATTCCCCTTGTACTCTACACAGCCAGAATCTGACCCTGTTGAAAGTAAGGTTCCCCTTCCCGCATGCTATACCACCTTACACGGGGACAAAGAGGAAGGTGCAGATGAAAGTGCAGGTTCCTTCATCAGGTGGGGGGGGCATACTCGTTGGCGACATCACTGGCACAGGGCCCCTCATCTTACGCAAAAGTGTCGCTGCCGGTGGGAGGTGCCCCCGCCGTGCAAACACACCGCCGTACTTTGAGGGGCCCTGTGCCAGTGCCAATGCAAACAAGTGTGCCCCCCTGCTTGCTCAGGATCACAGCACTTGCAAAGTTGAAATACTTACCTCTCCCTGCGCCACTGCCGTGACGTGGTCCAGATTTCCTGGGCCCACAAAATACTTGAACCAGCCCTACCCCAACAACTTTAGCCAAATGACCCCCAATTTCCAATGCCTAACTATTATTATAAGTGAAATTAAGATTGACAAGTTTCATTAACAAGAATGGATGTTTTTGCCATTAAAATGGGCACTCTAGGTGTTTTCCTGGCCCCCACTCACTGCCGACTATGCTGCCCCATTGACTTGCATTGGGTTTCGTGTTTCGTCCGATCCCGACTTTACGAGATAATCGGCCGATTTCACTCGACCCGACTTTTGAGACAGTCGAGTTCCGCGAAACCCGACTCGACCCTAAAAAAGTCAAAGTCGCTCAACCCTAATCTTCAGTGCCATACCTTTTCCATTTTTTTAAGCATTGCATCTTGTTTCTGAATCTTCGGGAGTCCAGGATCTTTACAACCATACAATGGTCTTGCCCATCCACTTTAGTAGCATCAGGAGGTAGACAACGATCTGGAAAAAGATTTGGAACAAAAGGATTTAGTAAGGAAACATGGAACACTGGATGTATCTTCATTGTTCTGGGATGTTAAAGATGAAAATGTATTGAACTAACTTGACTAATAATTTTGAGAAAAGACCAATGAATTTTTGAACAATTTTTGGATGATAACCCGGATTTGCAAAGAATAGTCTTTATTTGGTCGACGCATTTTGAGAATTGTATGAAAATTCTGTCATAGGAAGCAAATCAACCCAGTCATCCTGAAGATGACAAATGTAGCATCTGAGGTATTGCTCTAAAGTTTGTTTTGTGAGTTCAGTCTAACTATTAGATTGGGGATGGAATGCAGAAGATAAGCAGACTTCAATGCCCAATTCTGCACAAAAATTCTTTCAGAATGTCAATGTAAATTGTGTTCCACCATTAGAGACTACTTGTCTGGAACCTTATGAAGATTAAACACATTTTGAATTACGAGATCAGCAGTCTCTTTAGCAGAAGGCCAACCAGTACAGGGGACAAAATGTGCTGCTTTGGTTAGTCGGTCCACCACTACTAGAATGGAACTCTTCCCCTTTAACCCTCCGTCAGGGGCAACTGATCTGACAGGCGCAGCTCACTTAAGGTACCGTCACATTAAGCGACGCTGCAGCGATATAGGCAACGATGCCGATCGCTGCAGCATCGCTGTGTGGTCGCTGAAGAGCTGTCACACAGACAGCTCTCCAGCGACCAACGATGCCGAAGTCCCCTGATAACCAGGGTAAACATCGGGTTACTAAGCGCAGGGCCGCGCTTAGTAACCCGATGTTTACCCTGGTTACCATTGTAAATGTAAAAAAAAACAAACAGTACATACTTACATTCCGGTGTCTGTCCCCCGGACTCAGCTTCCCTGCACTGTCTCAGCGCCGGCCGGCCGTAAAGCAGAGCGGTGATGTCACCGCTGTGCTCTGCTTTTACTTTACGGCCGGCGCTCACAGTCAGTGCGGGAAGCTGACGGCGAGGGGACAGACACCGGAATGTAAGTATGTACTGTTTGGGTTTTTTTACATTTACAATGGTAATTAGGGTAAACATCGGGTTACTAAGCGTAGCCCTGCGCTTAGTAACCCGATGTTTACCCTGGTTACCAGTGAAGACATCGCTGGATCGGTGTCACACACGCCGATCCAGCAATGTCAGCGGGAGATCCAGCGACGAAATAAGGTGCTGGCCTTCTAGCTCCGACCAACGATGTCACAGCAGGATCCTGATCGCTGCTGCGTGTCAAACACAACGATATCGCTATCCAGGATGCTGCAACGTCACGGATCGCTAGCGATATCGTTGTTAAGTCGCTCAGTGTGAAGGTACCTTTAGCTGACCTGAAAAATTCAAGTTTATGACGGTCAGTTAGGACAAAAGTTTGTTGAGCTGCTCGTTCTAGATGATATTTCCATTCATTGAAAGCAGCAGTGAAAGCTAAAAGATTTTGTTACCCACATCATAATTCTTTTCTGATATGGTCAAATTTAGGGAGAAGTAGGCACATGGATGTAGCAAATCTTTTGTTCCTATTCTTTGTAATAAAATGGACCCAACTGCACTGTCTGAAACATCCACTTCTACAATAAAGGCAGGTTCAGGATTGGGATGAATAGGAGCAGCGGTGAAAGTCATTTTCAGGCAAGAAAATGCATCTAGTGCTTGAGGAGACTAAACAAATGATATGCCTTTCTTTGTTCATTCGGTGATCGGTGCAATTATACCTGAAAAATTCTTAATACAACATCTGTAAAAATGAGTAAAGTTCACAAATCATTTGACCTCTTTCACCTTTTTTAGCGTTGGCCATTCACTGATAGCTTGAATCTTGCTAGAGTCCGTATGCAATCCTTGAGTATAGATTATGTAGTCCAAGAACTGGATCTCTGTTTGATGGAACTCACATTTCTTCAGCTTAACATAGAAATGCTGAGTTGTAAGATGCTATAGCACAGTTTTCACATGATTCTGATGTTCTTCTGCAGAATTAGAAAAGATTAGTATATCATCCAGATAAATGACTACAAATTGATCAAGAAAATCTCTGAAAATGTCATTAACGAAATGTTGAAACATTGCAGGCACATTGCAAAGTCCAAATAACATGACTAAGTACTCATAGTGTCCATAATTTGATCACCTGGTCTAACACGAACCAAGTTATATGCCCCTCAAAGATTTAGTTTTGTGAACAACTTTGCATGAGGAGCTATGTCGAGCAACCTAGGGATCAAAGTCAGAGGAAAACAATTTGTTATAGTAATTGTATTTAATTCTCTGTAATCAACACAGGGTCTCAAGGAACAGTTTTTCGTTTGGACACAAAATATAGGCACACCTGCTGTGGATGAAGATGGATGAATAAAGCCTTTAGCTAAATTATCTTTAATGTATTCCTTGAGTGTTTTTAACTGCTGCCCTGCTAGTGGGTAAATGCTTCCAAAAGATATTGCTGCTCCAGGCAATAGATCAATTGGACAATAATGTGGCTGATGAGGAGGGAGTTTGTCAGCATTTTTCTTGTTGCATACGTTGTAACTTCCTTATATAGATGTAGTTTAGAAAAATTTTCAGGATCCTCTACAACTAGTGTTGAGCATTCCGATACCGCAAGTATCGGGTATCGGCCGATACTTGCGGATATCGGAATTCCGATACCGAGATCCGATACTTTTGTGGTATCGGGTATCGGTATCGAAACAACATTAATGTGTAAAATAAAGAATTAAAATAAAAAATATTGCTATACTCACCTCTCCGACGCAGCCTGGACCTCACCGAGGGAACCGGCAGCGTTCTTTGCTTAAAATGCGCGCTTTTCCTTCCTTCCGTGACGTCACGGCTTCTGATTGGTCGCGTGCCGCCCATGTGGCCGCGACGCGACCAATCACAGCAAGCCGTGACGTAATTTTCAGGTCCTTCTAGGCATTCAGTATTTTAAAATTACGTTCCGGCTTTGTGATTGGTCGCATCGCGGTCACATGGGCGACGCGACCAATCACAAGCCGTGATGTCACGGGAGGCAGGAAACGCGCGCATTTTTAAAATTACGTCACGGCTTGTCATTGGTTGCGTGCCGCCCATGTGACCGCGACGCGACCAATCACAGCAAGCCGTGACGTAATTTCAGGTCCTGAATGCAGAAATAGGCATTCAGGACCTGAAATTACGTCACGGCTTGCTGTGATTGGTCGCGTCGCGGTCACATGGGCGGCACGCAACCAATCACAAGCCGTGACGTAATTTTAAAAATGCGCGCGTTTCCTGCCTCCCGTGACGTCACGGCTTGTGATTGGTCGCGTCGCCCATGTGACCTCGACGCGACCAATCACAAAGCCGGAACGTAATTTTAAAATACTGAATGCCTAGAAGGACCTGAAAATTACGTCACGGCTTGCTGTGATTGGTCGCGTCGCGGCCACATGGGCGGCACGCGACCAATCAGAAGCCGTGACGTCACGGAAGGAAGGAAAAGCGCGCATTTTAAGCAAAGAACGCTGCTGGTTTCCTCGGTGAGGTCCAGGCTGCGTCGGAGAGGTGAGTATAGCAATATTTTTTATTTTAATTCTTTATTTTACACATTAATATGGATCCCAGGGCCTGAAGGAGAGTTTCCTCTCCTTCAGACCCTGGGAACCATCAGGGATACCGTCCGATACTTGAGTCCCTTTGACTTGTATTGGTATCGGGTATCGGTATCGGATTAGATCCGATACTTTGCCGGTATCGGCCGATACTTTCCGATACCGATACTTTCAAGTATCGGACGGTATCGCTCAACACTATCTACAACCTCTTCATTTTGTGAAGCCTGTGGGGAGTGGACAGCAGATAAAAAAGACACTTATTTGGTTCTCTAATTGATTGTGGGATTTTGAGTTTGCAGCCATAGCAACCCCAGGATTATTGAAAAATGTGGAGAGAGTTTACTAAGAACGAGTGATTGTGCAACCTTCGAGCGTGCGCTGTGATTATGAACCACGCAATGGGGTGTAACCACGCAGCAGACTGACCTCACAATGGGGTGTACCCATGCACCAGACTGGCGAATGTGCAGACTAATAGCAAACATAAGTACCTGGTGTACCTCTTCTGCCACTCCTACCTTGTGTATGAAAAAGCTCTGTAGTTAATACTGTTTGGGTAGAGCTATCCGATAGCGCTATCCATGAAGAAAGTGAATGGGTAGAGCTATCCCATAGCCCTATTCCTAATTGAAATGAACTGGGAGAGCTATCCAATAGCGCTATTCTTCAATGTTCCTGAGTGTAAGCTATTTCACATGGTTGAGCGCACTTGGGATATGCCCCCAAGGCCCTGCCCATGCCCAATGTTTGGTCCGCAGACCATGGCTAGGAGTAAGTCCCGCTTTTGTGTACAACATTTTTTGACTTTTACAAATGTTTAAAAGCTTAATATAAGACTTCTTTGTACACACAGTTGACAGTAAACCATTTGTCAGCGTAAGGAATTAGTTTACCTTGCTTCTGTGTCTCAAATATTTTGACCCTTATTTCTTGGCTTTTCCTTCCCCTGGAGAAATCCACATATAACTGCCAGTGTGAAAACACTGGGAGAGGCAAATAAATTCCCACAATATCCAAGGACTGTCCCTGAGATTTATTGATAGTCATTACCAAAGCCAACATGACAGGAAACTGACGCCGTCGCATTTGGACTGGCAAGTTTTTATCTTTGGAAATCAGGTCAATTCTTGGAATAAAAACTGTCTGACCCTTTGCTGTTCCATTTAAAGCAACGGCATGAATAACATTTGCTTTTAAGCTTTTCACATAAAGCCTTGTGCCATTACAAAAGGCCACGCTATCTGTTAAGATTATGCAGGAGCATAATTACAGCTCTTGGTTTCAGCTTTCGTTCAAGATGAGGCATCCCAGTGGGATTCAAAGAGTTAAGAAACTCTACAGGGTAATCTGTGAGAATCACACCCTCCTATTGTGTCGAAGGAGCGATATGTTGAGTGTTCACCTTGAACTTGACTAAGAATTTTGTCGTTCAAGGCGTGAACATCATTATTCAATGGCATAAGAATTGCTTTATTGGCAATTGCTTCTACCGTTGCATCAGTAATCTCAATTGAGTCACCAAAAATAGCTGTAATTAAATCACCCTCTTCAATAGTGTTGAGCATTCCGATACCGCAAGTATCGGGTATCGGCCGATATTTGCGGTATCGAAATTCCGATACCGAGTTCCGATATTTTTGTGATATCGGAAATCGGAATCGGAAGTTCCCAGTGTATGGTTCCCAGGGTCTGGAGGAGAGGAAACTCTCCTTCAGGCCCTGGGATCCATATTCATGTGTAAAATAAAGAATAAAAATAAAAAATAGGGATATACTCACCCTCTGACGCGCCCTGGTTGTAACCGCTGCAACCGGCAGCCTCCGTTCCTAAGAATGAGCGACTTTAGGAACTGCGATGACGTCGCGGCTTGTGATTGGTTGCGTGAGTGGTCACATGAGCAGTCACGCAACCAATCACAAGCCGTGATGTCATCGAAGGTCCTAAACTCCTCATTCTTAGGAACGGAGGCTGCCAGTTACATCGGTAAGGTCCAGGGGCCGCCGGATGGGTGAGTATATCCATATTTTTTATTTTAATTCTTTATTTTTTACATGAATATGGATCCCATGGCCTGAAGGAGAGTTTCCTCTCCTTCAGACACTGGGAACCATCCAGGATACCTTCCGATACTTGTGTCCCATTGACTTGCATTGGTATCGAGTATCGGTATCCGATATTTTTTGGATATCGGCTGATACCATCCGATACCGATACCTTTGAGTATCGGAAGGTATTGCTCAACTCTACTCTTCAATAAAAGAATTCGGAATTTCAATTGTGTCTTCTGGTAGACCATATACATTTGAGAACTCTCCATTGCCAAGTTTCAGAAACCATGAGTTGAAATCAACTTCGTCCTGAGACATTCTCATATTCTGTTGTAAATAGAACCATGAAAACTGATTCCAGGATTTTGAGTATTTAATGGTGGACTGTAGAATTTGGGCTCTTTTTCCACCTTCCACTATTGGTAGGGTTTGACGAAAGTCGCCACCGCTTATGAAAACTTTTCCATCAAATGGTCTTTTTTTTCCACATACAGTACAGACCAAAAGTTTGGACACACCTTCTCATTTAAATATTTTTCTGTATTTTCATGACTATGATAATTGTACATTCACACTGAAGGCATCAAAACTATGAATTAACACATGTGGAATTATATACTTAACAAAAAAGTGTGAAACAACTGTTATTATGTCTTATATTCTAGTTTCTTCAAAGTAGCCACCTTTTGCTTTGATGACTGCTTTGCACACTCTTGGCATTCTCTTGATGAGCTTCAAGAGGTAGTCACTGGGAATGGTCTTCCAACAATCTTGAAGGAGTTCCCAGAAATGCTTAGCACTTGTTGGCCCTTTTGCCTTCACTCTGAGGTCCAGCTCACCCCAAACCATCTCGACTGGGTTCAGGTCTGGCGACTGTGGAGGCCAGGTCATCTGGCGTAGCACCCAATCACTCTCATTCTTGGTCAAATAGCCCTTACACAGCCTGGATGTGTGTTTGGGGTCATTGTCCTGTTGAAAAATAAATGATGGTCCAACTAAACGCTTACCGGATGGAATAGCATGCGGCTGCAAGATGCTGTGGTAGCCATGCTGGTTCAGTATGCCTTCAATTTTGAATAAATCCCCAACAGTGTCACCAGCAAAGCACCCCCACACCATCACACCTCCTCCTCCATGCTTCACGGTGGGAACCAGGCATGTAGAGTCCATCCGTTCACCTTTTCTGCATCGCACAAAGACACGGTGGTTGGAACCAAAGATCTCAAATTTGGACTCATCAGACCAAAGCACAAATTTCCACTGGTCTAATGTCCATTTCTTGTGTTCTTTAGCCCAAACAAGTCTCTTCTGCTTTGTTGCCTGTCCTTAGCAGTGGTTTTCTAGAAGCTAATTTACCATGAAGGCCTGCTGCACAAAGTGTCCTCTTAACAGTTGTTGTAGAGATGTTTCTGCTGCTAGAACTCTGTGTGGCATTGACGTGTTCTCTAATCTGAGCTGCTGTTAACCTGCGATTTCTGAGGCTGGTGACTTGGATAAACTTATCCTCAGAAGCAGAGGTGACTCTTGGTCTTCCTTTCCTGGGACGGTCCTCATGTGAGCCAGTTTCTTTGCAGCGCTTGGTGGTTTTTGCCACTGCACTTGGGGACACTTTCAAAGTTTTCCCAATGTTTCGGACTGACTGACCTTCATTTCTTAAAGTAATGATGGCCACTTGTTTTTCTTTACTTAGCTGCTTTTTTCTTGCCATAATACAAATTCTAACAGTCTATTCAGTAGGACTATCAGCTGTGTGTCCACCAGACTTTTGCACAACACAACTTATGGTCCCAACCCCATTTATAAGGCAAGAAATCCAACTTATTAAACCTGACAGGCCACCATTCGCAGAGACTACCTCTTGAAGCTCAATTTTATTTAGGCGTATCCATATACATGCAAAAAGAAAAAAAAAGAGCATGAACCGCACATCCCAAAATCATACGTTGATCTAAAGCCGCTAGGCAAAAATTTAAATACTGAACATGAGGTTTTCAGTTTAACATTCTGATCAGACTGTATGAAGCCCACTGCCCCTTCACGGCAAACCTCGTAGTGGGTCCTAACGCCCTAATGGAGCGGAGCCGTGCGGCGACCACCACTGCAGCGGCCATGCACCAGCAGGGCAGACGGCCTGTTGCCCCACAGCACCCATGCTGCGAGACTGAGCCCCCATGACTCCAGACCGCGCCGCCCCACCAGCACAAAGCCACAGCAACAATGGCCGCCACACAGCACCAGCACCAAAATGAAGGGAGCATTTAAACTCACCTTCCTCCAGCTCTTCAGTGAGAGCCAAAATGGGCTAGACCCCTTACTTTGCAGTCTCCTGCTAATAAAATTTTTGCCTAGCGGCTTTAGATCAACGTATGATTTTGGGATGTGCGGTTCATGCTCTTTTTTTTCTTTTTGCACATAGTATCCATATACATGGCCCACCCTGTATGTTCGGTCAGCATTATAGCTCCTACAGTGCTCACTGGAATCTTCAGCGGTTTATAAATTTTTCTGTAACCAATGCAGTCCGTATGTTTTTCAACAATAGGTTGTGAAGGTCTTGAGACAACTCACTGGTTTTACTCATCATGAGATGTTTCTTCTTTTGCACCTTGGTAATGAGAAACCTTTTTATAGTCCATCAGTTGAACCAGGTGATATTAGTTTTCACTTAGTGGCCATATTGTTTTCTAATTACTGATAGATTTCAATGGATCTAATGATTTTCCAAGGCTCCTCTCTTTCTTCATCTGTTCAATACTTTTTCGATGTGTCATTTCTCATGATTACACATAACTAAATTTATAAACATCTATGGTTTTATTTCTTTGCCTGTGTGGATTGGATGGATGGCTACCAACATCTGGTGAGAATGCCATATAATTATAAACAACACTTTTAGTGAAAAAATTATAGCTCCTACTTAGAAAGACAAAACTATTAATTTCATGCATTCTTGTTCATAAATGTAAATGGCCAGAATGTTAAGTAACAATACTGTACATTTCTCAAAATAATCTGTTCAAATGTAATGGAAGCCTGTCAGCACATTTTTCTTATGGAAATGGTGTCATGGCTTTATAGACCCTCCTTCACAAAAAAAATGATACCTTATTTTTAAGGAATAGATAACCAGATATAAGAAATCTAATTATATGCAGGATACTCAGGATTGAAATACACTGGTAAAGAAGCAGTTCAAGTGCTTTGATCCCTCCCAGTGCACTTTCCGTCTGATTTGTGTATGGGTTCTACAGTGCGTTTTTATTGAATGTCACATCAGTTGCCTAAAAAAAGTATCATTTTATTGGGAGACAAGCACCTCTGTTCAGCCATGCCACTACTTCCATATATAAAAACATGATTAAATATTCAATTTAAAGCTTCAATCAACATTCAAAGACAATGTTATGATAGGGCTAGCGGAACGCACCTAATGAAAGTATATATTTTATTAGGATAGATGCGTTCGCAGCCCGGGGTCCACCATGCAGGAGAACCTGCTGCTAGTAAAATAGCGGAACTAATGGCAGTGTTAGCTAACTCTGTTACTTCACAGAGCTGCCGTGAACACAAAGCGCTGTGCCTTGTTAGACTCCACAGAGGCACAGGTTAACTGTCTAAACAAGGGCAGTCAGTGGTCTTGCACGCACACGAAACTCCTCGCCGGAGGTGCCAGCATTCTAGGGGCTTATTTCGGCCAGGTCCCTGAACACACAAGCATACGAACTCCTTGCCGGAGGTGCCAGCATTCTAGGGGCTTATTTCAGCCGGGTCCCTGAACACACTCATACAAGACCACACAGGCGCAAAGTACATAAATGAAAGCAATACTAACGCATGGCCGTGCGGCCATGCGAGCCTTATATAGCTGCAGCAAGTAAAAGACCTTCCCAGAAGGACCAATGAGAGGCTGCCATACCTGAGCATGTGACCCTAAATCTCCACTGAGAGATCTTGCCCTGGGCATGCTCAGTGTGTGCCAAGCAGGACTTAGTCCTAGCACCTACAGGACCTTCCTGAAAGGACCAATGGACTTAGCTGCAGTATCTGACCATGTGACCCTCGATCTCCACTGAGACATCTTACTCAGGGCATGCTCAGAACGAGAAGAGCAGGACTTAGTCCCAGAAGCGTCTGCTTGCCGCTGCCCAGCACTGACTTCAATGGCAGAAGCAGGAAAAGCAGCAGTAACTCTTTGTACAGAGTGGGACTGAGCAAGATGCTGGGACCGACGTCTCTGCTGAGCAGGCTCCACTGCGGCAGGAGAAGAATGGGAGACCGCAGCGAAGATGGCCCGAGATTCCCCCTCTGCAGAGGCGGGAACTTGATCCCTAACATTACCCCCCCTCCTTGGGCCTCGCCACGTTCGAAGGCAGCAATGAGCTGCGGAGCCCGAATATGCTCATCAGACTCTCAGGACCATGACCCTTCCAATCCACCAAATAAAATTTTTTGCCACGTACCACCTTGCACCCCAAAATAGCGTTCACCTCGTAATCATCTGTAGACGAACCTGATGTCCCAGCAGTAGTGTTGAGCGATACCGTCCGATACTTGAAAGTATCGGTATCGGAAAGTATCGGCCGATACCGGCAAAGTATCGGATCTAATCCGATACCGATACCAATACAAGTCAATGGGACTCAAGTATCGGACGGTATTCCTGATGGTTCCCAGGGTCTGAAGGAGAGGAAACTCTCCTTCAGGCCCTGGGATCCATATTAATGTGTAAAATAAAGAATTAAAATAAAAAATATTGCTATACTCACCTCTCCGACGCAGCCTTGACCTCACCGAGGGAACCGGCAGCGTTGTTTGCTTAAAATGCGCGCGTTTCCTGCCTCCCGCGACGTCATGGCTTCTGATTGGTCGCGTGCCGCCCATGTGGCCGCGACGCGACCAATCACAGCAAGCCGTGACGTAATTTAGGGTCCTGAATGCAGAAATAGGCATACAGGACCTGAAATTACGTCACGGCTTGCTGTGATTGGTCGCTTCGCGGCCACAAGGGCGGCACGCAACCAATCACAAGCCGTGACGTAATTTTAAAATGTGCGCGTGTCCTGCCTCCCGTGACGTCACGGCTTGTGATTGGTCGCGTCGCCCATGTGACCGCAACGCAACCAATCACAAGCCGGAACGTAATTTTAAAATCCTGAATGCCTAGAATTAAGCTTCCAGGACCTCAAAATTACGTCACGGCTTGCTGTGATTGGTCGCGTCGCGGCCACATGGGCGGCACGCGACCAATCAGAAGCCATGACGTCGCGGGAGGCAGGAAACGCGCGCATTTTAAGCAAACAACGCTGCCGGTTCCCTCGGTGAGGTCCAGGCTGCGTCGGAGAGGTGAGTATAGCAATATTTTTTATTTTAATTCTTTATTTTACACATTAATGTTGTATTTTACACATTAATGTTGTTTTGATACCGATACCCGATACCACAAAAGTATCGGATCTCGTTATCGGAATTCCGATACCCGCAAGTATCGGCCGATACCCGATACTTGCGGTATCGGAATGCTCAACACTACCCAGCAGATTACTCTGAAAAGCGGGACATGTATACGGGTTTCAAGAGGGACACATGAAAGGTGTCGGTGATACACAGGCGTGACGGAAGGGCCAAACGATAGACCACAGGATTAACCTGTTCGAGGACCTTGAATGGACCCAAGTAGCGAGGTGCAAACTTAGCAGACTACACTTGCAGCCTGATGTTCCGTGCGGAGAGCCACACTAAGTCGCCAGGAGCAAAGGTCGGAGCGGGGCGCCGATGTGCATCGGCGGAGGACCTCATTCTCTCCTTGGAGGCATGAATGGCATCCTGAGTGTGGTCCCAAATATCCCGTGCTTCCACAGCCCAGACTGCCACCCTGGAGTCGGCAGACGACACGGGCATAGGCACAGGTACCAGCGGATGCTGACCATAGTTGAGGAGGAATGGGGTTTGTCCAGTGGAGTCAGCAACCGCATTGTTCAGCGCAAACTCTGCCCACGGTAGCAAGGATGCCCAGTCATCCTGTCTGGCTGAAACAAAATGTCGCAGATATGTGACCAAGGTCTGATTGGCCCTCTCAACCAACCCATTCATCTCGGGATGATATGCGGAGGAGAGATTTAACTCAATGCTGAGAAGACGACAAAGCTCTCTCCAGAACCGAGACGCAAACTGGGGACCCCGATCACTGACAATCTTGTCTGGCATACCGTGTAGGCGAAAGATGTGCTTTATGAACAACGCTGCCAAGGCCCGTGCCGAAGGTAACCTCGGAAGCGGCACCAAATGCACCATTTTGGAGAAGTGATCGGTGATAACCCAAATGATGGTACAGCCCCGAGACTTGGGCAAACCCACCACAAAGTCCATCCCGACCATCTCCCAGGGCCTGTCTGCCACCGGCAATGGATAGAGTAACCCAGCTGGCCGTTGTCGAGGAGACTTATTTTTGGCGCAGGAGACGCACCCCAGAATATAATCCCTGACATCACGGACCATATGTGGCCACCAATAGGTCCTCGCCAACAGCTCAGATGTCCTTTTTGTCCCAAAATGACCACCCACCCTGGACAAATGAGCCCACGAGAGAACCTCCGGTCACAAATTGGGTGGTTCAAAAGTCTTGCCCGGAGGCACAGACTCTAGTGGAACCGGGGCTACGGTTCTCAGGCTCTCAGTGGGGACAATAAGCCGCGGCTCCTCTTCCTCCTCCACTGATGACACCTCGGAGCGAGAGAGAGCATCGGCACAAATGTTCTTCTCCCCGGAAAGAAAATGGAGGGTGAAATGGAACTGGGAGAAGAACAAGGACCATCTAGCCTAACGAGAATTTAACCGCTGGGCTGTCTGTAGGTACACCAGATTTTTATGGTCTGTGAAGACTTGGAAAGGAAAACGAGCTCCCTCCAAGAGATGTCTCCACTCCGAGAAGGCCAATTTCATGGCCAGCAACTCCCTGTCCCCGATGGAATAATTCCTCTCTGCTGGTGAAAAGGTCTTTGAAAAGAAGAAGCAAGGATGCTTCCGACCTTGAGCATCCTTTTGGAAGAGGACTGCTCCTGCACCAACAGATGAGGCATCCACCTCCATGATAAAGGGTTTGTCTACATCGGGGCAATGTAGGATGGGAGCGCTAGCGAAATGTGACTTTATGGAATTAAAGGCCTTGGAGACCTCCACAGACCACGATGTGGGATTTGCTCCCTTCTTGGTAAGGGCAACCAAGGGAGCTACCAATGTTGAGAAGTGTGGAATGAACTGTCGATAGTAGTTAATGAACCCCATAAAGCGTTGCACTGCTTTAAGAGAATGGGGTTCCTGCCAGTCCATCACAGCCTGTAGCTTGGCAGGATCCATAGCCAAACCGTGGGCAGAGATGATATAACCAAAGGAATGGCAAGGACTCCTGCTCAAACACACACTTCTCCAATTTGGCGTAGAGGGAGTTTGCCCGTAAGAGGTCGAAGACTTTGCGAACATCTCTCCGATGGGAGTCGATATCTGGAGAGTAGATGAGAATATCATCCAGATAGACTACGACCGAGGTGGTGAGCATATCCCGGAAGATGTCGTTCACAAAGTCTTGGAAAATGGCTGGGGCATTACAGAGCCCGAAGGGCATCACTAGATACTCATAGTGCCCATCCCTGGTGTTAAAAGCCGTCTTCCATTCGTCCCCCTCACGGATGCGAATCAGGTTGTAAGCACCCCGCAGATCTAATTTTGTAAATACCCTTGCTCCCCGTAGCCTATCATAAAGCTCAGATATCAGGGGTAATGGGTATTTGTTCTTAACGGTGATGGCTTTAAGACCCCTGTAGTCAATACATGGACGCAGTTCCCCATTCTTCTTCTGAACAAAGAAGAACCCAGTCCCAGCAGGCGACACTGACTTCCTGATGAACCCTCTTGCCAGATTTTCTTGGATGTACTGAGACATAGCCTCCGTCTCCGGGAGAGATAATGGATAAACTCGACCCCGGCGAGGCTCAGCACCAGGCAAGAGGTCAATAGGACAGTCATAGGGGCGGTGAGGCGGAAGGGTCTCCGCCGCCTTTTTGGAGAACACGTCTGCATGAGACCAGTATTGCTTGGGGAGAGAGGATAGATCTGCGGGTACCTCAGTAGAAGCAACCTGAACGCACTCCCTTTGACACCTACCCTCACAACACTCACCCCATCCCAAAATTCTGCCAGAAGACCACTCGATATGTGGAGAGTGGTACCGTAACCAAGGTATCCCCAACAGGACCTCATCAATACCCTCAGGTATGATGAGTAGTGTTGAGCATTCCGATACCGCAAGTATCGGGTATCGGCCGATACTTGCGGTATCGGAATTCCGATACCGGGATTCCGATACTTGGCGCGTATCGGATACCGGAATCGGAAGTTCCATGATTCAAAATTCAGAAATTCAGCCAATGAGAAAGATTCCAAGTGTGGGCACATCCTGTTTAGCATGGAGGGCATGAAACTACTGGCAAGGCTGTGATTGGCTGCTTAAATGATGTCATGATGCAGTTTAAAAGTCGCTGGCGCCATTTTGCGATCATTCTGCTGTGAATTCAGTTAGTGACAGGACGCTGTTTGCTGACTGAGGGACAGTTTAGAGATAGCGATTTGCTTCTTTGTGCTTTCCAAAGGCTAATTTAGCAACCGCTGTGTTCACCTACTAATCACCTTCCTTTTGCCTTGTAGCGCTGTTTTCACAGCGATCTGCAAGGTCTCTCTGTGTGTGTGTGTGAGTGCAGCCCACTCTCTAGTCTGAGTGCAGCCACATAGGCCATCCATAGCTGGTTGTATTCAGTTCAGGGAGGGTGGTTCATTGCCTCATACTGTCCTTTTTTTTTTTTTTTTTGAAGTAGTGCAGGCTGCTGCACATTTTTTCCAAAAATTCCTATTAGTGTCTTTCCACCCGTCTCCAGCTAATTTGTGGAAAAACACTACATAGGATAAAGTAGAGGAGGGTTTTTGGGCCTTGCAGCGCCGTTTACGGCTGTCTGCACGGTCTCCGTGTGACTGCAGCTCGCCCTGTAGTCTGTGAGCAGCCGTAGCTTGGTTGTCTCCAGCTCAGGGTTGTTCACTGCGTCATACCGCCAAATCAATTTTCATTTTGTTTTCAAGTAGTGTAGTCTGCTGCTAATTAATTTAAAAAAATCCTATTAGTGTCTTTCCACCCGTCTCCAGCTAATTTGTGGAAAAACACTACATAGGATAAAGTAGAGGAGGGTTTTTGGGCCTTGCAGCGCCGTTTACGGCTGTCTGCACGGTCTCCGTGTGACTGCAGCTCGCCCTGTAGTCTGTGAGCAGCCGTAGCTTGGTTGTCTCCAGCTCAGGGTTGTTCACTGCGTCATACCGCCAAATCAATTTTCATTTTGTTTTCAAGTAGTGTAGTCTGCTGCTAATTAATTTAAAAAAATCCTATTAGTGTCTTTCCACCCGTCTCCAGCTAATTTGTGGAAAAACACTACATAGGATAAAGTAGAGGAGGGTTTTTGGGCCTTGCAGCGCCGTTTACGGCTGTCTGCACGGTCTCCGTGTGACTGCAGCTCGCCCTGTAGCCTGTGAGCAGCCGTAGCTTGGTTGTCTCCAGCTCAGGGTTGTTCACTGCGTCATACCGCCAAATCAATTTTCATTTTGTTTTCAAGTAGTGTAGTCTGCTGCTAATTAATTTAAAAAAATCCTATTAGTGTCTTTCCACCCGTCTCCAGCTAATTTGTGGAAAAACACTACATAGGATAAAGTAGAGGAGGGTTTTTGGGCCTTGCAGCGCCGTTTACGTCTGTCTGCACGGTCTCCGTGTGACTGCAGCTCTATCCGTTGTCAGTTCAGCCCCAAAAAAATAAATAAATAATAAAGTTCGCCAAACACACCAGTTACACCACTTTACATTTGTGTAGGCCACATTAGCTCATATTCAAGTCTAGTCCACACTTTAGAAAATTAGTGTGTCTTATACCTGTTAGGAGGAGTTGCTCAGGAATAAGCACACAAAGCCGTTAGTACTTTTCTGCTTATCTTTATCAGTCAACCAAGATGAAGAAGGCAGTGAGTAAGGCACGTGGGCGTGGGCGTGGGCGCGGAGCAGGGAGGGGACGTGGGGATTCTGTGCCTGCTGCGGGCACCGGTGAGTCATCAGCACCCACTTTCACAAGGGAACAGTCGTTCATGCGCAGCTTTGTCGCCGAGCGCCGTACACCGCTGCTGCGTCAAGACCAAATTGAAGCCGTTGTGGGATGGATGGCAGCTAATGCATCAACTTCCATTAGTGCCACATCCTCTCAGACACAGAGCACTGGAGAGCAGCCATCTGTCTCTTCACCACCTGCAAAATTGCCCAGGCAGACAGAGATCCCAGGACAGGAGCAGTCTCTACTTCTGTTCTCTGAATCATCTCTTGGCTTGGAAACAGGGGGCCAGCCAAGCAGCATTGGAGAAATGGAAGAAGAGGCAGGGTGCAGTGATGCCCAACCGCTTTTTCTGTCTTCCTCTGAAGAGGCGGGTGGGCCAGTGGCTCCGGTCACCACCTCGCAGGCCGCATCAGCTGATGATGACACTCAGGTGCCACTTACTGGTGCGTGCTCTGCTGCTGAGACTACCCAGGAGGAGCAGTTGGGGGCAGAGGGTAGTGTAGATGATGAGGTCCTTGACCCATCTTGGCGTCAGGGACAGGAAGGTGGTGGGAGCAGCTCTGAGGAAGAGATTCCCCGTACGGCCCAAAGAGGGAGAGGGAGGGGGAAGACTGCGGATCCTGCAGCCTCCGCTTTGGCACCCGTAAGGAGCATGTCTCTTCCAAAAGTCAAAAGGGGGGCTCCCAAGACTTGCAGTGCCTGGTCCTTTTTTGACACAGTTGCAGATGACATTTGCTATGTCAGATGCAAGGTGTGTCATCAAAAAATCAAAAGAGGTCAAAAAGTCGCCAACCTCAATACCTCCAACATGTGGAAACATGTGCGCAACAGGCACCCGGCGGAGTTAGACAAACACACTGAAGAGCTAGGCCAACCAACGGCGGCAGCTACCACCTCTTCAGCTCGTGTTGCCTCTTCCTCTAGCTCACACGCAGCTGGTTCAGCTTCCTCCCAGGATCGCCGTGGAAGAACCTCTGGCCCTGTTGTCCAGAGACCCGCTGTCATTCCACCCGCAGCACCACTTTCCCAGTCAACCACACACTCCCAGCCCAGTCTACAGCCATCGGTAGTACAGGCATGGGAGAAAAGGCGGCCTTTCTCGTCAAACCACCCACGAGCACAGGCTCTGACTGCAGGCATTGCCAAACTTCTGTCACTGGAAATGCTGTCATTCAGGCTGGTGGAGACTGACAGCTTCCGTGACTTGATGTCATTGGCAGTCCCACAGTACAGTGTGCCCAGCCGCTTTTACTTCAGCAGGCAAGCCGTCCCTGCCCTGCACAAGCATGTTGAGGGACACATAAAACACGCGCTACTGAACGCCGTCAGTAGCAAGGTCCACCTCACCACCGATGCGTGGACCAGTCAACATGGACAGGGGCGATACCTTTCCCTCACTGCCCATTGGGTTAATGTAGTTGAGCCGGGTACAGACCGTGCGAGTGGCGCAGGACGTGTCCTGCCCACTCCAAGGATTGCAGGAATCCATTCTGTACGCATTGACTCCTCCTCTTACACCAGTTCCTCAGAATCATCGCTGCAGGAGCCGTCACAGTCCACCTCCACATGGACCCGTGATGAACGTGTACCTGTTACGACCGACATGAGCACAGCCGTGGCCAAACGTCAACAGGCCGTCTTGAAATTAATTTTTTTGGGGAATCGTAGCCACACAGCGCAGGAGCTCTGGAATGCCATCAAGCAGGAGAGCGATGTGTGGTTTGAGCCAGCGAATCTCCAGCCAGGCATGGTAGTGTGTGATAATGGCCGAAATCTGGTGGCAGCCCTGGGCCTCGGCAACCTCACTCACATCCCATGTCTGGCACATGTGCTCAATTTGGTCGTGCAGAGTTTTTTGAGGGACTATCCGGATCTTGATGCACTGCTGCACAAGGTCCGCCTAGAGTGTGCTCACTTGCGGCGTTCCAGCACGGCAAAAGCGCGCATTGCGGCTCTGCAGCGCCGACACCGCCTGCCGGAACATCGCATCATATGTGACCTACCTACCAGGTGGAATTCCACGTTACATATGTTGGAGCGGTTGTGTGAGCAGCAGCAAGCTGTAATGGAGTACCAGCTGTATCAGCCGCAAAAAAGTCGCAGTCAGCGCCGTACAGACTTCACAACCACAGAGTGGGCCACTATGAAGGATGTCTGCCAGGTTTTGCGTCCCTTTGATTATTCCACGCGGATGGCGAGTGCAGATGATGCACTAGTCAGCATGACTGTCCCCCTTATCTGCCTGCTTGAAAAATCACTGCAAGCGCTAAGGGATGATGTTGTGGAAGAGGTGGAGGATGAGGATTCACCACTTCCATCATCTTCTGGACAGTCAGCGCCACGTGGTTCCTCACAAACGCGTAGGCAGGGGACAGTTTGTGAGGAGGATGAGGAGGAGTCAATGGAGGAGGAAGACATCCGTCCAGAGGAGGGAGTTCCCGAATTGTCCAGTACTCAGTGTGTACAGCGAGGGTGGGGTGATGACGAGCGGGCAGAGATCACGCCTCCAGCTGGGGACAGCGTTTCTTGGGCAGTTGGCAGTCTGCAGCACATGGTGGATTACATGCTGCAGTGCCTGAGAAACGACCGCCGCATCGACCACATTCTCAACATGTCTGATTATTGGGTGTTCACCCTCCTCGATCCTCGCTACCGGGACAACGTAGAAAGCCTCATCACACCGTTGAACCGGGAGCGAAAAATGCGGGAGTACCAAGACACACTGGTCAGTTCCATCATCTTCTCCATTCCAACTGAGAGAAGTGCTGCTACTGCATTCCAAAGCAGCTCAGTGCGTCCAGGCAGTGGTGGAGGCTCTGCACAAAGAGGGAGCAGAAGCAGTGCCTCTGCCCAAGGCAAGACCAGTATGGCCCAACTGTGGCACAGTTTTGTGTGCCCCCCACAAAAGTCTACACCATCACAGACGGCTCCAGTCAGCAGGAGGCAACGGTTCCGTCAGATGGTGACAGACTACATGTCTTGCCCTCTTGCTGTACTCCCAGACGGCTCTTCCCCTTTCAAGTTTTGGGTCTCAAAGCTGGATACATGGCCAGAGCTAAGCCAGTATGCATTGGAGGTGCTGTCTTGCCCTGCGGCCAGTGTATTATCGGAACGTGTCTTTAGTGCTGCAGGTGGTGTACTAACTGACCGTCGCATGCGACTATCCTCCGATAACGTTGACCGGCTTACTTTCCTGAAAATGAACAAGGCCTGGATCTCGCAGGAATTTGCCACTCCTCCTCCTGATTAAATAATTAGGTCACTGTATACGTTATCCAGGTCTCCTGTTGTGTTCATCTTTCTACCACCTGAACTTAAATTCCTGGGCTCCAACACCGCCAGTTGAGGCTCAGACGTGCCGTCTGCACAGTCAAAACATACGACCCAGTGTTATTGGGTTTCAGTAACGTCAGCTGATCCCCAGCTGTGTAGCCGGCAATGTGTCATGCGACCGCCACGCTGACACAACAACTGAAATGTAAGGGAATCTGTCCCCCCCCCCCCAAGGCGTTTGTTACTGAAAGAGCCACCTTGTGCAGCAGTAATGCTGCACAAGGAAAAAGGTAGCTATTTTGGTTTTGCTCCTTGCACACGCAAAACTTAACACTTATAAAATGTGTCCACTGATACCGTAAAACCGTCCCGGAGGTGGGACTTTCCTTCGTAATATGACGCAGCACAGCCGTCATTCCTACCCCCCCGGCGCCGCGCCCCGGCTCCTCAGCGTTGTTTGATTCCGTCCCGGAGCCTGCGCTGTTATGTTATCCCGTGGCCAGGCACACTTAGCGCTGCCCGTCTTCTGGCATCATTTGGTGTCAGGCTGGCTGCGCCTGTGCGGCCACGCTGGCCGAGAGCCCGCCTCGCAGTGTCTTCTGATTTAATCCCACTGGGGGCCTGGGATCTATGGACATGCGCAGTGCATATCTGAACCTCCACCTCTCACTCATCTCCCTATGGCTTCTTCAGACTGTTCGGTGTCAGCTGGTCCCTAATAGCATGCCACGGCCGTGACACCGCACAGTCTGGAAAAGAAGCCGTAGGGAGGGGAGTGAGAGGCGAGGATATGCACTGCGCATGGCCATGGATCCCAGGCCCCCAGTGGGATTACATCAGAAGACACTGCGAGGCGGGCTCTCGGCCAGCGCGGCCGCACAGGCGCAGCCAGCCTGACACCAAATGATGTCAGAAGATGGGCAGCGCTAAGTGTGCCTGGCCACGGGATAACATAACAGCGCAGGCTCCGGGACAGAATCAAACAACGCTGAGGAGCCGGGGCACGGCGGCGGGGGGGTAGTAATGATGGCTGTGCTGCGTCATATTACGAAGGAAAGTCCCACCTCCGGGACGGTTTCACGGCTTCAGGGGACACATTTTATAAGTGTTTAGTTCTGTGTTTGCAAGGAGCATGATGAAAAGAGCCACCTTTTCCTTTTGCATCTTTTGTGCTGCACAAGCTGGCTCTTTCAGCTACAAACGCCTTGGGGGGGGGGGTTAAAGGTTCCCTTTCGACTTTCTCAGGCTTCGGCCTACATTGTGTTCCTCTGCTTTTCCACCTGCCCCTGGGCTCCAACACCGCTAGTTGCCGTCCAGAAGTGCTGTATGCACAGTCAACAGTCGCTCCTCTGTTATTGGGGTTCAGTAACGTCAGCTGTTCCCCTGCTGTGTGTGTGGCAATCCCTCCTACCTCCTCCAACCTCCTCCTCCTCCACCTGTCCCTGGGCTCCAACACCGCCAGTTGCCGTCCAGAAGTGCTGTACGCACAGTCAACAGTCCCTCCTCTGTTATTGGGGTTCAGTAACGTCAGCTGTTCCCCTGCTGTGTGTGTGGCAATCCCTCCTATCTCCTCCACCTCCTCCTCCACCTGTCCCTGGGCTCCAACACCGCTAGTTGTTGCCTGGTAGTGCTGTACGCACAGTCCCAACAGTCCCTCCTCTGTTATTGGGGTTCAGTAACGTCAGCTGTTCCCCTGCTGTGTGTGTGGCAATCCCTCCTACCTCCTCCAACCTCCTCCAACCTCCTCCTCCTCCACCTGTCCCTGGGCTCCAACACCGCCAGTTGCCGTCCAGAAGTGCTGTACGCACAGTCAACAGTCCCTCCTCTGTTATTGGGGTTCAGTAACGTCAGCTGTTCCCCTGCTGTGTGTGTGGCAATCCCTCCTACCTCCTCCAACCTCCTCCAACCTCCTCCTCCTCCACCTGTCCCTGGGCTCCAACACCGCCAGTTGCCGTCCAGAAGTGCTGTACGCACAGTCAACAGTCCCTCCTCTGTTATTGGGGTTCAGTAACGTCAGCTGTTCCCCTGCTGTGTGTGTGGCAATCCCTCCTACCTCCTCCAACCTCCTCCTCCTCCACCTGTCCCTGGGCTCCAACACCGCCAGTTGCCGTCCAGAAGTGCTGTACGCACAGTCAACAGTCCCTCCTCTGTTATTGGGGTTCAGTAACGTCAGCTGTTCCCCTGCTGTGTGTGTGGCAATCCCTCCTACCTCCTCCAACCTCCTCCAACCTCCTCCTCCTCCACCTGTCCCTGGGCTCCAACACCGCCAGTTGCCGTCCAGAAGTGCTGTACGCACAGTCAACAGTCCCTCCTCTGTTATTGGGGTTCAGTAACGTCAGCTGTTCCCCTGCTGTGTGTGTGGCAATCCCTCCTACCTCCTCCAACCTCCTCCAACCTCCTCCTCCTCCACCTGTCCCTGGGCTCCAACACCGCCAGTTGCCGTCCAGAAGTGCTGTACGCACAGTCAACAGTCCCTCCTCTGTTATTGGGGTTCAGTAACGTCAGCTGTTCCCCTGCTGTGTGTGTGGCAATCCCTCCTACCTCCTCCAACCTCCTCCTCCTCCACCTGTCCCTGGGCTCCAACACCGCCAGTTGCCGTCCAGAAGTGCTGTACGCACAGTCAACAGTCCCTCCTCTGTTATTGGGGTTCAGTAACGTCAGCTGTTCCCCTGCTGTGTGTGTGGCAATCCCTCCTACCTCCTCCAACCTCCTCCAACCTCCTCCTCCTCCACCTGTCCCTGGGCTCCAACACCGCCAGTTGCCGTCCAGAAGTGCTGTACGCACAGTCAACAGTCCCTCCTCTGTTATTGGGGTTCAGTAACGTCAGCTGTTCCCCTGCTGTGTGTGTGGCAATCCCTCCTACCTCCTCCAACCTCCTCCAACCTCCTCCTCCTCCACCTGTCCCTGGGCTCCAACACCGCCAGTTGCCGTCCAGAAGTGCTGTACGCACAGTCAACAGTCCCTCCTCTGTTATTGGGGTTCAGTAACGTCAGCTGTTCCCCTGCTGTGTGTGTGGCAATCCCTCCTACCTCCTCCAACCTCCTCCTCCTCCACCTGTCCCTGGGCTCCAACACCGCCAGTTGCCGTCCAGAAGTGCTGTACGCACAGTCAACAGTCCCTCCTCTGTTATTGGGGTTCAGTAACGTCAGCTGTTCCCCTGCTGTGTGTGTGGCAATCCCTCCTACCTCCTCCAACCTCCTCCAACCTCCTCCTCCTCCACCTGTCCCTGGGCTCCAACACCGCCAGTTGCCGTCCAGAAGTGCTGTACGCACAGTCAACAGTCCCTCCTCTGTTATTGGGGTTCAGTAACGTCAGCTGTTCCCCTGCTGTGTGTGTGGCAATCCCTCCTACCTCCTCCAACCTCCTCCAACCTCCTCCTCCTCCACCTGTCCCTGGGCTCCAACACCGCCAGTTGCCGTCCAGAAGTGCTGTACGCACAGTCAACAGTCCCTCCTCTGTTATTGGGGTTCAGTAACGTCAGCTGTTCCCCTGCTGTGTGTGTGGCAATCCCTCCTACCTCCTCCAACCTCCTCCAACCTCCTCCTCCTCCACCTGTCCCTGGGCTCCAACACCGCTAGTTGCCGTCCAGAAGTGCTGTACGCACAGAGCCAAACACCTCGCCAATGTGTTAGTGGGGTTCAGCACCGCCAGCTGTTCCCCTGCTGTGTATACGGCAACGTGTACTGCGACCGCCACGCAGACACAACAAGTTAAATGTAAGGGAACCTGACCCCCCCCCCCCAGGCGTTTGTTACTGAAGGAGCCACCTTGTGCAGCAGTAATGATGCAAAGGGAAAAAGTGCCTCTTTTCGTGATGCTCCTTGCACATGCTGAACCTAACACTTATGAAATGTGTCCCCACACAGCGTTAAACCGTCCGGTAGGTGGAACTTTCCTTTGTCGTGTGACGCAGCACAGCCATCATTTTTACCCCCTTGGCGCCGTGCACCCCCTCCTCAGCGTTGTTTGAATCTGTCCCGGAGCCTGCGCTGTTAGGTTAGCCCTTGGCCATGCACACATGTTGCGCTGCCCGTCTTCTGACCTCATTTGGTGTCAGGCTGGCTGCGCCTGTGCGGGTGCGCTGGCCGAGATCCCGCCTCGCAGTGTCGTCTAATGTAATCCCACCGCGGGCCTGTGATCCGTGCCCGTGCGCAGTGCATATCCTCTCCTCTCACTCCCCTCCCTACAGCTTCTTCAGACTGTGCGATGTCAGCTGGTCCCTAATAGCATGCCACGGCCGTGACACCGCACAGTCTGAAAAAGCCGTAGGGAGGGGAGTGAGAGGAGAGGATATGCACTGCGCACGGGCACGGATCACAGGCCCGCGGTGGGATTACATTAGACGACACTGCGAGGCGGGATCTCGGCCAGCGCACCCGCACAGGCGCAGCCAGCCTGACACCAAATGAGGTCAGAAGACGGGCAGCGCAACATGTGTGCATGGCCAAGGGCTAACCTAACAGCGCAGGCTCCGGGACAGATTCAAACAACGCTGAGGAGGCGGCGCACGGCGCCAAGGGGGTAAAAATGATGGCTGTGCTGCGTCACACGACAAAGGAAAGTTCCACCTACCGGACGGTTTAACGCTGTGAGGAGACACATTTCATAAATGTTAGGTTCCGCATGTACAAGGACCATAATTAAAAGAGCTAAGTTTACCTTTTCCAGCATTAGTGCTGTACACAATGGCTCTTTCAGCTACAAACGCCTGGGGGGGGGGGGGTTAAAGGTTTCCTTTCAACTTGCTCGAGTGCAGGCTTCGGCCTACACTCCGCTCCCCCTGCTCCTCCTGCTGACCCTGGGCTCTAACACCGCCAGTTTTTGCCCAGATGTGCTAGCTGCACAGAGAAAAACACCAGCCAATGTGTCAGTGGGGTTCAGCACCGCCAGCTGTTCCCCTGCTGTGTAGCCGGCAACGTGTCCTGCGACCGCCACGCAGACACAAGAACTGAAATTGAAGGGAACCTGTCCCCCCTCCCCCAGGCGTTTTTACGTTATCCAGCCACCTTGTACAGCGGTAATGCTGCATGTGTGCAAGGTGGCTCAGAAACGTATTCTCCTCGCACATGTGGAACTGAAAACACGTCTGAAATGTGTCCTCTGTGTGACCATTTAACCGTCCCGGTGGTGTGACTTTCCTTTGTAATGACACGCTGCAACCCCCTTGGTAGCGCTGCCCGTCTTCTGGCATCATTGTTTGGCTGCCTGCGCCTCTGCGGCCGCCCTGACCCACACAACGCCCCTCGGTATCTTATTTATTGGGACTGCGAGGGTGTGATTCATGGGCAGGATCAGTGCATCAGTTCGCCTGTCCCTCCTCTCCTTCCGCCTTCTTCGGACTGTGCGGCTTCATGGCCGTGGCATGCGATAAGGGATCAGATGACGCCGCACAGTCTGAAGCGGGTGTAAGGACCCGAGTGTGAGAGGCCAACATATGTGCTGCGCCAGGCCCTGAATCCCAGCCCCGCAGTGTTTTAACAATGTTAAGACACTGCGGGGCTGGGATTCATGGGCATCGCGAACCGCACCGGCCGACATTACATGATGCCAGAAGATGGGCAGCGCTAACGGCGCTAGGCCAGGGGATAACACGACAGCGCAGACTCCTGTACAGCAAATAACAACGCTCGGGAGGCTGCACCCAGCACCAAGGTGGGATTCTTGACATCTGTGCTGCGTCTCATTACAAAGGGAACTCGCGCCTCCAACACAGTTTGACTGTATAAAGGGCTAAATGTTATACGTGTTTCATTCAGCGTGTGCAAGGAGAAAAATTAAAAGAGCAACCTTTGACTTGTGCAGCACTACTGCTGCATAAGCTGTGGCTCTTCTACTTTGTAACCCCTGAGGGGGGGTTAAAGGTGACTTTTGAAATCGGTTCAATTAGGCTTCGGCCTACACTCTGCTCCACCTGCAGAGCCCGGGCTCCAACAACGCTAGTTGCTGTCCGGAAGTGCTGGCTGCACAGAGCCAAACACCTCGCCAATGTGTCAGTGGGGTCCAGCACCGCCAGCTGTTCCCCTGCTGTGTAGCCGGCAACGTGTCCTGCAAAAGCCACGCAGACACAACAGACCCAAAGCTGCCGCCAGTGCAGGCTTCGGCCTACACTCCCCTCCCCCTGCTCCTCCTCCTCCTGCTCCTCCTCCTGCTGTCCCTGGGCTCTAACACACCGCCAGTTGGGGCCCAGATGTGCTAGCTGCACAGAGAAAAACACCAGCCAATGTGTCAGTGGGGTCCAGCACCGCCAGCTGTTCCCCTGCTGTGCAGCCGGCAACGTGTCCTGCAAAAGCCACGCAGACACAAGAACTGAAATTGAAGGGAACCTGTCCCCCCTCCCCCAGGCGTTTTTACGTTATCCAGCCACCTTGTACAGCGGTAATGCTGCATGTGTGCAAGGTGGCTCAGAAACGTATTCTCCTCGCACATGTGGAACTGAAAACACGTCTGAAATGTGTCCTCTGTGTGACCATTTAACCGTCCCGGTGGTGTGACTTTCCTTTGTAATGACACGCTGCAACCCCCTTGGTAGCGCTGCCCGTCTTCTGGCATCATTGTTTGGCTGCCTGCGCCTCTGCGGCCGCCCTGACCCACACAACGCCCCTCGGTGTCTTATTTATTGGGACTGCGAGGGTGTGATTCATGGGCAGGATCAGTGCATCAGTTCGCCTGTCCCTCCTCTCCTTCCGCCTTCTTCGGACTGTGCGGCTTCATGGCCGTGGCATGCGATAAGGGATCAGATGACGCCGCACAGTCTGAAGCGGGTGTAAGGACCCGAGTGTGAGAGGCCAACATATGTGCTGCGCCAGGCCCTGAATCCCAGCCCCGCAGTGTTTTAACAATGTTAAGACACTGCGGGGCTGGGATTCATGGGCATCGCGAACCGCACCGGCCGACATTACATGATGCCAGAAGATGGGCAGCGCTAACGGCGCTAGGCCAGGGGATAACACGACAGCGCAGACTCCTGTACAGCAAATAACAACGCTCGGGAGGCTGCACCCAGCACCAAGGTGGGATTCTTGACATCTGTGCTGCGTCTCATTACAAAGGGAACTCGCGCCTCCAACACAGTTTGACTGTATAAAGGGCTAAATGTTATACGTGTTTCATTCAGCGTGTGCAAGGAGAAAAATTAAAAGAGCAACCTTTGACTTGTGCAGCACTACTGCTGCATAAGCTGTGGCTCTTCTACTTTCTAACCCCTGAGGGGGGGTTAAAGGTGACCTTTGAAATCGGTTCAAGTAGGCTTCGGCCTACACTCTGCTCCCCCTGCAGAGCCCGGGCTCCAACACCGATCGTTGCTGTCCGGAAGTGCTGGCTGCACAGAGCCAAACACCTCGCCAATGTGTCAGTGGGGTCCAGCACCGCCAGCTGTTCCCCTGCTGTGTAGCCGGCAACGTGTCCTGCAAAAGCCACGCAGACACAACAGACCCAAAGCTGCCGCCAGTGCAGGCTTCGGCCTACACTCCCCTCCCCCTGCTCCTCCTCCTCCTGCTCCTCCTCCTGCTGACCCTGGGCTCTAACAAACCGCCAGTTGGGGCCCAGATGTGCTAGCTGCACAGAGAAAAACACCTCGCCAATGTGTCAGTGGGGTCCAGCACCGCCAGCTGTTCCCCTGCTGTGCAGCCGGCATCGTGTCCTGCAAAAGCCACGCAGACACTTGCTCTTGTACCTTCTGCTCCCCATCCTGGTTCCAGTACCGTCAGCTGGTTCCGGGCAGAGCCTTTGGCTTAGGTGCCTCCCTTTGGTATCCGAGTTCCACCAACGTCAGGTGGTCCTTGGTAGTGCTTTCAGGCACGGGTACCTCCTGCTTAGTAACCGGGTTCCAGTAACGTCAGCTGGTCCTCGGTAGTTCCATTGGCTCTTGGACCTTCGGCTACCCATCCGGGTTCCAGCACCGTCAGCTGGTTCTCGGCAGTGTCTTTTGCTCTTGTACCTTCTGCTCCCCATCCTGGTTCCAGTACCGTCAGCTGGTTCCGGGCAGAGCCTTTGGCTTAGGTGCCTCCCTCTGGGTATCCGAGTTCCACCAACGTCAGGTGGTCCTTGGTAGTGCTTTCAGCACAGGTACCTCCTGCTTAGTAACCGGGTTCCAGTAACGTCAGCTGGTCCTCGGTAGTTCCATTGGCTCTTGGACCTTCGGGTAGCCATCCGAGTTCCAGTTCCATCAGCTGGTTCTCGGCATTTTCTCAGCCTTCTTGTACCTTCTGCTACATTTCCAAGTTCAAGAGACTAAACACAATGACCCAGAAGACCACCCCTAAGATGACGACGACACCAGAGACGACAACCACCGTGATGACGACGACCCTGGAGACGATGACCCCGAAGACCACCCCGATGACGACGACCCCGGAGACGACGACCCTGAAGACCACCCCGATGACGACGACCCCGGAGACGACGACCCTGGAGACGACGACGACCTGGAAGACCGAGAAGCAGAAGAACAAGAGGCTGCAGAACAAAGAGCAGAAGGACATTAAGCATAACACAAAATATCAGAGCAAAAAATATTATGTAAATTATAAGCAGAAGAAGACTAAGCAGTGTATGGGGGTGAGTCCGTTCCTCCTCGTGGTGCCCCTGGATAAAGCCTGATGCTGCAGGCCAAACTGAACGCGGACAAATGTAACTGTTTTGTGACAGGCAGAACGGAAGGTGTAATCTTCAAACTTTTATAGATAACAACTACGGGAATGCCTGTCACAAATAAGAATATGATGAAGAAGTTGAATATGATGAAGATAATAGTAAAATAAAAAGAATATGAACAATGTAACCCAAAAAATAATAGGTAGAAGATGAAGAAGAAGATGAATAAGGTGAAGAAGTTGATGTCAAAGAAGCTGATGATGAGGATAATTAAGAAGAAAGCGTGGGAGAAGTAAAAAAGAAGGTGAAGGGCGTGGAAGTAGTGAAACATCAATATCTGACATAAAAAAAAAAAAAAAAACATAGTCAAATTCTTTCTAACGCCGAACTTCATAAAAAAAAATAAAAAATCCTGCTATTCTATTACATTGGGCTAAACCTCTGTCCCTTTAATATCTCCGCCACGTCCCCCAATACATCCTACAATATTCTTAGTTGTTTTCCTTCATGTAGAATGAACCTACAAGTGTATAAAGGGTTTATTTTAATTCCGATATTTTCGTCCCATTGACTTGCATTGGGATCGGGTATCGGTATCGGATTGGATTCCGATACTGTGACGGTATCGGCCGATACTTTCCGATACCGATACTTTCCGATATCGGAAAGTATCGCTCAACACTAATGATGAGCAGAGATATTGTCTCCTGATGGGATGGCGACATGGACAGAGTAAAAGGAATGGTCTGGTGAGTTATCTGTGAAGGTAGTGTCGACCCATTCACCACTCGTACCGTAACTGGTTGTGCTAGCATAACCAGGGGTATTGCGTGATGTTGGGCAAAGGTGGAAGACATGAAATTGCCCTCTGCCCCAGAAACCACGCAGAGCTCTACTGAGTGCGAAGATGAGCCAATGTTAATTGTCCCCTTAAAGGACAATTTTGAGGCAAACGTCGCCGTATCTAGTGTACCTCCCCCAACTACCACTAGAGGCTGACGTCTCCTCGACCGCTGAGAACATCTGGTGGCAAGATGTCCAGACTGCTGGCAAACATGACGAACCTTGGATGCCCAAGCGGTCCGGGACTTAGAACCCGCTCGTGACACCTCCCCGGCCTCATGTGACTCAGGGACCAGGACCAGAGATTCCAGAGGTCTGGCGAAGGTGGTTGCCAGCCGAAACCTCTGCCTACACTGGGCTCACTCAAACCTCCGCTCGTTAAAACGGAGGTCAATGCGGGTAGAGACAGATATTAACTCCTCCAGTGTGGCTGGAATCTCCCAAGTGGCCAGAGCGTCCTTAACGTGATCAGCCAGCCCCCTCCAAAATATGGGGATAAGGGCTTTATCCGACCACTCCAGCTCTGAAGCTAAAGTTCGGAAACGGATGGCGAATTGGCTGACCAAGGACTCACCCTGAGTTAATGCCAGCAGTTGGAGCGCCGTATCATGGGTGACTTGAGGTCCCAGGAACACCTGTTTCAGAGTGCTCAGAAACAACGACACACTCTGCACCACATGATCGCCACGCTCCCACAGCGGCGTAGCCCATTCCAACGCCCTGTCCGACAAGAGGGACACAATAAATCCCACCTTAGCCCCCTCTGTGGGAAAACGTGCAACCAGAAGCTCAAGGTGAATAGAGCACTGACTCACGAATCCCCTACAAGATCTGCTTTCTCCAGAAAATTTTTCTGGGAGCAGGAGGCGCGAAAATGTCGGAACAGGGGTGGCAGTGGACAAAGTTGCTGCAGCCACGCTAGCAGCCTGTACAGCAACTGCGGAAATATCCACAGCTGAGGTTGAGCTCTCGAGAGCCGCCAACCTACCCTCCAGCTGCTGGATATACCGCAAAGATTGCTGTATGTCCACCATTTACTAGCCAGACCCTGGCGCTAGTATTATGTTATGATAGGGCTAGCGGAACGCACCTAATGAAAGTATATATTTTATTAGGATAGATGCGTTCGCAGCCCGGGGTCCACCATGCAGGAGAACCTGCTGCTAGTAAAATAGCGGAACTAATGGCAGTTAGCTAACTCTGTTACTTCACAGAGCTGCTGTGAACACAAAGCGCTGTGCCTTGTTAGACTCCACAGAGGCACAGGTTAACTGTCTAAACAAGAGCAGTCAGTGGTCTTGCACGCACACGAAACTCCTCGCCGGAGGTGCCAGCATTCTAGGGGCTTATTTCGGTCAGGTCCCTGAACACACAAGCATACGAACTCCTTGCCGGAGGTGCCAGCATTCTAGGGGCTTATTTCAGCCGGGTCCCTGAACACACTCATACAAGACCACACAGGCGCAAAGTACATAAATGAAAGCAATACTAGCGCATGGCCGTGCGGCCATGCGAGCCTTATATAGCTGCAGCAAGTAAAAGACCTTCCCAGAAGGACCAATGAGAGGCTGCCATACCTGAGCATGTGACCCTAAATCTCCAGTGAGAGATCTTGCCCTGGGCATGCTCAGTGTGTGCCAAGCAGGACTTAGTCCTAGCACCTACAGGACCTTCCTGTAAGGACCAATGGACTTAGCTGCAGTATCTGACCATGTGACCCTCGATCTCCACTGAGACATCTTACTCAGGGCATGCTCAGAACGAGAAGAGCAGGACTTAGTCCCAGAAGCGTCTGCTTGCCGCTGCCCAGCACTGACTTCAATGGCAGAAGCAGGAAAAGCAGCAGTAACTCTTTGTACAGAGTGGGACTGAGCAAGACGCTGGGACTGACGTCTCCACTGAACAGGCTCCACTGCGGCAGGAGAAGAATGGGAGACCGCAGCAGAGATGGACTGAGATTCCCCCTGTGCAGAGGCGGGAACTCGATCCCTAACAAACAATACCAAAACCTACCTTTAATTTACAGAAGCCATTATACCCCAAGATAGTATTGAGAAATTAAATTGGATTGAAATTTGTCGGCAGTCTGCTGACTGTTCTGTTTGTATAGATAAACTTATGTAATATAGAACAAGGACATAAATAAAATATATGATTTTCAAGAACAACAAAACATTCCCATTTAGTAGTAAAAAAGAACTTTAGTTTTTCTACCTCCAGATAGATTTAAAATTGTATAATGACACTGTATTTGAAAGAATCAAAATTAAATGCTATTGCATGCGCAAATTCACCGAGAGGGTTTTGACATCCATAAATATAAAAATAAATTTCCATCTTTTAATACCATATCATTTTTAGCCATAACATAATGTGCTTATTGCTTACGGATTTATTGAATTTAATGTATAAGTCATATGTATTAAGCTAAATCTTTTAGCAATAAGTGCAAGCAGTAAGAATTTTTATCGCAACCAAATAGATATGCAAACAAAATTGCACAATAACAATTTACTCCATACTGAAATGTTGACCTTTTTAGAAAAAAAATAAAATCTAAAATGAAAGTTAAAGTGATCTTCCACCACAGTCATTAAATGTGACATCTTTTGAAGTATTGTCACCATAACTAAAGTCATCTTCTCTGCTGCTGCCTCAGTCTACCTCAAATTTACACCTAATTTTCATCCCTAAAATGGCAGTGGAGGTATGGTTCTGACTTTTTACAACACTGCCCATGAAAATTGATGTAACACTATTAGCACTGGTCCATTCCACACAAAAGTAAGGCAGGTGAGGCTTGCTATAGACTTTGCACGATGCTCCTCATGCCTTTGCAGCAGTAATTATGACGAAGTTGGAAGCATGACATTTCTTCAACAGATAAAGGCAGCATCAGATATGGTGTCTTTTTAAGGTTGAGATGGAGAGTTGCATTAAGGATGGATTATCATTTTCAGGAAAAATTAGCTCAAGGAATCACATCTGCTTTGTTAAGGATACGAAGAGGTTTACTCTTGTGCAGATGATTTATTTTTATTTTAGATGGATCTAAGGAATCTTTATGTTTTTGCAGACAAAGTAAATCATATCACTGCACAAAATTAGCAATTAGGCTATTTGGTCAATAGCTAAACACTGTAGTTCATCTAGCTGTAAGGTGAAGGCCTATTATCAAGCATCTTAAACAAATAGGGAATGATCAAATCTTATCAAATTCAAATTTTGCAACTTCAACGAATTACTGGGAATTTTAATATTGGAAAGCTTGTAATTACTCATAAAATACAAATACATATGGAGTAGAGGAGAGAGAGAACCTCGCTAACCATAAGAGCTTACATGTCATGGATAAGAAAGAGAGATCCACAAACCATAACTGCTTAAATATTCAGGTGAGAAAGAAAGGACCCTGCTGACCATAAAAGTTAACACTTTACAGGCAAGTGAGAGCGAGAACACTGCAGACCGTAAGAGCTTACACTGTGCAGGACAGCATGGACCCCCCTGACCATAAAAACTTACACTCTACAGAAGAGTGAGCGAAAATACCCCACTGACAGTAAGAGCTTACATTCTACAGGAGAGAGAAGAACCACCTGATCACAAGAGCTTACACTTTACTGGTCACAAGAGCTTATACCCCATGTGAAAGAGAGGACACCACTGACTATAGCAGCTTACACTCTACAGGATAGAGACTAGACCAGTGACTCTGGAGATAGAAAATGAATCTGCGGAACAATCTGTGCTCAACTGGGGACTGATGATCTGTGATGACACAGGTACTGACCAGTACTGTGCAAAGTATGATAATCTGTAAGATGTCACAACTGCAGGGCATTAGGAAGAGGCCCACACAGTAATTCAAAAAGAGGTTTGCCTGTTCTCTGATGCTTCAGTAGTGTGGGAAATGGTGCAAGGCAAGTTTTTTTGTGAACTGTTAATCGAATCTCAAAATGTTTGAATTTACGTGAAAATGTGAATTTCAGGAAATTTGACCAAAATTCAAGCCTTTGCCACTCGATCAGTTCATCTCTCCAAATAAACAATTTAACATTGACTGTATAAATCTTGACTCTTACAGGCTATCATCAACTGTTATACCCAAGCTGGAAGTGAAGTGTGAATATTTCACATCATACAAAGTAGAATGGAGCTGTCTCAGTTTGCTTCTAATTGCTTAATCAGCTTTCCATTCTCTCCTGACTGTAGTTAGCTCATTTTTTTATATATCAGGTTTCCCCTACGCACAATAAAAAAAGCAGAAAATTACCCAAATACATCCTGATTGTTTGATAAATACTTGCACAATAAATCTGACTTTTCGGGAAGTGTTCAGATACAGTGAAAAGACATTTTAGATTCACTTACAACTACAACTTTAGTGACAATAGTTTCCATCACTTTTCTGATATAAAGTGGTTGTAAACACAAGAAAACATTATTTGAGCAGAATTTGATAAGATAACCCCTTTTTAAAAATGAAGTAATTTAACTTCATTAACAAAATAACAGAAACTAGTCAAAGATATATGTGAGTAGTAGATGAGTAGCATGTCGATGGATTGCCTCTGAGTGATGGACACAGTGATAAACTAACCATGCAGGCAATACTGGGAACTCATGGTCATGGAAGGCCCACTACAGGACTCGCTTCACCTTCAAAGACTTGCAGTGCTCCATAACTACACTATGTTTCTTAGCTTCTGTGAACATTTAACATCTAATTGCTGGAGGAGGGTTACAATTCTGTGGATGTTTCTTTGCATAAAGGTTGTCCAGAAGAAGATGCAATTCTTCTTATTGGACATATCTTACATCTAGTAATACAAGTTTGCTTCACTGCAGTGAAGAAGGTTCAGCTCTAAGACCACACACAATCTGTAGAGTGTGGTGTGACAGTGTTTCTGGAATAAAGTAGCAATACATTTCTAACTCTGAAAAACCACCACACATGTTGTAGAAATAGGAATAAGGAGGTATTTTTCAGGTTCCAATTCAAGAATAAACTATTTGACATTCTTTTTCAACATGTGTCTTCAGAAAATGCATTATTAAAATATTTGGAATCAAAGGAACTTACCTGCTATGTCCAAAGCATGCAAATGTAATTTTTGTAGTCCAGGTAACCAAAAATGTCCTTTTATTATTCTTAAAAAATAATAATATTTTTATCTCAAATTTCTCATTTTAAACATTGTGAAATGTCTAAAATTAGCCTACATTAGTATTTGCTTTATAATATTATTTTAGAAATAAATAAATAAAATGGTTCAATTTCCATCACAAATGCAAATTCATGTGCTTTGTTTCTGCATTAATTTGTAATGTCAATGAGGATTGATAATGTCCTACTCTTCAGCAATTTGTTACAACAAAGAAGGCTGTTAGCTAAAAAGTGCTCTGGTAAGTGATGTTAACGGGATCAAGGCAAGTCAAGCCAATTCTTTTAAATCAGGGTCACTAAGAAAATACATGGTCTCTTGAAGCAGTCATCATTTATTCATAAGTGAACCTTCCTCCCTCTCATAGAATCTGTAAGCGCACAAGAAACAAAGCTTTATTAACTTTTCTTTAATACTGTTTTCCAAGAGTAGATATGCTGTATTTTGAAGCAAGAAACACATTTTATAAAGAAGCATAAATAAGTCATACAATGTCAAAATTATTCTAGCAATAGGCTAGCATGATACACAACAATGTTTGTAACAATTATTTACCACTTAACCCCTTACTGACCTCGGACGGGATAGTACGTCCGAGGTCAGCTCCCCTGCTTTGATGCAGGGCTCCGCGGTGAGCCCGCATCAAAGCCGGGACATGTCAGCTGTTTTGAACAGCTGACATGTGCCCACAATAGCGGCGGGTGAAATCGCGATTCACCCGCCGCTATTAACTAGTTAAATGCCGCTGTCAAACGCAGACAGCGGCATTTAACTACCGCATCCGGCCGGGCGGCTGGAAATGACGTCATCGCCGACCCACCGTCACATGATCGGAGGTCAGCGATACTTCAGAATGGTAACCATAGAGGTCCTTGAGACCTCTATGGTTACTGATCTCCGGCAGCTGTGAGCGCCACCCTGTGGTCGGCGCTCACAGCACACCTGCATTTCTGCTACATAGCAGCGAACAGCAGATCGCTGCTATGTGGCAGAGCCGATCGTGCTGTGCCTGCTTCTAGCCTCCCATGGAGGCTATTGAAGCATGGCAGAAGTAAAAAAAAAAGTTAAAAAAATGTGAAAAAAATAAAAAAAATATAAAAGTTTAAATCACCCCCCTTTCGCCCCAATCAAAATAAATCAATTAAAAAAAATCAAACCTACGCATATTTGGTATCGCCGCATTCAGAATCACCCGATCTATCAATAAAAAAAGCATTAACCTGATCGCTAAACGGCGTAATGAGAAAAAAATTTGAAACGAGAGAATTAAGTTTTTTTGGTCGCCGCAACATTTCATTAAAATGCAATAACGGGCGATCAAAAGAACGTATCTGCACCAAAATGCTATCATTAAAAATGCCAGCTCGGCACGCAAAAAATAAGCCCTCACCTGACCCCAGATCACGAAAAATGGAGACGCTACAAGTATCGGAAAATGGCGCATTTTTTTTTTTTGCAAAGTTTGGAATTTTTTTTCACCACTTAGTTGAAAAATAACCTAGTCATGTTAGGTGTCTATGAACTCGTAATGACCTGGAGAATCATAATAGCAGGTCAGTTTTAGCATTTAGTGGACCTAGCAAAAAAGCCAAAAAAACTAGTGTGGGATGGCACTTTTTTTGCAATTTCACTGCACTTGGAATTTTTTTCACTTTCAGGTTATCGACGTCTTAGATTACTGCTGCCAATTTAAAAATAATGAATTCCTGCTATTCTATTTCATTGGGCTAAACCTTTATGCCTTTAATGTCTCCTCCACCTCCCCCAATGCATCCTACATTATTCTTAGTTATTTTCCTTCATGTAGATTTAACCTACAAGGACAGAAAGGGTTTATCTTAATTCTGATATTTTTGTCCCATTGACTTGCATTGGTATCGGGTATCAGTATCGGCGATATCCAATATTTTTTGAATATCGGCCGATCCAATCCGATACCGATACTTCTGGATATCGGAAGGTATCGCTCAACACTACTCGTGACATATTGTACTTCATGATAGTGGTAATTTTGCAATTTTCCAACTTTGAATTTTCATGCCCTTAAATCACAGAGATATGTCGCATAAAATACTTAATAAGTAACATTTCCCACATGTCTACTTTACATCAGCACAATTTTGGGACCAATATCTTTGTTTGTTTGGAAGTTATAAGGGTTAAAAGTTAAACAGCGATTTCTCATTTTTACACCACCATTTTTTTTTAGGGACCACATCACATTTGAAGTCACTTTGAGGGGTCTATATGATAGAAAATACCCAAAAGTGACACCATTCCAAAACCTGCACCCCTGAATGTGCTCAAAACCACATTCAAGAAGTTTATTAACCCTTCAGGTGCTTCACAGGAATTTTCGGATTGTTTAAAAAAACTGAACATTTAACTTTTTTCACAAAAAATTAACTTCAGATCCAATTTTTTTTTATTTTACCAAGGGTAACAGGAGAAATTCTACCCCAAAATTTGTTGTACAATTTTTCCTGTGTATGCTGATACCCTATATGGGGGTAAACCACTGTTTGGGCACATGGCAGAGCTTGGTAGGGAAGCCATTTTACTTTTTCAACACATAATGGCTGGAATTAAGATTGGACACCATGTCGCATTTGGAGAGCCCCTGATGTGCCTTAATAGTGGAACCCCCCCCAAGTGACACCATTTTGGAAACTAGACCCCATAAGAAACTTATCTAGATGTGTGGTGAGCACTTTGAACCCACAAGTGCCTCACAGAAGTTTATAAAGTAGAGCCATATAAATAAAAAAATCACATTTTTTTCACAAAAATGATATTTTTGCCCAAATTTTTTATTTTCCCAAAGGTAACAGGAGAAATTGGACCCCAGAAGTTGTCCAATTTGGCCTGAGTATGCCGATACCCCATATGTGGGGGTAAATCACTGTTTGGACCCACAGCAGAGCTCGGAAGGGAACGAACACCGTTTGACTTTTTCAACACACAATTGGCTGGAATTTAGATCAGACGGAATGTCACATTTGGAGAGCCCCTGATGTGCCTAAATAGTGGAAAACCCTCAATTCTAACTCCAACCCTAACCCCAACACACCCCTAACCCTAATCCCAACCCTAAACATAACCCTAACCACAAACCTAACCCTAACACACCCCTAACCCTAATCCCAACCCTAATCCCAACACTAGCCATAATCCCAAAGGTAAAAATAATACAAACCCTAACCCCAACTCTAGCCCCAACCCTAACACTTTCTTTAGCCCCAACCCTAACCCTAACTCTAAATTTAGCCCCAACCCTAATCCTAACTTTATCTCCAACCCTAACCCTAGCTTTAACCCAACTCAATTTAGCCCAAATCTAACCCTAATGGGAAAATTAAATCATTGTCAGCTGAGACTCTGGAGAAATTCAGATGCCGGGGGGTGCTATAACAAACCTCAGCACCGTTAAAATGCGTCGCTTTGGTTTAAGTACCCTTAACTGCCACCATTAAAAGGCATATTGGCGGTCTTTAAGGGGTTAAATGTAACTATCATCATACTCCCCTACTCACGCCGATCGCTGGCAGAGCAGCGGAGAAAGATGAGAGCTATGTTCAGCACCTGGCACCGGCGAACAGTGCTTACTGCAATGCTTTTTCCTTGGAGCCCGTTCGTAGTATTACACAGATGTACACTGACATCTCCGGTACCTGAAATATCAGGACGTGTGAAAGAGGCCTTATAGCGGGTTTTTATGTTTGGCTGCTGTCACATGCTAAAAGATGCTTTTTATTGCAAAAAATTGTTTTGGCATCACCACATGTTGAGGGCTACCATTTTTCCATATTTTGGCCCACCGAGTCATGTGAGGTCTTGATTTTTGCGGGATGAGCTGATGTTTTTATTGGTATAATTTTCTGGCACATGACATTTTTTGATCACTTTCTATTCCGATTATTGTGGGACAGAATGAGCAAAAACCACCAATTCATTAATTTCTTTTTTTTTTGAGGGGGGGGTGCATTTATACTGTTCCGTGTGTGGTAAAATTGATAAGGCAGTTTTAGTCTTCAGGTAGGTATGATTACAGCGATACCTCATTTATTTCTTTTTTTATGTTTTGCCACTTTTATATAATAAAAACTATTTTATAGAAAAAAATAATTGTTTTTGCATCACTTTATTCTGACAGCTATAACTTTTTTATTTTTTTGCTGATGATGCTGTATCATGGCTCATTTTTTGCGGGACAAGATGATGTTTTCAGTGGTACCATTGATATTTATATATGTCTTTTTGATCACGTGTTATTCCACTTTTTGCTATGTGGCATGATGATAAAGCATTGTTTCTTGCCTTGTTTTTTTATGGTGTTCACTAAAAGGGTTAACTTGTGGGACAGTTTTATAGGTCGGGTCATTACAGATGCGGCGATACCAAATATGTGTACTTTTATAGTTTAGATTTTTTTTCATTCAAATATTTTTTAGTGAAAGAATAAATATTGATTTTTTGTTATTATTTATTATATTATTTAAATAAAATATTTTTACAATTATGTCAAAATATTTTTTTTACTTTACTTTAACTTTGCTCTTTCACTTTTTCCACTATGGGACAATCATTTTTTACAGGCTGATCACTTCTATAGCAGGCTGATGAAGCAGTATCTGCATGCTATAGTAGATGTCAGCGCTGCACTTACTGCACACTGACCTGAGAGACTTCCTGATCATGCACTGCGCATGACTGGGAAGTTTCTCAGCTCTGGTAATCCTGATATCGTCATGACGATATCAGGTTACCATGGCAGAAAACGTGACCCCGCGTCATGCAGCAGGATCTACGATCAAAGGCAGAGGGGCTGTCAGCCCTCTGCCTGCTCCTGGAATGCTGCGATCATGTTTGATCGCAGTATTCCAGGGGTTAAAGTGCCGGGTGTCAGCTGTGAGAAACAGCTGACATCCAGCCACAATAGGTCACACACCACCCGTGTGTGAGGACGATCACTGAGACGTACTATCCCATCCAAGGTCATACGGGCCAAGGGCACATGGACGGGATAGTATGTCAGATGTCAGAAAGGGGTTAAAAGTAGTCACATGCACTTTCTTTTCTCCCACTATACATTTTTTAGAATCTGAAGTAGAAAAAAACTCTCAAAATGCTGAACATATGACCAGCAAATTATTTAGCAAAATAAATTAATGGGAATAATTTTTCAAACATTTTTTGAGTGATTTATCAGGTATATTTCATTACAGACTAGCTTCAAAGGACTGTTCTCAATACAATTTTTGAGGAGTTCAAAAGCTTTGAGGTTTTTTTTAGGAGGCGTTTTTTAATGAGCTTTTGCAGCTTTATTCTTTTCTTTGAGTTTCCTGAAACTAGACTAGGGATGAGAGAACGTGCTCTGTGATACTTGAGTATCTGGGTCCTTGGATGTTTTCGGTAATTGATGAGCATTGTCTGGTGCTTGGATGGAATGCTCAGGAATGCCTGCCAGATGTAAACATGCGGGGATTGCTTACCAGTCACTGTAATGCTGTAGCCATCTTGGCAGTGGCATTACTGTGATTGGCTGGCCACATTAGCTCATCAGAGGTTATAAAAGGACCAGTGCCACCACGCTCGGATTACTGACACCATTACACAGCTCATGGACAGTTCTGATTGGAGGTAGAGAGTAGTTTTCCAGGCCTGTGTGCACAATTTCAAGAGATCAGAGTTCTCTAGTTGTGATACTGTTGCTGAACCTCAATATAAACATTCTTTTAAGGGCTAACGTTGTGCTTTGCCATTTCTGTGCAATACATCCTGCATTTAGCCTAGGGACAGCTGCTGGAGAAAGGAGAGTGGATGAATACAGCCTATCTCACTGTATAAATGACCCCTTTAGAATGACAGGAAATATTATCCCTAATTGTAAATGATTTGCAGACCCTGTTCTGGAATGCAGATAAAACCGAATCACTTACAATTAGGGATAATATTTCCTGTTATTCTAAAGGGGTCATTTATACAGTGAGATGCCCATGTGATAAACTGTATGTGGGCCGCACGAAGAGGAGGCTTAAAGAAAGAATCAAGGAACACCTTGTCAATATTGGCAAGGGTTTTATGGGGCACCCTTTGTCGCGCTACTTTGCAGATAAGCACAATCGGTCATGCAGCAGCACCTCTTTTTGCGTGATTCAAATTGTTAAAGAAAATCCAAGCTGCAGCGACTATCTGAAAAGCATGTCGAAAGTGGAATCCAAATGGATTTTCACATTGGACAGTCTGGCCCCAAGGGACTCAATTATGAAATCGAATTGTATGCCCTGTAAGGAGAGGGTCCCCCCCCCCCTTTTCTTTATAGGAGGAGTTTTTAATGGAGTAAGTAGTTTTAGTTTTAAAATGAGTAGTTTCATTTTATTGTAAATGGGAGCATTATTTTTTATTTTTAACTAGTTTTGTGCCGTTGGACTAGTTGCACTAGTTTTTAAAAAAATTGTGGGCATTAAATATGTTTGTCTTTATGGTTTTATTCAGTCTCTTGTTCATGTTCATTTTGACATGATTGCACTGTGAGGAGATGCTCGTCAAGAAAATAGAAGAGTGCACAGTGGCAATTTGTCATAAATTGTCATTTATAGCAGTAGAAAATGAGTTTAATTACAGTATGTTTTTATGGGTTAGGGCTTTTACTATGCAGTGATGATTTTAAGGTTTATTATTAAAAGCATCCTTATTAAAGGTTTATAGTTTTAATTAAAATTTAAGGTTGGGGCACATTCTGCCACCAGTCGGGAATTGGGTGGGATCATCAATGTGTTACGAAGTCACTACTAATATTCTCATTTGCAGTAGGATAGGGTGCAGTATTCCTGTCGAAGGGTATCTGAGATGTTTTGCCATTGTACAGACTCTCACTGTTTGAATATGGAGGTGGTCTTAGTTGGAGGGTGGTTACACGCTGTGCACGGCATCTGAGAATGTGGCTATATAACAATCAGTATTGGCAGGGGAGCCATACCTTGAGAAAGAGGGTTGTTTCCCTCAAAATGCGTCGGGATTGGCCCCTGCTTGTGTCCATCTCACGGACAGGTGACGTCAGTGCTTAGCCACGCCCCTCACTTGCTACGCTACTGCTCGGCGGCGCCATTGGCCAAGGCTGCCTGCCGATTCCCTCAGCGGCGAGCATATTGGGGAATTTTGCACTACGGGAGGACGCTCCCTTCTAGATCTGTGCACTACCGACACCACGATCCTTCCAGCAACACGGAGGATGTCTTTGTAGCAGCCAACCTCCAAATTCAGGGGACACGCCATCTTCTAATTGTAAGGTAGGGGACTGGAGGTCACTCACTCCACAGTCATACGTTTTAATGACGGTCAAGCAATACCTGGCTCATCAAACCAGCTTACTCCCTAATTCCTCTGCAACCTTCAACTATTGGGTATCAAAACTTTACACCCGGCATCAGCTGTCCTTCTATGCCATGGAGGTGTTGTGGTGTTCTGCAGCTGAATGGGTTTTTATTGCCACCGGGGGTGGTCATAACAGACAGGCACTTTCGCCTGTCAACAGAAAGTGCTGATAGGCTCACTCTGATAAAAATGAACAAAGCCTGGATTAGCCTCAACTTTTCCATACCACCAGATGATAGGAGAACATAAAGTGTTTTTAATCTTCAAAATTTGAATGAGTGCCTCCAGTTGTTGCCTTCAAGAGTCTATGGATGACCCTGTTTGTAATTTTTGGCAGGCTTTGCACTATGTGGAGAACTTTTATGAGTGTAGGATTACCACAACTACACTTTGCTCACAATATTTGAATGAATCACTACAGTTGGTGCTTTCAAGGGTGTATGGATGACCTTGCTTGTAATTTTTTGTCTGAAATTGCACTGTGTGCAGAGCCTTTATGAGTGTAGGAGTACCACAACTACACTTTCATTTCAATATTTTAATGAGGCCCTCCAGTTGTTTCCTTCATGGATCTATCGATGACCCTGCTTGTAATTATTGACAGGTTTGCACTGTGTGCAGTGCTTTTATTAGTGTTGGAGTACCACAACTACACTTTGCTCACACTATTTGAGGTTTCCTTCAGGATCTGCTTCAAACAAGTGACTCATTTTTTACCACTATTTTTTTTCTAAACCTCTTCAGGAAATGAAATATGACCCCCAGACACCAAGAAAGTGAATTTCCCATAGGAATTAATTAGAAGGTTTTTAAATCTCTGTTTGATAAGTATGTTGGTGAGAATCTGCTCCATAAAAACTGTTAAAAAAACCTCAATGTGAACATGGCCTTAAATTCCTTTACAAAATTATTATGGGAACTAAAATGAGGCCTAAAACTAACATCAACTTAAGGTTCTTCTTCCTGCTATGTTTAAGTTTTAGAACATAAAAAAATCCTGTTTATTTTCTATAAATTCACCTTTTACAACATGTCAGAATCTTCCCATTAAATTAGAGCAGAATCAATATGTTTATAACAATGTGACACTACTTATCTCTTAGCTAGAGTGCTAATGCTATTCTTTCATGTCTTGAAATTAAATGCATTCATCAAAGTAATAAAAAGAAATTATTAAGATCAATGTCCTAGAGACTGTGGCGTAATGTCTAAATAATGAAATGCAATGAACTCAAAACACAAGCATTGAATTGCTTTATAATTATCCAAACCAATGTATTGGGGCTTGGAGTTTCAATTTCTACCTGTGGATGATAAATTTACTTCCCTCAATTAACTGACAGAAGCATAGCGCTCCCAGATGGATATAAAGCAGGCCTTTTGGAATCTTATAATAAATGAACATTATAAATACACCCTTGTGGCAAACAATGATCTTTATATCAATATTGAAAACCTAGAGTGAGTAATAAATATATACTCCAGTTAACATGAAATTTGTAACAAAACAAAAGAACATTCATGCAGAATGTGTATACAAGTGATGATATTTGCCAACAAAAAGAGCATGATAAAGGGACATTGTAGCATCCCATATTTGTTCAAAATCACTACAATAGTGTTTACATATGTCAAATCATGTATTCTAATTATGTCGCAGTGGATCTGCTTTGGATTATAATCAATATTTTAATCTGTTGCGTCACACATGTAATTGAGGTAGGACTAGTCCAGGAAGGGTCTCTTCCCCAGGCAAGAATAGACCAGAAAGGGTCTCTTCCCCAGACTAATCTTGCTTTGAGACTGTTCAATGAAAACAAGTGACGTCTCAAGGGGATAAAGGGGGTGCGTCCAGCGGTGTGCCTCAGTTTCGGTAAGATGACCCTTTTATTCAACTTAACATAGGTTGATTTTTGTGACCATATGTATTAAGGGGGCAGTATGGGAGAGGAATCCCCAGAGAAGATTCTACAACAGCCACTGGGCTATATTGATTAATGTCCTCCCTCCATTAACCTTTGGGAGCAGGTGTATGGACATTGTAGGTGATGGGGTCCTTAAAATATCATGTTGATTGAAGCCCTTTAGTATTACATTTAGTGCGGCCAGTGTTGGTGTCCTTTTTAATCACATCTTTTAAATCTTGTTTGTTAATATATGTTTGATGGTCTGTTTCAATAAAGGTTGTTATAGAAATGTTGCCAAAAACTCCAATGTTTCTCCTTTTTGAATATAATTATCGTGGAGTGGTATGTAAGTAGCTAGGCATTAATTGCTTGGCATATTGAACAATATGAGTCTGGGTATTTTTGCATTAAACTGTAGAAATCTCTAGAAATAACATATTGTTTACAGCCCTAGCTTTTGTTTTTCATACTAACTACTACTACTGATAGACCTCAACAGTGAAAAAATAAAATAGTTAAATTTAATGTGTAGATACAATAAAACACATATGTGTATACTAAATGTGCTGTATTTACTCTCAGATCTAGCGATTTGGTTCTTTGTAGGACATTATATAAAAAAACAGGATTAATAGGGACTGAAATAAAGCCTTATTTTGTAACCAAGCATATTTACACCAAATAAAAGAAATTGTTTTATAAGACTTTTTTTTACATACTGTAAGTGTATTTACAACTAAGGATTATCTAAGAAAAAAGTCTATGTATCCTTTGCTGTTTGTGTTCATCCAATCCATTCTCTGAATGTTCTTTTAATTCCGCAGCTGAAGCATTAGCTATATTAAAAAGGAAAATGTCACAGAATGTCAACTCAGTAAATGTCATCAAGAAATAAAGAAATGGTGACCCACCAGATTTTCATATGAAATAAGTATTCTTCTTGAGGACAATTTTATGCAGCTAAGGCTTTTACATGATCCATTTTATTATTTCCAGCTACACATTGTAAAATAGTTTTTTTTCCAATCTGATTATAAAATCGGTTAAATTTGCCGCAAATAACTGTACTTTTTTATACATACTTAATTATATTGCTACAAGCTATTTCTATGATCAAATCTAAATCTACTAAATACAGTGGGTTGATCCCTTGCTGATTTTGTAAGTTTGCCCTCTGACCAAGACATGAACAGTCTATAATTTTAAGGGTAGGTTAATTTTAACATTGAGAGATAGAATATCAAAAATAAAATCCAGATTGTATCAGGAGGAGGGCAGGTCTGGGCCTAGGATGTACCTCGGAACAGGCATATGGACAAGTCAGTGTGGGACAGGACAGGAGATGTTGGAGGTATGGAAGGGTTAATCAGACCCAGCTCAAATTTGGGATGCCCTGAAAAGAAGAAATGCAAATCAACTGTGCAGGGGTCTATGCTTCCTCCTCTGTCAGAATATGCTCCACCAACAATCACCACCTCAGACCATCTCATTGCCTCAAATCCTATTGATGATGGACATAGCATATCCCCTCTTTCAGAGTACACTTACTTTGGAAAACCAAAATATATCAATAATGAGCCATTTAACACTTTTAAGATGCCACCTAATACTTACCCAAAGAGGTCCTTACGGAATGGTGGCTCCCAAAGCTTTAGAGATCAGCCATTATCCTTTCCAAAAGAAATGAGACGTATGTCTCTGGGGAGAACATTCTCATTCAGCAATATTCAGGAAAAATCGCCTTTTGAGAATGATTCCTATTTTAACAGTGGACTTGGACAAACTATTGCCATGCCAGGGCAACACTTTAGACCTACCCATGATCAAAATATCATTCACATAACCAGTCTCACCTCTGGCCAACGAAACCACATTGAGCCTTCAAATTACAGGGCTCAAAGTGGCAAAGTGCACTTTATCCAGCATCACGAGGGAAGCCATCAATTTGAACTAGCACAGCCTCCCTTTCTTCCTCCAAAAATATCTATCTATGGACAAGAATCTGATCCTGCATCCAATAAAAATAACCTGAACCTAATTGCAATCGACGAGAACTCCCATCCAGGTGATTTCAACCAGCATACTACTGCTCCACGTGATTGTAAAAATCACATACATACTTCAGATAATTTGCAGTTCGAAACCATAGACCTAACTAATTGTGGTCCTGGTAATGGAGCCCACAGCAAAATTTCACTTCCTAAGCTTTCTAAAACTGGTGTGACAACTAGTGAGAAAAGCAATTGATGGCTTCTCCAATCCAGTTATTCTGGTCCTTTACCCACCGACACAATGTATCAATGTGGGATTTGTTCTATTGAAGTTAATAATGTTGGGGATGCCATCATAGTTTCTTGTTGGACGTGGCTTCATCGAGCATGTATTGGGATGACCAAGATCGCATATGCAATGCTTACAGCAGAAACCTCAGCGATTTGGGGTTGCAATACTTGTATGGCAAAGAAAGATGTTCAGCTGGTGTGCATTCAAAAATAATAAACCCCCCTTCATCATTTTTTTTTAATAAACGAAGCCATATATTTGCTTATATTGACAGTGTATAACAAGAGAAGACCTGCCTTACCAGAATTAGTCCCATTCTCCTGTTTCCTGTTGAAATCTCATCATCATGCAACAAGAGACACCAAAGCTTTTCCCCAAACCATCCACCAATATTATGTACATTATTAGTATAAATCTGAAGGTTTCTGAAGGTCTTCAGTTTTTTCCTCTGCTGTCATGATCTGACATGATATGCTGCTCTATGATATTTTGCACTATTTTAAAATACTATATACATATATATATATATTTTTTATACTATTTTTTTTTTTAGTGGCAGCACCAAGTGCAAGCCTAAGTGAAAAAGAGAAAAAAACCCACACTTTTATTGTGGGAATTGCACTGTTGATTTAATGGTTGTGCAAGGTTATCATTTGTGCGTTTTGAATCACGATACTCATTCCTTTTAAATGTAATATCTAGATTTACCACAATGTCTTGAATTTTAATATAATTACCACTTTGTAGTCTACACTGTAAGGCTGCCGTCACACTAGCAGTATTTGGTCAGTATTTTACATCAGTATTTGTAAGGCAAAAGCAGGAGTGGAACAATTAGGGTATGTTTCCACGTTCAGGAAACGCTGCGTGTTTGACGCTGTGTACAGCCGCAGCGTCAAACACGCAGCGTCCAGATGTTACAGTATAGTGGAGGGGATTTCATGAAATCCCATCTCCACTATGCATTAAAAGACGCATGCGGCAGACCCGCGGAAACAGACATGCGGCGCGTCTTTTAAGAACGCAGCATGTCCTTACAATGAGCAAAACACGCAAGAACACCGCAGGTGACCTGCCAGTGACCTCAGGTGCAGATTTGGTCAGGATTTTACCTGCATAAAATCCTGACCAAATCCTGATGCAATCCTGAACGTGGATACATACCCTTAGGGTATGTTTCCACGGTAAGTAAACGCTGCTTGTTTGACGCTGCAGCGTCAAACAAGCAGCGTCCAGATGTTCCAGCATAGTGGAGGGGATTTTATGAAATCCCATCTCCACTATGCGTGGAAACCCGCACGCGGCGGCCCTGCGACTCCGGACATGCTGCGCGTCTTTTCAGATCGCAGCATGTCCGTACACCTTGCGGGGACGCAGCGTCCCCGCAAGGCATATCACAGGGCCCTATGGTGAGGGGTGCGATGATCCCGGATGTGTACTGTACACATCCGGCACCATCGCGTCCCAGAAAGGGGGCGGGGCTTAGCGCCGAGCGGCTTCGCCGCTGCGGCGATACCGCCGCCCCTCCGGACCGTGGAGCCATACCCTTAGAGGAAAAGTATAACAGAAACATATGTCACCACTTCTGCATTTATCACCCACTCCTGGTTTTGGCTTACAAATACTGATGTAAAATACTGACCAAATACTGCTAGTGTGACGGCAGCATTACAGTGTATCGCATAAGTGATCAAGTGATCACAGATTGAAGTTCCTGGAGGGGGGAGGACTAAAAAAAAAAACTTAAAAAATTAATTAATTAAAGAAAAACCTATTAAAATACAGTTTTCCTAAATATAAAAAATAGAAATATAAATAAAGTTCAAAATTTAAAATAAAAGCAAAATCTAAAAAAAAAAAAAAAAAAATTGGTACTATCATGTGCATAATTGGCTAAATTTATAAAATATAATTTACCCCTTACAGTAAGTGGCAAAATGAAAAAATGGTAGAATCTATGTTTTTGGTCACTGTCAGTGGGGGATGTCATTAGGTAAAAAGAAGCACTTTAGGCTCCATTCTAGTGTCCACATAATACTGACATGGCTGATAGATCAGGTCATGACCCGGACTTAAAATTTGCCCAACCATGCAGATACTCATTGAACATCAGCACTCAACTACATAGTGAGCCGCTGGCAATGGTTCCTGCCTGCCGATCCCATTTTCCGTCCACTAGACCTTTCAATTTCCTGCATTCTGACATTCTGCGCACACACTCAAAACCACCTCAATGCACATTGAGCTTTACAAGTGTCAGTGTTTGGACACTGTTTTTGGGCAGATTTTGCCCTCTGTCCCCGGCATGGAATTGGAATCAGCTCCTCTGGGTGATGGGTCAGTTGCAACCTTTCATCTTCGCCTATCGCCTGGACTAGAGATGATCGAATATTTTAATGGTTGGTTCAGACTACCATTGTCAGAAAAATTTAAAGATAGTACACGAGTAGTTGAGTCCAAGGACGTGGAGGCCTGAAGGTCTCAGAGGTCCACTGCTACAAGCAACACGCATGAAGGAGACCCAACCGGGAGTGTTCACATTTCCAAAAATTATTGGCAGACACCACAAAAGTGGAAGCAATTTCACCACAGTAGAAATAGTATAACAGGGACCGACAGGTCTTTCACTACACCCAATCCAGCAGATGGACACCCAACAAGGAGTGTTCACATTTCCATTAGTTATTGGCAGACACCACCAAAGTGGCATGGTTTTTATGCTATATTTGATCAAAAACAGTTTTACTAATAACTTGTTATTTAAATGCACTTCTGCTTTTTACTTATTTAGTTACAGAAGGGTTTTTGCTCATTTTTTTTCTTGTAGGTTTTGTATGTTTTATGGCCAATGTAAACATGCGTTTATGTTTTGCATGTATACCAACTCAACCACACTCAATTTTTGTGTTTTTTCTTTGTATTTTTGCATTCTGTGCAAGCCGGGTATGGCCTTCCTTTCCTGAGCTGGAAATTACACTTAAAAGCTTCCCCAGTCTGTTGTCCATTTGTTGGGACCTGGTCCGTTTGTCTGCCCTTATTCACACACTGAGGTCAACTTTGACACATGGTAAGGTTTTTAATATTAGCCAGTATAGGACCGTCCCGAACAGAGTTGCCTTGTCGAGGTGGGATGGCTTTTATGCTATTTTTGATCAAAAACAGTATTAGTAAGAATTCTGTGTTATTTAAATGCGCTTTTGCTTTTTACTTATTTAGCTACAGCAGGGTTTTTGCTCATTTTGTTTCTTGTAGGTTTTGTATGTTTTATGGCCAATGTGAACATACGTTTATGTGTTGCATGTATACCAACTCAAACCAAGCTCAATTTTTGTGTTTTATCAATTTCATCACAGTAGAAATAGTATAAAAGGGACCAACAGGTCTTCCATTCCACCCAATGCAGCAGATGGACACCCAACAAGAAACAACAAGAAATGAGTGCCTGACACCACCAAAGTGGAATAATAGAATAGAATAGAATAGAAATAGTATAATTTGGACAGAGACCTCTTTCCAGTACAGCTCACCCAGGAAATGTAGACCAACCATGACAGCAGCAGCCACAGCAGGCACAGAAGCCACACTAAAGATATCACACAGTGCAGTTAGGTGACAAATTAAGCATCACACTAAAAAATGCAATATCACCTAGTCTGTATAGATTGGGGTGCAAAAGGCCTTGGAGATCCATGACTTGTTCATCTTAATGAAAGATAGGTGGTCTACACTTTTAGGGGACAGCTGGCTGCGCTTTTCTGTCAGAACACCAGCAGCAGCGCTGAAGATACGTTCTGAGAGAATGCTTACTGCCAGGCATGATAAAACCTCCAAGGCATGTAAGGCAAGCTCAGGCCACTCATCAATTTTGGAAGACCAAAATGTGAAAGAGTCCAAACCCTCCCTGATGGTACTGATTAGGGTTGAGCGACTTTGACTTTTTTAGGGTCGAGTCGGGTTTTGCCGAACTCGACTATCTCAAAAGTCGGGTCGAGAGAAATCGGCCGATTATCTCGTAAAGTCGGGATCGGCCGAAACACGAAACCCAATGCAAGTCAAAGGGGCAGCATAGTCGGCAGTGAGTGGGGGCCAGGAAAACACCTAGAGTGGCCATTTTAATGCCAAAAACATCCATTCTTGTTAATGAAGCTTGTCAATCTTAATTTCCCTTATAATAATAGTTAGGCATTGGAAATTGGGGGTCATTTGGCAAAAGTTTTTGGGGGTAGGGCTGGTTCAAGTATTTTGTGGGCCCAGGAAATCTGGACCACGTCACGGCAGTGGCGCAGGGAGAGGTAAGTATTTCAACTTTGCAAGTGCTGTGATCCTGAGCAAGCAGGGGGGGCCCACTCTTTGGCATTGGCACTGGCACAGGGCCCCTCAAAGTACGGCGGTGTGTTTGCACGGCGGGGGCGCCTCCCACCGGCAGCGACACTTTTGCGTACTATGAGGGGCCCTGTGCCAGTGACGTCGCCAACGAGTATTCCCCCCCACCTGATGAAGGAACCAGCACTTTCATCTGCACCTTCCTCTTTGTCCCCATGTAAGGTGGTTTAGTATGCGGGAAGGGGAACCTGACTTTCAGCAAGGACACATTCTGGCTGTGTAGCATGCAAGGGGAATGTAGTGGTCTGGGTCAATGTACTAGCAGACTCATCTAGCAGTGGCTGGGCAATGGGCAGGATGAGGAGGAAACACAGATATAGGGCCAAAGAATAAAGTAGGCTAAATGCAGTTCAAAATTGGTAACAGGACTAAACAGGCGGCATTGCTCTGTTCAGTGGAGGAGCAAACCCAGGAGCAGCAGACACCGTTTTAAGGGCCCAACCACACTAGTAGGCCAAATGCAGTTAAATATCTGCTACTATAGGCCGAAAGCCTAAAGACTGAAGCTCAGCTTTATACAGTGGAGGACAACACCAGGGAGCGGCACACACCATTAGTAGGGCCCAACCAAAGTTGAAGGCCAAATGCAGTTTAATATCTGATACTATAGGCCGAAAGCCTAAAGACTGAAGCTCAGCTTTATACAGTGGAGGACAACACCAGGGAGCGGCACACACCGTTAGTAGGGCCCAACCAAAGTTGAAGGCCAAATGCAGTTTAATATCTGAAACTATAGGCCGAAAGCCTAAAGACTGAAGCTCAGCTTTATACAGTGGAGGACAACACCAGGGAGCGGCACACACCGTTAGTAGGGCCCAACCAAAGTTTAAGGCCAAATGCAGTTTAATATCTGATACTATAGGCCGAAAGCCTAAAGACTGAAGCTCAGCTTTATATAGTGGAGGACAACACCAGGGAGCGGCACACACCGTTACTAGGCCCCAACCAAAGTAGTAGGGCAACTGCAGTGTTACATTTAAAAATACATAATGAGAGCCTGAAGGTTGAAGCTCAGACAAGGAAACAAGGAGGAGAACACCAAGGAGGAGGAGAACATCAAGGAGCGGCAGACACCGTTACTAGGCCCCAACCCAGGTAGCAGGGCAACTGCAGTGTTACATTTAAAAATACTTTATGAGAGCCTGAAGGTTAAAGCTCAGACAAGGAAACCAGGAGGAGAATACCAAGGAGCGGCAGACACCGTTACTAGGCCCCAACCAAAGTAGTAGGGCAACTGCAGTGTGACATTAAAAAATATTCAATGAGAGCCTGAAGGTTGAAGCTCAGCTTTTTCAGTGGAGGACAACACCAGGGAGCGGCAGACACCGTTACTAGGCCCCAACCCAGGTAGCAGGGCAACTGCAGTGTTACATTTAAAAATACTTAATGAGAGCCTGAAGGTTGAAGCTCAGACAAGGAACCCATGAGGAGAACACCAAGGAGGAGGAGAACACCTAGGAGCGGCAGACACCGTTACTAGGCCCCAACCCAGGTAGCAGGGCAACTGCAGTGTTACATTTACAAATACTTAATGAGAGCCTGAAGGTTGAAGCTCAGACAAGGAAACCAGGAGGAGAACACCAAGGAGGAGGAGAACACAAAGGAGCGGCAGACACCGTTACTAGGCACCAACCCAGGTAGCAGGGCAACTGCAGTGTTACATTTAAAAATACATAATGAGAGCCTGAAGGTTGAAGCTCAGACAAGGAAACCAGGAGGAGAACACCAAGGAGGAGGAGAACACCAAGGAGCGGCAGACACCGTTACTAGGCCCCAACCCAGGAAGCAGGGCAACTGCAGTGTTACATTTAAGAATACTTAATGAGAGCCTGAAGGTTGAAGCTCAGACAAGGAAACCAGGAGGAGAACACCAAGGAGGAGGAGAACACCAAGGAGCGGCAGACACCGTTACTAGGCCCCAACCCAGGTAGCAGGGCAACTGCAGTGTTACATTTAAAAATACTTAATGAGAGCCTGAAGGTTGAAGCTCAGACAAGGAAACCATGAGGAGAGCACCAAGGAGGAGGAGAACATCAAGGAGCGGCAGACACCATTACTAGGCCCCAACCCAGGTAGCAGGGCAACTGCAGTGTTACATTTAAAAATACTTAATGAGAGCCTGAAGGTTGAAGCTCAGACAAGGAAACCAGGAGGAGAACACCAAGGAGGAGGAGAACACCAAGGAGCGGCAGACACCGTTACTAGGCCCCAACCCAGGTAGCAGGGCAACTGCAGTGTTGCATTTAAAAATACTTTATGAGAGTCTGAAAGTTGAAGCTGAAACAAAGAAACCAGGAGGAGAACACCAAGGAGGAGGAGAACACCAAGGAGTGGCAGACACCGTTACTAGGCCCCAACCCAGGTAGCAGGGCAACTGCAGTGTTACATTTAAAAATACTTAATGAGAGCCTGAAGGTTGAAGCTCAGACAAGGAACCCATGAGGAGAACACCAAGGAGGAGGAGAACACCAAGGAGCGGCAGACACCGTTACTAGGCCCCAACCCAGGTAGCAGGGCAACTGCAGTGTTACATTTACAAATACTTAATGAGAGCCTGAAGGTTGAAGCTCAGACAAGGAAACCAGGAGGAGAACACCAAGGAGGAGGAGAACACCAAGGAGCGGCAGACACCGTTACTAGGCCCCAACCCAGGAAGCAGGGCAACTGCAGTGTTACATTTAAGAATACTTAATGAGAGCCTGAAGGTTGAAGCTCAGACAAGGAAACCAGGAGGAGAACACCAAGGAGGAGGAGAACACAAAGGAGCGGCAGACACCGTTACTAGGCACCAACCCAGGTAGCAGGGCAACTGCAGTGTTACATTTAAAAATACATAATGAGAGCCTGAAGGTTGAAGCTCAGACAAGGAAACCAGGAGGAGAACACCAAGGAGGAGGAGAACACCAAGGAGCGGCAGACACCGTTACTAGGCCCCAACCCAGGTAGCAGGGCAACTGCAGTGTTACATTTAAGAATACTTAATGAGAGACTGAAGGTTGAAGCTCAGACAAGGAAACCAGGAGGAGAACACCAAGGAGGAGGAGAACACCAAGGAGCGGCAGACACCGTTACTAGGCCCCAACCCAGGTAGCAGGGCAACTGCAGTGTTACATTTAAAAATACTTAATGAGAGCCTGAAGGTTGAAGCTCAGACAAGGAAACCATGAGGAGAGCACCAAGGAGGAGGAGAACACCAAGGAGCGGCAGACACCGTTACTAGGCCCCAACCCAGGTAGCAGGGCAACTGCAGTGTTACATTTAAAAATACTTAATGAGAGCCTGAAGGTTGAAGCTCAGACAAGGAAACCAGGAGGAGAACACCAAGGAGGAGGAGAACACCAAGGAGCGGCAGACACCGTTACTAGGCCCCAACCCAGGTAGCAGGGCAACTGCAGTGTTGCATTTAAAAATACTTTATGAGAGTCTGAAAGTTGAAGCTGAGACAAAGAAACCAGGAGGAGAACACCAAGGAGGAGGAGAACACCAAGGAGTGGCAGACACCGTTACTAGGCCCCAACCCAGGTAGCAGGGCAACTGCAGTGTTACATTTAAAAATACTTAATGAGAGCCTGAAGGTTGAAGCTCAGACAAGGAACCCATGAGGAGAACACCAAGGAGGAGGAGAACACCAAGGAGCGGCAGACACCGTTACTAGGCCCCAACCCAGGTAGCAGGGCAACTGCAGTGTTACATTTAAAAATACTTAATGAGAGCCTGAAGGTTGAAGCTCAGACAAGGAAACCATGAGGAGAAAACCAAGGAGGAGGAGAACACCAAGGAGCGGCAGACACCGTTACTAGGCCCCAACCCAGGTAGCAGGGCAACTGCAGTGTTACATTTAAAAATACTTAATGAGAGCCTGAAGGTTGAAGCTCAGACAAGGAAACCTGGAGGAGAACACCAAGGAGGAGGAGAACACCCAGGAGGAGGAGAACACCCAGGAGTGGCCGACATCACTAGTAGGCCCCAACCAAACTTTCACCCCCGGAGCTTTTTCCGTTTTTCCATTTTCGTTTTTCGCTACCCTCCTTCCCAGAGCCATAACTTTTTTATTTTTCCGTCAATTTGGCCATGTGAGGGCTTATTTTTTGCGGGACGAGTTGTACTTTTGAACGACATCATTGGTTTTAGCATGTCGTGTACTAGAAAACGGGAAAAAAATTCCAAGTGCAGTGAAATTGCAAAAAAAGTGCAATCCCACACTTGTTTTTTGCTTGCCTATTTTGCTAGGTTCACTAAATGCTAAAACTGACCTGCCATTATGATTCTCCAGGTCACTACGAGTTTATAGACACCTAACATGACTAGGTTATTTTTCACCTAAGTGGTGAAAAAAAATTCCAAACTTTGCAAAAAACAAAACAAAACAAAATTGCGCCATTTTCCGATACTCGTAGCGTCTCCATTTTTCGTGATCTGGGGTCAGGTGAGGGCTTATTTTTTGCGTGCCGAGCTGGCGTTTTTAATGATAGCATTTTGGTGTAGATACGTTCTTTTGATCGCCCGTTATTGCATTTTAATGCAATGTCGTGGCGACCAAAAAAACGTAAATCTGGCGTTTCGAATTTTTTTCTCATTACGCCATTTAGCGATCAGGTTAATGCTTTTTTTTTATTGATAGATCGGGCGATTCTGAACGCGGCGATACCAAATATGTGTAGGTTGGGTTTTTTTTTTATTGATTTATTTTGATTGGGGCGAAAGGGGGGTGATTTAAACTTTTATATTTTTTTTATTTTTTTCACATTTTTAAAAACTTTTTTTTTTTACTTTTGCCATGCTTCTATAGCCTCCATGGGAGGCTAGAAGCAGGCACAACCCGATCGGCTCTGCTATGCAGCAGTGATCATAAGATCGCTGCTACACAGCAGATTTGCAGGTGTGCTGTGAGCGCCGACCACAGGGGGGTGCTCACAGCCACCGGCAATCAGTAACCATAGAGGTCTCAAGGACCTCTATGGTTACCTTCCTGACACATCGCCGACCCCCGATCATGTGACGGGGGTCGGCGATGCGCTCATATCCGGCCGCACGGCCGGATGCGGTAGTTAAATGCCGCTGTCTGAGTTTGACAGCGGCATTTAACTAGTTAATAGCGGCGGGTGATCGCGATTTCACCCGCCGCTATTGCGCGCACATGTCAGCTGTAAAAAACAGCTGACATGTCGCGACTTTGATGTGCGCTCACCGCCGGAGCGCACATCAAAGCGGGGGTCCCGACATGTGACGTACTATACCGTCACATGTCGGGAAGGGGTTAAAAAAAGCATGAAAACCTGAATTGAGGACAATTTGAATTAGAGACTGCAGACAGACTTAGTAGGCTGTCCCCTGTGGACCATGCATCCACCACATTAACCCATTGCGCCGTAATGGACACGTAACCTTCCATGGCCGTGCCTACAGGTCCATGCGTCTGTTGTCAGGTGCACCTTTGTACTCACAGATTGCCAGAGTGCATGGACAATGCGGTCTTTTACATGCTGGTGGAGGGCTGGGATGGCTTTTCTCGCAAAAGAAGTGTCGACTGCCTAGCTCGTAGCATGGGACAGTGTAGTCCATCATGGCTTTATTAATATTAAATAAAATAAATAAATAGGCTCTAATAGGTTCCAGGAGTACACGGGCAGCATTGGTGTGGTCAGTGGAGGACTATTGGAAGGAGGGACCGCAGACAGACTTAGTAGGCCTAAAATAAAAAAAGGAGGCTTTATGCACTTTAAAATAGGTTCCAGTGGTACACGGGCAGCATTGGTGTGGTCAGTGGAGGACAATTAGAATTATGGACCGCAGACAGACTTAGTAGGCCTACAATAAAAAAAGGAGGCTCTATGCACTTTAAAATAGGTTCCAGGGGTGCACGGGCAGCATTGGTGTGGTCAGTGGAGGACAATTTGAATTAGGGACCGCAGACAGACTTACTAGGCCTAAAATAAATAAAAATAGGTCCAAGGCACTAAGAGTTATCTTGCAGGGGTACACAGGCAGCATTGGTGTGGTCAGCGGAGGACAATTGGAAGGAGTGGCGCAGACTTACTAGGCCTAAAATAATAAAATAGGCTCTATGCAGTTTTAAATAGGTTACATAGGTACACAGGCAGCATTGGTGTGGTCAGCAGAGGACGATTGCAAGGAGGGACCTCAGACAGACTTACTAGGCCTAAAATAAATAAAAATAGGCTCAAGGCACTTAGAGTTATCTCGCAGGGGTACACAGGCAGCATTGGTGTGGCCAGAGGAGGACGATTGCAAGGAGGGACCGCAGACAGACTTACTAGGCCTAAAATAATAAAATAGGCTCTATGCAGTTTTAAATAGGTTACATAGGTACACAGGCAGCATTGGTGTGGTCAGCGGAGGATGATTGGAAGGAGTGTCTGACACAGTTAGTACTCCAGAAAAATAAATAGATGTTAATGTCTCGCAAAACAACAAAACAAAAAAACAAAAGTGTGGCATACTTAGGTACAGGGGTGGGCTTCTCTGCTGAGTTTCAGACATAGTAATTTGGCACTAAGTATTTACTGGTGTCAATATAGGACACTGACCCTGACTATTTTAATGAGCATCATGCATGTCAACAAATTGGTATTGTCAGTGCCAGGCATTGAAGGATGTCAGCGCATAGACTAAACATTGTTGGAGCTGTGAGAGATAATTTTGCACGTGGTAGAGCTCAGTTTGAGCTGGGGGGGAACTCTCTTGTGGCCGGTGGTACCGTCCCAGGGCCCCTCATGTTACAACGGTGTGTCTGACGTTGGTTGCGCGCCACCACCGCCAGAGACATGTTATTGTACTATGAGGGACCCAGTGGCAGTGCCGTCGACCAAAAGCGGGCACACCCACCTCTTCAGACAAACGGCAGTCTAATGGGTGCTTGCGCCAAGTGGGGAGACCACGGCCCCGTGGGGGGAGTTTTCTCATTTAGGGAGGTGTAAACATGTCGTATGCTGGACAAACAGCTGCTGCAAATTAAGAGATTGGAACACTCAGTAAGACCAGTCCACAAGCAAGACCTTTTTATAGGAAAGCTAGGTGTCAGCTGGGAAAGGTGGGGCAAAATAATTTGAAATCCAGGAGTGGTTCATTTTAATGAAGGTTAGATCATCAACATTTTGGGTAGCCAGACGAGTCCTTTTTTCGGTTAATATTGAACCAGCAGCACTGAATACTCTTTCTGATAGCACACTAGCTGCTGGGCAAGCAAGCTCCTGCAATGCATATTCTGCCAATTCAGGCCAGGTGTCTAATTTGGATGCCCAGTAATCAAATGGGAATGACGGTTGAGGGAGAACATCGATAAGGGATGAAAAATAGTTAGTAACCATACTGGACAAATGTTGTCTCCTGTCACTTTGAATTGATGCTGCAGTACCTGTCCTGTCTGCGGTCATTGCGAAATCACTCCACAACCTGGTCAGAAAACCCCTCTGTCCAACGCCACTTCTGATTTGTGCACCTCTAACACCTCTTCCCTGTAGCCCCCTGCAGCTCGTGTGAGAACCATCACCGGCGCTGTGTGCTGGGAATGCCTGAATCAAACGGTCTACAAGAGTTGCTTGTTTTGTTGCTAATATTTGATCGAGGTTCTCATGTGGCATAATATTTTGCAATTTGCCTTTATAGCGAGGATCAAGGAGGCAGGCCAACCAGTAATCGTCATCGGTCATCATTTTAATAATGCGTGGGTCCCTTTTGAGGATACATAAGGCATAATCCGCCATGTGGGCCAAAGTTCCAGTTGTCAAATCTGCGGTTGTGCTGGTTTGAGGGGCAGTTACAGGCAAATCTACATCACTTGTCTCCCTCAAAAAACCGGAACCCGGCCTTGCCACGCCACCAATTTCCATTGGCCCCGGAGAAGCTTCCTCATTTAAAAAATAGTCACCCCCCATCATCCTCCTCGTCCTCCTCCTCTTTGCCCGCTACCTCGTCCTGTAGACTGCCCTGACCAGACAATGGCTGACTGTCATCAAGGCTTTCCTCTTCCTCGTCTGCAGACGCCTGCTCCTTTATGTGCGTCAAACTTTGCATCAGCAGACACATTAGGGGGATGCTCATGCTTATTTTAGCGTTGTCTGCACTAACCAGCCATGTGCATTCCTCAAAACACTGAAGGACTTGACACAGGTCTTGTACCTTCGACCACTGCACACCTGACAACTCCATGTCTGCCATCCAACTGCCTGCCCGTGTATGTGTATCCTCTCACAAATACATAACAGCACACCTCTGTTCGCACAGTCTCTGAAGCATGTGCAGTGTTGAGTTCCACCTTGTTGCAACATCGATGATTAAGCGATGCTGGGGAAGGTTCAAAGACCGCTGATAGTTCTGCATACGGCTGGAGTGTACGGGCGAACGGCGGATATGCGAGCAAAGTCTGCGCACTTTGAGGAGCAGGTCGGGTAACCCCGGATAACTTTTCAGGAAGCACTGCACCACCAGGTTTAAGGTGTGAGCCAGGCAAGGAATGTGTTTCAGTTGGGAAAGGGCTATGGCAGCCATGAAATTCCTTCCGTTACCACTCACTACCTTGCCTGCCTCAAGATGTACAGTGCCCAGCCATGACTGAGTTTCTTTCTGCAAGAACTCGGACATAACTTCCGCAGTGTGTCTGTTGTCACCCAAACACTTTATTGCCAATACAGCCTGCTGACGCTTGCCACTAGCTGTCCCATAATGGGACACCTGGTGTGCAACAGTGGCAGCTGCAGATGGAGTGGTTGTGCGACTGCGGTCTGTGGACGAGCTCTCGCTTCTGTAGGAGGAGGAGGAGGGGGGGCGAATGCCTACAGCCAACTGTTTCCTAGACCGTGGGCTAGGCAGAACTGTCCCAATATTGCTGTCCCCTGTGGACCCTGCATCCACCACATTCACCCAGTGTGCCGTGATGGACACGTAACGTCCCTGGCCATGCCTACTGGTCCATGCATCTGTTGTCAGGTGTGTTGTGAACTCTGTTTTTGGGCTCCCTCTTGTGGTCACAAGTGGTACTGTGTGAGTGCTATCTTTGGGCTCCCTCTGGTGGCTCTTTTTGTCATTCTGCAGGTCTGTGGCTGGGATCAGCTGTCTCGTTATCTGCTGGTTGGTTTCCTATTTAGCTCACCTGGACTTTCAGTTGTTGCCTGCTGTCAATGTATTCAGTGCTATTTTGATCTCTCCTGCCTACCTTCGTTATCAGTCTCTCCAAGAGAAGCTAAGTTTCTGTTTGTTCATTTTTGATCATCAGTGTTCAATATGTTTCTTGGTTTATTATCTGTCCTGGTCCAGCTTGCTAATATGTGATTTCCTTGCTTGCTGGTAGCTCTAGGGGGCTGAGTTTCTCACTCACCGTTAGTTGGTGTGGGGGTTCTTGAATTCTCAGCGTGGATATTTTGTATAGGGTTTTCTACTGACCGCACAGTTTCCTATCTGTCTTCTGCTATCTAGTATTAGCGGGCCTCATTTGCTGAATCTGTTTCATTTCTACGTTTGTATTTTCCCCTTACCTCACCGTTATTATTTGTTGGGGGCTTTCTATATCTTTGGGGTTATTTCTCTGAGGCAAGTGAGGTCTTACTTTCTTTCTCTCTAGGGGTAGCTAGTTTCTCAGGCTGCGTCGAGACGTCTAGGAATTCAGGCACGTTCACCGGCTACCTTTAGTGTGATCGGTTAGGATCAGGATTGCGGTCAGTCCAGTTACCACCTCCCTAGAGCTCGTTCTATGTTCAGTAACTTAGCTAGTCATTTCTGTGATCCTCAGCCACTAAGGATCATAACACAGGTGCACCTTTGTAGTCACAGATTGCCTGAGTGCATGGACGATGCGCTCTTTAACATGGTGGTGGAGGACTGGGATGGCTTTTCTCGAAAAGAAGTATCGACTGGGTAGCTCGTAGCGTGGTACAGCGTAGTCCATCAGCGCTTTGAAAGCTTCGCTTTCAACTAACCGGTAGGGCATCATCTCTAATGTGATTAGTCTAGCAATGTGGGCGTTCAAACCCTGTGTACGTGGATGCGAGGATGAGTACTTCTTTTTCCTAACAAGAGTTTCATGTAGGGTGAGCTGGACGACTGGCGACGAAAGCTGCACAGAAACTGCAGGTGGTGCGGGAAATGGTGGGCTTACAGTGAGGGAAGGGATGTAGCGTTGCTGACTAGCTTCATTGGCCGAGGGTGCTGCAACCATTAGGGACGTTTGGTAGTTAGTCCAGGCTTGCAAATGCATGGTGGTTAAATGTCTATGCATGCAACTTGTATTTAGACTTTTAAGATTCTGACCTCTGCTTAAGGTAGTTGAACATTTTTGACTTTGCGCTGATCATTTGGATGTTGTTTAAAAAAATGCCAGACTGCACTCTTTCTACTATCGGATACCTTTTCAGGCATTGCAGACTGAGCTGCTTTAACAGGATGGCCACGCTGTCCTCCAACTGGTTTTGGTTTTGCCACGCGTTTTTGGCCAGATACGGGCCCCGCAGATGGAACCTGTTGTGAAGTTGATGCCTGCTGCGGCTCCTCCTCCGCTTCAGAACTACTGCCGCCTGCACCCTGTTCCCCCAATGGCTGCCAATCGGGGTCAACAACTGGGTCATCTATGACCTCCTCTTCTATCTCGTGTGCAACTTCGTCTGCGTCACCGTGTAAGCCGGTGGTATAGCGGTTATGACGGGGCACCATAGTCTCTGCTGGGTTTGATTCTGGCTCAGTACACTGCGAGGGCAATGTTCTGGTCTGAGTCAAAGGAACAGCATAGTAATCTGGCTGTGGCTGTGCATCTGTGCACTCCATGTCCGATTCAACTTCTAATGGGCATGGCCTGTTAACTGTTTCACTGTCTAACCCAGGAACGGTATGTGTAAAGAGCTCCATGGAGTAACCCGTTGTGTCGCCTGACGCATCCTTCTCTCTTGTTCTGGGTGAAGAAGACAAGGAAGCAACTTGTCCCTGACCGTGAACATCCACTAACGACGCGCTGCTTTTACATTTAGCACTTTCAGAAGAGGAGGCAAAAGAGCTAGAGGCTGAGTCAGCAAGGAAAGCCAAAACTTGTTCTTGCTGCTCCGGCTTTAAAAGCGGTTTTCCGACTCCCAGAAAAGGGAGTGTTCGAGGTCTTGTGTAGACAGATGACGAACCTGGCTCAACAATTCGAGACTTAGGTGCTGTATTGCTTTTACCACGAAAACCTGATGCTCCACCACCACTACCATCATTACCAGCTGACAATGACCGCCCACGGCCACGTCCTCTTCCACCAGACTTCCTCATTGTTTGCAAAACGTAACCAAAGTAACGGTATTTGTTACTGTAAAACAACTTATAAGGTGAACTCAAACTTCTGTAGGATTTATATATACCTTTATAGGTGGCTGACACTGAAAGGAAAGTCAGGCCCAATGTTACACACTAGGTTTTCTGTGCCCCAATAATTTGAGACAGATGGCACACACAGGACCGGCACTCAAGCAGAAATGCCAATCTTAATCTCCCACAATTTTTTTTTTGTTTTCAGGGAGAATTAAAAAAAAATAATAATAATTCCCAGTATGACACACTAGGTTTTCTGTGCCCCAATAATTTGAGACAGATGGCACACACAGGACCGGCACTCAAGCAGAAATGCCAATCTTAATCTACCACTATTTTTTTTTTGTTTTCAGGGAGAATTTAAAAAAAATAATAATAATTCCCAGTATGACACACTAGGTTTTCTGTGCCCCAATAATTTGAGACAGATGGCACACACAGGACCGGCACTCAAGCAGAAATGCCAATCTTAATCTACCACTATTTTTTAATTGTTTTCAGGGAGAATTAAAAAAAAATAATAATAATTCTCAGTATGACACACTAGGTTTCTGTGCCCCAATAATTTGAGACAGATGGCACACACAGGACCGGCACTCAAGCAGAAATGCCAATCTTAATCTCCCACTATTTTTTTTTTCAGGAAGAATTAAAAAAAAAAAAAAAAAAAGGGACTGTCCTACAATTACTATCTCCCTGCAGTAATCTCAGCAAGGTATGGCAGGCAGCAATAACAAGCAATGGACAGCTGCAGAAAAAAAAAAGTGTGGACAAACAAACAAGATAGCTGTGCAGAAAGGAAGGAAAAACAGGATTTGTGCTTTGACAAAAGCAGTTGGTTTGCACAGTGGCGTACAAAGAGCAATGCAGCTATCAGGGAGCCTTCTAGGGCAGCCCAATGAGCTACAGCGCTGAGGAAAAAAAATGTAGCTTCCATTGTCCCTGCAAACAAAAGGTGGTGTTGGACAGTGGAAATCGCTACAGCACAAGCGGTTTGGGGGTGAATGTACCCTGCCTAACACTATCCCTGCTTCTGACGAAGCGGCAGCAACCTCTCCCTACGCTCAGATCAGCAGCAGTAAGATGGCGGTCGGCGGGAACGCCCCTTTATAGCCCCTGTGACGCCGCAGAAAGCAAGCCAATCACTGCAATGCCCTTCTCTAAGATGGTGGGGACTGAGATCTATGTCATCACGCTGCCCACACTCTGCGTCCACCTTCATTGGCTGAGAAATGGCGCTTTTAGCATAATTGAAACGCGACTTTGGCGCGAAAGTCGCGTACCGCGTGGCCGACCCCACACAGGGATCGGGTCGGGTTTCATGAAACCCGACTTTGCCAAAAGTCGGTGACTTATGAAAATGACCAATCCGTTTCGCTCAACCCTAGTACTGATGTTTAGTTATAGATACTCCTGAACCATCCTCTCCATTCATTCACCACGTGTACGACTTGGACTCTGTTGTGCTGGTGCACAAGTTGGTCTAAAAAAAGTGTCAAAGGACTCACAGAAATTGCTTCTTCCACTTTCACCGCTGCTGCTGTTCATGTTTTGGCTTGATGAATTGAGGTGCCGGAGGTTGGAAATCTACAGATGTGATGCGAATTGTGTGCTTCACTGCTGTCTTGGGGAAAAGCTCTCTTAAGGTTTTGTAAAGGCGTGTTTCGATATACCAGCATTCACGGGTCCTTTTCTAGGGCAGGAATCATCTGGCAAAATTTGGTTTTATAACATGGATCTAATAAAGTGGCAACCCAGTAGTCAGCATTATTCCTAATAATAACTAAATGGCGATCATATTGCAGCAAGAAGGCACTCATATGTCAGGCTTCACCATGAGCTCCAAGCCCATGCTGTGTTGGTGGCTGGGTAACAATGAGGCTTGCTTCCTCCATCCCCTCTCGCCAAGCATGAACAACAGAGAGGGGAGGATAATCCTCTTCATCTGACAGTTGCTCGCCCATCACCTCTTCCTCCTCAATTTGTTCCTTGGATCTTGCACCTTCAATAACAGCTTGCCTGTTATCACCAGCCACCCTCAATTGCAGTAATCCACCCTCCCTTGGCACCTGCCTGTGTGACAACAGTCTTGAACTTAGAGACAATATTATGCCTTCCACATCCTCCTCTACTTTCTCTTCTTCTTCTGGGACCACATCTCCTCCCGAAGGCTATTCAAAGTCTGTTCCAGCATATGGATGACTGAAATAATGATGCTGATGATGGCGTCATCAGTGCTAACCATCTTAGTAGTCATTTTGAAACTGTGCAGAAGGGTGCAGAGGTCCTTAGTCTATGCCCGTTCTGTAAATGTGATATGCGCCACATCCGTACTGCATTGGCCCAGGCTATATGACATGACATACTGTGTCAGTGCTCGATGCTCGATGCTGCTGCCACAGTAGCTGCAACATGTGCAGAGTGGAATTCCACTGTGTCAGCACATCACATATCAACCTAACTGGCATGAACAAAAACCTCTGTATTGAAGCAAGTCAATGAGCAGACTGGTGCGAACGGCAGAAAAGAGCACACAGTTTATGTGCTTTCTGGAGCAGCTCACCCAGGCCGGGATAGTGGCTGAGAAAACACTGCACCACCAGGTTGAGGACGTGAGCCATGCAAGGCATGTGTGTGAGCTTGCCTCGCCATAGGGCTGCCACCAGGTTCGCACCGTTATTGGACAAGGCCTTCCCTGGATCTAGGTTCAGCAGAGACAGACATTGATCAAACTCAGCCTGGAGAGCTGTCCACAACTCTTCAGGTATATGACTGTGATTTCTAAGGCATAACAATTTTAAGACTGAGGATTGAGGTGAGCCCTTGCTGTGCAGTACAGAGGTGGGGTGGGTTCACTCTACACTGCTGGAACGCATGTCTCGTTAAGGCAGAGGTTGAGGGTGCAGGTGGAGGTCCGAGAGGAGATAGAGGAGGCAGAAGCAGTGGTGGAAGTGTTAAAAGTAGAGGATTGTCCTGCAAGCCTTGGGGATTCCAAGACTTGTGGAACAGCGCCTGTCCTCACCGTCACCAGAGTCACCCAGTGCCCCGTCAGCGAGATGTAATGTCCTTGGCCATGCTTACTCGTCCAAATGTCTGTGGTGAAATGCTTTCTGGCAGACAGAGTTTTTGTCAAGGAATGGGTGATGTTGTCTGAGACATGCTGGTGTTGCGCTTGCACAGCTTTCTTAGAAAAGTGATGGCAACTGGGTAATTGGTAATGGGGGACTGTGATGGCGTTCAGCTTTCGGAAACAGTCTGCATCTACCAGGCAGAAAGAAAGCATTTCTGTGGCCAGCAGATTGGAGATGGTGGAGTTCAACCTCTTAGCTTTGTCATGCATAGGAGGAAACAATCATTTCCATGACCATAACTGTGGATCCGTGGGCTGGCTGCAGTGCTGTGAGAGGGCAGAGTATGGTGAACCGGACAAACTGCTGAACCATAAGAGAGGTGCAGGCGGAGATGTTACTGTGTATTGAGAAACTTGTGGTGTGATCGTTCTCTGAGATTGATCAAAAACAGCAGGCATGTCCGCTTCCATTACAGCTGAAGGCGTGACTGGAGTGGGTAACCGAGGTTCTGCGGTTGAAGACCTGCATCTCAATAGTTGGCACGGTAACAGAGGAGGAGGAAGAAGCAGCAGATGCAATTGATGGGGCCGCAGCAAAGTGAAGGACAGCATCCAATCCAGGTGAAGTATAAAAATCCTTTATTGTGCCAAATGCAATGTTTCAACCATATAGATCTATTTCAAGCATTCAATGCTTGAAAAAGACCTATATGGTTGAAACATTGCATTTGACACAATAAAGGACTTTTTATACTTCACCTGGATTGGATGCTGTCCTTCACTTTACTGTGGTATGTACTTTTCCATTTGGGTCCAGTGGAACTAGGATGGGCATCCCTATATCAGTTGTGCTGTCAGCTATTTTCTAATATTTAGGCAATTGATGGGGCCGGCTGATGGTTGTTGAGGTCCGCTGGTCCGCATTTTTGCGCAGTGGGATTTCCACAGTAAATCATTTTGACTGCGCTTGTAAACATTTATACATGTAGTAATCAAATTATTGCACATTTTACCTTGACACAGTTTTTTTTTTGCAAAGTTGGCAGATTAGGTGAGTTGGCTCATCCTTTACAGTGTCACAAAAAGGCCCAGGCTAGGCAACCCTTGCCACCCTTGTGAGCTGCAGACCCACAGATGCTTCTGCTCACAGGCACAGTTGTGGCTGAGGATGCATTGTTTGTTGTGGCTGCATCACTACATGTCTGTGAAGGACGGTGCAACATAACCTTCCTCGACTTCCTTCTCAGATTACCTACTCAGCTATGTGCCTCTATGTTCACACCAACTGGGATCTAACACCTCATCATCATCATCCTATGTGTTATCACATTCCTTGCCCTTGGAATCACCCTCGTCATCTTCTTACCCAGACAGCACATTACAGTCCACGTGAGCCTCAGATATCTGAGTCTCATCACGGTCACCTCCTCCCCCGGGTTAAAATCTAATGACAAGGTCAGGATGCTGTTCGGACCGTATTTGTCCTTTTCCGGATCCAAGCTAAAAAAAATTTGAGGCATCTGTGCAGATTTCCTCCTTTTGACTCTGCAAAGCTTTTGAGCACACTTCTGAAGAACATGGCATAGAATGTTTGAACAGTTCTTCAGACTCACCCATCTAAGGTTCTCTTCAGTCAGTTAAACAATTTGATAGTTAGGACGTGGGGGAAGCAAGGGAAATTTTGGTGCTACTGAGTGTGATGATGAGGTGGAGGAAGAGGAGAAGAGGCCACTTGAAGTAGGACTTGCCATCCACTCGAGTACATGCTCTTTCTGGGCATTATCAATAAGGCTTACCACTGTGCATCTGCCAAATAAAGGCAGTGGTGTAGCATGTCCAGTAACATAAGTTGTCAGTTGTCTTTGCATAGGACGTGACATTGCTTCACTAGTGCTTTCACAAACATCACCATCTACTTCACGTACATCTTGAACACCAAGCCTAATTCCCCTTCCACCACGGCCTCACTTTTTCCTAGTCATGTTACTCAGATAGAGTGGTAGGAGCACAGTATTAGCAACAAAAAATTAGATTTTAAACTGCACCACATCTGCAAACAGCTATATTTCAACAACAGTAAATTCAAAGTTGAAATATCGTTGTAATGATTATAGGGGATAACACAGGAGAGTCTTTGAGTGGAACAAGACAACTACAGGACACAGTTTTATAAGTGGTAAAGTCTATATTATCACACGGTGATTCAAACAGGTGCAGAGAGAAACTCAAGTCCACAACACTTGGTGTAAATATTAAATGCAGCTTAAACAGTCTATAGGTAACTTCAGAGGAAAATGCAATCACGCAGAAAGTCTATGAAGCACAGTTATTCTTGAGGATACTTGACACGAATAAGTCCTTATTTTAATCCAAACATAGATAGATATGCTTATAAGGCAGTTCAAGAAATGTCTTATCTCAACCAGGATAGCCTGGGTGATAATCTCAGGTTTAAGCAGAGCAGTAACAGCTTACATGTCCAGCAAATGCAGATGGGAGTAAACACGAGCAGCAGATGAAGGAGGATTACTGGAAAATAGTGTATGCAGCAGGAACTCAGAGCAGAGTAGCAGGATAACCACACAGGTTCACAGGAGTAAGTATATAGCCAGGGAGTCATCAGAGTCAAGAGCTGGATGCAAGGCAGAATACTCTAGCACAGACTGAAGGCTGGGGTGGAGTTTTATAGCAGGAAGACACAGTGCACATGAGACCAAAGATGCCATCTTGGAAAAGGGCAGTAATGCACAAAAGGTAATAAAAATGTTCAGAGTCGTGACATTACTTCCTCCTTAGAAGCGGCCTCAGGACAATCCTGGACCTGGTTTCTCAGGGAATCTCTGATGAAAATGAGAAATCTTCTGTTGGGCATTGATGTTCTCCACAGGTTCCCACTGAGATATCCTCTTCACTGGGATATCCCCCTGATATCCCCCTGAGTCACCTTAGGGGGATATCCCTGCCATCTTTCAGATATTGGAGCCGATTCCTACGAATCCTGGAATCAATAATTTCCTCCACCACAAATTGTTCTTGCCCATCAATCACCACAGGCTGTGGAGGTGGCACAACATGTCCCTGGAAGGTATTAGGAGATACAGGCTTTAGTAAAGATACATGAAAAACTGGGTGTACCTTCATAGTCCTAGGCATCTTCAGCCGGCAGGCCACAGAGCTCACAATACCGTTGATCTTGAAAGGGCCAATGAATTTCTGTCCAAATTTTTGTGAAGGAATGTTTAACTTCAGATTCTTAGTTGCTAACCACACGGAATCTCCTACCTTGAACATGGGTGCAGGGTTACGGAATCTATCAGCCGATCTCTTATAACGTTCTTGAGCTGTGGTCAGGGATTCCTTCAGAACCTCCAGATTTTGCCTCATCGCAGTCAGCATTTCCACCACTGCCGGAACCAGAGAATTTATTGGAGACCTAGGTAAGATACACGGATGATAACTCAGATTGGCAAAGAAAGGTGTAAATTTAGTGGAGGCGCTCTGAGAATTGTTATATGAAAATGCAGCTAACGGCAGCAACTCCAACCAATCATCCTGGAGATGGCTGACATAGCATCTTAGATATTGTTCCAGCGTCTGGTTGGTACGCTCAGTCTGACCATTTGTCTAGGGATGGTAAGCGGAAGAGAGACAGACATTAATATTAAGTGCCGAGCAAAACCCCTTCCAGAATCTTGAAGTGAACTGTACTCCACGGTCAGAGATGATCTCATCCGGGACCGCATGCAACCGAAAGACATTCGGTATAACCAAGTTCACTGTATCTTTAGCTGAGGGGAGGCCGGTGCACGGAACAAAATGAGCAGCTTTAGTCAGGCGATCAACTACCACCATGATTGTATTCATGCCCCCCGATGTAGGCAGCTCCACAATAAAGTCCATTGATATAGACCCCCAAGGGCGGGACGGAACAGGTAATGGTTGTAGAAGACCCGTAGGTGCCACATGAAGAGTCTTGTAACGAGCACATACCTCGCAAGAGAGAACATAGTCCTTGGTATCCTTCAGGCAAGTTGGCCACCAGAATAATCGGCTCAGGAAATCTTGTGTCTTCTGTACCCCCCTGTGACCAGCCAACTTGGAGTCATGTACCAACTTGAGGATCTGCAGACGGTCGACCTCAGGGATGTAGATACGTCGATCTCTGAACCACATGCCACCCTTAAAGACAAGATTAATATCCACAGATGGGTTGGCCAGAAATACATCACCGTCATAAGCCTCCCTGCATTCCTTCCACAAGTCCTGATCGTGGATAACTCAGATGAAATTGGCATCAGAAAGAATGGTCTTGGACGGGGCTCTAGGTACGGAATCCGCAGCATGGATTCGGGATAAAGCATCAGCCTTCCCATTACGAGAACCTGGATGGTATGAGATAACAAAGTTAAATTGATTTATAAATAAGATCCAACGAGCCTGACGAGGAGAAAGACATCTAGCGGATCTAAGGAACTCCAAATTGCGATGGTCAGCACTATGATCTGTTGTGCAGCTCCTTACAGATGATGCCTCCATTCTTTGAAATCCGCAATAATAGCCAGCAATTCCTTGTCTCCCACATCGTAATTCTTCTCTGCTGAGGTTATTCTATAGGAAAAGAAAGCACAAGGATGTAACAGACCCTTCTCTTCAGTTCTTTGGGAGAGAATAGCCCCCAAAGCATTATCAGAAGCGTCCTCCTCCACAATGAAAGAAAGTGTTGGATGTGGGTGTATCAACAGCGGTGCTGAGGTGAAACAGATCTTAAGCTGATCAAAGGCTTCTTGAGCCTGTGATGTCCACTTAAAGGGCTTTTCCTTCTTTGTCAAGGAAGTAATGGGACGGACAATATCAGAAAAATTTCGAATGAAGCGTCTGTAGCAATTTCCAAAACCAATGAAACGTTGGACCTCCTTAACATTCTAGGGTACCGGCCAGTCAAGGATAGCATTAATCTTACCAGATTCCATGTTCAGCCCCTGGGGAGAGATGATATATCCTAAGAACTGTATCTCAGAAGGATGGAACTCACATTTCTCCGGCTTAATATACAGATGGTTCTCTTTCAGACATCTTACAACAGTTTTGACATGTTCCTCATGTTCCTGTAAAGATTCAGAAAAGATTAGTATATCGTCCAAATAGATCACCACAAACTGGTCCAACAAATCTCTGAAAATGTCATTAGCAAGGTTTTGAAACGTTGCAGGGGCGTTACAAAGCCCAAAGGGCATCACAAGATATTCAAAGTGTCCATACCGGCATCTGAATGCTGTCTTCCACTCATCCCCTGGATGAATACGCACGAAATTATAAGCCCCACGAAGATCCAGTTTAGAGAACACCTTAGCATGGCGGACTCTTTCCAGTAATTCGGGAATCAGAGGCAAAGGGTAACGGTTTCATATGGTTACCTTAAGTTCCCGATAGTCAACACAGGGTCTCAGGGTCCTATCCTTCTTTTTTACAAAAAATATAGGTGCCCCTGCTGGTGAGGAAGAAGGATGTATGAAGCCTTTGGCCAGATTTTCATCAATATACTCCTTTAAGGCTTGAAGCTCAGGTGCCGCCAAAAGGTATACGTTACCAAAAGGAATAGCTGCCCCAGGAAGGAGCTCAATGGGACAGTCATAATGCCTGTGTGGAGGAAGCTGATCTGCATTCTTCTTGTCACAGATGACAGAGAACTCTTTATATGCTGAAGGTAAAGTAAATACCTGTACATGTGGTTCCGTAGCAGTGGACTCAGGGACAGCTTCTGTTAACGCTGAGTTGCTCCTTGTTGGAAAGATAATCTCCTTGGTCTCCCAGTTGATAATTGGGTTCTGAGAACGCAACCAAGGAATGCCTAAAATCACAGGAAAATGAGGAGAAGAAATTAGCAAGAAAGAAAGTTGCTCCTGATAATTAGGCTCCAACAAAATTTCAAGGGGTACGGTCTCCTGATCCACTGGCCCAGAGGTTAAAGGTGACCCATCCACTGTTTCCATGGTAATTGGAGAGGCTCTTTGCTGAATTTCAATACCATGTTCCTTGGCAAATGCAATATCCATGAAATTGCCACCAGCACCAGAGTCAATCATAGCTGCACTGGAAATCCATTGTCCTGAACACAGGATCTTAATAGGGAGAGAACAGTGAGAGTTCTTCTCCTTCAGCTCCTTGGGGGGTGAAGTCATAGAAAGTGAATCGAATACAGCATTTAAAGGCAGGCTACATTCAGAGATGTCAGATTCATCATCACAGTTGTCATATTCTCCTACCGCTGCTAGCACCTTGTTAGGCCGCTTGGGACACTTGGGACAGTTGATTAAAAATTGGTCAGGATGACCGCAGTAGAAACATAGACTTTCACGAAGGCGATGCTCCCGGCGCTCATTAATCTCGCACCTCTGAACGGAATCAATTTGCATGGGCACCTCCTCCACCTCCCGAGAGGTTTTACCTGCAGGCTCTTTGGAAGGAAGGGAAAAGTTAGAAATACGGTTATATGCAGCAAACTTCTCCTGCCTACGCTCAGTAAGGCGAATGTCTATGCGCACACAATGCTGTATAAATGTCTCTAGCTCTTGTGGTGACTCCGAGCAAGCTAGTTCATCTTTTACAATACTAGACAGACCCCTTTTAAAAATAGGCAATTGTGCACAACTGTCCCAATTGGTATCTACCGCTAATCTCCTGAATTCAGTGGCATACTCAATAACAGAACGTTTAGCCTGGCGTAAAGACAATAAAGCAGATTCAGCGGTTGCACGGCGATTAGGATCATCAAAATGTCAGGACTCTGAACAGTTTGATTACCTTTTGTGCATTACTGCCCTTTTCCAAGATGGCGTCTTTGGTTTCATGTGCACTGTGTCTCCCTGCTATAAAACTCCACCCCAGCCTTCAGTCTGTGCTAGAGTATTCTGCCTTGCATCCAGCTCCTGACGACTCCCTGGCTCTGCACCTGCACCTGCTCCTGTGAACCTGTGTGGAGATCCTGCTACTCAGCTGAGTTTCTGCTGCATACATCGGTTTCCAGTAATCCTCCACCTGGCTGCTTGTGTTTGTTTCCATCTGCATTTGCTGGACATGTAAGCTGTTGCTGCTCTGCTTAAACCTGAGACTTTTACCCAGGCCTCCCTGGTTGTGCTAAGATACTATTTGAACTGCCTTATAAGCATATCTATCTGTATTTGGACTACCATGGACTTATTCGTGTCAAGTATCCTCAAGAATAATTGTGCTTCATAGACTTTCTGCGTGACTGCATTTTCCTCTGAAGTTTCCTATAGACTGTTAAGCTGCATATAATATTTACACCGTGTTGTGGACTTGAGTTTCTCTCTGCACCTGTTTGAATCACCGTGTGATAATATAGACTTTACCACTTATAAAACTGTGTCCTGTAGTTGTCTTGTTCCATGCAAAGAGTCTCCTGCATTATCCCTTATAATCATTACACAAACATTAATGCCATAGCAGCCAAGAAATCATCCAAGTTATTTAACCGTGGGTCACGAGACTCAATCATCGGATTCGCCCAGGCGAGCGCTCGTGAGGTCAGCAGCACTATTACACTCAATACTTTGGATCTATCAGTAGGAAAACAGTCAGCATGTACATCAAAATATAGCATAAATTGATTCACAAAGCCACGAAATTTGTCACGATCACCATTAAATCTGAATGGGGGCAACTTATGTGGGCTAGCTGGTGGTGGTTGCCCAGAGGGTAAAGTCGCTTGCACAGTTATTTGCGTGCTTATGTCCTGAAAAGCCCGTCCATACTGGGACTCTATGCCAGCAAGTTTGTTTTCCTGGGCTGCCATGCGGGTGCTTAAGTCCTGCAAAGTTTTTCCAAACACTCGATTGTGTTCAATGCTTCCAAACTTCTTTTGCAGACATTCCACATCTTTCTGTAGTGATCTAATTATGGAAAACACCTGCTCTTATCTGCTTTCTGCAGTCATTGTTCCAGCAGTCTCCTCTTTTCGGATAGAGTATCCTGTAATGATTATAGGGGATAACTCAGGAGACTCTTTGCGTGGAACAAGACAACTACAGGACACAGTTTTATAAGTGGTAAAGTCTATACTATCACACGGTGATTCAAACAGGTGCAGAGAGAAACTCAAGTCCACAACACTTGGTGTAAATATTAAACGCAGCTTAAACAGTCTATAGGGAACTTCAGAGGAAAATGCAATCATGCAGAAAGTCTATGAAGCACAGTTATTCTTGAGGATACTTGACACAAATAAGTCCTTGTTTTAATCCAAACATAGATAGATATGCTTATAAGGCAGTTCAAGAAATGTCTTATCTCAACCAGGAAGGCCTGGGTGATAATCTCAGGTTTAGTCCAGCAAATGCAGATGGGAGTAAACACGAGCAGCAGATGAAGGAGGATTACTGGAAACTGGTGTATGCAGCAGAAACTCAGAGCAGAGTAGCAGGATAACCACACAGGTTCACAGGAGCAGGTATATAGCCAGGTAGTCATCAGAGTCAGGAGCTGGATGCAAGGCAGAATACTCTAGCACAGACTGAAGGCTGGGGTGGAGTTTTATAGCAGGAAGACACAATGCACATGAGACCAAAGACGCCATCTTGGAAAAGGGCAATAATCCACAAAAGGTAATAAAAATGTTCAGAGTCCTGACAATCGTGTGCTGTATCGTGTTAGTCACAGAAAAAGAATTGTTTGAGTGTGGATGAGGCCTGTATGACAAAGAAGTTATGCTACAAATCCAAGCATCAAGTCCCTTAATGTATGATGTTAATAACAGAAGACTTTTTTGTGACCTATGGATTAGGCCTCTGTAAAACACTAGATGCTACAAACTATTTTAAAGTCATGTCCCTAACTGTATAATGTTAATAACAGAATAATTTTGTGGCCTCTGGATCAGGCCTCTATAACACACTGGATGCTACAAAATATTTTAAAGTCATGTTCCTTACTGTATGATATTAATAACTGAAGACTTTTTTGAGGCCTAAGGATCAGGCCTCTACAGTTTAATTTCAACCCAACCAAATGACAAAGTGTGATACGGCATTTTGTCTAACTTTTTCAAACTGAAAAATTATAATTTTTTAATGTGCCTTAGGTCTGCAGAAAGGTTCATATCACCGCCACAAAATGAGAAAGTGGGATACAGCAGGCTGTTTCACATTTAGCAACAGAAAAAATTATAACTTTTTTGCAATGTGCCTTAGGTCTGCAGACAGGTTTATGTCATCACAGCACTAAATGACAAGGTGGGAAACAGCAGGCTGTTTAATATTTTTTCACTAGCTACATGTGAACTAAAATGTTATACTTGTGCATGGATCACAATAGAAGTAGGGCACAACATGTGCCCTGCTGGATTTCTGTTTGTACCTCAGTAATGTCCAAAAAAAAATGCAGGGAGGTAAATTTAACAGCCACACTGGACAGTAGCTTGCTACACTATCTAACTGAAATACAATCACCTATCTATCTAACTAACTAATCAAGAGCCTGAAAAAAGTTCCAGCAGATGACAGGTAATTAATTTGTCTGATAAATCATTATCTTCTGCTCAAATTGATGTGTTAAGTTTGGGACTGACTTTTTCTCCATCTAAAGGGTTTGATCTTTTTGCAGCGTGAACGGATTTAAGCCTGTTTGCCAGGAAGCTGGTTCTTAAAAAGATCTTTGATAAACCTAAATCAACAAAACCAGTCTGAACAGAACAGGAGCTTCAAGCCATTACAATTTTGGAGGATTTTCAAAATGAAAATGAGGTATCACAGATTTTAGGTAAATTGAATCGACCATTTAGACCTAAATCAAAGAAATTTCCTCCACTTGGCGTGTACCCCAATATTGAACTTTTCATCAAATTAGTCTCAGAGAAATTGACAAAAATACCAAATCGGGCAAAATAAAACAATTTAACCACTGAACAGTGCCAAGCCCTTAAAAAACTAAAACAACTTAAAGAGGTACTGATAAAGACGGCAGACAAGGGTGGCAATGTGGTGATTTGGCCAGCAGCCATGTATGAGAAGGAAGTCTTTAGACAATTAAGTAATACAGAATGCTACAAAAGGCTGACATACAACCCCACAAACTCCTATCAAACTTTTTTACAGAAACTATTTTGTAAAGCCCTAGATGATGGTGTCATTAACAAACAAGAGAAAGATTTTCTCACGGTCGAACATCCAAGGCCCACATGTTTATACTTATTGCCTAAGATCCATAAAAGTGAAGTTAATCCTCTTGGACGTCCCATAGTTTCCGGGAACGGGAGTCGTTGCAAATGCCTTTGTAAGTTTCTTGAATAGTTTTTCAAACCTCTGGTGGAGGCCTTGCCATCCTTCTTAAAGGATTCCACTGACTGTATATGCAGGTTTGAATGGATCCCTTTGGAATCAGATATGTGGCTGGTCTCCATGGACGTGGAGGCTTTATATACCTCAATTAGGCATGTGGATGGTATCAAAGCTGTTTCCTTTTTTTCTCCACAACTACTATGGAAGCAAAATTCAAGGAGCTTTTAATTGAGGTCCTTGACTTCTGCCTCAAACATAACTTAATTTTTTTCAAAGGTGTCCCCTACCTGCAGCTCCAGGGAACGGCCATGGGAGCATCAGTCACGGGAACTGTCTAGAAGATTCCTGGACAGAGGATAAAGCAGGAGATCAGTTAGAAGAGGTTTGAGATGAGCCATGAACACCGAAAGAAAAGAATTGCTCCAGCCACGTGAGAGAAAAGTTGAGAAGGAACAGGTGAGATTCATTTCCCAATATAATGAAAACTGGCCCAACATGAGACACGCCCTGACTATGTACTGGCCACTGCTAACCACTAAGAAACTGGTGCTTCAACAATACGCCTCTGAAAGACCCTCAATAACATACAGGAGGGCGAAAAATTTGAAAGTTTGGTCAAAAGTTATTATAGGAAAGCTACACCCCTAGATATCTTTGGCACAAGAGGACCGAAATAGGTTTTTTTCCCCTGTGGGACATGCCCAAACATGAAGAGAGGTTCTACTTTTTTCTCAAGTGATGGAACCATGGAATTTCAAATAACTAAACACATCACATGCAATATGGTGGAGTCATATATTATGCAACATGCCAGTGTAACCTTATTTATTTGGGGTTGACTTCCAGGAAATTACATGTAAGAATTTGGGAACATGTTCTGGGTATTATAACGTGGAAAAACTGAGGATGTAACATCCCTGAAGCCAATACCTAGGCATTTTAAGACAACACACAAGTGTGACTCTTGAAAGTTATTGTCATTGACTGTATTATGACTGAACACTGGGGAGGGGCCACTAAGAAGATGCTGTCACAATTGGAATCAAGATGGCTAAGGAAACTACAAATGGTACACCTCAAAGGCCTCAATGAAATCCTGAGCCATGCTCCATTTTTGTGATCCATAGGATTTTTCATTTATGTTTTTTTTATTTTTATGTGTAATGCTTTTTTGTGTTTTTTATCTATGTTATTGTTGGATCGACCATCGAATTATTGGATACCCACTCTAATGAACTCATACTCTGCATTTTATTCTTTGAACTTTCTACTTATCTGGACATTATGGGATATAATAACAGACTGCTCGGCCTGCCCTACTCCTGCACATCTGATGAATGTGTGTTTTACACATCACGAAAAGGAAAAGCTGTCTACTGTCTACATAGGAGAGGTCTAATGAAGATGACAAATGAATGGAAACTCCTTATATATTTTTAAATAATTTATTCCATATATATGGTTTACGTGCATATTCATGGTCAAGGTACAGATGTATTTTATGTAAAAGGTTTTTTCCTCTTTGTTCTTCTTCTTATTTAACCCACATACATCAGGAGATCTTCGGTATGTACTGTATATTCCATTTATTATTATTATATTTTTCTTATTTTTATTTTTTTTCTTTTATATATTTTTTTGAACATCCCCATATATTTCTTTATGTCTGCAATTCAGGCACTGTCTGGGTTTCTTTCTTTTAATTTTATGCATTATTTTTTTCTCTCAAATGTCTGCACGTTATGTATATTACACTTAAACATATTCTGCTACTTTAAGTTGCAGTCTATACGATGCAAAAAAAATCTCTCATAATATAGCACTTCATCATCTTTTTATGCAAGTGCACTTTACCTAAATATGTGCCTGCTTTGCAAGTTTCCCCTTCTCATATGCACTTGCTCACTTTAATGAAATGCAACAAAATCTCTTTGGGATAGAATTGTTTTCTCTATTGCCTTTGTTATCACCTATATACCACCTTTGCACAATCTATATGATCTTTCTTTTATGTTTTAATACACTATTCCTTTTTGGAATATATTATTTATTATATACATTATTTTTCATTTTTTATTTTAGTTTTCATTTCTACCCATGTTTTCTTCTTTTTTCATTTTATTTTTCTCATTTTTTTCATTATATTCTATTTTTTTGTACCATTTTTTTGTCTAAATTTTTCTCTTTTACCTTGTGTTGTGCATGTGGCCCCGCTTGCACCACCCTTTGGGTCTATACTTTAATAATTGCAAACAAATGATGCTTCATTGTTTATTAACCCCTTTCTGACATCCGACATACTATCCCATCAGTGACCCGGGCCCGTATGACCATGGACGCAATAGTACATTGTGCCCTTTAATGCGACACTGCGACTTAAGTCATGGTGATCGCATTAAAATTCCAACGCCATCTTACCTCAGGGAAGATGGTGTCGGCATCCCGGGCTGCGTTCTCCCCCATTCGGTCTCCCGATCACTGTGATTGGCTGTTCAATTCTGAACAGCCAATCGCAGCCTTTTTCATTGTTTCAGCCAATCAGGCTAGGATCAAGGCCAAATCTGATTAGATTACAGCACTGTGCCCTGCCGGTACATGCCTGGATCAGTGCTGTAATGGCATTGATCCTAGTCCGGTGCCTATGACAGGCCTAGCAAGGACTGCAGGTGCTGATTGGTGTGATCAATGTAATCATCGATCGCGCCAATCACAGGGCACAGCCGCAGTGTGACCGCGCTGTGCCCTGCCGGTGACCTGTTGGTAGATAGAAGAACCTGGCCCTCAACTTAATGCTTTGTGAAAGGTTTTATTTTGTATTATCAACAAACTTTTCGGTCCCTAAACTTGGGACCTTCATCAGTTACGTACTTGTGGGCTTTTTTTGGATAGAGCCCAAGGGGGATTAGACTGTGTCTGTGTGCAGGGTGGTAATATGGGTTTTAAAGCCATAAAGGTAAATGCGCTTAAAGCTGCGTGCTTGATGTGTGCTCCTGGCCCAGATGCGGTGGTACTACAAAATAAAACCTCTCACAAAGCATTAAGTTGAGTGCCAGGTTCTTCTATCTTTTATCTCATAATGTGGGTACCTACCTGAGCACCACTATTATTAGTATTGCGCAGATATTTATCTCCATTTATCTCCGGTGACCTGTTTGTGACCTGCCAGTCACCTACTGGTGACCTGCCGGTAACTTGCCTAGGATCGAAGCTTTTCACCCCCCTTGCACCACCCCCGTGCGCACATCCAGCACCTGCCAAACTGTATCTTCTGGAGTATGTGTTACTTTATATATTGTGATTTATCTGATCTTTTGATATTTAGTAAAGATTTATACTGCTTTTTAGTAAAATTATCACCTGGTATTCCTTTTCCTCCTATTTTGCTGTTTCTTGGAGTTGATGTAGCTGTTTTTAGGGTGGGCTACTACAGGTGCCCCATTTCCTAGCATTTGATATGCAGCTGGGTTGGTTATCATTAATTATTTCTGTGCTTTTCCCATTTTTTCCCAGTGTTCTTATGGATTTCCGCTCACGTGATTGTACATGGCGTGCTCAAATTAATGATGTTCTCCAGGATGGTATAGATGGGATCTCTGATGGGCTTAACAAGGATCTACAGGAGGCTATTTTCCAATTCAGGGATTTGCTCAAAAAAAAAGGACCCACATTTGGTGTTCTTAGATAGATATATTCAAACTGATCTTATCCCTAGGGGATTACGGATTTAGGTCTTTCTCTCATTCCCTATATCTGATGATGCTTTTAAGAACAAATGGGAGGATCTGACAAACACATGTTCTAAGGGATTCTTGATTCTACTAAAAGAAATGAACCATAGTACACTAGAATCTCCTGAATCAGAAATTGACAAACTACAGGTGATTCTGCAGAGGTATATGATGAGTGAGGCCCTCAAGAAATTTAATGATGATACTGATGCCAAGTTACGGAAATGGGCCCATGCGATCCAAGTAAGAAAATCTAAGAAATTTAAGAGGGACATTCAGGACAAACAACGGTCTTGGGTATATAGAAGGCGCAATACTGCTGAGCATTCTCGCTCCCATTATCGGAACTTTCTGATCATGTTCTTACTGTGCGCAGGTGGAGGTTTTGAGTAAAGGTCTTACTTTTTTTCCTACCAATTCAGTTAATTATTTTACAGCTTTAAAAGACCTACATCTTTTTTCTAGGAAGCTGGTTCTCAAAAAGCTCCACAGCAAGGGTCAATCGTTGGAAACCATGAGTGAAATGGAGAGGGAGGCATTAAATGATTTCGAGGACCTACTGTACTTGCAGAACAAACTATTCAGCATACAAGTAGATTTCCTTCTTCTGTTTTGCCCAGATTGACAAGGTTCCCTCCCTTGTCCCTCAGCCCAGTGGTAGAGATTTTTACCAGATTGGTATCTGAGGATTTTAAGAAATTATCATCTAAACGTAAATATGATAATTTAACTTTTAGTCAACATCAGGCCATTACACAATTACAAACTTTTACTGACTTTGTTTTCAAACCTGCGGACAAAGGAGGGAACATTGTCATCTGTCCAAATGAGAAGTAAGAAACATGAAGCTTTTCGTCAGCTTAGGGACACTAGTACCTATGCTAGATTATCATACAACCCCATGTCCTCCTTTTCGACTGAGCTCTTACATATTTTGTCTAGGGCTTATGAGGAAAATATTATTACTAAAGGTGACTTTGATGGCCTTATTACAAAGCTACCTAGGGTTCCAATGTTTTACCTATTACCAAAAATATACAAGGATGCTCTTAACCCCCTGGGGCATCCTATAATAATAATAATGATAATAATTTTATTCATATAGCGCCAACATATTCCGCAGTGCTTTACAAATTATAGAGGGGACTTGTACAGACAATAGACATTACAGCATAACAGAAATCACAGTTCAAAATAGATACCAAGAGGAATTAGGGCCCTGCTCGCAAGCATACAAACTATGAGGAAAAGGGGGAGACAAGAGAGGTGGATAGTAACAATTGCTTTAGTTATTCGGACCAGCCATAGTGTAAGGCTCGGGTGTTCATGCAAAGCTGCATGAACCAGTTCACTGCCTAAGTATGTAGCAGTACAGACACAGAGGCTATTAACTGTATAAAGCATATGAGAACATGATGCAAGGAACCTGATTCTGGTTTAAGTTTTTTGGTTTTTTTTGTGTCACAAGCCGCGACGTCATCTAAGGTCTTTCAAGCGCTCATTCTTAGGAACGGACTGCCGGTTACATCGGTAAGGTCCAGGCTGCGTCGGAGAGGTGAGTATATCAATATTTTTTATTTTTATTCTTTATTTTACACATTAATATCGATCCTGATACCGATTCCCGATATCACAAAAGTATCGGATCTTGGTATCGGAATTCCGATACCGCAAATATCGGCCGATACCCGATACTTGCGGTATCGGAATGCTCAACACTAGTAATGACTGGCACAAGGTAGAGGCATGGTGAGGAAAATGAGCCTGGCAGCAGCATTCAGGACAGATTGGAGCGGGGAGAGTTTGGTAAGAGGGAAACCGATTAATAGAGAGTTACAATAGTCCAGACGAGAATGAATAAGTGAAACAGTAAGAGTTTTTGCAGAGTCGAAAGTAAGAAAAGGGCGAATTCTAGAAATGTTTTTGAGATGCAGATAAGAAGAGCGAGCCAGTGATCGGATGTGGGGGGTGAATGAAAGCTCGGAATCAAGTATGACCCCAAGGCAGCGGGCATGTTGCTTTGGAGTAATGGTGGAACCGCACACGGAGATGGCAATGTCAGGCAAAGGTAGGTTAGTAGAGGGAGAGAACACGAGGAGTTCAGTTTTTGACAGGTTCAGTTTCAGATAGAGGGGGAGGACATGATGTTAGAGACAGCGGTAAGACAATCACTGGTGTTTTCTAAAAAGGCCGTCGTGATATCAGGAGATGAAGTGTATAATTGGGCGTCTTCAGCATAGAGATGGTACTGGAAACCAAATCTACTGATTGTTTGTCGAATAGGGGAGGTATACAAAGAGAAGGGGAGGGGGCCTAGGACTGATTCTTGAGGAACCTCTACAGTAAGGGGAAGGTGAGAGGAGGAGGAACCAGCAAAAGATAAAAGTGAAGGAGCAGTCAGAGAGATAGGTGGAGAACCAAGAGAGAATGGTGTCTGTTGTGAATTTACCTTTTGGCTCCCTCTAGTGGCTACTAGTGATTTTACTCTGGGTATGTCATTCATCCCTTGTATGCTCACCTGGGTCGTTAGGTCAGGGGTGTTGCTATATAAGCTCCCTGGACCTTCAGTTCAATGCCTGGCAACGTTGATATCAGAGCTAATCTGTAGTGCTCTGGTCTTCTGATCCTGGTTCCTGCTTGATTAAGCTAAGTCTGCTTTCTTGCTTTTTGCTATTTGTTTTTGTTTGCATTTTTGTCCAGCTTGTATATAATCTGTTTCCTGACCTTGCTGGAAGCTCTAAGGTGGCTGGTGTTCTCCCCCCGGGCCGTTAGACGGTTCGGGGGTTCTTGAATCTCCAGCGTGGATTTTGATAGGGTTTTTGTTGACCATATAAGTTATCTTACTACATTCTGCTATTAGTAAAGTGGGCCTCTCTTTGCTAAAATCTAGTTCATCTCTGTGTTTGTCATTTCCTCTTACCTCACCGTTATTATTTGTGGGGGGCTACTATCCTACTTTTGGGGTCTATTCTCTGGAGGCAAGAGAGGTCTTTGTTTTCCTCTTCTAGGGGTAGTTAGTCCTCCGGCTGGCGCGAGACATCTAGCGACCAACGTAGGCATGTTCCCCGGCTACTGCTAGTGTTGGCGTTAGGAGTAGATATATGGTCAACCCAGTTACCACTGCCCTATGAGCTGGATTTTTGTACGTCGCAGACTTACTTGTTTCTCTGAGACCCTCGCCATTGGGGTCATAACAGTTTGCCAGGCCAGAATTAAATGTTAAATGCATTGCAGAAGCGGGATTATAAGAAAGAAAGTTCTGAGTTTTTTTTTCTCTCTCATTTTTTTTTTCTTTTCCCCTTTACCTCTGAGTGGCTTGTGTTTGCTGCAGACATGAATGTCCAGACCTTGATTACAAGTGTGGACCAGCTTGCTGCTCGTGTGCAGGGCATACAAGATTATGTTATCAGAAGTCCTATGTCAGACCCTAAGATACCGATTCCTGAACCGTTTTCCGGAGACCGATTTAAATTTAGAAATTTCAGGAATAATTGTAAATTGTTTTTGTCCCTGAAACCCTGTTCATCTGGAGACTCCGCTCAGCAAGTAAAGATTGTTATTTCTTTTTTACGGGGCGACCCTCAGGATTGGGCCTTCTCGCTGGCGCCAGGAGATCCGGCATTGGCTGACATTGATGCGTTTTTTCTGGCGCTCGGTTTGCTTTATGAGGAACCCAATCTTGAGATTCAGGCAGAAAAGGCCTTGCTGGCTATGTCTCAGGGCCAGGACGAGGCTGAAGTGTATTGCCAAAAATTTCGGAAATGGTCCGTGCTGACCCAGTGGAACGAGTGTGCATTGGCTGCTAATTTTAGAAATGGCCTTTCTGAAGCCATTAAGAATGTGATGGTGGGTTTTCCCATTCCCACAGGTCTGAATGATTCTATGGCCCTGGCTATTCAAATCGACCGGCGGTTGCGGGAGCGCAAAACCGCTAATTCCCTCATGGTGTTGTCTGAACAGACACCTGATTTAATGCAATGTGATAGAATCCTGACTAGAAATGAGCGGAAAATTCATAGACGCCAGAATGGCTTGTGTTACTACTGTGGTGATTCTACACATGTTATCTCAGCATGCTCTAAACGTCTTACTAAGGTTGTTAGTCCGGTCGCCATTGGTAATTTGCAACCTAAATTTATTCTATCTGTAACTTTGATTTGCTCACTGTCATCGTATCCTGTCATGGCGTTTGTGGACTCGGGTGCTGCTCTGAGCCTTATGGATCTGTCATTTGCCAAGCGCTGCGGATTTGTTCTTGAGCCATTGGAAAATCCTATCCCTCTTAGGGGTATTGATTCTACGCCATTGGCAAAAAATAAACCGCAGTTTTGGACACAGGTTACCATGTGCATGACTCCCGAACATCGGGAGGTAATACGTTTTCTTGTTCTGCATAAAATGCATGATTTGGTTGTTTTGGGTTTGCCATGGTTACAGACCCATAATCCAGTCTTGGACTGGAAGGCTATGTCAGTGTCAAGTTGGGGCTGCCATGGAATTCATGGAGATTCCCTGCCCTTGTCTATTGCTTCTTCTACGCCTTCGGAAGTTCCGGCGTATTTGTCTGATTATCAGGATGTCTTCAGCGAGTCTAAGTCCAGTGCACTGCCTCCTCATAGGGAATGTGACTGTGCAATAGATTTGATTCCTGGCAGTAAGTTTCCTAAGGGGAGACTGTTTAATCTGTCGGTACCTGAACATACCGCGATGCGTTCATATATCAAGGAGTCTCTTGAGAAGGGGCATATCCGTCCTTCTTCTTCCCCTCTTGGTGCGGGATTCTTTTTTGTGGCCAAAAAGGACGGATCTTTGAGGCCTTGTATTGACTATCGGCTTTTAAATAAGATCACTGTTAAATTTCAGTATCCTTTGCCGCTGTTGTCAGATTTGTTTGCCCGGATTAAAGGTGCCAAGTGGTTCACCAAGATAGACCTTCGTGGTGCGTACAACCTTGTGCGCATTAGGCAGGGCGATGAATGGAAAACCGCATTCAATACGCCCGAAGGTCATTTTGAGTACTTGGTGATGCCATTCGGTCTCTCTAATGCACCTTCAGTTTTTCAGTCCTTCATGCATGACATTTTCCGGAAGTATCTGGATAAATTTTTGATTGTTTATCTGGATGATATTCTGGTTTTTTCTGATGATTGGGACTCGCATGTGGAGCAGGTCAGGATGGTTTTTGAGATTCTGCGTGAAAATTCTTTGTTTGTAAAAGGCTCAAAGTGTCTCTTTGGTGTACAGAAGGTTCCCTTTTTGGGGTTCATTTTTTCCCCTTCTGCTGTGGAGATGGATCCAGTCAAGGTCCGAGCTATTCATGATTGGACTCAACCCTCGTCAGTTAAGAGTCTTCAGAAGTTCTTGGGTTTTGCTAACTTCTACCGTCGTTTTATCGCAAATTTCTCTAGCGTTGTTAAACCGCTGACGGATATGACCAAGAAAGGCTCTGATGTAGCTAACTGGGCTCCTGCTGCCGTGGAGGCTTTCCAGGAGTTAAAACGCCGGTTTACTTCGGCGCCTGTTTTGTGCCAGCCTGACATCTCACTTCCTTTTCAGGTTGAGGTGGATGCTTCGGAGATTGGGACAGGGGCCGTTTTGTCACAGAGAGGCCCTGGTTGCTCTACTATGAGACCTTGTGCCTTTTTCTCTAGGAAGTTTTCGCCGGCAGAGCGAAATTATGATGTGGGCAATCGGGAGTTGTTGGCCATGAAGTGGGCATTTGAGGAGTGGCGTCATTGGCTCGAGGGTGCTAAGCATCGTGTGGTGGTCTTGACTGATCACAAAAATCTGATGTATCTCGAGTCTGCTAAACGCCTGAATCCTAGACAGGCCCGCTGGTCATTGTTTTTCTCCCGTTTTGACTTTGTGGTCTCGTATTTACCAGGGTCTAAGAATGTGAAGGCCGACGCTCTGTCTAGGAGCTTTGTGCCTGATGCTCCTGGAGTCGCTGAACCTGTGGGTATTCTTAAGGAAGGAGTTATCGTGTCTGCTATTTCTCCAGATCTGCGACGTGTGTTGCAGAGATTTCAGGCTGGTAGGCCTGACTCTTGTCCACCTGACAGATTGTTTGTGCCTGCTAGATGGACCAGCAGAGTCATTTACGAGGTTCATTCCTCGGTGTTGGCAGGGTACCCGGGAATTTTTGGCACCAGAGATCTGGTGGCCAGGTCCTTTTGGTGGCCTTCCTTGTCAAGGGATGTGCGGTCATTTGTACAGTCCTGTGGTACTTGTGCTCGAGCTAAGCCTTGCTGCTCTCGTGCCAGCGGGTTGCTCTTGCCCTTGCCTGTCCCGAAGAGACCTTGGACACACATCTCTATGGATTTCATTTCTGATCTTCCGGTGTCTCAGGGCATGTCTGTCATCTGGGTGATATGTGATCGTTTCTCCAAGATGGTCCATTTGGTTCCTTTGCCTAAGCTGCCCTCTTCTTCTGATCTGGTTCCTGTGTTCTTCCAGAACGTGGTTCGTTTGCACGGCATTCCTGAGAATATTGTGTCGGACAGAGGTTCCCAGTTTGTTTCCAGGTTCTGGCGATCCTTTTGTGGTAGGATGGGCATTGAGTTGTCGTTTTCATCCGCTTTCCATCCCCAGACTAACGGACAAACGGAGCGAACTAATCAGACTCTGGAGGCTTATTTGAGGTGTTTTGTCTCTTCTGATCAGGATGACTGGGTGACCTTCTTGCCGTTGGCTGAGTTTGCCCTTAATAATCGGGCTAGTTCCGCCACCTTGGTTTCGCCATTTTTCTGCAACTCTGGTTTCCATCCTCGTTTTTCCTCGGGACATGTGGAGCCTTCTGACTGTCCTGGGGTGGATTCCGTGGTGGATAGGTTGCAGCGGATCTGGGGGCATGTGGTGGACAACTTGAAGTTGTCACAGGAGAAGGCTCAGCGTTTTGCCAACCGCCGCCGCGGTGTGGGTCCCCGACTTCGCGTTGGGGATTTGGTATGGCTGTCTTCTCGACTTGTTCCTATGAAGGTCTCCTCTCCCAAATTTAAGCCTCGCTTCATTGGTCCTTACAAGATATTGGAAATCATTAATCCTGTATCCTTTCGCCTGGATCTTCCGGTGTCGTTTGCCATCCACAACGTATTTCATAGGTCCTTGTTGCGGCGGTACATTGTGCCTGTGGTTCCTTCTGCTGAGCCTCCTGCTCCGGTGTTGGTTGAGGGCGAGTTGGAGTACGTGGTGGAGAAGATCTTGGATTCTCGTCTCTCCAGGCGGAGGCTTCAGTACCTGGTCAAGTGGAAGGGCTATGGTCAGGAGGATAATTCCTGGGTGGTCGCCTCTGATGTGCATGCGGCCGATTTAGTTCATGCCTTTCACGCCGCTCATCCTGATCGCCCTGGTGGTCTTGGTGAGGGTTCGGTGACCCCTCACTAAGGGGGGGGTACTGTTGTGAATTTACCTTTTGGCTCCCTCTAGTGGCTACTAGTGATTTTACTCTGGGTATGTCATTCATCCCTTGTATGCTCACCTGGGTCGTTAGGTCAGGGGTGTTGCTATATAAGCTCCCTGGACCTTCAGTTCAATGCCTGGCAACGTTGATATCAGAGCTAATCTGTAGTGCTCTGGTCTTCTGATCCTGGTTCCTGCTTGATTAAGCTAAGTCTGCTTTCTTGCTTTTTGCTATTTGTTTTTGTTTGCATTTTTGTCCAGCTTGTATATAATCTGTTTCCTGACCTTGCTGGAAGCTCTAGGGTGGCTGGTGTTCTCCCCCCGGGCCGTTAGACGGTTCGGGGGTTCTTGAATCTCCAGCGTGGATTTTGATAGGGTTTTTGTTGACCATATAAGTTATCTTACTACATTCTGCTATTAGTAAAGTGGGCCTCTCTTTGCTAAAATCTAGTTCATCTCTGTGTTTGTCATTTCCTCTTACCTCACCGTTATTATTTGTGGGGGGCTACTATCCTACTTTTGGGGTCTATTCTCTGGAGGCAAGAGAGGTCTTTGTTTTCCTCTTCTAGGGGTAGTTAGTCCTCCGGCTGGCGCGAGACATCTAGCGACCAACGTAGGCATGTTCCCCGGCTACTGCTAGTGTTGGCGTTAGGAGTAGATATATGGTCAACCCAGTTACCACTGCCCTATGAGCTGGATTTTTGTACGTCGCAGACTTACTTGTTTCTCTGAGACCCTCGCCATTGGGGTCATAACAGGTGTCCTTGAGGTCGATGGATCCAAGAGAATTAGCATGGAGTAGTGACCATTAGATTTAGCTGTTAGTAGGTCATTACAGACTTTAGTGAGGGCAGTTTCAGTAGAGTATAAAGAGCGGAAACCAAATTGAAGAGGGTCGAGAAGAGAGTTATCTGAGAGATAGCGGGTAACCGGGAGCGGACCAGGCGTTCAAGGAGTTTAGAGATGAAGGGAAGATTAGAAACAGGTCTATAATTAGTGGCACAGTTTTGATCGAGGGATGGTTTTCTAAGTAATGGATGTATGATGGCATGCTTAAATGAGGAGGGAAAAATACCAGAAGAGAGCAAAAGGTTGAATATTTTTGTTAGGTGAGAGGTGACAGCTGGGGAAAGGGACTGGAGGAGATATGACGGAATGGGGTCACTGGTGCAAGTGGTTGGGCTAGAAGATGCAAAGAGCCTGATTACTTCTTCTTCTGTAACTGGTTCAAAGTCAGAGAGTGAACTAGATGCAGTGGGGAAGGGAGGACAGTGCATGGTATGAAGGGATTGGGAGATAATTTCCTGTCGAATGTGGTCAATTTTTTCTTTGAAGTAATTGGCCAGATCGTCAGCATGGAGATCTGTGGTTGGGGCCTGCACTCTTGGGTTGAGTAGGGACTGGAAAGTGTCAAAGAGACGTGTAGGGTTATTGGACAGCGAGGTGATGAGGAAGTTGAAAGAGGTTTGTTTGGAGAGGTGAAGGGTAGAGTTGTATGTTTTTAGCATGAACTTATAATGGATGAAATCTTCGGGTAGATTAGATTTTCTCCACAGATGTTCGGCGCACCTGGAGCACCGCTGCAGGAAATGTGTTTGCATGTGTGCCATGGTTGTCGCCATTTGTGCCGAGTTGTTCTATGTATAGGAGGTGCAGCTTCATTCAGGGCACTTTGCAGGGTTTCATTGTAAAGCTTCAGAGCAGACATGAGATGGAGGAGATTGGGGCCAATAAGGACTGTAAGTTCTTCATAAGTTTCTGGGTATTAATGGCCTTTATGTTTTTATAAGTGTGGAAAGTGTTGGTGACCTGAGCAGGATGGCAGTTCTTGATAGAGAATGAAAGAAGGTTGTGGTCAGAGAGCGGGAGAGGGGAGTTTGTGAAATCATCCACTGAGCAAAGCCGGGAGAAGACCAAGTCGAGTCCTATAGTGTCGGGGATTGGAGGATTGTGTGATGCTGTGTGTTAATGTATTGATTTTTACTTGAAACCCCTAGTCAAAACTCTACCTCCTATATCCGTGACATGACGGACTTCCTGGCATGGGTTGATGGCATCCTTGTGGACAAACATGTATTTTTGGTTACAGCTGACGTGGAGTCACTTTATACTTGTATCGACCATTCTTACGGCTTTGATGCCGTACGTCTCTTCCTGGGTGCCTACGACCTGGACAGCCCTTTGTGTGAGATGATCCTCGAGTTGCTGCACTATGTCCTTACCCACAACTTTTTTGTCTTCAAGGACATCTTCTACTTACAGAAATGCGGCATGGCCATGGGCGGTGCCTATACGCCCACGTTTGCCAATCTCTTCCTGGGATCCTTGGAGAGATCTCTTTTTGGTGATGGGGCGCACCGGCTGCCTCCGAAGTGCTGTGCTGGTTCAGATGTATTGATGACATTCTTATGTTGTGGGATGGAACAGCGCACCAAATCAAGGACTTTATGATGCAATTGAATAATAACTCATTGAATATTTAGCTGACTTATACCTATAGTGATACCAAAGTGGACTTTCTGGACGTCTCTCTGGAGGTCGACTCTTGCCATCGTGTCAAGACGGATGTCTTCAGGAAGCCCACATCAGTAAATTCTTTGATTCATGCTAAGTCAGCACACCATCATGCCACCATTAGGGCTGTTCCGGTCTGACGGTTTCTCAGGATGAGACTGATTTGTTTCTCTGGCACTAAGTTTGAGGCTCGGGCCTCTAATCTGAGGGATCACTTTGTGGCCCAGGTGTCATGCCCTCAGCTGCAGACCCAGTCTCTGCTGCGAAGAGAAACCGGCATCTTTCACGCAGCTCCACTGGTACTACTCACCCTGTCCGTGGCTCCAAACGATCATTGGCTCCTTTCTCTGCTAAGAACCTGCATCCTCTTGGCAGGTCTCCTGGAAATGCTCTTAGGAGGTGCGCCCTGCTTTCTGCACATACTTAAAACAGCAGAGCACCTGTTCTCTATTAGGGCTCTCTGCGCTATGATGCTTTGTGCATAAAAGGCATCCTCCCCTTATGGGGGTACCTGGGCATTCTGTTGTTCGTGGCCTTCTGCTCAGGCCACACTCTGCTGTGCTCTGCAAACTGAAGTTTATTACTTTCGTTATTCTAATTCCTCTGTCTCCTCAGAATCCTCCGTTGGCAGTTCCCTATTCTGGATCCTTCTGGACTCTCCGGTTTCGACTCCAGGCTGACTAAGCTTCTCATCTCGGATCCATCCAGATATCGCAGCCGGCTGGATCAGCCTTTCCGGGACTATGCAGAGCTTCCAGGATTCTCTCCACTGACAGAGCCTGAATTCCACTGTCTTGTTAATATGGTCTGTATGGGTCATCCCTCTGGTCTGGGTACGTGGCATTTAGGTCACCTGGTGTTGTGACAGGGGAATCCCTGTATAGGGGAACACCTTGCCCGGTGCTCCACTACATGGTTCAGTGTTGTGGTCCAGATGGTTCTTCCCTCTGGCATCTCTTTCTCTTTGTTAAAGCTTCCTTTAAATAAATACCTTTGCTTTTTAGAAGCTCATTCTCCTGTCTCTTGTGTAAAGGGTATACAGCTACCACTGCTCCATCAGTGGTCTAGTGAGTCCACTATACATCCCCACACCCAGTGGGCATAACAGTTTGCCCAGGCCATGGACTCTGCTGATACCCGATACTCAGTCCAGAGAAAGTTGGCTACACTTTGCCAGAGCCAGGATCGGTTAGTGGCCTTCATGCAAACCTTGGATACCCGCCTGTCTACTCTACAAGCTGTCAAGCCCACCGACGCGACCCAGATAGCCGAGCTCCATCAGGAATTTTTTTGCCAATGTGAGATGCAGACCCATTTGTTGGACTACTTGACCTCCGTGGATGACCGGTTAACTAAGATACAACATTCGGCTATTGCGCCTACTACGGGACCCTGTCGTCATCTCTGCAAGCCTCCTTGCTACGATAGTGAACCAAAGTTCTGCAGAGGATTTCTCAACCAATGTTGGTTGCATTTTGTTTATTGCCTCTGCATTACCCAACTGACATGGCCAGGTGGCTTTCCTTGCCTCTTACCTGGAAGGAGAGGCTTTAGCCTGGTTTAACCCCCTAATGGAGCGGAATGATCCCATCGTGTCTGATCTGCAGGTATTCATGGACAAGTTCTCCAAGATATTTGATGAGCATGGAGTCTCTCTTCAATTTGCAACAGGGCTCTGTTATGGACATGGTGGTTAGGAGCACCCGGAATGACCTGATGAGTAAACTCAAAATCGGGACTAGCTCTGGGGAAGTGGGAACTCTGCTGACCGCAAACCCTACTCCTATCACACACACTAGAAATAGCCGTGGAGCGTACCTAACTCTCCCTAGACGCCTCTTCACAGCCTAAGAGCTAACTACACCTAAAGATAGAAAGCCTTACCTTGCCTCAGAGAAATTCCCCAAAGGTAAAGGCAGACCCCCACATATATTGACTGTGAGTTAAGAGGAAAGTCACAAACACAGGAATGAAACAGGTTTTAGCAAAGGAGGCCAGATTTCACTAAATATTCAGAGGATAGAAAAGGGAACTATGCGGTCAGCACAAAAGACTACAAAAAAACACGCAGAGTAAGCAAAAAGACTCCCCACACTGACTCACGGTGTGGAGGTGTGTAAGAGTCATGTCGGTCTGGTAGTCGGGGGCAGGTATATCTCGCCCAGGTACTTGTCCTATGTGAATTAGGCCGCTCAGTATTTTCAGGATACTCAGGGGTTAATAAGTGTAGGAATAAAGGATGACCAGCTGGGGGTTTTCAGCATCAGCCTGGGGCACACAGAATGCCTGTCTGTGTGAGACAAACGTGAGTGAGAGCTGTGCTCATGATCTGTGTAATGTTAGCTGGGAGGGAGAAGCCCCCCCAGTTGTTAGATAGCAACGTATTTGTTTAGTTAGCGCCGGACAGGCTAGGATTTATTTTTATGTTTTGTTTTCTGTATTTGCTTTCACTTTAATAAACCTGACCTGAGGTCAGTCAACTTGGAAACCTGCTGTCGCCTCAGAGTTCAATGCACAAACCACGTGACCTTTGACCCCAGCAAAGGCGATCCCGGAGTGTTTTGTTACACTGTGGTGAAGAACGCGGGCATCGCGTGGCACAGGCGACAGTATGGAAGATGTGGTGAAAGCCCTAGTACAGTCCACTGCCGTACAGCAGCAGGCCACTGCCGCACAGCATGAAGCTAATCGCTTGATGGCCGCACAGCTGAAGGAGTTAGTGGACATGACGGCTGCAGACCGCCACCTTCTCCAACAGGGCGCAGCGCCTGGTGAGCATGCCTGAGGTGGACCCATAAGCAGAGTCCAGAAGGATCCATGTGAGTCGATACTGGCAAAAGTTGACCGCAGAAGATGACGTCGAGGCGTACCTGACAAAGTTTGAGCGGACGGCGTTGAGGGAGAAGTGGCCGAAGGCACGATGGGCCAATTTGATTGCTCCGTTTCTCTCCGGCGAGGCCCAAAAAGCTTACCATGACTTAGACCCGGAAGTCGCTCAGGACTTTGTGAAGCTGAAAGTTGAGATCCTGGCCCGGCTAGGTGTGTCGACGGCTGTCCGTGCGCAGAGGGTACACCAATGGACATACCAGCCAGATAAACCGCCGCGGTCTCAGATGTTCGACCTGATCTACTTGACAAAGAAATGGCTGCAACCCGAGGTACTGACAACCCCAGAAATAATTCAGCGGGTTGTCCTGGACAAATATCTGAGAGTGCTACCTCCAGCGCTGAAAAGGTGGGTAAGCCAAGGAAATCCCACGACAGCGGATCAACTTGTGGAGTTGGTCGAGCGTTATTCCGTGGCAGAAGGACTTCCCGACGAAACCGCTAGCACCCGGTCTGTGCCTTCTCCTCGTGGAACCGGTAAGACTGTTCCAGCGACTACAGGTGAAGGAAAATCGCCAAAAACTGTGGGGGAGGAACCCGGGACTGCTCGCACTCCGAGACCGAGAGTATGGGACGGTGGTCTCAGTAGGGGGCCTGTTAGGTGTTTCCGTTGCCGTGAGAAGGGCCATGTTTCTGCGATCTGTCCTGTTACCACTGAACCCATGCAGTGCGATGTTATAGACTCTAAGAAACGCATATCTTTGGTTACTCGGCTGGTGAATGTGAATGCGGGTCAAAATGACATAGCAAAACACCTGTGTGAATTATCTTTTGATGGGAAAAGTGTTGTGGCGTTACTAGACTCTGGAAGTGTGGTGACTCTGGTGAAAGCTAGTCTGGTGGCACTTCCGTCTGGTTCGTCAGACAAATTCTCTGTAACGTGTGTGCATGGTGACACCTGCTCGTACCTAACAGCGGTCATACCGATTTCCACTCCCTATGGGTCTGTGCAACACAAAGTGGGACTCGTTCCAGCATTGTTACATGATATAATCCTGGGTAGGGATTTCCCCCATTTCTGGCAGTTATGGGAGAATCAGTTGCTCCTTCACGGTAGCTGTGAACCTTCCCCCATGCCATCTGGAGGTCCCGAGTTCCTAGACGAGACCCCACAGGAAGATGTTGCTGGGGAGGTTATTGAACCCAACCCTCAGTACCCCTTCTCCGTTATGGCTGGGGAAACGGAGGAAACTGAAGAAACTGAAGAAACTGAGGAAACTCAGCGAGGGGTGGAGGCAGACGGCCATCCAGCATCCTGCCTGCCAGATTTGGGAGTTCAGTTGGATGACTTCCACAGCGAACAAATGAAAGATCCTACCCTGACTCAGGCTAGGAAAAATGTAAAAGTGATAGATAGCGTACCCATGGAACCTGACACTAGGCTAGCGTGCCCGTACATGGTTCTTGAAAATGATTTACTCTACCAGGTAGAAAAAAAAGGGGAAGACACTGTGCAACAGTTAGTGGTACCAAAACCTTATCGGCGGAAGGTACTGGACCTGGCCCACGGACATATAATGGGGGGACATCTGGGGGTACAAAAAACCACAGAAAGGATATTGCATTGTTTTGTGTGGCCTGGAATACACAATGATGTGCGTAACTATTGTGAGTCCTGTCCAGAGTGCCAAATCTCGGCACCTAAACCTCGGTTCTGTAGCCCTTTGGTACCCCTCCCTATCATTGGAGTCCCTTTTGAGAGAATTGGGATGGATCTGGTTGGGCCCCTTCCCCGGTCCGCACGTGGGCACCAACATATCATATCATCATGGACTATGCCACTCGTTACCCAGAAGCCATCCCTTTGCGTAACACTGCTACCAAAACGATCGCCAAAGAGTTGGTACAAGTGTTTAGTCGGGTGGGAATTCCAAAACAGATACTCACCGACCAGGGGACTCCCTTTATGTCAAGGGTGATGAAGGAGCTCTGCAGACTCTTGCAAATAGACCAGTTGCGTACGTCTGTCTATCACCCTCAAACAGATGGCCTGGTTGAGCGGTTCAATAAAACCTTAAAACAGATGCTCCGGAAGGCGATAGACAAAGATGGGAAGAACTGGGATTACTTGTTACCCTATTTGCTGTTTGCCATTAGGGAATTTCCCCAGTCTTCCACAGGATTCTCACCTTTCGAGCTATTATACGCCCGTCGTCCCCGTGGACTGTTGGACGTCGCAAAAGAAACCTGGGAAGGTCAAGTCACTCCCTTTAAAACGGTGATAGACCATGTAACGCAAATGCAGGACCGTATTGCTGCTGTCATGCCCCTTGTTAGGGAACATATGTTACAGGCCCAGGGAGCCCAGAGGAAAAGTTATGATAGAGGCGCCAAGGTCCGTACGTTTGCACCCGGGGATAGGGTGTTGATCCTAATTCCTACGGTGGATAGTAAATTTCTGGCGAAATGGCAGGGCCCCTTTGAGGTCGTGGAACGAGTTGGTGAAGTGAACTATAAAGTGCACCAGCCTGGTAAGAGAAAACCAGAACAGATTTATCATGTGAATCTGATAAAACCCTGGAAAGACCGCGCTGCCCTAACAGCGGATCTGCCCCGTCCGGTTTGCTCACCGACCGTACCGGAGGTGCAGATTGCCGAGACTCTCTCTGAACGACAAAAATCTGAGGTTAAGCAGTTTTTGTTACAGAACCAACAGTTTTTCTCGGAAAAACCTGGCCAGACTAGGCTAGTGAAACATGAGATTGTCACAGAGCCTGGTGTCACAGTTCATGTGAAGCCATACCGGATTCCGGAAGCACGCCGTGAAGCCGTCTCCCGGGAGGTGAAGGCAATGTTGGACTTAGGAGTCATTGAAGAGTCGCACAGCGCCTGGTCCAGTCCAATCGTGTTGATACCTAAGCCAGATGGCTCTATACGGTTTTGCAATGACTTTAGGAAACTGAATGCAGTTTCTAAATTTGATGCGTACCCTATGCCCCGGGTCGATGAGTTGATCGACCGGCTTGGTAAAGCCCGATACATTACGACCCTGGACCTAACAAAGGGGTACTGGCAGATCCCTCTGGCCGAGGCGGCCAGAGAGAAGACGGCATTTCCTACACCGGAAGGGCTGTTCCAGTATATCTACATGCCGTTTGGACTTTACGGAGCCCCAGCAATGTTCCAGAGATTGATGGATCGAGTCTTGAGGCCCCACAGGCAGTACGCTTCTGCCTACCTAGACGACATCATAATTTACAGCATGGACTGGGAAGCTCACCTCCGGAAGGTACAGGCGGTGATTGATGACCTGAGAGACGCAGGCTTAACGGCGAATCCCAAGAAATGTCACATCGGCCTTGAAGAAGCCCGATACTTGGGCTACGTGATTGGCAGAGGAGTGGTTAAACCCCAGATCGACAAAATACAGGCAATTCAGGGCTGGCCGCAACCAGTGAACAAGAAACAAGTTTAAGCTTTCCTGGGCATTGCCGGCTATTATCGCCGGTTCATACCCAACTTTGCGGCCATGGCTACCCCCTTGGTGGATCTTACCAAAGGGAGGGATTCCGTCATGGTAAAATGGACCTCAGCGGCTGAAGAGGCCTTCCACAGTCTGAAACGGGCTTTGTGCTCTCAGCCCGTACTAGTGACTCCTGATTTCAGCAGCGAGTTTGTGGTGCAAACTGATGCTTCTGATACTGGTGTCGGAGCTGTACTTTCCCAGGTAAGGGACGGAGTCGAAGACCCGGTCCTCTATCTCAGTCGGAAACTGAATGTACATGAGCAGTGGTATGCCGTGGTTGAAAAAGAGTGCCTAGCCATCAAATGGGCTCTCGACTCCCTCAAATATTACCTGGCAGGTAGGAAGTTTAGGCTGGTCACGGACCATGCCCCTCTCAAGTGGATGCACCTCCACAAGGACCGTAATAGTCGGGTAACCCGGTGGTTCCTTGCCCTGCAGGCTTACTCTTTCACGGTGGAGCACCGCCCCGGGGTGCAGATGAGGAACGCTGATGCCCTGTCCCGAGTACACTGTTTCGAGAGTATTCTTGCTCGACCTGAGTGGTCTGAGCAGGGGGGGAGGATATGTAAGAGTCATGTCGGTCTGGTAGTCGGGGGCAGGTATTTCTCGCCCAGGTACGTGTCCTATGTGAATTAGGCCGCTCAGTATTTTCAGGATACTCAGGGGTTAATAAGTGTAGGAATAAAGGATGACCAGCTGGGGGTTTTCAGCGTCAGCCTGGGGCACACAGAATGCCTGTTTGTGTGAGACAAACGTGAGTGAGAGCTGTGCTCATGATCTGTGTAATGTTAGCTGGGAGGGAGAAGCCCCCCAGTTGTTAGATAGCAACGTATTTGTTTAGTTAGCGCCGGACAGGCTAGGATTTATTTTTATGTTTTGTTTTCTGTATTTGCTTTCACTTTAATAAACCTGACCTGAGGTCAGTCAACTTGGAAACCTGCTGTCGCCTCAGAATTTAATGCACAAACCACGTGACCTTTGACCCCAGCAAAGGGAATCCCGGAGTGTTTTGTTACAGGTGCCACTCTGCACCCCCAGAGCTTCCAGCTAGCAAAGGAATATCATGATAGCAAGCTGGACAAGAAATTAGCAGTACTAAGAAATATGTTTAGGAAGCTGTCATGATCTCCATGGCCAGAGAACTAGCATAAGCCTCTATAGGAACAAGCTCTTGGAAGATGTAACTATACTGACCATGAACTAAACCTACCGCATCATCTAGAAGTAGCCAGGTAGCATGTCCTACTTTTTATCCCTATATGCCCAGCGCCGGCCGGAGAACTAAATAATGCTAGCAGAGGGAAATATAAGACCTGACTCACCTCTAGAGAAATGCCCAAAAAAAGGAGACAGAGGCCCCCCACATATATTGGCGGTGATTTTAGAAGAAATAACAAACGCAGCAGGAAAATAGTTTTAGCAAATTTGAGGTCCGCTTTCTAGATAGCAGAAGACAGAAAGCATACTTTCATGGTCAGTAGAAAACCCTAACAAAACACATCCAGAAATTACTTTAGGACTCTGGCACTAACTCATAATACCAGAGTGGCAATTCCTGATCAACAAGAGCTTTCCAGACACAGTAACGAAACTGCAGCTGTGAACTGGAACCAAAATACAAAAACAAAACATGGACGAATGTCCAACTTATCTAGTAGATGTCTGGGAGCAGGAACAAGCACAGAGAGGCTTCTGATAACATTGTTGACCGGCAAGCATCTAACAGAGAAGCCAGGTTATATAGCGACACCCAGATCTAATCAGAACAGGTGAACAGGGAAGATGATGTCACAAGTTCAATTCCACCAGTAGCCACCGGGGGAGCCCAGAATCCAAATTCACAACAGTACCCCCCCCTCAAGGAGGGGGCACCGAACCCTCACCAGAACCACCAGGGCGATCAGGATGGGCCCTATGAAAGGCACGAACCAGATCAGAGGCATGAACATCAGATGCAGTGACCCAAGAATTATCCTCCTGGCCATATCCCTTCCACTTGACCAGATACTGGAGTCTCCGTCTGGAAACACGGGAGTCTAGGATTTTTTCCACAACGTACTCCAACTCACCCTCAACCAACACCGGAGCAGGAGGCTCAACGGAAGGCACAACCGGTGCCTCATACCTGCGCAATAACGACCGATGAAAAACGTTATGAATAGAAAAGGATGCAGGGAGGTCCAAACGGAAGGAAACAGGGTTAAGAATCTCCAATATTTTATACGGACCGATGAACCGAGGCTTAAACTTAGGAGATGAGACCCTCATAGGGACAAAACGAGAAGACAACCACACCAAATCTCCAACACAAAGCCGAGGACCAACACGACGGTGACGGTTGGCAAAAAGCTGAGTCTTCTCCTGGGACAACTTTAAATTGTCCATCACCTGCCCCCAGATATGATGCAATCTCTCCACCACCGCATCCACTCCAGGACAATCCGAGGATTCCATCTGACCGGAGGAAAATCGAGGATGGAACCCCGAATTACAGAAAAACGGGGAAACCAAGGTGGCAGAGCTGGCCCGATTATTGAGGGCGAACTCCGCCAATGGCAAAAAAGCAACCCAATCATCCTGGTCAGCAGACACAAAACACCTCAGATATGTCTCCAGGGTCTGATTAGTCCGCTCGGTCTGGCCATTAGTCTGAGGGTGAAAAGCAGACGAAAAAGACAAATCTATGCCCATCCTAGCACAAAATGCCCGCCAAAATCTAGACACAAATTGGGTTCCTCTGTCAGAAACGATATTCTCAGGAATACCATGCAAACGAACAACATTTTGAAAAAACAGGGGCACCAACTCGGAAGAAGAAGGCAATTTGGGCAGGGGAACCAAATGAACCATCTTAGAAAAACGGTCACACACCACCCAGATGACAGACATCTTCTGAGAAACAGGCAGATCTGAAATAAAATCCATCGAGATGTGTGTCCAAGGCCTCTTAGGAATAGGCAAGGGCAACAATAATCCACTAGCCCGAGAACAACAAGGCTTGGCCCGAGCACAAACGTCACAAGACTGCACAAAGCCTCGCACATCTCGTGACAGGGAAGGCCACCAGAAGGATCTTGCCACCAAATCCCTGGTACCAAAAATTCCAGGATGACCTGCCAACGCAGAAGAATGCACCTCAGAGATGACTTTACTGGTCCAATCATCAGGAACAAACAGCCTATCAGGCGGACAACGATCCGGTCTATCCGCCTGAAACTCCTGCAAGGCCCGCCGCAGGTCTGGAGAAACGGCTGACAAGATAACTCCCTCCTTAAGAATACCTGTGGGGTCAGAGTTGCCAGGTGAATCAGGCTCAAAACTCCTAGAAAGGGCATCCGCCTTAACATTCTTAGAACCTGGTAGGTACGATACCACAAAATTAAACCGAGAAAAAAATAATGACCAGCGCGCCTGTCTAGGATTCAGGCGCCTGGCGGTCTCAAGATAAATCAAATTTTTGTGGTCAGTCAATACCACCACCTGATGTCTGGCCCCCTCGAGCCAATGGCGCCACTCCTCAAACGCCCACTTCATGGCCAAAAGCTCCCGATTCCCAACATCATAATTCCGCTCAGCGGGCGAAAATTTACGGGAAAAGAAGGCACAAGGCCTCATCACGGCGCAGTCAGAACTTTTCTGCGACAACACTGCCCCAGCTCCGATCTCAGAAGCGTCGACCTCAACCTGAAAAGGAAGAGTCACATCAGGCTGACGCAACACAGGGGCAGAAGAAAAACAGCGCTTAAGCTCCTGAAAGGCCTCCACAGCATCAGGGGACCAATTAGCAACATCAGCACCCTGTCTAGTCAAATCGGTCAATGGCTTAACGACATCCGAAAAACCAGAAATAAATCGACGATAAAAGTTGGCAAAGCCCAAAAATTTCTGAAGACTTTTAAGAGAAGAGGGCTGCGTCCAATCACAAATAGCTTGAACCTTGACAGGATCCATCTCAATGGAAGAGGGAGAAAAAATATATCCCAAAAAGGAAATTCTCTGAACCCCAAAAACGCACTTAGAACCCTTGACACACAGAGAATTAGACCGCAAAACCTGAAAAACCCTCTTAACTTGCCGGACATGAGAGTCCCAGTCATCCGAAAAAATCAGAATATCATCCAGATACACTATCATAAATTTATCCAAAAAATCGCGGAAAATATCATGCATAAAGGACTGGAAGACTGAAGGGGCATTAGAAAGACCAAAAGGCATCACCAAATACTCAAAGTGGCCCTCGGGCGTATTAAATGCGGTTTTCCACTCATCCCCCTGCCTGATCCGCACCAAATTATACGCCCCACGGAGATCAATCTTAGAGAACCACTTGGCCCCCTTTATGCGAGCAAACAAATCAGTCAGCAACGGCAATGGGTATTGATATTTAACCGTGATTTTATTCAAAAGCCGATAATCAATACATGGTCTCAAAGAGCCGTCTTTTTTTGACACAAAGAAAAAACCGGCTCCTAAGGGAGATGACGATGGACGAATATGTCCCTTTTCCAAGGACTCCTTTATATATTCTCGCATAGCAGTATGTTCAGGCACAGACAGATTAAATAAACGACCCTTTGGGTATTTACTACCCGGAATTAAATCTATAGCACAATCGCACTCACGGTGCGGAGGTAGTGAACCCAGCTTGGGTTCTTCAAAGACGTCACGATAATCAGACAGGAACTCAGGGATTTCAGAGGGAATAGATGATGAAATGGACACCAAAGGTACGTCCCCATGAGTCCCCTTACATCCCCAGCTCAACACAGACATAGCTCTCCAGTCAAGGACTGGGTTGTGAGACTGCAGCCATGGCAATCCCAGCACCAAATCATCATGTAGATTATACAGCACCAGAAAACGAATAGTCTCCTGGTGATCCGGATTAATACACATAGTCACTTGTGTCCAGTATTGTGGTTTATTATTAGCCAATGGGGTGAAGTCAATCCCCTTCAGAGGAATAAGAGTTTCCAAAGGCTCTAAATCATACCCACAACGATTGGCAAAGGACCAATCCATAAGACTCAAAGCGGCGCCAGAGTCGATATAGGCGTCAGTAGTAATAGATGACAAAGAGCAAATCAGGGTCACAGACAAAATAAATTTAGACTGTAAAGTGCCAATGGAAACGGATTTATCAAGCTTTTTAGTACGCTTAGAGCATGCTGATATAACATGAGTAGAATCCCCACAATAGAAACACAACCCATTTTTCCGTCTAAAATTCTGCCGCTCGCTTCTGGACAGAATTCTATCACACTGCATGCTTTCTGGCGTCTTCTCAGTGGACACCGCCAGATGGTGCACTGGTTTGCGCTCCCGCAGACGCCTATCGATCTGAATGGCCATTGTCATGGACTCATTCAGACCCGCAGGCACAGGGAACCCCACCATAACATCCTTAATGGCATCAGAGAGACCCTCTCTGAAAGTAGCCGCCAAGGCACACTCATTCCACTGAGTAAGCACAGACCATTTACGGAATCTTTGGCAGTAAATTTCAGCTTCATCTTGCCCCTGCGATAGGGACATCAAAGTTTTTTCTGCCTGAAGTTCCAAATGAGGTTCCTCATACAGCAAGCCCAAGGCCAAAAAAAACGCATCCACATTGCGCAACGCAGGATCCCCTGGTGCCAATGCAAAAGCCCAGTCTTGAGGGTCGCCCCGGAGCAAGGAAATCACAATCCCAACCTGCTGTGCAGGGTCTCCAGCAGAACGAGATTTCAGGGACAAAAATAGCTTACAATTATTTCTAAAATTCTGAAAGCTAGATCTATTCCCTGAGAAGAATTCCGGCAAAGGAATTCTCGGCTCAGATACCGGAGCATGAATAATAAAATCTTGCAAATTTTGTACTTTCGTGGTGAGATTATTCAAACCTGCAGTTACACTCTGAAGATCCATTATTAACAGGTGAACACAAAGCCATTCAAAGATTATAAGGAGAGAGAAAAAAAAGAAAGACTGCAGCATAGACAGACTGGCAAGTGATCCAATTAAGAGCACAGAGAAAAAAAAAAAAAAAAAAAAAAAAAAAACTCTCAGCAGACTTCTTATTTCTCTCCTTTCTCAGCCAAGGATTTTAACCCTTTAGTGGGCCGGTCAAACTGTCATGATCTCCATGGCCAGAGAACTAGCATAAGCCTCTATAGGAACAAGCTCTTGGAAGATGTAACTATACTGACCATGAACTAAACCTACCGCATCATCTAGAAGTAGCCAGGTAGCATGTCCTACTTTTTATCCCTATATGCCCAGCGCCGGCCGGAGAACTAAATAATGCTAGCAGAGGGAAATATAAGACCTGACTCACCTCTAGAGAAATGCCCAAAAAAAGGAGACAGAGGCCCCCCACATATATTGGCGGTGATTTTAGAAGAAATAACAAACGCAGCAGGAAAATAGTTTTAGCAAATTTGAGGTCCGCTTTCTAGATAGCAGAAGACAGAAAGCATACTTTCATGGTCAGTAGAAAACCCTAACAAAACACATCCAGAAATTACTTTAGGACTCTGGCACTAACTCATAATACCAGAGTGGCAATTCCTGATCAACAAGAGCTTTCCAGACACAGTAACGAAACTGCAGCTGTGAACTGGAACCAAAATACAAAAACAAAACATGGACGAATGTCCAACTTATCTAGTAGATGTCTGGGAGCAGGAACAAGCACAGAGAGGCTTCTGATAACATTGTTGACCGGCAAGCATCTAACAGAGAAGCCAGGTTATATAGCGACACCCAGATCTAATCAGAACAGGTGAACAGGGAAGATGATGTCACAAGTTCAATTCCACCAGTAGCCACCGGGGGAGCCCAGAATCCAAATTCACAACAGGAAGCAGTAACAACAAATGAACTAGCAAAGACTTAGCTTCTGCTGGAGTAGACAGGTCCTCAGTGAAGTCCAAGAGAGAACATTGGAACATTGACAGCTGGCATGAAGTAACGATCTGAATGGAGTTAAATAGGGAAGCCAGCATAGCAATAAACGAGAGCAGCTGATAAGCCAACCTCAGTGACCAGCAGTTCCGCTCGAAGCCACCAGAGGGAGTCCAAGAGCAGAACTAACCAAAGTACCATTCATGACCACAGGAGGGAGTCCGAGAATGGAATTCACAACAGTACCCCCCCTTGAGGAGGGGTCACAGAACCCTCACCAGGGCCCCCAGGCCGATCAAGACGAGCCAAATGAAAGGCACGAACTAACTCGGCAGCATGGACATCGGAGGCAACAACCCAGGAATTATCCTCCTGACCATAGCCCTTCCGCTTAACCAGGTACTGAAGCTTCCGTCTCGAAATACGAGAATCCAAAATTTTCTCCACCACATACTCCAACTCCCCCTCAACCAACACCGGAGCAGGAGCATCAACGGAGGGAACCATAGGCGCCATGTACCTCCGCAACAACGACCTATGGAACACATTATGGATGGCAAAAGAAGCTGGAAGGACCAAACGAAATGACACAGGGTTGAGAATTTCAGAAATCTTATAAGGACCAATGAAACGAGGCTTAAACTTAGGAGAAGAAACCTTCATAGGAACATAACGAGAAGACAACCAAACCAAATCCCCAACACAAAGTCGGGGACCAACACAACGACGGCGGTTAGCGAAACGTTGAGCCTTCTCCTGGGACAACGTCAGATTGTCCACTACGTGAGTCCAAATTTGCTGCAACCTGTCCACCACAGAATCCACACCAGGACAGTCAGAAGGCTCAACCTGCCCCGAAGAAAAACGAGGATGTAAACCAGAATTGCAAAAAAAAGGCGAAACCAAAGTAGCCGAACTAGCCCGATTATTAAGGGCGAACTCAGCCAATGGCAAGAAGGTCACCCAATCATCCTGATCAGCAGAAACGAAGCATCTCAGATAGGTTTCCAAAGTCTGGTTGGTTCGTTCGGTTTGGCCATTTGTTTGAGGATGGAAAGCCGAAGAAAAAGACAAATCAATGCCCATCTTAGCACAAAAGGACCGCCAAAACCTAGAGGCAAACTGGGAACCTCTGTCGGACACAATGTTCTCCGGAATGCCATGCAAACGAACCACATGTTGAAAAAATAATGGCACCAAATCAGAGGAGGAAGGTAATTTAGGCAAGGGTACCAAATGGACCATCTTAGAAAAGCGATCACAAACCACCCAGATGACAGACATCCTTTGAGAAACAGGAAGATCTGAAATAAAATCCATGGAAACATGCGTCCAAGGCCTTTTCGGGACTGGCAAGGGCAAAAGCAACCCACTGGCACGAGAACAGCAGGGCTTAGCCCGAGCACAAGTCCCACAGGACTGCACAAAAGAACACACATCCCGTGACAAGGAAGGCCACCAAAAGGACCTAGCCACCAAATCTCTGGTACCAAAAATCCCAGGATGACCAGCCAACACCGAGCAATGAACCTCAGAAATAACTCTGCTAGTCCATCTATCAGGGACAAACAGTTTCTCCGCTGGACAACGGTCAGGTCTATCAGCCTGAAACTCCTGCAGCACCCGCCGCAAATCAGGGGAGATGGCAGACAGAATTACCCCTTATTTGAGAATACCAGCCGGCTCAGGGACTCCCGGAAAATCAGGCACAAAACTCCTAGAAAGGGCATCCGCCTTCACATTCTTAGAACCTGGAAGGTATGAGACCACAAAATCGAAACGGGAGAAAAACAGCGACCATCGAGCCTGTCTAGGATTCAACCGCTTGGCAGACTCGAGATAAGTCAGATTTTTGTGATCCGTCAAGACCACCACGCGATGCTTGGCTCCCTCAAGCCAATGTCGCCGCTCCTCGAATGCCCACTTCATAGCTAGCAGCTCCCGATTGCCAACATCATAATTACGCTCAGCAGGCGAAAACTTTCTAGAAAAGAAGGCACATGGCTTCATCACAGAGCCATCAGAACTTCTTTGAGACAAAACAGCCCCTGCTCCAATCTCAGAAGCATCAACCTTGACCTGAAAAGGGAGCGAAACATCTGGCTGACGCAACACAGGGGCCGAAGAAAAACGACGTTTCAGCTCCTGAAAAGCCTCAACGGCCGCAGAGGACCAATTCACCACATCAGCACCTTTCATTGTCAAATCAGTCAAAGGTTTAACCACACTAGAAAAATTAGCGATGAAGCGACGGTAAAAATTAGCAAAGCCCAGGAATTTCTGGAGGCTCTTCACAGATGTAGGTTGAGTCCAATCATAAATGGCCTGAACTTTAACAGGATCCATCTCGATAGTAGAAGGGGAAAAAATGAAGCCCAAAAATGAAACTTTCTAAACTCCGAAGAGACATTTAGACCCCTTCACAAACAAGGAATTAGCATGAAGGACCTGGAATACCATTCTGACCTGTTTCACATGAGACTCCCAATCATCCGAAAAGACCAAAATATCATCCAAATATACAATCATGAATTTATCCAGATACTTTCGGAAGATGTCATGCATAAAGGACTGAAACACAGATGGAGCATTTGAAAGCCCGAATGGCATTACCAGGTACTCAAAATGGCCCTCGGGCGTATTAAATGCTGTTTTCCATTCATCGCCCTGTTTAATACGCACAAGGTTATACGCCCCTTGAAGATCTATCTTGGTGAACCAACTAGCCCCCTTAATCCGAGCAAACAAATCAGACAGCAGAGGCAAAGGGTACTGAAATTTGACCGTGATTTTATTGAGAAGGCGGTAATCTATACAGGGTCTCAGAGAACCATCCTTCTTGGCCACAAAAAAGAACCCTGCTCCCAACGGTGATGAAGACGGGCGAATATCCCCTTTCTCCAAGGACTCCTTTATATAACTCCGCATAGCGGCATGCTCTGGCACAGATAAATTGAAAAGTCGGCCCTTAGGAAACTTACTACCAGGAATCAAATTTATAGCACAATCACAATCCCTATGAGGGGGTAGGACACTGGATTTGGGCTCATCAAATACATCCTGGTAATCCGACAGAAACTCAGGGACTTCAGAAGGAGAGGAAGCAGAAATTGACACCAACGGAACATCGCCATATACCCCTTGACAACCCCAACTAGACACAGACATTGATTTCCAATCCAATACTGGATTATGAACCTGTAGCCATGGCAAACCCATCATGACCACATCATGCAAATTATGCAACACCAAAAAGCGAATATCTTACTGATGTGCAGGAGCCATGCACATGGTCAACTGAGTCCAGTACTGAGGTTTATTCTTGGCCAACGGCGTCGCATCAATTCCCCTTAATGGAATAGGATACTGCAAAGGCTCCAAGAAAAAACCACAGCGCCTGGCAAACTCCAAGTCCATCAAATTCAGGACAGCGCCTGAATCCACAAATGCCATAACCGAGTAGGATAACAAAGAGCAAATCAGAGTAACAGACAAAAGAAATTTAGGCTGTACAGTACCAATGGTGACAGACTTAGCAAACCGCTTAGTGCGCTTAGGACAATCAGAGATAGCATGAGTGGGGTCACCACAGTAAAAACACAGCCGATTCTGACGTCTGTGATCCTGCCATTCAGTTCTGGTCAAAGTTCTATCACATTGCATAGGCTTAGGCCTCTGCTCAGAGGACACCGCCAAATGGTGCACAATTTTGCGTTCGCGCAAACGCCGATCAATTTGGATGGCCAAGGACATTGATTCATTCAGACCTGCAGGCGTGGGAAATCCCACCATAACATCCTTAAGGGCTTCAGAAAGACCCTTTCTAAAAATTGCTGCCAGGGCACACTCATTCCATTGAGTAAGCACAGACCATTTTCTAAACTTCTGACAATATATCTCTGCTTCATCCTGACCCTGACACAAAGCTAGCAAGATTTTCTCTGCCTGATCCACTGAATTCGGTTCGTCATAAAGCAATCCAAGCGCCAGAAAAAACGCATCTACATTAAGCAATGCAGGATCTCCTGGCGCAAGGGAGAATGCCCAGTCTTGAGGGTCACCACGCAACAAAGAAATAATAATTTTTACTTGCTGAATCGGGTCACCAGAGGAGCGGGGTTTCAAAGCAAGAAACAGTTTACAATTATTTTTGAAATTCAGAAACTTAGATCTATCCCCAGAAAACAAATCAGGAATTGGAATTCTAGGCTCTAACATCGTATTCTGAACTACATAATCTTGAATGCTTTGTACCCTTGCAGTGAGATGATCCACACAAGAGGACAGACCTTGAATATCCATATCTACACCTGGGTCCTGAACCACCCAGAGGTTAAGGGGAAAAGAGAGACAAAACACACTGCAAAGAAAAAAAAATGGGTTCAGAACTTCTCTTATCCCTCTTTTGAGATGCATTAACACTTTATGGCCAGCTGTACTGTTATGGACCTGGTGGTTAGGAGCACCCGGAATGACCTGATGAGTAAACTCAAAATCGGAACTAGCTCTGGGGAAGTGGGAACTCTGCTGACCGCAAACCCTACTCCTATCACACACACTAGAAATAGCCGTGGAGCGTACCTAACTCTCCCTAGACGCCTCTTCACAGCCTAAGAGCTAACTACACCTAAAGATAGAAATAGAAGCCTTACCTTGCCTCAGAGAAATTCCCCAAAGGTAAAGGCAGACCCCCACATATATTGACTGTGAGTTAAGAGGAAAGTCACAAACACAGGAATGAAACAGGTTTTAGCAAAGGAGGCCAGATTTCACTAAATTGTCAGAGGATAGAAAAGAGAACTATGCGGTCAGCATAAAAGACTACAAAAAAATGCGGAGAGTAAGCAAAAAGACTCCCCACACCGACTCACGGTGTGGAGGTGCCACTCTGCACCCCCAGAGCTTCCAGCTAGCAAAGGAATATCATGATAGCAAGCTGGACAAGAAATTAGCAGTACTAAGAAATATGTTCAGGAAGCAGTAACAACAAATGAACTAGCAAAGACTTACCTTCTGCTGGAGTAGACAGGTCCTCAGAGAAGTCCAAGAGAGAACTAAACCAAGACTGGAACATTGACAGCTGGCATGAAGTAACAATCTGAGTGGAGTTAAATAGGGAAGCCAGCATAGCAATAAACGAGAGCAGCTGATAAGCCAACCTCAGTGACCAGCAGTTCCGCTCAAAGCCACCAGAGGGAGTCCAAGAGCAGAACTAACCAAAGTACCATTCATGACCACAGGAGGGAGTCCGAGAACGGAATTCACAACAGGGCTCTCTCTCAGTCGGTCAGTATGCCATCCGTTTCTGCACCCTGGCTTCGGAGCTCCAGTGGACCAATGAGCCTCTAGTCGGAGCCTTCCGGCGAGAGTTATCTGGAAGAATCAAGGATGAATTGGCAGTCAGGAACCAACCTGAGACTCTGGATGATCTCATATCCCTCACCATTCGGATTGATCTGCGTCTTCAGGAGCACTCCAGAGATAGGATTCTCGAAAAGCAATTTCCACATCCAGCATCTTCTTCACTGAAACCTTGGTTTCCACCTTGTCATGCTCTGGTCTCTGGGGATGCACCCTGTTATGATCCTAGTGGCTTAGGATCACAAATCTAACCAGCTAAGTAGAAGATAATAGGACGAGCTCTGGGGATGTGGTAACTGGACTGACCGCAAACCTGATCCTAACCGCAAACACTATAGGCAGCCGTGGAACGTTTCCTGAAATCCTAGACGTCTCTTCACGGCCTGAGAAACTGACTACCCCTAAAGAGAAAGTAAAGACCTCACTTGCCTCAGAGAAATAACCCCAGAGATATAGAAGCCCCCCACAAATAATAACGGTGAGTTAAGAGGAAAAGACAAACGCAGAGATGAAACAGGTTGAGCAAATGAGGCCCGCTAACGCTAGATAGCAGAAAATAGCAAGGGATCTGTGCGGTCAGTAAAAAACCCTATGCAAAAATATCCACGCAGAGAATGCGAGAACCCCCACACCAACTAACGATGTGGGGGGAGCAACTCAGCACCCCAGAGCACCAGCAAGCAAGGAAATCACATATTAGCAAGCTGGACAAAACTCATCATATACTAGGAGACATCTTGAACACAGATGAGCAAAAATAAGCAAACAAAACTTAGCTTCTCTTGAGAGACTGATAACGGATGTAGACAGGAGCAATCAGAATAGCACTGAATACAACGACAACAGGCAAGGAATGAAGGATCAGGTGGATTAAATAGGAAACCTGACTAGCAGATGACGAGACAGCTGATCCCAGCCAGAAACCTGCAAACTAACAAAAAGAGCCACCAGGAGGAGCCCAAAGAGAGAACTCACACAGTACCACTCACGACCACAGGAGGGAGCCTGGAAACACAGTTCACAACAGAACCCCCCCCCCTTGAGGAGGGGTCACCGAACCCTCATCAGAACCCCCAGGGCGATCAGGGTGAGCTACATGGAAGGTACGAACCAAATCGGCCGCATGAACATCAGAGGCGACAACCCAGGAATTATCCTCCTGACCATAGCCCTTCCACTTAACCAAATACTGAAGCCTCCGTCTTGAAATACAAGAATCCAAGATTTTCTCCACCACGTATTCCAATTCTCCCTCAACCAGCACCTGAGCAGGAGGCTCAACGGAAGGAACCACAGGCACCACATACCTCCGCAACAAAGACCTATGGAACACATTATGGATGGTAAACGATGCCGAGAGGTCCAAACGAAATGACACAGGGTTGAGGATTTCCAAAATTTTATAAGGACCGATAAAACGAGGAACATAACAAGAAGACAACCACACCAAATCCCCAACACGAAGTCGGGGACCCACACAGCAACGACGATTAGCAAAGCGCTGAGCCTTCTCTTGTTACAACGTCAAATTGTCCACCACATGGTTCCAAATCTGCTGCAACCTATCCACCACAGAATCCACCCCAGGACAGTCAGAAGACTCAACCTGACCCAAGGAAAAACGAGGATGAAAACCAGAATTACAAAAAAAAGGTGAAACCAAAGTAGCCGAACTAGCCCGATTATTAAGGGCAAACTCGGCCAATGGCAAAAAAGTCACCCAATCATCCTGGTCAGCAGAAACAAAACATCTCAAATAAGTTTCCAAGGTCTGGTTAGTTCGCTCGGTTTGGCCATTCGTCTGAGGATGGAAGGCCGACGAAAAAGACAAATCAATGCCCATCTTAGCACAAAAGGACCGCCAAAATCTGGACACAAACTGGGATCCTCTGTCAGACACAATGTTTTCAGGGATGCCGTGCAGACGAACCACATTCTGAAAAAATAACGGAACCAAATCGGAGGAAGAAGGCAACTTAGGCAAGGGCACCAAATGGACCATTTTAGAAAAACGATCACAAACCACCCAGATGACAGACATTCTCTGAGAGACCGGAAGATCCGAAATAAAATCCATGGAAATATGCGTCCAAGGCCTCTTAGGAACCGGCAAAGGCAAAAGCAAACCACTGGCACGAGAACAGCAAGGCTTAGTCCGAGCACAAATCCCACAGGACTGCACAAAGGAATGCACATCCCGTGACAAAGAAGGCCACCAGAAGGATCCACCAAATCTCTGGTACCAAAAATCCCAGGATGACCCGCCAACACTGAAGAATGGACATCGGAAATAACTCTGCTGGTCCATCTATCTGGAACAAACAGTCTCTCTGATGGACAACGGTCAGGTCTATCCGCCTGAAATTCCTGTAACACCCGTCGCAAATCTGGGGAAATGGCAGACAAAATTACCCCCTCTTTGAGGATACCAGCCGGCTCAGAAACTCCAGGGGAGTCAGGCACAAAACTCCTAGAAAGAGCATCAGCCTTCACGTTCTTCGAACCAGGAAAGTACGAGACCACGAAATCGAAACGTGAGAAAAACAACGACCAACGAGCCTGTCTAGGATTCAACTGCTTGGCCAACTCAAGATAAATCAAATTTTTATGATCAGTCAAGACCACCACACGATGCTTAGCTCCCTCTAGCCAGTGTCGCCACTCCTCAAATGCCCACTTCATTGCCAACAACTCCCGATTACCAACATCATAATTTCGCACAGCCGGCGAAAATTTTCTTGAAAAGAAGGCACATGGCTTCATCACAGAGCAATCAGAGCTTCTCTGTGACAAAACAGCCCCTGCTCCAATTTCAGAAGCATCAACCTCGACCTGGAAGGGAAGAGAGACATCTGGCTGACATAAAACTGGAGCTGAAGAAAACCGGCGCTTCAGATCCTGAAAGGCCTCAACGGCCGCAGGAGACCAGTTAGTCACATCAGAACCCTTCTTGGTCAAATCCGTCAAAGGTTTAACCACACCAGAAAAATTAGCAATGAAGCGACGGTAAAAATTAGCAAAACCCAAGAACTTCTGAAGACTCTTAACCGATGTAGGTTGGGTCCAATCATGAATAGCCTGGACCTTGACTGGGTCCATCTCAATAGAAGAAGGAGAAAAAATAAAGCCCAAAAAGGAAACTTTCTGGACTCCGAAGAGACATTTGGAACCCTTCACAAATAAGGCATTAGCACGCAGGACCTGAAATACCATCCTGACCTGCTTCTCATGGGATTCCCAATCATCTGAAAAGACCAAAATATCATCCAGATACACAATCATAAATGTATCCAGATATTCTCGGAAAATATCGTGCATGAAGGACTGAAACACAGAAGGGGCATTAGAAAGTCCAAAAGGCATCACCAAGTACTCAAAATGGCCTTCGGGCGTATTAAATGCTGTTTTCCATTCATCGCCCTGTTTTATACGCACAAGATTATACGCACCGCGAAGATCTATCTTGGTGAACCAACTAGACCCCCTAATCCGAGCAAACAGATCAGACAACAATGGTAAGGGATACTGGAATTTGACCGTGATTTTATTTAGAAGGCGATAATCTATACAGGGTCTCAACGAACCATCCTTCTTGGCCACAAAAAAAGAATCCCGCACCAAGAGGGGACGAGGAGGGGCGAATATGTCCCTTCTCCAAAGACTCTTTTACATAGCTCCGCATAGCGGCATGCTCTGGTACAGACAAATTAAACAGTCGTCCCTTAGGGAACTTACTACCAGGAATCAAATTTATAGCAGAATCACAATTCCTATGAGGAGTTAGGGCACTGGATTTAGGCTCATCAAATACATCCTGGTAGTCCGACAAAAACTCAGGGACTTCAGAAGGAGTAGAGGAAGCAATTGATACCAATGGAGCATCGCCATGAATTCCCTGGCAACCCCAACTCAACACAGACATTGCTTTCCAATCCAGGACTGGATTATGACCCTGCAACCATGGCAGACCCAACACGAAAACGTCATGCAAATTATATAACACAAGAAAGCGAATCACCTCCTGATGTGCAGGAGTCATACACATGGTCACATGAGTCCAGTATTGAGGTTTATTCTTGGCCAATGGTGTAGCATCAATTCCCTTCAATGGAATAGGGAACTGTAATGGCTCAAGAATAAAACCACAGCGCTTGGCAAATGACAAATCCATCAGATTCAGCGCGGCACCTGAATCTACAAAAGCCATAACTGAGTAGGATGACAGAGAGCAAATCAAAGTAACAGACAAAATGAATTTAGGCTGTACAGTACCAATGGTGACAGATTTAGCGAAGTTTTTTGTACGCTTAGAGCATGCTGAGATAACATGAGCTGAATCACCACAGTAAAAGCACAACCCATTCTGACGTCTATGATTTTGCCGTTCAATTCTGGTCAGAGTCCTATCACATTGCATAGACTCAGGTTTCTGTTCAGAAAACACCGCCAGATGGTGCGCAGGTTTGCGCTCCCGCAAACGCCGATCAATCTGAATGGCCAAAGCCATTGACTCATTCAGACTCGCAGGCGTGGGGAACCCCACCATAACATTCTTAATGGCTTCGGAAAGACCTTCTCTGAAATTTGCAGCCAGGGCACATTCATTCCATTGAGTAAGCACCGACCATTTCTGAAATTTTTGACAATACACCTCAGCTTCCTCCTGACCCTGAGAGAGAGCCAGCATGGCCTTTTCTGCCTGGTTCTCAAGATTAGGTTCCTCATAAAGCAATCCAAGCGCCAGAAAAAACGCATCCACATTCAGTAATGCAGGATCTCCTGGCGCCAGGGAGAAGGCCCAATCTTGAGGGTCGACACGTAACAGGGAGATAACAATTCTAACTTGCTGAGCGGAATCACCAGAGGAACGAGGTCTCAAAGAAAGAAATAATTTACAATTATTCTTAAAATTCAGAAACCTAGATCTATCTCCAGAAAACAACTCAGGAATAGGTACATTTGGCTCAGACATAGGACTGTGAACAATAAAATCCTGAATGCTTTGCACCCTTTCAGCAAGATGATCCACACTAGAAGTCAGACTCTGAATATCCATGTCTGCAGCTGAACTCAAAGCCACCCAGAGATTAAGGGGATGAGAGAAGCTGGACAGACTGCAGCAAAGGGAGAGGAAAAAAAAAAATTGTACTCAGGACTTCTCTTATCCCACTTCTGCGATGCATTAAACACTTTTAGGCCTGTTGTACTGTTATGATCCTAGTGGCTTAGGATCACAAATCTAACCAGCTAAGTAGAAGATAATAGGACGAGCTCTGGGAATGTGGTAACTGGACTGACCGCAAACCTGATCCTAACCGCAAACACTAGAGGCAGCCGTGGAACGTTTCCTGAAATCCTAGACGTCTCTTCACGGCCTGAGAAACTGACTACCCCTAAAGAGAAAGTAAAGACCTCACTTGCCTCAGAGAAATAACCCCAGAGATATAGAAGCCCCCCACAAATAATAACGGTGAGTTAAGAGGAAAAGACAAACGCAGAGATGAAACAGGTTGAGCAATTGAGGCCCGCTAACGCTAGATAGCAGAAAATAGCAAGGGATCTGTGTGGTCAGTAAAAAACCCTATGCAAAAATATCCACGCAGAGAATGCGAGAACCCCCACACCAACTAACGATGTGGGGGGAGCAACTCAGCACCCCAGAGCACCAGCAAGCAAGGAAATCACATATTAGCAAGCTGGACAAAACTCATCATATACTAGGAGACATCTTGAACACAGATGAGCAAAAATAAGCAAACAAAACTTAGCTTCTCTTGAGAGACTGATAACGGATGTAGACAGGAGCAATCAGAATAGCACTGAATACAACGACAACAGGCAAGGAATGAAGGACCAGGTGGATTAAATAGGAAACCTGACTAGCAGATGATGAGACAGCTGATCCCAGCCAGAAACCTGCAAACTAACAAAAAGAGCCACCAGGAGGAGCCCAAAGAGAGAACTCACACAGTACCACTCACGACCACAGGAGGGAGCCCGGAAACAGAGTTCACAACAGGACCCATGGAGCTTGATCACGTAAAGGTGAAGAGGAATCAGCAGGAGGAGATGCCCGCTAGGAATCCGTATTGTTATGGCGGATGCTCCGCTCCCAGTCAATGCAGTGGAACTGAGAGGCCGGAAGAACTCTTCCGCCTAGGACAGGTAAGGGAGGCCTGGCTAGATGAGAATGACTCCTTTCCTCCACTAACTATATCCATACAGGTGATCTTCGGAAAGGTGCTGTTCTCTGAGACGGCCTTTCTGGACTCTGGGTCTGGTGGAAATTTCATTCAGCAAACTGTGGCCAGGCAGTTCGGGATCACATTCGTTCCTCTGCAGCAGTCCCGGCGCATTATCTGCATAGACGGAAGACCCCTGAAGGATCCCATTCTTGGTATCACCGAGGAGGTGGAGCTTCAAATTGGAGCACTCCACAGGGAGATTTCTTTCTATGTGTTACCGAATCATTCTCCACCATTTCTACTAGGTCTTCCGTGGCTGCACCTCCATGAACCTGTCCTTGATTGGCTGTCTGGGGATGTCCTTCGATGGGGTCAGTCCTGTCACGATCACTGCCTCAAACCAGTTCGGTCTGGTTCTATCCCGCAGCCTCCTGCAGCTTTACCTGGGTTACCCCGTGCCTACTGGTCTTTCGCATATGTGTTCGACAAGAAGGAAGCCAAGATTCTTCCTCCTCACAGGTCTTATGATTGTCCCATTGATCTTATTCCTGGATCTACTCTGCTCTGCTCGAGGTAGGATTTACCCTGTTCCTCCCCCTGAGACTCAAGCCATGACCGATTACATCAAGGAGAATTTGGCTCCAGGGTTTATCCAGAAGTCCTCCTCTCCAGCTGGAGCTGGGTTCTTCTTCATCAAGAAGAAGGATGGATCTCTTCGCCCGTGCATCGACTATCGTGGTCTCAACCTAATAACTGTAAAGAACAGAGACCCTCTTCCCTTAATTCCAGAGCTTTTTGATAGTCTTCGAGGTTCCAGGATTGTAACCAAGTTGGATCTCCGTGGGGCTTACAACCTCATCAGGATACGATCTGTGGATTGGTGGAAAACCACCTTCAACACGCGAGATGGTCACTATGATGCCCTTTGGGTTAAGCAATGTACTCACCGTCTTCCAGGATTTTGTCAATGACATATACTGTGACCTGCTCTATGTTTGTGAGTTGGTGTGTCTGGATGACATCCAGGTGTTTTCTCCCGACTTACCAAGTCACAGGAGGAATGTTCGTCTTGTTCTTTAACGATTGAGGGAGAATCGTCTCTATGCGAAGTTTGAGAAATGTCTGTTTGAGCAGAGGTCTTTACCCTTTCTTGGCTACATCATTTCCAATACAGGTCTTGACATGGATCCAGAGAAGGTCTCCACCGTGCTTAAGTGGCCCCGACCTGAGGGAATCAAGACCATTCAGCGTTTCCTGGGATTCGCCAACTATTATCTGCAATTCGTCCCCCACTTCTCCTCTTTGGTAAGACCACGCACTGCTTTGACTTGTAAAGGTGCCAAACCTAAGGATTGGACTCCTTAGGCTGAGTCAGCTTTCACCTCCCTCAAACAAGCCTTCTCAACCACACTGGCCCTGCACAGACCAATGATCAACAAACAGTTTTTCCTTGAAGAGGACGCTTTATCATCTGCAGCCTGAGTGGTCCTCACACAAAAACTGCCTACCAGTAAGATGGTGACCTGTGGTTTCTTCTCTAAGGCATTCTAGCCCTGTGAACGTAACTATTCAATTGGGGATAGAGAGTTACTGGCAATTAAGCTTGCGTTAGAGGAATGGCGATATCTGCTTAAAGGTGCAGTTTATCTACTCATCATCTACACTGATCATAAAAATCTGTCCTATCTTCAGTCTGCTGAAAGACTCAACCCTCGTCAGGCTCGTTGGCCTTTATTCTTTGCTCAGTTCAATTTCTCTCTCCATTTCTGTCCTGCAGAAAAGAATATCAAAGCTGATGTGCTTTCCAGGTGCTTCCATTCAGATGACCTTGAAGAGGAGCCTTAGCATATCTATGAACCGTCCAAGATGATCACGGTGGCACCAGTCAGGCTGTCACAGCTCCCTCCCGGTTAGACCCTTGTAATTGAAAGAGACAAGAAGAGAATTCTACACTGGGGTCATTCCTATAAGCTTGCCGGACCCAAGGGTCAAAAGAAGACCTTACAACTAATATCTCGACACTACTGGTGGTCCACCTTGCGCCAAGATGTTTTGGACTTCGATGCAGCCTGTCCCTCCTGTGCTTGTAATAAAACACCCAAGAAACTGCCAGCCGGTCGCCTTCTCCCACTCCCAATTCCGTCTGCTTCCTGGCACACATTGCCATGGACTTCATCACAGATCTGCCAGCATCGTCCGGTTGTACAGTAATCTGGGTTGTTGTGGACCGGTTCTCCAAGATGGGACACTTCACTCCGCTATCTGGTCTCCCTTCCGCTCCTAACCTCGCAGAGCTCTTCATTCTGCATGTCCTTTGGCTTCACTGACTTCCACTTCACATTGTCTCTGACAGAGGAGTTCAATTTGTCTCCTGGTTCTGACGCTCCCTCTGTAAGCTGTTGGATGTCACCCTGGACTTCTCCTCGGCCAAGTGGAGAGAGTGAGTCAAGTCCTCACCCACTATTTGCGACACTTCATGAATGGTCACCACAGCGACTGGGCTGATTTGCTGCCGTGGGCGGAGTTTTCCTACAACAATCATGTTGGTGAGTCTTCCTCTAATTCCCAATTTTCATTGTTTATGGACAGCATCCTAGGATCCCGACTCTATTGCTTCTTGCCTCCGGCAATCCTGCGGCTGACTCCCTGGTCAAGGACTTCACAAAGGTCTGGACAGAGACCAGGACTTCCTGGAGCAGGCATCGGTTCAAACCAAGGAGCATGCGGATAAGAGACGTCTGGATCTACCACCTTTTCAACCTGGAGATAAAGTATGGCTGTCTTCCAGGTACATCCGTCTTAAGGTCTCTTCTTATAAGCTTGCTCCTCGTTTCATTGGTCCCTTTGAAGTGCTCCACCGGATCAATGATGTGTGCTATCGTTTGAAGTTGCCTGCCTCTTTACGGATCCATAACTTCTTCCATGTCTCCCTGCTGAAGCCAGTTGTTCTCAGTCGCTTTACCCAGGATCCAGGTAATTTTCCTCCTCCTGTCTGTTCCGAGAATGTCTATGAAGTGAAGAACATATTGGCCATGAAGAAAAGAAGGGGCAGGTCGCTCTTTCTGTTTGCCTGGAAGGGATATGGCCCTAAAGAGAGATCCTGGGAGCCTGAGGAGAACATTAATGCCCCGGTCTTTCTTAAAATGTTCCTGGCAGGTTTGACGAAGGGGGGCATAAGGGGGAGGGTACTGTCATGCCCTCAGCTGCAGGCCCGGTCTGCGCTGTGAAGGGAGACTGGCGGCTTTCACGTAGCTCCACCGGTACTACTCACCCTGTCCGTGGCTCCAAACAATCAGCGGCTCCTTTCTCTGCTAAGAACCTGCATCCTCTTGGCAGGTCTCCTGGAAATGCGCCCCGCTTCCTGCACATACTTAATACAGCAGAGCACCTGTTCTCTATTAGGGCTTTCTGTGCTATGATGCTCTGTGCATGAAAGGCATCCTCCCCTTATAAGAGGTGCCTGGGCAATGTGTTCATTCTGTTGTTCGTGGCCTTCTACTCAGGCCACACTCTGCTGTGCTCTGCAAACTGAAGTTTATTACTTTCATTATTCTAATTCCTCTGTCTCCTCAGAATCCTCCAAAGTCTATTCTCTATTACATCCACTTGGACTTCTCTGGTACATTATCCTGACAGGTGAGCAGCGCAGTCTGATGCCCCATTCTCTTCACCTAGCAAAAATCATCACATCGGGGCTTGCAACAGCTGCCAATGCTAAGTGCAGTGGTTGTGTCTCACACAACCATAATAGGTGAGTGAATTTATATTATCTCTCACAAATATTCCCTTTATCTCGGATAATACCCTATGTGCGCTCTATATTCCTTCTAGCTACCAGAATCCTCCATTGGCAGTTCCCAATTCTGGATCCTTCTGGACTCCCTGGTTTCCACTCCATGCTAACTAAGCTGCTCCTCACAGAACCATCCAGATATCGTGGCCGGCTGGATCAGCCTTTCCGGGAATACACAGAGCTTCCAGGATTCTCTCCACTGACAAAGCCTGAATTCCACCTTCTTGTTAATACGGTCTGTACGTGTCATCCAACTGGTCCGGGTACCCTGGCATTTAGGCCACCTGGTGTTGTGACAGGGGAATCCCTGTATAGGGGTACACCTTGCCCGGTGCTCCACTACGTGGTTCAGTGTTGTGGTCCAGAGTGTTCTTCCCTCAGGCACCTCTTTCTGTTTGTTAAAGCTTCCTTTAAATAAATACCTTTGCTTTTTGGAAGCTCATTCTCCTGTCTCTTGTGTACCGGGTATACAGCTATCACTGCTCCATCAGTGGTCTAGTGAGTCCACTATACATCCCCACGCCCTGTGGGCGTAACACCGGGGTTACAGCCTCAGATGCATCAGGCGTGGATATGATTGAGCAAGAAAGTGAGAAAAATCGTGGTGATGGTACAATTAGATTCATCACCACCTATAACCATGAATGGTTCAACATGCGACAAATCTTAACCCCTTCATGACCCAGCCTACTTTGACCTTAATGACCTGGCCATTCTTTGCAATTCTGACCAGTGTCCCTTTATGAGGTAATAACTCAGGAACGCTTCAACGGATCTAGATGTGCGATGAGCAGTTTGCTCACCCAAGTGCTTCACAGAAGTTTCTAACGCAGAGCCGTGCAAATAAAAAATCATTTTTCATTTTTATTTCCTCAAAAATTATTTTTTTACCTCCAAGTTTTTATTTTCACAAGGGAAACAGGAGAAATTAGACCCCAAAAGTTGTTGTCCAGTTTGTCCTGAGTACGTTGATACACCATAAGTGGGGGTAAACCACTGTTTGGGCACACGTCAGGGCTCAGAAGGGAAGGGAACCCTAACTCTAATTCCAACTCTAACCCTAAGACTATGTGCCCACATTGCGGATTTGTGTGAAGATTTTTCCGCACAGTTTTTCGAAAAATCCGCAGGTAAAACGCACTGCGTTTTACCTGCGGATTTACTGTGGATTTCCAGTGTTTTTTGTGCGGATTTCACCTGTGGATTCCTATTGAGGAACAGGTGTAAAACGTTGCGCAATCCACACAAAGAATTGACATGCTGCGGAAAATACAATGCAGGGTTTCCGCGCAGTATTTTTTGCACCATGGGCACAGCGGATTTGGTTTTCCATAGATTTATACGGTACTGTAAGCGTGATGGAAAACTGCTACGAATCCGCAGCGGCCAAAACGCTGCGGATCCGCAGCCAAATCTGCACCGTGTGCACATAGCCTAATTCTAACGCTAATTGCAACCCTAACCCTAAGTGCAACCCTAACCCTAATTCTAACCCTAACCCTAATTGCAACCCTAACCCTAACTGCAACCTAACCCTAATTCTAACCCTAACCCTAGTTCTAACCCTAACCCTAATTCTAACCCTAGTTCTAACCCTAACCCTAGTTCTAACCTTAACCCTAGTTGTAAACCTAATCCTAATTCTAACACTAGTTCTAACCCTAACTCTAGTTCTAACCCTAAACCTAGTTCTAACCTTAAACCTAATTCTAACCCTAACCCTAATTCTATCCCTAACCCTAACCCTAGTTCTAACCCTAACTCTGGTACTAACCCTAACCCTGGTACTTACCCTAACCCTAACCTAGTGGAAAAATAAAAGTAAATATATTTTCTTTATTTTATCATTGTCCCTACCTATGGGGGTGATAAAGGGGGGGTTATTTATTATTTTTTTTATTTTGATCACTGTGATAGAACCTATCACAGCAATCAAAATGTACTTGGAATTAATCTGCCGGCCGGCAGATTCAGCGGGCGCACTGCACATGCGCCCGCCATTTTGGAAGATGGAGGTGCCTATGAAGAAGATGGACAGACACTGGGAGGGACACTGGAGCTCTTTAAGTATGCGGGGGTGGGATCGGACCACGGGGGGGTGAGATTGGACTGTGAGGGGAGAGGACAGGAGGACGGAGGGGGGCGGAGGACAGCAGAAGAAAGGATGGAAGATGGGGGTGGTGGATCGGTGGTGGTGGCGGGGGCAGATCGCGGTCTCCAGCCATGGCCGATGTTATTGCAGCATCAGCCATGGCTGGATTGTAATATTTCACCAAAATTCATTGGCGAAGCCACCCCCCTGGGCCGAAGTACCACTCCCCCTGTCCCTGCAGGTCGGGTGAAATTACAGTCAACCCTTTCACCCGGCCTGCAGGGATGCGATCATTCTGTGACACAGCATATGCATCACAGGTTGGATTGGCACCGACTTTCATGACGCATACGCTGTGTCACAGGTCGTGAAGGGGTTAATTAAAAATTGGGACATTTTGAGGACTGAACCTTCCTTGGGACCATTTCTGGGTGGCCTCCCCTCGATGACTTCAAGATGATCAAAAAACTTAAGTGACCTTCTAGTTAGGAGCCACTACACTCCTGCCCCTAGTACGTTTCTGGGCACACATGGCCCTATGCCGGGTTTTGTCCTGTGCGGACATTGTCTTGCCTGAGCCAATGTCCTTCACAACTGTAGCTTTTCATCCTCTGATGGTTTGAGAACTTTTGATATATGCTAGCGTATATCCTGCAGCAGCACTAATATTATTTATTATGCCACCTGTGGCTGCCCCAGGATATACGTTGGTCTTAATACTAGGGAACTTCGGGTACGGGTGCGTGAGCATGTGTGAGACTTTGGCGCCGCTAAGACTGTGTCTGAATTTTCTGAGTTGAGAACGATTCCCCACCATTTTAAGCCTCATCATGGATGTGATGCCAGTACACTTAAGATTTGGGGAATTGATATTCTCCATCTGGGCATCAGAGGTGGTGATAACAAAAAACTACTTGCCCAGATGGAGACTAAGTGGATCGTCACTTTGGATACTATGGTTTCCAAGGGCCTCAATGAATCTTTGAGCTTTGCCTCCTTTTTATAAATTATTGATGGTCCGCGTTATCCATCTCATTTTTGGATGTCTTTCTTTCTGTGCTTTTAATTACTTTTTATTTGCACATATATTTTTATAGTGACTCTGCAACTCCTCATGCTCATACGGCCTTCACTTTGCCCCTTGATCGACTCTCTCCTTGTTATTGGCATCATAAAGTGGCAGTGAACTGTCAGACTGATATATGGAATCCAGACATTGGCACTTTCCAATCATGCAACAATGGAGTTTGCACTATTGTGTGAGTGTACATGGATTGTCGAACTACAATTGATATGTGCTTTATTTATTTCTGTGTGGCGGTGGTTCTAGATGTACTGTTTCCATCTGTTGATATTGCTTAATGTGGGTAATTTAATATTTATTTATTTTTTACACCCTTTCTAACAATGATGATGGTAGCCCCCTCTTTATGTATGATAACTTGGGTTTTATCCTTAGTGTATCTGCAAGATTTATATCTTATACTGATGCTGGGTACATTACAGTCAGTTTCTTATATCTACTTTTGGCTGTGCGCATGCATGTTGTGATTCACCAGCTCCCTATGCCACCGGGCATCTTTATATACTTGGCGCGTGCGCTGTGGTATTTGATGCCCTGGCTGCTGCAGGACCTGGTGCACACACTGCGTATGCACCGCAGATGCCATTCTAATTGTTCCACTGTGACATGTGATCAATCATGGGGCTACTTTAACCCCTTCCCGACCTGTGACACAGCGTATGCGTCATGAAAGTCGGTGCCAATCCGACCTGTGATGCATATGCTGTGTCACAGAATGATCGCGTCCCTGCAGATCGGGTGAAAGGGTTAACTCCAATTTCACCTGACCTGCATGGACAGGGGGAGTGGTACTACAGCCCAGGGGGAATGGCTTCGCCCCCCCATGGCTACGATCGCTCTGATTGGCTGTTGAAAGTGAAACAGCCAATCAGAGCAATCTGTAATATTTCACCTATGAAAATTGGTGAAATATTACAATCCAGCCATGGCCGATGCTGCAATAGCATCGGCCATGGCTGGAGACCCCGATCTGGCCCCCCCACCGACTGATGGCGGCGATCTGCAGCTGCCGTCATTGTTCCCTACCCCTCCGACCTGTCCTAAGTGCCTTCCTCTCCCCTCCGACCCTCCCCCGTCCTCCCCTCCACCCCCCCCCGCTGTCCGATCGCACCCCCCCATACTTACCTAGCTCCGGTGTCCCTCCTGGTGTCCATCGGTCTTCTTGCATGGGCGCCGCCATCTTGGAAAACGGCGTGCGCATGCGCAGTGCGCCCGCTGAATCTGCCGGCCGGCAGATTCGTTCCCCGTACATTTTGATCGCTGTCATAGGTTCTATCACAGCGATCAAAATAAAAAAATTGTAAATAAACCCCCCCCTTTATCACCCCCATAGGTAGGGACAATAATAAAATACAGAAAATATATTTATTTTTGTTTTTCCGTTAGGGGTAGGGGTAGGGTTAGGGGTAGGGTTAGGGGTAGGGTTAGGGTTGCACTTAGGGATAGGGTTGCACTTAGGGTTTCACTTAGGGTTAGGGTTGCAATTAGGGTTGCACTTAGGGCTAGGGTTGTACTTAGGGCTAGGGTTGCACTTAGGGCTAGGGTTGCACTTAGGGTTGCACTTAGGTTAAGGGTTGCACTTAGGGTTAGGGTTGCACTTAGGGTTAGGGTTGCACTTAGGGTTGCACTTAGGGTTAGGGTTGCACTTAGGGTTAGGGTTGCACTTAGGGCTAGGGTTTCACTTAGGGCTAGGGCTAGAATTAGGGCTAGGGTTAGAATTAGGTTTAGGGTTGCACTTAGGGTTAGGGTTGCACTTAGGGCTAGGGTTTCACTTAGGGCTAGGGCTAGAATTAGGGCTAGGGTTAGAATTAGGTTTAGGGTTGCACTTAGGGTTAGGGTTGCACTTAGGGCTAGGGTTGCACTTAGGGTTGCACTTAGGTTTAGGGTTGCACTTAGGGTTAGGGTTGCACTTAGGGTTAGGGTTGCACTTAGGGTTGCACTTAGGGCTAGGGTTGCACTTAGGGCTAGGGCTAGAATTAGGGTTAGGGTTAGAATTAGGGTTAGGGTTGCAATTAGGGTTAGGGATACAATTAGGGTTAGGGTTACAATTAGGGTTAGGGTTACAATTAGGGTTAGAATTAGGGCTAGGGTTGGAATTAGGGTTAGAATTAGGCTATGTGCACACGGTGCGGATTTGGCTGCGGATCCGCAGCGGATTGGTCGCTGCGGATTCGTAGGAGTTTTCCATCACGTTTACAGTACCACGTAAACCTATGGAAAACCAAATCCACTGTGCCCATGGTGCGGAAAATACAGCACGGAAACGCTGCGTTGTATTTTCCGCATCATGTCAATTCTTTGTGCGGATTCCGCAGCATTTTACACCTGCTCCATAATAGGAATCCGCAGGTGAAATCCACACAAAAAACACTGGAAATCCGCAGTAAATCCGCAGGTAAAGTGCAGTGCTTTTTACCTGCAGAATTTTCAAAAACGTTGCGGAAAAATCCGCACACAAATCCGCAACGTGGGCACATAGCCTTAGGGTTAGGGTTGGAATTAGAGTTAGGGTTGGAATTAGGGTTAAGACTAGGGTTAGGGGTGTGTTGGGGTTAGGGTTGGGATTAGGGTTAGGGGTGTGTTGAGGTTAGTGTTGGAGTTAGAATTAAGGGGTTTCCACTGTTTAGGCACATCAGGGGGTCTCCAAACGTGACATGGCGTCACCATTGAGTCCAGCCAATCTTGCGTTGAAAAAGTCAAATGGTGCTCTCTCCCTTCCGAGCCCCGACGTGTGCCCAAACAGTGGTTTACCCCCACATATGGGGTACCAGCGTACTCAGGAGAAACTGGACAACAACTTTTGGGGTCAAATTTCTCCTGTAACCCTTGGGAAAATAAAAAATTGCGGGCTAAAAATTATTTTTGAGGAAAGAAAAATGATTTTTTTTATTTTCATGGCTCTGCGTTATAAACTTCTGTGAAGCACTCGATGGTTCAAAGTGCTCACCACACATGTAGATAAGTTCCTTTGGGGGTCTAGTTTCCAAAATGGGGTCACTTGTGGGGGGGTTTCTACTGTTTAGGCACATCAGGGGCTCTGCAAACGCAACGTGATGCCCGCAGAGCATTCCATCAAAGTTTGCATTTCAAAACGTCACTACTTCATTTCCGAGCAGCACATATTGGGTATCAGCGTACTCAGGACAAAGTGGACAACAACATTTGGGGTCCAATTTCTCCTGCTACCCTTGGGAAAATATAAAAATCCAGGCTAAAAAATCATTTTTGAGGAAAGAAAAATTATTTTTTTATTTTCACGGCTCTGCGTTATCAACTTCTGTGAAGCACCTTGGGGTTCAAAGTGCTCACTATGCATCTAGATAAGTTCCTTTGGGGGTCTAGTTTCCAAAATGGGGTCACTTGTTGGGGGAGCTCCAATGTTTAGGCACACAGGGACTCTCCAATCGCGACATGGTGTCCGCTAATGATTGGAGCTAATTTTCCATTCAAAAAGTCAAATGGCGCACCTTCCATTCCGAGCCTTGCCGTGCACCCAAACAGTGGTTTACCCCCACATATGAGGTATGAGTGTACTCAGGAGAAATTGCCCAACAAATTTTACAATCCATTTTATCCTGTTGCCCATGTGAAAATGAAAATATTGAGGCTAAAAGAATTTTTTTGTGAAAAAAAAGTACTTTTTCATTTTTACAGAACAATTTGTGAAGCACCTGAGGGTTTAAAGTGCTCACTATGCATCTAGATAAGTTCCTTGTGGGGTCTAGTTTCCAAAATGGGGTCATTTGTGGGGGAGCTCTAATGTTTAGGCACACGGGGGCTCTCCAAACGCGACATGGTGTCCGCTAAAGATTGGAGCCAAATTTTCATTCAAAAAGTCAAATGGCGCTCCTTCCCTTCCGAGCCCTGCCGTGTGCCCAAACAGTAATTTACCCCCACATATGAGGTATCAGCATACTCAACACAAATTGGACAACAACGTTCTTTGTCCAGTTTCTCCTTTTACCCTTGGGAAAATAAAAAAATTGTTGCTAAAAGATCATTTTTGTGACTAAAAAGTTAAATGTTCATTTTGTCCTTCCATGTTGCTTCTGCTGCTGTGAAACACCTGAAGGGTTAACAAACTTCTTGAATGTGGTTTTGAGCACATTGAGGGGTGTAGTTTTTAGAATGGTGTCACTTTTGGGTATTTACAGCCATATAGAACCCTCAAACTGACTTCAAATGTGAGGTGGCCCCTAAAAAAATGGTTTTGTAAATTTTGTTGTAAGAATGAGAAATCACTGGTCAAATTTTAACCCTTACAACTTCCTAGCAAAAAAAAATTTTGTTTCCAAAATTGTGCTGATGTAAAGTAGTCATGTGGGAAATGTTATTTATTAGCTATTTTGTGTCACATAACTCTGTGATTTAACAGAATAAAAATTCAAAATGTGAAAATTGTGAAATTTTCAAAATTTTCACCAAATTTCCATTTTTTTCACAAATAAACGCAGAAATTATCAACCTAAATTTACCATTAACATGAAGCCCAATATGTCATGAAAAAACAGTCTCAGAATTGCTAGGATCTGTTGAAGCGTTCCTGAGTTATTACCTCATAAAGGGACACTGGTCAGAATTGCAAAAATTGGCCAGGTCATTAAAGGGAACCTGTCACCCCGTTTTTTCCGTATGAGATAAAAATACTGTTAAATAGGGCCTGAGCTGTGTATTACAGTAGTGTATTTTGTGGACCCCGATTCCCCACCTATGCTGCCGAAATACGTTACCAAAGTAGTCGTTTTCGCCTGTCAATCAGGCTGGTCTGGTCAGATGGGCATGGTGTCTTCCCCCAGATCTTGCTTAGTTTTCCGTTGGTGGCGTAGTGGTGTGCGCATGCCCAAGTCTAGAATCCACTGCACATGGGAGGGAAAATAGCGCGATCTGCGCTATTCCCCTGGTGATCGGTGGGGCGGCCATCTTCCTTGGAGTTTTGACAGAGCATCCACATTGCCATGCAGTTTCCCTAACCTATGCTCCACATGTAAATTAACCCCTGTACCCCCAAGGGTGGTTTGCATGTTAATGACCCGGCCAATTTTTACAATTCTGACCACTGTCCCTTTATGAGGTTATAACTCTGGAAAGCTTCAACGGATCCTAATTATTCTGAGAATGTTTTCTCAAGACATATTGTACTTCATGACAGTGGTAAAATTTCTTCAATAAGACTTGCGTCTATTTGTGAAAAAAATGAAAATTTGGCGAAAATTTTGAAAATTTCCAAATTTTCCAACTTTGAATTTTTATGCCCTTAAATTACAGAGATATGTCACACAAAATACTCAATAAGTAACATTTTCCACATGTCTACATTACATTAGCACAATTTTGGAACCAAATTTTTTTTGTTAGGGAGTTATAAGGGTTAAAAATTGACCAGCAATTTCTCACTTTTACAACACCATTTTTTTTTAGTGACCACATATCATTTGAAGTCATTTTGAGGGGTCTATATGATAGAAAATAACCAAGTGTGACACCATTCTAAAAACTGCACCCCTCAAGGTGCTCAAAACCACATTCAAGAAGTTTATTAACCATCAGGTGTTTCACAGGAATTTTTGGAATGTTTAAATAAAAATGAACATTTAACTTTTTTTCACACAAAATTTATTCAGCTCCAATTTGTTTTATTTTACCAAGGGTAACAGGAGAAAATGGACCCCAAAAGTTGTTGTACAATTTGTCCTGAGTATTCCGATACCCCATATATGGGGGTAAACCACTGTTTGGGTGCATGACAGAGCTCGGAAGGGAAGAGCGCCATTTGAATTTTCAATGCGAAATTGACTGGAATTGAAATGGGATGCTGTTGTGAATTTGCTTTTTGGCTCCCTCTAGTGGTTACTAGTGATTTGACTCTGGGTATGTCAGTCATCCCTTGTATGCTCACCTGGGCCGTTAGTTCAGGGGTGTTGCTATATAAGCTCCCTGGACCTTCAGTTCAATGCCTGGCAACGTTGTAATCAGAGCTAATCTGTTGTGCTCTTGTCTACTGATCCTGGTTCCTGCTAGATTAAGCTTCCTGGTTCCTGCTAGATTAAGCTAAGTCTGCTTTCTTGCTTTTTGCTATTTGTTTTTGTTTGCATTTTTGTCCAGCTTGTACTTAATCTGTATCCTGTCCTTGCTGGAAGCTCTAGGGAGCTGGTGTTCTCCCCCCGGGCCGTTAGACGGTTTGGGGGTTCTTGAATTTCCAGCGTGGATGTTTGATAGGGTTTTTGTTGACCATATCAGTTATCTTACTACATTCTGCTATTAGTAAGCGGGCCTCTCTTTGCTAAACCTAGTTCATTTCTATGTTTGTCATTTCCTCTTACCTCACCGTTATTATTTGTGGGGGGCTTGTATCCTACTTTTGGGGTCCTTTCTCTGGAGGCAAGAGAGGTCTTTGTTTTCCTCTTCTAGGGGTAGTTAGTTCTCCGGCTGGCGCGAGACATCTAGCGACCAACGTAGGCATGTTCCCCGGCTACTTCTAGTGTTGGCGTTAGGAGTAGATATATGGTCAACCCAGTTACCACTGCCCTATGAGCTGGATTTTTGTACTTCGCAGACTTACCTATTTCTCTGAGACCCTCGCCATTGGGGTCATAACAGTTTGCCAGGCCGATATTAAATGTTAAATGCATTGCAGAAGCGGGATTATAAGAAAGAAAATTCTGAGTTTTTTTTTTTTTTTCCTCTCTCTCATTTTTTTTTTTCTTTTCCCCTTTACCTCTGAGTGGCTCAAGCTTGCTGTAGACTTGAATGTCCAGACCTTGATTACAAGTGTGGACCAGCTTGCTGCTCGTGTGCAGGGCATACAAGATTATGTTACCAGAAATCCTATGTCAGAACCTAAGATACCGATTCCTGAATTGTTTTTCGGAGACCGATTTAAGTTTAGAAATTTCAGGAATAATTGTAAATTATTTTTGTCCCTGAGACCCTGTTCATCTGGAGACTCCGCTCAGCAAGTGAAAATTGTTATTTCTTTTTTACGGGGCAACCCTCAGGATTGGGCCTTCTCGCTGGCGCCAGGAGATCCGGCATTGGCGGATATTGATGCGTTTTTTCTGGCGCTCGGTTTACTTTATGAGGAACCCAATCTTGAGATTCAGGCAGAAAAAGCCTTGCTGGCTATGTCTCAGGGCCAGGACGAGGCTGAAGTGTATTGCCAAAAATTTCGGAAATGGTCCGTGCTGACTCAGTGGAACGAGTGTGCACTGGCCGCAAATTTTAGAAATGGCCTTTCTGAAGCCATTAAGAATGTGATGGTGGGTTTCCCTATTCCCACAGGTCTAAATGATTCCATGGCCCTGGCTATTCAAATTGACCGGCGGTTGCGGGAGCGCAAAACCACAAATTCCCTTATGGTGTTGTCTGAACAGGCACCTGATTTAAGGCAATGTGATAGAAAAACCGCAAATTCACCTATGGTGCTGTCTGAACAAACACCTGATTTAATGCAATGTGATAGAATCCTGACTAGAAATGAGCGGAAAATTCATAGACGCCAGAATGGCTTGTGTTACTACTGTGGTGATTCTACACATGTTATCTCAGCATGCTCTAAACGTCTAACTAAGGTTGTTAGTCCTGTCACCGTTGGTAATTTGCAACCTAAATTTATTCTATCTGTAACTTTGATTTGTTCACTGTCATCTTATCCTGCCATGGCGTTTGTAGATTCAGGTGCTGCCCTGAGTCTTATGGATCTGTCATTTGCCAAGCGCTGTGGTTTTGTTCTTGAGCCATTAGAAAATCCTATCCCTCTTAGGGGTATTGATGCTACGCCGTTGGCAGAAAATAAACCGCAGTTTTGGACACAGGTTACCATGTGTATGACTCCTGAACATCGGGAGGTTATACGTTTTCTTGTTTTGCATAAAATGCATGATTTGGTTGTTTTGGGGTTGCCATGGTTGCAGACCCATAATCCAGTCTTGGATTGGAAGGCCATGTCAGTGTCAAGTTGGGGATGCCGTGGAAATCATGGGGATTCCCTGCCCGTGTCTATTGCTTCTTCTACGCCTTCGGAAGTTCCGGAGTATTTGTCTGATTATCAGGATGTTTTCAGCGAGTCCAGGTCCAGTGCACTGCCTCCTCATAGGGAGTGTGACTGCGCAATAGAGTTGATTCCAGGCAGTAAGTTTCCTAAGGGAAGATTATTTAACCTGTCGGTACCTGAACATACCGCTATGCGTTCATATATTAGAGAGTCTCTGGAGAAGGGGCATATCCGTCCTTCTTCTTCCCCTCTTGGTGCGGGATTCTTTTTTGTGGCCAAAAAGGACGGATCTTTGAGGCCTTGTATTGACTATCGGCTCTTAAATAAGATCACTGTCAAATTTCAGTATCCTTTGCCGCTGTTGTCAGACTTGTTTGCCCGGATTAAAGGTGCCAAGTGGTTCACCAAGATAGATCTTCGTGGTGCGTACAACCTTGTGCGCATTAAGCAAGGAGATGAATGGAAAACCGCATTCAATACGCCCGAAGGTCATTTTGAGTACTTGGTGATGCCTTTTGGGCTCTCTAATGCGCCTTCAGTTTTTCAGTCCTTTATGCATGACATTTTCCGGAAGTATCTGGATAAATTTTTGATCGTTTATCTGGACGATATTCTGGTTTTTTCTGATGATTGGGACTCGCATGTAGAACAGGTCAGGATGGTTTTCAAGATTTTGCGTGAAAATTCTTTGTTTGTTAAAGGCTCAAAGTGTCTCTTTGGTGTACAGAAGGTTCCCTTTTTGGGGTTCATTTTTTCCCCTTCTGCTGTGGAGATGGACCCAGTCAAGGTCCGAGCTATTCATGATTGGACTCAGCCCTCGTCAGTTAAGAGTCTTCAGAAGTTCTTGGGTTTTGCTAACTTTTACCGTCGTTTTATCGCTAATTTTTCTAGCGTTGTTAAACCTTTGACGGATATGACCAAGAAAGGCTCTGATGTAGCTAACTGGGCTCCTGCTGCCGTGGAGGCTTTCCAGGAGTTGAAACGCCGGTTTACTTCGGCGCCTGTTTTGTGCCAAGCTGATGTCTCACTGCCCTTTCAGGTTGAGGTGGATGCTTCGGAGATTGGGGCAGGGGCCGTTTTGTCTCAGAGAGGTCCTGGTTGCTCTACTATGAGACCTTGTGCCTTTTTCTCTAAGAAGTTTTCGCCTGCAGAGCGAAATTATGATGTGGGCAATCGGGAGTTGTTGGCCATGAAGTGGGCATTTGAGGAGTGGCGTCATTGGCTCGAGGGTGCTAAGCATCGTGTGGTGGTTTTGACTGATCACAAAAATCTGATGTATCTCGAGTCTGCTAAACGCCTGAATCCTAGACAGGCCCGCTGGTCATTGTTTTTCTCCCGTTTTGACTTTGTGGTCTCGTATTTACCAGGTTCGAAGAATGTGAAGGCCGATGCCCTGTCTAGGAGCTTTGTGCCTGATGCTCCTGGAGTCGCTGAACCTGTGGGTATTCTTAAGGAAGGAGTTATCTTGTCAGCTATTTCTCCGGATCTGCGACGTGTGTTGCAGAGATTTCAGGCTGGTAGGCCTGACTCTTGTCCACCTGACAGATTGTTTGTGCCTGCTAGGTGGACCAGTAGAGTCATTTCCGAGGTTCATTCCTCGGTGTTGGCAGGGCACCCGGGAATTTTTGGCACCAGGGATCTGGTGGCCAGGTCCTTTTGGTGGCCGTCCTTGTCAAGGGATGTGCGGTCTTTTGTGCAGTCCTGTGGGACTTGTGCTCGAGCTAAGCCTTGCTGTTCTCGTGCCAGCGGGTTGCTCCTGCCCTTGCCTGTCCTGAAGAGACCTTGGACACACATCTCTATGGATTTCATTTCTGATCTTCCGGTGTCTCGGGGCATGTCTGTCATCTGGGTGATATGTGATCGTTTCTCCAAGATGGTCCATTTGGTTCCTTTGCCTAAGCTGCCTTCCTTTTCCGATCTGGTTCCTGTGTTCCTCCAGAACGTGGTCCGTTTACACGGCATTCCTGAGAATATTGTGTCGGACAGAGGATCCCAGTTTGTTTCCAGGTTCTGGCGATCCTTTTGTGGTAGGATGGGCATTGATTTGTCGTTTTCGTCCGCTTTTCATCCACAGACTAATGGACAAACGGAGCGAACTAATCAGACTCTGGAGGCTTATTTGAGGTGTTTTGTCTCTTCTGATCAGGATGATTGGTCGACCTTCTTGCCATTGGCTGAATTTGCCCTTAATAATCGGGCTAGTTCCGCCACCTTGGTTTCGCCATTTTTCTGCAACTCTGGTTTCCATCCTCGTTTTTCCTCGGGGCATGTGGAGCCTTCTGACTGTCCTGGGGTGGATTCTGTGGTAGATAGGTTGCAGCAGATCTGGAATCATGTGGTGGACAACTTGAAGTTGTCACAGGAGAAGGCTCAGCGTTTTGCCAACCGCCGCCGCGGTGTGGGTCCCCGACTTCGTGTTGGGGATTTGGTATGGCTGTCTTCTCGATTTGTTCCTATGAAGGTCTCCTCTCCCAAATTTAAGCCTCGCTTCATTGGTCCGTACAAGATATTGGAAATCCTTAATCCTGTGTCCTTTCGCCTGGATCTTCCGGTGTCGTTTGCCATTCACAACGTATTTCATAGGTCCTTGTTGCGGCGGTACGTTGTGCCTGTGGTTCCTTCTGCTGAGCCTCCTGCTCCGGTGTTGGTTGAGGGCGAGTTGGAGTACGTGGTGGAGAAGATCTTAGATTCTCGTCTCTCCAGGCGGAGGCTTCAGTACCTGGTCAAGTGGAAGGGCTATGGTCAGGAGGATAATTCCTGGGTGGTCGCCTATGATGTGCATGCGGCCGATTTAGTTCGGGCCTTTCATGCCGCTCATCCTGATCGCCCTGGTGGTCTTGGTGAGGGTTCGGTGACCCCTCACTAAGGGGGCGGTACTGTTGTGAATTTGCTTTTTGGCTCCCTCTAGTGGTTACTAGTGATTTGACTCTGGGTATGTCAGTCATCCCTTGTATGCTCACCTGGGCCGTTAGTTCAGGGGTGTTGCTATATAAGCTCCCTGGACCTTCAGTTCAATGCCTGGCAACGTTGTAATCAGAGCTAATCTGTTGTGCTCTTGTCTACTGATCCTGGTTCCTGCTAGATTAAGCTAAGTCTGCTTTCTTGCTTTTTGCTATTTGTTTTTGTTTGCATTTTTGTCCAGCTTGTACTTAATCTGTATCCTGTCCTTGCTGGAAGCTCTAGGGAGCTAGTGTTCTCCCCCCGGGCCGTTAGACGGTTTGGGGGTTCTTGAATTTCCAGCGTGGATGTTTGATAGGGTTTTTGTTGACCATATAAGTTATCTTACTACATTCTGCTATTAGTAAGCGGGCCTCTCTTTGCTAAACCTAGTTCATTTCTATGTTTGTCATTTCCTCTTACCTCACCGTTATTATTTGTGGGGGGCTTGTATCCTACTTTTGGGGTCCTTTCTCTGGAGGCAAGAGAGGTCTTTGTTTTCCTCTTCTAGGGGTAGTTAGTTCTCCGGCTGGCGCGAGACATCTAGCGACCAACGTAGGCATGTTCCCCGGCTACTTCTAGTGTTGGCGTTAGGAGTAGATATATGGTCAACCCAGTTACCACTGCCCTATGAGCTGGATTTTTGTACTTCGCAGACTTACCTATTTCTCTGAGACCCTCGCCATTGGGGTCATAACAGGACGCCATGTTGCGTTTGGAGAGCCCTTGATGTGCCTAAACATTGAAACCCACACAAGGGACACCATTTTGGAAAGTATACCCATTACGGAACTTATTTAGATGTGTGGATAGCACTTTGACCCACCAAGTGCTTCACAGAAGTTTATAATGCAGAGCCGTAAAAATAAAAAATCATATTTTTTCACAAAAATGATCTTTTCGCCCCCAATGCTTTATTTTTCCAAGGGTAAAAGAAGAAATTGGACCCCAAAAGTTGTTGTGAAATTTGTTCTGAGTACGCTGACACTCGATATGTGGTAGTAAACCACTGTTTGGGAGCATGGCAGAGCTCGGAAGGGAAGGAGCGCCGCTTGACTTTTCAAAGCAAAATTGACGGAAATTGACAAGGGACGCCATGTTGCGTTTGAAGAGCCACTGACGTGCCTAAACAATGAAACCCCCCACAAGTGACATCATTTTGGAAAGTAGACCCCCTAAAGAACTTATCTAGATGTGTTGTGAGAGCTTTGAACCCCAAAGTCTTTCACTACAGTTTATAACGCAGAGACGTGAAAATAAAAAATATTTTTTTCCCACAAAAATTATTTTTTAGCCCCCAGTTTTGTATTTTCCCATGGGTAACAGGAGAAATTGGACCCCACAGGTTGTTGTCCAATTTGTCCTGAGTACGCTGATACCCCATATGTGGGGGGAACCACCGTTTGGGTGCATAGCAGAGCTTGGAAGGGTAGGAGCGCCATTTGGAATGCAGACTTAGATGGAATGGTCTGCAGGCATCACATTGCGTTTGAAGAGCCCCTAATGTACTTAAACAGTAGAAACCCCCCACAAGTGACCCCATATTAGAAACTAGACCCCCTAAGAACTTATCTAGATGTGTTGTGAGAACTTTGAACCCCCAAATGTTTCACTACAGTTTATAATGCAGAGCCGTGAAAATAAAAAAATCATTTTTTTCCCACAAAAATGTTTTTTTAGCCCCCAAAATTGTTATTTTCCTAAGGGTAACAAGAGAAATTGGACCCCAAAAGTTGTTGTCCAATTTGTCCTGAGTACGCTGATACCCCATATTTTGTGGTAAACCCCTGTTTGGGCACACGGGAGAGCTCGGAAGGGAAGGAACACTGTTTTACTTTTTCAAAGCAGAATTGGCTGGAATTGAGATCGGAAGCAATGTCGCATTTGGAGAGCCCCTGATGTGACTAAACAGTGGAAAACCCCAATTCTAACCCTAACCCTAGCTCCAACCTTAACCCTAGCCCTAACCCTAGCCCTATCCTTAGCCCTAACCCTAGCCCTAACCCTAATGATAGCCCTAACCCTAACCCTAATGCTAGCCCTAACCCTAGCCCTAACCCTAATGGGAAAATGAAAATAAATACATTTTTTAATTTTATTATTTTTCCCTATCTAAGGGGGTGATGAAGGGGGGTTTGATTTACTATTTATAGCTTTTTTAGCGGATTTTTATGATTGGCAGCCGTAACACACTAAAAGACGTTTTTTATTGCAAAAAATAGTTTTTGCGTCTCCACATCTTGAGAGCTATAATTTTTCCATATTTTGGTCAACAGAGTCATGTGAGGTCTTGTTTTTTGCGGGATGAGTTGACGTTTTTTTGGTAACACTTTTGGGCACATGACATTTTTTGATCGCTTTTTATTCCGATTTTTGTGAGACAGAATGACCCAAAACCAGCTATTCATGAATTTCTTTTGGGAGGGCGCTTATACCATTCCACGTTTGGCAAAATTGATAAAGCTTTATTCTTCGGGTCTGTCCGATTACAGCTATACCTCATTTATATCTTTTTTTTATGTTTTGGCGCTTTTATTTGATAGAAACTATTTTATGGAAAAAAATAATTATTTTTCCATCACTTTATTCTGAGGACTATAACTTTTTTATGTTTCTGCTGATGATGCTGTATGGTGGCTTGTTTTTTGCGGGACAAGATGACGGTTTCAGCGGTACCATGGTTATTTATATCTGTCTTTTTGATCGCGTGTTATTCCACTTTTTGTTCGGCGGTATGATAATAAAGCGTTGTTTTTTGCCTCATTTTTTTTTTTACCGCGTTCACTGAAGGGGTTAACTAGTAGGGCAGTTTTATAGGTCAGGTCGTTACGGACGCGGTGATACTAAATATGTGTACTTTTATTGTTTTTTTATTTAGATGAAGGAATGTATTTATGGGAACAATATTTTTTTTTCTTTATTTAGGAATTTATTTTTTTTTTACACATGTGAATATATATTTTTTTACTTTATAACATTACCCCAGGGGGGGCATCATGTTATAGGTTCAGATTGCTGATCTGACACTTTGCAGAGCGCTGTGTCAGATCAGCGATCTGACAGACAGGGCTGCAGGCTTACCAGCGCCTGCTCTGAGCAGGTGCTGGTAAGCCACCTCCCTGCAAGACCCAGATGTAGCCCCGCGGCCATTTTGGATCCGGGGCCTGCTGGGAGGAGACGCTCGGTACAAGGTGAGAACATCGTCTTGTACTGAGGGTCTCGGGGAAGCACGAAGGGAGCTCCCTCCATGCGCGATGCTTCCCTGTACCGCCAGAACGCTGCAATCATCTTTGATCGCAGTGTGCCGGAGGTTAGTGTTCCGGGGGCGGTCTGTGACCACTCCTGGCACATAGTGCCGGATGTCAGCTGCGATAGTCAGCTGACACCCAGCCGCATTCGGCCGAGCTCCCCCGTGAGCGCAACCGATCGCATGTGATGTACTATCCCGACGGTGGTCATATGGGCCCACCCCACCTCGACGGGATAGTACATCATATGTCAGAAAGGGGTTAAAATCCTGAAGTGCTAGGAACCACCTGGTCACTAGGGCATTGTTCCCTTTTTTCTTCCTCATCCACTTCAGTGCGGCATGGTCTGACACCAGTCTGAACTTCCTGCCTAAGAGGTAGTACCTTTAAGAGTCCAACACCTACTTGATGGCTAAACATTCCTTCTCCACTATGGAGTAGTCTTTTTCACAGGATGACAACTTTTGACTGAGATACATTATAGTGGGGCTTTCCCCGTTCACCTCTTGGGACAAGATAGCTCCCAGCTCAACATCTGATGCATTCGTTTGGACCAAAAACTCATTGACAAAATCGGATGCTATCTGCACCAGCTGTTTGCACAGGGCCAGGTTCAGTACCTGGAAGGCCATCTCAGCTTCTGGGGACCACTTTGCCATAGCTGACTTTGTCCCTTTAAGGAGGTCTGTCAGAGAGGCAGCTACCACGGTGAAGTTTGGAATAAACTGGCGGTAATAACCCACAATGCCCAGGAATGCCCTCACCTGCTTCTTTGAAAGAGGTTGTGGCCAGCCCCAGATTGCCTCAACTTTTTTTTATCTGGGGCTTTATTTCACCTCTTCCTACAACATAGTCATAGTACCTCACTTCCTCCATTCCCACGGTGCACTTCTTCGGGCTTATGGAAAACCCCGCCTCCTGCAGAGCTTCAAAAACCAGCTGGACCTTGTTCAGATGGCTTCCCCAATCCTGGCTGAAGATCACAATGTCGTCCAAGTAGGTTGCTGCATACTTTTTGTGTGGAGCCAGGATGCGGTCCATGGCTCTCTGGAATGTTGCGGAAGCTCCTTGTAACCCAAATAGCATCCTTGTGTATTGGAAGCATCCATCTGGTGTCAAAAAGGTGGTTTTCTCTTTGGCGCTTTGGGACATGGGAATTTGCCAGTGCCCTTTTGTGAGGTCAAGGGTAGTAACGTATGGAGGCGGCCCTAGCCTCCCAATTAATTAATCGACCCAGGGCATCGGGTAGGCATCGGTCTTAGAAACCTCATTCAGCTTTTGATAGTCATTGTAAAATCACCATTCCCCATTGGGTTTTGGCCCTAGGACTATTGGACTGGACCAGCCACTGTTTGATTCCTCGATGACTCCCTGGCTCAGCATCCACTTCACCTCCTTGGAGATCACCTCTCGGCACACTTCGGAAATCCAGTAAGGCTTTAAATTGACCTGGACACGAGGCTCCATCAGGATGTCATGTTCTATGACCTTCTTACAACCTTGAAGTTCCAAGAACAGGTCTCGGTTACGCTGTAGCAACTCTCGACTCTGCTACTTCTGCAAGAGAGACAAGGTGTCTGCCACCTTAGTGTCCTCTGCACCAACATCGGACTTGGCTGGCAAACAAGGAGCTTCCATGGGTTCTCTTTCCTGCCACTGTTTGATCAGGTTCACGTGGTACACCTGATAGGGCTTCCGCTTACCTGGTTGGTGGACTTTGTAGTTGAACTCACCAACTTTCTCCACTACCTCATAGGGACTCTGCCACTTGGCCAGAAATTTGGTCTCCACTGTGGGCAACAGCACAAGTACTCAATCCCCGGGGTTGAACTGTCTTACCCTGGCAGACCTATTATACACCCTAGACTGTGCTTCCTGAACCTGGAGTAGGTGCTCCTTCACAATAGGCATCAAGATGGCATTCCTCTCTTGCATCTGGGTGACATGCTCTACCATGCTTCTATAAGGGGTGGTTTCAGCATCCCAGGATTCCTTCACCACATCCAGGAGCCCTCAAGGGTGTTGTCCATAGAGCAGTTCAAATGAGGAGAAGCCAGTGGAGGCTTGGGGAACTTCCTGGATGGAGAACAACAGGTAAAGAAGCAGACAGTCCCAGTCTCAGCCGTCCATCTCCACTGCTTTTTTCAGCATGGCCTTCAAGGTTTTATTGAACCATTCTACCAAGCCATCTGTCTGGATGGTAGAACGAGGTCCAGAATTGTGTGATTTTTAGGGCTTTGCAGAACTCATTCTTCACCTTTGATGTAAACGGGGTCCCTTGGTCCGTCAGCAAAACTTTAAGCAACCCTGTTCTACAGAAGACATGGACAAACTCTAGGGCGATACACTTGATGGAGGAGTTATGTAGTGGAATGGCCACCAGATATCGCACAGCATAGTCCAGTATCACCAGGCTATACTGATGTCCTCTGGCGAACTTGACCAGGGGTCCTGTTGTGAATTCTGTTGTGGGTTCTGCTCTTGGGCTCCCTCCGGTGGTTATGAGTGGTAGTGCTGCTGTTTGTCCTTCACAACAGTCATCAGCTGCTTCCACTTTGGACGGGGCTATTTAGTCTGGCTCCTGCCTTTAGTGAGTGCCAGTTGTCCATTGTTTTCTAGGGATCCACATCTCTGCTTGGTTTCTCCTTCTGGATTGTCCAAATCATCAAAGATAAGTCCTGGCTCTGTTTTTGCAGTCCACATGCGGTGGACTAAATAGTTCTGTAAATTGCTATGTTTTTTCTTGTCCAGCTTTGTCTATGTTAAGATTTATTCAGCCAAATTGGAAGCTCTGGAGTCACAGAGTTACCCTCCATGCCTTTAGTTAGGTGTGGAGATTTTTGTATTCTCTGTGGTGGATTTTGTAGTATTTTTTATACTGACCGCACAGTACTCTTTCCTGTCTTTTCTTTCTAGGTAGCGTGGCCTCCTTTGCTAAATTCTGTTTTCATTCTGCGTTTGTAATTTCCCTTTCCTCTCACAGTCAATATTTGTGGGGGGCTGCCTTTCCTTTGGGAATTTTCTCTGAGGCAAGATAGTATTCCTGTTTCTTTCTTTAGGTGTAATTAGTCCTCCGGCCGTGACGAGGTGTCTAGGGAGTGACAGGAACATCCCACGGCTACTTCTAGTTGATGTGTTAAGTTCAGGGTCTGCGGTCAGTATAGAGGCCACCTACTCCAGAGCTCGTCCATGCTGCTCCTAGGCCACCAGTTCATAACAGTGTCCCACTAGATCCATGGCTATGTGATCACATGGCACCTCAATATCAGGCAATGGCACCAAGGGGCTATGGAAATGGGCCTCTGGGGAAGTCAGCTGGCAGGTGGGACAGGACCTATGGAAATTCACAATATCATGGTGACACCCGGGCCAGTAGAATCTCTGCAGGATCCATTCCTGGGTTTTCTCTATGACCAGGTGACACCTAACACATGGGTATGGGCCCATTCTAACACTCTGCATCTTTACTGCCCTGGTACCAGTAACTGCTCAATTGCCTTGGTGACCCGATATAGTAATTCCCCATTCATGGCAAAATTTGGGTAGCGAGTGTCAACCCACGGCTCTTGAGCAACACCATTAAGTACAGTTGCATTCTCAAATGCCCCTTTTAGAGTTAAATCCATTAGATGGGCGGTCCCAAAGTTTCCCCCGGACACCTCCAGCTCAGGGACGTTGGCCTCAGTATATGTTGCTTCATCCTCATTGCCAACAAGCACACAAAATGGAAACTTGTCATCTGCAGCCTGCGATGAGGTTTCTTTGGGAGCAACCTAGCTGTTGTCCAGACAACCAGACGTCCTCCCTTTTCCACACAAGTCCCAAAATAAAACAAAGTCCCGCCCTATTGTGGTAGGGTGCAATAGGTCCTTGACCACACTGATCTCAAGGGACTTGGTGCTCATAGACTATACAAAACCTTGGGCACTACCTAGGGTACTCTTGGCTGCACCCCAGGTGTGGCTCTAGCTTCCTTCGTTTTGGTGTCAGCACCGCTTTGGTAACCCTAGTATGGAGATGCCCCACCCCCTTACTTCCCAAAGGACCTCTCGACTGCTTGGTACCTCTCCACCAAGCTCACTAGATCATCTGCATTACGGGGATCTCCCTGGGTAGCCCAGGGTTGCAGCTGCCTGGATAGAGAGTGTATCAACTTGTCCATAACAACCTTCCCTATCATATGTGCTGGGGAGGAAGATTCAGGTTGTAACCATTTTTGGACTAGGTACAGGAAATCGAACATTTGGGGAGGTTTGTCACTGTGATAGGCCCACTCGTGCACCCGTTGCGCCCTGACCGTCAAGGTCACTCCTAGGCATGCCAAGATCTCAGTCTTTAACTTGTCATATTCTTTTGCACCCTGCAAAGCCAAGTCATAATACGCCTTCTGCGGTTCACCAGTCAAATATGGTGCCAAAACCTCAGCCCACTGCTCCAGAGACAATTTTTCCCGTGCCACCACCCTCTCAAAAACAGTCAGGGACACCTCAATATCGTCCCCTGGGGTCATCTTTTGCAACGCTTTTCTTACCGCTTTCCGGACGTGGGCGTCATCAGCCGGACCTGGTGTTGGGGCGCTTGTTCTGTCCTGGATGGCGGTTGCCATCAGCTGTATCTGCAGCTGTTGGTCCTGCTGGCTCCACTGTATCTGCTTTATCAACAGCCTATTGGTCTATTGCTGTTGCTGCTGTGACTGGACTAAGTGTTTTAGCAGGACCTCCAATTTGTTTTGTCTGGCTATGCTTGCTGGCTTGAAACAGACTTAACCGAAGACATGCAGTATCGGCAGTCACACTGCATCTTGGGATTTGTGCCCACATTCTCCACTAATTGTACGGATCCCTATTCACTTGGCTGCAGTTGAAACAGGCACATGAAGCAGTTTTACTGGAATATTCAAGCAAGTTTATTCAAATGGAATAAACTGCTCTGAAAAACAAACAAACAGCCTTTTTTCAGCACAACATAGAAACAAACAGAAAATAACCAGTCCATATAGCACTGTGGAGGTCTCCACACCCCCAGCCACAGACACTGAATGAGGCAACTGGCCTCCATTTTATCAGCCAAACCACACCCCTGGGGTTGGGATATGTGAGCAGTCATTCCCACCCATCTCTTATGACCACTCGTAAAATGTGGAGTAGGAAACTGGCTATTAGGAGCAGTGCCTAGTGAAAAGACTCCACACTGATGAGGGGCAAATACCCCAAAACAGCTGTCTGTGGATGGATACCATATTTTGGCATAGGTGGTTTTCCTTTCTTGGATGCTGCCCTTCCCGTGGTTGTTCCTTCCCGGTGAAAGACCTGGCTATTCATTGCTTGCGTTGAGAAACACGTGATGGTGTCTCCACAGCTTTTCTACATGCGCCTGATCAAAAGTTCACATACCCTGGTGGCTTTGACCTGATAACATGCATAGTTGATACAAATGGGTTTGAATGGCTACTAAAGGTAACATCCTCACCTGTGACCTGTTTGCTTGTAATCAGTGTGTGCATAAAATCTGAGTGAGTTTCTGGGATCCAGACAGACTCTTGCATCTTTCATCCAGCCACTGATGTTTCTGGATTGTGAGTCATGGGGAAAGCAAAAGTATTGTAAATGGATCTACTGGAAAAGGTAGTTGAACTGTAAAAAACAGGAAAAGGATGCAAAAAGATATCCAAGGAATTGATAATGCCAGTTAGCAGGGTTCAAACTGTGATTAACAAATGGAAAATCAGGGGCTATGTAAAAACAAAACCACGGTCAGGTAGACCAACACAAATGTTGTCCATAACTGCCAGGACAATTGTTCAGTATGCAGTGAAAAACCCACAAATAACATCAGCAGAAATACAGGACTCTCTGAAAACTAGCAGTGTGGCTGTGTCAAGATGCACAATATGGAGGCACTTAAAGAAAAATGGGATGCATGGTCAAGTCGCCAGAAGAAAGCTATTACTGTGCAAATGCCACAAAATATCTTGCCTACAATACGCAAAACAGCACAGAGACAAGCCTCAAAACATCTGGAACAAGGTAATAAGGTAATTTGGAGTGACATGACCAAATTTGAACTTTTTGCCACAACCATAAATATTACATTTGGAGAGAAGTAAATAAGGCCTATGATGAAAGGAACAACATTTCAACTGTAAAGCACTGAGGTGGATTGCTGATGTTTTGGGATGTGCGAAACCGCAAAGGCACAGGTAGCTTGGTCAATGTTGAAGGAAAGATAAATGCAGGACGTTTTCAGCAAATAATGGAGGCAAATTTGCACTCATCAGCTGCGCATGGGACGTCCTTTGACATTCCAACATGATAACGATCCAAAACACATGGCCAAGCTGAACTGTCATTGGCTACAGCAGAACAAAGTGAAGGTTCTGGAGTAGCCATCTCAGTCTCCTGACCTCAATATCATTGAGCCACTCTTGGGAGATCTCAAGCATGCAGTTTTTGCTAGACAGCCCAGGAATTTACAGGAACTGGAGGCTTTTTGCCAAGAAGAGTGGGCAGCTTTACCATCTGATAAAATAAAGAACCTCATCCACAACTACCACAAAAGACTTCAAGCTGTCAATGATGTTAGAGGGGGCAATACATGGTATTAAGAAATGGGGTATATGAACTTTTAATCAATTTAATTTTGATGTTTCGGGTTGTCATTATTAGATAATTGTTCGATTGGTGGGACTCCAACTGAATCAGGGAACAAGGGCTCTGAAGTGCCCCATGTGAATGTAGTGCTGGTCGATCATGTGCACTGCCACTTCATTTACATGAGGCTCTTCAAATCACTCCTTTAAGAGAGTGGTGAGGGACGAGACCAAGCAAAACAAAATTCTCTGAAGCATATATTGTGCCTTGATTAGGGTGAAGTGGGGGGCCCGGGTTATGTTTTGTGGGGTTTGTGTGCCGAGACCGCTTTTTTGTCCCAGTTGTGCCCTGACCAGGTCCATGTCAGTAATCTGAGCTGTATTGGTGTAAGTATGGTCCTAATAATGGCCACGCTTCTTTTTTGATCTTATGTTAATTAGGCATTGATCATCCTGAGTTCCAGACTTCCTCTTATCCCAACAGATTGTCTGGAATGTTAATCTGTTCATTGTGTTAAACAGTTTTATGACACAGATTTATTGCATTTATTGTGCTGTTTTCCAGAGGCTATGTAATATCCAGCTCACTTTGGTCTTGTCTGTGTAAGGCATAATATAGGTAATGATGTTACTATTTATGAGGTCATTGCTGACAACACAGCTCCCTGATATATTATGTGATTTGTATGCAAAGTGGGAATTTAATTTAATATTAAAACACTGACTCCTTAAAATCAATTCTTCCGACATCTTGCTTTCACTTGTTGTATATAATACCTTAAAAATTTCTCATATATAACTTCTTTCTTTGCCAAAACTACACTTTTTGTTTGAAATGCGAAAAGCTGAACAGAGTTTTATGGATGCCTAAAGCAATTCTGTTGCATCAATTTTTCCAAGATCTGACTTGGTGTCACAGAATTGAGGTATTGCATTTTACCTTTCCTGACAGACCAAAGAAAGAGCAATGCATACAAATCATTTTACTATTTAAAAGTTTTGAATAAAACATTCTAACCTTGTCATACTAAGTGACAGACAGAAATGTCACCATTGTTTGCCAGGGACAAATAATCCATACACTTCATGTATAATTCATCTGATCTTTAAGAATGTTTAACAATATTGAATTTAGATAAATTTCAATGTGAAAGTGAATCAGTTTCACTGTTTTTCAGTTCACATGCTTACCTCATCACTTTTATTTATCTTTGCTGCATTTATTTATTCACCAAGTATATTAGCAAGATTAAACTGCATTTGTTCTGCTTTCTATATCAGGTAGAGCAGAATATGATAGATAGATAGATAGATAGATAGATAGATAGATAGATAGATAGATAGATAGATAGATAGATAGATAGATTACAGATAGATAGATAGATAGATATGGAATAGATAGATAATAATAGATAGATAGATAGATAGATAGATAGATAGATAGATAGATAGATAGATAGATAGATAGATAGATAGATAGATAGATAGATAGAGTAGATAGATAGATAGATAGATTTGAGAGATAGATGAGCGATAGACATATAGATAGACAGACAGACAGACAGACAGACAGACAGATAGATAGATAGATAGATAGATAGATAGATAGATAGATAGATATAGGATAGATAGATAGATTACAGATAGATAGATAGATAGATAGATAGATATGGAATATATAGATAATAATAGATAGATAGATAGATAGATAGATAGATAGATAGATAGATAGATAGATAGATAGATAGATAGATAGATATGAGAGATAGATACTGTAGATAGATATTAGATAGATATGAGATAGATAGATAGATTTAGTATTATTATTTTTTTATATGCACACCTGGGTGAGTAATAATATATTAACGTGATGCACATGATATCACTTGAATTGTAATAAGCGATATATGTCTTTTTACTGTATGTTAAACAATCACTCAGCACTTTAACCCCTTAGTGACTGAGCCAATTTGCAACTTAATGACCAGGCCAATTTTTACAATTCTGACCACTGCCATTTTATGAGGTTATAACTCTGGAACGCACCGATCCCGGTGATTCTGAGACTTCTCTTTCATGACATATTGTACTTCATGATAGTGGTAAAATTTCTTCGATATTACTTGCTTTTTTTATGAAAAAAATGGAAATATGGCGAAAATTTCTAAAATTTAGCAATTTTCAAAATTTGAATTTTTATCCCCTTAAATCACACAGATATGTCACACAAAATAATTAATAAATAACATTTATTTAATTAAATGTTATTTATTAATATTTCCCACGTCAACTTTACATCAGCACAATTTTGGAAACAAAATTTTTTTGTTAGGGAGTTATAAGGGATAAAAGTTGTCTAGCGATGTCTCATTTTTACAACAACATTTACAAAACCATTTTTTATGGACCACCTCATATTTGAAGTCACTTTTAGGGGTCTATGTGGCAGAAAATACCCAAACGTGACCCCATTCTAAAAACTGCACCCCATAAGGCGCGCAAAACCACATTCAAGAACTTAATTAACCCTTCAGGTGCATCACTGGAACTGAAGCAACATGAAAGTAAAAAATGAACATTTAACTTTTTTTCACACAAATTTTACTTCTGAACCATTTTTTTTTATTTTCCCAAGCGTAAAAAGAGAAAATGAACCACAAAATGTGTTGTTCAATTTGTCTTGAGTATGCCGATAGCCCATATGTGGGGGTGAACCACTGTGTGGGCGCACAGCAGAGCTCAGAAAAGAAGGAGCACCATTTGACTTTTTCAACGCAGAAATGGCTGGAATTGAGATCGGACACCATGTCGTTTTTGCAGAGCCCCTGATGTGCCTAAACAGTGGAAACCCACCAAAAGTGACACCATTTTGGAAACGAGCCCCCCTAAGGAACTTATATAGATGTATTGTTAGCACTTTGAACCCCCAATGGCTTCACATAAGTTTATAACGTAGAGCCGTAAAAATAAAAAATCATATTTTTTCACAAAATGATATTTTCGCCCCCAATTTTTTTTCCCAAGGGTAGCAAGAGAAATTGGACCCCAAAAGTTGTTGTGCCATTTGTCCTGATTATGCTGATACCCCATATGTGGGATTCAACCTCTGTTTGGGTGTACTGCGAAGCTCGGAAGCAAAGGAGTGCCGTTTGACTTTTTAATCTCATAATTGTGGGAGAGGACGTCATTTCGGGTTTGTAGATGTGCCTAACAGCAGAAACCCCCAACAACTGACCCCATTTTGGAAACTACACCCCTCAAAGATTTTATCCAGAGGTACGTTGAGCAATTTGAACCCACAGGCACGACACAGAATTTGATAACATTAGGTCGTCATATTGAAAAAATTCATTTTTTTCATAAAAATCTTGATTTATTCCTGAATTTCTCACTTTTGTCAGAAATTACACCAAAAATTGGACTCCACAATTCACTACCCACTTTATTATAAGTGTGGCGATATCCTATATGTAGCCAAAAAGTTCTGTTTGGACAAATCGCAGGGCTCGGACAGAAAGGGGCACAATGTGACAAATTTGGCTTTATTTGAAATAGATTGTCATATTTGCAGAGCCTGTGTGGTTCAAGAGCAACAGTAATCCCCCATAGATGTCTTTTTTATAAATTGTACCCTTTCTTTCTCTAGGGAGGTAGTGAGTAGTTTGATGCCACCATTTTTTATGCAGTTGATGCAACAGGAGTTTGAAAATTTACAAATTGCATATTTTTCACTGTCTCTTTTATGGTTCTTTTTTGTACATTCTGAGGAACACACCTCTAATTTTATTGCACTAGTTTTATGTGTTCAGAAATATATCCAATATGGCACCAATGTGAGTACAGAACACATGGCTGTGCCTATAATAGATGGCACACCATTTAGTCTTTAGGGTGAAGTTGAAGATCCAGAGCCCATTCAAAGCTTCTAGAGACATTGAGCAAACTAGAAAATCCTTCCAGGAATTATTACTCACAGAAGGAGGCATACTCCTAAAAACACATTGGCTGGTTATAAATTTTGGTCTTGCTAACCAAACAGGTGTCCCGGATTTGCATATATTGTAGCAGGAAGAATAAACTGTACTGGATTGAAGGGCAAAATGTGGAGGAAAATGCAGCCAACTATGTGGCAAAGCTGAGTTTGATCCAAAGATGAAAGAACACCAGCAGGGCTAGAATGGCAGACACATTCAGAGATTGGTGGTACAACGTCCTTTTAGCTCCATCAATCCCTATATGAGAGACAAATGTGCCAATAGACAACCGCTATATGCACAAAACAACCAGTTCTATATAGAAAGTATTGTCTGGTACAAGAGGTTTGGCAAGAACCATAACGTAAAGCCCATAGTGTAAAAGTATGGAACTTCCTCATTTTTAGAAATCCTCCAATAAAATGATGGTGCCTGTATCACCAACATAAATATAAGTAATAAAAAAGGAAGCTAAAGTTTTGTGTAGCAAGACAGTCGTAAAAAAAGAGTCAAAGTTAGATAAATCGTCAAAAATGTTTGTGTCCTAGAATTCCTTTTCAGATGACCTGACTTTTCAAGAACATTTGTGGGGTCCACACTAGAGTGTACAGACGTGAGTACGTGGACAAGAATTTGTTGGAATAGTAGTTTGGTATGTGATTGATCAAGTCCTAGAATTTTCATATGACCTGACTTTTCAAGAACATTTGTGGGGTCCACACTCTGGGGTGTACAGACGTAGGTACGTGGATGAGGATTTGTTGGGATAGTAGTTTGTATGGGATTGATCAAGTTCTGGAATTAATTGTGAAATGGGGTAAAATGGGATCTACTAGTTAAAATATTATTTATTAATTATTCCAAATTGTTCTACTGGGCCACTAAGCAGAAAATAAAAATTATTGAAAAAAAAGTAATAATTGTAGGTGGTGTGGTAGGTCTCAAAACGGGGGGAGATACAAAGGCCTGGTTGGGATGGGCATGTGGGGCAATAGGACCGGGAATCACTCTGCCATGCTTTCTGCAAACTCTGTATCTTTTTTGAAGATACCTTTCGGTGGGAGTGACAGGGACAGGGTGAGGAAAATGGCACTCTGCAAGTCTCTGGGAATCCTCAGTCGAAGGCTTCCCCCTGTGCCATTGACTCAAATATGAGGCCCTCTACAATTTTTTCCTGAAATTGCAGTAACATAAGTGGTCCTTGGGACTTTTTATACAGGACAAAGCTGTTGTATGTGGCAGTTTGAATAAGGTAGATTGTCACCTTTTTATACCAGGCCCTGGTCTTCCTCTTGATCAGGTATGGTTGCAGAACCTAATCTGACAGGTCTACGCCACTCATATATTTGTCATAGTCTGTGACGCAGACCAGTTTTTCCTTGTCCCTGGTGGCACCCCCTTCTCTGAACATCTCAGTGGTGTCCGAAAGCTGTGTTGTCAGCATGTTGACGTCCTTCCTGTCATTCCACTTCACTGCAAGAAGTTGGTCACTTGCGAGCGAGATTGACCCCCCCTCTCCAACGTTTGGACACCAACTGTGACGGAAACCCCACTCTGTTTTTCCTGACTGTCCCACAGGCCTCTGTATTTTCAGTATGGAGGGATTTATATAGTGGGATGCTTGTGTAATAATTGTTCATATTCACATGGCACCCTTGATGAAGGAAGGGTGTAATTAGCTTCCAGACAATTTTGCTGGGATGCCAATTGTTTGGGGGGTTTATTTGACGGTCCCTACCTTCATAAATTAGGAAGGTGAAAGTGTACCCTGATGAGCTCTCACAAGTTTTGTATTATTTTACGCCGTATTTGGCATGCTTGGAGGGAATAAATTGGCAGAATAATAGACGGCTCTTGTAGCTCATCAAGGACTCGTCGACTGCCACATTTTGCTCTGGAGTATAGGAATTTTGAAATTAAGTTTTTAAAAGGGGTCAGTTCTTGGGGGGCTTGGGAATTGTCACTGAAGTGGAGGAATCTCATCAGGTCTTCGTAGCAGGACATGACAGCTGCAAATACAGGGGTGCTGTGGACGTCTTTGTTGCCCAGTAAGAGCAGAATGTGGGTTTTTTACTAAACCCATATTCAGGGTAAGGCCTAAGAATTTTTATTTCAGGGACATTTGTGGGGATCCAGGAATGGGAATGAAAGGCAGTGGGTTTTGGGGAAATATACTGTCAGGCATATAGGTTTGTTTGGTGGACAATTAATTGCAAGATTTCGGGGCTAATGAATTGGCGATGCAGCGCCCCAGAGTCCTGGTCGTTGGAGTACTGATGCTCCGCCGCTAAGGGGGGCTATGGTACGTCTGATGGCACTGAAGGAGTTCACCTGACCAGGTATCACAGACACCAATACACTTCACAGTCTGGCCTACAGGGGGAGCTAAGGGTGCTATGTATTAGGCCACTCCTCACAATCTGGTAAAACTGGGGGTTAGATAGGAAGCTAGTCAGAAGCTGACTGGGTTGGAACCAGGCAACATCCTGTGGCAGAGGGTGTTGCAGGGGAAGATTCAGGGGGGTCCCTGTCAGGGGTGGGATCCTGACAGAGGCCTAGCGAACAGAAAGAACGTTACGGGACCGCGCCTGCACTTCATCGCGGCGGTACCCAAAGAAAGGACAAGAAGCGAGATTTATTGTGCTGAGTGAGAAACGAGATCAACGCAACAAGGAGAAACACCAGTAGGAGTCGTGCTGTAAGACGAGGCAACATCCTACTGAGGCGCGTAGCCGGTGGCCGGAATGCTGAGGAAGTATTGAGCTCCAGGCCTTACTTCAAACCTACGGCAGGACAGTCAGTTATAGGCGGGCTGTCTCACCCAAAATCACCTAAGCAGACACAGGGGGCAACATCTGGAGAGGGGCGACTCTAGGGTCCCGGAAGACCTCCGAGCCTACCCGTCATACGGGTGCGTCCTAGCCATATCATCTGGGGGACGAAACAGAACATCATAATCGAGTTGTGAGGGAACTTCAGAAACAGACACAACAGTTGTGAGGACTATCCCGTAAGCACAGCAGGGAAGGACTACAACACACAAGCGCTAGAAGGTAGGCACAGATTTCCACCTGCAAAGGGAACTCTGGAGGTGCCATCGGACCGGCTGGACTCACGCAGCCCGGTTAACCGTATTCCGGACTGAGGATCCTGAAGCCTTCAGTAAAGAGGTAAAGAGACTGCAACCTGGTGTCCTCGTTATATACTGCGACCGGCACCACACCACAACAGCATCACTCTCCACCTTCATTGGACGCCCCTCAGCAAGGTCATGGGCCGGGTCTAGCCACTGTGACAACCCCAGAACTGAGACACAGAGGCCCGGTACCGGGTACCCCTCGGCCCTGCGGCAGTGGGGGCGCTCCAATTTGGCATCACGAACAGGATCTACTTAAGCCTGAAGAATCAGGTCATGTGTGCCTTGGAATTGTGATTTACTGTATTGTACTTGGACTATGACTTATTGCAAAGACTGTGCTTTGCCACTTGCCACCAAAAGTTCCCGCTAAAACCGCCGCCATTACAGCGCTAAGGAGAGCGCAGGAGAAGAAGAAGGGCTTGGAAGTGGGCATAGACAAGCTGAAGAGCGTGAAAGACAATGGCCGCCCAATCTAAATATTTCTGTACCTTGAGGACGTGTCCGTCAGCAGCCGAGATCCGCCTCCTGATTCTCAATGGTGGGCGGAGACAGAGAAAACGCAACTGCCCACGAAGGAGAGAGCGGGAAAAAGACCAGGAAGTGACCCACGTGGAGGATGCAATGGCCGACCGCTCAGACCCAGAGTGTGGGGTTGAAGTGGAAAACTCCCCCAGCTACCCGGAGGAGTGTAGCGGTCTCGTCTCCACAGCTGAAGTGGGTCTCCTGCAACTTGAGATGGAGGACTTAATTGAACAGCTTCTCAAGCTGCGGATGGAGGCCAAGGCCGCACCCCAGGAGGTGCCAGCGGAAGGATCCCCGACCTCGGTTCCCGCACCGTTGATCGACTTGCTGCCGACATCTCCACCGATGGCACCGCCAGTGGGATCCTCCACGGGGGAGGACGCTGCACCGGCCGGTAAGCCCGCCGACCCTGCCCCGTTAGCAGCGGATCTGCTGATAGGCCCCGTCGCAGCGCCACCTCCCCCTGGGACCTATCGGCTCCAGTGCCTCCTTCCCTGGGACCAGGCCACAGGTATGGAGCACCTCCTGAAGCCCCTGATCTCACCAGTCACCCTGCCGGGTGCAGTCTATTCGGAGCGCACGGTATGCCGCTGGGTGAACCCCGGGGCCAACTTTATGGGGTTCCCCGGGGTGGCGACCCAGGAGGGTGAAATAGTTCAGGCCCTTAGCTGGGAGGAATACCAGGCCCAGCTAGAACAGCAGTGGGAAAAGAAGGAGGAGGCATACCGGGCCGGGATGGAGGCCCACCATCAAAAAGACTTGGCGGTCAAGGACCGGGCCCGCAAGGACCCCACCGCTCACCAGGCCCCGCCCAGGCAGGGCACCGTCATTGCCTTCAAGCTCCGTGGAGGCTGTGGTTTCATTAAAGAGCCGGGCCTGTACGCGGAAGTGTTTGTCAACCGGAGGGATGTCGAGTCTCACCTGAGGGAGGGTCATCCGTACCGGGACTTCTACCCGGGGGACGAAGTCACCTACACCCGGCACTTTGGGGAAAAGGGGTGGTTTGCTTTGAACGTCCATAGGAAAAAGCCCACGACACCTCCAACTAAGGTGCCCGCAAAACAGCCCCCGGTGGTGAAGATGCCCTCCTGTGACCGATCCACCGTCACTACAAAGACCACGGTGGTTACTCCAACTTGCACCGTGGTGAAGACCACAACCTGCACTGTTACTACCACCGCCGCTGTAGTGGCCGGGAGCTTGACCGCAGTGGTAGCTGGTGCCCCAGCTGGCATTGAAACCAAAACGGTGGCCACCCAGACCCCTGTCTGGGAGAAGGAGGCCGCCTCCTGCTCAGCCAGAAACTGAGTAAGCAAGAATGCTTCATTATTTGTATATAGTTAACTGTCCGTCTTTCTATGTGTCTTCTCTCTGCTATAACCCGATTAGGGTTAACTATTAAAGGGATTCCTTAGTTTACCCAGGATCCCTACTTTTGTCTTTTTGCTTTTGTTTCTCGTTCATCATTGTTGAAAAGAACTGCTGGATCATGAACACTGCATGATTACAAACTTATTGTAAATAGTTTGCACCTTCTTAAAGGTGCCCTCTACTGGTTTTACAAAGAAAAGGACTCTTTGCGAAGGAACTGTTCTTGGAAACAGCACCGGAGTCCTTGCTGTATACGAACTTGCAGCTTGAGAAGTTGCACTACCTCCGAGAGACTTGGTCCCTTCTTAAAGGGGATGTTCACCAATAGCACTTAAAGTCGAATAATGCTTACATGTCAAAGTTATATGTAGAAAGCTAGTTAATTGTAAGAAATGCTTAATAATGTGTTAGAGAATGAGGACAGGAAGTGAACCTGTATGGGGTTAGTCGGTGAGTCCTCCTAGGAGCCATACCGAGATGGCTCAGCGATCTTAAACTGAGAGAAGGGTGATAAGTTCTATACTGTGTATAGTAGCAGAAAGGCAGCAGGCCCGGGTGAGAAGGGGTGGTCCTGCAACAGAGCGAGAGGCAGTAGGCCTGGGGCAGATAGACAAGTGGTCCTGCAGAAGTAAAGGTGGAAAATGAAGAAAAGTTGATTAGCCTTATAGTGTTTTATAAGAAGGTCTTTAGTGGATTCAGTGTGTACGTCCTTAAAGGCAACGTTAAATTATTGTTCAGAAATTGCACTAAGTAGAATACCCGGTTGGGTAAGAGAAGTTATTTATAGTATGTTATTTAAAATATTTAACCATGTTTGTAACGTTCAAGTGTCCTCACCTCCCATAATGGGAAGCTCTGTTCAAATTTACTTGTTATTGCATTTCAAAAATTGTATGTCTTTTTGCTGACATGTATTGTTGTTTTCTTCCCAGTCCAGGAGTACTGGATTTAACTGGGGGGAGTGCAGCGCCCCAGAGTCCTGGTCGTTGCAGTACTGATGCTCCACCGCTAAGGGGGGCTATGGTACGTCTGATGGCACTGAAGGAGTTCACCTGACCAGGTATCACAGACACCAATACACTTCACAGTCTGGCCTCCAGGGGGAGCTAAGGGTGCTATGTATTAGGCCACTCCTCACAATCTGGTAAAACTGGGGGTTAGATAGGAAGTTAGTCAGAAGCTGACTGGGTTGGAACCAGGCAACATCCTGTGGCAGAAGGTATTGCAGGGGAAGATTCAAGGGGGTCCCTGTCAGGGGTGGGATCCTGACAGAGGCCTAGCGAACAGAAAGAACGTTACGGGACCGCGCCTGCACTTCATCGCGGCCGTACCCCAAGAAAGGACAAAAAGCGAGGTTTATTGTGCTGAGTGAGAAACGAGATCAACGCAACAAGGAGAAACACCAATAGGAGTCGTGCTGTAAGACGAGGCAACATCCTACTGAGGCGCGTAGCCGGTGGCCAGAACGCTGAGGAAGTATTGAGCTCCAGGCCTTACTTCAAACCTATGACAGGACAGTCAGTTATAGGCAGGCTGTCTCACCCAAAATCACCTAAGCAGACACAGGGGGCAACATCTGGAGAGGGGCGACTCTAGGGTCCCGGAAGACCTCCGAGCCTACCCGTCATACGGGTGCGTCCTAGCCATATCATCTGGGGGACGAAACAGAACATCATAATCGAGTTGTGAGGGAACTTCAGAAACAGACACAACAGTTGTGAGGACTATCCCGTAAGCACAGCAGGGAAGGACTACAACACACAAGCGCTAGAAGGTAGGCACAGATTTCCACCTGCAAAGGGAACTCTGGAGGTGCCATCGGACCGGCTGGACTCACGCAGCCCGGTTAACCGTATTCCGGACTGAGGATCCTGAAGCCTTCAGTAAAGAGGTAAAGAGTCTGCAACCTGGTGTCCTCGTTATTTACTGCGACCGGCACCACACCACAACAGCATCACTCTCCACCTTCATTGGACGCCCCTCAGCAGGGTCACGGGCCAGGTCTAGCCACCGTGACAACCCCAGAACTGAGACACAGAGGCCCGGTACCAGGTACCCCTCGGCCCTGCGGCAGTGGGGGCGCTCCAGCGACATCTACTCTTATTCCAGGGACTGCAGAAAAAGGGGGAATTTGAGGGGAAAATGAGGTGTCATTATACCACAGCGGTGGGGGGACTGCTGTACTTGGTCCTGCCTGTGAAGCTTCAGCAGTGATAACCAACTCCACTACCATTGGGCTGGGGCATCCTGTGGAGGAAGAGTCATTGTCACTGTCTGAAAGCTGCTCAGCTTCAGGGGCAGATTCTGTTTCACTGCCGGAGCAAAGCAGGCTGGAAGCTTGCTCCGCGCTGAAACTTCTGCAGGCCATTTTATTTATTTCCTCTGCTAACCCTATCCCTAATATGTGTAACCCTAACCCTAGCCTTAACCCTTAAAATTATTTAAAAGAAATTCTAAAAAAAAAATTATTAGAAAAAAAAATATTAGAAAAAATATATATATTTTTTTAATAATCCATAGCTGGTGATGCAGGGATTACAGAGAACAAGGGTGGGTAAATAGGATGTTTGCAGACTCAGAAATTATGTTTTTTATCACTCTGACAGGGCAGCACTCCCAGAACATCTACAAGGAGTGAAGAGAGAGGTACAGCCCAAGTGCTGCAATGTTTATCAAATATTAGGGGTAGCTACTGATAAAACGTTGAATGATGAGTTTAAGCACATGGGCCAGGCAAGGTACGTGTGTGAGCTCACCTTGCCTCAGAGCCACCACCAGGTTCCAGCCATTGTCACACATGACCATGCCAGGCTGTAGGTTCAGCGGTGTCATCCAAAAATCTGACTTCTCTTTCAGAACTGTCCACAACTCTTCAGCATTGTGCAGTTTGTCACCTAAGCAGATTAGCTTCAGCACAGCCTGTTGCCGCTTGACTGACACAGTGCTGCAGTGCTTTCAGCTTCTAACTGATGTGTACATTTCAGAGATGGAGCCTGAAGAGGAGGTCCAGGAGCTGTAGACTGTGGGGGCAACCCTGACTGGGTCCCGGTTTCCACTATGTTAACCCAGTGTGCCGTCAGTGAGATGTACCATCCCTGCCCACAAGCACTTGTCCACCGGTAATGTTGTGGGACAAGTGTTGTTGTAATACCATATGGCACATCGTGAGAAATAGTGGTGCTTGGGGACCGAGTACCTTGTGACCGCTGCCGCCATCAGGTTGCGGAAAGCTTCCGTCCCAACAAGCCTAAAATTAAACATTTCGAGCACAAGTAGATGAGAAATGTTAGAAGATAGTACTGTGGCCTGTGAGGCGTTGGCTGCGTATTTCCGCTTGCGTTCCAATGATGAGGTATAGACAACTGAAGGCTGCACTGGGACAAGGATGTGGACGGGCTTGATGATGGTGCTGGTTGACTGTGGGCAACAACAGGTGCAGAGCACAAGGCATCTTCACATGCAGCGTGTACTGGGGATTGGCTTCTATGCAAAACAGTGGAAGAAGCAGTGGTGTTACCTGCAGACAGTGTTCCTGGAGCCTGAGGTTCGGCCCACAAAGTCGGGTGCTTTGCTGCCATGTGCCTGATCATGCTGGTGGTGGTTAGACTGGTAGTTTTGCTACCCCTGCTGATGCGAGCATGGCAGGTGCTGCAAATGGTCTGTTTGGGGTTATCAGCAAAGTCTTTAAAAAATAACCATTCTCGGGAAGATCTAACAGTTGGAATGACAACTTCCGTCATGTTGATGTTACAGGGAACAGATGCACGCCTTCTGTCTGTGGCCACCACACTGCTGCTTTTTCCTGCCTGTTGGGATGCTATGCCTCCTTCGCCATGTGTGGTGCTGTCATCACTCTGCATGTCCTCCTGCCAGGATGGGTCAGCTACTATGTCATCCACCACCTTGTCTTCCACATCTGAAACCTGCTCATCCTCCTGATTTTCTGGCAATTGTGTCTCATAATCGTCCATCATCGTGACACTTTCCCACCATCACCTTCGTGTAACCATGGCTGCTCAAATCTTTGGGCATCATTACATGTGATCTCATCTTGCCCCACTACAAGTTGACCGGCCAAGAGTCTGGAATCTTTAAAGGGAAAACTGAACAGCTCTTCGGAGTGTCCAAGTGAGGGATCAGTTGTCTTAGGGCTCTCGGCATGGTGGGAGGAAGGAGGATCAGGGTGAGTAATATGAGGTCCACACTCATGGCTACTCAGACTTAACCTTGTGGAAGACATGGTGGTGGTGGTTAAGTGACTGGAAGCATTATCCGCTATCCAACCAACAACTGTTTCACACTGCTCTGGCTTCAATAGTGGTGTGCTGTGGTCCCCTAGACACTGGAACAGGAAAGTCGAGTGAGAAGATGTGGGTCTTTGTTGTTGCCCACTTTCAGCTGGGCCTCGGCCCTATATATGGACTGCTGAAATATTTTAACCCCTTAATCGCATATGACGTACTATCCCGTCGAGGTGATATGAGACTTAATTCCCAGGGACAAGATAGTACATCATAGACATTCGGCCGCACTCACGGGGGGAGCGCGGCTGATTGCCGCCGGGTGTCAGCTGATTATTACAGCTGACATCGGGCACCATGTGCCAGGAGCAGTCACGGACCGCTCCTGGCACTTTAACCCTCGGAATACTGCGATCAAACATGATCGCAGCATTCCAGCCGCATAGGGAAGCATTGCGCAGGGAGGGGGCTCCCTGTGTGCTTCCCTGAGACCCTCGGAACAACACGATGTGATCGCATTGTTCAGAAGATCTCATACATCCTCCTCCCTGCAGGCCCCAGATCCAAAATTGCCACGGGGATCCTTCTGGGTCCTACAGGGAGGTGGTTTGCAAGCACCTGCTAAGAGCAGGTGCCAGCAAGCCTCTATGCAGTGCCTATCAGATCGCTAAAGTTAGGTTTGGGGCTAAAGTTAGAGTTGGGGCTAAAATAGGGTTTGGATTACATTTACGGTTGAGATTAGGGTTAGGAGTGTGGTTAGGGTTATGGTTGGGATTAGAGTTAGGGGTGTGTTGGAGATAGGGGTGTGGTTAGGGTTGGGATTAGGGTTAGAGGTGTGTTGGGTTATAGGTGTGTTAGGGTTAGGGATGTGGTTGGGATGAGGGTTAGGGGCATGTCCGGGTTAGGGGTGTGGTTACGGTAATGGTTAGGGTTGAGATTAGGGTTAGGGGTGTGTTTGGGTTAGGGTTTCAGTTAGAATTGGGGGGTTTCCACTGTTTAGGCACATCAGGGGCTATCCAAACGCGACATGGCGTACGATCTCAATTCCAGACAATTCTGCGTTGAAAAAGTAAAACAGTGCTCCATTCCTTCTGAGCTCTCCCGTGCACCCAAACAGGGGTTTACCCCAACATGTGGGGTATCACCGTACTCAGGACAAATTGGACAACAACCTTTGTGGTCCAATTTCTCCTGTTGCCCTTGGGAAAATACAAAACTGGGGGCTAAAAAATAATTTTTGTGGAAAAAAATGAGTTTTTATTTTCACGGCTCTGCGTTATAACCTGCAGTGAAACACTTGGGAGTTCAAAGTTCTCACAACACATCTACATAAGTTCCTTTGGGGGTCTAGTTTCCAATATGGAGTCACTTGTAGGGGGTTTCTACTGTTTTGGTACATCAGGGGCTCTGTAAATGCAATGTGACGCCTGCAGACCATTCCATCTAAGTCTGAACTCCAAACAGCGCTCCTTCCCATCCGAGCTCTGCCATGCACCCAAACGGTGTTTCCCCCCACTCTTGGGGTATCAGCGTACTCAGGACATATTGTACAACAACTTATGGGGTCCAATTTCTCCTGTTACCCTTGGGAAAATACAAAACCGGGGGCAAAAATATATTTTTTGTGGAAAAAAAAGAATTTTTATTTTCACGGCTCTACGTTATAAACTGTAGTGAACACTTGGAGGTTTAAAGTTCTCCCAACACATCTAGATAAGTTCCTTAGGGGGTCTTCTTTCCAAAATGGTGTCACTTGTGGGGTGTTTCAATGTTTAGTCACATCAGGGGCCTCTCCTGCCAACACCTCTAGGGGAAACCTATTGGGTGTAGAGGGTGACCTCTACAGCAGGTATCCCTGATCAGCTTCCGAACCCAGACAGACCGTTATCCTGGGAGGGTTAACTTTACTTTCCCACAAGGACCAGAACAGGGGCAAGTCTCTTCCTAGCACAGTCCTGTAAGGAAGGGTCTTTTCTACTTCCACCACATGTTTAACCTCAACACATGGAGTGGAAAAAATAACCTACTACCAGAGTTCGACGTGTATACAAATAACTCTGACTTTCCCCCCCCAGTGGGTTCTAACCTGGATATCGATGACCCGTGGGCGCGTGTCACTAGGCTACTTGAGTCAAGGAGAGCCTCAGCCGTGTGTTCATTCATGTGCACTTGGTACAGATAGGGTTCACCAGACGTCTGCGTTGTATATGGTCTGGGCATACATCAACACCTGGTAAGTAAATTCGCAGTGCATGGGTTCAACTTTCCGAGGGCAGTTGGCAGCCATATGTCCTTGCCCTTGGGACCACCAACACCTGATAGCGGTGGTACCACTATTCCCCAAGACCATTTAAGGGGAAACTGGTCTCCCTCTGAGGTACCCCCTCAATAATGGGCTTAGTTCTGACTGACCCCAGCAGAGGGTCTGGTCCCTTTTTCAGGCTCCTGGACTTGCAGGGGCTGGAATGATAACTGGGAAAAGTCCCATACAAAGTCCTGGGTGGCCACATAATGCTACATCAGGCTAACCATCTGATCTAGGTTGCCTGGGTCCCCTTGCCTACCCAGCGCTGTATGTCCACTAGCAGATTTTGCACCAACCAGTTGACTATTATCCTCTCTACCATCTGGGCTGGGCTCAAGGTCTCAGGCTGGAGCCATTTTTTAATAACTGCAACAAGTCATACCCCTGAGACCTAACGAGTCGAGTCTCCACAAAGGACCACTGGTACACTCGTTGCACCTGTACTTGCGTATTAACCCTTAAAGATCTCACCATTGAGTTTCCCATAGTTCTGGGCATCCACCCCTCTTTTAGTTGTCTCCCATCAGGAATGGGGACAACACTTCAGCCCACTTGGAAATCGATGAGCTCTCCACTCCTCTGTGCATTTAAACATGGTGAGGAAAGCTTCCACATCATCCTCCGGACTCATCTTCCTCAGTGATGACTTGACTTTGTCTCTGGCCTCAGAATGACCATGGTCAATGGTGGGAGCGTCACTCACAGGGCCGCAATTTGTTGCAGAATAAGGTTGTTAGGTTGCAGTTAAAAAATAAATAAATAAATAAATAATTGAGCTTGACTTGACTTGGTACACATGCAGCACATAAACGCATGTTCATATTGGCCATAAAACATGTAAAACCTAAAAGAGAAAAAATGAGCAAAAACACTACTGTAACTAAGTAAAAAGCAAAAAGTGCATCTAAATAACAGAGTTTTTAGTAATACGTTTTTTTGATCAAAAATAGCATAAAAGCCATCCCACCACGACAAGGTAACTCTGATTGGGACAGTCCTACACTGTCTTATATTAAAAACCTTACCATTTGTTAATGTTGACCTCAGTGTATGAATAACGGTGCTATTTTTGCCAACTCAAGTCAAGCTCAATTTTTGTGTTTTTTTTCTTTGTTTTATTGTGTTCTGTGCAAGCCGGTGTGTGGCCTCCCTTTTCTGAGCTGGAGATTGTATATAAAGAGTCCCCAGACTGGTGTTCCACTGGTTTGACCCAGTCCTTTTGTGTGCCCTTAATCATACTCTGAGGTCAACATTGACACAAGGTAAGGTTTTTAATATTAGACAATATAAGACTGTCTCAATCAGAGTTACCTTGTCATGGTGGGATGGCTTTTAAGCTATTTTTGCTCAAAAACAGTATTACTAAAAACTCTGTTATTTAGATGCACTTTTTGCTTTTTACTTAGTTACAGCAGGGTTTTTGCTCATTTTTTTCTCTGTAGGCTTTATTTGTTAGTTCACTGTTGCTGGTACAGCTGCTACTGTTGCTGCTGCTGTTGTTGCTACTGCTGATGTTGCTGGTGCTGCTCCTGCTGTTGCTGCTGAACTACAGCTGCTGCATGTGTTGCTTCTCTTTTTGCTGGTGCGAATGCTGGTGCTGCTCATGCTGTTTTTGCTGTGAAACTGCAGCTGCTGTTGGGTGAGGACAAACAACTTCAGTATTTCCTCCATCTTGCCAGCAGTAATATGCTGTATCATTGCAGGCTTCACTACTCGCAAGCAGTTTTCTTTGGAGGATGCCTTAGTTCACACTGCGCACATTCTCTACCATATGTAAGGCAGTGGCTTTCACAACAGTGAGGTTATAAGGTAGTGACCCAAGATAGTTCAACTCAAATGTCTTTACTTTGGCAACTTATGAAAATAAACTCAAATTATATCCTCCGGTTAGCAGCCATATTGTCCGTAACAGTCCATGTCAATCTTTTGCCATGGGTGAAGCAACGGCTTTGCTCTCTTTGTTGCTGACCTGTGTTCAGTCTCGCACAGACCTGACTCACACAGAGATCCTGCTCTGTTCCTTGCAAACCAAAAACTGACACACCCAAACTCAAACTGAAAGTTAAAATGGGAATTGTGGACATGGGCCACTCCCAAAACTGAAAGTGGAGGGTGAGATCCATCCCATTACCATCCTACATATCTCTCCGAAAATAAAAGCCCATATCAGGTTTTTCTAAATCTGACCTGGTAATAAACATGAGCAAAACAAGGCACACACAAGTACAAGAGGAGAAAGGACCCTTCCCGCGAGTGCTGTCTACGGCGGATGGGTGAGGATACAATAGGAGAGGGTAGAGTTGGTCATGCAGCAGTTCAGCAGACAGATGATCGCTGCAGGTTGTAGGCTTGTCAGAAGAGGTGGGTCTTCAGGTTCCTTTTGAAGGTTTCCATGGTAGGCGAGAGCCTGATGTGTTGATGTAGAGAGTGCCAGAGTATTGGGGAAGCACGGGAGAAGTCTTGTATGCGGTTGTGGGAGGAAGAGATGAGAGAGGAGTAGAGAAGGAGATCATGAGAGGATCAAGGGTTGCATATTAGGATGTACAGGGAGACCATGTCACAGATGTATGGAGGAGACAGGTTGTGGATGGCTTTGCATGTCATTGTTAGTGGTTGGAACTGTAGCCTCTGGGCAATAGGAAGCCTATGATGGGCCAGGCAGAGAGGAGAGGCTGGGGAATAGTGGGGAGATAGGTGGATTAGTCAGCAGCAGAGTTTAGGATGGATTGGAGTGGTGCTAGAGTGCTAGAGGGGAGGCCAGAGAGTAGGAGGTTGCAGTAGTCAAGGCAGGAGATAAGGGTGTGCACTAGTGTTTTTGTGGTCTCGTGGTCAAGGAATTTGCGGATCCAGGAAATATTTTTGAGTTTGAGATGGCAGGAGGAGGCAAGGGCTTGGATATGTGGCTTGAAAGAGAGGGCAGAGTCAAGGATCACCCCGAGGCACCGAACATGCGGGACTGGGGAAAGTGAGCAGCCATTGACATTGATGGATAGGTCTGGTGGAGGGGTAGAGTGAGATGGGGAAAGATGATGAATTCTGTTTTGTCCATGTTCAGTTTTAGAAAGTGAGCAGCAAAGAAGGCCGAGATAGCAGACAGACAGTGTGGGATTTTGGTGAGTAAGAAGGTGAGGTAAGGTTTGGATAGGTAGATCTGCATGTCATTGGCATAGAGATGATACTGCAAATCGTGGGATTCTATGAGCTGTCCCAGGCCAAAGGTGTAGATGGAGAAGAGTAGGGGTCCTAGAACTGAGCCTTGAGGAACACCGACAGAAAAGGGGCGAGGTGAGGAGGTGGTGTAGGAGAGGGAGACTGAATGTTTGGTCTGTTAGATATGATGAGATCCAGGATAGGGCCAAGTCTGTGATGCCAATAGATGATAGAATATGTAGCAGGAGGGAATGGTCCAACAGTGTCAAAGGCAGAAGACAGGTCCAGGAGATGGAGGAAAGAGTAGTGTTGCTTGCTCTTGGCAGTTAGTTGGTCATTGGTGACTTTAGTTAGGGCAGTTTCAGTTGAATGATGGGGTCTGAAGCCAGATTGTAACTGGTCAAAGAGGGAGCAGGAGGAGAGGTGGGAGGACAGTTCAAGATGGACATGCTGTTATTATTAAGATTCCCTTATACACAATATATTTAACTTTTTCATGTTTTTCACTATTAAATACAAGGGCTGGTTAACGGGGACATGGATACATTTTCTAGCTACATTTAGATGTCATTGAGAAAGTCATTTTTTTTCTACCAAGCCTATACAATTTTAAATGTATGCAGATAAAATCAGTAAATCTATGCACTAGATCTTATGAATAGCTCTGCTCAGCAGTGTCTTCTCCTTATACAGTTTAATCTGCTATTTTTATAGCTTTCCTTACAGGCAAATGCCTATGAATAGATGTATGACATGTATTTGTGCTGCATAAACTGGAGTGTTTTACAAAGGAAGCTAGTATCCTCACAAGAAAAAAGATGACAGTTTTAGTAGCAAGAAATGAAGAATACAGAGATGTGAAAGTATCAAAGTATAGTAGGATCTGTACATTTTTAATGCAGATGATACTGCAGGATTTGGAACAGGACTAACTTTGTTATGGAAAATTACTGAAAAACGCTGTTTGCTGTTAGTTATTGCATCTACTTCTAAAAATCCAAGCCAAATACTATTTGCATTGGAAACAGTTAAGATAGAATTGTACATTTAGCAATGCTGAGCTTAGGATATCACTCTTTTTTTCCAAATCAGATTATTAATTCCATGCTTACGAGTCTGGGTGCTTCTTGATGGTCTGGTCAAACATATAAATTACAAATATAAATATACTCTTAAACAAAGAAATGTGCTTCTAGGACTGATATGCCGTAAGGAAAAAAAAGAGGATGTTTAATTCCATTATTAATAAGGGATATTTAGAAACAATGACTTTCAGTTGCATGAGCAAATTTTATCTGCAATGATGAATCTGGATAATTTAAAGACTGTCCATCTCTGTATATAATTTTATTTAATTGCTCCAATGTATGTAAGATGATACATGATGTAAGTTTGTAAATAATAATATTGATGATATTAAATAATATATACTGTCCAATGATTTTTTTACAGGTCCAATAGAGACCTACAGTAAATTAATTACTGTATATTCAGAATTGTATGAGATTCAGAATATCCCACCAACGGAATTTTGTAACTAAGGCTGGTTTCACACTTGCGTTTTGATCTGCAGCGTTTTAGCGCTTAAAAACGCATGCGTTTTTTTTCTATACTTAACATTAAAAAACGCATGCATTTTTTAGCGTGCGTTTTGACGCGTTTTCGGCAACGCATACGTTTTTTGACACGTGCGTTCAGTTGCAGAAATGCAACCTGTAGTAATTTCTAGCGGCATTTTTTTGCCGCAAAAAAACGCATGCGTTTATTCGCGGCAAAAAAAGTATTGCTGTCTATGTAAACGCATGCGTTTTTAAGCACATGTGTTTGCTTGCATTAAAAACGCATGCGTTTTTTTAGAAAAACACAAGAAAACACAAGAAAAAACAAGAAAACCCTAACCCTAACCCTAACCCTAGGGTTACTAGGGATCCTAACCCTAACCCTAACCCTAACCCTAAGTTTAGGATCCCTAGTAACCCTAGGGATCCTAACCCTAACCCTAACCCTAACCCTAGGGATCCTAGGGTTAGGATCCTAACCCTTAGGGTTAGGATTAGGGTTAGGGTTAGGATCGCTAGGGTTAGGGTTAGGGTTAGGGTTAGAGTTAGGGTTAGGGTTAGGGTTAGGATCCCTAGGGTTAGGGTTAGGGTTAGGGTTAGGATCCCTAGGGTTACTAGGGATCCTAACCATAACCCTAACCCTAGGGATCCTAACCCTAACCCTTAGGGTTAGGATCCTAACCCTTAGGGTTAGGGTTAGGGTTAGGATCCCTAGGGTTAGGGTTAGGGTTAGGGTCCCTAGGGTTACTAGGGACCCTAACCCTAACCCTAACCCTAGCTATTTCTGTTTATAGAGGGTTTTCTAGTTGATTTTGATGATTGGCAGCTGTCACACACTTCTCAGCATGTGTTTAAAAAACGCAAACGCAGGAAAAAAAATGCATGTAAACGCGGCAAAATGCCGGGGTTTTTTTGCATGCAAAAATGCATGCGTCTAAAAAACGTGGCGTTTTGCCGCGTTTACATGCGTTTTTTCACCACCTGCGGTTTTTTTTAAAACGCTGCAGATCAAAACGCAAGTGTGAAACCAGCCTAATGATGAATAAATGTTTTCACTTTGAGCCATATCTATATCCAGAAACATTTATACATAAGCAATGACTGTGTTTTTTTAGTCATATTCATATAGCTGCATATTTACTAAACATCATATTTGTAATGTCAGACACAGCATTAGTTAAAGCAAATTTCCATTTATATATATTTACGTGACCTTGAATGAAGCAGTAGTGACCTAAAATTAATCCTTGGTTTACTTTGTAAAATTAGAGAAATGGAAAATGATCCACTATAAAATTAAAATATATGTTACTAAATGAATAAAATGTAATACCTTAATTAGAATAATTCAAGATTTTTTCATCCTATGCCTTTAATTAAAGGTGTCTGTAAGCACAAGTTTACACTTCAAAATAACCACATGACCTTGTAGGATACGGAGAAACAATAAAAATATAAATAATTAATTTTACTTTGTAAATCCTTTCTTCAATTGCTCCAAAAAAGAACTTTTTTAAAAAAAGCTAATTAAAATGCTCAGTGTTAAATGCCTCCATGCACTGAACCACTAACTCATTTGGTCTGCTGTCTCTCTCCTTAAATGTTGATTGACAGCTCTTTCTTGTCCAGAGCCAGCACCATCTTAATGTAAAACTCTGATACACAAAGTCACACTGGCGCTTAAACTGAATGAACTAATGTGGGAAAGCCGCTGACACCTTGGCAGGTGGCATGTGCAGCCCTGCCTAAAGAGCAATAAACCAAAATTGAAAATAAATTAAGGTGCCACGCTAGAAAACAAAATAGGACTGGTGCTGCACGATCTGCCTCCGTGCAATGTAGCTGGTGAAGGTAAAAAAGGCACTTGCTGGTGCGTGCCTGAAATTGTCATTTTCCAATAGTTCAATCAATGCTGGTGAGGTAGATCTTCTGCTTACAGTCCAGAATGTGGGAGTGTCCTCCCACTAGCAAAAGAATCCACCTCACGCTCGTACCTACATTGTCCAGCTGTGGGCCTCGGCCAAATGGTTCCACCATGTAGTGGCGTAGCAAGCGGGGGGCGTGGTATGGCGGTGACTTCACCTGCCCATACTGACGGACACAAAAAGGACCCAAATCTGACTCGTTTTGAGGGACCGTCCCCCTTTCTCAAGGCCTCTTTCTTGAGAAAGAGGGATGGGTCCCTCGAATTGCGTCGGGATTGGCCCCTGTTTGTGTCTGTCAGTATGGGCAGGTGATGTCACTGCTAAACCATGCCCCCCACTCGCTATGCCACTACACGGTGGAGCCATTTGGCCGAGGCTCACAGCCGGAAAACTTAGGTATGAGCGTGAGGGGGATTCTTTTGCTAGCGGGAAGATGCTCCCTCTTTCTGGAATGTAAGCAGAAGATCTACCTCACCAGCATAGATTGAACTATTGGAAAACAACAATTTCCGGCATGCACCAGTAAGTGCCTTTTTTACTTTCACCAGCTACATTGCATGGAAGCAGATCTTGCAGCACCAGTCCCATTTTGTTTTCTAGCATGACACCTTAATTTATTTTAATGTAAACCTCACTGTTACTATGCGGTATTAACTGCTCAGTACACTCTTTTCTCTCTGTTGCCATTGGGGTATAGTTGTGCAATGAGTGATGTCAGCAGAGAAGAGAGAGTAATTTGTGCAAAAAATCCTACACAGGAACAATGTAGACAAACTGCAGTCTTAGAGGAGAGAGTGATGTGCACAATTGCTCTTGCTCTTACAAAAGATCAGTGCACAGATGCTGGAGGCTTATCTTCATAAAAGTTCAAGCTGGAGTTGAATAACAAAGGTTGATCATCTGAGAAGTCTGGGATCTAGCTGTGTAGCAACTATTATCAGCAGACAAAAGTTATGTGTGTGCTTCTGCACAAGAATGCATTCCTGTAGCTTATATTCAAAGTATAAAACAGATAATGAACTTATCAGCACTGCTGCATTTGAGGATATGATGTGAAGGTATAGGATCCCATATCTGATGGTTAGTGTCAGAAAAAAGGAAGAAGTTCTGATTACTTTAGTTACACATACAGAGCTCTCAGCTGCAGTTTCCTCTGCCTGCCAGCAGAAGGCTGGAATTCTAAGCCACTCTCCCTCCCTCCCCCCTGCTATATGGTTGTAATGTGAGACCAGCGGGCCAGCAACACTCACTGGAATCGCTGAAGAATTTTTATGGCTCTGAGCTGCGAATGCCAGTCTCTCCCTCAACCCCTCATTCCCCCGCCCGCCTGATACTAGATAAAACTGGCACGGCCATTTCCAAATTGCATGGGACTCTTTGTTCTTTTAAAGTTATGTATAATGGCACCGATCAGGGCTAGATATATAAGGATTATATATTCCGGATGTCCACCGAGAGATCTATAGCTCACTGGCATCACTAGGAGCTAAATCCAATGAGTTGCAAGGAGCAGATTTCTCCATAAGCAGGTCATGTACCTACACCGTGTTTATACTTAAAAGAACCTCGCTGACGTGATGAACATCCTGATCATTGTGTCATTCTTATGTGAGGTTCATAAAGCAAGTTATGTATAGAATGGTTTGCCATAGCTCTAAGAAAGGGGAGGATTCAGCCTCTGAGTGAGGTCACCACAGGGGGAGTGCCTTGGTTTTGGGCTAGGAGATAAGTGAGTGAGACATCAGTCTTCACTAGTCTTTTTGTCCTGGGTCTAGCTGTGAGACAGATGTGTGATGTATCTAGATGTGTGCCCCTCCCCCACAGCCACACGGTCAGCCATAAGATTAAATTATCTGAACGAAATTATCTGAACGAAAGTGTTTTTTCAACTGTAATCCCATTTTATTTGTAATTGTGCTGCACATATGATTCTTGTCTACTTTTCTAATACCTTTTTATACTTCTGTAAACACTACCTACCTTTTTGGAGTAAAATATATAAAATTACTAGTTTTGTTTCTCCTTGCTCTATAATGAACTGTCACGTCCTCTGAATTGAATTACGCTACTAATCCAGGTTGTCTCCGGCCCCGTTATTAATTAAGAAAACAGAGCTAGTGGCAGCGGATTAGTCCTGTGCGTTTGGGAGGCTTTATAGCGACTGACAGCGTTGATAATTATTGTTACCACCTGAGTGGGAGTAGTTATATCACCCTAGCTGCAGTGTGCCCATTAGCCAGTACAAAGTAAGGCAGCCTTTCTGGTGACCTAATCCTAGGTGCAGAACCCTGTCTGACCTTAGGGTAAGGGGGCGCCAGAAAGCTGCAAGTTCCAAACCGGAACTGGGAAATGGGATGTAGATAAATCCCCTTCAGAAAGTAACCAGGGGCAATCAAACATCACCGGTTCATGACAAATTGGTGTGAGCTGTGGGGAAGATAAAGATATCCTCCCCGTGAACATGACAGTTGGTCTCGTAGTTGAAGTCGGTCAACAATCTCTATTGACATCATATGCATATAGTAGAAATTAAGGATTGGAGATAGTATGAAGTTGAATGCTATCTCCTTATTTTCTATTAAGAGCGCTTGCTCAGAACAATCCTCAAAATTTGCTGTACAATTTCTCCTGCATATACAAATACTCAATATGTGGACAATATGTGGAGGAAAACTACTGTTTGGAAGCACAGCAGGGTTCGGAAGGGAAGCAGCGTGATGTGACTTTTTGAACTCAAAATTTGCTGGAATCATTAGAGGACGCCATGTAACGTTTGAAGAACCCTTGATGTACCTAAACAGTAGAAACCCCTCATAAGTGACAATATTTTGGAACCTGTACTACTCAAGGAATATATCTAGATGTGTGGTGAGCACCTTGAACCCCGAGGTTCCTCACAGAAGTTTATTACAGTAAGCTGTGAAAATAAAAAATATCCAATTTTTCCCACAATAAAAGTTATTTTAGCCCCAAATTTTGCATTTTGATAAGGGTACCAGAAGAAATTTCACCATACAATTTGCTGTGCAATCTCTCCTTTGTACACCAATATCCCATATAGTGAGGAAAACTATTATTTGGAAGTACGGCAGGGCTTGGAAGGAACGAAGCACCATTTTACTTTTTGAATGCCAAATTGACAGGAATCATTATAGGAAACCATGTCGGCTTTGGAGAGCCCCTGATGTGCCTAAAATGTTGAAACCTCCCACAACCGATGCCATTTTGGAACCTAAACCCCTCAACAAATTTATGTAGATGTGTGGTGAGCACATTGAACCCTCAGGTGCTTCACAGAAGTTTAATGTAAAAATTAAAAAATAAATTTTTCACACAGAATGTTGACTTTACCCTAATTTTTTTTTTTCAAAAAGATAACAAGTGCAAAATGGGACATACAATTTGTTGTACAATTTCTCGTGAATACACTGATACTCCATATGTGGGCGAAAACTACTTTGAAGGCACGTTGCAAGGCTCAGAAGAGAAAAAGTGCCATATTGGAGTACAGATTTTGCTGGAATGGTTTGAGTGTGCCATGTCACAGTGGCAGAACAGCAGAAACCCCCATAAGTGATGTAATTTTACAAACCACCCTTCTCAATTAATTCATCTAGGGGTGCAGTGAGCAGGGCACTTTGACACCACATGTGCTTCAAAGAAATGTATACCATTGGACAGTGAAGAAAGAATAATTACATTTGTACAGCTAAAAAGTAGTTTTAGCCTCAAAATTAAAATTTTTATAAGGGCTAATAGGAAAAATGAGCCTCTCAATTTGCTGTGCAAATTCTCCTGAGTATGCCAATACCCTACATGTAATTGGGAACTACTTTTGCGACACAGTGCAAAACTCAGAGGGGAAGGAGTGCCATCATTATGTGCAGATTTTACTGTTATGGTTTGTGGTGTCATGACTCACTGGGAGAGCCTCTGAGGAGCCAGAACTGCAAAATCCCTCCATAAGTGACCTTATATTACAAGCAACACCTCTCAATGAATTAACCCCTTCCTGCCCTGTGACACAGTGTATGCGTCATGAAAGTCGGTGCCAATCCGACCTGTGACGCATATGCTGTGTCACAGAATGACCGCGTTCCTGCAGGCCGGGTGAAAGGGTTAACTCCAATTTCACCCAACCTACAGGAACAGGGGGAGTGGTACTTCAGCCCAGGGGGGGTGGCTTTGCCCTCCCCATGGCTACGATTGCTCTGATTGGCTGTTGAAAGTGAAACAGCCAATCAGAGCAATCTGTAATATTTCACCTATGAAAATTGGTGAAATATTACAATCCAGCCATGGCCGATGCTGCAATAGCATCGGCCATGGCTGGAGACCCCGATCTGGCCCCCTAACCGACTGACGGCGGCGATCTGGTTAGGGTTAGAATTAGGGTTAGGGTTAGAATTAGGGTTGGGGTTAGCATTAGGGTTAGAATTAGGGTTAGAATTAGGGTTAGGGTTGCAATTAGGGTTAGGGTTACAATTAGGGTTAAGGTTACAATTAGGGCTAGGGTTGGAAGTAGGGTTAAAATTAGGCTATGTGCACACGGTGCGGATTTGGCTGCGGATCCACAGCGGATTGGTCACTGCGGATTCGCAGCAGTTTTCCATCACGTTTACAGTACCACGTAAACCTATGGAAAACCAAATCCGCTGTGCCCATGGTGCGGAAAATACAGCGCGGAAACGCTGCATTGTATTTTCTGCAGCATGTCAATTCTTTGTGCGGATTCCGCAGCGTTTCACACCTGCTCCATAATAGGAATCCGCAGGTGAAATTCAAACAAAAAACACTGGAAATCCGCCATATATCCGCAGGTAAAGCGCAGTGCGTTTTACCTGCAGATTTTTCAAAAACGGTGTGAAAAATCCGCACACAAATCCGCAACGTGGGCACATAGCCTTAGGGTTAGGGTTGGAATTAGAGTTAGGGTTGGAATTAGGGTTAAGACTAGGGTTAGGGGTGTGTTGGGGTTAGGGTTGTGGTTAGGGCAGGGATTAGGGTTAGGGGTGTGTTGGGGTTAGTGATGGAGTTAGAATTGAGTGGTTTCCACTGTTTAGGCACATCAGGGGGTCTCCAAACTCGACATGGCGCCACCATTGATTCCAGCCAATCTTGCGTTGAAAAAGTCAAATGGTGCTCTCTCCCTTCCGAGCCCCGACGTGTGCCCAAACAGTGGTTTACCCCCACATAAGGGGTACCAGCATACTCAGGAGAAACTGGACAACAAGTTTTGGGGTCCAATTTCTCCTGTAACCCTTGGGAAAATAAAAAATTGCGGGCTAAAAAATTATTTTTGAGGAAAGAAAAATCATTTTTTATTTTCACGGCTCTGCATTATAAACTTCTGTGAAGCACTTGGGGGTTCAAAGTACTCACCACACATCTAGATAAGTTCGTTTTGGGGTCTAGTTTCCAAAATGGGGTCACTTGTGGGGGGATTTCTACTGTTTAGGCACATCAGGGGCTCTGCAAACGCAATGTGATGCCCGCAGAGCTTTCCATCAAAGTCTGCATTTCAAAACGTCACTACTTCACTTCCGAGCCCCGGCATGTGCCCAAACAGTGGTTTACCCCCACATATGGGGTATCAGTGTACTCATGAGAAACTGGTCAACAACTTTTGCTGTCAAATTTCTTCTATTACCCTTGGGAAAATAAAAAATTGTGGGCTAAAAAATCAATTTTGAGAAAATAAAAATTATTTTTTATTTTCATGGCTCTGCGTTATAAACTTCTGTAAAGCACTTGGGGGTTCAAAGTGCTCACCACACATCTAGATTAGTTCCTTGGCAGGTCTAGTTTCCAAAATGGGGTCACTTGTGGGGGAGCTCCAATGTTTAGGCACACAGGGGCTCTCCAAATGCGACATGGTGTCCGCTAGTGATTGGAGCTAATTTTCCATTCAAAAAGCCAAATGGCATGCCTTCCCTTCCGAGCCCTGCCGTGCGCCCAAACAGTGGTTTACCCCCATATATTGGGTATCAGCGTACTCAGGACAAACTGGACAACAACATTTGCGGTCCAAAGTCTCCTGTTACCCTTGGGAAAATAAAAAATTCTGGGATAAAAATAATTTTTGAGGAAAGAAAAATTATTTTTTATTTTCGCGGCTCTGCGTTACAAACTTCTGTGAAGCACCTGGGGGTTTAAAGTGCTCACTATGCATCTAGATATGTTCCTTGGGGGGTCTAGTTTCCAAAATGGGGTCACTTGTGGAGGAGCTCCAATGTTTAGGCACACAGGGGCTCTCCAAACGTGACATGGTGTCCGCTAACGATTGGAGCTAATTTTCCATTCAAAAAGTCAAATGGTGCTCCTTCCCTTCCAAGCCTTGCCGTGTGCCCAAACAGTGGTTTACCCCCACATATGAGGTATCAGCGTACTCAGAAGAAATTGCCCAACAAATTTTATGATCCATTTTATCCTGTTGCCCATGTGAAAATGAAAAAATTGAGGCTAAAATATTTTTTTGTGAAAAAAAGTACTTTTTCATTTTTACGGATCAATTTGTGAAGCACCTGAGGGTTTAAAGTGCTGACTATGCATCTAGATAAGTTCCTTGGGGCATCTAGTTTCAAAAATGGGGTCACTTGTGGGGGAGCTCCAATGTTTAGGCACACTGGGGCTCTCCAAACGCGACATGGTGTCCGCTAAAGATTGGAGCCAATTTTTCATTCAAAAAGTCAAATGGCGAACTTCCGGGAGGCGGAGCTTGTGTATGGCCGCTTTTTACCAGAGCTCCTGGACCGAGGGCGCAGAATATCTATTATAGCGCCAGATTCTCTTACTGAATCCAGGATAGGGACCGGACAAGGGACACCCACTGAAGTCCCGGCTCTCCGGATTCCCCGGGAGTCACCAGGTGCAATCAGCACCACATACCCCATACCTCATAGCACGCGGCACCGCTCCTTTCCAGTGACCGGAGGTGGTGAAGAATACCGGAGGAGAGGGGGCGATCTCCGCATAGCGGTACTGACCACCGCCAGGAGAAAGAGAGCAGGAATCACCGGCGAAGATCCGAGGCGCCCCGGGAGGGTAAGCGGCGTCACAGGTGTGCAGGAAGATCTGCGCGGGAAGAGGAAGTGAGCCGGCGCCATCTTGTCAGACAGCGTGCAGGTCCTCACTGCATGTCACACACCGCTGGAAGGGAGAGGAAAGCCAGGCTGCAATTGCCGCCGCTGTGACAAGGTGAGCGGCACAAGAGACACTTATTACCCAGGCACTGGGGAGGTGGGAGACGGCTGTAGGACCCAGATTGGCCCTCCACACTGCAAGCAATACCTCTTTGGAGACTCACTGGAGAACATAGTGCTAGTGCAGGAAAAGGAGAGTAGTGTTCCTGATCCCAGATAATCATAACATCGGTCGGGGTGTGAAGTGTGGGGAGAGACATTTCTACAAGCTTGTGGAAAGCACACCTGGTATCGGTAACAGTCTGCTGGGAAGTCTGCATAACTGCGCAGCTGGGGCTCTGTACTGGCTCAAGCCACAGCCTTATATTGTCTGAAGTGTACATGCAACATCTTTGTGAAAGGCACTTTTAATTCTTCTGGCATAATTATTGCAAAGTCATAAGTGAAAGCCCACCCAGGGCAATAACCTAAAAGACATCCAAATCTATCCCTAGATGTAATTACTACGTATAACGACATCACTGACAACTTTACTAACTACCTTAGGCATCCATCTCATCATGGACAAATTTGTGGGTAAAAATGCCAAGTCTGGCAGAAGCTCCACACGTAACCAGGCTGGCACATCTCCTGTGTCACAAAAAGCCGATATCAATACAGAAAGCCCACAGTCCATTGCAACTGCTATCATAGAACGGCTGATGCCTGAGATAGACAATCGCTTGGCAGCTTTCCAAACTTCATTGGACACAATAGTTTCACAAGTTAACACCCAGGGCGCACGCATAGCAGAAGTGGAACAAAGAATATCAGACCTGGAGGACTCTACCATGACCCTCAAAGACAAACTAGATGACAAAGAAAAGGTTATTTTAGATCTTCTGGACAAAGTAGATGACCTTGAAAATAGGTCTCGCCGCAATAATTTGAGACTTATAGGCCTCCCAGAGTCTATTCCCCCCTTGGAGCTAGTAAAAATTACATCTGAGTGGCTGCCTAAAGCTCTTGGGGTACTACCAACTTCGGGTGTAATGGCTGTTGAGAGAGCACACAGGTTGGGACCCCCGAGGGGAGGAGAGGGCGACAGACCACGTCCAGTTATCTTTAAAATTCTGGACTTTCAAGATAAAGCTCGCATCTTGGCAGCATATAGGAAACAACGCACCTTGCTGTATGAGAACCACAAACTACTTTTGTTCCAAGACTACTCGGCCGCAATGGCAGCCAAACGTAAAGCCTTCAACCCTGCTTGTAAAATTTTGGTGGATAAAAACATTCGCTTTAGCCTGCAATATCCCTCGATTCTGCGTTTTGTCATGGAGGGTAAAAATCGGTCCTTTAGTGACCCAGGAAAGGCTCTGGAATTTCTTCAGGAAACACCCCGGGCTCATTCTAACTCTGACAAATCCTGAATAAGAAGAGCTGCTCTAATTTGTCATTATTAAGTGATGTCGTGTTTATGCCAATACTCTTTTGCCCTTAGGCGGCATGTTTATTTTCTATGCTATGCTCACTCTTAGGTTGAGTACATCTGTTATAGTTATAAAGTTTAATTGGGGGGGGGAATTGGGGGGTGGGGAGTTGGGAGGGGGGGAGAGGCTCTGCTTGCGCATACTTAATTCTCAGGTTCTGGGAGGTCTCGCACTCACTCGCTGGGATGGGTGGGGATCTCACTTACAGCTTCTGCAGGTGGGTCTGGTGGTCACCCGAAAAGGGATAGGTTAATGACTGACCAGGCAGGCACTAAAGATACCACTATCCGCTCCTTACAATGGTGCTCATGGAATGTCAATGGACTGAACTCCCCAGTTAAGAGGAAAAAGGTCTTAAATTTTTTACAAAAACAAAACTTTCACATCATTTTCCTACAAGAAACACATTGGGTCAGGGGCAATCACCCCTCTCTGTTAAGTAGAAAATACACACTTTGTGCCGAGGCTTCATACACAAAAAAGCAGCGAGGAGTGGCTGTACTGATATACAATGGCCTCAGTTACGAGATACTTGACACCTTAGAAGACCCTCAGGGAAGATTCCTCTTGGTTAAAATTGTGATTGAGGGTATGTGTTTTAGTTTGGTTAACATCTATGCCCCAAACACGCCTGAGATTCAGTTTCAGGTCAAACTGAGAGAGAGGTTGGCAGGGTGGGACACGTCAAGGGTGGTCATGGGAGGCGACTTCAACGAGGTAGCAGACATCTCCATGGATAGATCCAACCCTAAAGATACTCATCGACCGGTGCAGGGGAGTAGTATTCAATCTTTAATAGATCACTTTGACTTGATTGACATATGGAGACTACAACACCCCTTGGAAAGGGACTATTCTCACTACTCCCATGTCCATGATTCACACGCCAGGATTGATTGCTGGTTGTTACATGAGTCATTGGTGCCCCTAGTAACTCAATCTAATATACAAAATATTCATATTTCAGATCATGCCCCGGTGACGTTCCAATCCAAATTAACATCTCCAATCCACCAGGAGAGGAGGTGGCGTTTCCCCTCTTACCTATATCATTCAGATGATTTTAAAAAATATTTGCAGATGTCTTGGGGAGAATATAAAAACGATAATCAAGTCCATTGTGATAACGCACATCTGTTTTGGATGGCCTCTAAGGCCGTGCTGAGGGGTAAAATTATCTCTTATGTTAGCCATAAAAGGAAAGAAATTATGAAAAGAGCATTGGAAACACAAAAATCAGTAACCCAAGCCTACAAAGATTTTAAACTAAATAATAACCCACTGACAAAAGAAAAATTTTTGAGGGCAAAGGAGGAGGCGGATACCCTGGCCCATGAGATGGCTATGTTCAACTTGGACTATCAAAAACAAAAATATTTTAAATGGGGTAACAGACCAGGGAAAGTATTGGCGTCTCTTAAAAGACCTTATAGGAAAGCGACGAAAATATATAAAATACAACAACGCAACGGTCAAACTTTAACTAATAATGAAGAGATAGTGGATGAATTCCGTTCCTTTTTCGGCGAGTTATATAGGTCAGAGGCGGGAGGAGGAGGAGGGAGCGAGGAATTCCTTAAAAATCACCTTGCTCCGGCGCTCACGGAAGGAGAGAGGGAAACCATTAACTCCCCTATTACACCCTCAGAAATTTTACAGACTTTAACTAAACTTAAACTCTCCAAAGCACCAGGCCCAGACGGGTTCAGCAATGAACATTATAAGATTCTAGGAACACATATAGCTCCTCATTTGAGTGAGTTATTTAACAATATAGTTGAATCTGGCCACTTACCAGACCGGTTCAACGAGGCGGTGGTTATTGTTCTCCCAAAGCCAGGTAAAGACCACACTCAGGTTGAAGGATATAGACCTATCTCGTTATTAAATTCGGACTTTAAAATTTTTACAAAAATCCTGGCAGATAGACTACAGAAAATAATCCCAAATTTGATCTCGCCTCAACAAACTGGATTCATCCACGGAAAATCCATCACATACAATATTAGGACAGCTTTGAGTGCCATATCTTATAGTAGAGTACACAAAAGGATGAAAACTATCGTGGTTAGCCTTGACGCTGACAAGGCGTTCGATAGGGTAGCATGGGATTATCTATACGATCTGCTATCTTTCCGAGAGTTTGGTCCATGGTTTTGTGAAGCTGTCAAATCAATTTACAGACAGCCACTGTCCAGGATGTCCGTGAACAATGTTTTATCTAGACCCTTTGAGATTCAGCGGGGAACACGCCAGGGCTGCCCTCTGTCCCCACTTTTATTTAACATAGCACTAGACCCCCTCTTAAGAACACTACAGAACGAGGCAGCTTTCGAAGGGGTGAGGGTGGGAGCTACATCCATAAAGATCTCAGCCTTTGCTGACGATGTTCTTTTATTTATTGCCAACCCAGAAAAAGCAATCCCGGCCATTATGCAAATTCTAGAGAGTTTCGGCAGATGTTCTGGATTTAGGGTCAACCATGGTAAATCTGAGGCCCTGGCGGTTTTTAGATCTGGGAGGCTGGGTGACCCCTCATTCCCGTTCCACTGGTGTCGGGATTCTATCAAATACTTGGGGATTCGGTTGCCTGCAGACCCATCTATTTTATATAGAGCTAATTACAAACCACTAATCTCCTCCATAGTTGACCTTCTCCATTCATGGAAACACTTCACATTGTCGTTTTCTGGTAGATGCCATTTAATTAAAATGATAGTGTTTCCTAAATTGCTATACGCCTTTCAGACGTTGCCCCTTCTCCTGACTCGATCGGATCTGGATTTATTGAACCTAAACTTTCGTAAATTCATTTGGGGGTTTGGAGGTAGATCACGTATAAGTCTTGCAAGATTACAGGCGACGAGATTGGAGGGTGGTGTTAATTTTCCTGATTTGGGAAGATATAACTTAGCGGCTAATCTTAGATATGCAGTTGATTGGATTAGGGGTGTCTCACACTTTGCAAATGTTGAACTTGAGCAACAATTCTTCCCACATATCTTGTTACCGGCTCTGTTACACCTAAGTGGGGAAGATCTCCCAATGGGAATACAGGAACACCCATCACTATGGCAGACGTTGCAGACTTGGAGACACTGCAGAAAGATTTGTAATTTAAAGCATGGTCTGTCCCCCTTCCAGTCCTTTTTGGGAAATCCGGGGTTTTTGAGGGGTTCCGCACCATCTTTTTATAAGCTTTTGGCTTCCCAAGGTTGTGGGCAGGTAGTGGATCTCATGGATCCTAATTTCTCAATATTATCCTTTGAAATGGCGTCACAACGATTCCCACTATTTAGTAATAGACCATTCTTATTTCTCCAGGCGCGCAGCTTGGTACAGAAATGTCAGTCGGTGGGGGGGGGGTGGAGGGGAGAACTAATCTAGATGGGTTTATTCGAAATGCAAAATCCAACCCAGCTTCTATAAGTAATATTTATTCATTATTACGTAGAAAGTGGGTTGGGGAAGGGAAAACTACGGGAGTGGCGAGGTGGCTGAAGGACATACCATGCTTGGAGGTGGGGGACCTCTTTGAGACTACTATGTCACAAAGAAAGATTCTGCCATACAGCAGCTACACGGATATGACACTTTTAATACTACACAGAGCCTACATTACACCCTGCTTGCAATCTAAGATGTCCCCCTCCACTGTCTATTTGTGTTCTAAGTGCAAATCTCGTAACACCGACCTATACCATCACTTATGGAGCTGCCCGCAAATTCTGGGACTATGGAGCGAGGTACACAAAGAATTACAGGAAATTTGCAAAGTAAACTTCACGCTTACTCCACAATGGGCCATTTTTAATATCCTAGACGAGACATCTCACAAATTGCCAAAACAGATTAAGGCAACACTTATGATTTGGGCTTCGGCGACTAGGAAGAGCATTTTGCACCAGTGGTTAAGCCCTTTAGTCCCTTCACTTCCTTTCATCCGCACTAAAATCCAGTTCATATTCAGAATGGAGTGGTTGGACGCACTGACTAATAGAGAGAAGCAGGTGGGTAAATTCTTTTCCACGTGGGCTACTTTTATTCCATCGCTCCCTCTAGAGACTAGGGAGAAACTGAGAGCACATTTTGAAAACACCCAATGGTATTTACTACAGAGGATTGGTGGTAATTCACCAGTTTCATGAGACACTTCGTGGGTCAAGCGCAAGCAGAGTATGGGGGTTTCTATTTTGGATTATGTAGGGGGGGAGGGATTTGAGGTTACTTTATTATTTAATACTGTTATATTTTTGTATTATCATTGGAATGGTATAATTTGTACTGTTTTAGAAAATTTTAATAAACAGATTTTCAAAAAAAAAAAAAAAAAGTCAAATGGCACTCCTTCCCTTCCGAGCCCTGCCGTGCGCCCAAACAGTGGTTTACCCCCACATTTCAGGTATCAGCATACTCATGACAAATTGGCCAACAACTTTCGTGGTCCAGTTTTTCCTTTTACCCTTGGGAAAATAAAAAAATTGTTGCTAAAATATAATTTTTGTGACTAAAAAGTTAAGTGTTCATTTTTTTCTTCCATGTTGCTTCTGCTGCTGTGAAACACCTGAAGGGTTAATAAACTTCTTGAATGTGGTTTTGAGCACCTTGAGGGGTGCAGTTTTTAGAATGGTGTCACTTTTGGGTATTTTCAGCCATATAGAACCCTCAAACTGACTTCAAATGTGAGGTGGTCCCTAAAAAAAATTGTTTTGTAAATTTTGTTGTAAAAATTAGACATCACTGGTCAAATTTTAACCCTTGTAACTTCATAGCAAAAAAAAATTTTGTTTCCAAAATTGTGCTGATGTAGACACGTGGGAAATGTTATTTATTAACTATTTTGTGTCACATAACTCTCTGGTTTAACAGAATAAAAATTCAAAATGTGAAAATTGCGAAATTTTCAAAATTTTCGCCAAATTTCCGTTTTTTTCACAAATAAACGCAGAAATTATCGACCTAAATTTACAACTAACATTAAGCCCAATATGTCACGAAAAAACAATCTCAGAACTGCTAGGAGATATGCACCCTTAAATTAGGTGGGCTCTCTTCACTACAAAAATGCCAAACACGTGGACACAAAATGTGGTTTAGGCACATTGAGGGGCCCAGAAGGAAAGGGGGCATTTGAATTTTGGAGTGCAGGATTTGATGAATTTGTTTTGTGAGGACGTAAGCCATAATGCTTTTTTTCATAGCCTTTGTACTACCAGTAACATGGACTTGAGTGGGGGACACTTTTTGCGGATTGCGCTGAAGCTTTTATTGGGAACTTTTTACATAAAATCTTGGATCACATTTATCCTGCACTCTCTGCTAAGCATTTACATCAGGGTTTCCATCTCAGTCTCCTACTGACATGATTCAGATGAAAACCCTAAAGGGATCCATTTACTATAGTGAGGCAGCAGAGTTACTCTGGACTCCATCTGGCCTCTGTTCAGCGGTGTCGTTTTCAGAGTTGCACAAAACTGTGGCCGATGGCACTTTTATGCATGCTGTGACGACATAGCATTTATTCTTAATTATGCTAGCTGTATTATTTAGTAGGTCAAGGGACAAGAGACATTGCTCATATGAGCCTGTATGTTGACTCTTGTATGTTGACTTTTTGCATGTTGATTTGTTGAATGTCTGCTGATTACCTATTATATCAGCACTTGCAGTTTATTATTCTACTAACCTTGGAGGAGAAAGATGCATGTTAATTGAACCATCAAAGTTTGTTAATATGTTGAATGCCTGCTGATTACCTATTGTATCATCCCCTGCAGTTTAAAATTCTAAAAACTTTGGAGGCCAAAGGTTAGGTTAGTTGAACACTCAAACAATGAAGGATTACCTCCTACCATCTTTCCCCAATCATGTGGAAGATTGCACTGAATAAGAGCTATGGAGTATACAAGGGGGATTTGCCTCTGTTTCCAGGGAGACATTACAGGACAGCAGCCAAGGAGCCATGACACAAATTGGTGAAATGCAGATCTATTCCACTCCCCATCACTGAACCCACACACAGTAACAGAGCAGGTTTGGTGCTAAACACGACCCCTGTTAACCTCATAGGGTATCGAAACCCGCAGTCAGGGTAAATAGCATACAGTGGTCACACAGCCAGCAAAAACACACAGCCAATTCCTCTCTAGAGGTGCCACAATTCTAACGGCTTACCGCCGATCCTGAGCACATGCTGACATAGACCACACTGTTGCAGTGTCTCATACACACATGTAAAATGGTTGATACTAGTGCACCGGCATGCATCTCTGCGAGCCTTTTATATGTAAAGCTCAAGCTCACTTGGACAGGACCTTACCCGTGGACCACTCTGGAGCTGCCACATCACCAGAGCAGCTGATGACCGACCACCAATGAGACATCACCACATCACGAGTAAGCTCAGTAAGGTGATATCTGGACTTAGTCTACAGATCGTCACTGCCTACTACTTGTTATCATAGGCTTGGCTGAAGAGCCAGCAGTAACGAGACGAATAGCATGAGCCTGAGCAAGAGGCTGGGACTGATGTCTATGCTCAGTACCACCCGCAGCAGCCAAAGGTGGATGGGAGACAGCAGATGCAGGGAATGCTTGGGATCTACCCTGTGCAGCTGGAGAATCCTGGCGCCTAACAGGCATACACCTCTGTGTTCCTCACCATAAATCCTACTTTGGTCCCTGCTGGATTTGTTGCACAGCAAACAATGCCGCTCGTAATGAATTTGAGGAGACGACGTCCCCTTGTCCCCATTCCACTGCAGCTCCACCCACTTTGTTAAAGCTGTTTGAAAATTGCATGAGCATGCCGAATGTTGCATAATGTAAGCACATCAACCGGTTGCGTCAAAATTATGCGACTTTTCAAAACGTTTTACGCCTGAATACAGGCATAGAAGCTTTAATGAATTGGGCCCATAGTGTATTTCACAAAACTAAGCAAAAAATAATTATTGGCGGCTGTGTTACTAAGTATTGTTGTAATTTAGGAAAAACCCATTGTGCACACACATTTAAAAATAATAATTTTTATTAACATCTGAATTATAGCCAATAATGCAGGATAGTTTTATTCCAAAATATCAGAAAACCACACTCAATGTAGCTGTGACATCTTTAAAATGTAATGTTTGAATATAAATGAAGAGATGAAATTATTTTACCATAGGCCTACATTTATTGTCAGGACTGGAAGTATAATTTCAGTCACCCACTGTTCTTTTACTTAACTATAGATGAATCCATCAAGAAAGCCCTGCTGTTTTACTAGAAGTCTCAGCCAATAAGTTATAAATGTGGAGAGCGAAAGATAAAGAAGTACTGGAGAAAGAAATATTTCTTTTTTTGCTATTACATAAAAAAGAATTCTCATACTTGAAATACAGAGTTCATGTGGAGCGAGAAAATAGGTTTTTTTGCACCAAATTCACATTTTCTGCCCTAACTGGATTGTTTGTAATGGAGTAGTATACTTTATTAAGAAATATCTACTGTATAGTATATATTTCAGTTGGGTACCTTAATTAACTATTTGCTCCAAATTAGCATATTATAATTATCTTGTCTTAGCTCTATATTGGCTTATTTAATAGGAATTCTATATTGCTTTATTTATTAGAATACATTTTAAGTATTACTAGTTAAAGACTGGCATGTCTTAGATGCAAGTTGCCAATATCAAGACGTGCATGCCCACTATTAATACCATTCTAAAATATGCTTTCATATTGTGTTGACAGTTCATATATCAATAGTGAAGTTTAATAAATTAATTTGAATAATGAGTTATTTGACAATCAATTGCAGTTATGTCAAAGAGCAATTAATTGCCTCTAAATCACATTATTGTATAAGAATCTAGTCCCACCATTGCCTCCACTGGTACTCTTGTGGGCATCTCCAATCCTGCACATTGAAAAATAATACAGGAACTGAGAAATCTAGCTAGGACTACAGTATTAAAATATGAAAGTGATGAAGACATGAATGAATATTCTAAATGGCCAAAGCTTTATTTACATAAGTGTATGGAAACGAGGATGTAAAAACTGCTGTACAATTTTCTGAAGAAGGGACATTGGTAGCTCCAAAACATTTCATCAAAAGGCAATATATCTAAGAAGTGACAGTATGAATTTTTCAATAACCACGTAATTAATATTGTACCTAACAAAGATGTACAATAAAAAATTATAATCTTGTGGTATGGCATTAGCTATAAAAAGCTATGGAAATAATTTTATGTTCAAAGAAGGCAAACATTTTTAATTTTTAATTTATAAACCTTCCTGATGAAGGAGCCTCTGTGCTCTGAAAGCTTCCAAATATAAGTTTTCAGGTTAGCGTTTTGAGAAGATGTCAATTTTTACTCCTTCATCCATACTGTATTCATTTCCATGAGTTATGTCATAATGGAGTTAACGGAGATATATTGGGCAGCAACAAATGGAGAAAATAGAAACCCCCCCTACAGTAGTTTTCAACACTAATGGTTGAACTACTGGCTACATTTTCATAATAAATGCAAAATTAAAGAAAAAATTAAAGAAAAAATTAAAAAAATTAAAGAAAAATATCTATACAAATAATTAAACCTGTCAAATTCAAGACATTGGTGGCACCATCGAAAAATATCACAAAATGTTCCTTCTTCTTTCCACTGATAAAACTAGGTTTCGTATAAAAGGCAAAGCTAAAATGGTTGTCTGTGTAAACTCCAATCAGTGCCAGATGTAAGAAAAAAATAATGGCCTTCTTATTGATTGGTTTGTATAGAATTAGAAAAACTTCTGCTTTCTTAAAAAAAATAAAACATTTTTTGTAGTCCACACAAAGGCTGGCAAATGAGCTGCAGATAAGAGTAGAATTTTCTCTAACAATTCTATTTTTATAGGTGAGTATATTTTAATTTTAGATTAAAGCGATTCAAAAAATAATTGCAGAAGGACACAAGCCTCAAAGGGATTTTTACTGTGGAAATACATGAATAAAGAAAAGAAGGAAAGCATTCTTTTGGAGGGTCAACCTTTATTTGTCATTAAATACAAATATGGTCTTATTTATAATATATCAGTCATATTTTTGCTGCAGAACCCAAATATTCAAATGGAACAGCTTGTTTTTCCTCTTTTAAAGGAAAAAAATAAGATTTGTTATATGACTTGACAATAGCTCCTGGGGTGACAAAGAGTAAGAAAGTTTTTATGACACCATAGAAAAAACTGCATTTAATATAGTTGATGCTACACTATATTCTTGCATATATTTTCTTATTTCGAAATTGTTGCTAAATCAGTGAAACCACTATAGCTGCCTGTTTTAATCTTAGTAGTGTAACCTGTTACCTCTCTCGGACCTTGACATCTGACAAAATTCATTATCACCTGTCTTTGAAAAATACATGCATGTTCTGCACTCTATTGCCAACACATTTTGACCCTACAGAAAATAGATAATAATACCAATTCTAAATTCACTGTATTTTAACCTCTTAACTTAGAATTGTAATAGGTTGTGTTTTGCAAATCCATGAAATGACTGCAATGATTACTAAGAAATGTTATAGCTATCTACAATATGAAATGTTAATAAACACTAAAAAATTCTGACATTACCAAACATAAGTCAATGAAAATTATTATTATCATTATTATTATTTATTTATATTGCACCATTAATTCCATGGTGCTGTATATGAGATGGGGTTACATCAAAATACAAATATCACTTACAGTAAGCAAAACTAACAATAACAGACTGATACAGAGGGGAGATGACTAGGGTTGAGCGACTTTCATTTTTTTAAGATCGAGTAGGGTTTTGGGAAACCCGATTTTGTCCAGAGTCGAGTCGAGTGCAGTCGGCCGATTATCGCTAAAAGTCGGGGATCGACCGAAACACGAAACCCAATGCAAGTCAATGGGGAAGCATAGTCGGCAGTGAGTGGAGGCCAGGAAAACACCTACAGTGCCCATTTTAATGCCAAAAACATCCATTCTTGTTTCTGAAGCTTGCCAATCTTAATTAACTGTATAATAATAGTTGGGCATAGGGAATTGGGGGAAAGTTGTGGGGGGAGTAGGGCTGGCTCAAGTTTTTCGTGGGCCCAGGAAATGCGGACTACGTCACGGCGGTGTTGCAGGGAAAGGTAAGTATTTAAAAGTTGCAAGTGCTGTGATCCTGAGCAAGCAGGGGGGGGCCCACTCGTTCGCATTGCCACTGGCACAGGGCCCCTCAAAGTACGGCGGTGTGTTTGCATGGCGGGGGTGCCTCCCACCAGCAGCGACACTTTTGCGTACTCTGAGGGGCCCTGTGCCAGTGACGTCGCCAACGAGTATGCCCCCCCACCTGATGAAGGAACCTGCACTTTCATCTGCACCTTCCTCTTTGTCCCTGTGTAAGGTGGTATAACATGCGGGAAGGGGAACCTTACTTTCAGCAGGGACAGATTCTGGCTGTGTAGAGTACAAGGGGAATGTAGTGGTCTAGGTCAATGTACCAGCAGACTCATTTAGCAGTGGCTGGGCAATGGGCAGGATGAGGAGGAAACAGATATAGGGCCAAAGAATAAAGTAGGCTACATGCAGTTCAAAATTGGTAACAGGACTAAACAGGCGGCATTGCTTTGTTCAGTGGAGTAGCAAACCCAAGAGCAGCAGACACTGTTTCAAGGGCCTAACCACACTAGTAGGCCAAATGCAGTTTAATATCTGATAGTATAGGGCGAAAGCCAGAATGTGGAAGCTCAGCTTTGTTCAGTTGAGGACAACACCAGGGAGGGGCAGACACCTTTAGTAGGCCGGAAAAGCCTATTGCATTTTTTAAAATGGTAATTTGGAGCAGAAGGTTGAAGCTCAGCTTTATTTAGTTGAGGGCAACACCAGGGAGGGGCAGAAGCCGTTAGTAGGCCTTAACCACCATTTTTTTTTTTTAAAACCACTTAATGAGAGCCGGAAGGTTGAAGCTCAGCTTTATTTAGTTGAGGACAACACCAGGGAGGGGCAGAAGCCGTTAGTAGGCCCTAACCACCATTTTTTTTTTTAAAACCACTTAATGAGAGCCGGAAGGTTGAAGCTCAGCTTTATTTAGTTGAGGACAACACCAGGGAGGGGCAGAAGCCGTTAGTAGGCCCTAACCACCATTTTTTTTTTTAAAACCACTTAATGAGAGCCGGAAGGTTGAAGCTCAGCTTTATTTAGTTGAGGACAACACCAGGCAGGGGCACACAGACAGACACCTTTAGTAGGCCGGAAAAGCCTATTGGTTTTTTTATAAAATGGTAATTTGGAGCAGAAGGTTGAAGCTCAGCTTTATTTAGTTGAGGACAACACCAGGGAGGGGCAGAAGCCGTTAGTAGGCCCTAACCACCATTTTTTTTTTTAAAACCACTTAATGAGAGCCGGAAGGTTGAAGCTCAGCTTTATTTAGTTGAGGACAACACCAGGCAGGGGCACACAGACAGACACCTTTAGTAGGCCGGAAAAGCCTATTGCATTTTTTAAAATGGTAATTTGGAGCAGAAGGTTGAAGCTCAGCTTTATTTAGTTGAGGACAACACCAGGGAGGGGCAGAAGCCGTTAGTAGGCCCTAACCACCATTTTTTTTTTTAAAACCACTTAATGAGAGCCGGAAGGTTGAAGCTCAGCTTTATTTAGTTGAGGACAACACCAGGCAGGGGCACACAGACAGACACCTTTAGTAGGTCGGAAAAGCCTATTGGTTTTTTTATAAAATGGTAATTTGGAGCAGAAGGTTGAAGCTCAGCTTTATTTAGTTGAGGGCAACACCAGGCAGGGGCACACAGACAGACACCTTTAGTAGGCCGGAAAAGCCTATTGCATTTTTTAAAATGGTAATTTGGAGCAGAAGGTTGAAGCTCAGCTTTATTTAGTTGAGGACAACACCAGGCAGGGGCACACAGACAGACACCTTTAGTAGGCCGGAAAAGCCTATTGCATTTTTTAAAATGGTAATTTGGAGCAGAAGGTTGAAGCTCAGCTTTATTTAGTTGAGGACAACACCAGGCAGGGGCACACAGACAGACACCTTTAGTAGGCCGGAAAAGCCTATTGCATTTTTTAAAATGGTAATTTGGAGCAGAAGGTTGAAGCTCAGCTTTATTTAGTTGAGGACAACACCAGGGAGGGGCAGAAGCCGTTAGTAGGCCCTAACCACCATTTTTTTTTTTTAAACCACTTAATGAGAGCCGGAAGGTTGAAGCTCAGCTTTATTTAGTTGAGGACAACACCAGGCAGGGGCACACAGACAGACACCTTTAGTAGGCCGGAAAAGCCTATTGCATTTTTCAAAATGGTAATTTGGAGCAGAAGGTTGAAGCTCAGCTTTATTTAGTTGAGGACAACACCAGGCAGGGGCACACAGACAGACACCTTTAGTAGGCCGGAAAAGCCTATTGCATTTTTTAAAATGGTAATTTGGAGCAGAAGGTTGAAGCTCAGCTTTATTTAGTTGAGGACAACACCAGGCAGGGGCACACAGACAGACACCTTTAGTAGGCCGGAAAAGCCTATTGCATTTTTTAAAATGGTAATTTGGAGCAGAAGGTTGAAGCTCAGCTTTATTTAGTTGAGGGCAACACCAGGCAGGGGCAGAAGCCGTTAGTAGGCCCTAACCACCATTTTTTTTTTTAAAACCACTTAATGAGAGCCGGAAGGTTGAAGCTCAGCTTTATTTAGTTGAGGACAACACCAGGCAGGGGCACACAGACAGACACCTTTAGTAGGCCGGAAAAGCCTATTGCATTTTTTAAAATGGTAATTTGGAGCAGAAGGTTGAAGCTCAGCTTTATTTAGTTGAGGACAACACCAGGGAGGGGCAGAAGCCGTTAGTAGGCCCTAACCACCATTTTTTTTTTTTTAAACCACTTAATGAGAGCCGGAAGGTTGAAGCTCAGCTTTATTTAGTTGAGGACAACACCAGGCAGGGGCACACAGACAGACACCTTTAGTAGGCCGGAAAAGCCTATTGCATTTTTCAAAATGGTAATTTGGAGCAGAAGGTTGAAGCTCAGCTTTATTTAGTTGAGGGCAACACCAGGCAGGGGCACACAGACAGACACCTTTAGTAGGCCGGAAAAGCCTATTGCATTTTTTAAAATGGTAATTTGGAGCAGAAGGTTGAAGCTCAGCTTTATTTAGTTGAGGACAACACCAGGCAGGGGCACACAGACAGACACCTTTAGTAGGCCGGAAAAGCCTATTGCATTTTTCAAAATGGTAATTTGGAGCAGAAGGTTGAAGCTCAGCTTTATTTAGTTGAGGGCAACACCAGGCAGGGGCACACAGACAGACACCTTTAGTAGGCCGGAAAAGCCTATTGGTTTTTTTATAAAATGGTAATTTGGAGCAGAAGGTTGAAGCTCAGCTTTATTTAGTTGAGGGCAACACCAGGCAGGGGCACACAGACAGACACCTTTAGTAGGCCGGAAAAGCCTATTGCATTTTTTAAAATGGTAATTTGGAGCAGAAGGTTGAAGCTCAGCTTTATTTAGTTGAGGACAACACCAGGGAGGGGCAGAAGCCGTTAGTAGGCCCTAACCACCATTTTTTTTTTTAAAACCACTTAATGAGAGCCGGAAGGTTGAAGCTCAGCTTTATTTAGTTGAGGACAACACCAGGCAGGGGCACACAGACAGACACCTTTAGTAGGCCGGAAAAGCCTATTGCATTTTTTAAAATGGTAATTTGGAGCAGAAGGTTGAAGCTCAGCTTTATTTAGTTGAGGACAACACCAGGGAGGGGCAGAAGCCGTTAGTAGGCCCTAACCACCATTTTTTTTTTTTAAACCACTTAATGAGAGCCGGAAGGTTGAAGCTCAGCTTTATTTAGTTGAGGACAACACCAGGCAGGGGCACACAGACAGACACCTTTAGTAGGCCGGAAAAGCCTATTGCATTTTTCAAAATGGTAATTTGGAGCAGAAGGTTGAAGCTCAGCTTTATTTAGTTGAGGGCAACACCAGGCAGGGGCACACAGACAGACACCTTTAGTAGGCCGGAAAAGCCTATTGCATTTTTTAAAATGGTAATTTGGAGCAGAAGGTTGAAGCTCAGCTTTATTTAGTTGAGGACAACACCAGGCAGGGGCACACAGACAGACACCTTTAGTAGGCCGGAAAAGCCTATTGCATTTTTTAAAATGGTAATTTGGAGCAGAAGGTTGAAGCTCAGCTTTATTTAGTTGAGGACAACACCAGGCAGGGGCACACAGACAGACACCTTTAGTAGGCCGGAAAAGCCTATTGCATTTTTTAAAATGGTAATTTGGAGCAGAAGGTTGAAGCTCAGCTTTATTTAGTTGAGGACAACACCAGGGAGGGGCAGAAGCCGTTAGTAGGCCCTAACCACCATTTTTTTTTTTTTAAACCACTTAATGAGAGCCGGAAGGTTGAAGCTCAGCTTTATTTAGTTGAGGACAACACCAGGCAGGGGCACACAGACAGACACCTTTAGTAGGCCGGAAAAGCCTATTGCATTTTTCAAAATGGTAATTTGGAGCAGAAGGTTGAAGCTCAGCTTTATTTAGTTGAGGACAACACCAGGCAGGGGCACACAGACAGACACCTTTAGTAGGCCGGAAAAGCCTATTGCATTTTTTAAAATGGTAATTTGGAGCAGAAGGTTGAAGCTCAGCTTTATTTAGTTGAGGACAACACCAGGCAGGGGCACACAGACAGACACCTTTAGTAGGCCGGAAAAGCCTATTGCATTTTTTAAAATGGTAATTTGGAGCAGAAGGTTGAAGCTCAGCTTTATTTAGTTGAGGACAACACCAGGGAGGGGCAGAAGCCGTTAGTAGGCCCTAACCACCATTTTTTTTTTTTTAAACCACTTAATGAGAGCCGGAAGGTTGAAGCTCAGCTTTATTTAGTTGAGGACAACACCAGGCAGGGGCACACAGACAGACACCTTTAGTAGGCCGGAAAAGCCTATTGCATTTTTCAAAATGGTAATTTGGAGCAGAAGGTTGAAGCTCAGCTTTATTTAGTTGAGGGCAACACCAGGCAGGGGCACACAGACAGACACCTTTAGTAGGCCGGAAAAGCCTATTGCATTTTTTAAAATGGTAATTTGGAGCAGAAGGTTGAAGCTCAGCTTTATTTAGTTGAGGACAACACCAGGCAGGGGCACACAGACAGACACCTTTAGTAGGCCGGAAAAGCCTATTGCATTTTTCAAAATGGTAATTTGGAGCAGAAGGTTGAAACTCAGCTTTATTTAGTTGAGGGCAACACCAGGCAGGGGCACACAGACAGACACCTTTAGTAGGCCGGAAAAGCCTATTGCATTTTTCAAAATGGTAATTTGGAGCAGAAGGTTGAAGCTCAGCTTTATTTAGTTGAGGGCAACACCAGGCAGGGGCACACAGACAGACACCTTTAGTAGGCCGGAAAAGCCTATTGCATTTTTTAAAATGGTAATTTGGAGCAGAAGGTTGAAGCTCAGCTTTATTTAGTTGAGGACAACACCAGGGAGGGGCAGAAGCCGTTAGTAGGCCCTAACCACCATTTTTTTTTTTAAAACCACTTAATGAGAGCCGGAAGGTTGAAGCTCAGCTTTATTTAGTTGAGGACAACACCAGGCAGGGGCACACAGACAGACACCTTTAGTAGGCCGGAAAAGCCTATTGGTTTTTTTATAAAATGGTAATTTGGAGCAGAAGGTTGAAGCTCAGCTTTATTTAGTTGAGGGCAACACCAGGCAGGGGCACACAGACAGACACCTTTAGTAGGCCGGAAAAGCCTATTGCATTTTTTAAAATGGTAATTTGGAGCAGAAGGTTGAAGCTCAGCTTTATTTAGTTGAGGACAACACCAGGGAGGGGCAGAAGCCGTTAGTAGGCCCTAACCACCATTTTTTTTTTTAAAACCACTTAATGAGAGCCGGAAGGTTGAAGCTCAGCTTTATTTAGTTGAGGACAACACCAGGCAGGGGCACACAGACAGACACCTTTAGTAGGCCGGAAAAGCCTATTGCATTTTTTAAAATGGTAATTTGGAGCAGAAGGTTGAAGCTCAGCTTTATTTAGTTGAGGACAACACCAGGGAGGGGCAGAAGCCGTTAGTAGGCCCTAACCACCATTTTTTTTTTTTTAAACCACTTAATGAGAGCCGGAAGGTTGAAGCTCAGCTTTATTTAGTTGAGGACAACACCAGGCAGGGGCACACAGACAGACACCTTTAGTAGGCCGGAAAAGCCTATTGCATTTTTCAAAATGGTAATTTGGAGCAGAAGGTTGAAGCTCAGCTTTATTTAGTTGAGGGCAACACCAGGCAGGGGCACACAGACAGACACCTTTAGTAGGCCGGAAAAGCCTATTGCATTTTTTAAAATGGTAATTTGGAGCAGAAGGTTGAAGCTCAGCTTTATTTAGTTGAGGACAACACCAGGCAGGGGCACACAGACAGACACCTTTAGTAGGCCGGAAAAGCCTATTGCATTTTTTAAAATGGTAATTTGGAGCAGAAGGTTGAAGCTCAGCTTTATTTAGTTGAGGACAACACCAGGCAGGGGCACACAGACAGACACCTTTAGTAGGCCGGAAAAGCCTATTGCATTTTTTAAAATGGTAATTTGGAGCAGAAGGTTGAAGCTCAGCTTTATTTAGTTGAGGACAACACCAGGGAGGGGCAGAAGCCGTTAGTAGGCCCTAACCACCATTTTTTTTTTTTTAAACCACTTAATGAGAGCCGGAAGGTTGAAGCTCAGCTTTATTTAGTTGAGGACAACACCAGGCAGGGGCACACAGACAGACACCTTTAGTAGGCCGGAAAAGCCTATTGCATTTTTCAAAATGGTAATTTGGAGCAGAAGGTTAAAGCTCAGCTTTATTTAGTTGAGGACAACACCAGGCAGGGGCACACAGACAGACACCTTTAGTAGGCCGGAAAAGCCTATTGCATTTTTTAAAATGGTAATTTGGAGCAGAAGGTTGAAGCTCAGCTTTATTTAGTTGAGGACAACACCAGGCAGGGGCACACAGACAGACACCTTTAGTAGGCCGGAAAAGCCTATTGCATTTTTTAAAATGGTAATTTGGAGCAGAAGGTTGAAGCTCAGCTTTATTTAGTTGAGGGCAACACCAGGCAGGGGCAGAAGCCGTTAGTAGGCCCTAACCACCATTTTTTTTTTTTAAAACCACTTAATGAGAGCCGGAAGGTTGAAGCTCAGCTTTATTTAGTTGAGGACAACACCAGGCAGGGGCACACAGACAGACACCTTTAGTAGGCCGGAAAAGCCTATTGCATTTTTTAAAATGGTAATTTGGAGCAGAAGGTTGAAGCTCAGCTTTATTTAGTTGAGGACAACACCAGGGAGGGGCAGAAGCCGTTAGTAGGCCCTAACCACCATTTTTTTTTTTTTAAACCACTTAATGAGAGCCGGAAGGTTGAAGCTCAGCTTTATTTAGTTGAGGACAACACCAGGCAGGGGCACACAGACAGACACCTTTAGTAGGCCGGAAAAGCCTATTGCATTTTTCAAAATGGTAATTTGGAGCAGAAGGTTGAAGCTCAGCTTTATTTAGTTGAGGGCAACACCAGGCAGGGGCACACAGACAGACACCATTAGTAGACCGGAAAAGCCTATTGCATTTTTTAAAATGGTAATTTGGAGCAGAAGGTTGAAGCTCAGCTTTATTTAGTTGAGGACAACACCAGGCAGGGGCACACAGACAGACACCTTTAGTAGGCCGGAAAAGCCTATTGCATTTTTCAAAATGGTAATTTGGAGCAGAAGGTTGAAGCTCAGCTTTATTTAGTTGAGGGCAACACCAGGCAGGGGCACACAGACAGACACCTTTAGTAGGCCGGAAAAGCCTATTGCATTTTTCAAAATGGTAATTTGGAGCAGAAGGTTGAAGCTCAGCTTTATTTAGTTGAGGGCAACACCAGGCAGGGGCACACAGACAGACACCTTTAGTAGGCCGGAAAAGCCTATTGCATTTTTTAAAATGGTAATTTGGAGCAGAAGGTTGAAGCTCAGCTTTATTTAGTTGAGGACAACACCAGGGAGGGGCAGAAGCCGTTAGTAGGCCCTAACCACCATTTTTTTTTTTTAAACCACTTAATGAGAGCCGGAAGGTTGAAGCTCAGCTTTATTTAGTTGAGGACAACACCAGGCAGGGGCACACAGACAGACACCTTTAGTAGGCCGGAAAAGCCTATTGGTTTTTTTATAAAATGGTAATTTGGAGCAGAAGGTTGAAGCTCAGCTTTATTTAGTTGAGGGCAACACCAGGCAGGGGCACACAGACAGACACCTTTAGTAGGCCGGAAAAGCCTATTGCATTTTTTAAAATGGTAATTTGGAGCAGAAGGTTGAAGCTCAGCTTTATTTAGTTGAGGACAACACCAGGCAGGGGCACACAGACAGACACCTTTAGTAGGCCGGAAAAGCCTATTGCATTTTTTAAAATGGTAATTTGGAGCAGAAGGTTGAAGCTCAGCTTTATTTAGTTGAGGACAACACCAGGGAGGGGCAGAAGCCGTTAGTAGGCCCTAACCACCATTTTTTTTTTTTTAAACCACTTAATGAGAGCCGGAAGGTTGAAGCTCAGCTTTATTTAGTTGAGGACAACACCAGGCAGGGGCACACAGACAGACACCTTTAGTAGGCCGGAAAAGCCTATTGCATTTTTCAAAATGGTAATTTGGAGCAGAAGGTTGAAGCTCAGCTTTATTTAGTTGAGGGCAACACCAGGCAGGGGCACACAGACAGACACCTTTAGTAGGCCGGAAAAGCCTATTGCATTTTTTAAAATGGTAATTTGGAGCAGAAGGTTGAAGCTCAGCTTTATTTAGTTGAGGACAACACCAGGCAGGGGCACACAGACAGACACCTTTAGTAGGCCGGAAAAGCCTATTGCATTTTTTAAAATGGTAATTTGGAGCAGAAGGTTGAAGCTCAGCTTTATTTAGTTGAGGACAACACCAGGCAGGGGCACACAGACAGACACCTTTAGTAGGCCGGAAAAGCCTATTGCATTTTTTAAAATGGTAATTTGGAGCAGAAGGTTGAAGCTCAGCTTTATTTAGTTGAGGACAACACCAGGGAGGGGCAGAAGCCGTTAGTAGGCCCTAACCACCATTTTTTTTTTTTTAAACCACTTAATGAGAGCCGGAAGGTTGAAGCTCAGCTTTATTTAGTTGAGGACAACACCAGGCAGGGGCACACAGACAGACACCTTTAGTAGGCCGGAAAAGCCTATTGCATTTTTCAAAATGGTAATTTGGAGCAGAAGGTTGAAGCTCAGCTTTATTTAGTTGAGGACAACACCAGGCAGGGGCACACAGACAGACACCTTTAGTAGGCCGGAAAAGCCTATTGCATTTTTTAAAATGGTAATTTGGAGCAGAAGGTTGAAGCTCAGCTTTATTTAGTTGAGGACAACACCAGGCAGGGGCACACAGACAGACACCTTTAGTAGGCCGGAAAAGCCTATTGCATTTTTTAAAATGGTAATTTGGAGCAGAAGGTTGAAGCTCAGCTTTATTTAGTTGAGGGCAACACCAGGCAGGGGCAGAAGCCGTTAGTAGGCCCTAACCACCATTTTTTTTTTTTAAAACCACTTAATGAGAGCCGGAAGGTTGAAGCTCAGCTTTATTTAGTTGAGGACAACACCAGGCAGGGGCACACAGACAGACACCTTTAGTAGGCCGGAAAAGCCTATTGCATTTTTTAAAATGGTAATTTGGAGCAGAAGGTTGAAGCTCAGCTTTATTTAGTTGAGGACAACACCAGGGAGGGGCAGAAGCCGTTAGTAGGCCCTAACCACCATTTTTTTTTTTTTAAACCACTTAATGAGAGCCGGAAGGTTGAAGCTCAGCTTTATTTAGTTGAGGACAACACCAGGCAGGGGCACACAGACAGACACCTTTAGTAGGCCGGAAAAGCCTATTGCATTTTTCAAAATGGTAATTTGGAGCAGAAGGTTGAAGCTCAGCTTTATTTAGTTGAGGGCAACACCAGGCAGGGGCACACAGACAGACACCTTTAGTAGGCCGGAAAAGCCTATTGCATTTTTTAAAATGGTAATTTGGAGCAGAAGGTTGAAGCTCAGCTTTATTTAGTTGAGGACAACACCAGGCAGGGGCACACAGACAGACACCTTTAGTAGGCCGGAAAAGCCTATTGCATTTTTCAAAATGGTAATTTGGAGCAGAAGGTTGAAGCTCAGCTTTATTTAGTTGAGGGCAACACCAGGCAGGGGCACACAGACAGACACCTTTAGTAGGCCGGAAAAGCCTATTGCATTTTTCAAAATGGTAATTTGGAGCAGAAGGTTGAAGCTCAGCTTTATTTAGTTGAGGGCAACACCAGGCAGGGGCACACAGACAGACACCTTTAGTAGGCCGGAAAAGCCTATTGCATTTTTTAAAATGGTAATTTGGAGCAGAAGGTTGAAGCTCAGCTTTATTTAGTTGAGGACAACACCAGGGAGGGGCAGAAGCCGTTAGTAGGCCCTAACCACCATTTTTTTTTTAAAACCACTTAATGAGAGCCGGAAGGTTGAAGCTCAGCTTTATTTAGTTGAGGACAACACCAGGCAGGGGCACACAGACAGACACCTTTAGTAGGCCGGAAAAGCCTATTGGTTTTTTTATAAAATGGTAATTTGGAGCAGAAGGTTGAAGCTCAGCTTTATTTAGTTGAGGGCAACACCAGGCAGGGGCACACAGACAGACACCTTTAGTAGGCCGGAAAAGCCTATTGCATTTTTTAAAATGGTAATTTGGAGCAGAAGGTTGAAGCTCAGCTTTATTTAGTTGAGGACAACACCAGGGAGGGGCAGAAGCCGTTAGTAGGCCCTAACCACCATTTTTTTTTTTAAAACCACTTAATGAGAGCCGGAAGGTTGAAGCTCAGCTTTATTTAGTTGAGGACAACACCAGGCAGGGGCACACAGACAGACACCTTTAGTAGGCCGGAAAAGCCTATTGCATTTTTTAAAATGGTAATTTGGAGCAGAAGGTTGAAGCTCAGCTTTATTTAGTTGAGGACAACACCAGGGAGGGGCAGAAGCCGTTAGTAGGCCCTAACCACCATTTTTTTTTTTTTAAACCACTTAATGAGAGCCGGAAGGTTGAAGCTCAGCTTTATTTAGTTGAGGACAACACCAGGCAGGGGCACACAGACAGACACCTTTAGTAGGCCGGAAAAGCCTATTGCATTTTTCAAAATGGTAATTTGGAGCAGAAGGTTGAAGCTCAGCTTTATTTAGTTGAGGGCAACACCAGGCAGGGGCACACAGACAGACACCTTTAGTAGGCCGGAAAAGCCTATTGCATTTTTTAAAATGGTAATTTGGAGCAGAAGGTTGAAGCTCAGCTTTATTTAGTTGAGGACAACACCAGGCAGGGGCACACAGACAGACACCTTTAGTAGGCCGGAAAAGCCTATTGCATTTTTTAAAATGGTAATTTGGAGCAGAAGGTTGAAGCTCAGCTTTATTTAGTTGAGGACAACACCAGGCAGGGGCACACAGACAGACACCTTTAGTAGGCCGGAAAAGCCTATTGCATTTTTTAAAATGGTAATTTGGAGCAGAAGGTTGAAGCTCAGCTTTATTTAGTTGAGGACAACACCAGGGAGGGGCAGAAGCCGTTAGTAGGCCCTAACCACCATTTTTTTTTTTTTAAACCACTTAATGAGAGCCGGAAGGTTGAAGCTCAGCTTTATTTAGTTGAGGACAACACCAGGCAGGGGCACACAGACAGACACCTTTAGTAGGCCGGAAAAGCCTATTGCATTTTTCAAAATGGTAATTTGGAGCAGAAGGTTGAAGCTCAGCTTTATTTAGTTGAGGACAACACCAGGCAGGGGCACACAGACAGACACCTTTAGTAGGCCGGAAAAGCCTATTGCATTTTTTAAAATGGTAATTTGGAGCAGAAGGTTGAAGCTCAGCTTTATTTAGTTGAGGACAACACCAGGCAGGGGCACACAGACAGACACCTTTAGTAGGCCGGAAAAGCCTATTGCATTTTTTAAAATGGTAATTTGGAGCAGAAGGTTGAAGCTCAGCTTTATTTAGTTGAGGGCAACACCAGGCAGGGGCAGAAGCCGTTAGTAGGCCCTAACCACCATTTTTTTTTTTTAAAACCACTTAATGAGAGCCGGAAGGTTGAAGCTCAGCTTTATTTAGTTGAGGACAACACCAGGCAGGGGCACACAGACAGACACCTTTAGTAGGCCGGAAAAGCCTATTGCATTTTTTAAAATGGTAATTTGGAGCAGAAGGTTGAAGCTCAGCTTTATTTAGTTGAGGACAACACCAGGGAGGGGCAGAAGCCGTTAGTAGGCCCTAACCACCATTTTTTTTTTTTTAAACCACTTAATGAGAGCCGGAAGGTTGAAGCTCAGCTTTATTTAGTTGAGGACAACACCAGGCAGGGGCACACAGACAGACACCTTTAGTAGGCCGGAAAAGCCTATTGCATTTTTCAAAATGGTAATTTGGAGCAGAAGGTTGAAGCTCAGCTTTATTTAGTTGAGGGCAACACCAGGCAGGGGCACACAGACAGACACCTTTAGTAGGCCGGAAAAGCCTATTGCATTTTTTAAAATGGTAATTTGGAGCAGAAGGTTGAAGCTCAGCTTTATTTAGTTGAGGACAACACCAGGCAGGGGCACACAGACAGACACCTTTAGTAGGCCGGAAAAGCCTATTGCATTTTTCAAAATGGTAATTTGGAGCAGAAGGTTGAAGCTCAGCTTTATTTAGTTGAGGGCAACACCAGGCAGGGGCACACAGACAGACACCTTTAGTAGGCCGGAAAAGCCTATTGCATTTTTCAAAATGGTAATTTGGAGCAGAAGGTTGAAGCTCAGCTTTATTTAGTTGAGGGCAACACCAGGCAGGGGCACACAGACAGACACCTTTAGTAGGCCGGAAAAGCCTATTGCATTTTTTAAAATGGTAATTTGGAGCAGAAGGTTGAAGCTCAGCTTTATTTAGTTGAGGACAACACCAGGCAGGGGCACACAGACAGACACCTTTAGTAGGCCGGAAAAGCCTATTGCATTTTTCAAAATGGTAATTTGGAGCAGAAGGTTGAAGCTCAGCTTTATTTAGTTGAGGGCAACAACAGGCAGGGGCAGAAGCCGTTAGTAGGCCCTAACCACCATTTTTTTTTTTTAAAACCACTTAATGAGAGCCGGAAGGTTGAAGCTCAGCTTTATTTAGTTGAGGGCAACACCAGGCAGGGGCAGAAGCCGTTAGTAGGCCCTAACCAAAGTTGAAGGCCAAATGCAGTTTAATTTCTGATACTATAGGCCGAAAGCCAGAAGGTGGAAGCTCCGATTTAGACAGTGGAGGACAATTTGAATTAGGGACTGCAGACAGACTTAGTAGGCTGTCCCCTGTGGACCATGCATCCACCACATTAACCCATTGCGCCGTAATGGACACGTAATCTTCCGTGGCCATGCCTACAGGTCCATGCGTCTGTTGTCAGGTGCACCTTTGTACTCACAGATTGCCAGAGTGCATGGACAATGCGGTCTTCTACATGCTGGTGGAGGGTTGGAATGGCTTTTCTCGCAAAAGAAGTGTCGACTGGTTAGCTTGTAGCGTGGTACAGCGTAGTCCATCATGGCCTTATTAATAGTAAATAAAATATATAACTAGGCTCTATGAACTTTTAAATAGGTTCCAGGGGTACACGGGCAGCATTGGTGTGGTCAGTGGAGGAGTATTGCAAGTAGGGGCTGCAGACAGGCTATCAAAGGCCTAAAATAACAAACAGTAGGCAGTCATGGCAGTTTTACAGCGGTTACATGGATACACAGGCAGGCAGCTTGGTGGTCAGTGGAGGAGTATTTAAAGTAGGGACCGCAGACAGGCTTCAAAGGCCTAACATAAGAAAATGGGCTGGCTGTAGGCACTTTATAATTGGTTCCAGGGGTACACGGGCAGCAGTGGTCTGGCCAGTGGAGGACTAGTGGAAGGAGGGACCGCAGACAGGCTTCAAAGGCCTAACATAAAAAAATGGGCTGGCTGTAGGCACTTTATAATTGGTTCCAGGGGTACACGGGCAGCAGTGGTCTGGTCAGTGGAGGACTAGTGGAAGGAGGGACCGCAGACAGGCTTCAAAGGCCTAAAATAACAAACAATAGGCTCATGGCAGTTTTACAGCGGTTACATGGATAGACGGGCAGGCAGCTTGGTGGTGAGTGGAGGAGTATTTAAAGTAGGGACCGCAGACAGGCTATCAAAGGCCTAACATAACAAACAATAGGCTCATGGCAGTTTTACAGCGGTTACATGGATACACGGGCAGGCAGCTTGGTGGTCAGTGGAGGAGTATTTAAAGTAGGGACCGCAGACAGGCTATCAAAGGCCTAAAATAACAAACAATAGGCTCATGGCAGTTTTACAGCGGTTACATGGATACACGGGCAGGCAGCTTGGTGGTCAGTGGAGGAGTATTTAAAGTAGGGACCGCAGACAGGCTATCAAAGGCCTAAAATAACAAACAATAGGCTTATGGCAGTTTTACAGCGGTTACATGGATACACGGGCAGGCAGCTTGGTGGTGGTGAGTGGAGGAGTATTTAAAGTAGGGACCGCAGACAGGCTATCAAAGGCCTAAAATAACAAACAATAGGCTCATGGCAGTTTTACAGCGGTTACATGGATACACGGGCAGGCAGCTTGGTGGTCAGTGGAGGAGTATTTAAAGTAGGGACCGCAGACAGGCTTCAAAGGCCTAACATAAGAAAATGGGCTGGCTGTAGGCACTTTATAATTGGTTCCAGGGGTACACGGGCAGCAGTGGTCTGGTCAGTGGAGGACTAGTGGAAGGAGGGACCGCAGACAGGCTTCAAAGGCCTAAAATAACAAACAATAGGCTCATGGCAGTTTTACAGCGGTTACATGGATACACGGGCAGGCAGCTTGGTGGTCAGTGGAGGAGTATTTAAAGTAGGGACCGCAGACAGGCTTCAAAGGCCTAACATAAGAAAATGGGCTGGCTGTAGGCACTTTATAATTGGTTCCAGGGGTACACGGGCAGCAGTGGTCTGGCCAGTGGAGGACTAGTGGAAGGAGGGACCGCAGACAGGCTTCAAAGGCCTAACATAAAAAAATGGGCTGGCTGTAGGCACTTTATAATTGGTTCCAGGGGTACACGGGCAGCAGTGGTCTGGTCAGTGGAGGACTAGTGGAAGGAGGGACCGCATACAGGCTTCAAAGGCCTAAAATAACAAACAATAGGCTCATGGCAGTTTTACAGCGGTTACATGGATAGACGGGCAGGCAGCTTGGTGGTGAGTGGAGGAGTATTTAAAGTAGGGACCGCAGACAGGCTATCAAAGGCCTAACATAACAAACAATAGGCTCATGGCAGTTTTACAGCGGTTACATGGATACACGGGCAGGCAGCTTGGTGGTCAGTGGAGGAGTATTTAAAGTAGGGACCGCAGACAGGCTATCAAAGGCCTAAAATAACAAACAATAGGCTCATGGCAGTTTTACAGCGGTTACATGGATACACGGGCAGGCAGCTTGGTGGTCAGTGGAGGAGTATTTAAAGTAGGGACCGCAGACAGGCTATCAAAGGCCTAAAATAACAAACAATAGGCTCATGGCAGTTTTACAGCGGTTACATGGATACACGGGCAGGCAGCTTGGTGGTCAGTGGAGGAGTATTTAAAGTAGGGACCGCAGACAGGCTATCAAAGGCCTAAAATAACAAACAATAGGCTTATGGCAGTTTTACAGCGGTTACATGGATACACGGGCAGGCAGCTTGGTGGTCAGTGGAGGAGTATTTAAAGTAGGGACCGCAGACAGGCTATCAAAGGCCTAAAATAACAAACAATAGGCTCATGGCAGCTTTACAGCGGTTACATGGATACACAGGCAGCTTGGTGGTGAGTGGAGGATTAGTGCAAGGAGTGTCTGTCCCAGTACTCCCAAAATATAAATAGATGTTAATGTCTCGCAAAACAACCAAAACAAAAAAAAAGGTGGCATACTTAGGTACAGGGGTGGGCTCATCTACTGAGTTTCTGACATAGTAATTTGGCAGTAACTATTTAATGGTGCCAATATAGGACACAGACACAGACTACTTTAAGTTGCATCATAGATGTCTACAAATTTGTATTGTCAGTGCCAGACATTGAATGATGTCAGCGAATAGACTAAAGATTGGTGGAGCTGTGCGACATAATTTTGGACGTGGTAGAGCACATTTTGAGCTGGGGTAGGGGGGAACTCTCTTGAGGCTGGCGGGACCGCCCCAGGGCCCCTCATGTTACAACGGTGTGTCTGACGTTGGGTGCGCACCACCACCGCCAGAGACACTACATTGTACTATGAGGGACCCAGTAGCAATGCCGTCAACCAAAAGCGAGCACACTCACCTCTTCAGACAAACAGCAGTCTCACGGGTGCTTGCGCCAAGTCGCGATACCACGGCCCCGTGTGGGGAGTTTTGCCATTTAGGGAGGTGTAAACATGTCGTATGCTGTACAATCAGCTGCAGCAAATTAGACATTAGAAAAGTAATTCACAGGCAAGAGCTTTTCATAGGAAAGCTAGGTGTCGGCCGGGCAAGGTGGGGCAAAAGATTTCGAAATCCAGTTGTGGTTCATTTTAATGAATGTTAGATCGTCAACATTTTGGGTAGCCAGACGAGTCCTTTTTTCGGTTAATATTGAACCTGCAGCACTGAATACTCTTTCTGATAGGACACTTGCTGCCGGGCAAGCAAGCTCCTGCAATGCATATTCTGCCAATTCTGGCCAGGTGCCTAATTTGGAGGCCCAGTAATCAAATGGGAATGACGGTTGAGGGAGAACATCGATAAGGGATGAAAAATAGTTAGTAACCATACTGGACAAATGTTGTCTCCTGTCACTTTCAATTGATGCAGCAGTACCTGTCCTGTCTGCGGTCATAGCAAAATCACTCCACAACCTGGTCAGAAAACCCCTGTCCAACGCCACTTCTGATGTGTGCACCCCTAACACTCCTAGTCTGCTGCCCCCTGGAGCTCGTGTGAGAACGATCACGTGCGCTGTGTGCTGGGAATGCCTGAAGCAAACGGTCAACAAGAGTTGATTGTTTGGTTGCTAATATTAGTTCCAAGTTCTCATGTGGCATAATATTTTGCAATTTGCCTTTATAGCGTGGATCAAGGAGGCAGGCCAACCAGTAATCGTCATCGTTCATCATTTTCGTAATGCGTGTGTCCCTTTTTAGGATACGTAAGGCATAATCCGCCATGTGGGCCAAAGTTCCAGTTGTCAAATCTCCGGTTGTGATTGGTTGAGGGGCAGTTGCAGGCAAATCTACGTCACTTGTGTCCCTCAAAAAACCAGAACCTGGCCGTGACACGCAACCAATTTCCTGTGCCCCCGGGAAAGGTTCGGCATTAAAAATATACTCATCCCCATCATCCTCCTCGTCCTCCACCTCCTCTTCGCCCGCTACCTCGTCCTGTACACTGCCCTGACCAGACAATGGCTGACTGTCATCAAGGCTTTCCTCTTCCTCTGGTGCAGACGCCTGCTCCTTTATGTGCGTCAAACTTTGCATCAGCAGACGCATTAGGGGGATGCTCATGCTTATTACGGCGTTGTCTGCACTAACCAGCCGTGTGCATTCCTCAAAACACTGAAGGACTTGACACATGTCTTGTATCTTAGACCACTGCACACCTGACAACTCCATGTCTGCCATCCTACTGCCTGCCCGTGTATCCTCCCACAAATAAATAACAGCACGCCTCTGTTCGCACAGTCTCTGAAGCATGTGCAGTGTTGAGTTCCACCTTGTTGCAACGTCTATGATTAGGCGATGCTGGGGAAGGTTCAAAGACCGCTGATAGGTCTGCATACGGCTGGCGTGTACAGGCGAACGTCGGATATGTGAGCAAAGTGCACGCACTTTGAGGAGCAGGTCGGAGAACCCAGGATAAGTTTTCAATAAGCACTGCACCACCAGGTTTAAGGTGTGAGCCAGGCAAGGAATGTGTTTCAGTTGGGAAAGGGAGATGGCAGCCATGAAATTCCTTCCGTTATCACTCACTACCTTGCCTGCCTCAAGATCTACTGTGCCCAGCCACGACTGTGTTTCTTGTTGCAAGAACTCGGACAGAACTTCCGCGGTGTGTCTGTTGTCGCCCAAGCACTTCATAGCCAATACAGCCTGCTGACGCTTGGCAGTAGCTGGCCCATAATGGGACAACTGGTGTGCAACAGTGTCATCTGCCGATGGAGTGGTTGGCAGACTGCGTTCTGTGGAAGAGCTGTAGCTTCTGCAGGAGGACGAGGAGGAGGAGGGGGTGCGAACGCCTACAGCCAACTGTTTCCTAGACCGTGGGCTAGGCACAACTGTCCCTAAATTGATGTCGCCTGTGGACCCTGCATCCACCACATTCACCCAGTGTGCCGTGATGGACACATAACGTCCCTGGCCATGCCTACTGGTCCATGCATCTGTAGTCAGGTGCACCTTTGTACTCACAGATTGCCTGAGTGCATGGACGATGCGCTGTTTAACATGCTGGTGCAGGGCTGGGATGGCTTTTCTGGAAAAAAAGTGTCGACTGGGTAGCTCGTATCGTGGTTCAGCGTACTCCATCAGGGCTTTGAAAGCTTCGCTTTCAACTAACCGGTAGGGCATCATCTCTAACGAGATTAGTCTAGCTATGTGGGCGTTAAAACACTGTGTACGCGGATGCGAGGATAAGTACTTCCTTTTTCTAACCAGAGTCTCATGTAGGGTGAGCTGGACTGGAGAGCTGGAGATCGTGGAACTTTCGGGTGTGCCGGTGTACATGGCAGACTGAGAGACGGTTGGAGACGGTATTGTTTCCGCCGGTGCCCTAGATGCAATATTTCCTCCTACAAAACTGGTGATTCCCTGACCCTGACTGCTTTTGGCTGGCAAAGAAACCTGCACAGATACTGCCGGTGGTGCGGAAAATGGTGGCCTTACAGTGACGGAAGGGATGTTGCGTTGCTGACTAGCTTCATTGGCCGAGGGTGCTACAACCTTGAGGGACGTTTGGTAGTTAGTCCAGGCTTGAAAATGCATGGTGGTTAAGTGTCTATGCATGCAACTAGTATTTAGACTTTTCAGATTCTGACCTCTGCTTAAGCTAGTTGAACATTTTTGACAGATGACTTTGCGCTGATCAGTTGGATGTTGTTTAAAAAAATGCCAGACTGCACTCTTCCTAGACTCGGATCCCTTTTCAGGGATTGCAGACTGAGCTTTAACCGGATGGCAACGCTGTGCTCCAACAGGTTTTGGCTTTGACACGCGTTTTGGGCCAGATACGGGCCCGGCAGATGGAACCTGTTGCGATGTTGATGCCTGCTGCGGCCCCTCCTCCACCTCCGCTTCTGAACTACTGCCGCCTGCACCCTGTTCCCCCAATGGCTGCCAATCGGGGTCAATAACTGAGTCATCTATTACCTCCTCTTCGAGCTCGTGTGCAACTTCGTCTGTGTCACTGTGTCGGTCGGTGGTATAGCGTTCGTGGCGGGGCAACATAGTCTCATCAGGGTCTGATTGTGGATCTGTACCCTGAGAGGGCAATGTGGTGGTCTGAGTCAAAGGAGCAGCATAGTACTCTGGCTGTGGCTGTGCATCAGTGCACTCCATGTCAGAATATACTTGTAATGGGCATGGCCTGTTAAATGTTTCACTTTCTAAGCCAGGGACGGTATGTGTAAAGAGCTCCATGGAGTGACCCGTTGTGTCGCCTGCTGCATCCTTCTCTCTTGTTGTAGTTTTTGCTGAGGAGGACAAGGAAGCGACTTGTCCCTGACCGTGAACATCCACAAGCGACGCGCTGCTTTTACATTTACCAGTTTCGGAAGAGGAGGCAAAAGAGCTAGAGGCTGAGTCTGCAATGTAAGCCAAAACTTGCTGTTGCTGCTCCGCCTTTAAAAGCGGTTTTCCTACTCCCAGAAAAGAGAGCGTTCGAGGCCTTGTGTAGCCTGACGACGAAACTGGCTCCACAGCTCCAGACTTAGGTGGAATATTTTTATCCCCACGACCACCTGATGCTCCACTACCACTACCATCATTACCAGCTGACAATGAACGCCCACGACGACCTCTTGCACCAGACTTCCTCATTGTTTTAAAATCTTAACCAAAGTAACTTTATTTGTTGCTGTCAAACAACTTACACGGTGAGCTATAACTTCAGTATGATTTCAATATCCCTTAACAGGTTGGTGAGACCACAAGGAAAATCAGGCACAATGTTACACACTCTGTTTTCTGTGGCACAAAATCACAGAGATGACACACACGCAGGACTGTCACTCAAGCACTAATGTCAATATTAATCTCCCACCTAATTTATTTTTTTTTTTTCTCAGGGAGACTTTAGAAACCAAATAATATTAAAAAAAAAAAAAAAAAAAATAGCCTTTCTATGGCCCACTGAATGAGAGAGAGAGGTGGCACACCCAGGAGTCAAGACTGGCACACAAGCTGAAAGGGCAATATTACTCTCCCACTGTTTTTTTATGTATTTTTTGTTTTTTAAGGGAGACTTTAGAAACCCAATAATATTTAAAAAAAAAAATAAATAGGCTTTCTATGGCCCACTGAATGAGAGGGAGAGAGGTGGCACACCCAGGAGTCAAGCCTGGCACACAAGCTGAAAGGGCAATATTACTCTCCCACTGTTTTTTTATGTTTTTTTTTTTTTTTAAGGGAGACTTTAGAAACCCAATAATATTTAAAAAAAATAAATAAATAGGCTTTCTATGGCCCACTGAATGAGAGGGAGAGAGGTGGCACACCCAGGAGTCAAGACTGGCACACAAGCTGAAAGGGCAATATTACTCTCCCACTGTTTTTTTATGTATTTTTTGTTTTTTAAGGGAGACTTTAGAAACCCAATAATATTTAAAAAAAAAAATAAATAGGCTTTCTATGGCCCACTGAATGAGAGGGAGAGAGGTGGCACACCCAGGAGTCAAGACTGGCACACAAGCTGAAAGGGCAATATTACTCTCCCACTGTTTTTTTAGGTTTTTTTTTTTTTTTCAGGGAGACTTTAGAAACCAAATAATATTAAAAAAACCAAAAAAAAAATAGCCTTTCTATGGCCCACTGAATGAGAGAGAGAGGTGGCACACCCAGGAGTCAAGACTGGCACACAAGCTGAAAGGGCAATATTACTCTCCCACTGTTTTTTTATGTATTTTTTGTTTTTTAAGGGAGACTTTAGAAACCCAATAATATTTAAAAAAATAAATAAATAGGCTTTCTATGGCCCACTGAATGAGAGGGAGAGAGGTGGCACACCCAGGAGTCAAGACTGGCACACAAGCTGAAAGGGCAATATTACTCTCCCACTGTTTTTTTATGTATTTTTTGTTTTTTAAGGGAGACTTTAGAAACCCAATAATATTTAAAAAAATAAATAAATAGGCTTTCTATGGCCCACTGAATGAAAGGGAGAGAGGTGGCACACCCAGGAGTCCAGACTGGCACACAAGCTGAAAGGGCAATATTACTTTCCCACTGTTTTTTGTATGTGTTGTTTTTTTTTTTCAGGGAGACTTTAGAAACCAAATAATATTAAAAAAACCAAAAAAAAAATAGCCTTTCTATGGCCCACTGAATGAGAGAGAGAGGTGGCACACCCAGGAGTCAAGACTGGCACACAAGCTGAAAGGGCAATATTACTCTCCCACTGTTTTTTTATGTATTTTTTGTTTTTTATGGGAGACTTTAGAAACCCAATAATATTTAAAAAAATAAATAAATAGGCTTTCTATGGCCCACTGAATGAGAGGGAGAGAGGTGGCACACCCAGGAGTCAAGACTGGCACACAAGCTGAAAGGGCAATATTACTCTCCCACTGTTTTTTTATGTATTTTTTGTTTTTTAAGGGAGACTTTAGAAACCCAATAATATTTAAAAAAATAAATAAATAGGCTTTCTATGGCCCACTGAATGAAAGGGAGAGAGGTGGCACACCCAGGAGTCAAGACTGGCACACAAGCTGAAAGGGCAATATTACTTTCCCACTGTTTTTTGTATGTGTTGTTTTTTTTTTTTCAGGGAGACTTTAGAAACCAAATAATATTAAAAAAACAAAAAAAAAAATAGCCTTTCTATGGCCCACTGAATGAGAGAGAGAGGTGGCACACCCAGGAGTCAAGACTGGCACACAAGCTGAAAGGGCAATATTACTCTCCCACTGTTTTTTTAGGTTTTTTTTTTTTTTTCAGGGAGACTTTAGAAACCAAATAATATTAAAAAAACCAAAAAAAAAATAGCCTTTCTATGGCCCACTGAATGAGAGAGAGAGGTGGCACACCCAGGAGTCAAGACTGGCACACAAGCTGAAAGGGCAATATTACTCTCCCACTGTTTTTTTATGTATTTTTTGTTTTTTAAGGGAGACTTTAGAAACCCAATAATATTTAAAAAAATAAATAAATAGGCTTTCTATGGCCCACTGAATGAGAGGGAGAGAGGTGGCACACCCAGGAGTCACGACTGGCACACAAGCTGAAAGGGCAATATTACTCTCCCACTGTTTTTTTATGTATTTTTTGTTTTTTAAGGGAGACTTTAGAAACCCAATAATATTTAAAAAAAAAAATAAATAGGCTTTCTATGGCCCACTGAATGAAAGGGAGAGAGGTGGCACACCCAGGAGTCCAGACTGGCACACAAGCTGAAAGGGCAATATTACTTTCCCACTGTTTTTTGTATGTGTTGTTTTTTTTTTTTCAGGGAGACTTTAGAAACCAAATAATATTAAAAAAACCAAAAAAAAAATAGCCTTTCTATGGCCCACTGAATGAGAGAGAGAGGTGGCACACCCAGGAGTCAAGACTGGCACACAAGCTGAAAGGGCAATATTACTCTCCCACTGTTTTTTTATGTATTTTTTGTTTTTTAAGGGAGACTTTAGAAACCCAATAATATTTAAAAAAATAAATAAATAGGCTTTCTATGGCCCACTGAATGAGAGGGAGAGAGGTGGCACACCCAGGAGTCAAGACTGGCACACAAGCTGAAAGGGCAATATTACTCTCCCACTGTTTTTTTATGTATTTTTTGTTTTTTAAGGGAGACTTTAGAAACCCAATAATATTTAAAAAAAAAAATAAATAGGCTTTCTATGGCCCACTGAATGAAAGGGAGAGAGGTGGCACACCCAGGAGTCCAGACTGGCACACAAGCTGAAAGGGCAATATTACTTTCCCACTGTTTTTTGTATGTGTTGTTTTTTTTTTTTTCAGGGAGACTTTAGAAACCAAATAATATTAAAAAACCAAAAAAAAAATAGCCTTTCTATGGCCCACTGAATGAGAGAGAGAGGTGGCACACCCAGGAGTCAAGACTGGCACACAAGCTGAAAGGGCAATATTACTCTCCCACTGTTTTTTTATGTATTTTTTGTTTTTTAAGGGAGACTTTAGAAACCCAATAATATTTAAAAAAATAAATAAATAGGCTTTCTATGGCCCACTGAATGAGAGGGAGAGAGGTGGCACACCCAGGAGTCAAGACTGGCACACAAGCTGAAAGGGCAATATTACTCTCCCACTGTTTTTTTATGTATTTTTTGTTTTTTAAGGGAGACTTTAGAAACCCAATAATATTTAAAAAAATAAATAAATAGGCTTTCTATGGCCCACTGAATGAAAGGGAGAGAGGTGGCACACCCAGGAGTCAAGACTGGCACACAAGCTGAAAGGGCAATATTACTTTCCCACTGTTTTTTGTATGTGTTGTTTTTTTTTTTTCAGGGAGACTTTAGAAACCAAATAATATTAAAAAAACAAAAAAAAAATAGCCTTTCTATGGCCCACTGAATGAGAGAGAGAGGTGGCACACCCAGGAGTCAAGACTGGCACACAAGCTGAAAGGGCAATATTACTCTCCCACTGTTTTTTTAGGTTTTTTTTTTTTTTTCAGGGAGACTTTAGAAACCAAATAATATTAAAAAAACCAAAAAAAAAATAGCCTTTCTATGGCCCACTGAATGAGAGAGAGAGGTGGCACACCCAGGAGTCAAGACTGGCACACAAGCTGAAAGGGCAATATTACTCTCCCACTGTTTTTTTATGTATTTTTTGTTTTTTAAGGGAGACTTTAGAAACCCAATAATATTTAAAAAAATAAATAAATAGGCTTTCTATGGCCCACTGAATGAGAGGGAGAGAGGTGGCACACCCAGGAGTCACGACTGGCACACAAGCTGAAAGGGCAATATTACTCTCCCACTGTTTTTTTATGTATTTTTTGTTTTTTAAGGGAGACTTTAGAAACCCAATAATATTTAAAAAAAAAAATAAATAGGCTTTCTATGGCCCACTGAATGAAAGGGAGAGAGGTGGCACACCCAGGAGTCCAGACTGGCACACAAGCTGAAAGGGCAATATTACTTTCCCACTGTTTTTTGTATGTGTTGTTTTTTTTTTTTCAGGGAGACTTTAGAAACCAAATAATATTAAAAAAACCAAAAAAAAAATAGCCTTTCTATGGCCCACTGAATGAGAGAGAGAGGTGGCACACCCAGGAGTCAAGACTGGCACACAAGCTGAAAGGGCAATATTACTCTCCCACTATTTTTTTATGTATTTTTTGTTTTTTAAGGGAGACTTTAGAAACCCAATAATATTTAAAAAAATAAATAAATAGGCTTTCTATGGCCCACTGAATGAGAGGGAGAGAGGTGGCACACCCAGGAGTCAAGACTGGCACACAAGCTGAAAGGGCAATATTACTCTCCCACTGTTTTTTTATGTATTTTTTGTTTTTTAAGGGAGACTTTAGAAACCCAATAATATTTAAAAAAAAAAATAAATAGGCTTTCTATGGCCCACTGAATGAAAGGGAGAGAGGTGGCACACCCAGGAGTCAAGACTGGCACACAAGCTGAAAGGGCAATATTACTTTCCCACTGTTTTTTGTATGTGTTGTTTTTTTTTTTTCAGGGAGACTTTAGAAACCAAATAATATTAAAAAAACAAAAAAAAAAATAGCCTTTCTATGGCCCACTGAATGAGAGAGAGAGGTGGCACACCCAGGAGTCAAGACTGGCACACAAGCTGAAAGGGCAATATTACTCTCCCACTGTTTTTTTAGGTTTTTTTTTTTTTTTCAGGGAGACTTTAGAAACCAAATAATATTAAAAAAAACAAAAAAAAAATAGCCTTTCTATGGCCCACTGAATGAGAGAGAGAGGTGGCACACCCAGGAGTCAAGACTGGCACACAAGCTGAAAGGGCAATATTACTCTCCCACTGTTTTTTTATGTATTTTTTGTTTTTTAAGGGAGACTTTAGAAACCCAATAATATTTAAAAAAATAAATAAATAGGCTTTCTATGGCCCACTGAATGAGAGGGAGAGAGGTGGCACACCCAGGAGTCACGACTGGCACACAAGCTGAAAGGGCAATATTACTCTCCCACTGTTTTTTTATGTATTTTTTGTTTTTTAAGGGAGACTTTAGAAACCCAATAATATTTAAAAAAATAAATAAATAGGCTTTCTATGGCCCACTGAATGAAAGGGAGAGAGGTGGCACACCCAGGAGTCAAGACTGGCACACAAGCTGAAAGGGCAATATTACTTTCCCACTGTTTTTTGTATGTGTTGTTTTTTTTTTTTCAGGGAGACTTTAGAAACCAAATAATATTAAAAAAACCAAAAAAAAAATAGCCTTTCTATGGCCCACTGAATGAGAGAGAGAGGTGGCACACCCAGGAGTCAAGACTGGCACACAAGCTGAAAGGGCAATATTACTCTCCCACTGTTTTTTTATGTATTTTTTGTTTTTTAAGGGAGACTTTAGAAACCCAATAATATTTAAAAAAAAAAATAAATAGGCTTTCTATGGCCCACTGAATGAAAGGGAGAGAGGTGGCACACCCAGGAGTCAAGACTGGCACACAAGCTGAAAGGGCAATATTACTCTCCCACTGTTTTTTGTATGTTTTTTTTTTTTTTCAGGGAGACTTTAGAAACCAAATAATATTAAAAAAACAAAAAAAAAAATAGCCTTTCTATGGCCCACTGAATGAGAGAGAGAGGTGGCACACCCAGGAGTCAAGACTGGCACACAAGCTGAAAGGGCAATATTACTCTCCCACTGTTTTTTTATGTATTTTTTGTTTTTTAAGGGAGACTTTAGAAACCCAATAATATTTAAAAAAATAAATAAATAGGCTTTCTATGGCCCACTGAATGAGAGGGAGAGAGGTGGCACACCCAGGAGTCAAGACTGGCACACAAGCTGAAAGGGCAATATTACTCTCCCACTGTTTTTTTATGTATTTTTTGATTTTTAAGGGAGACTTTAGAAACCCAATAATATTAAAAAAAATAAATAAATAGGCTTTCTATGGCCCACTGAATGAGAGGGAGAGAGGTGGCACACCCAGGAGTCAAGCCTGGCACACAAGCTGAAAGGGCAATATTACTCTCCCACTGTTTTTTTATGTATTTTTTGTTTTTTAAGGGAGACTTTAGAAACCCAATAATATTTAAAAAAAAAAAAAAAATAGGCTTTCTATGGCCCACTGAATGAGAGGGAGAGAGGTGGCACACCCAGGAGTCAAGACTGGCACACAAGCTGAAAGGGCAATATTACTCTCCCACTGTTTTTTTATGTATTTTTTGTTTTTTAAGGGAGACTTTAGAAACCCAATAATATTAAAAAAAATAAATAAATAGGCTTTCTATGGCCCACTGAATGAGAGGGAGAGAGGTGGCACACCCAGGAGTCAAGCCTGGCACACAAGCTGAAAGGGCAATATTACTCTCCCACTGTTTTTTTATGTATTTTTTGTTTTTTAAGGGAGACTTTAGAAACCCAATAATATTTAAAAAAAAAAATAAATAGGCTTTCTATGGCCCACTGAATGAGAGGGAGAGAGGTGGCACACCCAGGAGTCAAGACTGGCACACAAGCTGAAAGGGCAATATTACTCTCCCACTGTTTTTTTAGGTTTTTTTTTTTTTTCAGGGAGACTTTAGAAACCAAATAATATTAAAAAAAAAAAAAAAAAAAAATAGGCTTGCTATAGCCCACTGAATGAGAGATAGCACACACAGCAGTGGCACACAAGCCCTGACTGAGGCCAATATTTTTCTCCCACTGATTGATGTAGTGTTTTTGTGTTGAGGTAGAATTTAGAACACAAATCACGGAAAAAATAAATAGGCTTTCTATGGCCCACTCAGTGAGAGATGGCACACACAGGGATGGCACTGTTGCAGAAATGCCAATCTTAATCTCCCACAAAAAAAAAAAAAAAAAAAAAACAGGGACTGTCCTACAATTACTATCTCCCTGCAGTAATCTAAGCCAGGTATGGCAGGCAGCAATAGGAGTGGACTGATGCACAAATTAAATAAAAAGTGTGGACAAACAAAAAAGATAGCTGTGCAGAAAGGAAGGAACAAGAGGATATGTGCTTTGAAAAAAGCAGTTGGTTTCCACAGTGGCGTACACACAGCAATACAGCTATCACGGAGCCTTCTAGGGCAGCCCAATGAGCTACAGCGCTGAGGGGAAAAAAAAAAAAAAGCTTCCACTGTTCCTGCACACCGAAGGTGGTGTTGGACAGTGGAAATCGCTGCAGCACAAGCGGTTTGGTGGTTAGTGGACCCTGCCTAACGCTCTCCCTGCTTCTGACGAAGCGGCAGCAACCTGTCCCTAAGCTCAGATCAGCAGCAGTAAGATGGCGGTCGGCGGGAACGCCCCTTTATAGCCCCTGTGACGCCGCAGACAGCAAGCCAATCACTGCAATGCCCTTCTCTAAGATGGTGGGGACCAGGATCTATGTCATCACGCTGCCCACACTCTGCGTTCACCTTCATTGGCTGAGAAATGGCGCTTTTCGCGTCATTGAAACGCGACTTTGGCGCGAAAGTCGCGTACCGCATGGCCGACAAGCACAGGGGTCGGATCGGGTTTCATGAGACGCCGACTTAGCCAAAAGTCGGTGACTTTTGAAAATGATCGACCCGTTTCGCTCAACCCTAGAGATGACAATGCCCTTGCGGGCTTACATTCTACAGGATGGTGGGGAAGGAGACAGTAGTTCGGGGGTTGCGGTAGCTCCAATGGTGTTGAGGTGGTCGTGTGGTCATTACAGGTTGTAAGCTTTCTTGAAGAGATGGGTTTTCAGGTTCCGTTTGAAGGATCCAAATGTGGTGGATAACCGGACGTGTTGGGGCACAGAATTCCAGATGATGGGGGATATTCAGGAGAAGTCTTGGAGGCGATTGGGTGAGGAGCGAATAAGTGTGGAGAAGAGACGGAGGTCTTGGAAGGACCGCAGATTACATGAGGGAAGATATTGAGAGATTAGTATGGAAATATATGGAGGAGAAAGGTTATGAATAGCTTTGTAGGTCAGTGTTAGTAGTTTAAACTGGATACGCTGGGAAATTGGGAGCCAGTGAAGGGATTTGCAAAGAGGGGAAGCAGGAGTGTAGCGAGGAGAGAGATTAATTAGTCGGGCAGTAGAGTTAAGGATGGACTGGAGGGGTGAGAGAGTGTTAGAGGGTAGGCCACAAAGGTGGATGTTGCAGTAGTCAAGGCGAGAGATGATTAGGGCATGCACAAGCATTTTGGTAGAGTGAGGGTTGAGGAAAGGACGGATTCTGGAAATATTGGAATACTGGAAATATAATCAAATATTGTACAACAAATCTATAGTTAAACCTTTCCAAAACACAGCCTCTTTGAGAAAACCATCCCTATGATGTCATATCTTTTGACTGATTTTCAGTTCCTTAGATTCATATGCATAGTGGTAATCTACTTTGAGAGAACTTCGTTCTCTGCCTTAGAAGAGTACTTTTTTGTTAAGTTGTTAGAATTAATAAATCTTTTAAAAAAATCAATTTAAAGCAAACAGATATAAAGAAAACATTCAAGAGTTCAAAAATAAAGAGGTAATATTATAGACTAGGTGCTAATTCAGTGATGCAGCATGTAGGTCTCCCCAAAAGAGTAAGACGGTCAAAAGGTAGAGCAGGGTAAAAAGTTTAGTAAGAACAGAAGTAAACAATAATATCTGAAAACCCTAATCAGGCCCTTTAAGAAGCTATTCCCTGTCTAACTGCAGAGGTTGGCACCCTAATGAAAGGTATAACGCCCCCCACTCAGCGACGGCTGCCATTAGACATCCCTAAGTTATTCCCTATAACTTAACACCTTAAGAACAATAAAGACACAGCAGTAGGAGTGCTTATCTTAAATTTGTCTGACATCCCTTTTTCTTAAATAAATGACCAAAAACTCCCCATCAAAAGATCTCAAGATACAAGGGTTCATAGGAGACATAGAGCCTTTTTAGGGCACAATCACCCAAAGCACAAAGTAAGGGTGTGACAGAGGTGCAAAAGTCATGGAAAATCATAATACCAGCAGAAATCGATCAGTCATTAGAAAACAATCCTGCCACTTAGTGAAAAGTAATATCAGCTGATTCAACTGATGGCCTATAAGCAAGGTGTTTCAATATCAAGGTGCCAAACAAGAAACATCTCATGATAGGTAAAACCAGCGAGCTGTCTCAACACCTTTGCAACATACTGATGCCATTGGTTACAGGAAAACTTCAGACAGGAGTGAAAAAAATTATCAAAAGATCAGCGGGTTCAATTGTTTCAAAGAAAATTATTCAAGAGAAAAGTAATGCACTCTACCTCCATTGGCCTGTATGCATGCTCAACTCCAATGCTGAACAAAAAGCATGTTCAGCGCATTTAGACAGGCCTGTAAAATACTGGGAAACTTTAGTCTGGTCAGGTGAGACCAATTTTGATCTCTTTGGATGCCATAATAAACGCTATGTATGGAGGCCAAAAGGCAATGCATATCACCCCAGAACCACCATACGCACAGTAAAGTTTGGAGGTGTGAACATAACGGTGTGGGGCTGTTTTTTAGCATACTGATCTGCCAAAAACGTAATGCAATTGAAGGGAGGATGAATAGCCTAATGTACCCAGACATTCTTGCTAAAAATTTGCTGCCGTCTACCAGGATGATGAAGATGAAACAAGGGTGGACATTTCAGTAAGACAATGATCCCAAACACACAGCCAAGCAAACCATCAATTGATTTCAGAGAAAGAAAATAAAGCTGCTAGAATGGCTCAGCCAGTCACCTGACTTGAATCCAATGGAACATGTATGGAACGAACTGAAGCTACGAGATAATAATAATAATAATAATAATAATAATTTTATTTCTATAGCGCCAACATATTCCACAGCGCTTTACATTTTAGAGGGGACTTGTACAGACAATAAAAGACATTACAGCATAACAATAATCACATAAATCAACAGATACCAAGAGGAGTTAGGGTTCTTACAATCTATGAAGGGAAGGGGAGACACGAAAGGTGGATTGTAACAATTGCTTTCATTGTTCTGACCAGCCATAATGTAAGAATATGGTGTTCATGTAATGCTGCATGAACTGGTTATCAGCATGAATATGTAAAAGTGCAGACATAGAGGGTTATTAATTGCATAAAGTGTGTGAGAACATGATACAAGGAACCTGATTATGGTAAAAATGTTTTGTGGTTAATGTGTTGAGGCGGTAGGCCAGTCTGTAGAAATGCGTTTATAAGCAATGTTTATAACCGTGGGTATTTGGGATTAATTGAAGTGTCCTGGGCAGTGCATTCCAAAAAATAAGTGCAGCACGTGAGAAGTCTTGGAGACGGAGTGGGAGGTTCTGATTATTGAGGATGTTAACCTCAAGTCATTATCAGAATGGAGGGCACGGGTAGGGTGGTAGACTTGGATGAGGGAGGAGATGTAGGGTGGTGCTGAACTGTGGAGTGCTTTGTGGGTGAGAGTAAAGGTACCTTCACACGAAGCGACGCTGCAGCGATAGCGACAACGATGCCGATCGCTGCAGCGTCGCTGTTTGATCGCTGGGGAGCTGTCACACAGACCGCTCTCCAGCGACCAACGATGCCGAGGTCCCCGGGTAACCAGGGTAAACATTGGGTTGCTAAGTGCAGGGCCGCGCTTAGTAACCCGATGTTTAACCTGGTTACCAGCGTAAAAGTTAAAAAACAAACAGTACATGCTCACCTGCGTGTCCCCCAGCGTCTGCTTCCTGACACTGACTGAGTTCCGGCCCTAACAGCAGAGCGGTGACGTCACCGCTGTGCTTTCACTTTCACTTTAGGGCCGGCGCTCAGTAAGTGTCAGGAAGCAGACGCTGGGGGACGCGCAGGTGAGCATGTACTGTTTGTTTTTTTTACTTTTACGCTGGTAACCAGGGTAAACATCGGGTTACTAAGTGCGGCCCTGCGCTTGGTAACCCGATGTTTACCCTGGTTACCAATGTAAAACATCGCTGGTATCGTTGCTTTTGCTTTCAAACACAACGATACATGGCGATCGGACGACCAAATAAAGTTCTGGACTTTATTCAGCGACCAGCGACATCACAGCAGGATCCTGATCGCTGCTGCGTGTCAAACTAAACGATATCGCTAGCGAGGACGCTGCAACGTCACGGATCACTAGCGATATCGTTACAAAGTCGTTTCGTGTGAAGGTACCTTAATAAGTTTATATAGAATTCTGAATGAGCTCATAGAAGGAGCCCATGGAGCCTTCAGGATTTGAAGAGTGTTTGTGTGGAAGAATAGGCAAAAATTACCCCCGAGCAATGCATGTGACTAGTTTCTCCATAAATGAGATATCTTGATGCTGTCATCACCAACAAAGGCTTTTGACGAATTATTAAATACATTTCAGTAAAAGTGTTCAATAATTTTCCTTGTGTCATTTCTCATTATTACACTTAGCTTCATGTATTTATTTGTAGTAATATTATAATAATTTGTGGACATCTATGGTTTTATTTCTTTGCCTGTGTGGATTGGATGAGTTGATACTGACTATTGGTGATAATTTAATGTCAATAGCACCTTTAGAAATATATTTACTTGGAAAATTGGTGGCGTGTTTAATACTTATTTCACCCTCTTTATGTTATTTTTTCTCAATACCCTTTTTACTTTCTAATTTTATGGCAAATTGCCTCTAAGAAGTTTCACAATAATTTAATAATTGTAATTTAATATTTGTGGACTATACACTATAGGAAATTCAGAGTCTAGATTAGCCAGAAGGTTCTGAGCATTTCAAAATATGAAATTTATTTTTTTAAACTAATTTTTGTAACAATTTTTATAGCATCTGCAGTAGAGAAGAATTGAGGACAATTTGTGTATAATATAATTGCATTTCTGTGGGATCATGATATTAGTTTATGCTGAGATAAGAGCAATTCATGCACGTATCAATCCATTATGAGTCAGATTCTTAGCAGATTTCTATAAATTAGAAATAACTAATGAACGGGTGAATGATTTGTAATTAGGTGACATCATTTCATCCGTAATTGTTTTGTCAATACCTTTTTTTTGCCATTATCTGTGCAGTGATGATTTGAAAGCAATGTCACACTGTTCAGGAAAACTATAGATTTATTGTTTTTGCAGACTCTTCAATCTACCCATGTAATTTATTCCTTACTTAGCAGAAGTGAAAATGACAGTGACTTGAGCAATGGTTTCTAAAAGTGCGCCTGGGAAAACTAATATTAGCTGTAGTTACGGGTGCACAGACATTATTTGCTATATTTTATACATCTGTAGATTATACATTGCAATATTGAATACTAAGTAAAAAATACATCTTTGTTTTGACATTTCTGTGCATGTTATTTTCCAAAGCTAACATCTAAGTGATTTTCAAACCAAAATTTAAAGAAAACATTCAAATTTGAACACCTTCTAAGCTATCACATCAACTCTTGGTTTACTGATTGCACTGTTATTTTCAGGCAATGGTTTCCTAGTTCAAATGAAAGGACATCTGTTAGTATGTCCTACCCATGTTTCCATGCAGTTCCTCCAGGAACTTTGGTTTCTTCTCACATTCCAAACAAATACTGATAGGTCAAATAGCTTTTATAAAATTGTCTCTAGTATGTATGCGTGTGTGAGACAGGAAAAATAGATTGTGAGCCTAAGTGGAGGACAATGACTGACGTGAATGGTAATAAAAGTCTAGTTAATGAGAAATTTAAACAGCAGAACACTCAAGAATTCCTAAATCAGACAATGTGCAAATTAGTTGTCTTTCTAGACTAACCAAGAAGTACCGTATTTTCTGGCGTATAAGACGACTTTTTAACCCCTGAAAATCTTCTTAAAAGTCGGGTGTCGTCTTATACGCCGGGTGTCGTCTTGTACGCCGGGTGCAGACCGTGTGTATATGGTGGGTGGGGGGGGGAGTGGTCCCGATGATGAAGAGAGGGGGCATCTCACATGAAAGTGTGAGTGGAGTATCCCCCTATTACCTCATTGTGGCAGCGTGGGGCTTCTGTGTTGGTGAGCGGCGGCAGCTCCTCTTCGTGCAGCGTCGGGCCTCTGTGCTGTGGGGTGGCGGCGGCGTATCTTAGTGCAGAGTCGGGGCTCCTCCGGCATCTATTCAAAGCCCGGAGGCACCGGCAGCTCAATTGCTGCGATGCGGTGGCCTCCGGGAAAATGGCCGCTGGGGGCGGCGCATGCTCAGATTCAGATCTCGTCCCGAGATCTCAGGAGACGAGATCTGAATCTGAGCATGCGCCGTCCCCAGCGGCCATTTTCCCGGAGGCCACCGCATCACAGCAATGGAGCTGCCAGTGCCTCCGGGCTTTGAAAAGATGGCGGAGGAGCCCCGACTCTGCACTAAGATACGCCGCCGCCACCCCACAGCACAGAGGCCCGACGCTGCACGAAGAGGAGCCGCCCCACAGTACAGCACCCACGCGGCACAAAGAGGAGCAGCCGCCACCGCTCCCCAGCACAGAGACCCCACGCTGCTACAATGAGGTAATAGGGGGATACTCCACTCACACTTTCCTGTGAGACGCCCCCTCTCTTCGTCATCGGGACCACTCCCCTCCAAAAGGCACATTATTCACCGGCCCTATAAGACGACACATGGCATATAAGAAGACCCCCGACTTTTAAGAAGATTTTATATTTTAACTGGAAAAGTTGGGGGGTCGTCTTATACGCCCAGTCGTCTTATACGCCGGAATATACGGTACTTACTTACTTCTGACCCTTTAACCTTGCAATATGACTAGTCATTTAGAAGGAGATGACTTTTAAGTTTTCTCATGGAGCATTCCAGACAGGACCCGATACTTAGTTATACCAGTCTTAATGAACAGTATGCTGGTATAAGATGTGCCTAATTCATTAAGAGGCATATTCTACTTAATGAATTAAGTCCATTTTAAAAGTGCCATGAGCCTCTGGCAGAAACCAAGTCCATTTGTAAGTTATGCCAACATGATGGCGTAAATTTTCAAGAATTTAATGGGCTAGCATATCATGCACTGTTCTGCCAACAGAAATTTGAATAGTTACAAAATATTTGTTCCCAAATTGTGCAAAAATATTATAACTTTATAATGCTATTCATGCCACAATTCTGGCATAACTACTAGAGATAAGCAGATCTTTTGAAATTAGAATTTGCCAACATTTTCCCCAAAAAATTAGATTTGAGGCAAATTAAATAAATATGCACAAATTTCAATACTGGAAAGTTTGCAATTGCTCAGAAAATACACGTGGTATAGAGGAGAGAAACAAAGAACACCGCTAACCATAAGAGCTTACACTTTACATGTGATAGAGGACACCACTGACCATAAGACTATTCAATTTACATGTGGGAGTCGACTCTGCTGACTGTGAAGATCTGAGGTTGTGGGTTATAATAATCATGTAAGTTAATGATGCCACTATTTATTCAATATGTCTATGGTTTTACAACAAATCCAGGTAAATGTCCAAAATGCAATGTCGTCAGTACACAAGATCACTTTCCCGATAGTCCCACTGCCTCCGTATCAGGCAATACTAACTGTCTCCCAACTTTTGAATGGCTCACAGATTTTGTATCTCCCACCAGGATAGTCTGTAGTCAGAGTCCAGGCTCCTCCAAATGACAGGTAACACCCCATGTATCAAGCAGCAACAGTTCGAATTAAGACAGTTCCTGAAATATAGACAACAAATCCCTCAACAGTAGCACATGTGTTCAGACTAGTTGGTAGCCGATCTCCAAACTCCATTGTGCATCCATGTCCTCCAAGATATCATCCTCAATCTTCTCTCTTTGATGTCAATCCAACAACTGCGGCAATAAATGTGTGTGTCACGCCGCAGCTATGCAGGTGGATGCATGCTTCACTAGATGGCAGTAGAGTGGAGGTAAGACTGCAACACTTGCCAGAGCTGACCTGCAGCACTGCAATGAGGCCACCACCAGGTGGCAACAGGGCAGTCAAACATGCCACGTCAAAAACCAGGAGAGTAACGTAATACAAAGGGAAAATCAACTCAGAGTCATAGATGCGCCAGAGGGTCAGTACCAGATGTAAGCAGAAGTACCAGGAGCAAAAGACAGAGTCAGGTCAGAGACAAAGCTGAGTCAAGTACCAGAGAGTCCAAAAACAAAGGGAAAACACTGAGTCGGAATGGGGGAAGGGGAATAAACAGACACGGGAATGGTCAGGGATCGCAGCAGGATAAATCAGGATACAACAAGAGTCAGCTACTCACATCGTAGGCAGAAACTATAACTGACACCCTCAACAGAATCAATACTATAGAAGAAAGAATCCTGCACCACTGCAACACCTAAGCCCAAATATCCACTGTTTGTGATTACCACGTCAAATACACCGCCCTTTCGGATTCATGGGTGCCAAACCCTGTAAACAATTGCATAAATCCATATACTGAAGAGAAAAAAGGGTGGCATTAATCATTTCTAAAATCCAATCTTTATTGTGATGATTTAAAACATCTTCAGCACGAGGGGTGTAGAATGGGAAGAAAAAAATCGGATGACGGCCGTTTCACGCTCCCTTGCGCTTCTATGGGTCCTGTTGCCATAGGACTCCTAGAAGCGCAAGAGAGCACGACACAACCATCATCTGATTTTTTCTCCCCATTCTACACCCCCTGCTGAAGATGTTTTAAATCGTCACAATAAAGATAGGATATTAGAAACAATGAGTGCCACCCTTTTTTCTCTTCAGTATATGGATTTATAACTGACACTGCCTGCAGGATGCAATGGAGCTAAATATCAAATCTGAACCAAGAATGAGGTAGAGCAAGGTTAACCCTTGACATGATCAGCCTGGGAAAAGGGCAGACAGGACTAAAACCTGGACTAGATCATGAGAGTACCCTCCTCTCAAAAGGGGGTCACCAGACACCCAGGTTTACCAGGATAATGTGCATGAAATGCCCAAACTAGACGATTAGTATGGATGGAACGTTCCGGAACCCAACATAGCTCCTCAGGACCGTAACCCCTCCAGTGGACCAAGTACTGAAGCGAATTGCGAACCCTACGAGAATAGACAATCTGTTCAACTCATACTCAGTCTAACATCCACCGAGACAGGGGGCGGAGGGGATGGCGACCCAGCAGAGGAAGGTACACATAATTTAGGAAGGGACTTATGGAATACATTGGGGATCCGAAGCGGCAGACGTAAGAGTAAACAGAAAGTAACTGGGTTGTCAAGCTCAATGACCTCGTAAGGACCAATAAACTTGGTACCCAGCTTCAAGGAGGGAACTTTCTGACATATGTTCTTGGTAGACAACCACACCTTGTCTCCCACCAGCAACTTAGGTCCCACAGATTGTCATTTATCAGCAAAATGTTTTTGTTTTCCCTGAGCCACTACAATGTTCTTCTGAACCTCCCTCCAAACTTCCTTCAGCCATTGAACCACCGAATCGGCCCTTGGACACTCCGAATCCAGCCTGGAAAATTAACCAAAATGGGGATGAAAACCGTAGATACAGAAGAACGGAGAGGTGCCAGTGGACTGATTAATCCGATTATTAAAAGCAATCTCAGCTACGGGCAATGAAGAACACCAATCATCCTGCTAAGATGTAGTAAGACACCGCAAAATCTGTTCAAGTGACTGATTGGTCCTCTCCGTCTGACTATTGGTCTCGGGGGGGTAGCAGGAGAAGGTCAAGCAAATACCCAATCTTTTACAAAATTCCCTCCAAAATTTGGACACAAATTGTACCCCTCTATCAGAAACCACACTCAAAGGCATGTCATGCAACCGCACAACGTGCTCAACAAACAACTTAGATAGTGTTTCTGCATAAGGCAGTCCTGCCAAAGGTACAAAATGCACTTGTTTACTGAATCTGTCAACGACTACCCAGATCACAGTTTTGCCATTGGAAGGAGGGAGATCAGTGATAAAATCCATGGAAAAATGAGTACAAGGTCTATCCGGAATTGGCAATGGCACCAATTCCCCGGCCAGCCAGTTATGGGAGCTCTTAGCATGGGCACAGATATCACAAGCAGACACAAACATAGCGACATCAGAGGTCATGGAGGACCACCAAAACAGCCTATCAATGGCGTTCCTGGTGGCCAAGATCCCCGGGCTCCACTGAGAGCAGAATCATGGAATTCCCAGAGAACCCTCAACCGGTACTGAACAGGGACAAAAAGCTTATTGTCAGGTAAAGATGGAGGAGCAAGAGACTGAGCCTCCCGAATTTCAAGCTCCAATTCAGAGGACACCCCAGCAACAACCACCCTGTGCTGAAGAATGGAGGAAGGAGGTTTGGGGGGTGATATCTGATCAAAACTGAGAGATTAGGCATGTGCCTTGACATTCTTGGAACCAGGCCGAAAGGTGATAGAAAAATCAAAACGAGAAAAAAAAGCAACCACCTTGCCTGTCCAGGAGTTAACCGCTTGGCAGACACAATGTAGAACAGGTTCTTGTGGTCCGTAATCACCTTGATCTGATGAACCGCCCCCTCCAAAAAGTGCCTCCATTCTTCTAAAGCCAATTTTATGGCCAATAACTTCCAGTTACCAACATCATAATTTCTCTCCGCAGAAGAAAACTTCCTGGAGAATAAGGCATGTGGTCTTAAATTGGTCAAAGTAGCAGGTCCCTGAGACAACACCGCCCCCACTCCCACCTCCGATGCATCCACCTCTACAATGAAACATTCTGACGGATTGGGCTGAACCAATACAGGAGCAGACACTTCTTTAACCCCTTTCTGACCTCGGATGGGATAGTACGTCCGAGGTCAGAACCCCCGCTTTGATGCAGGCTCCGGCCGTGAGCCTGCATCAAAGCTGGGACATGTCAGCTGTTTTAAACAGCTGACATGTGCCCACAATAGCGATGGGTGGAATCGCGATCCACCCGCCGCTATTAACTAGTTAAATGCCATTGTCAAACGCCGGTTAAATGCCGCTGTCAGCATTTGGCAGCGGCATTTAACAGGTTAATAGCGGCGGGTGAATTGCGATTTCACCCGCCGCTATTGCGCGCACATGTCAGTTGTACAAAGCAGCTGACATGTTGTGACTTTAAAGTGGGCTCACCGCCGGAGCCCACATCAAAGCAGGGGACCCGACCTGCGTAGTACTAGTACGGCGCATGTTGGGAAGGGGTTAACCGGCGTTTCCGGCCATCAGGCCAGAAATGAGCGCATCGCTGACCCACGTCACATGATTGGGGGTCAGTGATGCATCTGCATAGTAACCATAGAGGTCCTTGAGAACTCTATGGTTGCTGATACCGGATTGCTATGAGCACCACCCTGTGGTCGGCGCTCATAGCAATGCAGGAATTCAGCTACTGTACATAGGAGTTATCTGATGATCGCTCCCATGTAGCTGAGCCGATCAAGTTGTGCCATCTTCTAGCCTCCCATAGAGGCTATTGAAGCATGGCAAAAGTAAAAAAAAAAGTAAAAAAAAGTGAAAAAAAAAATAGATAAAAGTTTAAATCTGCCCCCTTTCGCCCTATTCAAAATAAAACAATAAAGAAATCAAACCTACACATACTTAGTATCGCCGTGTTCAGAATCTATCTATAAAAAAAAGGATTAACCTTATCGCTAAATGGCGTAGAAAAAAATTTGAAATTCCAGAATTGCGTTTTTTTGGTCGTCGCGACATTGCATTAAAATGCAATAACGGGCGACCAAAAGATCTGCACAAAAATGGTATCAGTAAAAATGTCAGCTTGGAATGCAAAAAATAAGCACTCGATCGACCACAGATCACGAAAAATGGAGACGCTACGGGTATCGGAAAATGGCAATTGTTTTTTTATTTTAGCAAAGTTTGGATTTTTACCACTTAGATAAAAGAGAACCTAGACATATTTGGTGTCCATGAACTCGTAATTACCTGGAGAATCATAATGGCAGGTCAGTTTTAGCATTTAGTGAACCTAGTAAAAAAGTTAAACAAAAACAAGTGTGAGATTGCACTTTTTTTGGCAATTTCACCTCAGTTGGAATTTTTTCCCATTTTCTAGTACACGACATGGTAAAACCAATGATGTCGTTCAAAAGTGCAACTCGTTTCGCAAAAAATAAGCCCTCACATGGCCATATTGATGGAAAAACAAAAAGTTATGGCTCTGGGAAGGAGGGGAGTGAAAAACGAACATGGAAAAACGGAAAATCCCAAGGTCATGAAGGGGTTAATGTAGTAAAAGCTTAAACCGCCAGGGGTGACCTGACCTTGAGATCAGTCACCTTGTGAGTGATATTGGTGAGTGGCTTAACCATCTGAGAAAACTCCTTGATGAATTTTTGATAATAATTGGCGAAACCCAGGAAACGTTGCAGACCCTTGAGGTTTCTTGGTTGCAGCCAATCAACAATGGCCTGTACCTTTCTAGGATTCATCCAAAACTCATTGGCAGAAAGGATGAACCCCAGAAAGGAAAGCTCCTGGACACAAAGCAAACATGTCTTGGGTTTAGCAAACAGAGAATCTCCCAGTAACCTATGAAGAACACCACATAAATTCCAATGTGGGATTCCTTGTCAGGAGAGAAAACAAGGATATTGCCCAGGTATACAACCATAAAGTGCCTGATAAAATCAGAAAAAACATCATCCATGAAGTTCTGAAAAACCACAGGTGCATTCGTGAGACCGAAGGGCATGACCAAATTTTCAAACAGACCCTCGGAGGTGAGAAATGCCGTTTTCCACTCATCCCCTTCTCAAATTTGGATAAGGTTATATGCTCCATGAGGTCAAGTTTGGAATACTACTTAGCTCCAGACAATTGGTTATAAAGATCTGGAATGAGTGGGAGAGGGTAGGTATTTCTCACCATAATTTTATTTAGTTCCCGAAAATGGAGGCACGGTCATAAACTACCATCTTTTTTCTTAGCAAAAAAGAATCCAGCGGCCACAGGAGAGACAGAAGGATGGATGTGACCTTTGCGTAGGCTATCAGAGAAATAGTTTTTCATAGCGGTACGTTCAGGGCCATAAAGATTGTACAAATGTGCCTTGGGCAATTTAGAACCCAGAATAAGATTAATAGTACAATCATAAGGACAATGTGGTGGCAAGACCTCAGCCTCTTTTTTGGAGAACACATCCCCAAAATTCTTCAGGTACTCCGTAATACCCTCCAGATTAATGGCAGACACAAAAACAGCAGAAAGACAACCATTGGAACAATTAGGACCCCATTTAACAATATCACGAGATCCCCAGTCTATAACAGGATTATGCTTCTGTAACCAGGGAAACCCCAACACTAGTCCCGCAGGAAGATTATTCATAACATAACATTAAATTTGTTCCTGGTGCAAGGAACCGACCTTGAGGAGGAACTCCTCAGAGACAAACTAAGTAACATTTTGAGCCAATGGTGTCTTATCAATGGCAATGATATGAATGGGAGTCTCTAGACTAACTGTTCCTAACTTTAATTTGGACACCAGACTAGAGTCAGTGAAGTTCATGGAAGAGCCACTGTCCACAAAAGCTGAAGTAGATGCATAACTACCTCCATAACACAGTTCCACCTCTAACAAAACTTTTTCAAATGATGAAAATGGAACCTGAGAGTCTGGGTGATCTCCTCCACAGTCACCCAGACTTGGAAGCTTGTTAATCGATGGACAAGAGGGGCAGTCATTCTTCCAATGTCCCAGATCTCCACAATAAAAACATAATTTCCCATGATGTCCTTCCCTATCTCCTTCTCCTTGAAGCTGGTGGCACCAACCTCCATGGTCTCCGTAAATGGCATCACCTCAGACTTGGCAGGAAATACAGGAATCCCTCGCTGGATAATTCCTCTTTCCCATAAACTCCGGTCCATGCGAATGGCCTGGGCCATGGCCTTCTCCAGGGAACTGGGTGGTTGATGGAGGAACAGAGCATCCTTGAGATGATCTGAAAGTCCTCTCCTAAACTTGCATCTCAAAGCAGAGTCATCCCAAGACACCTCAGTGGACCACCATCTAAACTCAGAACAATACTGTTCAGCAGTGAGTTTACTTTGGGAGAGACCCATAATCATGTGCTTTGCCACCCTGACCCAGTCTGGTTAATCATAAATCAGTTCTAAAGCCTCAAAGAACCTATCTACAGACATTCTTTTAGGGGCAGTAGCAGGTAAAGAAAAAGCCCAATTTAGAGGACCCTCCCGGAGCAACAAAATAATTATCCCCACCCGCTGACTCTCATCTCCTGTGGATCTGGGTCTAAGACAAAAAAATAGCTTACAACCCTCTATGAATGTTAGAAACCTCTCCTTATCTCTGAAGAAAGTATCAGGGAGCCTGACCGTAGTTTCAGGAGAGTGAAAGGAAATATCATTGGGGTTAGATTGCTTAACAGCTGATTTTGTCATGGAACCTTGAAAAGATTTTAGAGTTTCAGTAAGCTCCCGCTGGAGTTGGTTGTTCCACTGACAAATCCTGCATAATTTGGGTCAGATTTGGCATCTGACCCACAAGAGTCTGCAGCAGATCCATACGGAGCAGAGCAAAGAAAAAAAACTGTTAATGGTCAGTTATAATGTCACGCCGCAGCTACGCAGGTGGATCCATGCTCCACTAGATGGCAGTAGAGTGGAGGAAAGACTGCAACACTTGCCAGAACAGACCTGCAGCGCTGCAGCGAGGCCACTACCAGGTGGCAACAGGGTAGTCAAACAAGCCGCGTCAAAAACCAGGAGAGTAACATAATACAAAGGAGGAAATCAATGCAGAGTCAGAGTCGCATCAGAGGGTCAATACCAGACAGAAGCAGAAGTACCAGGAGCAAAAGACAGAGTCAGGTCAGAGATAAAGCCGAGCAAAGTACCAGAGTGTCCAAAAACAGGGAGAAAACACTGAGTCGGAACAGGGGAAGGGGAATAAACAGACACTGGAACAGTCACGGATCGCAGTAGGACAAATCAGGATATAACCAGAGTCAGCTACTTATGACAGTGTGTGTTTTTCTCCCTACCCCTGAAACATTTTCCTTTAGCCCACAAAATAAAGCATATTCCATCTTCTGGGATTCCATGTGAGACCCCTGTTGTGGCGGCTCCCCTCGGCTACTATCCCCATCCACCCAATGGACCTAGGACTGGTGGTACAATGGCATGAGACTGTGAGATACAGATGAGATTAATGGAATGATTACTTTACATTTACCTTTGGTAATCTCCTGTCTGGCCTTAGGTATGCATAAGATCCAACCTGCATGCCTTTCTCTGCTTGCTGTCAGTGAATGGAAACATTGATTCCTGAGGATGGACTGACAAGCAAGCAAATCATTATTAAAACACAACAAGCAAATATCTATTAAATTACAATAATATTCATGTAACTGTTGCTCAGTGCTGTAAAAATTCTGTATCCCTTAGAGCTGTGAACTCTGCTATACGTCCATTCATCCTATGGTCTTTATTAAGTGGCCATCTCCTCACACTGACCATAAGAGCTTAAGCTTTACAGCTACTATTAAACCAGGACAAAGTGTGATTAGAGAGATGATTAGTTATAGAGGGATTACTCATCATTAGTGTTGAGCGATACCTTCCGATATCGGAAAGTATCGGTATGGGATTGGATCGGCCGATACCGGCAAAATATCGGATCTCGCCGATACCGATATCCGATACCAATGCAAGTCAATGGGACGAAAATATCGGAATTAAAATAAACCCTTTCTTTCCTTGTAGGTTCATTCTACATGAAGGAAAACAACTAAGAATAATGTAGGATGTATTGGGGGAGGTGGCGGAGACATTAAAGGCATAGAGGTTTAGCCCAATCAAATAGAATAGCATGAATTTTTTTTTTTTTTTAAGAGGTTCGGAGTTACAAAGATATTGACTATGTTAAGAATTTTATTATTTTGTCAGATATTGATGTTTCACTACTTCCACGCCCTTCATTTTTTTTTTAACTTCTCCCACACTTTCTTCTTCATCATCATCAGCATCTTTGCCATCAACTTCTTCTTCACCTTATTCATCTTCTTCTTCATCTTCTACCTATTATTTTTTTTTGTTACATTCTTCATATTCTTTTTATTCAACTATTATTCTTCTTCATATTCTACTTCTTCATCATATTCTTATTTGTGACAGGCATTCCTGTAGTTGTTATCTATAAAAGTTTGAAGATTACACCTTCCGTTCTGCCTGTCACAAAAGAGTTACATTTGTCCACGTTCAGTTTGGCCTGCAGCATCAGCCTTTATCCAGGGGCACCACGAGGAGGAACGGACTCACCCCCATACACTGCTTAGTCTTCTTCTCCTTATAATTTAGATAATATATTTTGCTCTGATATTTAGTGTTATGCTTAATGTTCTTCTGCTCTTTGTTCTGCAGCCTCTTGTTCTTCTGCTTCTCGGTCTTCCATGTCGTCATCTCTAGGGCCGTCGTCTCCGGGGTCGTCGTCATCGTCATCGGGGTGGTCTTCAGGGTCATCATCTCCAGGGTCGTCGTCATCTCAGTGGTTGTCGTCTCTGGTGTCGTCATCTTAGGGGTGGTCTTCCGGGTCATCGTCTTTAGGGTCTTGAACTTTGAAATGTAGAAGAAGGTACAAGTAGGCTGAGAAAATGCCGAGAACCAGCTGATGGAACTGGAACTCGGATGGCTACCTGAAGGTCCAAGAGCCAATGGAACTACCGAGGACCAGCAGACGTTACTAGAACCCGGTTACTAAGCAGGAGGTACCCATGCCAGAAAGCACTACCAAGGACCACCTGACGTTGGTGGAACTCGGATACCCAGAAGGAGGCACCTAAGCCATAGGCTCTGCCTGGAACCAGCTGACAGTACTGGAACCAGGATGGGGAGCAGAAGGTACAAGAGCAAAAGACACTGCCGAGAACCAGCTGACGGTACTGGAACCCGGATGGGTAGCTGAAGGTCCAAGAGCCAATGGAACTACCGAGGACCAGCTGACGTTACTGGAACCCGGTTACTAAGCAGGAGGTACCCGTGCCAGAAAGCACTACCAAGGACCACCTGGCGTTGGTGGAACTCGGAAACCCAGAAGGAGGCACCTAAACCAAAGGCTCTGCCCGGAACCAGCTGACTGTACTGGAACCAGGATGGGGAGCAGAAGGTACAAGAGCAAAAGACACTGCCGAGAACCAGCTGACGGTACTGGAACCCGTATGGGTAGCCGAAAGTCCAAGAGCCAATGGAACTACCGAGAACCAGCTGACGTTACTGGAACCCAGTTACTAAGCAGGAGGTACCAGTGCCTGAAAGCACTACCAAGGACCACCTGACGTTGGTGGAACTCGGATACCCAGAAGGAGGCACCTAAGCCAAAGGCTCTACCCGGAACCAGCTGACAGTACTGGAACCAGGATGGGGACCTATTCAAGATTGTCTTCCTAGAGCCCCAACTAGCGGTGTTGGAGCAAAGGGTCAGCAGGGGGAGCAGAGTGTAGGCCAAAGCCTGCACTGGAGGCAGCTTTGTGTCTGCGTGGCGTTTGCAGGACACGATGCCGGCTACACAGTAGGGGAACAGCTGGCGTTGCTGAACCCCTCTGACACTTTGGCGGGTGTTTTTCTCTGTGCAGCTAGCACTTCCGGGCACCAACTGGCGGTGTTAGAGCCCAGGGTCAGCAGGAGGATCAGAGTGTAGGCCGAAGCCTGCACTGGCGGCAGCTTTGTGTCTGCGTGGCGTTTGCAGGACACGTTGCCGGCTACACAGCGGGGGAACAGCTGACATTGCTGAACCCCACTGACACATTGGCGGGTGTTTTTCTCTGTGCAGCCAGCACTTCCGGGCACCAACTGGTGGTTTTAGAGCCCAGGGTCAGCAGGAGGAGCAGAGGATCAGAGTGTAGGCCGAAGCCTGCACTGGTGGCAGCTTTGTGTCTGCGTGGTGTTTGCAGGACACGTTGCCGGCTACACAGCGGGGGAACAGCTGGCGTTGCGGAACCCCACTGACACATTGGCGGGTGTTTTTCTCTGTGCAGCCAGCACTTCCGGGCACCAACTGGCGGTGTTAGAGCCCAGGGACAGCAGGAGGAGCATTGTGTAGGCCGAAGCCTGCACTGGAGCAAGTTGAAAGGGAACCTTTAACCCCCCCAGGCGTTTGTTGCTGAAAGAGCCATCTTGTACAGCACTAATGCTGCAAAAGGAAAAGCTGGCTCTTTTAATTATGCTCCTTGCAAACGCTGAACTAGACACTTATGAAATGTGTCCCCTCACACCGTAAAACCGTAAAAACTTTCCTTTGTAATGTGACGCAGCACAGCCGTCATTCCTACCCCCTTGGCGCCGTGCGCCGCTTCCTCAGCGTTGTTTGATTCTGTCCCGGAGCCTGCGCTGTTATGTTATCCCTTGGCCAGGTGCACTTAGCACTGCCCGTCTTCTGACATCATTTGGTGTCAGGCTGGCTGTGGCTGTGCGGACGCGCTGCCCGAGATCCCGCCTCGCAGTGTCGTCTAATGTAATCCCACTGCGGGCCTGGGATCCATGAGCATGTGCAGTGCATATCCTCGCCTCTCACTCCCCTCCCTCCGGCTTCTTCAGACTGTGCGGCATCACGGCCGTGGCATGCTATTAGGGATCAGCTGACGGCGCACACTCTGAAGAAGGCGGAGGGAGATGAGTGAGAGGCGGAGGTGAAGATATGCACTGCGCATGCCCATGGATCCGAGGCCCGCAGTGTGATTAAGTCAGAAGACACTGCAAGGCGGGATCTCTGGCAGCGCGTCCGCACAGGTGCAGCCAGCCAGATAAGCCAGCATAGGCTTAGGCATAGGCCAGCCAGCCTATCTTGTTATCTGATGTTATCACACCAAACAGCTGCGCATGCGCAGGTCACGCACAAGTCCGCAAATAAAAAAAAAACACTTAACAGGTAAATGTAACCCGGAAGTGATGATCAGTAGTTTAAAAATATAATAGCGTTGCGACCTTGTGTACAAACATCACATGTGAGGTCATCCATATACAGGCCCGGTCAGCTGACCGGATCATGTGACCGGAAGACACGATCCTTGAGCGCCGCTCTCATCACCGAGCAACAACATGCTGGGGACGCGCCGCTACAGCTGCAGACACTCTGGTAATCACAGCCACTACATAAATAGACTCCATACACAATACTGTCTACCTCCTGACGAAGCTGCGGTGACAGCGAAACGTGCGTCGAGGTGTAGCCTGGTGACCATTATCCTCATACTGCGATGGCCACAGGTAATTGATACTTCTATTTAAATTAAGCATGTTTCATGAGATTGAGCCTAGTGGTGCTTTACTCTGGGCTAGATTTATGGTGTAATATGTGATCATGCATACTTAGGTTAGGTGATCTGTAGCAGCCTTGTAAATGAACATCATATGGGATAGTTGCTATATGGTATTATATCTGTATACATCTATGTTGATTAATATCCCTGTAGATCAGCATTGTTTGGATATATGAGTCATACTCTCTATTTACTCTGTTGCTAGTTACTTTCAGTCCATGAGCAGCAGAGTTGGTTTATTTGCCTCTGTTGCATACTATATATATGTGGTTATCCATAGTGATATTGATTTATACTCTTATATTTATGCTATTGATGGAATTTTCCTGTTTGATATTCTAATAAAGTCATTTATTGGTTTTTTCCCTTCCACATTCTTCTCTGCTTCGTCCTCTTCCCCAGAACCACCACCATCTCCTCCCGCAGACCTTTCAAAGTGTGTTCCAGCATGTAGATAACCGGAATAGTGAAGCTGATGACAGCATCATTAGCGCTAACCATCTTAGTAACCATTTTGAAAATGAGCAGAAGGGTGCCAAGGTCTTTCATCTGTGTCCACTCCGCAAGTGTGAATTGCACCACGTCCATACTGTGTTGGACATGGCAATGCAAAATGTCATACTGCACAAGGTCTCAGCGCTGCTGCCACAGTTGCTGCAACATATGTCGAGTTGAATTCCATGGTATGGTCATATCGCATATCAATCAGTTAACCAGTAGGCCAAAAGATCTCTATACCAACTTAAGTGGAATGGTGGAAGTAAGCACACAATGACTGTGGTTTCTGCATGAGTGCATCCAGGCTGGAACAGTGGTGGAGGAATTGCTGTACCATTAGCTTGAGGATGCAAGCCATGCAAGGTACATATGTAAGGTTGCCCCGGCGTAGGGCCGCCACCAGGTTTGCACCATTATCGCACGCAACCTTCTCTGCCTCCAGGTTGATTGGAGACAGCCATTGCTAAAACTCGGCATGGATAGCTGTCCACTGCTCTTGATCTGTATAACTGCAGTCTCCAAGGCATAGTAATTTAAACACAGCCTGATTGCGGTGCGCCCTAGCTGCGCAGTACAGATGTGGAGGGGATTCTCTTTGCAGTTTTGGAACGTGTGCCTCATTAGTGCAGACTTTGAGGGCACAGTTGGAAGCTCTATAGGAGGTGGAGGAGGCAGAAGCACCGGAGGAAATGTTAGAGGGTCTCCTCCTCACTCGACTTTCCCCTCTCCAGTCCAATCTTAATGCAGCAGCCATGGTCATCTATCTGGCTAATCAGTACTCGGACACCTCCACTCTGTGCCAGTCATTGCACTGGTTGACCATACATTACAGGATCCAATTTAAACTGCTTGTTCTCTCCACAGTGCACACTCCACAGGGCATGGATGTCTGACATCTGTGCAATTCTACAAAACTTTGAGGACTTGAGCAAGATGGTAAGCAGCGATATTGCCATAATCAGCATCTTCTATCTCTCTTTATTTTTTTTCACCATCCTGCTTCTCTATTTACTGAAACAATCGCTGCTCACAATTGAAAAAGAGGCTTTGCAGGAGGTGCAATTTGAGATGGAGCATGACACTATACAGGTGATACAGAATCAGCGCTGTAGTGGGCCATATTAAACTACCGTATTTTTCCGACTATAAGACACACTTTTTTTCCTCCAAATTTGGGAGGAAAGTGTGGGTGCGTCTTATAGTACGGATATAGCATGTGGGGAGGGGGGCAGCAGTGAGTTGGATCGCAATGATATCCCACTTCAGGATGTCCCCGCTGCCAGAATCAGCTGCTGGGGAAACCACATGGCCCCGCTGATTAAGTGCAGTGAATATTCATTAGTGGCTCCCCGCCCACCGATCAGCTGAGCGGTGAGCGGGGAGCAGCAAATGAATACTGCACTTAAGCAGCGACACACAGTTTCCCCAGCACTGATTCTGGGGAGAATCTGTGTGTCCAGGGGAGGAGGCAGCAGCAGCAGGGGCCAGGAGATCGCTGTATACCTGCCTGTGCTGGACGCTGAGCTGTCTGTGGTGCACAAGGAGGACCTGTGTGATGTCAGGAGTGGGCAAGCTGGAGCATCACATGGTAGCTCAGAGCCCTCCCTCTTCTGACATCATCATAGGTCCTTCAGACTCCCACCTAAAATCTGCAGCTTCCTCTTATGTCCTGCGCGTGCGCTGTGGAAAGGCAACAAGAGAGAGGGCTCTGTGTGTGCAGCCATGGGATGCTCCAGCTTTTACCTCACCACAGGCTGGCAGGCTCCCACAATTAAGAGGTTAGTCTTTACAAAACACAATAAAGCACTCTGCCACTCCTTTGGTGAACTATAACTCCCAGCATGTCATAGGATCTGCAGGACATGCTGGGAGTTATAGTTCTCCCATGGGATTTTAAAGCAGCACTCCAGTGTTATTTTGCAGTGCTGGAGTGGTGCTTTCACTATAAGCCCTGTGCCCCCATTCTTATACTCACCCTCCAGTGTCTTCATATAGTATACAGACACCACACTGGTCCCGCAGCTTCCAACATAATAACGTACTATTATATATAATAACCCCACATATCATAGTATGTTATTTATGTTATTAAATATTTTACCACATTTTTTTTTGCTTCAAATATTTTTTTCCCTATTTTCCACCTCTAAAACCTGGGTGCGCCTTATAGTCCAGTGCGTCCTATAGTCCAAAAAATACGTTAAGTTAAATTTACATCTTTTTAATTTTACTAATTACATTTCTATATATTGGTTACATTAGATATGTATAGTATCAAAAGAGGTAATGTAATGTTCGTAAAGTTTTAAAGAAGAAGTGAAGGGGATATATATTTAATTTTGCTTTTAAATAATAATGAGAAGATATATGGAGGTTCAGGAAAAACATAGCAGTGCAAACATTCAGAAATTTACATGATAATACAAAAATATATTATTTAAATTTCCATTACATTTTACTTTACTTTTCCTATAAAATCAGGACCAGGAATGCAAAATTAATCCTTGATCTATTTAAAGACTTAAATGTGCTTTACTTGCAAAATATTATAATACTGCAAGCTGCATAAGCAAACATAATTAAATTATGTAAGAAAATATAATTTTCTTTCTACATGCCTCTAAGATTTAGTGTACCATTGCAAATTTTACTTGTCTTAAATTAAGCAAATATGCTTTACATCAAAACTTTTTATTTCTTTCACTTTCTTCATGATGGATTAATCTATTAGAAAACATTTTAGTTGCTTCTATATGTGATCAGCTGTATAATTATTACATTTAAAAAAGGAAACCAACTTGGATTAACCCTAATATATTTGTTATAAAGTTATTTGATGCAAATTAAATGTGATTTATTATACTTTGAGCTGTCTCTAGACACAAGATTATACTAAATATAGGTGACAAAAAATATATTATTTTCACCTGTCCCTCCATGCAGCCCTGCTGCAGTCCTGTTGTTTTGTTTTGTCCTATCTCCAGTGTCATCTTTGGCACCTCAGGCACCTGGCATCGTCAGTGCCTCCAGTTCTGACTATGTCACACAACATAAAACAAGTAAAAAAAATAAAAAATTAAAATACCAAGGCTCCAAATATGTTTTCCAAGGTTCCCAAAACGAATGTGAGAGCCTGTCAAAAATCAAATTTGCTCTTATTCTGATGTGCATCAAACAGCCATGTCATAATATCATAGGGCTTGGTTAGACCAAAGAAAAAACTAAAATATGGACCCCAAATATATTCTCTATTCCCCTTAAAATGAGAAGTACAGTTCTGTATATTGGAAATTCTACAGCAATCCAGCTTATTTGCTATATTTTGCTCAGTTGTTGAAAACAACTTGCATAAGACATAATTGGGTCAGCAAACTTTTTGCAAATGAATACACTGCAATAGTTTTAATAGTTTTTTTCTTACAATATATGGCAAAACTATATTGTATATGTTTTTACAGTATTATCACACATACCATATATGGAGGTGCATATGTGTCTTCATGGTGAGGGACTGCAAAATACTTGGTTTAGTGAACGCCCATTGTCATATCAGTGTTACAAAATGTGAAAAATTGAAGATAATGTTAGAAAGTAACTGCATAACTTTTATAATCAATATGTTTTTGCACATCAAAAACCACTAGCTAATATTTATATTAGAATATACAGTTAACTAAGTGACCCTTATATTTCACAGCTTATTAACAATCAGCCAGGGCCGGGCCAAAAATAAAAAAATATTTTGGCACCTCTAGGCAGATGAGGCCAATGGAGTCCACCCTACCTTCCAGCAAAGGAATTTGTCAGGAAGTAAGGTGACAAAGTGCCTAATGAATACCCCCAAGACAAGTGAGCTGACAAGTTACCTTTTTATAACATATGAGCAATTGTATAAAAGTTGTGTACTTTAAATGGTGTTGCTTAACAGGGGTTGTAATTATAGAGGTAAACTTACAGTGGCATGTAAATATTTGGACACCCCTGGTCAAAATTACTGTAATTGTGAACAGTAAAGCAAGTTGAACATGAAATGATCTCTTAACCCCTTTGAGACGAAGCCTGTTTTCACCTTCCTGACCAGGCCAATGTTCACAATTCTGACCACTGTCACTTTATGAGGTCATAACACTGAAATGCTTCAACGGATCCCGGTGATTCTGAGAATGTTTTGTCATGACATATTGTACTTTATGACAGTGGTAAATTTGTTCGATATGACTTGTGTTTATTTGTGAAAAAAACTGAAATTTGGCGAAAATTTTCAAAATTTTAGTTTTTATGCCCATAAATCAGAGAATCATGTCACACAAAATAGTTAATAAATAACATTTCCCACATGTTTACTTTACATCAGCACAATTTTGAAAATTTTTTTTTGTTAGGAAGTAGTGATGAGCGAATATACTCGTTACTCGAGATTTCTCGAGCATGCTTCGGTGACCTCCGAGTATTTTTTAGTGCTCGGAGATTTACTTTTCATTGCCGCAGCTGAATGATTTACATCTGTTAGCCAACATAAGTACATGTGGGGGTTGCCTGGTTGCTAGGGAATCCCCACATGTAATCAAGCTGGCTAACAGATGTAAATCATTCAGCTGAGGTGAGGAAAACTAAATCTCCGAGCACTAAAAAATACTCGGAGGTCACCCGAGCGTGCTCGAGAAATCTCAAGTGACGAGTATATTCGCTCATCACTATTAGGAAGTTATATTAAAAGTTGACCAGCGATTTCTCATTTTTACAACAAAATTTGCAAAACCATTTTTTTTAGGGACCACCTCACACTTGAAGTGACTATGAGGGGCCTAGATGATAGAAAGCGCCAAAAAGTGACACCATGCTAAAAACTGCACCCCTCAAGGTACTCAAAACCACATTCAAGAAGTTTATTAACCGTTCAGTTGCTTCACCAGAATTTTTGGAATGTGGAAGGAAAAAATAAACATTTACCGTATTTTTCTGACCATAAGATGCACTTTTTTCCTCCAAATTTGGGAGGAAAGTATGGGTGCGTCTTATGGTAGGGATGTAATGTTGGGAGGGGGCAGCAGCGAGTGGGATTGTACTAGGAGGCAGGAGGCAGAAAAATGTCCCTGCCAGGCTTCAGGTATCAGGGCTGGGGAAACCACATGGTCCCGATCATTAAAGTGCAGTGAATATTCATTAGTTGCTTCCCCACCCACCTGTCAGCTGAGCAGTGAGCTGGGAGCAGCAAATGAATACTCCTTCACAGGGCCACACTTGGTTTCCCCAGTGCTGGATTCCTGCAGCAGCTGGGGAGATCTGTGTGTCTGGTGGAGGAGGCAGCAGCAGGGGCCGGAGGGGACAAGATCGCTGCATACCTGCCTGCCTGGGCTGTGATGGGTGCTGAGTACTCCAGCACAAGGACCTGTGTGATGTCAGGAGTGGGCGGGCTGGAGCATCACATGGCAGCACAGAGCCCTCCCTCTTCTGATGTCATCACAGGTCCAGCAGACACCACACTACAATCTGCAAGCTTCCTCCTGTGCTATGGAGAGGCAACAAAAGGGAGAGCTCTGTGTGTGCAGTCATGGGATGGGATGTTCCAGCATTTTACCTCACCACAGCTGGCTGGCTGGCTGCCACAATTAAAAGGTTAGTCTTTACAACATACAATAAAGCACCCTGCCACTCCTGTGGTGAACTATAACTCCCAGCATGCCATAGGATCTGCAGGACATGCTGGGAGTTATATTTCTCCCATGGGTTCTTAAAGCAGCACTCCAGTGATATTTTTCAGTGCTGGAGTGGTGCTTTAAATATAAGCCCTGTGCCCCCATTCTTATACTCACCCTCCAGCATCTTCATATAGTACTTTACAGCCACCACACTGGTCCCGTAGCTTCCAACATAATAGCATGCTATTATATATAATAACAACACATATAATAGTATGTTATTAAATATTTTACCACCTTTTTTGTTTCAAATATTTTTTTCCCTATTTTCCACCTCTAAAACCTGGGTGCGTCTTATAGTCCGGTGCGTCTTATAGTCCGAAAAATATGGTACTTTTCTTTCACAAAAATTTTCATTTAGACTTATTTTTTTTTACTTTTGCAAGGGTAACAAGAGAAAATGGACCATACATTTTGTTGTGCAATTTCTCCTGAGCATGCCATTACTCCATATGTGGGGGAAATCTACTGTTTTGGCACACAGCAGGGTTTGGAAGGGAAGGAGCGCTGTTTGAGTTTTTGAATGTAAAATATGCTGGAATAATTAGCGAACACCATGTCGCGTTTGGAGAGTCCCAGATGTGCCTAAACAGTGGAAACTCCCACAAGTAACACCATTTTTGAAACTAAACCCCCTATGGAACTTATCTAGATGTGTGGTTACCACTTTGAACCCCCAAGTGCTTCTCAGAAGTTTGTAACGTAGAGCCATGAAAATAAAAAATCAGATTTTTTTTCACAAAAATGATTTTTTGCCCCAAATTTTTTTTCAGAAGGGTAACAGGAGAAATTGGACTCCAATAGTTGTTGTCCAAATTGTCCTGAGTATGCCTGTACCCTATATGTGGGGGTAAATCACTTTGGGGCGCAAGACAGAGCTAAAAAAGGAAGGAGCACCATTTGACTTTTTCAAGGCAGAATTGGCTGGAATTGAGATTGGACGCCATGTCACATTTGGAGAGCCCCTGATGTGTCTAAACAATGGAAACACCCCAATTCTAACTTCAACTCTAACCCCTACACACCCCTAACCCTAATTCCAGCCCTAACCATAACTCTAACCACAAACCTAACCCTAACACACTCCTGACCCTAACACACTCCTAACCCTAATCTGAACCCTAACCATAATACCAACCCAAACCCTAATCCAAACCCTAACCCTAATCCAAGCCCTAACCCCAAATCTATCCACAACCCTAGCCCTAACTTTAACCCCAACCCTAACCCTAACTTTAGCCCCAACCCTAACTTTAGCCCAAACCCTAACCCTAACTTTAGCCCCAACCCTAACTTTAACCCCAATCCTAAACCTAACATCAGCCCCAACCCCAACCCTAACAGGAAAATGGAAATAAATACCTTTTTTATTATATTATTTTTCCCTAACTAATGGGGTAATAAAGGGGAGTTTGATTTTCTATTTATAGCTGGTTTTTATAGCAGGTTTTTATGTTTTGCAGCTGTCACACGCTAAAAGACGCTTTTTATTGCAAAAAATAGTTTTTGCATCACCATAATTTTTCCATATTTTTGCTCACAGAGTCATGTGAGGTCTTGCTTCTTGCGGGACGATCTGACGTTTTTATTGGTACCATTTTTTGGCACATGGCATTTTTTGATTGCTTTCTATGCCAATTTTCTGGAGACAGAGTGAACAAAACCCAGCAATTCAGGAATTGCTTTTTTTTTAATACCGTTCTGCATGTGGTAAAATTGGTAAGATAGCTTTATTCTTTAGGTCAGTACAATTACGGTGATGCCTCTTTTATATCGTTTTTTATGTTTTGGCGTTTTTGCACAATAAAAACTATTTTATAAAAAAAAAATAGTTTTGCATCGCTTTATTCTGAGACCTATAACTTTTTTATTTTTCAGCTGATGGAGCTGGATGGTGGCTTGTTTTTTGTGGGACAAAATTATATTTTCAACACTACCAATTTTATTTACATCTGTCTTTTCGATTGCATATTATTGCACTTTTTGTTCAGCGGTATGATGATAAAACATTGTTTTTTGCCTCATTTTTTTATTTATTTTTTTATGGTGTTCACTGAAGGGGTTAACTAGTGTGAAAGTTTTATAGAGCGTGACGTTACGGACACGACGATACCAAATATGTGAAAAACCAGAGAACAATAGGAGTTTTATATAAAAAATAGAAAAGCTTTATTTATACCCATACAAATCATTTAAAAACACAAATAAGATAATGGATGTGCTGTGACCAAAGACACCAGAAAATCAGAGCACTCAATACAACAAATCATTTCATCATCATATCAACACAATAATGAAATAGTTTTAGTGAGAACAATGCCCTCCTTTTAGCATCACAAATAGCAGATCCCTAATTATAATAAGTCAAGGTCCTATCAATACAATCAATCTCTTGTGGAGACCAAAGGGAATCTCTATGCGAAGGTCCACCTGCCCTCTAAGGTGTTCAACCATTTAAATATGCCCGGCATGGTGAACATGAAAAGTGAAGATAGAGGAGAGCATATCTCACCTTGCACAAGAGTGAATACTGAACGCACCCCAATGCGCGTTTCTCCGCTGTCAGTCTCGCTTTCTCAAGGGGAGGTGTACTTTTATTGTTTTTTTTTAATTTACATAAATAAATGTACTTATTGGGAAAATATTTTTTTTCTTTATTAAGGAATATTAAAAAAATGTTTTTACACTTAATAATATATATTATTTTTACTTTTTTACATTGTCCCAGAATGGGACATCAATATATAATGTCAGATTGGTGATTTGACATTTTCCACAGCGCAGTGTCAGATCAGCAATCTGACAGGCAGTGGAGGAGGCTTTCCGGCGCCTGCTCTCTGCAGGCACTCACAAGCCACTTCACTGAAGGACCCAGAAGGACCCCGCTGCCATCTTGGAGCCAGGGAACTCCATGGAGACCACCGAAACAACGTGATCGCATAGCGATGTTCCGGTGGGAACACGCAGGGAGCCCCCTCCTTGTGCGATGCTTCTCTGTGCTGCTGTCACTCCTGACAGTGACATCAGAGGGGTTAAATGACCACGATCGGTACTAGCACCAATCGTGGGCATTGCTGCGGGGTGTCAGCTGTCACATACAGCTGACACCCACACAAGATCGATGCGGCACTCACCGTGAGTCCACTGTGATCGTACCACCATACTAGAACTGTGGCTGGCACAAATGCAGTTGCATTTTTTTTAGGGACCACATCACATTTGAAGTCACTTTGAGGGGTCTATATGATAGAAAATAACCAAGTGTGACACCATTCTAAAAACTGCACATCTAAAGGTGCTCAAAACCACATTCAATAAGTTTATTAACCCTTCAGGTGTTTCACAGGAATTTTTGGAATGTTTAAAAAAAAGGAACATTTACCTTTTTTCACAAAAAAATTATTTAGCTCCAATTTGTTTTATTTTACCAAGGGTAACAGGAGAAATTGGACATCAAAATTTGTTGTACAATTTGTCCTGAGCATGCTGATACCCCATATGTGGAGGTAAACCACTGTTTGGGCGCATGGCAGAGCTCAGAAGGGAAGGAGCGCCGTTTGACTTATCAATGCAAAATTGACTGGAATTGAGATAGGACGCCATGTTGAGATTGGAGAGCCCCTGATTGTGCCTAAACATTGAAACCCCATGCATATGACACCATTTTGGAAAGTAGACCCCCTAAGGAACATATCTAGATGTGTAGTGAGCACTTTGACCCACCAAATGCTTCACAGAATTTTATAATGCAGAGCCGTAAAAATAAAATACATATTTTTTCACAAAAATGATATTTCGTCCCCAATTTTTTATTTTCCCAAGGGTAACAGAAGAAATTGGACCCCAAAAGTTGTGCATTTAGTCCTGAGTATGCTGATAATGCATATGTGGGGGTAAACCACTGTTTGGGTGCATGGCAGAGCTCAGAAGGGAAGGAGAGCCGTTTGACTTTTCAATGCAAAATTGACTGGAATTGAGATGGGATGCCATGTTGCGTTTGGAGAGCCCCTGATGTGCCTAAACATTGAAAGCCCACACAAGTGACATAATTTTGGAAAGTAGACCCCCTAAGGAACTTATCTAGATGTGTGATGAGCACTTTGACTCACCAAGTGCTTCACAGAGGTTTATAATGTAGAGCCGTAAAAATAAATTTCAAATTTTTTCACCAAAATGATATTTTCACCCCCAATTTTTTATTTTCCCAAGGGTCACAGAAGAAATTGGACCGTTAACTTCATTGTGAATTTTGTCCTGAGTACAGTGATACCTGATATATAGGGGTAATCCACTGTTTGGGCACATGGCAGAGCTCGGAAGGGAAGGAGAGCCGTTTGACTTTTCAATTCAAAATTGACTGGAATTGAGATGGGACACCATGTCACGTTTGGAGAGCCCCTGATGTGCCTAAACATTGAAACCCCCACAAGTGACACCATTTTGGAAAGTAGACCCCCTAAGGAACTTATGTAGATGTGTTGTGAGAACTTTGAACCTACAAGTGTTTCACTACAGTTTATAATGCAGAGCCGTGAAAATAAAAACTCCTTTTTTTAAAAAAAAAAAAAATATTTTTTGCCCTCAGTTTTGTATTTTCCCAAGGGTAACAGGAGAAATTGGACCCTAAAAGTTGTTGTCCAATTTGTCCTGAGTACGATGATACACCATATGTGGGGGGAACCACTGTTTGGGTGCATGGCAGAGATCGGAAGGGAAGGAGCACCGTTTGGAATGCAGACTTCGATGGATTGGTCTGAAGGCATCACGTTACATCTGCAGAGCCCCTGATGTGCCTAAACAGTAGAAACCTCCCACAAGTGACCCCATATTGGAAACTAAACCCCACAAGGAACTTATCTACATGTGTTGTGAGAACTTTGAACCCCCAAGTATTTCACTACAGTTTATAACGCAGAGACGTGAAAATAAAAAAAAAAATTTCCACAAAAATTATTTTTAGCCCCCGGTTTTGTATTTTTCCAAGGGTAACAGGAGAAATTGAACTCCAAAAGTTGTTGCCCAATTTGTCCTGAGTACACTGATACCCCATATGTTGGGGTAAACCCCTGTTTGGGTGCACGGGAGAGCTCGGAAGGGAAGTAGCACTGTTTTACTTTTTCAATGCAGAATTGGCTGGAATTGAGATCGGATGCCATGTCGCGTTTGGAGAGCCCCTGATGTGCCTAAACAATGGAAACCCCCCAATTCTAACTGAAACCCTAACCCAAACACACCCCTAACCCTAATCCCAACCCTAACCTTAACCCCTTAATCCCATTGGACGGACTATCCCGTCAAGGTAACCTGGGACTTAATTCCCAGTGACGGGATAGTACGTCCAGCACGATCAGCAGCACTCACGGGGGGAGCGCGGCCGATCGCGGCTGGGTGTCAGCTGACTATCACAGCTGACATCCGGCACTATGTGCCAGGAGTGGTCACGGACCGCCCCCGGCACATTAACCCCCGGCACACTGCGATCAAACATGATCGCAGTGTTCCGGTGGTATAGGGAAGCATCGTGCAGGGAGGGGGCTCCCTGCGTGCTTCACTGAGACCCCCGTAGCAACGCCATGTGATCGCGTTGCTCCGAGGGTCTCTTACCTCCTATCCCTGCAGGCCCCGGATCCAAAATGGCTGCGGGGCTGCATCCGGGTCCTGCAGGGATTACTTCCGGGTGCAGACCAGGCTCTGGTAAGCCTGCAGCACTGTAAGTCAGATCGCTGATCTGACAGAGTGCTGCGCAAACTGTCAGATCAGCGATCTGTGATGTCCCCCCCTGGGACAAAGTAAAAAAGTTAATTAAAAAAAATTCCACATGTGTAAAAAAATAATAATAAAAAAATCCTAAATAAAGAAAAAATATATATATTATTCCCATAAAAACATTTCTTTGTCTAAATAAAAAAAAAACAATAAAAGTACACATATTTAGTATCGCCGCGTCCGTAAAGACCCAACATATAAAACTGTCCCACTAGTTAACCCCTTCAGTGAACACCGTAAGAAAAAAAAAAAACAGCCAAAAAACAACGCTTTATTATTATACCGCCGAAAAAAAAGTGGAATAACACGCGATCAGAAAGACGGATATAAATAACCATGGTACCGCTGAAAATGTCATCTTGTCCCGCAAAAAATGGGCTGCCACACACCATCATAAGCAAAAAATAAAAAAGTTATAGTCCTCAGAATAAAGCGATGCCAAAATAATTATTTTTTCTATAAAATGGCTTTTATCGTATAAAAGCGCCAAAACATAAAAAAATGATATAAATGAGATATCGCTGTAATCGTACTGACCCAACGAATAAAACTGCTTTATCAATTTTACCAAACGTGGAACGGTATAAACGCCTCCCCCAAAAGAAATTCATGAATAGCTGGTTTTTGGTCATTCTGCCTCACAAAAATCGGAATAAAAAGTGATCAAAAACTGTCACGTGTCCGAAAATGTTACCAATAAAAATGTCAACTTGTCCCGCAAAAAACGAGACCTCACATGACTCTGTGGAATAAAATATGGAAAAATTATAGCTCTAAAAATGTGGAGACGCAAAAACTTTTTTGCTATAAAAAAGCGTCTTTTAGTGTGTGACAACTGCCAATCATAAAAATCCGATATAAAAAACGCTATAAAAGTAAATCAAACCACCTTCATCACCCTCTTAGTTAGGGAAAAATAATAAAATTAAAAAAAATGTATTTATTTCCATTTTCCCATTAGGATTAGGGCTAGGGCTAGGGTTAGGGCTAGGGTTAGGGCTAGGGTGAGGGCTAGGTTTAGGGTTAGGGTTAGGGCTAGGGTTAGGGCTAGGGTTAGGGTTAGGGTTGGGTTAGGGTTGGGGCTAGGGTTGGAGCTAAAGTTAGGGTTAGGGTTGGGGCTAAAGTTAGGGTTAGGGTTGGGGCTAAAGTTAGGGTTAGGGTTGGGGCTAAAGTTCGGGTTAGGGTTGGGGCTAAAATTAGGGTTAGGGTTTGGATTACATTTACGGTTGGGATTAGGGTTGGGATTAGAGTTAGGGGTGTGTCAGGGTTAAGGGTGTGGTTAGGGTTACCGTTGGGATTAGGGTTAGGGGTGTGTTTGGATTAGGGTTTCAGGTAGAATTGGGGAGTTTCCACTGTTCAGGCACATCAGGGGCTCTCCAAATGCGACATGGCGTCCCATCTCAATTCCAGTCAATTTTGCATTGAATAGTAAAATGGCGGTCCTTTCCTTCCAAGCTCTGCCATGCGCCCAAACAGTGGTTTACCCCCACATATGGGGTATCTGCGTACTCAGGACAAATTGTACAACATGGCATCCGATCTCAATTCCAGCCAATTCTGCGTTGAAAAAGTAAAACAGTGCTCCTTCCCTTCCGAGCTCTCTCGTGCGCCCAAACAGGGGTTTACTCCAATATATGGGGTATCAGCGTACTCGGGACAAATTGGACAACAAATTTCGGGGTCCAAGTTCTCTTGCTATCCTTGAGAAAATAAAAATTTGGGGGGCTAAAAATCATTTTTGTGGGAAATTTTTTTTTTTTATTTTCACGGCTCTGCGTTGTAAACTGTAGTGAAACACTTGGGGGTTAAAAGTTCTCACAACACATCTAGATAAGTTCCTTGGGAGGTCTAGTTTCCAATATGAGGTCACTTGTGCAGGGTTTCTACTGTTTGGGTACATCAGGGGCTCTACAAATGCAATGTGATGCCTGCAGACCAATCCATCTAAGTCTGCATTCCAAATGGCGCTCCTTCCCTTCCGAGCTCTGCCATGCGCCCAAACAGTGGTTCCCCCCCACAAATCGGGTATCAGCGTACTCAGAACAAATTGGACAATAACTTTTGGGGTCCAATTTCTCCTGTTACCCTCGGGAAAATACAAAACTGGGGGCTAAAAAATCATTTTTGTGAAAAAAAATTTTTTTTTATTTTTACGGCTCTGCGTTATAAACTGTAGTGAAACACTTGGGGGTTTAAAGTTCTCACAACACATCTAGATAAATTCCTAGGGAGGTCTAGTTTCCAATATGGGGTCACTTATGGGGGGTTTATACTGTTTGGGTACATCAGGGGCTCTGCAAATGCAATGTGATGCCTGCAGACCAATCCATCTAAGTCTGCATTCCAAATGGCGCTCCTTCCCTTCCAAGCTCTGCTATGCGCCCAAACAGTGGTTACCCCCCACAAATTGGGTATCAGCGTACTCAGGACAAATTGGACAACAACTTTTGGGGTCCAATTTATCCTGTTACCTTTGTGAAAATACAAAACTGGGGGCTAAAAATCATTTTTGTGATAAAAAAAAGAATTTTTATTTTCACGGCTCTGCGTTATAAACTGTAGTGAAACACTTGGGGGTTCAAAGCTCTCAAAACACATCTAGATAAGTTCCTTAGGGGGTCTACTTTCCAAAATGGTGTCACTTGTAGGGGGTTTTAATGTTTAGGCACATCAGGAGCTCTCCAAACGCGACATGGTGTCCCATCTCAATTCCAGTCAATTTTGCATTGAAAAGTCAAACGGCGCTCCTTCCCTTCTGAGCTCTGCCATGCGCCCAAACAGTCGTTTACCCCCACATATGGGGTATCAGCGTACTCAGAACAAATTGCACAACAACTTTTGGGGTCCAATTTCTTCTCTTACCCTTGGGAAAATAAAAAATTGGGGGCGAAAAATAATTTTTGTGAAAAAATATGATTTTTTATTTTTACGGCTCTGCATTATAAACGTCTGTGAAGCAGTTGTTTGATCAAAGTGCTCACCACACATCTAGATAAGTTCCTTAAGGGGTCTACTTTCCAAAATGTGTCACTTGTGGGGGTTTCAATGTTTAGGCACATCAGGGGCTCTCCAAACGCAACATGGCGTCCCATTTTAATTCCAGTCAATTTTGCATTGAAGAGTAAAATGGCGCTCCTTCCCTTCCGAGCTCTGCTATGCGCCCAAACAGTGTTTTACCCCCACATATGGGGTATGATCGTACTCAGGACAAATTGCACAACAACTTTTGTGGTCTAATTTCTTCTCTTACCCTTGGGAAAATAAAAAATTGAGGGCGAAAAGATCATTTTTGTGAAAAAATATGATTTTTTATTTTTACGGCTCTGCATTATATAAACTTCTGTGAAGCACTTGGTGGGTCAAAGTGCTCACCACACATCTAGATAAGTTCCTTAAGGGGTCTACTTTCCAAAATGGTGTCATTTGTGGGGGTTTCAATGTTTAGGCACATCATGGGCTCTCCAAACGCAACATGGTGTCCCATCTCAATTCCAGTCAATTTTACATTGAAAAGTAAAATGGCGCTCCTTTCCTTCCAAGCTCTGCCATGCGCCCAAACAGTGGTTTACCCCCACAGATGGGGTATCTGCATACTCAGGACAAATTGTACAACAACTTTTGGGGTCCATTTTCTCCTGTTACCCTTGGTAAAAAAACAAACAAATTGGAGCTGAAATAAATTTTGTGTGAAAAAAAGTTAAAGGTTCATTTTTATTTAAACATTCCAAAAATTCCTGTGAAACACTTGAAGGGTTAATAAACTTATTGAATGTGGTTTTGAGCACCTTTAGGGGTGCAGTTTTTAGAATGGTGTCACACTTGGGTATTTTCTATCATATAGACCCCTCAAAATGACTTCAAATGAGATGTGGTCCCTAAAAAAAAATGGTGTTGTAAAAATGAGAAATTTCTGGTCAATTTTAACCCTTATAACTCCCTAACAAAAAAAAATTTTGGTTTCAAAATTGTGCTGATGTAAAGTAGACATGTGGGAAGTGTTACTTATTAAGTATTTTGTGTGACATATCTCTGTGATTTAAGGGCATAAAAATTCAAAGTTTGAAAATTGCGAAATTTTCAAAATTTTCACCACATTTCCTTCTTTTTTACAAATAAATGCAAGTTATATCGAAGAAATTTTACCACTATCATGAAGTACAATATGTCTCGAGAAAACAATGTCAGAATCGCTAAGATCTATTGAAGCGTTCCAGAGTTATAACCTCATAAATGGACAGTGGTCAGAATTGTAAAAATTGGCCCGGTCATTAACGTGCAAACCAACCTCGGGGCTTAAGGGGTTAACCTAAACACATACCTAACCTGAACATGCCCCTAACCCTAATCCCAACCACACCCCTAACCCTAATCCCAACCCTAACCACACCCCTAACTCCAACACACCCCTAACCCTAATACCAACCATAACCCTAACCACTCTCCTAATCCTAATCCCAACCGTAAATGTAATCCAAACCATAACTTTAGCCCCAACCCTAACCCTAACTTTAGCCCCAACCCTAACCCTAACTTTAGCCCTAACTGTAGCCCCAACCCTAACTGTAGCACTAACCCAAACTTTAGCCCCAACCCTAACCCTAACTTTAGCCCCAACCCTAACTTTAGCCCCAACAGTAACTGTAGCCCTAACCCTAACTTTAGCATCAACCCTAACCCTAATAGGAAAGTGAAATAAATACATTTTTTAAATTTCATTATTTTTCCCTAACTAAGGGGGTGATGAAGGGGGGTTTGATTTACTTTTATAGCGGGTTTTTTAGCGGATTTTTATGATTGGCAGCTGTCACGCACTAAAAGACTCTTTTTATTGCAAAAAATAGTTTTTGCATCTCCACATTTTGAGAGCTATAATGTCCATATTTTGGTCCACAGAGTCATGTGAGGTCTTGTTTTTTGCTGGACAAGTTGAGATTTTTATTGGTACCATTTTCGGGCACGTGACTTTTTTGTTCGCTTTTTATTCCGATTTTTGGCAGAATGACCAAAAACCAGCGATTCATGAATTTCTTTTGGGGGGGAGGGCGTTTATACCATTCAATGTTTGGTAAAATTGATAAAGCAGTTTTATTCTTCGAGTCAGTACAATTACAGCGATACCTCATTTATATCATTTTTTTATGTTTGGCACTTTTATACGATAAAAACTATTTTATATAAAAAATAATTATTTTTGCATTGCTTTATTCTGAGGACTATAACTTTTTTATTTTTTCTCTGATGATGCTGTATGGTGGCTCTTTTTTTATGGGACAAGATGACGTTTTCAGCGGTTCCATGGTTATTTATATCCGTCTTTTTGATCACGTGTTATTCCACTTTTTGTTTGGCGGTATAATAATAAAGCGTTGGTTTTTGCCTCGGTTTTTTTTCGTGGTGTTCACTGAAGGGGTTAACTAGGGGGACAGTTTTATAGGTCTTGTCATTACGGACACGGAGATACTAAATATGTGTACTTTTATTGTTTTTTCTTTTTTATTTAGATAAAGAAATGTATTTATTGGAACAATATTTTTTTTCTTTATTTAGGATTTTTTTCTTTTTACACATGCAAATATATATTTTTCTACTTTATTACATTGCCCCAGGGGGGGACATAACTATATAGTGTCAAATTGCTGATGTGACACTTTGCAATGCACTGTGTCCGATCAGTGATCTGACAGGCACTGCAGGGAGGCTTGCTGGCGCCTGCTCTGAGCAGGAGCTTAAAAGCCACCTCCCTGTAGGACTTGGAAGGAACCCCATGGCCATTTTGGATCTGGGGTCTGCAGGGAGGGGAAGGTAGGAGACACTCTGAACAATGCCATCACATTGCGTTGTTCCAAGGGTCTCAGGGAAGCATGCAGGGAGCCCCCTCCCTGCGTGATGCTTCCCTATGCCGCCGGAATGCTGCAATCATGTTTGACCGCAGTGTTCTGGGGGTTAATGGGCCAGGAACAGTCCGTGACTGCCCCTGGCACATAGTGCCGGATGTAAGCTGTAATAATCAGCTCCCCCCGTGAGTGCGGCTGATCGTCTATGACTTACTATTCCGTCCCTGGGAATTAAGTCCCAGGTCACCTCGACGGGATAGTACGTCATATGGGATTAAGGGGTTAAACAATCTTTGCACACCTGCAAATAATTAGCCACCGGGTAATAGTCCTTGACTTCCATGGCCTCCATTGAAATACAATACAGCACAGCACAGGCAGCAAAGAAAATGCAGAATGGATTTCAACAAAGGTCTCTGGGCCCAGTTTACTTCTCCAGGTTCTGCAGGTTTGGTTCACTCATCCCTAGTCCTGGAGTACAGTTTTGTTCTTAGGAGATGTCATTCCACTGTGCTTAAAATAATTCCACTCTCACTGTGGTGTGTATGGGCCTAGAGACACTTAGGGTATGTGCACATGTTGCGGATTTGGCTGCGGATCTGCAGCTGTTTTCCATGCGTTGTACAGTACCATGTTAACGTATGGAAAACCAAATCCGCAGTGCACATGCTGCGGAAAATTCCGCGCAGAAACGCAGCGGTTTATTTTCTGCAGCATGTCAATTCTTTGTGCGGATTCTGCAGTGTTTTAGACCCATTCCTTTATAGAAATCCGCAGAAAATTGCAAAAGCCGAATGGAAAAATCTGCAATGGAATCCACAACGTGTGCACATACCCTTATTCAAATCCACTCTGCATTTCCTTCCATCCTATGCCTGCCTGCACCTGCTGTATATGTGTATGATACATAACTAGGTAGGGTCTGTTCACTCTTACTCTTGGTAGCCATAAGTGGACAGGGAAGGAAGTGCAGGCACCAGATTCTCTGCCACTGAAATCTATGGGAGAGCGGAGCAGCTATGGCACATCCGGCTCCTCTGACAGATTTTGACTCTCACTTTTCTGCGGTGCCTTCTGGGCTTCCAGGACCAACTATCTCTGCCAGCAGCACCCTGCTTTTGGTGGGCTCCCACTGAGATGATAATGTATTAGATGTGACCTGCAGTCCCATGTAACTCCACAGATAATACAATGATACTTTTGTGAGTACTGATAGCAGTGATGGCTCCTCTGGATCACACTGCTGCTGGGTCTGCATGTGCTGCTGTTCTTAGCTGGTGGGAGGAGTAAGGCAGAATCAGTGAGAGGAGAGCAGACTATATCTGTCTATTGCTGATAATGGCAGACTGCTACAAACCATAGATCTTCATTTTTGCAGTTTTGCACTAGGTCAACTGTAAATTACAAGTTAATCACATATCATGTGAACATCCTCACCATGCACCTCACATATCATAGATCTGAAAATTTGTGATGCTGCAATGGGCATTTTTCCGTGTGGACAATTTTCCTGTGGGGATTTTTCAGGGAACCGATGCTCCATACTGTATAATGGCCACACACAGTGCTCAATACTGTATAATTCCCACACATGATACTGCGTACTGTATAATGGCCACACATAGCTACTCCTACACACGCAGCTGCGCTCCGTACATGTTGCACACACGGCACCACTCTGTACACATGCGGCTCCGCTCCATACACCTCATACACACCCGGCTCTGCTCTGTACACCTCATACACACGCAGCTCCGCTCTGTACACCTGATACACACCCAGCTCCGCTCCGTACACCTAATACACACCCAGCTCCGCTCCGTACACCTAATACTCACCCGGCTCAGCTCCGTACACCTCATACACATACGGCTCCGCTCCGAACACCTCATACACACGCGGCTCTGCTCCGTACACCTCATCCACATGCAGCTCCACTCCGTACACCTCATACACATTCAGCTCCGCTCCATACACCTCGTACACACACGGCTCTGCTACATACACACTGTAAACCCCTCCTGACCTCACACATAAGGTAGCTTACCATGGCAACCAGCACAGCAGGGTCCTGCAATCCATGGAGGTCCCGATCATGTGACCCCTGACTCCTTCCCTCCTGTGATTACATCACAGGTCCTGTGCGCACAGAGCAGCCAATAGGTTGTGGGTTGTGAGCAGTAGTGGGTGCACCGCACTAGTGACACTCAGCAAATGTCAGGGATTATGAAGAGTCGGCACCACGTGTTCTGACCGCCGCTCTGCCGCCCCCTGTCTTTCAGTGAGGACTGCCGCCTGAAGCAAAGAACTCAACTTGCCTCATGATAGCGGAGCCCCTGTGCGTTATTATATATGTTGTGTAACATTATGATTAACTTTTGACAAACTATTCAAGCCAAATTATTTAGTCCTTGCCAAAATGAACGTAATAAGAAACACTAAGCACTGTAGCTAGGTGCATAATTGATAAAGAAACATTGAACTTGATGGCCCTGAGTCTTTTTTCAACCTATGTACTGTAACTATGTGATGTACAGGAATCAAAATCTGGCACCAGAATATGGTTGTCATATTGGACTAGTAAAACAGTTGTGCAAAAACAGAAATGACAAGTAAATGTCTACATTTTTATTAAAAAAATCTATTATTTTTACAAACTTCTACCCATTTTATAAAAAATAGCATAATACAAAATGTGACACGTCATTGTATTGGTCTGGCTGATATTAAATTGACTAGTAAAATAGATGTGCAAAAAAATAGTTTTTGACCTTCAAATTTTGTAATATAGACAGTCACAGATAAATATACTTTTGTATTAAAAGGAAAAAACAAAATTGTTCCACTATTTATAATAACAATCGCAAAAAAATAACAATTAGTACAGTTTCTTGTAAAAAAAACAAGCTTTGTTTCTCACACTGATTTCAGATATTTTTTTCTTAAAAAGCTATTGAGATATCTTTCTTCTGCTTTTTAGTACATTTTGTTTCTATAGCTTTCCATGGGCACGTTCTATACTCTGCTCTTTTCTATTTTTATGCCTGCTGACACATTGTGCGTTGTACTACCAGAGCTAAGTACCTTCCCTATTGGGGTATGTCATGTTGTGGGGAGGGATGGCTTCTACTTTTTTTTTTATCAAAACAATGTTAACTAAGGGTACCGTCACACAGTGCCATTTTCATCGTTACGACGGTACGATTCGTGAAGTTCTAGCGATATCGTTACGATATCGCAGTGTCTGACACGCAGCAGCGATCAGGGACCCTGCTGAGAATCATACGTCGTAGCAGATCGTTTGGAACTTTCTTTCGTCGCTTGATCACCCGCTGACATCGCTGGATCATTGTGTGTGACACCGATCCAGCTATGTGTTCGCTTGTAACCAGGGTAAACATCGGGTAACTAAGCGCAGGGCCGCGCTTAGTAACCCGATGTTTACCCTGGTTACCAGCGTAAACGTAAAAAAAACAAACAGTACATACTCACATTCCGGTGTCTGTCCTCCGGCGTCTCAGCTTCTCTGCACTGTGAGCGCCGGCCGGCCGGAAAGCGAACACAGCGGTGACGTCACCGCTCTGCTTTCCGGCTATGGTGCTTACACAGTGCAGAGAAGCAGAACGCCGGGGGACAGACACCGGAATGTAAGTATGTACTGTTTGTTTTTTTTACGTTTACGCTGGTAACCAGGGTAAACATCGGGTTACTAAGCGCGGCCCTACGCTTAGTAACCCGATGTTTACCCTGGTTACCCGGGGACTTCGGCATCGCTCCAGCGCCGTGATTGCAAAGTGTGACCGCAGTCTACGACGCTGGAGCGATAATCATACGACGCTGCGACGTCACGGATCGTGCCGTCGTAGCGATGAAAATGGCACTGTGTGACGGTACCCTTAGTACCATGTCTTATTTACATGTACTATTTCTAATTATTTACTTAATAAACGGTATTTGCTCATTTTGGTTTTATCTTAAGTTCTGTTTGTCAAATTGCCACATTGTAAATGCACAGTTATGCATTGCTCTTATACGAACATATGCTCTTGTTCAATTATTTTTTGTTTTGGTTAAGGTTTTTGTATTTTATATACACAGGGGCAGGTCTCCCCTTTTTTGGGACTGCCCATTTTGTTCATATAGCTTTCAACGTATTGGGTGTCTGAACAGTCGGGTTCAAATTCAACCTGGGATTTCATAAAATTTGACTCACATTTAATTTGAATCAAATTGATTTTATCATCACAAATTAATTTATATTGATATATATATATATATATATATATATATATATATATATGGAGCGCCCCCAGACGCAGGGCCGTGAGGTACTCGGTCCTGGGGTTTTCACAGTGGCTAGGCTCGGTCCGTGACCCTGCTAAGGGGCGTCCAATGAAAGCTGAGATCATGGTGCGTGGTGTAGGTCATGATGAATAACGAGGACACAGGGTTGCAATCTCTTTACCTCTTTACTAGGGTTGAGCGACTTTCATTTTTTTAAGATCGAGTCTGGTTTTGTGAAACCCGATTTAGTCCAGAGTCGAGTCGAGTGAAGTCGGCCGATTATCGCTAAAAGTCGGGGATCGACCGAAACACGAAACCCAATGCAAGTCAATGGGGAAGCATAGCCGGCAGTGAGTGGAGGCCAGGAAAACACCTACAGTGCACATTTTACTGCCAAAAACATCCATTCTTGTTTTCTGAAGCTTGTCAATCTTAACTAACTTTATAATAATAGTTGGGCACTGGAAATTGGGGGTCATTTGGCAAAAGTTGTGGGGGTAGGGCTGGTTCAAGGTTTTAGTGGGCCCAGGAAACATGGACTACGTCATGGCGGTGGAGCAGGGAGAGGTAAGTATTTCAACGTTGCAAGTGCTGTGATCCTGAGCAAGCAGGGGGGGCCCACTCGTTCGCATTGGCACTGGCACAGGGCCCCTCAAAGTACGGCGGTGTGTTTGCATGGCGGGGGCGCCTCCCACCAGCAGTGACACTTTTGCGTACTCTGAGTGGCCCTGTGCCAGTGACGTCGCCAACGAGTATGCCCCCCCACCTGATGAAGGAACCTGCACTTTCATCTGCACCTTCCTCTTTGTCCCTGTGTAAGGTGGTATAATATGCGGGAAGGGGAACCTTACTTTCAGCAGGGTCAGATTCTGGCTGTGTAGAGTACAAGGGGAATGTAGTGGTCTAGGTCAATGTACCAGCAGACTCATCTAGCAGTGGCTGGGCAATGGGCAGGATGATGAGGAAACAGATATAGGGCCAAAGAATAAAGTAGGCTAAATGCAGATCAAAATTGGTAACAGGACTAAACAGGCGGCATTGCTTTGTTCAGTGGAGTAGCAAACCCAAGAGCAGCAGACACTGTTTCAAGGGCCTAACCACACTAGTAGGCCAAATGCAGTTTAATATCTGATAGTATAGGCCGAAAGCCAGAATGTGGAAGCTCAGCTTTGTTCAGTTGAGGACAACACCAGGGAGGGGCAGTCACCGTTAGTAGGCCCTAACCACCATTTTGTTTTTTAAAAAACACTTAATGAGAGCCAGAAGGTTGAAGCTCAGCTTTATTCAGTTGAGGGCAACACCAGGCAGGGGCAGACACCGATAGTAGGCCGGAACCACCATTTTGTTTTTTAAAAAACACTTAATGAGAGCCAGAAGGTTGAAGCTCAGCTTTATTCAGTTGAGGGCAACAACAGGCAGGGGCAGACACCGTTAGTAGGCCGGAACCAGCAATGTGTTTAAAAACAGCAGTTAATCAGAGCCGGAAGGTAGAAGCTCAGCTTTATTCAGTTGAGGGCAACACCAGGGAGGGGCAGAAGCCGTTAGTAGGCCCTAACCACCATTTTGTTTTTTAAAAAACACTTAATGAGAGCCAGAAGGTTGAAGCTCAGCTTTATTTAGTTGAGGGCAACACCAGGCAGGGGCAGACACCGTTAGTAGGCCGGAACCACCATTTTGTTTTTTAAAAAACACTTAATGAGAGCCAGAAGGTTGAAGCTCAGCTTTATTCAGTTGAGGGCAACACCAGGCAGGGGCAGACACCGTTAGTAGGCCGGAACCAGCAATGTGTTTAAAAACAGCAGTTAATCAGAGCCGGAAGGTAGAAGCTCAGCTTTATTCAGTTGAGGGCAACACCAGGGAGGGGCAGAAGCCGTTAGTAGGCCCTAACCACCATTTTGTTTTTTAAAAAACACTTAATGAGAGCCAGAAGGTTGAAGCTCAGCTTTATTCAGTTGAGGGCAACACCAGGCAGGGGCAGACACCGTTAGTAGGCCGGAACCAGCAATGTGTTTAAAAACAGCAGTTAATCAGAGCCGGAAGGTAGAAGCTCAGCTTTATTCAGTTGAGGGCAACACCAGGGAGGGGCAGAAGCCGTTAGTAGGCCCTAACCACCATTTTGTTTTTTAAAAAACACTTAATGAGAGCCAGAAGGTTGAAGCTCAGCTTTATTCAGTTGAGGGCAACACCAGGCAGGGGCAGACACCGTTAGTAGGCCGGAACCAGCAATGTGTTTAAAAACAGCAGTTAATCAGAGCCGGAAGGTAGAAGCTCAGCTTTATTCAGTTGAGGGCAACACCAGGGAGGGGCAGAAGCCGTTAGTAGGCCCTAACCACCATTTTGTTTTTTAAAAAACACTTAATGAGAGCCAGAAGGTTGAAGCTCAGCTTTATTCAGTTGAGGGCAACACCAGGCAGGGGCAGACACCGTTAGTAGGCCGGAACCAGCAATGTGTTTAAAAACAGCAGTTAATCAGAGCCGGAAGGTAGAAGCTCAGCTTTATTCAGTTGAGGGCAACACCAGGGAGGGGCAGAAGCCGTTAGTAGGCCCTAACCACCATTTTGTTTTTTAAAAAACACTTAATGAGAGCCAGAAGGTTGAAGCTCAGCTTTATTCAGTTGAGGGCAACACCAGGCAGGGGCAGACACCGTTAGTAGGCCGGAACCAGCAATGTGTTTAAAAACAGCAGTTAATCAGAGCCGGAAGGTAGAAGCTCAGCTTTATTCAGTTGAGGGCAACACCAGGCAGGGGCAGACACCGTTAGTAGGCCGGAACCACTATTTTGTTTTTTAAAAAACACTTAATGAGAGCCAGAAGGTTGAAGCTCAGCTTTATTCAGTTGAGGGCAATACCAGGCAGGGGCAGACACCGTTAGTAGGCCGGAACCAGCAATGTGTTTAAAAACAGCAGTTAATCAGAGCCGGAAGGTAGAAGCTCAGCTTTATTCAGTTGAGGGCAACACCAGGGAGGGGCAGAAGCCGTTAGTAGGCCCTAACCACCATTTTGTTTTTTAAAAAACACTTAATGAGAGCCAGAAGGTTGAAGCTCAGCTTTATTCAGTTGAGGGCAACACCAGGCAGGGGCAGACACCGTTAGTAGGCCGGAACCAGCAATGTGTTTAAAAACAGCAGTTAATCAGAGCCGGAAGGTAGAAGCTCAGCTTTATTCAGTTGAGGGCAACACCAGGGAGGGGCAGAAGCCGTTAGTAGGCCCTAACCACCATTTTGTTTTTTAAAAAACACTTAATGAGAGCCAGAAGGTTGAAGCTCAGCTTTATTCAGTTGAGGGCAACACCAGGCAGGGGCAGACACCGTTAGTAGGCCGGAACCAGCAATGTGTTTAAAAACAGCAGTTAATCAGAGCCGGAAGGTAGAAGCTCAGCTTTATTCAGTTGAGGGCAACACCAGGGAGGGGCAGAAGCCGTTAGTAGGCCCTAACCACCATTTTGTTTTTTAAAAAACACTTAATGAGAGCCAGAAGGTTGAAGCTCAGCTTTATTCAGTTGAGGGCAACACCAGGCAGGGGCAGACACCGTTAGTAGGCCGGAACCAGCAATGTGTTTAAAAACAGCAGTTAATCAGAGCCGGAAGGTAGAAGCTCAGCTTTATTCAGTTGAGGGCAACACCAGGGAGGGGCAGAAGCCGTTAGTAGGCCCTAACCACCATTTTGTTTTTTAAAAAACACTTAATGAGAGCCAGAAGGTTGAAGCTCAGCTTTATTCAGTTGAGGGCAACACCAGGCAGGGGCAGACACCGTTAGTAGGCCGGAACCAGCAATGTGTTTAAAAACAGCAGTTAATCAGAGCCGGAAGGTAGAAGCTCAGCTTTATTCAGTTGAGGGCAACACCAGGGAGGGGCAGAAGCCGTTAGTAGGCCCTAACCACCATTTTGTTTTTTAAAAAACACTTAATGAGAGCCAGAAGGTTGAAGCTCAGCTTTATTCAGTTGAGGGCAACACCAGGCAGGGGCAGACACCGTTAGTAGGCCGGAACCAGCAATGTGTTTAAAAACAGCAGTTAATCAGAGCCGGAAGGTAGAAGCTCAGCTTTATTCAGTTGAGGGCAACACCAGGGAGGGGCAGAAGCCGTTAGTAGGCCTTAACCACCATTTTGTTTTTTAAAAAACACTTAATGAGAGCCAGAAGGTTGAAGCTCAGCTTTATTCAGTTGAGGGCAACACCAGGCAGGGGCAGACACCGTTAGTAGGCCGGAACCAGCAATGTGTTTAAAAACAGCAGTTAATCAGAGCCGGAAGGTAGAAGCTCAGCTTTATTCAGTTGAGGGCAACACCAGGGAGGGGCAGAAGCCGTTAGTAGGCCCTAACCACCATTTTGTTTTTTAAAAAACACTTAATGAGAGCCAGAAGGTTGAAGCTCAGCTTTATTCAGTTGAGGGCAACACCAGGCAGGGGCAGACACCGTTAGTAGGCCGGAACCAGCAATGTGTTTAAAAACAGCAGTTAATCAGAGCCGGAAGGTAGAAGCTCAGCTTTATTCAGTTGAGGGCAACACCAGGGAGGGGCAGAAGCCGTTAGTAGGCCCTAACCACCATTTTGTTTTTTAAAAAACACTTAATGAGAGCCAGAAGGTTGAAGCTCAGCTTTATTCAGTTGAGGGCAACACCAGGCAGGGGCAGACACCGTTAGTAGGCCGGAACCAGCAATGTGTTTAAAAACAGCAGTTAATCAGAGCCGGAAGGTAGAAGCTCAGCTTTATTCAGTTGAGGGCAACACCAGGGAGGGGCAGAAGCCGTTAGTAGGCCCTTACCACCATTTTGTTTTTTAAAAAACACTTAATGAGAGCCAGAAGGTTGAAGCTCAGCTTTATTCAGTTGAGGGCAACACCAGGCAGGGGCAGACACCGTTAGTAGGCCGGAACCACCATTTTGTTTTTTAAAAAACACTTAATGAGAGCCAGAAGGTTGAAGCTCAGCTTTATTCAGTTGAGGGCAACACCAGGCAGGGGCAGACACCGTTAGTAGGCCGGAACCAGCATTGTGTTTAAAAACAGCAGTTAATCAGAGCCGGAAGGTAGAAGCTCAGCTTTATTCAGTTGAGGGCAACACCAGGGAGGGGCAGAAGCCGTTAGTAGGCCCTAACCACCATTTTGTTTTTTAAAAAACACTTAATGAGAGCCAGAAGGTTGAAGCTCAGCTTTATTCAGTTGAGGGCAACACCAGGCAGGGGCAGACACCGTTAGTAGGCCGGAACCACCATTTTGTTTTTTAAAAAACACTTAATGAGAGCCAGAAGGTTGAAGCTCAGCTTTATTCAGTTGAGGGCAACACCAGGCAGGGGCAGACACCGTTAGTAGGCCGGAACCAGCAATGTGTTTAAAAACAGCAGTTAATCAGAGCCGGAAGGTAGAAGCTCAGCTTTATTCAGTTGAGGGCAACACCAGGGAGGGGCAGAAGCCGTTAGTAGGCCCTAACCACCATTTTGTTTTTTAAAAAACACTTAATGAGAGCCAGAAGGTTGAAGCTCAGCTTTATTCAGTTGAGGGCAACACCAGGCAGGGGCAGACACCGTTAGTAGGCCGGAACCACCATTTTGTTTTTTAAAAAACACTTAATGAGAGCCAGAAGGTAGAAGCTCAGCTTTATTCAGTTGAGGACAACTTGAATTAGGGACTGCATACAGACTTAGCAGGCTGTCCCCTGTGTGGACCATGCATCCAATACATTAACTCATTGAGCCACAAAGGACACGTAACCTTCCGTGGCCATGCCTACAGGTCCATGTGTCTGTTGTCAGGTGTACCTTTGTCAGTGTAGGCCTATTGGAAGGAGGGACCGCAGACAGGCTTCGAAGGCCTAACACAATAAAATGGGCTGGCTGTAGGCACTTTAAAATTGGTTCCAGGGGTACATGGGCAGCAGTGGTCTGGTCAGTGGAGGCCTAGTGGAAGGAGGGACCGCAGACAGGCTTCGAAGGCCTAACACAATAAAATGGGCTGGCTGTAGGCACTTTAAAATTGGTTCCAGGGGTACACGGGCAGCAGTGGTCTGGTCAGTGGAGGCCTAGTGGAAGGAGGGACCGCAGACAGGCTTCGAAGGCCTAACACAATAAAATGGGCTGGCTGTAGGCACTTTAAAATTGGTTCCAGGGGTACACGGGCAGCAGTGGTCTGGTCAGTGGAGGCCTAGTGGAAGGAGGGACCGCAGACAGGCTTCGAAGGCCTAACACAATAAAATGGGCTGGCTGTAGGCACTTTAAAATTGGTTCCAGGGGTACACGGGCAGCAGTGGTCTGGTCAGTGGAGGCCTAGTGGAAGGAGGGACCGCAGACAGGCTTCGAAGGCCTAACACAATAAAATGGGCTGGCTGTAGGCACTTTAAAATTGGTTCCAGGGGTACACGGGCAGCAGTGGTCTGGTCAGTGGAGGCCTAGTGGAAGGAGGGACCGCAGACAGGCTTCGAAGGCCTAACACAATAAAATGGGCTGGCTGTAGGCACTTTAAAATTGGTTCCAGGGGTACACGGGCAGCAGTGGTCTGGTCAGTGGAGGCCTAGTGGAAGGAGGGACCGCAGACAGGCTTCGAAGGCCTAACACAATAAAATGGGCTGGCTGTAGGCACTTTAAAATTGGTTCCAGGGGTACACGGGCAGCAGTGGTCTGGTCAGTGGAGGCCTAGTGGAAGGAGGGACCGCAGACAGGCTTCGAAGGCCTAACACAATAAAATGGGCTGGCTGTAGGCACTTTAAAATTGGTTCCAGGGGTACACGGGCAGCAGTGGTCTGGTCAGTGGAGGCCTAGTGGAAGGAGGGACCGCAGACAGGCTTCGAAGGCCTAACACAATAAAATGGGCTGGCTGTAGGCACTTTAAAATTGGTTCCAGGGGTACACGGGCAGCAGTGGTCTGGTCAGTGGAGGCCTAGTGGAAGGAGGGACCGCAGACAGGCTTCGAAGGCCTAACACAATAAAATGGGCTGGCTGTAGGCACTTTAAAATTGGTTCCAGGGGTACACGGGCAGCAGTGGTCTGGTCAGTGGAGGCCTAGTGGAAGGAGGGACCGCAGACAGGCTTCGAAGGCCTAAAATAACAAACAATAGGCTCATGGCAGTTTTACAGCGGTTACATGGATACACGGGCAGGCAGCTTGGTGGTGAGTGGAGGAGTATTTAAAGTAGGGACCGCAGACAGGCTATCAAAGGCCTAAAATAACAAACAATAGGCTCATGGCAGTTTTACAGCGGTTACATGGATACACAGGCAGCTTGGTGGTGAGTGGAGGAGTATTTAAAGTAGGGACCGCAGACAGGCTATCAAAGGCCTAAAATAACAAACAATAGGCTCATGGCAGTTTTACAGCGGTTACATGGATACACGGGCAGGCAGCTGGTGATGAGTGGAGGAGTATTTAAAGTAGGGACCGCAGACAGGCTATCAAAGGCCTAAAATAACAAACAATAGGCTCATGGCAGTTTTACAGCGGTTACATGGATACACGGGCAGGCAGCTGGTGATGAGTGGAGGAGTATTTAAAGTAGGGACCGCAGACAGGCTATCAAAGGCCTAAAATAACAAACAATAGGCTCATGGCAGTTTTACAGCGGTTACATGGATACACAGGCAGCTTGGTGGTGAGTGGAGGAGTAGTGCAAGGAGTGTCTGTCCCAGTACTCCCAAAATATAAATAGATGTTAATGTCTCGCAAAACAACCAAAACAAAAAAAAGGTGGCATACTTAGGTACAGGGGTGGGCTCATCTACTGAGTTTCTGACATAGTAATTTGGCAGTAACTATTTAATGGTGCCAATATAGGACACAGACACAGACTACTTTAAGTTGCATCATAGATGTCTACAAATTTGTATTGTCAGTGCCAGACATTGAATGATGTCAGCGAATAGACTAAAGATTGGTGGAGCTGTGCGACATAATTTTGCACGTGGTAGAGCACATTTTGAGCTGGGGTAGGGGGGAACTCTCTTGAGGCCGGCGGGACCGCCCCAGGGCCCCTCATGTTACAACGGTGTGTCTGACGTTGGGTGCGCACCACCACCGCCAGAGACACTACATTGTACTATGAGGGACCCAGTAGCAATGCCGTCAACCAAAAGCGAGCACACCCACCTCTTCAGACAAACAGCAGTCTCACGGGTGCTTGCGCCAAGTCGCGATACCACGGCCCCGTGTGGGGAGTTTGGCCATTTAGGGAGGTGTAAACATGTCTTATGCTGTACAATCAGCTGCAGCAAATTAGACATTAGAAAAGTAATTCACAGGCAAGAGCTTTTCATAGGAAAGCTAGGTGTCGGCCGGGCAAGGTGGGGCAAAAGATTTCGAAATCCAGTTGTGGTTCATTTTAATGAATGTTAGATCGTCAACATTTTGGGTAGCCAGACGAGTCCTTTTTTCGGTTAATATTGAACCTGCAGCACTGAATACTCTTTCTGATAGGACACTTGCTGCCGGGCAAGCAAGCTCCTGCAATGCATATTCTGCCAATTCTGGCCAGGTGTCTAATTTGGAGGCCTAGTAATCAAATGGGAATGACGGTTGAGGGAGAACATCGATAAGGGATGAAAAATAGTTAGTAACCATACTGGACAAATGTTGTCTCCTGTCACTTTCAATTGATGCAGCAGTACCTGTCCTGTCTGCGGTCATAGCAAAATCACTCCACAACCTGGTCAGAAAACCCCTCTGTCCAACGCCACTTCTGATGTGTGCACCCCTAACACTCCTAGTCTGCTGCCCCCTGGAGCTCGTGTGAGAACGATCACGTGCGCTGTGTGCTGGGAATGCCTGAAGCAAACGGTCAACAAGAGTTGATTGTTTGGTTGCTAATATTAGTTCCAAGTTCTCATGTGGCATAATATTTTGCAATTTGCCTTTATAGCGTGGATCAAGGAGGCAGGCCAACCAGTAATCGTCATCGTTCATCATTTTCGTAATGCGTGTGTCCCTTTTTAGGATACGTAAGGCATAATCCGCCATGTGGGCCAAAGTTCCAGTTGTCAAATCTCCGGTTGTGATTGGTTGAGGGGCAGTTGCAGGCAAATCTACGTCACTTGTGTCCCTCAAAAAACCAGAACCCGGCCGTGACACGCAACCAATTTCCTGTGCCCCCGGGAAAGGTTCGGCATTAAAAATATACTCATCCCCATCATCCTCCTCGTCCTCCACCTCCTCTTCGCCCGCTACCTCGTCCTGTACACTGCCCTGACCAGACAATGGCTGACTGTCATCAAGGCTTTCCTCTTCCTCTGGTGCAGACGCCTGCTCCTTTATGTGCGTCAAACTTTGCATCAGCAGACGCATTAGGGGGATGCTCATGCTTATTACGGCGTTGTCTGCACTAACCAGCCGTGTGCATTCCTCAAAACACTGAAGGACTTGACACATGTCTTGTATCTTAGACCACTGCACACCTGACAACTCCATGTCTGCCATCCTACTGCCTGCCCGTGTATCCTCCCACAAATAAATAACAGCACGCCTCTGTTCGCACAGTCTCTGAAGCATGTGCAGTGTTGAGTTCCACCTTGTTGCAACGTCTATGATGAGGCGATGCTGGGGAAGGTTCAAAGACCGCTGATAGGTCTGCATACGGCTGGCGTGTACAGGCGAACGTTGGATATGTGAGCAAAGTGCACGCACTTTGAGGAGCAGGTCGGAGAACCCAGGATAAGTTTTCAATAAGCACTGCACCACCAGGTTTAAGGTGTGAGCCAGGCAAGGAATGTGTTTCAGTTGGGAAAGGGAGATGGCAGCCATGAAATTCCTTCCGTTATCACTCACTACCTTGCCTGCCTCAAGATCTACTGTGCCCAGCTACGACTGCGTTTCTCGTTGCAAGAACTCGGACAGAACTTCCGCGGTGTGTCTGTTGTCGCCCAAACACTTCATAGCCAATACAGCCTGCTGACGCTTGGCAGTAGCTGGCCCATAATGGGACAACTGGTGTGCAACAGTGTCATCTGCCGATGGAGTGGTTGGCAGACTGCGTTCTGTGGAAGAGCTGTAGCTTCTGCAGGAGGACGAGGAGGAGGAGGAGGAGGGGGTGCGAACGCCTACAGCCAACTGTTTCCTAGACCGTTGGCTAAGCACAACTGTCCCTAAATTGATGTCGCCTGTGGACCCTGCATCCACCACATTCACCCAGTGTGCCGTGATGGACACATAACGTCCCTGGCCATGCCTACTGGTCCATGCATCTGTAGTCAGGTGCACCTTTGTACTCACAGATTGCCTGAGTGCATGGACGATGCGCTGTTTAACATGCTGGTGCAGGGCTGGGATGGCTTTTCTGGAAAAAACGTGTCGACTGGGTAGCTCGTATCGTGGTTCAGCGTACTCCATCAGGGCTTTGAAAGCTTCGCTTTCAACTAACCGGTAGGGCATCATCTCTAACGAGATTAGTCTAGCTATGTGGGCGTTAAAACCCTGTGTACGCGGATGCGAGGATAAGTACTTCCTTTTTCTAACCAGAGTCTCATGTAGGGTGAGCTGGACTGGAGAGCTGGAGATCGTGGAACTTTCGGGTGTGCCGGTGTACATGGCAGACTGAGAGACGGTTGGAGACGGTATTGTTTCCGCCGGTGCCCTAGATGCAATATTTCCTCCTACAAAACTGGTGGTTCCCTGACCCTGACTGCTTTTGGCTGGCAAAGAAACCTGCACAGATACTGCCGGTGGTGCGGAAAATGGTGGCCTTACAGTGACGGAAGGGATGTTGCGTTGCTGACTAGCTTCATTGGCCGAGGGTGCTACAACCTTAAGGGACGTTTGGTAGTTAGTCCAGGCTTGCAAATGCATGGTGGTTAAGTGTCTATGCATGCAACTAGTATTTAGAATTTTCAGATTCTGACCTCTGCTTAAGCTAGTTGAACATTTTTGACAGATGACTTTGCGCTGATCAGTTGGATGTTGTTTAAAAAAATGCCAGACTGCACTCTTCCTAGACTCGGATCCCTTTTCAGGGATTGCAGACTGAGCTTTAACCGGATGGCCACGCTGTCCTCCAACAGGTTTTGGCTTTGACACGCGTTTTGGGCCAGATACGGGCCCGGCAGATGGAACCTGTTGCGATGTTGATGCCTGCTGCGGCCCCTCCTCCACCTCCGCTTCTGAACTACTGCCGCCTGCACCCTGTTCCCCCAATGGCTGCCAATCGGGGTCAATAACTGGGTCATCTATTACCTCCTCTTCGAGCTCGTGTGCAACTTCGTCTGTGTCACTGTGTCGGTCGGTGGTATAGCGTTCGTGGCGGGGCAACATAGTCTCATCAGGGTCTGATTGTGGATCTGTACCCTGAGAGGGCAATGTGGTGGTCTGAGTCAAAGGAGCAGCATAGTACTCTGGCTGTGGCTGTGCATCAGTGCACTCCATGTCAGAATCTACTTGTAATGGGCATGGCCTGTTAAATGTTTCACTTTCTAAGCCAGGGACGGTATGTGTAAAGAGCTCCATGGAGTGACCCGTTGTGTCGCCTGCTGCATCTTTCTCTCTTGTTGTAGTTTTTGCTGAGGAGGACAAGGAAGCGACTTGTCCCTGACCGTGAACATCCACAAGCGACGCGCTGCTTTTACATTTACCAGTTTCGGAAGAGGAGGCAAAAGAGCTAGAGGCTGAGTCTGCAATGTAAGCCAAAACTTGCTGTTGCTGCTCCGCCTTTAAAAGCGGTTTTCCTACTCCCAGAAAAGAGAGCGTTCGAGGCCTTGTGTAGCCTGACGACGAAACTGGCTCCACAGCTCCAGACTTAGGTGGAATATTTTTATCCCCACGACCACCTGATGCTCCACTACCACTACCATCATTACCAGCTGACAATGAACGCCCACGACGACCTCTTGCACCAGACTTCCTCATTGTTTTAAAATCTTAACCAAAGTAACTTTATTTGTTGCTGTCAAACAACTTACACGGTGAGCTATAATTTCAGTATGATTTCAATATCCCTTAACAGGTTGGTGAGACCACAAGGAAAATCAGGCACAATGTTACACACTCTGTTTTCTGTGGCACAAAATCACAGAGATGACACACACGCAGGACTTTCACTCAAGCACTAATGTCAATATTAATCTCCCACCTAATTTATTTATTTTTTTTTCTCAGGGAGACTTTAGAAACCAAATAATATTAAAAAAACCAAAAAAATAAATAGCCTTTCTATGGCCCACTGAATGAGAGAGAGAGGTGGCACACCCAGGAGTCAAGACTGGCACACAAGCTGAAAGGGCAATATTACTCTCCCACTGTTTTTTTAGGTATTTTTTGTTTTTTAAGGGAGACTTTAGAAACCAAATAATATTTAAAAAAAAACAAAAAAAAAAAAGGCTTTCTATGGCCCACAATTAGAGAGAGAGAGGTGGCACACCCAGGAGTCAAGACTGGCGCACAAGCTGAAAGGGCAATATTACTCTCCCACTGTTTTTTAATGTTTTTTTTTTTTTTCAGGGAGACTTTAGAAACCAAATAATATTAAAAAAACCAAAAAAATAAATAGCCTTTCTATGGCCCACTGAATGAGAGAGAGAGGTGGCACACCCAGGAGTCAAGACTGGCACACAAGCTGAAAGGGCAATATTACTCTCCCACTGTTTTTTTAGGTATTTTTTTTTTTCAGGGAGACTTTAGAAACCAAATAATAAGAAAAAAAATAAATAAATAAATAGGCTTTCTATAGCCCACTGAATGAGAGATAGCACACACAGCAGTGGCACACAAGCCCTGACTGAGGCCAATATTTTTCTCCCACTGATTGATGTAGTGTTTTTGTGTTGAGGTAGATTTTAGAACACAAATCAAGGAAAAAAAAAATAAATGCTTTCTATGGCCCACTGAATGAGAGAGAGGTGGCACACCCAGGAGTCAAGACTGGCACACAAGCTGAAAGGGCAATATTACTCTCCCACTGTTTTTTTATGTATTTTTTGTTTTTTAAGGGAGACTTTAGAAACCAAATAATATTAAAAAAACCAAAAAAATAAATAGCCTTTCTATGGCCCACTGAATGAGAGAGAGAGGTGGCACACCCAGGAGTCAAGACTGGCACACAAGCTGAAAGGGCAATATTGCTCTCCCACTGTTTTTTTAGGTATTTTTTGTTTTTTAAGGGAGACTTTAGAAACCCAATAATATTTAAAAAAATAAATAAATAGGCTTTCTATGGCCCACTGAATGAGAGGGAGAGAGGTGGCACACCCAGGAGTCAAGACTGGCACACAAGCTGAAAGGGCAATATTACTCTCCCACTGTTTTTTTATGTTTTTTTTTTTTCAGGGAGACTTTAGAAACCAAATAATATTAAAAAAAACAAAAAAATAAATAGCCTTTCTATGGCCCACTGAATGAGAGAGAGAGGTGGCACACCCAGGAGTCAAGACTGGCACACAAGCTGAAAGGGCAATATTACTCTCCCACTGTTTTTTTATGTATTTTTTGTTTTTTAAGGGAGACTTTAGAAACCAAATAATATTAAAAAAACCAAAAAAATAAATAGCCTTTCTATGGCCCACTGAATGAGAGAGAGAGGTGGCACACCCAGGAGTCAAGACTGGCACACAAGCTGAAAGGGCAATATTACTCTCCCACTGTTTTTTAATGTTTTTTTTTTTTTCAGGGAGACTTTAGAAACCAAATAATATTAAAAAAAACCAAAAAAATAAATAGCCTTTCTATGGCCCACTGAATGAGAGAGAGAGGTGGCACACCCAGGAGTCAAGACTGGCACACAAGCTGAAAGGGCAATATTACTCTCCCACTGTTTTTTTATGTTTTTTTTTTTTTTCAGGGAGACTTTAGAAACCAAATAATATTAAAAAAACCAAAAAAATAAATAGCCTTTCTATGGCCCACTGAATGAGAGAGAGAGGTGGCACACCCAGGAGTCAAGACTGGCACACAAGCTGAAAGGGCAATATTACTCTCCCACTGTTTTTTTATGTATTTTTTGTTTTTTAAGGGAGACTTTAGAAACCAAATAATATTAAAAAAACCAAAAAAATAAATAGCCTTTCTATGGCCCACTGAATGAGAGAGAGAGGTGGCACACCCAGGAGTCAAGACTGGCACACAAGCTGAAAGGGCAATATTACTCTCCCACTGTTTTTTAATGTTTTTTTTTTTTTCAGGGAGACTTTAGAAACCAAATAATATTAAAAAAACCAAAAAAATAAATAGCCTTTCTATGGCCCACTGAATGAGAGAGAGAGGTGGCACACCCAGGAGTCAAGACTGGCACACAAGCTGAAAGGGCAATATTACTCTCCCACTGTTTTTTTATGTTTTTTTTTTTTCAGGGAGACTTTAGAAACCAAATAATATTAAAAAAACCAAAAAAATAAATAGCCTTTCTATGGCCCACTGAATGAGAGAGAGAGGTGGCACACCCAGGAGTCAAGACTGGCACACAAGCTGAAAGGGCAATATTACTCTCCCACTGTTTTTTTATGTATTTTTTGTTTTTTAAGGGAGACTTTAGAAACCAAATAATATTAACCCCTTCACCCCCAAGGGTGGTTTGCACGTTAATGACCGGGCCAATTTTTACAATTCTGACCACTGTCCCTTTATGAGGTTATAACTCTGGAACGCTTCAACGGATCTTGGCGATTCTGACATTGTTTTCTCGTGACATATTGTACTTCATGATAGTGGTAAAATTTCTTTGATATTACCTGCGTTTATTTGCAGAAAAAATGGAAATTTGGCGAAAATTTTGAAAATTTTGCAATTTTCCAACTTTGAATTTTTATGCCCTTAAATCACAGAGATATGTCATGCAAAATACTTAATAAGTAACATTTCCCACATGCCTACTTTACATCAGCACAATTTTGGAACCAAAATTTTTTTTTGTTAGGGAGTTATAAGGGTTAAAAGTTGACCAGCAATTTCTCATTTTTACAACACCATTTTTTTTTAGGAACCACATCTCATTTGAAGTCATTTTGAGGGGTCTATATGATAGAAAATACCCATGTGTGACACCATTCTAAAAACTGCACCCCTCAAGGTGCTCAAAACCATATTCAAGAAGTTTATTAACCCTTCTGGTGCTTCACAGGAATTTTTGGAATGTTTAAATAAAAATGAACATTTAACTTTTTTTCACAAAAAATTTACTTCAGCTCCAATTTGTTTTATTTTACCAAGGGTAACAGGAGAAAATGGACCCCAAAATTTGTTGTACAATTTGTCCTGAGTACGCCGATACCCCATATGTGGGGGTAAACCACTGTTTGGGCGCATGACAGAGCTCGGAAGCGAAGGAGCGCCATTTGACTTTTCAATGCAAAATTGACTGGAATTGAGATGGGACGCCATGTTGCGTTTGGGGAGCCCCTGATGTGCCTAAACATTGAAACCCCCCACAAGTGATACCATTTTGGAAAGTAGACCCCATAAGGAACTTATCTAGAGGTGTGGTGAGCACTTTGACCCACCAAGTACTTCACAGAAGTTTATAATGCAGAACCGTAAAAATAAAAAATCATATTTTTCACAAAAATTATTTTTCGCCCCCAATTTTTTATTTTCCCAAGGGTAAGAGAAGAAATTGGACCCCAAAAGTTGTTGTACAATTTGTCCTGAGTACGCTGATACCCCATATGTGGCGATAAACCACTGTTTGGGCGCATGGGAGAGCTCGGAAGGGAAGTAGCACCGTTTGACTTTTCAATGCAAAATTGACTGGAATTGAGATGGGACGCCATGTTGCGTTTGGGGAGCCCCTGATGTGCCTAAACATTGAAACCCCCCACAAGTGACACCATTTTGGAAAGTAGACCCCCTAAGGAACTTATCTAGAGGTGTGGTGAGCACTTTGACCCACCAAGTACTTCACAGAAGTTTATAATGCAGAACCGTAAAAATAAAAAATCATATTTTTTCACAAAAATTATTTTTCGCCCCCAATTTTTTATTTTCCCAAGGGTAAGAGAAGAAATTGGACCCCAACAGTTGTTGCACAATTTGTCCTGAGTACGCTGATACCCCATATGTGGCGATAAACCACTGTTTGGGCGCATGGGAGAGCTCGGAAGGGAAGTAGCACCGTTTGACTTTTCAATGCAAAATTGACTGGAATTGAGATGGGACGCCATGTTGCGTTTGGGGAGCCCCTGATGTGCCTAAACATTGAAACCCCCCACAAGTGACACCATTTTGGAAAGTAGACCCCCTAAGGAACTTATCTAGAGGTGTGGTGAGCACTTTGACCCACCAAGTACTTCACAGAAGTTTATAATGCAGAACCGTAAAAATAAAAAATCATATTTTTTCACAAAAATTATTTTTCGCCCCCAATTTTTTATTTTCCCAAGGGTAAGAGAAGAAATTGGACCCCAACAGTTGTTGCACAATTTGTCCTGAGTACGCTGATACCCCATATGTGGCGATAAACCACTGTTTGGGCGCATGGGAGAGCTCGGAAGGGAAGTAGCACCGTTTGACTTTTCAATGCAAAATTGACAGGAATTGAGATGGGACGCCATGTTGCGTTTGGAGAGCCACTGATGTGCCTAAACATTGAAACCCCCCACAAGTGACACCATTTTGGAAAGTAGACCCCCTAAGGAACTTATCTAGATGTGTTTTGAGCGCTTTGACCCACCAAGGGCTTCACAGAAGTTAATAATGCAGAGCCGTAAAAATAAAACAAAAATTTTTTCCCACAAAAATTATTTTTTTAGCCCCCAGTTTTGTATTTTCCCGAGGGTAGCAGGAGAAATTGGACCCCAAAATCTGTTGTCCAAGTTGTCCTGAATGCGATGATATACCATATGTGGGGAGAACCACTGTTTGGGCGCATGGGAGGGCTCGGAAAGGAAGGAGCGCCATTTGGAATGCAGACTTAGATGGAATGGTCTGCAGGCGTCACATTGCGTTTGCAGAGCCCCTAATGTACCTAAACAGTAGAAACCCCCCACAAGTGACACCATGTTGGAAAGTAGACCCCCTAAGGAACTTATCTAGATGTGTGGTGAGCGCTTTGACCCACCAAGGGCTTCACAGAAGTTTATAATGCAGAGCCGTAAAAATAAAACAAAAATTTTTTCCCACAAAAATTATTTTTCAGCCCCCAGTTTTGTATTTTTCCGAGGGTAACAAGAGAAATTGGACCCCAAAAGTTGTTGTCCAATTTGTCCTGAGTGCGCTGATACCCCATATGTGGGGGGAAACCACCGTTTGGACGCATGGAAGGGCTCGAAAGTGAAGGAGCGCCATTTGGAATGCAGACTTAGATGGAATGGTCTGCAGGCGTCACATTGCGTTTGCAGAGCCCCTAATGTACTTAAACAGTAGAAATCCCCCACAAGTGACACCATGTTGGAAAGTAGACCCCCTAAGGAACTTATCTAGATGTGTGGTGAGCGCTTTGACCCACCAAGGGCTTCACAGAAGTTTATAATGCAGAGCCGTAAAAATAAAACAAAAATTTTTTCCCACAAAAATTATTTTTCAGCCCCCAGTTTTGTATTTTTCCGAGGGTAACAGGAGAAATTGGACCCTAAAAGTTGTTGTCCAATTTGTCCTGAGTGCGCTGATACCCCATATGTGGGGGGAACCACCGTTTGGATGCATGGGAGGGCTCGGAAGGGAAGGAGCGCCATTTGGAATGCAGACTTAGATGGAATGGTCTGCAGGCGTCACATTGCGTTTGCAGAGCCCCTAATGTACCTAAACAGTAGAAGCCCCGCACAAGTGACCCCATTTTGGAAACTAGACCCCCCAAGGAACTTATCTAGATGTGTTGTAAGAACTTTGAACCCCCAAGTGTTTCACTACAGTTTATAACGCAGAGCCGTGAAAATAAAAAATCCTTTTTTTTCCCACAAAAATTATTTTTTAGCCCCCAGTTTTGTATTTTCCTAGGGGTAACAGGAGAAATTGGACCCCAAAGGTTGTTGTTCTATTTGTCCTGAGTACGCTGATACCCCATATGTTGGGGTAAACCCCTGTTTGGGCACACGGGAGAGCTCGGAAGGGAAGGAGCACTGTTTTACTTTTTCAACGCAGAATTGGCTGGAATTGAGATCGGACGCCATGTCGCGTTTGGAGAGCCCCTGATGTGCCGAAACAGTGGAAACCCCCCAATTATAACTGAAACCCTAATCCAAACACACCCCTAACCCTAATCCCAACAGTAACCCTAACCACACCTCTAACCCTGACACACCCCTAACCCTAATCCCAACCCTATTCCCAACCGTAAATGTAATCTAAACCCTAACCGTAACTTTAGCCCCAACCCTAACCCTAACTTTAGCCCCAACCCTAACTGTAGCCTTAACCCTAGCCCCAACCCTAGCCCTAACCCTAGCCCTAATGGGAAAATGGAAATAAATACTTTTTTTTTATTTTTCCCTAACTAAGGGGGTGATGAAGGGGGGTTTGATTTACTTTTATAGCGGGTTTTTTAGCGGATTTTTATGATTGGCAGCCGTCACACACTGAAAGACGCTTTTTATTGCAAAAAATATTTTTTGCGTTACCACATTTTGAGAGCTATAAATTTTCCATATTTTGGTCCACAGAGTTATGTGAGGTCTTGTTTTTTGCGGGACGAGTTGACGTTTTTATTGGTAACATTTTTGGGCACGTCACATTTTTTGATCGCTTTTTATTCCGATTTTTGTGAGGCAGAATGACCAAAAACCAGCTATTCATGAATTTCTTTTGGGGGAGGCGTTTATACCGTTCCGCGTTTGGTAAAATTGATAAAGCAGTTTTATTCTTCGGGTCAGTACGATTACAGCGATATCTCATTTATATTATTTTTTTATGTTTTGGCGCTTTTATACGATAAAAACTATTTTATGGAAAAAATAATTATTTTTGCATCGCTTTATTCTCAGGACTATAACTTTTTTATTTTTCTGCTGATGATGCTGTATGGTGGCTCGTTATTTGCGGGACAAGATGACGCTTTCAGCGGTACCATGGTTATTTATATCTGTCTTTTTGATCGCGTGTTATTCCACTTTTTGTTCGGCGGTATGATAATAAAGCGTTGTTTTTTGCCTCGTTTTTTTTTTTTTTTTCTTACGGTGTTTACTGAAGGGGTTAACGAGTGGGCCAGTTTTATAGGTTGGGTCGTTACGGACGCGGCGATACTAAATATGTGTACTTTTATTGTTTTGGTTTTTTTATATTTAGGTAAAGAAATGTATTTATGGGAATAATATTTTTATTTTTTTCATTATTTTGGAATATTTTTTTTTATTTTTTTTTACACATTTGGAATTTTTTTTTTTTACTTTTTTACTTTGCCCCAGGGGGGGACAATACAGATCGGTGATCTGCCAGTTTGCATAGCACTCTGACAGCTCACCGATCTGATTGAAGTGCAGGCTGCTTCACAGTGCCTGCTCTGAGCAGGCTTCTGTGAAGCCACCTCCCTCCCTGCAGGACCCGGATCCGCGGCCATCTTGGATCCGGGTCTGGAGCAGGCAGGGAGGGAGGTAAGACCCTCGCAGCAACGCGATCACATCGCGTTGCTGCGGGGGGCTCAGGGAAGCCCGCAGGGAGCCCCCTCCCTGCGCGATGCTTCCCTGCACCGCCGGCACATCGCGATCATGTTTGATCGCGGTGTGCCGGGGGTTAACGTGCCGGGGGCGGTCCGTGACCGCTCCTGGCACATAGTGCCGGATGTCAGCTGCGATATGCAGCTGACACCCGGCCGCGATCGGCCGCGCTCCCCCCGTGAGCGCGGCCGATCGGCTATGACGTACTATCCCGTCAAGGGTCAGATAGGCCCAGGTCACCTCGACGGGATAGTACGTCAAAGGTCACAGAGGGGTTAAAAAAACCAAAAAAATAAATAGCCTTTCTATGGCCCACTGAATGAGAGAGAGAGGTGGCACACCCAGGAGTCAAGACTGGCACACAAGCTGAAAGGGCAATATTACTCTCCCACTGTTTTTTTATGTTTTTTTTTTTTTCAGGCAGACTTTAGAAACCAAATAATATTAAAAAAACCAAAAAAATAAATAGCCTTTCTATGGCCCACTGAATGAGAGAGAGAGGTGGCACACCCAGGAGTCAAGACTGGCACACAAGCTGAAAGGGCAATATTACTCTCCCACTGTTTTTTTATGTATTTTTTTTTTTTTAAGGGAGACTTTAGAAACCAAATAATATTAAAAAAACGAAAAAAATAAATAGCCTTTCTATGGCCCACTGAATGAGAGAGAGAGGTGGCACACCCAGGAGTCAAGACTGGCACACAAGCTGAAAGGGCAATATTACTCTCCCACTGTTTTTTTATGTATTTTTTGTTTTTTAAGGGAGACTTTAGAAACCCAATAATATTAAAAAAAAAAAAAAAAAAAAAAGGCTTTCTATGGCCCACAATTAGAGAGAGAGGTGGCACACCCAGGAGTCAAGACTGGCACACAAGCTGAAAGGGCAATATTACTCTCCCACTGTTTTTTTATTTATTTATTTTTTTTTCAGGGAGACTTTAGAAACCAAATAATAAGAAAAAAAATAAATAAATAAATAGGCTTTCTATAGCCCACTGAATAAGAGATAGCACACACAGCAGTGGCACACAAGCCCTGACTGAGGCCAATATTTTTCTACCACTGATTGATGTAGTGTTTTTGTGTTGAGGTAGAATTTAGAACACAAATCACGGAAAAAATAAATAGGCTTTCTATGGCCCACTCAGTGAGAGATGGCACACACAGGGATGGCACTGTAGCAGAAATGCCAATCTTAATCTCCCACAAAAAAAAAAAAAAAAAACAGGGACTGTCCTACAATTACTATCTCCCTGCAGTAATCTAAGCCAGGTATGGCAGGCAGCAATAGGAGTGGACTGATGCACAAATTAAATAAAAAGTGTGGACAAACAAAAAAGATAGCTGTGCAGAAAGGAACAAGAGGATATGTGCTTTGAAAAAAGCAGTTGGTTTCCACAGTGGCGTACACACAGCAATACAGCTATCACGGAGCCTTCTAGGGCAGCCCAATGAGCTACAGCGCTGAGGAAAAAAAAAAAAAATAGCTTCCACTGTTCCTGCACACCGAAGGTGGTGTTGGACAGTGGAAATCGCTACAGCACAAGCGGTTTGGTGGTTAGTGGACCCTGCCTAACGCTCTCCCTGCTTCTGACGAAGCGGCAGCAACCTCTTCCTAAGCTCAGATCAGCAGCAGTAAGATGGCGGTCGGCGGGAACGCCCCTTTATAGCCCCTGTGACGCCGCAGACAGCAAGCCAATCACTGCAATGCCCTTCTCTAAGATGGTGGGGACCAGGATCTATGTCATCACGCTGCCCACACTCTGCGTTCACCTTCATTGGCTGAGAAATGGCGCTTTTCGCGTCATTGAAACGCGACTTTGGCGCGAAAGTCGCGTACCGCATGGCCGACAAGCACAGGGGTCGGATCGGGTTTCATGAGACGCCGACTTAGCCAAAAGTCGGCGACTTTTGAAAATGATCGACCCGTTTCGCTCAACCCTACTCCTTACTGAAGGCTTCAGGATCGTCAATCCGGAGTACTGCTAACAGGGCTGGCTGAGACCGGCCGGTCCGAAGGCACCTCCAGAGTTCCCTTTGCAGGTGGAAATCAGTGCCTACCTTCTAGCGCCTGTGTGTTGTAGTACTTCCCTGCTGAGCACCACGAGATAGTCCTCACAACTGTTGTGTCTGTTTCTGATGTTCTTTCTCACAACTTGTATTTGTTCTGATGTTTTTCTCCGTCCCCCAGATGATATGGCTAGGACGCACCCGTATGACGGGTAGGCCTGGAGTTCTTCGGGGACCCTAGTGTCGCCCCTCTCCCACAATTGCCCCCTATGTCTGCTTAGGTGATTTAGGTGAGACAGCCAACCTACAATTAACTGTCCTGCCGTTGGTTTGAAGTAATGCTTGGAGCCTAATACTTCCTCGGCGTTACGGCCACCGGCTACGCGACCCAGTAGGATGTTGCCTCAATCTTACGGCACGACTCCTACTGGTATTATCTCCTTTTTGCTGTGATCTCGTTTCTCACTTCTCCACAATAAACCTCGCTTCTTGTCCTTTCTTGAGATACCGCCGCAATGTAGTGCAGGCGCGGTTCCTTAACGCTCTGTCTTGTTCGCTAGGCCTCTGTCAGGATCCCACCCCTGACAGGGACCCCCCTGAATCTTTCCCCGCAACACCCTCTGCCACAGGATGTTGCCTGGTTCCAACCCAGTCAGCTTCTCACTAACTTCCTATCCAACCCCCAGTTTTACCAGATTGTGAGGAGTGGCCTAATACATAGTACCCTTTGCTCCCCCTGGAGGCCAGACTGTGAAGTGTATTGGTGTCTGTGATACCTGGTCAGGTGAACTCCTTAAGTGCCATCGGACATACCATCACTCCCCTTAGTGGCGGAGCATCAGTACTGCAACGACCAGGACTCTGGGGCGCTGCATATATATATATATATACAGTGGCTGCGGAAAGTGTTCAGACCCCTTTAAATTTTTCACTCTTTGTTTCATTGGAGCCATTTGGTAAATTCAAAAAAGTTCATTTTTTGTCATTAATGTACACTCTGCACCCAATCTTGACTGAAAAAACAGAAATGTAGACATTTTTGCATATTTATTAAAAAAGAAAAAGTGAAATATCACATGGTCATAAGTATTCAGACCCTTAGCTTAGACACTCATATTTAAGTCACTTGCTGTCCATTTCCTTGTGATCCCCCGAGAGATGGTTCTACGCCTTCATTGGAATCCACCTGTGTTTAATTAAACTGATAGGACTTGATTTGGAAAGGCAATCACCTGTCTATATAGCCCTCACAGCGCACAGTGCATGTCAGACCAAATGAGAATCATGAGGTCAAAGGAACTGGCCAAGGAACTCAGACAGAATTGTGGCAAGGTACAGATCTGGCCAAGGTTACAACAGAATTTCTGCAGTACTCAAGGTTCCTAAAAGCGCAGTGGCCTCCATAATCATTAAATGGAAGAAGTTTGGGACCACCAGAAGTCTTCTTAGACCTGGCTATCCAGCCAAACTGAGCAATCATGGGAGAAGAGCCTTGGTGAGAGAGGTAAAGAAGAACCCCAAGATCACTGTGTCTGAGCTCAAGAGATGCAGTAGGGAGATGGGAGAAAGTTCCACAAAGTCAACTATCACTGCAGCCCTCCAGTCAGGCCTTTATCTCAGAGTGGCCCAACGAAAGCCTCTCCTCAGTGCAAGACATATAAAAGCCTGCATAGAGTTTGCTGAAAAACACATGAAGGACTCCCAGACTATGAGAAATAAGATTCTCTGGTCTGATGAGACAAAAATAAGCCTTTTTGGTGATAATTTTAAGCGGTATGTGTGGTGAAAAGCATGCACTACTCATGACCTGCTCAATACAATCCAACAGTAAAACGTGGTGGCAGCATAATGCTATAGGGGTGTTTTTCAGCCGCAGGTACAAGACGACTAGTTCTCATTGAATGAAGCATGAATGTGGCCAAGTACAGAGATATCTTTGATGAAAACCTCTTCCAGAGTGCTCTGGACCTCAGACTTAGCCGAAGGTTCACCTTCCTACAAGACATTGACCCTAAGCACACAACTAAAATAACAAAGGAGTGGCTTCAGAACAACTCTGTGACCATTCTTGACTGACGCAGCCCGAGCCCTGACCTAAACTCAATTGAGCATCTCTGGAGAGACCTGAAAATGGCTGTCCACCAACATTCACCATCCAACCTGACGGAACTGGAGAGGATCTGCAAGGAAGAATGGCAAAGTATCTCCAAGTTCAGGTGCAAAAAAAACTTGTTGCATAATTCCCAAGAAGACTCATGGTTGTATTAGCTCAAAAGAGTGTTTTTACTCAATACTGAGCAAAGGGTCTGAATACTTTTCATGATGTGATATTTCAGTTTTTCTTTTTAAATACATTTGCAAACATTTCTACATTTCTGGTTTTTTTTCAGTCAAGATGGGGTGCAGAGTGTACATTAATGAGAAAAAAAGGAGCTTTTTTGAATTTACCAAATGGCTGCAATGAAACAAAGAGTGAAACGCTTTTACCTGCTTCTTAGAAAGAGATTGCAGCCAATTCTGGATTGCCTCTACCTTGTTTACTTGTGGCCTGATTTTGCTTCTCTCGACAATGTAGTCTAAGTACTTGGCCTTTTCCCCCCATGGAACTTTTTTTAGATTTATGGTAAACACTGACTTCTTCAGAGCATCCAGAATTGCCTGTACCTTTGGTAGATGACTACTCCAGTCTAGGATGAAGATCACTATTTCATGAAGGTACACAGCAGCATACTTCTTAAAGAGAACTAGGATCCAACCAATGGCCCTTTGGAAAGTGGCTGGGCACTTTGGCACCTTGTAGTTTGGTGCTTTCAATATACTAGAATGCCTTTCAATCAGGTGTCAAAAAGGGATCTTCTCATTGGCACTCTGGGACATGGGGATTTGCCAGTAGCCCTTCATCAGGTGAAGGGTGGTAAGTTAACTTGCAGGTCCAAGCCTCTCAATCAATTCATTGATGCGAGGCATTGAGTATGCATCAAATTTGGACACTTCATTCAGCCTGTGGTAGTCATTACAAAACCAACATTCACTATCGGACTTCGTAACAAAGATGATGGGACTCAACCACCCGCTTTTGGAATCCTGTATCAGGCCGATATCTAGCATTCTCATCACCTCTTTTGAGCTTACCTCATGGCGTGCTTTGTGAATACTATATTGCTTAAGATTCACCCTTATATGCTGCTCTGTCATTATTCATTGCTCCACCACCTGAATATACCCCAACGGTCACAGTTGGTCACAGTTCAACTGCAGCAGTTCTTGCCACTGTTGCTTCTGGGCCAACAATAGAGTCTCCGCAATCGTGACATCCTCTACTTTAGCTTTGGGACAAGCTCCCAGGCAAGGAGCTTCCAGAGATTCCTGATCTTGGCACTCCTTGGCTTCCCAGGTTTCCCTGGCGATATCCAGGAGCCCTCGTGGATGTCAACCATACAGGAGCTTGAATGGAGACAAACCATTGGAGGCATGAGGATTTTCTCTGACAGAGTAGCGCATGAAGGGAAGCATATTGTCCCAGTCTCAACCATAGATCTCAATGACCTTTTTAAGCATGGCCTTTAAGCTCGTATTGAAGCACTCCACTAGGCTGACCTTCTGTGAATGGTAGATGGAGGTTTGCAGCTGGGCAATCTGGAAGACCCTACACAGCTCCTTCATTGCCTTGCTCATGAAGGTTGTCCCTTGGTCTATCAAGATCTACTTTGGCAGGCAAATCCTAGAAAATATATGGACAAACTTTTGAGCTTAATACTTGGTGGATGAGTTCTTCAGTGGTGCCATCTCTGAGTAATGAGTCACATTGACAATGACCACCAGGATGTATTGATGTCCCCCCTGTACAGACGTAACTAGGGACCAGCTAGGTCAATCGCAATTCTATCAAATGAGAACTTTTATAACAGGTTATGGAACTAGTGGACTTCAGAAGTGGGAATAGGGAGCAGTTGCCTAGCAGGTGGGGCAGGATCTAATAATAATTTGCGATCTCCCTGTAGCATCCGAGTGAATCAAACCTCCACATTATCCTCTCCTGATTTTTCTCTATACCCAGATGTCCCCCAAAACATGCGAATGGGCCATATCTAAAACTCTCCACCAATTGAGACCTGGAAGCAACAGCTGTTCCACGATTTCCACTCACCTCAGTTTAATCGCCCTATACAACAACTCCTCATTAACTACAAAGTGTGGAAACCTGGAGTCTGCCCCAGCTCTTGAGCAACCCTGTTACAGAAGGTAACATTATCAAATGCCTCCTTTAAGATAAGCTCCCTAATTTGAGTAGTCCCAAAGTTCTCTCTGGACACTCTCAACTGAGAGAGGTTGGTCTTCTCAGACACTGTCTCATCCTCCTTGCTGGCAAGTACACACAAGTACAATTCATCCACCTTGGATTTTGAATGGATTTCTTCCTGAGGGTTCTGGCTTTGTCCGCGATGCTCGGTATGTTCCTCTTTTTCCATAAGTCCCAGAAAAAGGAAAAATCCCGCCCCGATATAATTGGATGTATAAAATCCTTGACTACACCAAGCTCATTGGACTTGGTACCACAGTCTGTTCCCATTGTTACTTTGGACACCAGGCAGTACTTGGCATCTCTGTGTATAAAGTGGATGCCCACAAATGTGCCAGGGATCAGCTGGTGGGAAAGTGTAGCACGAATCATGGTCAACAGACTTCCCGAAAAGTCCAAGTACCAGTACCCCATTAACTGACCCCGAACATGCCTGTGGCCCCTCAGCGGGTTGACAATCCACACTGCGGGCCAGATAAGCATTATAGGAACAAAGCTGCCCTACTTTACAGTGCATTGGTTCAGGCGACATATGACACCGGGCGCCTATATGTCCAGGATTTTGACATCGCCAACATACCTCATCCTTAACAACAGTCTTTGGGGGACCTTCTGCAGTATTTCAGCATCTCCCGTTTGTGACTCTAGACCCGCTCTGTAGTGAGACTGCCCCCTTTTGGATATTCCAGTATGGGGAAGTGATGATGTCCTGTTTCCATAGGGATTTCGTGACAACCTGGTACCGTGTTTCGACGGTCAATCTGGGTAACCCAGGTCTGCACTGACTTGAGAAGGGAGTGGATGAATCTGTCCATCTGCACACACTCGACCATCTGGGCAGGAGTGGAAGACTGACTGCAACCACTTATGGACTAGATGTAGGTAGCAAACATCTGCAATTGAGGGGGAGTGTCACTGGTATATGCCCAGTGGTGGACTCGTTGGGCTATAAGTGATGTAATTACTCCCAGGTGTGCCAAGATTTCATTTTTAAATTGGCATAATCCTTAGCATCCTGCAGTGCTAAAAATGCCTTTTTTGGTTCATTTGTCAAATATGGTGCCAACATCTCCACCCATTGCACTGGCAGAAGTCTCACCCAATCAACCACCCTCTCAAAAGCCATGATAAAGGCTTGCACATCATCTCCCGTGGTCACCTTCTGCATGGCCCATCTTTCTGATCTATGAGTTGTTATCTGGACTTGGGGAAGGGGCTGCCGGCCTCCCACAAACAGCCTCTGTGAGCAACTCAATCTGCTGCTGCTGTTGTCAGTACTGGTCTTGATGCTGCTGCAGCTGGTGCTGCTGAATCTGTTTTATAAGCAGCTTACTTGTCTACTGATGTACCAGCTGTTGCTGCTGCTGTGCTTTCTGTTATGATCTGGTGACCTTGGAGCCGCATGAAACTTTCTCTGGAGTCAGTGGAACCTGTACTGACCGCAAATCCTGAACTAACACCGCAACTAGAAGTAGCCGTGGGGTGTGCCTAACATACCCTAGACACCTTGACACAGCCGGAGGACTAAATACCCCTATAGATGGAAATAGGAATGCTACCTTGCCTCAGAGCAGACCCCCAAAGGATAGGCAGCCCCCCACAAATAATGACTGTGAGTAGGAGAAGAATAGACACAGGCAGGTAGAAAACAGGATTTAGCAAAAGAGGCCACTCTAGCTAAATAGGAAAGGATAGGACAGATTACTAAGTGGTCAGTATTAAAACCCTTCCAAAAATATCCACAGCAGATGATACAAAAAGTTCCACAATCTAACTAAAGACATGGAATGTATATCTGCCACTCCAGAGAATCCAACAAGACTGAGGAAATACTGACAATCTAAGCTGGACAAAAAAACACTGAATAGCACAGAATTATTAAGCACACAGCATGTGTGCCAAAGAAATAAAACCAGACACTTATCTTTGCTGATTTGGCAGAAGGCAGAAGGAACCAAACCAGGACCAAAACCTCCCAACAACCATGGACAACTGGCAAGGACTAATGAATCCTGCACGCCTAAATACCCCAGTCAGAACTGCAATCAGCAGATACACCTGACCAGGACTGCAACTCAGGGGCAACTGCATTACCACCTACAACCACCGGAGGGAGCCCAAAAGCATAATTCACAACAGTACCCCCCCCCTTGAGGAGGGGTCACCGAACCCTCACCAGAGCCCCCAGGCCGATCAGGATGAGCCAGATGAAAAGTATGAACCAAATCAGCAGCATGGACATCAGAAGCGAAAACCCAAGAATTATCCTCCTGGCCATAACCCTTCCATTTGTCAAGGTACTGAAGCCTCCGCCTCGAAAAACGAGAATCCAAAATCTTCTCAACCACATACTCCAACTCCCCATCAACCAAAACAGGGGCCGGAGGATCAACAGAGGGAACAACGGGCACCACATATTTCCGCAATAAAGATCTATGGAAGACATTATGGATAGCAAAAGAGGCCGGAAGCGCCAATCGAAAAGACACCGGATTAATAATCTCAGAAATCCTATAAGGACCAATAAACCGAAGCTTAAACTTAGGGGAAGAGACCTTCATAGGAACATGACGGGAAGACAACCAAACCAAATCCCCAACCCGAAGCCGGGAACCAACACACCGACGACGGTTAGCAAAACGTTGAGCCTCCTCCTGAGACAACACCAAATTGTCCACCACATGAGCCCAAATCTGCTGCAACCTGTCAACCACAGAATCCACACCAGGACAGTCAGAAGGCTCAACCTGCCCAGAAGAAAAACGAGGATGAAAACCAAAATTACAAAAAAGGCGAAACCAAAGTAGCCGAACTAGCCCGATTATTAAGGGCAAACTCGGCCAATGGCAAAAAGGCCACCCAATCATCCTGATCGGCAGACACAAAGCATCTCAAATAAGTCTCCAAAGTCTGATTAGTTCGCTTGGTCTGGCCATTTGTCTGAGGATGAAATGCAGAAGAAAAAGACAAATCAATGCCCAGCCTAGCACAAAAGGCCCGCCAAAACCTAGAAACAAACTGGGAACCTCTGTCGGACACAATATTCTTCGGAATACCATGCAAACGAACCACATGCTGAAAAAACAACGGAACCAACTCAGAAGAGGAAGGCAATTTAGGCAAAGGCACCAAATGAACCATCTTAGAAAACCGGTCACAAACAACCCAGATAACCGACATCCTCTGGGAAACCGGAAGATCAGAAATAAATTCCATAGAAATATGCGTCCAGGGCCTCTCAGGGACCGGCAATGGCAAAAGTAACCCACTAGCACGGGAACAACAAGGCTTGGCCCGCGCACAAGTCCCACAGGACTGCACAAAAGAACGCACATCACGTGACAATGAAGGCCACCAAAAAGACCTACCAACCAAATCTCTGGTACCAAAAATACCAGGATGACCAGCCAACACAGAACAGTGAACTTCAGAAATTACTCTACTAGTCCATCTGTCAGGAACAAACAATTTCCCCACAGGACAGCGGTCAGGTCTATCAGCCTGAAATTCCTGAAGAACCCGCCGTAAATCAGGGGAAATGGCAGAAAGGACCACCCCTTCTTTCAGAATGCCGATCGGTTCAAGGACCTCAGGAGAATCAGGCAAAAAACTCCTAGAAAGGGCATCAGCCTTAATATTCTTAGAACCCGGAAGATACGAAACCACGAAATAAAAACGGGAAAAAACAAGGACCATCGAGCCTGTCTAGGACTCAGCCGTTTGGCAGACTCGAGGTAAATCAAATTCTTATGATCGGTCAGGACCACAATACGGTGCTTAGCTCCCTCAAGCCAATATCGCCACTCCTCAAACGCCCACTTCATAGCCAACAACTCCCGATTGCCGACATCATAATTGCGTTCAGCAGGCGAAAACTTGCGGGAGAAGAAGGCACACGGTTTCATCAAAGAACCAACAGAATCCCTCTGAGACAAAACGGACCCTGCCCCAATCTCAGAAGCATCAATCTCAACCTGAAACGGAAGAGAAACATCTGGTTGGCGCAACACCGGAGCAGAAGTAAATCGGCGTTTAAGCTCCTGAAAGGCAGAGACAGCCGCAGAGGACCAATTCTCCACATCAGTGCCTTTTTTCATCAAATCAGTCAAGGGTTTAACCACGCTGGAGAAGTTAGCAATGAAACGGCGATAAAAATTTGCAAAACCCAAAAATTTCTGAAGGCTCTTCACGGATGTGGGTTGAATCCAATCATGAATGGCCTGAACCTTAACCGGATCCATCTCCATAGATGAGGGAGAAAAAATAAAGCCCAAAAAAGAAACCTTCTGCACCCCAAAGAGACACTTAGACCCCTTCACAAACAAAGCATTGTCACGAAGAATCTGAAATACCATCCTGACCTGTTCCACATGAGACTTCCAATCATCGGAAAAAATCAAAATATCGTCTAAATATACAATCAAGAATTTATCAATATAAGTCCGGAAGATATCATGCATGAAGGATTGAAAAACAGATGGAGCGTTAGTGAGCCCGAATGGCATCACAAGGTATTCAAAATGGCCTTTGGGCGTATTAAACGCAGTTTTCCATTCATCACCCTGATTAATATGAACAAGATTATATGCCCCCCGAAGGTCAATCTTCGTAAACCAACTAGCCCCCTTAATCCCAGCAAACAAATCGGAAAGCAAAGGTAAAGGGTATTGAAACTTGACCGTGATCTTATTCAAGAGGCGATAATCAATACAAGGTCTCAAGGAGCCATCCTTCTTAGCAACAAAAAAAAAACCTGCTCCCAATGGTGAAGAAGATGGCCGAATATGCCCTTTCTCCAAAGACTCCTTAACATAACTCCGCATGGCGGTATGTTCAGGCACAGACAGGTTGAAAAGTCGGCCCTTAGGAAACTTACTGCCTGGAATCAAGTCAATCGCACAATCACAGTCCCTGTGCGGTAGAAGGGAACTGGACTTGGGCTCATCGAATACATCCTGAAAATCAGACAAAAACTCTGGAATTTCAGAAGAGGAAGAAGAGGAGATTGACATCAAAGGAACATTATTATGAACCCCCTGACAACCCCAACTAGTCACAGACATAGATTTCCAATCCAACACAGGATTATGTACCTGCAACCACGGGAAACCCAGCACGATAACATCATGCAAATTATGCAACACCAGAAATCGACAATCTTCCTGATGGGCTGGCGCCATGTGCATGGTCACCTGTGTCCAAAACTGGGGCTTATTTTTAGCCAAAGGTGTAGCATCAATCCCCCTTAAATGAATAGGGTTCTGCAAAGGCTGCAAGGGAAAACCACAACGCCTGGCAAACTCAAAATCCATTAAGTTCAAGGCGGCGCCTGAATCCACAAATGCCATGACAGAAAATGATGACAATGAGCAGATCAAGGACACCGATAACAGAAATTTAGGTTGTACAGTACTGATAGTAAATGAACTAGCGATCCTTTTTGTCCACTTAGGGCAGACTGAAATGACATGAGAAGCGTCGCCACAATGACTTTGCTCTAAGGACGATGCCACAGCGCGCACAGTTTGACGCTCTCGCAAGCGCCGATCAATCTGAATGGCCAGAGACATAGAATCACTCAGACCGGAAGGCGTGGGAAACCCCACCATAACATCTTTAACGGATTCAGAAAGACCCTTTCTGAAAATTGCCGCCAAAGCATCATCATTCCATTTAGTCAACACAGACCATTTTCTAAATTTCTGACAAAACAATTCTGCCGCCTCTTGACCCCCTGAGACAGGGCCAACAAGGTTTTCTCCGCTTGATCTACACAATTCGGTTCATCATATAATAATCCTAAAGCCTGAAAAAAGGAATCTACATTAAGCAAGGCCGGATTCCCAGATTCCAGGGAAAATGCCCAATCCTGTGGATCGCCACGCAGCAGGGAGATGACAATTTTAACCTGCTGAATGGAATCACCGGAGGATCGCGGTCTCAGAGCAGAAAACAGTTTACAATTGTTTTTAAAACCCAAAAATTTGGACCTATCACCAAAAAACAAATCAGGAGTAGGAATCTTCGGCTCTAAAGCAGGAGTCTGAACAATATAATCAGAAATACCCTGTACCCTAGCAGCAAGCTGGTCTACACGAGAAGCTAATTCCTGAACATCCATGCTGGCACAAGACTCCTCAGCCACCCATAAATAAAGAGGGGAAAAAAAAAGACAAAACAGACTGCAGAAAAAAAAATGGCTCAACACCTTTCTTCCCTTCTTCTGAGATGCATTTAACTCATTATGGGCCAGTTGTACTGTTATGATCTGGTGACCTTGGAGCCGCATGAAACTTTCTCTGGAGTCGGTGGAACCTGTACTGACCGCAAATCCTGAACTAACACCACAACTAAAAGTAGCCGTGGGGTGTGCCTAACATACCCTAGACACCTCGACACAGCCGGAGGACTAAATACCCCTATAGATGGAAATAGGAATGCTACCTTGCCTCAGAGCAGACCCCCAAAGGATAGGCAGCCACCCACGAATAATGACTGTGAGTAGGAGAAGAATAGACACAGGCAGGTAGAAAACAGGATTTAGCAAAAGAGGCCACTCTAGCTAAATAGGAAAGGATAGGACAGATTACTAAGTGGTCAGTATTAAAACCCTTCCAAAAATATCCACAGCAGATAATACAAAAAGTTCCACAATCTAACTAAAGACATGGAATGTATATCTGGCACTCCAGAGAATCCAACAAGACTGAGAAAATACTGACACAATCTAAGCTGGACAAGAAAACACAGAGAATAGCACTGAATTGTGAAGCACACAACATGTGTGCCACAGGAAAAAAAAACAGACACTTATCTTTGCTGATTTGGCAGAAAGGCAGGAGGAACCAGGCAGAGGTCTTACACCTCCCAACAACAATTGACAACTGGCAAGGACTAATGAATCCTGCACGCCGAAATACCCCAGTCAGAACTGCAATCAGCAGATACACCTGACCAGGACTGCAACTCAGGGGCAACTGCATTACCACCTACAACCACCGGAGGGAGCCCAAAAGCAGAATTCACAACAGCTTTCACATGGTGCATAATAAAGTCCTCGATGCTGTCTGACATTGCTCACTGGCTTACTGCCAACTTCAACCAAGTCATGCAGGTTATCCGTAGCAGCTACACGTGTTCCTTCAATGTTTCCTGCAATCGAAAAACCAAGTGTGGTAGCTTGACTCACTCAATTAGTCACAGAGGTAGACACAGGAAAGTTTCTTTTGCTGGTTTATTTAAATCAAGGCATAAACCAGTGCAGGATTCAACAAATTAAACATGGCCTTTCTGGCAAAGAAGGAAACAAAAAGATAACATACAGCACAGACCTTAGGCTTGTGAGAATTCCTCTGCTCAGGGTACAATCGACAGAGTCCAGCAAGGTTGCACATAAACACTTCTCTGGTGTAGTGATGAGTAGTGTTGAGCATTCCGATACTGCAAGTATCGGGTATCGGCCGATATTTGCTGTATCGGAATTCCGATACCGAGTTCCAATATTTTTGCGATATCGGAAATCGGAATCGGAAGTGTGCGGTGCGTATGGTTCCCAGGGTCTGGAGGAGAGGAGACTCTCCTTCAGGCCCTGGGATCCATATTCATGTAAAAAATAAATAATAAAAATAAAAAATATTGATATACTCACCCCTCCGGCGGACCCTGGACCTTAGCGATGTAACCGGCAGCCTCCGTTCCTAAGAATGAATGAGTGTAGGGCCTGCGATGACGTTGCGGCTTGTGATTTGTCGCGTGAGCGGTCACATGAGCGGTCACGCGACCAATCACAAGCCACGACGTCATCGAAGGTCCTTCACTCTGCATTCTTAGGGAACGGAGGCAGACGCTTGGACTGGTGAGAGTCGGGGCCGTCAGAGGGGTGAGTATATCATAATTTTTTATTTTTATTCTTTATTTTATACATGAATATGGATCCCAGGGCCTGAAGGAGAGTTTCCTCTCCTTCAGACCCTGGGAACCATTCCGATATTTTGTGTCCCATTGATATGCATTGGTATCGGGTATCGGTATCAGCGATATCCGATACTTTTTAGGTATCGGCCGATCCAATCCGATACCGATACCTTTGCATATCGGAAGGTATCGCTCAACACTAGTGATGAGCAAATTTGTTCGAAAAACGATCGCCAAACATAAATTCAGCACAAAGATGGCACATTCTGATTCGTGATCGGAAACACTAGCAGAATTTTATAAAACAGGAAAAAATCGGAACCATTCAATAAAAAGTGCGGGAAAATATTTGCACTGCCACTAAAGTATTTTCATCACTTTGACTACAATAATGGTGGTGCATCATAAGTGCGGGGCATATGATGAGGGGAGGGCTCAGAGGCGTTGCGTGCTTGTAAACAGTATTTTTTTATACAGCCTGATATAATAAACTTTGTCATTTAGTGGTGTTGAAATTGTTCTGTGTGCAGAGCTGTTGCACATTATTTTTTTTTTTACAGACGTGATACAGAAGACGATATCTCAGTTTTAAATTGTTTTAAGACTATCTTCAAGAATATGTGCATCTTTGGCAATCAATTTCTCTTTTATGCCTATCCTGAGACGCGCATCTATCTACACCTATCTTCTGACGAGCATCAAACGCTCTCTGGAAATTGATGTTGGGTAAACAGCTAATCATTGTAGGCTGGATCCTGGATCTCATACCTCCCATAGCCGCCCTGCTATTGATCCTGTTGTAAGTTGCAATTCCCGCCCCTTTTCCTGATTAGTTAATCTAACAATACATCAGCCATATTTCTTGAGCAAACCTGCACCTTACCACCAATATTTTAGATTATTTAGGCTTCATCCACATTAAAAATATTATTTTCTAATGTTACTAACGTGATACAGAAGGGAGATCTCAGTTTGAGATTGTTTTGAGCATCTAGTCAATGTTATACAGAAAAAATATCCGATAGTTGGGCCAAAAATATATTATATCCTATGCAATTACTAACTCATCCTATCAAGAAACTGGAGAGCTCTATTTAAAATAATGATAAACAAATCTTTATTACACACAATGACAATTCTTTTTCATGAAAACACAAGGGCTCTAAGGTAGTACATTATAAGACAACACAAGGTACGCTTGGGTAAAGAAGTGGTATCAATTCATTCAATAGTACATTTTATTGCATCTTATAGACAGTAAATTCTCCTCATAAAAAACTGTCTTTAAATCATACATGTGGAACTTCAGAAAATATCCCTAAACAAAAATCATAACAAAACTTCAAAATGGAAAATATTTCATTTAAAATTGTAAACCTGAATGTGCAGAGAAAAAAAGAGTATTTCATAGGAAAAAAAAGGAAGTAAGTTTGTATATCCAAATTGGGGGGATCCATATGACTTTGTTAATTATGCTCAGAGATACAGCTCTGGCAAAAAATAAGAGACTACTGCAAAATTTTCAGTTTGTCTGATTTTTCTCTTTATAGGTATATTTTTGAGTTAAATGTAAATTGGTCTTTTATTCTATAAACTACTGACAACACGTCTCCGAATTTCCAAGCAATAAATTTTGTATTTATTTTCTGAAAATGAGAAATGGTCAAAATAACAAAAAAATGCATCGCTTGCAGACCTTAATTAATGCAAAAAAAAAAATTCATAATCATTTAGAAACAATAATACTAATGTTTAAACTCAGGAAGAGTTCATAAATCAATATTTTGTGAAATAACCATGATTTTTAATCATAGCTTTCATGCGTCTTGGCATGCTTTCCACTAGTCTTTCACACTGTTTTGCCTGACCTTATGCCACTCTAGGTACAAAAATTTAAGCAGTCCTTCTTTGTTTGATGGCTTGTGAATATCCATCTTCCTCTTGATTACATTCCAGAGGTTTTCAATGGGTTTCCGGTCTGGAGATTGGGCTGCCCATGACAGGGATTTGATGTGGTGGTCCTTCATCCACACCTTGATTGACCTAGCTGTGTGGCATTGGCGCATTGTCCTGCTGGAAAAACCAGTCCTCAGAGTTGGGGAACATTGCCTGAGCAGAAGGAATCAACTGTTTTTCCAGGATAACCTTGTATGCGTCTTGACTCATATGTCATAGATCATCACCGATCCTCCACCAAATTTCACAGTGGGTGCAAGACACTGGCTTGTACGCCTCTCCAGGTCTCCGTCTAACCATTAGACGACCAGGTGTTGATCTGGGGATGCTTCAGCAAGGCTGGAATTGTGCAGGTTAATCTTTGCAAAGGACATATGAATCAATCCACATGCAAGGTTATCCTGGAAAAACAGTTGATTCCTTCTGCTCAGGCAATGTTCCCCAACTCTGATGACTGTTTTTTTTTCCAGCAGGACAATGCGCTATGCCACACAGCTAGGTCAATCAAGGTGTGGATGAAGGACCACCACATCAAATTCCTGTCATGGTCAGCCCAATCTTCAGACCTGAAAGCCACTGAAAACCTCTGGAATGTAATCAAGAAGAAGATGGATAGTCACAAGCCATCAAGCAAGGAAGTACTGCTTAAATTTTTGCACCAATAGTGGCATAAGGTCACCCAAAAGCAGTGTGAAAGACTGGTGGAAAGCATGCAAAGATGCATGAAAGCTGTGATTAAAAATCATGGTTATTCCACAAAATATTGATTCTGAACTCTTCCTGAGTTAAAACATAACTATTGTTGTTTCTAAATGATTATGAACTTGTTTTTTTTTTTGCATTATTTGAGGTCTGCAAGCAATGCATTTTTTTGTTATTTTGAACATTTCTCATTTTCAGAAAATAAATACAAAATATATTACTTGGAACTTCGGAGACATGTTGTCAGTAGTTTATAGAATAAAAGAAAAATTTACATTTTATTCAAAAATATACCTATAAAGAGAAAAAGCAGACAAAATGAAAATTTTGCAGTGATCTCTTAATTTTTTCCAGAGCTGTATATTTGCTACTCATGCTTGTTTATTAAACCACCATCTAGAGGCAAATAAGGGAATGGTATCCCATTAACACTGACATTTTGAGCACTTCCCTCCTGGATCCCTAAAGACGTTCCTTATTAGTGATGAGCGAATATACTCGTTACTCGAGATTTCCGGAGCATGCTCAGGTGTCCTATGAGTATTTTTTAGTGCTCGGAGTTTTAGTTTTTAGCACCGCAGCTGAATGATTTACATCTGTTAGACAGCATAAGTACATGTGGGAATTCCCTAGCAACCAGGCAACCCCCACATGTACTTATGCTGGCTAAAAGATGTAAATCATTCAGCTGCGGCACTGAAAACAAACTCCGAGCACTAAAAAACACCCGAGCGTGCTCGTGAAATCTCGAGTAAGAGTATATTCGCTCATCACTATTCCTTATATGTGTGTTGTGGAAGGTACCAGGCACTATTTATTATGTATCATAACTGAATATATATATATATATATATATATATATATATATATATATATATATATATATATATATATATATATACAGTGGGGCAAAAAAGTATGTAGTCAGTCAGCAATAGTGCAGGTTCCACCACTTAAAAAGATGAGAGGCGTCTGTAATTTACATCATAGGTAGACCTCAACTATGGGAGACAAACTGAGAAAAAAAAATCCAGAAAATCACATTGTCTGTTTTTTTATCATTTTATTTGCATATTATGGTGGAAAATAAGTATTTGGTCAGAAACAAAATTTCATCTCAATACTTTGTAATATATCCTTTGTTGGCAATGACAGAGGTCAAACGTTTTCTGTAAGTCTTCACAAGGTTGCCACACACTGTTGTTGATATGTTGACCCATTCCTCCATGCAGATCTCCTCTAGAGCAGTGATGTTTTTGGCTTTTCGCTTGGCAACACGGACTTTCAACTCCCTTCAAAGGTTTTCTATAGGGTTGAGATCTGGAGACTGGCTATGCCACTCCAGGACCTTGAAATGCTTCTTACGAAGCCACTCCTTCGTTGCCCTGGCGGTGTGCTTTGGATCATTGTCATGTTGAAAGACCCAGCCACGTTTCATCTTCAATGCCCTTGCTGATGGAAGGAGGTTTGCACTCAAAATCTCACGATACATGGCCCCATTCATTCTTTCATGTACCCGGATCAGTCGTCCTGGCCCCTTTGCAGAGAAACAGCCCCAAAGCATGATGTTTCCACCACCATGCTTTACAGTAGGTATGGTGTTTGATGGATGCAACTCAGTATTCTTTTTCCTCCAAACACGACAAGTTGTGTTTCTACCAAACAGTTCCAGTTTGGTTTCATCAGACCATAGGACATTCTCCCAAAACTCCTCTGGATCATCCAAATGCTCTCTAGCAAACTTCAGACGGGCCCGGACATGTACTGGCTTAAGCAGTGGGACACATCTGGCACTGCAGGATCTGAGTCCATGGTGGCGTAGTGTGTTACTTATGGTAGGCCTTGTTACATTGGTCCCAGCTCTCTGCAGTTCATTCACTAGGTCCCCCCGCGTGGTTCTGGGATTTTTGCTCACCGTTCTTGTGATCATTCTGACCCCACAGGGTGGGATTTTGCATGGAGCCCCAGATCGAGGGAGATTATCAGTGGTCTTGAATGTCTTCCATTTTCTAATTATTGCTCCCACTGTTGATTTCTTCACTCCAAGCTGGTTGGCTATTGCAGATTCAGTCTTCCCAGCCTGGTGCAGGGCTACAATTTTGTTTCTGGTGTCCTTTGACAGCTCTTTGGTCTTCACCATAGTGGAGTTTGGAGTCAGACTGTTTGAGGGTGTGCACAGGTGTCTTTTTATACTGATAACAAGTTTAAACAGGTGCCATTGCTACAGGTAATGAGTGGAGGAAAGAGGAGACTCTTAAAGAAGAAGTTACAGGTCTGTGAGAGCCAGAAATCTTGATTGTTTGTTTCTGACCAAATACTTATTTTCCACCATAATATGCAAATAAAATGATAAAAAAACAGACAATGTGATTTTCTGGATTTTTTTTTCTCAGTTTGTCTCCTATAGTTGAGGTCTACCTATGATGTAAATTACAGACGCCTCTCATCTTTTTAAGTGGTGGAACTTGCACTATTGCTGACTGACTAAATACTTTTTTGACCCACTGTATATATATATATATGTAGTCAGATATTATTAAGGTGCATCAAAAAGAAAATTTTCAAAGTGCAAACAGTGCATAAAGATGCCCCAATAGTGCAGGGCAGTCCTCACCACAAGGCGCATATAAGATTTAAACAGACATACCACTGATTCAGTACCAGTGGGCCACATGCAGAGACCCCTTAATGCGCGTTTCACGTTTGCTTCCTCCGAATGGGTGTCTTCGCAGGAAGCAAACGTGAAATGCACATTAAAGGGTCTCTGCACATTGTCGAGCGGTACTGAATCAGTGGTATGTCTGCTTAAATCTTATATGAAAGAAACCTGCACCATTTAATATGAAGATGAAGTGCTTCTAATCAGTGCAGGAGTAGGAGAAATCAGACACTGCGGTCTCCTGGCTTCTCTCTATCATGTTAAACCCGTGACAATATCCCTATTCTACGAGTGACCTCCAGAACATCAGGGCAAAATTTATCAGGCTGTGCCATGTCAAAAGACTGGATTTACCTGGCTGCACGGACATCAGATACTGGTACCCACATTCTTTCTTCAGTGAACCTCCCTTCCTGTGTATCAGAAACTGAAGCAACCGATGAACTAAGAGACAATCAACTATCTTAACTACTTGAAATTCCAAATTTCCATCCACAATGACTTGAGATGGCGGTAACGGTGATTGTATAGAAGACGCAACATATTTTTTGAGTAGACATCAATGAAATACATTATTGATCCTAAAGGTGGGTGACAAAGCAAGGCGAACTGCTATGGGATTGATGACGCCCACAATCTTATAAGGACCGATGAACCTGGGACCCAGTTTCCAAGGGGGAACCTTCAACTTAATGTTCCTTGAAGACAACCACACCAAGTCACCAACACAAGAACCCCTTACCATACAGACGTAATAGATGATGAAAACTATTCTTCTTTAGGAGTTCCTGAATAACAATTCCTATTACTGGGGATGAAACCCGTATGCACCGAAAAACAGGGACTTACCCGTAGAATCATGACAGAGATTATTTACCGCAAATTCAGCTACAGGTAAGTAGAAAATTCAATCCTCCTGATTCTCAGACATAAAAAACCAAAGGTAAGGCTAAAGATTCAGGGTAACCCATTCAGTTTGCCTATAAAGCTACCGTCACATTAAGCGACGCTGCAGCGATAGCGACAGCGATGCCGATCGCTGCAGCGTCGCTGTTTGATCGCTGGAGAGCTGTCACACAGACCGCTCTCCAGCGACCAACGATGCCGAGGTCCCCGGGTAACCAGGGTAAACATCGAGTTGCTAAGCGCAGGGCCGCGCTTAGTAACCCGATGTTTACCCTGGTTACCAGCGTAAAAGTTAAAAAAACAAACAGTACATACTCACCTGCGCGCCTCCCAGCCTCTGCTTCCTGACACTGACTGAGCTCCGGCCCTAACAGCACAGCGGTGACGTCACCGCTGTGCTTTCACTTTCAGTTTAGGGCCGGCGCTCAGTCAGTGTCAGGAAGCAGAGGCTGGGGGACGCGCAGGTGAGTATGTACTGTTTGTTTTTTTAACTTTTACGCTTGTAACCAGGGTAAACATCGGGTTACTAAGCGCGGCCCTGCGCTTAGTAACCCGATGTTTACCCTGGTTACCAGTGTAAAATATCGCTGGTATCGTTGCTTTTGCTGTCAAACACGGCGATACACGGCGACCTAGCGACCAAATAAAGTGCAGACCTTCTAGCAGCGACCAGCAATTTCACAGCGGGATCCAGATCGCTGCTGCGTGTCAAATACAGCGATATCGCTATCCAGGTCGCTGCAACGTCACGGATTGCTGGCGATATCGCCTAGTGTGACGGTACCTTTAGACTAAGTGAAATGCTAAAGAGAACAGCACATGGATCCCCAAACGAGTGTAAAACGCCTCCAAAATTTGCAACCCCCAATCAGAAAAAACATTGGTAGGGATCCCATGTACTTTTATGATCTCTCTGATGAACATTTTCAGAAAAGTTTTAGCATTAGGTAAAGGGTACTTAATAGCGCATTGAAATGTGGCATTTTACTGAATCTGTCCACCACCACCAAAATTACAGTATTACCTGATGACACAGGTAGATCAGTGATAAAATCGATCGATAAATGAATCCAAGGTCTGCTGGGAATCGCCAATGGTTGAAGAGACGCAGATGGATGAGTATGAGAGATTTTAGAATGCATACAGACACTGCAGGTGGCTACATACTCCCGAACCCCTGATCACCAAAAACCCTGAGTAAGAAGATCTGTTGTGGCATTATTACCTGGATGTCTGGCCAAGACCAAATCATGATGTTCACTAAAAATTATCAGATGGAGATTCACAGGTACAAATAGTTTACTTAATGGACTGGCAGCAGCGACATCCTCCTGAACCTCCACAACCTCTTTCCCAAGATTGGATCATATAGATGCAATAACCACCCCTTTTTGTAGTATATGAGCCGGTTCACAATTATTTGAACCCCCAGAAAAACAATGAGATAAGACATCCACCTTAATTTTCTTGCCCCCTGGCCTATATGTAACAAAATATTTAAACCTGGCAAAGGACAATGCCCATCTTGCCTGTCTAGGTGTTAGACATTTTGTAGACTCTAGATATACAAGATTCTTATGATCCTTTATGATTCTTATGAGTTTAGTCTGCTATGTGATTCCTATAAGTGTGTACTAGAAGTGTGAAGTGTCATGAATCCCCAATGGCTAGGGATAGCACAGGATAAGCAAAGTATAATAAATATCGGACGAGCTCTAGGGTGATGGAACCTGGGCTGACCGCTGCCCTACGCCTGACAAACGCAACTAGAGATAGCCAGGGAGCGTGCCTACGTTGGTTCTAGACGCCACGCACCAGCCTAAGAGCTAACTAGTACTGCAGAGAAAACAAAGACCTCACTTGCCTCCAGAGGAATTACCCCCAAAGGTATAGTTGCCCCCCACATGTATTGACGGTGAAATGAGAGGAAGGCACACACATAGAGATGATGTATATAGCTTTAGCAAATAGAGGCCCGCTAAAAACTAGAAAGCAGAATGACACAAAAGGGGACTGAGCGGTCAGCAAAAAACCCTAATCAAAAAAACCATCCTGAGATTACAAGAACCCATGTGCCAACTCATGGCACATGGGGAGAACCTCAGTCCACTAGAGCAACCAGCTAACAAAGAGACATTCTAAGCAAGCTGGACAAAAAACCAAACAACTGAAAATCAGCACTTAGCTTATCCTGAAAGATCTGGGAGCAGGTAGGCAGGAACCAAACAGAGCACATCTGAACACATTGATAGCCGGCAAGGGAAATGACAGAAAGGCCAGGTAAAATAGGAAACACCCAGCCTCTGATGGACAGATGGAAACCAAAGGCCGCAACCCACCAAAGTCACCCAGTACCAGCAGTAACCACCAGAGGGAGCCCGCAAACAGAATCCACAACAGTACCCCCCCTTGAGGAGGGGTCACCGAACCCTCACGAGAACCCCCAGGGCGATCAGGGTGAGCTCTATGGAAGGCGCGAACCAAATCAGTCGCATGAACATCGGAGGCGACCACCCAGGAATTGTCCTCCTGACCATAACCCTTCCACTTAACCAAATACTGGAGTTTACGTCTGGAAACACGAGAATCCAAGATCTTTTCAACAACATACTCCAATTCTCCCTCCACCAGCACCGGAGCAGGAGGCTCGACCGAAGGAACAACAGGCACCTCATACCTCCGCAACAACGACCGATGGAACACATTATGAATAGCGAACGATGCTGGGAGATCCAAACGGAAAGATACAGGGTTAAGAATCTCCGAGATCCTATAAGGACCGATGAACCGAGGCTTGAACTTAGGAGAAGAGACCTTCATAGGGACAAAACGAGAAGACAACCACACCAAGTCCCCAACAAGAAGTCGGGGACCCACGCGGCGACGGCGATTAGCAAACTGCTGAGTCTTCTCCTGAGATAACTTCAAATTGTCCACCACCTGATTCCAAATGTGATGTAGCCTGTCCACCACCACGTTCACTCCAGGACAATCCGAAGACTCCACCTGACCAGAGGAAAAACGAGGATGAAACCCCGAATTACAAAAAAAAGGAGAGACCAACGTGGCCGAACTAGCCCGATTATTAAGAGCAAATTCGGCCAGTGGCAAAAAAGCAACCCAGTCATCCTGATCAGCAGAAACAAAACACCTCAAATAAGTTTCCAAGGTCTGATTAGTTCGCTCCGTCTGGCCATTCGTCTGAGGATGGAATGCAGACGAGAAAGACAAATCAATGCCCATCTTGGCACAAAACGTCCGCCAAAATCTAGACACAAACTGGGATCCCCTGTCAGAAATGATATTCTCCGGAATCCCATGCAAACGAACCACGTTCTGAAAAAACAAAGGAACCAACTCAGAGGAGGAGGGCAACTTAGGCAAGGGCACCAAATGGACCATCTTAGAAAAGCGGTCACACACAACCCAGATAACGGACATTTTCTGTGAAACCGGGAGATCAGAAATAAAATCCATGGAAATGTGCGTCCAAGGCCTCTTCGGGATGGGCAAGGATAACAACAACCCACTAGCCCGTGAACAGCAAGGCTTAGCTCGAGCACACACTTCACAAGACTGCACAAAGGTACGCACATCCCTAGACAAGGAAGGCCACCAAAAAGACCTGGCCACCAAGTCTCTTGTACCAAATATTCCAGGATGACCAGCCAACACAGAAGAATGGACCTCGGAGATGACTCTACTGGTCCAATCATCCGGAACAAACAGTCTTTCTGGTGGACATCGATCCGGTTTATCCACCTGAAACTCCTGCAATGCGCGTCGCAAGTCTGGGGATACGGCGGACAATATTACCCCATCCCTAAGGATACCAGCAGGCCCAGTGTCTCCAGGAGAGTCAGGCACAAAACTCCTGGAAAGAGCATCTGCCTTCACATTCTTTGAACCTGGCAGGTATGAAACCACGAAATTGAAACGAGAAAAAAAAAACGACCAACGAGCCTGTCTAGGATTCAAACGCCTGGCAGACTCAAGGTAAATGAGATTCTTGTGATCAGTCAAGACCACCACGCGATGTTTAGCACCCTCAAGCCAATGACGCCATTCCTCAAATGCCCACTTCATGGCCAAAAGCTCCCGATTACCCACATCATAATTGCGCTCGGCGGTCGAGAATTTTCTAGAGAAGAAAGCACATGGCTTCATCACCGAGCCATTAGAACTTCTCTGTGACAAAACCGCCCCCGCTCCAATCTCGGAAGCATCAACCTCCACCTGAAAAGGAAGTGAAACATCTGGTTGACACAACACAGGAGCAGAAGAAAACCGGCGCTTAAGTTCCCGAAAGGCCTCCACGGCCGCAGGAGACCAATCAGCAACATCAGCACCCTTTTTAGTCAAATCAGTCAAAGGTTTAACAATACTGGAAAAATTGGCAATGAACCGACGATAAAAATTAGCAAACCCCAAGAACTTCTGAAGGCTCTTAACAGATGTAGGTTGTGTCCAGTCACAAATAGCCTGAACCTTAACGGGATCCATCTCAATAGTAGAAGGAGAAAAAATGTACCCCAAAAAAGAAATCTTCTGGACTCCGAAGAGACACTTTGAGCCCTTCACAAACAGAGAATTGGCCCGCAAAACCTGAAACACCTTCCTGACCTGTAGAACATGAGACTCCCAGTCATCAGAAAACACCAAAATATCATCCAAATACACAATCATAAACTTATCCAGATATTCACGGAAAATATTGTGCATAAAGGACTGAAAGACTGACGGAGCATTGGAGAGTCCAAAAGGCATTACCAAATACTCAAAATGGCCCTCAGGCGTATTAAATGCGGTTTTCCACTCATCACCCTGTTTTATCCGCACCAGATTATACGCACCACGAAGATCTATTTTAGTGAACCACCTAGTCCCCTTAATGCGAGCAAACAAATCAGTAAATAATGGCAATGGATACTGGTATTTGACTGTAATCTTATTCAGAAGGCGATAATCTATACAAGGCCTCAGGGAACCATCTTTCTTTGCCACGAAAAAAAAACCTGCTCCCAGAGGGGACGAAGATGGACGAATATGTCCCTTTTCCAAGGACTCCTTAATATAATTCCGCATAGCAGTATGCTCTGGCAGTGACAGATTAAATAAACGACCCTTAGGGAACTTACTACCAGGGATCAATTCTATAGCACAGTCACACTCTCTATGAGGAGGGAGCGAATTGAGCTTAGGCTCCTCAAAAACATCCCTATAATCCGACAAAAACGCAGGGATCTCCGAAGGAGTAGATGAAGCAATAGAAATCGGAGGTGCATCATCATGAACCCCCTGACATCCCCAGCTTAGCACAGACATTGTTTTCCAGTCCAGGACAGGATTATGAGTTTGTAACCATGGCAGACCAAGCACTAGTACATCATGTAAATTATACAGTACAAGGAAGCGAATCACCTCCTGATGAACGGGAGTCATGCGCATGGTCACTTGTGTCCAATACTGCGGTTTATTCATAGCCAATGGTGTAGAATCAATTCCCTTCAGAGGAATAGGAACTTCCAGAGGCTCTAGACTAAAACCGCATCGTTTAGCAAATGACCAATCCATAAGACTCAGGGCAGCGCCTGAATCCACATAGGCATCGACGGAAATGGAAGACAGTGAAAAAATCAGAGTCACAGACAAAATGAACTTAGACTGCAGAGTATCAATGGCAAAGGATTTATCAACCCTCTTTGTGCGTTTAGAGCATGCTGATATAACATGAGCTGAATCACCACAATAAAAACACAAACCATTTTTCCGCCTATAATTTTGCCGTTCACTTCTGGACTGAATTCTATCACATTGCATAGTCTCAGGTGCCTGTTCAGAAGACACCGCCAACTGGTGCACGGGTTTGCGCTCCCGTAAACGCCGATCAATCTGAATGGCCATAGCCATAGACTCATTCAGACCTGTAGGCGCAGGGAACCCCACCATAACATCCTTAATGGCCTCAGAAAGACCATTTCTGAAGTTTGCAGCCAGGGCGCACTCATTCCACTGAGTAAGCACCGACCATTTCCGAAATTTCTGACAATATATTTCCGCTTCATCATGCCCCTGAGAGAGGGCTAATAAAGCCTTTTCAGCCTGAATCTCTAGGTTAGGTTCCTCATAGAGCAATCCCAATGCCAGAAAAAACGCATCCACACTGAGCAATGCAGGATCCCCTGGTGCCAATGCAAATGCCCAATTCTGAGGGTCGCCCCGTAGGAACGATATAACAATCTTGACCTGTTGAGCAGGGTCTCCAGAGGAGCGAGATTTCAAAGAGAGAAACAATTTACAATTGTTCCTGAAATTCAGGAAGGTAGATCTATCTCCAGAAAAAAACTCTGGAATAGGAATTCTAGGTTCAGACATGGGAGTGTGAACAACGAAATCCTGTATATTTTGAACCTTTGCCGCGAGATTACTCAGGCTGGAAGCCAAACTCTGGACATCCATGATAAACAGCTAAGATCAGAGCCATTCAAGGGTTAAGAGGAGGTAAGAAGCAGCTAGACAGCAATTAAGGGCTAGGCAGCAAAACTCTGAAGGAAAAAAAAAAATTTCCCTTGACACTTCTTTTTCTCCTGCTTCAGCCCAAACAATTAACACTTTGTGGACCGGCTATACTGTCATGAATCCCCAATGGCTAGGGATAGCACAGGATAAGCAAAGTATAATAAATATCGGACGAGCTCTAGGGTGATGGAACCTGGGCTGACCGCTGCCCTACGCCTGACAAACGCAACTAGAGATAGCCAGGGAGCGTGCCTACGTTGGTTCTAGACGCCACGCACCAGCCTAAGAGCTAACTAGTACTGCAGAGAAAACAAAGACCTCACTTGCCTCCAGAGGAATTACCCCCAAAGGTATAGTTGCCCCCCACATGTATTGACGGTGAAATGAGAGGAAGGCACACACATAGAGATGATGTATATAGCTTTAGCAAATAGAGGCCCGCTAAAAACTAGAAAGCAGAATGACACAAAAGGGGACTGAGCGGTCAGCAAAAAACCCTAATCAAAAAAACCATCCTGAGATTACAAGAACCCATGTGCCAACTCATGGCACATGGGGAGAACCTCAGTCCACTAGAGCAACCAGCTAACAAAGAGACATTCTAAGCAAGCTGGACAAAAAACCAAACAACTGAAAATCAGCACTTAGCTTATCCTGAAAGATCTGGGAGCAGGTAGGCAGGAACCAAACAGAGCACATCTGAACACATTGATAGCCGGCAAGGGAAATGACAGAAAGGCCAGGTAAAATAGGAAACACCCAGCCTCTGATGGACAGATGGAAACCAAAGGCCGCAACCCACCAAAGTCACCCAGTACCAGCAGTAACCACCAGAGGGAGCCCGCAAACAGAATCCACAACAGTGAAGATTAATTTAGAATTAAAACCAGAAAGATGTATACAGACTGTGCCATGCTATCTGCCACCATCGCACTCTAACCAGCATGTCTATTCTTCCTACAGGTATGTTCATGCACCCAGCTCTCCAGCCTGCTCTCCTGCCTTGTCTGTCTATGAAGTTACATAGTTATTAAGGTTGAAGGAAGACTTTAAGTCCATCTAGTTCAACCCATAGCCTAACCTAACATGCCCTAACATGTTGATCCAGAGGAAGGCAAAAAACCCCATGTGGCAAAGAGTAAGCTCCACATTGGGGAAAAAAATTCCTTCCCGACTCCACATACGGCAATCAGACTAGTTCCCTGGATCAACACCCTAACAAGTAATCTAATGTATATTGTTGTGAATTTGGATTCTGGGCTCCCCCGGTGGCCGCTTGTGGAATTGGACTTGTCATCCTCTTTCCTGTTTCACCTGGTTCCATCAGTAGTGGGTGTCGCTATTTAAGCTCATTTCTCTGGTGGTTTCTTGCCGGTCAACAATGTTATCTGATGCCTCTCAGTGCTTGTTCCTGCTTCTAGACAACTACTAGTTAAGTTGGACTTTTGTCCATGTTTTGTTTTGCCTATTTGTTCCAGTTCACAGCTGAAGTTTTGTTACTGTGTCTGGAAAGCTCTCGTTGATCAGGGATTGCTACTCTGGCGTTATGAGTTAATGCCAGAGTTTAAGGTAATCTCTGGATGGTGTTTTGTTAGTGTTTTTCTGCTGACCATGAAAGTATACTATCTGTCTTCTGCTATCTAGTAAGCGGACCTCAAATTTGCTAAGACTATTTTCCTGCTGCGTTTGTAGTTTCATCTGAACTCACCGTCATTATATGTGGGGGGCTACTGTCTTCTTTGGAATATTTCTCTAGAGGTGAGCCAGGTCTTATATTTCCCTCTGCTAGCTATTTAGGTCTTAGGCCAGAGCTGGGCATCTAGCGATAAATAGGAAATGCTACCTGGCTATTTCTAGTTGCGCGGCAGGCTTAGTTCATGGTCAGTATAGTTCCATCTTCCGAGAGCTTGTCCCTCTATAGGCTTGCTATGATCTCTGCCTGCAGAGATCATGACAGTTTGACCGGCCCCTAAAGTGTTAAAGACCCAGGTTGAGAAAGGAGAGTTATAAGAAGTCTGCTGGAATTTTTTTTTTTTTTTTTTTTTTTTTTTCCTCCAGTCTGCCTTGCTGCAGTCTTTTTTCTCTCTCTCCTCCTAATCTCTGTATGCTCTGTGTGCACCTGACAATAATGGATCTCCAGAGTGTAACTGCGGGTTTGAATAATCTCATCACGAAAGTACAAAATTTACAAGATTTTGTGGTACATGCTCCGGTATCTGAGCCGAGAATTCCTTTGCCGGAGTTCTTCACAGGGAATAGAGCTAGCTTCCAGAATTTCCGAAATAATTGTAAGCTTTATTTGTCCCTGAAGTCTCGTTCAGCTGGAGACCCTGCTCAGCAGGTTAGGATTGTGATTTCCTTGCTCAGGGGTGACCCTCAAGATTGGGCCTTCTCATTGCCAGCAGGGGATCCTGCGTTACGCGATGTGGATGCGTTTTTTCTGGCCTTGGGCTTGCTTTATGAGGAACCTCATTTGGAACTTCAGGCAGAAAAAACTTTGATGGCACTATCTCAGGGGCAAGACGAAGCTGAAGTTTTCTGCCAAAAATTCCGTAAATGGTCTGTGCTTACTCAGTGGAATGAGTGCGCTTTGGCGGCAACTTTCAGAGAAGGTCTCTCTGATGCCGTTAAGGATGTTATGGTGGGGTTCCCTTTGCCTGCAGGTCTGAATGAGTCCATGACAATGGCTATTCAGATTGATAGGCGTCTGCGGGAGCGCAAACCGGTGCACCATCTGGCGGTGTCTATGGAAAAGACGCCAGAAAGTATGCAGTGTGATAGAATTCTGTCCAGGAGCGAGCGACAGAATTTTAGACGGAAGAATGGATTGTGTTTCTATTGTGGGGATTCTACTCATGTTATATCAGCATGCTCTAGGCGTACAAAGAAGCTTGATAAGTCTGTTTCCATTGGCACCATTCAGTCTAAGTTTATTTTGTCTGTAACCCTGATTTGCTCTTTGTCATCCATTGCCACGGACGCCTATGTTGACTCTGGCGCCGCTCTGAGTCTTATGGATTGGTCCTTTGCCAATCGTTGTGGTTTTAATTTAGAGCCTTTGGAGACTCTTATTCCTCTGAAGGGGATTGACTCCACCCCATTGGCTAATAATAAACCACAATACTGGACACAAGTAACCATGCTTATCAATCCGGATCACCAGGAGATTATTCGTTTCCTGGTGCTGTATAATTTACATGACGATTTGGTACTGGGATTGCCATGGTTGCAGTCTCACAACCCAGTCTTGGACTGGAGAGCAATGTCTGTGTTGAGCTGGGGATGTAAGGGTATTCATGGGGACGTACCTTTGGTTTCTATTTCGTCGTCCATTCCCTCTGAAGTCCCTGAGTTCCTCTCTGATTATCAAGACGTCTTTGACGAACCCAAGCTTGGGTCGTTACCTCCGCACCGTGAGTGCGATTGTGCCATAGATTTGATACCGGGTTGTAAATATCCAAAGGGTCGTTTGTTTAATTTGTCTGTGCCGGAACATGCTGCTATGCGGGAATATATAAAGGAGTCTTTGGAAAAGGGACATATTCGTCCATCTTCTTCTCCCTTGGGAGCTGGGTTTTTCTTTGTCTCAAAAAAAGACGGCTCTTTGAGACCATGTATTGATTATCGGCTTCTGAATAAGATCACTGTTAAGTATCAATACCCATTGCCATTGCTTACGGATTTGTTTGCTCGTATAGAGGGTGCTAAGTGGTTCTCTAAAATTGATCTTCGTGGGGCGTATAATTTGGTGCGGATCAGGCAGGGGGATGAGTGGAAGACCGCATTTAATACGCCCGAGGGCCACTTTGAGTATTTGGTCATGCCTTTTGGTCTTTCTAATGCCCCTTCAGTTTTTCAGTCTTTTATGCATGATATTTTCCGCGATTTTCTGGATAAATTTATGATAATATATCTGGATGATATTCTGATTTTTTCTGATGACTGGGACTCTCATGTCCAGCAGGTCAGGAGAGTTTTTCAGGTTCTGCGGTCTAATTCTTTATGTGTGAAGGGGTCTAAGTGCGTTTTTGGGGTCCAGAAAATTTCCTTTTTGGGGTATATTTTTTCTCCCTCTTCCATTGAGATGGATCCCGTCAAGGTGCAAGCTATTTGTGACTGGACTCAGCCCTCCTCTCTTAAGGGTCTTCAGAGATTTTTGGGCTTTGCCAACTTTTACCGCCGATTTATTGCTGGTTTTTCGGATGTCGTTAAACCACTGACTGATTTGACCAGACAAGGCGCTGATGTTGCTAATTGGTCCCCTCATGCTGTAGAGGCCTTTCAGGAGCTTAAGCGCCGTTTTGCCTCTGCCCCTGTGTTGCGTCAGCCTGATGTGAATCTGCCTTTTCAGGTTGAGGTTGACGCTTCGGAGATCGGAGCTGGGGCAGTGTTGTCGCAGAAAGGTTCCGACTGCTCCGTCATTAGGCCTTGTGCCTTCTTTTCTCGCAAATTTTCGCCCGCAGAGCGGAATTATGATGTTGGGAATCGGGAGCTTTTGGCCATGAAGTGGGCGTTTGAGGAGTGGCGCCATTGGCTCGAGGGGGCTAGGCATCAGGTGGTGGTATTGACTGACCACAAAAATTTGATTTATCTTGAGACTGCCAGACGCCTGAATCCTAGACAGGCGCGCTGGTCTTTATTTTTTTTCTCGCTTTAATTTTGTGGTGTCATACCTACCGGGTTCTAAGAATGTTAAGGCAGATGCCCTTTCTAGGAGTTTTGACCCGGACTCTCCTGGTAATTCTGAACCCACAGGTATCCTTAGGGAGGGAGTAATTTTGTCGGCTGTTTCTCCTGATCTGCGGCGGTCCTTGCAAGAGTTTCAGGCGGATAGACCGGATCGTTGTCCGCCTGATAGACTGTTTGTTCCGGATGATTGGACCAGCAGAGTCATCTCTGAGGTACATTCTTCTGCATTGGCAGGTCATCCCGGAATTTTTGGTACCAGGGATTTGGTGGCAAGATCCTTCTGGTGGCCTTCTCTGTCACGAGATGTGCGAGTCTTTGTGCAGTCATGTGACGTTTGTGCTCGGGCCAAGTCTTGTAGTTCTCGGGCTAGCGGACTGCTGTTGCCCTTGCCTATTCCTAAGAGGCCTTGGACACACATCTCGATGGATTTTATTTCAGATCTGCCTGTTTCCCAGAAGATGTCTGTCATCTGGGTGGTCTGTGACCGTTTCTCTAAAATGGTCCATTTGGTTCCTCTGCCCAAGTTGCCTTCTTCTTCTGAGTTGGTTCCTCTGTTTTTTCAGAATGTTGTCCGATTGCACGGTATTCCTGAGAATATTGTTTCTGACAGAGGTACCCAATTTGTGTCTAGATTTTGGCGGGCATTCTGTGCTAGGATGGGCATAGATTTGTCTTTTTCATCTGCTTTTCACCCTCAGACTAATGGCCAGACCGAGCGGACTAATCAGACCCTTGAGACATATCTGAGGTGTTTTGTCTCTGCTGACCAGGATGATTGGGTTGCTTTTTTGCCATTGGCAGAGTTCGCCCTCAATAATCGGGCCAGTTCTTCCACCTTGGTGTCCCCGTTTTTCTGTAATTCGGGGTTTCACCCTCGATTTTCCTCCGGTCAGGTGGAATCCTCGGATTGTCCTGGAGTGGATGCGGTGGTGGAGAGATTGCATCACATCTGGGGGCAGGTTATGGACAATTTGAAGTTGTCCCAGGAGAAGACTCAGCGTTTTGCCAACCGTCATCGTCGTGTTGGTTCTCGGCTTTGTGTTGGAGATTTAGTGTGGTTGTCTTCTCGTTTTGTCCCTATGAGGGTCTCTTCTCCTAAGTTTAAACCTCGGTTCATCGGCCCTTATAGAATATTGGAGATTCTTAATCCTGTTTCTTTCCGTTTGGACCTCCCTGCGTCCTTTTCCATTCATAACGTTTTTCATCGGTCGTTATTGCGCAGGTATGAGGTACCTGTTGTACCTTCAGTTGAGCCTCCTGCTCCGGTGTTGGTTGAGGGTGAGTTGGAGTACGTTGTTGAGAAAATTTTGGACTCTCGTGTTTCCAGACGGAAACTCCAGTATCTGGTCAACTGGAAGGGTTACGGCCAGGAGGATAATTCTTGGGTCAATGCATCTGATGTTCATGCTTCTGATCTTGTTCGTGCCTTCCATAGGGCTCATCCTGGTCGCCCTGGTGGATCTGGTGAGGGTTCGGTGCCCCCTCCTTGAGGGGGGGGTACTGTTGTGAATTTGGATTCTGGGCTCCCCCGGTGGCCGCTTGTGGAATTGGACTTGTCATCCTCTTTCCTGTTTCACCTGGTTCCATCAGTAGTGGGTGTCGCTATTTAAGCTCATTTCTCTGGTGGTTTCTTGCCGGTCAACAATGTTATCTGATGCCTCTCAGTGCTTGTTCCTGCTTCTAGACAACTACTAGTTAAGTTGGACTTTTGTCCATGTTTTGTTTTGCCTATTTGTTCCAGTTCACAGCTGAAGTTTTGTTACTGTGTCTGGAAAGCTCTCGTTGATCAGGGATTGCTACTCTGGCGTTATGAGTTAATGCCAGAGTTTAAGGTAATCTCTGGATGGTGTTTTGTTAGTGTTTTTCTGCTGACCATGAAAGTATACTATCTGTCTTCTGCTATCTAGTAAGCGGACCTCAAATTTGCTAAGACTATTTTCCTGCTGCGTTTGTAGTTTCATCTGAACTCACCGTCATTATATGTGGGGGGCTACTGTCTTCTTTGGAATATTTCTCTAGAGGTGAGCCAGGTCTTATATTTCCCTCTGCTAGCTATTTAGGTCTTAGGCCAGAGCTGGGCATCTAGCGATAAATAGGAAATGCTACCTGGCTATTTCTAGTTGCGCGGCAGGCTTAGTTCATGGTCAGTATAGTTCCATCTTCCGAGAGCTTGTCCCTCTATAGGCTTGCTATGATCTCTGCCTGCAGAGATCATGACAGTATATACCCTGTAACATTATACTTTTCCAGAAAGGTATCCAGTCCCCTCTTAAATTTAAGTAATGAATCACTCATTACAACATCATACTGCAGAGAGTTCCATAGTATCACTGTTCTTACAGTAAAGAATCTGCATCTGTTTTTATGCTTAAACCTTCTTTCCTCCAGACGTAGAGGATGCCCCCTTGTCCCTGTCTCAGGTCTATGATTAAAAAGATCATCAGAAGGGTCTTTGTACTGTCCCCTCATATATTTATACATTAAAATAAGATCGCCCCTTAGTCTTTGTTTTTCCAAACTAAATAGCTCCAAGTGTAATAACCTATCTTGGTATTGCATACCCCCCAGTCCTCTAATAACCTTGGTCGCTCTTCTCTGTACCCGCTCTAGTTCAGCTATGTATTTCTTATACACCAGAGACCAGAACTGTGCACAGTATTCTAAGTGTGGTTGAACTAGTGACTTGTATAGAGGTAAAATTATGTTCTCCTCATGAGCATCTATGCCTCTTTTAATGCATCCCATTATTTTATTTGCCTTTGTAGCAGCTGCCTGACACTGGCCACTGAATATGAGTTTTTCATCCACCCATACACCCAGGTCTTTTTCATTGATTTTTTGCCCAGAGTTTTAGAATTAAGCACATAGTTATGCATCTTATTACTTCTACCCAAGTGCATGACCCAAGCCCAAGCTTCTAGTTTACATAAATCATCCTGTAATATAAAATTGTCCTCCCCTGTATTGATTACCCTGCAGAGTTTAGTGTCATCTGCAAATATTGAAATTCTACTCTGAATGCCCCCTACAAGGTCATTAATAAATATGTTAAAAAGAAGAGGGCCCAATACTGACTCACTGATAACCGCGACCCAGTCCGAGTGTGCTCCATTAATAACCACCCTTTGTTTCCTATCCCTGAGCCAGCTCTCAACCTACTTACACATATTTTCCCCTATCCCCATTATTCTCATTTTATGTATCAACCTTTTGTGTGGCACCGTATCAAAAGCTTTTGAAAAGTCCATATACACTACGTCTACTGGGTTCCCTTCGTCCAGTCCGGAACTTACCTCTTCATAGAAGCTGATCAGATTTGTCTGACATGAACGGTCCCTAGTAAACCCGTGCTGATACTGGGTCATCAGGCTATTCCTCTTCAGACACTCCAGTATAGCATCTCTTAGAAAACCCTCCAGGATTTTACCCACAGTAGAGGTTAAGCTTACTGGCCTATAATTACCGAGTTCAGTTTTGTCCCCGTTTTGAATATTGGCACCACATTTGCTATACGCCAGTCCTGTGGTACAGACCCTGTTATTATGGACTCTTTAAACATTAAAAATAATGGTCTATCAATGACTGTACTTAATTCCTGCAGTACTCGGGGGTGTATCCCATCTGGGCCCGGAGATTTGTCAATTTTAGTGACTTTTAGACACCGCCGTACTTCCTGCTGGGTTAAGCGGGTGACACTTAATGGGGAATTTTTGTTATCACTGATCATATTGTCTGCCATGGGATTTTCTTGTGTAAATACTGATGAAAAAAAGTCATTTAGCATATTGGCTTTTTCCTCATCCTCATTCACCATTTCACCCAGACTATTTTTAAGTTTTTAGTTTCTTACTATTTATGTAGTTAAAGAATATTTTGGGATTATTTTTACTCTCTCTGGCAATGAGTCTCTCTGTCTCAATTTTTGCTGCCTTGATTTGCTTTTTACAGAATTTTTTAAATTTTTTGTATTTATTTAATGCCTCATCACTACCTACTTCCTTTAATTCTCTAAATGCTTTCTTTTTGTCACTTATTGCGCCCCTTACAGCTCTATTTAGCCATATTGGTTTCCTCCTATTTCTAGTATGTTTATTCCCATACGGTATATACTGTGCACAGGTCCTATCCAGGATGCTAATAAATGTCTCCCATTTTCTTTGTGTATTTTTATGTCTCAGGATATCGTCCCAGTTAATTGCACCAAGATCCTCTCTCATCCGTTGGAAATTTGACCTCCTGAAGTTTAGTGTCCTTGTAACCCTACTACCCATCTTATTAAAGGATACATGAAAACTTATTATTTTGTGATTACTATTCCCCAAGTGACCCCCAACCTTTATATTTGCTATGCGGTCTGGCCTGTTGGATAATATTAGGTCTAGCAGTGCCCCCCTTCTTGTTGGGTCCTGAACCAGTTGTGAAAGGTAATTGTCTCTCATAATTGTCAAAAACCGATTACCTTTGCTGGAACTGCAGGTTTCTGTTCCCCAATCTATTTCAGGGTAGTTGAAGTCCCCCATAATAATGACTTGTCCTTGAGTCGCAGCTTCATCTATTTGCTTTACGATGATATTCTCCATTGCTTCCATTATTTTTGGAGATTTATAACAAACCCCTATCAGTAATTTATTATTTTTTCCATCTCCCCTTATCTCCACCCACAGGGACTCTACATTTTCATTAAAATCACCTATATCATCACGCCGGATGGGTTTTAAGGACGATTGTACATACAGACACAACCCTCCCCCTCGCTTATTTGTACGATCATTTCTGAATAGGCTATAGCTCTGCAAGTTAACAGCCCAGTCATGGTTCTCATCCAGCCATGTTTCAGATATCCCCACCATGTCATAATTATGCTCCAACAACATTAATTCTAATTCCTCCATTTTGTTGACGAGGCTTCTGGCATTAGTATACATGCACTTTATGTATCTCTCTGTACTTCTATTCTTTCTTAAATTTTTAACTGTTCTAACCCCACCGCCATGCGACCGCCACCCCCAACTTCCTTATTTGTGCACAGGTCTCTATCTGCACTATCTTCCCCTCCTATAAAATGAATACCATCCCCCAATCCCTAGTTTAAACACTCCTCCAACCTTCTAGCCATTTTCTCCCCCAGCACAGCTGCACCTTCCCCATTGAGGTGCAGCCCGTCCCTAGCGTAGAGCCTGTAGCCAACTGAGAAGTCGGCCCAGTTCTGCAGGAACCCAAACTTCTCCTTCCTACACCAATTCTTGAGCCACTTATTAACCTCCCTAATCCCCCGTTGCCTCTCTGGCGTGGCAGTGGTACAGGCAGTATTTCGAAAAATACCACGTTGGAGGTCCTTGCTTTCAGCTTGCAGCCTAATTCCCTGAAATTGTCTTTAAGGAACTTCCACCTACCTCTAACTTTGTCATTTGTGCCAATGTGCACCATGACCGCTGGGTTCTCACCAGCCCCTCCCAGTAATCTGTCACCCAATCAGTGATGTGTCGGACTCGAGCGCCAGGTAGGCAGCACACCGTTCGATGATCCCTGTGTTTGTGACAGATTGCCCTATCTGTTCCTCTAATAATTGAGTCCCCCACTACCAGCACCTGTCTGGCCTGCCCTGCTCTCCTATTTCCCTCCTTACTGGAGCAGTCACTCCTCCGGCTTTCAGAGGACATGCCTGGCTGCAGCAGTGCTACCCCTCTTCTGGCACCCCCCTCATCTGCCAACTTAGCAAACTTATTGGGGTGTGCCAGATCAGGACTAGCCTCCCTGGCACTCTTCCCTCTACCCGGCCTTCTGACTGTCACACAGCTTGCTACTTCACTGTCCTGCAGCTCCATCCTACCACCCCCCCCTCATCTATCCCATTGAGCGTCTGCTCAGTGAGCAGAAGACTCCTCTCCATATTGTCTATGGATCTCAGTGTTGCCAGCTGCGCATTTAGATCCAGAATCTGGGCTTCCAAATGCTCAATGTGCTCACATCTCGCACAGCAGTATGCACCCTCGACCCGCTGATCAAGGACTGCATACATGTGGCAAGATGTGCACTGGATGGCATTAACAATAGTGGAGCACATTTCCTAATGGGGATTGCACCAGACAGAAGCGTTAAATAAAAATAAATGCAAAGTATTAATAAAATACAGACAGCAATTCCTCCCTTGGAAACTCCCTAAATCCAAGGTCACTGAATCACAAGTCACACACTTACCGCCGTTCACACTTACGCTCAGGTCACACTCAGCTCGTTCACACTCGCTAAGCTAAAGATTTAAAGTTTTTTTTTCTTTTTCCCCTCAGCAGCAATCCACCTTGCTGTTCAATGCACTCCAAAAAGGATTTGAGTTCCAAACAACTGCCCCTTATAAACCCTTAATTATGAGCCCCCACCCTAAGTTAACCCCTTGTGAATATAGCTACTCCCAATTCAGCAACTCACACCAATTCACACAGGTATTTGTTAAAGGCTTTCCAAATACCTCCTCACTGAATCACAAGTCACACTTACCGCCGTTCACACTTACGCTCTGGTCACACTCAGCTCGTTCACACTCGCTAAGCTGAAGATTTAAAGATTTTTTTTTCTTTTTCCCCTCAGCAGCAATCCACCTTGCTGTTCAATGCACTTCCAAAAAGTGCACGTAGTACATCACCCAACTTTCCACACAGACTTTCCTCTGCTCCTAGCATTCCCATGGTATGTTCATGCACCCAGCTCTCCAGCCTGCTCTCTTGCCTTGTCTGTCTATGAAGTGCACATAGTACATCACCCAACTTTCCACACAGACTTTCCTCTGCTCCTAGCATTCTCATGGTATGCTTTTCAGCTAACCCCAGCTTACCCTGTGTTATTTATGACCTTGCTTACTTTGGCTTGATTGTATGCATCTGGTCCACCCTTAATTCTCTGACCAAGATGAGCAGAGACCACTCCTCTCTGCTTCTCACCTGAATGCACTTAGTTGTACATATATTGCATAGTACAAGTCTGCAATGACTTTAGCCTGCTGTGTGATTCCTAGAAGTGTGTCCTAGAAGTGTGAAGATTAATTTAGTATTAAAACCAGAATTGAACCAGAAGGGAACTGAAGGTAACTGGACACAGTCACTGTAAACAATGTTTCTGTTTGTTTTCACTTTCACCCCTATAATTCTTCACTTTCTGCAAACTCCCCTTATCCCTACTCCTAGTAAAGAACTGTTCATCTCCTCTTCAATCCTCCCCATCCATCTCACCTCCTCCTCAGAACTGTTCCTTAACATACAATCTTCTGTCTCAAAGCACAGACAGCCACCTCATGCCCTCTCCTGCTCCCACCTGCTAACACTTTCTCTGCTCCTTCTCACTGCTGGTGATATCTCTCCAAATCCTGGTCTTCCTCACCACATCCCCACAGTCAGTTCTACCTCCCATACCCGCTCTATCACAAATTTCCGTAACCTCTCTAACCTTATACCTATTTGCCCAGCCCCCACTTCCCCAGTCCCACTAACAGGAGCTCTGTGGAATGCTCGCTCTGTCTGCAACAAGTTTTCCTACATCCACGATCTTTTTGTTACTACCAAACTTTCCTTCCTCGCCATCACCGAAACCTGGCTTACCCCTTCTGACACAGCCTCTCCAGCTGCACTTTCCTATGGTGGCTTCCACCTTTCTCACACACCCTGCCCCAGCAGCAAGCATGGCGGAGTAGTTGGTTTTCTCTTGTCAGATAACTGCTCCTTCACCCCAAACCCACTGCCACCCTCTGTTACCCTCCCTTCCTTTGAGGTGCACTCTGTGTGCATCTATGCCCCCACCAACCTCCAACTAGCTGTCATTTACCGCCCCCAGGGCCAGCCACCACCTTCCTTGACCACTTCACCACCTGGCTACTTCATTTCCTTTCTGCGGACATTCCCACTATCATCATGGGTGACTTCAACATCCCCATTGACACTTCCCTCTCAGCTGCCACTAAACTTCTATCTCTCACTTCTCACTCTCACTCATTTGGCCTCACTCAATGGTCATCTGCAGCCACTCACAAAGATGGTCACACATTGGACCTCATCTTCACCCACCTCTGTTCCCTATCTAACCTCTCTAACTCACCTCTTCCTCTTTCTGGCTATAATCTACTCACATTCTCTTCCCTCTCCACTCCTTGTCTACAATCCCCACCCCAAAAACTTGCACACCCTCGCAGAAATCTTAAACACCTTGATCTATATTCACTCTCTGAATCCCTCCTCCCTCTCACAGACATAAGTTCCCTACACAATGCAGATGACATTGCCGCTCTATATAACACCACAATAGCTGCAGCTTTGGAATCTCTTGCCCCTCTCACACATACCAAAGCTCGCAAAATCAACAGACAGCCCTGGCATACCAGCCTGACCAAAGAACTGAGGCGAAGTTCCAGGGCTGCAGAGCGGAGATGGAAAAGATCCCACTCCAATGAGCACTTTATCGCATTCAAACAGACCCTCACTACTTTCAAGGCCACACTCGCCTCAGCTAATCAAACCTACTTCTCATCTCTCATATCCTCCCTGTCTCACAACCCTAAACAGTTATTCAACACCTTCAACTCTCTCCTTTGTCACTAGCACCTCCTCCCTCCCCACTTATCTCAGCTGAAGACTTTGCCTCATTTTTCAAGCAGAAGATTGAGAACATCAGAGACAGTTTTAGACCACTACCCCAGAGCCCTTCCTCCCAACTACCCAGCCCTCCACCTTCAAAACCAACTTCTCCACTATTACAGAAGATTGACTCTCCACTCTACTCTCAAGATCGCATCTCACCACCTGTGCACTTGACCCGATCCCTTGCCACTTCATCCCAAACCTCGCCACAGTCTTTATCCCAACTCTAACCCATCTCTTCAACCTATTATTAACAACTGGTGTTTTCCCCTCAAGCTTTAAACATGCCTCAACCACACCTATCCTCAAAAAGCCCTCTCTTGACCTATCCCCTGTATCTAGCTATCGCCCTATATCACTTCTCCCCTATGCCTCAAAACTACTGGATCAACACGTCCATCTTGAACTGTCCTCCCATCTATCTTCCTGCTCCCTTTTCGACCGCTTACAATCAGGCTTCTGGTCACACCACTCCACTGAAACTGCCGTAACTAATGTCACCAATGACCTATTAACTGCCAAGAGCAAGCGACGCTTGTTGTGAATTTGGATTCTGGGCTCCCCCGGTGGCTACTGGTGGAATTGAACTGGTGTCTTCATCTTCTCTGTTCACCTGTTCCCATCAAGATGTGGGAGTCGCTATATAACCTTGCTGCTCTGTTAGTTGCTTGCCGGTCAACAATGTTATCAGAAGCCTCTCTGTGCTTGTTCCTGCTCCTAGACAACTACTAGATAAGTTGGACTCTTGTCCATGTTTGTTTTTGCATTTTGTTCCAGTTCACAGCTGTAGTTTCGTTACTGTGTCTGGAAAGCTCTTGTGAACGGGAATTGCCACTCTGGTGTTATGAGTTAATGCCAGAGTTTTAAAGTAATTTCTGGATGGTGTTTTTTGATAGGGTTTTCAGCTGACCATGAAAGTGTCCTTTCTGTCTTCTGCTATGTAGTAAGTGGACCTCAAATTTGCTAAACCTATTTTCATACTACGTTTGTTATTTCATCTCAACTCACCGCCAATACATGTGGGGGGCCTCTGTCTCCTTTCGGGGTATTTCTCTAGAGGTGAGCTAGGACTAATATTTTCCTCTGCTAGCTTTATTTAGTCCTCCGGCTGGGCTGGGCATCTAGAATCAACGTAGGCATGCTACCCGGCCACTGCTAGTTGTGCGTTAGGTTTAGTTCATGGTCAGCTCAGTTCCCATCTTCCAAGAGCTAGTTCCTATATATGCTTATGCTATGTTCTCTTGCCATTGAGATCATGACAGTTTGACCGGCCCGCAAAGTGTTAATTGTTTGGGCTGAAGCAGGAGAAAAAGAAGTGTTGAAGGGAAATTTTTTTTTTTTCCCCTCAGAGTTTGGCTGCCTAGCCCTTAATTGCTGTCTAGCTGCTTCTTACCTCCTCTTAACCCTTGAATGGCTCTGTGTCCACCTGTTTGTAATGGATCTTCAGAGTGTAACTGCAGGTTTGAATAATCTCGCCACGAAGGTACAAAATTTGCAAGATTTTGTTTGTCATGCACCTGTATCTGAGCCGAGAATTCCTTTGCCGGAATTTTTCTCGGGGAATAGATCCGGGTTTCAGAATTTTCGAAATAATTGCAAATTATTTTTGTCTCTGAAATCTCGCTCTGCCGGAGACCCTGCACAGCAGGTCAGGATTGTGATTTCCTTGCTCCGGGGCGACCCTCAAGACTGGGCTTTTTCATTGACACCAGGGGATCCTGCGTTGCTCAATGTGGATGCGTTTTTTCTGGCCTTGGGGTTGCTTTATGACGAACCTCATTTGGAGCTTCAGGCAGAAAAAACTTTGATGTCCCTATCTCAGGGGCAAGATGAAGCGGAAATTTACTGCCAAAGATTCCGTAAATGGTCTGTGCTTACTCAGTGGAATGAGTGCGCCCTGGCGGCGACTTTCAGAGAGGGTCTCTCTGATGCCATTAAGGATGTTATGGTGGGGTTCCCTGTGCCTGCGGGTCTGAATGAGTCCATGACAATGGCTATTCAGATCGATAGGCGTTTGCGGGAGCGCAAACCAGTGCACCATCTGGCGGTGTCCACTGAGAAGTCGCCAGAGAGTATGCAGTGTGATAGAATTCTGTCCCGAAGCGAGCGGCAGAATTTTAGACGGAAAAATGGGTTGTGTTTCTATTGTGGTGATTCTACTCATGTTATATCAGCATGCTCTAAGCGCACTAAAAAGCTTGGTAAATCTGTTTCCATTTGCACCTTACCGTCTAAATTTATTCTATCTGTGACCCTGATTTGCTCTTTGTCATCTATTACCACGGACGCCTATGTCGACTCTGGCGCCGCTTTGAGTCTTATGGATTGGTCCTTTGCCAAACGCTGTGGGTATGATTTAGAGCCTTTGGAGACTTCTATTCCTCTGAAGGGGATTGACTCCACCCCATTGGCTAATAATAAACCACAATACTGGACACAAGTAACTATGCGTATTAATCCGGATCACCAGGAGATTATTCGCTTTCTGGTGCTGTATAATCTACATGATGATTTGGTGCTAGGATTGCCTTGGCTGCAATCTCACAACCCAGTCCTCGACTGGAGAGCTATGTCTGTGTTGAGCTGGGGATGTAAGGGGGCTCATGGGGATGTACCTGTGGTTTCCATTTCATCATCCATTCCCTCTGAAATTCCTGAGTTCCTGTCTGACTATCGTGACGTCTTTGAAGAATCCAAGCTTGGTTCGTTACCTCCGCACCGAGAGTGCGATTGTGCCATAGATTTAATCCCGGGTAGTAAATACCCAAAGGGTCGTTTATTTAATCTGTCTGTGCCTGAACATGCTGCTATGCGAGAATATATAAAGGAGTCCTTGGAAAAGGGACATATTCGTCCATCGTCATCTCCCTTAGGAGCCGGTTTTTTCTTTGTGTCAAAAAAAGACGGCTCTTTGAGACCATGTATTGATTATCGGCTTTTGAATAAAATCACTGTTAAATATCAATACCCATTGCCGTTGCTGACTGATTTGTTTGCTCGCATAAAGGGGGCCAAGTGGTTCTCTAAGATTGACCTTCGTGGGGCGTATAATTTGGTGCGAATCAGGCAGGGGGATGAGTGGAAAACCGCATTTAATACGCCCGAGGGCCACTTTGAGTATTTGGTGATGCCTTTTGGTCTTTCTAATGCTCCGTCAGTTTTCCAGTCCTTTATGCATGATATTTTTCGCGATTATTTGGATAAATTTATGATTGTGTATCTGGATGATATTCTGATTTTTTCGGATGACTGGGACTCTCATGTCCAGCAAGTCAGGAGGGTTTTTCAGGTTTTGCGGTCTAATTCTTTGTGTGTGAAGGGTTCTAAGTGTGTTTTTGGGGTACAGAGGATTTCCTTTTTGGGATATATTTTTTCCCCCTCTTCCATTGAAATGGATCCTGTCAAGGTTCAAGCTATTTGTGATTGGACGCAGCCCTCTTCTCTTAAGAGTCTTCAGAAATTTTTGGGCTTTGCTAACTTTTATCGTCGATTTATTGCTGGTTTTTCGGATATTGCTAAGCCATTGACCGATTTGACTAAGAAGGGTGCTGATGTTGCTGATTGGTCCCCTGATGCTGTGGAGGCCTTTCGGGAGCTTAAGCGCCGTTTTTCCTCTGCCCCTGTGTTGCGTCAGCCTGATGTTGCTCTACCTTTTCAGGTTGAGGTCGACGCTTCTGAGATCGGAGCTGGGGCAGTGTTGTCGCAGAAAAGTTCTGACTGCTCCGTGATGAGGCCTTGTGCCTTCTTTTCCCGTAAATTTTCGCCCGCTGAGCGGAATTATGATGTTGGGAATCGGGAGCTTTTGGCCATGAAGTGGGCTTTTGAGGAGTGGCGCCATTGGCTCGAGGGGGCCAGACATCAGGTGGTGGTATTGACTGACCACAAAAATTTGATTTATCTTGAGACCGCCAGGCGCCTGAATCCTAGACAGGCGCGCTGGTCATTATTTTTCTCTCGGTTTAATTTTGTGGTGTCATACCTACCGGGTTCTAAGAATGTTAAGGCGGATGCCCTTTCTAGGAGTTTTGAGCCTGACTCGCCTGGTAACTCTGAGCCCACAGGTATCCTTAAGGATGGAGTGGTATTGTCAGCCGTTTCTCCAGACCTGCGGCGGGCCTTGCAGGAGTTTCAAGTCAAGGTTCAAGCTATTTGTGATTGGACGCAGCCCTCTTCTCTTAAGAGTCTTCAGAAATTTTTGGGCTTTGCTAACTTTTATCGTCGATTTATTGCTGGTTTTTCGGATATTGCTAAGCCATTGACCGATTTGACTAAGAAGGGTGCTGATGTTGCTGATTGGTCCCCTGATGCTGTGGAGGCCTTTCGGGAGCTTAAGCGCCGTTTTTCCTCTGCCCCTGTGTTGCGTCAGCCTGATGTTGCTCTACCTTTTCAGGTTGAGGTCGACGCTTCTGAGATCGGAGCTGGGGCAGTGTTGTCGCAGAAAAGTTCTGACTGCTCCGTGATGAGGCCTTGTGCCTTCTTTTCCCGTAAATTTTCGCCCGCTGAGCGGAATTATGATGTTGGGAATCGGGAGCTTTTGGCCATGAAGTGGGCTTTTGAGGAGTGGCGCCATTGGCTCGAGGGGGCCAGACATCAGGTGGTGGTATTGACTGACCACAAAAATTTGATTTATCTTGAGACCGCCAGGCGCCTGAATCCTAGACAGGCGCGCTGGTCATTATTTTTCTCTCGGTTTAATTTTGTGGTGTCATACCTACCGGGTTCTAAGAATGTTAAGGCGGATGCCCTTTCTAGGAGTTTTGAGCCTGACTCGCCTGGTAACTCTGAGCCCACAGGTATCCTTAAGGATGGAGTGGTATTGTCAGCCGTTTCTCCAGACCTGCGGCGGGCCTTGCAGGAGTTTCAGGCGGAGAGACCTGATCGTTGCCCACCTGATAAACTGTTTGTTCCTGATGATTGGACCAGTAGAGTCATCTCTGAGGTTCATTCTTCTGCGTTGGCAGGTCATCCTGGCATTTTTGGTACCAGGAATTTGGTGGCAAGGTCCTTCTGGTGGCCTTCCCTGTCACGAGATGTGCGAGGCTTTGTGCAGTCTTGTGACGTTTGTGCTCGGGCCAAGCCTTGTTGTTCTCGGGCTAGTGGATTATTGTTGCCCTTGCCTATTCCTAAGAGGCCTTGGACGCACATCTCGATGGATTTTATTTCAGATCTGCCTGTTTCTCAGAAGATGTCTGTCATCTGGGTGGTGTGTGACCGTTTTTCTAAGATGGTCCATTTGGTTCCTCTGCCCAAGTTACCTTCTTCTTCCGAGTTGGTTCCTCTGTTTTTTCAAAATGTTGTTCGTTTGCATGGTATTCCTGAGAATATCGTTTCTGACAGAGGGACCCAATTCGTGTCTAGATTTTGGCGGGCATTCTGTGCTAGGATGGGCATAGATTTATCTTTTTCGTCCGCTTTCCATCCTCAGACGAATGGCCAGACCGAGCGGATTAATCAGACCCTGGAGACATATCTGAGGTGTTTTGTGTCTGCTGACCAGGATGATTGGGTTGCTTTTTTGCCATTGGCGGAGTTCGCTCTCAATAATCGGGCCAGCTCTGCCACTTTGGTGTCCCCGTTTTTCTGTAATTCGGGGTTTCATCCTCGATTTTCCTCTGGTCAGGTGGAATCTTCGGATTGTCCTGGAGTGGATGCTCTGGTGGAGAGATTGCATCAGATCTGGGGGCAGGTGGTGGACAATTTGAGGTTGTCCCAGGAGAAGACTCAGCTTTTTGCCAACCGCCACCGTCGTGTTGGTCCTCGGCTTTCTGTTGGGGATTTGGTGTGGTTGTCTTCTCGTTTTGTCCCTATGAGGGTCTCTTCTCCTAAGTTTAAGCCTCGGTTTATCGGCCCGTATAAGATATTGGAGATTCTTAACCCTGTTTCCTTCCGTTTGGACCTCCCTGCATCCTTTTCTATTCATAACGTTTTTCATCGGTCATTATTGCGCAGGTATGAGGTACCGGTTGTGCCTTCCGTTGAGCCTCCTGCTCCGGTGTTGGTTGAGGGTGAGTTGGAGTACGTTGTGGAGAAAATCTTGGACTCTCGTGTTTCCAGACGGAGACTCCAGTATCTGGTCAAGTGGAAGGGATACGGCCAGGAGGATAATTCTTGGGTGAATGCATTTGATGTTCATGCCTCCGATCTGGTTCGTGCCTTTCATAGGGCCCATCCTGATCGCCCTGGTGGTTCTGGTGAGGGTTCGGTGCCCCCTCCTTGAGGGGGGGGTACTGTTGTGAATTTGGATTCTGGGCTCCCCCGGTGGCTACTGGTGGAATTGAACTGGTGTCTTCATCTTCTCTGTTCACCTGTTCCCATCAAGATGTGGGAGTCGCTATATAACCTTGCTGCTCTGTTAGTTGCTTGCCGGTCAACAATGTTATCAGAAGCCTCTCTGTGCTTGTTCCTGCTCCTAGACAACTACTAGATAAGTTGGACTCTTGTCCATGTTTGTTTTTGCATTTTGTTCCAGTTCACAGCTGTAGTTTCGTTACTGTGTCTGGAAAGCTCTTGTGAACGGGAATTGCCACTCTGGTGTTATGAGTTAATGCCAGAGTTTTAAAGTAATTTCTGGATGGTGTTTTTTGATAGGGTTTTCAGCTGACCATGAAAGTGTCCTTTCTGTCTTCTGCTATGTAGTAAGTGGACCTCAAATTTGCTAAACCTATTTTCATACTACGTTTGTTATTTCATCTCAACTCACCGCCAATACATGTGGGGGGCCTCTGTCTCCTTTCGGGGTATTTCTCTAGAGGTGAGCTAGGACTAATATTTTCCTCTGCTAGCTTTATTTAGTCCTCCGGCTGGGCTGGGCATCTAGAATCAACGTAGGCATGCTACCCGGCCACTGCTAGTTGTGCGTTAGGTTTAGTTCATGGTCAGCTCAGTTCCCATCTTCCAAGAGCTAGTTCCTATATATGCTTATGCTATGTTCTCTTGCCATTGAGATCATGACAGACGCTACTCTATCCTCCTCCTCCTGGACCTGTACTCTGCCTTTGACACAGTGGACCATTCCCTATTACTACAGACCCTCTCATCTTTTGGCATCACAGACTTGGCCCTATCCTGGATCTTGTCATACCTAACTGACCGAACATTCAGTTTCTCCCATTCACACACCACCTCCTCCTCACCTCGCCCCCTATCTGTCGGAGTCCCGCAAGGTTCAGTTCTAGGGCCCCTGCTCGTCTCCATTTACACTTTTGGCCTGGGACAGCTCTTTGAATCTCACGGTTTTCACTATCATCTCTATGCTGATGACACACAGATCTACATCTCTGGACCAGATATCACCACCCTACTAACCAGAATCCCTCAATGTGTATCCGCTATTTCATCCTTCTTCTCCGCTAGATTTCTAAAACTTAACATGGACAAAACAGAATTCATTGTCTTTTTCCCATCTCACGCGACCCCCCAGCGAACCTATCCATTACAGTAAATGGCTGCCCACTCTCCCCAATCCCACAAGCTTTCTGTCTCGGGGTAATCCTTTCCACTTCCTGCCGCCTTCAACTCAAAAATATTTCATGGATCCGTACATTCCTAAACCAAGAATCTGCAAAAACCCTAGTCCATGCCCTCATCATCTCCCGCCTCGACTACTGTAACCTCCTGCTCTGTGGCCTCCCCTCGAAAACTCTCGCACCGCTGCATTCTATTCCAAACTCAGCTGCCAGACTAATCCACCTGTCCCCCCGCTGTTCCCCGGCCTCTCCCCTCTGTCAATCCCTTCACTGGCTCCCCATTACCCAGAGACTCCAGTACAAAAGCCTAACCATGACATACAAAGCCATTCACAACCTGTCTCCTGCATACATCTGTGACCTCGTCTCCTGGTACTTTCCTGCTCGCAACCTCCGATCCTCACAAGATCTCCTTCTCTATTCCCCTCTTATCTCCACTTCCGACAATCGCATACAAGATTTCTCTCACGCATCACCCCTACTCTGGAACTCTCTACCACAACATATCAGACTCTCTCCTACCATCAAAACCTTCAAAAAGAACCTGAAGACCTACCTCTTCCAGCAATCCTACAACCTGCAGTAATCACCGATTGACCAAACCACTGCACAACCAGCTCTATCCTTACCTACTGTATCCTCAACCATCCCTTGTAGATTGTTAGCCCTCACAGGCAGGGTCCTCTCTCCTCCTGTACCAGTTGTGACTTGTATTGTTCAAGATTATTGTACCTGTTTTTATTATGTATACCCCTCCTCACATGTAAAGCGCCATGGAATAAATGGTGCTATAATAATAATAAATAATAATAATAATCCATAACCAGATGAACTGCCCCTCCAGAAAATGATGCCACTCTTCCAAGGCTCACTTGACTGCCAAGAGTTCCCTGTTACCAATGTCATAAGTTTTCTCTGCGGATGAGTTTTTTATAGAAAAGTATGCACATGCACTCTATTTACCAAGAGATGCACCCTGTGATAATACAGCCTTTTCCCCCCAGACTCACATCTACAATAAGAGTGAGATCTGGCTGTATGAGAAATGACGCTATTGCAAAATACTCCTTCAAGGTCACAAATGCCTACCTTGCCACACAGGACTATTTGGAACAGTCTATCCCTTTTCTGGTCATATCCATAAAAAGTTTGGCCACTACCAAAAAGGTTTTGATAAACTTAAGGTAGTAATTGGCGTAACCAAAAAACCTTTCGCCGGATCCATGCAAAAACCAGTGGATGATAAAACATATCCTAGAAAAGGGATTTTCTCAACCAAGAACATTCATTTCTCTGGATTGACAAATAATTTATTGTCTCTGAGTATCTGTAAGGCCTGCCTGACATGTACCTGATGTGACTGGAGGTCAGGTGAATAAATTAATATGTCATCAAGATAGATCACAACAAATCTACCTACCAGGTGACTAAAGATGTCATTTACAAAGTGCTGAAAGATGGCAGGAGCAATAGTCAACTTAAATGGTATTACATGGTTCTCATAGTGTCACTCAGATGCATTAAAGGCTGTTTTCTATTCATTCCCCTCTTTAATATGAATGAGATTATATGCCCCCTCTTTAATATGAATGAAATTATATGCCCCCTCAGATCCAGTTTAGAAAACCATTTTTCTCATACGATCTGATTAAAGAGGTCTGCGTTGAGAGGGAGCAGATATAGATCCCGGACCATGATCTGATTGAGTTTGAAATCTAGGCAGGGGTGTGACCCCCATCTTTCCTCTTTACAAAGAAGGACGCCACAGCAATGGGGGATGAGGATGGCCTGATATAACAATTTGCCAAACTTTCCACAAAATAATCTTACCTCTCTGGACCAGAGATATTATATAGTCAGCTCTTACGCAGCTTAGCCAAAGGAGGAAGATTAACAGGCCTTCATAAGGACGATGGAGTAGAGGGGGATTAACACACACCCAAAACCGAGCAACAGTCTCAGATAAATCCACCAAATGCCTTCTCAAACAACAACCACCATCTCCTAACCATTTAGTATGAAGCTATATCTGGCAATGAGTGCTTGCCAGGGCCCAGATTTTATAGGAGATGGGAGTGGCTAACAGTGAACAGCTGAGAGTCTTAATGAAAGAAAGCTTCCAAGAGCTCTCAACTGAGCAGATTACACAGCTGAAAGAAACCTGCACCGTTTAATATGAAGGTGAAGTGCTTCAATCAGTGCAGATGAAGGAGAAATCAGATACTGTGCTGCTCTGGCTTCTCTCTGTTGCGGTAAACCCATAAAAGCCACTCCTTAGTTGCCCTGGCTGAGTGTATTGGGTCATTTGCCATACTGGAAGACCCAGTCATGATACATCTTCAAGGCACTTACTGAGGTAAGGAGTTTGTTGTCCAAAATCTCATGATACATGACCTTATCCATCCTCCCTTCAATACAGCTATGTCATCCTGTCCCCTTTGCAGAAAAGAACCCCAAAGTATGATCTTTCCCCCACCATGCTTCACAGTTGGGATGGTGTACTTGGGGTTGTACTCATCCTTCTACTTCCTCCAAATATGGTAAGTGGTGTTGGTACCAAAAAGTTCTATTTTGGTCTCACTTGAACACATGACCTTCTCCTATGCCTCTATGATTCATCCAGATGATCATTGGCGAACTTCAAATGGGCCTGAACATGTGCTGGTGTGAGAAAGGGGATGCATGCTTTCCAGGATTTTAATCCATGACGGCTTAGTGTGCTACTAACGGAAAAGTTTGAGACCATGGTCCCAGCTCTCTTCAGGTCATTGACCAGGTCCTCCCGTGTTGTTTTGGGCTGATTTTTGACTTTTCTGAGAATCATTCTTACCCCTTGAGGTGAAATCATGCATGGAGCCCCAGTCTGAGGAAGATTTGCAGTCATCTTGTGTTTCTTCTATTTTCTAATAATTGTGCCAACAGTTGTTTCCTTCTCATCAAGCTGTTTACCTATTGTTCAGTACCCCATCCCAGGCTTGTGCTGGTCTACCTTTTTGTCCCTGGTGTCCTTATACAGCTCTTTTGTCTTTTGCCATGGTGGAAAGGTTGGAATGTGATTCATTGAGTGTGCGTACAGGTGTGCTTTATAAAGGTAACAAGATCAAACAGATGCAATTAATACAGATAATGAGTATAGAGTAGGAGGGAATTCTTAAAGAAAAACAAACAGCTGTGTGAGAGCCAGAATTCTTGCTGGTTGGTAGATGATCAAATACTTATTGCATGCAATAAAATGCCATTTAATTATTTACAAATCATACATTGTGATTTTCTGTTTTTTTTTATTTTTAGATTCTGTCTCTTACTGTTGAAATGTACTTACGATAAAAATTTCAGAATTCTATATTTTTAGTAGGATGAAAAACTTGCAAAATCAGCTTATATATTTATTTCAATTGTATATTATATGTACTGTTATTTATAACATATTAGTCATCTATAGTGAAACACAATATTCATATAAAAAAGACCTTACAAACAAAACAAAGTGAAGAGTTAAATATGAACCCAGATCTCCATAAAACTTTAGCTTTTGTAAACTGATTTTAAAAAGTATGTATGCATTGTTGTATAGCTCCTACAGTATATATATATATATATATATATATATATATATATATATATATATATCTTTCTATTTATAGCAATGGATGTAAATAAATATCACTATTAAATAAGCACATCTCTGCCTAGTTTTCCTCATAGAATCTTTAAAGTTCAAGGCTTATTATGTCATCTTGTCTATTAGACACATAACAGTCAGCTATAACAAAGAACACAGCTGCTACTCCTTGTTAGCTCAACAGCGGACCATAGAAAATATCTCTCTTGGGAACATGCAATTAGCATCTTTATACTACAGATGTTAAAACAAATGGTGCTTTAACCGGTCCACTATGTGTTATTACAGGATATTTTTCTAGAGACTCTTCTCTCAGAACAAATCATAATATGACGGCTTAGGAGATTGTGCATAAAGGAAATGTGGTTTATTCTCCATGCTCACTTAATAGATTTGAAGTTTTATTTCAACATGGGAAAATGTGTAAATTGGACAGGATTTGTGACTTTCGATCTGCTTTGAGGTTTAGGGGAACAGGAGTGTATTTGCAATTATAACTATCTAAAATACATGAAAATCAGAAACATAATGGCTACTTTAAAAATAGGCTAGACAGAAAATGAGCTTATAGAGTTTGTAAGTATGAATATTGAAAGTATATGTTAAAACCAAATGAAAATTGGTTGCATACAACCACAAATCAAGTTACTCCTTTTGTATTATAAATTGTCATTATTGATAATAGTAATAATTTTATTTTAATAGTAGCAACATATTCTACAGCACTTTACAAATCAGAGCGGACAAGTACAAACTATATAAGACATTCCTCAATAAAACAATATTCAATAATTCAGACCAAAGGCGTGAGGGCCCTGCTCACATGCTTATAATCTAAAAAAAATGTATGGGAACGCAAAAGCTAAAATACTGCTTGTTGTGTATGGTCCAGCTATCAATATAATAAATAAGGTATTGAAATGACGCTGCATGAACCAGTCACCAGCCAGTATCTGAATAAGTACAGACACAAAGTGCTATTGAGAACATGAATGGTGAGGAAACAGATGATCGAAAGGTCCAGATTCTGAGGTAAAGTTATAAAGGGAGAACAGTTATGTTAGTGATATGATATGATATGCCAGTCTAAAGAAATCTGTTTATAGAGCAAGCTGAAAACTTTGGATGCAGGGGGTGTAACCTGCAATCAGTGGATACAGACAAGCTGAGATAGAATACCTTGTAAAAGAACACAAAAGGTTTGAAATTAAGCAGAAGCACCTTAAACAGCTTTATAAGCAATCATAGACACTCTTGAAGGCTGCTAAAGACCCCCAAACAACAAAGGGTGAGAGCGATTCACCCAGGAAGTTCACGGCCTGCAGCAAACTCACTCTGCTTGAGGGTAAAGAAGCCCGTCCAGAAAATCCAGTATGAGGGGAATATTGCTCTTCAAGGTCCTGCCCTGGACCAACCTTATGATCCTTTCCCCTCCAACAGAAACCATTGCAAAATTGAGGTAGATATGCAGACCTCTAGCCTGCCACTGCATATCCAAAGATCCCAGAAGAGAAGCGGGGAAGATATGCCACCAAACTCCATTAATGGTAGGAAAAAGTCCTTTAGGTAAGATATTAAAATATAACTTTAAATTTGCAATTAAAAAATCAACATACAAGACAAACATCATTGCTAAGAAGTGTATAGGGGCATAATTCTATCCCTATTTAGATTTTGAATTTGTTTCCTGCATAACCAGTCGAGGTTGGCACCCTATTCCTGCGCAGTGGTGCCCCTACTCATTGGCGGCTGGCCCTACTTTCCCTATTAGGCCCTATGCAGGGAAGAAAGGCAGGCCAAATATACTTCATACATACTTCTTTCCTTTCAGCATTACTAAGAGAAGTATACCCAGGACAATTCAGCAACGTTGACCAGTCTTTGAGAGGTAAAATAATTTTTTCATTAAACATAAAAAGCTTTAACAGCCCACTAAAAAGATATATCATACGGAAGGAAATAACAAAATCTCATGCAGACATAATAGGACTTCAAAAACAAAATTTGCCTAGAAATATGTCCTAAATTTGAGAACATTAACTTAACCCACATTATACTATCAAATAACAAAAATGAAAAAAATCTGGAGTAGCAATAGTAATAATTATATTATTATTAACCCATAGAGAAGATAATAGGCAATGAGGGAAGATACATAATCATAATCTGTAAAATAGGCAAGAAAAAATATACATTAGTGAACATTTATGCCCCACAAAAAGGACAACTCACATTCCTCAATATAGCACTGTAACAAGCGGAATCAGTCAAAAACAGGAAGATCATTTTTTGTGACTTTAATTCTGTACTGTACAGATGAAAGCATCATCTCAACAACAAGAAGCACAAATGAAAAACAAAACCTACATAATTGGCTAGCTGAATCAGACTTGTGCGATACCTTTTGGTGCGTAAACACTACCTCAAGAGAGAATACTTTCTACTCAGTAAGACATAAATGCTACATATTATTTGACCATGTTTTAAGAGATATTCATTCTCTTAAAAAGATAAAATCTGTTGAAATCTGTATCATAACCTGGTGTGATCATGCACCATTGAAATCTGAACGGGAATGAACAAATGCGACACAAAACTTAATAAACTGGATGAATATTACATATCAGTTTCAGTTACCCATGCATAAAACAAAATATCAAAGAGGCACTAGATAATTACTTCAAAGAAAACAATACAGACATTTCTCCAAAAACACTATGGAATGCTCACAAGGCAGTTTTAAGGGGATCCCTTATCCAAATATCATGTAAATGCAAAAGAAAAAATAATAAAATTATTGAACAAATCATAAAATTGATTCAAACTCTTAATAATCAACAAAAAATGAATCTAACTACAAACCTTCATAACCAAATTGTGGAACTTAAAATAACATTTAAATCTTAATTGGCAAAATAATAGAACAAATATAGCCTATTCTTTCTGCAATCATAATGGGATCCTTTGCTGAAAAATTAGATGTAATGACGACATAAAAGGAATTTCAGTTGAAGTTAGAAACTTCAAAATTAGCCTTATGGCATAATACTGACAGTTTCAAATCCATTAACATCCATAAGCGAAATATCAACAGAGATTAAAGAAAATTCCAATGAGTCTTATTACAAAATTAACCATAGCACATCTCAGATTTCTAAACTACCTGTATATATTGACAACAAACTAAAAAGAGACAGTAAAAGGGAATTCCACTATAAATGGGAAAATTATTCAATTCCAATCACAACTTTTAAAACTTATCTGACGACGAAAAGACCAAATACAGTAAAAGAAAATAAATTGTGGACTACCAATCTGTCTTACTAAACAAAGCCATAACTGGATCACTTCCAATGAAAATCTAAATTGGGTAATGCTTGAACAAACATTAAATAAAAATATATGATTGCAAAATGTATTCATTACGCAACATATGGATAAGGATCTTTCTAAGCCACAGCCACCAACACTTAGTGCAACCATAAAAGTTTAAAAAATAAATTAACTCTTTAAAATCCTCCTCAACTAGTATCAAAATAAATATTTTGAATGATACACTATATAGCCGTGCAACTCATAAATCAAGATTGGAAATATTAAAAGCATTTCAGACATTTTCAGGTAATAATTGTGATGCTGAGTCATTTCTTATGGACAAGCTGTGAGTTGGGAAATCAAGAAGTCTGAGGACAAAAGCCAGGAAAATAGCAGATCACAGCAAAAGTCATAATACAAATGGATAGTCAATAGGAAAGTCCAGGCAACAAAGCATCAGAAAGCCAGAATGTTGAGAACATGGCACAGAGGAAACAACCCATACAGAGGTGAAATCTATGACTGGCAGCTATCTGGGCCAGACAGCTCAGTTAAGTAGCTAAGTAATCAGTGGAATAGAGAACACCTGAAGGGAGCTCAGCATCTCCCAGACTCAGATTGGATGGCCAAGCTGTCAACAAAAACACAGACAGCTCAACACACCCCTGCACCAAAGTGGAAAATTATGCTGTAAATCACTGTACCAACAGCTCAGCACACTCCTACAAAAGTCTGGATGACTTCGCTGTCAATCACTGCATTCTAAGACACACTGTGGGGTGGAACAGTTATAATAATAAAAAAATACCCTTTTACAGCTTACAAGAAAATGAAACTTAAAGAACATTGATTATGTTAAATATCTGGATAGTAAAATATATTTAAATAATTATAATGAGAGAAAGAACATAAATATATTTCAAATACCTAAACCAATATATAAACTAATAAATACATGATTTGCTGAAATAAAAGAGAATGGAAAGAACTTCCAAAAATCATACAATGCTCTAATCCCGCTAGACAAAAATATACAGTGCCAATTGTGTTCCACTTGTTGTTGATTCTTCAACAAAAAATTACATTTGGTATCTTAATGTTTGAAGCATTATATGTGGGAAAAGGTTGAAAAGTTCCAGGGGGTCGAATACTTTCACAAGGCACTGTATATAATGGAACATGAGGTTCTTAGTTTAACATTCTTATCAGACTGTATGAAGCCCACTGCCACGTTACGGCAAACCTCGTAGTGGGTCCCTATCGCCCTAATGGACCGGAGCCATGCACCGACCACCACCACAGTGGCAATTCACAGGCAGCGCAGATAGCCCTGTGTCTCTAAACAACGCCGTGCCACCAGCACAAAACCACAGCAATAATGGCCGCCAGTTAGCACCAACACCAAATGGAAGGAGTCCATATTGCTCCAATGGAGCAGAGCTGCGCACTATCCACCGCCACAGGGCAGATGGCCTGGTGCCTTTCAGTGCCCATGCTGCAAGACTGAGTCCCATGACTCCAGACTACGCTGCCCTACCAGCACAAAACCACATCAACAATGGCCACCACACAGCACCAGCCTAAATGAAAGGAGCACTGAAACTGACCTTCCCCAATCTCTTCAGTGAGAGCAGAAATGGGCCACATTCCTTTTTTGCAAGTCTCCTGCTAATTAAAATCACCTGTGTCAAATGGGAGAACTGTTGCAGCATGTGATAATTATTTAAAATGTCATTAAGTATGAGACTCCTAGTCTGATTGGTTGCTATTGCAAAATTCTTCATTAATCCTTGTTATTTTTGAGCTACAATTGCTTCTCACAAAATTAGAATATCATCAAAATGTTAATTTATTTCAGTTCTTCAATACAAAAAGTGAATCTCATTCATTATATAGAGTCATTACAAACAGAGTGATCTATTTCAAGTGTTTATTTCTGTTAATGTTGTTGATTGTGGCTTACTGCCAATGAAAACCCAAAAGTTATCTTAGTAAATTTGAATAATTAACAAAAAAACACCTGCAAAGACTCCCTAAGTGTTTGAAAAGGCCCCTTAGTCTGTTTCAGTAGGCTCCACAATCATGGGGAAGACTGCTGACTTGACAGATGTCCAGAAGGCAGTCATTGACACACTCCACAAAAAGTGTAAACCACAAAAGGTCATTGCTAAAGAAGGTGGCTCTTTACAGAGAGCTGTATAACAAGCATATTAGTGGAAAGTTAAGTGGAAGATAAAAGTGTGGTAGAAAAAGGTACACAAGCAATGAGGATAACCACAGCCTAGAAAGGATTGTTAAGAAGTAGTGTTGAGCATTCCGATACTGCAAATATCGTGTATCGGCCGATATTCGCTGTATCGGAATTCCGATACCGAGTTCCGATATTTTTGTGATATCGGAAATCGGAATCGGAAGTTCCTATAAGTTCCTAGTCATCTTCAGCGTGTGCGGTGCGTATGGTTCCCAGGGTCTGGAGGAGAGGAGACTCTCCTTCAGGCCCTGGGATCCATATTCATGTAAAAAATAAAGAATAAAAATAAAAAATATGGATATACTCACCCCTCCGACGGACCCTGGCTCTCACCGGTGCAAGCGTCTGCCTCCGTTCCTAAGAATGCAGTGAGTGAAGGACTTTTGATGACATCGCGGTCACGCGACCGCTCACGTGACCGCTCATGTGACTGCATGTATCGGCGATATATTTTTTGGATATCTGCCGATCCAATCCGATACCGATACTTTTGAATATCGGAAGGTATCACTCAACACTATTAAGAAGAGGTCATACAAAAATGTGGGGGAGATTCACAAGGAGTGGACCCCTGTTGAAGTCATTGCTTCAAAAGCCACCACTCACAGACGTATCCAGGACATGGGCTACAAGTGTCGCATTCCTTGTGTCAAGTCAGTCGTGACCAATAGATAAAGCCAGAAGCATCTTACTTGGGCCAAGGAGAAAAAGAACTGGACTGTTGTTCAGTGGTCCAAGGTGTTGTTTTCAGATGAAGTAAATCTTGCATTTCATTTGGAAATCAAGGTCCCAGAGTCTGGAGGAAGAGTGCACACAATCCAAGCTGCTTGAGGTCTAGTGTAAATTTTCCACAATCAGTGATGGTTTGGGGAGCTATGTCATCTGCTGGTGTAGGTCCACTGTGTTTCATCAAGACCAAAGTCAGCACAGCTGTCTACCAGGAAATTTTAGAGCACTTCATGCTTCCCTCTGCCGACAAGCTTTTTGGAGATGAAAATGTTATTCTCCTGCAGGACTTGACACCTGTTCACACTGCCAAAAGTACCAAAACCTGGTTTAAAAACAACAGTATCACTGTGCTTGATTGGCCAGCAAACTCGCCTGACCTAAACCCCATGGAGAATCTATGAGGTATTGTCAAGAGGAAGATGTGAGACTCCAGACCCAATAAAGCAGATGAGCTGAAGCCTGCTATCAAAGCAACCTGGGCTTCCATAAAACCTCAGCAGTGCCACGGGCTGATCGCCTTCATGCCTCGCGGCATTGATACAGTAATTGATGCAAAAGGAGCCTCGACCAAGTATTGAATGCATTTACTGAACATACATTTAAGTAGGCCAACATTTCAGATTTTAAAATCCTTTTTCAAGCTGGTGTTATAAAGTATTCTAATTTAGTGAGATAATGACTTTTGGGTTTTTATTGGCTGTAAGCCATAAACATCAACATTAACAGAAATAAACACTTGAAATAGATCCCTGTGTTTGTAATGATTATATAAAATATGAGATTCACTTTTTGTATTGAAGAACTGAAATAAATTAGAGTTTTGTTGATATTGTACACATGTGTATGTCGTAAAATCCCTATTTTTTCAGACCATTTTAAAAACGGCACTACTGAATGTTTTCAAAACCGCTGTCAAGTAGTCTACTAACTTTTCGGGTGCTTTTCAGAAATTAATACGAAGTGGCATGACAGGAAGGAAAAATGTTATTTTTCCACCTAAATGTTGGAAACTTCTGAACAGGCCACTACAGCTGGAAGACTCTAAGGCCGTGAATTTCTACGGCCAACATCAGGACCACACAATCAAGATCTTAGGGTGCTGATGGAATTAAAGAGGGAGGACACACTCTGTTAACCATTTAGATGCTGTAATCACTTTTGACATTAGCATTTAAGGGGTTAAAAAGCCATGGTTGGTGCTTAAAGCAATCAAGGCTGATACAGCAAGGTGTCAGCTAGAGGTAGATTCGACTGCTGCTGCATTTTCACCAATTGAAGGATGCTATTGTCTGTTATTTGGAGTCAGTAAAAATATGTATTGGTGGTCACTAATAAGTTAATGCTTTATTGGTTTTGGTGAATAGATGGTTGTCATGACAGCAGGGAGGAGCTTAGAACAAGAGGAAGAGGTGGAGCTCATCTTCTCTGTTGTTTAAAAAACCACAATCGAGTACTCTGCATTTCCTTGCTGTAATTTTTATTGTACTTCTGGATTTAACCCCTCTCTGACATCAGATGTACTATCCCGTCGAGGTGACCTGAGCCCGTATGACATTGACGGGAATTTACGTCATATTCGATCATCCGCACTCAGCCTGATTATCATAGCTGACATCCGGCACTATGTGCCAGGAGCAGTCCGTAACTTCAACCCCCGGAACACTGCGATCACACAAGACCGCAGCGTTCTGGTGGCATATGGAAGCATTGCGCAGGGAGGGGACTCCCTGCGTGCTTCCCTGAGATTGTGATTGTGTTGTTCTGAGGGTCTCCTCCTGTCTCCTCCCTGCAGGCCCCTAGATCCAAGATGGCCATGGGGTCCTTCTGGTTCTTGCAGGGAGTTGGCTTGTCAGTGCCTTCTGAGAGCAGGCACCGGCAAGCCACCTGCACTGCCTGTCAGATCGCTGATCTGACACAGTGCTATGCAAAGTGTCAGATCAGCAATCTGACACTATATAGTGATGTCTCACCCTGGGACAATGTGAAAAAAAAAAACACTGTGTAAAAATATTTTTTTTAAATTCCTAAATAAAGAAAAAAAATATTGTTCCAATAAATACATTTCTTTATGTAAATAAAAAACAAAACAAAAAAAGAACACATATTTAGTATTGCTGCGTCCGTCTGTAACAACCCAACCTATAAAACTGTCCCATCCCCTTCAGTGAACATTGTAAAAAAAAAAAAAACGAGGCAAAAAACAATGATTTATCATCATATCGCTGAACAAAAAGTGGAATAACACGAGATCAAAAAGATGGTACCTCTGAAAATGGCATCATGTTCTACAAAAAACGTGCAGCCACACTGCATCATCAGCAAAAAAATAAAACAGTTAAAGCCCTCAGAATAAAGCGATGCAAAAATAATTATTTTTTATATAAAAGTTTTTATTGTATAAAAGCGTCAAAACATAAAAAAAGATACAAATGAGGTATCTCTGTAATCGTACTGTCCCGAAGAATAAAACTGCTTTATCAATTTTACCAAATGCGGAACGGTATAAACGCCCCCCCAAAAAGAAATTCATGAATTGCTGGTTTTTGTTCATTCTGCCTAGCAAAAATTGGAATAAAAAGCGATCAAAAAATGTTATGTGCCTTAAAATGGTACAAATAAAAATGACAACTCGTCCCGCAAAAAAAGGACCTCACATGACTCTGGACCAAAATATGGAAAAATTATAGCTCTCAAAATGTGGTGATGCAAAAACTATTGTTTGCAATAAAAAGCGTCTTTTAGTGTGTGACAGCTGCCAAACATAAAAACCCGCTATAAATAGTAAATCAAAACCCTCTTTATCACCACCTTGGTTATTGAAAAATAATAAAATTAAAAAAAATTATTTATTTCATTTTCCCATTAGGGTTAGGGTTAGGTTTGGGGCTAAAGTTAGGGTTCGGGTTGTGGCTAAAGTTTGGGTTAGGGTTGTGGCTAAAGTTAAGGTTAAGATTGGGGCTAAAGTTAGGGTTAGGGTTGGGGCTAAAGTTAGGGTTAGGGTTGGGGCTAGAGTTGGGGTTAGGGTTTGGATTACGTTTATGGTTGGGTTAGGGGTGTGTCAGGGTTAGGGGTGTGGATAGGGTTATGGTTAGTGTTGGGATTAGGGTAAGGGGTGTGTTGGGGTTTGTGGTGTGTAGTGGTTGAGATTAGGAATAGGGGTGTGTTTGGGTAAGGGGTGTGGTTAGGGTTATGGTTAGGGTTGGGATTAAGGTTAGCTATGTGTTGGGGATAGGGGTGTTGTTAGGTTTGGGATTAGCATTAGGGGTGTGTTGGGGTTAGGGGTGTGTTGTGGTTAGGGGTGTGGTTAGGATTGGGATTAGGGTTATGGGTGTGTTGGGGTTAGGGTTAGAGTTAGAATTGGGAGTTTCCACTGTTTAGGCACATCAGGGGCTCTGCAAGCGCAACATGATGTCCGATCTCAATTCCATCCAATTCTGCGTTGAAAAAAGTAAATTGGTGCTCCTTCCCTTCCGAGCTCTGCCATGCGCCCAAACAGTGGTTTACCCCCACATATGGGTACCATCATACTCAGAAAAAATTGCACAACAGCAACTTTTGGGGTCCAATTTCTCCTGTTACCCTTGAGAAAATAAAAAATTGGGGATGAAAAATCATTTTTGTGAAAAAAATATGATTTTTTATTTTTATGACTCTACATCATAAACTTCTGTGAAGCACTTGGGGGTTCAAAGTGCTCACCACACATCTAGATAAGTTCCTTAGGTGGCCTAGTTTCCAAAATAGGGTCAATTCTGGGGGTTTCCACTGTTTAGGCACATCAGGGGCTCTCCAAACGCGACATGGTGTCCGATCTCAATTCCAGCCAATTTTGCGTTTAAATGTCAAACTGCTCTCCTTCCTTTCTGAGCTCTACCATGTGCCCAAACAGTGGTTTACCCCCACATATGGGGTATCAGCGTACTTGGTACAAATTGCGCAACAAATTTTGTGGTCCAATTTCTCCTGAGGAAAATAAAAAATTGGGGACGAAAATATATTTTTTGTGAACAAAATATGATTTTTTATTTTTACGGCTCTACATTATAAACTTCTGTGAAGCACTTAGGGGCTCAAAGTGCTCACAACACATCTAGATAAGTTCCTTAGAGGGTCTAGTTTCCAAAATGGTGTCACATGTGGGGATTTCCACTGTTTAGGCACATTGGAGGCTCTTCAAATGCAACATGGCGTCCCATCTCAATTCCAGCCAATTTTGCATTGAAAAGTCAAATGGCGCTTCTTCCCTTCTGAGTTCTGCTATGCTCCCAAACAGTGGTTTATCCCCACATATTTGGTATCAGCATACTCAGGACAAATTTTACAACTACTTTTGGGGTCTTACTTCTCCTGTTACCCTTGGTTTAATAAAACAAATTGGATCTGAAGTAATTTTTTTTGTGAAAAAAAGTAAAATGTTCATTTTTTTTAAACATTCCAAAAATTCCTGTGAAACACCTGAAGGGTTAATAAACTTCTTAAATGTGGTTTTGAGAACCTTGAGTGGTTCAGCTTTTAGAATGATGTCACTTTTTGGTATTTTCTATCATATAGACTCCTCAAAGTGACTTTAAATGTGATGTGGTCCCTAAAAAAAAATGGTGTTGTAAAAATGAGAAATCGCTGGTCAAACTTTAACCGTTATAACTCCCTAACAAAAAAAATTTTGGTTCCAAAATTGTGCTGATGCAAAGTAGACATTTGGAAAATGTTACTTAAATGTTAAGTATTTTGTGTAACATATCTCTGTGATTTAAGGGCATGAAAATTAAAAGTTGGAAAGTTGCAACATATTCAAAATTTTCACCAAATTGTCATTTTTTTCACAAATAAACACAAGTCATATCAAAGAAATGTTACCACTATCATGAAGTACAATATATCACGAGTAAAGAATGTCAGAATTACCGGGATCCATTGACGTGTTCCAGAGTTATAACCTCATAAATGGACAGTGGTCAGAATTGTAAAAATTTGCCCAGTCAATACCGTGCAACCCACTCTTGGGGGTAAAGGGGTTAAATAGGCTTTTTGGGGTCGAATCATTTCTTCACTTGTCTACCACAATTGTATTTCACCATGTGGTTTTTAAGGATGGAATAATGGAATAACGGTTATGTTTTACCCTTTTTTCTGGTGCCTCAGAATCTTGGATTTTCTATGGCTTTTGACAATGTGTGAGGTCTAACTGAGTCATCATGGAGCCACCAGTGGGCCATGAGAAGGACTTTTGGACACCAACATCTATAACTGATTGCTTTTAGAGCATATTCCTCACTGTTTCCCCAACTTCTACACTGAGACAGATGAAGAAAAAAATGACATAGTTCTGCCCTGAATAATAACAAGACCACCCCCCTTGAAAACAGTATTCATACAAGTTAACTATTTCACAGCAGTAATAATGACCCTTAATTGGCATCTACAACAACTATGTCCCCCGCGTGCCACCATAAACTAATAATCTATGTTCCTCATTCTGACCCCAGTACAGTAATTATGTCACCCATCCTGGCCCCTTCCTGAAATAATGTCCTCAATATTAGCACCTTTCTGTAATAATGTTCCCCATCATGTGCCTCTTCCATAATAATGTCCCTATCCCGGGCCCTTCCTGTAATGCTCCTTATCCTTGGTCTCTTTGTTTAATAATGTCCCTTATCTTAGCCAGTTTATGTAATAATTTCTCACTCCCCCTTCCTGTGCCCTATGGCCCCTTTCTGTAATAATGTCCCCATTCTGAGCCCCATCTTGTGATAATGGGAGCATCCTGGAAACTTTTTGAATTGTCCCTCATCCTTGACCTCTTTAATCATTTCCCCATCCTGGGCCCCATATGTTCTCCATCCTGGTCACTCATCTTGGTCCCCATATGTCCTCCATTGTGTTTCCATATGTCTCACTATCCTGGTTCCCATATTTCCCCCTTTCTGATCTCCATATGTCCTCTTCCTCTATCCTGGTCCTTATAAGACCTCCATCCTGGTGACCATATGCCCCACATCCTGCTCTCAATATGTCCCCATTATAGTCCCCATATGTTCCCCATCCCAGTCAGCACATGTCCTCCATCCTGGATGCAACATGTCCCCCATCCTGTTCCCCATATGTCCCCATATGTCCTCCTTCCAGGTCCCCATATGTCCTCCATATTGCTGCTCTTCAGTAACAAAATAAATTAAAAAAGCATTCTTCTTACCTGTCCTCCGTCACACAGCATTCTCACCCTATTCCATATGCTGCGTGGATGGTCCATCACATGGCAGTGATGTCAAAAGCCTGCTACATGTGCACTGACATCAGCTGCAGGGGGCTATCCTAATTTTTTCGGTGCAGCAAGCTCGAGGCTTTCTGCACCACAATAAATTTCAACTGCAGTTTAAGTTGAAACCAGAGGGCACCTAGTACTAGATCAGTGCACTGCTTCTTGCTGGTTCAAAGAATTGGCTGCAATTTAAACAACCAGTTCCCTTGTCATAAATCATAAACTGGATGAATCCCACCCCTAGATTCTAGGCTTCTAATACTCTTAACTAACTTATCTGCTCGTGTGCTGCCTTACAGATGCCCCATAGCAGTCTTTGCTATTCACTCTGTATCTGATCCAGACATACACATGTAAGGGGACGACAGCACCATGGGTACCAGCAAGCCAGGTCCAGAACTGAAAAGGCTGCATCCCCTGTTCCTGGGTAGAAGCTTGACCGAGGTGGGTGGGGATATAAAAGGTGAAAGCACGTGCAGCAGAGGAGTTTGGCTCCAACCCAGGGCAGTACGCAGTCAGGCGAGCTGCGTGCTCTGCTCCCCCACCCTAATAAGTACTGGAGCTGCAACAGGGCCCCACCATCTACAGAGGGACAGTCAGTAGAAAAGCCGGGCGTGCTGCAACAGTCGAGAGAGAGACCGCTGTGCTGGGGGGAGCCGTGCGCTCAGCAGCAGATCAGAGAGAGACTTGGCAGGAACAGACAGTGTGCAGCAGGAAATAGTGAGTGCTGCAGTCCTGGAGCATCCGTGTGGTGCAGGCCCGCACCCGAGCACCCCACCGCTGACGGAAACTGTGAGGAGAAACATGCTGGGTGCCCGTTGATCACCACTGAGCAAGGTGCTGAACGTTTCGGGCTAGTGAGTACTGTGAACATATAAAGAAAAATGCACACATAAGAACCAAAATAACCAAAAAGTCACTTTATTGAAAAATATTAAAAAGTATCCATAACATAATTAACCCCTTTCTGACATCTGACGTACTATCCCGTCGAGGTGGGGTGGGCCCGTATGACCACCGACGGGATAGTACGTCATACGCGACCGGCCGCGCTCTCGGGGGGAGCGCGGCCGATCGCGGCCGGGTGTCAGCTGCATATCGCAGCTGACATCCGGCACTATGTGCCAGGAGTGGGTACGGACCGCCCCCAGCACATTAACCCCCGGCACACACCGCGATCAAACATGATCGCGGTGTACCGGCGGTATAGGGAAGCATCGCGCAGGGAGGGGGCTCCCTGCGGGCTTCCCTGAGACCCCCGCAGCAACGCGATGTGATCGTGTTGCTCCGAGGGTCTCCTACCTCCCTCCTCGCCGCAGGTCCCAGATCCAAGATGGCCGCGGCATCCGGGTCCTGCAGGGAGGGAGGTGTCTTACCGAGTGCCTGCTCAGAGCAGGCGCTGGTAAGCCTGCAGCCCTGCACAGCAGATCGCCGATCTGACAGAGTGCTGTGCACACTGTCAGATCACCGATCTGTAATGTCCCCCCCTGGGACAAAGTAAAAAAGTTTTAAAAAAAAATTTCCACATGTGTAAAGAAATAAATAAAAAATAAATTCCTAAATAAAGAAAAAAATATATATATTATTCCCATAAATACATTTCTTTATCTAAATAAAAAAAAAACAATAAAAGTACACATATTTAGTATCGCCGCGTCCGTAACGACCCAACCTATAAAACTGTCCCACTAGTTAACCCCTTCAGTAAACACAGTGAGAAAAAAAAAAAAACGAGGCAAAAAACAACACTTTATTACCATACCGCCGAACAAAAAGTGGAATAACACACGATCAAAAAGACAGATATAAATAACCATGGTACCGCTGAAAACGTCATCTTGTCCCGCAAAAAACGAGCCGCCATACCACATCATCAGCGAAAAAATAAATAAGTTATAGTCCTGAGAATAAAGCGATACCAAAATAATTATTTTTTCTATAAAATAGCTTTTATCGTATAAAAGCGCCAAAACATAAAAAAATGATATAAATGAGGTATCGCTGTAATCGCACTGACCCGAAGAATAAAACTGCATTATCAATTTTACCAAACGCGGAACGGTATAAACGCCTCCCCCAAAAGAAATTCATGAATAGCTGGTTTTTGATCATTCTGCCTCACAAAAATCGGAATAAAAAGCGATCAAAAAATGTCATGTGCCCGAAAATGTTACTATTAAAAACATCAGCTCGTCCCGCAAAAAACAAAACCTCACATGACTCTGTGGACTCAAATATGGAAAAATTATAGCTTTCAAAATGTGGTAATGCAAAAAATATTTTTTGCAATAAAAAGCGTCGTTCAGTGTGTGACGGCTGCCAATCATAAAAATCCGCTAAAAAACCCGCTATAAAAGTAAATCAAACCCCCCTTCATCACCCCGTTAGGGAAAAATAAAAAAATAAAAAAATGTATTTATTTCCATTTTCCCATTAGGGTTAGGGCTAGGGTTAGGGTTAGGGCTAGGGTTAGGGCTAGGGTTATTGCTAGGGTTAGGGTTAGGGTTAGGGCTAGGGTTAGGGCTAGGGCTAGGGTTAGGGCTAGGGTTATTGCTAGGGTTAGGGCTAGGGTTAGGGCTAGGGTTAGGGTTATTGCTAGGGTTGGGGCTAGGGTTAGGGCTAGGGTTAAGGCTACAGTTAGGGTTGGGGCTAAAGTTAGGGTTAGGGTTTGGATTACATTTACGGTTGGGAATAGTGTTGGGATTAGGGTTAGGGGTGTGGTTAGGGTTACCATTTGGATTAGGGTAAGGGGTGTGTTTGGATTAGGGTTTCAGTTATAATTGGGGGGTTTCCACTGTTTAGGCATATCAGGGGCTCTCCAAACGGGACATGGCATCCGATCTCAATTCCAGACAATTCTGCATTGAAAAAGTAAAACAGTGCTCCTTCCCTTCAGAGCTCTCCCGTGTACCCAAACAGGAGTTTACCCCAACATATGGGGTATCGGCGTACTCAGGACAAATTGGACAACATCTTTTGGGGTCCAATTTCTCCTGTTACCCATGGGAAAATACAATACTGGGGGCTAAAAAAATAAGTTTTGTGGGAAAAAAAGATTTTTTATTTTCACGGCTCTGCGTTGTAAACTGTAGTGAAACACTTGGGGGTTCAAAGTTTTCACAACACATCTAGATAAGTTCCTTGGGGGGTCTAATTTCCAATATGGGGTCACTTGTGGGGGGTTTCTACTGTTTAGGTACATCAGGGGCTCTGCAAATGCAACGTGACGCCTGCAGACCAATCCATCTAAGTCTGCATTCCAAACGGTGCTCCTTCCCTTCCGAGCTCTGCCATGCGCCCAAACAGTGGTTTACCCCCACATATGGGGTATCCGCATACACAGGACAAATTGGCCAACAACTTTTGGGGTCCAATTTATCCTGTTACCCTTGTGAAAATACAAAACTGGGGGCTAAAAAATCATTTTTGTGAAAAAAATAATAATTTTTATTTTCACGGCTCTGCGTTATAAACTGTAGTGAAACACTTGGGGGTTCAAAGTTCTCACAACACATCTAAATAAGTTCCTTGGGAGGTCTAGTTTCCAATTTGGGGTCACTTGTGGGGGGTTTCTACTGTTTGGGTACATCAGGGGCTCTGCAAATGCATTGTGACGCCTGCAGACCAATCCGTTTAAGTCTGCATTCCAAATGGCGCTCCTTCCCTTCCGAGCTCTGCTATGCGCCCAAACAGTGCTTCCCCCCCACATATGGGGTATTAGTGTACTCAGGACAAATTGGACAACAACTTTTGGGGTCCAGTTTATTATGTTACCCTTGTAAAAATACAAAACTGGGGGCTAAAAAATCATTTCTGTGAAAAAAAGAGGAATTTTTATTTTCACGGCTCTGCGTTATAAACTGTAGTGAAACACTTGGGGGTTCAAAGCTCTCAAAACACATCTAGATAAGTTCCTTAGGGGGTCTACTTTCCAAAATGGTGTCACTTGTGGGGGGTTTTAATGTTTAGGCACATCAGGGGCTCTCCAAACGCAACATGGCGTCCCATCTTAATTCCAGTCAATTTTGCATTGAAAAGTAAAATAGTGCTCCTTCCCTTCCGAGCTCTGCTATGCGCCCAAACAGTGGTTTACCCCCACATATGGGGTATCGTCGTACTCAGGACAAATTGCAAAACAACTTTTGTGGTCTAATTTCTTTTCTTACCCTTGGGAAAATAAAAAAATGGGGGCGAAAAGATCATTTTTGTGAACAAATATGATTTTTTATTTTTACGGCTCTGCATTATAAACTTCTGTGAAGCACTTGTTGGGTCAAAGTGCTCAACACACATCTAGATAAGTTCCTTAAGGGGTCTACTTTCCAAAATGGTGTCACTTGTGGGGGGTTTCAATGTTTCGGCACATCAGGGGCTCTCCAAACGCAACATGGCATCCCATCTCAATTCCAGTCAATTTTGCATTGAAAAGTCAAATGACGCTCCTTCCCTTCCGAGCTCTGCCCTGCGCCCAAACAATGGTTTACACCCACATTTGGGGTATCTTTGTACTCAGGACAAATTGCACAACAACTTTTGTGGTCTAATTTCTTCTCTTACCCTTGGGAAAATAAAAAAATGGGGGCGAAAAGATCATTTTTGTGAAAAAATATGATTTTTTATTTTTACGGCTCTGCATTATAAACTTCTGTGAAGCACTTGTTGGGTCAAAGTGCTCACCACACATCTAGATAAGTTCCTTAGGGGGTCTACTTTCCAAAATGGTGTCAGTTGTGGGGGGTTTCAATGTTTAGGCACATCAGGGGCTCTCCAAACGCAACATGGCGTCCCATGTCAATTCCAGTCAATTTTGCATTGAAAAGTTAAATGGCGCTCCTTCGCTTCCAAGCTCTGCCATGCGCCCAAACAGTGGTTTACCCCCACATATGGGGTATCTACGTACTCAGGATAAATTGTACAACAACTTTTGAGGTCCATTTTCTCCTGTTACCCTTGGTAAAATAAAACAAATTGGAGCTGAAATAAATTTTGTGTAAATAAAAATGAACATTTAACTTTTTTCAAACATTCCAAAAATTCCTGTGAAACACCTGAAGGGTTAATAAATTTCTTGAATGTGGTTTTGAGCACCTTGAGGGGTGCAGTTTTTAGAATGGTGTCACACTTGGGTATTTTCTGTCATATAGACCCCTCAAAATGACTTCAAATGAGATGTGGTCCCTGAAAAAAAATGGTGTTGTAAAAATAAGAAATTGCTTGTCAATTTTTAACCCTTATAACTCAATAACAAAAAAAAATTTGGTTCCAAAATTGTGCTGATGTAAAGTAGACATGTGGGAAATGTTACTTATTAAGTATTTTGCGTGACACATGTCTGTGATTTAAGGGCATAAAAATTCAAAGTTGGAAAATTGTGAAATTTTTAAAATTTTCACCAAATATCCATTTTTTTAACAAATAAACGCAAGTTATATCGAAGAAATTTTACCACTATCATGAAGTACAATATGTCACGAGAAAACAGTGTCAGAATCGCCAAGATCCGTTGAAGCGTTCCAGAGTTATAACCTCATAAAGGGACAGTGGTCAGAATTGTAAAAATTGGCCTGGTCATTAACGTGCAAACCACACTTGGGGTGAAGGGGTTAAGGGAATAATTAGACAGTGAGGACCACCAAAGCAAGTGGAACCACAGCCAAGAGGCAATATGACAATTAAATAATACAAGAAGCCCACTCCAATCAGCAAGTATACACTGTGTTCCAAATTATTATGCAAATAATATTTCCGCATATTTTCTCTAAATTATCTATCTGAATTGCAGTCATTGTTATTTTCCAGTCATCTACTATTATTATTATTATTATTATTATTATTATTATTATTATTTATTTATATAGCACCATTAATTCCATGGTGCTGTACATCAGAAGGGGTTACATCAAAATACAAATATCACTTACAGTAAACAAAACTAACAACGACAAACTGGTACAGAGGGAAGAGGACCCTGCCCTTGCGGGCTTACATTCTACAGGATAATGGGGAAGGAGACAGTAGGTCGAGGGTTGCAGTAGCTCCAATGGTGTTGAGGTGGCCGTGTGGTCTTTACAGGCTGTAAGCTTCTTTGAAGAGATGGGTTTTCAGGTTTCTTTTGAAGGATCCAAAAGTAGTGGATAACCGGATGTGTTGGGGCACTGAATTCCAGAGGATGGGTGATATTCGGGAGAAGTCTTGGATGCGATTGGGTGAGGAGCGAATAAGCGTGGAGGAGAGGAGGAGGTCTTGGGAGGACCGGAGATTATGTGAGGGAAGATATTGAGAGATTAGTGTGGAAATATACAGAGGAGAAAGATTGTGGATGGCTTTGTAGGTCAGTGTTAGTAATTTAAACTGGATACGCTAAGAAATTGGGAGCTAGTGAAGGGATTTGCAAAGAGGGGAAGCAGGAGTGTAGCGAGGAGAGAGATTAATTAGTCAGGCAGCAGAGTTAAGGATGGACTGGAGGGGTGCGAGAGTGTTAGAAGGTAGGCCACAGAGGAGTATGTTGCAGTAGTCGAGGCGGGAGATGACTAGGGCATGCACGAGCATTTTGGTAGAGTGTGGGTTGAGGAAAGGACGGATTCTGGAAATATTTTTGAGCTGGAGGCGACAGGAGGTGGCGAGAGCTTGGATGTGCGGTTTGAAAGACAGGGCAGAGTCAAGGGTTACTCCGAGGCAGCGGATTTTGGGGACAGGGGAAAGTGTGATTTTATTTATTTTGATAGATAGATCAGTGTTGTGAAATTGGATTTTGGGCTCCCCCGGTGGCCACTGGTGGAATTTAACTGGTGTGCATCATCCCCTCTGTTCACCTGTTTCCATCAGGATGTGGGAGTCGCTATTTAGCCTTGCTCCTCTGTCACTTCCATGCCGGTCAACATTGTAATCAGAAGCCTTTCTGTGCATGTTCCTGCTGCTAGACAACTCCCAGCTAAGTTGGACTTTTGTCCTCATTTGTTTTTGCATTTTGTTCCAGTTCACAGCTGTAGTTTCGTTTCTGTGTCTGGAAAGCTCTTGTGATCTGAAATTGCCACTCTGATGTTATGAGTTAATACTAGAGTCTTAAAGTAATTTCAGGATGGTGTTTGATAGGGTTTTCAGCTGACCATGAAAGTGCCCTTTCTGTCTTCCTGCTATCCAGTAAGCGGACCTCAATTTTGCTAAACCTATTTTCATACTACGTTTGTCATTTTCATCTAAAATCACCGCCAATATATGTGGGGGCCTCTGTCTGCCTTTCGGGGAAATTTCTCTAGAGGTGAGCCAGGACTATATTTTCCTCTGCCAGGATTAGTTAGTCCTCCGGCCGGCGCTGGGCGTCTAGGGATAAAACGCAGGCAACGCTACCCGGCTACTGTTAGTTGTGCGGCAGGTTTAGTTCATGGTCAGTTTAGTTTCCATCCTTCCAAGAGCTAGTTCTTATTTTTGCTGGGCTATGTTCTCTTGCCATTGAGAACCATAACAGTTTGACCGGCCACAAAGGGTTAAATTAATTGACAGAGAAAGGAGAGAAAAGAGAAGTCTGCTGAAGATTTTTTTTTTTTTTTTTTTTCCCTTCAGTTCTGAGTGTGCTTGTAATTGAATCTCTTGCAAGTCTGCCTATATTGCAGCCTTTCTCTCTCTCTCTCCTTCTAATCCTGGAATGGCTCTGTGTTCACCTGTTTAAAATGGATATTCAGAGTTTAGCTGCAGGTTTGAATAATCTCACCACGAAAGTTCAAAATTTACAAGATTTTGTTGTTCAGGTTCCTATATCTGAACCTAGAATTCCTTTGCCTGAATTTTTCTCGGGGAATAGATCTTGCTTTCAAAATTTCAAAAATAATTGCAAGTTGTTTTTGTCCCTGAAATCTCGCTCTGCTGGAGATCCTGCTCAGCAGGTCAGGATTGTGATTTCCTTGCTCCGGGGCGACCCTCAGGATTGGGCTTTTGCATTGGCTCCAGGGGATCCTGCGTTGCTCAATGTGGATGCGTTTTTTCTGGCCTTGGGGTTGCTTTATGAGGAACCTCAGTTAGAGCTTCAGGTGGAATGAGTGCGCCCTGGCGGCGAATTTCAGAGAGGGTCTCTCTGATGCCATTAAGGATGTTATGGTGGGGTTCCCTGTGCCTGCAGGTCTGAATGAGTCCATGACAATGGCTATCCAGATCGATAGGCGTCTGCGGGAGCGCAAACCTGTGCACCATTTGGCGGTGTCTACTGAGAAGACGCCAGAGAATATGCAATGTGATAGAATTCTGTCCAGAAGTGAACGGCAGAATTTTAGACGAAAAAATGGGTTGTGCTTCTATTGCGGTGATTCAACTCATGTTATATCAGCATGCTCTAAGCGTACTAAGAAGCTTGATAAGTCTGTTTCAATTGGCACTTTACAGTCTAAGTTTATTCTATCTGTGACCCTGATTTGTTCTTTATCATCTATTACCGCGGATGCCTATGTCGACTCTGGCGCCGCTTTGAGCCTTATGGATTGGTCCTTTGCCAAACGCTGTGGGTATGATTTGGAGCCTCTTGAAACTCCTATACCCCTGAAGGGGATTGACTCCACCCCATTGGCTAGCAATAAACCACAATACTGGACACAAGTAACTATGCGGATTAATCCGGATCACCAGGAGATTATTCGCTTTCTTGTGCTGTATAACCTACATGATGTGTTGGTGCTTGGATTGCCATGGCTGCAATCTCATAACCCAGTCCTTGACTGGAAAGCTATGTCTGTGTTAAGCTGGGGATGTAAGGGGACACATGGGGACGTACCTGTGGTTTCCATTTCATCATCTATTCCCTCTGAGATTCCTGATTTCTTGACTGAATATCGTGACGTTTTTGAAGAACCTAAGCTTGGTTCATTACCTCCGCACCGGGAGTGCGATTGTGCCATAGATTTGATTCCGGGTAGTAAATACCCTAAGGGTCGTTTATTTAATCTGTCTGTGCCTGAACATGCTGCTATGCGAGAATATATAAAGGAGTCCTTGGAAAAGGGACATATTCGTCCTTCGTCATCTCCCTTAGGAGCCGGTTTTTTCTTTGTGGCTAAGAAAGATGGCTCTTTGAGGCCGTGTATTGATTATCGGCTTTTGAATAAAATCACGGTTAAATATCAATATCCGTTGCCACTGCTGACTGATTTGTTTGCTCGCATAAAGGGGGCCAAGTGGTTCTCTAAGATAGATCTCCGTGGGGCGTATAATTTGGTGCGTATTAAGCAGGGGGATGAGTGGAAAACCGCATTTAATACGCCCAAGGGCCACTTTGAGTATTTGGTGATGCCTTTTGGTCTTTCAAATGCCCCTTCAGTCTTTCAGTCCTTTATGCATGACATTTTCCGTGATTATTTGGATAAATTTATGATTGTGTATCTGGATGATATTTTGATTTTTTCGGATGACTGGGACTCTCATGTCCAGCAGGTCAGGAGGGTTTTTCAGGTTTTGCGGTCTAATTCCTTGTGTGTGAAGGGTTCTAAGTGCGTTTTTGGGGTTCAAAAGATTTCCTTTTTGGGATATATTTTTTCCCCCTCTTCCATCGAGATGGATCCTGTCAAGGTTCAGGCTATTTGTGATTGGACGCAACCCTCTTCTCTTAAGAGTCTTCAGAAATTTTTGGGCTTTGCTAACTTTTATCGTCGATTTATTGCTGGTTTTTCTGATGTTGTTAAACCATTGACTGATTTGACTAAGAAGGGTGCTGATGTTGCTGATTGGTCCCCTGCTGCTGTGGAGGCCTTTCGGGAGCTTAAGCGCCGCTTTTCTTCCGCCCCTGTGTTGCGTCAGCCTGATGTTGCTCTTCCTTTTCAGGTTGAGGTCGACGCTTCTGAAATCGGAGCTGGGGCAGTTTTGTCGCAGAGAAGTTCCGATTGCTCCGTGATGAGACCTTGTGCTTTTTTCTCGCGTAAATTTTCGCCCGCCGAGCGGAATTATGATGTTGGCAATCGGGAGCTTTTGGCCATGAAGTGGGCTTTTGAGGAGTGGCGTCATTGGCTTGAGGGGGCTAGACATCAGGTGGTGGTATTGACTGACCACAAAAATCTAATTTATCTTGAGTCCGCCAGACGCCTGAATCCTAGACAGGCGCGCTGGTCGTTGTTTTTCTCTCGGTTTAATTTTGTGGTGTCCTACCTGCCGGGTTCTAAGAATGTTAAGGCGGATGCCCTTTCTAGGAGTTTTGAGCCTGACTCCCCTGGTAATTCTGAACCTACAGGTATCCTTAAGGATGGAGTGATATTGTCTGCCGTTTCTCCAGACCTGCGGCGGGCCTTGCAGGAGTTTCAGGCGGATAGACCTGATCGTTGCCCACCTGGTAGACTGTTTGTTCCTGATGATTGGACCAGTAAAGTCATTTCTGAGGTTCATTCTTCTGCGTTGGCAGGTCATCCTGGAATCTTTGGTACCAGGGATTTGGTGGCAAGGTCCTTCTGGTGGCCTTCCCTGTCTCGAGATGTGCGAGGCTTCGTGCAGTCTTGTGACGTTTGTGCTCGGGCCAAGCCTTGTTGTTCTCGGGCTAGTGGATTGTTGTTGCCCTTGCCTATCCCGAAGAGGCCCTGGACGCACATCTCGATGGATTTTATTTCGGATCTTCCTGTTTCTCAGAAGATGTCTGTCATCTGGGTGGTGTGTGACCGTTTCTCTAAGATGGTCCATTTGGTTCCCCTGCCTAAGTTGCCTTCTTATTCCGAGTTGGTTCCTCTGTTTTTTCAAAATGTGGTCCGTTTGCATGGTATTCCGGAGAATATCGTTTCTGACAGAGGTACCCAATTCGTGTCTAGATTTTGGCGAGCATTCTGTGCTAGGATGGGCATAGATTTGTCTTTCTCGTCTGCTTTCCATCCTCAGACTAATGGCCAGACCGAGCGGACGAATCAGACCTTGGAGACATATTTGAGGTGTTTTGTGTCTGCAGATCAGGATGACTGGGTTGCTTTTTTGCCTTTAGCGGAGTTTGCCCTCAATAATCGGGCCAGCTCTGCCACCTTGGTGTCTCCCTTTTTCTGTAATTCGGGGTTTCATCCTCGATTTTCTTCTGGTCAGGTGGAGTCTTCGGATTGTCCTGGAGTGGATGCTGTGGTGGAGAGGTTGCATCAGATTTGGGGGCAGGTAGTGGACAATTTGAAGTTGTCCCAGGAGAAGACTCAGCTTTTTGCCAACCGCCGGCGTCGGGTTGGTCCTCGGCTTTGTGTTGGGGACTTGGTGTGGTTGTCTTCTCGTTTTGTCCCTATGAGGGTTTCTTCTCCTAAGTTTAAGCCTCGGTTCATCGGCCCGTACAAGATATTGGAGATTCTTAACCCTGTGTCCTTCCGTTTGGACCTCCCTGCATCTTTTTCTATTCATAATGTTTTTCATCGGTCATTATTGCGCAGGTATGAGGTACCGGTTGTGCCTTCCGTTGAGCCTCCTGCTCCGGTGTTGGTTGAGGGCGAGTTGGAGTACGTTGTGGAAAAAATCTTGGACTCCCGTGTTTCCAGACGGAAACTCCAGTATCTGGTCAAATGGAAGGGATACGGTCAGGAGGATAATTCTTGGGTGACTGCCTCTGATGTTCATGCCTCCGATCTGGTCCGTGCCTTTCATAGGGCTCATCCTGATCGCCCTGGTGGATCTGGTGAGGGTTCGGTGCCCCCTCCTTGAGGGGGGGGTACTGTTGTGAAATTGGATTTTGGGCTCCCCCGGTGGCCACTGGTGGAATTTAACTGGTGTGCATCATCCCCTCTGTTCACCTGTTTCCATCAGGATGTGGGAGTCGCTATTTAGCCTTGCTCCTCTGTCACTTCCATGCCGGTCAACATTGTAATCAGAAGCCTTTCTGTGCATGTTCCTGCTGCTAGACAACTCCCAGCTAAGTTGGACTTTTGTCCTCGTTTGTTTTTGCATTTTGTTCCAGTTCACAGCTGTAGTTTCGTTTCTGTGTCTGGAAAGCTCTTGTGATCTGAAATTGCCACTCTGATGTTATGAGTTAATACTAGAGTCTTAAAGTAATTTCAGGATGGTGTTTGATAGGGTTTTCAGCTGACCATGAAAGTGCCCTTTCTGTCTTCCTGCTATCCAGTAAGCGGACCTCAATTTTGCTAAACCTATTTTCATACTACATTTGTCATTTTCATCTAAAATCACCGCCAATATATGTGGGGGCCTCTGTCTGCCTTTCGGGGAAATTTCTCTAGAGGTGAGCCAGGACTATATTTTCCTCTGCCAGGATTAGTTAGTCCTCCGGCCGGCGCTGGGCGTCTAGGGATAAAACGCAGGCAACGCTACCCGGCTACTGTTAGTTGTGCGGCAGGTTTAGTTCATGGTCAGTTTAGTTTCCATCCTTCCAAGAGCTAGTTCTTATTTTTGCTGGGCTATGTTCTCTTGCCATTGAGAACCATAACAGATCAGGTAGGGAAGATATGCGAGATGGAGGAAAGATAATTAGTTCAGATTTGTCCACATTGAGCTTGAGGAAGCTACTATAATTACTACTATACTAGTATAATTGCAATGTTTTGGAACAAACTGCCTATGAAAACAGTATCTTTAAAAAAAAATAAACACTCAAAATGCATGTTCCAAATTATTATGCACAGCAGAGTTTTCAACTTTTTTTTATTATTTTGAACAAAAAAATGGTCAATTGTGAAGTTATAAGCATTATCAGCTTAGTTATTACAAAATGAAATCAAACAGTTTTCAAGTGAAAACTTTATTCTAGGTGATGTTACATTTGCACATAGGACCCCTTGTTCGAAAGAAGCTTCTGAACTCACTCGTCCATTGAATTTGTCAGTTTTTGGATGGTTTCTGCTTCAATTGTTTTGCATGTGGACAGAATACCCTCCCAGAGCTGTTGCTTAGATGTGAACTGCCTCCCGCCATCATAGACACTCCTTTTGATGATGCTCCAGAGGTTCTCAATGGGGTTGAGGTCAGGGGAAGATGGTGGCCACACCATAAGTTTGTCCTCTTTTATGCCCATAGCAGCCAGAGATGCAGATGTGTTTTTTGCAGCATGAGACGGTGCATTATCATGCATAAAAATGATCTTGCTGCGGAAAGCACGGTTCTTCCTTTTGAACCATGGCAGGAAGTGTTGTTTTAGAAACTCCACATAGATTATGGAGTTCATCTTTACCTCTTCAGGGATCATAAAGGGGCCGACAATCTCTCTCCCCATGATTCCAGACCAATACATTACTCCACCTCCTCCTTGTTGGCGCCTTAGCTGTGTTTTCATGGGGTGTCCATCAACCAGCCATCCTCCACTCCATCCATCTGGACCATCGAGTGTTGCACGGCACTTATCGGTGAACAAAACAGTTTGGAAGTCAGTCTTCATGTATCGTTTGGCCCACTGGAGCCGTTTCTGCTTGTGTGCAGTGGATAGAGGTGGTCGACAGGATGGCTTACGCACAGCTGCAAACCTCTGAAGGACCCTGCATCTTGTTGTTCTGGGGACGTTGGAGGCACCAGCAGCTTCAAAAACTTGTCTGCTGCTATGACAAGGCATTTTTGCAGCTGCTCTTTTAACCTTATGCAATTGCCTGTTGGAAAGAGTCCTCAATTTTTCCTTAGCAGCACGCACACGTGTGTGCTGGGAATCAGCTACATACTTCTTGATTGTGCAATGATAACGATGAAGTGTCTTGGCAATGTTGATTGTAGTCATGCCTTGACCTAAATGCTCCACAATTTGTTGCTTCTCAGCAGCCGACACATCCTTTTTCTTTCCCATTTTGGCAAAAAATGTAGGCTGCTTAATAATGTGGAACAGCCTTCTTAAGTAATCTTGCCTTTATTTGGACACACCTGCCAAACTAATTTGCACAGGTATCTGCAATTGCTTTCAGTGATATAAAGAGCCCTGACACACATCACCATCAATGTGTTTAAATGACATACAAAAAAATTCTAACCTTATCACTCCTAAACTCTTTGTGCATAATAATTTGGAACACAGTGTACATGTGTATTGCAGGTAAATACCAAACCCCTATAATAAAAGATAAAGCCACTGATGAATTGAACTTTTTATATCCAATTCCCCGCATGGGCACAGGTGGTTATAATTGTTTAGCACTGTGCATTGTTGTCTTCATTGGCTTTATAGTGAGTAGTGTTGAGCATTCCGATACCGCAAGTATCGGGTATCGGCCGACACTTGCGGGTATCGGAATTCCGATACCGAGATCCGATACTTTTGTGATATCGGGAATCGGTATCGGGATTAATAGCAATGTGTAAAATAAAGAATTAAAATAAAAAATATTGCTATACTCACCTCTCCGACGCAGCCTGCACCTCACCGAGGGAACCGGCAGCCTTCTTTGCTTAAAATGCGCGCGTTTACTGCCTTCCGTGACTTCACGGCTTCTGATTGGTCGCGTGACGGCGACGCGACCAATCACAACAAGCCGTGACGTAATTTCAGGTCCTGAATGCCTAATTCTAGGCATTCAGGATTTGAAAATTACGTCACGGCTTGTGATTGGTCGCGTGCCGCCCATGTGACCGCGACGCGACCAATCACAAGCCGTGACGTAATTTTCAAATCCTGAATGCCTAGAATTAGGCATTCAGGACCTGAAAATTACGTCACGGCTTGTTGTGATTGGTCGCGTCGCGGTCACATGGGCGGCACGCGACCAATCACAAGCCGTGACGTAATTTTCAAATCCTGAATGCCTAGAATTAGGCATTCAGAAGCTGAAATTACGTCACGGCTTGTTGTGATTGGTCGCGTCGCCGTCACATGGGCGGCACGCGACCAATCAGAAGCCGTGACGTCACGGAAGGCAGTAAACGCACGCATTTTAAGCAAAGAAGGCTGCCGGTTCCCTCGGTAAGGTGCAGGCTGCGTCGGAGAGGTGAGTATAGCAATATTTTTTATTTTAATTCTTTATTTTACACAGTAATATGGATCCCAGGGCCTGAAGGAGAGTTTCCTCTCCTTCAGACCCTGGGAACCATCAGGGATACCGTCCGATACTTGAGTCCCATTGACTTGTATTGGTATCGGGTATCGGTATCGGATTAGATCCGATACTTTGCCGGTATCGGCCGATACTTTCCGATACTGATACTTTCAAGTATCGGATGGTATCGCTCAACACTAATAGTGAGTACTGTGTACGTGATGCCAGAGAGAGATCGGGGCAGCACCCTGCCAGAGAAGCAGCGCGCCAGTGGTTGTCGGCGCTTCAGTCTTGGCAGGAGCAGGCAGCACGCAGCATAGTGAGAAGAGTGCAGCGCGCCCAGTAGCTGACAGAGATCGAGGTGCCTTGTGCTTCATGACCGTGAGAATAGCGCACGTGCCGCAAAGAAAGAACCGAGTACTGGATAGACTTGTGTATCCCACCGTACCAGCATATACTTTCTCGCTCACGGGAGACCCTGATTTTGCCAGTTTATATTTGCTGATCCTCGTTGGGCTCATACAGTACAATGGCCTGCACCCTTATCAGCTACTGTATCATATGGACTAGGCTCAGCGGAAGGTACCAGGGACCCACCGCTGCCACCAGAAGATGAGGCATTGTTGCCCACAGGACCTTCCTGGAAAAGACACCGTGCCAGCCATTGACGGCGCTATTGAGTTCCCAGCAGGAGTGACAGTTTGAGGAACTCCTGACACAATTACTTCACAGGAATTGCCGTTTACTGATCCTTTCTTTTAAAACTCTGCATAGCCTTGGCAAACTGAACCGTTTATTCCCCTGTTTAACCCATTGCCTCCCTGCGTGGAGTATTTTCCTATTATTAAACTTGTTAACCCTTGTTCTGCCTCCGGTCCGTTACTGGATCCCGCAACCTGCTCACACTTGGTGTAGTCTTCAGGATGCATTCTACAGGCGCAGAGGTGGCAGACCAAGTGGTTAGGGGTGCTCCAAGGGCTAGTATACTGCTGGGGACATTATTTAGCAACCTCCATAAGTTTACAGAGAGCAACATTCTACTATGGAGTTGGACTGAGCGAGTAAGGGGTATGTTGAGGATGTACCCTATGACCCCTGTAAAGGAGGCAGAGATTGCCCTGATGGCCCTGGATGGAGAGGCAAGAGGCAATAAGGTTATTTGGGTTGTCACTGACCATTTTTCTAAAATGGTGCATTTGGTTCCTCTTCCGTGCATACCATCTGCACGGGCTTTGGCAGTAATGTTCATCAAGCACATTATCCGCCTTCATGGGATGCCTGACAAGATTGTCAGTGACTGGGGTCCCTAGTTCGCATCTCGGTTCTGGAGGGAGCTCTGTCGCCTGCTCAGCATTGAGCTCAATCTGTCTTCTGCATACCATTCTGAGACTAATGGGCTGGTGGAGAGGACTCTGGTTACTTATTTATGGCATTTTATGTCCACCAGGAGTGACAACTGGGCATCCCTGCTGCCATGGGTGGAATTTGCCTTAAATAATGCCATCTCTGATTCCACAGGGCAGACTCCTTTTCTACTAATTTACGGTCAGCATCCACGTATTCCTGTGCCCATGCCCATCTCATCTTCCAAACCAAGGGTGGCGAACTTTGCAGTGAAGGCTCGTGATATCTGGGACCGCACGCAAGATGCAATTAAACTTTCTAAGGAGAGAATGAGGGCTTCTGCCGACGTGCATCACCATCCTGCTCCAGTTTTTGCTCCTGTTGATTTAATATGGCTGTCAGCTCGTAACATCAGGCTGCGTGAAGCTTCCACTAAATTTGCTCCTCGCTACCTAGGACCTTTCAAGGTCCTTGAGCACGTGAATACTGTAGTCTCTCATCCCAGTCTTCCACCACTTTTGAACATCACTAACACCTTTTATGTGTCTGTTAAAACCTGTGTTTATGACTCGGTTTTCTGGGACTCCTGCGAGGAGTATCTCACAGAATGCCTGCTCTCCTTTTCCAGTTGGAATAATACTACTCAGACATCATTGGGTGATGGTAAAACAGAGTGGTAATACTTTATTGAACCACCAACAGACAATAATATATAGAACAATCCAAGCAAAATACCCCAGATGGTGCAAAATAAGAGCATCTCACCTTTCTGCTGGCTCGCCCAGGATTAGAGAAGCTGTGACTTCAGGGCTTCCGGGCCTGACTACCATGCTTTTGGCATGCATCCACAGAAAGGAGGTATCGACAAGCTCGTGACTACGAGGGTCACAATCTGACTTCTCCAAATGTATATCCATTGTGCCAGGTGACTGAATGGTCCCAATCTGGTTTCCCCAAAAGTCTCCATAAGGCAAAGTGGCCCAAGGGTCACAATCCAGGCTACCCTAAATGTATCCATAGGTTCCAAGTGAGCAGAGGGTAACAACCTGGATTCTCCAAACGCCTCAAAGGAGACAGGTGACAGGATGGTCCTAACTTAGCTACTCCAAACTTATCCATGGGGGTAAAATGACTGGAGGGTTCCCCAAAAGTATCCATGGGGCAAAATGACCCAAGGGTCACAATCTAGGCTACCTTAAATGTATCCATAGGTTCCATGTGAGCAGAGGGTAACAATCTGGCTTCTCCAAACGTATCCATTGTGCCAGGTGACTGAATGATCCCAATCTGGTTTCTCCAAAAATCTCCATGGGGCCAGGAGACTGGTGAGTCACAATCCTTGCTTCCCCAAACATATCCATGGGTTCCAGGAGACCAGAGGGTCAAAACCTGGATTCTCAGAATATCTCCATAGAGCCAGGTGACAGGATGGTCCCAACCTGGCTTCTCCAAATGTATCCATTGGGTCAATTACAGTCAATGGAGAGAATCTGTATTCTTTCAGCTAGGACCGTGGTCCTTAAACTGGCATCCTGTAGAAAGTCAAATCTGTGTCCCTCTTGATGGAGCCATGTTGCCCTGCCTGTGGTTTTTGTAAAGTGTCTCAATTTCTCTAGAAGGATAGAAAATCTCTTTTTATACCCACAGCTGTGGTTCAGGTCATCATCCACAGGTCAGGGGGGGAGATTAAATGAGTTTAACTCTTATTGTTTGAGTTTTTAATAAATCTGCATAGTTCATCCTTCTCTGTTTTGCAGGTCAATAGCTAGCTGGCCTGGTACAATGTGTAGTCAATATATTGATAAACATCTATTCTTCAATTACCTGGTGCCCCTGTCCCTCAAAGATAGCAGACAATTAATAATTGCAGTAAACAGCAACTATAAACTCAACATCCAGGCTCATATGAACAATAGTCAGTGTTTCTTGACCAACCAAAAAACACACATAACATAAAAGGCATGAATTCAAATGTCAATATAAAGAAAATGGCCTATGTCTCTTGGCCTACTACAAATAGATGTCATAATAATTAAGATTAAATGCTGTGTCATCACAATAACTCTTGGGCCTCTCACAAAGTGGACAAACAGTGTGTCCAGAGTTTTCGTATGTGAATGAAGAGAACATGTGATAATATGCCATTTGGTATACCTATGGTTTGGTGAAAGTCAAGACATCATTCCAGTTAATTACTTTTATAAAGTAAAAACATCAGGATATAACAAGAAAGGTAAATATAAAATAGACTATTCCAGTCAATCATTTGTGTTGACCTCAAAATGGTATGGTTACTTCTTTGCATGTGGGACAGCAGAGCTCGTGAGAAGAATTGGGTGGAGAGGATTTGGCCTGCAAGATCTGACCTCAAACTTGGTGATCCAAACATTCTAGATGAGCCATAGATGAGACAAAAAGAACATTATATTCCCACCTCTGCACATGAAACTGGGTCTCATGAAGCAATTTGTTAAAGCTTTTCCAACTGAAGAAGACTGTTTCATGTGCCTAATTTGACATTTCCTAGCCTGCCATTTGAAAAAATAAATGCCAGTGTGTTTGATGGTTCACAGATTCGGCAGCTTATCAAAAATGAATATTTCATTGGGACAATGTCAGAGCTCTAAAAGAATGACTGCTTATTATTCAAAGAACTTTTCAAGGACTTTCTTGGAAATAAACGTGCAAACAATTACATGGAAATTGTGCAGAAACTCTTGGAGAGCTGCAAATTACTTGGTTGCAACATGAGCATTAAGGTGCATTTTCTGCATAGCCATCTTGCTTAAGTCCTTGAAAACTTTGGTGCAGTCAATAAGGACCAAGGTGAACAATTCCACCTAGATTTGAAGGTCATGGAGGGACAATATCAGGGTAGATTGGATGTACATATGATGGCTATGACTATTTTGGAGCATCAGGTGAGATTGTCAACACATTGAACACTACAAGAAATGCTGCAAGCGTAAATTATTACCTTACTTGCTAGTTAACTTTACTACTTGCATACAATTTGACTTACTGTAACAATATATCCTTTGTATGAACAAAATAGCTGTAAAAAAAAACATTGCGCTCAGGATATTTTGGGGATTTTAATTCCATTGTATGTACATTTTGCATGGTTTTGGAGAAAAAGGAGGGTATCCTCTAGCTTATAAAGTTGTGAAAAACAGTTAAAAAATCAGGGTAATTTTTATTCAGAAGCCAAAAGTTCGTCAAAAACAAATGTCAGATCTAATTCAAAGTACATTTGACTCTCCGGTGATATTCAGTATTATTGTTTTTGCCTATTTTTTAATCGGTGCTAGTACTTCTGGAGTTCATTGTGTGCCAATGACAGCATTTTGAATGTCCAAATTATTTTAAATGCATAAAATATCAAAAGGTATAAAAGAAAAATTAAAGACACATCAAATGTATTGTTTGAAACTGCTCCAGGAAATAGATTGTGTTCAAACAAGGTCTGTTCTCTGGAAGTAGGAGAATGCTACTGTTTCAAGTTCTTTGTTCTGTATTGAATTTGACAGGACAAAGAAATTATATTTATATCCACAGTTGAATATTCTTCTCAATGCATTGTGCGAACAAGTAACACTTTCAGTTGGGTCATTAGCATCTAAGCTACAAGACGAGTATTCAATGTTTTAAAATAACTATTTTAACACCAAAAGAAGAAATTCTGGGACATTTTAAAAATGTTACCCTAAGGACTAGCATTAACCATTAAAAAACAAAGAGACACAATACTGGACTTTTTTTTTTACATTAATGCATTTTTGTTAAAATAATTTTTGCAATTGAGTTTGAGTAAACATTTTGCATTGTTTGTCATTTACTGGCTTCAGAATGGGTAAAGTGAATCTGCTAGTAGGATCAAATCTCCTAAGCTGTTTATATGGGCATGAAGGTCATAGACATCTAAATAAAATGATACCTTAATATCTGAGATTCAGTGTTTTAATCCAGAGAAATCTATATTTTTCTTGCATGTAAATGACGTTTTTCAGGCTATGGGGAGGATGTTAATATATAAAAAAGACCAAGACAAAGGATGTATATCAATTGCATACTCCCTGTAGGGTAGGGGAAAACTCTCTAAATGGATGAAACCTACAAAAAGTTGGAGCACTGTGCCCCAGGAGACACTAACACTGAAGTAACAGCCATAATAATAATAAAAGGTATACACTTTATTGAACAATATTTAAAACAAGATGGTAGAGAAGTAATAATGGGTAGATGATGAGGACACAAAGAGAAGCAGAGAGTGGCCATTACACATCATACTGGTAACTTCAACTTTCATTTATAATAAGCTCATGAGGCAGAGTTATCTTCCAGGCAGCATCCACCCAAGTGCCTGAAAGAGGTTATTCACATAAAGTGATAAAAAATGATCAGCCACAAAGCATCTGATCTGATGTATATAGGTAGGACTTTTATAAGCGGTCTGTAATGTGTATGCCCATATTAATTGTTTAGATAGGTCAAATGTGGTGACAGATTCTATATAACCCCTTCCCGACATGCACCGTACTAGAACTGCTCTGCAGGAGGTGCTTCCTGCAAACCGCAGTACCGCTAGTACAGTGGCACGATCGCACAACCTCACGCTCAGCACCGCGATGATCGCTTGCGGGTGTCAGCTGTATGTGACAGCTGACACCCCGCAGCAATGCCCTCGATCGGTGCTGGTGCTTGAAAGTTGAGCTGAACTTTGAGGTCTTAAATCAGATGAGAGGAACTCAAAATATATTTCCATGTGCACTGCTAGGAAAAGTGGATCTTAAATTCAAATTTGTAGATCTCCGATCATTTATCTCTCAAGAAGGACTCCCATTAAGCTTTTTTTATTCATTAAATGTGTGTATATGTGGATGGTGTGTAGTGTGAATGCATGAATATACTCATCTATCTCTGCTTTCTCCCGTGCCCAGCACCATTCTTCTCTGCTTCTTATTGACTTCACCTCAATTGCGACTAGTTGACTCACTCCATGTATGAACGAGAATCTCTTTCACAATGTAAGCCTATGGATCCTCTTTCCAATGCTCCATAGGCTTACATTGTAAAAGCCACTTCCAGGTCATGCAGAGCACAGCGTGACCTGGGAGTCTGTAGAGCCATGACATCACTCAGAATTAAAGAAGAAAGAAGCTGGAATCCGGAGAGAGCAGAGTAGGTGAGTATATTAATATACTCACACTACACTACCTGCATATCTATAATATAACGCTAGGAGCGTCACTCTGTCCGAAGCCTTTATAGACTGCGCAGGCGCGACGCTTCTAGCGTTACATTATAGTGTCAGGAAAAAAAAAATGGCGCCGGAAGGCGCGGACTGCCGGGAGCAGGGGGTCGGGAGCAGGGGGACATCGTCCACATATTTCCGCCCTGATTATGCTGTGGCACTTCATGCCACAGCAATTTATTACGTACGCCATTCCTTTCCGCCGCCATAGCAAGTTGTTTACGCCATTCCTTCCCGGTGCCATTGTCTTGCTCCTCCTGGTGCCGGAATCGGCGCCTGCGCAGTCCGTGCTTTCCGGCGCCATTTTATTGAAGACACATTGCAGTGTGTCTTCAAGAAAATGTCACCGGAAAGCGGGGACTGCGCAGGCGCCGATTCCGGCACCAGGAGGACACAGAAAATGGCGGCGGAAATGAATCAGGTAGCGCAAGTAACAAATTGCTGTGCCATGAGGCTGTGGCATGACACAGCCACCCGCACTCTCAGCACCACCATGAACAGCCGCCCGCACTCTCAGCACCACCATGCACAGCCGCCCGCACTCTCAGCACCACCACGCACAGCCGCCCGCACTCACCAGAGCCACGCACAGCCGCCCGCACTCACCAGAGCCACGCACAGCCGCCCGCACTCACCACAGCCACGCACAGCCGCGCGCACTCAGCAGAGCCACGCACAGCCGCCCGCACTCAGCAGAGCCACGCACAGCCGCCCGCACTCAGCAGAGCCACGCACAGCCGCCCGCACTCAGCAGAGCCACACACAGCCGCCCGCACTCAGCAGAGCCACGCACAGCCGCCCGCACTCAGCAGAGCCACGCACAGCCGCAAGCACTCAACAGAGCCACGCACAGCCGCCCGCACTCAGCAGAGCCACGCACAGCCGCCCACACTCAGCAGAGCCACGCACAGCCGCCCGTACTCAGCAGAGCCACGCACAGCCGCCCACACTCAGCAGAGCCACACACAGCTGCCCGCACTCAGCAGAGCCACGCACAGCTGCCCGCACTCAGCAGAGCCACGCACAGCCGCCCGCACTCAGCAGAGCCACGCACAGCCGCCCGCACTCAGCACAGCCACGCACAGCCGCCCGCACTCAGCACCGCCATGCACAGCCGCCCGCACTCAGCACCGCCATACACAGCCGCCCGCACTCAGCACCGCCACGCACAGCCACCCGCACTCAGCACAGCCGCCCGCACTCAGCACAGCCGCACTCGGGCAGTAGAGCCGGAGAGAGAAAGATGGGAGCAACATATGGCAGAAAGGAAACAGGAACAGGCAGAATGGGGGCGCGGGATGGGAGCAGCACATGACAGAATGATTGCGCACGATGGGAGCAGCACATGACAGAATGGGGGCGCACACATGACAGGATGGGGCGCAGGATGGGAGCACATGACAGGATGGGGACGCAGGATGGAGCAGCACATGACAGGATGGGGACGCAGGATGGAGCAGCACATGACAGGATGGGGGCGCAGGATGGAGCAGCACATGACAGGATGGGGCGCAGGATGGGAGCACATGACAGGATGGGGATTGTTGTGGATTCTGTTTGTGGGCTCCCTCTGGTGGTTACTGCTGGTACTGGGTGACTTTGGTGGGTTGCGGCCTTTGGTTTCCACCTGTCCATCAGAGGCTGGGTGGTTCCTATTTTACCTGGCCTTTCTGTCATTCCCTTGCCGGCTATCAATGTATTCAGATGTGCTCTGTTTGGTTCCTGCCTACCTGCTCCCAGATCTTTCAGGATAAGCTAAGTGCTGATTTTCAGTTGTTGGTTTTTTGTCCAGCTTGCTTATTATGTCTCTATGCTAGCTGGTAGCTCTAGTGGACTGAGGTTCTCCCCATGTGCCATGAGTTGGCACATGGGTTCTTGTAATCTCAGGATGGTTTTTTGATTAGGGTTTTTTGCTGACCGCTCAGACCCCTTTTGTATCGTTCTGCTTTCTAGTTTACAGCGGGCCTCAATTTGCTGAACCTATATATATCATCTCTATGTGTGTGCCTTCCTCTCATTTCACCGTCAATACATGTGGGGGGCAACTATACCTTTTGGGGTTCATTCCTCTGGAGGCAAGTGAGGTCTTTATTTTCTCTGCAGTACTAGTTAGCTCTTAGGCTGGTGTGTGGCGTCTAGAACCAACGTAGGCACGCTCCCTGGCTATCTCTAGTTGCGTTTGTCAGGCGTAGGGCAGCGGTCAGCCCAGGTTCCATCACCCTAGAGCTCGTCCGATATTTTGTATTACTTTGCTTGTCCCTTGCTATCCCTAGCCATTGGGATTCATGACAGTATAGCCGGCCCACAAAGTGTTAATTGTTTGGGCTGAAGCAGGAGAAAAAGAAGTGTTTAAGGGAAATTTTTTTTTTTTTTTCCCTTCAGAGTTTTGCTGCCTAGCCCTTAATTGCTGTCTAGCTGCTTCTTACCTCCTCTTAACCCTTGAATGGCTCTGATATTAGCTGTTTAACATGGATGTCCAGAGTTTGGCTTCCAGCCTGAGTAATCTCGCGGCAAAAGTTCAAAACATACAGGATTTTGTTGTTTACACTCCCATGTCTGAACCTAGAATTCTTATTCCAGAGTTCTTTTCTGGAGATAGATCTACCTTCCTGAATTTCAGGAACAATTGTAAATTGTTTCTTTCTTTAAAATCTCGCTCCTCTGGAGACCCTGCTCAACAGGTCAAGATTGTAATATCTTTCCTGCGGGGCGACCCTCAGAATTGGGCATTTGCATTGGCACCAGGGGATCCTGCATTGCTCAATGTGGATGCGTTTTTTCTGGCATTGGGATTGCTCTATGAGGAACCCAACCTGGAGATTCAGGCTGAAAAGGCTTTATTAGCCCTCTCTCAGGGGCATGATGAAGCGGAAATATATTGTCAAAAATTTCGGAAATGGTCGGTGCTTACTCAGTGGAATGAGTGCGCCCTGGCTGCAAACTTCAGAAATGGTCTTTCCGAGGCCATTAAGGATATTATGGTGGGGTTCCCTACGCCTACAGGTCTGAATGAGTCGATGGCTATGGCCATTCAGATTGATCGGCGTTTACGGGAGCGCAAACCCGTGCATCACTTGGCGGTGTCTTCTGAACAGGCACCTGAGACTATGCAATGTGATAGAATTCAGTCCAGAAGTGAACGGCAAAATTATAGGCGGAAAAATGGATTGTGTTTTTATTGTGGTGATTCAGCTCATGTTATATCAGCATGCTCTAAACGCACAAAAAGGGTTGATAAATCTTTTGCCATTGGTACTCTGCAGCCTAAGTTCATTTTGTCTGTGACTCTGATTTTTTCACTGTCTTCCATTTCCGTCGATGCCTATGTGGATTCAGGCGCTGCCCTGAGTCTTATGGATTGGTCATTTGCTAAACACTGCGGTTTTAGTCTGGAGCCTCTGGAAGTTCCTATCCCTCTGAAGGGAATTGACTCTACACCATTGGCTATGAATAAGCCGCAGTATTGGACACAAGTGACCATGCGCATGACTCCCGTTCATCAGGAGGTGATTCGCTTCCTTGTACTGTATAATTTACATGATGTACTAGTGCTTGGTCTGCCATGGTTACAAACTCATAATCCTGTCCTGGACTGGAAAACAATGTCTGTGTTAAGCTGGGGATGTCAGGGGGTTCATGATGATGCACCTCCGATTTCAATCGCTTCATCTACTCCTTCTGAGATCCCTGCGTTTTTGTCTGACTATAGGGATGTTTTTGAGGAGCCTAAGCTCAATTCGCTCCCTCCTCATAGAGATTGTGACTGTGCTATAGAATTGATTCCTGGCAGTAGGTTCCCTAAGGGTCGTTTATTTAATCTGTCATTGCCAGAGCATACTGCTATGCGGAATTATATTAAGGAGTCCTTGGAAAAGGGACATATTCGTCCATCTTCGTCCCCTCTGGGAGCAGGGTTTTTTTTGTGGCAAAAAAAGATGGTTCCCTGAGGCCTTGTATAGATTATCGCCTTCTGAATAAGATTACAGTCAAATATCAGTATCCACTGCCATTATTGACTGATTTGTTTGCTCGCATTAAGGGGGCGAGGTGGTTCACTAAGATAGATCTTCGCGGTGCGTATAATCTGGTGCGGATAAAACAGGGTGACGAGTGGAAAACCGCATTTAATACGCCTGAGGGCTATTTTGAGTATTTGGTAATGCCTTTTGGACTCTCCAATGCTCCCTCAGTCTTTCAGTCCTTTATGCACAATATTTTCCGTGAATATCTGGATAAGTTTATGATTGTGTATTTGGATGATATTTTGGTGTTTTCTGATGACTGGGAGTCTCATGTTTTACAGGTCAGGAAGGTGTTTCAGGTTCTGCGGGCCAATTCTCTGTTTGTGAAGGGCTCAAAGTGTCTCTTCGGAGTCCAGAAGATTTCTTTTTTGGGGTACATTTTTTCTCCTTCTACTATTGAGATGGATCCCGTCAAGGTTCAGGCGATTTGTGACTGGACACAACCTACATCTGTTAAGAGCCTTCAGAAGTTCTTGGGGTTTGCTAATTTTTATCGTCGGTTCATTGCTAATTTTTCCAGTATTGTTAAACCTTTGACTGATTTGACTAAAAAGGGTGCTGATGTTGCTGATTGGTCTCCTGCGGCCGTGGAGGCCTTTCGGGAACTTAAGCGCCGGTTTTCTTCTGCTCCTGTGTTGTGTCAACCAGATGTTTCACTTCCTTTTCAGGTTGAGGTTGATGCTTCCGAGATTGGAGCGGGGGCGGTTTTGTCACAGAGAAGTTCTAATGGCTCGGTGATGAAGCCATGTGCATTCTTCTCTAGAAAATTCTCGCCCGCCGAGCGCAATTATGATGTGAGTAATCGGGAGCTTTTGGCCATGAAGTGGGCATTTGAGGAGTGGCGTCATTGGCTTGAGGGTGCTAAAAATCGTGTGGTGGTCTTGACTGATCACAAGAATCTCATTTACCTTGAGTCTGCCAGGCGTTTGAATCCTAGACAGGCTCGTTGGTCGTTGTTTTTTTCTCGTTTCAATTTCGTGGTTTCATACCTGCCAGGTTCAAAGAATGTGAAGGCAGATGCTCTTTCCAGGAGTTTTGTGCCTGACTCTCCTGGAGACTCTGGGCCTACTGGTATCCTTAGGGATGGGGTAATATTGTCCGCCGTATCCCCAGACTTGCGACGTGCATTGCAGGAGTTTCAGGTGGATAAACCGGATCGTTGTCCGCCAGAAAGACTGTTTGTTCCGGATGATTGGACCAGCAGAGTCATCTCCGAGGTCCATTCTTCTGTGTTGGCTGGTCATCCTGGAATATTTGGTACTAGAGACTTGGTGGCCAGGTCTTTTTGGTGGCCTTCCTTGTCTAGGGATGTGCGTACCTTTGTGCAGTCTTGTGAAGTGTGTGCTCGAGCTAAGCCTTGCTGTTCTCGGGCCAGTGGGTTGTTGTTATCCTTGCCCATCCCGAAGAGGCCTTGGACGCACATTTCCATGGATTTTATTTCTGATCTCCCGGTTTCACAGAAAATGTCCGTTATCTGGGTTGTGTGTGACCGCTTTTCTAAGATGGTTCATTTGGTGCCCTTGCCTAAGTTGCCTTCCTCCTCTGAGTTGGTCCCTTTATTTTTTCAGAACGTGGTTCGTTTGCATGGGATTCCGGAGAATATCGTTTCTGACAGGGGATCCCAGTTTGTGTCTAGATTTTGGCGGACGTTTTGTGCCAAGATGGGCATTGATTTGTCTTTCTCGTCTGCATTCCATCCTCAGACGAATGGCCAGACGGAGCGAACTAATCAGACCTTGGAAACTTATTTGAGGTGTTTTGTTTCTGCTGATCAAGATGACTGGGTTGCTTTTTTGCCACTGGCCGAATTTGCTCTTAATAATCGGGCTAGTTCTGCCACGTTGGTCTCTCCTTTTTTTTGTAATTCGGGGTTTCATCCTCGTTTTTCCTCTGGTCAGGTGGAGTCTTCGGATTGTCCTGGAGTGGACGTGGTGGTGGACAGGCTACATCAGATTTGGAATCAGGTGGTGGACAATTTGAAGTTATCTCAGGAGAAGACTCAGCAGTTTGCTAATCGCCGTCGCCGCGTGGGTCCCCGACTTCTTGTTGGGGATTTGGTGTGGTTGTCTTCTCGTTTTGTCCCTATGAAGGTCTCTTCTCCTAAGTTCAAGCCTCGGTTCATCGGTCCTTATAGGATCTCGGAGATTCTTAACCCTGTATCTTTTCGTTTGGATCTCCCAGCATCGTTTGCTATTCATAATGTGTTCCATCGGTCGTTGTTGCGGAGGTATGAGGTGCCCGTTGTTCCTTCGGTTGAGCCTCCTGCTCCGGTGCTGGTGGAGGGAGAATTGGAGTATGTTGTTGAGAAGATCTTGGATTCTCGTGTTTCCAGACGCAAACTCCAGTATTTGGTTAAGTGGAAGGGTTATGGTCAGGAGGATAATTCCTGGGTGGTCGCCTCCGATGTTCATGCGACTGATTTGGTCCGCGCCTTCCATAGAGCTCACCCTGATCGCCCTGGGGGTTCTCGTGAGGGTTCGGTGACCCCTCCTCAAGGGGGGGGTACTGTTGTGGATTCTGTTTGTGGGCTCCCTCTGGTGGTTACTGCTGGTACTGGGTGACTTTGGTGGGTTGCGGCCTTTGGTTTCCACCTGTCCATCAGAGGCTGGGTGGTTCCTATTTTACCTGGCCTTTCTGTCATTCCCTTGCCGGCTATCAATGTATTCAGATGTGCTCTGTTTGGTTCCTGCCTACCTGCTCCCAGATCTTTCAGGATAAGCTAAGTGCTGATTTTCAGTTGTTGGTTTTTTGTCCAGCTTGCTTATTATGTCTCTATGCTAGCTGGTAGCTCTAGTGGACTGAGGTTCTCCCCATGTGCCATGAGTTGGCACATGGGTTCTTGTAATCTCAGGATGGTTTTTTGATTAGGGTTTTTTGCTGACCGCTCAGACCCCTTTTGTATCGTTCTGCTTTCTAGTTTACAGCAGGCCTCAATTTGCTGAACCTATATATATCATCTCTATGTGTGTGCCTTCCTCTCATTTCACCGTCAATACATGTGGGGGGCAACTATACCTTTTGGGGTTCATTCCTCTGGAGGCAAGTGAGGTCTTTATTTTCTCTGCAGTACTAGTTAGCTCTTAGGCTGGTGCGTGGCGTCTAGAACCAACATAGGCACGCTCCCTGGCTATCTCTAGTTGCGTTTGTCAGGCGTAGGGCAGCGGTCAGCCCAGGTTCCATCACCCTAGAGCTCGTCCGATATTTTGTATTACTTTGCTTGTCCCTTGCTATCCCTAGCCATTGGGATTCATGACAGGGGATGCAGGATGGAGCAGCACATGACAGGATGGGGACGCAGGATGGAGCAGCACATGACAGGATGGGAGAGCAAGATGGGAGCAGCACATACCAGGATGGAGACCATATACCAATATAAATGCTCGCCACCCGGGCGTAGAACGGGTTCAATAGCTAGTACAGTATATGTTAGGATATGAAAAAGTCAAACAGCTGCACTCTCAGTTTGTGATGCTAATGAATATTTAATAAGTAGAATAGTGACACCATATACAACGATTTTTCATGTAGAGGGCACAGAATCAAGAAGCGTGACGTTTCGACTTTTTGGAGAGTCTTTTTCAAAAAACGCTGAAAAATAATTGAATACAAATCAATCATATGGTATATACAAAGTGATAAAATAGGATAACTGGACATAAAAAATATATACATAATATATAAAACACAGGCATTGAGAGAATATGTCGTACAATTGCAATTATGAAATTATTACAGGCAAGCAAAAAACAAAAATAATAGACAAAACTAATGTGGCATCTTTTGGAAGAGGGGGGTAGGAAAAAAAAGGATTGGAGGGAGCTTGCAGAAAAGAGAATATAATGTGTAGCAGTAAGACATTACTGACCTAATTGTAGATTCTTTAAGGCCCACAGGGTAATAGATATGAAGTGCAGAAGCACAAAATATGCGGAAAAAGGATATAATAGATATGGTCATATGGCGCACTGGATAACATAGTAATATGGCATAATAAATAACAAGGCTGTAGCCATAATGGGGGATCTTGTGTCGTTATGTAGCCAAGCTCATTCCCCAGAGATATGTAGCAGTAAGGTGTATGGCATAATAAGTAACAGAGCTGTAGCCATAATGGGGGATCTTGCGTCATTGTATAGCCAAGCACACTCACCAGAAATAAATAGCAATAAGGCGTACTGAGTAGCATAGTCATATGGCATAATAAATGAAAGCGCCGTAGCCAAACTAAGGGGTCTTGCATTGTGATGTAATTAGGAACACTCACCAGAGGTATGTTGCAGTCAGGGAACGCTGTCACTGTGCGCATGTTGCAGCGCAAATAGAGTGGACGATGGGTGGCAGTGAGTGTTGTTAAATAGAGGTGCAGTGGTGCAGTTCTGGAGTGAAAACCCGGAAATGAGCGCTGTGGTGCGACAGCGAGGCTTGGATTAACGGTGCCTGCGCAGAAAGAAGGAGCGCACATGAAAAAGAGGCTAGAGGTAAAGTAGAAAGTGCTCTTGCGCAGTGTGGAACGCACTGTGGGGCGCCATGATGTGTGCTGAAAGCAGTGCATGAAGTGGCACAGCAGGGGGAAAGGGGAAAGTGAGAAATAGAGAATAGAGAGGGGAAAAAGAAGGTGGAAACAGAAGCGGATGATAATAATACTTAGAAAATGATATAAGATGGTTGAGCCAAAAATCACACTGATACTGAAATTTGGAAGAATTAAAAATATAAATTACAGTGATGTAATGAATGAAAAATATATAAAAAAATAATGATAATAGTGAAAAGGTAATAATAATGATAGAAATAATAAAAATTAAACAAATATAAAAAAATAATAATGATAATAAAATGAAATAAAAGGTGAAATGAAAAATGAAACTAAGAATAAATGTAAAGAATAAAAAAAAAAAAATTAAAATAAAGAATAAAAATGAAAAATTAATGAAAAAAAATGAAGATGAACTGAAGGATGAGAAAATAAACTGAAGGTTGAAAAAATAAACTGAAGGTTGAAAAAATAATGGAAGAGTAAATTGAGATAAATAAGAAAAATAAAAATAAAATAAAAATAAAATAAGATTGTAAAGGTAAATCAGGTGTACCTACCCATTAGAGTCAATGACTCTGTGAAGATAATAAAGAGAATTTTAAGCAGGGTACAAAGGAAAGAGCAAGCTCCCAAACAAGTTTTGAGATCATTTCTTTTTCACTATAAAAAAAACAGTAACATTCCAGTTCATAGAAAACAGTATCGTACAATCATATAGAAAATTAATGGATAATGAGATCCAACTCTCTATTAAGACCCTTTGGAGCTAAGGTTTGTAGGGTATGAATGCAGTAGGACTCCCTCTCCTTTAGCAACCGTATGCAATTGCCACCCCTTCTAGGGGGCGCATCACCTGTTCCAGAACCTGGAACCTTAATTGTGACACCGTGTGACCCATCTCAACAAAGTGTTGTGGGAGTGGAAGCCAAGTTTTTTTACACCTGATGGTGGATTTGTGGCTCACTATTCTGTGTTTTATGTGTTGGGTTGTCTCACCAATGTAGAGAAGGCCACAGGGGCATTTGATTGCATAAACGACAAAATTACTGTCACACATAAAAAAGCCTTTGGAAAACAGTTTTCCTGTATGTGGATGAGTGATGTCACTTGATTTAATAATGTTTGGACAGGTAGTGCATGCCTGACAGGGGAAAGTGCCAGTTCGTTTTGAACCAATAAAGATTTGCCTTGCTTGTTGAGTGCCCCAATGTCAGCTCTCACTAAATGATCCCTGAGATTATGCGTTCTACGAGTACACATCAGGGTTGGGTTTTTAAAGGCTTCAATTTGAGGATGGGCCTTATTGAGAAGTGGCCAATGTCCTCTGACTTTTTTGTAAATTTGAGGCATCACAGGGAGGTACGTATGTATAAATGGGATAAGTTTGCCAGAAGAAGATGGTCATGTGGAGTGGTTTCTGCTAAGTGACCTTGTCCTTTCTTGTGATAAGATGGCTGGGGAATAGTTTCTATCCAGAAACCTCTGAGTCATTTCATCCAGATAGGTTGGAAGGACTTTTTCGTCAGAGACCATCCTTGATATTCTTTTGAATTTCAAACGGGGCAGGATAGTTTTCATAGTTGTCAGATGACAACTTGAGTAGTGCAAAAGAAGATTGCAATCTGTTGGTTTCACGTATAAATCTGTACTTAATCTACCCAGGTCATCCTTCTGTACCAACGTGTCAAGAAATGGGATTTTATGTAGATCATGATTTAACGTGATTTGTAGTTCTGGGCAAATAGAGTTCAGATTCTGATGGAAAAGAAGTAGTGATTCAGTTGAACCATCCCAGATACAAATCACGTGATCTATATAGGGTAACCAGCATTTAGAATGTTTCAGAAATAGACTGTTGGTGTAGATAAATTGATGCTCAAAGGAATCCATGTAGCAGTTCACATAAGCGAGGGCTACATTTGACCCCATCGATGTCCCCCATTTTTGCAAGTAAAATTGGTCCCAAAATAGAAAGTAATTATCATGGAGTACTATTGATAATAGTTCCATGCAAAGTTCTATGGAATTATGGGAGAGTTCTGATGTGGACATGAGGTTATGTACTGGCCCAGACTGTGTTGGATTGACATGTAGAGACTATTGACGTCAAAGGTAACGAGTAGAACTCTAAAATTTGAAGGATTATTTGGAGGAAGTGTCCAGTATCAAGGACAAATGAGCATGTTTTCTTAATCATGGGTGTCAAGATTTTCTCTAAGAAGATAGATAGGGGTGATAGGACAGAGTCAGTTGATGCTACAATCGGCCAACCTGGAGGGTTAGAGAGTGACTTGTGGATTTTTGGTAAAATGTAAAAAATGGGTGTAATTGGATGCAAATTGGTATGAAAGGTGACATTTTTTGATCAATGTTATTGAGTACTAGGTGTTTTTGAAGAGTCTGGTTAATCTTGAGTTTGATGCCAATTAAGGGATCCCTACTGATTTTTTTTATAGGTGGATGTATCGCTAGTATCGCTAAGTAAGAGAGAGATTTCGGTCAGGTATTGTGTGCGATGTAGTATCACGATAGCCCCACCCTTGTCCGCTTGTTTAATAATAATATTTCCATTATTCTATAGGGAATCAATAGCTAGTTTGTCAGAGTGAGAGATGTTATTGGCTGTTGGAAAGGAGCCTTTTTGTTGTAGACTTAAAAACTTTTGTATAATTCTATGTGTGAGATCTATACAGTTCTCTGCAGCATGGTAAGTTCGTGGGGGATTAAAGGAACTCACATTCCTAAGACCTAAACTTGAGATAGATAAGTCTGGAACATGCTCGCCTCCGATTGGAGCGGCTCTGTTTTGCATAGGTGATGTTGTGAGGCCAAACTGTCTTAAGCCTGATGTTGCGGAAGAATCTCCGCAAATCTTGCTCAAGATGGAAGCTGTCACAGGAGGGAGTGGGACAGAAAGAGAGGCCTTTGCGGAGGACGGTCAACTCAGAGGGACTGAGGGTGTTTGATGAGATGTTTACCACCGTGTTTGGGGTCTTTCCTGGGACCTGGTTGTCATGTGATCTTCTCTGTTGGCGGTTTGACCTCAGCATTGGCCTCCTCTTGGTGGACGTTGATTGCCTCTCCCCTGGTAGCGTCTGTCTAGCGTTGATTTTGGAGCCAGTTGAGCTTTCACTTCCATAGCTGAAGGATCCATGTCATGCACCATAGTTGGTTCGGCGTATAGTTAGCGTAGAAGATTCGCTCCATCTATATACCTTGTCTTGAGCATAGTCCTCCAAGACGCATTGAAATTTTGCCCTTTTTCTTTCTTGTAATACTTGACAGTGTTCTTCAACAGCCTTCTCAGTTTTTGTTTTTAGATTGTCCCACTCCGTACTTGGAAGTGTTGCTGATAGTTGTTCCTCTATGGCCGGAATTTTGGTCTTTGTCTCACTAATTGCCGTTTGGAGAAAATCAATAGTTAGTAGAATCAAGTCAAATTAACATTTGTTAAGGATCTGTCTGAACCTTTCCCCATTATTGGGTTTTGTCTGAGAAAAGAGTTGGACTAAAGTTACATCTCAGGCCTCGTGGAATTCGATTCTGTTTATGATACTCGTCAAGAGTAATGGAATGGAGGTCATAGGACATCAGTTTGTGTTTTTCTTTTGCATAATCATGTATGCGTAGTTCATGTACTGGAATCACCTGTGATCGGCGACTTTAGCAAGTGTGGAGATGCCCGACGCGTGTCGCCCCCACCACCTTGCGGTGGTGACACGCGTCGGGCATCTCCATGGGCTCCCCTGCTCCCAGGCTTTTTACCTGTACCATGCGCTGTTCTGGGTCTGTATTAGCTACTGTGTCATCGTGCACAGCATGGTTCTTTGGCTTTTGCTAGTGCTATTAGTGATACCTGCACTTCACAGATAGCTAACTCAGAGGCTGCTTGCCCACTATCAGGTAGAATTAGTGCATGGGAGTAATGGTATATCTTTGTTTGTTGCTACTTTGAAGGTGTATATTCATGTATTTCATTTATATGTATTATTGGGATTTATATTGAGTTATTGTTGGTACTTGCACATATTGCTTTAACCTTCATTAGCAATTGTCATATTTGACTGACTTTCTATTGGCCTTGGGAGGGGCAGTCTTAGGCTTTACTATAAGCTGTTTGGGTTTTCCTATGTCAATTCTTTTTGACTTTTAATTGTTTTTAACATGTTTGTTGGCTTTGTATTCAATAAAATTATTACTTTTGTATCTGTGTTTAGTGATCCCCAATTTTTGGTATGCAGCTTTTTCTTTGTTTGTATTGTATAATTTTTGAATCGACCTTGGGTGTATCCCTCTATATTTATTGTGGTGCCCTAATAAAAACATTTGGTGCTTTCTCCTTTTATATACCCATCCCCCTAGGACAGGAGGAAGATCCCGCTCACTATTGCTTTCCCCAGGGAACAGGAGATGCAGCCTCGACAGTTCCAGCCCCGGCAAGCAGGTAACCACAGTGCGGTAGTCCCCCTTACACCGCTACTGCGGGGTGTTGGCTCTTCTCTCTTCTACTATTCAAAGAAAGCATGCTGCCATAGTTTCATCTCTTTTCATCTCTAGGTTTCCACTAAATCTGCATTATTAAAGAAATTGCCCAACCGTCAATGTTTGATTGGTGGATGTGAACACCCGACGCCCTCGCCGATCAGCTGTTCTGACAGCTGCTGAAACTGTCCAGTTGAGGAACTACACAGGACAAAACTCTCAATTCTATAGTAACCTCGGCCTGATACTACATATCCACCCCCTGTTCAAATCAATAGGAAGCGGATGTGCAGTAACCGGCAACGGCCACAATTCCATTGATGGGGCTGAGCTGTGCAGCTCTGTAACTGAGCAGTCCCGACTGCTGCTGACACCAGAACCAGCTGAGCACCAGGTGTCACAGCCCCACCAATCAGACATTGATGACCTGTCCTAAGGATAGGCCATAAATATTAAAGTAGTGGACATCCACTTTATCCTTTGCTGATAAAATCAATGGTAACCCTAGACAGACGGCATCTGTATACCTGCATACATTGTAATTTTTTGGGTACACAGTTCAAACCTACTTTGGTTGTACTGAATTAACTAAAATATGACTAAATGAGGTAAGCATATTAGTGATGAGCGAATATACTCGTTACTCGAGATTTCTCAAGCACGATCGGGTGACCTCTGAGTATTTTTTAGTGCTCGGAGATTTAGTTTTAATCGCCGCAGCTGAATGATTTACATCTGTTAGCCAGCATAAGTACATGTGGGGGTGCCTGGTTGCTAGGGAATCCCCACATGTAATCAAGCTGGCTAACAGATATAAATCATTCAGCTGAGGTGAGGAAAACTAAATCTCCGAGCACTAAAAAAACACTCGGAGGTCACACGATCGAGCTCGGGAAATCTCGAGTAACGAGTATATTCGCTCATCACTAAAGCATATTAAACCCTTATGATTAGTGTTGAAAGCTCAATAACACATTTCAAATCAAACTACATCTACTGTACTTTGTTTTACAATTTTGGTGCAAAATTTAATTTCTTCATTTGTTTAAGCCTTCAAAATGATATAATTTAATGATACAACTTAACAACTGTAGGAAAGGATTTTTCATTAGAAAAAAAAGCTACATTTTACATCAACAGTAACAAAAAAAAATTACTATGACCTATACATCAATTTTTGTAATAAGTACATATAACATAAAGTGCTCAAAACAGACATACATGAATCAGCTTGCTATGTGTTGTGAGCTACCGTATTATTAATCAGCATTTGATGAGTTAATGTCGGCAGTTTCTTAGAATAATAGTGAAGGGCAGGTTTCTATATTCCTTTGTCTATTTAGTGTTCCACATACTCTAGCTTCCTCCATTAATTAGGAAATTATGATTAGTTTTAGGTTTCTGTTTATTGAATTAGTGTCAGCTTTCATTGTGGATACCCATTTGTTATATTCAATCTGTACTCTGCTTGAAAATACAGAAGGGACAAGGCACGTTTATCAAGAAGGATCAACCAGGACGTGGGATGGTAACAGATAAATACTTAATGATTCATAGCACACAACAACCAAAAGTATACTTCTACCATTATTTATACACATGCCATCCTACACAGAAATATTGGCATTTACTATTCTCTTGGCATGAAATCTTTTATTCTCTTACAGTCTGACGCTGGAGCCATTTTTGGTGACAGATGCTCTGTCTCAGGAAAAAATAAGATCAATATGTTATTCAGAAGAAGATTTCATACTCAAAATTTCCATGGTAGATTGTATCGCTGAGTTTCTATATTAACAGACACATTCTTCCACTGCCAGCATAAACAATGGGGTATTCTCTGTAGTCATTATGTGTTCTTCATAGCTCATAATATCCGTGAAACAAAGAAGTACGGAGCTCTGTGAAAAAAAGAATCCAGCAAAATATTCCAAATTTGGTGACTTATGATGAGAAATTATGTATTTATATATCGTAAGGATTGTCTGTGATGAGTCCATTTGTCTCAGCAATGAGGTTGGCTTGGAAATCGAGACAGCCCTGAGCCTGATAAAGTGTCAGATATTCCCTAGTGGAAGACTTTGCATTTTACATGCACTATCAGTAATGCTATATTGCATGAATTTATATGATCAAAAAAGAATAACTGAAATTCAGGGTGAGTTCATACAGGTTCATACAACAGATTTTCAGCAGTTTCCTGCACTAGGCAAGTGGATAACTTTCATAAAACACATACACGTTACAGTACAGGAATTTAAAAAATTCAGCATCTCTTAATGTGGAAGGTGATTTCCATTTATTTTGCATCATAAGTTATATAATAGTTTCAAAAACATGTATAGTTAATATTCATATACATCTATGCATTTATCTATCTGTATAGAAACATTAGTGCCACATAGGCCATAATTCAGAAATAGTACACTGGAATAAGATTTGCACCTTTTAATGTATTTGGTGCATCCTTCTGTTTCTTGGTTGCCACTACAAGAACTGAACTATAGTCTGTGCACAATTATTAAGCAATTTGTATCTTTCATGATTAATTTTAAATACATACAGAGCGGTCGGAAAATCCAAAAGTTTAATAAACCTGAATATATAAGGAAGTCAAAATGAGGCTTTGACTTTCTTTGGAGAATATCTACTTGTGTGTAATTATTGGGCAAATCAAACATGATGGCAGCGTTTCGGTGGTACAGGGAAGTATCGAACAAGGGAGGGGGCTCCCTGCGTGCTTCCCTGAGACCCTCGGTACAAGGCAATGTGCTCACCTTGTACCGAGCGTCTCCTCCCTGCAGGCCCCGGATCTGAAATGGCCGCGGTGCAACATTCGGGTCCCGCAGGGAGGTGGCTTACCAGCGCCTGCTCAGAGCTAGCGCTGGTAAGCCTGCAGCCCTGCATGTCAGATCGCTGATATGACACAGTGCTCTGCAAAGTGTCAGATCAGCGATCTGACCCTATAACATGATGCACCCCCCGGGGCAATGTTATAAAGTAAAAAAATAAATATTCACATGTGTAAAAAAAAGTTCCTAAGTAAAGAAAAAAAAATTGCTCCCATAAATACATTTCTTTATCTAAATAATAAAAAAACAATAAAAGTACACATATTTAGTATCGCCGCATCCGACTAACGACCCCACCTATAAAACTGTCCCTCTATTTAACCCCTTCAGTGAACGCGGTATATAAAAAAAGAGGCAAAAAACAACGCTTTATTACCATACCGCAGAACAAAAAGTGGAATAACACGCGATCAAAAAGACAGATATAAATAACCATGGTACCGCTGAAATCGTCATCTTGTCCCACAAAAAACAAGCCACAATACAGCATCGTCAGCAAAAAACTAAAAAAGTTATAGTCCTCAGAATAAAACGATTGCAAAAATAATTTTTTTTTTCTATAAAATAGTTTTTATCGTATAAAAGCGCCAAAACATAAAAAAATGGTATAAATGAGGTATCGCTGTAATCGTACTGACCCAAAGAATACAACTGCTTTATCAAGTTTACCAAACGTGGAACGGTATAAACGCCCCCCCAAAAGAATTTCATGAATAGCTGATTTTTGGTCATTCTGCCTCACAAAAATCAGAATAAAAAGCGATCAAAAAATGTCACGTGCCCGAAAATGTTACCAATAAAAATGTCAACTCGTCCCGCAAAAAACAAGACCTCATATGACTCTGTGGGTCAAAATATGGAAAAATTATAGCTCTCAAAATGTGGAGACGCAAAAACTATTTTTTGCAATAAAAAGCGTCTTTTAGTGTGTGACGGCTGCAGATCATAAAAATCCGCTAAAAAAACACTATAAATAGTAAATCAAACCCCCCTTCATCACCCCCTTAGTTAGGGAAAAATAATAAAATTAAAAAAAGTATTTATTTCCATTTTCCCTTTAGGGTTAGGGCTAAGGTTAGGGCTAGGGTTAGGGCTAGGGATAGGGCTAGGGCTAAGGTTAGGGTTAGGATTAGGGCTGTGGTTAGGGCTAGGGTTAGGGCTAGGGTTAGGGCTAGGTTTAGGGTTAGGGGTAGGGTTAGGGGTAGGGTTAGGGGTAGGGTTAAGGCTAGGGTTAGTGCTAGGGTTAGGGCTAGGGTTAGGGTTAGAACTAGGGTTAGGGCTAGGGTTAGGGCTAGGGTTAGGACTAGGGTTAAGGCTAGGTTTAGGGCTAGGGTTAGGGTTAGGGCTAGGGTTAGGGCTAGGGTTTGGGTTAGGATTGGGGCTAGGGTTAGAGTTTCAGTGAGAATTGGGGGTTTCCACTGTTTAGGCACATCAGGGGCTCTCCAAACGCTACATGGCATCCGATCTCAATTCCAGCAAATTCTGCATTGAAAAAGTAAAACATTGCTCCGTCCCTTCCGAGCTCTCCCATGCGCCCAAACAGGGGTTTACCCCAACATATGGGGTATCAGCATACTCAGGACAACTTTTGGGGTCCAATTTCTCTTGTTACCTTTGGGAAAATAAAAATTTGGGGGGTTAAAAAACATTTTTGTGGGAAAAAATGATTTTTTTATTTTCACGGCTCTGCATTATAAACTGTAGTGAAACACTTGGGGTTTCAAAGTTCTCACAACACATCTAGATAAGTTCCTTGGTGGGTCTAGTTTCTAATATGGGGTCACTTGTGGGGGATTTCTACTGTTTAGGTACATTAGGGGCTCTGCAAACGCAATGTGACGCCTGCAGACCAATCCATCTAAGTCTGCATTCCAAATGGCACTCCTTCCCTTCCGAGCTCTGCCATGCGCCGTTCCCCCACACATATGGGGTATCAGCATACTCAGGACAAATTGGACAACAACTTTTGGGGTCCAATTTCTCCTGTTACCCTTGGGAAAATACAAAACTGGGGCTAAAAAATAATTTTGGTAAAAAAAATGATTTTTTATTTTCACGGCTCTGCGTTATAAACTGAAGTGAAACACTTTGGAGTTCAAAGTTCTCACAACACATCTAGATAAGTTCCTTGGGGGGTCTAGTTTCCAATATGGGGTCACTTGGGGGTTTCTACTGTTTAGGTATTTTAGGGGCTCTGCAAACGCAATGTGACACCTGCAGACCATTTCATCTAAGTCTGCATTCCAAATGGTGCTCCTTCCCTTCCAAGCTCTGCCATGCGCCCAAACGGTGATTACCCCCACATATGGGGTATCAGCGTACTCAGGACAAATTGGACAACAACTTTTGGGGTCCAATTTCTCCCGTTACCTTTGGGAATATACAAAACTGGGAGCTAAAAAATAATTTTTGTGGGAAAAAAATAATGTTTATTTTCACGGCTCTGCATCATAAACTGTAGTGAAACACTTGGGGGTTCAAAGTTCTCACAACACATCTAGATACGTTCCTTAGGGGGTCTACTTTCCAAAAGTGTGTCACTTGTGGGGGGTTTCAATGTTTAGGCACATCAGTGGCTCTCCAAATGCAACATGGCGTCCCAACTCAATTCCTGTCAATTTTGCATTGTAAATAGTGTTGAGCGATACCTTCCGATATTTGAAAGTATCGGTATCGGATTGGATCGGCCGATATCCAAAAAATATCAGATATCGCCGATACCAATACCCGATACCAATACAAGTCAATGGGACACAAATATCGGAAGCGATCCTGGATGGTTCCCAAGGTCTGAAGGAGAGGAAACTCTCCTTCAGGCCCTGGGATCCATATTCATGTAAAAAATAAAGAATATAATATAAAATGGATATACTCACCCCTCCGATGGACCCTGGACCTCAGCGGTGCAAGCGTCTGCCTCTGTTCCTAAGAATGCAGTGAGTGAAGGACCTGCGATGACGTCGCGGTCACGCACCGGTCACCGACCAGTCACAAGACTGTGACGTCATCGCAGGTCCTACACTCAATGCATTCTTAGGAACGGAGGCTGCCGGTTGCACTGCTGAGAGCCAGGGGCTGTCGGAGGGGTGAGTATATCCATATTTTTTATTTTTATTCTTTATTTTTTACATGAATATGGATCCCAGGGCCTGAAGGAGAGTCTCCTCTCCTCCAGACCCTGGGAACCATACGCACCGCACACGCCGAAGATGACTGGGAACTTATATGAACTTCCGATTCCGATTTCCGATATGACAAAAATATCGGAACTCGGTATCGGAATTCCGATTCAGCGAATATCGGCCGATACCCGATATTTGCAGTATCGGAATGCTCAACACTAATTGTAAAGTCAAACGGCGCTCATTCCGTTCCGAGCTCTGCCATGTGCCCAAACAGTGGTTTACCCCCACATATGGGGTATGGGCGTACTCAGGACAAATTGCACAACAACGTTTGGGGTCCAATTTCTTCTCTTACCCTTGGAAAAATAAAAAATTAGGTGGCGAAAAGATCATTTTTGTGAAAAAATATGATTTTTTATTTTTACGGCTCTGCATTATAAACTTCTGTGAAGCACTAGGTGTGTCAAAGTGCTCATCACACATCTAGATTATTTCTTTAGGGGGTAAACTTTCCAAAATGGTGTCACTTGTGGGGGGTTTCAATGTTTAGGCTCATCAGGGGCTCTCCAAGCGCAACATGGCGTCCCATCTCAATTCCAGTCAATTTTGCATTGAAAACTCAAATAGCGCTCCTTCCCTTCCAAGTTCTGCCATGCGCTCAAACAGTGCTTTACCCCAACATATTGGGTATCGCCTTACTCAGGAGAAATTATACAACAACTTTTGAGGGCCAATTTCTTCTCTTACTCTTGGGAAAATAAAAAAATTGGAGCTGAAGTAAATTTTGTGTGAAAAAATCTAAATGTTCATTTTTATTTAAACATTCCAAAACTTCCTGTGAAACACCTGAAGGGTTAATAAACTTCTGGAATGTGGTTTTTAGCACCTTGAGGGGAGCAGTTTTTAGAATGGTGTCACACTTGGTTATTTTCTATCATATAGACCCCTCAAAATGACTTCAAATGAGATGTGGTCCCAAAAAAAAATGGTGTTGTAAAAAAGAGAAATTGCTGGTCAACTTTTAACCCTTATAACTCCCTAACGAAAAATAATATAGGTTCCAAAATTGTGCTGATGTAAAGTAGACATGTGGGAAATGTTACTTATTAAGTATTTTGTGTAACATATTTCTGTGATTCAAGGGCATAAAAATTAAAATTTGGAAAATTGCGAAATTTTCAAAATTTTTGCCAAATTTCCATTTTTTTCACAAGTAAATGCAAGTCTTATCGAAGAAATTTTACCACTATCATGAACTACAATATGTCTCTAGAAAACAGTGTCAGAATAATCAGGATCCGTTGAAGCTTTCCAGAGTTATAACCTCATAAAAGACAGTGGTCAAAATTGTAAAAATTGGCCCGGTTATTAATGTGCAAACCACCCTTGGGGCTTAAGGGGTTAAGGGCTCATTCATATTTGCATACAAAATAGGTGAGTGCAATGTGAGAAAAAAATCACAATGCACTCGCACCAATGTTATTGAATAAGGCAGAGTTCATCTGCAAGATTTTCCTCACCTGGAATTGGGGTGAGGAAAAAAATTGCAGCTTGCTGCTTATGGCCACGTAAAATGGCGGAGACGCACTAATGCAAGTTAATGGGTACAAGAAGAAAATTACACAGCACACGGACCGTGTGTGTGCCGCACAATTTTTATTCACACATGTCATAAGAAACCCGACATTTCATCAGCCAAATATAGTAAAATCACAGCGTGACCCATCAGAATAAAGAGATAGAAAGATGTGAGATATATAATCAGTGGTTTGCATGTGTATTTTTGAGTACTTATATTTAGCTAATAAATAAATACATTAAAATAATGGCGTGGGGTGCCTCATATCTTTAATAACCAGCTAATGGAAAGCAGACATGTGGGGGCTGGTCTTAATAGTCTCGGAAGGGGCCAATATCCATGCATCTTCCAAGCCCATTAATATCAGCTTGCAGCTATCTGCTTAGCCTTTACTGTTCATTAACAAGGGTGCACATAAAAAAATGACGTGGGGTCTTCCTTATTTTTAATAACCAGGAAAGGCTTAGCAGTAGTGTTGAGCGATACCTTCCGATATCGAAAAGTATCGGTATCGGAAAGTATCGGCCGATACCGTCAAAGTATCGGATCTAATCCGATACCGATACCCGATCCCAATGCAAGTCAATGGGACGAAAATATCGGAATTAAAATAAACCCTTTCTTTCCTTGTAGGTTAATTCTACATGAAGGAAAACAACTAAGAATAATGTAGGATGTATTGGGGGAGGTGGTGGAGACATTAAAGGCACAGAGGTTTAGCCCAATCAAATAGAATAGCAGGATTTTTATTTTTTTTTATGACGTTCGGCGTTAGAAAGATTTTGACTATGTTATTTTTTTTTTTTTTATCTTGTCAGATATTGATGTTTCACTACTTCCACGCCCTTCACCTTCTTTTTAACTTCTCCCACACTTTCTTCTTCATTATCCTCATCATCAGCTTCTTTGACATCAACTTCTTCACCTTATTCATCTTCTTCTTCATCTTCTACCTATTATTTTTTTTGTTACATTGTTCATATTCTTTTTATTTTACTATTATCTACTTCATATTCAACGTCTTCATCATATTCTTATTTGTGACAGGCATTCCCGTAGTTGTTATCTCTAAAAGTTTGAAGATTACACCTTCCGTTCTGCCTGTCACAAAACAGTTACATTTGTCCGTGTTCAGTTTGGCCTGCAGCATCAGGCTTTATCCAGGGGCACCACGAGGAGGAACGGACTCACCCCCATACACTGCTTAGTCTTCTTCTGCTTATAATTTAGATAATATCTTTTGCTCTGATATTTAGTCTTATGCTTAATGTTCTTCTGCTCTTTGTTCTGCAGCCTCTTGTTCTTCTGCTTCTCGGTCTTCCAGGTCGTCGTCGTCTCCAGGGTCGTCGTCTCCGGGGTCGTCGTCATCGGGGTGGTCTTCAGGGTCATCGTCTCCAGGGTCGTCGTCATCTCAGTGGTTGTCGTCTCTGGTGTCGTCGTCATCTTAGGGGTGGTCTTCCGGGTCGTCGTCTTTAGGGTCTTGAACTTGGAAATGTAGCAGAAGGTACAAGTAGGCTGAGAAAATGCCGAGAAACAGCTGATGGAACTGGAACTCGGATGGCTACCCGAAGGTCCAAGAGCCAATGGAACTACCGAGGACCAGCTGACGTTACTGGAACCTGGTTACTAAGCAGGAGGTACCCGTGCTGAAAGCACTACCAAGGACCACCTGACGTTGGTGGAACTCAGATACCCAGAGGGAGGCACCTAAGCCAAAGGCTCTGCCCGAAACCAGCTGACGGTACTGGAACCAGGATGGGGAGCAGAAGGTACAAGAGCAAAAGACACTGCCGAGAACCAGCTGACGGTACTGGAACCCGGATGGGTAGCCGAAGGTCCAAGAGCCAATGGAACTACCGAGGACCAGCTGACATTACTGGAACCCGGTAACTAAGCAGGAGGTACCCGTGCTAAAAGCACTACCAAGGACCACCTGACGTTGGTGGAACTCAGATACCCAGAGGGAGGCACCTAAGCCAAAGGCTCTGCCCGGAACCAGCTGACGGTACTGGAACCAGGATGGGGAGCAGAAGGTACAAGAGCAAAAGACACTGCCGAGAACCAGCTGACGGCACTGGAACCCGGATGGGTAGCCGAAGGTCCAAGAGCCAATGGAACTACCGAGGACCAGCTGACGTTACTGGAACCCGGTTACTAAGCAGGAGGTACCCGTGCCTGAAAGCACTACCAAGGACCACCTGACGTTGGTGGAACTCGGATACCCAGAGGGAGGCACCTAAGCCAAAGGCTCTGCCCGGAAACAGCTGACGGTGCTGGAACCAGGATGGGGACCTATTCAAGCTTGTCTTCCTAGAGCCCCAACTAGCGGTGTTGGAGCAAAGGGTCAGCAGGGGAAGCAGAGTGTAGGCCGAAGCCTGCACTGGATGCATTTGTAGGTCTGTTGTGTCTGCATGGCATTTGCAGGACACGTTGCCGGCTACACAGCAGGGGAACAGCTGGCGGTGCTGAACCCCACTGACACATTGGCTGGTGTTTTTCTCTGTGCAGCTAGCAGTACCGTGCCCCAACTGGCGGTGTTAGAGCCCAGGGTCAGCAGGAGGAGGAGAGGGAGCAGAGTGTAGGCCGAAGCCTGCACTGGCGGCAGCTTTGTGTCTGCGTGGCTGTTGCAGGACACGTTGCCGGCTACACAGGAGGGGAACAGCTGGCGGTGCTGAACCCCACTGACACATTGGCGAGGTGTTTTTCTCTGTGCAGCCAGCACTTCGGGGCACCAACTGGCGGTGTTAGAGCCCAGGATCTGCAGGGGGAGCAGAGTGTAGGGCGAAGCCTAATTGAACCAATTTTAAAGGTAACCTTTTACCCCCCCTCAGGGGTTACAAACTAGAAGAGCCACGCCTTATGCAGCAGTAGTGCTGCACAAGTCAAAGGTTGCTCTTTTAATTTTTCTCCTTGCACACGCGGAATGAAACACGTATAACATTTAGCCCTTTAGACAGTCAAACTGTGTTGGAGGCGAGAGTTCCCTTCGTAATGAGATGCAGCACAGATGTCAAAAATCCCACCTTGGTGCTGGGCGCAGCCTCCTGAGAGTTGTTATTTGCTGTACAGGAGTCTGCGCTGTCGTGTTATCCCTTGGCCTTGCGCTGTTAGCGCTGCCCATCTTCTGACATCATTTAATGTTGGCCGTTGCGGTTCGCGATGACCATGAATCCCAGCCCCGCAGTGTCTTTACATAGTTAAAACACTGCGGGGCTGGGATTCATGGCCTGGCGCAGTACATAGGTTCGCCTCTCGCTCGTGTCCTTACACCTGCTACAGACTGTGCGGCGTCAGCTGATCCCTTATCGCATGCCACGGCCATGAAGCCGCACAGTCTGAAGAAGGCGGAAGGAGATGAGGGACAGGCGAACATATGCACTGCTCATGCCCATCAATCACACCCTCGCAGTCAAAATAAATAAGACACCAAGGGGCGTTGTGTGGGTCAGGGCGGCCGCAGAGGCGCAGCCAGCCAAACAATGATGCCAGAAGACGGGCAGCGCTACCAAGGGGGTTGCAGCGTGTCATTACAAAGGAAAGTCACACCTCCGGGACGGTTAAATGGTCACAGAGGACACATTTTTGATGTGTTCAGTTCCACATGTGCAAGGAGAATAAGTTTATGAGCCACCTTGCACACATGCAGCATTACCGCTGTACAAGGTGGCTGTAAAACATACAAACGCCTGGGGGAGGGGGGACAGGTTCCCTTCAATTTCAGTTCTTGTGTCTGCGTGGCTGTTGCAGGACACGTTGCCGGCTACACAGCAGGGGAACAGCTGGCGGTGCTGAACCCCACTGACACATTGGCTGGTGTTTTTCTCTGTGCAGCTAGCAGTACCGGGCACCAACAGGCAGTGTTAGAGCCCAGGGTCAGCAGGAGGAGAGGGAGCAGAGTGCAGGCCGAAGCCTGCACTGGCGGCAGCTTTGTGTCTGCGTGGCTGTTGCAGGACACGTTGCCGGCTACACAGGAGGGGAACAGCTGGCGGTGCTGAACCCCACTGACACATTGGCGAGGTGTTTTTCTCTGTGCAGCCAGCACTTCGGGGCACCAACTGGCGGTGTTAGAGCCCAGGATCTGCAGGGGGAGCAGAGTGTAGGGCGAAGCCTAATTGAACCAATTTTAAAGGTAACCTTTTACCCCCCCTCAGGGGTTACAAACTAGAAGAGCCACGCCTTATGCAGCAGTAGTGCTGCACAAGTCAAAGGTTGCTCTTTTAATTTTGTTCCTTGCACAAGCTGAATGAAACACGTACAACATTTTGGCCCTTATAGAGTCAATCTGTCTTTGAGGCGGGATTTCCCTTCGTAATGAGACGCAGCACAGCTGGCAAAAATACCACCTTGGTGCTTGGTGCGGCCTCCTGAGCATCGCATTTTGATGTACAGGAGTCTGCGTTGTTGCGTTATCCCTTGGCCATGCGCTGCCCATCTTCTGACATCATTTCATGTCGGCTGGTGCGGTTCGCGATGCCCATGAATCCCAGCCCCGCAGTGTCTTTACAGTGTTTCACACTGCGGGGCTGGGATTCATGGCCTGGCGCAGTACATAGGTTCGCCTCTCGCTCGTGTCCTTACACCTGCTACAGACTGTGCGGTGTCAGCTGATCCCTTATCGCATGCCGCGGCCATGAAGCCGCACAGTCTGAAGAAGGCGGAAGGAGCTGAGTGGCAGCCTGGCGAAGATATGCACTGCTCATGCCCGTCAATCACACCCTCGCAGTCAAAATAAATAAGTCACCGAGGGGCGTTGTGTCGGGCAGGGCGGCCGCAGAGGCGCAGCCAGCCAAACAATGATGTCAGAAGAAGGGCTGTGCTACCAAGGGGGTCGCTGCGTGTCATTACAAAGGAAAGTCACACCTCAGGGACGTTTTAATGGTCTCAGGGGACACATTGTAGACGTGTTCTGTTCCACGGGTGCAAGGAGAATAAGTTTATGAGCCACCTTGCACACATGCAGCATTACTGCTGTACAAGGTGGCTGTAAAACATACAAACACCTGGGGGTGGGGCGACAGGATCCCTTCAATTTCAGTTCTTGTGTCTGCGTGGCTTTTGCAGGACACGATGCCGGCTACACAGCAGGGGAACAGCTGGCGGTGCTGAACCCCACTGACACATTGGCTGGTGTATTTCTCTGTGCAGCTAGCAGTACCGGGCACCAACTGGCGTTGTTAGAGCCCAGGGTCAGCAGGAGGAGCAGGGGGAGCAGAGTGTAGGCCGAAGCCTGCACTGGCTGCAGCTTTGGGTCTGTTGTGTCTGCGTGGCTGTTGCAGGACACGTTGCCGGCTACACAGCAGGGGAACAGCTGGCGGTGCTGAACCCCACTGACACATTGGCGAGGTGTTTTTCTCTGTGCAGCCAGCACTTCCGGACAGCAACTAGTGGTGTTGGAGCCCGGGCTCTGCAGGTGGAGCAGAGTGTAGGCCGCAGCCTGCACTGGAGCAAGTTGAAAGAGAACCTTTAACCCCCCCCCAGGCATTTGTAGCTGAAAGAGCCATCTTGTACAGCACTAATGCTGGAAAAGGTAAACTTAGCTCTTTTAATTATGGTCCTTGCACATGCTGAACCTAACACTTTTGAAATGTGTCCCCTCACACGGTTAAACCGTCCGGTCGGTGGAACTTTCCTTTGTCATGTGACGCAGCACAGCCGTCATTCTTACCCCCTTGGCGCCGTGCGCCTCCTCCTCAGAGTTGTTTGAATCTGTCCCGGAGTCTGCGCTGTTATGTTATCCCTTGGCCAGGCACACTTAGCGCTGCCCGTCTTCTGACATCATTTGGTGTCAGGATGGCTGCGCCTGTGCGGCCGCGCTGGAGGAGATCCCACCTCGCTGTGTCATCTAATGTAATCACTCTGCGGACCTGTGATCCATGGGCATGAGCAGTGCATATCCTCGACTCTCACTCCCCTCCCTACGGCTTCTTCAGACTGTGCGGCGTCACGGCCGTGGCATGCTATTAGGGATCAGCTGACAGCGCACAGTCTGAAGAAGGCGTAGGGAGATTAGTGAGAGGCGGAGGTTCAGATATGCACTGCTAATGTCCATGGATCACAGGTCCGCAGTGGGATTAAATCAGAAGACACTACGAGGCGGGATCTCGTCCAGCGTGGCCGCACAGGCGCAGCCATCCTGACACCAAATGATGTCAGAAGACGGGCAGCGCTAAGTGTGCCTCGCCAAGGGATATCATAACAGCGCAGACTCCGGGACAGATTCAAACAACGCTGAGGAGGAGGCGCACGGCGCCAAGGGGGTAAGAATGACGGCTGTGCTGCGTCACATGACAAAGGAAAGTTCCACCGACCGGACGGTTTAACCATGTGAGGGGACACATTTCAAAAGTGTTAGGTTCAGCATGTGCAAGGAGCACCACGAAAAGAGGCACTTTTTCCCTTTGCATCATTAATGCTGCACAAGGTGTCTCCTTCAGTAACAAACGCCTGGGGGGGGACAGGTTCCCTTAAATTTAACTTGTTGTGCCTGCGTGGCGGTCGCAGGACACATTGCCGTATACACAGCAGGGGAGCAGCAGGCATTACTGAACCCCACTAACACATTGGCGAGGTGTTTGGCTCTGTGCGGACAGCACTTCTGGACGGCAACTAGCGGTGTTGGAGCCCAGGGACAGGAGGAGGAGGAGGTGGAGGAGATAGGAGGGATTGCCACACACACAGCTGGGGAACAGCTGACGTTACTGAACCCCAATAACAGAGGAGGGACTGTTGGGACTGTGCAGGCAGCACTTCTGGACGGCAACTAGCGGTGTTGGAGCCCAGGGACAGGAGGAGGAGGAGGTGGAGGAGATAGGAGGGATTGCCACACACACAGCTGGGGAACAGCTGACGTTACTGAACCCCAATAACAGAGGAGGGACTGTTGGGACTGTGCGGGCAGCACTTCTGAACGGCAACTAGCGGTGTTGGAGCCCAGTGACAGGAGGAGGAGGTGGAGGAGATAGGAGGGATTGCCACACACACAGCTGGGGAACAGCTGACGTTACTGAACCCCAATAACAGAGGAGGGATTGTTGGGACTGTGCGGGCAGAACTTCTGGACGGCAACTAGCGGTGTTGGAGCCCAGGGACAGGAGGAGGAGGAGGTGGAGGAGATAGGAGGGATTGCCACACACACAGCTGGGGAACAGCTGACGTTACTGAACCCCAATAACAGAGGAGGGATTGTTGGGACTGTGCGGGCAGAACTTCTGGACGGCAACTAGCGGTGTTGGAGCCCAGGGACAGGAGGAGGAGGAGGTGGAGGAGATAGGAGGGATTGCCACACACACAGCTGGGGAACAGCTGACGTTACTGAACCCCAATAACAGAGGAGGGATTGTTGGGACTGTGCGGGCAGCACTTCTGGATGGCAACTAGCGGTGTTGGAGCCCAGAGACAGGAGGTGGAGGAGATAGGAGGGATTGCCACACACACAGCTGGGGAACAGCTGACGTTACTGAACCCCAATAACAGAGGAGGGACTGTTGGGACTGTGCAGGCAGCACTTCTGGACGGCAACTAGCGGTGTTGGAGCCCAGGGACAGGAGGAGGAGGAGGTGGAGGAGATAGGAGGGATTGCCACACACACAGCTGGGGAACTGCTGACGTTACTGAACCCCAATAACAGAGGAGGGACTGTTGGGACTGTGCGGGCAGCACTTCTGGACGGCAACTAGCGGTGTTGGAGCCCAGGGACAGGAGGAGGAGGAGGTGGAGGAGATAGGAGGGATTGCCACACACACAGCTGGGGAACAGCTGACGTTACTGAACCCCAATAACAGAGGAGCGACTGTTGGGACTGTGCGGGCAGCACTTCTGGATGGCAACTAGCGGTGTTGGAGCCCAGGGACAGGAGGAGGAGGAGGTGGAGGAGATAGGAGGGATTGCCACACACACAGCTGGGGAACAGCTGACGTTACTGAACCCCAATAACAGAGGAGGGAATGTTGGGACTGTGCGGGCAGCACTTCTGGATGGCAACTAGCGGTGTTGGAGCCCACGGACAGGAGGAGGAGGAGGTGGAGAAGATAGGAGGGATTGCCACACACACAGCTGAGGAACAGCTGACGTTACTGAACCCCAATAACAGAGGAGGGATTGTTGGGACTGTGCGGGCAGCACTTCTGGATGGCAACTAGCGGTGTTGGAGCCCAGGGACAGGAGGAGGAGGAGATAGGAGGGATTGCCACACACACAGCTGGGGAACAGCTGACGTTACTGAACCCCAATAACAGAGGAGGGACTGTTGGGACTGTGCGGGCAGCACTTCTGGACGGCAACTAGCGGTGTTGGAGCCCAGGGACAGGAGGAGGAGGAGGTGGAGGAGATAGGAGGGATTGCCACACACACCGCTGGGGAACAGCTGACGTTACTGAACCCCAATAACAGAGGAGGGACTGTTGGGACTGTGCGGGCAGCACTTCTGGACGGCAACTAGCGGTGTTGGAGCCCAGGGACAGGAGGAGGAGGAGGTGGAGGAGATAGGAGGGATTGCCACACACACAGCTGGGGAACAGCTGACGTTACTGAACCCCAATAACAGAGGAGGGATTGTTGGGACTGTGCGGGCAGCACTTCTGGACGGCAACTAGCGGTGTTGGAGCCCAGGGACAGGAGGAGGAGGAGGTGGAGGAGATAGGAGGGATTGCCACACACACAGCTGGGGAACAGCTGACGTTACTGAACCCCAATAACAGAGGAGGGATTGTTGGGACTGTGCGGGCAGCACTTCTGGATGGCAACTAGCGGTGTTGGAGCCCAGGGACAGGAGGAGGAGGAGGTGGAGGAGATAGGAGGGATTGCCACACACACAGCTGGGGAACAGCTGACGTTACTGAACCCCAATAACAGAGGAGGGACTGTTGGGACTGTGCGGGCAGCACTTCTGGACGGCAACTAGCGGTGTTGGAGCCCAGGGACAGGAGGAGGAGGAGGTGGAGGAGATAGGAGGGATTGCCACACACACAGCTGGGGAACAGCTGACGTTACTGAACCCCAATAACAGAGGAGGGACTGTTGGGACTGTGCAGGCAGCACTTCTGGACGGCAACTAGCGGTGTTGGAGCCCAGGGACAGGAGGAGGAGGAGGTGGAGGAGATAGGAGGGATTGCCACACACACAGCTGGGGAACAGCTGACGTTACTGAACCCCAATAACAGAGGAGGGACTGTTGGGACTGTGCGGGCAGCACTTCTGGACAGCAACTAGCGGTGTTGGAGCCCAGGGACAGGAGGAGGAGGAGGTGGAGGAGATAGGAGGGATTGCCACACACACAGCTGGGGAACAGCTGACGTTACTGAACCCCAATAACAGAGGAGCGACTGTTGCGACTGTGCGGGCAGCACTTCTGGATGGCAACTAGCGGTGTTGGAGCCCAGGGACAGGAGGAGGAGGAGGTGGAGGAGATAGGAGGGATTGCCACACACACAGCTGGGGAACAGCTGACATTACTGAACCCCAATAACAGAGGAGGGACTGTTGGGACTGTGCGGGCAGCACTTCTGGACGGCAACTAGCGGTGTTGGAGCCCAGGGACAGGAGGAGGAGGAGGTGGAGGAGATAGGAGGGATTGCCACACACACAGCTGGGGAACAGCTGACATTACTGAACCCCAATAACAGAGGAGGGACTGTTGGGACTGTGCGGGCAGCACTTCTGGATGGCAACTAGCGGTGTTGGAGCCCAGGGACAGGAGGAGGAGGAGGTTGAGGAGATAGGAGGGATTGCCACACACACAGCTGGGGAACTGCTGACGTTACTAAACCCCAATAACAGAGGAGCGACTGTTGGGACTGTGCGGGCACCACTTCTGGATGGCAACTAGCGGTGTTGGAGCCCAGGGACAGGAGGAGGAGGAGGTGGAGGAGATAGGAGGGATTGCCACACACACAGCTGGGGAACAGCTGACGTTACTGAACCCCAATAACAGAGGAGCGACTGTTGGGACTGTGCGGGCAGCACTTCTGGACAGCAACTAGCGGTGTTGGAGCCCAGGGACAGGAGGAGGAGGAGGTGGAGGAGGAGATAGGAGGGATTGCCACACACACAGCTGGGGAACAGCTGACATTACTGAACCCCAATAACAGAGGAGGGATTGTTGGGACTGTGCGGGCAGCACTTCTGGACGGCAACTAGCGGTGTTGGAGCCCAGGGACAGGAGGAGGAGGAGGTGGAGGAGATAGGAGGGATTGCCACACACACAGCTGGGGAACAGCTGACGTTACTGAACCCCAATAACAGAGGAGGGATTGTTGGGACTGTGCGGGCAGCACTTCTGGATGGCAACTAGCGGTGTTGGAGCCCAGGGACAGGAGTAGGAGGAGGTGGAGGAGATAGGAGGGATTGCCACACACACAGCTGGGGAACAGCTGACGTTACTGAACCCCAATAACAGAGGAGGGACTGTTGGGACTGTGCGGGCAGCACTTCTGGACGGCAACTAGCGGTGTTGTAGCCCAGGGACAGGAGGAGGAGGAGGTGGAGGAGATAGGAGTGATTGCCACACACACAGCTGGGGAACAGCTGACGTTACTGAACCCCAATAACAGAGGAGGGATTGTTGGGACTGTGCGGGCAGCACTTCTGGACGGCAACTAGCGGTGTTGGAGCCCAGGGACAGGAGGAGGAGGAGGAGATAGGAGGGATTGCCACACACACAGCTGGGGAACAGCTGACGTTACTGAACCCCAATAACAGAGGAGGGACTGTTGGGACTGTGCGGGCAGCACTTCTGGACGGCAACTAGCGGTGTTGGAGCCCAGGGACAGGAGGAGGAGGAGATGGAGGAGATAGGAGGGATTGCCACACACACAGCTGGGGAACAGCTGACGTTACTGAACCCCCAATAACAGAGGAGCGACTGTTGACTGTGCGTACAGCACTACCAGGCAACAACTAGCGGTGTTGGAGCCCAGGGACAGCAGGAGAAGCAGAGGAACACAATGTAGGCCGAAGCCTGATTGGAGAAAGTCGAAAGGGAACCTTTAACCCCCCCCCAAGGCGTTTGTAGCTGAAAGTTCCAGCTTGTGCAGCACAAAAGATGCAAAAGGAAAAGGTGGCTCTTTTCATTATGCTCCTTGCAAACACAGAACTTAACACTTATTAAATGTGTCCCCTGAAACCGTGAGACCGTCCCAGAGGTCGGACTTTCCTTCGTAATATGACGCAGCACAGCCGTCATTCTTACCCCCCCGGCGCCGTGCCCCGGCTCCTCAGCGTTGTTTGATTCCGTCCCGGAGCCTGCGCTGTTATGTTATCCCTTGGCCAGGCACACTTAGCGCTGCCCATCTTCTGACATCATTTGGTGTCAGGCTGGCTGCGCCTGTGCGGCCGCGCTGGCCGAGAGCCCGCCTAGCAGTGTCGTCTAATGTAATCCCACTGCGGGCCTGGGATCCGTGGCCATGCGCAGTGCATATCCTCGCCTCTCACTCCCCTCCCTACGGCTTCTTCAGACTGTGCGGCGTCACGGCCATGGCATGCTATTAGGGATCAGCTGACGGCGCACAGTCTGAAGAAGGCGTAGGGAGATGAGTGAGAGGCGGAGGTTCAGATATGCACTGCGCATGTCCATGGATCTCAGGCCCCCAGTGGGATTAAATTAGAAGACAATGCGAGGCGGGCTCTCGGCCAGCGCGGCCGCACAGGCGCAGCCAGCCTGACACCAAATGATGTCAGAAGATGGGCAGCGCTAAGTGTGCCTGGCCAAGGGATAACATAACAGCGCAGGCTCCGGGACGGAATCAAACAACGCTGAGTAGCCAGGGCACGGTGCCAAGGGGGTAGGAATGACAGCTGTGCTGCGTCATTTTACGAAGGAAAGTCCCACCACCGGGACGGTTTTACGGTATCAGTGGACACATTTTATAAGTGTTAAGTTCTGCGTGGTCAAGGAGCTAAACAAAAATAGCTACCTTTTCCTTGTGCAGCATTACTGCTGCACAAGGTGGCTCTTTCAGTAACAAATGCCTTGGGGGGGGACAGGTTCCCTTACATTTCAGTTGTTGTGTCAGCGTGGCGGTCGCAGGACACATTGCTGGCTACACAGCTGGGGATCAGCTGACGTTACTGAAACCCAATAACACTGGGTCGTATGTTTTGACTGTGCAGACGGCACTTCAGAGCCTCAACTGGCGGTGTTGGAGCCCAGGAATTTAAGTTCAGGTGGTAGAAAGATGAACACAACAGGAGACCTGGATAACGTAGACAGTCACCTAATTATTTAATCAGGAAGAGGAGTGGCAAATTCCTGCGAGATCCAGGCCTTCATTTTCAGGAAAGTAAGCCGATCAACGTTATCGGAGGATAGTCGCATGCGACGGTCAGTTAGTACACCACCTGCAGCACTAAAGACGCGTTCCGATAATACACTAGCCGCAGGGCAAGCCAGCACCTCCAATGCATACTGGCTTAGCTCTGGCCATGTATCCAGCTTTGAGACCCAAAACTTGAAAGGTGAAGAGCCGTCTGGGAGTACAGCAAGAGGGCAAGACATGTAGTCTGTCACCATCTGACGGAACCGTTGCCTCCTGCTGACTGGAGCCGTCTGTGATGGTGTAGACTTTTGTGGCGGGCACAGAAAACTGTGCCACAGTTGGGCCATACTGGTCTTGCCTTGGGCAGAGGCACTGCTTCTGCTCCCTCTTTGTGCAGAGCCTCCACCACTGCCTGGACGCACTGAGCTGCTTTGTAATGCACTAGCAGCACTTCTCTCACTTGGAATGGAGAAGATGATGGAATTCACCAGTGTGTCTTGGTACTCCCGCATTTTTCGCTCCCGATTCAACGGTGTGATGAGGCTTTCTACGTTGTCCCGGTAGCGAGGATCGAGGAGGGTGAACACCCAATAATCAGACATGTTGAGAATGTGGGCGATGCGACGGTCGTTTCTCAGGCACTGCAGCATGTAATCCACCATGTGCTGCAGACTGCCAACTGCCCAAGAAACGCTGTCCCCTGCTGGAGGCGTGATCTCTGCCCGCTCGTCATCACCCCACCCTCGCTGTACACACTGACTACTGGACAATTGTGTAACTCCCTCCTCTGGACGGATGTCTTCCTCCTCCATTGACTCCTCCTCATCCTCCTCACAAACTGTCCCCTGCCTACGCGTTTGTGAGGAACCACGTGGCGCTGACTGTCCAGAAGATGATGGAAATGGTGAATCCTCATCCTCCACCTCTTCCACAACATCATCCCTTAGCGCTTGCAGTGATTTTTCAAGCAGGCAGATAAGGGGGACAGTCATGCTGACTAGTGCATCATCTGCACTCGCCATCCGCGTGGAATAATCGAAGGGATGCAAAACCTGGCAGATGTCATTCATAGTGGCCCACTCTGTGGTTGTGAAGTCTGAACGGCGCTGAGTGCGACTTCTTTGCGCCTGAAGCAGCTGGTACTCCATTACAGCTTGCTGCTGCTCACACAACCGCTCCAACATATGTAACGTGGAATTCCACCTGGTAGGTAGGTCACATATGATGCGATGTTCCGGCAGGCGGTGTCGGCGCTGCAGAGCCGCAATGCGCACTTTTGCCGTGCTGGAACGCCGCAAGTGAGCACACTCTAGGCGGACCTTGTGCAGCAGTGCATCAAGATCCGGATAGTCCCTCAAAAAACTCTGCACGACCAAATTGAGCACATGTGCCAGACATGGGATGTGAGTGAGGTTGCCGAGGCCCAGAGCTGCCACCAGATTTTGGCCATTATCACACACTACCATGCCTGGCTGGAGATTCGCTGGCACAAACCACACATCGCTCTCCTGCTTGATAGCATTCCAGAGCTCCTGCACTGTGTGGCTTCGATTCCCCAAAGAAATTAATTTCAAGACGGCCTGTTGACGTTTGGCCATGGCTGTGCTCATGTCGGTCATAACAGGTAAACGTTCATCACGGGTCCATGTGGAGGTGGACTGTGACGGCTCCTGCAGTGATGATTCTGAGGAACTGGTGTAAGAGGAGGAGTCGATGCGTACAGAATGGATTCCTGCAATCCTTGGAGTGGGCAGGACACGTCCTGCGCCACTCGCACGATCTGTACCCGGCTCAATGACATTAACCCAATGGGCAGTGAGGGAAAGGTATCGCCCCTGTCCATGTTGACTGGTCCACGCATCGGTGGTGAGGTGGACCTTGCTACTGACGGCATTCAGTAGCGCGTGTTTTATGTGTCCCTCCACATGCTTGTGCAGGGCAGGGACGGCTTGCCTGCTGAAGTAAAAGCGACTGGGCACATTGTACTGTGGGACTGCCAATGACATCAAGTCACGGAAGCTGTCAGTCTCCACCAGCCTGAATGACAGCATTTCCAGTGACAGAAGTTTGGCAATGCCTGCAGTCAGAGCCTGTGCTCGTGGGTGGTTTGATGAGAAAGGCCGCCTTTTCTCCCATGCCTGTACTACCGATGGCTGTACACTGGGCTGGGAGTGTGTGGATGACTGGGAAAGTGGTGCTGCGGGTGGAATTACAGCGGGTCTCTGGACACCAGGGCCAGAGGTTCTTCCACGGCGATCCTGGGAGGAAGCCGAACCAGCTGCGTGTGAGCTGGAGGAAGAGGCAACACGAGCTGAAGAGGTGGTAGCTGCCGCTGTTGGTTGGCCTAGCTCTTCAGTGTGTCTTTCTAACTCTGCCCCGTGCCTGGTGCGCACATGTTTCCACATGTTGGAGGTATTGAGGTTGCTGACATTTCGACCTCTTTTGACTTTGTGATGACACACCTTGCATTTGACATAGCAAATGTCATCTGCAACTGTGTCAAAAAAGGACCAGGCACTGCAAGTCTTGGGAGCACCCTTTTTGGCTTTTGGAAGAGACATGCTCCTAACGGGTGCCAAAGCGGAGGCTGCAGGATCCGCAGTCTTCCCCCTCCCTCTCCCTCTTTGGGCCGTATGGGGAATCTCTTCCTCAGAGCTGCTCCCACCACCTTCCTGTCCCTCACGCCAAGATGGGTCAAGGACCTCATCATCTACACTACCCTCTGCCCCAACTGCTCCTCCTGGGTAGTCTCAGCAGCAGAGCACGCACCAGAAAGTGGCACCTGAGTGTCATCAGCGGATGCGTCCTGCGATGTGGTGACCAGAGCCACTGGCCCACCCGCCTCTTCAGAGGAAGAGAGAAAAAGCTGTTGGGCATCACTGCACCCTGCCTCTTCTTCCATTTCTCCAATGCTGCTTGGCTGGCCCCCTGTTTCCAAGCCAAGAGATTCAGAGAACAGAAGTAGAGACGGCTCCTGTCCTGGGATCTCTGTCTGCCTGGGCAATTTGGCAGGTGGTGAAGAGACAGATGGCTGCTCTCCAGTGCTCTGTGTCTGAGAGGATGTGGCACTAATTGAAGTTGATGCATTAGCTGCCATCCATCCGACAACGGCTTCAATTTGTTCTTCACGCACCAGCGGTGTACAGCGCTCTGCGACAAAGTTGCGCATGAAGGACTGTTCCCTGGTGAAAGTGGGTGCTGATGAGTCACCGGTGCCCGCAGCAGGCACAGAATCCCCATGTCCTCTCCCTGCTCCGTGCCCACGCCCACGTGCCTTACTCACTGCCTTCTTCATCTTGGTTGACTGATAAAGATAAGCAGAAAAGTACTAACGGCTTTGTGTGCTTATTCCTGAACAACTAACAGGTATAAGAAACACTAATTTTCTAAAGTGTGGACTAGACTTTAATATGAGCTAATGTGGCCTACACAAATGTAAAGTGGTGTCACTGGTGTGTTTGGTGAACTTTATTATTTATTTATTTTTGGGGGGCTGAACTGACAACAGAGAGAGCTGCAGTCACACGGAGACCGTGCAGACAGCCGTAAACAGCGCTGCAAGGCCCAAAAACCCTCCTCTACGTTATCCTATGTAGTGTTTTTCCACAAGTTAGCTGGAGATGGGTGGAAAGACACTAATAGGAGTTTTTTGAAAAAATGTGCAGCAGCCTGCACTACTTAAACAAAAGGAAAATTGATTTTACGGTATGACGCAGTGAAGAACCCTGAGCTGGAGACAACCAGGCTATGGCTGCTCACAGACTACAGGGCGAGCTGCAGTCACACGGAGACCGTGCATACAGCCGTAAACGGCGCTGCAAGGCCCAAACACCCTCCTCTACGTTATCCTATGTAGTGTTTTTCTACAAGTTAGCTGGAGACGGGTGGAAAGACACTAATAGGAATTTTTTGAAAAAATGTGCAGCAGCCTGCACTACTTAAAACAAAAGGAAAATTGATTTTACGGTATGACGCAGTGAAGAACCCTGAGCTGGAGACAACCAGGCTATGGCTGCTCACAGACTACAGGGCGAGCTGCAGTCACACGGAGACCGTGCAGACAGCCATAAACGGTGCTGCAAGGCCCAAAAACCCTCCTCTACGTTATCCTATGTAGTGTTTTTCCACAAGTTAGCTGGAGACGGGTGGAAAGACACTAATAGGAATTTTTTGAAAAAATGAGCAGCAGACTACACTACTTGAAAAAAAAAAAAAGAAGAACAGTATGAGGCAATGAACCACCCTCCCTGAACTGAATACAACCAGCTATGGATGGCCTATGGCTGCACTCAGACTAGAGAGTGGGCTGCACTCACACACACACACACACACACACACAGACCTTGCAGATCGCTGTGAAAACAGCGCTACAAGGCAAAAGCAAGGTGATTAGGAGGTGAACACAGCGGTTGCTAAATTAGCCTTTGAAAAGCACAAAGAAGCAAATCGCTATCTCTAAACTGGCCCTCAGTCAGCAAACAGCGTCCTGTCACTAACTGAATTCACAGCAGAGTGAGCACAAAATGGCGCCAGCGCCTTTTAAACTGCATCATGACATCATTTCAGCAGCCAATCACAGCCTTGCCAGTAGTTTCAGGCCCTCCATGCTGAACAGGATGTGCCCACACTTGGAATCATTCTCATTGGCTGATTTCGTACAAATTTGTGCAGTTTGAATCCTGGGAACTTCCGATTCCGGTATCCGATACGCGGCAAGTATCGGATCTCGGTATCGGAATTCCGATACCGCTAAGTATCGGCCGATACCCGATACTTGCGGTATCGGAATGCTCAACACTACTTAGCAGGCAGCTGTGGACTGATATTATTAGGCTGGTAAGAATTCATGGATATTGGCCATCTCCAAGACTAAAAACACCAGCCCTCAGCCACCCCAGACATGGAGCACCCATTAGATGCACCAAGTCTTGCTCTTAGCATCGACTCTTCCCGATTGCCTTAGTGCATTGGTAATCAGGTTAATGTTTTTGGGGTTGATGTCAGCTGTGTAATGTCTGCTGACATCAAGCCCAGGGGTTAATACTGGAGAGGCACCTGTCATGCATCCTCATTAATAACCCCATAAGTTAAAAGAAAAAAACACGCAGAAAAATCCTCTATTTTTAGAAAGCACTTCCCAACAATTACCCTCTTTTACCCATTCAATACCATAAAAAAGTAATACAAAGGGTCAGTCGTAATCCATAATATGGACGTTCCACAACGATGCTTGACTCTGCTACATCCGGAGGCTGTGATGAGCAGTGTCATCAGTAATATTACCTCTCACCACGGCCACTGGAACACACTGAGAGTAGCATGTGAATCCAGCTGCTGTGTCGAACAGTGATGACAGTAAGGCTATCGCAGTTCACAGTCAATGAACAGCGGTAACCATAGTGATGTCACAGCTCACAGCGTGTGAACATACTACAGATTCTCAGCGGACATTAAAAAGATGACATCAACCCCAAAACCATTACCCTGATTGCCAACTCACAGGGCAGAACTGAAACTTAGCCCCAGACTAAGCACACTTGGTGCATCTAATGGATGCGCCACTTCTGGGGCAAATGAAGCTTGGTTTTATTAGTTTGGGAAGGGGCCATTGACCCTTCCCAGCCAATTATTATCAGCCCCCATCTGTCTACTTAGCCTTTGCTGGTTATTAACTATAGGGGGACTCGCCTTTTTTTGGGGGGGAATCACCCCTTTTTAACAACAAGTAAAGGCTAAGCAGACAGCTGTGAGCTGATGTTAATAGGCTGGGAAGGTGCATGGATAGTGGCTCCTTCAGAGACTATTAAGGCCATCCCCTAGAAGTCTGCTTTCCCTTAATTGGTTACTAAAAATAAGGGGGACACACACCATGTTTTTCTTTTATTTGTTTGCTAAAAACAAGTACAGAAAACTACACATGCAAAGCACTGATTACTATATATACCAACTATCTATATCTGTGTATAAAATTGTTTTATTATTTAGAAAACTAGCTTGAAATTACATTGAGAATTACCTGTAATAGATTACCGTATGTTAAAAGTGCATTGCATATGGATTGCATACGCATGTTATATGTATGTCATAGGATGGTAGGTGAGAAAAAAACACACACTCGCCTAGCACTTCCATAACAATGGATGCTAGGTGATAAAAAAATGTATGACACTCTCTTGACACACATCAATATTTCTGGCTAAGGCCACAGTCACACGTTCAGTATTTGTTAAGTATTTTACCTCAGTATTTGTAAGCCAAAACCAGAAGTGGATGAAAAATCAGAAGTGGTGCACATGTTTCTATTATACTTTTCCTCTCATTGTTCCATTCCTGGTTTTGGCTTACAAATACTGCTGCGCAATACTGACCAAATACTGGCATGTTAACTTAGCCTAAGAATCTCACTGAATTTATCTATGTAGATGTGAGTGAATCCTAAGGCAACGGTCACAATATCAGTATTCGGTCAGTATTTTACATCAGTATTTGTAAGCCAAAACCAGGAGTGGAAAAATGAGAGAAAAAGTGGAATAGCAGAACATGCACCAATTCTGCATTTTTGACCCACTCCTGGTTTTAGCTTAAAATTCTGATGTTAAATACTGTTTGTCATGAACTGGGGGTGTTTGGTTGCCCCAGTTCTTTCTTCAGGGATTTATTTACATCCCACTTCCAAGTTACGGTTTGGAACTTGCAGCTCTCTGGCGCCCCCCCCTTAGGTCAGTCATGGAACTGCACCTAGGTTAATTAGTCGCCAGAAAGGCTGCCTTGCTATGTACTGGCTATTGGACACACACTGCAGTGAGGGCGATATAGCTATTCCCAGCTGCAGCCAGGCAATACACTTATAAACTCCTTTCGGACACTGCCAGTTCCACCAAAAGCACAGGACACTTCATTGCCACCATCTCCTATTACTATGACTAATAGAGGGTCAGGAGCCAACCCAATCAGTTGTGTAATTTTCTTCAGAGGACGTTGGAGATACGTTTTAGAGTAAGGAACATGAAGCTAGTAAACATTATAACTTTTCTCCAATAGAAATAGGCAGTGTTTACAAAGGTATAAAAAACGATAATACAAGGTGAAACAATTATAGTATGTACAGAACGATTACAAAATAAAAGGGATTAAAGATGAAAATAAACTTACATTTCTCTTATGTCATTTCATGGTAAGCCATGCAGCAGGGAGGAGGAGGAGCATATGTCCCAATGCATCAGAGCAGATTGCAGAGTTTCTGTTAGCTGACCTCCTGGGTAAAAAGCTCCTCTTAAAATCAGATCCCAAATTTTATACCCTCTGCTAGTGACATCACGGAGGGCCTGGATATGCCCCCCTTGGAAATGTATGGAAAACCTTCTAATCGCTCATGGCCATCCTAACTCGGTCTGAGAGGCTCGTAGACGGATGATAAAATTATCAATTTTCTCAGCATGATATTGGCATTCAAGTCCAAACATGACTTGGCTATCTGCCTCAGTTAATCAGTAATGCGATTCTCAAATTCTGCCAGGTGCTGAGTTTAGAAAAAGCACTGTTGTGTAGTGCTATCGTCGCGCATCCCAAACATGTAATTTTCAGACCTATATCGCTACTTGGGGAGGAGTTATTTCATCTTGAATAACTTTCTCGTGCACACATGGAGCACATGGCTGCAGACAAAGAGCTGGGTTCTGCTAATTAACATATTCTTGAGGGAGGGAGGGGGAAAGGAGCTCACACACTGGAGTCTCACATTACAGCTATATTGTCAGCAGGGTGAAGAGAAAAACTGGGGGAAAGAGAGGGGGTCAAATCTGCTGTGTGTGTCTGGGCTGGCATGTTACTTACAAAGGCAGGAAGATGCTGCAGCCCTGAATATGTGTATATATGGTTTGCACAGACCTAATGGGTGTAGCAGTGCTGTGTATATTCATGACACTGTTCAAATACTGATAGTGTGACCATAGCTTAAGAAGGGTACCCAGGTTCAGGAAAGGGTTTAGGTTAGGTGAGGTGTCACATACTTGCTTCTCAGCATGTGACTGGGGGTTGTGCCTGCAAGGGTTAACCTATCTCCTCTCTCTCAGTCCAGCATTCAGCCTCTGTCCTATGCTGCAATGGGAGCATAACTCACACCCCAACACAGACAATGCACCTCATACACGCTGCCATCACTCACCGAACAGACGGGCGATGAGTCCCAGAAATACTACTACTATTGTCTGCTAATCAGCAGGGTCACACACTCTAAGGCTATGGATTCTTTAGAGCATACAAGGTTCAAACTTTTTAAAGTTTTAAGCTTTAATTGAAAAGGTACAGTGCTTACAATAAAAGATATAAAAGTATGGAAATAAAAAGTGAAATACAAATATGCAAAACAGTTATAAAAATAAAGGGAGAAAACTTACAGAAATATCTAAACTTTGCTGTCCAGCATTCTGCTCCCTGGGGGGAGATGAATATGTAATGCTCACATCAGCTTGGCTGCCCCTAAATCTGTGAACAGCTTTCTATGTGTAAAGGCCTAATTTATAGAGTCATAATGGAGGTCAAATTTGTAGACCAGCCTCTCAGGTTAATATTCTAATCCTTGGTTTGTGACTGGATCCTGGCTATTTTACCAATGAATACATTATTTTTCTTTAAAACTATTGGTGTGACCTATCTCGTATTAAATAGTGTCATGCTGCAATTGGCATGTCTGTTCAAAAGAGTCAGAAGGTGTGAAATGCTTCCACCTGTGTGTGTGTGTTCAGGAGATCCCCCTTGGGCGAGACTAGGAAGGCTGCTTTTTTCTCCGGATAACTTAGGTCATGACCTTTGTGAAGAGCTGCAGCCTAGAACAAATGCTAAGCTACTGCTGGTCTTACAAGTTATATGGATGTCATAGGATGGTAGGTGAGAAAGAAACACACACTTGCCTAGCACTTCCATATAACATACGGATGCTAGGTGAGAAAAAAAATGCATATTATCTTGATACACATCAATATTTCTGGCTAAGGCCACAGTCACATGTTCAGTATTTGGTAAGTATTTTACCTCAGTATTTGAAAGCCAAAACCAGAAGTGGATAAAAAATGCAGAAGTGGTGCACTTGTTTTTATTATACTTTTCCTGTCACTGTTCCACTCCCGATTTTGGCTTACAAATACTGCTGTGCAATACTAACCAAATACTGGCATGTTAGCTTAGCCTAAGAATCTCAGCAAATATATATATATATACAGATGTGAGTGAATACTAAGGCAACAGTCACAATATCGGTATTTGGTCAGTATTTTACATCAGTATTTGTAAGCCAAAACCAGGAGTGGAAAAGTCAGAGAAAAAGTGGAATAGCAACATGTGCACCAATTCTGCATTTTTGACCCACTCCTGGTTTTGGCTTAAAATTCTGATGTTAAATACTGTTCAAATACTGATAGTGTGACCGATAGTGTAGCTTAATAAGGGTTCCCAGGTTCTGGAAAGGGTTTAGGTCAGGTGAGGAAGAAGGCCATGTCATTATTCTCATTATTCTTTGATCCTTAAAGGGAACCTGTCACCCCCAAAATCGATGGTGAGGTAAGCTCACCGTCATCAGGGGCTTATCTACAGCATTTTTTAATGCTGTAGATAAGCCCCCGATGTTACCTGAAAGAGGAGAAAAAAAGGTTATATTATACTCACCCAGGGGCGGTCCCGCTGCAGTCCGCGGTCAAATGGGTGTCTCAGATCCGCTCTGGCGCCTCATATCTTCATTCCATGACGTCCTCTTTTAGTCTCCGTGTGGTGGCTTTGGCGCAGGTGTACTTTGTCTGCCCTGTTGAGGGCAGAGCAAAGTACTGCAGTGCTCAGGCGCCAGGCCTCTCTGACCTTACCGGCGCCTGCGCACTGCAGTACTTTGCTCTGCCCTCAAAAGGGCAGACAAAGTACGCCTGCGCCGGAGCAGCGGCCTGAAGACCAGAAGAGGACGTCATGGAATGAAGATGGGAGGCGCTATACGGGACCTGAGACGCCCATCGGAGCGGGACTGCCCCTGGGTGAGTATAATCTAACGTCTTTTTGTCCTCTTTCAGGTCCTCTTATCTACAGCATTACAGAATACTGTAGATAAGACCCTGATGCCGGTGAGCTTACCTCACCATCGATTTTGGGGGTGACAGGTTCGCTTTAAAGCTTTTACTGGCTATCCAAGCAGTGGATTACTTTAATAAATGCAATGCAGCTTTGTCCTGCATAAAAATCATAGTTTTCATGAAAGCTTCAAACTTTTTCCTGTACAATTGCTTGATAAAAGTGTCTTCTAAAATCTGGAAGTATATTTTGGAGTTGATTTTGAGTCCATCTTCAATGAAAAAAGGGCCAACTACCTCCTTTGTTATAATACCAGCCCATAGCAGTACCTCAACTCCACCTTGCTGGAATCTGAGTCGAAGTGTAAGTTTGTGCCCGTTACTGGTCGTGCCACAGGCCTAGACATCTGGTCCATCAAGTGTCACTCTCATATTTCATCATCAGTCTATAAAATCATTGAAAAATTTGCCTTCAGATATTTCTTTGCTCAGTCTAAACATTTCAACTTACAGTGCCTTGCGAAAGTATTCAGCCCCCTGGAACTTTTCAACCTTTTCCTATATATCATGCTTTAACATAAAGATAACAAATGTAAATTTTTGGTGAAGAATCAACAGCACATGGAACACAATTGTGAAGCTGAACAAAATTTGTTGGTTATTCTACATTTTGGGGGAAATTCAAAAACTGAAAAGTGGGGTGTGCAATATTATTTGGCCCCTTTAACTTAATAATTTGTTGTGCCACCTTTTGCTGAGATTACAGCTGCAAGTCGCTTGGGGTATGTCTCTATCAGTTTTGTACATCGAGAGACTGAGATTCTTGCCCATTCTTCCTTGGCAAACAGCTCGAACTCAGTGAGGTTTGATGGAGATTGTTTGTGAACCGCAGTTTTCAGTTGTTTCCACAGATTCTCAATTGGATTGAGGTCTGGACTTTGACTTGGCCATTCTAACACGTGGATATGTTTATTTGTGAACCATTCCATTGTAGATTTTGCTTTATGTTTGGGATCATTGTCTTGTTGGAAGACAAATCTCAGTCCTAGTCTCAGGTATGTTGCAGACTCCAACAGGTTTTCTTCAAGAATGGTCCTGTTTCTGGCTCCATCCATCTTCACATCAATTTTAACCATCTTCCCTGTCCATGCTGAAGAAAAGCAGGCCCAAACCATGATGCTGCCACCACCATGTTTAACAGTGGGGATGGTGTGTTCAGGGTGATGAGCTGTGTTGCCTTTACACCAAACATATCGTTTGGCATTGTTGCCAAAAAGTTTGATTTTGGTTTCATCTGACCAGAGCACCTTCTTCCACATGTTTGGTGTGTCTCCCAGGTGGCTTGTTGCAAACTTTAAACAACACATCTTATGGATATCTTTGAGAAATGGCTTTCTTCTTGCCACTCTTCCATAAAGGCCAGATTTGTGCAGTGTACGACTGATTGTTGTCCTATGGGCAGACTGTCCCACCTCAGCTGTATATCTCTGCAGTTCATCCAGAGTGATCATCGGCCTCTTGGCTGCATCTCTGATCAGCCTTCTCCTTGTTTGAGATGAAAGTTTAGAGGGACGGCCGAGTCTTGGTAGATTTGCAATGGTATGATACTCCTTCCATTTCAATATGATTGCTTGCACAGTGCTCCTTGGGATGTTTAAAGTTTTGGAAATCATTTTGTATCCAAATCCGGCTTTAAACTTCTCCACAACTGTATCACAGACCTGCCTGTTGTTTTCCTTGGTCTTCATGATGCTCTCTGTGCTTCAAACAGAACCCTGAGACTATCACAGAGCAGGTGCATGGATACAGAGACTTGATTACACACAAGTGGATTATATTTATAATCATTAGGCATTTAGGACAACATTGGATCATTCAGAGATCCACAATGAACTTCTGGATTGAGTTTGCTGCACTAAAAGTAAAGGGGCCGGATAATATAGCATGCCCCACTTTTCAGTTTTTGAATTTCCACAAAAATGTAAAATAACCAATACATTTCGTTCAACTTCACAATTGTGTTCCAATTGTTGTTGATTCTTCACCAAAAATGTACATTTGGTATCTTTATGTTTGAAGCATGATATGCGGGAAAAGGTTGAAAAGTTCCAGGGGGCCGAATACTTTTGCAAGGCACTGTACATCATATGCCAGACTGCGTTCACAGTGTCTTAATTTGTCTCATTATAGTGAATAGAAGATCCAAGGTTCTGTGTCAATCACATATTTCAGAGATTTACTAGGGCAACCCCTTTTTGATCTAAATGTTTGGCCCCGATAAAATAAAAAAGCCTACCCACAGTGTGGGTGCCATTCAAACAGTGTCAGCACTCACATTCCCGGGGTTCTCATGTGGTTCTTATGACATGTGGGCCCAGCGCCCAGTCAGTGCTGGCGCCACTGTCCCCGCCTAGGTATGAATTGAACACGAAGAGAAAGTCAGAGATCAGCTGCAGGTAGCCTTGGTGAACTGTGCTCTTTCAATATTTTTTCCTATGAATCTGATCTGGAGGTCAAGTTCACACTAATACGTTATATGGATTTTAATACTTTCCTGGACATAAATTTGACCATGGTGTGGACCTCTTTATGAAACCTGCTCACTAGATTAAAGGGGTTTTCCACTACTAGGACAACCCCTTCTTGATCTAAATGTTTGGCCACAGTTCTTTTGACACATTAGTCCAGCACCCAATCAGCACTGGCATCACTGCCCACACCTTCATACAAATTTAATATGAGCTGTTCACAGCTGGTATCCTAGACAAGAGATTACCCTTTAGCCAAGTGGTCATTCTAAAACATATTGAAAATGTGAATGTTATGTTAACGCGTTATATAAAAAGTTAAAGCACAGGGTTTATCCCCACTGTTTGGTACAAAATCACATAGAGAGAGTTCTTTCAATGAATAGGGATACCATACTGGTTGGTGGGACTGGGACCAATAGACAATAGCATATAATGTATTTTTATTTATTTTCCCTTTGGAACTGTTTTTTTCTCTATCCCTAGTTGTTTCTCTCAATGTTTATTATTTTTACATCAACTAATAGATTTACCTTGCCCCTTACTACACTTACAAGGGAATTTACTGCCTTGTTACTTAGATTACATAAACATCAATTAACAGTAATTTGGATATCTTTTTGTTATGGGTGATTTTTTTTTCACTTTAGAATATGAAAGGTGACCGTCTTACCAATTCGGTCAAATACTTTTACTGGCCAACATCACAAACATGCTCTGTACCTTAGCTTCTGGTTGCACCCCATTTGTAGAACAGTGGCACCCTTATTTAGGATTGGGATAGGGTATCCTGTTGGCCTTTTCCCTCTAAGGTGTAATGTGTCTGTTTGTAAGGGGACATATGCTATTTTCCCCATATGTTAGTGTGCACTGGAGCAAATTCAGAGAAGAGCTACCAGGATGGTGGGCAGACCAGTATGTCCTACGAGCAATGGTTAATGGATTTGGGAATGCTTAGCTTCCAAAAAACAAGGCTAAGAGGAGACTTATTAGCTGTCTACAAATATCTGAAGAGATGTCACAGTGTAGAGGGATCATCCTTATTCTTATTTACACACGGAGACACGAAAAGCAATGGAATGAAACTTAATGGTAGAAGATACAAATTAGAAATTAGAACAAACTTTTGACAGTGAGGGTGATCAATGAGTGGAACAGGTTGCCACGAGAGGTGGTGAGTTCTCCTTCATTGGAAGTCTTCAGACAGAGGCTGGGCAGAAAACGCATCACACACAAATCGGATTACAAAAATATTTAAACACAGGTTACACTGTAGCAAAATAGGTAAAAATCCAAAGAAGGTGAATAATTTTGCAAGCCACTATAGATAGATAGATAGATCGATAAATAGATCTTTTAGGTAAACAATTCAGTTTTCTTTTAGAAGCATAATATGACACATTTATTGTGCCTATGTGTTCTTCTTGTTTTCAGAATGCCTAAATAGCCTGAATGATCCAATTTTCTTTTAAAATGAGCTCAGCTGACATACAATAGAGTACAATTAATTGCCCAAAATTGAAAGAAAAGGAGAACAGTAATGACCACTGCAAAGAAAATAGATTGTATCTTTTCTCTGTCATGCACAACTAAACAAGTATTGATCACAAAATATAACCTGGAGATACCTACAGCACTTCAAGCAGTAAAAAAAGAAAACTATAACATTTGACTGTAGAAAATTATCTAGACCATTTTAAGTAGATTTCTATAAGTCTTCTAAACAGATTGTGTTGAAAAAAGCAAAAAAGTTATGCTCTTCTTGTGGCTGCCACATTTTATTTATTAATGTAACATTTTCTATTAGTGATGAGCGAGCACTAAAATGTTCAGGTGCTCGTTACTCGTAAGGAGCTTTCCGTAATGCTTGAGTGCTTGTCTGAAATAGTTTGATGCCTGGACATACCGTATATACTCGAGTATAAGCCGACCCGAGTATAAGCCGACCCCCCTAATTTTGCCACAAAAAACTGGAAAAACTTATTGACTCGAGTATAAGCCTAGGGTGGAAAATGCAGCAGGTACCGGTGAATTTCAAAATTAAAAATAGATACTCAATACCATTCATTATGGCCCCATAGATGCTCCACATAAAGCTGTGCTACATATAATGCTCTGCACCGTTCATTATGGCCCCATAGATGCTCCACATAAAGCTGTGCCACATATAATGCTCTGCACCGTTCATTATGGCCCCATAGATGCTCCACATAAAGCTGTGCCATATATAATGCTCTGCACCGTTCATTATGGCCCCATAGATACTCCACATAAAGCTGTGCCATATATACAATGCTCTGTGTCATGAATCCCAATGGCTAGGGATAGCAAGGGACAAGCAAAGTAATACAAAATATCGGACGAGCTCTAGGGTGATGGAACCTGGGCTGACCGCTGCCCTACGCCTGACAAACGCAACTAGAGATAGCCAGGGAGCGTGCCTACGTTGGTTCTAGACGCCACGCACCAGCCTAAGAGCTAACTAGTACTGCAGAGAAAATAAAGACCTCACTTGCCTCCAGAGGAATGAACCCCAAAAGGTATAGTTGCCCCCCACATGTATTGACGGTGAAATGAGAGGAAGGCACACACATAGAGATGATATATATAGGTTCAGCAAATTGAGGCCCGCTGTAAACTAGAAAGCAGAACGATACAAAAGGGGTCTGAGCGGTCAGCAAAAAACCCTAATCAAAAAACCATCCTGAGATTTCAAGAACCCATGTGCCAACTCATGGCACATGGGGAGAACCTCAGTCCACTAGAGCTACCAGCTAGCATAGAGACATAATAAGCAAGCTGGACAAAAAAAAACAACAACTGAAAATCAGCACTTAGCTTATCCTGAAAGATCTGGGAGCAGGTAGGCAGGAACCAAACAGAGCACATCTGAATACATTGATAGCCGGCAAGGGAATGACAGAAAGGCCAGGTAAAATAGGAAACACCCAGCCTCTGATGGACAGGTGGAAACCAAAGGCCGCAACCCACCAAAGTCACCCAGTACCAGCAGTAACCACCAGAGGGAGCCCACAAACAGAATCCACAACAGTACCCCCCCCTTGAGGAGGGGTCACCGAACCCTCACGAGAACCCCCAGGGCGATCAGGGTGAGCTCTATGGAAGGCGCGGACCAAATCAGTCGCATGAACATCGGAGGCGACCACCCAGGAATTATCCTCCTGACCATAACCCTTCCACTTAACCAAATACTGGAGTTTGCGTCTGGAAACACGAGAATCCAAGATCTTCTCAACAACATACTCCAATTCTCCCTCCACCAGCACCGGAGCAGGAGGCTCAACCGAAGGAACAACGGGCACCTCATACCTCCGCAACAACGACCGATGGAACACATTATGAATAGCAAACGATGCTGGGAGATCCAAACGAAAAGATACAGGGTTAAGAATCTCCGAGATCCTATAAGGACCGATGAACCGAGGCTTGAACTTAGGAGAAGAGACCTTCATAGGGACAAAACGAGAAGACAACCACACCAAATCCCCAACAAGAAGTCGGGGACCCACGCGGCGACGGCGATTAGCAAACTGCTGAGTCTTCTCCTGAGATAACTTCAAATTGTCCACCACCTGGTTCCAAATCTGATGCAGCCTGTCCACCACCACGTCCACTCCAGGACAATCCGAAGACTCCACCTGACCAGAGGAAAAACGAGGATGAAACCCCGAATTACAAAAAAAAGGAGAGACCAACGTGGCAGAACTAGCCCGATTATTAAGAGCAAATTCGGCCAGTGGCAAAAAAGCAACCCAGTCATCTTGATCAGCAGAAACAAAACACCTCAAATAAGTTTCCAAGGTCTGATTAGTTCGCTCCGTCTGGCCATTCGTCTGAGGATGGAATGCAGACGAGAAAGACAAATCAATGCCCATCTTGGCACAAAACGTCCGCCAAAATCTAGACACAAACTGGGATCCCCTGTCAGAAACGATATTCTCCGGAATCCCATGCAAACGAACCACGTTCTGAAAAAATAAAGGGACCAACTCAGAGGAGGAAGGCAACTTAGGCAAGGGCACCAAATGAACCATCTTAGAAAAGCGGTCACACACAACCCAGATAACGGACATTTTCTGTGAAACCGGGAGATCAGAAATAAAATCCATGGAAATGTGCGTCCAAGGCCTCTTCGGGATGGGCAAGGATAACAACAACCCACTGGCCCGAGAACAGCAAGGCTTAGCTCGAGCACACACTTCACAAGACTGCACAAAGGTACGCACATCCCTAGACAAGGAAGGCCACCAAAAAGACCTGGCCACCAAGTCTCTAGTACCAAATATTCCAGGATGACCAGCCAACACAGAAGAATGGACCTCGGAGATGACTCTACTGGTCCAATCATCCGGAACAAACAGTCTTTCTGGTGGACAACGATCCGGTTTATCCACCTGAAACTCCTGCAATGCACGTCGCAAGTCTGGGGATACGGCGGACAATATTACCCCATCCCTAAGGATACCAGCAGGCCCAGAGTCTCCAGGAGAGTCAGGCACAAAACTCCTGGAAAGAGCATCTGCCTTCACATTCTTTGAACCTGGCAGGTATGAAACCACGAAATTGAAACGAGAAAAAAACAACGACCAACGAGCCTGTCTAGGATTCAAACGCCTGGCAGACTCAAGGTAAATGAGATTCTTGTGATCAGTCAAGACCACCACACGATGTTTAGCACCCTCAAGCCAATGACGCCACTCCTCAAATGCCCACTTCATGGCCAAAAGCTCCCGATTACCCACATCATAATTGCGCTCGGCGGGCGAGAATTTTCTAGAGAAGAATGCACATGGCTTCATCACCGAGCCATTAGAACTTCTCTGTGACAAAACCGCCCCCGCTCCAATCTCGGAAGCATCAACCTCAACCTGAAAAGGAAGTGAAACATCTGGTTGACACAACACAGGAGCAGAAGAAAACCGGCGCTTAAGTTCCTGAAAGGCCTCCACGGCCGCAGGAGACCAATCAGCAACATCAGCACCCTTTTTAGTCAAATCAGTCAAAGGTTTAACAATACTGGAAAAATTAGCAATGAACCGACGATAAAAATTAGCAAACCCCAAGAACTTCTGAAGGCTCTTAACAGATGTAGGTTGTGTCCAGTCACAAATCGCCTGAACCTTGACGGGATCCATCTCAATAGTAGAAGGAGAAAAAATGTACCCCAAAAAAGAAATCTTCTGGACTCCGAAGAGACACTTTGAGCCCTTCACAAACAGAGAATTGGCCCGCAGAACCTGAAACACCTTCCTGACCTGTAGAACATGAGACTCCCAGTCATCAGAAAACACCAAAATATCATCCAAATACACAATCATAAACTTATCCAGATATTCACGGAAAATATTGTGCATAAAGGACTGAAAGACTGACGGAGCATTGGAGAGTCCAAAAGGCATTACCAAATACTCAAAATGGCCCTCAGGCGTATTAAATGCGGTTTTCCACTCATCACCCTGTTTTATCCGCACCAGATTATACGCACCGCGAAGATCTATCTTAGTGAACCACCTAGCCCCCTTAATGCGAGCAAACAAATCAGTCAATAATGGCAATGGATACTGATACTTGACTGTAATCTTATTCAGAAGGCGATAATCTATACAAGGCCTCAGGGAACCATCTTTTTTTGCCACGAAAAAAAAACCTGCTCCCAGAGGGGACGAAGATGGACGAATATGTCCCTTTTCCAAGGACTCCTTAATATAATTCCGCATAGCAGTATGCTCTGGCAGTGACAGATTAAATAAACGACCCTTAGGGAACTTACTGCCAGGAATCAATTCTATAGCACAGTCACAATCTCTATGCGGAGGGAGCGAATTGAGCTTAGGCTCCTCAAAAACATCCCTATAGTCAGACAAAAACGCAGGGATCTCAGATGGAGTAGATGAAGCGATTGAAATCGGAGGTGCATAATCATGAACCCCCTGACATCCCCAGCTTAACACAGACATTGTTTTCCAGTCCAGGACAGGATTATGAGTTTGTAACCATGGCAGACCAAGCACTAGTACATCATGTAAATTATACAGTACAAGGAAACGAATCACCTCCTGATGAACGGGAGTCATGCGCATGGTCACTTGTGTCCAATACTGCGGTTTATTCATAGCCAATGGTGTAGAGTCAATTCCCTTCAGAGGAATAGGAACTTCCAGAGGTTCCAGACTAAAACCGCAGCGTTTAGCAAATGACCAATCCATAAGACTCAGGGCAGCGCCCGAATCCACATAGGCATCGACGGAAATGGAAGACAGTGAAAAAATCAGAGTCACAGACAAAATGAACTTAGGCTGCAGAGTACCAATGGCAAAAGATTTATCAACCCTTTTTGTGCGTTTAGAGCATGCTGATATAACATGAGCTGAATCACCACAATAAAAACACAATCCATTTTTCCGCCTATAATTTTGCCGTTCACTTCTGGACTGAATTCTATCACATTGCATAGTCTCAGGTGCCTGTTCAAAAGACACCGCCAACTGGTGCACGGGTTTGCGCTCCCGTAAACGCCGATCAATCTGAATGGCCATAGCCATCGACTCATTCAGACCTGTAGGCGTAGGGAACCCCACCATAATATCCTTAATGGCCTCGGAAAGACCATTTCTGAAGTTTGCAGCCAGGGCGCACTCATTCCACTGAGTAAGCACCGACCATTTCCGAAATTTTTGACAATATATTTCCGCTTCATCATACCCCTGAGAGAGGGCTAATAAAGCCTTTTCAGCCTGAATCTCCAGGTTGGGTTCCTCATAGAGCAATCCCAATGCCAGAAAAAACGCATCCACATTGAGCAATGCAGGATCCCCTGGTGCCAATGCAAATGCCCAATTCTGAGGGTCGCCTCGCAGGAAAGATATTACAATCTTGACCTGTTGAGCAGGGTCTCCAGAGGAGCGAGATTTTAAAGAAAGAAACAATTTACAATTGTTCCTGAAATTCAGGAAGGTAGATCTATCTCCAGAAAAGAACTCTGGAATAGGAATTCTAGGTTCAGACATGGGAGTGTGAACAACAAAATCCTGTATGTTTTGAACTTTTGCCGCGAGATTACTCAGGCTGGAAGCCAAACTCTGGACATCCATGTTAATCAGCTAATATCAGAGCCATTCAAGGGTTAAGAGGAGGTAAGAAGCAGCTAGACAGCAATTAAGGGCTAGGCAGCAAAACTCTGAAGGAAAAAAAAAAAAAAAAAATTTCCCTTAAACACTTCTTTTTCTCCTGCTTCAGCCCAAACAATTAACACTTTGTGGGCCGGCTATACTGTCATGAATCCCAATGGCTAGGGATAGCAAGGGACAAGCAAAGTAATACAAAATATCGGACGAGCTCTAGGGTGATGGAACCTGGGCTCACCGCTGCCCTACGCCTGACAAACGCAACTAGAGATAGCCAGGGAGCGTGCCTACGTTGGTTCTAGACGCCACGCACCAGCCTAAGAGCTAACTAGTACTGCAGAGAAAATAAAGACCTCACTTGCCTCCAGAGGAATGAACCCCAAAAGGTATAGTTGCCCCCCACATGTATTGACGGTGAAATGAGAGGAAGGCACACACATAGAGATGATATATATAGGTTCAGCAAATTGAGGCCCGCTGTAAACTAGAAAGCAGAACGATACAAAAGGGGTCTGAGCGGTCAGCAAAAAACCCTAATCAAAAAACCATCCTGAGATTACAAGAACCCATGTGCCAACTCATGGCACATGGGGAGAACTGTCATGATTCTCAATGGCGAGAGAACATAGCCCAGCATATATGAGAACTAGCTCTTGGAAGATGGAAACTATACTGACCATGAACTAAACCTGCCGCACAACTAGAAGTGGCCGGGTAGCATGCCTACGTTTTTTTATCCCTAGATGCCCAGCGCCAGCCGGAGAACTACCTAATCCTAGCAGAGGAAAAGACAGTCCTGGCTCACCTCTAGAGAAATTTTCCCAAAAGGCAGACAGAGGCCCCCACATATATTGGCGGTGATTTTAGATGAAATGACAAACGTAGTATGAAAATAGGTTTAGCAAAAATCGAGGTCCGCTTACTAGATAGAAAGAAGACAGAAAGGGCACTTTCATGGTCAGCAGAAAACCCTATCAAAACACCATCCAGAAATTACTTTAAGACTCTAGCATTAACTCATAACACCAGAGTGGCAATTTCCGCTCACAAGAGCTTTCCAGACACAGTAACGAAACAGCAGCTGTGAACAGGAACAAAATGCAAAAACACACAAGGACAAAAGTCCAACTTAGCTGGGAGTTGTCTAGTAGCAGGAACATGCACAGAAAGGCTTCTGATTACATTGTTGACCGGCATGAAACTGACAGAGGAGCAAGGTTATATAGCGACTCCCACATCCTGATAGGAGCAGGTGAACAGAGGGGATGATGCACACAAGTACAATTCCACAAGTGGCCACCGGGGGAGCCCAGAATCCAATTTCACAACAGTACCCCCCCCTCAAGGAGGGGGCACCGAACCCTCACCAGAACCACCAGGGCGATCAGGATGAGCCCTATGAAAGGCACGGACAAGATCGGAGGCATGAACATCAGAGGCAGTGACCCAAGAATTATCCTCCTGACCGTATCCCTTCCATTTGACCAGATACTGGAGTTTCCGTCTGGAAACACGAGAGTCCAAGATCTTTTCCACAACGTACTCCAACTCACCCTCAACCAACACCGGAGCAGGAGGCTCAACGGAAGGCACAGCCGGTACCTCATACCTGCGCAACAATGACCGATGAAAAACATTATGAATCGAAAAGGATGCAGGGAGGTCCAAACGGAAGGACACAGGGTTAAGAATCTCCAATATCTTGTACGGGCCGATGAACCGAGGCTTAAACTTAGGAGAAGAAACCCTCATAGGGACAAAACGAGAAGACAACCACACCAAGTCCCCAACACAAAGCCGAGGACCAACACGACGACGGCGGTTGGCAAAAAGCTGAGTCTTCTCCTGGGACAACTTCAAATTGTCCACCACCTGCCCCCAAATCTGATGCAACCTCTCCACCACAGCATCCACTCCAGGACAATCCGAAGATTCCACTTGACCGGAGGAAAATCGAGGATGAAACCCCGAATTACAGAAAAACGGGGACACCAAGGTGGCAGAGCTGGCCCGATTATTGAGGGCGAACTCCGCCAAAGGCAAAAAAGCAACCCAATCATCCTGATCCGCAGACACAAAACACCTCAAATATGTCTCCAAGGTCTGATTAGTCCGCTCGGTCTGGCCATTAGTCTGAGGATGGAAAGCAGACGAAAAAGACAAATCTATGCCCATCCTAGCACAGAATGCCCGCCAAAATCTAGACACGAATTGGGTCCCTCTGTCAGAAACGATATTCTCCGGAATACCATGCAAACGAACAACATTTTGAAAAAACAGAGGAACCAACTCGGAAGAAGAAGGCAACTTAGGCAAGGGAACCAGATGGAACATCTTAGAGAAACGGTCACACACCACCCAGATGACAGACATCTTATGAGAAACAGGCAGATCCGAAATAAAATCCATCGAGATGTGCGTCCAAGGCCTCTTCGGGATAGGCAAGGGTAACAACAATCCACTAGCCCGAGAACAACAAGGCTTGGCCCGAGCACAAACGTCACAAGACTGCACAAAGCCTCGCACATCTCGTGACAGGGAAGGCCACCAGAAGGACCTTGCCACCAAATCCCTGGTACCAAAGATTCCAGGATGACCTGCCAACGCAGAAGAATGAACCTCAGAGATGACTCTACTGGTCCAATCATCAGGAACAAACAGTCTACCAGGTGGGCAACGATCAGGTCTATCCGCCTGAAACTCCTGCAAGGCCCGCCGCAGGTCTGGAGAAACGGCAGACAATATCACTCCATCTTTAAGGATACCTGTGGGCTCAGAATTACCAGGGGAGTCAGGCTCAAAACTCCTAGAAAGGGCATCCGCCTTAACATTCTTAGAACCCGGTAGGTAAGACACCACAAAATTAAACCGAGAGAAAAACAACGACCAGCGCGCCTGTCTAGGATTCAGGCGCCTGGCAGACTCAAGGTAAATTAAATTTTTGTGGTCAGTCAATACCACCACCTGATGTCTGGCCCCCTCAAGCCAGTGACGCCACTCCTCAAAAGCCCACTTCATGGCCAAAAGCTCCCGATTCCCAATATCATAATTCCGCTCGGCGGGCGAAAATTTACGGGAAAAAAAGGCACAAGGTCTCATCACGGAGCAGTCGGAACTTCTCTGCGACAACACCGCCCCAGCTCCGATTTCAGAAGCGTCGACCTCAACCTGAAAAGGAAGAGCAACATCAGGCTGACGCAACACTGGGGCGGAAGAAAAGCGGCGCTTGAGCTCCCGAAAGGCCTCCACAGCATCAGGGGACCAATCAGCAACATCAGCACCCTTCTTAGTCAAATCAGTCAATGGTTTTACAACATCAGAAAAACCAGCAATAAATCAACGATAAAAGTTAGCAAAGCCCAAACATTTCTGAAGACTCTTAAGAGAAGAGGGTTGCGTCCAATCACCAATAGCCTGAACCTTGACAGGATCCATCTCGATGGAAGAGGGGGAAAAAATGTATCCCAAGAAGGAAATCTTTTGAACCCCAAAAACACACTTAGAACCCTTCACACACAAGGAATTAGACCGCAAAACCTGAAAAACCCTCCTGACCTGCTGGACATGAGAGTCCCAGTCATCCGAAAAAATCAGAATATCATCCAGATACACAATCATAAATTTGTCCAAATAATCGCGGAAAATGTCATGCATAAAGGACTGGAAGACTGAAGGGGCATTTGAAAGACCAAAAGGCATCACCAAATACTCAAAATGGCCCTCGGGCGTATTAAATGCGGTTTTCCACTCATCCCCCTGCTTGATTCGCACCAAATTATACGCCCCACGGAGATCAATCTTAGAGAACCACTTGGCCCCCTTTATACGAGCAAACAAATCAGTAAGCAGTGGCAACGGATATTGATATTTAACCGTGATTTTATTCAAAAGTCGATAATCAATACATGGCCTCAAAGAGCCGTCTTTCTTAGACACAAAGAAAAAACCGGCTCCTAAGGGAGATGACGAAGGACGAATATGTCCCTTTTCCAAGGACTCCTTTATATATTCTCGCATAGCCGCGTGTTCAGGCACAGACAGATTAAATAAACGACCCTTAGGGTATTTACTACCCGGGATCAAGTCTATGGCACAATCGCACTCCCGGTGCGGAGGTAGTGAACCAACCTTGGGTTCTTCAAAAACGTCACGAAAGTCAGACAAGAATTCAGGAATCTCAGAGGGAATAGATGATGAAATGGAAACCAAAGGTACGTCCCCATGAGTTCCTTTACATCCCCAGCTTAACACAGACATAGCTCTCCAGTCGAGGACTGGGTTATGAGATTGCAGCCATGGCAATCCCAGCACCAAAACATCATGTAGATTATACAGCACCAGAAAGCGAATAACCTCCTGGTGATCCGGATTAACACGCATAGTCACTTGTGTCCAGTATTGTGGTTTATTACTAGCCAATGGGGTGGAATCAATCCCTTTCAGAGGTATCGGAGCCTCCAATGGCTCCAAATCATACCCACAGCGTTTGGCAAAGGACCAATCCATAAGACTCAAAGCAGCGCCAGAGTCGACATAGGCGTCCGCGGTAATAGATGACAAAGAACAAATCAGGGTCACAGATAGAATAAACTTAGACTGTAAAGTGCTAATTGAAACAGACTTGTCAGGCTTCTTAGTACGCTTAAAGCATGCTGATATAACATGAGTTGAATCACCACAATAGAAGCACAACCCATTTTTTCGTCTAAAATTCTGCCGCTCGCTTCTGGACAGAATTCTATCACATTGCATATTTTCTGGCGTTTTCTCAGTAGACACCGCCAAATGGTGCACAGGTTTGCGCTCCCGCAGACGCCTATCGATCTGAATAGCCATCGTCATGGACTCATTCAGACTCGCAGGCACAGGGAACCCCACCATAACATCCTTAATGGCATCAGAGAGACCTTCTCTGAAAATCGCCGCCAGGGCGCACTCATTCCACTGAGTAAGCACAGACCATTTGCGGAATTTTTGGCAGTATATTTCAGCTTCATCTTGCCCCTGAGACAAGGACATCAAGGCCTTTTCCGCCTGAAGCTCTAAATGAGGTTCCTCATAAAGCAACCCCAAGGCCAGAAAAAACGCATCCACATTGAGCAACGCAGGATCCCCTGGTGCCAATGCAAAAGCCCAGTCTTGAGGGTCGCCCCGGAGCAAGGAAATTACAATCCTGACCTGCTGTGCAGGGTCTCCGGCAGAGCGAGACTTCAGGGACAAAAACAATTTGCAATTATTTTTAAAATTTTGAAAGTGAGATCTATTCCCCGAGAAGAATTCAGGCAAAGGAATTCTAGGCTCAGACATAGGTGCATGAACAACGAAATCTTGCAAATTTTGTACCTTTGTGGCGAGATTATTCAAACCTGTAGCTACACTCTGAAGATCCATTTGAAACAGGTGAACACATAGCCATTCAAGGATAAGAAGGAGAGAAAGAGAGGAAGGCTGCAGTATAGGCAGACTAGCAAGTGATTCAATTAAGAGCACACTCAGAACTAGAGGGAAAAAAAAAAAAAAAAAAATTGTAGCAGACTTCTTTTTTCTCTCCTTTCTCAGCCAGTAATTTAACCCTTTTTTTTTTTTGGCCGGTCAAACTGTCATGATTCTCAATGGCGAGAGAACATAGCCCAGCATATATGAGAACTAGCTCTTGGAAGATGGAAACTATACTGACCATGAACTAAACCTGCCGCACAACTAGAAGTGGCCGGGTAGCATGCCTACGTTTTTTTATCCCTAGATGCCCAGCGCCAGCCGGAGAACTACCTAATCCTAGCAGAGGAAAAGACAGTCCTGGCTCACCTCTAGAGAAATTTTCCCAAAAGGCAGACAGAGGCCCCCACATATATTGGCGGTGATTTTAGATGAAATGACAAACGTAGTATGAAAATAGGTTTAGCAAAAATCGAGGTCCGCTTACTAGATAGAAAGAAGACAGAAAGGGCACTTTCATGGTCAGCAGAAAACCCTATCAAAACACCATCCAGAAATTACTTTAAGACTCTAGCATTAACTCATAACACCAGAGTGGCAATTTCCGCTCACAAGAGCTTTCCAGACACAGTAACGAAACAGCAGCTGTGAACAGGAACAAAATGCAAAAACACACAAGGACAAAAGTCCAACTTAGCTGGGAGTTGTCTAGTAGCAGGAACATGCACAGAAAGGCTTCTGATTACATTGTTGACCGGCATGAAACTGACAGAGGAGCAAGGTTATATAGCGACTCCCACATCCTGATAGGAGCAGGTGAACAGAGGGGATGATGCACACAAGTACAATTCCACAAGTGGCCACCGGGGGAGCCCAGAATCCAATTTCACAACAGAGAACCTCAGTCCACTAGAGCTACCAGCTAGCATAGAGACATAATAAGCAAGCTGGACAAAAAAAACCAACAACTGAAAATCAGCACTTAGCTTATCCTGAAAGATCTGGGAGCAGGTAGGCAGGAACCAAACAGAGCACATCTGAATACATTGATAGCCGGCAAGGGAATGACAGAAAGGCCAGGTAAAATAGGAAACACCCAGCCTCTGATGGACAGGTGGAAACCAAAGGCCGCAGCCCACCAAAGTCACCCAGTACCAGCAGTAACCACCAGAGGGAGCCCACAAACAGAATCCACAACAGCTCTGCACCGTTGCCCCATAGCTGTGCCATATATATAATGCTCTGCACCATTGCCCCATAGCTGTGCCATATAGTGCTCTGCACCATTGCCCCATAGCTGTGCCATATAGTGCTCTGCACCATTGCCCCATAGCTGTGCTATATAGTGCTCTGCACCGTTGCCCCATAGATAGCTGTGCCATATAGTGCTCTGCACCGTTGCCCCATAGCTGCCATATAGTGTTCTGCACCGTTGCCCCATAGCTGTGCCATATAGTGCTCTGCACCGTTGCCCCATAGCTGTGCCATATAGTGCTCTGCACCGTTGCCCCATAGCTGTGCCATATAGTGCTCTGCACCTTTGCCCCATAGCTGTGCCATATAGTGCTCTGCACCATTGCCCCATAGCTGTGCCATATAGTGCTCTGCACCATTGCCCCATAGCTGTGCCATATAGTGCTCTGCACCATTGCCCCATAGCTGTGCCATATAGTGCTCTGCACCATTGCCCCATAGCTGTGCCATATAGTGTTCTACACCGTTGCCCCATAGCTGTGCCATATAGTGCTCTGCACCATTGCCCCATAGCTGTGCCATATAGTGCTCTGCACCGTTGCCCCATAGCTGTGCCATATAGTGCTCTGCACCATTGCCCCATAGCTGTGCCATATAGTGCTCTGCACCGTTGCCCCATAGCTGTGCCATATAGTGCTCTGCACCATTGCCCCATAGCTGTGCCATATAGTGCTCTGCACCGTCCATTATTGCCCCATAGCTGTGCCATATAGTGCTCTGCACCATTATTGCCCCATAGCTGTGCCATATAGTGCTCTGCACCATTGCCCCAAAGTTGTGCCATATAGTGCTCTGCACCGTTGCCCCATAGCTGTGCCATATAGTGCTCTGCACCATTGCCCCATAGCTGTGCCATATAGTGCTCTGCACCGTCCATTATTGCCCCATAGCTGCTGCTGCTGCTGCTGCAATAAAAAAAACAAAACACATACTCACCTGTCTTGCTTGCAGCTCCTCGGCGCCATCTTCCCGGCGTCTCTCCGCACTGACTGATCAGGCAGAGGGCGGCGCGCACACTATATGCGTCATCGCGTCCTCTGCCTGAACAGTCAGTGCAGAGAGACGCCGGGAAGATGGCGCGACGCCCGGCGTGTGGAACGAGGACAGGTGACTATGAGATACTTACCTGCTCCCGGCGTCCCGCTCCTTCCCACGGACAGCTGGTCTTCGGTGCCGCAGCCTCTTCCTCTGTCAGCGGTCACCGGCACCGCTGATTAGAGAAATGAATTATGCGGCTCCGCCCCTATGGGAGGTGGAGCAGCCTATTCATTTCTCTAATGAGCGGTCCCACGTGACCGCTCAGGGGAAGAGCTGCTGCACCCGGAGACCGTGTGACAGGCAGGGGGAGCGACAGGAATGCTGGGACTAGGTGAGTATATGACAGTGCTCACCCGCCGACCCCACCACCGATCATGACTCGAGTATAAGCCGAGAGGTGCACTTTCAGCCCAAAAATTTGGGCTGAAAATCTCGGCTTATACTCGAGTATATACGGTATCTCTGACCCCTGGTTTGCTTCTGGAAACAATGTTGCCAGAATATTACGCCACTTTTACGGACTGGCAATAAAAAAGATACACCCAAAGCAAATATGTATGTTACAGGAAAAAATGTTAGGAAAATTGTTTCCTGTATAATGACTTGTATATAAGGCAAAACCCATTTCCCAGTAAATGTAATTTTAACATTTTACTACCTTATCTGGGCATGTGGTGTGTGACATGGTGAGACACATCCTGTTTAATTTATGAAGGAGGGTCTGTCCTACGCCACCAAGCCCATGCAGACAATATAAGAACTGACAAAAATTTGAAAGAGGAGGAACTCTGTATTAGACATATAGGAGGGCCTCATACACATTCTGTTAAAATTCTTAGGTACTGTGAAGCCTACACTCATAAAACCTATGCATTAAGGGCTAACAGAATTTTGAAGGAAGTTCTCTGATACACCCTGCAAGGTATGCAGGCGAGAGCCTCAGATGCATAGACACGTAGAGGAGGGACTCTGATTCAATTTTGGTGCCATTTTTAAAATATTTTGACACAAAAAATTGGCAAAGGCTATCCATTCACTAAGAGGCCTAGCTAAACTTACAAGAATGCATTGCAATAAAGCCATCAAGACACATAAGAGGGGGGGGGCTCTAAATACATTCTTGACCAATTTTTAAAAGATTGTGAATCGGATTGGATTAAGAATACATTTATGGACAATTTTAAAAAGAGTGAGACTCCAAAACTGGTTAATATCTAACATCCTCTATCCAATGTAATATGTACAATACCTGACTAAAATTAGAAAGAGGCACACCAATACACGCAGCAAGTCATGCAGGTGAGGGCCTCAGAAAACCACTTTTTTACGCTTATTAAATGGAATAGGCGCAAAGGAGGGACTCCGATTCACTTTTGGTACAAGTTTAAAAAGATTCTGACTCCAAAACTGGAAAAGTCAAAGTTTTCAGTGCGGGGCCTACCTAAAATTACAGGGCCTTATGCTAGTCAGGCCAGAATGGTGGTGCCACCCATAATCTGTCAAATTGCCCTCCCAAAATTAGGAGTGAGAATTTAAAAAATAATCGGACGCCTACACTGCTAACGACTATACACTTAGTGCTAGTCCCAGTCCAGAGCGATTGCTGTACACCCTGGAAGAAACATAGAGCTGGGTCTCAGAAAAATTGTTTTAACATTGGCATGGAGTGGGACTCCTGAAGTGGGACTGCTAGAGTGGTAAAGCCGATGCAGCAGGTGCAAGGCTTTGACAAAAATTAGAAGGAGGCACTGTGATACACCCTGGAAAAGACGTGGAGGTGTGCCTCTGAAAATTAATTTTTAATTTTTGGAAGGAGTGGAACTCTTATACTAGTAATGTCAATGTACTATTTGCAAGTGATGGCAAAAATTAGAAGGAGGTATGGCTATACACCCTGAAAGAGACATGGGGGAGTGCCTCTGAAAAATTATTGTTACCATTTGGAAGGAGTGGGACTCCTACACTGGCAAAGACAATGCACTATGTACAAGGGCTGAAAAACATTTACTCCTGGGGGTATAAATATATATATGTAAGATGATTTTACAGGTATAACTTTAAAAATTATATAGTAGGGCATCAGACACAGCCTTGAAAAATTAAGAGCAAGAGTCAGATCATGACTAGAGATGAAAGAACCTTCCAAGGTTCGGTAAGGTTAGCCGAATGTCCCAATGGTCACCGAACATGTTCAATGAACGTACCCAAACTCCATTAACCCCTTAATGTCCCCAGCTTTTTTCGGTTTTGCGTTTTCGTTTTTTGCTCCCTTCATTCCCAGAGCCATAACTTTTTTATTTTTCCATCAATATGGCCATGTGAGGGCTTATATTTTGCGGGGCGAGTTGTACTTTTGAATGACATCATTGGTTTTAGCATGTCGTGTACTAGAAGGTGGGAAAATAATTTCAATAACAGTGAAATTGCAAAAAAAGTTCAATCCCATACTTGTTTGGCTTTTTTGCTAGGTTCACTAAATGCTAAAACTGACCTGCCATTATGATTCTCCAGGTCATTGCGAGTTCATAGACACCAAACATGTCTAGGTTATTTTTTTTCTAAGTGGTAAGAAAAATATTGTGCAATTTTCCATTACCCGTAGCGTCTCCATTTTTCGCGATCTGGGGTCAGGTGAGGGCTTATTTTTTGTGTGCCGAGATGATGTTTTTAATGATACCAATTTGGTGCAGATACATTCTTTTGATAGCTTGATATTGCATTTTAATGCAATGTCGCAGCGACTAAAAAAACTTAATTCTGGCATTTTGATTTTTTTTCTCGCTACGCCGTTTAGCGATCAGGTTAATTCTTTTTTTATTGATAGATCGGGCGATTCTGAACACGGTGATGCCAGATATGTGCATGTTTGATTTTTTTTATTGTTTTATTTTGAATGGGGGGGGTGATTTAAACTTTTATATATTTTTTTTTTTTCAATCATTTTTTTTAAACTTTTGCCATGATTCAATAGCCTCCATGGCAGGCTAGAAGCTGGCATAGCCTGATCGGTTTAGCTACATAGAAGGGATGCTCAGATTGCTCCTATGTAGTAGAATTTCTGCATTGCAATGAGTGCCAACTAGGGTTTAGCGAAACGGATCGGTCAATTTCATAAATCACCGACTTTCGGCAAAGTCGGGTTTCGTGAAACCTGAGCCGATCCCAGTGTGGGATCGGCCATGCGGTCGGCGATCTTCGCGCCAAAGTCGCATTTCATATGACGTGTTCAGTGCCATTTCTCAGCCAATGAAGGTGGATGCAGAGTGTGGGCAGTGTGATGACATAGGTCTCAGTCCCCACCATCTTAGAGAATGGCATTACAGTGATTGGCTTGCTTTCAGCGGCATCACAGGGGCTATAAAGAGGCGTGCACGCCGACCGCCATCTTACTTCTGCTGATCGTAGCATAGGGAGAGGTTGCTGCCGCTTCGTCAGAAGAAGGGCTAGCATTAGGAAGGGAAGATTAACCCCCAAACCGCTTGTGCTGTAGCGATTTCCACTGTCCAACACCACCTTTTCTTTGCAGGGACAGTGGAGGCTAGATTTCTGTGCATCAGCTCTGTAGCTTATAAGGCTCCCTGATAGCTGCATTGCTGTTTGTACGCCGCTGTGCAAACCAACTGCTTTTTTCAAAGCAAAAATCCTGTTGCTCCTTTCTGCACAGTTCTATTGTTTCTTTGTTTGTCCACACTTTTGTGTGCAGCAGTCCTTTTTACTGCTGGCTGCCATACTTGTCCTGATATCATTGTAGGGAGATTGTTATTGTAGCACAGTCCCTTTTTTCTTTTTTTATATATCTGCTAGCCACTGTCTGCCACTGAAACTGTGTAGTGTAATACACCTATAAAGGGAAATTTCTATTGCCACTAAGGGCATCTGCGTCAGTCCTGTTTGTGGCATATCTGTCAGCCACTTTCTGACACTGAAACTGTGTAGTGTAATACAGTGGGCCTGAATTTCCCAGCAGTCTCCCACACCTATAAAGGGAAATTTCTATTGCCACTAAGGGCATCTGCGTCAGTCCTGTTTGTGGCATATCTGCCAGCCACTTTCTTACACTGAAACTGTGTAGTGTAATACAGTGGGCCTGATTTTCCCAGCAGTCTCCCACACCTATAAAGGGAAATTTCTATTGCCACTAAGGGCATCTGCGTCAGTCCTGTTTGTGGCATATCTGTCAGCCACTTTCAGACACTGAAACTGTGTAGTGTAATACAGTGGGCCTGATTTTCCCAGCAGTCTCCCACACCTATAAAGGGAAATTTCTATTGCCACTAAGGGCATCTGCGTCAGTCCTGTTTGTGGCATATCTGTCAGCCACTTTCAGACACTGAAACTGTGTAGTGTAATACAGTGGGCCTGATTTTCCCAGCAGTCTCCCACACCTATAAAGGGAGATTTAAATTCAAAACAAGTTTACGTACACCTTCTACCTGGTTTTACAGTACCATATAACGTTGTTAGTTTGGTTACATTTTTCCAAGAATGAGGAAGTCTGGTGGAAGAGGTCGTGGCCGTGGGCGGTCATTGCCAGCTGGTAATGATGGTAGTGGTGGTGGTCGTGGAGCATCAGGTGGTTGTGGGAAAAGCAATATAGCACCTAAGTCTCGAGTAGTGTTGAGCATTCCGATACTGCAAATATCGGGTATCGGACGATATTCGCTGTATCGGAATTCCGATACCGAGTTCCGATATTTTTGTGATATCGGAAATTGGAATCGGAAGTTCCTATAAGTTCCCAGGCGTGTGCGGTGCGCATGGTTCCCAGGGTCTGGAGGAGAGGAGACTCTCGTTCAGGCCCTGGGATCCATATTCAAGTAAAAAATAAAGAATAAAAATAAAAAATATGGATATACTCACCCCTCCGACGGACCCTGGACCTCAGCGGTGCAACCGGCAGCCTCCATTCCTAAGAATGCAGTGAGTGTAGGTCCTGCGATGACGTCGCAGTCTTGTGATTGGTCGCGTGACCCCTAATGTGACCGCTCACGTGACCACGGCGTCATCGAAGGTCCTTCACTCACTGCATTCTTAGGAACGGAGGCAGACGCTTGCACCGGTGAGAGCCAGGGTCCGTCAGAGGGGTGAGTATATCCATATTTTTTATTTTTATTCTTTATTTTTTACATGAATATGGATCCCAGGGCCTGAAGGAGAGTTTCCTCTCTTTCAGACCCTGGGAACCATCCAGGATAGCTTCCGATATTTGTGTCCCATTGACTTGTATTGGTATCGGGTATCGGTATCGGCGATATCCGATATTTTTTGGATATCGGCCGATCCAATCCGATACCGATACTTTTAAATATCGGAAGGTATCGCTCAACACTAGTCTCGAGTTGTTGAGCCAGCGTCATCATCTGGCTACACAAGACCTCGAACACTCCCTTTTCTGGGAGTAGGAAAACCGCTTTTAAAGCCAGAGCAGCAGGAAAAAGTTTTGGCTTTCCTTGCTGACTCTGCCTCTAGCTCTTTCGCCTCCTCTTCGGAAAGTGCAAAATTTAAAAGCAGCGCGTCATCAGTGGATGCTCCCGGTCAGGAACAAGTCGCTTCCTTGTGTCCTTCACCCAGAACAACAGTGAAGGATGCGTCAGGCGACACAACAGGTTACTCCATGGAGCTCTTTACACATACCGTGCCTGGGTTAGAAAGGGAAATTGTTAACAGGCCATGCCCATTACAAGATGAATTGGACATGGAGTGCACAGATGCACAGCCACAGCTAGATTATTATGCTGTTACATTGACTCAGATCACAACATTGTCCTCGCAGTGTACTGAGCCAGAATCTGACCCTGATGAGACAATGGTGCCCCGTCCCGAATGCTATAGCACCAGCTTACACGGTGACACAGAGGAAGGTGCACAGGACATAGAAGAGAAGGTGATAGATGACCCAGTTGTTGACCCCGATTGGCAGCCATTGGGGGAACAGGGTGCCGCTGGCAGTAGCTCTGAAGCGGAGGAGGAGGAGCCGCAGCAGGCATCAACATCGCAACAGCTTTCATCTGGCAGGCCCGTATCTGGCCAAAAACGTGTGTCAAAACCAAAAACAGTTGTAGGACAGCGTGGCCATCCGGTTAAAGTAGCACAGTGTGCAATGCCTGAAAAGGTATTCGATAGTAGGAAGAGTGCAGTCTGGCAATTTTTTAACCAAGATCCGAATGATCAGTGCAAAGTGATCTGTAAGAAATGCTCAAGGACCTTTAGCAGAGGTCAGAATGTCAAAAATTTAAATACAACTTGCATGCGTAGACACTTAACCACCATGCACTTGCAAGCCTGGACTAACTACCACACGTCCCGTAACATTGTTACACCCGCTCACAATGAAGCTAGTCAGCAACGCTACATTCCTTCCCTCACTGTAAGCCCACCGTTTACGACACCACCTGCAGCAAATGTGGAGGTATCGTCGCAAGGCCAAAGCAGTCAGGGAATCACCAGGTTCTTGGTAGGAAACACTGTATGTAGGCCAACAGCAAGAATACCATCACCAACCCTCTCAAAAGTCTGCCATGTCCACCACCACCCCCGCTAGTTCCACCATATGCAGCTCTCCAGTCCAGCTCACCCTACAAGAGACTCTCGTTAGGAAAAGGAAGTACTCACCCTCTTATCCGCGTACACAGGGTTTGAACGCCCACATTGCTAGACTAATCTTGTTAGAGATGATGCCCTACCGGTTGGTTGAAAGCGAAGCTTTCAAAGCCCTGATGGCCTACGCAGTACCACGCTATGACCTACCCAGTCGACACTTCTTTGCGAGAAAAGCCATCCCAGCCCTCCACCAGCATGTCAAAGACCGCATTGTCCATGCACTCAGGCAATCTGTCAGTAGAAAGGTGCACCTCACAACAGATGCATGGACCAGTAGGCATGGCCAGGGACGTTATGTGTCCATCACGGCACACTGGGTTAATGTGGTGGATGCAGGGTCCACAGGGGACAGCCATATTGGGACAGTTCTGCCTAGCCCACGGTCTAGGAAACAGTTGGCTGTAGGCGTTCGCCACCCCTCCTCCTCCTCCTCGTCCTCCAGCAGAAGCGAGAGCTCATCCACAGACCGCAGTAGCACGACCACTCCATCCGCAGCTGCCAGTGTTGAACACGAGGTGTCCCATTATGGAACAGCTAGTGGTAAGCTTCAGCAGGCTGAGTTGGAAATGAAGTGTTTGGGCGACAGACACACCGCGGAAGTTCTGTCCGAGTTCTTGCAGCAAGAAACTCAGTCATGGCTGGGCAGTGTACATCATGAGGCAGGCAAGGTAGTCAGTGATAACGGAAGTAATTTTATGGCTACCATAGCCCTTTCACAACTGAAACACATTCATTGCCTGGCTCACACCTTGAACCTGATGGTGCATTGCTTCCTGAAAAGTTATCCGGTGTTACCCGCCCTGCTCCTGAAGGTGCAAAGATTTTGCTCGCACATCCGCCAGTCGCCCGTACACTCCAGCCGTATGCAGAACCATCAGCGATCTTTGAAGCTTCCCCAGCACCGCCTAATAATCGACGTTGCAACAAGGTGGAACTCCACACTGCACATGCTTCAAAGGCTGTGCGAACAGAGGCATGCTGTTATGTATTTGTGGGAGGATACACATACACGGGCAGGCAGTTGGATGGCAGACATGGAGTTGTCAGGTGTGCAGTGGTCGAAGCTACAAGACCTGTGACAAGTCCTTCAGTGTTTTGAGGAATGCACATGCCTGGTTAGTGCAGACGACGCCATCATAAGCATTAGCATCCCCCTAATGCATCTGCTGATGCAAAGTTTGATGCACATAAAGGAGCAGGCGTCTGCAGCCGAGGACGAGGGAAGCCTTGATGACAGTCAGCCATTGTCTGCTCAGGGAAGTCTCCTGGACGAGGTGGCGGACGAAGAGGAGGAGGACGAGGAGGATGATGGGGATGAATATTTATGGGAGGAAGCTTCTCAGGGGGCAATAGAAACTGGTGGCATTGCAAGGTCAGGTACAGGGTTTTTGAGGGAGACAAGTGATGTTGATTTGCCAGAAAGTGCTCCTCAACCCAGCACAAGCAGTGAATTGACACCTGGAACATTGGCCCACATGGCGGATTATGCCTTGCGTATCCTAAAAAGGGACCCCCGCATTATCAAAATGATGACCGATGACGATTACTGGTTGGCCTGCCTCCTGGATCCACGCTATAAAGGGAAATTGCAAAATATCATGCCACATGAGAAACTTGAGCAAATATTGGCTACCAAACAAGCAACTCTTGTAGACCGCTTGGTTCAGGCATTCCCAGCACACAGCGGCGGTGATGGTTCTCACACGAGCTGCAGGGGGCAACATTGCAGAGGTATTAGAGGTGCACAAATCAGAAGTGGCGTTGGACAGAGGGGTTTTATGACCAGGTTGTGGAGTGATTTCGCAATGACCACAGACAGGACAGGTGCTGCAGCATCAATTCAAAGTGACAGGAGACAACATTTGTCCAGTATGGTTACTAACTGTTTTTCCTCCCTTATCGATGTTCTCCCTCACACGTCATTCCCATTTGAATACTGGGCATCCAAAATAGACACCTGGCCTGAATTGGCAGAATATGCTTTACAGGAGCTTGCTTGCCCAGCTGCTAGTGTGCTATCAGAAAGAGTATTCAGTGCTGCTGGTTCAATACTGACCGAAAAAAAGACTCATCTGGCTACCCAAAATGTTGATGATCTAACCTTCATTAAAATGAACCAATCATGGATTTCTAATTATTTTGCCCCACCTTTCCCTGCTGACACCTAGTTTTCCTGTAAAAAGGTCTTGCTTTTGGACTCGTCTTACTGACTGCTCCAATTTCTGCATTTGCAGCTGCTGTATGTCCACCATAGGCCATTTTTACACCTCCCTAAATCGGCTGTCTCCCACCATAGGGCCGTGGTCACCACTTGACGCAAGCACCCGTGCGAGTGCCGTTTGGCTGAACAGGTGGGTGTGCCCACTTTTGGGCAACGGCACTGGCACAGGGTTCCTCATAGTACAATGAAGTGTCTCTGGCGGTGGTGGTGCACACCCAACGTCAGACACACCGTCGTAACATGAGGGGCCCTGGGCCAGTACCGCCTCCCATGAGAGAGTGTTCCCCCTCCAGCTCAAACAGTGCTCTACCACTTGCAAAATTACCTCTCACTGCTCCACCACTGTGTAGTCTGTGCTGTTAAATCCTTCAATGGCACTGCCAATACCAATTTGTTGACATGATTGATGCTAGTAAAAATATTCAGGGGCCCTGTCCTACATTTACACCAGTTAATACTTTGCGCCAACTACCACTGTCTGCAAGTCAGCAGAGGAGCCCACCCCTGTACATAGGTATGCCACCTGTTTATTTGTGAAATTTTTTTTTGCCAAACATTAACCTCAATTTATTATTTTGGCCTACTAACTGTGTCAGACACTCCTTACAGTTGTCCTCCACTGAACAAAGCTAGGCCGCCTGTGTACTCCTGTAACCTATTTTTAACTGCATTTTGCCTATTACTTTTTTGGCCCTACTAACTGTGTCTGCCCCTCGGTGCAATTGTCCTCCGCTGAACACACCAATGCTGCCTGTGTACCCCTGTAACCTATTTAAGCCTGCATAGAGCCTACTTTTTTATTTTAGGCCTAGTAAGTCTGCACCACTCCTTTCAATTGTCCTCCGCTGACCACACCAATGATGCCTGTGTACCCCTGTAACCTATTTAAACCTGCATAGAGCCTACTTTTTTATTTTAGGCCTAGTAAATCTGTCTGCGGTCCCTCCTTGCAAACGTCCTCCGCTGACCACACCAATGCTGCCTGTGTTCCCCTGTAACCTATTTAAAACTGCATAGAGCCTACTTTTTTATTTTAGGCCTAGTAAGTCTGCGCCACTCCTTCCAATTGTCCTGCGCTGACCACACCAATACTGCCTGTGTACCCCTGTAACCTATTTAAAACTGCATAGAGCCTACTTTTTTTATTTTAGGCCTAGTAAGTCTGCGCCACTCCTTCCAATTGTCCTCCGCTGACCACACCAATGCTGCCTGTGTACCCCTGTAACCTTTTTTAAACTGCATTGAGCCAACTTTTTTGTTTAAGGCCTACTACCTGTGTCTGTCTGCGCCACTCAATACAGCTGTCCTCCTCTGAAAAAAGCTGACCTTCAATTGTCAGGTTTTCAGCCTATAGGAATTTGAAAACTGCATTGGGGCTACTAGTTTGGTTGGGCCTACTAACGGTGTCTGCCGCTCCTTGGAGTTCTCCAGGTTTTTTTTCCTGAGCTTCAATCTTCTGGCTTTCGGCCTGTATTTTTAATATGAAACTGCATTTGGGATGCTAGTTTGGTTGGGCCTACTAACGGTGTCTGCCGCTCCTTGCTTTTCTCCTCCACTGAACAAAGCTGAGCTTCAATCTTCAGGCTTTCGGCCTATATTTACAAATTTTAAACTGCATTTGGCCTACTAGTTTGGTTGGGCCCTACTAAAGGTGTCTGCCGCTCCTTCCTTTCTCCTCCACTGAACAAAGCTGAGCTTCAAACTTCAGGCTTTCGGCCTATATTTACAAATTTTAAACTGCATTTGGCCTACTAGTTTGGTTGGGGCCTACTAACGGTGTCTGCCGCTCCTTGGTGTTCTCCAGGTTTTTTTTCCTGAGCTTCAATCTTCTGGCTTTTGGCCTGTATTTTTAATATGAAACTGCATTTGGGATACTAGTGTGGTTGGGCCTACTAATGGTGTCTGCCGCTCCTTGCTTTTCTCCTCCACTGAACAAAGCTGAGCTTCAATCTTCAGGCTTTCGGCCTATATTTACAAATTTTAAACTGCATTTGGCCTACTAGATTGGTTGGGCCCTACTAACGGTGTCTGCCGCTCCTTGCTTTTCTCCTCCACTGAACAAAGCTGAGCTTCAATCTTCAGGCTTTTGGCCTATATTTAGAAATTTTAAACTTCATTTGGCCTACTAGTTTGGTTGGGCCTTACTAACGGTGTCTGCCTCTCTTGCTTTTCTCCTCCACTGAACAAAGCTGAGCTTCAATCTTCAGGCTTTCGGCCTATACTTACAAATTTTAAACTGCATTTGACCTACTAGTTTGGTTGGGGCCTACTAACGGCGTCTGCCGCTCCTTGGTGTTCTCCAGGTTTTTTTTCCTGAGCTTTAATCTTCTGGCTTTCGGCCTATATTTTTAATATGATACTGCATTTGGGATACTAGTTTGGTTGGGCCTACTATTGGTGTCTGCCACTCCTTGCTTTTATCCTCCACTGAACAAAGCTGAGCTTCAATCTTCAGGCTTTCGGCCTATAGGAAATTTTAAACCGCATTTGGCCTACTAGTTTGGTTGGGCCCTACTAATGGTGTCTGCCGCTCCTTGCTTTTCTCCTCCACTGAACAAAGCTGACCTTCAATCTTCAGGATTTTGGCCTATATTTACAAATTTTAAACTGCATTTGGCCTACTAGTTTGGTTGGGCCTACTAACTGTGTCTTCCTCACATTACAGTTGTCCTCCACTGAACAAAGCAATGCCGCCTGGTTAGTCCTGTTACCAATTTTGAACTGCATTTAACTTTATTATTTGGGCCTATATCTGTGTTTCCTCCTCATCCTGCCCATTGCCCAGCCAGTGCTACATGAGTCTGCTGGTACATTGACCCAGATCACTACATTCCCCTTGCACTCTACACAGCCAGAATCTCACCCTGCTCAAAGTCAGGTTCCCCTTCCCACATACTATACCACCTTACACAGGGACAAAGAGGAAGGAGCAGATGAAAGTGCAGGTTCCTTCATCAGGTGGGGAGGGCATACTCGTTGGCGACGTCACTGTCACAGGGCCCCTCATAGTATGCAAAAGTGTCTCTGCCATTGGGAGGCGCCCCCGCCGTCAAACAACGCTGTACTTTGAGGGGCCCTGTGCCAGTGCCAATGCGAACGAGTGGGCCCCCCTGCTTGGATCACAGCACTTGCAAAGTTGAAATACTGACCTCTCCCTGCTCCACTGCCGTGACGTAGTCTGCATTTCCTGGGCCCACGAAAAACTTGAGCCAGCCCTACCCCCCCACAACTTTAGCCAAATGACCCCCAATTTTCAATGCCTAACTATTATTATAAGGTAAATTAAGATTCACAAGCTTAAGTGACAAGAATTGTTGTTTTTGACATTAAAATGGGCACTGTAGGTGTTTTCCTGTCCTCCACTCACTGCGGACTTTGCTTCCCCATTGACTTACATTGGGTTTCGTGTTTAGGAGTTTAGGACCTGCGATGACGTCGCGGCTTGTGATTGGTTGCGTGAGCGGTCACATGAGCGGTCACGCGACCAATCACAAGCCGCGACGTCATCGAAGGTCCTAAACTCCTCATTCTTAGGAACGGAGGCTGCCGGTTACATCGGTAAGGTCCAGGGGCTGCCGGACGGGTGAGTATATCCATATTTTTTATTTTAATTCTTTATTTTTTACATGAATATGGATCCCAGGGCCTGAAGGAGAGTTTCCTCTCCTTCAGACCCTGGGAACCATCCAGGATACCTTCCAATACTTGTGTCCCATTGACTTGCATTGGTATTGGGTATCGGTATCGGCGATATCCGATATTTTTTGGATATCGGCCGATACCATCCGATACGATACCTTTGAGTATCGGAAGGTATCGCTCAACACTACTTGTCAGTTGTTACGTGCGGAGGCTGAGTGGTATACCAATGGTCATATTGGAGGTAGAATTCAACCTCTGCTGCTTACAAAGCCTTGCCAACATATGCAATGCTGAGTTCCAGTGCATGGACAGGTTGCAAACCAGTCGCTAAGGTTGAAGTTGTAAGCACTGCTGCAACACTACCAAACAGGTGGCAGAAATTTGCGCACAAGCGGCATACCTTGACAAGTAGCTCAGGCAAGTCTTGGTAGGTTTCCAGAAAGCGCTGAAGCACAAAGTTGACCATGTGTGACAGGTGGATTGCCCCCACGTAAGGGCAATGGGGTACTCAGCACTGGGTCCTTCTGTTCGGGGGATGTTACGGTGGCCCGACCCGGTCCGTGGCCCTCTGAGGGCCTTCCAATAAAGAAAAGAGTTTTTATGGTTTTGGGAAAGGTCTTTAAATAGGTAGTTCGTGACGCCAACTGTGGTATTTGGTCAGGGTGACCGACGCTGCTTAGGGGTCCGCTGGGGTGATGTTATGGCAGCAAGATGGTATACCTTCCCACAGGTGAAGTGTATCACCAGGGATTCCCAGAAGTGTAGGTGGTGATGGTGGATGATGTAAGGCGCAGTGAATAACGAGGACACAAGGTTGCAGTCTCTTTACCTTTACTGGAGGCTTCAACATCCACAGTCCAGGGTACAGACCATGAGGTAGGCAGAGTCCGGCCAGTCTGAAGGCAAATCCCGAGTTCCCCTATCCGGGTGGAAATCAGTAGCCTTCCACTAGCGCCTGTGTGTTGTAGTACCTCCCTGCTGAGCTTCTCGGTAAGGTCCTCACGACTGTTGTAGATGTTCTAGATGTTATTTCTTCCTCTCTGTCCCCCAGATGGTATGGATAGGACAAACCCGTATGACTGATGGCCTGAGGCTTGTTTATAGGGACCCTAGAGACGCCCCGACCCCCACAAGTTGCCACCGTGTCTTCATAAGTATTAAGGTCGGGCAGCCAACTTGGAATTGACTGTCCTGCAGGTCTCTGGAGCAAGGCTTGGAGACAGTTGCTCCCTCAGTGTCCCGGCCACTGGCTTCGAGTCTCAGAAGGAGGCAGTTTTTACAGGGCAGAACTCCCTCTGGTGTTTTCTCCTTGTGCTATGAATTAGTTTCTCACCCTCTACAACACAATTCTTTTCATGTCCTTTCTTAGGATGCTGCCGCACGTAGGGCAGGCGCAGCTCTGTGTCTTTCTGTCCAGCTAGGCCTCTGACAGGATCCTACCCCTGTCAGGGACCCTCTGTCTGCAGCTCCGATGTTCCTCCTTTCCCCCTGTCTGCCTGATAGGTGTTGCCTGGGCAAAGCCCAGCCAGCTTCTCTCTAACTTTCTATCCAGCCCACCAGTTTTACCCTTCTGTGAGGAGTGCCCTAGTAGATAGGAGCAAGGCTCCCCCTGGTGGACTGGAGTGTGAAGTGTGGTGTATGGTTTGTGATACCTGGTAGGAGGATCTCCTTTATTGCCATCAGACATAATATCACTCCCCCTGGTGGAAGAACGATATTACTGCAACGACCAGGACTTTGGGCGCTGCACTCCCCCCCCCCGTTAAATCCAGTACTCCCAGACTGGGAAAAGAAAACAACAATTACAGGTTAACAAAGACATGCAAAATTTTTGGGAATGCTACAAAACAAGTTAACATAACAATGCTTTCCTTTATGGGAGGTGAGAACACTTGAACGTTACAAATAAGAACATATTTACATTGCCAGCTTACTTCTGTAGATTGACCAACTACAGTTGCACTAACTAACTATGGAATACTATTACCTGTACAGGTATACTTTCTATTAACTACTAAGTGCAATTTCAAAACAATAAATTAACATTTTCTTTATTCAAGCATAAAACAGTTATTCTTCTCTAAGTGCTAAGTCTTTTAATTAACCCTAGAACGCATACCTGGGGCCTCGCAGGCCTGCCAGGTTACTTGTTTTCTATTTTCTGTAAAAGTACTTTAGTTAGAATTTTGAAAATCTAGGTAATCCTCAGGTATATAGTTGTTAGTAATTTCCAGTTATTCATATATTTTTATGTTACAGACATTTCGGTATAACAACCTTTTTTTGGGACTACCCCATATTCACGCACCTGGGGCCTTTTAGGCCTGTACTAGGTTTACATGTGATACTCAGTCTTTTTGTCTGTATTGTTGCTGGGGAAGAACTTTTATGACTCTGCTATTGCTGGGAAGAGTGTGGATTCTGCATGACAACATAAAAATAAGAAAAATAAGAAAAATAAGAAAAAAAAAAGAATAAAAATATTACAATGGATAGTTACTTTTACCAATTTTGAAATGGCCAACTTTTTGCTTCAAAAGCAACTTACACTTGTTGGTACTATGAGGCCAAACCGCCGCGAAATTCCTCCAATCATGAAGCACAATGCACAGCGAACAATCTACGAGAGTGTATTCGGTTTCTGCAATCAAGCAACAATGTTGTCTTATAAAGCCAAGAAAGAAAAATCCGTGATATTACTGAGTACAATGCATCATGATGGAAGTATTGACACCAATGACAGGAAAAAAAACCCTGAAATCATACTGCATTATAATAAGACAAAAGGAGGTGTCGACAAGATGGACGAAATGATTGGAGAGTATTTGTGCAAAAGGCAGACTAAACGTTGGCCTGTTGCCCTTTTTTCCAATATCCTTGATGTGTCAGCCCTCAATAGCTACATTGTTTATTGTCAAACTAATCCAGAATTCCATGCCAACAGGAAAGACAAGAGACATCTATTTTTGACAGAACTTTGTTATGAACTTTTGATGCCTACTATGATGGAGAGAAGCAGCATGATATGCTTATCAAGGCAAATTACGGAGGCAATGATCCGATGTGGAATACGCTTTCTGGAACATCCAGAGCAAAGAGAAAAAAAAAAAGCGCTGCTATATTTGTCCAGCAAAGAAGGAAAGTAAATCGGAGCATTTCTGTTCTACTTGCGGACAAAACGTATGCAAGGAACATTCAGCCGAAAAAATAATATGCGAGAATTGTAGGGGGAATCTGTAAAGTTACAAATAAATATTCCTGCACCAAGTTTGCTACAACCAAAAATGTTTTCATAAAAAAATTGCATATAGAATGCCTATATTTGGCGTGCCCGTTTACTTACTTTTTTGTTGTTTTATGCACATAATTATGTTTTGAAATATACACATCTTAGGCTGTGTTCCCAGTAGCGCTGGGGTTCGCCAGAAGGGGATCAATAATGGATCTGACCTCCTGGTAACTCCAGCTAAGGCTGCCGGAATGGTGGGATTCTGCCAGCCTTAGCTGGGGTCACCAGGAGGTCAGATCCATTACGGATCCCCTCCTGGTGGACCCCAGCGCTAGTTGGAATGCATCCTTACCTTGCAATTGTAAAATACATTTTGAAAAGTACCGTATTTTCCGGCGTATAAGACGACTGGGCGTATAAGACGACCCCCCAACTTTACCAGTTAAAATATAAAATCTTCTTAAAAGTCAGGGGTCTTCTTATACACCCTATGTCGTCTTATAGGGCCGGTGAATATGTGCCTTTTTTTTGGGGGGGGGAGTGATCCTGATGACGAGGGGGCGTCTCACAGGAAAGTGAGTATCCCCCATTACCTTATCGTAGCGGTGCAGCGTGGGGGTCTCAGTGCTGGGAGTGGCGGCGGCGGCTGCTGTGCTCTGGTGCGGCGGCTGCTGTGCTCTGGTGCGGCGGCTGCTGTGCTCTGGTGCGGCGGCTGCTGTGCTCTGGTGCGGCGGCTGCTGTGCTCTGGTGCGGCGGCTGCTGTGCTCTGGTGCGGCGGCTGCTGTGCTCTGGTGCGGCGGCTCCTCTTCTGTGTGGGGCCTCTGTGCTGTGCGGTGGCGGTGGCGGCGGCATATCTTTATCCAGTTGGGGCTCCTCCGGCATCTCCTTAGCCCTGGAGGCCCCGCCGCAACTCCATGAGTGCAATGCAGCGGCCATTTTCCCGGAGGCAGCTCAATAGGTGCGATGCGGTGGCCTCCGGGAAAATGGCCGCTGCTCAGATTCAGATCTCGTCCCGAAATCTCGGGACACGAGATCTGAATCTGAGCAGCGGCCATTTTCCCGGAGGCCACCACATTGCACCGATGGAGTTGCGGCGGGGCCTCCAGGGCTAAGGAGATGCCGGAGGAGCCCCAACTGGATAAAGATACGCCGCTGCCGCCGCCACCTCACAGCACAGAGGCCCCACACAGAAGAGGAGCCGCCGCACCAGAACACAGCAGCTGCCGCCGCTCCCAGCACTGACACCCCCACGCTGCACCGCTAGGATAAGGTAATGGGGATTACTCACTTTCCTGTGAGACGCCCCCTCGTCATCAGGATCACTCCCCCTCCCCACCCACCATATACACCGGCGTACAAGTCGATTCCCGGCGTATAAGACGACCCCCGACTTTTAAGAAGATTTTCGGGGGTTAAAAAGTCGTCCTATACGCCGGAAAATACGGTAATTTTATTTGAGTTATTCCGTGTTATTTGCACACAGGCCTAAAAGGCCCCAGGTGCGTGAATATGGGGTAGTCCCAAAAAAAGGTTGTTATACCGAAATGCCTATAACATAAAAATATATGAACAACTGGAAATTACTAACAACTATATACCTGAGGAATACCTAGAGTTTCAAAATTCTAACTAAAGTAATTTTACAGAAAATAGAAAACAAGTAACCTGGCAGTCCTGCGAGGCCCCAGGTATGCATCCGCCAGCCTTAGCTGGGGTCACCAGGAGGTCAGATCCATTATGGAATCCCGTCCTGGCGGACCCCTGCGCTAGTGGGAATGCATCCTTACTTTGCAATAAACTTTGAAATTTATTTTTATTTCAGTTATTCCATGATAATTGTAAACAGGCCTAAAAGGCCCCAGGTGTGTGAATGTGTAGATTTCTATGGGTATGCGTTCTAGGGTTAACTACCTAAGGCTCACTAAATGACTCACTAACCCCTACGGGTTCACTCTATTGAAATGCAGAACATATATCACCCCCCTACGGGTTCACTGTATCCTTCTTTCAATTTATTTAGCCTCAATTTTATTTAAAGTACATCATCTAACATTTCCTATTCTTAACTACATACTATCAGCTATGTATAAACATTATTACTATCTAACTACTCAAGGCAACATTGTTTCTCTTAGGCAAAGTGCTACTAATAAACATTCCCTTTTAAGGGTAAACCCAAGTCTTTTTGAGGTAAAGCAAAACAATCACATCATTAGTGTGCAAGTCAGTTTAAAGGTGACGTGATGCAATATGAGGGACCCGTTACGAACCCCAGAACGTTGGTCTTGGGTGAGCTACAAGATGTGTAATCCTGACCCGGAATTCTGCCGCACCAACGGGTTTTTCTTCAGGTCTGTAAGGCAAAGCAGTTATTTTTACAGCATAATTAACAGCAGTTTCTGCTAAGAGGCAGTCTCTGTAAAAGCCTCCTATGTAAAACCAGTAGAAAGCACCCTTAAGAAGTAAATAAAATAGTTTTATTTACAAGCAATTTGTGATCATGCACAGTTCATGATTCCGCAGTTCTTAGTAAAAGCAAGAAAACTTGTGCAAAAACATAGGATCCCTTTTAAACAGGGGATCCCTTTAAGAGTTAACCCTGGACGGGTTCAAGCAGCAAAGAAAGGTTAACTATTTACATTTATGGCCGGTTTCTTCGAGGTTTATGCCGGCGGTTTCCACCAGGGCTTTACCTGACATGTAGCCCTTTGTGGCCTAGGATAGGTCGGGTCCAAGATCACTCCCGGTGCCGGGTATACACCGTTAGTCCGTCTTCCATGCATGGTCAGGTCATGCGCAGCAAGAAAAAGTCTGAGTGGCTTGATGGTGGATACCGGTTACAGCGGGGGCCGCCGCAGCTGCATCAGCGGTGAGTTCTTCCTCCAGAGTTCTGGATACCGCTAAGAGGGCTGCACATCTCTGCACATCCCGGGCCCACCAGCTGTTTCCCTTCCGGTACCGGATTTAAGTCACGACATCCCCGAGGCTCAAGGCTGGATCTATGTTGTCTCCGCGGAGCACGACTCCTCCTCTTCCCGTGCGACATGGACCCTCACCGGCAACCCGATTTCTTGGATGAAGCCTTTGTCGTTAGGGGTCCGCTGGGGTGATGTTAAGGCAGCAAGATGGTATACCTTCCCACAGGTGAAGTGTATCCCCAGGGCTTCCCAGAAGTGTAGGTGGTGATGGTGGATGATGTAAGGCGCAGTGAATAACGAGGACACAAGGTTGCAGTTTCTTTACCTTTAATGGAGGCTTCAACATCCACAGTCCAGGGTATAGACCACGGGGTAGGCAGAGTCCGGCCAGTCTGAAGGCAAATCCAGAGTTCCCCTATTCAGGTGGAAATCAGTAGCCTTCCACTAGCGCCTGTGTGTTGTAGTACCTCCCTGCTGAGCTTCTCGGTAAGGTCCTCACAACTGTTGTAGATGTTCTAGATGTTATTTCTTCCTCTCTGTCCCCCCGGATTGTATGGATAGGACAAACCCGTATGACTGATGGCCTGAGGCTTGTTTATAGGGACCCTAGAGATGCCCCGACCCCCACAAGTTGCCACCATGTCTTCATGAGTATTAAGGTCGGGCAGCCAACTTGGAATTGACTATCCTGCCGGTCTCTGGAGCAAGGCTTGGAGACAGTTGCTCCCTCGGTGTTCCGGCCACCGGCTTTCCGCCTCAGAAGGAGGCAGCCTTTACAAGGCAGAACTCCCTCTGGTGTTTTCTCCTTTTGCTATGACTTCGTTTCTCACCCTCTACAACACAATTCTCTTCGTGTTCTTTCTTAGGATGCTGCCGCTCGTGGGGCAGGTGCAGCTCCATGTCTTTCTGTCCAGCTAGGCCTCTGACAGGATCCCACCCCTGTCAGGGACCCTCTGTCTGCAGCTCCGATGTTCCTCCTTTCCCCCTGTCTGCCTGACAGGTGTTTCCTGGGCAAAGCCCAGCCAGCTTCTCTCTAACTTTCTATCCAGCCCACCAGTTTTACCCTTCTCTGAGGAGTGCCCTAGTAGATAGGAGCAAGGCTCCCCCTGGTGGATTGGAGTGTGAAGTGTGGTGAATGGTTTGTGATACCTGGTAGGAGGATCTCCTTTATTGCCATCAGACGTAATATCACTCCCCCTGGTGGAAAAACGATATTACTGCAACGACCAGGACTCTGGGGTGCTGCACAGGCATGGTACATATAAGAGTTTTCCAAGCTTCAGTGCTGCCACGAGGTTATGCCATTATCACATATGAAAAAGCCAGGTTGCAAGTTCAGCGGGGAGAGCCACAGATCTGTCTGGTGTGTTAGACCTTTCAACAACTCTGCAGCGGTGTGCTGTTGGTCATCTAAACATATGAATTTAAGCAGAGCCTGTCACCGCTTCTCCAAAGCAGTACTGCTATGCTTCCAACTTGCGAGTGATATGGATGACAATTCTGAGATGGAGGATGAGGAGAAGGAGGGGGTGCAGGAAATGGCACAGGAGAAAGGGAAACTCTGATGGAACTTGGCGTCAGTAGCACTTGTGAGGTCCCAGGGACTGACACGGTCCTGACCTCCAGCAGGTTCACACAGTGTGCCGTCAAGGAAATATGGCCCACCTAGATGGGTGCTTGGATGACATGTGCCTGAGCATGCTGGTGGTGGTCAGTTCATACTTTAGTGATCTTGAACAGATCTGTATCAAAGCTCAGATCTATCAAAGCTTTAACCCCTGAGGTTCACCTTCTTTAATGAGTTTTATTGCTGTATTTCCATGTTGGATCAATAAAATATGAAGGTTTTTAAGGATCTGGAATATCATCACCATTTATTCTTATGCAGAATAGGGTATTAATGCTTTGTGGAAGCACAAAGGGAACACTACTACTATGTGGAGGCACAGTGGGACACTATTACCATGTCGGGGACTAATATGGAGATAGAAAGGGAGCAATATTGTTGTGTATGGGAACTATTGTTTGGAAACAAAATGAGGTCGCTATTACTTTGTGTGTGCAAGGAGGAGCAACTGAAAATATATGGAGACATAAAGTGGGACTATTACTATGAAGAGGCACAATGGAGACACTATTATTGTGTTGAGGCAGTGAGAGAGGCACTACTACTATTATCACCTTTGGGGCAATGCTTGATTTTTCTTGACTGTGAAAATCATGAAGATATCTTCCACGAATATGGGCCTACATTCCTTCAAGGAAAATCAAAATTTTCCTGGAGCCAAAATCCTAATTCACATAGTGCTACTCCAACTTAACGTACTCTCACGAGAAGCTGATATTATATATATATATTTTTTTTTAAGGAAACTGTGGGAGAGAGAAAATAAAGGAGCGCCAGCTAAGGGCAGTAAAAGATATATATACATATATATATATATATATATATATATATATATATATATATATATATATTGAGAGAGAGAGAGAGAGAGAGAGATAGATAGAGGTGTGAATAATATATGTACAGTGCCTTGCGAAAGTATTCGGCCCCCTGGAAATTTTCAACCTTTTCAGTTTTTGAATTTCCACAAAAATTTAAAATAACCAATACATTTCGTTCAACTTTGCAATTGTGTTCCACTTGTTGTTGATTCTTCACCAAAAATTTACATTTGGTATCTTTCTGTTTGAAGCATGATATGTGGGAAAAGGTTGAAAAGTTCCAGGGGGCCGAATACTTTCGCAAGGCACTGTATGTGTGCTCACCTGGAAGTGTAGTGCAAGTATGAAAAACACTAGCTAGCATCTAGCAGATGAATGGGATTCTCCACTATGGTATGCTATCCATGCGTAATGGTTGGAGCCGTACCTGTCCTGGCGTGGCCACAGATCCAGGTGGTAGTGTATGGGTAAAAAATTTGGAGAAGCTGATATGTTGCAGATTTCAAGCTCAGACCACAGGATGCTATGTAGAAAAAAGCACAATCGGCTTGAGATTTCAAAATATCCCATCCACTTTGCTAGTACTGTAAGATGTTGTGTTTTCATTGTGGGAATTTAGCCTATAGAAAACATCAAGTGTTAATGCTACACATTTTTAACCAACAACAAAACTGTATATTCATGAACAAATGAATTGATTGGATTTGCAAAAGACACCAAGAAAATCTGAAGTCGATTGTAATCTTAAACAAGATACATGGTATTGAGGAGCGTTGGAATCGTATGTTCCTGAATCAGTAAGAGGCAAACAATCCTAATTCAGCAGATTATAACAATAGGAATTTGACAGTTATAAATCTTGGCAATCATTGAGTATTAAGGTACCGTCACACTCAGAGACGCTGACATCACCGCTGTGCTCTTCTTTACTGCCGGCGCTGACACATTCAGTGCAGGAAGCTCTCGGCAGCAGCGCGTAACCCTGTGGACGCCGGGGGACGTGACAGACATCAGAAGGTGAGTATGTACTGGGTTTTTTTTAAGTTTTACAATGGTAACCAGGGTAAATATCGGGTTACTAAGCACGGCCCTGCACTTAGTAACCCGATATTTACCCTGGTTACAAGTGAACACATCGCTGGATCGGCATCACACATGCCGATCCAGCGATGACAGCGTGTGATCAGCGACGAAATAAAGTTCTGGACTTCTAGCTCCTACCAGCGATATCACAGCGGGATCCAGATCGCTGCTGCTTGTCAAAAACAACGAGATCGCTATCCAGGACGCTGCAACGTCACGGATCGTCGTCGTTCTCGCTGCAAAGTCGCTTAGTGTGAAGGTACCTTTACACCATGATTTTAAAAAATAAACCTTGTATCATGCTTTTGAATTAAATAAATAAATCACTGAAAATCCAACATGGAAATCATTGAAATTAGTGAAGCCTGAATTATCTCATGAACTAGTATAGGTGCAGTCATAATTAGTAATGGTTGAATTAATCTATTTTTCATGGATAGATATGAAAGAAATACTTTAAGTTAGTGATATAAAAAGACCATGTGTCAATCCTTACGAGTTTGAAGGAAATAATAAGCCTTTTAGATGTAACACTCACAAAATCAATAAAGGTGACCTTGTGATACCAATGTATCTGCTTTTGTTGCTGTGTACAATCTTAAAATAGAACACATTATGGAGTCTTGAGGATTAGGATAGTTTAATGAGAAGAAGTGAACTATTCACTGAATTATAGTGACTACAAGGCATGGCTTAAGATAATAAATTAACTTTTTGATGATATTCTAATTTAGTGACATGCACTTGTGTCATACTGGCCTTCTCTGACACTGCGGCCGCTTCTTCCGTCGGCTCCTCCCGCTGTGTCTCCGCCCACCGCTCTGGGCATCGCGCTGGTTCCTCGGTCCCTTTTCCTGCTGCTTGGGGATTTCGGCGTGGTGTCCGTGCTTCCGCCTTCCTTCATCCTGTGTCTGCTCCGCACATGCGCCTTAGGTCGCGGGCGCGCGCTCCTCCCTCTTCTTAACCCTTCCCGCATCCTCTCTGCTCCTGGGTTCTCCAATCAGGTAACCGCTTGGGCTATATCAGGCGTCCCCTCCATAATGGAGGCGCCTGATTATTGTGTGCAGTTCATACTCAGTTTAGGCCTTGTCTGTTCAGTATCCTTGTCCGCTCTAGACTAGTTTGCTCTCTCAGACTATTTTCCCGTATTATCCTCCTGTCTCCTTCCGTTTCCTAGCCCAGTCTCCTGTAGTCCGTTCTGTGTTTCCCGTTTTCTTTTCCATACAGTCCTGTTCATTTTTCCTCTCCTCACTCCCGTCCTCCCTCTCCTGTCTCTTCCTGAGCCGTTCCTCTTGGTGCCGGCTGTTGTGGTATTTGACCCCCTTGGGCTCCCAACTATCCCTGTATAGGAGTTGTCAATCCCGGGTACGCTCGTTCGTGGGTGCATCAGTATCATGACCCAGAGGGTCCACTCTCTTTTCATCCGTCTCTGACGTCACAACTTGCACGTGCTACTGATAATAACTAATGCTCCAGGGTACAACTATGTGAAAAGCAGAATTATGCTACGTGCAAGAAAATCATGAGACCTTAGTGCAAAAAACAAGAACCAGATACAAATGACCATAAGCCTGTTCAGAATGCCAGGTATCCCATGCATAAAGGCTGTAACAGTTAATACATTTGAACACAGGATGAAGGGAGTCAGCATCTCCTGGACAGCTCCACAGGCCACATCAAACCCTTTAGCTGTATGTCATGCAAGCCTGGTCTAGATAAACGTTCAAGAGATCTTACCATTCTGGGTTACAATAAATGAAAGCTATTAATTTGATTTTACTTAGTAATTTCAGGGCTGTTTTGGAAAATGATTAATAAATTTAAAGAGTAACCATTGTTTTAGGAGCAGCATGGTAGCGGAATATGATGGGGCTAAATAGGGAAAGCATAATAAATTACTAATAAGTTATTTCTTAAATCAATAATAATTTGTAATATATCTTATCAGAAAAGTCTGCTTCTTTCTGTGGTACTTTTCAAAAAATTCAATTTATGGGTAAAATCTGTATTCAGTGAAGACAGATTGTTACATTACTGAGATAGGATATGACAGTTACTAGTGATAAGATTCTATGTAGACAGGAGAGAAAGCTTCTCTCTTCTCCTTCCCGTCTTCTGTCCCTTCTACATAGAATTTTATCAGTAACAACTGCTATTTTGCTATCAGTCAGTAAAGTAAAAAAATGTCTTCACTGAATACAGATTTTACCTGTGAATTGGAATTTTGAAAATGAATGAGGAGCCCTGGCAGAGAAAGAAGCTGATTTCTCTGATAAGACAATATTACAAAGTTTGTTATTTTCATGTATACTGTTGATTTATTAAATAAAACTGAAAATGAAGGTTACTCTTTAAAATTTTCCAATTAATTTTTATAAATATTTTAGACTGTAAAATTTGCCATAAATTGTCACCTAAATAAAATGGAAAATAAATCAAGAATTGTATGAAAAACAGGCATTATAAAAAAGATGCATTTGATCTCAAAATGGGGACCTGTAATGGTTTTTAAAATAAAATAACACAATTTCTGTTTATAAACCAGGTCTCTGTTTCACTATGCAAACTGTCTCTTCAGGGAGGAAGGGGACTAGAACTCTGTGTTTCGGGTGCTGCTCCTCGTCAGTGCAAAGTGTGCATCTGGTTTTGGCTGGGTGAGAGGCATCTGACCAGGATCTCACCCAGGCAAACCAGATCTCACACAGCATCCCTAAAAACAGAGTCCGCAAATTGAGATTCTGGTTTGGGCTTTTATCATGTAAAAAAGCTCGTTAAAGGCATTGACTTTCAGGATTGCTACTTCCTATAGGTGACACTAGAGTTCTAGTCCTCATCCTCTCTGAAGAGACAAATTGCATTTTTCCCGGAAGAGCATTGTGGCTTAAAAGTCTCCTCATATCGGCATGCTTGATATGTCACTCTCCACAAGGAGAAACGTTACCCCTTGGATCCCACTAAATTCTAAGACATGCTAAAAATAAGGAAAACAGTCAAACAAAAGAGAACCAATCTCAGAAGCATGGTACAAGGAAATGTGGGGCCAGAGAGGAGAGCAGACAGAGATATACCTCTATTTTATTATTACTAAGAAGAAATCAGTGAATCTTTTGAAATTTGAATTTGATGATTTTGCCGAATTTTAACCCAAAATGTTACTTGCAGAAATGAGAGGAGAGAGAGAGAGAACCTCGCTGACCATAAGAGCTTACACTTTAAAGGCTAGAAAGAGGGGACCTTGCTGAACAAAAAAGCTTATACTGTACAGGAGAGAGGATGCTGCTGATCATAAGAGCTTACACTCTACAGGAGAGAGACACTTACCCAGTGACTCTGGAGATGGGAAATGACTCTGCAGTACCAACTTATGCTTCACTGGGAACGGCTGATTTCTGATGACTCGGATGCTGACTGCCACTGTACACGTTATGAGAATCCAAAAGATGACATAGCTATGGGTCATTATGGGAAAGCCATGTATAGGGCCGTATTTGCCATTCATGCTGCCCTAGGCACTTTACGTGGTCACGCCCCCTACTGATCAGCCAGACTAAGGGTATGTGCACACAGCGTCTTTTTCAGGCAGATCTGCTCTGTATTCCACCTGAAAAAATGCTAACTGTATGCCAAAAACAATGAACTCATACATTTCAAAGTAAAGACAACTCGCTGTTCATACGTTCAATCCTTTGAGACTTTTTTTAACTGCTTCAAGTTTCCTAAGACATGAAACGGCTTTAAGACGTGACCGGTGCAACTTATTGGTGGTTTGGAAGAAAATTATTAGTCTGTTAAAAAAATAAACAAAAACTAATGGCTAAAACATGTCAGAAAAAATGACCAAAAAGAAGCAAAAAAGTTGATTCATGACAAAATGAGGATTGTGTTGACATGCCCTGATAGTGACCATACCTTTAAGATAGTAGCTAAGATCCCCATACACATTAGACTAAATTTGGCCAAACATGATATCAACAGGTCCCACTGACAGTCCCATGAGTGTGGGTGACTCTGAGTGATGGTTTTCAGGAAAGATAAGAATCTAGCATGTCTGATTTCTACTGTAGCACCTTTTGTTCATCCACATGATAGAGGCTAACTTTCCAACCTGAAAAACCCTGCTTTAAGGAGCAATAAAGGGGTTGTATGGTTTAAAACTACAAATCTACAGTCAGTCACTCTATGTGACTGCAGAGTTGTGACTGCTTGTTGTGAAGATTTTCTGGTGTCAGCACCGGGAACAGTTGTCATGTGACTGTAATTATGCAATATGGCTGGAAGTATGCAAATCACATACTTGCAGTGTCACATGACTGCCGCTCTTGACGCTGACACTGGCGAATCCTCCTCATATCAAACAGTGCATGATATGAAGATTCACAAGTCTGTAGTCACTCTACATTTCAAGTTTTAGACCAGACAACCTCCTTAACACTACAGCCGATAATGGGAAACTGATTACTGATCTATCTAAAAAGGTTGGCAATCACCCGATGTCCAAGCAAAACATTCATTCGCTGAGTGAAATTAATTTTAAGCTTTCTGAAATTGACAATTAGACTGCATGCAACATTTGTTTAGTATGCAAATAAAGACCCTTCTGTGCATCCTTGACAAGGGCAAAGCCATTTGAAAATTTAAGGGAACCTCTCCCAAGGCTTTCCCTATATAAAGTACGGTCAACGTCTTTCAGCCCTCTGGTACAGCATTCAGTTACACTGTATGCATGTCCCTATTCACTTATGCAAGGCACAAAAAGAACTTCTATTATACTGACAGATGGCGCGGTCTGATCTGATGGGCATCTCTGGGCTTGATCCTTCCCCTAAGCTCTTTTTACAATTGTCATCCTCCTTCCCTGCTTCATGTGAATGACGCGTCCTACGTCATCATCATGGTGTTCCCCAATTGTGCTCTTAAGCAGGTCCACTTCTCCCTGCCATCCTGAGGGCAGCGCAAAGTATTATAGTGTGCATGAGCCAAGAAAGGCAAAAGAGAGCTGATGACACAATGGTAAAGCTGGCGCATGCGCACTACTGAACTTTGCCCTGCCCTCGGCAAGTCAAAGAGAAGTGAAACTGTGAAGGAGCGATATGGGGGACACTGTGGGGGTGACATAGGACACATCATCCACATGAAACAGGGAAGGAGAACAGCGATTCTAAGAACAGAGGAAGTGTTGGATGAAGTCCAGAGACGCCCATCCGACTGGACTGCGCCATCTGTGAGTATAATAAAAGCTCATTTTTTAGACTTGTATTGGAGATTTGGGACATACATACAGCATACTAGTATTCTGTAACCAAGGGTTTATAGGTGCTGGATGTACTTTATATGAGGAAAACTTGTTTGTCTTGATTAATAGTGATCCATTGGTAATATGAAGCACAGTATAACATCAGCTCACCTGTCTGCGCTTGTGCACCCACACTGAGGAGCTCAGCAGCATGCTCCAAGTGCACACAATGTGACTGGGGGGCGTTCTAATGCATGGATCTGGCCTGTCTGTGGCTGCCACACACAAGGAAGTAGTGAGCGGGTGGCTTTGGTGAGGAGGCGGATATGGCATTATGATGTGCTGTCTGCTCACCTCAACGCCCTTCATCGCAATTTAATCCACAGCCAAAAACAGGCAGCAACCAGGCATCAGAACACAGTCACATTGTGTGCACGTTCACACTGACACTCGGAGCGGTACTGTGCTCCTCTAGTGTTAGGGCAGAAATGCAAAGTTATTGTAGACAGCACTTTTTCTTACCAAAGGACCTTTTCAATAATAACAAGGGAATGGCTTCAATATGCAAATTGGAAAGACTAACGATGCACCAAGGCATAGGCCATGCCAAGGGTGCTCAGAAATACCGTTATGTGCATATTAAAAATTAAATATTAAGTTAAAACTGTATATGCCTGGGCTATGTCCCCTATATAAATGTGTGGACCTAGAGGCAAATACGAGCCTGGCCATGTAGCAGTGCAAAATTGTACTTGTCTGCTTTCTGTTGCTTCAACAGTGTGAGAGATGGTTTTATTTTATTTTTTTAAAGACTGGCAAAGGAATCACAATATTTTCAAATACTTGTGAAACCTTGAATTTCAGGATATTTGACGCTAACTCAATCCTCAGATTCATCTGTTTATCTCTATCACTAAAGGTTCTTTTTTTTAACAGATGTCCCTCTTTTATTTGTATAAGTGAGGTGACTTTCCTATCATGACAAGAATTTGATATACAGTGTATGTGACTTTTTTTGTGCATTGTAGTGTAATGTAATAAGAAATGTTTGCTGATTCTTTGAAGTGCTATTCAATAATATTAAATAAACTGATTTAGTGCAGTGTTTGCCTAAGCATGGCACACTATGCAATAAGGACTTATGTACTTGAAAAGTTAATATGCATAGTGCTTATACAGTGCAAATTGTGTCGCTTTAATTTTGTATCACAAACCTGTAATCACTCTATGCGCTGTCATATGGTTCCAAAAAAGTACAAATTAGGATTGATGGAAAAAACACCATTCTACTACCATCTGTCAAATGCACCACACATCCAAATTCTGAGCATACAAAGTGTAGGGTGGTTAATGATCGCGCAGTCGATGGGAGGTATGTGTCACAGAGATGGCTGGTCTCTGTGATGTAACTTGGAGTATTTTCTCCAGTGCATGTAAGCACTAAGAGGTTTGTTTGTTGCACCTGGGACTGGGTTTCGGGTAGCTGTAAGAGATGGGTGGGACTGGCTACCCACATACTTCACCTCTGGGTGTGGTTAACAACCTATATAATGAAGGCTGTTGTTTGGCACATGGTCTGTGACTGGAGTTGTGGAGGCCTCCAGTGTGTATTTGCTAGTGGAGTGCCGGCTAGGGCCGTGGGGTACTCGGGCCAGGTCTGACAGTTCTTTGGGGGTTGTCGCGGCAGCAGTGACGTGGTCTGTGGCCCTGGGCATCCAATAAAATTGAATTGAAGGGGAATAAAATTTATAGGGGATTAATTTGTGACGTCACCCGTGGTGTTTGGCAATAAGGAAATGGCTGACGCTGCGTTTCAGGTCTACTGGGGCAGTTGGTTACACAGCATAGATATTACAGCTCTCCATGGAAAGAGCTAGGCCCCAGGGCAGTTAAAGTGTTAAAGTCTATGATGGACTGTTATAGTGCATGGCAGGTGACGCAGTAATAATTCTGAGGACACAGCAGGCTGCAGGTTTCTCACTTTACTCACAGTTCTTAGGTACAATCACCAGCTGCATGCTGTGTCCTCTGGGTCTGTGGTCCAGCCAGCTCTCAGGTAATTTTGGTGCACTTTTCTGAGATTCCCTTTTCCTGTGTACCTTCCCAGGCTGTCTCTCTGCGCTGGCTTTGCCCTCCTGCCCTGTGCCTCATACACAGTGTCCCAATCCAGCAGCCTCGGATCCTGTGGGGCAATGCTCTCCTGGTCCCCTTGACCCTATGTGGCTGCTTTTTCAGCGAATGTGTGTGGATTTGGCTGTAGCACATGCAGATACTACAGCCTCCGGTTTGCTAGCTGAGACTTGCAGTTCCCCCACTAGTCGGGGGCGGGTCTCCCACTGCGACCTGGTTCTTCCGCCTGACTACGGTTGGCATTGATTCTTTTGCCAAGGGTGGATTCCTCACTTCCCTGGCTCATAGGACCCCCTTTCTCTCTTTCAGGAGCTCCTCTCTTCTCATCTGCTCCGATCAACTACTCCTCACAAACTGACTATCTCCTCCGTCTAGTTTCCATGACAACTTCTCACAACTCACAACTTTCACTTCAACTGTGACACCACTCCCTGCCAGAGCTGGGGCCCTCCCCCTAGCCTGGAGCAATGTAGTGTTGGATGCACATGTGCGAGTCTCAGTTAGTGCCCCCTCCTTACCGGAAAGCAGAGTACCACACCTCTGGCTGAGGTGCAGTACCTCTGTGGCGACTGGACCATCAGGGGTTCCACACTAGGACACTGACCTGAGCGGGTAGACCCACAGTGCTATATGGACTGTTTGCTTTCTGTTTGTTTTCAATTTGTTCTGCAGAAGGCCATCTTTTGGTTTGCTTAAACTTGGGCAGCTTCATGGAACTAATAAACCTGACTGAAAAATATTTAGAATTGAGAGTCCTCAGTTGTTGATACCTTTTAATGGCTAACTGAAAAGATGGTAACAAATTGCAAGCATTTGAGACTACTCCGAAGAGACCGGTGTAGTCTCGAAAGCTTGCAATTTGTTACCAACTTTTCAGTTAGCCATTAAAAGGTATCAACCACTGAGGACTCTCAATTCTAAATATTTTTCTATCCACTGGCTAACACGGTACCAAGATATATATCTTTCCTGTAAACCTGACTGAACATTTTTATGAAAACCACTTCCTGTGCTTACCTCAAACTGCAAGTGAATGAGTAAAACCTTACAAAAGATATCATATGTTCACACGAGGTACAGTTCAGATATGTAGGGTATCATTCTCATTATATTTTGCAGGTGATGCACATGTGCTGCCATTTACACAAGTGCTGCAAATATACTGCCAACTTCACCCTTTGCATTGCAATCCATGGTGAACACATGTAGTACTAGCCAATTAGTATTAGTCAATACTAGTTAATTAACCCTACAAGTTTTCTTTGCAGCATTTCAAAATATAGTGGATTTGCTGTCAAAATTCTGGATAAAAAATTCATTGTGAATCCATTGTGAGCAATTCCTTAAAAAGATCTTGTCATCGGGATTATGCATATTAAACTAAATGTATGCCCGTGATGGCATTATTATACTAATTTAATACATACATTTAATGAAGATACCCCCAGCCTGATTGCATTAAAATCATCAATAGCAGTTTTGGTCTCTGTGCATCAGGGCTGGACTATGAGGCAGGACGGTGGGTATTGTCTTTGACTCTGTCACAGCCCCTCAGCTGCCTATGGTCTTTATCCTCTTCCTTATTTAAGTTTCGCACCTGCCTCATCCTAGTGAGGACAGATTGATATCTTGATGGGCTTCAGTTAAATGGTGCCTGTAGTGGCACAAGTGCAGATCCACCTCCAGTAGTCTTCAGTAAAATGAGGCCATGTGCAGATTGAGATCTTATATCACCATTGAGCCGGGATGTTAATATGTGCCTGCATCGGCACTGATGCCATTTTCCTGAAAACTGCCAGATCAATCCGCGCAAGAAACGATCGTTGCTTGGACAACGCAGGCATAAAATTTAAATAAAGAAGAGGATAAAGGTGACGATTTTAAAACAACCAGGCTGCAGATTTCTTCACTAAATGTATGTATAAAATGAGTATAACAGCACCATTGTAGGCATATTCTTAGTTTAATATGCATAGCCCTGATGACAGGTTCTCTTTGAACTCAATCACACTGTGATCCTAAGCCCTGTCCTTAGGTAAAGTCAAGTAGCACACCTTGGTATGTGTGATGATTCAAAGAGGGAAAAACGGGAAGGGAAGTGGACCCTCTAGACCGTGACGACGAACCCCCCATGGACGAGCTGACCAGATAGACCGCCCCCTATACAGGGAGAGTTAAGGGCAGGCCCGTGAGGGACTATCGCCACAGAAGCTGGAGGACCAGGACGGGAGAAGACCAGGAAGAGGCGGAGGTAGTGGGACCACAGGATAGGAGAGTACTGCGGACACACAGAACTAGTGGGTATAACGGGAACACTGCAGTAACTAAGACCTTGCCGAAACAATGCAGACACAGGGACTGACGGAGGTAAAGCAGAGGTACGGAGACTGACGGACGTAGAGCAGTGACACAAGGACTGACGGAGGTATAGCAGTGACAAAGGGACTGACAGGTGTACTGCAGTGGAAAAGGGTTAACCCGAAGTCAGAGAGAAAACTCACAGAGACCACGGGTGGCCAGGAGCACCTGAAGAAACAAATGATAACCAGGCACAGAGGGACGGCAGGAAGTAGTTTAAATACCTTGAGGCAGCGCAGCACTTCCGGGTACCAATCCTCCAGAACCATAGAGAGGACAATAAGGAGCACCGACTTCCGGGTACCAGTCCTCCATACCATAGAGGAGACGAAGAGGCGCGCCGACAGAAGATCAGAAGTGCGCGCGCAGCACTGAACCAGGTATGCGTGCGTGCACGAGAAGCAGAGGCCGGGAGCGAGTGCGGAAGGAAGGACGCTGCAGAAGGAGAGGCGCGCAGGGATGCCGAAGACAGGTAAGTATGATAGGGCTGGGAAGACGGCAGTGGCGGAGGCGGCAGCAGCGGTATGACAATATGTTTCACACTTTTTATAATATAGTGCAAAATGTATGAAAGGTTGCCTAAATAAATATAGACTATACTTTAATGTGAATTTCCACCACCACCACCACTAGGGGTGACATAGGAGATCACTGCCTTTATACACTGAAATGAACTATAACAGCCATAATTATATGTTAACACATTAATCATCACTGAAGTTTGGATCTCAAAAGAAATGATAATAAAAGGTGGATTCTCTTAAAAATGTAATACTTATCTACACTTTTATTTAAACATCGCATTTTTATTAATGAGCTAAATAATGTATAACTCACCTAATACCGAACTAACTAAAAAACACCTCTCTGTGCAGCTTCAGCAGGGGAAGAAAAGTGCTGGGCCCTGAAGCTATATCTGTCGACAGGAACGAAATATCTCTGACAAGAGTGTTTGTTTTTTCTCTTCCAAATTTAGCTAAAATGCTTCAGGGAGCGCTTATGTAAATATGACTTCCCCATTTAGTCTAATATATGTTCAGTGTCATCATGTCCTATGTGTGCTGCTTAGGAGTTGTTCATTACACCTAATATATCAACATTTAATCGTTTGTCTTTTTTATTTTCTCTTCACTCCATGGAGCCGCTGAGCTGTTTCATTAATATATTATACTGATATACCTAAAGTGTAAATTAAGCATACATTGTTTGAATATAAAATTGAAAATACTCACTAGGATTTCATAGCGCTAATGGTAAATTTGCTGTGTACAGAAGAGTGTTTTGTATACGGTAATACAAAAGTAATTTTCTATATGAAATGTTGCATGTGTCTGGGTGACTGAAGTCCACTTTTTTCCCTTATTTCTTTTGGAATCCTACTTCCATTCTATTTTTTTTTATACATTTGGAGTCTTTTGAATGGATGGTTGTGGAAGTATTGCACCCACAACATTATGACTGTGTTCTGGAGAGCTTTTTATTTACATATACAGTATATAATAGTACACCCGCTTGGAAAAATAAGATTTTAATCAATATGTCACTGATAGTGTTGAGCGATATCGTCTGATACTTGAAAGTATCGGTATCGGAAAGTATCGGCTGATACCGGCAAAGTATCGGATCTGATCCGATACCCGATACCAATACAAGTCAATGGGACTCTATCGGAAGGTATCCCTGATGGTTCCCAGGGTCTGAAGGAGAGGAAACTCCTTCAGGCCCTGGGATCTATATGAATGTGTAAAATAAAGAATTAAAATAAAAAATATTGATATACTCACCTCTCCGACGCAGCCTGGACCTTACCGCTGGTAACCGGCAGCCTTCTTTGCTTAAAATGAGCGCGTTCAGCACCTTCCATGATGTCACGGCTTCTGATTGGTCGCGTGCCGCTCATGTGACCGCCACGCGACCAATCAGAAGCCGTGACGTCATCCCTCAGGTCCTAAATTCCTAGAAGGGAATTTAGGACCTGAAGGATGACGTCGCGGCTTGTGATTGGTCACGTGGCGGTCACATGAGCGGCACGCGACCAATCAGAAGCCGTGACGTCATGGAAGGTGCTTAACGCGCTCATTTTAAACAAAGAAGGCTGCCGGTTACCAGCGGTGATGTCCAGGGGCCTCCGGACAGGTGAGTATATCAATATTTTTTATTTTAATTCTTTATTTTACACATTCATATGGATCCCAGGGCCTGAAGGAGAGTTTCCTCTCCTTCAGACCCTGGGAACCATACACTGGAAACTTCCGATTCCGATTCCCGATACCACAAAAGTATCGGATCTCGGTATCGGAATTCCGATACCGCAAGTATCGGCCGATACCCGATACTTGCGGTATCGGAATGCTCAACACTAGTCACTGAACAAAAAAAAATTCCAAAATTTAGTCAAAACTGAAATTCATTGAATATGTTTTTAATTTATAACATGAAAGTAAGATTAATAATACACAGTGTGGAAAAAAAGTATATGATACACTGACAATTGTGCAAGTTTTCCCAACTACAAAGAGTGGAGAGGTCTGTAATTTTTGTAGCAGGTGCACTTAAACTGTGAGAGCAATAATCTAAAAATAAAAACCAGAAAATCACATTGTGTGATTTTTCAAATAATTAAATAGCATTTTATTGCATGAAATAAGTATTTGATCATCTACAAAGCAGCAAGAATTCTGACTCTCACAGACCTGCTAGTTTTTCTTTAAGAAGCCTCCTACTCTGCACTCATTACCTGTATTAATTGCACCTGTTTGAACTTGTTACCTGTATAAAAGACACCTGTCCACAATCTCAAACAATCACACTCCAAGCTCTCCACTATCGCCAAGACCAAAGAGCTGTCTAAGGACATTAGGGACAACATTGTAGACCTGCACAAGGGTAGGATGGGCTACAGTACAATAGACAAGCACATTGGTGAGAGTACAACAACTGTTGGCGCAATCATTAGAAAATGGAAAAAACACAAGATGACTGTCAATCTTACTTGGTCTGGGACTCAATGCAACATCTCGCCTCTATGGGTAAGGATAATTCTGAGAAAGGTCAGGAATCAGCCCAGAACTACACAGGAGGACCTGGTCAATGACCTGAAGGCAGCTGGGACCACCATTAGTAACACACTACACTGTCATGGAATAAAATCCTTCAGGGCATGCAAAGTCTCCCTGCTCACGCCAGCACATGTTCAGACCTGTTTGAAGTTTGCTAATGACCTCCCAGATGATCCAGAGTATGCATGGGAGAAGGTCATGTGGTCAGATGAGACCAAAATAGTACTTTTTGGTATCAACTCCACTCACCGTGTTTGGAGGAAGAAGAATGAGTACAACCCCAAAAAGACTGTCCCAACCGTGAAGCATGGTAGGGGAAACATCATACTTTGGGCGTGTGTTTCTGCAAAGGGGATAGCATGACTGCACCGTATTGAAGAGAGGATGGATGGGGTCATGTATTGCGAGATTTTGGCAAACAACCACCTTCCCCCAGTAACAGCACTGAAGATAGGTGGTGGCTGGGTTTTCCAGCATGACAATGACCTGAAACACACATCCAGGGCAACAAAGGAGTGGCTCCGTAAGAATCATTTCAAGGTCCTGTAGTGACCTTGCCAGTCTCCAGACTTGAACCCAATAGAAAATCTATGGAGGGAGATGAAACTCATTGTTGCCCAGCTATCTGTGTAGTTCTTTTACACCAAAAGGCCAAATACGTTCAATCATTCATGATATTAAAAAGATGTAACAGATGTACTTTAAGTGTCTACTTGGTGATCAAGACAAAAGCTGGCCCCTCATGTGATATGCTCAAGTTGTTTAAATGGTCTTCATTACTAACTGAATATGAAAAAAGTGGCTATGTCATTTGCTGTCCCCATGATTTGGAGAGAACCCAAAAATCATAGTGATGACTGCTCATTTTGCTTTGTCAAACTGAAGGGCTTCTCTACAAAGAACAAACATAAGATTAAGTACCCTGAACTTGAATCTGCACGATTAGGCCAGTTCCACATGATGGTACCTTGCCAGTTCTTGTACCACCGTTGTCTGGATTGGATGAAAATGAAATAGAATATAAAGACTATGGAGCTGAAGCTACTGGCGAAGACAAGGAGACCTCAAGTCAAGATGAGTATGTACCTGATGGAGCTGCCGAGCAGCCAGAACGCTTTATATAACATGAATTAAATGATCTCATCAGAGACCTTTCATTGTCAAAAGATAAAGCTGAACTTCTAGCATCTAGGTTGAAACAGAAGATCTTCATGATGATGTCAAAGTGTGTTATTACCAAAGCAGAAGTAACACTTTAACACAATTTTTCACAGTTGTTGGACCAATGGTTTACTGTACCAATGTGTATGGCCTCTTTGAAGAACTGAATCATGAGTATTTTGTTGCAGATTGGCGATATAGCTTATTGACCCATCCCAGAGAAGTTTGAAAGCTGTGTTGTTTCACAATAGAAATATGAAACCATCAATCCCTATTGCTCACTCAAGTCATCTAAAGGAAAGTTATGAAAATCTTTCAGTTGTTTTGGATGCTATACAATATAAGCATCATCATTGGAATATCTGTGGAGACTTGAAAGTGATTGGTCTGCTAATGGGAATGCAAGGAGGTTTCACAAAATATTGTTGCTTCTTGTGTTTATGGGATAGTAGAAATACAGTAGAGCACTATGTTCGTTGTGATTGGGGACAGACAAACATCTATGCTCCAGATAGAGACAATGTTCAGGATAATCCTTTAGTTGATGCAACAAAAATATTTCTTCTTTCACTACATATAAAGTTGGGATTGATTAAAAACTTTGTTAAAGCCATTGCAAAGACAAATTCACAAGGGTTCCAGTACATTTCACATAAATTCTCCAGCATTTCATCAACAAAACTGAAGAAAGGGGTATTTGTTGGTCCTCAGATCAGAGAGCTTATGAGAGATGATGAGTTTGAAGGAATTGTAAATGATTAGGAATTGAGATCTTGGAAAAGATTCAAGTGGATCTGTGAAAATTTCTTAGGAAAAAAAAATATACTGAATATGTTGAAGGTGTTGAGGAACTGCTAAATGCATACCAGTGTCTTGGATGTCGCATGTCTCCAAAAATGCACTTTTTGCATTTGCATTTAGATTTCTTCCCTCAAAATCTTGGGGATGTAAGCGATGAACAAGGCGAACGGCTTCACCAGGACATTAAAGTAATGGAGCACCGCTGCCAAGTTTTTTGGAATGACTCAATGATGGCAGATTACTGTTGGATGTTATGGACAACCCTGAAAAATCGTATCAATGACAGTCTAATGTCAAGCACTTTTAATTTCTGCTCATATTTTGGTTTCTATTTTGCATGCAAAATTATTTTGATTAAAAAAAAACTGTTTTGTAAGGTGAAGCATTTTTTTCTGATATGTAGATTTACTGTTTTCTTAAAGGGGTTGTCCACAATTAAACCCCCAATATATCCCCTCGGGGCCCCTGATGAATTGTGTAAATACCTTCCGTTGCCGTTTTCGCCTGTGAGCGGCGCTGTGCTGGCGGCTGAGTCCAGGTCACGTGATCCCCAGGCTGCAGCCACCGCTTATTTCCACTGACGTCACATCAATTTCCAGACTCTGGAAATTGACGTGATGTCATGAGCAGGCGTGACCCCAGGCTCACAGTCAGCAGTCACTCAAGAGTGACTGGGCTGTGGGCGGTGCTGGGGGCTGCCTGCAGGGCTGTGTTGGGGGGCGGGCGGGGCTGTGCTGGGGGGCGGGCAGGGCTAGACAGGGATGTGAGCCTGGGGCGGGCTGGCGCCGGTATGTGCGGGCCGGTGCCGGTATGTGTGGGGGTGTGTGGGCCGGCACCGGTATGTGCGGGGGTGTGCGGGCCGGCGCCGGTATGTGCGGGCCGGCGCCGGGATGTGCGGGTGGTGCTGGGGTCTGCTGCTGGGCTGTGCGGTGGTGGTGGTGGAGGGGGTGTCTCTGTGTGCAGGCTTCATCTGATGGGACTACAAGTCCCATCGGGCTCTGCCTGCTACAGTGACAGTAAGTGACACATTAGCCAATGATGGGACAGTAGCAGTCCCATCATCTGGCTAATGTGTTGAATGTAAAAAAAAACACATACACACATATACACTACATACATACATACATACAACACACACCATGTGACATGTAACATGTGACAACATGCGACAACATACGACATGCAATGGCATGCGACATGTGACAACATGTGACGACATGCACCATGCGATATGTGATGACATGCAGAATGCGACATGCAACACCATGCGACATGCACCATGTGGAGACATGCAACATGCGATGACATGCAACATGCAACAACATGCAACATGCACCATGCAGCGACATGCAACATGTGACATGCACCACGCGACGACATGCAGCGACATGCACCATGCAATGACATGTGACATGTGACAACATGCACCATGTGACAACATGCGGTGACATGCACCATGCGACGACATGCGACATGTGATGACATGCACCATGCGACGACATGCACCATGCAACGACATGCAACATGCACCATGTGACGACATGCTCCATGCAACGACATGCGACATGCACCGTGTGACATGCACCATGCGACTACATGCGACATGCAACATATGACATGCAACATGCGATGACATGCAGCATGCAATGACATGCGACGACATGCACCATGCACCATGTGACATGCACCATACAGCGACATGCAACATGCGATAACATGCGACGACATGCACCATGTGACATGCACCATGTGACATGCACCATGCGACATGCACCATGCGATGACATGCGACATGTGAAAACATGTGACAACATGCACCATGCGACGACATGAACCATGCGACGACATGCAACATGCACCATGCGGCGACATGCACCATGCGACGACATGCAACATATGACATGCAACATGCGATGTTATGCGACATGCAGCATGCAATGACATGCGATGACATGCAACATGTGGCATGCAACATGCGACGACATGCAACATGCGATGACATGCAGCATGTGACATGCGACGACATGCAACATGCACCATGCGATGACATGCAACATGTGACATGCAGCATGCCACATACAGTACGTACATACATACAACATACATACAGTACATACATACAGACATACAGTACATATAACATAGAGAACATACTCACCATCACTTGTCACCTTGATCCCCGAAGCCAGTGTCATCTGTAAAAAATATTAAAATAATAAACAAACACTATACTCCCTGATCCGCAGAAATCCAATTAAAACGAGTGTCCCTCGACAATCTCCCGTGGAGAGCAGGAGCATCAGCTGATGCGATGCAATGATGGAAGGTATCCTTCCACAATGTATTCCTCACAATGTATTCCTACGCCCCTTTGAGAAAATAGTCGCTAGTCTCACTTTATGCCATTGCTGTGTGAGAAATTTTCCCAGGCAGCAATTGCCATAAAGTGAGACTTTGACCTAAGGTAACCTCAGTGATGCACTGCAGGAGCCATTGTCTCCTGTCAGTGTGTCATGAGGGTCCTATAGAGCAGTGACATCACCCAATGTCACTGTTCTATAGGGGAGATCCATTGCGGGACACTAGTTATTAATTGGACTACGGCGGACAGGTAGTATACGGTTTATTATTTTACATTTTTTGCAGGCGCTGAAGTATGGTAAGTATGGTTAAATGAAGAATATTAAAATACTTTTTTCCTAATGTGTGTGTGTTTTATTAACCCTTTTTTAGTATTGGATTAATAATGGATAGGCGTCTTATTGACGCCTCTCCGTTATTAACCCGGCTTAATGTCACCTTACAATAGCAAGGTGACATTAACCCCTTATTACCCCATATCCCACCGCTACACGGGAGTGGGAAGAGAGGGGCTAAGTGCTGTATTTGGCGCATCTTACAGATGCGCCATTTCTGGGGCAGCTGCGGACTGGTATTTGTAGCCGGGGGGGACCAATATCCATGGCCCCTCCCTAGGCTATGAATATCAGCCCGCAGCTGTTTTTTTGGGGTCCCCCTATTTTAATAGCCAGTAAAGGGCTGATATTCATAGCAGGCTACAAATATTGGCCCCCGGCTGTTGGCTTTCCCCCTCTGGCGCAGAAAATTGCACGGGAGCCCATGCCGTTTTTTCCTTTTTTTATTAAATTCAACGCTCATTAATGCCTCTTTCATACTTGCGTCGGTACGGGTCCGTCGCTATGCGTCGGGCCGACGTACCAACGCACGTTATGAAATTTGTGCACGACGTGGGCAGCAGATGCAGTTTTTCAACGCATCCGCTGCCCATTCTGAAGTCCAGGGAGGAGGGGGCGGAGTTTTGGCTGCGCATGCACGGTAGAAAATGGCGGACGCGATGGACAAAAAAACGTTCACTTGAACGTTTTTTCGTGCCAATGGTCAGCCAAAACACAACGGATCCGTTGCACGACGGATGCAACGTGTGGCCATCCATCGCGATCCGTCGCTAGTACAAGCCTATGGGTAAAAAATGCATCCTGCGAGCACATTTGCAGGATCCGTTTTTTCGCAAAAAGACGGATTGCTAAAAACACAAGTGTGAAAGTTGCCTTAGAAACATAGGCCTTTCTATTATATATCTATGGATATATCTATCTATAGATATATTTATAGATAGATATATCTATAGATACATACATGTATCTATCCATATATCTGGCTGCTTTCACACATCAGGTTTTTGCCGTCAGGCACAATCTGGCGAGTATTGTAAAAAACGGATCCATTTTTTTCTGCGGATCCGTCTTTTTCTCATAGAGTTGTATTAGTGCCGGATTGCGCCTGATAGCCACACGTTTCATCCGTTTTTTGCCGGTTCAGTCAAAAAAGCTGTTTCCGCTGGACGGAAAACACATACAGAGGAACATTTTTTCTGTCCGGCAAAAAAAAACGCACAACGACGGATCAGGCAAAAAACGTATGAAACTGAGATGTGAAATGATGAATCCAGCCTCTGAATACATTTTTTCATGCATGTTTCCATTCAAATCATGCACATTTTCCGTTTATTTATTTCCAAAAACTGCATCAAAACCATGCAAAAACCGCACCAAAAACAGCATCAAAACCACCAAAAAATTCAACAAAACTGCACCAAAAACTGCATCAAAACCTAGTGCAGTTTTGCAGTTTTAGTGCGGTTTTGATGCAGTTTTTGGTGCGGTTTTGATGCGTTTTTTGGTGCAGTTTTGATGCGTTTTTGATGCAGTTTTTGGTGTGGTTTTTGCGTGGTTTTGATGCAGTTTTTGGTGTGGTTTTGATGCAGTTTTTGATGCGGTTTTGATGCAGTTTTTTGTGCGCTTTTTATGCAGTTTTGATGCAGTTTTTATACAGTTTTTTGCGCGGTTTTGATGTATTTTTTAAATTCGCTTTTGGTGCAGTTTTTGCGTGGTTTTTATGCGTTTTGTTGCATTTTTGAAAGCTAAATAAAGATGTATTATTGAAAAAAAAAAAGATTTATGATGTCATTATTGTTCAACCTCCTCTTTTATATTTGTCCAACCCACACTCCATTACACACACACAGATAGACAGATAGATGATATATGAAATGGATAGACAGATCTACATATAGATAGATCTATAGATGCATACATGTATCTATTCCTATATCTATCTATAGATATATCTGGATAGATATATCTATTGATAGATGTATGGATAGCGTAGGGTGTGTGTCCACTGTCCAGATTACATCCGAATTAGTTGCAGATTGGATGCTGCGTACTTGTAGTCCCATCGGATGATGCAGTTTTTATGCAGTTTTTTGTGCAGTTTTGATGCGCTTTTAGTGCAGTTTTTGGTGCATTTTTTGCACGGTCTTGATGCATTTTTTTAATTCGCTTTTGGTGCGGTTTTTGCGCGGTTTTTATGCGTTTTGTTGCATTTTTGAAAGCTAAATAAAGATGTATTATTGAACAAAAAAAAAGATTTGTGATGTCATTATTGTTCAACCTCCTCTTTTATATTTGTCCAACCCACACTCCATTACACACACAGATAGACAGATAGATGATAGATGAAATGGATAGACAGATCTACATATAGTTAGATCTATAGATGCATACATCTATCTATTCCTATATCTATCTATAGATATATCTGGATAGATATATCTATTGATAGATGTATGGATAGTGTAGGGTGTGTGTCCACTGTCCAGATTACATCCAAATTAGTTGCAGATTGGATGCTGCGTACTTGTAGTCCCATCGGATGATGCCTGCACACACACCCCAAAAGACCCCTGCACAGCCCCGAACAGTCCCGCACACACCCGAACAGCCAGGCACCCACCCAAAAAGCCCGGCACACACCCAAACAGTCCTGCACACATCCGAACAGCCCCGCACACACACGAACAGTCCCGCACACATCTAAACAGCCCGCAGACCCAGCACACACATATACACGCACACAGTCACCACCCACTTTCCGCCCACACACATCCCTCCTCCCGAACTGCAGCGTTTCTCGGACCCACATCCGCAGCAAAACTGCAGATCTTTTTTACATATGCGGTTTTGCTGCGGATGTGCCCGACTCAATGAAAGTCTATGGGTGCAGAAACGCTGCAGTTCCGCACAAAAGAAGTGACATGCTGCGAGAAAAAAAAGCTGTGTTTCGGTGCAGCCTTTTCCGCAGCATGTGCACAACAAGTCTGCGACTCCCATAGACTTACATTGGTTGTGCACTACACTGCGGATTTGATGCAATTCTGTGCGGCAAAAAACCCTGCAGCACTGCAATCAAATCCGCAACGTGTGCACACAGCCTTAGCATTTAGTGAACCTAGCAAAAAAGCCAAGCAAAAAACAAGTGTGGGATTGCACTTTATTTGCAATTTCATCGCACTTTGAATTTTTTTCACATTTTCTGTTACACGACATGGTAAAACCAATGGTGTCGTTCAAAAGTAGAACTTGACCCGCAAAAAATAAGCCCTTACATGCCCATATTGACGGAAAAATTATGGCTCTGGAAAGAAGGGGAGCGATAAACGAAAACAAAAAAGCTCTAGGGGTGAAGGGGTTTAGAAACATGGATATGGACATATCTATGGAAATAGCCAGATTCCTACTTCACACTGATGAGGGGTAAACACCCCGAAACAGCTGTCTGTGGATGGATACCATGCTTGGCATAGGTGGTTTTCCTGTATTGGATGTTTTCCTTTATTGGATGCTGCCCTTCCCGTGGTTGTTCCTTCCTGGGGAAAGGTTTGGCTATTCACTGCTTGCGTTGAGAAACACGTGATGGTGTCTCCGCAGCTATCCTACATGCTTTTGCATATTTCCCATAAGGGATGGGGGCAGTGTTCTGGATCACTGCGTTGAGAAACACGTGATGGTGTCTCCACGGTGTTGGATGTTTTGGTCTCCCCAAGGCCAATCATCTGTTCCTTCACAGCCTTTTACTAGGCACTGCTCCTAATAGCCAGATTCCTACTTCACACTGATGAGGGGCAAACACCCCGAAACAGCTGTCTGTGGATGGATACCATGCTTGGCATAGGTGGTTTTCCTGTATTGGATGTTTTCCTTTATTGGATGCTACCCTTCCCGTGGTTGTTCCTTCCTGGGGAAAGGTCTGGCTATTCACTGCTTGCGTTGAAAAACACGTGATGGTGTCTCCGCAGCTATCCTACATGCATTAGCATATTTCCCATAAGGGATGGGGGCAGTGTTCTGGATCACTGCGTTGAGAAACACGTGATGGTGTCTCCGTGGTGTTGGATGTTTTGGTCTCCCCGAGGCCAATCATCTGTTCCTTCAATATCTATGGAAATAGACATAGATATATAGATATATCTGTATGTATTCGTCTATCTATCTATTTGTTATCTATCTATCTATCCATCTAACCCTCTATCTGTGTGTAATGGAGTATGGGTTGGACAAATGTAAAAGAGGAGGTTGGACAGAAATGACATCACAAATCTTTTTGAAGATAGAGGGGGGAGAGGAGGGAGGGGTTGGGGTGTGTTTTGGAGTGGGTGTGCCAGGTGCAGAGTTACAGGCGAGTGCAATGCATCATGGAACTTGTAGTATTAGAGCACAATAACTCAGGAGAAAGGAAGTTGTCGATTAACCCCATGAGAGCTGGATCCAGCACTAAAGATGTGCTGCTACAGCATGATAAAAGGTAATATTGCTAAAATAAACACAGTAGATGTTTTCAGTGGCACATAATGGCAAGATTTATGAAAAAAAAAAGTTATAGTAGTGGACAACTTCTTTAATGTCGTCAGCATATTTCCTATACCTTATAATAATGATGCATGGAAACTATACGTGCTACAGAAAAACTATATGCATTTTTGAAATCAGGACAAAAATATGATTCAGAAAAGTACAAAGTCACCGGCATTGATTGCAAAAAATAGTTTTTTGTAAACCTCTGTAATAAACTTGCTAATAGTATGCAAATAATAGAAAAATGGAAACAGCATTTTAAAAAAATCTTGATCTTGAAGTGCCGCACACAGAAATACATGCGCTTACACTCCTTGGCATGAAGTTATAAATGGTTGTCTGAGGAATGTTCTACCACATTGAATGCATCTGGAAACGCAAATCACCAAGATCTCATGTGTGCTAAGCCCGGAGACTCTGCAGGCCATAGTAGCATGTTCAAGCAATGCAGGCTGCTCACATTAAGTTATTGTGTTGGGGATGTCATGCTGAAAAATGGTTACCTCAAGAAGACCTCTCCATGAAGTTACCCATGTGTTCTCCATATCAATCTCCAGCTATTATAGCTTCCAAGAGAAAAGCAAGACTAATTTGTGAAAAGGAATGACCTTCATTGCAGCCTCCATTGCTGTCTTGCTCTGGAAAATTATAGTCTTTGAGAACAGAAGCATGAGGTCAATAGAACACCAGTAGCTAGACATCTGGATCATAGCCCTATGCCAGGCAAACATCTTCTGATAGTTGAGAAGATAGCTTCCAGTCATGTGCAGTGCATACCTCTGATGCCGGGCAGCATACACCTGGCTTCAGAGATTTAGTGACTCTGCCAGAATGAGCAGCTCACATGGTCTAGATTTGCATGAGCAGCGATGACGGTACTAGTGCAAATGATGTTATCACGCCCACCTGCTGCACCTCTGTAAACTTCATTCCAGCTAAATTACCAGTTTAGCATTACGCTGATTTGGTCATTTTGCCAAAGTGTCCCTGAAGCCTATTTTCCACATGACAGCACCAGGCTTTATGTTGCTCCTGCTAGTGTGTGCAGCCTGCATGGCCTAAATATACTATCATGGTCTGCAGCATCTCTGGAATTCTAAAGTTTCTACTGCATAGTTGGATGAATTTATTTGAGTGAAATTTAATTCTATTTGAATTTTAGAAAAATCCATGAGCAATGAGGTGAGTATTGGTTATTGTTTTTTTTTCTATATCGTGCATTTATTATCATATATACTCATGTATAAGCTGAGTTTTTCAGAAGATTTTTTGGTGCTGAAAATTCCCCCCTCGGCTTATACACGAGTCATTGTCCCAGCTTCTGGTGGGGGAGGGGGAGCACCGGAGCAGAGGATCACAAAAGGCAGGAGCCGGCGGCAGAGACTAAAGCCTGTGCCCGCTGCTAAAGATAAATGAATATTCATTGCACTGGCAATGAATATTAATTTCTCTTATAGTGTGCGCCCTGTTACAGCAGCGGCCGCCGGCTTCCAGCCTCACAGATGCCCCCTCATTAAGGTAATGAATAGGGTTGAGCGAAATGGGTCGTTCATTTTCAAAAGTCGCCGACTTTTGGCAAAGTCGGCGTCTCATGAAACCGAGCCGATCCCAGCGTTGCATCGGCCATGCGGTACGCGACTTTCGCGCCAAAGTCGCGTTTCAATGACGCGAAAAGCGCCATTTCTCAGCCAATGAAGGTGAACGCAGAGTGTGGGCAGCGTGATGACATAGGTCCTGGTCCCCACCATCTTAAAGAAGGGCATTGCAGTGATTGGCTTGCTGTCTGCGGCGTCACAGGGGCTATAAAGGGGCGTTCCCGCCGACCGCCATCTTACTGCTGCTGATCTGAGCGTAGGGAGAGGTTGCTGCCGCTTCTTCAGAAGCAGGGGTAGTGATAGGCAGGGTACATAAAGCTGCAAACCGCTTGTGCTGTAGCGATTTCCACTGTCCAACACCACCTTTTGTTTGCAGGGACAGTGGAAGCTACATTTTTTTTTCCTCAGCGCTGTCGCTCATTGGGCTGCCCTAGAAGGCTCCCTGACCCTGATAGCTGCGTTGCTGTGCCTGTGTGTGTACGACGCTGTGCAAACCAACTGCTTTTTTCAAAGCACAAATCCTCTTGTTCCTTCCTTTCTGCACAGCTATCTTTTTTGTTTGTCCACACTTTTTATTTAATTTGTGCATCAGTCCACTCCTTATTGCTGCCTGCCATACCTGGCTGAGATTACTGCAGGGAGATAGTAATTGTAGGACAGTCCCTGTTTTTTGTTTTTTTTTTTGTGGGAGATTAACCCCTTCCCGACATTTGACGTACTATCCCGTCGAGGTGGGGTGGGCCCCCATGACCGCCGACGGGATAGTACGTCATACGCGATCGGCCGCGCTCACGGGGGGAGCGCGGCCGATCGCGGCCGGGTGTCGGCTGCATATCGCAGCTGACATCCGGCACTATGTGCCAGGAGCGGTCACGGACCGCCCCCGGCACATTAACCCCCGGCACACCGCGATCAAACATGATCGCGGTGTACCGGCGGTACAGGGAAGCATTGCGCAGGGAGGGGGCTCCCTGCGGGCTTCCCTGAGACGATCGGTACAAGGTGATGTACTCACCTCGTACCGAACGTCTTCTCCCTGCAGGCCCCGGATCCAAAATGGCCGAGGGGCTGTATCCGGGTCCTGCAAGGAGCACTTCCGGGTCGGAGCAGGCTGCAGATGAAAGCTGCAGCCTGCTCCGATGAAAGTATGAGCGCGGATCTGATAGAGTGCTGTGCACACTATCAGATCTGCGATCTGTGATGTCCCCCCCTGGGACAAAGTAAAAAAGTAAAAAAAAAAATTTCCACATGTGTAAAAAAAAAAAAAAAAAATTCCTAAATAAATAATAATAAAAAAAAAATATTATTCCCATAAATACATTTCTTTATCTAAAAAAAACAAACAAAAACAATAAAAGTACACATATTTAGTATTGCCGCGTCCGTAACGACCCGACCTATAAAACTGGCCCACTAGTTAACCCCTTCAGTAAACACCGTAAAAAAAAAAAAAAAAAACGAGGCAAAAAACAACGCTTTATTACCATACCGCCGAACAAAAAGTGGAATAACACGCGATCAAAAAGACGGATATAAATAACCATGTTACCGCTGAAAACGTCATCTTGTCCCGCAAAAAACGAGCTGCCATACAGCATCATCAGCAAAAAAATAAAAAAGTTATAGTCCTCAGAATAAAGCGATGCCAAAATAATTATTTTTTCTATAAAATAGTTTTTATCGTATAAAAGCGTCAAAACATAAAAAAATGATATAAGTGAGATATCGCTGTAATCATACTGACCCGACGAATAAAAATGCTTTATCAATTTTACCAAACGCGGAACGGTATAAACGCCTCTCCCAAAAGAAATTCATGAATAGCTGGTTTTTGGTTATTCTGCCTCACAAAAATCGGAATAAAAAGTGATAAAAAATGGTCACGTGTCCGAAAATGTTACCAATAAAAACGTCAACTCGTCCCGCAAAAAAAAAAAAAACTCACATGACTCTGTGGACCAAAATGTGGAAAAATTATAGGTCTCAAAATGTGGAGACGCAAAAACTTTTTTGCTATAAAAAGCGTCTTTTAGTCTGGTTTCACACTTGCGTTTTTATCTGCATGCGTTTTTTAAAAAAACCACGTGTGAAAAAATGCATGTAAACGCGGTAAAACGCATGCGTTTTTATAGAAAAACACAAGAAAACAAGAAAAAAACAAAAAACCCTAACCCTACCCCTAACCCTACCCCTAACCTGAAATACGTGGCACTGAAATACGTGGCACTGAAATATACGTTTATATACGTATATACGTATATAAGTGCCACGATATTTCAGTGGCCACGTATTTAAGTGCCACGTATTTAAGTGCCACGTATTTAAGTGCCACGTATTTCAGTGCCACGTATTTACGTGCCACGTATTTACGTGCCACGTATTTACGTGCCACGTATTTTTCAGTGCCTGAAATACGTGGCACTGAAATACGTGGCACTGAAATATCGTGGCACTGAAATATCGTGGCACTGAAGTATTTACGTGCCACGTATTTTTCAGTGCCTGAAATACGTGGCACTGAAATACGTGGCACTGAAATATCGTGGCACTGAAATATCGTGGCACTGAAATACGTGGCACTTAAATACGTGGCACTTAAATACGTGGCTCTTAAATACGTGGCACTTATATACGTGGCACTTATGACTGTCAGAAAATGTTCAGTAAACGGTTAGGGGTGAGGTTAGGGGTAGGGTTTCAGGTAGAATTGGGGAGATTCCACTGTTCAGGCACATCAGGGGCTCTCCAAACGCGACATGGCGTCCAATCTCAATTCCAGCCAATTCTGCGTTGAAAAAGTAAAACAATGCTCCTTCCCTTCCGAGCTCTCCCGTGCGTCCAAAAAGGGGTTTACCCCAACATATGGGGTATCAGCGTACTAGGGACAAATTGAACAACAACTTCTGGGGTCCAAGTTCTCTTGTTATCCTTGGGAAAATAAAAATTTGGGGGGCTAAAAATCATTTTTGTGGGAAAAAAAATATGTTTTATTTTCACGGCTCTGCGTTGTAAACTGTAGTGAAACACTTGGGGGTTCAAAGTTCTCACAACACATCTAGATAAGTTCCTTGGGAGGTCTAGTTTCCAATATGGGGTCACTTGTGGGGGGTTTGTACTATTTGGGTACATCAGGGGCTCTGCAAATGCAACGTGACGCCTGCAGACCAATCCATTTAAGTCTGCATTCCAAATGGCGCTCCTTCCCTTCCGAGCTCTGTCATGCGCCCAAACAGTGGTTCCCCCCCACATAGGGGGTATCAGCGTACTCAGGACAAATTGGACAACAACGTTTAGGGTCCAATTTATCCTGATACCCTTGTGAAAATACAAAACTGGGGGCTAAAAAATCATTTTTGTGAAAAAAAAAAAATAATTTTTATTTTCACGGCTCTGCGTTATAAACTGTAGTGAAACACTTGGGGGTTCAAAGTTCTCACAACACATCTAGATAAGTTCCTTGGGGGGTCTAGTTTCCAATATGGGGTCACTTGTGGGGGGTTTGTACTGTTTGGGTACATCAGGGGCTCTGCAAATGCAACGTGACGCCTGCAGACCAATCCATTTAAGTCTGCATTCCAAATGGCGCTCCTTCCCTTCCGAGCTCTGTCATGCGCCCAAACAGTGGTTCCCCCCCACATAGGGGGTATGAGCGTACTCAGGACAAATTGGACAACAACTTTTAGGGTCCAATTTATCCTGATACCCTTGTGAAAATACAAAACTGGGGGCTAAATTTCATTTTTGTGAAAAAAAAAAAAAATTATTTTCACGGCTCTGCGTTATAAACTGTAGTGAAACACTTGGGGGTTCAAAGTTCTCACAACACATCTAGATAAGTTCCTTGGGAGGTCTAGTTTCCAATATGGGGTCACTTGTGGGGGGTTTGTACTGTTTGGGTACATCAGGGGCTCTGCCAATGCAACGTGACGCCTGCAGACCAATCCATTTAAGTCTGCATTCCAAATGGCGCTCCTTCCCTTCCGAGCTCTGTCATGCGCCCAAACAGTGGTCCCCCCCCCACAAATGGGGTATCAGCGTACTCCAGACAAATTGGACAACAACTTTTGAGGTCCAATTTATCCTGATACCCTTGTGAAAATACAAAACTGGGGGCTAAAAAATCATTTTTGTGAAAAAAAAAAATAATTTTTATTTTCACGGCTCTGCGTTATAAACTGTAGTGAAACACTTGGGGGTTCAAAGCTCTCAAAACACATCTAGATAAGTTCCTTAGGGGGTCTACTTTCCAAAATGGTGTCACTTGTGGGGGGGTTTAATGTTTAGGCACATCAGGGGCTCTCCAAACGCAACATGGCATCCCATCTTAATTCCAGTCAATTTTGCATTGAAAAGTAAAATAGTGCTCCTTCCCTTCCGAGCTCTGCTATGCGCCCAAACAATGGTTTACACCCACATATGGGGTATCGTCGTACTCAGGACAAATTGCACAACAACTTTTGTGGTCTAATTTCTTCTCTTACCCTTGGGGAAATAAAAAAATGGGGGTTAAAAGATCATTTTTGTGAAAAAATATGATTTTTTATTTTTACGGCTCTGCATTATAAACTTCTGTGAAGCACTTGTTGGGTCAAACTGCTCACCACACATCTAGATAAGTTCCTTAAGGGGTCTACTTTCCAAAATGGTGTCACTCGTGGGGGGTTTCAATGTTTAGGCACATTAGGGGCTCTCCAAACGCAACATGGCGTCCCATCTCAATTCCAGTCAATTTTGCATTGAAAAGTCAAATGGCGCTCCTTCCCTTCTGAGCTCTGCCCTGCGCCCAAACAATGGTTTACACCCACATATGGGGTATCAGTGTACTCAGGACAAATTGCACAACAATTTTTGGGGTCCAATTTCTTCTCTTACCCTTGGGAAAATAAAAAATTGGGGGTGAAAAGATCATTTTTGTGAAAAAATATGATTTTTTATTTTTACGGCTCTGCATTATAAACTTCTGTGAAGCACTTGGTGGGTCAAAGTGCTCACCACACATCTAGATAAGTTCCTTAGGGGGTCTACTTTCCAAAATGGTGTCACTTGTTAGGGGTTTCAATGTTTAGGCACATCAAGGGCTCTCTAAATGCAACATGGCGTCCCATCTCAATTCCAGTCAATTTTGCATTGAAAAGTCAAATGGCGCTCCTTCCCTTCCGAGCTCTGCCCTGCGCCCAAACAATGGTTTACACCCACATATGGGGTATCAGCGTACTCAGGACAAATTGCACAACAATTTTTGGGGTCCAATTTCTTCTCTCACCCTTGGGAAAATTAAAAAATTGGGGGTGAAAAGATCATTTTTGTGAAAAAATATGATTTTTTATTTTTACGGCTCTGCATTATAAACTTCTGTAAAGCACTTGTTGGGTCAAAGTGCTCACCACACATCTAGATAAGTTCCTTAGGGGGTCTACTTTCCAAAATGGTGTCACTTGTTAGGGGTTTCAATGTTTAGGCACATCAGGGGCTCTCCAAATGCAACATGGCGTCCCATCTCAATTCCAGTCAATTTTGCATTGAAAAGTCAAATGGCGCTCCTTTGCTTCCAAGCTCTGCCATGCGCCCAAACTGTGGTTTACCCCCACATATGGGGTATCAGCGTACTCAGGACAAATTGTACAACAACTTTTGGGGTCTATTTTCTCCTGTTACCTTTGGTAAAATAAAACAAATTGGAGCTGAAATAAATTTTGTGTGAAAAAAAGTTAAATGTTCATTTTTATTTAAACATTCCAAAAATTCCTGTGAAACACCTGAAGGGTTAATAAACTTCTTGAAAGTGGTTTTGAGTACCTTGAGGGGTGCAGTTTTTAGAATGGTGTCACACTTGGGTATTTTCTATCATATAGACCCCTCAAAATGACTTTAACTGAGATGTGGTCCCTAAAAAAAAATGGTGTTGTAAAAATGAGAAATTGCTGGTCAACTTTTAACCCTTATAACTCCGTCACAAAAAAAAATTTTGGTTCCAAAATTGTGCTGATGTAAAGTAGACATATGGGAAATGTTATTTATTAAGTATTTTGTGTGACATATGTCTGTGATTTAAGGGCATAAAAATTCAAAGTTGGAAAATTGCGAAATTTTCAAAATTTTCGCCAAATATTCGTTTTTTTCACAAATAAACGCAAGTTATATCGAAGAAATTTTACCACTAACATGAAGTACAATATGTCACGAGAAAACAATGTCAGAATCGCCAAGATCCGTTGAAGCGTTCCAGAGTTATAACCTCATAAAGGGACAGTGGTCAGAATTGTAAAAATTGGCCCGGTCATTAACGTGCAAACCACCCTTGGTGGTGAAGGGGTTAAGATTGGCATTTCTGCTAGAGTGCCATCCCTGTGTGTGCCATCTCTCACTCAGTGGGCCATAGAAAGCCTATTAATTTTTTTGCTTGATTTGGGTTCTAAAATCTATCTGAAAAAAAATCACTACATCAATCAGTGGGAGAAAAATATTGGCCTCAGGGCTTGTGTGCCACTCCTGACTCCTGTGTGTGCCATCTCTCACTCAGTGGGCCATAGAAAGCCTATTTATTTTTTTGCTTGATTTGGGTTCTAAAATCTACCTGAAAAAAAAAAAAAAATTCAAACAGTGGGAGATTAATATTGCCCTTTCTGCTTGTGTGCCACTCCTGACTCCTGTGTGTGCCATCTCTCACTCAGTGGGCCATAGAAAGCCTATTTATTTTTTATTATTTGGTTTCTAAAGTCTCCCTGAAAAAGAAAAAAAAAATAAAACAGTGGGAGATTAATATTGCCCTTTCTGCTTGTGCGCCACTCCTGACTCCTGTGTGTGCCATCTCTCACTCAGTGGGCCATAGAAAGCCCATTTATTTTTTTGCTTGATTTGGGTTCTGAAATTTACCTGAAAAAAAATCACTACATCAATCGGTGGGAGAAAAATATTGGCCTCAGGGCTTGTGTGCCACTCCTGACGCCTGTGTGTGCCATCTCTCACTCAGTGGGCCATAGAATGCCTATTTATTTTTTTGCTTGATTTGGGTTCTAAAATCTACCTGAAAAAAAATCACTACATCAATCAGTGGGAGAAAAATATTGGCCTCAGGGCTTGTGTGCCACTCCTGACTCCTGTGTGTGCCATCTCTCACTCAGTGGGCCATAGAAAGCCTATTAATTTTTTTGCTTGATTTGGGTTCTAAAATCTACCTGAAAAAAAATCACTACATCAATCAGTGGGAGAAAAATATTGGCCTCAGGGCTTGTGTGCCACTCCTGACTCCTGTGTGTGCCATCTCTCACTCAGTGGGCCATAGAAAGCCTATTTATTTTTTTGCTTGATTTGGGTTCTAAAATCTACCTGAAAAAAAATCACTACATCAATCAGTGGGAGAAAAATATTGGCCTCAGGGCTTGTGTGCCACTCCTGACTCCTGTGTGTGCCATCTCTCACTCAGTGGGCCATAGAAAGCCTATTTATTTTTTTGCTTGATTTGGGTTCTAAAATCTACCTGAAAAAAAATCACTACATCAATCAGTGGGAGAAAAATATTGGCCTCAGGGCTTGTGTGCCACTCCTGACTCCTGTGTGTGCCATCTCTCACTCAGTGGGCCATAGAAAGCCTATTTATTTTTTTGCTTGATTTGGGTTCTAAAATCTACCTGAAAAAAAATCACTACATCAATCAGTGGGAGAAAAATATTTGCCTCAGGGCTTGTGTGCCACTCCTGACTCCTGTGTGTGCCATCTCTCCCTCAGTGGGCCATAGAAAGCCTATTTATTTTTTTGCTTGATTTGGGTTCTAAAATCTACCTGAAAAAAAATCACTACATCAATCAGTGGGAGAAAAATATTGGCCTCAGGGCTTGTGTGCCGCTCCTGACTCCTTTGTGTGCCATCTCTCACTCAGTGGGCCATAGAAAGCCTATTTATTTTTTTGCTTGATTTGGGTTCTAAAATCTACCTGAAAATCTCCCACTGTTTGAATTTTTTTTTTTTTTCAGGTAGATTTTAGAACCCAAATCAAGCAAAAAAATAAATAGGCTTTCTATGGCCCACTGAGTGAGAGATGGCACACACAGGAGTCATGAGTGGCACACAAGCAGAAAGGGCAATATTAATCTCCCACTGTTTGAATTTTTTTTTTTTAATATTGCCTTTTCTGCTTGTGTGCCACTCATGACTCCTGTGTGTGCCATCTCTCACTCAGTGGGCCATAGAAAGCCTATTTATTTTTTATTATTTGGTTTCTAAAGTCTCCCTGAAAAAGAAAAAAAATAAAACAGTGGGAGATTAATATTGACATTTGTGCTTGAGTGACAGTCCTGCGTGTGTGGCATCTCTGTGATTTGGTGCCACAGAAAACAGAGTGTGTAACATTGTGCCTGATTTTCCTTGTGGTCTCACCAACCTGTTAAGGGATATTGAAATCATACTGAAGTTATAGCTCACCGTGTAAGTTGTTTGAAAGCAACAAATAAAGTTACTTTGGTTAAGTTTTTAAAACAATGAGGAAGTCTGGTGCAAGAGGTTGTCGTGGCCGTGGGCGTTCATTGTCAGCTGGTAATGATGGTAGTGGTAGTGGAGCATCAGGTGGTCGTGGGGATAAAAATATTCCACCTAAGTCTGGAGCTGTAGAGCCAGTTTCGTCGTCTGGCTGCACAAGGCCTCGAACGCTCTCTTTTCTGGGAGTTGGAAAACCGCTTTTAAAGGCAGAGCAGCAACAGCAAGTTTTGGCTTACATTGCAGACTCAGCCTCTAGCTCTTTTGCCTCCTCTTCTGAAACTGGTAAATGTAAAAGCAGCGCGTCGCTTGTGGATGTTCACGGTCAGGGACAAGTCGCTTCCTTGTCCTCTTCAGCAAAAACTACAACAAGAGAGAAGGATGCAGCAGGCGACACAACGGGTAACTCCATGGAGCTCTTTACACATACCGTCCCTGGCTTAGAAAGTGAAACACTTAACAGGCCATGCCCATTACAAGTAGATTCTGACATGGAGTGCACTGATGCACAGCCACAGCCAGAGTACTATGCTGCTCCTTTGACTCAGACCACCACATTGCCCTCTCAGGGTACTGATCCACAATCAGACCCTGATGAGACTATGTTGCCCCGCCACGAACGCTATACCACCGACCGACACAGTGACACAGACGAAGTTGCACACGAGCTCAAAGAGGAGGTAATAGATGACCCAGTTGTTGACCCCGATTGGCAGCCATTGGGGGAACAGGGTGCAGGCGGCAGTAGTTCAGAAGCGGAGGTGGAGGAGGGGCCGCAGCAGGCATCAACATCGCAACAGGTTCCATCTGCCGGGCCCGTATCTGGCCCAAACCGCGTGTCAAAGCCAAAACCTGTTGGAGGACAGCGTGGCCATCCGGTTAAAGCTCAGTCTGCAATCCCTGAAAAGGGATCCGATGCTAGGAAGAGTGCAGTCTGGCATTTTTTTAAACAACATCCAATTGATCAGCGCAAAGTCATCTGTCAAAAATGTTCAACTAGCTTAAGCAGAGGTCAGAATCTGAAAAGTCTAAATACTAGTTGCATGCATAGACACTTAACCACCATGCATTTTCAAGCCTGGACTAACTACCAAATGCCCCTTAAGGTTGTAGCACCCTCGGCCAATGAAGCTAGTCAGCAACGCAACATCCCTTCCGTCACTGTAAGGCCACCATTTTCCGCACCACCGGCAGTATCTGTGCAGGTTTCTTTGCCAGCCAAAAGCAGTCAGGGTCAGGGAATCACCAGTTTTGTAGGAGGAAATATTGCATCTAGGGCACCGGCGGAAACAATACCGTCTCCAACCGTCTCTCAGTCTGCCATGTACACCGGCACACCCGAAAGTTCCACGATCTCCAGCTCTCCAGTCCAGCTCACCCTACATGAGACTCTGGTTAGAAAAAGGAAGTACTTATCCTCGCATCCGCGTACACAGGGTTTTAACGCCCACATAGCTAGACTAATCTCGTTAGAGATGATGCCCTACCGGTTAGTTGAAAGCGAAGCTTTCAAAGCCCTGATGGAGTACACTGAACCACGATACGAGCTACCCAGTCGACACTTTTTTTCCAGAAAAGCCATCCCAGCCCTGCACCAGCATGTTAAACAGCGCATCGTCCATGCACTCAGGCAATCTGTGAGTACAAAGGTGCACCTGACTACAGATGCATGGACCAGTAGGCATGGCCAGGGACGTTATGTGTCCATCACGGCACACTGGGTGAATGTGGTGGATGCAGGGTCCACAGGGGACATCAATTTCAGGACAGTTGTGCCTAGCCCACGGTCTAGGAAACAGTTGGCTGTAGGCGTTCACACCCCCTCCTCCTCCTCCTCCTCCTCCTCGTCCTCCTGCAGAAGTTACAGCTCTTCCACAGACCGCAGTCTGCCAACCACTCCATCGGCAGATGACACTGTTGCACACCAGTTGTCCCATAATGGGCCAGCTACTGGCAAGCGTCAGCAGGCTGTATTGGCTATGAAGTGTTTGGGCGACAACAGACACACCGCGGAAGTTCTGTCTGAGTTCTTGCAACAAGAAACGCAGTCGTGGCTGGGCACAGTAGATCTTGAGGCAGGCAAGGTAGTGAGTGATAATGGAAGGAATTTCATGGCTGCCATCTCCCTTTCCCAACTGAAACACATTCCTTGCCTGGCTCACACCTTAAACTTGGTGGTGCAGTGCTTATTGAAAACTTACCCTGGGTTCTCCGACCTGCTCCTCAAAGTGCGTGGACTTTGCTCACATATTCGACGTTCGCCTGTACACTCCAGCCGTATGCAGACCTATCAGCGGTCTTTGAACCTTCCCCAGCATCGCCTAATCATAGACGTTGCAACAAGGTGGAACTCAACACTGCACATGCTTCAGAGACTGTGCCAACAGAGGCGGGCTGTTATGTTTTTGTGGGAGGATACACATACACGGGCAGGCAGTAGGATGGCAGACATGGAGTTGTCAGGTGTGCAGTGGTCAAAGATACAAGACATGTGTCAAGTCCTTCAGTGTTTTGAGGAATGCACACGGCTGGTTAGTGCAGACAACGCCATAATAAGCATGAGCATCCCCCTAATGCGTCTGCTGATGCAAAGTTTGACGCACATAAAGGATCAGGCGTCTGCACCAGAGGAAGAGGAAAGCCTTGATGACAGTCAGCCATTGTCTGGTCAGGGCAGTGTACAGGACGAGGTAGCGGGCGAAGAGGAGGTGGAGGACGAGGAGGATGATGGGGATGAGTATATTTTTAATGCGGAAGCTTTCCCGGGGGCACTGGAAATTGGTTGCGTGGCAAGGCCGGGTTCTGGTTTTTTGAGGGACACAAGTGATGTAGATTTGCCTGAAACTGCCCCTCAACCAATCACAACCGGAGATTTGACAACTGGAACTTTGGCCCACATGGCGGATTATGCCTTACGTATCCTAAAAAGGGACACACGCATTACGAAAATGATGAACGATGACGATTACTGGTTGGCCTGCCTCCTTGATACACGCTATAAAGGCAAATTGCAAAATATTATGCCACATGAGAACTTGGAACTAATATTAGCAACCAAACAATCAACTCTTGTTGACCGTTTGCTTCAGGCATTCCCAGCACACAGCGCACGTGATCGTTCTCACACGAGCTCCAGGGGGCAGCAGACTAGGAGTGTTAGGGGTGCACACATCAGAAGTGGCGTTGGACAGAGGGGTTTTCTGACCAGGTTGTGGAGTGATTTTGCTATGACCGCAGACAGGACAGGTACTGCTGCATCAATTGAAAGTGACAGGCGACAACATTTGTCCAGTATGGTTACTAACTATTTTTCATCCCTTATCGATATTATCCCTCAACCGTCATTCCCATTTGATTACTGGGCATCAAAATTAGACACCTGGCCAGAATTGGCAGAATATGCATTGCAGGAGCTTGCTTGCCCGGCAGCAAGTGTCCTATCAGAAAGAGTATTCAGTGCTGCAGGTTCAATATTAACCGAAAAAAGGACTCGTCTGGCTACCCAAAATGTTGACGATCTAACATTCATTAAAATGAACCACAACTGGATTTCGAAATCTTTTGCCGCACCTTGCCCGGCCGACACCTAGCTTTCCGATGAAAAGCTCTTGCCTGTGGACTACTGTGAATTACTTTTCTAATGTCTAATTTTCTGCAGCTGATTGTCCAGCATACGACATATTTACACCTCCCTAAATGGCCAAACTCCCCACACGGGGCCGTGGTATCGCGACTTGGCGCAAGCACCCGTGAGACTGCTGTTTGTATGAAGAGGTGGGTGTGCTCGCTTTTGGTCGACGGCATTGCTACTGGGTCCCTCATAGTACAATAAAGTGTCTCTGGTGGTGGTGGTGCGCACCCAACGTCAGACACACTGTTGTAGCATGAGGGGCCCTGGGCCTGTACCGCCGGCCACAAGAGAGTTCACCCACCCCCAGGTCAAACATTGCTCTACCACTTCCACAGTTATCTCTCACACTTCCACCAATGTTTAGTCTATGCGCTGACATCCTTCCATACCTGCCACTGACAATACCATTGTGTTGACATGTATGATGGTACTTAACATAGTCAGGGGCAGTGTCCTCTATTTACCACAGTAAATACTTTGCGCTAAATTAGTAGGTCTGAAACAACGCAGAGGATCCCACCCCTGAACCTAATGATTGCACCCTTTAGTGTTTTTGTTTTGTTTTAATGCGAGACATTCACATTTAATTGTTGTTTTTGACTACTAACTGGCAGACACTCATTACAATCGGCCTCCGTTGACCAGACCACTGCTGCCCGTGTACCCCTGGAACCAATTTTAAAGTGCCTACAGCCCGCCCATTTTATTGTGTTAGGCCTTGGAAGCCTGTCTGCGGTCCCTCCTTCCACTAGGCCTCCACTGACCAGACCACTGCTGCCCGTGTACCCCTGGAACCAATTATAAAGTGCCTACAGCCCGCTCATTTTATTGTGTTAGGCCTTGGAAGCCTGTCTGCGGTCCCTCCTTCCACTAGGCCTCCACTGACCAGACCACTGCTGCCCGTGTACCCCTGGAACCAATTATAAAGTGCCTACAGCCAGCCCATTTTATTGTGTTAGGCCTTCGAAGCCTGTCTGCGGTCCCTCCTTCCACTAGGCCTCCACTGACCAGACCACTGCTGCCCGTGTACCCCTGGAACCAATTATAAAGTGCCTACAGCCCGCCCATTTTATTGTGTTAGGCCTTGGAAGCCTGTCTGCGGTCCCTCCTTCCACTAGGCCTCCACTGACCAGACCACTGCTGCCCGTGTACCCCTGGAACCAATTATAAAGTGCCTACAGCCCGCCCATTTTATTGTGTTAGGCCTTCGAAGCCTGTCTGCGGTCCCTCCTTCCACTAGGCCTCCACTGACCAGACCACTGCTGCCCGTGTACCCCTGGAACCAATTATAAAGTGCCTACAGCCCGCCCATTTTATTGTGTTAGGCCTTGGAAGCCTGTCTGCGGTCCCTCCTTCCACTAGGCCTCCACTGACCAGACCACTGCTGCCCGTGTACCACTGGAACCAATTATAAAGTGCCTACAGCCCGCCCATTTTATTGTGTTAGGCCTTGGAAGCCTGTCTGCGGTCCCTCCTTCCACTAGGCCTCCACTGACCAGACCACTGCTGCCCGTGTACCCCTGGAACCAATTATAAAGTGCCTACAGCCCGCCCATTTTATTGTGTTAGGCCTTGGAAGCCTGTCTGCGGTCCCTCCTTCCACTAGGCCTCCACTGACCAGACCACTGCTGCCCGTGTACCCCTGGAACCAATTATAAAGTGCCTACAGCCCGCCCATTTTATTGTGTTAGGCCTTGGAAGCCTGTCTGCGGTCCCTCCTTCCACTAGGCCTCCACTGACCAGACCACTGCTGCCTGTGTACCCCTGGAACCAATTATAAAGTGCCTACAACCCGCCTATTTTATTGTGTTAGGCCTTGGAAGCCTGTCTGCGGTCCCTCCTTCCACTAGGCCTCCACTGACCAGACCACTGCTGCCCGTGTACCCCTGGAACCAATTATAAAATGCCTACAGCCCGCCCATTTTATTGTGTTAGGCCTTTGAAGCCTGTCTGCGGTCCCTCCTTCCACTAGGCCTCCACTGACCAGACCACTGCTGCCCGTGTACCCCTGGAACCAATTATAAAGTGCCTACAGCCAGCCCATTTTATTGTGTTAGGCCTTCGAAGCCTGTCTGTGGTCCCTCCTTCCACTAGGCCTCCACTGACCAGACCACTGCTGCCCGTGTACCCCTGGAACCAATTATAAAGTGCCTACAGCCCGCCCATTTTATTGTGTTAGGCCTTGGAAGCCTGTCTGCGGTCCCTCCTTCCACTAGGCCTCCACTGACCAGACCACTGCTGCCCGTGTACCCCTGGAACCAATTATAAAGTGCCTACAGCCCGCCCATTTTATTGTGTTAGGCCTTCGAAGCCTGTCTGCGGTCCCTCCTTCCACTAGGCCTCCACTGACCAGACCACTGCTGCCCGTGTACCCCTGGAACCAATTATAAAGTGCCTACAGCCCGCCCATTTTATTGTGTTAGGCCTTGGAAGCCTGTCTGCGGTCCCTCCTTCCACTAGGCCTCCACTGACCAGACCACTGCTGCCCGTGTACCCCTGGAACCAATTATAAAGTGCCTACAGCCAGCCCATTTTATTGTGTTAGGCCTTCGAAGCCTGTCTGCGGTCCCTCCTTCCACTAGGCCTCCACTGACCAGACCACTGCTGCCCGTGTACCCCTGGAACCAATTATAAAGTGCCTACAGCCCGCCCATTTTATTGTGTTAGGCCTTGGAAGCCTGTCTGCGGTCCCTCCTTCCACTAGGCCTCCACTGACCAGACCACTGCTGCCCGTGTACCCCTGGAACCAATTATAAAGTGCCTACAGCCAGCCCATTTTATTGTGTTAGGCCTTCGAAGCCTGTCTGCGGTCCCTCCTTCCACTAGGCCTCCACTGACCAGACCACTGCTGCCCGTGTACCCATGGAACCAATTATAAAGTGCCTACAGCCCGCCCATTTTATTGTGTTAGGCCTTGGAAGCCTGTCTGCGGTCCCTCCTTCCACTAGGCCTCCACTGACCAGACCACTGCTGCCGTGTACCTCTGGAACCAATTATAAAGTGCCTACAGCCCGCCCATTTTATTGTGTTAGGCCTTTGAAGCCTGTCTGCGGTCCCTCCTTCCACTAGGCCTCCACTGACCAGACCACTGCTGCCCGTGTACCCCTGGAACCAATTATAAAGTGCCTACAGCCCGCCCATTTTATTGTGTTAGGCCTTGGAAGCCTGTCTGCGGTCCCTCCTTCCACTAGGCCTCCACTGACCAGACCACTGCTGCCCGTGTACCCCTGGAACCAATTATAAAGTGCCTACAGCCAGCCCATTTTATTGTGTTAGGCCTTCGAAGCCTGTCTGCGGTCCCTCCTTCCACTAGGCCTCCACTGACCAGACCACTGCTGCCCGTGTACCCCTGGAACCAATTATAAAGTGCCTACAGCCCGCCCATTTTATTGTGTTAGGCCTTGGAAGCCTGTCTGCGGTCCCTCCTTCCACTAGGCCTCCACTGACCAGACCACTGCTGCCCGTGTACCCCTGGAACCAATTATAAAGTGCCTACAGCCAGCCCATTTTATTGTGTTAGGCCTTCGAAGCCTGTCTGCGGTCCCTCCTTCCACTAGGCCTCCACTGACCAGACCACTGCTGCCCGTGTACCCCTGGAACCAATTATAAAGTGCCTACAGCCCGCCCATTTTATTGTGTTAGGCCTTGGAAGCCTGTCTGCGGTCCCTCCTTCCACTAGGCCTCCACAGACCAGACCACTGCTGCCCGTGTACCCCTGGAACCAATTATAAAGTGCCTACAGCCAGCCCATTTTATTGTGTTAGGCCTTCGAAGCCTGTCTGCGGTCTCTCCTTCCACTAGGCCTCCACTGACCAGACCACTGCTGCCCGTGTACCCCTGGAATCAATTATAAAGTGCCTACAGCCCACCCATTTTATTGTGTTAGGCCTCCGAAGCCTGTCTGCGGTCCCTCCTTCCACTAGGCCTCCACTGACCAGACCACTGCTGCCCGTGTACCCCTGGAACCTATTTTACAGTGCATAGAGCCTATTGTTTTATTTTATTTAATATTAATAAAGCCATGATGGACTACGCTGTACCACGCTATGAGCTACCCAGTTGACAATTCTTTTGCGAGAAAAGCCATCCCACCCCTCCACCAGCATGTTAAAGACCACATTGTCCTTTCATTCTGTCAATCTGTGAGTCCAAAGGTACACCTGACAACAGACACATGGAGCTGAAGGCATGGCCACGGAAGGTTACGTGTCCTTTGTGGCGCAATGGGTTAATGTATTGCATGCATGGTCCACACAGGGGACAGCCTGGTAAGTCTATCTGCAGTCCCTAATTCAAGTTGTCCTCAAATGAATAAATCTGAGCTTCTACCTTCTGGCTCTGATTAACTGCTGTTTTTAAAAAAAATTGTTGGTTCCGGCCTACTAACGGTGTCTGCCCCTGCCTGGTGTTGTCCTCAACTGAATAAAGCTGAGCTTTTACCTTCTGGCTCTGATTAAGCTTTTTTTTTTTTTTTTTTTTTTAATTGCTGGATGGGGCCTAATACCTCTGTTTGCTGCTCCCTGGTGTTTGTCCTCAACTGAATAAAGCTGAGCTTCTACCTTCTGGCTCTGATTAACTGCTGTTTTTAAAAAAATTGTTGGTTCCGGCCTACTAACGGTGTCTGCCCCTGCCTGGTGTTGTCCTCAACTGAATAAAGCTGAGCTTCTACCTTCTGGCTCTGATTAAGCTTCTTTTTTTTTTTTTTTTTTTTTTTAATTGCTGGATAGGGCCTAATACCTCTGTTTGCTGCTCCCTGGTGTTTGTCCTCAACTGAATAAAGCTGAGCTTCTACCTTCTGGCTCTGACTAACTGCTGTTTTTAAAAAAATTGTTGGTTCCGGCCTACTAACGGTGTCTGCCCCTGCCTGGTGTTGTCCTCAACTGAATAAAGCTGAGCTTCTACCTTCTGGCTCTGATTAACTGCTGTTTTTAAAAAAATTGTTGGTTCCGGCCTACTAACGGTGTCTGCCCCTGCCTGGTGTTGCCCTCAACTGAATACAGCTGAGCTTCTACCTTCTGGCTTTCGGCCTATAGTATCAGATATTAAACTGCATTTGGCCTACTAGTGTGGTTGGGCCCTTAAAACAGTGTCTGCTGCTCTTGGGTTTGCTACTCCACTGAACAAAGCAGTGCCGCCTGTTTAGTCCTGTTACCAATTTTGAACTGCATTTAGCCTACTTTATTCTTTGGCCCTATATCTGTTTCCTCCTCATCCTGCCCATTGCCCAGCCACTGCTAGATGAGTCTGCTGGTACATTGACCCAGACCACTACATTCCCCTTGCACTCTACACAGCCAGAATCTGACCCTGTTGAAAGTAAGGTTCCCCTTCCCGCATGTTATACCACCTTACACAGGGACAAAGAGGAAGGTGCAGATGAAAGTGCAGGTTCCTTCATCAGGTGGGGGGGGCATACTCGTTGGCGACGTCACTGGCACAGGGCCCCTCAGAGTACGCAAAAGTGTCGCTGCCGGTGGGAGGCGCCCCTGCCGTGCAAACACACCGCTGTACTTTGAGGGGCCCTGTGCCAGTGCCAATGCCAACGAGTGGGCCCCCCTGCTTGCTTAGGATCACAGCACTTCAAACTTGACATACTTACCTCTCACTGCTCCACCGCCGTGACATAGTCCACGTTTCCTGTGCCCACTAAAACCTTAAACCAGCCCTACCCCCCACAACTTTTGCCAAATGACCCCAATTTCCAATGCCCAACTATTATTATAAAGTTAATTAAGATTGACAAGCTTCAGAAACAAGAATGGATGTTTTTGGCATTAAAATGGGCACTGTAGGTGTTTTCCTGGCCTCCACTCACTACCGACTATGCTTCCCCATTGACTTGCATTGGGTTTCGTGTTTCGGTCGATCCCCGACTTTTAGCGATAATCGGCCGACTGCACTCGACTCGACTCTGGACAAAATCGGGTTTCACAAAACCCGACTCGACCGTAAAAAAATGAAAGTCGCTCAACCCTAGTAATGAATATTCACCCTTCTCATAGGCATGGAGAGAGGAGAATATTCATTACCTTAATAAGCGGGGACATGTGATCGCTCGGCCGAAAGAGCTGCTGGCACCGGAATGAGATGTTGCGAGGGCGCGCAGGGAAGGTAAGTAGGATGTGGTTTTTTTTATGCTTTTCTCATGGGGGCGATACATACAAGGCTGCAGACAAGGAACCATGCAGACAAGGATGGCAATAAGGAGCCATGCATACAAGGATGGGAATAAGGAGCCACGCATACAAGGATGGGAATAAGGAGCCATGCATACAAGGATGGGAATAGGGAGCCATGCATACAAGGATGGGAATAAGGAGCCATGCAGGTAGGATGGGAATAAGGAGCCATGTAGGTAGGATGGGAATAAGGAGCCATGCAGACAAGGATGGGAATAAGGAGCCATGCAGGTAGGATGGGAATAAGGAGCCATGCAGACAAGGATGGGAAATAAGGAGCCATGTAGACAAGGATGGGAATAAGGAGCCATGCAGACAAGGATGGGAATAAGGAGCCAAGCATACAAGGATGGGGATAAGGAGACATGCATGCCCGGATGGGGATTAGGAACCATTCATACCAGAATAGGGATTAGGAGTCAATGCATAACCAGTAGGGTTGAGCGACTTTTATTTTTACAGGATCGGGTCGGGTTTCACGAAACCCGACTTTCTCAAGAGTCGGGTCGAGTGAAATCGGCCGATCCTATAAAAAAGTCGGGGTCGGGGTCGGCCGAAACACGAAACCCAATGCAGTGCAATGGGATACTATGGTTCCCAGGGTCTGAAGGAGAGGAAACTCTCATTCAGGCCCTGGGATCCATATTAATGTGTAAAATAAAGAATCAAAATAAAAAATATTGATATACTCACCCTCGGACGCGCCCTGCTTCTTTCCGGCAGCCTTCCTTCCTAAGAATGAGCGCGTGAAGGACCTTAGATGACATCGCGGCTTGTCCATGTGACCGCTCGCGACCAATCACAAGCCGCGACATCACCGCAGGTCATTCACGCGCTCATTCTTAGGAAGGAAGCCTGCCGGTTAGTACCAGGGCGCGTCCAAGGGTGAGTATATCAATATTTTTTATTTTGATTCTTTATTTAACACTTAAATATGGATTCCGATACCGATTCCCAATATCGCAAACATATCGGAACTCGGTATCGGAATTCCGATACCAGATTCAGAAGATCGCCGACCTCATGGCCGACCCCACACAGGGGTCGGGTCGGGTTTCATGAAACCCGACTTTGCCAAAAGTCGGCGACTTCTGAAAATGGCCGACCCGTTTCGCTCAACCCTAATAACCAGCATATACTCGAGTCAATACGTTTTCCCAGTTTTTCAAAGCAAAATTAGGTGCCTCGGCTTATACTCGGGTCGACTTATACACAAGTATATACGGTATGCTTTAGGTCTCTCCAAACCCAAGAGAAAAATAATATTCAATTCACAGACAATAAATTTGCTGTGAATTAATTTTACCCGTAAATTCCAGAGGATTAAAATCTCATCAAATCAGCTCATTTCTACTTGCTTCCCATCAGGAATTGCAAAGGAAACTGATAGCAGTGGATCTTGATGAATCATGTGCAATAATGCATTTAGTATGGTAGAATATTCTGCAAATAACCATAAATGACATGACTAATAGCATGCCAAGGTGTGTAAGTGCATGTATTTCTGTGTGTGGAGCTTATCATTGAGACGGAATACATCAAGATGTTTTTTAACCCCTTTCTGACGTCCAACATCAGAAGCCCCACTTTGAGGTGGGCTCCAGCGGTGAGCCCACCTCAAAGCCATGACATGTCAGCCATCCGCCTATGCCTATTAACTAGTTAAATGCCGCTGTCAAACTCTGACAGCAGCATTTAATGCGCACTTCCGGCCATCGGGCTGGAAATTCACACCGCTGACCCACGTCACTTGATCGGGGGGTCAGCGGTGCGTCAGCATGACAACCAGAGGTCTCCTTGAGACCTCTATGGTTGTTGATGCCGGATTGCTATGAGCGGCACCATGTGGTCGGCACTCATAGCAATGCTGTAATTCTACTAGATAAAGGCAATCTGACCATCGCCTCTATGTAGCAGAGCCGATCAAGTTGTGGCAGCTTCTAGCCTCCCATGGAGGCAATTGAGGCATGCCAAAACTGAAAAAAAAATGTGATTAAAAATATGAAAAAAATAAAAAAACATATGAAAGTTTAAATCATACCCCTTTCGCCCCATTCAAATAAAACAATCGAATAAAGTCAAACATACACATATTTCATATTGCCAGGTTCAGAATCACCCAATCTATCAATTAAAAAAAAGGTTAACCTGATTGCTGAATGGCATAGTGAGAAAGAAAATCAAAATGCCAGAATTACGTTTTTTGGTCACCGCGACATTGCATTAAATTGCAATAATGGGTGAACAAAAGATCGCATCTGCACAAAAATGGTACAATTAAAAACATCAGCTCAGCATGCAAAAATAAGCCCTCACCTAACCCAAGATCACGAAAAATGGAGACGCTACGGATATCGGAAAATTGCTCAATTTTTTTTTATTTTAGCAAATTTTGGAATTTTTTTTCACCACTTAGATAAAAAATAACCTAGACATGTTTGGTGTCGATGAACTTGTAATGACCTGGAGAATCATAATGGCAGGTCGGTTTTAGCATTTAGTGAACCTAGCAAAAAAGTGGGATTGCACTTTTTTTGCAATTTCATCGCACTTGGAATTTTTTCCTGTTTTCAAGTACACAACATGCTAAAACCAATGATGTCATTCAAAAATACAACTCGTCCTGCAAAAAATAAGCTCTCACATGGCTATATTAACGGAAAAATAAAAAAGTTATGGCTTTGGGAAGGAGGGGAGCAAAAAACGAAAATGAAAAAAGCTCCGGTCACGAAGGGGTTCAAATTTTGTTTCCATTTTTTCATCATTAACATATCTACTGATACTGCGATTTTCATATCTCCACAACTTTTACTTCTTGGTGTTGCAACTTCAATGTTGATGAGTGTAAATCATGCAATGGTAGATGCTACTATTTTTGTTAACAGATTCCAGAATATGGTCATGATCTTGAGGCCTAATTCTTATAAGGAAATCATCTGCCATGCATTTTAAGAAATAATACTCTTTCATTTCTTTTTTTTTTGCTAGCAAGTTAAACATGGGCATTCCATTAGAAATGCAGAATGGTATTAAGCCCTGACACATACGATTATTATCAGTGAATGATAGCAAAAACGAATTTTCATTACTGTTCTTATTCTCTAAAGATATGTATGCGCCATGGCCCCTTTTCCAATAAGAATGCCTGTGTTTATATTTAACAACAGGGAATGAAGAAAAATCCATCTACTTTAATGAACTTGCCTCTTTTGTTCTTCCTCCTGGCTTATCTGTTCTTATGCTTCTTAAATATAATTGTTCGTCTATTCTCAGATAAATCATTTGAAATGATCATTCTCACATTATTAATGAACAGAGACATACAACACAAATGTGCATCTGACAGTAAAGCTTTTGTCACACAGAATAGCAAAATAATAAAAAGAAAAATGGGGGTGATATAGAGACTGAATCTGATTTCCATCTTTTTAAAATTCTCAAAACTAAACAAGCTTAGCGTAGATTTGGATATTAAGAACTTAAAGCTCTGTTGAGGTTTCATCTTCATGAAAAAAAATTCATATTTTAACCATATAATAAAGCTTCTTTTTCTAAGCAGCATTTATTTTATAACCCCTTACTTAATATATTTCATACCCACCATTGGCCAGTTCCCGTTTAACCCCTTAATAACAGCCGACACGCCTTTTAACGGCAGCAGTTAAGGGTGCTTATTTCTCAGCATTGCTTTTTAACGGTGCTGAGAAGTAAGTGTATAGTGCCCCCCAGAGTCAGAATTTACGGCAGCCGAGACCCCAGAGAACATTATTTGGGTTGGATTTTACCAACTTCAGTGTTGCGTTCGCCATTATTAATGGAATAACGGAGACTGCAAATAAAAACAAACAGATTTCCATTTCATTTCTCTCTCCTCTGATGTGATCGCACATCAGAGGAGAGAGAAATGGGGTCCACCGATCCCCCCCCCCCGGGTACCTCCTGTGTCCCTGGACCCTCCTGCATTCCCCTGTGAAGTCCTTAGGCCGACAGCATCTTCTTCTTGGAAGAAAATGGCGGGTGCAAGCGCAGTGTGCCAGCCGAGATATGCCGGCCAGCAACTGGCAACAATAGGACATTTTTCCTATTGGTTCATTTTGATCACTATGATAACCCCCTTTATCACCCCCTTACTTAGGTAAAAATATTAAAATAAAAAAAGTATTTATTTTCATTTTTCCATTGGGGTTAGGGTTGAGCTAAAGTTAGGGTTGGGCTAACGTAAGGGTTGGGCTAGTGTTTGGGTTGTGGTTATGGTTGGGATTACGGATAGGGTTGGGATTAGGGTTAGGGATGTGTTTGGGTTAGATTTGTGGTTAAGGTTATGGTTATGGCTGGGATTAGGGTTAGGGGTGTGTTGGGGTTAGGGTTGGAATTAGAACTGGGGGGTTCCACTGTTTAGATACATCAGGGGGTCTCCAAACGTGACATGGCGCCACCATTGATTCCAGCCAATTTTGCATTTGAAAAGTCAAACGGTGCTCACACTTTTCTGAGCCCTGCCATGTGCCCAAACAGTGGCTTCCCCACACACTGGGTATTGTCGCACTCAGGAGAAATTACACAACAAATTTTGTGGTCCATTTTCTCTTCATACCCTTGTGAAAATTAAAAAATGGTTCCAAAGTAAAATATTTAAGAAAAAAGTTAAATGTTCAATTTTTCCTTCCACATTGCTTTAGTTCTCATGAAGCAACTGAAGGATGTTAGGGCTGGCAGAATGCACCGAGTAAATATACATGTTATTATTGGTGCATTCGCAGCCCGGGGTCCACCATGCAGGAGGAGAACCTGCTGCTAGCAAATGGCACTATATGGCGGTATAAGCAAGCTCTGTTACTTCACAGAGTCACCGTGATAGAAAAGCACTGTGTCCTGTTAAGCTCACAGGAGTACACAGCTAACTGCTGAGCTGATAGCAGTCAGTGGTCATGCAGTCAGAGAATCACACAAACAATTCCTCACCGGAGGTGCCGGTATTCTAGTGGCTTATTTCAGCCGGGCCCTGAATACATGCAAACAAACTCCTCACCGGAGGTGCCGGTATTCTAGTGGCTTATTTCAGCCGGGCCCTGACCACAAGCATACATGACCACAATGGTGCAAAGCTCATGAGAAAGATTGATACTAGCGCATGGCCATGTGGCCATGCAAACCTTTTATAGTTGCAGCAACTTCAGGACCTTCCTAGAGGACCAATGGGAGTTGCTTCAGGACCTGAGCGTGTGACCCCTGACCTCCAATGAGAGGTCTTCCTTTGGGCATGCTCAGAAGGGAGAAAGCAGGACTTAGTCCCAGAAGTGAGCTCTCGCCGCTGACTAGTACTAGCTATAATGGCAGGGCCTGGAAGAACAGCAGTAGCCAGACGCAGAGTATCTGCCTGAGCCAGACGCTGGGACCGATGTCTCCGCTGAGCGGGCTCCACTGCGGCTGGAGAAGAATGGGAGACCGCAGCGGAGATTGCTCGAGATTCCCCCTGTGCAGAGGTGGGAACTCGACCCCTAACAGAAGGGTTAATAAACTTTTTGAATGTGGTTTTGCACACCTTGAGGGGTGCAGTTTTTAGAATTATGTCACCTTCTGTTATATTGACCCCCCCAAGCTCACTTCAAATGTGAGGTGGTCCCTAAAAAAATAGTTTTGTAAATTTTATTGGAAAAATGAGAAATCGCTGGTCAACTGTTAACCCTTATAACATCCTAACAAAAAAAATATGTTTCCAAAATTGTGCTGATGTAAAGTAGACATGTGGGACATGTTATTTATTTTCTGTGACATCACTCTCTGATTTAAGGGTACAAAAATTAAAAGTTTGAACATTTCAAAATTTTCAAAACTTTTGCCAAATTTCAATTTTTCATAAATAAACGCAAGTTATATCGAAGACATTTTACCACTATCAAAAAGTACAATATATCACGAAAAAACATTCTCAGAATTAGTGGCATGCAGCGTTCTAGAGGTATAACCTCATAAAGTGACAGCGGTAAGAATTGTAAAAATTGGCTTGGTCACTAAGTACCAAATTGGCTCTGTCACTAAGGGGTTAATAAGTTTGGTCCCTGATTTACTTTATCAGTTATGTACAATAACCCATGCTCATAACCAGAGTCCTATGTGCCTTAAAAGCAAACCTTGAATCATCAGCCCCCCAAATCACCCCTCACACACTGCATAAAGTCAGTCACTCACTCCTGACAGCAAACTGTCTGTCAAGTCAGTAGAGAACTATTAGAAACACAGCACTATGTCTATGCAGCAAGAGTGGACTGCTGAAAATCTGTAGATGATCATGCTCCATGGTCAACTTCTCTAGGCTTGGCTGAATACCCTGCAATCTCGATTGTTATGCTTCTGGATGTCACTGTGATCTGAGGGAAACCAGGTAACAAGTGTTTTCTTTTGGAAAATTGCCACAGTAGAAAAAAATTATTAAAAAATACCAATTGAAATCAATAGGCTGTGCACAATCAAATAGATATGACCAATCCTTCCAAGAGACAGTAAAGGTTGCCACAATAAACCCATTTTTAGGAAATTACAGTAAAGTGGACAAAACACTAGTGGTTTTTAAGAGGAAAATAAAGTTATTTCAATAATATTAGCTTTTCGATGGGGAGAATAAATATAACAGATTAAAAGCTAGAGGATAAAAAAAGATATTATTGAACATTATGCTTCATGAATTTTAAAAAACACTTTTGACAATAGTTGAAATATGGAACAAAAACTGTAAAAAGAAATACATCAAAGAAAACATATTGTAATGGGAGTGGTGAAACCACTGTGCTGTGGTCCGAGGAGAGCCTGGAGGGGAATGACTAGATGAGCACCTGACTTTTCACTAGAGCCCCTGATAATGGGGTTAGGCTTGAAACCCGATGAACACCGGATGCTACTCCAGGACAGACCTTGGACACGTCGCTGCTGAGCCCTAAGGGACAGGAAGTTGAAACGGCCCAGTTGGAGAATACAGCTGATACAGGAAGGTATGGCAGGAACACAAGAACCACAGATGCTGATGGGTACGGCTAGTATACAGATAGCCCAGACAGGTGCAGGCTGGTACAGCTGGTATACAGATAGACACTGGCAAGAGCAGGCTGGTCCTGCTGGTATACATATGGGCACTGGCAGGTGCAGACTGTTTCGGCTGGTATATAGATAGGCATTGGATGGTGGTGACTAGTTTGGCTGGTACACAGATATTCACTAGCAGGTGTGGACTGGTTAGACTGGTATACAGATATGCACTGGCAGGTGTGGACTGGTTAGACTAGTATACAGATAAGCACTGGCAGATGAAACATGAGGTATGTTGGTTGTATAGGTAGAAAACTAAAGAAATAGGTATTAGAGCATCTGTACAATACAAATAAAGGCAATAGCTCATGTGATAAATGTCAAAACTGTTTGTGGAAACAGTACAGTGACACAATTTGGTGCGTCACGGGATAGAAAGGGTTAAGTGTCTGGAGAGAGGCTGTAATTGGTAAAACAGGCTATTACTGAGAGAAATGTATTTGATTCTGGTCCTGGAAGCAAAAGAATCATAGTGTAAGAATTTCAGAAACAATACTTAATGTACTGATTTGCAATAAAGTTAATCTGCTATGATGAGATATATATTCTAGAGATGAGCAGATCAAGCAAAATTCAAATTTGCCTGTTCTCGCAGATTTTCCAGGGAAATTCGATTTGCAGTCAATTTATTCTCCATTAATTTAATGTCCCTTATTATGGTTTGGTGTCTCTCTGGATCCCAAAACATAATAAATGAAAGAAGTAAGCAAAAATCCTTATATTCACCTTAAGCTCACCTCTCTCTTCTCCTCAAGATCTTATGTTCAGTTTTTTGTCACATATTTGCATCACTAGCACCAGTGCTGGAAAACCAGGCCTCGTAACGCAAGGCATAGATGAGGCCGGGGAGGTGTTTGTCCTAATATCAAAAGGTGGGTCGTGACTTTGCATGCACATGTGCAAAACAATTTCAGGCCTCATCTGAGCCAGGGATTTCAATGCGTGCGGTGGTGATAAGAAGATACAAAACGGACAGGACGGATGATGGTGAGAAACAGAGGGTCAAGAAAGGTGAATGGTATAGTGAGTAAAATCATTATTTTAACCATGTGATAACCAGTTGTGATTTAGAAAAATTACATTCAGCAGGCGTCATTTTGCTGAATCTGTGCAATAGCAAATTACAAATATTCTGCTTTTTGCCGAATGTGGAGTTTTATAAAATTCAGGTAGAATTCCATTCCACTTGAACATGTTCACTAACCTGTAATATTCTCTATATATACTGTATGTATGCAAGTTAATTATGCAATTGAACTCTTGCATTCAATGGTTAAGATTGTTTTCAAATGAGCACTTTTGTAGAAATATAGTTGCTTAATGACTAAGGGCGGATTATACTCTGCCAAGCCCTCAGAGAAGCCTCCACCATACAGTGTGCTGAGTTTTTAATGGACCTTCAGTAAAGCATTTTGTGATTTTATTAGTGATGAGAGAACATGCTCGGTAATGCTCAATACTCGCCCGAGTATCGCTGTACTCGCTGTACTCGGCGAGTGCCAAGCATTTCCAGGTTTGCTCGGCGGGAGCTCAGGTCCCTGCCCTGCATATTTGGAACTCTTTAGAGAGCCAATCAACAAGCAGGGATTGTCTGCCATGCACTGTAATGCCACAGCCATGTTGGTTGTGGCATTACAGTGATTGGCTGACCGCACAGCATCATCAGGTCTATAAGAGACCTGCCGCCCCCCTGATCGGCACAGTCACCTTAGGAACCAGAAAGTGTAGGGAAAGTTAATGCTAAGATAGGGTCAGATTTGGGGGTTTATCAGTTAGTGTGAGTATACCATCATAGAATTTTGAAATCCAGCTAAACCAACAGTCCTTCTAAGGACTAATTACGGAGTATATAGATTGCAGTGCTAGGTAGGCAGGGGAGTGTAGGTGGGTGTATAGTGTGATGCAGTGACCACTGTTACAGCTAGGGGGCACTGTAGATGCTCCTTGAGATGCGCATGGAGGCGTGTCTGTGATCATGAGGGAGAAACAGTGACCGGCAGGATTATAAATGGCCGGTATGTGTCGCAGAGGGAGTCTGCGCTGTGAGCCTGAAGTAAGGTTGTTCTGGGACCTGTTGTCCCACAAGTATTTGCATAGTTTGTAAAGGGAGGCTTGCAGGGTTAGCTGGAGAGCTGGGCGGGTCTGGCTAACAACACACACCACCCATCTATGGGAGTGATTACAACTACATAATGTGACCATGGTGTGGTCACATGGTCTCTGTAATGGAGAGTGTGTAGATCCTGGATGGCTTGTGTGTTGGGAGGTCCTGTGTGTGGACCGGATCCCTGAATAGCGCATCGAGAGGCAGTGGATCTGAAGACTTGTGTTGGGAGATCTTGGGAGTAGAAACGGATCCCTGAATAGCGCACTTAATGACTTGTGTGTTGGATGGTCACAGGTGGGGACAGATGTCCTGAACAGCACACGCAGTGGCCTGTGTGTTGGACGGTCCCAGGTGGGGACAGATGTCCTGAAGAGCACATGGAAAAGCCGAATGTATGCAGAGTCTGCAGCGGCACTGCATTGGGGAAGCTACAGCCCGTCTGAGGATCTGGACTGTCAGGTGGCCTGGTGAGCAAGGCATTGTCCGGGACAGATCCCAATTCGGCAGCTTTCCAGAAGAAAGGACTGATGGGATGTCAGCATGTAGAGCAGGAGATCCACAAAGGTAACACCCGGGAAGGGGGGCTATTATAATGGCAGAAACGTATCTGCCAATGGTACAGACTGTTGGTGCTTGTTGTGTTCCATGGACATTGTTGAACTGTTCGGCGTACAGTCACTCATGATAACTGGATGAAGTGAGAAGTCCGAAGTGTTTAGTGACTGTGAGTTGGAACTGTATAAAATGTATATAATGAACTGTGCATGACCCGGTTTATGCTGCATAAAATAAACCAGATAGTCTGTTTAAGTGGAAACCCGTGCCTGTGTGACTGAATCCCGTGCTAAGCGAGTGTCCCCCAATACATTCAGTAAGCGCTATCCTACCATAGATATTATTGCATACATCAAGAGGGTCCATTTCATTACTGTCTGCTACTGCTGCTGCCTATTACATATATTGACCGTATATACCTAGCCCCAGATATCAGTGGCTAGGATTTTTTTTTTTGCATCTTAATCCTGATTATTTTATTCCAAAGCAATCTACAGCCAACTTTTTTTTCTCCATTTGCTTGTTGAAACTGCAGACTACAACCAGATGCTATTCATAGTACAGCGTGAAAATCCAGCAATTTTAAACGGGTTTGCACATCCCAGCCATCACATCATAGTGCGCAGAAAATTGTAATAATTTTTGTGGTACTGTAGAAGTTTTTTGGAGTGTCTTATACAATTTCGTGACACCATTTTGCTGCCCAAAAATATTTAGCTGCCAAAAAAATACTTAGCTACAGGGCAGATATGTTAAACTGGGTTTTGTCTGCCACAAGTATCGCATATAATTGCGCTCAAAATTGTGCCATTTCTGGCCTTCAAATAACTTTTTTTGTTGTGTCATATACTACTTATCGACAAAATTTTGCTGGCCAAAGAAAAAATACAGGCCATATATTTGAAAGTGGGCTATCTCCGTCACACGCTTAATCTATCTATGAGATAAAAATTGTGGCATTTGAGTCTTCCATTTACCTTTTTTTGCTGTGTGTTACCCTAGTTCTAAACACTATTTTGCGGTAAAAACAAATACAGGCTACATATTGAACAGTGTGTTATCTCCATCAGATGCCTCATCTATTTGTGGGCTGTATACAAATTGTGGCATTTCAGGCCTACATTCACCTATTTTTGCTGTGTGTTACCCTAGCTCTATACACTATTTTGCATTAAAAAAAAAATACAGGCCACATTTTGAACAGTGCGTTATGTCCATCAGACGCCTCATCTATCTGTGGGCTACAAATTTGGGCATTTCAGGCCTACATTCACCTTTTTTGCTGTGTGTTACCCTAGTTCTATACACTATTTTGCGATAAAAAAAAAAAACAGGCTACATATTGAACAGTGTGTTATCTCCATCAGATTCCTCATCTATCTGTGGGCTGTATACAAATTATGGCATTTCAGGCCTACAGTCCCCTATTTTTGCTGTGTGTTACCCTAGTTCTATACACTATTTTGCATTAAAAAAAAATACAGGCCACATTTTGAACAGTGCATTATGTCCGTCAGACACCTCATCTATCTGTGGGCTACAAAGTTGGGCATTTCAGGCCTACATACACCTTTTTTTGCTGTGTGTTACCCTAGTTCTATACACTATTTTTCTGGAAAAAACAAAAATACATGCCAAATATATAACAGTGTGGTATCTCCGTCAGATGCCTCATCTACCTGTCGGCTACAAATTTGGGCATTTCAGGCCTACATTCACCTTTTTTTTCTGTGTTACTGTAGTTCTATACACTATTTTGTGGTAAAAATGCAGGCCACATATTGAACAGTGTGTTATCTCCGTCAGACGCCTCATCTATCTGTGAGCAACAAATTGTCACATTTCAGGCATACATTCACCTTTTTTTGCAGTGTGATACCCTAGTTCTATAAACTATTTTTCTGGAAAAAACAAAAATACAGGCTCCTTATTTAAAAGTGTGGCATTTATGTCAGACGCTTCATGTATCTGTGGGCTACAAATAGTGGCATTTCAGGACAACATTCACCTTTTCTTGCTCTGTGTTACCCTAGATCTATACACTATTTTGTGGTAAAAATACAGGCCACATATTGAACAGTGTGGTATCTCCGTCAGACGCCTCATCTATCTGTGCGCTACAAATTTGGATATTTCAGGCTTACAAGCAACTTTTTTTGCTGTGTCTTACCCTATTTTTATTCACTATTTTGCTGTAGAAAAAGCAAAAATGCAGGCCACATTTTTAACAGTGTAGTATATCTGTCAGACGCCTCATCTATCTGTGGGCTACAAATTTGGGCATTTCAGGCCTACATTCACCTTTTTTGTTGTGTGTTACCCTAGATCTATACACTATTTTACAGTAAAAATACAGGCCACATATTGAACCTTGTGGTATCTCCATCAGACACCTCATCTATCTGTGGGCTACAAATTTTGGCATTTCAGGCCTACATTCACCTTTTTTGTTGTGTGTTACCCTAGTTCTATACACTTTTTTGTGGTAAAAATAAAGGCCACATATTGAACAGTGTGTTACCTCCGTCAGATGCCTCATCTATCTGTGAGCTACAAATTGTGGCATTTCAGGCCTACATTCACCTTTTTTGCAGTGTGTTACCCTAGTTCTATGCACTATTTCTCTGGAAAAACCAAAAATACAGGCTACTTATTTAACCCCTTAGTGACAGAGCCAATTTGGTACTTAATGACCAGGCCAATTTTTACAATTCTGACCACTGTCACTTTATGAGGTTATAACTCTGGAATGGATCCTGCTGATTCTGAGACTGTTTTTTCATGACATATTGTACTTTATGATAGTGGTAACATTTCTTCGATATTACTTGCGATTACTTATGAAAAAAACAGAAATATGGCAAAGAAATTTAAAATTTTGCAATTTTCAAATTTTGTATTTTTATGCCCTTAAATCAGAGAGATATGTAACAAAAAATAGTTAATAAATAACATTTCCCACATGTCTACTTTATATCAGCACAATTTTGGAAACAAAATGTTTGTTTGTTAGGGAATTATACGGGTTAAAATTTGACCAGCAATTTCTCATTTTTACAACACCATTTTTTTTTTAGGCACTACATCACATTTGAAGTCATTTTGAGGGGTCTATATGATAGAAAATAACCAAGTGTGACACCATTCTAAAAACTGAACCCCTCAAGGTGCTCTAAACCACATTCAAGAAGTTTATTAACCCTTTAAGTGCTTCACAGGAGCTGAAACAATGTGGAAGGCAAAAATGAACATTTAACTTTTTTTTGCAAACATTTTATTTCACAACCATTTTTTTTTATTTTCACAAGTGTAAAAACAGAAATTTAACCATAAATGTTGTTGAGCAATTTATCCTGAATACGCCGATACCCCATATGTCAGGGTAAACCACTGTTTGGGCGCAACGCAATGCTTGGAAGAGAAGGAGCGCCGTTTGACTTTTTCAATGCAGAATTGGCTGGAATTGAGATTGGATGCCATGTCACGTTTAGAGAGCCCCTGATGTGCCTAAACAGTGGAATCCCCCCACAATTGACACCATTTTGGAAACTAGACCCCTTAAGGAACTTAACTAGATGTCTAGATGTGTGGTGAGCACTTTAGACCCCCAGGTGCTTCTCAGAAGTGCATAACGTAGAGCCGTGAAAATAAAAAATCGCATTTTTTCTACAAAAATTATATTTTGCCCCAAAATTTTTATTTTCACAAAGGTAACAGGAGAAATTAGACCACAAAAGTTGTTGTGCAATTTCTCCTGAGTACATCGATACCCCATATGTGGGGGTAAACCACTGTTTGGACGCACTGCAGAGCTTGGAAGAGAAGGAGTGCCGTTTTACTTTTTCGATGTAGAATTGGCTGGAATTGAGATCGGACGCCATGTCGCGTTTGGATAGCCCCTGATGTGCCTAAACAGTGGAATCCACCCACAAGTGACACCATTTTGGAAACTAGACCCCTTAAGGAACTTATCTAAATGTGTGGTGAGCACTTTAAACCCCCAAGTGCTTCACAGAAATTTATAAAGTAGAGCCGTGAAAATAAAAAAAACTTTTTTTTTTCCTCAAAAATGATTTTTAAGCCTGCAATTTTTTATTTTCTCAAGGGTAACAGGAGACATTGGACCCCAAAATCTGTTGACCAGTTTGTCCTGAGTATGCTGATACCCCATATGTGGGTGGGGGCACTGTTTGGGCACCCATCGGGGCTCGGAAGGGAAGGAGCGCCGCTTGGAATGCAGACTTTGATGGGATGGTCTGCGGGCGTCATGTTGCATTTGCAGAGCTCCTGATGTACCTAAACAGTAGAAACCCCCACAAGTGACCCCATTTTGGAAACTAGACCCCCCAAAGAGCTTATCTAGATGTGTGATGAGCAGTATGAACCCCCAACTGCTTCACAGAAGTTTATAATGTAGAGCCATGAAAATAAAAAAAATAATATTTTTTTCACAAAAATGATTTTTCACCCCCAAATTTTTGCTTTCACAAAAGTAACAGGAGAAATTGGACCCCAAAATTTATTGTGCAATTTATGCTGAGTAGGCTGATACCCCATATGTTGAGGTAAACCACTGTTTGAGTGCATGGCAGAGCTCGGAAGGGAAGGAACGCCATTTTGGAATGCAGACTTTGATAGAATGGTCTGCGGGCAATATGTTGTGTTTGCAGAGACCCTGATGTACCTAAAAAGTAGAAACCGCCCACAAGTGACCCCATTTTGGAAACTAGAGCCCCCAAGGAACTTATCTAGATGTGTGGTGAGAACTTTGAATGCCCAAGTGCTTCACAAGTGCTTATAATGCAGAGTTGTGAAAATATAAAATATTTTTTTTCCCACAAAAAAGATTTTTTAGCCCCCAAGTTTTTATTTTCACAAGGGTATCAGGAGAAATTGGACCCCAAAAGTTGTTGTACAATTTATCCCGAGTGCGCTGATGCCTCATATGTGGGGGTAAACCACTGTTTGGGTGCACGGCAGAGCTCGGAAGGGAGGGAGCAGCATTTGACTTTTTGAGCGCAAAATTGGCTGTGGCGTTTAGAGACCCCCTGATGTACCTAAACAGTGGAAACCCCCCAAATCTAACTCCAACCCTAACCCCAACACACCCCTAACCCTAATGCCAACCCGAGCCATAATCATAATCACAACTAGGGTTGAGCGACTTTCATTTTTTTAAGATCGAGTCGGGTTTTGCGAAACCCGACTTTGTCCAAAGTCGAGTCGAGTGCAGTCGGCCGATTATCGCGAAAAGTCGGGGATCGACCGAAACATGAAACCCAATGCAAGTCAATGGGGAAGCATAGTCGGTAGTGAGTGGAGGCCAGGAAAACACCTACAGTGCCCATTTTAATGCCAAAAACATCCATTCTTGTTTCTGAAGCTTGTCAATCTTAATTAACTTTATAATAATAGTTGGGCAAAGGAAATTGGGGGTCATTTGGCAAAAGTTGTGGGGGGTAGGGCTGGTTCAAGGTTTTAGTGGGCCCAGGAAACGTGGACTACGTCACGGCGGTGGAGCAGGGAGAGGTAAGTATTTCAACGTTGCAAGTGCTGTGATCCTGAGCAAGCAGGGGGGGGCCACTCGTTCGCATTGGCACTGGCACAGGGCCCCTCAAAGTACAGCGGTGTGTTTGCACGGCGGGGGCGCCTCCCACTGGCAGCGACACTTTTGCGTACTCTGAGGGGCCCTGTGCCTGTGACGTCGCCAACGACTATGCCCCCTACCTGTTAAAGAAACCTGCACTTTCATCTGCACCTTCCTCTTTGTCCCTGTGTAAGGTGGTATAGTATGCGGGAAGGGGAACCTGACTTTCAGCAGGGTCAGATTGTGGCTGTGTAGCGTGCAAGGGGAATGTAGTGGTCTGGGTCAAAGTACCACAAGACTCATGTAGCACCGGCTGGGCAATGGGCAGGATGAGGAGGAAACACTGATATAGGGCCAAATAATAAAGTGGGCTAAATGCAATTCAAAATTGGTAACAGGACTAACCAGGCAGCATTGCTTAGTTCAGTGGAGGTCAACTGTAATGAGAGGCAGACACAGTTAGTAGGCCCAAATAATAAAGTGGGCAAAATAAAGTTCAAAATTGGTAACAGGAGTAAACAGGCGGCACTGCTTTGTTCAGTGGAGGAGAACACCTTTGAGCGGCAGACACCGTTAGTAGGCCCAACCCAACTAGTAGGCCCTATGCAGTTTAATATTACAAATGAAGGCCGAAAGCCTGAAGATTAAAGGTCAGGAAAATAACACAGGACAACACCAAGGTGCGGCACACACCGTTAGTAGGCCCCAACCACCAAATTTTTAAAAAACAGCACTTAATGAGAGCCAGAAGGTTGAAGCTCAGATTTATACAGTGGAGGACAACACCAGGGAGTGGCAGACACCGTTAGTATGCCCCAACCACCAAATTTTTTTTAAAAAGCACTTAATAAGAGCCAGAAGGTTGAAGCTCAGATTTATACAGTGGAGGACAACACCAGGGAGCGGCAGACACCGTTAGTAGGCCCCAACCACCAAATTCTTAAAAAACAGCACTTAATGAGAGCCAGAAGGTTGAAGCTCAGATTTATACAGTGGAGGACAACACCAGGGAGCGGCAGACACTGTTAGTATGCCCCAACCACCAAATTTTTTTTAAAAAGCACTTAATGAGAGCCAGAAGGTTGAAGCTCAGATTTATACAGTGGAGGACAACACCAGGGAGCGGCAGACACCGTTAGTATGCCCCAACCACCAAATTTTTTTAAAAAAGCACTTAATGAGAGCCAGAAGGTTGAAGCTCAGATTTATACAGTGGAGGACAACTTGAATTAGGGACTGCAGACAGACTTAGTAGGCTGTCCCCTATGGACCATGCATCCACCACATTAACCCATTGTGCCGTAATGGACACGTAACCTTCCGTGGCCATGCCTACAGGTCCATGCATCTGTTGTCAGGTGCACCTTTGTACTCACAGATTGCCAGAGTGCATGGACAATGCGGTCTTTTACATGCTGGTGGAGGGTTGGGATGGCTTTTCTCGCAAAAGAAGTGTCGACTGGTTAGCTTGCAGCGTGGTACAGCGTAGTCCGTCATGGCTTTATTAATATTAAATAAAATATATAAATAGGCTCTATGAACTTTTACATAGGTTCCAGGGGTACACGGGCAGCATTGGTGTGGTCAGCGGAGGACGATTGCAAGGAGGGACCGCAGACAGGCTTACTAGGCCTAAAATAACTAAAAATAGGCTCAAGGCACTTAGAGTTATCTCGCAGGGGTACACAGGCAGCACTGTTGTGGTCAGTGGAGGAGGATTGCAAGGAGGGACCGCAGACAGGCTTACTAGGCCTAAAATAACTAAAAATAGGTCAAGGCACTTAGAGTTATCTCGCAGGGGTACACAGGCAGCACTGTTGTGGTCAGTGGAGGAGGATTGCAAGGAGGGACCGCAGACAGGCTTACTAGGCCTAAAATAAATAAAAATAGGCTCAATGCAGTTTTAAATAGGTTACATGGGTACACAGGCAGCATTGTTGTGGTCAATGGAGGAGGATTGCAAGGAGGGACCGCAGACAGGCTTACTAGGCCTAAAATAAATAAAAATAGGCTCAAGGCACTTAGAGTTATCTCGCAGGGGTACACAGGCAGCATTGGTGTGGTCAGCGGAGGATGATTGCAAGGAGTGTCTGACACAGTTAGTACTCACAAAAAATAAATAGATGTTAATATCTCGCAAAACAACAAAAAAAAAAGTGTGGCATACTTAGGTACAGGGGTGGGCTCATCTGCTGAGTTTCTGACATAGTAATTTGGCAGTAAGTATTTACTGGTGTCAATATAGGACACTGACCCAGACTACTTTAACTAGCATCATAGATGTCAACAAATTGGTATTGTCAGTGCCAGGCATTGAATGATGTCAGCGCATAGACTAAACATTGGTGGAGCTGTGAGAGATAATTTTGCACGTGGTAGAGCACAGTTTGAGCTGGGGGGGGTGAACTCTCTTGTGGCCGGCGGTACCGTCCCAGGGCCCCTCATGTTACAACGGTGTGTCTGACGTTGGGTGCGCGCCACCACCGCCAGAGACACTTTATTGTACTATGAGGGACCCAGTGGCAGTGCCGTCGACCAAAAGCGGGCACACCCACCTCTTCAGACAAACGGCACTCTAACGGGTGCTTGCGCCAAGTGGCGAGACCACGGCCCCGTGGGGGGAGTTTTCCCATTGAGGGAGGTGTAAACATGTCGTATGCTGGACAAACAGCTGCTGCAAATTAAGAGATTGGAACACTCAGTAAGACCAGTCCACAAGCAAGACCTTTTTATAGGAAAGCTAGGTGTCAGCCGGGAAAGGTGGGGCAAAATAATTTGAAATCCAGGAGTGGTTCATTTTAATGAAGGTTAGATCATCCACATTTTGGGTAGCCAGACGAGTCCTTTTTTCGGTTAATATTGAACCAGCAGCACTGAATACTCTTTCTGATAGCACACTAGCTGCTGGGCAAGCAAGCTCCTGCAATGCATATTCTGCCAATTCAGGCCAGGTGTCTAATTTGGATGCCCAGTAATCAAATGGGAATGACGGTTGAGGGAGAACATCGATAAGGGATGAAAAATAGTTAGTAACCATACTGGACAAATGTTGTCTCCTGTCACTTTGAATAGATGCTGCAGTACCTGTCCTGTCTGCGGTCATTGTGAAATCACTCCACAACCTGGTCAGAAAACCCCTCTGTCCAACGCCACTTCTGATTTGTGCACCTCTAACACCTCTGCCCTGTAGCCCCCTGCAGCTCGTGTGAGAACCATCACTGGCGCTGTGTGCTGGGAATGCCTGAATCAAACGGTCTACAAGAGTTGCTTGTTTGGTTGCTAATATTTGTTCGAGGTTCTCATGTGGCATAATATTTTGCAATTTGCCTTTATAGCGAGGGTCAAGGATGCAGGCCAACCAGTAATCGTCATCGGTCATCATTTTAATAATGCGTGGGTCCCTTTTGAGGATACGTAAGGCATAATCCACCATGTGGGCCAAAGTTCCAGTTGTCAAATCTGCGGTTGTGCTGGTTTGAGGGGCAGTTACAGGCAAATCTACGTCACTTGTCTCCCTTAAAAAAACAGAACCCGGCCTTGCAACGCCACTAATTTCTGTTGGCCCAGGAGAAGCTTCCTCATTAAAAAAGTACTCATCCCCATCATCCTCCTCGTCCTCCTCATCCTCTTCGCCTGCTACCGCGTCCTCTATACGGCCCTGACCAGACAATGGCTGACTGTCATCAAGGCTTTCCTCTTCCTCGGCTGCAGACGCCTGCTCCTTCATGTGCGTCAAACTTTGCATCAGCAGACGCATTAGGGGGATGCTCATGCTTATTATGGCGTTGTCTGCACTAACCAGCCATGTGCATTCCTCAAAACACTGAAGGACTTGACACAGGTCTTGTAGCTTCGACCACTGCACACCTGACAACTCCATGTCTGCCATCCAACTGCCTGCCCGTGTATCCTCCCACAAATACATAACAGTCTCTGAAGCATGTGCAGTGTGGAGTTCCACCTTGTTGCAACGTCGATGATTAGGCGATGCTGGGGAAGGTTCAAAGATCGCTGATAGTTCTGCATACGGCTGGAGTGTACGGGCGAACGGCGGATATGCGAGCAAAGTCTGCGCACTTTGAGGAGCAGGGCGGGTAACCCCGGATAACTTTTCAGGAAGCACTGCACCACCAGGTTTAAGGTGTGAGCCAGGCAAGGAATGTGTTTCAGTTGGGAAAGGGCTATGGCAGCCATGAAATTCCTTCCGTTATCACTCACTACCTTGCCTGCCTCAAGATGTACAGTGCCCAGCCATGACTGAGTTTCTTTCTGCAAGAACTCGGACAGAACTTCCGCAGTGTGTCTGTTGTCGCCCAAACACTTCATTGCCAATACAGCCTGCTGACGCTTGCCACTAGCTGTCCCATAATGGCACATCTTGTGTGCAACAGTGGCAGCTGCGGATGGAGTGGATGTGTGACTGCGGTCTGTGGACGAGCTCTCGCTTCTGCAGGAGGAGGAGGAAGAGGAGGAGGGGGGCGAACGCCAACAGCCAACTCTTTCCTTGACCGTGGGCTAGGCAGAACTGTCCCAATATTGCTGTCCCCTGTGGACCCTGCATCCACCACATTCACCCAGTGTGCCGTGATGGACACGTAACGTCCCTGGCCATGCCTACTGGTCCATGCATCTGTTGTCAGGTGCACCTTTGTAGTCACAGACTGCCTGAGTGCATGGACGATGCGGTCTTTAACATGCTGTTGGAGGGCTGGGATGGCTTTTCTAGAAAAGAAGTGTTGACTGGGTAGCTCGTAGCGTGGTACAGCGTAGTCCATCAGCGCTTTGAAAGCTTTGCTTTCAACTAACCGGTAGGGCATCATCTCTAATGAGATTAGTCTAGCAATGTGGGCGTTCAAACCCTGTGTACGCGGATGCGAGGATGAGTACTTCCTTTTCCTAACATGAGTCTCATGTAGGGTGAGCTGGACTGGAGAGCTGGAGATCGTGAAAGTAGCGGTGGTGCCGGTGGACATGGCAGACTGAGAGAGGGTTGGAGATGGTATTCTTGCCGGTGCCCTACATGCAGTGTTTCCTACTATGAACCTGGTGATACCCTGACTGCTTTGGCCTGGAGACAAAAGCTGCACAGATACTGCAGGTGTTGCGGGAAATGGTGGGCTTACAGTGAGGGAAGGGATGTAGCGTTGCTGACTAGCTTCATTGGCCGAGGGTGCTGCAACCTTTAGGCACGTTTGGTAGTTAGTCCAGGCTTGCAAATGCATGGTGGATAAATGTCTATGCATGCAACTTGTATTTAGACTTTTAAGATTCTGACCTCTGCTTAAGGTAGTTGAACATTTTTGACAGATGACTTTGCGCTGATCATTTGGATGTTGTTTAAAAAAATGCCAGACTGCACTCTTTCTACTATCGGATACCTTTTCAGGCATTGCAGACTGAGCTTCTTTAACCGGATGGCCACGCTGTCCTCCAACTGGTTTTGGTTTTGCCACGCGTTTTTGGCCAGATACAGGCCCGGCAGATGGAACCTGTTGTGATGTTGATGCCTGCTGCGGCTCCTCCTCCTCCTCCACTTCAGAACTACTGCCACCTGCACCCTGTTCCCCCAATGGCTGCCAATCGGGGTCAACAACTGGGTCATCTATGACCTCCTCTTCTATCTCGTGTGCAACTTCATCTGTGTCACCGTGTAAGCCGGTAATATAGCGTTCGTGACGGGGCACCATAGTCTCAGCTGGGTTTGATTCTGTCTCAGTACACTGCGAGGGCAATGTTCTGGTCTGAGTCAAAGGAACAGCATAGTAATCTGGCTGTGGCTGTGCATCAGTGCACTCCATGTCCGATTCAACTTCTAATGGGCATGGCCTGTTAACTGTTTCACTGTCTAACCCAGGAACGGTATGTGTAAAGAGCTCCATAGAGTAACCCGTTGTGTCTCCTGACGCATCCTTCTCACTTGTTCTGGGTGAAGAAGACAAGGAAGCGACTTGTCCCTGACCGTGAACATCCACTAACGACGCGCTGCTTTTACATTTTGCACTTTCAGAAGAGGAGGCAAAAGAGCTAGAGGCTGAGTCAGCAAGGAAAGCCAAAAATTGTTCTTGCTGCTCCGGCTTTAAAAGCGGTTTTCCTACTCCCAGAAAAGGGAGCGTTCGAGACCTTGTGTAGCCAGACGACGAACCTGGCTCAACAACTCGAGACTTAGGTGCTGTACTGCTTTTACCACGACCACCTGATGCTCCACCACCACTACCATCATTACCAGCTGACAATGACCGCCCACGGCCACGACCTCTTCCACCAGACTTCCTCATTGTTTGCAAAATGTAACCAAAGTAACGGTATTTGTTATTGTAAAACAACTTATAAGGTGAACTCTAACTTTTGTAGGATTTATATACACCTTTATAGGTGGCTGACACTGAAAGGAAAACCAGGCCCAATGTTACACACTAGGTTTTCTGTGCCCCAATAATTTGAGACAGATGGCACACACACGACCGGCACTCAAGCAGAAATGCCAATCTTAATCTCCCACTATTTTTTTTTTTTTTTCAGGGAGAATAAAAAAAAAAAATGGCCCAGTATTACACACTGGTTTTCTGTGGCACACAATGAGAGACAGATGCCACACACAGCAATGGCACAGAGGCAGACTTGCCAATCTTTATCTCCCACTATTTATTTATTTTTTTACAGGGAGAATTTAAAAAAAAAAATGGCCCAGTATTGCACACTGGTTTTCTGTGGCACACAATGAGAGACAGATGCCACACACAACAATGGCACAGAGGCAGACTTGCCAATCTTTATCTCCCACTATTTATTTATTTTTTTCAGGGAGAATTTAAAAAAAAAAAATGGCCCAGTATTACACACTGGATTTCTGTGGCACACAATGAGAGACAGATGCCACACACAGCACTGGCACAGAGGCAGACTTGCCAATCTTTATCTCCCACTATTTATTTATTTTTTTACAGGGAGAATTAAAAAAAAAAAAAAAAGGGCCCAGTATTACACACTGGTTTTTTGTGGCAGACAATGAGAGACAGATGCCACACACAGCAATGGCACAGAGGCAGACTTGCCAATCTTTATCTCCCACTATTTATTTATTTTTTCAGGGAGAATTAAAAAAAATGGCCCAGTATTACACACTAGGTTTTCTGTGGCACACAATGAGAGACAGATGCCAAACACAGCACTGGCACAGAGGCAGACTTGCCAATCTTTATCTCCCACTATTTTTTTTTTTTTTCAGGGAGAATTAAAAAAAAAAAAATGGCCCAGTATTACACACTGGTTTTCTGTGGCACACAATGAGAGACAGATGCCACACACAGCAATGGCACAGAAACAGACTTGCCAATCTTTATCTCCCACTATTTTTTTTTTTTTTCAGGGAGAATTAAAAAAAAAAAATGGCCCAGTATTACACACTAGGTTTTCTGTGGCACACAATGAGAGACAGATGCCAAACACAGCACTGGCACAGAGGCAGACTTGCCAATCTTTATCTCCCACTATTTATTTTTTTTTTCAGGGAGAATTAAAAAAAAAAAATGGCCCAGTATTACACACTAGGTTTTCTGTGGCACACAATGAGAGACAGATGTCACACACAGCACTGGCACAGAGGCAGACTTGCCAATCTTTATCTCCCTGCAGTAATCTCAGAAAAGTATGGCAGGCAGCTATAAAAAGGACTGCTGCACACAAAAGTGTGGACAAACAAACAAGATAGCTGTGCAGAAAGGAAGGAACAACAGGATTTGTGCTTTGAAAAAAGCAGTTGGTTTGCACAGCGGCGTATACACACAGCAACGCAGCTATCAGGGAGCCTTCTAGGGCAGCCCAATGAGCTACAGCGCTGAGGAAAAAAAAATGTAGCTTCCACTGTCCCTGCAAACAAAAGGTGGTGTTGGACAGTGGAAATCGCTACAGCACAAGCGGTTTGGGGGTGAATGTACACTGCCTAACACTATCCCTGCTTCTGACGAAGCGGCAGCAACCTCTCCCTATGCTCAGATCAGCAGCAGTAAGATGGCGGTCAGCGGGAACGCCCCTTTATAGCCCCTGTGACGCCGCAGAAAGCAAGCCAATCACTGCAATGCCCTTCTCTAAGATGGTGGGGACTGAGATCTATGTCATCACGCTGCCCACACTCTGCGTCCACCTTCATTGGCTGAGAAATGGCGCTTTTAGCGTCATTGAAATGCGACTTTGGCGCGAAAGTCGCGTACCGCATGGCCGACCCCACACAGGGATCGGGTCGGGTTTCATGAGACGCCGACTTTGCCAAAAGTCGGCGACTTATGAAAATGACCGATCCGTTTCGCTCAACCCTAATCACAACCCTAAGGATAATCTCAACCCTAACCCCAAAACAACCATAACCCTAATCAGAACCCTAAATCCAACACACCCCTAATCCTAATCTCAACCCTAACCTCAAACCTAACCCTAATCCCAATACACCCCTAATCCCAACCCTAACCTTAACCCTAACCCCAAATCTAACCCTAATCCCAAATGTAACCCTAATGCCAACCCTAATCCAAACCCTAATCCCAACTCTAACCCTAACTTTAGCCACAACCCTAGTCCTAACTTTAGCCCCAACCCTAGCCCTAAATTTAGCCCCAACTCTAACTCTAGCCCTAACTTTAGCCCCAACCCTAACCCTAGCCCTAACCCTAAATTTAGCCCAGCCCTAACCCTAAATTTAGCCCCAACCCTAACCCTAAATTTAGCCCCAACCCTAACCCTAAATTTAGCCCTAACCCTAGCCCTAACCCTAGCCCTAACCCTAACCCTAGCCCTAACCCTAACCCTAGCCCTAACCCTAACCCTAAATTTAGCCCCAACTCCTCTAGCTGCAGGCCGGCAGATCATGGTGGGCGCACTGCGCATGCGCCCGCCATTTTCTTACAGAAGGAAGAAGCCGGCGGCCAGAAGAGGACACAGGAGGACCCAGGGACACCGCTAAGTATGATAGGGTCCTCGAATCCCCCTATTTCTCTGTCCTCCGATGTACAATCAATCAATTACACATCGCTTTTTTTTTTTTTTTTGCGGTCGCCGGTAAACAGTTAATTACCGGCGATCGCAAAACAGGGGTCGGTAAAAACCGACCCCAATCATGTTCTTTGGGGTCTCGGCTACCCCCGGCAGCCGAGACCCCAGAGATCTCCCGGGTGCTGGCCGGTGGGCGCACTGCGCCTGCGCCCGCCATTTTTTTGCCGGAAGAAGATGGCGGCGCCCATCGGGAGCCACAAGGAGCACCGGGGGAGACAGGTGAGTATCGGGGGGCGATCGGGGACCCCATTTCTCTGTCCTCTGATGTGCGATCACATCGGAGGACAGAGAAATTAAATGGGAAATTGCGTTTTTTGGGGTTTTTTTGCGACCGCCGGTAAACGGTTAATTACCGGCGATCGCAACTCTGGGGTCGGCAAAAAAACCCCGAATCATGTTCTCTGGGGTCTCGGTAACCGAGACCCCAGAGAAAATCCGACTCTGGGGGGCGCTATTCACTTTCCACAGCAAAGTTAATTAACGGCGCTGTGGTTTAAGTACCCTTAGCCGCCGCCGTTAAAAGGCGTATCGGCGGTCGTTAAGGGGTTAAAAGTGTAGTATCTCCAACAGATGCCTCATCTATCTGTGGGCTTCAAATTTGGCCATTTGAGGCCTACTTTCACCTTTTTTGATGTGTTTTACCCTAGTTCTATACACTATTTTGCAGTATAGATACAGGCCTCATATTGAACAGTGTGTTATCTCCGTCAGACGCCTCATCTATCTGTGGGTTACAAAATATGGCATTTGAGGGCTCCATTCGGCTATTTTTTTTGGGTCTCAAGCTATTTCTATACACTATCTTGCTGTAAAAAAATAATAAATGCCACATATTTAACAGTCTGGTATCTCCATAAGACGCTGTTAGGGCTGGTGGAACGCACCAAGTAAATATTGAGATAATATAGGTGTGTTCGCAGCCCGGGATCCACCGTGCAGGAGTGAAACCTGCTGCTAGTAAATGGCGGCACTATATGGCGGTACTATGCCTGAATAGACACCGGTTCCTTCACCAGGTCTGTACAGGAGCTAACTCTGTTGCTCCACAGAGTCACCGGGATTAGGATAACGCTGTGCCCTGTTAACCTCACAGAGGATCACAGATCACTAACAGAGCAGGTAGCATACAGTGGTCATACAGTCAGCATAAGCACACAAACTCCTCTCCGGAGGTGTCGGAATTCTGGTGGCTATACGCCAGCCCTAAATTCACACACACGAACTCCTCTCCGGAGGTGCCGGAATTCTAGTGGCTATACAGCCGACCCTGAGCACATGCAGACACAGACCACAAGGTAGCTAAGCTCATAAACATAAGTTGATACTAGCGCATGGCCGTGCGGCCATGCAAACCTTTTATAGAGAAAGCTCTCCAGGACCTTCTACTGTTCGAATAGGATCTGCTTCAGGACCTGAGCATGTGACCCAGAGGTCGTCCCTTGGGCATGCTCAGTAGCGGAAAAGCAGGACTTAGTCCCAGGAGCATCTGCTCACCGCAGAACAGTGCTTGTTACAATTGCTGAGACTGGAAGATCAGCAGTAACCAAGCGCACAGTATCTGCCTGAGCCAGACGCTGGGACCGACGTCTCCGCTGAGCAGGCTACACTGCGGCTAAAGAAGAATGGGAAACCGCGGCAGAGGTGGTTCGAGATTCCCCCTGTGCAGCGGCAGGAACTTGACATCTAACATTACCCCTCCTCCTAGGGCCCCCCTCCTTGGGCCTCGGTACGCTCAAAAGCAGCAATGAGTTGCGAAGCCCGAATGTGCTCAGCAGGCACCCAGGACCTGTCCTCTGGACCATAGTCCTTCCAATCCACCAAATAAATTTTTTTGCCACGTACCACCTTACACGCCAAGATAGCATTCACTTCATAATCATCCGTAGATGAACTCGATGTCCCAGAAAACCGGGACATGTGAACAGGCTTTAGAAGAGACACATGAAAGGTGTCGGTGATACCTAGGCATGGAGGAAGGGCCAGACGGTAGACCACAGGGTCAACCTGTTCCAGGACCTTGATGGGACTCAAGTAGTGAGGTGCAAACTTAGTGGACTCAACTCGCAGCCTGATGTTATGGGTGGAGAGCTGTTGTGAATTCTGCTTTTGGGCTCCCTCCGGTGGTTGTAGGTGGTAATGCAGTTGCCCCTGATTTGCAGTCCTGGTCAGGTGTATCTGCTGATTGCAGTTCTGACTGGGGTATTTAGGCGTGCAGGATTCATTAGTCCTTGCCAGTTGTCAATTGTTGTTGGGAGGTGTTGGACCTCTGCTTGGTTCCTCCTGCCTTTCTGCCAAATCAGCAAAGATAAGTGTCTGTTTTTTTTTTCCTGTGGCACACATGCTATGTGCTTCACAATTCAGTGCTATTCTTTGTGTTTTCTTGTCCAGCTTAGATTGTGTCAGTATTTTCTCAGTCTTGTTGGATTCTCTGGAGTGGCAGATATACATTCCATGTCTTTAGTTAGATTGTGGAACTTTTTGTATTATCTGCTGTGGATATTTTTGGAAGGGTTTTAATACTGACCGCCTAGTAATCTGTCCTATCCTTTCCTATTTAGCTAGAGTGGCCTCTTTTGCTAAATCCTGTTTTCTACCTGCGTGTATCTATTCTTCTCCTACTCACAGTCATTATTCGTGGGGGGCTGCCTATCCTTTGGGGGTCTGCTCTTAGGCAAGGTAGCATTCCTATTTCCATCTATAGGGGTATTTAGTCCTCCGGCTGTGTCGAGGTGTCTAGGGTATGTTAGGCACACCCCACGGCTACTTCTAGTTGCGGTGTTAGTTCAGGATTTGCGGTCAGTACAGGTTCCACCGACTCCAGATAAAGTTTCATGTGGCTCCAAGGTCACCAGATCATTACAGAGAGCCACACTAAGTCGCCAGGAGCAAAGGTTCGGAGCAGGGCGCCGATATGCATCGGCGGAGGACCTCATTCTCTCCTTGGAAACCCGGATGGCATCCTGAGTGCGGTCCCAAATGTCACGTGCCTCTACAGCCCAGTCTGCCACCCTGGAATCGGTGGAAAACACGGGCATAGGCACAGGAACCCACAGATGCTAGCCGTAATTAAGGATGAATGGGATCTGTACAGTGGAGTCGGCTACGGCATTGTTTAGCACAAACTCTGCCCACGGTAGCAAGGATGCCCAGTCATCCTGCCTAGCAGAAACAAAATGTCGCAGATATGTTACCAAGGTCTGGTTGGCCCTCTCTACCAACCCATTCGTCTTGGGATGGTATGAGTAGACGACAAAACTCTCTCCAGAACCGAGATGCATACAGGGGACCCCGGTCACTGACAATTTACTTCATACCATCTACACCTCCATGTAAGTTCACTAATTTATCATGTGCCAGCTACTTTCTGCACTTAAGCACTTATGTGATATATAAATAGGATGCACTATTGCACTTTATCTTGGCCTTAATATGCAGCACTCTCCCCTTACCTTCAGACTAGACTGAACACCACATGGGACATATTACTGGTGCTGCATTTAGCCAGATTGTGTGTACCCCTATACAATAGGTTTTCTTTATGCTACATTCTGGTACGTTCTTATATGGATATAAAACATTAAGCTACATTTATTATGCTTAATTATTTATAATTTGATCTTTACTGGTACATTTTATATAACCATTTTGACATTCTTATATGGATATAATTCTTATTTGGATATAATTCTTCTAAACATCCCCCCTATTCCTGCTATTTAGTGTCACTTTGTTGTTATCTAATTTTATCATTTTGTGATTAAATAAAATTTGTTAATTTTTTATATAAATACTCTCGAGCCTTTTTTTCTACTAATTCTACTATAGAAAGGGCTATATGTGACCATATTATGTTTTGAGTATTAGTTGTTACTAATTCTAGAGCCCACTTTGTGGATTATTTGACTCAACTATACACTATCTTGCTGTAAAAAAATAATAAATGACACATATTTAACAGTCTGGTATCTCCATAAGACGCTGTTAGGGCTGGCGGAACGCACCAAGTAAATATTGAGATAATATAGGTGTGTTCACAGCCCGGGATCCACCATGCAGGAGTGGAATCTGCTGCTAGTAAATGGCGGCACTATATGGCGGTACTATGCCTGAATAGACACCGGTTCCTTCACCAGGTCTGTATAGGAGCTAACTCTGTTGCTCCACAGAGTCGCCAGGATTAGGATAACGCTGTGCCCTGTTAACCTCACAGAGGATCACAGGTTACTAACAGAGCAGGTAGCATACAGTGGTCATACAGTCAGCATAAGCCCACAAACTCCTCTCCGGAGGTGTCGGAATTCTAGTGGCTATACGACAGCCCTAAATTCACACAAACTCCTCTCCGGAGGTGTCGGAGTTCTAGTGGCTATACAGTCGACCCTGAGCACATGCAGACACAGACCACAAGGTAGCTAAGCTCATAAACATAAGTTGATACTAGCGCATGGCCGTGCGGCCATGCAAACCTTTTATAGAGAAAGCTCTCCAGGACCTTCTACTGTTCGAATAGGATCTGCTTCAGGACCTGAGCATGTGACCCAGAGGTCGTCCCTTGGGCATGCTCAGTAGCGGAAAAGCAGGACTTAGTCCCAGGAGCATCTGCTCACCGCAGAACAGTGCTTGTTACAATTGCTGAGACTGGAAGATCAGCAGTAACCAAGCGCACAGTATCTGCCTGAGCCAGACGCTGGGACCGACGTCTCCACTGAGCAGGCTCCACTGCGGCTAAAGAAGAATGGGAAACCGTGGCAGAGGTGGTTTGAGATTCCCCCTGTGCAGCGGCAGGAACTTGACATCTAACATTACCCCTCCTCCTAGGGCCCCCTCCTTGGGCCTCGCTACGCTCAAAAGCAGCAATGAGTTGCAAAGCCTGAATGTGCTCAGCAGGCACCCAGGACCTGTCCTCTGGACCATAGTCCTTCCAATCCACCAAATAAATTTTTTGCCACGTACCACCTTACACGCCAAGATAGCATTCACTTCATAATCATCCGTAGATGAACTCGATATCCCAGAAAACCGGGACATGTGAACAGGCTTTAGAAGAGACACATGAAAGGTGTCGGTGATACCTAGGCATGGAGGAAGGGCCAGACGGTAGACCACAGGGTCAACCTGTTCCAGGACCTTGATGGGACTCAAGTAGTGAGGTGCAAACTTAGTGGACTCAACTCGCAGCCTGATGTTATGGGTGGAGAGCCACACTAAGTCGCCAGGAGCAAAGGTTCGGAGCAGGGCACCGATATGCATCGGCGGAGGACCTCATTCTCTCCTTGGAAACCCGGATGGCATCCTGAGTGCGGTCCCAAATGTCATGTGCCTCTACAGTCCAGTCTGCCACCCTGGAATCGGCGGAAAACACGGGCATAGGCACAGGAACCCGCAGATGCTAGCCATAATTAAGGATGAATGGGGTCTGTACAGTGGAATCGGCTACAGCATTGTTTAGCACAAACTCTGCCCACGGTAGCAAGGATGCCCAGTCATCCTGCCTAGCAGAAACAAAATGTCGCAGATATGTTACCAAGGTCTGGTTGGCCCTCTCTACCAACCCATTCATCTTGGGATGGTATGAGTAGACGACAAAACTCTCTCCAGAACCGAGATGCATACTGGGGACCCCGGTCACTGACAATTTTGTCCGGCACACCGTGTACGTGGAAAATATGTTTATAAACAACGCTGCCAAAACCCGTGCAGAAGGTAGCCGTGGAAGAGGCACCAAGTGCACCATTTTAGAAAAATGGTCGGTGATTAGCCAAATGATGGTGCAGCCACGGGACTTGGGTAAGCCCACCATAAAGTCCATCCCGACCATCTCCCAGGGCCTGTCTGCCACCGGCAGGGGGTAAAGTAACCCAGATGGCTGTTGTTGAGGAGACTTATTCTTGGTGCAGGAGACACACGCCCGAATATAGTCTCCAACATCACGGGCCATATGCGGCCACCAGTACGTCCTCACCAGAAGCTCAGATGTCCTTTTGGTCCCAAAGTGTCCACCCACCCGGGACAAGTGAGCCCAAGAGAGAGCCTCCGGTCGCAAATTTGATGGCACAAAAGTCTTGCCCAGGGGCAGAATGTAGTTAGCTTAACGTGTGCACAACCGAATCAGGTGCACGGGTAGGTTCCCAAACCGTAATCAACAAATAATACACTGCTGGACTCCGCGATGTCAGCCTGCATATAGGCTCTAGCCTCTCTTCTTTTTCGGGTAACAAATACGATATTGCTAGCAGTTTCCGGGCAGGCCATATAGCCACTTGAACTTATCTATTATCCCAGTATACATTACTGATGAAGGTCCCTTTGTGTGACCGAAACGTTTTCTGACTTGGGATACAATAAATCTTTCGTTTCTTCTCACTACAAAGTTGAGTGCCGGGTTTTGTATTGTTCGCCCAGGGGCACAGACTCTAGCGAAACCGGAGCCACGGTCCTCAGGCTCTCAGAAGGGACAATAAGCCGAGGTTCCTCCTCCGCTGATGACACTACGGAGCTGGAGAGAGGGTTGGCACAAATGTTCTTCTCCCCGCAGGGAAAATGGAGGGTGAAATGGAACCGGGAGAAGAACAGGGACCATCTGGCCTGGCGAGAATTTAGCCGCTGGGCAGTCTGTATATAGACCAAATTCTTGTGGTCGGTGTAAACTTGGAAGGGAAAGCAAGCCCCCTCCAGGAGGTGTCTCCACTCTGAGAAAGCCAACTTCATGGCTAGCAACTCCCTGTCCCCGATGGAATAATTAGTCTCCGCTGGTGTGAAGGTCTTGGAGAAGAAGAAGCAAGGATGCTTCCAACCTTGAGCATCCTTCTGGAAGAGGACTGCTCCAGCACCGACAGAAGAGGCATCCACCTCCATCATAAAAGGTTTATCAACATCAGGGCGATGTAAAATGGGAGCGCTAGCAAAGTGTGACTTAATTGAGAGAAAGGCTCTGGAAACCTCTTCCGACCACAATTTGAGATTTGCTTGATGAGGGCAACCAAGGGAGCTACCAATGAAGTGGGGAATGAACTGGCGATAATAATTAATGAACCCCATAAAACGCTGCACCGCTTTGAGAGAATGGGGTTCCTGCCAGTCCATCACAGCCTGTAGCTTGGCAGGATCCATAGCCAATCCCTGGGTGGAGATGATATAGCCAAGGAAAGGCAAGGAATCCTGCTCAAACACACTCTTCTCCATCTTGGCGTAGAGGGAGTTTGTCTGTAAGAGGTCGAAGACTTTGCAAACATCTCTCCGGTGGGAGTCTATATCTGGAGAGTAGATGAAAATATCATCCAGATAGACTACGACCAAGGTGAAGAGCATATCCCGGAAGATATCATACACAAAGTCTTGGAAAACGGCAGGAGCATTACCAGGTATTCATCGTGCCTGTCCTTGGTGTTAAATGCCACCTTCCATTCGTCCCCCTCACACATGCGAATTAGGTTGTAAGCACCCCGCAGATCTAGTTTAGTAAATACCTCGCTCCCTGCAATCTGTCGAATAGCTCTGATATCAAAGGCAGAGGGTATTTGTTCTTAACGGTGATGGCGTTAAGACCCCTGTAATCAATGCATGGAAGTAGTTCTCCGTTCTTATTCTGCATGAAGAAGAACCCTGCTTCTGCAGGTGACACTGACTTCCTAATGAATCCTCTTGCCAGATTCTGGATGTATTTGGACATCGCCTCCATCTCCGGGAGAGACAGGGGATAGACTCAACACCGGGGAGGTTCTGCACCAGGCAAGAGGTCAATAGGACAGTCATAGGGGTCGTGGGGCGGAAGGGTCTCCTCAGCCCTCTTGGACAATACGTCCGCATAGTACCAGTTGTGCTTGGGGAGAGAGGAAAGATCTGCGGGTACTTCAGTAGTAGCAACCTGAACGCACTCCCTCAGACATCTGCCCTCACAAGATTCACTCCATACTAAAATTCTCCCTGAGGACCACTCTATATGAGGGGAGTGATAACGTAACCAGGGTATCCCTAGCAGGATCTCGTCTATTCCCTCGGGGATGAAAAGGAGCAAAATAATCTCCTGATGGGATGGAGACATAGACAATGTAAATGGAATGGTCTGGTGTGTTATTTGTGAGGGCAGTTTCGACCCATTCACCACTCGTACAGTCACCGGCTTGGCAAGCATCACCAGAGGTATTGCATGGCATTGGGCGAAGGCTGAGGACATAAAATTCCCCCCCGCCCCAGAATCCACACAAAGCTCGACTATAAGAGTGGAAGGGCCTAAGGTGATTGTCCCCTTAAAGGACAGTTTGGAGGAAAATGTTGCCGTGTTTAGTGTACCTCCTCCTACATCCACTAGACGCTGACGTTTTCCCGACTGCTGGGGACATCTGGAGGCAAGATGTCCTGATCGCTGGCAGACATGACAGACCTTGAGTGCACGAGCGATCCGAGACTTAGATTCCGCTCGTGACACCTCCATGGCCTCATGTGGCTCGGATGACTGGACCGGAGATTCCAGAGGTATGGCGAAGGTGGGAGCCAGCCAAAACCTCTGCCTACACTGGGCTCGCACCAATCTTCACTCTTTAAAATGAAGGTCGATGCGAGTTGATACAGCTATTAGCTCCTCCAGTGTGGCGGGAATCTCCCTAGTGGCCAAAGCGTCCTTCACATGGTCAGCTAGCCCCCTCCAAAATACAGGGATGAGGGCTTTATCTGTCCACCCCAGCTCAGATGCTAAAGTCTGGAAGTGGACGGAAAAATGGCTGACCAAGTATGAGCCCTGTGTCAGTGCCAGCAGTTGGAGCACCATATCGTGGGTGACTTCAGGTCCCAAAAAGACCTGTTTCAGAGTGATTAGGAACCACAAAGCACTCTGCACTACATGATCGCCGAGCTCCCACAGCGGCGTAGCCCACTCCAACGCCCTGTCCGACAAGAGGGATATAATGAATCCCACTTTAGCCCACTCTGAGGGGAAGCGTGCAGCCAGGAGCTCAAGGTGTATCACACATTGGTTCACGAATCCCCTGCAAGACTTGCTATCGCCAAAGTACTTATCTGGCAGCGGGAGGTGGGATAAGGTCGGAACAGAGGTGGCAGTGGACAAACTATCTACAGCCACGCTAGCAGCCTGAACTGCTACTGCGGTAACATCCACAGCTGAGGTTGTGCGGTCGAGAGCCGCAAACCTGCCCTCCAGCTGCTGGATGTACTGCTGCTGTCGCTGTTCGTCCACCTTTACTAGCCAGACCCTGGCACTAGTATACTGCTAGGGCTGGCGGAATGCACCGAGTAAATATTGAGATAATATAGGTGCGTTCGCAGCCCGGAGTCCACCGTGCAGGAGTGGAACCTGCTGCTAGTAAATGGCGGCACTATATGGCGGTACTACGCCTGAATAGACACGGGTTCTTTCACCCGGTCTGTATAGGAGCTAACTCTGTTGCTTCACAGAGTCACCGGGATTAGGATAACACTGTGCCCTGTTAACCTCACAGAGGATCGCAGCTCACTAACAGAGCAGGTAGCATACAGTGGTCATACAGTCAGCATAAGCACACAAACAGCTCCTCTCGGGAGGTGCCGGAATTCTAGTGGCTATACGCCAGCCTTAAATTCACACACAAACTCCTCTCCAGAGGTGCTGGAATTCTAGTGGCTATACAGCCGACCCTGAGCACATGCAGACACAGACCACAAGGTAGCTAAGCTCATAAACATAAGTTGATACCAGCGCATGGCTTTGCGGCCATGTGAACCTTTTATAGAGAAAGCTCTCCAGGACCTTCCTAATGGTGCAATAGGAACTGCTTCAGGACCTGAGCATGTGACCCTCGACCTCCAATAAAAGGTCATCCCTTGGGCATGCTCAGTAGCGGAAAAGCAGGACTTAGTTCCTGGAGCATCTGCTCACCGCAGAACAGTGCTTGTTACAATGGTTGAGCCTAGAAGATCAGCATTAACCAAGCGCACAGTATCTGCATGAGCCAGATGCTGGGACTGATGTCTCCGCTGAGCAGGCTCCACTGTGGCTGAAGAAGAATGGGAGACCGCAGTGGAGGTGGTTCGAGATTCCCCCTGTGCAGCGGTGGGAACTTATCACCTAACAGGCGCCTCATCTATCTGTGGGCTATAAATTTGGGCATTTCAAGCCTACATTCACTTTTTTTGCTGTGTGTTACCCTAGTTCTATACACTATTTTGTGGCAAAAAAAAATAAAAATACAGGCCACACTTTTAATAGTGTGGTATCTCTTTCAGAGGCCTCATCTATCTATGGGCAACAAATTGTGGCATTTCAGGCCTACATTCACCTTTTTTGCTGTGGTTTACCCTAGTTCGATACACTATTTTGCAGTAAAAATACAGGCCAGATATTGAACAGTGTGTTATCTCCATCAGGCACCTCCTCTATCTGTGGGCTACAAATTGTGGCATTTGAGGGCTCCATTCAAAAGTTTTTTCTGTGTCTCATCCTGCTTCTATACACTATTTTGCTGTTAAAAAACAAAAAATAAATGCCACATATTTAACAGTCTGTGGGCTATAAATTTGGGCATTTCAGACCTATATTCATCTTTTCTTGCTGTGTGCTACTCTAGTTCTATACACTATATTACGTTAAAAAAAACAGGCCACATATTGAACAGTGTGTTATCTCCATCTGATGCCTCATCTATCTGTGGGCTACAAAATGTGGCATTTGAGGGCTCCATTCAACAGCTTTTTCTGTGTCTCATCCTATTTCTATACACTATTTTGCTGTTAAAAAAACCCAAAAAATAAATGCCACATATTTAAGTCTGTGGGCTATAAATTTGGGCATTTCAGGTCTTCATTCACCTTTTTTTGCTGTGTGTTACCCTAGTTCTATACACTATTTTGTGGCAAAAACTAAAAAAATACAGGCCACATATTTAATAGTGTGGTATCTCCGTCAAACGCCTCTTCTATCTGTTGGCTAAAAATTATGGCATTTGAGGGCTCCATTCAACTGCTTTTGCTGTGTCTTCCCATATTTCTATACACTATTTTTCTGTAAAAAAACAAAAATACAAGCCATATATTGAACAGTGCGGCATATCCGTCAGATGCCTCATCTACCTGTGGGTTACAAATTTGGGCATTTCAGGCCTACATTCACCTTTTTTTGCTGTGTGTTACCCTAGTTCGATACACTATTTTGCAGTAAAAATACAGGCCACATGTTGAACAGTGTGGTATCTCAGTCAGACGCCTCATCTATCTGTGGACAACAAATTGTGGCATTTCAGGCCTACATTCACCTTTTTTGCTGTGTGTTACATTAGTTTTATACACTATTTTCCCATAAAAAAAAATACAGGCCACATATTGAACAGTGTGTTATCACCGTCAGATGCCTCATCTATCTATGGGCTACAAAATGTGGCATTTGAGGGCTCCATTCAACTGTTTTTCTGTGTCTCATTCTATTTCTATTCACTATTTTGCTGTAAAAAAGCAAAAAATAAAGGCCACATATATAACAGTGTGGTCAGACGCCTCAACTATCTGTGGATTACGAGTCTTAAGTATCTGGTATCCATCCTTCTTAACAGCAATTCCATAATGAAGGGTAATAAAATGGTGGATGTTCTTTGAACTTCTACTTCCCAAAATGCACCATTACAGAACAAGAAACAGGAAGAGCAGAGGGACAAAAATCTAATACAAATAAGTAAATTCAGCCAGTAGATGGCGCCTGTGTACTGTAAACAAACTCAACAATGAAACCTAATGCTGAAGGCGTGATATTGTATTTGTGAAATGTACCTTCTATGACTGATAGAAGTCTTTTTTCCTCAAAGGCAGTTTAGCAAATATATTCATTTTTATCCCCTTACCTATTTTGGACCTAAATGACAAAGCTATTTATTTTATTACTATGCTCCATGAACCATAGCTGTTTAATTTTTCAGCTAGCATACCCATAAAATGGGTTGTTTTTGTGGAACAAGTTGTATTTTTTAATGGTATCATTTCGGAGTAGAATGTGTTAAAAAAGTTTCTGTTCTGTTTCTGAGAGAATGGACAAAAACATAATTTTATAAGTGATAATGAATTATCTTATGACTATGGATCAGGTTCATTATGGTGATAATACATTTATATTGATGCCACTTTGTTGGTGTTTGCCACTAATTGTTGGAAATGTGAACAGTCCTGCTTGGGTGTCCATCTGCTGGGCTGAGTGTAGTAGAAGAGGTGTCGGTCCCTACTATACTATTTCTACTGTATAGAAATTGATGTCACTTCTGTAGTGTCTGAAAAAAGTTTTCAAAACGTGAATGTTATGGAAATTTGGTTTGGATAAATTTATCCCTGTGTGTGCTGCCGCCGTTCCCAATAAAAATGAGTATTTTGAGCACTCATCAAGAATGACACTGTACACCGTGGTGACAGAATAACATTCCACCAATACTGATGGTTTATTCTACATACATGGTTTTCGCATTGCATATAGAAAGGAGGAGGTTAGGGGTGGTTAGTTAATTACCATATTGTCAAGCTCATCTGTTATTGGTTATCTAAATATATGTAATATTTCGATTAATGCACATATGAATGCTGATTAAGCAACTAAAGTGTAACTCTTGCCTTTTCTGCAACTAGGACAAAGCTGAGATGTCTATTCATCACTTAGCACATCTGGTGTTGTTTCGCTTTTCTTTTCGGAAAGCCCCAATACATGTCTGGTCTGCCTTAAATCAGTTTATGTCAGCCATTTTAAGCAATTGATTATAGTGTATTTATTAGCTGTGAGTATATATGAGTATATATGCAAGTGAGATCTATATGAAATATATACATATTTCCATCACAATCCTCCCTTAGATGTCACTTGCCCTAATCCTAACCTCCTGTCCCAAAGTACTGGAACTCTTTTATGCTGCCGGTGAGCTGACGCATGCCTGGTGCATATACCCCCTCTGTACATACTTTTCGCGAATGGACCGTCAGTAGATCTGTCCCTAACGGGGGTTCATGGCATTTTAATCATAGTCTTTTAGTCAGCAGCATGTGTAGTCAGTGCTGTGTATTCTTTATCAGGTAGGTCATCTATCCGGTCAGGCAGGGCATCCACAAAATCATTCTGGTTTGGGTGTATCTTCTAGTATGTGAGCTTTCTTGCAATGCGATGCGTGGATCCAAGTGGGTCTTCCCTCCAGTTTCACAGAGGTTGGTGTCATCAGCAGCACTTGGAAAGGACCATCAAATCTGGGATCAAGTGGTGTTCTCCTTCCAAACTTTTTTACCAACACCCAGTCTCCTGGCTTCAATGAGTGCATAACGTATACTGAATCTGGATCTAGCAATGAAGAGAAAACTCGAGAATGGATATTAGCAACTTTTTTGGTCAGTTCAATTACATAAGCAGTCAAAGTATCATATTGTACAGTCAGCTGATGAGAAAGAATACCCCTAGACCCAAACAAAATGTCATATGCTGACAGCTTTTCTGGGCCTCTGGGAGTGTGCATTACACTAAATAGTGTGATCGGGAGTGTCTCATGCCCTGGTTTGCTTGTCTCTTGGGCAACTTTTAACATCCAGTTCTTAAGTGTCCCGTTTAGTCTTTCCAATTTCCTGCTACTTTGGGGATGGTAGAGAGTGTGTAGGCCTAAATCTGACCCTAAATCTTACACTACTGCTGACCAGATCTCTCTTGGGTTTGCTGTGAATGCGGGTCCCTGATCACTTTCTATCACGTCTGGAACCCCATATCTGCACACTATTTCTGAAAGTAGCTTCTTTGCATTAGTCTTTGCCGACTTGTTCCTCAATGGGAAAGCTTCTGGCCATCCTGAATACACTTCTACGATCACTAGGGCATACTAAAATCCTCTACTCGGCGGCATCTGGATATGGTCTATCTGGATCCTCTGGAAGGGGTAGAGTGGTCTGGCCAGATGATATGGGGGAACTTTCTCCACTTGTCCAGGGTTGCATTTGCCCAGGTCAAACAGCTGCTAGTAAATATGGCTGTTAGGGTAGAAATCCCCAGAGTGAAGCAGTAAGCACCGATCAGGTCATTCATCTGTGTCTTCGATCTGTGCGTGGGCCCATTGAACCACCATATGGTACATGCTTCGGGGCAGACAGAGTTTGTAGTCCATTGCGTATACCCTTCCTTCTTCATGTTTTGCTCCCTTCCCCATTCAGCTTTCCTTCTCCTCCTTTGGAGCCTGGTCCTTCAACTTCTTGAACAGATCCTATGACGTGACTTTGTCAGGTTTCTTGTCTTCAGTCGTCATGTAGTAGCTGTCCGGGTCTATAACCTCTCCCACTTCTCTATATTGTCTTCCTTTGGCTGCTTTTTTGGCTGCCATATCTGCCATTCTATTGCCCCGTGTCTCTACTGTGTTCAGTTTTCAATGTGGTTTGACTTTTAATATTGCCACCACCTTCGGTAGTTGGAGAGCATCCAGCAAGTCTCTGATGGCTCCATGATGCTTCACGGTTGTCCCGCTTGCCGTGATGATGTGCGTTGCCATGTGAGTATCTGGAATCGATATAAATGTTCGCAGCATTACCTTCTGCAATCTAGCAGGCTTTCGTCTGAGACTATTGAGTCTTTCAGTTTCCTGAATGAGTTGAAGGCCGCATCCGAGAGAAGGAACGGGGTCACACTGATGCAATTGTATAGAGGCTGCATTAAGACTGAGGCATCAGGGATCCAAGTTCTGCAATACGAAACTAGACCAAGGAAGGCCTGTAGCATCTTTAGAGTTGTTGGGGGAGCCATTCTCCACAGTGGCCTTCCAGTCATCTGTCAGGTGTTTCGTCTGGTGGGCAATACAGTGTCCCAGGAATGTAACTCGCTTCTGACACTACTGGACTTTGTTTTTCGAGACCTTGCATTGCTGCTCCACCAGGTAGAGTACGAGAGTCAAGGAATGGGCTGTGCAGGTATCGATATCAGCTGTACAAAGGAGAAGATCATCCACGTATTGTAGAAGAGTGACCTCTGCATGTTCTGTAATCCAGTTGGTGAGGATAGGGGACATTGCTTTGGTGAACTGTGAAGGGCTGTTCTGGGCCCCTGGGGCATCACTGTCCATGTGTACTCTGCCCCCTGGTGCATGAAGGTAAACAGGTACTGGTCGCCCAGATGAAGGGGAACACTGAAGAAAGCATTGGCCAGATTGACCACTGTGAACAGTGTTGTTGTGGTTGTCACATTTGAGAGCAAAGTGTCACGATCCATGTTTGGATTTGTGGCAGATCTGGCCCCTCAGATTAAAGCTTTTTTCCTTTTATGCTATCAGTGGTTAATGCAATGTACCCTTGTGTGTTTCGCCATTTTGTGACCATCCACTCGTCGGGTCATGTCACGCTAGGACAGTCACGTCGTGACACAGAGTGTGCGGATTTGGCACAATTGGGGTTTCAAATATTGTAGCCTCGTTCACAGCCCTCAGGTCATGCACCATTCTGAACTTGGCTGGTTCTCCTTTTACTGCCTTTTTCTTGACCGGGAAAAGCGGGGTATTGCAAGGTGATGTGCAAGGAATAATGATTCCTATTTCCAGGTAGACCTTCAGTTGGTCAGAGACAGCTTGACTCTGGGCGATGGGCAGGGGATACTGGGCCTTACGGGGGTACCTGGCTTGAGTGACACATGTACTGAGGCAACTTGAAGTTTTCCCATGTCTTGGGGTCCCTTAGACCATAGACTTTCTGGTACTATGTCCAGTACCTCCTTGGGTAGGCCTGCATTGGTTGTTTGAGGTTCTTGTAGGGCCACCAGCATGATTGATTCTTCTTGGGTCAGGGATGAAGACACTACCACGATCCTATCTTCCTGGAAAACTATGGTCGCCTTCAGCTTCTGCAGTAGGTCCGATCCCAGCAGGTTGAGTGGACAGGTCCTTGACACCATGAACTGGGACAGAATAGAGTGTCCTGGCTGAGTCCACACGCTCAGGGTCTTTTTAAGCTGGGAATGTCTGACTTGACCATCAATCCCCATGCAAGACACAGAGGATTCTGATAGGCAGGTGGGATCGGGGAGTTCCACATGTCTAATCACACTTCTGGCTGCACCAGTGTCCACAAGAAAAGACCTGACAACCCCATTCACTTTCAGGGTAATGTCAGGCATTGGACCCACCGGTGGGGATTTGCATGTTAGGAGCGTGGTGGCTTGTGGACCTGGCTTGCTCCTGTCCTATGGATGAAGCTCTTCACTGCTTCCTGCGCTTCTTCCTTGACCTGTTCCTCTGGGTCAACTCTTGGGTTGCGTAGGTGCTCTGCACTGGTTCCAGAAATGGACAAACTTGCCACAGTTGTAACACTTGGCACTTCTTCTGTCTTTGTAGGGTGGTTGCTCCTCCAGGTCACTGGTCACCATAAGAGGGGCTGTCTTCTGCACTCCTGGTTGGGACTCAATCCCTTTGGTTACTGTGAGCAGGGTGTCCATTGCTATTGACCTGTACTCGGGTCTGGCCACTATCAGTGGTTTCCTGATTGGCTCCCTTGGTCCATGCACAAAGGCCTGTTCCAACATTTGCCTGGGTATTTGGTCATGAATGGTGAAGCCAAAATCTTGGAAAACTTGCATTATTCTGCCATTAAACTTCTCCACAGACTCTATCCTGTCTTGGCTCATGTCATATAAGCTGAGGGCTTGTCCTGCCAATATGCCTTTGGCCTACTCTCTGAGCTGTTCATTTAGCTGTGGCCCTGACTCCCAAGCATGTACATCTAATTCTGCTGGAAGTTTGAAGTGTTCCTTCAAGATTGTCCAGAATGCATCACCTGCTTTTATTTCTATTACGGCCCAGAGATCGTTCCAGGTTGCTGCATATGTTCACTGGTTCTGCTGAATACTTTGGTAAAATGGCATAGGATGCATCTCTGGGTCTGGCAGATTATTCAGAATACTGGTCACTTGACTTGGGGTGAAGTGTACATAGTGTAAGGCTAGGTGCACATTGCGTTAATGCAGCCCGTTCAACACATGCGTTAAACGGGCTGCGTTACCGCAAGTGCCGAAATGTGATCGCGCTAGTGCAGATAGAGCTAGCAGATGCTCTATCTGCGCTAGCAGTGACGGACCCAGAAACGCTGCAGCCCGCGTCCCAGGGTCCGTCACTCAATGACGGTGCATCGCTAGTGCAGGCCCATTATGGGCATGGGCTAGCGATGCGTCTGACATAGGACTTAATGGCAGCGTTAATGGACTGCGTTACACCGCGTTATGCCGTGGTGTAACGCAGTCCATCTAACAGACTAGGGGGGACGAAATATTATCCCAGCCTTAGGATGATGCCTCTATCTGCCCCTGCTTTCTTGGTGCCTGTGGGTTTCTTTTCCTAGTACTGGGGAACATGTGTGATGTTCCCTCTTCATCCTCATCAGAGTAGTAGTTGCGATACTGTGTGCTGGGGTCATGCACAGGCTGATATTTGGACGTAGAAGTTGCTTTTTTGTGTGAGTATGTTCCCTCCCTTGACTGGAGCTGTGGATTATAGTTCCATGTTGGTGTGAATGTTGGCAGCTCTGACCAATGCTGAAGTTGTACATTATCAGCAGATGGTGATATTAGTCCTCTCCTCTCTGCATCCCGGGCTGAGCTGTCTGCTGCCTGATGTGTCTGGGGGCTTCCTGCAGTACTATGGGCAGGGAGGTCATATTCTTTTGTCGATATCATAACTGGCAATGACTATGCTGTACTTGGGACATAGAAAGTGCCTTGTGCTGTCAGCTCTGGATATAGAGACACAGCTGGTAACGAAGGTGAAGGAGGAGAAGGGAGGTGTGAAGAAGGAGGAGAGAGGTGTGGAAGAGAAGGGGAGAGGTGTGGCAGAGAAGGAGGTGGAGGAGGAGAAAGGTGTGGAACAGAAGGAGAGAGGTGTGGCAGAGAAGGAGGAGGAGAGAAGTGTGGAGGAGAAGGAGGAGAGGTGTGGCAGAAAAGGAGGTGGAGGAAGAGAGAGGTGTGGAAGAGAAGGAGGAGGAGAGAGGTGTGGAGGAGGAGAGGGGAGTGACAGAGAAAGAGGGGGAGGAGGAGAGAGGTGTGGCAGAGAAGGAGGAAGAGGAGAGAGGTGTTGAGAAAAAGGAGAGAGAAATGAAGAAGGAGGAGAGGGGAGTGTCAGAGAAGGGGTAGGAGGAGCAAATTCCTTCCCCTTTTGTGCAGCCTGAGAGGGCATGGTTGGAACAATGATGCCTCCTCCCTGTAGGGAGGAACGGGGAGCGCCACACCCTGTGCAATTTTCCCTATGCCATGGATTCTGTTGGGAGCAGACTGCACATATCCAATATCTCCCATCCCCATATGGGGGAGGCGCTGATGGCTTAACACCTCTCCCCATCTTATACACATAAAAATCATTTCCTGGTTTTGTTCACATATCTTTCTGTACCTCCTAAATGATGTAAGTTTGCTGCTACTTTAAACCATATATAAGCATCATTCAGCAATTTAACATCAACTAACTTCCCTTTTTTCCTTTCTCAATATGTCATACCACTCTGCAGCCTGGAAGTCTGCCTTTCTTATGAATCCCACATACCTTCATGAGCCTCCTAAAATTTTTCACATACTTAACACCTTCTTGATCAGCTACTATCTGGAGGGTAGTTTTCTCATCAAGAAGTAAAAGACCCTCCTGTTTGCCCACTTTATTCCCCATTCCAAAAACTTCAGCTTCTAACACTGTCTGTGCTCTGATGCACTCAGATACTTCCCCTTTTTGTCTGCTGGCACTTACTTCCCCTTTTCTCTGTTGGTGTATCTAAAGTCACTAAAGTCACATATCTAAAAACAGGTATCACACAGCAGTCACAGATACCACTCATTTTCACTTCCTCAAAGTTTCTATGCTACAGCTAGAATTTATCTCAGAATACAAAATGGGAAGTAGAGCAAGAACAGATGTGACAGTGTGATTTACAAGGGATATTTTAAGGGAAGAATGCAAAAATGCTTTCTGTTACAACTCCACTGAAAGCGACAGCACGTTACATTACTAACATCAATAGACGTCCAGAAGAAATCAAAGCCCTCTTTATTTTTTTGTGACACATACAAGCCATCCTGGTAACCGATAACTGCCAATCGAACAGAGCACTCAAATGCTTCGGCCGCCTACCACCCTCCGCTCCAGATGTCCTGCCTGGCTCACAGGATATGGGAATATGTGGTATCCCTCTAAGTTATGACCATCCGAGCCTGGAATTCTGGGATCTCCTGTCCCTCCTATGCATGGGAATCTGTGATAACTTATCGAGCGATTTGACTTCCTGTTATTGGTTTCACAGCAACCACAAGTAATATCAGTCACTGTTCTAACTATCTCCTGGATCTACACAAACATAGACCACATACACGGCACACAGCAGACACCTTGACTTATCCAAACCCTGGGATATAAGGCTTGGACTTTTTACACTACCTACCTGGGAATGACCACACCTGACTGGCAAGAGGTATAGACCAGGACTGGACACAGGGGTCATTCAGGTAAGATGACAAGATTTTCTTACCTTACTATGGAGCTGCAGTCTCTGTCCCATGAGCCAAGGCCACGGCCGACACGCCGTCTCTCCGATCAGCAGGGTCCCCATGCGTTTCATCCACTGCCCTGCGTGCAGGAACTAGATGTTATGGAAATTTGGTTTGGATAAATCTATTCCTGCGGGCAGCACGGTGGCTCAGTGGATAGCACTGCAGCGTTGCAGCACTGGGGTCCTGGGTTCAAAACCCACCAAGGACAACATCTGCAAGGAGTTTGTTTGTTTTCCCCATGTGTGTTTGTGTGTGTTTCCTCTGGGTACACCAGTTTCCTTCCTCATACCAAAGACATACTGATAGGGATTCTAGATTGTGAGCCCCATCGGGGACAGTGATGATAATGTGTGCAAACTGTAAAGCGCTGCGGAATATGTTAGCGCTATATAAAAATAAAGATTATTATTATTATCCCTGTGTGTGCTGCGGCCGTTCCCAATAAGACTGAGTATTCTGAGAGATCATCAAGAATGACACTGTACACCGTGGTGACAGAATAACATTCCACCAATACTGATGGTTTATTGTACATACATAGTTTTATAATTGCATATAGAAAGGAGGTGGTTAGGGGTGGTTATTTAATTACCATACTGTCAAGCTCATCTGTTATTTGTTATCTAAATATATATGTAATATTTTGATTAATGCACATACATAATGCTGATTAAGCATCTAAAGTGTAACTGTCACCTTTTCTGCAACTAGGACAAAGTTGAGATGTCTATTCATCACTTAGCACATCTGGTGTTGTTTCGCTTTTCTTTTTGGAAAGCCCTAATACATGTCTGGTCTGCCTTATACCAGTTTATGTCAGCCATTTTAAGCAATTGATTATAGTGTATTTATTAGCTGTGAGTATATATGAGTATATATGCAAGTGAGATCTATATGAAATATATACATATTTCCAACACAATCCTCCCTTAGATATCACTTGCCCTAATCCTAACCTCCTGTCCCAAAGCACTGGAACTCTTTTATTCTGCCGGTGAGCTGACGCATGCCTGGTGCATACACCCCCCTCTGTACAGACTTTTTGCGAATGGACCATCAGGAGATCTGTCCCTAACGGGGGTTCATGACATTGTAATCATAGTCTCTTAGCCAACAGCATGTGTAGTCATCGGTGTGTATTCTTTATCAGAGCCATAACTTTTTTACTTTTCCATTTATTAGGCTTTATAAAGTTCTATAAAGTTGACATGCTCATTGGTACCTTATGGAGTACATGTGATTTATAATAGTTGTATATTCCAGTCTTTAGGAGGCGCATAAATACAATTCAGAAATTTTGCCTTTTTTGTGTTTTTTTGGGCCGCTCTATGCATCTGACATTTTTATAGTTAAGGTCATCACAAAGTTGGCAACCCTAATTAAGTTTGAGTATTATTGTTTGACTTTTTTACAGAACAATTAGGTGAAAGAGGACAAAATGCTTTTTTATTTTACATTTACATTTTTTAAAAACTTTCTTTTTATTTTAAGTTTGTCCCACTCGAGGGCTTGAACTGGAATAATCATCATCTCTCATATAATAAGTTGCAATACTGAAGTAAGCAGACTCTGTTAGGCATAAAAGAAAGACCAAAATGTCAGTCATGGGGTCCATATTTAGGACTAATTACTACCATGACACAGAATCAACACACCCATGAATGGGACTTGGGGGATCAGTTGGGCTTACAGAGGAAGTTCTCTATTATGTCTAACTTTTGGGTTGCAGGCTTTATTACTGCAACACCTAAGGAAATAAACTATGAGGATCAGGATAAAAGGATATATCTGTCATGGAGTATGCATTCAGCACTCATGATGGATATATACGTCTTAGAGCATTAAATAGTTAAGAGGCATTTGTATGAGGTCAGAGATTTGTTGCCTAGCTCATCAATTGCAGAGAGGACTAATTACCTGGGTGTAGAAAATTTTTTGAAATTGCTTATGTTGTTCAAGAATGGAATACTCTTTTCAATAGAATATACAGTACATGTATTTATGTGGTAATGTCATTTTATTTTCTCCCATTGTCTACAATTCACACAACACATGTGAAGTGCCTTGTATTGTGGCTACAGCAGTCACGTGAATGATGGATCATCATTGCAAGACCTTCTAGAATAACTAGGTCATCAGTTATTAAAAGGATGTTCCAATTTAAGAAAAGTGGACTTCAAATGATTTTATTTATGTAGTGCAAAATATAAAGCCAATGCTCACCCAATACCAACACCATGCTTCGCCAGGGTGCTGCTCTCTGTGTTTTAACTGCAGTGCTGATGTCATGTTGACTTGACACCATGCATCACCACTGCAGCCACTTGCTCAGCTCACCGCCTCTACTGAAGTTGACGACACAAGCTGGCTAAGGGATTGGTTTCAATGGAAATGTGGGCTGTCAACATCACGTCACCACTGAAGCCAATACACAGAGAGCAGAAGCACAGTATGAACATTGTAGCCAAGGGGGTGAGTACCTATTCTCTGTGTTATGCTATATATATAAAATCGCTTGGGGTCTACTTTTCCTAAAGTGCAAAACCCATTTAAGCGGCAGATGATTCAAGGTATAAGGTATAAGTAATATCTATTTTTATGTTTTAAAGCATTTTCTTTTCTTTGAAATTTTATGAAAAATCCCCAAAATACTATTAACCTATGGTGACCAGTAGTGATGATGGAGTATACTCGTTGATCGGGGCTTCACGAGCATGCTCGGGTGGTCTCCGAGTATTTGTAAGTGCTCGGAGATTTAGTTTTCCTTGCCTCAGCTGCATGATTTACAGCTGATAGACAGCTTGAATACATGTGGGGATTTCCTAGCAACCAGGCATTCCTCACATGTACTCAGGCTGGCTAGCAGCCATAAATCATTCAGCTGCGTCAACAAAAACTAAATCTCCAAGTAGTTACAAATACTCGGAGACCACCCGAGCATGCTCGGGAAGCCCCGATCAACGAGTACACTCGCTCATCACTAGTGACCAGTATTCACATTGAGAAACCATACATAAATACATGGCCAAAGGTAGGTGGACACCTGACTATCATGCCCACATTGCAAATTGCTGCAATTTGTGGTAAAATAAGTGCAGCTTGGCAGGGCTGTATTTGTCCGTGCCACACAAATACTGTGCCCTTTGGCACACGTGAAATAATCCTTATTTTTCAACAGTGACACTTCACTAACATGCATTTTTGTCAGTGTTGAGGGATTATACACATTTGTAAGTTTTTCCAGTGTATTTTTGAATAGACCTAAGTTGACTCTGCTCCATCTTTAAAGACACCAAGATGAAAATGATAAAGAAGTCGAGATCCATCATAATCCTTTAGGATCCAATTTTTAGCCTCTGTGACTCTTAACGAGGCTGAATGGTTTTCCATCAAGTATTTCCTTTTTCTTTGATAAAATAAAGCAGCAATAATTGAAAAGTGACAAAAACCTAATTGACAAGAACATATGCAAGTGTGAACACAAATTTCTTCAATTTTTTTCTTTCTGCCACCCCCGAACCTCAATGATTAAAAATCAAAGAGATTACAATATTTTCTGTAAAGTAAAAAGCTAGCTGTTTTTTAACAAAGGTGATAAACTGAAGTGATAAATTGGTTACGGCCAGTAATTAGAAAATGTCATACAATTTCATGTTGATCTGAAAAAGTAAATAATTATGATACTCATAGTAATTAGCATTTATTATTAATGGTATTTTATACTATGGTCTAATATTTAGAAATTTTTGCTTAATGAAAACTTGTTAATTGTCATGTAAAACATTTCAAAATATTGGTTTAGAACAGATGAGAAAGAAATCTACGAGCTGCCACAAGGCAAATAAACAGCAGAGGAAGTTAATAAGGAAGAAACTTGGTGGCAGATGGCTGGCAGTAGTTTCACATCAGAAATCGCTGCCACGTTCAAGCCTCTGGCTTGCTTGATTATGAAATGTAGGGAATCAGTAAGGTCTGCTGGATTTATAAACTATTGTAAATTGAGAGATCTCCAATATCCCTAGGGAGAATAGATGCTTTGGATGTATTAACTCTATTGAACCAAAAATGCATCAATCAGTCTAGCAAGTGAAAGGAATCAGAAATGAATTTACAGTTTGGCGTTCTCTCATTCCTAATGCTTTCAGCTCCGAGAAAGAAATCTTGGCACCGGACTAGATATTTAAATATAGTAATTTCCGCAATAGCTAAGTGGGTACTGGGATGTCATCACACCCTGTTCTTTTCTTCCGTAAGATCTGATGTCTTCATTCTTGATTTTTGCTTCTGCGATCTCTTCTAAACCCAATAGAAATGTCTAGAAGTACCTTCCCTGCTCTTTCGTCCCTTGGTACATTATACTAGCACACTTGAAATATCTAGGGTATAAGTCATGGCATTTTTATATCTAATGGTAAGTCGGCTCTTTCTTATTTTTTTATTTTCCAGTTGTATATTGAACTGTGGGGAGATAATGGGAACAGTCATTGATTATACAGCATTAGAACAGAAGACCTTCATTGAAAATGTGTTGATCTAGGATTGCTTGAAGCTAAAACATTTCACTTTCCTCAAGCTATTAATGCAAAAATGCAGGTTACATGTATTTTATTAATAAGTTGCTTTTTCGGTCATTTTTGATACTTTTTGTGTAATTATTTAAGATAATGAGAATTATTGTTGTATAGCATACATCTAAAGATATATCTGACTAAGATGCATCCTATTTTAAGGCTAGGGTAACTAAAAGTTGTGGTACTTTGATAGGTAGAAAAACCTAGTTGATAGTGTATACATTTAGGGCAAAATAAGACAAACGTATTGTATGAGTGATACCTTTAAAAATAAAACTTTACTAGGTAGCCAATGTATCGCTCATAAAATATTTTTATGCATTTTGATAAGTATTTTCCATCAAGTCAGTAAAAATAGCTGATTCCATCAGTTCTTTACTTTGTGTAGTTTTTTTATTATTGTGTTGTAGTAGTTATATATTGCTTTTCTATACACAGGACACATATTCTTTGGTATATTCTAACATTGTGATATTTGAATAAATAAAATCAGAATACAGATTTGGACAGTTTATAGGTAACTCAGATTTGTGTAATTCAAATGTAGAAAAGTAATTTATTTGTTACTTGGTGAAACCTATTCATTAGGATTTATAAGGTTGATAGTGTGCCAGGCTTTTTGTTTGAATACTACCATGGTTATGCCACCTAGCTGTCAACACATATTAAAACATCACAAATCAAGTGACAAGAATCCAGAAAGCAGTCGACCTTAAACTCTTGATCAGACAAAATGAGAAATTGTCAACTTCTAACTTTAGCAGTCAGATATATATTTTTGTTTCATATTTTGTATCACTTTAAATCGAATGTTCAAAATATGCAAAAATACCAAAAACTCAAGATATATTATAATTTGCAAGCAAAGCAATGTAAAGTTTTGTGTCAGTGCATATACATACACTGCAGCTTTGAATTAATGTCTGTCCTAATTTAAAATCCCTTCATGCAAAACTCAGCTCAATGGAGCTCATCATGTGGCTGCTCTGCAAATGAGTATATACATTTTTAATGAAGGTTTTAATATGTTTCTTACAGAATTCTAAGAGTTAATGCTTTGACATACTGGAGATAGAGATGGCCAATTACACATTAAGCAGTTTTATCTCCTGAGCTTCACATGGTATAAACTGCACCATCTGCATTTTCACCATTATCGTTGTAATCCAGTAATCAATGTCTATTTTAAACTACTGTACTTATTGACAAAGCCTATTGCTATTCCGTAGAAGAGTAATATGTTTGTCATAAACCTTTATTTTCTATAATTACTTTTCTGTAACAGCAATCCATTGTGATATAAGTGAAATTAAATATGTGCCTCTCTAAATATGCTCTAACCAAGGACGTTGAGAATTCAATAGCCTTCTTTTAACCTTTATTAAAGCTTATATGCCTTATTTTGTATACATTTTTTAACCTGTAAATATGAAACGATTTAAATTTTTCCGTAAAGAGGATTTCCAAGTTCAGCAAGTTATACCAGTTCAATGTGTGATAATAGGTGACACAAATTCCAAATATAGTATATGTGCATTAATTAGTCATGATTCTTTCTGTCTCTTGTTTCTGTCATTGAATTGGAACTTTCATTACTGGCGTCTTCAAAACTGAAATGAGTATATTGAGCTTTATGAGAGAATTTCAAGTACTCTGTGTATAGGACTCACGTAAAAAAAGAACACTTTTTAATACAAGAACAAATGTAGAAAATAAAGGGCAGGAATGCAATAAGTAATCACCTACATCAGCCAGCAATAGCAGCCCTATCAAACTACATGCTATAACCTATTGAATCCCTTTCCATTAAATAAGTGTCATAGGATGTGAAATAATTCAACTGTTATTTGCATGGCAATACGCACATGGTCAAAGTTGTTGGTGCCCCTCATTTAATGACAGAAAAACCCCAAATGGTCACAGAAATAACTTGAATCTGACAAAAGTAATAATAAATGTAAAAAAATCTATGAAAATGAACAAATGAAAGTCATGCATTGCTTTTCAACCATGGTTCCACAGAATTTAAAAAAAATAAATAAAAATCATGAAATAGGCCTGGACAGAAATGATGGTAATGGTACCCTTAACTTAATATTTGGTTGCACAACCTTTTGAGACAATCACTGCAATCAATCGATTCTTGTAACTGTCAATGAAACTTCTGATCCTCTCGACAGGTATTTTGGTCCACACCTCAAGAGCAAACTGCTCCAGTTGTCTTGCATTTGAAGGTTGCCTTTTCCAGATGGCATGTTTCAGCTCTTTCCAAAGATGCTCAATATGATTTAGGTCAGGGCTCATATAAAGCCACTTCAGAATAGTCCAATGTTTTCCTCTTACCCATTCTTGGGTGTTTTAGCTGTGTGTTTTGGGTCATTATATCCTGTTGCAAGACCCATGACCTGCAACTGAGACCAAGCTTTCTGACACTGGGCACCACATTTCTCTCTAGAATCCCTTGATATAGTCTTGATATTTCATTGTACCCTGTACAGATTCTAGACACCCTGTGCCAGATGCAGCAAAGCAACCCAAAAATATAACAGAGCTTTCTCCATGTTTCACAGTAGGGACAATGTTCTTTTCTTGATATTCTTTATTTTTCCGTCTATGAAAATAGAGCTGATGTGCCTTTCCAAAAAGTTCAATTTTTGTCTCACCTGTCCATAGGACATTCTCCCAGAAGCTTTGTGGCTTGTCAACATGAAGTTTGGCAAATTCCAGTCTGGCTTTTTTATGATTTTGTTTTTCAACAATGGTTTCATCCTTGGTCGTCTTGCATGAAGTCCACTTTGGTTCATACAATGATGGATGGTGCGATCTGACACTGATGTTCCCTGAGCTTGAAGTTCACCTTTAACCCCTTTACCAGCAAGGGTGGTTTGCACGTTAATGACCAGGCCAATTTTTACAATTCTGACCACTGTCCCTTTATGAGGTTATAACTCTGGAACGCTTCAACGGATCCCGGTAATTCTGACACTGTTTTCTCATGACATATTGTTCTTCATGATAGTGGTAAAATTTCTTTGATATTACCTGCGTTTATTTGTGAAAAAAATGGAAATTTGGTGCAAATTTTGAAAATTTTGCAATTTTCCAACTTTGAATTTTTAGGCAATTAAATCACAGAAATATGTCACACAAAATACTTTATAAGTAACATTTCCCACATGTCTACTTTACATCAGCACAATTGTGGAACCAACATTTTTTTTTCGTTAGGGAGTTACAAGGGTTAAAAGTTGACCAGCAATTTCTCATTTTTGCAACACCATTTTTTTTAGGGACCACATCTCATTTGAAGTCATTTTGAGGGGTCTATATCATAGAAAATAACCAAGTGTGACACCATTCTAGAAACTGCACCCCTCAAGGTGCTCAAAACCACATTCAAGAAATTTATTAACCCTTCAGGTGTTTCACAGGAATTTTTGGAATGTTTAAAAAAAAAATGAACATTTAACCTTTTTTCACAAAAAAATTATTTCAGCTCCAATTTCTTTTATTTTACCAAGGGTAACAGGAGAAAATGGACCCCAAAAGTTGTTGTAAAATTTATCCTGAGTACGTAGATACCCCATATGTGGGGGTAAACCACTGTTTGGGCGCATGGCAGAGCTTGGAAGCGAAGGAGCGCCATTTGACTTTTCAATGCAAAATTGACTGGAATTGAGATGGGACGCCATGTGGCGTTTGGAGAGCCCCTGATGTGCCTAAACATTGAAACCCCCAACAAGTGACACCATTTTGGAAAGTAGACCCCTATGGAACTTATCTAGATGTGTGGTGAGCACTTTGACCCACCAAGTGCTTCACAGAAGTTTATAATGCTGAGCCGTAAAAATAAAAAATCATATTTTTTCACAAAAATGATTTTTCACCCCCAATTTTTTATTTTCCCAAGGGTAAGAGAAGAAATTGGACCACAAAAGTTGTTGTACAATTTGTCCTGAGTACGCTAATACCCCATATGTAAGGGTAAACCACTGTTTGGGCGCACGGCAGAGTTTGGAAGGGAAGGAGCGCCATTTGACTTTTCAATGCAAAATTGACTGGAATTGAGATGGGACGCCATGTTGCGTTTAGAGAGCCACTGATGTGTCTAAACATTGAAATCCCCCACAAGTGACACCATTTTGGAAAGTAGACCCCCTAAGGAACTCATCGAGATGTGTTGTGAGAGCTTTGAACCCCCAAGTGTTTCACTACAGTTTATAACGCAGAGCCGTGAAAATAAAAAATCTTTTTTTTTTCCACAAAAATTATTTTTTAGCCCCCAGTTTTCTATTTTTCCAAGGGTAACAGTTGAAATTGAACCACAAAAGTTGTTGTCCAATTTGTCCTGAGTATGCTGATACCCCATATGTGGGGGAAAACACTGTTTGAGCGCATGGCAGAGCTTGGAAGGGAAGTAGCATAATTTGGAATGCAGACTTAGATGGATTGGTCTGCAGGCGTCACATAGCATTTGCAGAGCCCCTAATGTACCTAAACAGTAGAAACCCCCCACAAGTGACCCCCATATTGGAAACTAGACCCCCCCAAGGAACTTATCTAGATGTGTTGTGAGAACTTTGAACCCCTAAGTGTTTCACTACAGTTTATAATGCACAGCCGTGAAAATACAAATTCTTGTTTATTTCCCACAAAAATTATTTTTTACCCCCAGTTTTGTATTTTCCCAAGGGTAACAGGAGAAATTGTACCCAAAAGTTGTTGTCCAATTTGTCATGAGTATGCCGTTACCCCATATGTGGGGGGAACCACCGTTTGGGTGCATGGGAGAGCTCGGAAGGGAAGGAGTGCCATTTGGAATGCAGACTTAGATGGAATGGTCTGCAGGCGTCACATTGCGTTTGCAGAGCCCCTGATGTACCTAAACAGTAGAAACCCCCCACAAGTGACCCCCATATTGGAAACTCGACCCCCCAAGGAACTTATCTAGATGTGTTGTGAGAACTTTGAACCGCCAAGTGTTTCACTACAGTTTATAACGCACAGCCATGAAAATAAAAAATCTTTTTTTTCCACAAAAATTATTTTTTAGCCCTCAGTTTTATATTTTCCCAAGTGTAACAGGAGAAATTGGACCCCAAAAGTTGTGGTCCAATGTGTCCTGAGTACGCTGATACCCCATAGGTTGGGGTAAACCCCTGTTTGGGCACACGGAAGACATTGGAAGGGAATGAGCACTGTTTTACTTTTTCAAAGCAGAATTGGCTGGAATTGAGATCGGACGCCATGTCACGTTTGGAGAGCCCCTGATGTGCCTAAACAGTGGAAACCACCCAATTATAACTGAAACCCCAATCCAAACACATCCCTAACACTAATCCCAATGGTAACCCTAACCACACCCCTAACCCTGACACACCCCTAACCCTAATCCCAACCCTATTCCCAACCGTAAATGTAATCCAAACCCTAATTCTAACTTTAGCCCCAACCCTAACCCTAACTTTAGCCCCAACCCTAACTGAAGCCTTAATCCTAGCCCCAACCCTAAGCCTTGCCCTAACACTAGCCCTAACCCTAGCCCTAACCCTGACCCTAGCCCTAACCCTATCCCTAACCCTAACACTAAACCTAGCCCTAACCACAACCCTATCCCTAACCCTAGCCCTAACCATAACCCTAGCCCTAACCTTAACCCTAGCCCTAAACCTAACCCTAATGGGAAAATGGAAATAAATACATTTTTTTAATTTTTTAATTTTCCCTAACTAAGGGGGTGGTGTAGGGGGGTTTGATTTGCTTGTATAGCGGGTTTTTCAGCGGAATTTTATGATTGGCAGCCGTCACACACTGAAAGACGCTTTTTATTGAAAAATATATATTTTGCATTACCACATTTTGAGAGCTATAATTTTTTCATATTTTGGTCCACGGAGTCATGTGGTGTCTTGTTTTTTGTGGGATGAGTTGACGTTTTTATTGGTAAAATTTTCGGGCACGTGACAGTTTTTGATCGCTTTTTATTCCGAATTTTGTGAGGCAGAATTGACCAAAAACCAGCTATTCATGAATTTCCTTTGGGGGAGGCGTTTATACCGTTCCGCGTTTGGTAAAATGGATAAAGCAGTTTTATTCTTTTATACCTCATTTATATCATTTTTTATGTTTTGACGCTTTTAAACGATAAAAACTATGTCATGGAAAAAATAATTATTTTTGCATTGCTTTATTCTGAGGACTATAACTTTTTTATTTTTTCGCTGATGATGCTGAGTCACGGCTTGTTTTTTGCGGGACAAGATGGCGTTTTCAGCGGCACCATGGTTAATTATATCCATCTTTTTGATCGTGTGTTATTCCACTTTGTTTGGCAGTATGATAATAAAGCGTTGTTTTTTGCCTCGTTTTTTTTTTACGGTGTTCACTGAAGGAGTTAACTAGTGGGACAGTTTTATAGGTCGGGTGGTTACGGACGCGGCGATACTAAATATGTGTACTTTTATTGTTTTTTTATTTAGATAAAGAAATGTATTTGTAGGAACAATAAATCATTTTTTTTTTAGGAATTTTTTAAAAACATTTTTTACACATGTGAATATTTTTTTTTTACACTATAGCACTGCCCCGGGGGGGCATCATGTTATAGTGTAAGTTCGCTGATCTGACACTTTGCTGTGCACTGTGTCAGATCAGCGATCTGACGTGCACTCCTGCAGGCTTACCAGTGCTTGCTCTGAGCAGGCGCTGGTAAGCCACCTCCCTGCAGGACCCGGAGGGCCCCCCGCGACTATTTTGGATCCGGGCCTGCTGCAGGGAGGAGGAGGTAAGAGACTCTCGGAGCAATGCGATCACATCACTTTGCTCCTGGGGTCTCAGGGAAACACACAGGGAGCCCCCTCCCTGCGCTATGCTTCCCTATACCATCGGAACACTGCGATCATGTTTGATCACAGTGTTCCGGGGGTTATTGTGCCGGAGGCAGTCCGTGACCACTCCTGGCACATAGTGCCAGATGTCAGCTGCGATATTCAGCTGACACCCGGCCGCGATCGGCCGCACTCCCACCGTGAGCGCAGATGATCGCTATGGCGTACTATCCTGTCGGTGGGCATATGGGCCCACCCCACCTCGACGGGAGAGTACGTCTAATGTCAGAAAGGGGTTAAACTGTTTAGAAGTTTTTCTGGGCTCTTTTTTTACCATTCGTATTATCCGTCTCTTTGATTTGTCATCAATTCCAGGGAGGTTGGCTACAGTCCCATGGATCTTAAATTTATGAACAGTCTGTGCAATTGTAGTCACAGGAACATAAAACAGCTTGGAGATGGTCTTACAACTTTTACCTTTAACATGTTTATCCATAATTTTCTTTCTAATCTCCTGAGACAACCCTTTCCTTCACTTCCTCTGGTCCATGTTGAGTGTGATACACACCATTTCACCAATCAGCACAGTGAGTATCTGTGGCCCTATATACAGGTCCACTCACTGATTCCAAGAATGTAGACAGCTGTGATGCTAGTTAGTGGACACAGCTTGATTTAACATAATGACAACCAAAAACATCCAAATGACCCTGACCAAAAGTTTACATACCCCATTCCTTAATTCCGTGTATTGCCCCTTTAACATCAATGACAGCTTAAAGTATTTTGTTGTAGTTGTGGATGAGGTTCTTTATTTTTTCAGATGGCAAAGCTGCCCACTTTTCTTGGCAAAAAGCCTCCATGTCAGGACTCTGAACATTTTTTACCTTTTGTGCATTACTGCCCTTTTCCAACATGGCGTCTTTGGTCTCATGTGCACTTGTCTTCCTGCTATAAAACTCCACCCCAGCCTTCAGTGTCATGAATCCCAATGGCTAGGGATAGCACAGGACAAGCAAAGTACAAATAAATAACGGACGAGCTCTAGGGTGATGGAACCTGGGCTGACCGCTGCCCTACGCCTGACAAACGCAACTAGAGATAGCCAGGGAGCGTGCCTACGTTGGTTCTAGACGCCACGCACCAGCCTAAGAGCTAACTAGCACTGCAGAGAAAATAAAGACCTCACTTGCCTCCAGAGGAATGAACCCCAAAAGATATAGTTGCCCCCCACATGTATTGACGGTGAAATGAGAGGAAGGCACACACATAGAGATGATATATAGCTTTAGCAAATTGAGGCCCGCTGTAAACTAGAAAGCAGAACGATAAAAAAGGGGACTGAGCAGTCAGCAAAAAACCCTAATCAAAAAAAACCATCCTGAGATTACAAGAACCCATGTGCCAGCTCATGGCACATGGGGAGAACCTCAGTCCACTAGAGCTACCAGCTAGCATAGAGACATAATAAGCAAGCTGGACAAAAAAACCAAACAACTGAAAATCAGCACTTAGCTTATCCTGAAAGATCTGGGAGCAGGTAGGCAGGAACCAAACAGAGCACATCTGAATACATTGATAGCCGGCAAGGGAATGACAGAAAGGCCAGGTAAAATAGGAAACACCCAGCCTCTGATGGACAGGTGGAAACCAAAGGCCGCAACCCACCAAAGTCACCCAGTACCAGCAGTAACCACCAGAGGGAGCCCACAAACAGAATCCACAACAGTACCCCCCCCTTGAGGAGGGGTCACCGAACCCTCACGAGAACCCCCAGGGCGATCAGGGTGAGCTCTATGGAAGGCGCGGACCAAATCAGTCGCATGAACATCGGAGGCGACCACCCAGGAATTATCCTCCTGACCATAACCCTTCCACTTAACCAAATACTGGAGTTTGCGTCTGGAAACACGAGAATCCAAGATCTTCTCAACAACATACTCCAATTCTCCCTCCACCAGCACCGGAGCAGGAGGCTCAACCGAAGGAACAACGGGCACCTCATACCTCCGCAACAACGACCGATGGAAGACATTATGAATAGCAAACGATGCTGGGAGATCCAAACGAAAAGATACAGGGTTAAGAATCTCCGAGATCCTATAAGGACCGATGAACCGAGGCTTGAACTTAGGAGAAGAGACCTTCATAGGGACAAAACGAGAAGACAACCACACCAAATCTCCAACAAGAAGTCGGGGACCCACGCGGCGACGGCGATTAGCAAACTGCTGAGTCTTCTCCTGAGATAACTTCAAATTGTCCACCACCTGATTCCAAATCTGATGTAACCTGTCCACCACCACGTCCACTCCAGGACAATCCGAAGACTCCACCTGACCAGAGGAAAACCGAGGATGAAACCCCGAATTACAAAAAAAAGGAGAGACCAACGTGGCAGAACTAGCCCGATTATTAAGAGCAAATTCGGCCAGTGGCAAAAAAGCAACCCAGTCATCTTGATCAGCAGAAACAAAACACCTCAAATAAGTTTCCAAGGTCTGATTAGTTCGCTCCGTCTGGCCATTCGTCTGAGGATGGAATGCAGACGAGAAAGACAAATCAATGCCCATCTTGGCACAAAACGTCCGCCAAAATCTAGACACAAACTGGGATCCCCTGTCAGAAACGATATTCTCCGGAATCCCATGCAAACGAACCACGTTCTGAAAAAATAAAGGGACCAACTCAGAGGAGGAGGGCAACTTAGGCAAGGGCACCAAATGAACCATCTTAGAAAAGCGGTCACACACAACCCAGATAACGGACATTTTCTGTGAAACCGGGAGATCAGAAATAAAATCCATGGAAATGTGCGTCCAAGGCCTCTTCGGGATGGGCAAGGATAACAACAACCCACTGGCCCGAGAACAGCAAGGCTTAGCTCGAGCACACACTTCACAAGACTGCACAAAGGTACGCACATCCCTAGACAAGGAAGGCCACCAAAAAGACCTGGCCACCAAGTCTCTAGTACCAAATATTCCAGGATGACCAGCCAACACAGAAGAATGGACCTCGGAGATGACTCTACTGGTCCAATCATCCAGAACAAACAGTCTTTCTGGTGGACAACGATCCGGTTTATCCACCTGAAACTCCTGCAATGCACGTCGCAAGTCTGGGGATACGGCGGACACTATTACCCCATCCCTAAGGATACCAGTAGGCCCAGAGTCTCCAGGAGAGTCAGGCACAAAACTCCTGGAAAGAGCATCTGCCTTCACATTCTTTGAACCTGGCAGGTATGAAACCACGAAATTGAAACGAGAAAAAAACAACGACCAACGAGCCTGTCTAGGATTCAAACGCCTGGCAGACTCAAGGTAAATGAGATTCTTGTGATCAGTCAAGACCACCACACGATGTTTAGCACCCTCAAGCCAATGACGCCACTCCTCAAATGCCCACTTCATGGCCAAAAGCTCCCGATTACCCACATCATAATTGCGCTCGGCGGGCGAGAATTTTCTAGAGAAGAATGCACATGGCTTCATCACCGAGCCATTAGAACTTCTCTGTGACAAAACCGCCCCCGCTCCAATCTCGGAAGCATCAACCTCAACCTGAAAAGGAAGTGAAACATCTGGTTGACACAACACAGGAGCAGAAGAAAACCGGCGCTTAAGTTCCTGAAAGGCCTCCACGGCCGCAGGAGACCAATCAGCAACATCAGCACCCTTTTTAGTCAAATCAGTCAAAGGTTTAACAATACTGGAAAAATTAGCAATGAACCGACGATAAAAATTAGCAAACCCCAAGAACTTCTGAAGGCTCTTAACAGATGTAGGTTGTGTCCAGTCACAAATAGCCTGAACCTTGACGGGATCCATCTCAATAGTAGAAGGAGAAAAAATGTACCCCAAAAAAGAAATCTTCTGGACTCCGAAGAGACACTTTGAGCCCTTCACAAACAGAGAATTGGCCCGCAGAACCTGAAACACCTTCCTGACCTGTAGAACATGAGACTCCCAGTCATCAGAAAACACCAAAATATCATCCAAATACACAATCATAAACTTATCCAGATATTCACGGAAAATATTGTGCATAAAGGACTGAAAGACTGACGGAGCATTGGAGAGTCCAAAAGGCATTACCAAATACTCAAAATGGCCCTCAGGCGTATTAAATGCGGTTTTCCACTCATCACCCTGTTTTATCCGCACCAGATTATACGCACCACGAAGATCTATCTTAGTGAACCACCTAGCCCCCTTAATGCGAGCAAACAAATCAGTCAATAATGGCAATGGATACTGATATTTGACTGTAATCTTATTCAGAAGGCGATAATCTATACAAGGCCTCAGGGAACCATCTTTTTTTGCCACGAAAAAAAACCTGCTCCCAGAGGGGACGAAGATGGACGAATATGTCCCTTTTCCAAGGACTCCTTAATATAATTCCGCATAGCAGTATGCTCTGGCAGTGACAGATTAAATAAATGACCCTTAGGGAACTTACTGCCAGGAATCAATTCTATAGCACAGTCACACTCTCTATGAGGAGGGAGCGAATTGAGCTTAGGCTCCTCAAAAACATCCCTATAGTCAGACAAAAACGCAGGGATCTCAGAAGGAGTAGATGAAGCGATTGAAATCGGAGGTGCATCATCATGAACCCCCTGACATCCCCAGCTTAACACAGACATTGTTTTCCAGTCCAGGACAGGATTATGAGTTTGTAACCATGGCAGACCAAGCACTAGTACATCATGTAAATTATACAGTACAAGGAAGCGAATCACCTCCTGATGAACGGGAGTCATGCGCATGGTCACTTGTGTCCAATACTGCGGTTTATCCATAGCCATCCCCTGACGAAGGATCGTGTATCCGAAACGCGCGTCGGGGTGCGTTTTGTTGGATACGGTGTCGCCACAAGGTATATGTCCTCCTTATTTTCATACAGCTTTCTTTATTGTCTTTTGTGTGCAAGGCACTTTATAGCTTTTTTGAGTGATTTACACTAATTTATATTGCACGATTGCACCTTTGCACAATTGGCACTTTCCCTTCTAACCCTGTTTTTTTTGGGGTTACTTCTTTTAATTATAAAAGTTTCACGTTTTCATTTTTTTACATATTGGGGAGACATATACATATAATTACTATTCTATTGCTCAATCTCTTTTGGCACACCGTAGGCCTATTGGCTTATGTATATTTGTCTGGAAATATTATTTTAATCATTTTATCCAACATGTGCACTTTTTAACTTTATGTATCATTACCACTAATAAAGATTTATATATATTAATACATATATCCCGCTCTGGTTTCCTTTTTCTGGGACTGTTGTCCCTGCTCTAGGTGTTTGGTTCCTTCCATAGCCAATGGTGTAGAGTCAATTCCCTTCAGAGGAATAGGAACTTCCAGAGGCTCCAGACTAAAACCGCAGCGTTTAGCAAATGACCAATCCATAAGACTCAGGGCAGCGCCCGAATCCACATAGGCATCAACGGAAATGGAAGACAGTGAAAAAATCAGAGTCACAGACAAAATGAACTTGGGCTGCAGAGTACCAATGGCAAAAGATTTATCAACCCTTTTTGTGCGTTTAGAGCATGCTGATATAACATGAGCTGAATCACCACAATAAAAACACAATCCATTTTTCCGCCTATAATTTTGCCGTTCACTTCTGGACTGAATTCTATCACATTGCATAGTCTCAGGTGCCTGTTCAGACGACACCGCCAACTGGTGCACGGGTTTGCGCTCCCGTAAACGCCGATCAATCTGAATGGCCATAGCCATAGACTCATTCAGACCTGTAGGCGTAGGGAACCCCACCATAATATCCTTAATGGCCTCAGAAAGACCATTTCTGAAGTTTGCAGCCAGGGCGCACTCATTCCACTGAGTAAGCACCGACCATTTCCGAAATTTTTGACAATATATTTCCGCTTCATCATGCCCCTGAGAAAGGGCTAATAAAGCATTTTCAGCCTGAATCTCCAGGTTAGGTTCCTCATAGAGCAATCCCAATGCCAGAAAAAACGCATCCACACTGAGCAATGCAGGATCCCCTGGTGCCAATGCAAATGCCCAATTCTGAGGGTCGCCCCGCAGGAAAGATATTACAATCTTGACCTGTTGAGCAGGGTCTCCAGAGGAGCGAGATTTTAAAGAAAGAAACAATTTACAATTGTTCCTGAAATTCAGGAAGGTAGATCTATCTCCAGAAAAGAACTCTGGAATAGGAATTCTACACACTTCTTTTTCTCCTGCTTCAGCCCAAACAATTAACACTTTGTGGGCCGGCTATACTGTCATGAATCCCAATGGCTAGGGATAGCACAGGACAAGCAAAGTACAAATAAATAACGGACGAGCTCTAGGGTGATGGAACCTGGGCTGACCGCTGCCCTACGCCTGACAAACGCAACTAGAGATAGCCAGGGAGCGTGCCTACGTTGGTTCTAGACGCCACGCACCAGCCTAAGAGCTAACTAGCACTGCAGAGAAAATAAAGACCTCACTTTCCTCCAGAGGAATGAACCCCAAAAGATATAGTTGCCCCCCACATGTATTGACGGTGAAATGAGAGGAAGGCACACACATAGAGATGATATATATAGCTTTAGCAAATTGAGGCCCGCTGTAAACTAGAAAGCAGAACGATACAAAAGGGGACTGAGCGGTCAGCAAAAAACCCTAATCAAAAAAAAACCATCCTGAGATTACAAGAACCCATGTGCCAACTCATGGCACATGGGGAGAACCTCAGTCCACTAGAGCTACCAGCTAGCATAGAGACATAATAAGCAAGCTGGACAAAAAAACCAAACAACTGAAAATCAGCACTTAGCTTATCCTGAAAGATATGGGAGCAGGTAGGCAGGAACCAAACAGAGCACATCTGAATACATTGATAGCCGGCAAGGGAATGACAGAAAGGCCAGGTAAAATAGGAAACACCCAGCCTCTGATGGACAGGTGGAAACCAAAGGCCGCAACCCACCAAAGTCACCCAGTACCAGCAGTAACCACCAGAGGGAGCCCACAAACAGAATCCACAACACTTCAGTCTGTGCTAGATTATTCTGCTTTGCATCCAGCTCCTGATTACTCCCTGGCCTTGCACCTGCACCTGCTCCTGTGAACTTGTGTTGGAGATCCTGCCACTCTGCTCTGAAGTCCTGCTGCATACACCAGTGTTCAGTAATCCTCCTTCATCTTCTGCTCATGTTACTTCCATCTGCATTTGCTGGACATGTAAGCTGTTTCTGCTCTGCAAAACCTGAGACTATTAACCAGGCCTCCCTGGTTGAGCTAAGATATAATTTGTACTGCCTAATAGCATATCTATCTGTGTCTGGACTAAGTAAAGGATCTATTCATGTCAAGTTTCCTCAAGAATAACTGTGCTTCATAGACTTTCTGTTTGTTTGCATCTACCACTGAAGTTTCCTATTGACTGCTAAGCTGCGTTTATTATTTGCACCAAGTGTTGTGGACTTGAGTTTCTCTCTGCACCTGCTTGAATCACCGTGTGATAATATAAACTTTACCACTTATAAAATTGTGTCCTGTTGTCTTGTTCCACGCAAAGAGTCTCCTGAATTATCCCCTATAATTATTACAGGATAATCTAGCCATAAAAAAGGAGACTGCTGGAACAATGACTGCAGAGAGCAGATTAGAGCAGGTGTTTTCCATAATTAGATCACTGCAGAAAGATGTGGAAGGTCTGCAAAAGAAGTTTGGAAGCTTTGAACACAATCAACAAGTGTTTGGACAAACGTTGCAGGACTTAAGCAATCACATGGCAGCCCAGGAAAACAAACTTGCTGGCATAGAGTCCCAGTATGGACGGGCTTTTCAGGACATAAGCACGCAAATAGCTGCACAAGTGACTTTACTCTCTAGGCAACCGCCACCAGCTAGCCCACCTAAGTTGCCCCCATTCAGATTTAATGGTGATCGCGACAAATTTCATGGCTTTGTGAATCAATGTATGCTATATTTTGATGTGCATGCTGACCGTTTTCCTACTGATAGATCAAAAGTATTGTGTGTAATAATGCTACTGACCTCACGAGCGCTCGCCTGGGTGAATCCGATGATTGAGTCTCGTGACCCACGGTTAAATGACTTGGATGATTTCTTGGCCGCTATGGCATTAATGTTTGATGACCCTAATCGCCGTGCAACCGCTGAATCTGCTTTGTTGTCTTTACGCCAGGCTAAACGTTCTGTTATTGAGTATGCCACTGAATTCAGGAGATTGGCGGTAGATACCAATTGGGACAGTTATGCACAATTGCCTATTTTTAAAAGGGGTCTGTCTAGTATTATAAAAGATGAACTAGCTCGATCAGAGTCACCACAAGAACTAGAGACTTTTATACAGCATTGTGTGCACATAGACATTCGCCTTACTGAGCGTAGGCAGGAGAAATTTGCTGCATATAACCGTATTTCTAACTTTTCCCTTCCTTCCAAAGAGCATGCAGGTAAAATATCTCGGGAAGTGGAGGAGGTGCCCATGCAAATTGATTCCGTTCAGAGACGCGAGATCAATGAGCGCCGGGAGCATCGCCTTCGTGAAAGTCTATGTTTCTACTGCAGCCAGTCTGACCACTTCTTGATCAATTGTCCTAAGTGTCCTAGACGGCCTAACAAGGTGCTAACAGCAATAGGGGAGTATGACAACTGTGATGATGAATCTGACATCTCTGAATGTAGCCTGCCTTTAAATGCTGTATTCAATTCACTTTCTATGACTTCACCCCCCAAGGAGCTTAAGAAAAAGAACTCTCACTGTTCTCTCCTTATTAAGATCCTGTGTTCAGGAAAGTGGATTTCCAGTTCAGCTATGATTGACTCTGGTGCAGGTGGCAATTTCATGGATATCGCATTTGCCAAGGAACATGGTATTAAAATTCAGCAAAGAGCCTCTCCATGGAAACAGTGGATGGGTCACCTTTGATCTCTGGGCCTGTGGATCAGGAGACCGTACCCCTTGAAATTTTGTTGGAGCCTAATTATCAGGAGCAACTTTCTTTCTTGCTAATTTCTTCTCCTCATTTTCCTGTGATTTTAGGCATTCCTTGGTTGCGTTCTCAGAACCCAATTATCAACTGGGAGACAAAGGAGATTATCTTTCCAACAAGGAGCAACTCAGCATTAACAGAAGCTGTCCCTGAGTCCACGGCTACGGAACCACAAGTACAGGTATTTTCTTTACCTCCAGCATATAAAGAGTTCTCTGACCTCTGTGACAAGAAGAATGCAGATCAGCTTCCTCCACACAGGCATTATGACTGATCCATTGAGTTGCTTCCTGGGGCAGATATTCCTTTTGGTCAGGTATACCCTTTGGCGGCACCTGAGCTTCAAGCCTTAAAGAAGTATATTGATGAAAATCTGGCCAAAGGCTTCATACGTCCTTCTTCCTCACCAGCTGGGGCACCCATTTTTTTTGTAAAGAAGAAGGATGGGACCCTGAGACCCTGTGTTGACTATCGAGAACTCAATAAGGTAACCGTACGAATCCGTTACCCTTTGCCTCTGATTCCCGAATTACTGGAAAGAGTACGCCATGCTAAGGTGTTCTCTAAGCTGGATCTTCGTGGGGCTTATAATTTGGTGCGTATTCTTCTAGGGGATGAGTGGAAGACAGCATTCAGATGCCGGTATGGACACTTTGAATCTCTTGTGATGCCCTTCGGGCTTTGTAACGCCCCTGCAGCATTTCAACACCTTGTTAATGACATCTTCAGAGATTTGTTGGACCAGTTTGTGGTGATCTATTTGGACGATATACTAATCTTTTCTGACTCTCTACAGGAACATGAAGAACATGTCAAAACTGTTTTAAGACGTCTGAAAGAGAACCAACTGTATATCAAGCCAGAGAAATGCGAGTTCCATCGTTCTGAGATACAGTTCTTGGGTTATATCATCTCTCCCCAGGGGCTGAACATGGAATCTGGTAAGATTCAGGCTATCCTTGACTGGCCATTTGAAAAAACTGACCGTCACATCCATACATAGACTAAGTGTGAACAGGTGCTAAACCTAGAGTCGCCAACTCCTATACATTCAAGCAAATAAGGTAGCACACTGTAGCGCTGAAACATGCAAACATGAAACATGAAAATTTTTAACTGCATTACTGCACTAGAAATATGAAAAATGAGAGCGTTTAGCGCATAAAAAAGGCCAATTTTATGTGTACCTGGTAGCCACTTTACGGCATCTCTCTTATACCAGGTCCTACGATTTCCTTCCTCACTGAGAATAAACGTCTCCATCTGAATGGGTGCCTATGAAAACCTCTTGTGAGACTACCATTCTCTCTCTCTGTGGAGGGGTAATGGACCTGCTGTAATTAAAACACCAGTGACTAGGAGGCGGAGTGCTCGGTCAGAAAGCTAAATAGTACATTTAAAAAAACTGACCGTCACATCCATACATAGACTAAGTGTGAACAGGTGCTAAACCCAGAGTCACCAACTCCTATACATTCAAGCAAATAAGGTAGCACACTGTAGCGCTGAAACATGCAAACATGAATCATGAAAAGTTTTAACTGCATTACTGCACTAGAAATATGAAAAATGAGAGCGTTTAGCGCATAAAAAAGGCCAATTTTATGTGTACCTGGTAGCCACTTTACAGCATCTCTCTTATACTAGGTCCTACAATTTCCTTCCTCACTGAGAATAAACGTCTCCATCTGAATGGGTGCCTATGAAAACCTCTTGTGAGACTACCATTCTCTCTCTCTGTGGAGGGGTAATGGACCTGCTGTAATTAAAACACCAGTGACTAGGAGGCGCAGTGCTCGGTCAGAAAGCTAAATAATACATTTGAAAAAACTGACCGTCACATCCATACATAGACTAAGTGTGAACAGGTGCTAAACCTAGAGTCGCCAACTCCTATACATTCAAGCAAATAAGGTAGCACACGTAGCGCTGAAACATGCAAACATGAAACATGAAAATTTTTAACTGCATTACTGCACTGGAAATATGAAAAATGAGAGCGTTTAGCGCATAAAAAAGGCCAATTTTATGTGTACCTGGTAGCCACTTTACGGCATCTCTCTTATACCAGGTCCTACGACTTCCTTCCTCACTGAGAATAAACGTCTCCATCTGAATGGGTGCCTATGAAAACCTCTTGTGAGACTACCATTCTCTCTCTCTGTGGAGGGTTAATGGACCTGCTGTAATTAAAACACCAGTGACTAGGAGGCGGAGTGCTCGTCAGAAAGCTACATAGTACATTTGAAAAAACTGACCGTCACATCCATACATAGACTAAGTGTGAACAGGTGCTAAACCTAGAGTCGCCAACTCCTATGCATTCAAGCAAATAAGGTAGCACACTGTAGCGCTGAAACATGCAAACATGAAACATGAAAATTTTTAACTGCATTACTGCACTAGAAATATGAAAAATGAGAACGTTTAGCGCATAAAAAAGGCCAATTTTATGTGTTCCTGGTAGCCACTTTACGGCATCTCTCTTATACCAGGTCCTACAATTTCCTTCCTCACTGAGAATAAACGTCTCCATCTGAATGGGTGCCTATGAAAACCTCTTGTGAGACTACCATTCTCTCTCTCTGTGGAGGGGTAATGGACCTGCTGTAATTAAAACACCAGTGACTAGGAGGCGGAGTGCAGTTAAAAATTTTCATGTTTGCATGTTTTAGCGCTACAGTGTGCTACCTTATTTGCTTGAATCCTTGACTGGCCGGCACCCAAGAACGTTAAGGAGGTCCAATGTTTTATTTGTTTTGCAAATTTCTACAGACGCTTCATTCGAAATTTTTCTGATATTGTCTGTCCCATTACTTCTTTGACAAAGAAGGAAAAGCCCTTTAAGTGGTCATCACAGGCTCAAGAAGCTTTTGATCGGCTGAAGATCTGTTTCACATCAGCACCGCAGTTGATACACCCAGATCCAACACATCCTTTCATTGTGGAGGTGGACGCTTCTGATAATGCTTTGGGGGCTATTCGCTCCCAAAGAACTGGAGAGAAGGGTCTGCTACATCCTTGTGCTTTCTTTTCCCATAGACTAACCTCAGCAGAGAAGAATCACGACGTGGAAGACAAGCAATTGCTGGCTATTATTGCGGCTTTCAAAGAATGGAGGCATCATCTGCAAGGAGCTGCACAACAGATCATAGTGCTAACTGACCATCGCAATCTAGAGTTCCTTAGATCCGCTAGATGTCTTTCTCCTCGTCAGGCTCATTGGAACTTATTCTTAAATCAATTTAACTTTGTTATCTCGTACTGTCCTGGTTCTCGTAATGGGAAGGCTGATGCTTTATCCCGAATCCATGCTGCGGATTTTGACCTGGAGCCCCGTCCAAGACCATTCTATCTGATGCCAATTTCATTGGAGTTATCCACGATCAGGACTTGTGGAAGGAGTGCAGGGAGGCCTGTGAAGGTGATGTATTTCTGGCCAACCCACCTGTGGATAATAATCTTGTCTTTAAGGGTGACATGTGGTCAGAGATCGACGTATCTACGTCCCGGAGGTCGTCCGTCTGCAGATCCTCAAGTTGGTACATGACTCCAAGTTGGCTGGTCACAGGGGGGTACAGAAGACACAAGAGTTCCTGAGCCGATTCTTCTGGTGGCCAACTTGCCTGAAGGATACCAAGGACTATGTTCTCTCTTGCAAGGTATGTGCCCATTACAAGACTCCTCATGTGGTACCTAAGGGTCTTCTACAACCATTACCTGTTCCATCCCACCCTTGGGGGTCTATATTAATGGACTTTATTGTGGAGCTGCCTACATCGGGGGCATGAATACAATCATGGTGGTAGTTGATCGCCTGACAAAACTGCTCATTTTGTTCCGTGCACCGGCCTCCCCTCTGCTAAAGATACAGTGAACTTGGTAATACAGAATGTCTTTCAGTTGCATGGGGTGCCGGATGAGATCATCTCTGACCGTGGAGTACAGTTCACTTCAAGATTCTGGAAGGGGTTTTGCTCTGCACTCAATATTAATGTCTGTCTCTCTTCTGCTTACCATCCCCAGACAAATGGTCAGACTGAGCGTACCAACCAGACGCTGGAACAATATCTAAGATGCTATGTCAGCCATCTCCAGGATGATTGGTTGGAGTTGTTGCCGTTAGCCAAATTTTCATATAATAATTCTCAGAGCGCCTCCACTAAATTTACACCTTTCTTTGCCAATCTGGGTTATCATCCATGTATTTTACCTAGGTCTCCAATTAATTCTCCGGTTCCAGCAGTGGAGGAAAGGCTGACTGTGATGAGACAAAATCAGGAGGTTCTGAAGGAATCCCTGACCACGGCTCAAGAACGTAATAAGAGATCGGCTGATAGATTCTGTAAACCTGCACCCATGTTCAAGGTAGGAGATTCCGTGTGGTTAGCAACTAAGAATCTGAAGTTGAATGTTCCTTCACAAAAACTTGGACAGAAATTCATTGGCCCTTTCAAGATCAACGGTATTGTGAGCTCTGTGGCCTGCTGGCTGAAGCTACCTAGGACAATGAAGGTACACCCAGTTTTTCATGTATCTTTACTAAAGCCTGTATCTCCTAATACCTTCCAGGGACGTGTTGTGCCACCTCCGCAGCCTGTGGTGATTGATGGGCAAGAACAATTCGTGGTGGAGGAAATTATTGATTCCAGGATTCGCAGGAATCGGCTCCAATATCTTATAAGATGGCAGGGATATCCCCCTGAGGAAGACTCTTGGGAACCTGTGGAAAACATCAATGCCCAACAGAAGATTTCTCGTTTTCATCAGAGATTCCCTGAGAAACCAGGTCCAGGATCGTCCTGAGGCCGCTTCTAAGGAGGGAGTAATGTCAGGACTCTGAACATTTTTTACCCTTTGTGCATTACTGCCCTTTTCCAACATGGCGTCTTTGGTCTCATGTGCACTTGTCTTCCTGATATAAAACTCCACCCCAGCCTTCAGTATGTGCTAGATTATTCTGCTTTGCATCCAGCTCCTGATTACTCCCTGGCCTTGCACCTGCACCTGCTCCTGTGAACCTGTGTTGGAGATCCTGCCACTCTGCTCTGAGTCCCTGCTGCATACACCAGTTTTCAGTAATCCTCCTTCATCTGCTGCTCGTGTTACTTCCACCTGCATTTGCTGGACATGTAAGCTGTTTCTGCTCTGCAAAACCTGAGACTATTAACCAGGCCTCCCTGGTTGAGCTAAGATATGATTTGAACTACCTAATAGCATATCTATCTGTGTCTGGACTAAGTCAAGGATCTATTCGTGTCAAGTTTCCTCAAGAATAACTGTGCTTCATAGACTTTCTGTTTGTTTGCATCTACCACTGAAGTTTCCTATTGACTGCTAAGCTGCGTTTATTATTTGCACCAAGTGCTGTGGACTTGAGTTTCGCTCTGCACCTGCTTGAATCACTGTATGATAATATAAACTTTACCACTTATAAAACTGTGTCCTGTTGTCTTGTTCCATGCAAAGAGTCTCCTGAATTATCCCCTATAATTATTACACTCCAGTTCCTGTAAATTCCTTGACTGTCTAGCATAAACAGCACACTTGAGATCTCTCCAGATTGGCTCAATGATATTGAGGTCAGGAGACTGAGATGGCCACTCCAGAATCTTCACTTTGTTCTGCTGTAACCAATGACAGGTCGACTTGGCCTTGTGTTTTGAATCATTGTCATGTTGGAACATTCAAGTACGTCCCATACGCAGCATCCAGGCTGGTGAGTGCAAATTTGCCTCCAGTATTTGCTGATAACATGCTGCATAAATCTTTTCTTTAACTTTGACCAAGTTTCCTGTGTCGTTGTAGCTCACAGATTCCCAAAACATCAGCGATCCACCTCCATGCTTTACAGTAGCAATGGTGTTCCTTTTATGTTCAGCTTTTATGCATACACACTGATTACAATCAAGCAGGTCACAGGTGAGGATGTTACCTTTACTAGCCATTCAAACCCATTTGTGTCAACTTCTGTGCATGTTTTCAGGCCAAAATCACCAGGGTATGTGAACTTTTAATCAGGGTAATTTGGATGTTTTGGGTTTTCATTATAATTATAATTTAAAAAGAGAAAACATTGTAGTTTGACAATAAATGGCTTCACCCAACCACTAACCATGAGTGGAGAAAAAGTTTTGTTGTTATCATTCATATTTTTTGAGAAAAGGCCAAGAAATCAAAAATTCTGCCAGGATATGTAAACTTTTGAGCACAACTGTAGATATATAGATGTGTGTTTGCCCCCTTCCTGATTTCCTATTCTTTTTCATGTTTGTAGGACTTAATTGTTTCAGATCACAAAACAAATTTAAATATTAGATAAAGATAACACAAGTAAACAGAAAATGCAGTTTTTAAATGAAGGTCTTTATTATTAAACAAAAAAAAGCCAAACCTACAGGGTCCTGTGTGAAAAAGTGATTGCCCCCACCCCTTAAAACATAACTTATCTGTGAATTATCACATCTTTGGGAAGCTCAGTTCAAATTCCCTAGCCACTCCCAGGCCTGATTACTGCCACATATATTCCTAATCCAAAAATCACTTAAATAGGAACTGCCTGACAAAGTGAAATGGACCAAAAGATCGTCAAAAGCTAGACATAATGCTCCAATCCAAGAAATTCTGGAACAAATGAGAAACAAAGTAATTGAGATCAATTTGTCAGGAAAAGGTTATTAAGAAATTTCTAAAGCTTTGGGACTCCAGTGAACCACATTGAGAGGTAATATACACAAATGGCGAAAAGATGGAATAGTGGTAAACCTTCTCAAGAGTGGTCAGTTGACCAAAGTTACCCAAGGAGCACAGCGATTACTTATCCAAGAGGTCACAAAAGCCAGCACAACAACATCCAAAGACTTGCAGGCCTCACTGGCCTCCATTAAGGTCAGTATTCATGTCTCCACCATAAGAAAGAGACTTGGCAAAAATGGTCTGTATGGCAGAGTTCCAAGATGAAAACAACTGCTGAGCAATAAGAACAAAAAATCCACTTGCTGGAGTCATACTACCAGTTGTGCTACCACTTCCTTGCAACAAAAAGGAATATGCAATTGTTACCATCCACCTCTCGTGTCTCCCCTTTTCCTCATAGTTTGTAAGCTTGCGAGCAGGGCCCTCATTCCTCCTGGTATCTGTTTTGAACTGTAATTTCTGTTATGCTGTAATGTCTATTGTCTGTACAAGTCCCCTCTATAAGTTGTAAAGTGCTGCGGAATATGTTGGCGCTATATAAATAAAAATTATTATTATTATTATTATATGGTATATATGCATATCTCAATTTCGCCTATCTTTCCCTGATAGTATATTTTCATGTCAAAACTATTGAGAAGTTTTGTTTTATTTATATCCAGTTCCTTTTTTTAAAATAATATTCTATTGTTAGTCTTTGAAGCATAAATATGAATTCTGCAATAGATTCAGATAACATTATGAGCCACCGAATTCAAAAACATGTAAGGTATAGTATCTTGAATCCTTAAAACCAGTGTTTTAGACATTTTTGAGTGCTTAACTAGGAATTTCTAAAAAAAACAACAACTACCGTATATACTCAAGTATAAGCCGACCCGAGTATAAGCCGACCCCCCTAATTTTGCCACAAAAAACTGGGAAAACTTATTGACTCGAGTATAAGCCTAGGGTGGAAAATGCAGCAGGTACCGGTGAATTTCAAAATTAAAAATAGATACTCCATACCATTCATTATGGCCCCATAGATGCTCCACATAAAGCTGTGCCATATATACAATGCTCTGCACCGTTGCCCCATAGCTGTGCCATATATATAATGCTCTGCACCGTTGCCCCATAGCTGTGCCATATAGTGCTCTGCACCGTTGCCCCATAGCTGTGCCATATAGTGCTCTGCACCGTACATTATTGCCCCATAGCTGTGCCATATAGTGCTCTGCACCATTGCCCCATAGCTGTGCCATATAGTGCTCTGCACCATTGCCCCATAGCTGTGCCATATAGTGCTCTGCACCGTCCATTATTGCCCCATAGCTGTGCCATATAGTGCTCTGCACCGTCCATTATTGCCCCATAGCTGTGCCATATAGTGCTCTGTACCATTGCCCCATAGCTGTGCCATATAGTGCTCTGCACCGTTGCCCCATAGCTGTGCCATATATATAGTGCTCTGCACCGTTGCCCCATAGCTGTGCCATATAGTGCTCTGCACCATTGCCCCATAGCTGTGCCATATAGTGCTCTGCACCATTGCCCCATAGCTGTGCCATATAGTGCTCTGCACCATTGCCCCATAGCTGTGCCATATAGTGCTCTGCACCGTTGCCCCATAGCTGTGCCATATAGTACTCTGCACCGTTGCCCCATAGCTGTGCCATATAGTGCTCTGCACCGTCCATTATTGCCCCATAGCTGTTGCTGCAATAAAAAAAAACAAAAAACATACTCACCTGTCTTGCTTGCAGCTCCTCGGTGCCATCTTCCCGGCGTCTCTCCGCACTGACTGATCAGGCAGAGGGTGACGCGCACACTATATGCGTCATCGCGCCCTCTGCCTGAACAGTCAGAGCGGAGAGACGCCGGGAAGATGGCGCGACGCCCGGCGTGTGGAACGAGGACAGGTGACTATGTCATACTTACCTGCTCCCGGCGTCCCGCTCCTTCCCCCTGCCTGTCTTCGGTGCCGCAGCCTCTTTCTCTATCAGCGGTCACCGGCACCGCTTCATTAGAGAAATTAATAGGCGGCTCCGCCCCTATGGGAGGTGGAGCCGCCTATTCATTTCTCTAATGAGCGGTCCCACGTGACCGCTCAGGGGAAGAGGCTGCGGCACCGAAGACAGTGTGACAGGCAGGGGGAGCGCCAGGATCGCCGGGACTAGGTAAGTATATGACAGTGCTCACCCGCCGACCCCACCACCGATCATGACTCGAGTATAAGCCGAGAGGGGCACTTTCAGCCCAAAAATTTGGGCTGAAAATCTCGGCTTATACTCGAGTATATACGGTATTTTTCATCTGCTTTGATTATACCAAATACTGAAGAAAATATATATTTTGACACAGCTGAAAAGTATGCCTATAGAGCCTTCAACAAATCTCACCAAGAATATTAAGATAAGGAGAAATTATGCCTATAGCAACAGGCAATTTAGCAAATTCCATTTTATACTCTTGAAGACTTGTATCAATCTACAAAGCAAAATTTGTAAGTCCGAATAAGATCCTATGACTTTCACTTCTGTTGAAGCCTACAGATAAACTATTAACTCAAAGAGACAACACTTCTATACTAACAGCCATCCTAGCAATCATCTGATTGCTGTGCGTCTGGCTTCTGAAATGTGCCATGATCAGAGCATGGATATAGCAAGGGTCAAAGGAACATTTGCTGCGCACTAGCAATCGTGTTCACATTATTTGCCCTGCTTGGTCATACAAAAACGCACTCCCGACATGGTCAATCTCCATTTTCATCTTTTCCTCCCCTTCTCCCAAGACCCATATGTTTTTTTTATTTCTCTGGTCACATAGATGATGGCTTTTGTTATATTTTTGAATTACACAATTCATTTTACCACATAGAGTACTGGAACTGCAAAAGGAAAAACAATACCAATTGTAGTGAAATTGTGAAAAAAAACACATAGTTTTGATATTGTTTAGGGAAATATTTTTACAGTGTAAATGGACTGGTAAAAATAACCTAGGAATAAGATTCTGCTTATCAATACAATTATGACAATACCAAAATTCTTCAGTTTTTTTATTATTTTGGTAGTGAAAAAAACTGAAATTTGTAAAAAAAAAAAAATTGGGGGGATTGTTTCACTATTTTCCTGTAACATTTTTATTTGTTGGTTGACAGAGCTTTGTGATGACTTATTTTATGCAGGGTGATACCATATTGGGATAGAGAGCACATTTCGATCGCTTCTAAGGGTATGTGCCCACGATCCAGAATAGCAGCGTTTTGGCACAGCTCACCTGCCCTGGGTCCAAAATGCTACATTCTAGGTGAATGGGATTTCTATATCTCCCATTTGCGCTGGGCTTCTATTTGATGCTGTGTAAACTTACCCGCGGCGCAGGTTTACAAGCTGCAGCAGGTCAACTATTTGCAGAGGGGATGCTAGTCTTCACTGTATAGTTTGCCCCTTAGCCATTCATTATATACAGTAAAACCACATGGTTCAATGAACACATGCGGATTTACCTGCATGATTACAATAAAGCGCTTTGGATGCAGCAAAAATACGCTGCATCCAAAATGCTGCTATTTCCTGATTGTGGGCACAAAGCCTTTATCTTTTTCTTTATTTTTCAAGGAGAGATAAGTGGGGTAATTTGAAATCGTACATTATTTTTTTAAAACTTTTAAATTTTGACTTTTTACTAGAAAAGAGACCTGGGCACAAATAAGGAAGTTGGGGGTGGTGGTGGCATGGGGGGTGGGGTTAGAACAGTTAATAATTTAAGAAAGAATAGAGATGCAGAGAGATACATAAAGTGCATGTATACTAATGCACAAAATGGACGAATTAGAATTAATGGTGTTGGAGCATAATTATGACATGGTGGGGATATCTGAAACATGGCTGGATGAGAGCCATGACTGGACTGTTAACTTGCAGGGCTATAGTCTGTTCAGAAATGACCGTATAGAAAAGCGATGGGGAGGGGTGTGTCTATATGTATTCAAAATCATATGAAAAAAACTCAATCTAAAATGGTATAATTTTATTATTAAAAACAAGGCAGACAGAACCACCTAAAACCAAACACAAAAACCAAAAAACGTGAAAAAGTGTGCACCAAACGACTAAAAATGGTGGGAAGGCCTAGATAACCCTACTCAAGCCACTGGTTATACCCCTACCTGGCTGCGGAGGTAGGCACCCTAGGGGGAGCGTAGTGGCGCCCCCGCTCTACGATGGCTGACCCTAGGGGCCCTGCAAAACCCTACAGCTTCTAGTGTAAACCACTACCCACACGCTAAAGGGTCCTCTAACACTATACAGAAAGATACTGTTGTAGGGATGGCCTAATTCCCACCAGTGAGAACGCTATATGTACACAAACATATATGGCGATATAAATGTCTCGATGGTATACTTAGTTTACAGCAGCCCAAAACTCCTATACATAGTGTAAATACACTTAAACAGACAGATCAGCCCGATCGTCTAGGTCTATATATATATACACTTATGGGCCAACGTTCATAGTAGTGAGGTTAAAGATACTTCAAGCCAGGTTGGCTACATAAATTCATGTGATTGCAGATGTTTAAAGCCACATTAACCAAATATAGTTGTGTGGTTAAGGATAACTAGAGCCAAATTAGCTCAATCTCATACATGGATAGTATCTCAGTTAAACAGTTCCAACACTACTCAGACAGTACTGGCATTAGCCCATATGTAGCCACAAGATGGGGCCATGGATACTCATCTGCGCCACTGTGTACCACCGATCGCCATGTCCAAAACACGCCTCAACGCGTTTCGCCTCTGCAGGCTCATCAGGAGGCCAGATAAACCGATAAATTGTGTATCATCAGATTGTGGATAGCTGAATGCCCTATGTCGCTCAACTCACATTTATAACTACCGCCGGAATCAGACACGTGAAGAATCTCCTTACCACTTCCTGTCGCGTCTAGTGGTTTGCTCTGCGCATGTCCGCACACCCTCTGCGCAGAAAGAACGGCAAAGTACTGCTTACGCGCATGAAGCCGCTGGAGCAATAATGCGCATGTCTCCGGAGTGGACAATCACGTATCTCCACAGCGCATGCTCCGGGAGGCCAGTGTGTGTATTACCGGAATATCAGCTATGCCGCTCAAAGATCTTACATTCCAGCGCATGCCCAAAGAGCCGGCATTCCTTTGTCACCACTACGCATGCTCCACAATACCTATCACCGCTACTTCTTGTAGCCTCTAGTGGATTACACTATGCCCGCATCCCACATGCGCAGAACAAGCCCCCATATCCTTTTACTGCGCATCAAGCCACAAGGGCATTAATGCGCATGTATACGAAATTAACTTTCACATTATACCCCTGCGCTTGCATTTACGGAGACTCAGAGCGTGTGTTACCAAGATGATATCTGTGTAGTTCATAGATACTACATTCCAGCACATACCCAGTGAACTGATATCGGCAGATAGTATAAAACAGAATAATATGTCAACAGATAGTTACATGGGAATCCATGTGGGACCTCCACCAGGAGAGTCCCCATCGTGGCTATGGTACAGACCTGCCCTTTTTTTTGACCCCTCTATCATAATTCATCTTGGCTTAGACATGCATACAAACCAAACCAACATACAATACATCATTTTAGCAGAAAATTCATCAGAAATAACTCAAATATATAGGGAGACTACAGAAAACACGCATAGGATAATTGCTCATTAATCCCATTGGGTGCTAGGGACTCCATCCTAAAGACCCATTCGCACTCCCTTCTGAGGATCATTTTGTCGAGGTTACCGCCTCGTGGGTTCAACCTTACTACTTCTATGACGGCAAATCTTACTTTTGTAGGATCCTCTCTATGGTACGTGTGCATATGTTTAGCAAGTGGGGTATCTCTGTTGTTCCGAATATCACCCATATTGGTTTTAGGTGGTTCTGTCTGCCTTGTTTTTAATAATAAAATTATACCATTTTAGATTGAGGTTTTTTCATATGATTTTGAAAACTGTTACCTCGTGTCTACTATATCCTCTTTTTGAGATTTGTATTTGAGAGTATTTTCCGTCTTTGGTATGGCCAGCTTTCTGGTAGGACCTGTTAATTCTGATTTATGGCTAGAAGATGCAAACCAGGCTTTTAGCATTGGGGGTGCCCAAGACTGTGGTACTGGCCCTCTAGCACTCAAGAACCTGTTTAATGAGGTGTATGGAGGGTATAAGGAGTATCTTAAGTCTTGGTGGGAAATAAGAGCACTTGAGAACTATTTGAAAAATCGGATAGTCCCAAGAGGCTTAAGGATTAATATTGTTCCCTCACAGAGGATTGCGTCACCTGAATTTATGATAATCTGGCAAAAAGAATCTATAGAATCATCTGTTAGATTCATGCAGGCTCTCCTCACAGAGGAGAGAAAAGTATTTGAAAAAGCAACTGACCAATTGAATAAACTGATAGAACGGGTTCTGAAACATAAAGCCGACCCCGACTTTAACAGGAGGGAAGGACTGCTGCAGACATCAGTAGAAAGATACCAGGCTTTATTAAAAGAGAGGAAACATCTAAATTTCCAAAGGGACCTTAGTGAGTATAGGGAAAGTCAGACTCCCGGTGTACCCGTAGAAAGACAATCGGAAGCATCTTCATCTGACTTAGATATATCCGATACTGAGAGAGCTGAGGTAGCAGGCACCAGCAATAATACACATTTTTTCAGAGGCCAACAGACTAGACAAACATGGCAGGGCGGAAGAGGAAAATCTGGAAGGAAGGGGGGAAGAGGGAAATATCGGTCTGGAGGAGGTCCCCTGACCCCCTTTCTGACACCAAATCCGGCACCTGGCCAAATGTCTGGAGCATCCTCATCATCAGCAGCCTCTTTTTTGGAGCGAGGTGCGAGAACGGGTTATCAGCTAAGAACCAGGTTCAATTAAATAGAGGACAAATCATTAACCTGTCCTCGCACATGCTCTCCAGAGATGAATATAGTGTTTTACAGAGGGGCCTTAACTTTGTCCCGACCAATCATTTTAATTGTTTTGAGTGGGTAAAGGATCTCAACCTTTTCTGCAGAAAACTTAAGTGGAGAAAGTTCTTCAAAAACAATACTCGTGAAGAATGTGGCAGGCTAGGGCTTGATCAGGAAGATATGGAGGGTTTTGAGGCTCTATGTGGCCTACTCCAGGAGAATGAGAGGGTTCCTGATGAAGGGATAGGCCCCTTTACCACACTTAAAAATAAGAGCGAGAGGATGCCACCGCAAAATGATGTGAGTAATATTGATCTATTTGCATCACTAGTTGAAAGGGATCTCAAAAAATTGAGTAAAATGAGTTGGGAAACGGTGGATAATCTTACAGAGAAAGAACGGAGGGCGCTGGAGGGTTTGAAAAAGAATGACCAGATAATTATAAAACCCTCCGACAAAGGGGGTAATCTGGTCATCCTCGATCATCCAGATTATCGCAACATATGTAACTCCATGCTACAGGATAAGACCACATATGAGACACTCACTTTAAACCCACTTGAAACATTCAAGAATATGTTGAAAATGATCCTGGAAGAGGCTCTTGCACATCTACTGATTTCACGAGGTGAATTTGACTTTATGTTGCCTAGGTTTCCTCTGATGGCAACGTTTTACGCACTCCCGAAGGTGCATAAGGGGTGTCATCCCCTGAAAGGACGCCCCATAGTATCAGGGGTTGATTCCCTCACACAGAATTGTGGATTGTATATAGACCAGGTCCTTCGTCCCTTCGTGACATCTATCCCGTCCTACTTGAGGGATACATCCGACCTGTTACTTAAGTTGGAGGGAGTTAATTTGGGTCAGGGTGCGTTCCTGGCATCTATTGACATAGAAGCACTATATAGTAGTATCCCACACCAAGCAGGGATTAAAGGGGTGAGCCACTTCTTACAACAAAGATCGGTTAGATGTAGGGAACATAACATCTTTGTGCTTACTTTACTTGAATATATCCTGACCCATAATGTGTTCACTTTCGATGGGAAGTACTTCCACCAGCTCAGGGGCACAGCGATGGGGTGTCCCTGCGCCCCATCTTATGCAAACTTGTTCCTGGGCTGGTGGGAGGAAACCATCGTCTTTGGAGGGGAGGAGAAATGGTGGCACGAATACCTACCTATATGGTATAGGTATATCGATGACGTTTTTATAGTGTGGACGGGGACCAAAGATGAGTTTACAACCTTCATGGGGATCCTTAATGTGAATAAGGTGGGCCTCAGATTTACGTCGGAGATTAATGAAATGGAATTAGCCTTCCTGGATCTAAAAATTAGAAAAGAGGCACATGGGGGGATTACGACTTGCATTTACAGAAAACCTACGAGCATGAATAATCTGTTACACTGGGAGAGCCATCACCCTATTCCCCTAAAAAGGGGGATACCCAAGGGGCAGTTCCTCAGGCTTAGGAGGAACTGCTCGAGGAGTGATGTCTTCAAAAGTCAAGCAGGAGACATGTTTGACAGGTTTGAAGAAAAGGGGTATCCGAGACCGGTTGTGAATAGGGCTTTTATGGCAGCCAAGAAGGTTGACAGACAGAGTCTGCTACAGAAACAAGTGAAGGTCGAGGAGAGTGATACTATAAGAATCATTGGCACCTTCGATGCACAACATCAGGACATTAGGAGGGTGTTTGCCAGACACTGGGATGTCCTTAAGTTTGACCCCGATTTGACAAACATGATAGGTGAACGCCCCAATATTACCTTCAGGAAGGGCAGATCCATTAGAGATCTGCTTGTACATAGCCAATATCAGCGCCCGAAGGCTGGGGGAACATGGTAAGAAAGGAGATCCTGCGGTTTCTATAAGTGCGGGGATTGTAGTCTCTGTAAGTGGATGAGACCTTGCAAATCTTTTCAGAGCTCCACTACGGGCAAAACTTTCTACCAACGAGACTTCTCCAACTGTAAAACGACAGGGGTTGTCTATGTAGCCTCTTGTCCTTGCCCCAAGGACTATATAGGGAAGACAAAAAGGGAGTTTAGGAGGAGAGTGGGGGAGCATATGGGTGATATTCGGAACAACAGAGATACCCCACTTGCTAAACATATGCACACGTACCATAGAGAGGATCCTACAAAAGTAAGATTTGCCGTCATAGAAGTAGTAAGGTTGAACCCACGAGGCGGTAACCTCGACAAAATGATCCTCAGAAGGGAGTGCGAATGGGTCTTTACGTCCCTAGCACCCAATGGGATTAATGAGCAATTATCCTATGCGTGTTTTCTGTAGTCTCCCTATATATTTGAGTTATTTCTGATGAATTTTCTGCTAAAATGATGTATTGTATGTTGGTTTGGTTTGTATGCATGTCTAAGCCAAGATGAATTATGATAGAGGGGTCAAAAAAAAGGGCAGGTCTGTACCATAGCCACGATGGGGACTCTCCTGGTGGAGGTCCCACATGGATTCCCATGTAACTATCTGTTGACATATTATTCTGTTTTATACTATCTGCCGATATCAGTTCACTGGGTATGTGCTGGAATGTAGTATCTATGAACTACACACATATCATCTTGGTAACACACGCTCTGAGTCTCCGTAAATGCAAGCGCAGGGGTATAATGTGAAAGTTAATTTCGTATACATGCGCATTAATGCCCTTGTGGCTTGATGCGCAGTAAAAGGATATGGGGACTTGTTCTGCGCATGTGGGATGCGGGCATAGTGTAATCCACTAGAGGCTACAAGAAGTAGCGGTGATAGGTATTGTGGAGCATGCGTAGTGGTGACAAAGGAATGCCGGCTCTTTGGGCATGCGCTGGAATGTAAGATCTTTGAGCGGCATAGCTGATATTCCGGTAATACACACACTGGCCTCCCGGAGCATGCGCTGTGGAGATACGTGATTGTCCACTCCGGAGACATGCGCATTATTGCTCCAGCGGCTTCATGCGCGTAAGCAGTACTTTGCCGTTCTTTCTGTGCAGAGGGTGTGCGGAAATGCGCAGAGCAAACCACTAGACGCGACAGGAAGTGGTAAGGAGATTCTTCACGTGTCTGATTCCGGCGGTAGTTATAAATGTGAGTTGAGCGACATAGGGCATTCAGCTATCCACAATCTGATGATACACAATTTATCGGTTTATCTGGCCTCCTGATGAGCCTGCAGAGGGGAAACGCGTTGAGGCGTGTTTTGGACATGGCGATCGGTGGTACACAGTGGCGCAGATGAGTATCCATGGCCCCATCTTGTGGCTACATATGGGCTAATGCCAGTACTGTCTGAGTAGTGTTGGAACTGTTTAACTGAGATACTATCCATGTATGAGATTGAGCTAATTTGGCTCTAGTTATCCTTAACCACACAACTATATTTGGTTAATGTGGCTTTAAACATCTGCAATCACATGAATTTATGTAGCCAACCTGGCTTGAAGTATCTGTAACCTCACTACTATGAACGTTGGCCCATAAGTGTATATATATATAGACCTAGACGATCGGGCTGATCTGTCTGTTTAAGTGTATTTACACTATGTATAGGAGTTTTGGGCTACTGTAAACTAAGTATACCATCGAGACATTTATATCGCCATATATGTTTGTGTACATATAGCGTTCTCACTGGTGGGAATTAGGCCATCCCTACAACAGTATCTTTCTGTATAGTGTTAGAGGACCCTTTAGCGTGTGAGTAGTGGTTTACACTAGAGGCTGTAGGGTTTTGCAGGGCCCCTAGGGTCAGCCATCGTAGAGCGGGGGCGCCACTACGCTCCCCCTAGGGTGCCTACCTCCGCAGCCAGGTAGGGGTATAACCAGTGGCTTGAGTAGGGTTATCTAGGCCTTCCCACCATTTTTAGTCGTTTGGTGCACACTTTTTCACGTTTTTTGGTTTTTGTGTTTGGTTTTAGGTGGTTCTGTCTGCCTTGTTTTTAATAATAAAATTATACCATTTTAGATTGAGGTTTTTTCATATGATTTTGAAAACTGTTACCTCGTGTCTACTATATCCTCTTTTTGAGATTTGTATTTGTGTGTCTATATGTAAAATCATTCTTAAAACCCATCCTGCGTGATAATATAGGTGAATATAATGAAAATGTAGAGTCCCTGTGGGTGGAGATAAGGGGAGGGGGAAAAAATAATAAATTACTGATAGGGGTTTGTTATAAATCTCCAAAAATAATGGAATCAACAGAGAATATCCTCGTAAAGCAAATAGATGAAGCTGCGACTCAAGGAGAAGTCATTATTATGGGGGACTTCAACTACCCTGAAATAGATTGGGGAACAGAAACCTGCAGTTCCAGCAAAGGTAATCGGTTTTTGACAACTATGAGAGACAATTACCTTTCACAACTGGTTCAGGACCCAACAAGAAGGGGGTCATTGCTAGACCTAATATTAACCAACAGGCCAGACCGTATATCAAATATAAGGGTTGGGGGTAACTTGGGGAATAGTGATCACAAAATAATAAGTTTTCATGTATCCTTTAATAAGATGTGTAATAGAGGGGTTACAAGGACACTAAACTTCAGGAGAGCAAATTTCCAACGGATGAGAGAGGATCTTGGTGCAATTAACTGGGACGATATCCTGAGACATAAAAATACACAAAGAAAATGGGAGATGTTTATTAGCATCCTGGATAGGACCTGTGCACAGTATATACTGTGTGGGAATAAACATACTAGAAATAGGAGGAAACCAATATGGCTAAATAAAGCTGTAAGGGGCGCAATAAGTGACAAAAAGAAAGCATTTAGAGAATTAAAGGAAGTAGGTAGTGATGAGGCATTAAATAAATACAGAAAATTAAACAAATTCTGTAAAAAGCAAATCAAGGCAGCAAAGATTGAGACAGAGAGACTCAATGCCAGAGAGAGTAAAAATAATCCCAAAATATACTTTAACTACGTAAATAGTAAGAAACTAAAAAATGAAAGTGTTGGCCCCCTTAAAAATATTCTGGGTGAAATGGTGGATGAGGAAAAAAAACAATATGCGAAATGACTTTTTTTCATCAGTATTTACACAAGAAAATTCCATGGCAGACAATATGATCAGTGATAACAAAAATTCCCCATTAAATGGCACCTGCTTAACCCAGCAGGAAGTATGGCGGCGTCTAAAAATCACTAAAATTGACAAATCTCCGGGCCCGGATGGGATACACCCCCGAGTACTGCAGGAATTAAGTACAGTCATTGATAGACCATTATTTTTAACCTTAAAAAACTCCTTTAAAGACTCCATAATAACAGGGTCTATACCACAGGACTGGCGTATAGCAAATGTGGTGCCAATATTCAAAAAGGGGACAAAAACTGAACTCGGAAATTATAGGCCAGTAAGCTTAACCTCTACTGTGGGTAAAATCCTGGAGGGCATTCTAAAGGATGCTATGCTGGAGTATCTGAAGAGGAATAACCTCATGACCCAATATCAGCATGGGTTTACGAGGGACCGTTCCTGTCAGACTAATCTGATCAATTTCTATGAAGAGGTAAGTTCCGGACTGGACCAAGGGCACTCAGTGGACGTAGTGTATATGGACTTTTCAAAAGCTTCTGATACGGTGCCACACAAAAGGTTGATGCATAAAATGAGAATAATGGGGATAGGGGAAAATATGTGTAAGTGGGTTAAGAGCTGGCTCAGGGATAGGAAACAAAGGGTGGTTATTAGTGGAGCACACTCGGACTGCGTCGTGGTTAGCAGTGGGGTACCACAGGGGTCAGTATTGGGCCCTCTTCTTTTTAACATATTTATTAATGACCTTGTAGGGGGCATAGAGAGCATAATTTCAATATTTGCAGATGACAATAAACTCTGCAGGGTAATCAATACAGGGGAGGACAATTTTATATTAAAGGATGATTTATGGCAAACTAGAAGCTTGGGCTGATAAATGGCAAATGATCTTTAATGGGGATAAATGTAAGGTCACTCACTTAGGTAGAACTAATAAGATGTATATCTATGTGCTTAATTCTAAAACTCTGGGCAAAACCATCGATGAAAAAGATCTTGGACTATGGGTGGATGACAAACTCACATTTAGTGGCCAGTTTCAGTCAGCTGCTACAAAGGCAAATAATATAATGGGATGCATTAAAAGAGGCATAGATGCTCATGAGGAGAACATAATTTTACCTCTATACAAGTCACTAGTTCGACCACACTTAGAATACTGTGTACAGTTCTGGTCTCCGGTGTATAAGAAAGATATAGCTGAACTAGAGCGGGTGCAGAGTAGAGTGACCAAGTTTATTAGAGGACTGGGGGGCCTGCAATACCAAGATAGATTATTACACTTGGGGCTATTTAGTTTGGAAAAATGAAGGCTAAGAGATGATCTTATTTTAATGTATAAATATATGAGGGGACCGTACAAAGACCTTTCTGATGATCATTTTAATCATAGACCTGAGACAGGAACAAGGGGGCATCCTCTACGTCTGGAGGAAAGAAGGTTGAAGCATAATAACAGACACGGATTCTTTACTGTAAGAGCAGTGTGACTATGGAACTCTCTGCCGTATGATGCTGTAATGAGTGATTCATTACTTAGATTTAAGAGGGGACTGGATGCCTTTCTTGAAAAGTATAATGTATATAATAGATTCCTTGATAGGGTGTTGATCCAGGTAACTAGTCTCATTGCCGTATGTGGAGTCGGGAAGGAATTTTTTTCCCCAATGTGGAGCTTACTCTTTGCCACGTGGGTTTTTTTGCCTTCCTCTGGATCAACATGTTAGGGCATGTTAGGTCAGGCTATGGGTTGAACTAGATGGACTTAAAGTCTTCCTTCAACTTTAATAACTATGTTACTATGTTACTATGTAGAATACCACTGTATTACTGCATATAGCAAAATTAATAGTCTCCTTTGAAATCCGACCACAGGCTGGGTTTCAAAGGAGCTCTGTTGGACGGCACGGAGGTCTTCAAAAGACTACTGGCTGTTGTAGCAACACATCAGGCTCCGCAATTGCATCATGGGTGTACCAATGACCACATATAATGACACACCCCCATGCCGGTGTGCTGATATTGCTGCTATCAGAGTTTGACAATGGCATTTAACAGGTTTACAGTCATGGCCATAACACTGCTCCACCACAGCTGTTAGAGGCAAATCTTGGCTATTTGTTACAGCCATTATCTGTTGAATATGGGTCCATACAACCACTACCGATTTGCATTGTACATATATGGCAGATGCCAATACGGGGTCAACTTTGCTTTGTAGCTGCAGTGCAATGAATGTTCATTTAGACAATAAATGTTCTTTGGCGCTTGTTACATTTGTAGTATTAATCTACCATGTACAGTGAGGGAAATAAGTATTTGATCCCTTGCTGATTTTGTAAGTTTGACCACTGACAAAGACATGAACAGTCAATAATTTTAAGGGGTGGTTAATTTTAACATTGAGAGATAGAATATCAAAATTAAAATCCAGATAATCACATTGTATAAATTATATTAATGTATTTGCATTTTGCAGTGAGAAATAAGTATTTGATCCCCTACCAACCATTAAGATAAGATTTCTGGCTCCTACAGACCAGTTAGATGTTCCTAATCAACTCGTTACCTGCATTAAAGACCGCTGTCTTACATAGTCACTTTCATAAAAGACTCCTGTTCACAGACTCAATTAATCAGTCAGACTCTAACCTCTACAACATGGGACAGATCAAAGAGCTTTATAAGGATGTCAGGGACAAGATCAAAGACCTGCAGACAGCTGAAATGGGCTACAAAACCATAAGTAAGATGCTGGGTGAGGGGGACAACTGTTTGTGCAATAGTAAGAAAATGGAAGAAATATAAAATGACTGTCAATCGACATTGATCTGGGGCACCATGAAAAAATTCACCTCGTGGGCTATCCTTAATCATGAGGAAGGTGACAGATCAGCCTAAAACTACACGGGGGAACTTGTTAATGATCTCAAGGCAGCTGGGATCACAGTCAGCAAGGAAACCATTTGTAACACATTACGCCATAAAGGTTTAAAATCCTGAAGAGCCCGCAAGGTCCCCCTGTTCAATAAGGCACATATGCAGGCCCATTTGAAGTTTCCCAATGAACACCTGGATGATTCTGTCTGTGATTGGGAGAATGTGCTGTGGTCAGATGAGACAAAAATTGAGGTATTTGACATTAACTCAACTCGCCGTGTTTGGAGGAAGAGAAATGCTGCCTATGACCCAAAGTACACCATCGCCACTGTCAAGCATGGAGGTGAAAACATTATGTTTTGGGGTTGTTTCTCTGCTGAAGGAACAAGACTACTTCACCGCATCAATGGGAGAATGGATGGAGTCATGTACTGTATAATCCTGAGCGATAACCTCCTTCCCTCCGCCAGGACATTAAAAATGGGTTGTGTCTGGGTCTTCCAGCAAGACAATGACCCAAAGCATACAGCCAAGGCAACAAAGGAGGTGCTCAAACAGAGGCACATTAAGATCATGGTGATGCCTAGCCAGTCTCCAGACCTTAATAACTTAGAAAACTTATGGAGGGATTTGAAGCTCCGACTTGCCAAGAGACAGCCTCAAAATCTTAATGATTTAGAGATGATCTGCAAAGAGGAGTGGACCAAAATTCCTCCTGACACATACGCTCACCTCATCATCAACTACAAAAAACATCAGGCTGTTGTGCTTGCCAACAAGGCTTTTTGCCACAAAGTATTAAGTCTTGTTTGCCAGAGGGATCAAATATTTATTTATCACAGCAAAATGCAACTAAATTTATATAATTTATACAATGTGATTTTCTGGATTTTATTTTTGATATTCTATCTTTCAATGTTAAAATTTACATACCCTTAAAATTATAGACTGTTCATGTCTTTGTCAGTGGGCAAACTTACAAAATCAACAAGGAATCAAATACTTATCCCCCCCCTGTAATTATTGCAGTGATCGGCTAGGATAACAAGAGCTACTTTTATTTGCAGATGCAGTATCTAATGTACTATTTTTGAGTTATTTTGGATCAGTGTTCTCTTGGCCAGGAACAGCAGGACATAGTTCATTGATATATTGGAAGGTACACAAAAAGGTGTCAGGAGACCAAGAAGCTGCAGATAAATTCACAATAAAATTCTCATGTGACTCATATTTTAGCATAAATTCCACCAGTTACCAAAGCCCATGCAATCCAGGTTACTGCCACTTGAGGCTACCATTTGTGGTTTCCAGAAGTCCTTTCAAGTACTGTGCAATACTTCTATAACGCTATCGCTTTTAGCTGCTCATGCCAGATGATTAGAAAAGAATTGACTGTTTGTCTAACATACAGAATGAAAGCTTTTCCCATCCCCCATGTATTTCGCCTGATACAGCTGAATATTTTATATGCTAATGTAAATTCTATTTTTGTTCCCGTTGGGATTTTAAGTGATTGTAATTGTTGCTCTTCAAAAGCCAAACAGATGATGATTGCTGCTTCATGAATATACCAAAAGAAACCCAGCGTTGATTAAACCTGCTCATCCACTTCATAATTATCTCTATTTTGTCTTGCTAAGGAGGAGAGAGATGGCAAATACTCTTCATTGAAAGCTACTTCAGTTATTTAAACAAGTTTTACATAGAGGAAACAGGAGATGTTAAAAAAAGGATAAATCAATTCAGCCCCTCATTGGGACAATAAAGTACCAATTTTTGAAAGGACAATGAGCTGAGCATCTACCATGAAAAATATATAGGTCAAAACATATTTCCTGTGTGGTTTTTTTTTCTATCAAGGTCTACTCTGGTCATACAGTATGGTACAAATATTATCTTAGTATTTTCTTTGTTTACCTTTTATATTTATGTGCTGTTAGCATATAAAAAATTCAAAACAAGATGACGTATTACTTTTAATGAAAAAAAAACATACTTTCCACTTCCAACATGGTTAGTACTAAATCAAGGACTTGGTTCCCTATTCCCTCTTCAGTTAATAGTGATTACATAATAGTGCACATACCAGACTAACATATGTAGGTTCACCATTTTTTTTAATGTGCCATCCACTCATTCGCTATAGTAGCTGGCATATTTTTCCCTTCAAAGTAAACATTGATTCTATCATTTTCCAATTGCTTTCCACCTCCTAACAAATTTAAACATGCCCTCTACCTCTATATCCTGTAGAACAAATAGCTCTGAAAGAACTGAAAGATATGGAGGGACTGGTCATAAAACCTTTGGATAAAGGGAATATTGTCTTAGTAGGGGCAGCACGGTGATTCAGTGGTTAGCACTGCAGCCTTGCAGCGCTGGAGTCCTGGGTTCAAATCCCACCAAGGACAACATCTGCAGGGAGTTTGTATATTCTCTCCATGTTTGCGTGGTTTCCTCCAGGTACTCCAGTTTTCTCCCACATTCCAAAGACATACTGATAGGGAATTTAGATTGTGAGCCCCATCAGGGACAGCGATGATAATGTGTGCAAACTGTACTGCACTGCGGAATATGTTAGCGCTATATAATAATAAAGATTATAGTAGATATATAAGATTAGGTCAAAATGGCCAAGAAATTACTGACAAAAATACCTATGAGATTCTGAGAACTTATCCTACACAGAGGTGCAGAGTGGAAAATACTTTTGAGGATAGCAAAAGAAAATAATTTGATCACAGATGATGAATGTAAGGTCTTATACAACACATATCAGACAATTCCCATATTTTATGAATAGCCAAAGGTACAAGGTAGACCAATAGTTTCAAGAAATTAATGTTTAACACATCAATCTGCTTCTAACACTATTTATCTTTGTCCTACCATCATTTATTAAAGATATCAAGAATATGGTTATGAAACTACAAGATACCACTGTTTCTGCCACTATGATTCTTGCTAGGCACAATGTCAATGCCTTATACAGCAAAACTTTATGATCTGAGAATCAGTGCAGTGAAACATTTTTAAATCCCCCACAACCTGAGGACCTACTTTTGCAAATTTACTTTAAGGCTGGGGTCACACTTGGCGTAAGACAATACGCCACGTATTATACGTCCGTACTACGGCCGTAATACGGAGAAATGTTCACAAAATATTGATCCGTAGTCAGGGTCTGTCAGCGTATTTTGCGCATGGCATCCTCCGTATGTAATCCGTATGGCATCCGTACTGCGAGATTTTCGCGCAGGCTTGCAAAACCGACATCTAATGGATTTATGTGCTCAAATGTTCAGGAAAACATATATACAGTATATATATATATATATATATGTCATTGAGACACATATATATATATTCTGTATTTAGATTTCATTCAGCGCGATATCTGTGATAAGCCGGTAATTCAATTGCCGGCTTTTCATTTCTCCTGCACAAACCCGACAGGATATGAGACATGGTTTACATATAGTAAACTATCTCATATCCCCTTTTTTTTTGCATATTCCACACTACTAATGTTAGTAGTGTGTATGTGCAAAATTTCAGCGCTGTAGCTGCTAAAATAAAGGGTTAAATGGCGGAAAAAACTGGCGTGGGCTCCCGCGCAATTTTCTCCGCCAGAATGGTAAAGCCAGTGACTGAGGGCAGATATTAATAGCCAGGAGAGGGTCCATGGTTATTGCCCCCCCCCCGTGGCTAAAAACATCTGCCCCCAGCCACCCCAGAAAAGGCACATCTGGAAGATGCGCCTATTCTGGCACTTGGCCACTCTCTTCCCACTCCCTGTAGCGGTGGGATATGGGGTAATGAAGGGTTAATGCCACCTTGCTATTGTAAGGTGACATTAAGCCAGATTAATAATGGAGAGGCGTCAATTATGACACCTATCCATTATTAATCCAATTGTATGAAAGGGTTAAAAAACACACACACACATGATTAAAAAGGATTTTAATTAAATAAACACAGCGGTTGTTTTAATAATTTATTGCTCTCTCAATCCATTTCCAGGCCCTCGCTTGGCAAAACAATAAACACACAAGATACATACCTTCTGGTGAACCGTCTCGTCCCACGAGGTAATCCATCTGAAGGGGTTAACTAATATTACAGGCAGGAGCCCTGCTAATGCAGCTGTGCTTCGTGCTTGTAATTCCCCGGCGAATGAATGAAATGTAGGTCATTGACCTACATTTCCTTCAGTCGCGGTGATGCGCCCCCTGGCGGATGTCCTCATATGACCTGGAGCGTGGGAAAAAGTTCCCAGGCTGCAGTTCATGAGAACATCCAGCAGGGGCGCATCACCGCGACTCAATGTAAGTACAGATCCAGCTTTCCTTTCAGCACCCGGGGGATTACAGGCACGAGCGAGTGGTTTATCGCAGCTCGTGCCTGTAATATTAGTTAACCCCTTCAGATGGATTACTTCGTGGGACGAGATGGTTCACCAGAAGGTATGTATCTTGTGTGTTTATTGTTTTGCCAAGCGAGGGCCTGGAAATGGATTGAGAGAGCAATAAATTATTAAAACAACCGCTGTGTTTATTTAATTAAAATCCTTTTTAATCATGTGTGTGTGTGTTTTTTAACCCTTTCAAACAATTGGATTAATAATGGATAGGTGTCATAATTGACGCCTCTCCATTATTAATCTGGCTTAATGTCACCTTACAATAGCAAGGTGGCATTAACCCTTCATTACCCCATATCCCACCGCTACAGGGAGTGGGAAGAGAGTGGCCAAGTGCCAGAATAGGCGCATCTTCCAGATGTGCCTTTTCTGGGGTGGCTGGGGGCAGATGTTTTTAGCCACGGGGGGGCCAATAACCATGGACCCTCTCCTGGCTATTAATATCTGCCCTCAGTCACTGGCTTTACCGCTCTGGCGGAGAAAATTGCGCGGGAGCCCACGCCAATTTTTTCCGCCATTTAACCCTTTATTTCAGCAGCTACAGCGCTGAAATTTTGCACATACACACTACTAACATTAGTAGTGTGGAATATGCAAAAAAAAGGGGGATATGAGATCGTTTACTGTATGAAAACCATGTCTCATATCCTGTCGGGTTTGTGCAGGAGAAATTAAAAGCCGGCAATTGAATTACCGACTTTTCACTAACACCGCTGCGTATTTCTCGCAAGTCACACTGCAGGTCCGTGTGGAATCCGTATTTTTCTCGCCCCCATAGACTTTCATTGGCGATTTTTTTGCGCAATACGGTGACAAACGCAGCATGCTGCGATTTTGTACGCCCGTAGAAAGCCGTATATTACGGATCCGTAATATACGGCTGATAGGAGCAGCCCCATTGAGAATAATTGTGCCGTATGTTATGCGAGTTTTACGGATGTAGTTTCTGCGCTCTTACGTCCGTAAAACACACATGTGTGACCCCGGCCTTAGGGTTTTGGAAGGATACATGTGTTTTATTTTGTGAAGATCTATTATTTTTCACCAGTCATATTTTTTGGGGGGATAAGCTTATTGAAGATTTTTAGAGCCTGTTTTAGGGGAATACATAATTATTTTCACTTTTTTTACACATTTAATTTTGATTATAATCTTGAATAACATAGGGCACAGATAGATTAACTTGGACTTGACAATCTCTATTGACAGTGGCAACCTACAGACATATTTATAGTTAGTCAACTGTGACAATTAGCCTTTTTTGGACAGCTAGCATTCCCTACTCTTCAAGTGGAAATATCACTAGGCCAATTTCTTAAAGGGAACCCACCATGGGATTCATGATGCCCAAACAACAGGCAACATGAATCACAGCCTGGTTGCAAAATTGCCAAGTATATTTTTTTCTGAAAATCTCTGGCATTTTAGAGAAAATATATTTAGAGGATTCAGCCAGGAACATAATGAGAGACGAGACTTATCTGATGCAGCCCCCGGCGTACATCTCCATCACTGATTGAGGAAACTTCACACTAGACCTTGGAAATCAAGGTCACAGAGTCTGGAGGAAGAGTAGAGAGACAGACAGACAATCCAAGGTGCTAGAGGTATAGTGTGAAGTTTCCACAATCAGTGTTGGTTTGGGGAGCTATGTCATCTGCTTGTATAGGTATAATGTGTTTTATCAAGACCAAAGTCAGTGCAGCCTTCTACCAGGAAATTTTAGACCACTTCATGGTTACCTCTGCCGTCAAGCTTTCTGGAGATGGAAATTTCATTCTCCAGCAGGACTTGGCATCTGTCCACACTGCTAAAAGTACCAATTCCTGGTTTAAATGCAACAGTATCACTGTGCTTGATTGGCCAGCAAGCTCGTCTGACTTTAACCACAGAGAGAATCTATGGGGTATTGTAATGAGGAAGAATAGAGACACCAGACCCCACAATGCAGACGAGCTGAAGGCTGATATCAAAGCAACCTGGGCTTCCATAACACCTCAGCAGTGCCACAGGCTGATTGCCATCATGCCGAGCCACATTGATGCAGTAATTGGTGCCAAAGGAGCCCCGACCAAGTATTGAGTGCATTTACTGAATATACTGTACATTTCAGTAGGCCAATATTTCAGATTTCAAAATAATTTTTTTCAAACTGGTGTTATAAAGTATTCTAATTTACTGAGATAATTACTTTTGGGTTTTCATTGGCTGTAAGCCATAATCATCAACATTAACAGAAATAAACAAGTGAAATAGATCACTCTGTTTGTAAGGACGCTACATAAAATGAGTTTCACTTTTTGCATTGAAGAACTGAAATAAATTAACTTTTTGATGATATTCTAATTGTGTGAGATGCACCTGTATATGACACATTTCGTAGACAGTTTGTCTTTTGCAGTAAGCATTACTATATTTAATGAAGAGAATATAGCTATAAGTATTGCCCACTATTTGATCACATTTTACATTTTATACATATTAATTTCTTAAATTGTACGGTAAAATGTACTTACCAGTTTCACAAGAAGATGTAACTTGACTTACTTAACCATTATTTTATTTAATACATAATAATTTTTAATTTTTATTTTTGAATAATTAGATTAAATCTAAACTAGAAACTTTAACCCCTTCACCCCCAAGGGTGGTTTGCACGTTATGGACCGGGCCAATTTTTACAATTCTGACCACTGTCCCTTTATGAGGTTATAACTCTGGAACGCTTCAACGGATCCTGGTGATTCTGACATTGTTTTCTCGTGACATATTGTACTTCATGATAGTGGTAAAATTTCTTTGATATTACCTGCGTTTATTTGTGAAAAAAATGGAAATTTGGCGAAAATTTTGAAACTTTTGCAATTTTCCAAATTTGAATTTTTATGCAATTAAATCACAGTAATATGTCACACAAAATACTTTATAAGTAACATTTCCCACATGTCTACTTTACATCAGCACCATTTTGGAACCAAAATTGTTTTTTGTTAGGGAGTTATAAGGGTTAAAAGTTGACCAGCAATTTCTCATTTTTACAACACCATTTTATTTTAGGGACCACATCTCATTTGAAGTCATTTTGAGGGGTCTATATGATAGAAAATACCCAAGTGTGACACCATTCTAAAAACTGCACCCCTCAAGGTGCTCAAAACCACATTCAAAAAGTTTATTAACCCTTCAGGTGTTTCACAGGAATTTTTGGAATGTTTAAATAAAAATGAACATTTAACTTTTTTTCACACAAAATTTATTCAGCTCCAATTTGTTTTATTTTACCAAGGGTAACAGGAAAAAATGGACCCCAAAAGATGTTATACAATTTGTCCTGAGTACGCCGATACTCCATATGTAGGGGTAAACCACTGTTTGGGCGCATGACAGAGCTCGGAAGCGAAGGAGCGCCATTTGACTTTTCAATGCAAAATTGACTGGAATTGAGATGGGACGCCATGTTGCGTTTGGAGAGCCACTGATGTGCCTAAACATTGAAACCCCCCACAAGTGACACCATTTTGGAAAGTAGACCCCCTAAGGAACTTATCTAGATGTGTGGTGAGCACTTTGACCCACCAAGTGCTTCACAGAAGTTTATAATGCAGAACCGTAAAAATAAAAAATCATATTTTTTCACAAAAATGATCTTTTCGCCCCCAATTTTTTATTTTCCCAAGGGTAAGAGAAGAAATTGGACCCCAAAAGTTGTTGTACAATTTGTCCTGAGTACGCTGATACCCCATATGTGGGGGTATACCACTGTTTGGGCGCATGGGAGAGCTCGGAAGGGAAGGAGCGCCGTTTGACTTTTTACTGCAAAATTGACAGGAATTGAGATGGGACGCCATGTTGCGTTTGGAGAGCCACTGATATGCCTAAACATTGAAACCCCCCACAAGTGACACCATTTTGGAAAGTAGACCCCCTAAGGAACTTATCTAGATGTGTGGTGAGCACTTTGACCCACCAAGTGCTTCACAGAAGTTCATAATGCAGAACCGTAAAAATAAAAAATAATATTTTTTCACAAAAATGATCTTTTTGCCCCCAATTTTTTATTTTCCCAAGGGTAAGAGAAGAAATTGGACCCCAAAAGTTGTTGTACAATTTGTCCTGAGTACGCTGATTCCCCATATGTGGGGGTAAACCACTGTTTGGGCGCATGGGAGAGCTCGGAAGGGAAGGAGCGCCGTTTGACTTTTCACTGCAAAATTGACAGGAATTGAGATGGGACGCCATGTTGCGTTTGGAGAGCCACTGATGTGCCTAAACATTGAAGCCCCCCCACAAGTGACACCATTTTGGAAAGTAGACCCCCTAAGGAACTTATCTAGAGGTGTGGTGAGCACTTTGACCCACCAAGTGCTTCACAGAAGTTTATAATGCAGAGCCGTAAAAATAAAACAAAATTTTTTTCCCACAAAAATTATTTTTTAGCCCCCAGTTTTGTATTTTCCCAAGTGTAACAGGAGAAATTGGACCCCGATAGTTGTTGTCCAATTTGTCTTGAGTACGCTGATACCCCATATGTGGGGGGAACCACAGTTTGGGCGCATGGGAGGGCTCGGAAGGGATGGAGCGCCATTTGGAATGCAGACTTAGATGGAATGGTCTGCAGGCATCACATTGTGTTTGCAGAGCCCCTAATGTACCTAAATAGTAAAACCCCCCAACAAGTGACACCATTTTGGAAAGTAGAACCCCTAAGGAACTCATCTAGATGTGTTGTGAGAGCTTTGAACCCCCAAGTGTTTCACTACAGTTTATAACGCAGAGCCGTGCAAATAAAAAATATTTTTTTTCCACAAAAATTATTTTTTAGCCCCCAGTTTTGTATTTTTCCAAGGGTAACAGGAGAAATTGGACCCTATATATTGTTGTCCAATTCGTCCTGAGTATGCTGATACCTGATATCTGGGGGTGAACCACCGTTTGAGTGCATGGCAGAGCTCGGAAGGGAAGGATCATCATTTGCAATGCAGACTTAGATGGATTGGTCTACAGGCGTCACATTGCGTTTGCAGAGCCCCTAATGTACCTAAACAGTATAAACCCCCCACAAGTGACCCAATATTGGAAACTAGACCCCCCAAGGAACTTATCTAGTTGTTTTGTGAGAACTTTGAACCCCCAAGTGTTTCACTACAGTTTAGAACGCAGAGCCGTGAAGATAAAAAAAATAAAAAATTTCCCCAAAAAATTATTTTTTAGCCCCCAGTTTTGTATTTTCCCAATGGTAACAGGAGAAATTGGACCCCAAAAGTTGTTGTCCAATTTGTCTTGAGTACGCTGATACCCCATATGTGAGGGGGGAACCACCGTTTGGGCGCATGGGAGGGCTCGGAAAGGAAGGAGCGCCATTTGGAACGCAGACTTTGATGGAATGGTCTGCAGGCGTCACATTGCGTTTGCAGAGCCCCTAATGTACCTAAACAGTAGAAACCCCCCACAAGTGACACCATTTTGGAAAGTAGAACCCCTAAGGAACTCATCTAGATGTGTTGTGAGAGCTTTGAACCCCCAAGTGTTTCACTACAGTTTATAACGCAGATCCATGCAAATAAAAAAAAATTTTTTTTCCACAAAAATTATTTTTTAGCCCCTAGTTTTGTATTTTCCCAAGGGTAACAGGAGAAATTGGACCCCAAAAGTTGTTCTCCAATGTGTTCCGAGTATGCTGATACCCCATATGTTGGGGTAAACCCCTGTTTGTTCGCACGGGAGAGCTTGGAAGGGAAGAAGCACTGTTTTACTTTTTCAACGCAGAATTGGCTGGAATTGAAATCGGACGCCATGTCACGTTTGGAGAGCCCCTGATGTGCCTAAACAGTGGAAACCCCCCAATTATAACTGAAACCCTAATCCAAACACACCCCTAACCCTAATCCCAACGGTAACCCTAACCACACCTCTAACCCAGACACACCCCTAACCCTAATCCCAACCCTATTCCCAACCGTAAATGTAATCCAAACCCTAACCCTAACTTTAGCCCCAACTCTAGCCCTAACCCTAACCCTAGCCCTAACCCTAATGGGAAAATGGAAATAAATAAATTTTTTTTTACATTTTTTTAATTTTTCCCTAACTAAGCGGATGATGAAGGGGGGTTTGATTAACTTTTATAGCGGGTTATTTAGCGGATTTTTATGATTGGCAGCCGTCACACACTGAAAGACGCTTTTTATTGCAAAAAATAGTTTTTGCGTTACCACATTTTGAGAGCTATAATTTTTCCATATTTGAGACCACAGAGTCATGTGAGGTCTTGTTTTTTGTGGGACGAGTTGACGTTTTTATTGGTAACATGTTCGGGCATGGGATATTTTTTTGATCGCTTTTTATTCCGATTTTTGTGAGGCAGAATGACCAAAAACCAGCTATTCATGAATTTCTTTTGGGGGAGGCGTTTATACCATTCTGCGTTTGGTAAAATTGATAAAGCAGTTTTATTCTTCGGGTCAGTACGATTACAGCGATACCTCATTTATATAATTTTTTTTTTGTTTTGGCGCTTTTATACGATAAAAGCTATTTTATAGAAAAAATAATTATTTTGGCATCGCTTTATTCTGAGGACTATAACTTTTTTATTTTTTCGCTCATGATGGTGTATGGTGGCTCGTTTTTTGCGGGACAAGATGACGTTTTCAGCGGTACCATGGTTATTTATATCCGTCTTTTTGATCGCGTGTTATTCCACTTTTTGTTTGGCGGTATGAGAATAAAGCGTTGTTTTTTGCCTCGTTTTTTTTTTTTTTTTTCACGGTGTTCACTGAAGGGGTTAACTAGTGATATAGTTTTATAGGTGGGGTCGTTACGGACATGGCGATACTAAATATGTGTACTTTTATTGTTTGATTTTTTTTTAATTTAGATAAAGAAATGTATTTATGGGAATAATATTTTTTTTTAATTTATTTATTTAGGAATTTTTTTTTTATTTTTTTTTTACACATGTGGACATTTTTTTTTTACTTTTTTACTTTGTCCCAGGGGGGGACATTACAGATCGATGATCTGATAGTGTGCACAGCACTCTATCAGATCACTGATCTCACTTACATCGGTGCAGGCTTACCAGCGTCTGCTCTGAGCAGGCGCTCGGTAAGCCACCTCCCTCCCTGCAGGACCCGGATGCCGCGGCCATCTTGGATCCAGGACCTGCGGCGAGGAGGGAGGTAGGAGACCCTCAGAGCAACGCGATCACATCGCATTGCTCCGGGGGTCTCAGGGAAGCCCGCAGGGAGCCCCCTCCCTGCGCGATGCTTCCCTATACCGCCGGCACACCGCGATCATGTTTGATCGCGGTGTGCCAGGGGTTAATGTGCCGGGGGCGGTCCGTGACCGCTCCTGGCACATAGTGCCGGATGTCAGCTGCGATAGTCAGCTGACACCCGGCCGCGATCGGCCGCGCTCCCCCCGTGAGCGCGGCCGATCGCGTATGACGTACTATTCCGTCCTTGGGAAGTAGGGCCCACCCCACATGGACGGAATAGTACGTCCGATGACAGAAAGGGGTTAAAAACCTTTTCCATCAGCCAAAGCTTATTGTAACCTCTTTATCCTGATAATGCTGAAAGGTGAAACATATTGGGAGGGCTATGGGCAATGTTTGCAATTACATGCATAACTGGCCTTCAGCAATGAAAGTGAATTACTATGTTGAATTTTCTTTGACCACTTTGGTACGTAATATTACCGATACACAGTCATTCCCAATGCCTGCACATTGCACAGCCACTGGGGCTCAGAATAATTGGTTGTTATTTGAAGCTAGAAAAGGCCAAGAGAATTTTATGTATTAAATATTATTGAGTGTTATCGCTCTAACAGTCAATCAGTCCCGCATTGTGTTTTTCACTTTTTCTAGCTTTTAAAATTCAATCTTGAGTTCAGGGATATTTTTTACCAATTTGTAAAACTACATCCACACATCTTCATATATTCAACAAAACTAAATGTACCAAAACATTGGCATTTCTAATATCTAAATGATCTAAATAGGTGAAGGCGGTAATTACAGTGGCATGTAAAAGTTTGCGCACTCACGCTCAAAATTACTGTTATTGAGAACAGTTAAGCACATTGAATATGATATAATCTCTGAAAGGCCTAAAATGAAAGAGGACATAGTTCCTTTCTATTTTAGGCAAAAGAATATATATACATTTTTATATTTTACATTTTAAAAGTAGATTTCAAAATTTCAAAAAGGAAAATGGGCCAATATGAAAGTATCACAGCTTGTAAATGCTTTTTGTAGCCAGACAAGAATTTTTCAATTCTTGTTTGAGGGATTTTCACCCATCGTTCCTTGGAAAATCCTTCCAGTTCGGTGAGATTCCTGGATCATCTTGGATGCACCCATATTTTGAGATCTATCTAAAGATTTTCATTGATGTTCAGATCAGGGGACTTTGAGGGCCATTGTAAAACCCTCAGCTTGCACATTTTAAGGTAGTCTAATGTGGATTTTTACATGTGTTTAGGATCATTATCCATTTTTAGAAGCCATCCTCTTTTCAACTTCAGCTTTTTACAGATTGTGTTATGTTTGCATGAAGAATTTGTTAAAATTTCATTGAATCCATTCTTCCCTGTTCCTCGTCCCATTGGCTGCAACACAACCCCAAAGCATGATTAATCCACCTCCATGCTTAATGGTTGGCGAGATGTTCTTTTCTTAAATTCTGTGCTCTTATTTCTCCACATTTACCTTAGAACATTGTGGCCAAAGAATTCTATTTTAACCTCATTGGTCCACAGGAATTGTTTTCAAAATGCATCAGGCTTGTTTAGATGTTCTTTTGCATATTTCTGATGCTGAATTTTCTATGTGAGGATGCAGGAGAGGTTTTCTTCTGAAGATTCTTCCATGAAGGCCATATTTGCGCAGGAGTCTCTGAACAGTAGAGCAATGTACCATAACTCCAGACTCTGCTAAATCTTTATGAAGGTCTTTTGCAGTTAAATGGGGGTTCTGATTTGCCTTTCTAATAGTGATGTGCGAAACTGAACAGTAAAGTTCGAGGTCCATACCTTAGATCTTGTGTCTTTGCACGAACCCCGAGCACGGACTTCTCCAGGAAGTCTGTGCTATTGTCCAGGTTTGGCACCCCAATAGCACCTGAGCCAGCAGCTGTTACTGGCGGTAAAAAAGTTACTGTTAGTCACAAGCATCAGATGAGAGTACTATGCTTATTCTATACGTGCTATCACTGATAGCAATCAAAGCAGGTGGGGCTGATGAGAGTACTTCAGCCGAAACCTGTCCTATAAATAAATAAATAAAAAATGACCTTTCCATTACTAACCACTGGGCTTGATGTCAGCTGTCATAAAACAGCCGACATCAACCGCAAACCTATAACCCCACTTGCCACCCCACCGGGGCAATTGGGAAGAGAGTGGCAAAACACCAGAATTGGCGCATCTAATAGATGCGCCTTCTCTGGGGCAGCGGCAGGCTGCTATTTTTAGGCTGGGTAGGTCCAATATCCATGGCCCCTTCCTTATCTGGGAATACCAGCCCCCAGCTGTCTGGTTTAGCTTGGCTGGGTGTCAAAAATGGGGGGCCCCATGCCATTTTTGTTAACTATTTATTTAAATAATTTGAAAAAATGGCATGGGACCCCTCTATTCTTGCTAACCAGCCATGATAACGCTGACAGCTGAGGGCTGCAGCCCATAGCTGCCAGTTTTGCCTCAAAAATAGAAGAGACCTCTTTTTTATTTATTTATTTATTTATCACATGGGTGCCGGCTGATGAACACTCTCATCAGCCTCACCTGATCTGGCTGCTATCAATGACAGTAGGTGTAGGATGATGAGAGTAGTACTCTCATCAGCCGACTACTGTGACCAGCGGTAACCTTTTACTGCCAGTCACAGCTGAGGGCTCACATGCTGTCATTTGACAGTGTGGGAACTGCAGTGCTCTGACTGGCGATAATGAACTTACCGTCGATCAGAGCCTGTGTTTGCCACGCTGTCACGCAGATGAAATTGTGGCAAACAATGCGTGTATGGGCCCCCCGTGCATCGGAATTGAGTCTGGGTTCGCGTTCGGGTACTATTCTGGTACTCAAACTAAACTTTTTTAACCATCTGCTGAACCTGCCAGATAATCCATGGATTCACCTGTCACTACTTTCTAGCAATCCTACAAGCAGCTTTCACAGAAATTTTGCTTGGTCAAGACCTTATCTTGACCTCCACTGTTTCTGTTATCTGTCATTTCTTACTTACATTTCCAATTGAGGAAAGGGCAACTTAAAAACGCTTTGTTATCTTCAAATAGCCTTCTCCTGCTTTGTGGCCTCCACCATTTTCATTTTCAGAGTGCTAGGCAGCTGCTTAGAAGAACTCATGGCTGTTGTTTTTTGGTACATGGTGTGAGCCAGTGACCCCTGTTACAGCTAGGGGGCGCTGTTTGTGCTCCCAGAATGCACCCAGAGGCGTATGAAGGCCATAGGTGTGCATGGCAGTCGCCAATGTACCTGTGATTGCAATGTGAGGTAGTGACTCGTGTCACAGGTAGGGGTCGCTGTGTGTTCTCCCCAGATTGTGCAAGCAGACGGAGGAAGTCCATAGGTGTGCATGGGAGACACAGATTTCCAGTCCGGGTTTTCCATGTGGCTGAAGGCCACAGGTTTGTGTTATGATCCGGTGACCTTGGAGCCGCATGAGACTTTCTCAGGAGTAGGTGGAACCTGTACTGACCGCAAACCCTAAACTGTCACCGCAACTAGAAGTAGCCGTGGGGTGTACCTAACACATCCTAGACACCTCGACACAGCCGGAGGACTAAATACCCCTATAGATGGAAATGGGAATTCTATCTTGCCTCAGAGCAGAACCCCAAAGGATAGGCAGCCCCCCACAAATATTGACTGTGAGTATTAGAGGAGAGACACACACAGGCAGAAATCAGGATTTAGCAAAAGAGGCCACGCTAGCTAAATAGGAAAGGATAGGACAGAATACTAAGCGGTCAGTATTAAAACCCTAAAAATAGGGGGCGTGTCCTGGCCATGAGGAAGGAAGACTGCTAATTCCCTGAGCTCCTGCTTCCCCGGCCGAATAAAGCCCTGCAACAGCCCAGAAACTGACTTTACCAGAGCCTATGCCTGCTAAACGGAAGCCTGCATGCCCCACCACCCCTTCTGGACCCCCTGTGGAGTTCTCTGCAAGTATATCTCGCTTTTTAAGAAGCTCTGGGAAGGGGCCTTGGAGCTGCACTGTTCCTAAGATGGCTGATCCCTCCCCCAAGCCCTGCAGCACTACACATGAGGCAAAAAACAAACAGAGAGAGAAGGAGACACCTCAGGCCTGCACGGAGGTTTCCAGAGCATCTGTCACCAGACTGTTTACTCAGGAGAGGCCCCTGGAGGCCCCCCTGCAGGGGGTCTCAGATGAAGGTACCGCAGGGGAGAGGGAGGATGGTGGGGGCTCGGATCATGAGACTGTACAAACAGAGGGAGAAGTGGTGAGGTCCTGGACACAGAGAGCAGAGCTCTACCCCTCCCAAACTGAGTGGCCTGTGCTGCAGGAGACTCAGCTGCCTCCTAGCCTGTCTCCTCAGCCACTTACACCTGCAGAGGGGGTGCTTCAACAACTCTCTATTCAGAAACCGGGCTGTGGAGCAGGTTATCTCCCCCCTCTACTAAACCACCCCACAGAAGCCACAGGGGGTGAGAGACGAGTGGAGCCGACCATCACTGGAGGCCCCAGTGGTTCCCCTATTTTACCAAATATGCGGCCACAAGATAGCCCTGACCCAGACATGTCGGAAGCTTTTAAGGCCCGTATTAGCAACGTCCCAACTAAAGAGGAACTTGAGGGCTTTATCTCCAGGGTGGAGAACTCCTTTAAAGCTGAAACAATGGCCCTGAGAGGGGACGTCTCAGCTCTAGCGGGCAGAGTCACACTTACTGACACTACTGTGAAAAATCTCTCCAGCAAGATTCTAGCCCTTGAGGATAAACTGTCAGCCCAGACGTCCACCTTTGAGAGCTTTCTAGACCATATGGAGGACTTGGAGAATCGGGAGAGAAGGCAAAATCTAAGAGTGAGGGGTCTACCGGAATCAGTCCAAGCCAGTGACCTAACTGCGACTCTTCAAGCTTTGTTCAATTCCGTTAGGAACACTGCCCCGGAGGTGGGTATTGAATTTGACAGAGCTCATAGGTCGCTGGGCCCTCTCCCCGAGGATGGAGGTCTGCCTAGAGACGTGATTTGTCGTTTTCATAGGTACCAAGTGAAGGAAGAAATCCTCAACTGTTCCAGAAAGACCCAGGAGATCCGATTCCAAGATTACCAATTACAGTTCCTCTCGGATCTGTCACGGAGAACCCTCCAAAAGAGGAGAGCTCTGCGACCTCTACTTAACCTCCTTCGCCAGAGCCAGATCCCCTATTCTTGGGGATATCCGTTCCGCCTTCAGGTTCGGCGGGGAACCCAGATGGTGTCCTTATCTCACCCCAGGGAGTATCGTTCATTTCTCTCCCTTCTGAACCTCGAGGATCTGGGCTTACAATTCCCTGACTGGCCTTATCCCGTTGGTCAGGATATGGGCCCTATGCCACAGCGCCGAAAGAGGGCGCGTCGCAACCGTGGAAGAGGCCGCACTAGATCTCGTGGTAGAGGACAGAACTGTAATGATGTATCTGAAGACGGCTGATATGCAAGCGTCCAGTATTTTTGGTTCAGTCGGTTGTAGACCTTTAGGTCTTTGGTCTAGCTTCAGGCAGTAATGGCCGTGTTGATGATATATGCTTTGCTCTTTTCCCTTGGTCATTTTCCCTTCCCTCTCCACTATTCCATTCTCTTCCTTTCCCCTTCTATTCTTCCCCCTCCCTCTCCTCTCCTTTGATTACCCCTCCCCCCCCCTTTTTTTCTTCTCCCTTTCCCTCCCCCTCTGGTGGTTCGGTTGGTTGTACTGGGTAATTTTGTGTATTTTCTTTGTCTCAGGGTAGTTCGCCGGGGAACATAGTGTGTTATACAGATATATTGTTTATCGAATCCGTCGGTATACGACTTATTTTGTTATATATTGTTTTGACTTTCTTCCTTTCTTCAGTGGAAAGGACACGACTCGTTACGGGGTTATACGGTTGGTCCAAACCGTGATATTCGTAAAACGACTATACCCCATATCTTCAGTAAGATCTTTTTTTTCTAATTTGCTGCGTCTTGTTTTCTGCTCTATTCTCTCAGGTGTCAGGATAACCCCTTTTTGGGGCCTAACGGTTGGGTACTCGACGTTCTATTGAAAAATGGGTTCCTTAAAATTTGGGTCCCTAAATGTACGGGGTTTCAATACTCCCCAAAAACGAAGCCACGTACTTTCAGATATGCACAAGCTAGGGGTTCAGATACTCTTTCTTCAAGAAACTCATTTTAGAACTGACCGGATACCAGTTATCGGGGGTAGACTTTATGATAGATGGTCCCATAGTTCCAACCCCGAATCGAGGACAAAAGGTGTCTCAATAGCCTTTTGTAAGAATTTAAATATCATATTGATAGACATGGTCATAGATGAAGGGGGACGCTATATTTTTATGAAAGTTAAAGTTGCTGAACGGATCCTGACCCTTGTTAACTGGTATCTCCCGAACCGGGAACAGCCTAAGGTCTGCAGGTCTCTATTGTTGAAACTGTCTTCATTTGCGGAGGGCCAGGTTGTGATAGGTGGAGATTTTAACTTTGTCTTTGATCCCAAACTAGATACCTCCTCTGGTCGGGGGGCGGTCCCATCGAAAAAGGTGAGAGCCCTACAAAAATTCTTACTTAAACTACATCTGATAGATGTCTGGAGAATCCTCAATCCTAGAGGTAAGGATTATACTTTCTATTCTACTCCACATAACTCCTACAGCAGAATTGACCTTTTTCTGGTCAGCAGGGGGGTCTTATCTTGGAGGCCTGATGCCAGGATTGGTAATATGGTTCAGTCGGATCATTGCCCTATTTTTTTATCCTTGGAGATACCTGGGCTGGCTATGAAAAAATTCTCATGGAAATTGAATGGCAACCTTTTACGAGACGCAACCTGTTTGAGTGATTTGAAATCTGACATTGCAGCGTTTGCCCATACTCATGCGACAGATCCCACACCCCAGGCAATTAAATGGGAAGCACTGAAGTGCGTCATGAGAGGCACCCTAATCAAACATGGGGCTAGAATCAAAAAACTTCAGACTGAGGAAATAGACGCTTTGTTGTCACAAATTCAGACCCTGGAAAGCAGGCATAAGAATTCGAGGTCCTCTGAGACTTTGGTCGAGCTCACTACAAAAAGGCTTGAACTTAAAGGCCTGCTGGATAGACGGTTTATGGGTGACAAGGAAAGAACTAAAGGGTTTTTCTACAAAAGAGCTAATGTTTGTGGGCGCCCTCTAGCACGACTGCTTCATCCCAGATCGGGTCCCACCCTTATCTCATCACTCAAAAATGATAAGGGCCAACTGGTCCATAGTAATGAGGAGATCCTAGAGGTCTTTCAAAAGTTCTATAAATCTCTATACAACATTAGGGGCAGGTTCGCTGATTTGGATCCCACCACGTTGAAAAATAAAATTAAATCTTATATGAAAAGGATCAAGGTCCCGTCCCTCCTTGAGGCGGATTTGGCTGTCCTGGAAAAGGACGTAACCCCTGAGGAGCTGTCAGAAGCTGTTAAATCCACGTCCACCTCTAAATGTCCTGGGCCGGATGGGTTCACTCCCTTATACTATAAATCCCTTCTATCTGACTTGCTTCCCCAAATGGTCCTCACCTTTAATGCGATTTCTGAGGAGAATAGTTTTACCCCCCAGTCTCTAGAGGCTCATATTTCTGTTCTGCTAAAGCCTAATAAAGATCCCCTACTGGCCGGGAGTTATAGGCCAATCTCCCTGATCAACGTCGATGTAAAATTATTTGCTAAGATATTGGCTGACAGATTGTCGGGACTTCTCCCATCTATTATCGACATTGATCAGGTGGGCTTTGTCAAGGGCCGGGAGGCGCGGGACAGCATTATCCGGTCTCTTCTCCTTATTGAGAGGACCAAGATGCAAAAGTCCCCTCTTTGTCTTCTGTCGATTGACGCGGAAAAGGCCTTTGATAGAGTCCATTGGGATTTTCTACGGGAGACCCTGACCCATATTGGCTTACAATCCAATTTCCTGGGGAAAATTATGTCATTATATTCAAAACCCTCAGCTCGTGTTAGAGTCAATGGATCTTTGTCCGATCGTTTTTATATCCAGAACGGTACTAGACAAGGCTGCCCGTTGTCGCCCCTATTATGTGTTTTAGTTATTGAGCATTTGGCTAAGCCTATCCGAGTTAATGACAGCATCTCAGGGATTCAGGTTGGAAACTCTAACCATAAAACAGCCCTATTTGCCGATGACATCCTCCTCTTTGTCTCTAACCCAGTCGTCTCTTTTCCAGTGCTTATGAAGGAGTTCGAATCCTTCGGGGATTTAAGTAACTTCAAGATTAATAACTCCAAAACTGAGGTCCTAAACATTTCTCTATCTTCTTCCGTGGTGGCTTCCTTGAAGCAGGCCTTCCCCTTCAGATGGCAACGGGATCAGATTTCATATCTCGGGGTGAACCTCACCTCGGATCCTCTTCAATTATTTTCTTTGAACCATCAGGTCATTTTGAACAAGGTGGGATCCCTTCTGGAGTCTTACGGCCCATTGAGGCTGTCGTGGCTCGGTAGGATTCAGGTGGTAAAGAGGGATATCCTGCCGAGATTTCTTTATATCTTTCAGGCAATTCCCATTTGGCCACATAAATCGTTTTTTATTAAAATACAGTCCTTGATTTCCCGTTTTATCTGGAAGGGGAAAACACCGAGGGTGAGTTACAAGGTTTTATCTAGGCCACGCCAGTTTGGTGGGGTTGGTCTACCCAACCTCCGAAACTATTGCAGGGCGGCCATATTAGTTCACCTCTTGGACTGGAAATATAAAATTAAATTTTAAAAATGGGTAGAGTTGGAACAAGAATGGTCCGATTTGCCTCTTCAGTATCTTCAGTGGATCCCAAAGCAATATGCTCTTCAACGGGGGAGATTTTCCTTCTTAACCTCAGAGGCTATGAGGGCATGGCACTGCAGTGGGGTGAAGGGGTCCGCTCCTTCTGGGGCCAGCCTTCTTACACCTATTTTTTGCAACCCGGCATTTCCTCCGGGCATTCACAGGAAAGCCTTCATGGGATGGAAATACGAGGATGACATACGGGTTGGTGATATCTTACAGCGTGGCGAGATTCCCACCCTCTGTTCCCTCCAAACCCAATCTCTCTCCACTAAACTTCTTTGGTGGGAGTACTTGCAGGTCCGGTCTTTCCTGGCCTCTTTGAATTTGCCTAGGGGTTCGAACTGTAGACTCTCTCCCTTGGAACTGTTGTTTGCCGGTGGTGACACCCCGAGCAGGGGAATCTCTTCCCTCTACTCAATTTTTTCAACACCTGACTCTGACGCAAGGCTCTATTTCCAGTCTGCTTAGGAGAAGGATTTATGGCGGACTCTGTCGGATGAGGATTGGGAGCGTTGCTTCCTGATGAACCATAAACTCCCGAGTTCCAGTGAGGCCTCGGAGAAGGGGTATAAACTGCAATATAGGTGGTACCTCACACCTGACAGGTTACACAAATTTTCTCCCTCAATTTCAAACTGCTGCTGGAGGTGTGGAAATGGCATTGGCTCCCTTTTGCATATCTGGTGGGACTGCCCCTTGATTAGAACATTCTGGGACCAAGTGTTCCGAAATTATGGTTTGATCACAGGCAAGCACATCACCGGTATTCCGGAGATGGCATTGCTCTCCATGATTCCCGGTTCGGTGAGATCCCAAAAAAAGGACATCCTTAAATTTTGCCTAGCAGCTGCTAGAACGGTCATCCCCCGCCGATGGCGAGACCCGGTTCCCCCCGATGTTGTGGAGTGGTTTTCAGAATTTGAAACCATCTTTAGGATGGAGGAAATTGAAGCAGACCTTTCAAAGACAAGGGTTTCCTTCTTAGGTACCTGGACTGAATGGATTCTATTTAAAGATTCTGCTCGTTTCCCTGACCTGTTTACCTGAATACACCTGTCTATTCTACAGTCGATTACTAAGCTACTCTTCCTTTCTTTTCATGTTCTCATTTTAAATATCTTTTCTTGAGCCCCACCTAATTGGGCTCCCCCCTCTATTTTTTCTTCTTTCTATCTCCCCCCTGGGTGAGCTGTTCACCTTCCACCAGCTCGGTGTGATAGGTCTGTACCATGATTTACCAGTTACTTTTATAATGATACCATCTGCGTGCATGTCTCGCTTTAGGGGACATGGGCGAACTGATTTTAGGTATGCTTTACTTTATTTACGGTAATGAAAGTCCTCGCCTGTTGCGGGGGCAAGGAGTCATTGCTTATATGTTAAAGATACCGTAGTCATTCTTGAGGGTTTACTCCCTCTAATTTTTTTTTTTTTTCTCTCTTTTTTGTAAGATTTATGCAAGGTTTGTGAATGAGTGTTTTTTTGTGTTACTCTTCTCGAATTGTATATTATAAGAAAAAGTACTTTGATCATTGACGTAGTTTTCAACTACTGTTTTTCTTGTAAAATTCTCTTCTCTTTAATAAAAATATATTTAACCACAAAACCCTAAAAATATCCACAGCAGATAATACAAAAATTCCACCATCTAACTAAAGACATGGAATGCAAATCTGCATCTCCTGAGAATCCAACTAGACTGAAATATCCAAACACAGTCTAAGCTGGACAAGAAAAAACATTGAATAGTACTGAATTGTAAAGCACACAGCATGTGTGCTGTAGAAACAAAACCAGACACTTATCTTTGCTGATTTGGCAGCAGGGCTGGAGGAACCAGACAGAGATGCAAAACCACCAAGAACAATGGACAACTGGCAAGGGCTAATGAATCCTGCACACCTAAATATCCCAGTCAGAGCTGCAATCAGCAGGAACACCTGCCCAGGATTGCAACCCAGGGACAACTGCATTACTACCAACAACCACCGGAGGGAACCCAAGAGCAGAATTCACAACAGGTTTGTGTGTGTTAAAAGCCCTTTAGTAAGGGTTATGGGTGTGTCAGGTGTGAGGTGCAACCTCAGTGTCAGTCTAGTGTGTGCTGGTGTGCAGAGCAGAGGCCTGTAGAGCACTGGCTGAATGCATGGAGGCACAGCGGAGCTAGCACCCAGGGCAACTGAATAGCCTGGCACCCGCAGCGTATACAGCGATGCAAGTCATCCATGGTACTGGTCTCGGATGAGGACAGTCGTGTGCCCGGAGGTGGATGTCCTGTGCCCAAAAGAGGACTAGCCTATGTAACAATTGCAAACAGGTGGATATGGTGCCCGGCTGCTATCCGGAAGATATCCTGGGCTGTGTACGGCAGTGTGAATAAAGAAACTGTAAGAGACTGTGATACAGTGATGCAGGACACCCATGGGAACTAGTTGAAGGGGGCTGGAGTGTGTAGTGTCTGCAACATATGAGGCTGTGTGTATAGAGACTAATATGGTGTGCGGTCGCCCAAGGAAACTGGACAAGGGAAGTCTGGCCTGTTTAGGGACTGTAAATCTAAAGCCATATGATATGTATTGCTATGAACTGGTGTGAACTGAACATTGATAAGATACACTGACGTTATATGCATTTGTGTGAATTGGACTTTAATGCGGTGAGGAAATACAATAAAGAGACTTTTGTATTGGAACTTTGTGGGTCACTGCCTCTTCACTGCGTACAATGCTACCATAATCTTACAATGGTTAGATGAGACTGGGTTTTTATAAAACTGTGAAGTTTGCAAAACCTAGTCTTTCCTAATGATGAAAGTGAACAAGCCATAACCCTAACAGGCTAATTAAGGTCTAAAACCTTGGTCGAAGTTATCTCAGCACACAAATCTCCAAGGGTTCCAACACTTTTTCATTGGTTCATTTTCCTTTTTGTAATTTTTTAAATCTAAATAATGACTACAAATAACAGAAAACTGGCTTGCACATCAAAAACTAGTCTAAACAGGTGCATACGAAAAAACAGCTACTTATATGTACAATATACGAAGATGGTTGCACTCAATCTTGTAAAAGCATGTCAATGTGAAATATATGAAATGTGAATAGCAAAAATGGCTTTTGAACATTAGGAAAAATACATGAAAAATACACGAGACACTTTGCACAAAATTTGGCCAAAGAATGTCTGCCCATCAACCAACATCAAGGGTGACCTCTTGAGTCTGAAGGGTTCCTGACCAGTGTTAACACCTTTCTAAGGCTTATGTCTGAATGCATGGGTCAATGTGGACACCTCTCATAGTAAAGCCTACATTTAAGGGTTGGCAGGAAACAGCTTCAGACTGAGCACTCAGCCCCTTAGCTTCAGGCATTTTTAATTGCAGCAAGAACCTAGCACTCCATAGAGATATAGACTTCAGTATAAGAGAGGATTCACATTAAGTTCCCATGGAGATTCAGACTTCAGTCTAAGAGAGGATTGGAATTAGGTCCTGGCAACGAGAATCGCCTTATCGTGGCTGTCGGGTACACGTGAATCAGTCAATTAATGTGCTAAGCATTCTCAATTTTTCATATTTCTAGTGCAGTAATGCAATTCTATTTTCATATTCCATATTTCATGCTTTAGCTTTACATTGTGCTGCTTTTTGTTTGAAATTATGAGTTGGCGACTCAAGGTAAGCACCTGTTCAGACCTATTTATGTTTGGATGTGATGGTCAGTCTTTTGTTATTTGTATCCATTAGCCTTCTGACTGAGCACTCTGCCCCTTAGCTTCAGGCATTTATAATTGCAGCAGGATCCTACCCCTCTATAGAGATATAGACTTCAGTCTAAGAGAGGATTCACATTAGATTCCCATAGAGATTTAGACTTCAGTCTAAAAGAGGATTGGAATTAGGTCCTGGCAACGAGAATTGACTTATCGTGGCTGCTGGGTGCACATGAATTGATCAATTTATGTGCTAAGCGTTCTCAATTTTTCATATTTCTAGTGCAGTAATGCAATTATATTTTCATATTTCATATTTTGGCATTACAGTTTGCTGCTTTTTGTTTGAATGTATATGAGTTGGCAACTCTAGGTAATCACCTGTTCAGACCTATTTATGTTTGGATGTAACAGTTAATCTTTTGTTATTTGTATGCATTAGCCTTCTGACTGAGCACTCCACCCCTTAGCTTCAAGCGTTTTTAATTGCAGCAGGATCCTACCCCTCCATAGAGGTATAGACTTCAGTCTAAGAGAGGATTCACATTAAGTTCCCATAGAGATTTAGACTTCAGTCTAAGAGAGAATTGGCATTAGGTCCTGGCAATGAGAATCGCCTTATCGTGGCTGCCATGTACACATGAATTGGCCAATTTATGCGCTAAGCATTCTCAATTTTTCATATTTCTAGTGCAGTATTGCAATTCTATTTTCATATTTCATATTTAATGTTTTAGCGTTAGTGTGTTAGGCGCTGGGATTCTCCTGCTGCATGGGGTAGATCCCAAGCCTTGTCTGCATCTGCAGTCTTACATCCAGCTTTGGCCACTGTGAGTGCTGCTGAGCATAGACATCGGTCCCAGTGTCTTGCTCAGGCTCATGCTATTCATCTGGTTACTGCTGGCTTTTCAGTCAAGCCTATGGTAACCAGCAATAGGCAGCGAAGAGCAAACACTCTGGAGTCTAAGTCCAGAATTCACCCTACTGAGCATGCTCATGATGTGGCAATGTCCCATTGGTGGTCGGTCGTCAGCTACTCTGGTGATGTGACAGCTCCAGATTGGTCCACGGGCAAGGTCCTGTTAGACTGTACTTGAGCTTTACGTATAAAAGGCTCTCAGAAGCACACGCCGGTGCGCTAGTATCAACCTTTTTCCATGTGACAATGAAACATTGCAACAGTGTGGTATTTGTCAGCATGTGCTGAAGGTCGGCAGTAAGCCACTAGATTTCCGGCACCTCCGGAGAGGAGGTTGTCTGTATGGATTCAGGGCTCGCGTCTAGCCATTAGAATTCTAGCACCTCTGGAGAGGAGTTGGTTGAGTGCTGTTGCTGACTGTGTGACCACTATTTGCTACTTGCCCCATTAGTGGGCTTTGATCCCCTGTGAGGTTAACAGGGATCGTGTCCAGCATCAAATCTGCTTTGTTACTGTGTGCAAGTGACACAGCTCTAGTGCAGAGCATCTGCTTCGTTACTGTAGGCGAGTGACACAGCTCTATAGCAGAACATCTATTCTGTTTCTGAGTGCGAGTGACACAGCTTTGTGTGCTATTCACTGAGTGACATGTAACCCAGTGCAAGCTAGCAATTGCTCACGTGCTCCGCCATTGTTCACATTAGCTGCAGTTTTTCATCTCTGATTGGTGGACCCTGGGTTGCGATTGCACTTCTTTATTAAATTTAATTAGTTCAATCCACCAACCCTAACACAGTGTGCGGCTTTTTGTTTGAATGTATATGCATGTATATGTTCACACCTATCTATGTTTGGATGTGGCGGTCAGTCTTTTGCTATTTTTAACATTAGGCCTTTTAGGATATATTTTATCTTCAACTTTCTTAGTTGTTCACAATAACATTAATTTTGACCAGGCCTGCCCAAACTTTTACATGCCACTGTAAATATGCAACTGACCATTTTACTATTTTTAGCAGAAATTGGGAAGTTGTGGGGATGTTTATTGAGAAAACTACCTATGTTTTCAAATTTTTAAACAAATCTTTAAAAACTCTCTAAACTGCCTTTAGCTTCCAAGTAGAGATTAGCAGATTTACTTGTGAAGGATTGAGCTCAAGTCAAATTTCCTGAAATTCATAGTTTTACATGAATTTAAACATTTTGAGAATCACTTTGCAGTTTGAAAAAAAGTATCAAGCACCATTTCCCACCTCTACTGAAGCAGCAGAGAGCAGTCTTATGTTATTTTATATTGCTACATGGGCCTCCCCGTAATGCCCTGAAGCTATGAGATCTTAGAAATTATCATACCCTGTGCAGTAGTGGTCAGTGTTTGGGCCATCTAAAATCAGTGGTTCCCACTGGAGCACAATTTATACGATAGAGTCGCTTTCCATTTGCAAAGTCACTGGGTAAGGCTCTCTCCTCTTCTAGAAAGTAAGCTTTTTATGGTTAGCAGGGCCTGGTCTTTCTTCTATAGAGTGTAGGCTCTTATTGTTAGCAGAGTCCTCTTTCTTGCTCGCCTAGAGAATATAAGCTCTTATGGTCAGCAAGGTCCTCCTCTCTTTCTTTTCAGTAAAGAGTAAGCTCTTATGGTCAGCAGGTCTCTATCTCTATGTCCCTATTTCTCTCTTAGGGTATGTTTCCATGTGGCGTATTCCGAGCGCTTTGGACTCAGCGGACACCCGCCCCATCCAAAGTGCTGCTGGCTTTTGTACAAGCGGTGATTCCGCATGTGTTCAAAGAACACATGTGGAATCACCACATCCTATATATAGAACAGTGCTATTTATCTTGCGGAGGCTGTGTGTCTCTGGAAGATAAATAGACATGCTGCGGTCTATAAAGACACGTCGCATGTGCGTATATGCAGGTTTCTCCATAGAAAAGGTGGATTGGCACATACCGTCCCGTGCAACAAAATCCTTTATTGTGACATCATCATACCAACAGCAGGCAGATAAAACAGTGGAGCAAATACAGACGACGATCGTTTCACGCTTACATTGCGCTTCAACAGGTCCTGTTGACCGGTTGAAGCGCAATGTAAGCGTGAAACGATCGTCGTCTGTATTGAAGTAAAGCTAATTGAAAATAGGCTTCTGGGAAGGAGAAAAAAGTGATTTCCTGTTAGCAGATATATTGGGATATGCTCCCACGGTCTGTAAACACTGCAGGTTGGATGCTGCGTACATCCGCAATGTCCAACCTGCAGGGTCCAGCTGTTACAGCAAAGTGGATGGGAATTCAAGAAATCCCATGTCCTCTATGAGTGCATTATACAGAGATGGACATCTGGAGTGTCTTTCCTGACCGCAGCATGTCAATTTATGTAGTGGAGATGCTCAGTCTCCGCTGCATAAATTACCCATACACTTTCATTAGATGCGATAAAACCACATTATCTTCCTAGTCACATGCGTATTAAGTGCGGAGCGCAGTTTACTATGCATGTGTACTAATTTACATAACTGCGAATCTTGTGACACAGCTGGACATACATGACACAGGAAGTGGAGGAAAGCACAGAGAGAGGTCTCCTCCTTTTTAATAAATAAATATATATTTTTTAAAAATAGCGTGGGGTCCCCCCATATTTGTTAACCAGCCAGAGTAAAGCAGACTACTGGGGCTGGTATTTCAGGCTGGTAAGGATACAACATCCATTAACCTTACCAGCCTGATAACACCTGGTCGCAGAAGTCTGACTACCTTGGATGGTTAGCAAAAATAGTGGGGTCCCCTCCAAAAAAACCCAGTGTGGGGTCCCCCTATTTTTGTTAACCAGCCAAGGAAAAAGCAGACAGCTGCGGCTTGGTATTCTCAGGCTGGCGAGGCCCATGCATCCAAAGATGCACCAATTGTGGCACTTTACCCAGCTCTTCCCACTTGCCCTGTAGTGGTGACAAGTGAGATAATGTTTGTGGTGTTGGTGTCACCTTTGCATTGCCCGGTGACATCAAGCCCACAGATTAGTAATGGAGAGGCATCTATAAGACACCTATCCATTACTAATCCTATAGCTACCGTATATACTCGAGTATAAGCTGAGATTTTCAGCCCATTTTTTGGCTGAAAGTGCCCCTCTCGGCTTATACTCAAGTCATTGTCTCAGGGGGTCGGCAGGGGAGGGGGAGCGGCAGCTGTCAAATCATACTCACCTCCGCCCAGCACATCTCTGCATATCCCTGCTTCTCCAGCACCCACAGCTCTTCCTGTGTTCAACGGTCACATGGTACTGCTCATTAAAGTAATTAATATGGATGTGACTCCACTCCCATAGGGGTGGAGCACATATTCATTACTTTAATGAGCGGTACCAGTGACTGCTGAACACAGGAACAAGCTGCCGGCGCCATCGCATCTGAGAAGCAGGGACCGCGCCGGGAGGGTGAGTATAACGGGGAATGGTGAGCATTGCGATATTCACTTGTCCCCGTTCCACCGCCATGCGCCGCTCCATCTTCCGCGTCCTCTGGCTGTGACATTCAGGTCACAGGGCGCGATGATGTTTTTAGTGTGTGCACCGCTCTAAGCCTGAACAGTCACTGCAGAGAGACGGATGACAGAGCGGCGCGCTGTGGTGGAATGGGGACAGGTGAATATCGCAACTGCCGGTGTCCCCGCCTGCTCAGGACAAGAGGTCAGTATGTCATTTTTTTCTTTTAATCGCAGCAGCAGCATATGGGGCAAATGTTTCTATGGAGCATCTTTTGGGGCTATAATTAGTGATAAGCGAACGTGCTCGCCACTACTTGTTACTCGCCCGAGTATCGGGGTACTCGGGGTACTCGCCGAGCAGCGAGCATTTCCAGGATTATTGAGCGGTAACTGCAGTCTCCACCCCACTTTTTGGCGGACTTTAGAGACCCAATCACGGTGCAGGGATTGTCTGCCAGGCCATTGGTCCCACTGCATCCTTCCCAAAGCTCCATAACTGCCTGCTGCTGCTGCAGGTTATTTACTGTCTATATACCTATTTTTTTTTCCCCAAAATTCCCCCCCCCAAAAAAAATACAGTCTGTTCTGTTAGACTGAGGCCTGTTGAAAAATTATAGTTTGTCAGGCATACGTAGCATAGTTGTGTGTGCTACCCTTGTGCCCCTTTTTTTTTGTTTTAAATTCACCGAAAAAGGCCTCATATATCTGTGTGCTCTAAGTTTGGTCATTGGAGGCCGGTGTACTTATTTTTTGGCTGTGTGATACTCAAATTCTATACAGCGCTATTTAGCATAAAAAAAATTGAAATGCTACAGATTTGCCAGTGTGGTATTTCCATGTCAGTCCTGATATATCTGCGTGCTCCAAGTTAGCGCATTTTTGGCCGGTGGACCACTTTTTTGCTGTCTGATACTCTAATTATATACAGCACTATTTTGCATAAAAAGAAACCCACCTATTTGGCAGTGTGTTATTTCTGTGACAGGACTCATATATGTGCGTGCTCCAAGTTAGCGCATTTTAGGCCTTTTTTACACAGTATTTCCTGTCTGTTACCCTAGTTCGGTACACTGTTTTAGTTTAAAAAATAAAAAATGCAAGCCACATATCGAACAGTGTGGTATCTCGTGAAAAATACTTCTCTTTCAAGTTGTTATGGCTGCTTCATGACTGTGTTAACTGCTCCCACTACTACTACCACCATCCTCATTTCTGGCCTACAGGCAGTCACTGCGCACATAGAAAGTCTGAGGAGCAGAGTGTGAACGCTTGGGCGGTGTTGTACTTGTCTCTGTATTATGAAGGCGTTTTCTCCCACCAATAAAAGCGGTACTGCCATAAAGCGAGGAGACGTGCCCAATGACCACCAGAGAGTGAGGCACCGTGCGCTTCATGAACGTGAGTACAGCGCACAGGCGCAGCAGAGAGAGAGAGAGTTCATGCTCTGTGTTCAGCTTTGCTGAACAATACTTAAAGGGCACAGAGGACGATGGTACGGTCAGCAAGGTACTCCCTCTGCATTTTCCCAAACTTTGCACTCCTTTTGAGAGTTCACCATGCCTCAGGGCCAGGGCGATGAGAGGGTCTGAACTTTGCCAGTGTTCCACTGCCTCTGCTGGATTGCAGTTGTGTCTCTCTCACCTGTACTTCTTACTTGGCCAACGAACTGTGACCTCTTCTGCCAGCGTTTTCAGATGGGATTTTTTAAATAATTCAGCAAGAAGGGCCCTATAGTCCTACAACCTTGTAGCACACCTGTCTGCCTCTGGAATAAGAGATATAAAGTTCTCCTTGTAGCGTGGGTCTAGAAGTGTCAACAACACCAATCAGTATTGGCTGTCACCCAAAATTTGGAGAACGCGAGGGTGACGGGAAAGGCAGCATAACCTAAACTCAACCATGCATCATAAACTGCAAACAGTAGATACTTTCGTGTCCTCACCAAAAGCACAACTGACCATGGTCTCCCGCTTCTCCTTGTCCTCAAGCCTCCACTACTTTCGAAAAACGTCAATAATATCAATGTAAAAACATCACTGTAAATACATTCCCCTGTAGTTTTTATTTCCCCCACCTCATTGTAGATTTTAAGTTGTGTCAGCGTTGTCACCCTTTGTTTTTTTTTCCTTGTAATTATTGTTATCATTAGTGTTGAGCATTCCGATACCGCAAGTATCGGGTATCGGCCGATATTTGCGGTATCGGAATTCCGATACCGAGATCCGATACTTTTGTGATATCGGGAATCGGTATCGGGATAGATATTAATGTGTAAAATAAAGAATAAAAAAAAAAAATATTGATATACTCACCTCTCCGGCGCAGCCTGTACCTTACCGAAGTAACCGGCAGCTTCCGCTCATAAGAATGAGCTCTTGAAAGTCCTTAGATGACGTCGCGGCCTGTGATTGGTCGCGTTGCGGTCACGTGACCGCTCCGCGACCAATCACAGGCCGCGACGTCATCTAAGGACTTTCAAGCGCTTGAAAGACCTTAGATGACGTCACGGCTTGTGATTGGTCGCGTTGGAGGATGGATACACAGGTCTGACATCCATGTCCACTCATGAGATCTTATGTGTGAATTCAGAACTGAACACCAACGGCCTTGTTGATGCTGGTAGTCAACAACTGCCCTCTTCTGCTCACAAATCCTTTCCAAAATATGCAGTGTAGAGCTCCAATACATGGGGAGGACATAGCACAACAGTCGGTAAGACATAAGCTGCAAGTGCTGCAGAAGCACGTCAAAGGCGGATGAAGCTCTAGCTGACTTTCTGAAATGTGTACGCAGAGCCTCATACTTTTCCAAGCAGATCTGGCACCTTTATGTTGCTTTTCATAAAATGTTGAACAATGAGATTAAGCACATGGGCCAGGCATGGCATGTGTGTGAGCTCACCTCGACACAGAGCAGACACCAGGTTCCAGCTATTGTCCCACACGACCATGGCTGCTCTATGTTCAGCGGTGTCAGCCACAGATCGGCCTGCTCTTTCAGAGCTGTCCAGTGTCCACAAATCTTCATCATTGTGGGGGCTGTCACCTAAGCATATTAGCTTCAGCACAGCCTGTTGCCGCTTGGCTGAGGCAATGCTGCAGTGCTTCCAGCTTGTGACTGATGTGCTACTTGCAGAGATGGAGGCTGAAGAGGAGGAGGTGGAGTAGCTGAAGACTGCGAGGGCAACCCAGATTGACTAAGGGCCAGCAATACTCATGGTTGGTCGGACGTGCACCATCCCAAGGTCGGACTGAGTCCCGGCTTCCTCTATGTTAACCCAGTGTGCTGTTAGTGTGATGTACCGTCCCTGACCACAACCACTTGTCCACGTGTCTGTGGTTAGGTTGACTTTGCCAATAACAGCATCTTGGAGGGCACGGGTAATGTTTTGGGACACATGACTGTGTAATGCTGGGACGCCACACTGGCACAAAAAGTCCCGCATGTTCGTGGCCTCGGGGTGATCCTCGACTCTGCCCTCTCTTTCAATATACATATCCAAGCCCTTTGTTTTTGCTTTAGTTGTGCTGTTCTTCTCCTATTGATGTCGCGGTACGTTGATGTGGACTTATGGACAAGTTTACGCCTTGGACAAATCGTATCTTCCATGTGCTGATGACCACCTTTACGGAATTTGCATGGGCATTAATATTTTCTACCTGGAGTGGAGGACACTAGGGGCTGAACACCCTGACCTATTATAGGATAACAAGCTGTTTTTAGCTAATATATAATATTGTTATCAGGATGTGGCCATGATTCCCTGTGCTCTCTGCTCTATTTATGTATTTATGTACTGTTTACTTTATATGGCCTTATTTGTGTTATTCGACCTGATATCTAGTTTGCCATATATTTCCCATGCATATATCTATGTTTTTGTCATACTTGTCATGTTATCCACTTATACCCCTGTTGTTCTAGCATGTGACTGTGGTTTTCCCTATTCCAAAATGGTGTCTCCTTTTCTGGCATGCCTTATGCGCATGCGCGGCTTTTTTCCTTATGTGCGATTACACTGAGTCTCTTTATGGATGTCTTATACACCGGAGTATTGCCGCTCTTTTATATATCTGGTTAGACAGTGAGATACGTTTATAGGTTTCCCTAGCAACCGTTATTTACTTCCGGTTGCGGCCCGGTCACTTCCGGTTTTAGGTAGATATAAATCGGCACATTTTATTTCCCTTCATATTCCCCCTGAGGAAGGTTTAATTACCGAAACGTGCGTCGGGGAGGGCGCACGGACCCTGGATCCATTCTACCCGGCTGTCCCATTTGAGGTAATGTGCATACATTCACTATACTATTGGCACTCCGGTCCTTGGTCTGATTATGTGAATGTTTTGGTTTAGCACTTTTTAGCACAATAGTATGGGCTTTTTAGCCCACTATTTATATTTATGGGTATGTGTTGTGATCCCGGCTCCGTGCGTCCTGTGTATGCTTCTTTAGTGGTGTCTGTGCACACCCTGCGGTACTTTGCCTTACCTGTTTCCCAGTTGTGATGTTTCTACAATAATAATTGTGTAATAATAAAGTTTATATTTTTATATTCAAATTACAATTTGGATTTCTTTGGGTCGTTTTTCTGGGTCATTTTGACCCATAGCTCTCTCATATCCAAGCCCTTGCCTCCTCCTGCCCACTACAACTAAAAAACTGTTCTAGGATCCGTACATTCCAAGAAACTTTAAAAATGTTTGTGCACGCCCTCATGATCTCCTGCCTCCAGTACTCTGGCCTCCCCTCTAGTACTCTTGCACCACTCCAATCTATCCTAAAGTCTGATGCTCGAGTAATCCAACTGTCCCTCGGTTATTCCCCGGCCTCTCCTCTCAGCTAGGCCCTTCACTGACTTCCAATTGCCCAGAGGCTACAGTTCAAAATTAAAACCCTAACTATGACATGCAAAGCCTTCCACAGCCTGTCTCCATACATCTGTAACATGGTCTCCCAATGTCCAACTGGGTCATGGCTTCCTCTACCCTAAACCCAGCATGCTGTCAGCGAGACGTACTGTCCCTGCCCACAAGTACTTGTCCACGCGTCTGTGGTTAGGTGCACTTTCCCTGTAAGAGCATTGTTGAGAGCCCAGGTAATGTTGTGGGACATGTCATTGCTTGTGAAATGTCATGATGGCAGACCGGGCAAAATTGTGGCGGCTGGGTAGCGACTATCTTGTGATGGTCACCACCATCAGGTTGCTGAAAGCTTAGGCCTCACATGGGCCTAAAATGCAACATTTTGAGCACCTACAGATGAGAAATGTTTGAATTTAGTACTGTGGCGTTACCTGCGTATTTCCACTTGCGTTCCAAGGACTGGGGTATGGACAACTGAACGGTGCGCTGGGACAAGGACGTGGACGTGCTTGCTGATGGTGGTAGTTGAGTTTGGGTGCAACTGCAGGGCATGATGCATGATGCAGATGCAGGGCATGAGGCATGTTTGCATGCAGCATGGACAGGGGATTGGCTTGCACGCACAACACTAGAAGAAGCAGTGGCATCACCTGCACACATTGTTCATGGAGCCTTGTGTTTAACCCACAAAGTCGGGTGCTTTACTGCCATGTGCCTGATCATGCTTGTGGTGGTTAGGATGGGAGTTTTGCTAGACCTTCTGATGCGGGCATGGCCGGTGGTGCAAATGGCCTTTTTGGGGTTATCGGCAGAGTCTTTAAAAAACAACCAGGCTGTTACAGGGACATTCAGTGTCTCCCTCTCCCACACCACCTCCTCACCTCTTTTGATGTTACCCAAGGCACAGTACTAGGACCCCTACTCTTCTCCATCTACACCTTCGGCCTGGGCCAGCTGATGTAATGGCACGGTTTGCAATCTCATCAGTAAACCGATGACACGCGTATCTACCTATCTGTACTTGAAATCACCTCCTTACCGTCCAAAATCACACGTCTTCCCACTAATTCATGCTTCTTTTGTGCTCGCTTTCAAAAAGTGGACATGGACCAAACCGAGTACATCATCTTTCAACCATCTCAGGCTAAATAGACATGAGAGCTGTGTATGCATCATTCAGTACCACTTTAGTAAGAGGGAAAGTTTGCCCAAGAGAAAATTATTTCCCAGACATTCACGGCCTTTTTTGCACATTTTTTGCAGCTGATCTTCATCTTCTTGGTGTGGCTGCAGTAAATTTCAAAGTGTTCATCAATACCATCATCGTCCATATCTCGGAAAGAGGAAATCTGGTGTTTCCCAGAGTCATGGTTATGTGCATTTGTGGCATTCCTTTAACAGTGTTCGTTACACTAGAAAAAAGAATTGTGAATGTGACATTTGGATATTATTGGTAATATGTATGGGTGAAGATGAAGAAGCTTGTGCCAGGGGTGTGTTTATAGTTATGGACGATGCACTGCTCTTTAAACTTTGTTTTTCACAAGCATCCATCATTTTGTTTGGTTTTCCTACCACACTGATCTGCTTTCTCTAATTCAGCATCTCTCGAACATGTTTTACTTTGCCCTTTAATAATAATAATAATAATAATAATTTTATTTATATAGCGCCAACATATTCCGCAGCGCTTTACAACTTATAGAGGGGACTTATACAGACAACAGACATTACAGCATAACAGAAATCACAGTTCAAAACAGATACCAGGAGGAATGAGGGCCCTGCTCGCAAGCTTACAAACTATGAGGAAAAGGGGAGACACGAGAGGTGGATGGTAACAATTGCTTTAGTTATTTGGACCAGCCATAGTGTAAGGCTCGGGTGTTCATGTAAAGCTGCATGAACCAGTTAACTGCCTAAGTATGTAACAGTACAGACACAGAGGCTATTAACTGCATAAAGTGTATGAGAACATGATGGAGGAACGTGATTATGTTGTTGTTTTTTATTAATAGGCCACACAGGGATAATTAGGTTAATGCCCTTTAGACAGACACGTGCGTCTTTCGCAAAATATTTTTGACAGGAATTTTTTAGGCCAAGTCTAACACACGCATCTGTTACACAGATCTTCTGACGGGCATGAAACACATTATGGTAATTGGCGGTGGCTAAACGACTAATCATTGTAGGCTGTATCCTGGATCTCATACCTCCCATAGCCACCACTGTTATTAATCATGTACATTCCCATTCCTGTCATCACCATGCCTCTTTTCCTCATCACTTCATCCAACTATTCGTCCTCCATATTTTTAGTAAAAAGCTGAACCTTCCTAGCAGCAACTGTGTAGGAAACCAATTTCAGTTTTGCAAGGTGTTTATAAATTATGATGCCCATTAACAATTTTTTTTACAAAATTCACCCCCCATGGGGAAATGTTTCACAGCCCATGCACTTAGTATATGGGCATTACAAGTGTAGGAGACCCGCTCCTTTACATTGGGAATAGGTTTTAATGAGGCCTTCCTCCACCTCTCATCATTTACCACCACTACATCACCAGGCTTCACGTGTTCCGTGCTGCTAAAGACAGTTAAGTTTTGGGCAAGGGTGTTTATGATTCCCATGAAATATTTTTTAAACAATTACCCCCCATGAGCAATTGCTTGTCAGGCCATGTACTCCATTACAAGTGTCAGACACCACACCCCTACATCGGGCCTACTTCTTAACCTGTCTCCTGCAATGTCTCCTTTAACTGCCACTAGATGACCATGGTGAACGTGCTCTGAACTGTTATAGGCCAGTGAATTTTGGGCAAGGAGGCTGTGATGGCACTATTTTTTTAAGTCCAAAAAGGACAACACATTGGGGAATTGGGCATGGCATTCCATTGGGCCTTCTTCTTAACTCTGTCTCCTGCAATGTGTCCTTTAACTGCCACTTGATCACCAGTTGTGACGTGCTCTGTGCTCTTATAGGCCACTGATTTTCATGCAAGGGGCCTGCGATGGCACTAGTATATTTTTAAAAAAGGTACCCCACATTGGTGAAAACACATCCTTGCTGGCAAAGACTTCATAACATTTGTGTACTTTAAAGAGCTCCCTTACAAAGCTCCTTTTTGTGTTGCCTGGTTGCTCACATTGGACACAATACACTTCATATAAATTTGATAAAGCAATGCTGTTAGTTTGGCTCAGTAGTTCATTACAAATATTTCTTTGTTGACTACATTAGTTTCTCTCCTTGAGAGCCATAACTTTGGCTGCTTCAAATGTACAAATGGCAAATATACAAATGGCGATTTATAACCAAGATTTAAAGACTGTATACCAAATGCATTCAGACAATCACATAGCTGCATTTCTTGTAAAACATTTACAGATGTGACAGACAATGCTCATAGTGACACAATCTTGATAAATATTTGTTTATTCACTTCACAAACAGTTCTAAGCCTCTATATGTTTGCTGTTTATCATTGTAAAACATTAGGTTTACTGAAACTATGCCAGTGGTGGTTTGATCTAAACTTTTATTGGCTTTTATTTTCTAGGGGTTTATGGCCCCTCATCTGATGACTCCATGATATCTCAGTTTCAAACAACCTTGAAAAGTGGCCACTTGAAGGTCTGGGTGAAACTAGAGTTACTACATAGTGTAAATCACTATATAAGACCAGAGAAACATGACTAAGACAGATGCCAAAACTGGGGTACCTGTACATGTACAGTGTGCTGATACCTGCATAATTGGGGATGCCCATACAGTGTAGGTAATCTCCCAGGGGTTCTCTGTCTTGTTGTGGCTTCTCTGATATTTCAGACAGATGATGTTTAAAACCCTCTTGGTGATGATCTAACTAATTGGATCGCCCCATAGGACAGTGGGGTACTCGGTACCAGGCCCTTCGGTTCTCAAGGGGGATGTCACGGTGGCTGACATGGTCCATGGCCCTAGGGATGTCCATTGTAAATGGGGGAAAGGTCCTTAAAGGGGAAATGTTCGTGATGCCACCTGTGGTATTTGGTCAGGATGACCGACGCTGCTTAGGGGTCCACTGGGGTGATGTTATGGCAGCTAGATGGTATACCTTCCCACAGGTGAAGTATGTCCCCAGGGCTTCCCAGTGTGTAGATGGTGGATGGTGTTAGGCACAGTGAAGAACGAGGACACAAGGGTGCAGTCTCTACCTTTTTACTGAAGGCTTCAGCATCCACAGTCCAGAGCACCAGATCACAGGGCAGGCAGAGTCCAGCCAGTTTAGAGGCAAATCCAGAGTCCCTTTATCCAGGTGGAAATCAGTAGCCTTCCTCTAGCGCCTGGGTGTTGTAGTACCTTACTGCTGAGCTTCTCATAAGGTCCTCACAACTGTTGCAGATGTTCTAGATGTTATGTCTCTTTCTCTGTCCCCCAGATGGATAGGACAAACCCGTATGACTGGTGGCCTGAGGCTTTTTACAGGGACTCTAGCACTCCCCGGCCCCCACAAGTTGCCACCGTGCCTCCTAGGTATAGGGCAGATCAGTAACTTGAAATTAACTGTCCTGCCAGTCTCTGGAGCAAGGCATAAAGGACTGTTGCTCCCTCGTTGTTCCAGCTACCGGATCCTGCACCTCAGAAGGAGGCAGCCTGTGCAGGGCAGAACTCCATCTGATTTCCACTCCTTTTGCTATGACTTCGTTTCTCACATTCTACAATACAGTTCTCTGTTCGTGTCCTTTCTTAGGGGTTGCTGCATGTGGGGCAGGCACAGCTCCGTGTCCTTCTGTCTAGGCCTCTGACAGGATCCCACCCCTGTCAGGGACCCACTAACTGAGCGGAGCTCAGCTAGCAGCTGCCTGAGTGGAGCTCAGTCAGCTTCTGTCTAAACTTCCTATCCAGACCACCAGTTTTACCTAATTGTGAAGAGTGCCCTAATAAATAGGAGCATAGCTCCCCCTGGTGGACTGGAATATGAAGTGTGTTGCATGTTTTGTGATACCTGGTAAAGAGATCTCCTTTATTGCCTTCAATCGTAACATCACTCCCCTCTAGAGGAGAATGATATTACTGCAACGACCAGGACCCTGGGGCGCTGCACAATCACTATATTTATTTAATCCTTATATGTACTTATTAGCCTATGTATGTTAACATATACAAAAGTGTACACACTCACACTATTCAATCATACTATTCCTTGAATTTTGTTGTTAGCAATAAAATTGTGCTGTATTGCAAGTATTAACCTTTTTTAAAGCCGTATCTGAACCTTAGTGTTAACAACATGGCAAATAAAATTGCCAAATTCTCCTGTAAATAATTGTGCAAAGAGGTAACCATCATACCATGTAGATTGTAAGCTTGCGAGCAGGGAACTTACCCATAATGTCACTGCTTAAATTGTCTTAACTACCAAATACCAAATTTGTTTGTACATGTCCCCACTTAATTGTAAAGTGCTACGGAATATGTTGGCGCTATATAAATAAAAATTATTATTATTATTATACCATTACAAAATACGAGTGGATTTTCATGGGCCCATCCATTATTTGGGTTCCAAGGCCTAATGGGGTGCATATGACTATGCAGCAGGGCTGGCTTTGCCACCAATGTGTAAAACAAAGGAGTACAGGAGTACAAAAAGCATATTGTGAAGTGGATTTTCATGGGCCCAACAAGTATGTGGGTTCCAAGTGCCTAATGGGGTGCATATGACTGACTATGCAGCAAGGCTAGCCTTGCCGCCAATGTGTAAAACAAAGGAGTTCGGAGTACAAAATGCATATTGTGAAGTGGATTTTCATGGGCCCATCCACTATGTGGGTTCAAAGGCTTATTGGGGTGCTTATGAATTGGTAGCAGGGCAGGCCTTGAATTCAATGCAACATTTTTTCAGGAGTCCCCCCTGGACATCTTATGACAGGGGTATTGTGGTGCGTTGTAATTCTTGGCAGCCCATCCACTCACAGCATAGGCTACAACAGCTTAGGAGACCCACTATTTCATAATGGCCCTTTAAGAAGATTAATGCCGCCTGATGCACCAGTAAAAATAGGTTTGGTAACTTTAAGAGTCCCTCCTTCATTGAAACAAGATGGGTCTGCTTATGTGTCACACACCACATGGTCAGCTAGGGGTGTTAAATGTCACAATGACATTTCCCAGTGAATGCATTTGTAATGGTTGAAAGCAATGTTAAAGTTGAAAAACGCTTCAAAAATGAACTAATCTGAACTAAGCCTAAGTGGGAGAGGAAATTTTCGGTCTGGGGTTAAATATTTGGCCTTACAGGCAAGTCATTAACCTGCAAAGGAAGTACCTTGACATATTTCCAATCAAAACCCGTTTTGGTTTCATTTTCATGTGTTTTTTGTGGCAGCGGGAAGAATGGCATGAATCTACAGCTGTGAACTAGGAGTCAGGAATGCTTCCAGGTGTGTCCCTGTGTCATTTGAGCAGTGTTTCCATCATTTTCAGACGTTTTTAGACCTTAAAAGGACCCCCGGGGGGATCGCGGTAAAAATACTCGGGTCTCCCATAGACTTACATTGGGCTCGTTGTTCTGGCCGAGTACCCGAGTATTCCAATTTGCTCGACCCGAGCAACGAGCACCTGAGCATTTTAGTGCTCGTCCATCACTAGCTATAATCGACCTTCATGCAGCATTATATGGGGCACATTTTCTATGGAGCATTTCATGGGGCCATAATCAACCTTTAAGCAGCATTATATGGAGAATATTTGCTATGGAAAATCTTATGGGGCCATAATCAAACTTTATGCAGCATTGTATGGGGCATAATATTCTATGGAGCATCTTATGGAGCCATAATCAACCTTTATGCAGCATTATATGGGGCAAATATTTCTATGGAGCATCTTATGGGGCCATAATCAACCTTTATGCAGCATTATATGGGGCACATTTTCTATGGAGCATGCTATGGGGCCATAATTAACCTTTGTGCAGCATTATATGGGGCATATTTTTGTACTAGATTGTGGCCCGATTCTAACGCATCGGGTATTCTAGAATATGCATGTCCCCGTAGTATATGGACAATGATGATTCCAGAATTCGCGGCAGACTGTGCCCGTCGCTGATTGGTCGAGGCAACCTTTATGACATCATCATCGCCATGGCAACCATTATGACATCTACGTCGATACTGTGCCCGTCGCTGATTGGACGATGCCCAGGCGGCCTCGACCAATCATGGACGCGGGATTTCCAGGACAGACAGTAAAACCCTTAGACAATTATATATATAGATGAAGCATCTTATGGGGCCCATAATAAGCTTTTTGGAGCATTACATGGGGCATATTTTATTATGGAGCATCTTATGGGGCCCATCATGAACTTTATGGAGCATTATAAGGGGCGTATTTTGTATGGAGCATTTTATGGGGCCCATCATAAACTTTATGGAGCATTATATGAGGCTCCTGATTCAGTATGGATATTCAAAAACACTCAACCTACTGATGTCTCAATTAATTTTACTTTTATTGGTATCTATTTTTATTTTTTACATTTACCAGTAGCTGCTGCATTTCCCACACTAGGCTTATACTCGAGTCATTAAGTTTTCCCAGTTTTTTATGGCAAAATTAGGGGTCTCGGCTTATACTCGGGTCAGCTTATATTTGAGTATATATGGTATATGGTTAATAAAGACACAGAAAGAGTAAAGTCCTTTAATAATCTTAGTTTACCATACTTACTGCATCGCCTAATCCCCAACACCCTCGATCTCCTGCAACAAAAATAAAATAATAAACCAACATATAATACTTCCTGTCCGATGTAGTCAAATTAAGGAGTGTCCCACAACGAGTCCAGCTCTGATACATCTGGATGCCTTTGGCTAAACAGTGGCAATATGCCACCATCCAGCTTGACATCCAGACACAGCAGAGCTTGTAGATGACCACCGGAGATAACTTGGTCTCCGGTGGTCATCTGCACTGCAGTTCCCACGATCAGCTGATTAGCTGACCATGAGAACTTTCCTATTGACTGGAGTTAACCCCAGCGGTCACGTCCATGGCAGTTCTCGCGGTCAGCTGATTTCATCGCGATAACTGCAGTGTACGCAAACTTCCGGCTGAAACTAAACAAACCTATACGTCAGGAAAATAACAAAGTGATACCATTTTAAAAACTAAAGCCCTCAAAGTATTCAAACCCACATTCAGGAAGTTTGTTAAACCTTCAGCTATTTCACAGGATTTAATGCAACATTAGTTAGTATGCATGCGACGTGTAGGTACATGTTCACATTGACCACTAAACAGACAAAACCTAAGATAAAAAAATGAGAAAATACCCTGCAGTAAATTAATAGTAATAGTGTATAACATTAATATAGCGTACTTAGTTAACATAATTTAAATTTATAAAAAAGTAAAAGCCATACCACTGCATCAAGGTGACTCAATTCAGGATGGTCATAACCTCTAGTGCTAAAACTTTACCACATGTCAAATAACGTATATGCGAATAAGGGCCAAGTTCAACATCAATGTTGGGAAGGGGTTAATCTAATTGGTTCACATTTTTTCAGTTTGTGCATTTTATGACTTTTAGAGCAAAACTATTTTAATGCAGTATATTGACTGATCATTGACCACATGCTGTCAGCCTCTCCAAAGAATATCCACTGTACTTTCTCCTGGTCTTGACCAAGGTCTGGGCAGGCTAAAATATTGGCCGTTTTGCAAAGTGTGGTACCCCTGAACATAACATTCTGGCACATCAGTAAATGTCATTTTTTTATTGCAAAAAAAGAGTGCTGTGGTCTTTCCTATATTATTTTGGGAGTATCCATCCCACCACTGAGCACAATCATCAATCCACACTATGCTGATCATAATCTTTCTACTGAACATTGACTTCTGGAACTACATTTTTTCTCTTGCAGTAGTGAAATTAACCCCTTCACGACATGTGCCGTACTAGTACTGCGCATGTCATGTCTCCCCCTTTGATATGGGCTCTGGCGCTGAGCCCACATCAAAGCTGGGACATGTCAGCTGTTTTATACAGCTGACATGTGCCTGCAATAGCGGCCGGTGGAATCGCAACCCATCCGCCGCTATTAACTAGCTAAATGCCACTGTCAAATGCTGGCAGCGGCATTTAACTAGCCCTTCGGGCCGGAAATGCGCTCATTGCTGACCCCGTCATGTCATCGGCGGTCAGCGATGTGTCGGCATGACAACCAGAGGTCTCCTTGAGACCTCTATGGTTGTTGATACCGGATTGCTGTGAGTGCCACCCTGCGGTCGGCGCTCATAGCAATGCAGGAATTCAGCTACATAGGAGCGATCTGAGCAGAGCCAATTGAGTTGTGAAAGCTTATAGCCTCCCATGGAGGCTATTGAAGCATGGCAAAAGTATAAAAAAAATGTTTCAAAAAATATGAGAAAATAAAAAATATATAAAAGTTTAAATCACCTCCCTTTCACCCTATTCAAAATAAAACAATAAAAAAAAATCAAACATACACATATTTGGTATCTCCGCATTCAGAGTCACCTGATCTATCAATTAAAAAAAGGATTAACCTGATCGCTAAACGGCGTAGCGAGAAAAAAATTCAAAACGCCAGAATTACGTTTTTTTTGGTCACTGCGACATTGCATTAAAATGCAATAACGGGTGATCAAAAGAACGTATCTGCACTAAATGGTATCATTAAAACCATCAGCTCGGTCCACAAAAAATAAGCCCTCCCCCGACCTGAGATCTCCAAAAATGGAGACACTACAGGTAACTGAATATTGAGCAATTTTTTGAGCATTTTTTTGATTTTTTTTAGTAAAGTTTGGAAATTTTTTTCACGTCTCAGATAAAAAATAACCTAGACATGTTTGGTGTCTATGAACTCATAATGACCTGGAGAATCACAATGGCAGGTTTTAACATTTAGTGAACCTAGCAAAAAAGCCAAACAAAAAACAAGTGTAGGATTGCACTTTTTTTGCAATTTCACCACAACTTGAAATTTGTTTCCCGTTTTCTAGTACAAGACATGGCTAAACCAATGGTGTAGTTCAAAAGTACAACTCCCACAAAAAACAAGCCCTCACATTGCCATATTGACGGAAAAATAAAAAAGAAATGGCTGTGCGAAGAAGAGGAGCGAAAAACAAAAACGCAAAAATGAAAAAGGGCTCCGTCATGTAGGGGTTTAACATTTTGTGATGGGTTTCCTGACTGAGTGCTGATCTGGGTCATCCTCATTGAGATGCTGCAGTAGCTGGATTTTGTAAGGGTGCCATTTGTGAGTAGCTAATATCCGCCGATGGGATGTTCGACTGATGTCAGATCGGCGCGCTGAATTTGCAGAATGGGCAAAACAAAATTGGAACAGGAACCTCAGTTTATACAGAATATTATGTTCAGTGATGAGGCAAACCTTTTTGGTTGGGCCATTTATATGGATACACCTAAATAACATGGGAATGGTGACAGTTTTCTTTCGTAGAGTGTCTTGCATTGAAATCTTCTGCAATGACCCGGGTACTGCGTTCACCAGACATCAGCACAATTTCTATCCGCTCCTCATGTGTTAACCTCTGCAACATGTCAATGGCTGTAAAAAATAAAGAGAAACTTGCAAATAACTCATGAAAGAATAAAGTTATGTTAAAACCACATGACCCTCTTGCCTTTGGAAAAAATAAATTTGGATCCAAAATGGCTGACTTCAAAATGGCCACCACGGTCACCACCCATCTTGATAAGTTTTCCGCCTCCCATATACTAATGTTCCACAAACAGGAAGTTGATATTACCAACCATTCCCATTTCATTTAGGTGTATCCATATACATGGCCCACCCTATATTTCTATAACTACATTGTAAATAATTTGTGCATCTCTAGGCAAGGAAAAGGCAAAATATAGGGAAAATCAATCAAATACACAATGGTAAGAACATTTTTTAGTTTGCTATCGTATCTTAGAGCAAGTATAGTCACAAATAAGACCAAATTTACACATACATTAAACATTGACTGACTATTCTTGAATCACAATATCCAAGCTGACCATCAAGTCTCCTGACCTGAGCTAAGCACCTCATATGATGAAGTAGTCATATTAGGTCAAAAGACCCGCTATTTGGTCTGGTATTGAAATCTGAGCACAGTCCATATTTCATAGATGTGTGAATTCAGACTAAGGTGTTGCTCATGTGTTAGTCAAACACTACATTTGGCACATTTGTTGCTGCAACTGTTAGGACTTCACATGTCATCTTCTTTCATGGGTGCTAACCATGTTTATCATGGATATCACTCATACCTATGACAGTTTATGGGGTAGTTCACATATCCGATTTTTTTCTCAGACCAAGGATTCCCCATAAAAGCATAGACACTTGTCTGACATGGATCCAAATGTTGACTAAAACTCACCAAGGCAAACCTATGTGTATGTGAATAAATCAGAGAGCACTCAGATGCCGTCCATGTGCTACCCATTTTTCATGGACCGTTCAATAGATAAAATTCCATTACTTTTTCTAATCCAAGAAAAACATGAAACTTCTTTTTTCATAAGTGAAAAATTACAAATAAAACAATGATGGCATAAATTAACGCACTGACCAAACACTGGTGAAAATAAAATCCAAAACACTGATGAACAACAGTCAGTGTTTTTAAGTACAAGAAAAATCACAGACGTCTGAATGAGGCCTTAAGGTGTATCCAAAATATATCGAAACTTTAAAGGAAGAACTTCTTCCTGCTGGGTCCATTTACCTGTGATTACCATGTTTTTTCTGTATCTTGAAATTTTGGTTTTAAATCATTTTTCCATAAAAATTCAAATTTTAAAGAACTTTTTTGGAGCTGGATGCAACTTGAATATTTCACATTTCCGTGTTACTAGCATTTTGAACCACATTGGGTAATCTGGCTACAAAACCTTTTTGCTTAGGCAAAAATAACACAACAAAACAAAATTAAATCAGAAAAAGTTTGTTTCTCAATTAAAGATACCAGTAAGTCCGTAACGTTTTCCTCTAGCAACATTCAGTCGTTATATAGGCATCTAAAAGACAGCATATGCATATACCCTAAGGCTCAAAAATGGCAGAAAAAATAAATGATAGAAGCGTAAGGAAAAAATAATATGGCATAAAAAGGCTAAACAAAAGCTTGAAATTCATTTTGTTTTTTTAAAAGCTCAGATATGTTTTTTTTTTATAATATCCATTTGTTACATGTGATTGCTCATTCATGCTTTGATCCCGAAAACTGGGCCACAGGACTTGCCATGGTTTTTGTGGTTTTTTTTCTAAATCACAATACTTTGTCCTCACTTTAGTGATATGCTTACTTCAGTAAGGAAAATAGCTGCTGGTCAGAAAAATATATAATCTGTAACTAAAGGTATTCACAATATAGATCCTCATTGAAGCAGTTCCTAGATTTTCATTGTCAATGGCCTCATTCACACATCAATGGCTTTTCACATCCACAAAAAAGAACTGTTATTTTCCAGCCATTATTGGTCTGAATGTCCGTTTTGTTTTTTTTGCCATCTTTGTGTCACCTATTATTCTAGTAAGAAAAAAAAAATACTGATAGAAATTTACTAAACTTCTCCTGGAAAGCTTTGAAAAGCGACAGCACAAGTATGCAACATGGGTGGCACACACGTACATTACATGTTTTTGCAGACCAATTAATCTAAATTGGTAAATTTGGTATGCAAATTGGATCAAAGTAGGATACATCTCTGTTTTTTTTTTAAGTGGCCAATCATTTAAATATACGTTCCCCTCTACTTATTCTCCATCTATCTGTGCACTTATCTGGCTCTATGAAGCCAAAGCTATCAATGGAAATACAGGGGGGAAGGACAGAGACAGATGGAAAACAAGTAGAGGGGAACATAATGACGCTATTAACCTGCAGATTAACTCTATATCTACAGGTTAACTGTATTTTTTTCTGGTGTTTTTTCATCCATACGATTGTTGGTTTGTTTGTCTTCTATATCCAAATGTCATCTGCATGTATGTGATTTACATCCATATTACATTCGTTTTTGAAAAAAAAAATTCTTAAAAATTCAAGGTCCCCTTTGATCCTAACACATGTCCATGACTGGACAAACTTCATTTTCTGGCTTTTTGCGAGTAGAGAAATGTGCCTGTTGCACATTCTTTTTGGTTGGCATAGCTTTTGAAATGTCAAATCTGATCTAGACACTTATGCTGAATGTATCTTGTAGTCCTGGGTAGTCTCAATAATATTTAGTCAGAGGAGTAGAATACTTGAGGATCTAAAAGGATGGAGGAGATTTTGGGTTCAGTCCATTGTCAGATAACGATCATCTAAATGACATTTCCACCCCCTCTAAGAGAACCTAAAAGCACCCTCAAATATTATTTGTTTTCGCCACAGGAGAATTTTAACATTTAACCGACTACTTGAGAGGAGCTTGAGGACCTTCAATGCAATTTGAGAGAGGCTTCAGCAGTTTGCAAAAGGTTTGTCAACAGTAGAACATTGGCTGGATGTGGAAGGATATTGCCAATGGCTTTTATGCAACTGCTCAGATTGCAAACTGAATAAGGGCCTAGATGGCAAGTGCATCCATATAAAGAAGCTGCCACATTCAGTGTCTTGACATTACAATTATAAGTAATACTTTTGTATTTTGCTTTTAGACATTAAGGTATTTGGCAGGACTGCAGATACAAGATTAAAAAGGGTCAATGGATTCTTAGAAAACATATTTCTGTTCCAGAACCACAGATACTGCCCTGCCCTTCTGGTGCCCTGGAACCATTTGTCACTGTAGCTGATAAACAATGAGCAAAATGTAAATTCATAACAACATGTGTTCACAAGTTCATAATGATTTATGATACACCAATGGATGTTGATATGTTGATATTGAAGAAGATGTGCTCCAATCTCCTGTCAGTCTCTAGAATCTTTTCCAAGAAAGACATGGTTTTTCTGCATTGATAGTCTTTCATTTTTGGCAGATCAACTCCTGACTTGCAAGCAAGATACTGCATGGCAGCAGGATACAATTGCTACTTGAATGTAATTTTTCCTTTTGATTTTTCTTATCACTGTAAAAATGGAATGTGTAAAAATATGTGTTTTTCACTATTTTATATATTTCTCCTGGCATTTAATGAAATACTGTTGTAGTTCTTAAGGTAGTCAAATTTAGACTGTTCTTGCTCACGTTCAGAAAGCAGATGCACGAATCAATCTATTTTGAAAAAGCACAATGAACTGTATTTTGCATTTATTAATTTATTACATTACAAATGGTTGTACTGAGTTGTGCACTTGAGACCACTGTGGTAGAATGGCTCACTCGGCTGCACACGGAGGTAGACACGGCTACACAGCGGCTTTAAGAACTTCCTTTGGTTTATTATAGGCAGCATAAACCAAAGGGGGGGTAGTAAAGAAAATACAGCCCACTGGGCAAAACAGGAAAACAAAACAAAATGTTTGCAGAACAAGCACAGTCCTTCAGTGAGCGGGGTTCCTCCCACTCACGGCTGACAGAACATACACGGTTCAGGTGCTCTAGTCCATGGAGCACTCTCCTGCAGTGCTCCTTCTCCAGGCCCACACACTGAACACTGAAAGTTCTTTCATTCAGCCATTTAAGCTTGGACCATGTGACTCCCCAACAACGACTGTTCACATGACTGTTACCTCACCAAGGTCCTGTCAGCATACAGTGGTGCTAGCTCTGTAGGGGGAGATATGGGGTGACACTCTCCCACCTGCTCTATGAATGTCCCCCTAAAAACTAGCCCATAACATAACCCTCACAACACTTACTGTTCTGGAGGAAATACAACTCAGGATTTTATAACACTGATGCCATTAGGCGTAGTGAAACATATCTCCCCTCTATTATATTACTAGTGACTCTGTCACACCACCTTTACATCTAATGTTGTTGCACCACCACATGCAATTGTGGTAACAACATTGACTGATTTGAACAGTAGGCGGATGTGTAGTACTATGCTGCTGACCACTAACAGAAGACGGAGCAGCTCTGTAATTGAGCAGCTGCGGTAGCCACTGACAACAGCTGATTGGCGGAGGTGTCGAGTGACGGACCCCAACCGATCAGACATTGATGATCTATCCCAAAGATAAGTCCTCAATGATAAAGTAGTGGACAACCTCTTGAAAATTAATTCAGTTTCAATAAATGTATTAGATTATTTAGAATTATACTCACAGTTTTTGACAAAAAAATGAAATTTTGCAAACAAATATTGAAATATTTCACACACAAAATAAGATTCAGCCAGCACAAAAAAACCATATGATCCTATATGCACTTCCTAAAAACCCCAAATTGTATATTTGAAATTTCATTAAAAACAATAAAAGAAGCATGAGATGCTTGAGAAGGTGGATCTTGTCTGTTCTTGTTGCAAGTTTAATAAAGATACCAACAAAGATGACTGGGAAGCAGAGAAGGTAAAGTTATATGTTAATGCAGGTTGAAGGACAATGTAGGATTGCCAGGATGGGAAGAAGCCAATGAATGTTGGTGTTGCTGACTACTAGTGTTGAGCATTCCGATACCGCAAGTATCGGGTATCGGCCGATACTTGCCGGTATCGGAATTCCAATACCGAGATCCGATACTTTTGTTGTATCGGGAATCGGTATCGGGATTAATATCAATGTGAAAAAGAAAGAATTAAAATAAAAAATAGGGATATACTCACCTCTCCGGCGCAGCCTGGACTTTACCGCCGTAACCGGGAGCTGTTGTACCTAAGAATGCGCGCTTGAAGGGCCTTCGATGAGGTCACTGCGCTCTGATTGGTCCGTAGCGGTCACATGGGCCGTCGCGACCAATCACAAAGCCGTGACGTCATCTTAAGGTCCTTCACGCACTGATTCTTAGGAAGGAAGGCTGCCGGAAAGAAGCCGAGGGTGAGTATATACCTAATAGGAATATACTCACCCTCGGACGCGCCCTGCTTGTTTCCGGCAGCCTTCCTTCCTAAGAATCAGAGCGTGAAGGACCTTAAGATGACGTCACGGCTTTGTGATTGGTCGCGACGGCCCATGTGACCGCCACGCGACCAATCACAAAGCCGTGGCGTCACCTAAGGTCTTTCAAGCGCTTGAAATACCTTAGGTGACGTCACGGCTTTGTGATTGGTCGCGTAGCGGTCACGCGACCGCTATGCGACCAATCAGAAGCTGCGGACGTCTTCTAAGGTATTTCAAGCGCTTGAAAGACCTTAGGTGACGTCACGGCTTTGTGATTGGTCGCGTAGCGGTAACGCGACCGCTACGGACCAATCAGAGCGCAGTGACCTCATCTAATGCCCTTCAAGCGCGCATTCTTAGGTACAACGGCTCCCGGTTACGGCGGTAAAGTCCAGGGCGCGTCAGAGAGGTGAGTATATCCCTATTTTTTATTTTAATTCTTTCTTTTACACATTGATATGGATCCCAGGGCCTGAAGGAGAGTTTCCTCTCCTTCAGACCCTGGGAACCATCAGGGATACCGTCTGATACTTGAGTCCCATTGACTTGTATTGGTGTCAGGTATCGGTATCGGATTAGATCCGATACTTTGCCGGTATCGGCCGATACTTTCCGATACCGATACTTTCAAGTATCGGACGGTATCGCTCAACACTACTGACTACTACAACATTGTATCCTATTCTGGAAGGGATTATAAATTGTGGTGGCAAATCTCAGCTTTCTAAAGCATCTAAAGACCCACATGCACAACAATAAGGCGTATAAGATTGGCCATGATCAGGTGGAACAGATATTGTGAAGGTGAGGGATATAAATAGATGGGGCCGAATATGAACTGTCTGTTGCCAGCACTCAAGAGCAGTAAACATATCCATTGGAATATGGCTGCAAGTAAAACAATTTACGTAGTGTCCAACGATCTATATTTTCAGAAATACGTTGCAAATGAGGTCCCAAGCTGTGTTAAAATGCTACACCATTATAAACTGTGTAATTTTAATCATCAAGAACCTAATCTCTAACATGCTTTTCTATAAGAACAAGAAGGAGCTGGAGTGGTTGATTGGCCAGTGCTTCTGAGGAGTTAGTAGGAACTGACACCTCGGTAGCAATGGTTCCACTCCTTGCCTGATGACTTGTGAGATATATTTTTCCTCTATTCCTCTGACCTAGGAATCACGTGCAGCAGGTTTATATTTTAATTGAAATGGATTAAAATAAAATTAGCAGTAATCAAATATAAACATAACTAAATTACACAGAAAATGTCACGATCTCCACACTACCCTTGTCTGCTATGTTACTTTGTGTAGGGGCTGTCATTCTGTTTTGGTTGTTCTGGCTCTGTGCTGCAATCATCTGTATTCACTTTCCTTGATTAGTGTTCTACTTAAACATGCTAGCTCCTCCATCCAGTGTCAATCGTACACTTGCTGCTGCCTGCGTAAGACTGATCCCTCTGTTCTCTGTGCCTGACCCAGCCTGATTTTATTCCCTTCCTGGACTTGGACTCTCTGCTTGTGACCTGACCTCTCTTGTGCCTGCTCCCTGTAAACTGTCTTGTCTTTCTGGTTTTTCCGACATTGGCTCATGAATTGGACTTCATCACTGACTCCCCCTTGGTGCACTGCGCCATTTCCAGGACCTGACCTCGAATTGTTTGACCTTCCTTTACTTATTCTGTAAGTAATACATATTTTTGCTATCTGTTATTGTAGTCCTTCTCTCCACTTCTGGGACTGATATTTACTATAGTGACTAATATTTTCTATAGTTACTCGCGACACATTAATATGTTACTTACCGCTGCAGGCCCATAACTTCTCAGAAGAAGTCCTTTCAAGATAGAGGTATATTCTCTTCATTGGAGTCTTTGGAGGTACAGAGACACTTAATCTCTTCTCACTTAAACTGATCACAGCAGTTTCGCTAGGCCATCATTATGTTATTCTCAGTAAACAATGTAAACATATTCCAAGGAAAAACAAAGGCAACATTAAAAAGGGAATCTGTCATCATTTTTTCCACTTAATCTGGGAATAGTATAATGAAGAAACAGAGACCTTAATTCCAGTGTTGTATAACTTACTGTGCTGCTTGTTATAGGTTTGATAAAAATATGTTTTATCACTAGAGGACTTGTAGACCTGCTGCTGAGTTTTCCACCATATTCAGGAACTTGGTAAAACCCTGTACCTACAGTATGTACAGTGTACACAGAAAGCTGTTGATCATTAGGGTGGGCAGGGTTTTACAGAGCTCAGGAATCAGAGAACTGGTTTGATCTGCAGCAGATAAAACTGTGATTACTGTGATGGTTTTCAGTAAGGAAGAGGGGGTCTCAAACTGTCCCCTGAGCTGGGACTCTAACTATCCCTTTCCCAGGGGTACTCTTATCGGTAGAGAGACGCGTGTCTCTGACCTTACAATGCTCCTGTAAAAACCCTAATCTGTCCCCTCCCCCACCCTATGAGGCATGGGACAGAAATGGAAGGTAAACCAGACACAAAGACAGAGGTTTTCTGTTATCCCTGTATTATCTAACATAAAAAAGCACTAACCAACAATGGGGAGGAGGATAGGGACAGGGAGGAATAAACTAAATGGGAAAAGGGAACAAGAGATAAACTCAAAAGTACAACAACAAACTACAGAACACCAAAACTCCCACCTTCAACTACTTAGCTTTAGCACACCGCACAGGAAGACTAATCTCCAAAAGCAACAACAAATTCCTATTCAGCACAGCATCTCCTTAGAGCAAGGAAGCAGAGCTGGCAGGACAGGGAGGGTCTTGCTGGGATTTATAAGAAGAGTTAACAACCAGATCATAAGCAGCTGAAATGGAGCTGCATGTTTCTAACCAGCATAGAAAGGGTCGTTAACCTCTTCAGCACTAAATGAAACTATATTAATTAAATTGGGGATCCAAATACACAGGCTAAATGGAAGATTGGCAATTCACAATACGCAGTGATCTTCTACCCCCAGATCTCCCAGGTTGGCGAGACACACTCAAGACAGTGATGTTGTAAAAACCTCTAGCAAGCAGCCAAGTAAGTAATACAACACTGAACCCAATATCATACTGCTCTAAAATGGGGTAGCAAAAACTGGTGGCAAATTCCTATTAAGGCTACATTTCCACAATGGGTATTTGATGAGTTTTTGATGTTGCAGATTTTCTGCACCATTTTGCATCTATTTGGTAAATTAAGTTACTTGTGATTTTTTATCACATTTTTGATGCTCTGTTTTTGTTTCTTTTTGATATGTTATAAATTAAATTAAAGGAGTTGTCCAGTACTAGGACATTCCCCGTGTTTGGCCCTGATAAAATAAAAACACATATGCTGTACTCACCTCCCATTCCGGCGCTGTTCCAGCGGTGTCGGCATTCACATTTCTGGGGCTCACATGCAGTTGTTATGACACATGATCCCAACTCCCAATCACCACTGGCGTCACTGTCCCTACTTCAGAAGTATTAGTAATCAAGAGGAAGCTCTCACTTCCTCTTGATTACGCAAACGTCCGAAGGTGGGGACTGTGACACCAGCGGTGATTGGGTGCTGGGATCATGTGTCATAACAACTGCACGTGAGCCTCGGAAATGTGAATTCCTACTCCTCTGGAACAGCGCCAGAACGGGAGATGTGTATGTGTTTTAATTTTATCGAAGCCAAACATGCGGAATGAGAAAGGGTTGTCCTAGTAGTTGACAACCCCATTAAGTTGCTTTGTTTTCGATGCTTCCTAATATTTGGCTTTGACACAACAATATTGATACAGTCATGTGCAGATTACATGCAATTTTAGAGCTTTTCTGCAGCAAAAAAGCAATAAAATTGTAGATTTTCTGCATCTAAGGTAATTGGGGGGGGCAAATCCGCATATAAAACTCTGTGAACTTGCAAGAGAATTTGACTTGTTGCAGATTTCAAATGCACGCAACAAGTCAGTTTATGCTGTGTACAATAAAAACACAGTATGCGTGAACTTTTTACAAATTCCATCCACTTTGCAGAAACTATAAGATTCTACATTTTTGTGCAGTGGAAATGAGTAGCATCAAAAACTCATCGTGGGATCTTATGCTAACAGCTCCAAAAAGTTTATCAAGAGAATATGGGAACAAAATCTGTATGGACTTTATAAAGCACTGAAAGAGTATAAAGAGACTACACTGTGTTCCAAATTATTATGCACATAGAGTTTAGGAGTGATAAGGTTAGAATTTTTTTGTTTGTCATTTAAACTCATTGATGGTGATGTGTGTCAGGGCTCTTTATATCACTGAAAGCAATTGCAGATACCTGTGCAAATTAGTTTGTCAGGTGTGTCCAAATAAAGGCAAGACTACTTAAGAAGGCTGTTCCACATTATTAAGCAGCCTACATTTTTTGCCAAAATGGGAAAGAAAAAGGATGTGTCGGCTGCTGAGAAGCAACAAATTGTGGAGTATTTAGGTCAAGGCATGACTACAATCAACATTGCCAAGACACTTCATCGTGATCATCGCACAATCAAGAAGTATGTAGCTGATTCCCAGAACACACATGTGCATGCTGATAAGGAAAAATTGAGGACTCTTTCCAACAGGCAATTGCGTAAGGTTAAAAGAGCAGCTGCAAAAATGCCTTGTCATAGCAGCAGACAAGTTTTTGAAGCTGCTGGTGCCTCCAACGTCCCCAGAACAACAAGATGCAGGGTCCTTCAGAGGTATTCAGCTGTGCGTAAGCCATCCAGTCGACCACCTCTATCCACTGCACACAAGCAGAAACGGCTCCAGTGGGCCAAACGATACATGAAGACTGACTTCCAAACTGTTTTGTTCACCGATGAGTGCCATGCAACGCTCGATGGTCCAGATGGATGGAGTGGAGGATGGACACTGTTATGACCCCAATGGCGAGGGTCTCAGAGGAACGTGGAAGTCTGCAGAATACAAAAATCCAGCTCATAGGGCAGTGGTAGCTGGGTTGACCATATATCTACTCCTAACGCCAACACTAGAAGTAGCCGGGGATCATTCCTACGTTGATTCTAGATGACACGCTCCAGCCGGAGAATCTAGCTACCCCTAGTAGAGGAAAACAAAGACCTTTCTTGCCTCCAGAGAAGGGGACCCCAAAGCTGGATAGAAGCCCCCCACAAATAATAACGGTGAGGTAAGAGGAAATGACAAACACAGAAATGAACCAGGTTTAGCACAGAGAGGCCCGCTTACTGATAGCAGAATAAAGAAAGGTAACTTATATGGTCAACAAAAACCCTATCAAAATCCACACTGGAAATTCAAGAACCCCCGAACCGTCTAACGGTCCGGGGGGAGAACACCAGCCCCCCTAGAGCTTCCAGCAAAGGTCAGGATATATATTTGGAACAAGCTGGACAAAAATACAAAACCAAAACAAAATAGCAAAAAGCAAAAAGCGGACTTAGCTGATATAACTGGAACCAGGATCAGTAGACAAGAGCACAGCAGACTAGCTCTGATAACTACGTTGCCAGGCATTGAACTGAAGGTCCAGGGAGCTTAAATAGCAACACCCTTAACTAACGACCCAGGTGCGGATAAAAGGAATGACAGAAAAACCAGAGTCAAAAAACTAGTAACCACTAGAGGGAGCAAAAAGTAAATTCACAACAGTACCCCCCCCTTAGTGAGGGGTCACCGAACCCTCACCACGACCACCAGGGCGATCAGGATGAGCGGCATGAAAGGCACGAACTAAATCGGCCGCATGAACATCAGAGGCGACCACCCAGGAATTATCCTCCTGACCATAGCCCTTCCACTTGACCAGGTACTGAAGCCTCCGCCTGGAGAGGCGAGAATCCAAGATCTTCTCCACCACGTACTCCAACTCGCCCTCAACCAACACCGGAGCAGGAGGCTCAGCAGAAGGAACTATAGGCACAATGTACCGCCGCAACAAGGACCTATGAAATACATTGTGAATAGCAAACGACACAGGAAGATCCAGACGAAAAGATACAGGATTAAGGATTTCCAATATCTTGTAAGGCCCAATAAAACGAGGTTTAAATTTGGGAGAGGAGACCTTCATAGGAACAAAGCGGGAAGAAAGCCATACCAAATCCCCAACGCGTAGTCGGGGACCCACACCGCGGCGGCGGTTGGCAAAGCGCTGAGCCCTCTCCTGTGACAACTTCAAGTTGTCCACCACATGATTCCAGATCCGCTGCAACCTATCCACCACAGAATCCACCCCAGGACAGTCAGAAGGCTCCACATGACCCGAAGAAAAGCGAGGATGGAAACCAGAGTTGCAGAAAAAAGGCGAAACCACGGTGGCGGAACTAACCCGATTATTAAGGGCAAACTCAGCCAACGGCAAGAATGTCACCCAATCGTCCTGATCAGCAGAGACAAAACACCTCAAATAAGCCTCCAAAGTCTGATTGGTTCGCTCCGTCTGTCCATTAGTCTGAGGATGGAAAGCAGACGAAAACGACAAATCAATGCCCATCCTACTACAAAAGGATCGCCAGAATCTGGAAACGAACTGGGATCCTCTGTCTGACACAATATTCTCAGGGATGCCGTGCAAACGAACCACGTTCTGGAAAAACACAGGAACCAGATCGGAAGAGGAAGGCAGCTTAGGCAAAGGAACCAAATGGACCATCTTTGAGAAGCGATCACATATCACCCAGATAACGGACATGCCCTGGGATAGCGGAAGATCAGAAATGAAATCCATGGAGATATGTGTCCAAGGTCTCTTCGGGACAGGCAAGGGCAAGAGCAAACCGCTGGCACGAGAACAGCAAGGCTTAGCTCGAGCACAAGTCCCACAGGACTGCACAAATGACCGCACATCCCTTGACAAGGAAGGCCACCAAAAGGACCTGGCCACCAGATCTCTGGTGCCAAAAATTCCCGGGTGACCTGCCAACACCGAGGAATGAACCTCGGAAATGACTCTGCTGGTCCACTTATCCGGGACAAACAGTCTGTCAGGTGGACAAGACTCAGGCCTATCAGCCTGAAATCTCTGCAACACACGTCGCAGATCCGGAGAAATAGCTGACAAGATAACTCCATCTTTAAGAATACCAACAGGATCAGCGACTCCAGGAGCATCAGGCACAAAGCTCCTAGAAAGAGCATCGGCCTTCACATTCTTTGAACCTGGTAAATACGAGACAACAAAATCAAAGCGGGAGAAAAACAATGACCAGCGGGCCTGTCTCGGATTAAGGCGTTTAGCAGACTCGAGATACATCAGATTTTTGTGATCAGTCAAGACCACCACACGATGCTTAGCACCCTCGAGCCAATGACGCCACTCCTCAAATGCCCATTTCATGGCCAACAACTCCCGATTGCCCACATCATAATTTCGCTCGGCAGGCGAAAACTTCCTAGAGAAAAAGGCACAAGGTTTCATAACAGAGCAACCAGGGCCTCTCTGCGACAAAACGGCCCCTGCTCCAATCTCTGAAGCATCCACCTCAACCTGAAAGGGAAGTGAGACATCGGGCTGGCACAAAACAGGCGCCGAAGTAAACCGGCGTTTCAACTCCTGGAAAGCCTCCACGGCAGCAGGAGCCCAGTTAGCTACATCGGAGCCCTTCTTGGTCATATCCGTCAAAGGTTTCACAATGCTAGAAAAATTAGCGATAAAACGACGGTAGAAGTTAGCGAAACCCAAGAACTTCTGTAGACTCTTAACTGACGAGGGCTGAGTCCAATCAAGAATAGCTCGGACCTTGACTGGGTCCATCTCCACAGCAGAAGGGGAAAAAATGAACCCCAAAAAGGGAACCTTCTGTACACCAAAGAGACACTTTGAGCCCTTGACAAACAAAGAATTTTCACGCAAAATTTTAAAGACCAACCTGACCTGCTCCACATGCGAATCCCAATTATCAGAAAAAACCAAAATATCATCCAGATAAACAATCAAAAATTTATCCAGATACTTCCGGAAAATGTCATGCATAAAGGACTGAAAAACTGAAGGCGCATTGGAGAGCCCAAAAGGCATCACCAAGTACTCAAAATGACCTTCGGGCGTATTGAATGCGGTTTTCCATTCATCACCTTGCTTAATGCGCACAAGGTTGTACGCACCACGAAGATCTATCTTGGTGAACCACTTGGCACCTTTAATCCGGGCAAACAAGTCAGACAACAGCGGTAAAGGATACTGAAATTTGACAGTGATCTTATTTAAAAGCCGATAATCAATACAAGGTCTCAAAGATCCGTCCTTTTTTGCCACAAAAAAGAATCCCGCACCAAGAGGGGAAGAAGACGGACGAATATGTCCTTTCTCTAGAGACTCCTTGATATATGAACGCATAGCGGTATGTTCAGGTACCGACAGATTAAACAGTCTTCCCTTAGGAAATTTACTGCCTGGGATCAAATCTATAGCACAGTCACAGTCCCTATGAGGAGGCAGTGCACTGGACTCAGACTCACTGAAGACATCCTGATAATCAGACAAATACTCCGGAACTTCCGAAGGCGTAGAAGAAGCAATAGACACAGGCAGGGAATCCCCATGAATACCACGACAGCCCCAACTTGAGACTGACATAGCCTTCCAGTCCAGGACTGGATTATGGGTCTGTAACCATGGCAGCCCTAAAACAACCAAATCATGCATTTTATGTAAAACCAGGAAACGTATCACCTCGCGGTGTTCAGGAGTCATGCACATGGTAACCTGTGTCCAATACTGCGGTTTATTTGCTGCCAATGGCGTAGCATCAATACCCCTAAGAGGAATAGGATTTTCTAATGGTTCAAGAGTAAAACCACAGCGCTTAGCAAATGAGAGATCCATGAGACTCAGGGCAGCACCTGAATCTACAAACGCCATGACAGGATAAGATGACAGTGAGCAAATCAAAGTTACAGACAGAATAAATTTAGGTTGCAAATTACCAACGGTGACAGGACTAACAACCTTAGCTATACGTTTAGAGCATGCTGAGATAATATGTGTAGAATCACCACAGTAGTAGCACAAGCCATTCCGGCGTCTATGAATTTTCCGCTCATTTCTAGTCAGGATTCTATCACATTGCATTAAATCAGGTGTCTGTTCAGACAACACCATGAGGGAATTTGCGATTTTTCTATCACATTGCACCGAATTAGGTGTCTGTTCAGACAACACCATGAGGGAATTTGCGGTTTTGCGCTCCCGCAACCGCCGGTCAATTTGAATAGCCAGTGCCATAGTATCATTCAGACCTGTGGGAATGGGAAAACCCACCATAACATTCTTAATGGCTTCAGAAAGGCCATTTCTAAAATTAGCGGCCAGTGCACACTCGTTCCAATGTGTCAGCACGGACCATTTCCGAAATTTTTGGCAATACACTTCAGCCTCGTCCTGCCCCTGAGACATAGCCAGCAAGGCCTTTTCTGCCTGAATCTCAAGATTGGGTTCCTCATAAAGTAAACCGAGCGCCAGAAAAAACGCATTAATATCAGCCAATGCCGGATCTCCTGGCGCCAGCGAAAAAGCCCAATCCTGAGGGTCTCAGAGGAGCGTGGAAGTCTGCAGAATACAAAAATCCAGCTCATAGGGCAGTGGTAGCTGGGTTGACCATATATCTACTCCTAACGCCAACACTAGAAGTAGCCGGGGATCATTCCTACGTTGATTCTAGATGACACGCTCCAGCCGGAGAATCTAGCTACCCCTAGTAGAGGAAAACAAAGACCTTTCTTGCCTCCAGAGAAGGGGACCCCAAAGCTGGATAGAAGCCCCCCACAAATAATAACGGTGAGGTAAGAGGAAATGACAAACACAGAAATGAACCAGGTTTAGCACAGAGAGGCCCGCTTACTGATAGCAGAATAAAGAAAGGTAACTTATATGGTCAACAAAAACCCTATCAAAATCCACACTGGAAATTCAAGAACCCCCGAACCGTCTAACGGTCCGGGGGGAGAACACCAGCCCCCCTAGAGCTTCCAGCAAAGGTCAGGATATATATTTGGAACAAGCTGGACAAAAATACAAAACCAAAACAAAATAGCAAAAAGCAAAAAGCGGACTTAGCTGATATAACTGGAACCAGGATCAGTAGACAAGAGCACAGCAGACTAGCTCTGATAACTACGTTGCCAGGCATTGAACTGAAGGTCCAGGGAGCTTAAATAGCAACACCCTTAACTAACGACCCAGGTGCGGATAAAAGGAATGACAGAAAAACCAGAGTCAAAAAACTAGTAACCACTAGAGGGAGCAAAAAGTAAATTCACAACAGGACACCCCATGAAAACACGGCTAAGGCACCAACAAGGAGGAGGTGGAGTAATGTTTTGGGCTGGAATCATGGGGAGAGAGATTGTCGGCCCCTTTATGATCCCGGAAGGGGTAAAGATGAACTCCATAATCTATGTGGAGTTTCTAAAACAACACTTCCTGCCATGGTTCAAGAGGAAGAACCGTGCTTTCCGCAGCAAGATCATTTTCATGCATGATAATGCACCGTCTCATGCTGCAAAAAACACATCTGCATCTCTGGCTGCTATGGGCATAAAAGAGGACAAACTTATGGTGTGGCCACCATCTTCCCGTGACCTCAACCCCATTGAGAACCTCTGGAGCATCATCAAAAGGAGTGTCTATGATGGCGGGAGGCAGTTTACATCTAAGCAACAGCTCTGGGAGGGTATTCTGTCCACATGCAAAACAATTGAAGCAGAAACCATCCAAAAACTGACAAATTCAATGGACGAGAGAGTTAAGAAGCTTCTTTTGAACAAGGGGTCCTATGTGCAAATGTAACATCACCTAGAATAAAGTTTTCACTTGAAAACTGTTTGATTTCATTTTGTAATAAGCTGATAATGCTTATAACTTCACAATTGACCTTTTTTTGTTCAAAATAAAAAAAAAAGGTTGAAAACTCTGCTGTGCATAATAATTTGGAACATGCATTTTGAGTGTTTATTTTTTTTAAAAAGATACTGTTTTCATAGGCAGTTTTTTCCAAAACATTGCAATTATACTAGAATAGTAGATGACTGGAAAATAACAATGACTGCAATTCAGATAGGTAATTTAGAGAAAATATGAGGAAATATTATTTGCATAATAATTTGGAACACAGTGTATAGCAATCTATTGAAGCTATTAAAAGTGCTAAAAGCAGACTGAAGTTAATATAGTAATATTATAGGAGTTATTAACAGTGCTACAGACTATGGTGACACGATCTGTTGGTGAATATGGTGACACAATCTATTGGGGCCACTATTAGTGCTAAAAACAATTCAAAGATAATATTGCAACATAATCTTTAGGGCCCATTAACAGAACTAAAGACAATACATTAATGCAAAATTTGTAGTTACTAATTCATTTTTTTTACCATCAAGTGTATTATTCTCATACTGCTAAACAGTTTCTTTCAAGTTTATTCCCAATAAGTCTCTTTTTAGTTACGATCCGTGTTGGTGGGTCCCCAGTGTTCCCTAGCTTGGTCTTCGTCTGACCATGCACGATGAGCATTTCCACATTCTTTGTCCCAAGAACGACTGCTCTTTGCAGGTGCAGTATGTCAGTAGAGACTTTCCCCAGACTCACAGCTGGAGAACTTCTCATAATAATCTTTAATAATAATCTTTATTTTTATATAGCGCTAACATATTCCACAGCGCTTTACACACATTATCATCGCTGTCCCCAATGGGGCTCACAATCTAGATTCCCTATCAGTATGTCTTTGGAATGTGGGAGGAACCGGAGAACCCGGAGGAAACCCACGCAAACACGGAGAGAACATACAAACTCTTTCCAGATGTTGTCCTTGAGTGGAGTTTGAACCCAGGACTCCAGCGCTGCAAGGCTGCTGTGCTAACCACTGCGCCACCATGTGTCAACTTGAATTTCTTGGCTGATTTTGCAATGGATCCACTAAAAACATGCCATATAAATGGTGTCTGTACAGAAAGCATTTTTTGTGCACAATATAAAACTACGAGCAAGTGTCTTTTAAAATCTTGATAAAACTAGCAAATTCTGTGATTGTTTTCCATTTCAGTCGTTGTAGAAAATTGTTCATGTGAATCAAAGGAGTAGTTAACTACTAGGACAACCCTTTCTCACTCTGAATGTTTGCCCCACCTGAAATAATAACACTAAGGCTATGTGCACACGTTCAGGATTTCTTGCAGAAAATTCCTGAGAAAAACCTGAAATTTTCTGCAAGAAATCTGCAAGAAATCTGCATGCGTTTTTGCCGCTTTTTTGCCGTGTTTTTGGTGCGTTTTTTTTTCGGACATTTCTCAATGCATTTTATAGTGGGAAATCCGCAAAAAAACTGCAAAATTAATGAACATACAGCGGTTTTTTTGAGGAAAAAAACGCATCATGTGCACAAAAATTGCGGAATTCATTCTAAATGATGGGATGCATATTGTGTGCTTTTTTTTGCGGTTTTATAGCATTTTTATCGCGAAAAAATGTGAAAAAAACACGAAAAAATTGGCAACGTGTGCACACAACATTATACTCACCTCCCATGATGGCGACATTCCATCAGTGTTGGTATTCGAATTTCCAGGGGCTCACATGAGGTTAGTATGCCCTCCGCCCAATCAGCGCTGGTATCACTGTCCACTCCTTCAGTCTTTTAAGAAATCAAGAGGAAGTGAGCGGTCAGACGCATCTCTCATCTATCAGAATTGGCCAAAATCTAATAGTATATATTATAAATACGCAAAACAGACTTTTTCCCATCTAGTTTCATCAGTTGTTACAGAACCATTGCTAAGTGACAATGTAAAGAAATATTTACATTGCCTACCTCCTCCACATTTTAAAAACGATAAGGTAAAAAAAAGAGGTGCAAAACAGACAATATGCTGAACAAAAGGTCTGTTTGTGAAGGATGAAAAAACATAAAGGAATATGTGAATGTTCCTTCAAAATAGAAAAACAATAGGAACCGCCTGTGTAGTAGAAAGAGTGTGCCATACTACCGACCCCTGCTCATTACCAACAGCAATCCATGTGTTGGCTAAGAAATTGCAAGTGCGTGTAACAAAGATTATAAAAATATTTTTACAATGTAACCAATGAACCAACTTTTAGGAATGAATGATCTTGTCTCCAAGAAATTATCAACCTTAAATAGTCAAATTAGAAAAAGTAACTTATTTTCATTAAAAAAAATAAGCTACTTCATTGCAATCAGAGGTTCCTCATTTCGGATCACAGTAGTATGTCCACATTGATGCCTGTGGCTCACCATGCACATGGCCTACATAACCTAACCATGTCATGTAAAGTAGGTGCTCCCACTGCAAAAAGAGAGTGCTGGAAAAAAATCTGAATTACAAACTGTTAAATGTATGAAACTAATTATTTAGACACTTAAGTTTATAAATAGGAAACTTAAATTTAATTGTTTAAAAATTATGTATTAAATACAATTCTAGAAAAAAGTTAGAAAATGTTCTCTGAATACACATAAATGTGATATTCAAAAAGATACAAAATGGTTTGTCTCCCATGTCACAGTAACCAGAAATTATAGGATTCATAGTGTAAAAGCATCCAGTAGGTTATATAATTCAGATTCTTCCTGTTGACGATATCCATATGCCAAAAAATCAATGCAAAGTGAGCTGACAGACATATGAGAGTTATAAAAGAGATCAAATATCACTTTAGGGCAGCGCTAGGGGATAAAATAATGTTCGAGCATCAAAACAAGTCTCAAATTTCTCTTGTGACTACTAGAGTAGAAAAGTACAATTACAACATCAGAAATCCTTACGATTAAATATTTTAACAATTTACAGTAAAGTATAATCCTTTTTTGTGTCATTTAATTTGTGTGCATTATGGATAATATTTAGCTATGTTAATATCAAAAGTAAGAGTACCCAAAAAGATATGTCTAAGAAGTTTCATAGAAGATAGAAGAATGCCAAAACTTACCGTATATACTCGAGTATAAGCCGAGATTTTCAGCCCAAATTTTTGGGCTGAAAGTGCCCCCTCGGCTTATACTCGAGTCACGGTCTGTGGCAGGGTCGGCGGGTGAGGGGGAGAGGGCGCTGAGGCATACTTACCTAGTCCCGGCGATCCTGTCACTCCCCCTGCCCGTCCCACGGTCTCCGGGTGCAGCAGCCTCTTCCCCTGAGCGGTCACGTGGGACCGCTCATTAGAGAAATGAATAGGCTGCTCCACCTCCCATAGGGGCGGAGCCGCCTATTCATTTCTCTAATGAAGCGGTGCCGGTGACCGCTGACAGAGGAAGAGGCTGCGGCACCGAACACAGGCAGGGGGAAGGAGCGGGACGCCGGGAGCAGGTAAGTATGTCATATTCACCTGTCCTGGTTCCACACGCCGGGCGCTGTCTCCATCTTCCCGGCGTCTCTCTCTCCGCTCTGACTGATCAGGCAGAGGGCGCGATGTGCGCGCCGCCCTCTGCCTGATCAGTCAGTGCGGAGAGACGCCGGGAAGATGGCGCCGAGAAGCTGCAAGCAAGAGAGGTGAGTATGTGTTTTATTATTTTTATTGCAGCAGCAGCAGCACAGCTATGGGGCAATAATGGACGGTGCAGAGCACTATATGGCACAGCTATGGGGCAATAATGGACGGTGCAGAGCACTATATGGCACAGCTATGGGGCAATGGTGCAGAGCACTGTATGGCACAGCTATGGGGCAATAATGGTGCAGAGCACTGTATGGCACAGCTATGGGGCAACGGTGCAGAGCACTATATGGCACAGCTATGGGGCAATAATGGTGCAGAGCACTATATGGCACAGCTATGGGGCAATAATGGACGGTGCAGAGCACTATATGGCAGAGCTATGGGGCAATGGTGCAGAGCACTATATGGCACAGCTATGGGGCAGTAATGGTGCAGAGCACTATATGGCACAGCTATGGGGCAATAATGGTGCAGAGCACTATATGGCACAGCTATGGGGCAGTAATGGTGCAGAGCACTATATGGCACAGCTATGGGGCAGTAATGGTGCAGAGCACTATATGGCACAGCTATGGGGCAGTAATGGTGCAGAGCACTGTATGGCACAGCTATGGGGCAATAATGGTGCAGAGCACTATATGGCACAGCTATGGGGCAGTAATGGTGCAGAGCACTGTATGGCACAGCTATGGGGCAATAATGGTGCAGAGCACTATATGGCACAGCTATGGGGCAGTAATGGTGCAGAGCACTGTATGGCACAGCTATGGGGCAATAATGGTGCAGAGCACTATATGGCACAGCTATGGGGCAATAATGGTGCAGAGCACTGTATGGCACAGCTATGGGGCAATAATGGTGCAGAGCACTATATGGCACAGCTATGGGGCAATAATGGTGCAGAGCACTGTATGGCACAGCTATGGGGCAATAATGGTGCAGAGCACTATATGGCACAGCTATGGGGCAATAATGGTGCAGAGCACTATATGGCACAGCTATGGGGCAATAATGGTGCAGAGCACTATATGGCACAGCTATGGGGCAGTAATGGTGCAGAGCACTGTATGGCACAGCTATGGGGCAATAATGGTGCAGAGCACTATATGGCACAGCTATGGGGCAGTAATGGTGCAGAGCACTATATGGCACAGCTATGGGGCAATAATGGTGCAGAGCACTATATGGCACAGCTATGGGGCAATAATGGTGCAGAGCACTATATGGCACAGCTATGGGGCCATAATGAACAGTATGGAGCATCTATTTTTATTTTTGAAATTCACCGGTAGCTGTTGCATTTTCCACCCTAGGCTTATACTCGAGTCAATAAGTTTTCCCAGTTTTTTGTGGCAAAATTAGGGGGGTCGGCTTATACTCGGGTCGGCTTATACTCGAGTATATACGGTATCTATTTAAGCTTGCCTCTAAATAAATTAAATCCCAAACACAGCTCTTTTACATTCTTATTTATAATATATACTATATACAGTATATATACAATGGGGAAAATAAGTATTTGATACACTGCCGATTTTGCAAGTTTTCCAACCTACAAAAAATGGAGAGGTCTGTAATTTTTATCGTAGGTACACTTCAACTGCGAGAAACAGAATCTTTAAAAAAAATCCAGAAAATCACATTGTGTGAGTTTTACATAATTGATTTGCATTTTATTGCATGAAATAAGGATTTGATATAATAGAAAACAGAACTTAATATTTGGTACAGACACCTATGTTTGCAGTTACAGAGGTCAGACGTTTCCTGTACTTCTTGACCAAGTTTGCACACACTGCAGCAGGGATTTTGGCCACTCCTCCATCCAGATCTTCTCCTTATCTTTCAGATTTCGGAGCAACATTGTATTTAAGCTGTGTGCTTCGGGTTATTGTCATATTGGAAGACCTAGCCACGACCCATCTTAAATACTCTTACTGAGAGAATATTGTTGGGCAAAATTTCACGATACCTGACTCCATCCATCAGTCCCACAATACGGTGCAGTTGTCCTCTCCATGTTGCAGAAAAGCACCCCTAAAGTATGAGGTTTCTCCCACCATGCTTCACAGTTGGTGCGGTGTTATTGGAGCAGTACTCATACTTCTTCCTCGGCGAGGATGATTTTGAGAAAAGTCAGGAATCAGCCTAGAAATACACAAGGAAGACCTGGTCAATAGCCTGAAGAGAGCTAGGACAACAGTCACAAACGTTGCCATTAGTAGCCCTAATATATATACACACAGTGGCTTGCAACAGTCTTCACCCCTCTTGGCTTTTTACCTATTTAGTTACATTGAAATCTATGTTTAACCCCTTTCCCACATCAGGCATAATAGTACAACTTTGATGTGGGCTCCGGCGGTGAGCCCACATCTTTCTGCGCGCAATATCCACGGGTGGAATCCACCCACGGCTATTATCTAGTTAAATGCCGCTGTCAAACTCTGACAGCAAAATTTAAATGGAGCTTCTGGAAATCGCACTAGAAATACGCACACCAGTGACCTGCGTCACGTGATCATGGTTCACTGGTGTGTCGGCATGACAACCCGAGGTCTCCTGGAGACCTCGATGATTGTCAGTGTTGGACTGCTGTGAGTGCCACCCAGTGGTTGGCGCTCATAGCAAGTCAAAAATTCTACTACATAGAGGCGATATGACCATCGCCTCTATGTAGCAGAGCCGATCAGGCTATGGCAGCTTCTAGTCTCCTATGGAGAATATTAAAGCATGCCAAAATAAAAATAAAATAAATAAAAAAAAAATAAAAATGAAAGTTTAAATCACCCCTCCTTTCTCCCTATTCAAAATAAAACAATAAAAAAAAAATCAAACTTACACATATTTGGCATAGCTGCATTCAGAATCACCTGATCAATCAATAAAATAAAGGATTAACTTGATCGCTAAACGGTGTACTGAGAAAAAAGTAAAAAAACTAAAATTATAGTTTTTTGGTTGCGACATTGCATTAAAATGCAATAACAGGCGATCAAAAGATGGTATCTGCACCAACATGGCATCATTAAAAGTGACAGCATGGCACACAAAAAATAAGCTCTCACTCAACCCAAGATCACGAAAAATGGAGACGCTACGGGTATTGGAAAATGGCGCTTTTTTTTTTTTAACAAAGCTTGGAATTTTTATTCACTGTTAGATAAAAAAAGACCCTACACATGTTTGGTGTCTATGATTTCGTAATGACCTGGAGAATCATAATTGCATGTCAGTTTCCGCATTTAGTAAACCTAGAAAAAAAGCCAAACAAAAAACAAGTGTGGGATTGCACTTTTTTTTTAAATTTCACCACACTTGGAATTTTTTTCCCGTTTTCTAGCACATGACATGGTAAAACCAATTGTGTTGTTTAAAAGTACAACTCGTTCTGCAAAAAATAAGCCCTCTTATGGCCATATTGATTGAAAAATAAAAAAGTTATGGCTCTGGGATGAAGGAAAGCGAAAAACGAAAACGCAAAACCGAAAAAAACTCTGGTGGTGAATGGGTTAAATATTTTTGTAATCCAATTTGTGTGTGATGCTTCAGTACTAAATAGTCTAAGTTTGTGAAGTGAAGTGAGAAAAATATAGCCATAATTTAAATGTATGGGATCAAATAATTAAAAATTGGCATGTACATATGTAAACACCCCTTTTGCTATGAAGCCCGTGAACATTTCTGGTACAAGCAATCACCTTCATAAGTCACATGCCTTAGGCCTGTTTAACACGTCAGTGTCTCCGGTATTTGTGATGACAGTTTCCTCATGTACCGGAGACACTGACACACGTAGACACATTAAAATCAATGTGTCTCTGCAGATGTCAGTGATTTTTTGCGGACCGTGTGTCCGTGTGCAAAACACGGAGACATGTCCACGTTTCTCCGGCAGCACGGTCCGCAAAACGTCCCGCACACGTGCACACGGAGAACAGTGTGCACTCTCCTCCGTGTGCACGTACCGCCGCAGGAGAAACAGCGCTAGAGTTAAGCGCTGTCCCCTGCTTTTGGTGCTGAAGCCAGCATTCATTCCTTCTCCCCAGCAGCGTTTGCTGGAGAGAAGGAATGAAAAATCAAGGTTTTGTTATTTTTTTGTGTTTAAAATAAAGTTTGCGGTCACCTCCCACCTCCCACCCCCTGTGCGCCCACCCGCTTGCATTAAAATACCCAGCTACCGCGATGCCTCCTCTCAGTGCTGGCAGCTTGTCCTGTGTGAGCGGTCACCTGGTACCGCTCATTACAGTGATGAATATGCGGCTCCACCCCTATGGCATTTTCATACATGCTTTTGGCAAACTTGATGACTAGGTTTTTGAAAAAGACAGCCAGGTTTGGATGCTATTCTTTGTCAGAAAAGGCTTCGATCTTGCCAACCTACCCACAGGCCAGACTTATGAAGAATAAAGGAGAAGTAGATTGTTGTCACATTCAGTACACAATCAGTACCTGCCAGTAATTCCTGCAGCTCATTTGATGTTACTACAGGCCTCTTGGCAGCCTCCCAGACCCACTTAATTCTTGCCTTTTCATACATTTTTGAGGGGCAACCATTTCTAGGTAATGTCACTGTGCCAAATTTAAGCCTCTCTTTGATGATCGCCTTCACTATGTTCTATGGTATATCTAATGCCATGGAAAAAATGTATTCACCTTCTCCTGACTGATAATTTTTAACAATGAGATCCCTTTGCAGTGTTGGAAGCTGTTTATAGACAATGGTTTGTGCTGTAAAATGCAATTAAAATGTCAGGGAAATTCTACTAAGGGCTGTCCCACACATCCAGATAATTCCGGTACCGGAAAAAATCGGTACCGGAGTTATCCATGTCCGTGTGCCCGTGAGCTCACGTAGGCCATACATGCGGCACACATGTGCCGCCCGTGTGCCGAGTGGGTACCACACGGAGCGTGCAGGAGACAGCGCTAAAGTTTAGTGCTGTCCCCTGCATTGTGCTGATGCCGCGATTCATATCTTCTGTGCAGCAGCGTTTGCTGCATAGAAGATATGAATAATAGTGTTTAAAAGAAAGATCGATCTGTCATGCCGCCCTCCCACCCCCTGTGCGCCCCCCCGCTGTTCTGAAAATACTCACCCGCCTCCCTCGTTGGCTGTCGCTGCTTCCTGTCCTGGCCGCGCCTTCTACTGTATGCGGTCACGTGGGGCCGCTCATTTACAGTCATGAATAGGCGGCTCCACCCCTATGGGAGGTGGAGCCGCATATTCATGACTGTAATCGGCGGCCCCACGTGACCACATACAGTAGAAGGCGCGGCCAGGAAAGGACACTGCGAGGGAGGCGGGTGAGTATTTTCAGAACAGCGGGGGGGCGCACAGGGGGTGGGACGGCTTTGGACAGATAGATCTTTCTTTTAAACACTATTATTCATATCTTCTATGCAGCAAATGCTGCTGCACAGAAGATATGACTCGCGGCTTCAGCACCATGTGGGGGGGACAGCGCTTACTGTAGTGCTGTCTCCTGCACGGCACAGGGACTGCACACGGAGAAAGTCCGTGTGCGGTACGTGTTTTACACGGACCCATTGACTTTAATGGGTCCGTGTAATACGTGCGCTCCCACGAACACTGACATGTCTCCGTGTTTGGCACACGGAGACACGGTCCGCAAAAAATCAATGACATCTGCACAGATGCATTGATTTTAATGGGTCTACGTGTGTCAGTGGCTCTGGTACGTGAGGAAACTGTCACCTCACGTACCGGAGCCACTGATGTGTGAAACCGGCCTAAAACAGCTAAGCTTTATTTCTAGTTAGTCAAAATCACTTTATTATGGCAGCTGTGTAATGGCTACTATTTAACATGAGTTTATATGTGATTGGCTATTTCTGTACACAACCACATCCCTAATTATACACTTACGCAGCCACCTTATTTTAGGGTTTTGTTTTATTTTAAAAATTCTGGGTGACATTAAAGTTGGAAAAACAAAAAACTTGTTTTACCATGGGTAGACTTTTATATCCGCTGTAGACTAGGAGATACATCGTGTGACTGAGAAAAGAGGAGGCTCTGAGAATAGGACAGTGGGCAGCAAGCCATTGAGGGACCAGAGAGGTGAGCATTGAGGTGAGTATAAGGTTTTTTTCATTTGTTTTTTAAACTTTTGATGGTCTTCTATAGTTCAGCAAAATTGTGCCAGACGGCAGCCATTTTGCAGAATCTGCACAATGTGATTTTTCCAAAATCCTTAATCTTAAAAATGCTGAATTTTTGGGTATATTTGAGTAAAATTTAATTCCACTCAAATCAATTCACCCATCTCTTATACACAGGCACATACAAGATATATATGTATGTATAGATAGATAGATTTTAGGCAATTGGACACATTTGTAATAAAAAATCCATGTCTCTCTCCAAAAAAAACTTTAATAAAAAAAGATAGAAAAAATAATATGTACTCCAAATTAGTACCAATAAGAACAAGTGTAAAAAAATAGGCCACACTCAGTTCTAACAATGGCAATGAACGCAGAAACACTACCTTTTAACCCCTTCACGCCCAAGGGTGGTTTGCACGTTAATGACCAGGCCAATTTTTACAATTCTGACCACTGTCCCTTTATGAGGTTATAACTCTGGAAAGCTTCAACGGATCCTGGTGATTCTGACACTGTTTTCTCATGACATATTGTACTTCATGACAGTTGTAAAAATTCTTTGATATTACTTGTGTTTATTTGTGAAAAAAACAGAAATTTGGCGAAAATTTTGAAAATTTCGCAATTTTCCAACTTTGAATTTTTATGCCCTTAAATCACAGAGATATGTCACACAAAATACTTAATAAGTAACATTTCCCACATGTCTACTTTACATCAGCACAATTTTGGAACCAAAATTTTTTTTTATTAGGGAGTTATAAGGGTTAAAAGTTGACCAGCAATTTCTCATTTTTACAACACCATTTTTTTTTAGGGACCACATCTCATTTGAAGTCATTTTGAGGGGTCTATATGATAGAAAATACCCAAGTTTGACACCATTCTAAAAACTGCACCCCTCAAGGTGCTCAAAACCACATTCAAGAAGTTTATTAACCCTTCAGGTGTTTCACAGGAATTTTTGGAATGTTTAAATAAAAATGAACATTTAACTTTCTTTCACAAAAAATTTATTTCAGCTCCAATTTATTTTATTTTACCAAGGGTAACAGGAGAAAATGGACCACAAATGATGTTGTACAATTTGTCCTGAGTACGCCGATACCCCATATGTGGGGGTAAACCACTGTTTGGGCGCATGACAGAGCTCGGAAGCGAAGGAGAGCCGTTTGACTTTTCAATGCAAAATTGACTGGAATTGAGATGGGACGCCATGTTGCGTTTGGAGAGCCCCTGATGTGCCTAAACATTGAAACCCCCCACAAGTGACACCATTTTGGAAAGCAGACCCCCTAAGGAACTTATCTAGAGGTGTGGTGAGCACTTTGACCCACCAAGTGCTTCACAGAAGTTTATAATGCAGAGCCGTAAAAATAAAACAAACATTTTTTCCCACAAAAAGTATTTTTTAGCCCCCAGTTTTGTATTTTCCCGAGGGTAACAGGAGAAATTGCACCCCAAAAGTTGTTGTCCAATTTGTCCTTAGTACGTTGATACCCCATATGTGGGGGGAACCACCGTTTGTGCGCATGGCATTGCTCGGAAGGGAAGGAGCATCATTTGGAATGCAGACTTAGATGGATTGGTCTGCAGGCGTCACATTGCGTTTTCAGAGCCCCTAATGTACCTAAACAGTAGAAACCACCCTGTTGTGAAATTGGATTCTGGGCTCCCCCGGTGGCCACTTGTGGAATTGAACTTGTGTGCATCATCCCCTCTGTTCACCTGCTCCTATCAGGATGTGGGAGTCGCTATATAACCTTGCTCCTCTGTCAGTTTCTTGCCGGTCATCAATGTAATCAGAAGCCTTCTGTGCTTGTTCCTGCTACTAGACAACTCCCAGCTAAGTTGGACTTTTGTCCTTGTGTGTTTTTGCATTTTGTTCCTGTTCACAGCTGCTGTTTCGTTACTGTGTCTGGAAAGCTCTTGTGATCGGAAATTGCCACTCTGGTGTTATGAGTTAATGCTAGAGTCTTAAAGGAATTTCTGGATGGTGTTTTGATAGGGTTTTCTGCTGACCATGAAAGTGTCCTTTCTGTCTTCCTGCTATCTAGAAAGCGGACCTCGATTTTGCTAAACCTATTTTCATACTACGTTTGTCATTTCATCTAAAATCACCGCCAATATATGTGGGGGCCTCTGTCTGCCTTTTGGGAAAATTTCTCTAGAGGTGAGCCAGGACTGTCTTTTCCTCTGCTAGGATTAGGTAGTTCTCCGGCTGGCGCTGGGCATCTAGGGTTAAAAAACGTAGGCATGCTACCCGGCCACTTCTAGTTGTGCGGCAGGTTTAGTTCATGGTCAGTATAGTTTCCATCTTCCAAGAGCTAGTTCTCATATATGCTGGGCTATGTTCTCTCGCCATTGAGAATCATGACAGTTTGACCGGACCAAAAAAGGGTTAAATTACTGGCTGAGAAAGGAGAGAAAAAAGAAGTCTGCTACAATTTTTTTTTTTTTTTTTTTCCTCTAGTTCTGAGTGTGCTCTTAATTGAATCACTTGCTAGTCTGCCTATACTGCAGCCTTCCTCTCTTTCTCTCCTTCTAATCCTTGAATGGCTCTGTGTTCACCTGTTTCAAATGGATCTTCAGAGTGTAGCTACAGGTTTGAATAATCTCGCCACAAAGGTACAAAATTTGCAAGATTTTGTTGTTCATGCACCTATGTCTGAGCCTAGAATTCCTTTGCCTGAATTCTTCTCGGGGAATAGATCTCACTTTCAAAATTTTAAAAATAATTGCAAATTGTTTTTGTCCCTGAAGTCTCGCTCTGCCGGAGACCCTGCACAGCAGGTCAGGATTGTAATTTCCTTGCTCCGGGGCGACCCTCAAGACTGGGCTTTTGCATTGGCACCAGGGGATCCTGCGTTGCTCAATGTGGATGCGTTTTTTCTGGCCTTGGGGTTGCTTTATGAGGAACCTCATTTAGAGCTTCAGGCGGAAAAGGCCTTGATGTCCTTGTCTCAGGGGCAAGATGAAGCTGAAATATACTGCCAAAAATTCCGCAAATGGTCTGTGCTTACTCAGTGGAATGAGTGCGCCCTGGCGGCGATTTTCAGAGAAGGTCTCTCTGATGCCATTAAGGATGTTATGGTGGGGTTCCCTGTGCCTGCGAGTCTGAATGAGTCCATGACGATGGCTATTCAGATCGATAGGCGTCTGCGGGAGCGCAAACCTGTGCACCATTTGGCGGTGTCTACTGAGAAAACGCCAGAAAATATGCAATGTGATAGAATTCTGTCCAGAAGCGAGCGGCAGAATTTTAGACGAAAAAATGGCTTGTGCTTCTATTGTGGTGATTCAACTCATGTTATATCAGCATGCTTTAAGCGTACTAAGAAGCCTGACAAGTCTGTTTCAATTAGCACTTTACAGTCTAAGTTTATTCTATCTGTGACCCTGATTTGTTCTTTGTCATCTATTACCGCGGACGCCTATGTCGACTCTGGCGCTGCTTTGAGTCTTATGGATTGGTCCTTTGCCAAACGCTGTGGGTATGATTTGGAGCCACTGGAGGTTCCGATACCTCTGAAAGGGATTGACTCCACCCCATTGGCTAGTAATAAACCACAATACTGGACACAAGTGACTATGCGTGTTAATCCGGATCACCAGGAGGTTATTCGCTTTCTGGTGCTGTATAATCTACATGATGTTTTGGTGCTGGGATTGCCATGGCTGCAATCTCATAACCCAGTCCTCGACTGGAGAGCTATGTCTGTGTTAAGCTGGGGATGTAAAGGAACTCATGGGGACGTACCTTTGGTTTCCATTTCATCATCTATTCCCTCTGAGATTCCTGAATTCTTGTCTGACTTTCGTGACGTTTTTGAAGAACCCAAGGTTGGTTCACTACCTCCGCACCGGGAGTGCGATTGTGCCATAGACTTGATTCCGGGTAGTAAATACCCTAAGGGTCGTTTATTTAATCTGTCTGTGCCTGAACACGCTGCTATGCGAGAATATATAAAGGAGTCCTTGGAAAAGGGACATATTCGTCCTTCGTCATCTCCCTTAGGAGCCGGTTTTTTCTTTGTGTCTAAGAAAGACGGCTCTTTGAGGCCGTGTATTGATTATCGACTTTTGAATAAAATCACGGTTAAATATCAATATCCGTTACCACTGCTTACTGATTTGTTTGCTCGTATAAAGGGGGCCAAGTGGTTCTCTAAGATTGATCTCCGTGGGGCGTATAATTTGGTGCGAATCAAGCAGGGGGATGAGTGGAAAACCGCATTTAATACGCCCGAGGGCCATTTTGAGTATTTGGTGATGCCTTTTGGTCTTTCAAATGCCCCTTCAGTCTTCCAGTCCTTTATGCATGACATTTTCCGCGATTATTTGGATAAATTTATGATTGTGTATCTGGATGATATTCAGATTTTTTCGGATGACTGGGACTCTCATGTCCAGCAGGTCAGGAGGGTTTTTCAGGTTTTGCGGTCTAATTCCTTGTGTGTGAAGGGTTCTAAGTGTGTTTTTGGGGTTCAAAAGATTTCTTTCTTGGGATACATTTTTTCCCCCTCTTCCATCGAGATGGATCCTGTCAAGGTTCAGGCTATTGGTGATTGGACGCAACCCTCTTCTCTTAAGAGTAGTGTTGAGCGATACCGTCCGATACTTGAAAGTATCGGTATCGGAAAGTATCGGCCGATACCGGCAAAGTATCGGATCCAATCCGATACCGATACCCGATACCAATACAAGTCAATGGGACTCAAGTATCGGACGGTATCCCTGATGGTTCCCAGGGTCTGAAGGAGAGGAAACTCTCCTTCAGGCCCTGGGAACCATATAAATGTGTAAAAGAAAGAATTAAAATAAAAAATATCGCTATACTCACCTGTCCGACGCAGCCGGGACTTCAGCGAGGGAACCGGCAGCGTTGTTTGTTTAAAAATCGCGCTATTACTTGGTTACGTGAATTCCCGGCTTGTGATTGGTCAGGTCGGCCATGTTGCCGGGACGCGGACCAATCACAGCAAGCCGTGACGAAATTACGTCACGGCTTGCTGTGATTGGTCCGCGTCCCGGCAATATGGCCGCCCTGACCAATCACAAGCCGGGACGTCACGGGAGGCTGGACACGCGCTCATTTTAAAATGGGCGCGTGTCCAGCCTCCCGTGACGTCACGGCTTGTGATTGGTTGCGCCGCGATCAACCAATCACAAGCCGGGAGGCTGGACGCGCTCATTTTGAAATGGGCGCGTGTCCAGCCTCCCGTGACGTCACGGCTTGTGATTGGTTGCGCCGCGATCAACCAATCACAAGCCGGGAGGCTGGACGCGCTCATTTTGAAATGGGCGCGTGTCCAGCCTCCCGGCTTGTGATTGGTTGACCGCGACGCAACCAATCACAAGCCGTGACGTCACGGGAGGCTGGACACGCGCCCTTTTTAAAATGAGCGCGTTTCCAGCCTCCCGTGACGTCACGGCTTGTGATTGGTTAATGGCGGCCATGTTGCCGGGACGCGGACCAATCACAGCAAGCCGTGACGTATTTTCGTCACGGCTTGCTGTGATTGGTCCGCGGCCCGGCAACATGGCCGCCCTGACCAATCACAAGCCGGGACTTCGCGTAACCATGTAAAAGCGGGAATTTTAAACAAACAACGCTGCCGGTTCCTGCGCTGAGGTCCCGGCTGCGTCGGACAGGTGAGTATAGCGATATTTTTTATTTTAATTCTCTATTTTACACATTTTAACATTAATGTTGTTCCGATACCCGATACCCGATACCACAAGAGTATCGGAATCCCGGTATCGGAATTCCGATACAGCAAATATCGGCCGATACCCGATACTTGCAGCATCGGAATGCTCAACACTACTTAAGAGTCTTCAGAAATTTTTGGGCTTTGCTAACTTTTATCGTCGATTTATTGCTGGTTTTTCTGATGTTGTAAAACCATTGACTGATTTGACTAAGAAGGGTGCTGATGTTGCTGATTGGTCCCCTGATGCTGTGGAGGCCTTTCGGGAGCTCAAGCGCCGCTTTTCTTCCGCCCCAGTGTTGCGTCAGCCTGATGTTGCTCTTCCTTTTCAGGTTGAGGTCGACACCTCTGAAATCGGAGCTGGGGCGGTGTTGTCGCAGAGAAGTTCCGACTGCTCCGTGATGAGACCTTGTGCTTTTTTTTCCCGTAAATTTTCGCCCGCCGAGCGGAATTATGATATTGGGAATCGGGAGCTTTTGGCCATGAAGTGGGCTTTTGAGGAGTGGCGTCACTGGCTTGAGGGGGCCAGACATCAGGTGGTGGTATTGACTGACCACAAAAATTTAATTTACCTTGAGTCTGCCAGGCGCCTGAATCCTAGACAGGCGCGCTGGTCGTTGTTTTTCTCTCGGTTTAATTTTGTGGTGTCGTACCTACCGGGTTCTAAGAATGTTAAGGCGGATGCCCTTTCTAGGAGTTTTGAGCCTGACTCCCCTGGTAATTCTGAGCCCACAGGTATCCTTAAAGATGGAGTGATATTGTCTGCCGTTTCTCCAGACCTGCGGCGGGCCTTGCAGGAGTTTCAGGCGGATAGACCTGATCGTTGCCCACCTGGTAGACTGTTTGTTCCTGATGATTGGACCAGTAGAGTCATCTCTGAGATTCATTCTTCTGCGTTGGCAGGTCATCCTGGAATCTTTTGTACCAGGGATTTGGTGGCAAGGTCCTTCTGGTGGCCTTCCCTGTCACGAGATGTGCGAGGCTTTGTGCAGTCTTGTGACGTTTGTGCTCGGGCCAAGCCTTGTTGTTCTCGGGCTAGTGGATTGTTGTTGCCCTTGCCTATCCCGAAGAGGCCTTAGACGCACATCTCGATGGATTTTATTTCGGATCTGCCTGTTTCTCAGAAGATGTCTGTCATCTGGGTGGTGTGTGACCGTTTCTCTAAGATGGTCCATCTGGTTCCCTTGCCTAAGTTGCCTTCTTCTTCCGAGTTGGTTCCTCTGTTTTTTCAAAATGTTGTTCGTTTGCATGGTATTCCTGAGAATATCGTTTCTGACAGAGGGACCCAATTCGTGTCTAGATTTTGGCGGGCATTCTGTGCTAGGATGGGCATAGATTTGTCTTTTTCGTCTGCTTTCCATCCTCAGACTAATGGCCAGACCGAGCGGACTAATCAGACCTTGGAGACATATTTGAGGTGTTTTGTGTCTGCGGATCAGGATGATTGGGTTGCTTTTTTGCCTTTGGCGGAGTTCGCCCTCAATAATCGGGCCAGCTCTGCCACCTTGGTGTCCCCGTTTTTCTGTAATTTGGGGTTTCATCCTCGATTTTCCTCCGGTCAAGTGGAATCTTCGGATTGTCCTGGAGTGGATGCTGTGGTGGAGAGGTTGCATCAGATTTGGGGGCAGGTGGTGGACAATTTGAAGTTGTCCCAGGAGAAGACTCAGCTTTTTGCCAACCGCCGTCGTCGTGTTGGTCCTCGGCTTTGTGTTGGGGACTTGGTGTGGTTGTCTTCTCGTTTTGTCCCTATGAGGGTTTCTTCTCCTAAGTTTAAGCCTCGGTTCATCGGCCCGTACAAGATATTGGAGATTCTTAACCCTGTGTCCTTCCGTTTGGACCTCCCTGCATCCTTTTCGATTCATAATGTTTTTCATCGGTCATTGTTGCGCAGGTATGAGGTACCGGTTGTGCCTTCCGTTGAGCCTCCTGCTCCGGTGTTGGTTGAGGGTGAGTTGGAGTACGTTGTGGAAAAGATCTTAGACTCTCGTGTTTCCAGACGGAGACTCCAGTATCTGGTCAAATGGAAGGGATACGGTCAGGAGGATAATTCTTGGGTCACTGCCTCTGATGTTCATGCCTCCGATCTTGTCCGTGCCTTTCATAGGGCTCATCCTGATCGCCCTGGTGGTTCTGGTGAGGGTTCGGTGCCCCCTCCTTGAGGGGGGGGTACTGTTGTGAAATTGGATTCTGGGCTCCCCCGGTGGCCACTTGTGGAATTGAACTTGTGTGCATCATCCCCTCTGTTCACCTGCTCCTATCAGGATGTGGGAGTCGCTATATAACCTTGCTCCTCTGTCAGTTTCTTGCCGGTCATCAATGTAATCAGAAGCCTTCTGTGCTTGTTCCTGCTACTAGACAACTCCCAGCTAAGTTGGACTTTTGTCCTTGTGTGTTTTTGCATTTTGTTCCTGTTCACAGCTGCTGTTTCGTTACAGTGTCTGGAAAGCTCTTGTGATCGGAAATTGCCACTCTGGTGTTATGAGTTAATGCTAGAGTCTTAAAGGAATTTCTGGATGGTGTTTTGATAGGGTTTTCTGCTGACCATGAAAGTGTCCTTTCTGTCTTCCTGCTATCTAGAAAGCGGACCTCGATTTTGCTAAACCTATTTTCATACTACGTTTGTCATTTCATCTAAAATCACCGCCAATATATGTGGGGGCCTCTGTCTGCCTTTTGGGAAAATTTCTCTAGAGGTGAGCCAGGACTGTCTTTTCCTCTGCTAGGATTAGGTAGTTCTCCGGCTGGCGCTGGGCATCTAGGGTTAAAAAACGTAGGCATGCTACCCGGCCACTTCTAGTTGTGCGGCAGGTTTAGTTCATGGTCAGTATAGTTTCCATCTTCCAAGAGCTAGTTCTCATATATGCTGGGCTATGTTCTCTCGCCATTGAGAATCATGACACCACCCACAAGTGACCCAATATTGGAAACTAGACCCCCCAAGGAACTTATCTAGTTGTGTTGTGAGAACTTTGAACCCCCAAGTGTTTCACTACAGTTTATAACGCAGAGCCGTGAAAATAAAATAAAAAAATTCCCCCAAAAAATATTTTTTAGCCCACAGTTTTGTATTTTCCCAAGGGTAACAGGAGAATTTGGACTCCAAGAGTTGTTGTCCACTTTGTCTTGAGTACGCTGATACCCCATATGTGGGGGGAACCACCGTTTGGGCGCATGGGAGGGCTTGGAAGGGAAGGAGCGCCATTTGGAATGCAGACTTAGATGGAATGGTCTGCAGGCGTCACATTGCATTTGTAGAGCCCCTAATGTACCTAAAAAGTAGAAACCCCTAATAAGTGACACCATTTTGGAAAGTAGACCCCCTAAGGAACTCATCTAGATGTGTTGTGAGAGCTTTGAACCCCCAAGTGTTCCACTACAGTTTATAATGCAGAGCCGTGCAAATAAAAAAAATTTTTTTTTCCACAAAAATTATTTTTTAGCCCCCAGTTTTGTATTTTCCCAAGGGTAACAGGAGAAATTGGACCACAAAAGTTGTGGTCCAATGTGTCCTGAGTACGCTGATACCCCATATGTTGGGGTAGACCCCTGTTTGGACACACGGGAGAGCTCGGAAGGGAAGGAGCACTGTTTTACTTTTTCAACGCAGAATTGGCTGGAATTGAGATCGGACGCCATGTCGTGTTTGGAGAGCCCCTGATGTGCCTAAACAGTGGAAACCCCCAATTATAACTGAAACCCTAATCCAAACACACCCCTAGCCCTAATCCCAATGGTAACCCTAACCACACCCCTAACCCTGACACACCCCTAACCCTAATCCCAACCCTATTCCCAACCGTAAATGTAATCCAAACCCTAACCCTAACTTTAGCCCCAAACCTAACCCTAACTTTAGCCCCATCCCTAACTGTAGCCTTAACTCTAGCCCCAACCCCAACCCTAGCCCTAACCCTAACCCTAACCCTAGCCCTAACCCTAACCCTAGCCCTAACACTAACCCTAGCCCTAACCCTAGCCCTAACCCTAACCCTAACCCTAGCCCTAACCCTAATGGGAAAATGGAAATAAAAACATTTTTTAAATTTTTTTATTTTTCCCTAACTAAGGGGGTGATGAAGGGGGGTTTGATTTACTTTTATAGTGGGTTTTTTAGCGGATTTTTATGATTGGCAGCCGTCACACACTGAAAGACGCTTTTTATTGCAAAAAATATTTTTTGCGTTACCACATTTTGAGAGCTATAATTTTTCCATATTTGAGTCCACAGAGTCATGTGAGATCTTGTTTTTTGCGGGACGAGTTGACGTTTTTATTGGTAACATGTTCGGGCATGGGAGATTTTTTGATCACTTTTTATTCCGATTTTTGTGAGGCAGAATGACCAAAAACCAGCTATTCACGAATTTCTTTTGGGGGAGGCGTTTATACCGTTCCTTGTTTGGTAAAATTTCTAAAGCAGTTTTATTCTTCGGGTCAGTACGATTTCAGCGATACCTCATTTATATTTTTTTTATGTTTTGGAGCTTTTATACGATAAAAACTATTTTATAGAAAAAATAATTATAATTTATTCTGAGGACTATAACTTTTTTATTTTTTCGCTGATGATGCTGTATGGCGGCTCGTTTTTTGCGGGACAAGATGTCGTTTTCAGCGGTACCATGGGTATTTTTATCCGTCTTTTTGATCGCGTGTTATTCCACTTTTTGTTTGGCGGAATGAGAATAAAGCGTTGTTTTTTGCCTTGTTTTTTTTTTTTTTTTTTTTTTTACGGTGTTCACTGAAGGGGTTATCTAGTGATATAGTTTTATAGGTGGAGTCGTTATGGACGCGGCGATACTAAATATGTGTACTTTTATTGTTTGATTTTTTTTATTTAGATAAAGAAATGTATTTATGGGAATAATATTTTTTTTTTCTTTATTTAGGAATTTTTATTTTTTTTTACACATGTGGAAATTTTTTTTTTTTAACTTTTTTACTTTGTCTCAGGGGGGGACATCACAGATCGCTGATCTGACAGTTTGCACAGCACTCTGCCAGATCACCGATCTGACTCACAGTGCTGCAGGCTTACCAAGCGCTTGCTCTGAGCAGGCACTTGGTAAGCCACCTCCCTCCCTGCAGGACCCGGATGCCGCGGCCATCTTGGATCCGGGCACCTGCAGCGAGGAGGAGGTAAGAGACCCTCGCAGCAACGTGATCACATCGCGTTGCTCCGGGGGTCTCAGGGAAGCACGCAGGGAGCCCCCTCCCTGCGCGATGCTTCCCTGTACCGCCGGCACACCGCGATCATGTTTGATCGCGGTGTGCCGGGGGTTACTGTGCTGGGGGCGGTCCATGACCGCTCTTAGCACATATTGCCGGATGTCAGCTGCGATAGGCAGCTGACACCCGGCCGCGATCGGCTGCACTCCCCCTGTGAGCGTGGCCGATCGCGCTGGACGTACTATTCCGTCCTTGGGAATTAGGGCCCACCCCACATGGATGGAATAGTACGACCAATGGCAGAAAGGGGTTAAAAAAAATTGGGGGGAGGGCATAAAAATAGGATATTAAAAGTGTATAAATATGATATTGCTGTAATCATAATCACCTGCAGCATAAAGTTTAAATGCCACGCAGAAAAGTATAATTGAAATTCTGAAATATACATAAGCAAGCCCACGCCAGACTAAGTCGCCGAAAAAAATAAGTGATTCGTAAAATGAGCAGGGAATATAATGAATTCTGCAGTTTTTTCTGCAAAGAATTTCAGTTGGTGTGGCAACATCTTAAACACACATGGAAAACATGACATGTGTCTCCCCTGTAGGAAAACGTCTAATAACATCACAGAACTGCTACAGTATAAGCAGAATTGTCAACAGAATACACACAAGCACAGGGATGACAAGATAGCGGTCCTGCCAGAGGCAGAACAAAACTAATATATATCGCAGCTGTTGTTAAGACCCAGCTGAGTACTTTTTCTTCTAATTACAAAGAATGGATAAGGCTGAGTAAAAAAAAAAACTGAACATGGCATAGTTAATAGAACAATCTATATCCATTATTGCACAGAATACAAAGCACACACTCGTATGCAAATATGTCATGCACACTGTTTATCAAAGGAGCCATAGGACTCTGCTAATGCATTCATACCACACTGTATTATACTATATCAATAGCAGAGAATGCATAAAGCTTCTTAATTAAAATTGCCCAATCATATGGGGATTGGAAGGATGCTTGTATTCGCAGTGGTGCCCTTCCGTGTACTTCTGCAGCTGAAACTGTATCTCAATTTGTAGTAAAAGAGCTACAGCTTTAATTGCCTGGTTAAAAATACTACGTGTGACACCTAAGGATGGCATCAGAAGCTGCACATTTGTTGCAGATTTTTTTTCAATTGAAAATCAATTTCATTCATTCCATTACATTCATTTCAGGTTTTGTCTGCAGCATGTGAATGGATTTCTCCATGACCGACTCAGATTCAGATAAGCCACATAGGCATATCTTGATGGACATCAATTTAAGGGTGCTTGTAAAGGATTTAGTTGTAGCCAGTAGTGTGCTGCATGGCCAAGAACTGTGACTCAAAACTGCATTCAGTTTTAGCATGATTTGCAACTTTATTTTGCAATTCAGTGTTTGGTAGCATGTGGGTAGAGTTGGGTGGATCGTTTGAAATTTTAATTTGCACGCTTTAATAAATATCCCCCTAAAAAAAAATTGATGCAAGGTGAATAAAATAACCTTGAATCACAATTCTCAAAGTCTATAATTGTCTATAAAATATGTATATAGCACTACAAGGTCTCCTAGGACTGTATTGAACCACTTTTGAGCTCTTTAATGCAAATACAACCTTATTAGGCTTCAACTTGTCTGGCTAGGGAAAATGGACTGGTGGTAACCAATAACCTATTTATCAACAGTCTGCCATGACAAAATTTTCAAGCTACTTAATAACACTCAAGGTGTCTTAGGGACACTCAGCTACCCTATAGAATCAGGGGTGTGCTGGGCTGTCAGTATTGTGAATGACAGCCCAGTCCAATCAGAGGTAGGAGCATACTGGGCTGTCAATATTTGAGCAACAACCAAGCTGCCTAATCTGGCCAGGCTTTCTGGGTTTAATCCAAGTGTCACCTGCTCTGGGTGATTACCTGGATATTTAGCTGGCTGACAATGGTCAGACTATGGTCAGTTGTTGCTATGCTCAGTAGTGTGTGTGCATTGTGCTCTGTGTTCAGCTATTTGGATATTTGCTGCCTGACCTCGGTCTTTGCTTTTTGACCGTTCTTTTGCTTAACCCTTTAAACGTGCTCTCCTGGTATCTGACCCCGGATTCTTGACTTTCATGTCTGACGGCTTGTTTGTGAGAAGTGACTGGATGATACACTTGAACTGTAAAAAGGTCCCAAAAATATCCTTTTTTTGGGTATAAATGCCTGCCTTGATGCACAGACAGTGCAATCAGAAGAAGCTGTGACTTTTTTTATACTGTGTGGTAAAAAAATGATGCCTGATTGAGGAGGATCATTAGCTTCTACTATTTTCTAATTAAATCAATAGCTTTTCACAAGATGTACAAAAAGTATCCATTTATTTAGCAATCAAAAATGGGTGTGTAGTTTTAAAGTGAAGAAGTAATGACTTATCACCCAAGAGTGAAAATGATCCTTTTTTCGGGAGATCAGCAGCTTGTTTACAAGTCTCAAAATGTTTAGGCAATTACAAAGACTTTTTATCAAGTCATCCAAAATTGATCCCTTTTTTAAGGGAGCAAGAACAGACTATAGCTCAATGTTTTGTAAGTGAAGAAGCAATAGATTGTCCACAGACATTTAAAAAATAGCCTTATTTTGGCAGCTGTTTCATGTTTGTGAATGAATACTTTCAAAATAGTACATTTCTCAGCATCACTACTATCAAGTGCTGCCAGAGATCTAATTAATCTACAAAAATCACTTACTAAGTTGTGGTGGAATGTTAAGAGCTTAGAGGAATGAAAGAAATCTGGATTAAGGGTACACATATATCCAGCATGGGAGGTTGAGTCATGCTTTTTACAAGTTTGGGAGACAGGTCTCCTCAAATGTTCATCCATTATTATGGATATGTTTATTGAGCACAATCGCTCAATTCTTGTCAAAATTATAGAAGATCTCAAAGTGAGAGAAAAGAAACTAAATTAATTTGATTTGAAAAGTTTAGTCACTCCCTTTCAACAATGTCTCAAAACAGAGGACATTATTTGGGGGGGGGGGGTAATTCTTCATAACAAAACGTATTTTGAACAGACGGGCTTTCAAGTGGACTCATCGAGACAACAATAGATCCGTCGGAATGGAAAACAAAGCTACCAATGACACACCTGTCTCATATGAACTTTCATGTAGTGATTTTTTATCTTCAGAACCAAGCAATTAAGAAGGTGCCACAGGAGGGGTAGACTCAAAATCACCTAGTCTAAAAAAAGAGAAGCAGAGGTTTCAGGATCTGATCCCCAACTTACAAGAAAAGATAACATCAACTCCAGATGATACCTGTCATTTAAGCTCAAGGAACCTACAAATTTTAATCTAACAATCTTACTTTTTATCTGACACCTATTGGCTAGAGGTCTCTCTTTTTCACCATTGGGCACTCTAGATAAATGTATATTTACTAAGGACCTAAATCTCTTTTGTACACAGCTGACCTTCAAACACCTGTATCATCAGCCAACATTGATTGATAATTTACTCATTTATGAGAGATCCGATTGAATTACTCCAAGAAAATGAAAATCTTGATGTGAGGAAGAGATTTACAGGTAGACTACTTTCACAGGCTATTCCCTCCTTTTCACTTTTTCCAGTGGCACAAATGTTTTTGATACTGCTTGCAGAGACATCCAGAATCTGAAACCTGATGCCAATAGACATAACAATTTGAGCAGGGATGAACATAATTAGTGTTGAGCATTCTGATACTGCAAATATCGGGTATCGGCCGATATTTGCTGTATCAGAATTCCGATACCGAGTTCCGATATTTTTGCGATATCGGAAATCGGAATCGGAAGTGTTCCCAGTCATCTTCGGCGTGTGCGGTGCGTATGGTTCCCAGGGTCTGAAGGAGAGGAAACTCTCCTTCAGGCCCTGGGATCCATATTCATGTAAAAAATAAAGAATAAAAATAAAAAATATGGATATACTCACCCCTCCGAGAACCCTGGCTGTCACCGCTGCAAGCGTCTGCCTCCGTTCCTGAGAATGCAGAGGGTAAAGGACCTTCGATGACGTCGCGGTCTTGTGATTGGTCCGTGACCGCTCATGTGACCGGTCACCTGACCGCGATGTCATCGAAGGTCCTTCATGCTCTGCATTCTTAGGAACGGAGGCAGACGCTTGCAGCGGTGACAGCCAGGGTTTTCGGAGGGGTGAGTATATCCATATTTTTTATTTTTATTCTTTATTTTTTACATGAATATGGATCCCAGGGCCTGAAGGAGAGTTTCCTCTCCTTCAGACCCTGGGAACCATCCAGGATAGCTTCCGATACTTGTGTCCCATTGACTTGCATTGGTATCGGGTATCGGTATCGGCGATATCCGATATTTTTGGAATATCGGCTGATCCCATCCGATACCGATACCTTTGAGTATCGGAAGGTATCGCTCAACACTAAACATAATGTTACATGGAATTTGAAGGCCAATAGTAACCTTATCATTCAAGAGGCGTACAAGGGAACTAATATTGTTGTCTGGCCTATTGACCTATATCGCAGAGAGGTGAAATGTCAGCTGACCAATGTCTCTTGTTACCAGGTACTGCCTTCTGACCCTACCCTGACCTTTAAAACCAGATTGTATATACTACTCTCCACTGCATTTCATTATAATGTGCTCAACAAAAAGGAAATTTTCTTTCTTACTAATCATCATCCAGTGGTGCTTCCCTTTTACATACTCCCCAAGGTGTCGCCTGAAGAACCTCCAGGTAGGCCCATTGTTTCAGATAATGTGAATCTGTCTATTCATATATCTGAACCATTTTCTACAATGTTGGATTGAATACAAGGCCTGCCCTGCTATCAAGTTATATGCACCCCAATAAGCCTTTGAACCCAGGTACTGGATGGCCACAGGAAAACCCACTTCACATTCTTCAGTTGGTCCTGCCATACTGTTTTCTTATGTACTACCTGCAAGGCCTGCCCTGCTATCAAGTCATATGCACCCCACTTAGCCTTTGAACCACTGGTACTGGATGGCCACAGGAAAACCCACTTCACATTCTTCAGTTGGTCCTGCCATACTGTTTTCTTATGTATTACCTGCAAGGCCTGCCCTGCTATCAATTCATATGGCCATCAATAAGCCTTTGAACCCAGGCACAGGATGGCCACAGGAAAACCCACTTCACATTCTTCAGTTGGTCCTGCCACACTGTTTCCTTATGCATTGAACGCAAGGGCCATCTTGACCCAAATTAGCACGCACCCCAATCCTCCTTGGAAGAAACATGGAGGAAGGACTCATAAAAAACTTTCCCGTTACAAAGGAGCGGGTCTCCTTGACTCGTAATGCCCATACACTAAGTGTATGGTCTGACAAACATTTCCCCATGGAGGATACATTTTTTTAAAAATATTTAACTGGGATCACAGACACCCTTGCCAAAAAATTGACTGTCTGTAGCAGCACAGAACATGTGAACCCTGGTGATCTAGCGGTGGAAAATGATGAGGTGGAGGAAGGCCTCATTAAAAACTAGGCCCAATTTAAAGGAGCGGGTCTCCTAGACTTGTAATGCCCATACACTAAGTGTATGGGCTGACAAACATTTCCCCATGGGGGATACATTTTTAAAAAAATATTTAATTGGGATCACAGACAGCCTTGCCAAAAAATTGACTGTCTGTAGCAGCACAGAACATGTGAACCCTGGTGATCTAGTGGTGGAAAATGATGAGGTAGAGGAAGGCTTCATTAAAAACTAGGCCCAATTTTAAGGAGCGGGTCTCCTAGACTTGTAATGCCCATACACTAAGTGTATGGGCTGACAAACATTTCCCCATGGGGGATACATTTTTAAAAAAATATTTAATTGGGATCACAGACAGCCTTGCCAAAAAATTGACTGTCTGTAGCAGCACAGAACATGTGAACCCTGGTGATCTAGTGGTGGAAAATGATGAGGTAGAGGAAGGCTTCATTAAAAACTAGGCCCAATTTTAAGGAGCGGGTCTCCTAGACTTGCAATGCCCATACACTAAGTGCATGGGTTGACAAACATTTCCCCATGGGGGTTACAGCTTTAAAAAATTATTTATGGGTAGTATCATAGACACCCTTGCACAAAAATTGAATGGCTGTAGCAGCATACACCATGTTCACCATGGTGATCTAGTGGTGGAGAATGAGGAAACATTGATGAAGGCCTCATTAAAAACTAGGCACAATACACACTAGTGCGTAGTTTGTGTATGAAGTAAAAGATGAGCTGACGAGCAAGATCCTGGGCCCGCGGCTGAGCTCGCGTGCAGGAGCAGGCCCCACAAAGACCATCTGGACAGGTACAGCAGCCCAAGGACCCTGGCCAGCAGTCAGATCTCAGCAGCCAGTGCCTGAGCCTTTGCTCGTTGGAAGAGGGCACCAGAGAGGTCCACTGACAGCAGATAGACGATCGCTCGAGGTTCTGCAGGTGTCAGCTGGACTTGCAGAAGTGTCTAACGGGGAACGGGGTGGCCGAAGGTGTGACTTCCATGACGTCAGGGTGAACACCCAACACTATCAAACATGTACAAATATCGAAAACTGGCACCTCTGGAACCAAGATTGCTCTTGTGACCAACCACATCAAGCTGGTGTCCCGACAACAGCAGGCCCTGTACCAGTATCAAGTTGACTTCAACCCCACCATGGAGTCCAAGCGTTTGCGGTACGGCCTCCTGTACCAGCATGAAGAAACCATTGGGAAGGCACGGGCGTTTGATGGAACCGTGTTGTTTTTATCAAAAAGACTGAATAAGGTCACCGAGGTGTTCAGCCAAACTCGAAATGGAGAGAACATGCGGATAACAATCACCCTGACCAACCAGCTTCCACCGACCTCGCCCACCTGCTTCCATTTCTATATCATCATTTCCCAAAAACTCCTGAAGATAATGGATATGAAACAGACAGGAAGCAACTATTACAATCTGAGCAACGCCACCGAAGTCAAAGCCCACTGACTTACCATCTTCCTGGGGTTTTCCACCTCCATCCTCCAGTACGAGTCCAGCATCATGTTGAGCATTGATGTCAGCCATAAAGTCCTCAGGAATGAGACTGTGCATGACATCATGAGCAGCCTCTACCCCTCATGTGGCTCTCAGAGGTTCCAGGATGCCTGCTGCAAGAAGCTGATCGGACAGATCGTCCTCACCAAGTCCAACACTAAAACCTACCGTATAGATGAGATTGCCTGGAACATGACTACAGCGTCCACCTTCAAGAAGGCAGATGGAAGTGAGATCAGCTTTGTGGACTACTATAAGAACCAATACAATGAATAAGCGAAAGACACGATCCAGCCACTAATCGTGAACATCCCCCGTAGGCCGTAGCCGGGAGCCACAGATGGAGCCATCCTGCTGGTGCCAGAGTTCTGTAACCTAACAGGTCTGACCAACAGAATGAGAAACAACTTCAACATCATGAAAGACCTGGCCATTCACACCCACCTACCACCAGAACAGAGGGAGCTTGCGGCAAGTTGGGAAGTTCATGAACTACATACACAAGGATGAGAGCCACTGGTGGAATTGAACTGGTGTGCATCATCCTCTCTGTTCACCTGTTTCCATCAGGATGTGGGAGTCGCTATTTAGCCTTGCTCCTCTGTCACTTCCATGCCGGTCAACATTGTAATCAGAAGCCTTTCTGTGCATGTTCCTGCTGCTAGACAACTCCCAGCTAAGTTGGACTTAGTCCTTGTTTGTTTTTGCATTTTGTTCCAGTTCACAGCTGTAGTTTCGTTTCTGTGTCTGGAAAGCTCTTGTGATCTGAAATTGCCACTCTGAGGTTATGAGTTAATACTAGAGTCTTAAAGTATTTTCAGGATGGTATTTTGATAGGGTTTTCAGCTGACCATGAAAGTGCCCTTTCTGTCTTCCTGCTATCTAGTAAGCGGACCTCAATTTTGCTAAACCTATTTTCATACTACGTTTGTCATTTCATCTAAAATCACCGCCAATATTTGTGGAGGCCTCTGTCTGCCTTTCGGGGAAATTTCTCTAGAGGTGAGCCAGGACTATATTTTCCTCTGCCAGGATTAGTTAGTCCTCCGGCCGGCGCTGGGCGTCTAGGGATAAAACGCAGGCTACGCTACCCGACTACTGTTAGTTGTGCGGCAGGTTTAGTTCATGGTCAGTTTAGTTTCCATCCTTCCAAGAGCTAGTTCTTATGTTTGCTGGGCTATGTTCTCTTGCCATTGAGAACCATAACAGTTTGACCGGCCATAAAAGGGTTAAATTAATTGACAGAGAAAGGAGAGAAAAGAGAAGTCTGCTGAAGATTTTTTTTTTTTTTTTCTCAGTTCTGAGTGTGCTTGTAATTGAATCTCTTGCAAGTCTGCCTATATTGCAGCCTTTCTCTCTCTCTCTCCTTCTAATCCTGGAATGGCTCTGTGTTCACCTGTTTAAAATGGATATTCAGAGTTTAGCTGCAGGTTTGAATAATCTCACCACGAAAGTTCAAAACTTACAAGATTTTGTTGTTCATGTTCCTATATCTGAACCTAGAATTCCTTTGCCTGAATTTTTCTCGGGGAATAGATCTTGCTTTCAAAATTTCAAAAATAATTGCAAGTTGTTTTTGTCCCTGAAATCTCGCTCTGCTGGAGATCCTGCTCAGCAGGTCAGGATTGTGATTTCTTTGCTCCGGGGCGACCCTCAGGATTGGGCTTTTGCATTGGCTCCAGGGGATCCTGCGTTGCTCAATGTGGATGCGTTTTTTCTGGCCTTGGGGTTGCTTTATGAGGAACCTCAGTTAGAACTTCAGGCGGAAAAGGCCTTGATGTCCCTATCTCAGGGGCAAGACGAAGCTGAAATATACTGCCAGAAATTCCGTAAATGGGCTGTGCTTACTCAGTGGAATGAGTGCGCCCTGGCGGCGAATTTCAGAGAGGGTCTCTCTGATGCCATTAAGGATGTTATGGTGGGGTTCCCTGTGCCTGCGGGTCTGAATGAGTCCATGACAATGGCTATCCAGATCGATAGGCGTCTGCGGGAGCGCAAACCTGTGCACCATTTGGCGGTGTCTACTGAGAAGACGCCAGAGAATATGCAATGTGATAGAATTCTGTCCAGAAGTGAACGGCAGAATTTTAGACGAAAAAATGGGTTGTGCTTCTATTGCGGTGATTCAACTCATGTTATATCAGCATGCTCTAAGCGTACTAAGAAGCTTGATAAGTCTGTTTCAATTGGCACTTTACAGTCTAAGTTTATTCTATCTGTGACCCTGATTTGTTCTTTATCATCTATTACCGCGGATGCCTATGTCGACTCTGGCGCCGCTTTGAGTCTTATGGATTGGTCCTTTGCCAAACGCTGTGGGTATGATTTGGAGCCTCTTGAAACTCCTATACCCCTGAAGGGGATTGACTCCACCCCATTGGCTAGCAATAAACCACAATACTGGACACAAGTAACTATGCGGATTAATCCGGATCACCAGGAGATTATTCGCTTTCTTGTGCTGTATAACCTACATGATGTGTTGGTGCTTGGATTGCCATGGCTGCAATCTCATAACCCAGTCCTTGACTGGAAAGCTATGTCTGTGTTAAGCTGGGGATGTAAGGGGACGCATGGGGATGTACCTGTGGTTTCCATTTCATCATCTATTCCCTCTGAGATTCCTGAATTCTTGACTGAATATCGTGACGTTTTTGAAGAACCTAAGCTTGGTTCATTACCTCCGCACCGGGAGTGCGATTGTGCCATAGATTTGATTCCGGGTAGTAAATACCCTAAGGGTCGTTTATTTAATCTGTCTGTGCCTGAACATGCTGCTATGCGAGAATATATAAAGGAGTCCTTGGAAAAGGGACATATTCGTCCTTCGTCATCTCCCTTAGGAGCCGGTTTTTTCTTTGTGGCTAAGAAAGATGGCTCTTTGAGGCCGTGCATTGATTATCGGCTTTTGAATAAAATCACGGTTAAATATCAATATCCGTTGCCACTGCTGACTGATTTGTTTGCTCGCATAAAGGGGGCCAAGTGGTTCTCTAAGATAGATCTTCGTGGGGCGTATAATTTGGTGCGAATTAAGCAGGGGGATGAGTGGAAAACCGCATTTAATACGCCCGAGGGCCACTTTGAGTATTTGGTGATGCCTTTTGGTCTTTCAAATGCCCCTTCAGTCTTTCAGTCCTTTATGCATGACATTTTCCGTGATTATTTGGATAAATTTATGATTGTGTATCTGGATGATATTTTGATTTTTTCGGATGACTGGGACTCTCATGTCCAGCAGGTCAGGAGGGTTTTTCAGGTTTTGCGGTCTAATTCCTTGTGTGTGAAGGGTTCTAAGTGCGTTTTTGGGGTTCAAAAGATTTCCTTTTTGGGATATATTTTTTCCCCCTCTTCCATCGAGATGGATCCTGTCAAGGTTCAGGCTATTTGTGATTGGACGCAACCCTCTTCTCTTAAGAGTCTTCAGAAATTTTTGGGCTTTGCTAACTTTTATCGTCGATTTATTGCTGGTTTTTCTGATGTTGTTAAACCATTGACTGATTTGACTAAGAAGGGAGCTGATGTTGCTGATTGGTCCCCTGCTGCTGTGGAGGCCTTTCGGGAGCTTAAGCGCCGCTTTTCTTCCGCCCCTGTGTTGCGTCAGCCTGATGTTGCTCTTCCTTTTCAGGTTGAGGTCGACGCTTCTGAAATCGGAGCTGGGGCGGTTTTGTCGCAGAGAAGTTCCGATTGCTCCGTGATGAGACCTTGTGCTTTTTTCTCGCGTAAATTTTCGCCCGCCGAGCGGAATTATGATGTTGGGAATCGGGAGCTTTTGGCCATGAAGTGGGCTTTTGAGGAGTGGCGTCATTGGCTTGAGGGGGCTAGACATCAGGTGGTGGTATTGACTGACCACAAAAATCTAATTTATCTTGAGTCCGCCAGACGCCTGAATCCTAGACAGGCGCGCTGGTCGTTGTTTTTCTCTCGGTTTAATTTTGTGGTGTCCTACCTGCCGGGTTCTAAGAATGTTAAGGCGGATGCCCTTTCTAGGAGTTTTGAGCCTGACTCCCCTGGTAATTCTGAACCTACAGGTATCCTTAAGGATGGAGTGATATTGTCTGCCGTTTCTCCAGACCTGCGGCGGGCCTTGCAGGAGTTTCAGGCGGATAGACCTGATCGTTGCCCACCTGGTAGACTGTTTGTTCCTGATGATTGGACCAGTAAAGTCATTTCTGAGGTTCATTCTTCTGCGTTGGCAGGTCATCCTGGAATCTTTGGTACCAGGGATTTGGTGGCAAGGTCCTTCTGGTGGCCTTCCCTGTCTCGAGATGTGCGAGGCTTCGTGCAGTCTTGTGACGTTTGTGCTCGGGCCAAGCCTTGTTGTTCTCGGGCTAGTGGATTGTTGTTGCCCTTGCCTATCCCGAAGAGGCCCTGGACGCACATCTCGATGGATTTTATTTCGGATCTTCCTGTTTCTCAGAAGATGTCTGTCATCTGGGTGGTGTGTGATCGTTTCTCTAAGATGGTCCATTTGGTTCCCCTGCCTAAGTTGCCTTCTTCTTCCGAGTTGGTTCCTCTGTTTTTTCAAAATGTGGTCCGTTTGCATGGTATTCCGGAGAATATCGTTTCTGACAGAGGTACCCAATTCGTGTCTAGATTTTGGCGAGCATTCTGTGCTAGGATGGGCATAGATTTGTCTTTCTCGTCTGCTTTCCATCCTCAGACTAATGGCCAGACCGAGCGGACGAATCAGACCTTGGAGACATATTTGAGGTGTTTTGTGTCTGCAGATCAGGATGATTGGGTTGCTTTTTTGCCTTTAGCGGAGTTTGCCCTCAATAATCGGGCCAGTTCTGCCACCTTGGTGTCTCCCTTTTTCTGTAATTCGGGGTTTCATCCTCGATTTTCTTCTGGTCAGGTGGAATCTTCGGATTGTCCTGGAGTGGATGCTGTGGTGGAGAGGTTGCATCAGATTTGGGGGCAGGTAGTGGACAATTTGAAGTTGTCCCAGGAGAAGACTCAGCTTTTTGCCAACCGCCGGCGTCGGGTTGGTCCTCGGCTTTGTGTTGGGGACTTGGTGTGGTTGTCTTCTCGTTTTGTCCCTATGAGGGTTTCTTCTCCCAAGTTTAAGCCTCGGTTCATCGGCCCGTACAAGATATTGGAGATTCTTAACCCTGTGTCCTTCCGTTTGGACCTCCCTGCATCTTTTTCTATTCATAATGTTTTTCATCGGTCATTATTGCGCAGGTATGAGGTACCGGTTGTGCCTTCCGTTGAGCCTCCTGCTCCGGTGTTGGTTGAGGGCGAGTTGGAGTACGTTGTGGAAAAAATCTTGGACTCCCGTGTTTCCAGACGGAAACTCCAGTATCTGGTCAAATGGAAGGGATACGGTCAGGAGGATAATTCTTGGGTGACTGCCTCTGATGTTCATGCCTCCGATTTGGTCCGTGCCTTTCATAGGGCTCATCCTGATCGCCCTGGTGGTTCTGGTGAGGGTTCGGTGCCCCCTCCTTGAGGGGGGGTACTGTTGTGAAATTGGATTTTGGGCTCCCCCGGTGGCCACTGGTGGAATTGAACTGGTGTGCATCATCCTCTCTGTTCACCTGTTTCCATCAGGATGTGGGAGTCGCTATTTAGCCTTGCTCCTCTGTCACTTCCATGCCGGTCAACATTGTAATCAGAAGCCTTTCTGTGCATGTTCCTGCTGCTAGACAACTCCCAGCTAAGTTGGACTTAGTCCTTGTTTGTTTTTGCATTTTGTTCCAGTTCACAGCTGTAGTTTCGTTTCTGTGTCTGGAAAGCTCTTGTGATCTGAAATTGCCACTCTGAGGTTATGAGTTAATACTAGAGTCTTAAAGTAATTTCAGGATGGTATTTTGATAGGGTTTTCAGCTGACCATGAAAGTGCCCTTTCTGTCTTCCTGCTATCTAGTAAGCGGACCTCAATTTTGCTAAACCTATTTTCATACTACGTTTGTCATTTCATCTAAAATCACCGCCAATATTTGTGGGGGCCTCTGTCTGCCTTTCGGGGAAATTTCTCTAGAGGTGAGCCAGGACTATATTTTCCTCTGCCAGGATTAGTTAGTCCTCCGGCCGGCGCTGGGCGTCTAGGGATAAAACGCAGGCTACGCTACCCGGCTACTGTTAGTTGTGCGGCAGGTTTAGTTCATGGTCAGTTTAGTTTCCATCCTTCCAAGAGCTAGTTCTTATGTTTGCTGGGCTATGTTCTCTTGCCATTGAGAACCATAACAGCTGTGGTCTCGGCCTCTTCCTCCAGCTCACGATCAACAGGGCCATATGCCTCACTGCAAACAGAGGATGTGACAGCATCACCACCACCACCATATTGTGGACCAAATCAAGTGTGCACTTCGCAACGCCATCAGTGGCAAGGTTCAAATAACCACAGATACATGGACCAATCAGCACAGCCAAGGACATTACTGTTGTGATTTTCGTTCTGGAGCTCCCTCCTGTGGTTGCTAATGGTATTTTTGTGAGTTCTGCCCTTGGGCTCCCTCTGGTGGTTTCAAGTGGAACTGCTGCTCCTTTAGGTAGCTAGCAGCTGCCTTCACTAATCGCTTTGCCTGGGTTTGTTATTTAAACCTGCTCTGGGCTTTAGTTCATGCCAGCTGTCATTGTCTTAGGTTGGATTTTGTTCTCTCCTTGGATTTCTCATACAGTCATGGCCAAAAGTATTCACACCCCTGCAATTCTGTCAGATAATACTCAGTTTCTTCCTGAAAATGATTGCAAACACAAATTCTTTGGTATTATTATCTTTATTTAATTTGTCTTAAATGAAAAAACACAAAAGAGAATGAAGCAAAAAGCAAAACATTGATCATTTCACACAAAACTCCAAAAATGGGCCAGACAAAAGTATTGGCACCCTCAGCCTAATACTTGGTTGCACAACCTTTAGCCAAAATAACTGCGACCAACCGCTTCCGGTAACCATCAATGAGTTTCTTACAATGCTCTGCTGGAATTTTAGACCATTCTTCTTTGGCAAACTGCTCCAGGTCCCTGATATTTGAAGGGTGCCTTCTCCAAACTGCCATTTTTAGATCTCTCCACAGGTGTTCTATGGGATTCAGGTCTGGACTCATTGCTGGCCACCTTAGAAGTCTCCAGTGCTTTCTCTCAAACCATTTTCTAGTGCTTTTTGAAGTGTGTTTTGGGTCATTGTCCTGCTGGAAGACCCATGACCTCTGAGGGAGACCCAGCTTTCTCACACTTAGCCCTACATTATGCTGCAAAATTTGTTGGTAGTCTTCAGACTTCATAATGCCATGCACACGGTCAAGCAGTCCAGTGCCAGAGGCAGCAAAGCAACCCCAAAACATCAGGGAACCTCCGCCATGTTTGACTTTAGGGACCGTGTTCTTTTCTTTGAATGCCTCTTTTTTTTCTCCTGTAAACTCTATGTTGATGCCTTTGCCCAAAAAGCTCTACTATTGTCTCATCTGACCAGAGAACATTCTTCCAAAATGTTTTAGGCTTTTTCAGGTAAGTTTTGGCAAACTCCAGCCTGGCTTTTTCATGTCTCGGGGTAAGAAGTGGGGTCTTCCTGGGTCTCCTACCATACAGTCCCTTTTCATTCAGATGCCGACGGATAGTAAGGGTTGACACTGTTGTACCCTCGGACTGCAGGGCAGCTTGAACTTGTTTGGATGTTAGTCGAGGTTCTTTATCCAACATCCGCACAATCTTGTGTTGAAATCTCTTGTCAATTTTTATTTTCCGTCCACATCTAGGGAGGTTAACCACAGTGCCATGGGCTTTAAACTTCTTGATGACACTGCACACGGTAGACACAGGAACATTCAGGTCTTTGGAGATGGACTTGTAGCCTTGAGATTGCTCATGCTTCCTCACAATTTGGTTTCTCAAGTCCTCAGACAGTTCTTTGGTCTTCTTTCTTTTCTCCATGCTCAATGTGGTACACACAAGGACACAGGACAGAGGTTGAGTCAACTTTAATCCATGTCAACTGGCTGCAAGTGTGATTTAGTTATTGCCAACACCTGTTAGGTGCCACAGGTAAGTTACAGGTGCTGTTAATTACACAAATTAGAGAAGCGTCACATGATTTTTCAAACAGTGCCAATACTTTTGTCCACCCCCTTTTTTATGTTTGGTGTGGAATTATATCCAATTTGGCATTAGAACAATTATTTTTGTGTTTTTTTCATTTAAGACAAATTAAATGAAGATAATAATACCAGAGAATTTGTGTTTGCAATCATTTTCAGGAAGAAACTGAATATTATCTGACAGAATTGCAGGGGTGTGAATACTTTTGGTCATGACTGTATGGCCTGTCCTTGTCAGCAAAAGATAAGTTTCTGCTAGTTCTTGTTTGTTCATTTGCTTTGGACTCTATTGCTTTGCAAATATGTCTCATTTTGTCCAGCTTGTCACTATGTCATATTCAGGCTAGCTGGAAGCTCTGGGGTAGCAGATTTGCCCCTCCACACCGTGAGTCGGTGTGGAGTTCATTTTTGTAAACTCTGCGTGGATTTTTGTAGTTTTTAATACTGACCGCACAGTATCCTTTTCTCTCTGTCTATCAAGTTTAGTATCGGCCTCCTTTGCTGAAAACTGATTTCATTTCTGTGTATGTCATTTCCCTCTCCACTCACAGTCAATATTTGTGGGGGGCTATCTTTCCTTTTGGGGTTTTCTCTGAGGCAAGATAGCTTTCTATTTCCTTCTTTAGGGGTAGTTAATTCTTAGGCTGTGAAGAGGTGTCTAGGGAGAGTCAGGAACATCCCACGGCTATTACTAGTGTTGTTGTCAGGATTAGGGACTGCGGTCAATAGAGATACCACCTCCTCAGAGCTCGTCCCATGTTGCGTTTTAGCCACCAGGTCATATCAGTGTGGCCTCTTAACCACCAGGTCATAACAGTACAGCTGGCCTGCAAAGTGTTAAATGCATCTCAAAAGAGGGAAAAGAAAGTTCTGAGTCATTTTTTTTTCCTTTGTAGCTCGTTTTGTCTTTTTTTTCCCCTTAATCTCTGGGTGGTTCAGGATTTTGGTGCTGATATGGAGGTTCAGGGTCTGTCCTTGCGCGTGGATCAACTCGCTGCAAGGGTACAGAGTATCCAAGATTATGTTGTCCAGACTCTGGTATTAGAGCCTAGAATTCCTACTCCTGATTTATTTTCTGGGGATAGATCTAAATTTTTGAACTTTAAAAATAATTGCAGATTGTTTTTTGCTCTGAGACCCCGTTCCTCTGATGACCCCATTCAGCAGGTGAAGATTGTTATTTCTTTGCTGCGTGGCGACCCGCAGGACTGGGCATTCTCCCTTGAGCCAGGAAATCCTGCATTGCTCAATATTGACGCATTTTTTCAAGCGCTCGGATTGCTGTATGACGAGCCTAATTCTGTGGATCAGGCAGAAAAAACTTTGCTGGCTCTGTGTCAGGGTCAGGAAGCAGCAGAAGTATACTGCCAGAAATTTAGAAAGTGGTCTGTGCTCACAAAATGGAATGAGTATGCCCTGGCAGCAATTTTCAGAAAGGGTCTTTCTGAAGCCCTTAAAGATGTTATGGTGGGGTTTCCCACGCCTGCTGGTCTGAATGAGTCAATGTCTTTGGCCATTCAGATTGATCGGCGCCTGCGTGAGCGCAAGGTTGTGCACCATATGGCAGTGTCCTCTGAGCAGAGTCCTGAGCCTATGCAACGTGATAGGATTTTGACTAGAGCAGAAAGGCAGAAATTCAGACGTCAGAATGGCCTGTGTTTTTACTATTGTGATTCTGCTCATGCTATTTCTGATTGCCCTAAGCGTACTAAGAGGGTCCCTAGGTCTGTTACCATTAGTACTGTACAGCCTAAATTTCTTTTGTCTGTTACCCTGATTTGCTCATTGTCGTCCTTTTCTGTTATGACATTTGTGGATTCTGGCGCTGACCCTGAACTTAATGGACTTAGAATTTGCCAAGCGCTGTGGTTTTTCCTTGGAGCCTTTGCGGAGCCCTATTCCCTTAAGGGGGATTGATGCTACGCCATTGGCCAAGAATAAACCTCAGTACTGGACACAGTTGACCATGTACATGGCTCCAGCACATCAGGAAAATATTCGCTTTTTGGTGTTGCATAATTTGCATGATGTTGTTGTGCTGGGTTTTCCATGGTTACAGGTACATAATCCAGTGCTGGATTGGAGATCTATGTCTGTAACTGGTTGGGGTTGTCAGGGGATACATAGTGATATTCCTTTGATGTCCATTTCCTCGTCTCCTTTTTCTGAAGTTCCTGAGTTTTTGTCGGATTTCCAGGATATATTTGATGAGCCCAAGTCCAGTTTCCTGCCTCCTCATAGGGACTGCGATTGTGCCATTAATTTGATTCCTGGCTGTAAGTTCCCTAAGGGCCGACTTTTCAATCTGTCGGTGCCAGAGCATGCCGCTATGCGGAGTTATGTAAAGGAGTCCTTGGAGAAGGGGCATATTCGCCTGTCTTCGTCACCGTTGGGAGCGGGATTTTTTTTGTTGCCAAGAAGGATGGTTCCTTGAGACCCTGTATAGATTATCGCCTTCTCAATAAGATCACGGTCAAATTCCAGTACCCTTTACCTTTACTTTCTGATTTGTTTGCTCAGATTAAGGGTGCCAGTTGGTTTACTAAAATCGACCTTCGAGGGGCGTATAATCTCGTGCGTATTAAACAAGGTGATGAATGGAAAACAGCATTTAATACGCCCGAAGGCCATTTTGAATATCTTGTGATGCCATTCGGGCTCTCTAATGCTCCATCGGTATTTCAGTCCTTTATGCATGATATCTTCCGGAATTATCTGGATAAATTCATGATTGTGTATTTGGATGATATTTTGTTTTTTTCCGATGATTAGGAGTCTCATGTGAAGCAGGTTAGGATGGTATTTCAGGTCCTTCGTGCTAATGCGTTGTTTGTGAAAGGGTCTAAGTGCCTCTTTGGAGTTCAGAAAGTTTCTTTTTTGGGTTTCATTTTTTCTCCCTCGGCTATTGAAATGGACCCTGTTAAAGTCCAGGCCATTCCTGATTGGACTCAACCCACATCTGTAAAAAGAGCCTTCAAAAATTTTTGGGCTTTGCTAATTTTTATCGCCGCTTTATTGCTAATTTTTCTAGTGTGGTGAAGCCTCTGACCGATTTGACGAAGAAAGGCGCTGATGTGATGAATTGGTCCTCTGCGGCTGTTGAGGCCTTTCAGGAGCTTAAACGTCGTTTTACTTCTGCCCCTGTGTTGCGTCAGCCAGATGTTTCTCTCCCTTTTCAGGTTGAGGTTGATGCTTCTGAGATTGGGGCAGGGGCCGTTTTGTCTCAGAGAAATTCTGATGGCTCTTTGATGAAACCATGTGCTTTCTTCTCCAGAAAGTTTTCGCCTGCTGAGCGTAATTATGATGTCGGCAATCGGGAGTTGTTGGCTATGAAGTGGGCATTTGAGGAGTGGCGACATTGGCTTGAGGGAGCCAAGCATCGCGTGGTGGTCTTGACTGATCATAAATATTTGATTTACCTCGAGTCTGCTAAGCGGTTGAATCCTAGACAAGCTCGGTGGTCTCTGTTTTTCTCCCGTTTTGATTTTGTGGTCTCGTATATTCCGGGATCTAAGAATGTGAAGGCTGATGCCCTTTCTAGGAGTTTTTTGCCTGATTCTCCGGGAGTTCTTGAGCCAGCTGGGATCCTCAAAGAGGGCGTGATTCTTTCTGCCATCTCCCCTGATTTGCGGCGGGTACTTCAGGAGTTTCAGGCTGATAAACCTGACCGCTGTCCAGTAGGGAAACTGTTTGTTCCTGATAGATGGACTAGCAGGGTAATTTCTGAGGTTCATTGTTCGGTGTTGGCTGGTCACCCTGGGATTTTCGGTACCAGAGATTTGGTGGCTAGGTCCTTTTGGTGGCCTTCCTTGTTGCGGGATGTGCGTTCGTTTGTGCAGTCCTTTGGGACCTGTGCTCGGGCTAAGCCTTGCTGTTCCCGTGCCAGTGGGTTGCTTTTGCCTTTGCCTATTCCTGAGAGGCCCTGGACGCATATTTCCATGGATTTTATTTCGGATCTTCCTGTTTCTCAGAAGATGTCTGTCATCTGGTTGGTTTGTGACCGGTTTTCTAAGATGGTCCATTTGGTACCGTTGCCTAAGTTGCCTTCCTCCTCTGATTTGGTCCCATTATTTTTTCAGCATGTGGTTCGTTTGCATAGTATTCCGGAGAATATTGTGTCTGACAGAGGTTCCCAGTTTGTTTCTAGGTTTTGGCGGTCCTTTTGTGCTAGAATGGGCATTGATTTGTCTTTTTCTTCAGCATTCCATCCTCAGACAAATGGCCAAACGGAGCGAACCAATCAGACCTTGGAAACCTATCTGAGATGCTTCGTGTCTGCTGATCAGGATGATTGGGTGACCTTTTTGCCGTTGGCCGAGTTTGCCCTTAATAATCGGGCTAGTTCTGCTACCTTGGTTTCGCCTTTCTTTTGTAACTTTGGTTTTCATCCTCGTTTTTCTTCAGGGCAGCTTGAGCCTTCTGACTGTCCTGGTGTGGATTCTGTGGTGGACAGATTGCAGCAAATTTGGACTCATGTGGTGGACAATTTGACGTTGTCTCAGGAAAAGGCTCAACGTTTTGCTAACCGTCGTCGGTGTGTTGGCCCCCGGCTTCGTGTTGGGGATTTGGTCTGGTTGTCTTCTCGTCATGTTCCTATGAAGGTTTCTTCCCCTAAGTTCAAGCTTCGCTTTATTGGGCCTTATAAGATTTCTGAAATTATCAATCCGGTGTCTTTTTGTTTGGCCCTTCCAGCTTCTTTTTCCATTCATAATGTGTTCCATAGATCCTTGTTGCGGAGATATGTGGTACCTATGGTTCCCTCCGTTGATCCTCCTGCTCCGGTGTTGGTTGAGGGGGAATTGGAATATGTGGTGGAGAAGATTTTGGATTCTCGTTTTTCGAGACGGAAGCTGTTGTGAATTTGCTTTTTGCTCCCTCTAGTGGTTACTAGTTTTTTGACTCTGGTTTTTCTGTCATTCCTTTTATCCGCACCTGGGTCGTTAGTTAGGGGTGTTGCTATATAAGCTCCCTGGACCTTCAGTTCAATGCCTGGCAACGTAGTTATCAGAGCTAGTCTGCTGTGCTCTTGTCTACTGATCCTGGTTCCAGTTATATCAGCTAAGTCTGCCTTTTGCTTTTTGCTATTTGTTTTGGTTTTGTATTTTTGTCCAGCTTGTTCCAAATCTATATCCTGACCTTTGCTGGAAGCTCTAGGGGGCTGGTGTTCTCCCCCCGGACCGTTAGACGGTTCGGGGGTTCTTGAATTTCCAGTGTGGATTTTGATAGGGTTTTTGTTGACCATATAAGTTACCTTTCTTTATTCTGCTATCAGTAAGCGGGCCTCTCTGTGCTAAACCTGGTTCATTTCTGTGTTTGTCATTTCCTCTTACCTCACCGTCATTATTTGTGGGGGGCTTCTATCCAGCTTTGGGGTCCCCTTCTCTGGAGGCAAGAAAGGTCTTTGTTTTCCTCTACTAGGGGTAGCTAGATTCTCCGGCTGGCGCGTGTCATCTAGAATCAACGTAGGAATGATCCCCGGCTACTTCTAGTGTTGGCGTTAGGAGTAGATATATGGTCAACCCAGTTACCACTGCCCTATGAGCTGGATTTTTGTATTCTGCAGACTTCCACGTTCCTCTGAGACCCTCGCCATTGGGGTCATAACAGTTTGCCAGGCCAGTATTAAATGTTTAATGCATTGCAGAAGAGGGATTATAAGAAAGAAGATTCTGAGTTTTTTTTTTCTTTTTCCCCTTTACCTCAGAGTGGCTATGCTTGCTGCAGACATGAATGTCCAGACCTTGATTACAAGTGTGGACCAGCTGGCTACTCGTGTGCAGGGCATACAAGACTATGTTATCAGAAATCCTAGGTCAGAACCTAAAATACCGATTCCTGAACTGTTTTCCGGAGACAGGTTTAAGTTTAGGAATTTCGTGAATAATTGTAAATTGTTTTTGTCCCTGAGACCCTGTTCATCTGGAGATTCTGCTCAGCAAGTAAAAATTGTTATTTCGTTCTTACGGGGCGACCCTCAGGATTGGGCTTTTTCGCTGGCGCCAGGAGATCCGGCATTGGCTGATCTTGATGCGTTTTTTCTGGCGCTCGGTTTACTTTATGAGGAACCCAATCTTGAGATTCAGGCAGAAAAGGCCTTGCTGGCTATGTCTCAGGGGCAGGACGAGGCTGAAGTGTATTGCCAAAAATTTCGGAAATGGTCCGTGCTGACACATTGGAACGAGTGTGCACTGGCCGCTAATTTTAGAAATGGCCTTTCTGAAGCCATTAAGAATGTTATAGTGGGTTTTCCCATTCCCACAGGTCTGAATGATACTATGGCACTGGCTATTCAAATTGACCGGCGGTTGCGGGAGCGCAAAACCGCAAATTCCCTCATGGTGTTGTCTGAACAGACACCTAATTCGGTGCAATGTGATAGAAAAACCGCAAATTCCCTCATGGTGTTGTCTGAACAGACACCTGATTTAATGCAATGTGATAGAATCCTGACTAGAAATGAGCGGAAAATTCATAGACGCCGGAATGGCTTGTGCTACTACTGTGGTGATTCTACACATGTTATCTCAGCATGCTCTAAACGAATAGCTAAGGTTGTTAGTCCTGTCACCGTTGGTAATTTGCAACCTAAATTTATTCTGTCTGTAACTTTGATTTGCTCACTGTCATCTTATCCTGTCATGGCGTTTGTAGATTCAGGTGCTGCCCTGAGTCTCATGGATCTCTCATTTGCTAAGCGCTGTGGTTTTACTCTTGAACCATTAGAAAATCCTATTCCTCTTAGGGGTATTGATGCTACACCATTGGCAGCAAATAAACCGCAGTATTGGACACAGGTTACCATGTGCATGACTCCTGAACACCGCGAGGTGATACGTTTCCTGGTTTTACATAAAATGCATGATTTGGTTGTTTTAGGGCTGCCATGGTTACAGACCCATAATCCAGTCCTGGACTGGAAGGCTATGTCAGTCTCAAGTTGGGGCTGTCGTGGTATTCATGGGGATTCCCTGCCTGTGTCTATTGCTTCTTCTACGCCTTCGGAAGTTCCGGAGTATTTGTCTGATTATCAGGATGTCTTCAGTGAGTCTGAGTCCAGTGCACTGCCTCCTCATAGGGACTGTGACTGTGCTATAGATTTGATCCCAGGCAGTAAATTTCCTAAGGGAAGACTGTTTAATCTGTCGGTACCTGAACATACCGCTATGCGTTCATATATCAAGGAGTCTCTGGAGAAAGGACATATTCGTCCGTCTTCTTCCCCTCTTGGTGCGGGATTCATTTTTGTGGCAAAAAAGGACGGATCTTTGAGACCTTGTATTGATTATCGGCTTTTAAATAAGATCACTGTCAAATTTCAGTATCCTTTACCGCTGTTGTCTGACTTGTTTGCCCGGATTAAGGGTGCCAAGTGGTTCACCAAGATAGACCTTCGTGGTGCGTACAACCTTGTGCGCATTAAGCAAGGTGATGAATGGAAAACCGCATTCAATACGCCCGAAGGTCATTTTGAGTACTTGGTGATGCCTTTTGGGCTCTCCAATGCGCCTTCAGTTTTTCAGTCCTTTATGCATGACATTTTCCGGAAGTATCTGGATAAATTTTTGATTGTTTATCTGGATGATATTTTGTTTTTTTCTGATAATTGGGATTCGCATGTGGAGCAGGTCAGGTTGGTCTTTAAAATTTTGCGTGAAAATTCTTTGTTTGTCAAGGGCTCAAAGTGTCTCTTTGGTGTACAGAAGGTTCCCTTTTTGGGGTTCATTTTTTCCCCTTCTGCTGTGGAGATGGACCCAGTCAAGGTCCGAGCTATTCTTGATTGGACTCAGCCCTCGTCAGTTAAGAGTCTTCAGAAGTTCTTGGGCTTCGCTAACTTCTACCGTCGTTTTATCGCTAATTTTTCTAGCATTGTGAAACCTTTGACGGATATGACCAAGAAGGGCTCCGATGTAGCTAACTGGGCTCCTGCTGCCGTGGAGGCTTTCCAGGAGTTGAAACGCCGGTTTACTTCGGCGCCTGTTTTGTGCCAGCCTGACGTCTCACTTCCCTTTCAGGTTGAGGTGGATGCTTCGGAGATTGGGGCAGGGGCCGTTTTGTCGCAGAGAGGCCCTGGTTGCTCTGTTATGAAACCTTGTGCCTTTTTCTCTAGGAAGTTTTCGCCTGCCGAGCGAAATTATGATGTGGGCAATCGGGAGTTGTTGGCCATGAAATGGGCATTTGAGGAGTGGCGTCATTGGCTCGAGGGTGCTAAGCATCGTGTGGTGGTCTTGACTGATCACAAAAATCTGATGTATCTCGAGTCTGCTAAACGCCTTAATCCGAGACAGGCCCGCTGGTCATTGTTTTTCTCCCACTTTGATTTTGTTGTCTCGTATTTACCAGGTTCAAAGAATGTGAAGGCCGATGCTCTTTCTAGGAGCTTTGTGCCTGATGCTCCTGGAGTCGCGGATCCTGTTGGTATTCTTAAAGATGGAGTTATCTTGTCAGCTATTTCTCCGGATCTGCGACGTGTGTTGCAGAGATTTCAGGCTGATAGGCCTGAGTCTTGTCCACCTGACAGACTGTTTGTCCCGGATAAGTGGACCAGCAGAGTCATTTCCGAGGTTCATTCCTCGGTGTTGGCAGGTCACCCGGGAATCTTTGGCACCAGAGATCTGGTGGCCAGGTCCTTTTGGTGGCCTTCCTTGTCAAGGGATGTGCGGTCATTTGTGCAGTCCTGTGGGACTTGTGCTCGAGCTAAGCCTTGCTGTTCTCGTGCCAGCGGTTTGCTCTTGCCCTTGCCTGTCCCGAAGAGACCTTGGACACATATCTCCATGGATTTCATTTCTGATCTTCCGCTATCTCAGGGCATGTCCGTTATCTGGGTGATATGTGATCGCTTCTCCAAGATGGTCCATTTGGTTCCTTTGCCTAAGCTGCCTTCCTCTTCCGATCTGGTTCCTGTGTTTTTCCAGAACGTGGTTCGTTTGCACGGCATCCCTGAGAATATTGTGTCAGACAGAGGATCCCAGTTCGTTTCCAGGTTCTGGCGATCCTTTTGTAGTAGGATGGGCATTGATTTGTCGTTTTCGTCTGCTTTCCATCCTCAGACTAATGGACAGACGGAGCGAACCAATCAGACTTTGGAGGCTTATTTGAGGTGTTTTGTCTCTGCTGATCAGGACGATTGGGTGACATTCTTGCCGTTGGCTGAGTTTGCCCTTAATAATCGGGCTAGTTCCGCCACCTTGGTTTCGCCTTTTTTCTGCAACTCTGGTTTCCATCCTCGCTTTTCTTCGGGTCATGTGGAGCCTTCTGACTGTCCTGGGGTGGATTCTGTGGTGGATAGGTTGCAGCAGATCTGGAATCATGTGGTGGACAACTTGAAGTTGTCACAGGAGAAGGCTCAGCGCTTTGCCAACCGCCGCCGCGGTGTGGGTCCCCGACTACGCGTTGGGGATTTGGTATGGCTTTCTTCCCGCTTTGTTCCTATGAAGGTCTCCTCTCCCAAATTTAAACCTCGTTTTATTGGGCCTTACAAGATATTGGAAATCCTTAATCCTGTATCTTTTCGTCTGGATCTTCCTGTGTCGTTTGCTATTCACAATGTATTTCATAGGTCCTTGTTGCGGCGGTACATTGTGCCTGTAGTTCCTTCTGCTGAGCCTCCTGCTCCGGTGTTGGTTGAGGGCGAGTTGGAGTACGTGGTGGAGAAGATCTTGGATTCTCGCCTCTCCAGGCGGAGGCTTCAGTACCTGGTCAAGTGGAAGGGCTATGGTCAGGAGGATAATTCCTGGGTGGTCGCCTCTGATGTTCATGCGGTCGATTTAGTTCGTGCCTTTCATGCCGCTCATCCTGATCGCCCTGGTGGTCGTGGTGAGGGTTCGGTGACCCCTCACTAAGGGGGGGATACTGTTGTGAATTTGCTTTTTGCTCCCTCTAGTGGTTACTAGTTTTTTGACTCTGGTTTTTCTGTCATTCCTTTTATCCGCACCTGGGTCGTTAGTTAGGGGTGTTGCTATATAAGCTCCCTGGACCTTCAGTTCAATGCCTGGCAACGTAGTTATCAGAGCTAGTCTGCTGTGCTCTTGTCTACTGATCCTGGTTCCAGTTATATCAGCTAAGTCTGCCTTTTGCTTTTTGCTATTTGTTTTGGTTTTGTATTTTTGTCCAGCTTGTTCCAAATCTATATCCTGACCTTTGCTGGAAGCTCTAGGGGGCTGGTGTTCTCCCCCCGGACCGTTAGACGGTTCGGGGGTTCTTGAATTTCCAGTGTGGATTTTGATAGGGTTTTTGTTGACCATATAAGTTACCTTTCTTTATTCTGCTATCAGTAAGCGGGCCTCTCTGTGCTAAACCTGGTTCATTTCTGTGTTTGTCATTTCCTCTTACCTCACCGTCATTATTTGTGGGGGGCTTCTATCCAGCTTTGGGGTCCCCTTCTCTGGAGGCAAGAAAGGTCTTTGTTTTCCTCTACTAGGGGTAGCTAGATTCTCCGGCTGGCGCGTGTCATCTAGAATCAACGTAGGAATGATCCCCGGCTACTTCTAGTGTTGGCGTTAGGAGTAGATATATGGTCAACCCAGTTACCACTGCCCTATGAGCTGGATTTTTGTATTCTGCAGACTTCCACGTTCCTCTGAGACCCTCGCCATTGGGGTCATAACAGGAAGCTTCAGTATCTGGTCAAATGGAATGGTTATGGCCAGGAGGATAATTCTTGGGTTGTTGCCTCCGATGTTCATGCTGCCGATTTGGTTCCTGCTTTCCATTTGGCTCGTCCTGATCGGCCTGGGAGCTCTGATGAGGGTTCGGTGACCCCTCCTCAAGGGGGGGTACTGTTGTGAATTCCGTTCTGGAGCTCCCTCCTGTGGTTGCTAATGGTATTTTTGTGAGTTCTGCCCTTGGGCTCCCTCTGGTGGTTTCGAGTGGAACTTTAGGTAGCTAGCAGCTGCCTTCACTAATCGCCTTGCCTGGGTTTGTTATTTAAACCTGCTCTGGGCTTTAGTTCATGCCAGCTGTCATTGTCTTAGGTTGGATTTTGTTCTCTCCTTGGATTTCTCATATGGCCTGTCCTTGTCAGCAAAAGATAAGTTTCTGCTAGTTCTTGTTTGTCCATTTGCTTTGGACTCTATTGCTTTGCAAATATGTCTCATTTTGTCCAGCTTGTCACTATGTCATATTCAGGCTAGCTGGAAGCTCTGGGGTAGCAGATTTGCCCCTCCACACCGTGAGTCGGTGTGGAGTTCATTTTTGTAAACTCTGCGTGGATTTTTGTAGTTTTTAATACTGACCGCACAGTATCCTTTTCTCTCTGTCTATCAAGTTTAGTATTGGCCTCCTTTGCTGAAAACTGATTTCATTTCTGTGTATGTCATTTCCCTCTCCACTCACAGTCAATATTTGTGGGGGGCTATCTTTCCTTTTGGGGTTTTCTCTGAGGCAAGATAGCTTTCTATTTCCTTCTTTAGGGGTAGTTAATTCTTAGGCTGTGAAGAGGTGTCTAGGGAGAGTCAGGAACATCCCACGGCTATTACTAGTGTTGTTGTCAGGATTAGGGACTGCGGTCAGTAGAGATAACACCTCCTCAGAGCTCGTCCCATGTTGCGTTTTAGCCACCAGGTCATATCAGTGTGGCCTCTTAACCACCAGGTCATAACACATTACATCTCCCTACTGGGTAAATGTAGTGGTGGCAGGGACAGAGGCAGAAGGTGTTCAAGCTCATGTCCTACCATCCCCTAGTATTGTTGGACATTTACCTGTCCAGGTTGAATCCTCCTCTTACTCTGCTTTCTTCACCGCCTCCTCATTTGGTCACAGGAAGACCTGCAGAGCAAGGGGGAAATGACAGCAGGCTGTTCTTAAACTCTTCTGTTTGGGAAACAAATCCTACAATGTGCAGTAGCTGTGGGCCAGGATGAAACAGCAGACTGATAAGTGGTTGGTGCCAGTGAACCTCAAGCCCAGCCCGATGGTGTGCGATAACGGGAGATATCTCATAGCAGCCTAGATGGTTTGATGCACATCCCTTCCCTGGTGCATGTGCTAAACTTGGTGGTGCAGAGCTTTTATGAAAAGCTACCCACACATGTCAGAGCTGCTGCTGAAAATGCGAGTAGTGTGTGCACACTTTCATCATTCTCACCCTGCTGCTGCTTGCCTGTCTGCGCTGCAGTGTCACTTCTGCCTTACTGCTCACTGGCTGATATGCGATGTACCAACAAGGTGGAACTCAGCAGCATTAATATACCACTTACGTATATGCCTGCTGGAAAAAACAATTCAGGCCATGATGGTTGAGGTGGTGGAACAGGAGGAAGATAAGTAAGAGGAGGAGCAGAGCCAATTCACATCATTATCAGGCCTGTCGTCCACACATAGCTTGAAGGGTGAGTTACTGTCTCAACATCGGCCAGGTACCCAACTGTACAGGCAGGGGTCAGTTTGGGAGAATGATGATGATGATGATGGTGAGAAGGAGGAGGCAGGGAAAGAAGGGCAACTGTGTTCACAGCAGGGTGGCACTCAAACTCATGGGCATCACTGGAGCATGGATGGGGGATACAGAGTACCCCGACGATATACCTCCCACCAAGGAAAGTTTGTCGTTATCTTTGGGCAGACTGACACACATGAGCCAATACATGCTGCAGTGCAGATTACTGGGTGGCCACCCTGCTGGATCCCTGCTACAAGAACAACATGCTATCATTACTTCCATCACTGGAAAGGGATCACAAAATGCAGGAATACAAGCACATGCTGGTAGAAAAACTAGTATTGGCTTTCCCACCCGACAACGGGGGCTCAGTGGAACAACAAGGCAGAGGCGGAGAAGAAAGTTACCAACGCAGCTGGGGCACTGCCAGCAACACAGAAGTCAGAATTAGCTTGGCTGAAATGTGGCAATACTATATGAGCACACCACAACATCCGGCACCACCATCTGATATGGTACGTATTAGCAGGAGGCATTATTACAACAACATGGTGGAAGACTATGTGTCCACATGTCTCCACGTACTAACAGATGGGTCTGCCCAATTTAACTTTTGGGTCTCCAAATTGGACACATGACCTGAGCTTGCCCTTTACGAATTGTAGGTGCTGGCTTGCCCTGCGGCAAGTGTACTATCAGAACGTGTTTAGCATGGCAGGGAGTGTCATCACAAACAGGCACATCCACCTGTCGACATTCAATGTAGGGAAGCTAATATTCCTTAAAATGAACCAGGTGTGGATCCCACAGGACTTGTCCATACATTTGGTTGACCAGACTACTATAACAGCTGCACCCAGCCAGTCTTCAAATCTATTTGCCATTTGTTTAATTTGGCTTCCTACTCCTCAAATAAAAAAAATCTGTGTTGACTACCTCCTCCTCTACTTCTTCCACCTACACCACCTCATCCACCTTCCGCACCTCCTCTTCCAGTTGGACCTCCGCCCCCTAGTTGTAGCTTGTTTGTTTATTTTGGGTTCATTCTATTTACTTTGAAGTCAGTTCCCTAAAAAAAATGTTTTTAAATAACCAGTGTTAGATTACTCGTCTTTTGCCTCTTCCACCCATACCAACAGGTCCAACTCTTCCTCCACTTGGACCTACGCCTCGCGGTTATTTTTAGTTTAGTTTTGTAAATTGTAGGTTTTAAATTAGTTATATAAAAAACATGAAAAGACAAAAAAAAAAAAAAAGAACACACAAAAAAATTGAAAAAGTTTGTATTACTCCTTTGTTGCCTCTTCCACCCATACCGACACAATCAACTCGTCTTCTGCTTATGCCTCGTGGTTCTAGCTAGTTTAGTTTTGTAATTTGTAGGTTGTTTTAAGTCAGTTCCATAACAAAGATAAAAGACAAAAAAATACCAAAAGAAAACCAGTGCTGGATTACTCCTCCACCTATAACGTCATGTTTACCTCTTCCTCCACTTAGACCTACACCTCCTTGTTATAGAATGATAATTTTAGTTTTGTACATTCTAGATTGTTTTAAGTCAGTTCCATACAAAAATAAAGACAATAGATACCAAAAAAGACAAAAAAAGTGTTGTATTACTCCTCCCTTTAATCTTCATGTATTTTACTCAGTCAAATGGCGGCATTAATTCCACAGCACTTTGCAGACATTACCAGCACTGTCCCCATAAGGGCTCACAATCTAATTTCCCTATCAGTATGTCTTTGAAGTGTGAGAGGAAACTGGATGCAGAGGAAACCCATGCAAACATGGGAAGAAGACTCAAGCTCGTTACAGCTGTACTCCTTGGTTGGATTTGAAAGCAAGACAGCAGTGTGGTAAAGCTGCAGTGCTAACCACTGAGCCACCGTTCTCAACTGTCTCTTTCACCCATACTGCTACGCCCACCTCCTCCTCCACTTGGACCTGTTTCTCCTGATTTAAGATTCTTATTTTTAACTTCTGCTCTCCTTAGCGTAGGGAAGGATGCAGCTGTAGTGAGGGACAGCATTAGATTTGAATGTGCGCAGTTTAAAAAAAAAAACACTTTCTATTGGTACTCTGCACTCATGTCTGCGATAGTTGCGTAACCCAAAAATTTTATCATGGTCAACTGTCCTTGTGGGAGTGATGTGCATCTAAACATATTTTCTACTCTTATGAACCATGTCTGTGATAGTACTGTGCCAAAACCCACTGTTTGCATACTTTAACCCAAATCTGTGGGAGTAATGTGCCTTTAAGCCACTGTGTGTACTCTGTAACCTTGTCTGTGGTAGTACTGTGCCCCATTGTCTGGGTGTGAAATTTTTTATCAGATTTCTCAAGGAAATGTGAAAACATGCTCTGTGAGTGAAATTTGTTATCACCTTCTGTGGGATAAATGTGAAAACATGCTCTGTGGGTGAAATTTGATATCAACTTCTGAAGGATAAATGTGAAAATATTCTCTGTAGGTGAAACGTGTTATCAGCTTCTGTGGGTGAAATGTGGAAACATGCTCTATGGGTGAAATGTATTATCAGCTTCTGTGGGTGAAATGTGGAAACATGATCTGTGGGTGAAATCTGTTATTAGCTTCTGAGGGATAAATGTGAAAACATGCTCTGTGGGTGAAATTTATTATCAGTTTCTGTGGGTGAAATGTGGAAACATGATCTGTGGATGAAATGTGTTATCAGTAGTGATGAGAGAACGTGCTCGCCACTACTCGGTACTCGCCTGAGTATCACTGTGCTCGGTGTACTCAGCGAGCACTGAGCATTTACGGGATTATTCGGCGGGAGCTGGGGTCTCCTACTTTTAATTTTGGTGCATTTTAGAGCACCAATCAACATGCAGGTATTGTCTGCCATGCACTGTAATACCGCAGCCATCTTTTTTGTGGTATTACAGTGATTGGCTGGCCGAACAGCATCATCAGGTCTATAAGAGACCTGGCGCCACCCTGCTCGCCGCATTCTGCTCTGGACTCAGCTAGTGTAAGGAGAGCTGCTGCTGAGATAGAGTCAGATTCTTTCTTTTATTAGTTAGTGTGGGTCTACTAGTGTTCAATCCACAAATCCTGATAAACCAGCAGTCCTTTTTTAGGGCTAATTCGGGGTACATAGATTGCAGTGCTAGATAGGCAGGGGAGTCTATGTGCACATATCCACATCAGTGCAAGAAATGCAGGCACTGTATGTGAGTATATATAGATCTCACTGCATACAACAAAAGGCTCCATTACTGTCTTCTGCTGCGTATTTTATATATACGTAGCTGCTGGTATCTGTGGCTAGGATTTTTTTTTTGCACCTTATACATGTTAATTTTCTTACAGAGCAATCCATAGCCCTCTTTTTTCTACATTTATTTGCTTTGTCACACTACAGACTACAGCCAGGTCATTTCAATACAAAAGTGTGAAAATCTAACAATTAAAAAAAAAAAAATTGTCCCACGCATCAGATGTGAGTGCGCAGAAAATGTAAAAAAATAGAGGCCACTTATTGAAACAGTCTGTTATCTCCATCAGATGCCTGATCTATCTGTGGTGTCCAAATCCTTGCTTTTCAGGCATACATTGCAGTTTTTTGTCTGCTACCCTTGGTCTATACAGTATTTTGTGATAAAAAAAAATCCAGGCCACATATTGAAACAGTCTGTTATCTCAGTCAGACGCCTGGTCTATCTGTGGTGTCCAAATCCTTGCTTTTCAGGCATACATTGCAGTTTTTTGTCCTATACAGTATTTTGTGGTAAAAAAAAAATACAGGTGTCATGTCGGACGCTATTCACACTAGGGCGTCTGACAGACAGCGGTAATTCCACATTCGTCCACTATACGCTCAGTGGCGCCGGCTAGATTTTTATCCAGGTTGCCCAGGGTTAATCTAGCTGGTACTCGGGTTGGAGGCTGGGTCATGCCCACGGCCTTTAAATAGTATTGCTGGACTTTGGACGTCGCCGATTATAGCTTGTGCCTCGTGCCTAGTGATTCTGGTCTGGAGTGGTGGTCTTGGAGAAGTTATATCGTTTCTGGTGGTGTATTATCCTTTGTTATATTTCTCCTTCCTATATTTGTATTTGTTTTGGCCTGGGCACATTATTGTGTTTTCCTGTGTGCCTGCGGCATGGTGCGTTTTTTAGTTTTCCCTGTCTGTGCTTTCTGTGGGGGTTGGTGTGTGGTCTATTCACTGGGTGGCGGGTGGTGGTTTCAGCATAGGGCTGAAACAGGAGTCAGGGCCAGGCCTGGTGGCCCAGACAAGCACACCATTAGTGTAAATTCTGGGAGAGGGACAGACAGGGTTTTCCCTAGTCTGAGGGATATCGCAGGGGCCCGGGTAACCAGCCTTAGTTTACCTAGTCTCCCGCGCGACAACAGGCCACATATTGAAACAGTCTGTTATCTCAGTCAGACGCCTGGTATATCTGTGGTGTCCAAATCCTTGCTTTTCAGGCATACATTGCAGTTTTTTGTCTGCTACCTTTGGTTTATACAGTATTTTGTGGTTAATAAAATACAGGCCACATATTGAAACAGTCTGTTATCTCAGTCAGACGCCTGGTATATCCATGGTGTCCAAATCCTTGTTTTTCAGGCATACATTTTAGCTTTTTGTCTGCTACCTTTGGTCTATACAGTATTTTGTGGTTAAAAAAGAAACAAGCCCCATATTGAAACAGTTTGTTATCTCAGTCAGGCGCCTGGTCTATCTGTGGTCTCCAAATCCTTGCTTTTAAGCCATGCATTCTACTTTTTGGTCTACTACCCTTGTTCTATACAGTATTTTGTGGTTAAAAAAAATTTCAAAATCCAAGTCACATATTGAAACAGTCTGTTATCTCAGTCAGACGCCTGGTCTATCTGTGGTGTCCAAATCCTTGCTTTTCAGGTGTACATTTTAGTTTTTTGTCTGCTACCTTTGGTCTATACAGTATTTTGTGGTTAAAAAAGAAGCAAGCCACATATTGAAACAGTCTGTTATCTCAGTCAGACGCCTGGTCTATCTGTGGTCTCCAAATTATTGCTTTTCAGGCATACATTCCATTTCTTGGTCTGCTACCCTTGTTCTAAACAGTAATTTGTGGTTAAAAAATATTTTCTAAATCCAGGACACATATTGAAACAGTCTGTTATCTCAGTCAGACGCCTGCTCTCTCTGTGGTATCCAAATCCTTGCTTTTCAGGCATACATTGCAGTTTTTTGTCTGCTACCCTTGGTCTATACAGTATTTTGTGGTTAACAAAATTTAAAAAAATACAGGCCACATATTGAAACAGTCTGTTATCTACGTCAGATGCCCGGTCTATCTGTGGTCTCCAAATACTTGCTTTTCAGGCATACTGATCACATGAGTTTTCTCAAAAATAATCCATTTGTATTGAACTTTTAAAAAATGTCTGTAGTCCATTTAAAATGGGCAAGGCAAGGGGCAAGAGACAGGGAAGTGGACGTGATGCTAATGGTGCATGTAGAGGACGAGGCCATGGCCAAGCTGAAAGTGAGCCACAACAAAGACCCACATCTTCTCGCTCGACCTTCTTGTCCCAGTTTCTAGGGGACCGCAGCACACCACTATTGAAGCCAGAGCAGTGTGAAATGGTTGTTGGTTGGATAGCGGATAATGCTTTCAGTCACTTAGCCACCACCACGTCTTCCACACGGTCAAGTCTGAGTAGCCGTGAGTGTGGACCGCATATTACTCACCCTGATCCTCCTTCCTCCCACCATGCTGAGTGCCCTCAGACAACTGATCCCACACTTGGATACTCCGAAGAGCTGTTCACTTTTCCCTTTAAAGATTCCAGACTCTCGGCTGGTTAACTTGAAGTGGGACAAGATGAGATCGCATATAGTGATGCCCAAAGATTTGAGCAGCCACAGTCACACGAAGGTGATGGTGGTAAAGTGTCACAAGAGGTGAACGATGATGAGACACAATTGCCAGAAAGTCAGGAGGAGGAGCAGGGTGCAAATGTGGAAGACGAGGTGGTGGATGACATAGTAACTGCCCCAACCTGGCAGGAGGACCTGCAGAGTGAGGACAGCAGCACATATGGGGAAGGAGATATATCACCCCTACAGGCAGGAAGAAGCAGTGTGGAGGACACAGACAGAAGGCGTCCATCTGTTCCCCGTAACACCAACATGACGGAACTTGCCATTCCAACTGTTAGATCTTCCCGAGTCTGGTTATTTTTTAAAGACTCTGGTGATAATCCCAAACAGGCCATCTGCAGCACCTGCCATGCCCGCATCAGCAGGGATAGCAAAACTACCAGCCTGGCAACCACCAGCATGATCAGGCACATGGCAGCAAAACACCCAACTTTGTGTACCAAACCCCAGGCTCCAGGAACACTGTCTGCAGGTGACACCACTGCTTTTTCCACTGTTTTGCGTAGAAGCCAATCCCCAGTCCACCGTGCATGTGAAGATGCCTCGTGCCCTGCACCTGTTGTTGCCCACAGTCAACCAGCAACATCATCAAGCCCGGCCATGTCCTTGTCAAAGCACAGCCTTCAGTTGTCTATACTCCAGTCATTGGAATGCAAGCAGAAATACACAGCCAACGCACCACAGGCCACAGTACTAAATTCTCACATTTCTCGTCTGCGCTCGAAATGTTGCCTTTTTGGCTCATTGAGATGGAAGCTTTCTGCAACCTGATGACGGTGAGCCCACATCAAAGCCATGACATGTCAGCTGTTTTGAACAGCTGACATGTGCCCGCAATAGCGGCAGGTGAAATCGCGATTCACCCACCGCTATTAACTAGTTAAATGCCGCTGTCGAATGCTGACAGCGGCATTTAACCGGCGCTTGCGGCCATTGGGCCGGAAACGCGCTCATCGCCGACCCCGTCACACAATCGGGGGTCAGCGATGCGTCGGCATAGAAACCAGAGGTCTACTTGAGACCTCTATGGTTACTGATTCCGGCTTGCTGTGAGCGCCACCCTGTGGTCGACGCTCATAGCAAGCCTGTAATTCAGCTACAAAGTTGCGATCTGATGATCGCTGCTACTTAGCAGAGCCAATCAGGCTATGCCAGCTTCTAGCTTCCCATGGAGGCTATTGAAGCATGGCAAAAGTGAAAAAAAAAGTTTAACAAAATATGAAAAATTTAAAAAAATAAAAAAAAGTTTAAATCACCCCCCTTTCGCTTCATTCAAAATAAAACAATAAAAAAATCAAACCTACACATATTTGGTATCGCCGCGTTCAGAATTGCCCAATCTATCAATAAAAAAAGCATTAACCTGATCGCTAAACGGCATAGCGAGAACAAAATTTGAAACATCAGAATTACGTTTTTTGGGTCGCCGCGACATTGCATTAAAATGCAATAACAGGCAATCAAAAGAACTTATTCTCACCAAAATGGTATCATTAAAAACGTCAGCTCGGCATGCAAAAAATAAGCCCTCACCCGACCCCAGATCACGAAAAATGGAGACGCTATGGGTATCGGAAAATGGTGCAATTTTTTTTTTTCAAAAGTGCAATTTGTCCAGCAAAAAACAAGCCCTCACTTGGCCATATTGATGGAAAAATAAAAAAGTTATGGCTCTGGGAAGGAGGGGAGCGAAAAACGAGAACGTAAAAACGGAAAAGGGCAAGGTCTTGAAGGAGTTAAATTGGGCTTAGTTTTTAATGAGGCCTTCTTCCACATCTCATCATCCACCACCACTAGAACACCAGGATTAACATGTTCCGTGCTGCTACAGCCAGTCAACGTTTTGGCAAGGGTGTCTAGGATCCCCATAAAATATTTTTAAAAGTTAATACATAAGAAAACAGTATGGCAGGACCAACTGAATAATGTGAAGTGGGTTTTCCTGTGGTCAACCAGTACCTGGGTTCAAAGGATTCTTGTGGTGCATGTGACTTGGTAGCAGGGCAGGCCTTGCATTCAATGCAACACTTTTTCAGGAAGCCCTCCTGTACCTCTCGTGAAAGGGGTCATTCTTGGCAGCCCAGCCACTCACTGCATAGGCAATAACAGCATATGAGACCCACTATTTAATTATGGCCATTTAAGAATATTAATGCCGCCTGATGCACCAGTAAAAATAGGCTCTGTGACTTTAAGTGTCCCTCCTTAATAAATGAAACAAGATGGGTCTGCTTATGTGTCACACATCACATGGCCAGCTAGGGTTGTTAAATGTTACAATGACATTTCCCAGTGAATGCATTTGTATTGGTTGAAAGCAATGTTAAAGTTGAAAAACGCATCAAAAACGCTGCGTGTGAACATATCTCAAGTGGCGGAGGAACACCTTGGTCTGGGGTTAATTATTTTGCCTTATATACAAGTCATTACCCTGGAAAGGATGTACCTTAACATATTTCCCAGCAAAATCCATTTTGGTTTCGTTTTTGTATGTTTTTTGGTGCACCTGTAAAAATGGCGTGAAATTCTGACAACATTGCTTACAGCTCTGACCTAGGAGTCAGAAATGCTTTCAGGGGCGATCCCCATGATGTTCCCATGTCACTTGAACAGTGTTTCCATCATTTTCAGACAATTTTAGACCATCGGCCGGGGTCACACTAGAGAGAAATACAGACAAGTGAGAGGCGTAAAAACAACGCATTGCACTTGCACCAATGTTTCTCTGTGGGGCAGCTTCCATCAGCCGTATATTTCTCGGCCGTATTTAACGGGCTGAGAAAATGACAGCATGCTGCGATTGTCAGCATATTCCTAAAAAAAAATACACCAATGCAAGTCTATGGGGGCGAAAAAAATACAGTTTACACATGGACCACACGTCTGACTTGCGAGAAATACGGACTGTAGCGTGAGTAAATATTCAGAAAAATTCCCACGCTACAGTTCATATGAGTTTACGCCACCAGGGTGTGCAGCTTTGGTGATGGCACCACTAGTCACCGAAGCTCCGTTACCTTCATTTCATTCATTCCCCAGTCTTTTACAGCCAGGAGTGGCTGCATTAGCAGGCTCCCGATTGTAACTGTATTTAACCCCTTCAGATGGACTTACAGCATGGGACTTGACTGTATGGCGGAAAGGTATGGGATATTGTTACTTTTTTATTTTGGAATTTTTTACAGTAGAACGAGGGTCTTCAGTTAGATTGAGCGTACGATGAAGATAATAAAACCCTGTGTCTTTATTTCTTTCATTAAAATATTTTATTCTTAATGTGTGTTTTTTTAACCCTTTCAGACTAGTGGCTTAATAATGGATAGGTGTCTTATTGACACCTCTCCATTATTAACCAGTTTTATTGTCACCTTACTATAGGAAGGTGACATTAACCCCTTATTACCCAATATCCCACCGCTACAAGAGAGTGGGAAGAGAGAGGCTAAGTGCCAGAATAGGCGCATCTTACAGATGTGCCTTTTTTGGGGTGGCTGGGGGCAGATGTTTTTAGCCGGGGGGGGCAATAACCATGGTACCTCTCTAAGCTATTAATATCTGCCCTCAGTCACTGGCTTTCCCACTCTGGCGGAGAAAATTGCGCAGGAGCCCACGCCATTTTTTTCCGTGATTTAACCCTTTATTTTAACACCTAGAGCTCCCAAATTTTGCACACACACTACTAACATTATTACTGAGGGATATGTAAAAATCTAACGGATATGAAATGGTTTACTGTATGTAAACCATGTCTCATGTCCTGTCGGGTTCGGTAAGGACTTAGCAAAAGCCGACAATTGAATTACCGGCTTTTCTGCTATCTAGCTCTGTATGAAATAGAAATATATATATATATAGGTATCTCACTGACATATATACAGTATATATATACAGTTCAGACCAAAAGTTTAGACACACCTTCTCATTTAACCCCTTAAGCCCGTATGACGTACTATCCCATCGAGGTGGGGTGGGCCTTAATTCCCGGTGACGGGATAGTACGTCATACGCGATCGGCCGCGCTCACGGGGGGAGCGCGGCCGACCGCGGCCGGGTGTCGGCTGCATATCGCAGCTGACATCCAGCACTATGTGCCAGGAGCGGTCACGGACCGCCCCCGGCACATTAACCCCCGGCACACCGCGATCAAACATGATCGCGGTGTACCGGCGGTACAGGGAAGCATCGCGCAGGGAGGGGGCTCCCTGCGGGCTTCCCTGAGACGATCGGTACAAGGTGATGTACTCACCTCGTACCGAACGTCTTCTCCCTGCAGGCCCCGGATCCAAAATGGCCGAGGGGCTGTATCCGGGTCCTGCAGGGAGCACTTCCGGGTCGGAGCAGGCTGCAGATGAAAGCTGCAGCCTGCTCCGATGAAAGTATGATCGCGGATCTGATAGAGTGCTGTGCACACTATCAGATCTGCGATCTGTGATGTCCCCCCCTGGGACAAAGTAAAAAAGTAAAAAAAAAAATTTCCACATGTGTAAAAAAAAAAAAAAAAAAAAAAATTCCTAAATAAATAATAATAAAAAAAAAAATATTATTCCCATAAATACATTTCTTTATCTAAAAAAAACAAACAAAAACAATAAAAGTACACATATTTAGTATCGCCGCGTCCGTAACGACCCAACCTATAAAACTGGCCCACTAGTTAACCCCTTCAGTAAACACCGTAAGAAAAAAAAAAAAAAAACCGAGGCAAAAAACAACGCTTTATTACCATACCGCCGAACAAAAAGTGGAATAACACGCGATCAAAAAGACGGATATAAATAACCATGGTACCACTGAAAACGTCATCTTGTCCCGCAAAAAACGAGCCGCCATACAGCATCATCAGCAAAAAAATTAAAAAGTTATAGTCCTCAGAATAAAGCGATGCCAAAATAATTATTTTTTCTATAAAATAGTTTTTATCGTATAAAAGCGTCAAAACATAAAAAAATGATATAAATGAGGTATCGCTGTAATCGTACTGACCCGAAGAATAAAACTGCTTTATCAATTTTACCAAACGCGGAACGGTATAAACGCCTCCCCCAAAAGAAATTCATGAATAGCTGGTTTTTGGTCTTTCTGCCTCACAAAAATCGGAATAAAAAGCGATCAAAAACTGTCACGTGTCCGAAAATGTTACCAATAAAAACGTCAACTCGTCCCGCAAAAAACAAGACCTCACATGACTCTGTGGACCAAAATGTGGAAAAATTATAGGTCTCAAAATGTGGAGACGCAAAAACTTTTTTGCTATAAAAAGCGTCTTTTAGTCTGGTTTCACACTTGCGTTTTTATCTGCATGCGTTTTTTAAAAAAACCGCATGTGTGAAAAAATGCATGTAAACGCGGTAAAACGCATGCGTTTTTATAGAAAAACACAAGAAAACAAGAAAAAAACAAAAAACCCTAACCCTACCCCTAACCCTACCCCTAACCTGAAATACGTGGCACTGAAATACGTGGCACTGAAATATACGTTTATATACGTATATACGTATATAAGTGCCACGATATTTCAGTGGCCACGTATATAAGTGCCACGTATTTAAGTGCCACGTATTTAAGTGCCACGTATTTCAGTGCCACGTATTTCAGTGCCACGTATTTCAGTGCCACGTATTTCAGTGCCACTTATTTCAGTGCCACGTATTTCAGTGCCACGTATTTCAGTGCCACGTATTTCAGTGCCACGTATTTACGTGCCACGTATTTACGTGCCACGTATTTACGTGCCACGTATTTACGTGCCACGTATTTTTCAGTGCCTGAAATACGTGGCACTGAAATTCGTGGCACTGAAATTCGTGGCACTGAAATATCGTGGCACTGAAATATCGTGGCACTGAAGTATTTACGTGCCACGTATTTTTCAGTGCCTGAAATACGTGGCACTGAAATACGTGGCACTGAAATACGTGGCACTGAAATATCGTGGCACTGAAATACGTGGCACTGAAATACGTGGCACTGAAATACGTGGCACTTAAATACGTGGCTCTTAAATACGTGGCACTTATATACGTGGCACTTATGACTGTCAGAAAATGTTCAGTAAACGGTTAGGGGTGAGGTTAGGGGTAGGGTTTCAGGTAGAATTGGGGAGCTTCCACTGTTCAGGCACATCAGGGGCTCTCCAAACGCGACATGGCGTCCAATCTCAATTCCAGCCAATTCTGCGTTGAAAAAGTAAAACAGTGCTCCTTCCCTTCCGAGCTCTCCCGTGCGTCCAAAAAGGGGTTTACCCCAACATATGGGGTATCAGCGTACTAGGGACAAATTGAACAACAACTTCTGGGGTCCAAGTTCTCTTGTTATCCTTGGGAAAATAAAAATTTGGGGGGCTAAAAATCATTTTTGTGGGAAAAAAAATATGTTTTATTTTCACGGCTCTGCGTTGTAAACTGTAGTGAAACACTTGGGGGTTCAAAGTTCTCACAACACATCTAGATAAGTTCCTTGGGAGGTCTACTTTCCAATATGGGGTCACTTGTGGGGGGTTTGTACTGTTTGGGTACATCAGGGGCTCTGCAAATGCAACGTGACGCCTGCAGACCAATCCATTTAAGTCTGCATTCCAAATGGCGCTCCTTCCCTTCCGAGCTCTGTCATGCGCCCAAACAGTGGTTCCCCCCCACATAGGGGGTATCAGCGTACTCAGGACAAATTGGACAACAACTTTTAGGGTCCAATTTATCCTGATACCCTTGTGAAAATACAAAACTGGGGGCTAAATTTCATTTTTGTGAAAAAAAAAAATAATAATATTTTCACGGCTCTGCGTTATAAACTGTAGTGAAACACTTGGGGGTTCAAAGTTCTCACAACACATCTAGATAAGTTCCTTGGGGGGTCTAGTTTCCAATATGGGGTCACTTGTGGGGGGTTTGTACTGTTTGGGTACATCAGGGGCTCTGCAAATGCAACGTGATGCCTGCAGACCAATCCATTTAAGTCTGCATTCCAAATGGCGCTCCTTCCATTCCGAGCTCTGTCATGCGCCCAAACAGTGGTTCCCCCCCACATAGGGGGTATCAGCGTACTCAGGACAAATTGGACAACAACTTTTAGGGTCCAATTTATCCTGATACCCTTGTGAAAATACAAAACTGGGGGCTAAATTTCATTTTTGTGAAAAAAAAAATATATTATTTTCACGGCTCTGCGTTATAAACTGTAGTGAAACACTTGGGGGTTCAAAGTTCTCACAACACATCTAGATAAGTTCCTTGGGGGGTCTAGTTTCCAATATGGGGTCACTTGTGGGGGGTTTGTACTGTTTGGGTACATCAGGGGCTCTGCAAATGCAACGTGACGCCTGCAGACCAATCCATTTAAGTCTGCATTCCAAATGGCGCTCCTTCACTTCCGAGCTCTGTCATGCGCCCAAACAGTGGTCCCCCCCCACAAATGGGGTATCAGCGTACTCCAGACAAATTGGACAACAACTTTTGGGGTCCAATTTATCCTGATACCCTTGTGAAAATACAAAACTTGGGGGCTAAAAAATCATTTTTGTGAAAAAAAAAAATATTTTTATTTTCACGGCTCTGCGTTATAAACTGTAGTGAAACACTTGGGGGTTCAAAGCTCTCAAAACACATCTAGATAAGTTCCTTAGGGGGTCTACTTTCCAAAATGGTGTCACTTGTGGGGGGGTTTAATGTTTAGGCACATCAGGGGCTCTCCAAACGCAACATGGCATCCCATCTTAATTCCAGTCAATTTTGCATTGAAAAGTAAAATAGCGCTTCTTCCCTTCTGAGCTCTGCTATGCACCCAAACAATGGTTTACACCCACATATTGGGTATCAGCGTACTCAGGACAAATTGTACAACAACTTTTGTGGTCTAATTTCTTCTCTTACCCTTGGGGAAATAAAAAAATGGGGGTGAAAAGATCATTTTTGTGAAAAAATATGATTTTTTATTTTTACGGCTCTGCATTATAAACTTCTGTGAAGCACTTGTTGGGTCAAAGTGCTCAACACACATCTAGATAAGTTCCTTAAGGGGTCTACTTTCCAAAATGGTGTCACTCGTGGGGGGTTTCAATGTTTAGGCACATTAGGGGCTCTCCAAACGCAACATGGCGTCCCATCTCAATTCCAGTCAATTTTGCATTGAAAAGTCAAATGGCGCTCCTTCCCTTCTGAGCTCTGCCCTGCGCCCAAACAATGGTTTACACCCACATATGGGGTATCAGTGTACTCAGGACAAATTGCACAACAATTTTTGGGGTCCAATTTCTTCTCTTACCCTTGGGAAAATAAAAAATTGGGGGTGAAAAGATCATTTTTGTGAAAAAATATGATTTTTTATTTTTACGGCTCTGCATTATAAACTTCTGTAAAGCACTTGTTGGGTCAAAGTGCTCACCACACATCTAGATAAGTTCCTTAGGGGGTCTACTTTCCAAAATGGTGTCACTTGTTAGGGGTTTCAATGTTTAGGCACATCAAGGGCTCTCTAAATGCAACATGGCGTCCCATCTCAATTCCAGTCAATTTTGCATTGAAAAGTCAAATGGCGCTCCTTCCCTTCCGAGCTCTGCCCTGCGCCCAAACAATGGTTTACACCCACATATGGGGTATCAGCGTACTCAGGACAAATTGCACAACAATTTTTGGGGTCCAATTTCTTCTCTCACCCTTGGGAAAATAAAAAATTGGGGGTGAAAAGATCATTTTTGTGAAAAAATATGATTTTTTATTTTTACGGCTTTGCATTATAAACTTCTGTAAAGCACTTGTTGGGTCAAAGTGCTCACCACACATCTAGATAAGTTCCTTAGGGGGTCTACTTTCCAAAATGGTGTCACTTGTTAGGGGTTTCAATGTTTAGGCACATCAGGGGCTCTCCAAATGCAACATGGCGTCCCATCTCAATTCCAGTCAATTTTGCATTGAAAAGTCAAATGGCGCTCCTTTGCTTCCAAGCTCTGCCATGCGCCCAAACTGTGGTTTACCCCCACATATGGGGTATCAGCGTACTCAGGACAAATTGTACAACAACTTTTGGGGTCTATTTTCTCCTGTTACCCTTGGTAAAATAAAACAAATTGGAGCTGAAATAAATTTTGTGTGAAAAAAAGTTAAATGTTCATTTTTATTTAAACATTCCAAAAATTCCTGTGAAACACCTGAAGGGTTAATAAACTTCTTGAAAGTGGTTTTGAGTACCTTGAGGGGTGCAGTTTTTAGAATGGTGTCACACTTGGGTATTTTCTATCATATAGACCCGTCAAAATGACTTCAAATGAGATGTGGTCCCTAAAAAAAAATGGTGTTGTAAAAATGAGAAATTGCTGGTCAACTTTTAACCCTTATAACTCCGTCACAAAAAAAAATTTTGGTTCCAAAATTGTGCTGATGTAAAGTAGACATGTGGAAAATGTTATTTATTAAGTATTTTGTGTGACATATGTCTGTGATTTAAGGGCATAAAAATTCAAAGTTGGAAAATTGCGAAATTTTCCAAATTTTCGCCAAATATTCGTTTTTTTCACAAATAAACGCAAGTTATATCGAACAAATTTTACCACTAACATGAAGTACAATATGTCACGAGAAAACAATGTCAGAATCGCCAAGATCCGTTGAAGCGTTCCAGAGTTATAACCTCATAAAGGGACAGTGGTCAGAATTGTAAAAATTGGCCTGGTCATTAACGTGCAAACCACCCTCGGGGCTTAAGGGGTTAAAGATTTTTCTGTATTTTCATGACTATGAAAATTGTACATTCACACTGAAGGCATCAAAACTATGAATTAACACATGTGGAATTATATACTTAACAAAAAAGTGTGAAACAACTGAAAATATGTCTTATATTCTAGGTTCTTTAACCCCTCTGTGACCTTAGACGTACTATCCCGTCGAGGTGACCTGGGCCTATCTGACCCTCAACGGGATAGTACGTCATAGCCGATCGGCCGCGCTCACGGGGGGAGCGCGGCCGATCGCGGCCGGGTGTCAGCTGCATATCGCAGCTGACATCCGGCACTATGTGCCAGGAGCGGCCACGGACCGCCCCCGGCACATTAACCCCCGGCACACCGCGATCAAACATGATCGCGGTGTACCGGCGGTATAGGGAAGCATCGCGCAGGGAGGGGGCTCCCTGCGGGCTTCCCTGAGACCCCCGGAGCAACGAGATGTGATCGTGTTGCTCCGAGGGTCTCCTACCTCCCTCCTCGCCGCAGGTCCCGGATCCAAGATGGCCGCGGCATCCGGGTCCTGCAGGGAGGGAGGTGGCTTACCGAGTGTCTGCTCAGAGCAGACACTTGGTAAGCCTGCAGCCCTGCACAGCAGATCGCAGATCTGACAGAGTGCTGTGCACACTGTCAGATCAATGATCTGTAATGTCCCCCCCTGGGACAAAGTAAAAAAGTTAAAAAAAAATTCCCCACATGTGTGTAAAAAAATAAATAAAAAAAATATCCTAAATAAAGAAAAAAATATATATATTATTCCCATAAATACATTTCTTTAGCTAAATAAAATAAAAAAAACAATAAAAGTACACATATTTAGTATCGCCGCGTCCGTAACGACCCAACCTATAAAACTGCCCCACTAGTTAACCCCTTCAGTAAACACCGTAAGAAAAAAAAATAAAAAACGAGGCAAAAAACAACGCTTTATTATCATACCGCCGAACAAAAAGTGGAATAACACGCGATCAAAAAGACTGATATAAACAACCATGGTATCGCTGAAAACGTCATCTTGTCCCGCAAAAAACGAGCCGCCACACAGCATCATCAGCAAAAAAATTAAAAAGTTATAGTCCTGAGAATAAAGCGATACCAAAATAATTATTTTTTCTATAAAATAGTTTTTATCGTATAAAAGCGCCAAAACATAAAAAAAAGATATAATTGAGATATCGCTGTAATCGTACTGACCCGACGAATAAAATTGCTTTATCAATTTTACCAAACGCGGAACGGTATAAACGCCTCCCCCAAAAGAAATTCATGAATAGCTGGTTTTTGATCACTCTGCCTCACAAAAATCGGAATAAAAAGCGACCAAAAAATGTCATGTGTCCGAAAATGTTACCAATAAAAACGTCAACTCGTCCCGCAAAAAACAAGATCTCACATGACTCTGTGGACTCAAAAATGGAAAAATTACAGCTCTCAAAATGTGGTAACGCAAAAAATATTTTTTGCAATGAAAAGCGTCTTTCAGTGTGTGACGGCTGCCAATCATAAAAACCCGCTAAAAAACCCGCTATAAAAGTAAATCAACCCCCCCTTCATCACCCCCTTAGTTAGGGAAAAATAAAAAAATTAAAAAATGTATTTATTTCCATTTTCCCATTAGGGTTAGGGTTAGGGTTAGGGCTAGAGTTAGGATTAGAGTTAGGGCAAGGGTTAGGGTTAGGGCTAGGGTTGGGGCTAGGGTTAGGGTTAGGGTTAGGGCTAGGGTTGGGGCTAGGGTTAGGGTTAGGGCTAGGGTTAGGGCTAGGGTTGGGGCTAGGGTTAGGGCTAGGGTTAGGGCTAGGGTTAGGGCTAGTGTTACGGCTAGTGATAGGGCTAGGGTTATTGCTAGGGTTAGGGCTAGGGTTGGGGCTAGGGTTGGGGCTAGGGTTAGGGCTAGGGTTAGGGTTAGGGCTAGGGTTAGGGCTAGTGTTACGGCTAGTGTTAGGGCTAGTGATAGGGCTAGGGTTATTGCTAGGGTTAGGGCTAGGGTTAGGGCTAGGGTTGGGGCTAGGGTTGGGGCTACAGTTAGGGTTGGGGCTAAAGATAGGGTTAGGGTTTGGATTACATTTACGGTTGGGAATAGGGTTGGGTGTGTCTGGGTTAGAGGAGTGGTTAGGGTTACTGTTGGGATTAGGGTAAGGGGTGTGTTTGGATTAGGGTTTCAGTTATAATTGGGGGGTTTCCACTGTTTAGGCACATCAGGGGCTCTCCAAACGGGACATGGCATCCGATCTGAATTCCAGCCAATTCTGCGTTGAAAAAGGAAAACAGTGCTCCTTCCCTTCAGAGCTCTCCCGTGTGCCCAAACAGGGGTTTACCCCAACATATGGGGTATCAGCGTACTCAGGACAAATTGGACATCATCTTTTGGGGTCCAATTTCTCCTGCTACCCTTGGGAAAATACAAAACTGGGGGCCAAAATATAAGTTTTGTGGGGAAAAAAAGATTTTTTATTTTCACGGCTCTGCGTTGTAAACTGTAGTGAAACACTTGGGGGTTCAAAGTTCTCACAACACATCTATATAAGTTCCTTGGGGGGTCTAGTTTCCGATATGGGGTCATTTGTGGGGGGTTTGTACTGTTTGGGTACATCAGGGGCTCTGCAAATGCAACGTGACGCCTGCAGACCAATCCATTTAAGTCTGCATTCCAAATGGCGCTCCTTCCCTTCCGAGCTTTGCCATGTGCCCAAACAGTGGTTCCCCCCCACATATGGGGTATCAGCGTACTCAGGACAAATTGGACAACAAATTTTGGGGTCCAATTTATCCTGATACCCTTGTGAAAATACAAAACTGGGGGCTAAAAATCATTTTTGTGAAAAAAAAAATAATTTTTATTTTCACGGCTCTGCGTTATAAACTGTAGTGAAACACTTGGGGGTTCAAAGTTCTCACAACACATCTAGATAAGTTCCTTGGGGGGTCTAGTTTCCAATATGGGGTCACTTGTGGGAGGTTTGTACTGTTTGGGTACATCAGGGGCTCTGCAAATGCAACGTGACGCCTGCAGACCAATCCATTTAAGTCTGCATTCCAAATGGCGCTCCTTCCCTTCCGAGCTGTCATGCGCCCAAACAGTGGTTCCCCCCCACATATGGGGTATCAGCGTACTCAGGACAAATTGGACAACAACTTTTGGGGTCCAATTTATCCTGATACCTGTCATGGTTCTCAATGGCAAGAGAACGTAATAAAGCATACAAAAGGACTAGCTCTTGGAAGATGGGAACTCGAGCTGACCATGAGCTAAACCTACCGCACAACTAACAGTGGCCGGGTAGCGTGCCTACATTTTATCCCTAGACGCCCAGCGCCAGCCGGAGAACTGACTGACCCTAGCAGAGGAAAATACAGACCTGGCTTACCTCTAGAGAAATTTTCCCCAAAAGGCAGACAGTAGCCCCCACATATATTGGCGGTGATTTTAGAGGAAATTGACATACGAAGTATGAAGATAGGTTTAGCAAATTGAGGTCCGCTTACTAGATAGTAGGAAGACAGAAAAGGGAACTTCACGGTCAGCTGAAAACCCTTTCAAAATACCATCCTGAAATTACTTTAAGACTCTAATATCAACTCATGACACCAGAGTGGCAATTTCAGCTCACAAGAGCTTCCAGCCTCAGAAATATTCAATCACAGAGAACTGGAACAAAAATGCAAAACAAACTTAGGACAACAAGTCCAACTTAGCTGATAGTTGTCTAGGAGCAGGAACATGCAACAGAAAGGCTTCTGGTAACATTGTTGGCCGGCATAGAAATGACTGAGGAGCAAGGCTAAATAGAAAACTCCCACATCCAGATGGAAAACAGGTGAACAGAGGAGATGAAGCACACAAGTGCAGTACCACCAGAAACCACCGGGGGAGCCCAGAAACCAAATTCACAACAGTACCCCCCCCTCAAGGAGGGGGCACCGAACCCTCACCAGGATGAGCCCTATGAAAGGCACAGACCAAATCGGAGGCATGAACATCAGAGGCTGTCACCCAAGAGTTATCCTCCTGACCGTAGCCCTTCCACTTGACCAGATACTGAAGTCTCCGTCTGGAAACACGGGAGTCCAAGATCTTCTCGACAACGTACTCCAACTCACCCTCAACCAACACCGGAGCAGGAGGCTCAACGGAAGGCACAACCGGTACCTCATACCTGCGCAACAATGACCGATGGAAGACATTATGAATAGAAAAAGATGCAGGGAGGTCCAAACGAAAGGACACAGGGTTAAGAATCTCCAATATCTTGTACGGGCCGATGAACCGAGGCTTAAACTTAGGAGAAGAAACCTTCATAGGGACAAAACGAGAAGATAACCACACCAAGTCCCCAACACAAAGACGAGGACCAACACGACGACGGCGGTTGGCAAAATGCTGAGTCTTCTCCTGGGACAACTTCAAATTGTCCACCACATGCCCCCAAATCTGATGCAACCTCTCCACCACAGCATCCACTCCAGGACAATCCGAAGACTCCACCTGACCGGAAGAGAAACGAGGATGAAACCCCGAATTACAGAAGAAAGGAGAAACCAAGGTGGCAGAACTAGCCCGATTATTGAGGGCAAACTCCGCCAAGGGCAAAAAGGCAACCCAATCATCCTGATCCGCAGACACAAAACACCTCAAATAAGTCTCCAAGGTCTGATTAGTTCGCTCGGTCTGGCCATTAGTCTGAGGATGGAAAGCAGACGAAAAAGACAAATCAATGCCCATCCTAGCACAGAACGCTCGCCAAAATCTAGACACGAATTGGGTTCCCCTGTCAGAAACGATATTCTCCGGAATACCATGCAAGCGCACCACATTTTCAAAAAACAGAGGAACCAGCTCGGATGAGGAAGGCAATTTGGGCAAGGGAACCAAATGGACCATCTTAGAGAAACGGTCACACACCACCCAGATGACAGACATCTTCTGAGAAACAGGGAGATCAGAAATAAAATCCATGGAGATGTGAGTCCAAGGTCTCTTCGGAATAGGCAAGGATAACAACAATCCACTAGCCCGAGAACAACAAGGCTTGGCCCGAGCACAAACATCACAAGACTGCACAAAACCTCGCACATCTCGCGACAGGGAAGGCCACCAGAAGGACCTAGCCACCAAATCCCTGGTACCAAAAATTCCAGGATGACCTGCTAACGCAGAAGAATGGACCTCCGAGATGACTCTACTGGTCCAATCATCAGGAACAAACATTCTACCAGGCGGGCAACGATCAGGTCTATTCGCCTGAAACTCCTGCAAGACCCGTCGCAAGTCTGGGGAAACAGCAGATAATATCACTCCATCCTTAAGGATACCTGTAGGTTCAGAATTACCAGGGGAATCAGGCTCAAAACTCCTAGAAAGGGCATCCGCCTTCACATTTTTAGAACCTGGTAGGTAAGAAACCACAAAATTAAACCGAGAGAAAAATAACGACCAGCGTGCCTGTCTAGGATTCAGGCGCCTGGCAGACTCAAGATAAATCAAATTCTTGTGGTCGGTCAATACCATCACCTGATGTCTAGCCCCCTCAAGCCAATGACGCCACTCCTCAAAAGCCCACTTCATAGCCAAGAGCTCCCGATTACCAATATCATAATTTCGCTCAGCGGGCGAAAATTTACGAGAAAAGAACGCACAAGGTCTCATCACGGAGCAGTCGGAACTTTTCTGCGACAAAACCGCCCCAGCTCCGATTTCTGAAGCGTCAACCTCAACCTGAAAAGGAAGAGTAACATCAGGCTGACGCAATACAGGGGCGGAAGAAAAGCGGCGCTTAAGCTCCCGAAAGGCCTCCACAGCAGCAGGGGACCAATCAGCAACATCAGCACCCTTCTTAGTCAAATCAGTCAACGGTTTAGCAACATCAGAAAAACCAGTTATAAATCGACAATAAAAATTAGCAAAGCCCAAAAACTTCTGAAGGCTCTTAAGAGAAGAGGGTTGCGTCCAATCACAAATAGCCTGAACCTTGACAGGGTCCATCTCAATGGAAGAGGGGGAAAAAATGTACCCCAAAAACGAAATCTTTTGAACCCCAAAAACGCACTTAGAACCCTTTACACACAAGGAATTAGAGCGCAAAACCTGAAAAACCCTCCTGACCTGTTGGAGATGAGAGTCCCAGTCATCCGAAAAAATCAAAATATCATCAAGATACACAATCAAAAATTTATCCAAATAATCACGGAAAATGTCATGCATAAAGGACTGAAAGACTGAAGGGGCATTTGAAAGACCAAAAGGCATTACTAAATACTCAAAATGGCCCTCAGGCGTATTAAATGCGGTTTTCCACTCATCCCCCTGCTTAATTCGCACCAAATTATACGCCCCACGAAGATCAATCTTAGAGAACCACTTGGCCCCCTTTATTCGAGCAAACAAATCAGTAAGCAGTGGCAAAGGATACTGATATTTAACCGTGATTTTATTCAAAAGCCGATAATCAATACACGGCCTCAAAGAGCCATCTTTTTTAGATACAAAGAAAAAACCGGCTCCTAAGGGAGATGACGAAGGACGAATATGTCCCTTTTCCAGGGACTCCTTAATATATTCCCGCATAGCAGCATGTTCAGGCACAGATAGATTAAATAAACGACCCTTTGGAAACTTACTGCCCGGAATCAGATCTATAGTACAATCGCAATCTCTGTGCGGAGGTAGTGAACCAAGTTTAAGCTCCTCAAAAACGTCACGATAATCAGATAAAAATTCCGGAATCTCAGAGGGAATAGATGACGAAATGGAAACCAAAGGTTCATCCCCATGAGTCCCCTGACATCCCCAGCTTAACACAGACATTGCTTTCCAGTCGAGGACTGGGTTATGAGATTGCAGCCATGGCAATCCAAGTACCAACACATCATGTAGATTATACAACACAAGGAAGCGAATAATCTCCTGGTGATCCGGATTAATACGCATAGTTACTTGTGTCCAGTATTGTGGTTTGTTACTAGCCAATGGCGTGGAGTCAATACCCTTCAGAGGTATAGGAACTTCCAGAGGCTCTAAATCAAACCCACAGCGTTTGGCAAAGGACCAATCCATAAGACTCAAAGCGGCGCCAGAGTCGACATAGGCGTCCGCGGTAATAGACGATAAAGAGCAAATCAGGGTCACAGATAGAATAAACTTAGACTGTAAAGTGCCAATTGAAACAGACTTATCAACCTTCTTAGTACGTTTAGAGCATGCTGATATAACATGAGTTGAATCACCACAATAGAAGCATAACCCATTTTTTCGCCTAAAATTCTGTCGTTCGCTTCTGGACAGAATTCTATCACATTGCATAATCTCTGGCGTCTTCTCAGTAGACACCGCCAAATGGTGCACAGGTTTGCGCTCCCGCAAACGCCGATCAATCTGAATAGCCATTGTCATGGACTCATTCAAACCTGTAGGCACAGGGAACCCCACCATAACATCTTTAATGGCATCAGAGAGACCCTCTCTGAATTTCGCCGCCAGGGCGCACTCATTCCACTGAGTAAGCACAGACCACTTACGAAATTTTTGGCAGTATATTTCAGCCTCATCTTGCCCTTGAGACAGGGCCATTAAGGCTTTTTCAGCCTGAATTTCTAAATGAGGTTCCTCATAAAGCAACCCCAAAGCCAGGAAAAACGCATCCACATTGAGCAACGCAGGATCCCCTGGTGCCAAAGCAAATGCCCAATCCTGAGGGTCGCCCCGGAGCAAGGAAATTACAATCCTGACCTGCTGTGCAGGATCTCCAGCGGAGCGAGATCTCAGAGACAAAAATAATTTACAATTATGTTTGAAATTCTGGAAGCGAGATCTATCCCCAGAGAAAAATTCAGGTAAAGGAATTCTAGGTTCAGATGTAGGAGCATGAATAACGAAATCCTGTAAGCTTTGAACCTTCATAGCAAGATTATTCAAACCTGTAGCTAAACTCTGAGGATCCATATTAATCAGGTGAAATCAGAACCATTCAAGGATTAGAAGGAGAGAGAGACGAAGGCTGCAGTAAGCAGAGATGCTAGTGAATCAACTAATGAGCAAACTCAGGAAAAAAAATAAAAATTTTCTGCAGACTTCTTTTCTCTCCTTTCTTCTGCCAATTATTTTAACCCTGGTCCGGCCAAACTGTCATGGTTCTCAATGGCAAGAGAACGTAATAAAGCATACAAAAGGACTAGCTCTTGGAAGATGGGAACTCGAGCTGACCATGAGCTAAACCTACCGCACAACTAACAGTGGCCGGGTAGCGTGCCTACGTTTTATCCCTAGACGCCCAGCGCCAGCCGGAGAACTGACTGACCCTAGCAGAGGAAAATACAGACCTGGCTTACCTCTAGAGAAATTTTCCCCAAAAGGCAGACAGTAGCCCCCACATATATTGGCGGTGATTTTAGAGGAAATTGACATACGAAGTATGAAGATAGGTTTAGCAAATTGAGGTCCGCTTACTAGATAGTAGGAAGACAGAAAAGGGAACTTCACGGTCAGCTGAAAACCCTTTCAAAATACCATCCTGAAATTACTTTAAGACTCTAATATCAACTCATGACACCAGAGTGGCAATTTCAGCTCACAAGAGCTTCCAGCCTCAGAAATATTTAATCACAGAGAACTGGAACAAAAATGCAAAACAAACTTAGGACAACAAGTCCAACTTAGCTGATAGTTGTCTAGGAGCAGGAACATGCAACAGAAAGGCTTCTGGTAACATTGTTGGCCGGCATAGAAATGACTGAGGAGCAAGGCTAAATAGAAAACTCCCACATCCAGATGGAAAACAGGTGAACAGAGGAGATGAAGCACACAAGTGCAGTACCACCAGAAACCACCGGGGGAGCCCAGAAACCAAATTCACAACAGATACCCTTGTGAAAATACAAAACTGGGGGCTAAAAAATCATTTTTGTGAAAAAAAAAAGAATTTTTATTTTCACGGCTCTGCGTTATAAACTGTAGTGAAACACTTGGGGGTTCAAAGCTCTCAAAACACATCTAGATAAGTTCCTTAGGGGGTCTACTTTCCAAAATGGTGTCACTTGTGGGGGTTTTTAATGTTTAGGCACATCAGGGGCTCTCCAAACGCAACATGGCATCCCATCTTAATTCCAGTCAATTTTGCATTGAAAAGTAAAATAGCGCTCCTTCCCTTCCGAGCTCTGCTATGCGCCCAAACAGTGCTTTACCCCCACATATGGGGTATCGTCGTACTCAGGACAAATTGCACAACAACTTTTGTGGTCTAATTTCTTCTCTTACCCTTGGGGAAATAAAAAAATGGGGGCGAAAAGATCATTTTTGTGAAAAAATATGATTTTGTATTTTTACGGCTCTGCATTATAAACTTCTGTGAAGCACTTGTTGGGTCAAAGTGCTCAACACACATCTAGATAAGTTCCTTAAGGGGTCTACTTTCCAAAATGGTGTCACTTGTGGGGAGTTTCAATGTTTAGGCACATCAGGGGCTCTCCAAACGCAACATGGCGTCCCATCTCAATTCCAGTCAATTTTGCATTGAAAAGTCAAATGGCGCTCCTTCCCTTCCGAGCTCTGCCCTGCGCCCAAACAATGGTTTACACCCACATATGGGGTATCAGCGTACTCAGGACAAATTTCACAACAAATTTTGGGGTCTATTTTCTCCTGTTACCCTTGGTAAAATAAAACAAATTGGAGCTGAAATAAATTTTGTGTGAAAAAAAGTTAAATGTTTATTTTTATTTAAACATTCCAAAAATTCCTGTGAAACACCTGAAGGGTTAATAAACTTCTTGAAAGTGGTTTTGAGTACCTTGAGGGGTGCAGTTTTTAGAATGGTGTCACACTTGGGTATTTTCTATCATTTAGACCCCTGAAAATGACTTCAAATGAGATGTGGTCCCTAAAAAAAAATGGTGTTGTAAAAATGAGAAATTGCTGGTCAACTTTTAACCCTTATAACTCCGTCACAAAAAAAAATTTTGGTTCCAAAATTGTGCTGATGTAAAGTAGACATGTGGGAAATGTTACTTATTAAGTATTTTGCATGACATATGTCTGTGATTTAAGGGCATAAAAATTCAAAGTTGGAAAATTGCAAAATTTTCAAAATTTTCGCCAAATATTCGTTTTTTTTACAAATAAACGCAAGTTATATCAAAGAAATTTTACCACTATCATGAAGTACAATATGTCACGAGAAAAAAGTGTCAGAATCGCCAAGATCCGTTGAAGCGTTATAGAGTTATAACCTCATAAAGGGACAGTGGTCAGAATTGTAAAAATTGGCCTGGTCATTAACGTGCAAACCACCCTTGGGGGTGAAGGGGTTAAAGTAGCCACCTTTTGCTGTGATGACTGCTTTGCACACTCTTGGCATTCTCGATGAGCTTCAAGAGGTAGTCACCGGGAATGGTTTTCACTTCACAGGTGTTCCCTGTCAGGTTTAATAAGTGGGATTTCTTGCCTTATAAATGGGGTTGGGACCATCAGTTGTGTTGTGCAGAAGTCTGGTGGATACACAGCTGATAGTCCTACTGAATAGACTGTTAGAATTTGTATTATAGCAAGAAAAAAGCAGCTAAGTAAAGAAAAATGAGTGGCCATCATTACTTTAAGAAATGAAGGTCAGTCAGTCCGAAAAATTGGGAAAACTTTGAAAGTGTCCCCAAGTGCAGTGGCAAAAACCATCAAGCGCTACAAAGAAACTGGCTCACATGAGGACCGCCCCAGGAAAGGAAGACCAAGAGTCACCTCTGCTTCTGAGGATAAGTTTATCTGAGACACCAGCCTCAGAAATCGCAGGTTAACAGCAGCTTAGAATAGAGACCAGGTCAATGCCACACAGAGTTCTAGCAGCAGACACATCTCTACAACAACTGTTAAGAGGACTGCAGACTGTGAGCCCTCGCAGGCAGGGTCCTCCCTCCTTATGTACCCGTGTGCCTTGTTTTTGCTCATGTTTAATGTATTTGTCTATATTTGCCCCGTATTTCACATGTAAAGCGCCATGGAATAAATGGCGCTATAAAAAATAATAATAATAATAATAATAGGAGACTTTGTGCAGCAGGCCTTCATGGTAAAATAGCTGCTAGGAAACCACTGCTAAGGACAGGCAACAGGCAGTAGCAAGCCTCAGTTTCTGTGGGGGCACTGTTAAATTGTTTGTTATTTATTTACTTCCTATTTTACCATGATTGCTATGGTGACAGAACCCTTTAGCGACCGCCGATATGCTTTTTAAAGGCAACAGTTAAGGGTAGTTAAACCACAGCTCTGTTAATTAACGGTGCTGTGGAAAAATTGTATAGTGCCCCCCAGAGTCAGAATTTCTCCATGGTTTCAGCTACCGGGGGGTAGCTGAGACCCCAGAGAATATGAATCGGGTCGGATTTTACCGACCCCGGTGTTGTAATCGCTGTTATTAATGGTATAACGGCGACCGCAAAAAAAAAGTCAGATTTTGCATTTCATTTCTCTCTCCTCCCCCGATCACACCCCCGGTACCTGTGGTATTCCTGCAGGCCTCTGTGAAGTCCCCTGGGCTTCCAGTGTCTTCTTCTGGGAGAAAATGGTGGGCGCATGCGAGATCTGCTGGCCGGCACCCGGCAACAATAGGAAAGTTTTCCTATTGGTTCATTTTGATCACTGTGATAGTGAATATCACAGTGATCAAAATAAAATTAAAAAGTTAATAAAACCCCCTTCTATCACCCACTTAATAATTTATTTCCATTTTTCCATTAGGGTTAGCGTTGGGCTAAAGTTAGGGTTAAGGTTAGCGTTACGGCTAGGGCTAGGGATAGAGTTAGGGATAGGGCTTGGGTTAGGAATAGGGTTAGGGTTAGGGATAGGGTTAGGGTTAGAAAATAAGGGCAGGTAAAAACTGTCTAAATGTAAGCATTTTGTGCTTTTCAATAGTTTCATTTATTGCTATGGAAAAGTGCTGCAGATTGTAGAAGTGAAGGGGACCTCCCTTTTCTTTTTGCCTCAAAATATCAAGAAGTGTTACATGAGATAACCAGGTTTAAAAAACAAAAAACAAAGACATTATTTTATTATAGTCTAATTCACGAGATGTGTATGCGATATATTCCTAAGTGAGAGCAGTGCCACCCAGTGGTTGTGATATGTGCTACAGCCTGTTCTCTCTTCTGAAGCACATCCCAGCCTCCCTGCTTCATTTCTGACAAGGGTGATGCGCTCCTGAAGGTTAAGACCACGTGCATATGTAAAGTATTTCGTGAATTTTTTTTACCTCAGTATTTATAAACCAAAACCAAGAGTGAAACAGAGGAAAAGTATAATTGTGTTGCTCTATGTCCACGTTCATATGTTCAATGTTTGCTCAGTATTTTACCTCAGTATTTGTAAGCCCAAACCAAGAGAGGAACAATCAGAGGAAAATTATAATAGAAACACGTCACCCCGTCTGTATACCTCACTCACTCCTGGTTTTGGCTTCAAATACTGAGGTAAAAAACTGACCAAAAACTCAATGTGTACACATGACCTAACGGTTTTGTCTGCTGGTATGGCGGAGCTGCTGACTCCAACTATGAATTCTCACATGCTACAAACAGAGATGCCCTTGCAGCATTGAAGCAGCACCCTGTCTCTGAAGCTGTTACAGTTTTAGGCCACATCACACTAGCAGTATTTGGTCAGTATTTTACCTTAGTATCTGTAAGCCAAAACCAGGAGTGGGTGATAAATGCAAAAGTGGTGCATATGTTTCTATTATACTTTTCCTCTGATTGTTCCACTCCTGGTTTTGGCTTACAAATACGGAGGTAAAATACTGTGCAAACACTGAACATGTGAACGTGGACTTAGAACAACACTTCGTAGTTCTGTAGCAAAGAGCTTGTAAGTGTGCGCTCTTTGATTAGAAAAATGGCTACCTCTGATAGAATGAAGTGATGGCTGGTAATGTAGGGAACAAGAATAGCAATTTTAAAAAATCCTCCTTTTTTGATAAGAGAGAGAACTTTTAATATGTGGTTAGTTACAAAGTTGCTTGTTTTTACAAGAAATTTGCAATTTTAACCATTAATGATTAGGAGAAAATCTCTTTAATAATTTTTGTATTATGTCACAATAATCTATTGACTTTGTTAAATGATAAATTGGAATCCTTAACCAAATGCAAAAGGAAGTAAGTGTGCACACAGTTATGTTATGGTTTTACTACTATTATAATAGACATAACATAAAAGTATAACAAAGCAGTGTAAAAGAACCTCTTGGATGTATGCCAATTAAAATGTTGCCAGTTATTTTTCATCGTTTCCTTGATAAAAGGCTATGGAATGTTACTGGACATTCAATCTGATGATAAAAAAGAGACAGTTTGTATTCTATTACAAGAGGAAAGTGAGAAGTAAGAGACTGAAAGAGCCCTATTATGGTTTTTTTTCACACATTGGTAAGTGTACTCTCTGTTATTTTTGCAGATAGATCAGGGACCGTTACAAAGAATGTGCCTTTTTATATCTTTTCCTTTTGTGGACCAACTGTCAGTGACATTTCCTACTTTGATCTTTGTTGCGTATCAAACTCACCAATGCAAGTCAATGGTCCATGAAAAGAAAATGGATAGAACACGGATATCATTTGTGTGCTGTATGGATTTTACTGTTTAACCCCTTTCCGACATTTGGCATAATAGTACGCCCATGTCAGACTCCCCCTTTTTGATGCGGGCACCCGCAGCTAAACCCGCACCTTTCTGGGCCCATGACAACTGATCTGAGCCTGCAACAGCCGTAGGTGGAATCGCGATCCACATGCGGCTGTTAACTAGCTAAATGCCGCTCTCAATCTCTGAGCTTGCCACCTGATAAAGATGGCAGAACGCCGTTAAAACACGTTGTGTATTATCTATCAATAATGGTCTGCACCTTTCAAACCCTCCTGTTGCTTCCACCATATTCTACTCAGCGCTCCTTACTAGACCACGCTTTTCTTTCCTATGGCTGCTAATCTCTGATAGCGGCATTTAACTTGTGCTTACCAGAATTGCTTCGGTAATCCTGCCAATCTGTGACCCCGTCACATGATCGCGGGTCACCGATAGGTCGGCATGACAACCAGAGGTCTGCAGCAGACTCCTATGGTTGTCACTGCCAGATTGCTATGAGCACTGCGCTCATAGCAACTGAGCATTTCTGCTACACACAGGCGATCTGATCATCGCCTATGTGTAGTAGAGGCGATCATAATATTGCAGCTTCTAGTCTCCCATTAAGACTATTGAAGCAAGCAAAAAGTGAAAAAAAATTTTTTGAAGATAATAAAAAATGAAAAAAAAGCAAAAAGTTCAAATCACCCCCCTTTTACCCCATTCAAAATAAAACAATAAAAATAATCAAATATACCCATATTTGGTATCACCACATTCAATATCTTCCGATCTATCAATATAAAAAATGAATTAACCTTATCGCTAAATGGGGTAATGAGAAAAAAATTAAAAACGCCAGAATTACGTTTTTTTTTGTCACCGCTACATTGCAATAAAATGCAATAATGGGCGATCAAAAGAACGTATCTACACCAAAGTGGTATCAATATAAACGTAAGATTGGTGCGCAAAGAATAAGCTCTCACCCAACCACAGATAACGAAAAATGGAAATACTACAGATCTCGGAAAATGATGCATTTTTTAATTTTTTAACAAATTTGGGATTTTTTGTCACCACTTAAAAGAGAACCAAGACATGTTTAGTGCCTGTGAACTCATAATGACCTGTAGAATCATTATGGCAGGTCAGTTTTACCATTAAGTGAATATGGTAAGAAAAAAAATTGAATTACACTATTTTTTCCAATTTCCCTGAAATTGGATTTTTTTTTCCCATTTTCCAATACACGATATATTAAAACCAATGTAATTAAAAAGTACAACTTGTCCCGCAAGCCCTTACATGGCCATATTGACCAAAAAATAAAAAAGTTATGGCTCTGTGAAGAAGGGGAGCAAAAAGTGGAAATTCAAAAACTGAAATACCCCTGGTCGTTAAGGGGTTAAAAGGTAGAAGGCACTAAGATTTATTTTTACTTTCTTATAAGAAAAAACAGTCTGAGCTTATCCTTAGTGGGGCGTGGCTAGGCAGTCATCTGGTTTTCGCTAGAGCTCCTGATGGTGGATTTAGGCTTAACCCCTTTCTGACATTGGACATACTATCCCGTCGAGGTGGGGTGGGCCCGTATGACCACCGACGGGATAGTACGTCCAGCGCGATCGGCCGCGCTCACAGGGGGAGCGCGGCCGATCACGGCCTGGTGTCAGCTGACTATCGCAGCTGACATCCCGCACTATGTGCCAGGAGCGGTCACGGACCGCCCCTGGCACATTAACCCCCGGCACACTGCGATCAAACATGATCGCAGTGTTCCGGTGGTATAGGGAAGCATCGCGCAGGGAGGGGGCTCCCTGCGGGATTCCCTGAGACCCGCGGAGCAACGCGATGTGATCGCATTGCTCCGAGCATCTCTTACCTCCTATCCCTGCAGGCCCCGGATCCAAAATGGCCGCGGGGCTGCATCCAGGTCCTGCAGGGACTACTTCCGGGTCCAGAGCAGGCGCTGGTAAGCCTGCAGCGCTGTGAGTCAGATCGCTGATCTGACAGAGTCCTGTGCAAACTGTCAAATCAACGATCTGTAATGTCCCCCCCTGGGACAAAGTAAAAAAGTAAAAAAAAAAAAATTCCACATGTGTAAAAAAAAATAAATTCCTAAATAAAGAAAAAAAAAATATTATTCCCATAAATACATTTCTTTATCTAAATAAAAAAAAAATAATAAAAGTACACATATTTAGTATTGCCGCATCTGCAACGACCCAACCTATAAAACTGTCCCACTAGTTAACCCCTTCAGTGAACACCGTAAGAAAAAAAAAAAGACAATGCCTTATTATCATACTGCCGAACAAAAAGTGGAATAACACGCAATCAAAAAGACGGATATAAATAACCATGGTACCGCTGAAAACGTCATCTTGTCCCGCAAGAAACGAGCTGCCATACAGCATCATAAGCAAAAGAATAAAAAAGTTATAGTCCTCAGAATAAAGCGATGCCAAAATAATTATTTTTTCTATAAAATAGCTTTTATCGTATAAAAGCGCCAAAACAAAAAAAAAAAAAAAATGAGATATCGCTGTAATCGTACTGACCCAAAGAATAAAACTGCTTTATCAATTTTACCAAAGGTGGAACGGTATAAACGCCTCCCCCAAAAGAAATTCATGAATAGCTGGTTTTTGGTCATTCTGCCTCACAAAAATCGGAATAAAAAGTGATCAAAAACTGTCACATGTCCGAAAATGTTACCAATAAAAACAACAACACGTCCCGCAAAAAACAAGACCTCACATGACTCTGTGGACCAAAATGGAAAAATTATAGCTCTCAAAATGTGGAGATGCAAAAACTTTTTTGCTATAAAAAGCGTCTTTTAGTGTATGACAGCTGCCAATCATAAAAATCCGCTACAAAAAAAACGCTATGAAAGTAAATCAAACCCCCCTTCATCACCCCCTTAGTTAGGGAAAAATAATAAAATTTAAAAAATGTATTTATTTCCATTTTCCCATTAGGGTTAGGGTTAGGGCTAGGGTTAGGGCTAAGGTTAGGGTTAAGGTTAGGGCTAGGGTTAGGGCTAGGGTTAGGGCTAGGGTTAGCGTTAGGGCTAGGGTTAGGGTTAGGGCTAGGGTTAGGGTTAGGGCTAGGTTAGGGTTGGGGCAAAGATTGGAGCTAAAGTTAGGGTTAGGGTTGGGGCTAAAGTTAGGGTTAGGGTTGGGGCTAAAGTTAAGGTTAGGGTTGGGGCTAAAGTTAGGGTTAGGGTTGAGACTAAAGTTAAGGTTAGGGTTGAGGCTAAAATTAGGGTTAGGGTTGGGGCTAAAGTTAGGATTAGGGTTTGGATTACATTTACGGTTGGGATAAGGGTTGGGATTAGAGTTAGGGGTGTGTCAGGGTTAGGGGTGTGGTTAGGGTTACCGTTGGGATTAGGGTTAGGGGTGTGTTTGGATTAGGGTTTCAGGTAGAATTGGGGAGTTTCCACTGTTCAGGCACATCAGGGGCTCTCCAAACGCGACATGGCGTCCGATCTCAATTCCAGCCAATTCTGCATTAAAAAAGTAAAACAGTGCTCCTTCCCTTCCGAGCTCTCCCATGCGCCCAAACAGGGGTTTACCCCAACATATGGGGTATCAGCGTACTCGGGACAAATTGGACAACAAATTTGGGGGTCCAAGTTCTCTTGTTATCCTTGGGAAAATAAAAATTTGGGGGGCTAAAAATCATTTTTGTGGGAAAAAAAGGATTTTTTATTTTCACGGCTCTGCGTTGTAAACTGTAGTGAAACACTTGGGGGTTCAAAATTCTCACAACACATCTAGATAAGTTCCTTGGGAGGTCTAGTTTCCAATATGGGGTCACTTATGGGGGGTTGCTACTGTTTGGGTACATCAGGGGCTCTGCAAATGCAACGTGACGCCTGCAGACCAATCCATCTAAGTCTGCATTCCAAATGGCGCTCCTTCCCTCCGAGCTCTGCCATGCGCCCAAACAGTGGTTACCCCCACATATGGAGTATCAGCGTACTCAGGACAAATTGGACAACAAACATTGGGGTCCAATTTATCCTGTTACCCTTGTGAAAATACAAAACTGGGGGCTAAAAAATCATTTTTGTAAAAAAAAAAAAATTATTTTCACATCTCTGCGTTATAAACTGTAGTGAAACACTTGGGGGTTCAAAGCTCTCAAAACACATCTAGATATGTTCCTTAGGGGGTCTACTTTCCAAAATGGTGTCACTTGTGGGGTTTTTTAATGTTTAGGCACATCAGGGGCTCTCCAAACGCGACATGGTGTCCCATCTCAATTCCAGTCAATTTTGCATTGAAAAGTCAAACGGCGCTCCTTCCCTTCCAAGCTCTGTCATGCGCCCAAACAGTTGTTTACCCCCACATATGGGGTATCAGCATGCTCAAGACAAATTGCACATCAACTTTCGGGGTCCAATTTCTTCTCTTATCCTTGGGAAAATAAAAAATTTGGAGCGAAAAGATCATTTTTGTGAAAAAATATGATTTTTTATTTTTACGGCTCTGCATTATAAACTTCTGTGAAGCACTTGTTGGGTCAAAGTGCTCACCACACATCTAGATAAGTTCCTTAAGGGGTCTACTTTCCAAAATGGTGTCACTTGTGGGGGGTTTCAATGTTTACGCACATCTGGGGCCCTCCAAACGCAACATGGCGTCCCATCTCAATTCCAGTCAATTTTTCATTGAAAAGTCAAATGGCGCTCCTTCCCTTCTGAGCTCTGCCATGCGCCAAACAGTGCTTTACACCCACATATGGGGTATCAGCGCACTCAGGACAAATTGCACAACAATTTTAGCAGTTCAATTTCTTCTTACCCTTGGGAAAATAAAAAATTGGCGGCGAAATATCATTTTTGTGAAAAAATATGATTTTTTATTTTTACGGCTCTACATTATAAACTTTTGTGAAGCACTTGGTGGGTCAAAGTGTTCACTACACATCTAGATAAGTTCCTTAGGGGGTCTACTTTCCAAAATGGTGTCACTTGTGGGGGGTTTCAATGTTTAGGCACATCAGGGGCTCTCCAAACGCAACATGGCGTCCCATCTCAATTCCAGTCAATTTTGCATTGAAAAGTAAAATGGCGCTCCTTTCCTTCCGAGCTCTGCCATGCACCCAAACAGTGGTTTACCCCCACATATGGGGTATCAGCGTACTCAGGACAAATTGTACAACAACTTTTTGTGTCCATGTTCTCCTGTTACCCTTGGTAAAATAAACAAATTGGAGCTGAAATAAATTTTGTGTGAAAAAAGGTTAAATGATCATTTTTATTTAAACGTTCCAAAAACTCCTGTGAAACACCTGAAGAGTTAATAAACTTCTTGAATGTGATTTTTAGCACCTTGAGGGGTGCAGTTTTTAGAATGGTGTCACACTTGGGTATTTTCTATCATATAGACCCCTCAAAATGACTTCAAATGAGATGTGGTCCCTAAAAAAAAATGGTGTTGTAAAAATGAGAAATTTCTGGTCAACTTTTAACCCTTATAACTCCCTAACAAAAAAAAATTTTGGTTCCAAAATTGTGCTGATGTAAAGTAGACATGTGGGAAATGTTACTTATTAAGTATTTTGCATGACATATCTCTGTGATTTAAGTGTATAAAAATTCAAAGTTGGAAAATTGCGAAATTTTCAAAATTGTTGCCAAATTTCCATTTTTTTCACAAATAAATGCAGGTAATATCAAAGAAATTTTACCACTATCATGAAGTACAATATGTCGCGAGAAAACTGTGTCAGAATTACCGGGATCCGTTGAAGCATTCCAAAGTTATAACCTCATAAAGGACATTGGTCAGAATTGTAAAAATTGGCCTGGTCATTAACGTGCAAACCACCCTTGGGGATAGAGGGGTTAAGCTTCAGGTGACCCCCAGGTAACACTCCAATGGCAGTCGCTGACCTCAAGGTTAAGAATCACAGACACGGACTTGGAAAACAAGACTGGGTGAACACTGATACAGGTTCCGCCAGAGAAGTTTCAGGCTAAAGTAACATGAATAACAGGAACAGGTTCATATTCAGACTAGACCGATTCAGCAACTGGTCCAGGTTCTAACAGAATAGGTTCAGGGACCTAACAACTATCTAATAGGGACAAACTCAAGCTAAGGCCTGTGTCACACATGCATATGCAATGCGAGAAACTTGCACGAGTCTATCACATCAATACCCGGTTCGAACGGAGTGTTCAACTGCATAGAAATACATGCAGCCGCATGCTCTGGTTCCAAGTGCCAGTGGCAGTGCTGGGTATGGATGCAAGAAACTCGCGTGAGTTTCTTGCATTGCACATGCAAGAGTGACACCGGCCATAACACTAAGGGTATGTGCACACGTTGCGGATTTCTTGCAGAAAATTCCTGAAGAAAACCGGAAATTTTCTGCAAGAAATCCGCATTTTTTTTTTTGCGTTTTTTTTCCGGTTTTTTCGCATTTTTTTAGCATTCTGCAAGCGTAATTAGCTTGCAGAATGCTAAAGTTTTCCCTGCAATCTGTAGCATCGCTTGGAAAACTGACTGACAGGTTGGTCACACTTGTCAAACATAGCGTTTGACAAGTGTGACCAACTTTTTACTATAGATGCTGCCTATGCAGCATCTATAGTAAAAGATAGAATGTTTAAAAATAATAAAAAAAATAAAAAAATGCTTATACTCACCCAGACATCTCACCGGCGTCCGTTCCGTATAGCTGGTCTGTGCGCACAGGACCTCCCGTGACGTCACGGTCACGTGAGCGGTCACATGACCGCTCACGACCAATCACAGGACAGTGACGTCATTCGGCGAGGTCCTTCAGCGCACACCAGGTACAGAAACCGAACGGCAGCGTGCGAGGAGGCGGGAATACATCGAGGGTGAGTATAGGACTGTTTATTATTTTATTTCTTATTTTTTGACCACTTATATGGTGCCCAGTCCGTGGAGGAGAGTCTCCTCTCCTCCACCCTGGGTACCAACCGCATATAATCTGCTTACTTCCCGCATGGTGTGCACAGCCCCGTGCGGGAAGTAAGCAGATCAATGGACCCCTAGGTGTGCGGAATCCCTGCAATTCCGCATTTTTAATGAACATGTTGCTTTTTTTTCCGCTATGCGATTTTTTCGCGGAAAAAATCGCAACATTTGCACCAAAAATGCGGAATACCCTGTAAATAATAGGAGGCTTATGTAAGCGTTTTTTTTCGCGTTTTTATCACGTTTTTATAGCGAAAAAACGCGAAAAAAACGCTAACAATCCTGAACGTGTGCACATGGCCTAAAAAGGGCATTGTACAGGCACCTCCCTACATGGAGTGATGCCTTAGGCTGGGATCACACATGCGAGAAACACGGCTGAGTCTCGCATGTTAATACCTGGCATTGCACCCGGCACCCCAGAGCAGAGCATGCGGCTCCACGTATTGCTATGCGGCCACACGCTCCGCTCCTGAGAGCCGGTTACAGTGCCAGTTACAGTGCCTGGTATTAACATGCGTCGGCCGTGTTTCTTGCATGTGTGATCCCTGCCTCAAGTATTAACCCCTTCAAGTCGCGGCCCTTTTTCGTTTTTGCATTTTTGTTTTTCACTTCCCTCCTTCCCAGAGCCATAACTTTTTTATTTTTCCATCAATATGGTCACGTGAGGGCTTATTTTTTTGCGGGACGAGTTGTACTTTGAACGACACCATTGGTTTTACCATGTCTTTTACTAGAAAACGGGAAAAAAAATTCCAAGTGCGGTGAAATTGCAAAAAAAGTGCAATCCCACACTGGTTTTTTGTTTGGCTTTTTTGCTAGATTCACTAAATGCTAAAACTAACCTGCCTTTGTGATTCTCTAGGTCATTACGAGTTCATGGACACCTAACATGTCTAGGTTATTTTTTATCCAAGTGGTGAAAAAAAATTCAAAACTTTGCTTAAAAAAAAAAAAAAGTGCCATTTTCCGATACCCGAAGCGTCTCCATTTTTCATGATCTGGGGTCGGGTGAGGGCTTATTTTTTGCGTGCTGAGCTGACGTTTTTAATATTATCACTTTTGTGCAGATACATTCTTTTGATCGCCCGTTATTGCATTTTAATGCAATGTTGCGGCGACCAAAAAAACGTAATTCTGGGGTTTCGAATTTTTTTTCGCTACGCTGTTTAGCGATCAGGTTAATGCTTTTTTTTATTGATAGATCGGGCGATTCTGAATGCGGTGATACCAAATACGTGTAGGTTTGATTTTTTTTTTATTGTTTTATTTAGGATGGGGCGAAAGGGGGGGTGTTTTAAACTTTTATATTTTTTATATTTTTTTCATATTTTTAAAAACATTTTTTTTTTACTTGTGCCATGCTTCAATAGCCTCCATGGGAGGCTAGAAGCTGGCACAAATCGATTGGCTCAGCTACATAGCAGCGATCATCAGATCGCTGCTATGTAGCTGAATTGCAGGTGTGCTGTGAGCGCCGACCACAGGGGTGCACTCACAGTAGGCCGGCATCAGTAACCATAGAGGTCTCAAGGACCTCTATGGTTACTGTCCTGACACATCGCCGACCCCTGATCATGTGACGGGGTCGGCGATGCGCTCATTTCCGGCCGCATGGCCGGGAGCGGTAGTTAAATGCCGCTGTCTGCGTTTGACAGCGGCATTTAACAGGTTAATAGCGGCGGGTGAATAGCGATGTCACCCGCCGCTATTGCGCGCACATGTCAGCTGTACAAAACAGCTGACATGTCGCGACTTTGATGTGGGCTCAGCGCCGGAGTCCACATCAAAGGGGGAGAAACGACATGCGCAGTAATAGTATGGCGCATGTCGTGAAAGGGTTAAATGCCTCCCAGCTATTGGCTAAAGGCAGATTCAGAGTGCATGTGCTACCCCTTTTAGAACTGAGGATAGAGCGCAGGCACTTAGCGCACTACTGTGAAACTTGCGTGCAGGCCCAGGAGCATGAAGCCACTGCAGAATAGGAGGACACCACCGAATGGTCATTCCGGAGAGTTTGTCGATGTCCCTGCTAGCAGAAGAGAGAGAGAACATAAAGGAACGTCAGCATTCACATTACAGCGACACACAGACTAAAAATTTAAAAAACACTATCCATTTTTTAGGTTAATGCAAAAAATTGAGCTGTTATACCAGCTTTCCTTGGTCACTTAAATACTACACAGACAATACTGTAGATTTTCAGAGCCAGTTACACTACTCCAGGAACAAATATGAAATTATTTCTGGGTAACTTAATAACCATATATCTTAAGAATTTACAGTTAGAAGAAGTAATCTCTTGGCCCATTAGTATACGAGCTTCCCAACTAATTATAATCTCAGGCATTCTTCAAAGTTTTTAAGCACTATTAAAATGTTTTATTAAAAAAGAAAAAAGCTATACATTTTAAATCTCCAGCATGATTTTTTTTTTAAAATTATAACACTCTGTACATGCATTAATCCTGCTATTTTTAAGCTCTATAAAAAAGATTGAGGGGGGTGAACCGCAGACCACCAAAATGCCACTAGCTAAGTGATGTATGTAAAACAAACAAGGTCACAAAAATGTGCCCTATAAAAAAAAAAAACAACGTTACGTGTATTTTTTCAAATTGTTTTCATTGGTGCTTAATTTATACTGGTGCAGTTTGCAAGTGACTACAGCTCTGAACCACGTAAAGACAGAACTATGCTGGGCTTTGTTTTCTGACAGCCATAGCTTTTTATTTTACCATCGATCTAGCCATATGAGGGCTATTGATTACATTTTGTTAACCCTTCCTGGAAGCGGAGTTGAAAAAAAATAGCAATTTTGATTTTTTTTTGGTTGTTGTTGTTGTGATGTTCTCCATGCAGAATAAAAGATATGTTACCCTTAGGCGATGTCCAGAGGAAACTATTAAAGATCGTTTGAATTTCATCCAGAAAAAAAGGAAAACTAATATCCTAATTGTCACTTGTGTGCCATCATTGTGTCCATTTTTTTTATTTCCATGTTTACCATTTATACTTCAACAGTTTAAAATGTACATGATCAAATACATAAAAATTGGATGCATACGGACGAGCTGTATAGTGCCCACTGCAATTTTTTTTTTACATGCACACTCAGTCTACATGAAAAAACGGTCATCTAAACAGTCCTTTTAAATAACTTTGGTTAGTATTCTAACCAATCTTAAGGACTCATTCAGAAGAACGTAATAAAGGCCTAGGGGCTGTCCATATGTAAAATTGATATCCTATAGACAGAACAGTGACCAAGACAAGTCAATTTGATAATTCACATGAACCTTTTTACATACGGACATATTGATTCATATTCTGGGTTAAACTCACCCACATTAAGTCAATGTGATAAATAGATCAAATATAAGTTAACATCCATATTCAAATATTTTTAATGAATACATTAAAACTATAAAGATAGAAAATTGTATCTGACCATTATGATATTAATTTGTTAATTGGTTAATGTAAAAAACAGATGCATAGACAAAACAGACATACAGATTGCAGACTGACGTAAAAACTAGACACGTGGATTGCAAGAATATTTTAACCATACTAATGAGTGGGGGAAAATACATAACAGAAACACATTAAAAAAATTAGCGTAGGTGCATACGGTCAGTAAACGCTGCAGGTTGGACGCTTACTTGCCCAGCATTCAACCCACAATGTCCAGATGTTACAGCATAGTGGATGGAATTTCAAGAAATCCCATGTCCACTATGTGTCCAGAGACGCCCGAGACTCCTCTGCAGAGACGGACATGCAGCACGTCTTTCCAGGCAGCAGCATTTCAAATTTCACTTTTACAATATACAGTATGGACGTGGTGAATCTGCACAGTTCAATGAACACATACGGATTCACCTGCGTTCAATAGCAGGAAGTGCTATGAACGCAGCAGACATAGATTCTATTTAAAGGGAATCTATGAGTAGGATCAACCCTCATAAACCATCTATATGGGAATGCTAGTCATAGGAAGATGAATAAAATGGTTCCTTGATATCTGTGATCGGATGTTTTATTCCAGAGAAATCCACGTTTTTCTTATATATAAATGAGCTGTTCAGGGATATGGTCCAGACACTGGTCTGCATAAGAATCTGCCTCCAGAGCTTATTTTAATGACTTACACTGCCAGTCAATGAGTTCTGCTTACCCTTAACCTGGACTAAAAGAGTCCTTGCTCTTGTCTGCGTGGTCTTCTGGATTTTTCCTGTTTCCTGACCTTGGCTTGAATTTTGACTATCTGCTTGCGTTCCGATTTTGTCCCTGACATGATCTCTTGACACTGATCCCATGTGGCAACCATACTTGCCTTCAGCTCATCACCTATATGTAGCAGAGCCGATCGGACAACTGCAGCTTCTCGTCTCCCATGAAGACTATTGAAGCATGCAAAAAGTTTTAAAAAGTTTTTAAAAAAATATATAAAAAAAAAAAAATATAAAAGTTTAAATAACCGCCCTTTCGCCCCCATTCAAAATTAAACAATAAAAAAAATCAAACATACACATATTTGGTATTGCCGAGTTCAGGATCGCCCGATCTATCATGATAAAAAAAGAATTAACCTGATTACTGAATGGTGTAATAAGAAAAAAAGTAAAAACAACAGAATTATATTTTTTTGGTCGCCGCTACATTGCAATAAAATGCAATAACGGGCGAACAAAATATCGTATCTGCACCAAAATGGTATCATTAAAAATATCAACTCAGCACGCAAAAAATAAGCCCTCACCCCACCCAAGATCACGAAAAAAGGAGACGCTACGGGTATCGGAAAATGGCACAATTTTTTTTTTTTTTAACCAAAGTTTGGATTATTTATTTCACCACTTTAGTATATAAAAGAACCTAGACATGTTTGGTGTCTATGAACTCATAATGACCTGGAGAATCATAATGGCAGGTCAGTTTTAGCATTTAGTGAACATGGTAAAAAAAAGAAACAACTGTTGAATTGCACTCTTTTTGCAATTTCATCGCACTTGGATTTTTTTTCCCGTTTTCAACTACAAGACATGTTAAAACCAATGGTGTTGTTCAAAAGTACATCTCGTCCCACAAAAAACAAGCCCTCACATGGCTATTTTGACAGAAAAATAAAAAAGCTATGGCTCTGGCAAGAAGGGGAGAAAAAAATGAAAACGCAAAAACAGAAAAAGGCCCTGGGGTTAAGGGGTTAATGCTATTTACTGTACAGAATAAAATTAGTAGTACTTTTAGGGTAAGGTGACACTAGGCATTTTTTTAGCGCTTTTTTCCTGAACTCTTGGTAGGAAAGAAGCTGCAGAAAAAAAGCATGTTTTTTTCTGCGGTTTTGGCATGCTAGATTTGTCTCTTGCGCATGCTGATAAACTATAGTGTTGGAAAAAAGTCCTATTCTGTACAATCCGGTTTTGGCAGAAAAAAAATTCAACAAAACCTGATACCTGCGTTTTTGGTGTGTTTTTTCTGCTTTTTCACCACCCATTCATTTTAAGTACGGTCCGTTTTTTATGGCCATAATACGCAGTAATTGTCCCAAAACACTGTTCCGTATTCAATGCGAGGATTCGATTTTTACGCACAAATTTATCCGTGTGTCATCCATATGGCATCTGATTCTTTCTCGCATGCTTGCAAAATGGACATATCATGGATCCATCGGCTCAAATTTTCTTAAAAACATATTGTAAGAGTCATGTCGGTCTGGTAGTCGGGGGCAGGTATATCTCGCCCAGGTATTTGTCCTATGTGAATTAGGCCGCTCAGTATCTTCAGGATACCGAGGGGTTAATAAGTGCAGGAATAAAGGCTGACCAGCTGGAGGTTTCAGGTGTCAGCCTGGGGCACACAGAATGCCTGTCTGTGTGAGACAACCGTGAGTGAGAGCTGTGCTCGTGACCTGTGTAATGTTAGCTGGGTGGGAGAAGCCCCCCAGTTGTTAGATAGGAACGTATTTGTATAGTTAGCGCCGGACAGGCAAGGATTTATTTTTATGTTTTGCTTTCTGTATTTGCTTTCACTTTAATAAACCTGACCTGAGGTCAGTCTACTTGGAAACCTGCTGTCGCCTCAGAGTTTAATGCACAAACCACGTGACCTTTGACCCCAGCAAAGGCGATCCCGGAGTGTTTTGTTACATTGTGGTGGAGAACGCGGGCATTCCGTGGCACAGGCGACAGTATGGAAGACGTGGTGAAAGCCCTAGTACAGTCCGCTGCCGTACAGCAGGAAGCTAATCGCTTGATGGCCGCACAGCTGAAGGAGTTGGTGGACGTGACGACTGCAGACCGCCAGCTTCTCCAACAGGTGGCGCAGCGCTTGGTGAGCATGCCTGAGGCTAACCCGGAAGCAGAGTCCAGGAGAATCCATGTGAGTCGGTACTGGCAAAAGCTGACCGCAGAAGATGACGTTGAGGCGTACCTGACAACGTTTGAGCGGACAGCGTTGAGAGAGAAGTGGCCGAAGGAACGATGGGCCGATCTAATTGCTCCGTTTCTCTCCGGTGAGGCCCAAAAGGCTTACCATGACTTGGACCCGGAAGTCGCTCAGGACTTTGAGAGGCTGAAAGCTGAGGTCCTGGCCCGGCTGGGTGTGACGACGGCTGTCCGTGCACAGAGGGTACATCAGTGGACCTATCAGCCAGATAAACCGCCGCGATCGCAGATGTTCGACCTGATCTACTTGATAAAGAAATGGCTGCAACCCGAGGTACTGACAACTCCGGAGATAATCCAGCGCATCGTTCTGGACAAGTACCTGAGAGTACTACCACCGGCGCTGAAAAAGTGGGTGAGCCAAGGAAATCCCGCGACAGCGGATCAATTGGTGGACTTGGTGGAGCGTTATTCCGTGGCGGAAGGACTTCCTGATGATACCGCTACTACCCGAACTGTACCTCCTCCTCGTGGAACCGGTAAGACTGTTCCAGGGACTGCGGGGGAAGGAAAATTGCCAAAAACTGTGGGGGAGGAACACGGGACTGCTCGCACCCCGAGATCAAGGGTGTCGGACTCTGGTTTCAATAGGGGGCCTGTTAGGTGTTTCCGTTGCCATGAGAAGGGCCATGTTTCTGCGAACTGTCCTGTTACCACTGAACCCATGCAGTGCGACGTTACGGACTCTAAGAAACGCATGTCTTTGGTTACACGGCTAGTAAGTGTGAATGCGGGTCAAAATGATACAGCGAAACACCTGCGTGAATTGTCTGTAGATGGGAAAAATGTTGTGGCATTGCTAGACTCTGGAAGTGTGGTGACTCTGGTGAAAGCCAGTCTGGTGGCACTTCCATCTGGTCCGTCTGATAAATTTCTGTAACGTGTGTGCATGGTGACACCTGCTCATATCCTACAGCAGTCATATGTATCTCCACTCCCTATGGGTCTGTGCAACACAAAGTGGGACTCGTTCCCGCATTGTTACATGATATAATCCTGGGCAGGGATTTTCCTCATTTCTGGCAGTTGTGGGAGAATCAGTTGCTCCTTCACGGTAGCTGTAACCATGAATCTTCCCCCATGCCATCTGGAGGTCCCGAGTTCCTAGACGAGACCCCACAGGAAGATGTTGCTGGGGAGGTTATTGAATCTAACCTTCAGTTCCCCTTCTCAGTTATGGCGGGGGAAACTGAGGAAACTGAGGAAACTCAGCGAGAGGCGGAGGCAGACAGCCATCCAGCACCCTGCCTACCCGATTTGGGAGTTCAGTTGGATGACTTCCACAGCGAACAAATGAAAGATCCTACCCTGACTCAGGCTAGGAAAAATTTAAAAGTGATAGATAGCGTACCCGTAGAACCTGACACTAGGCTAGCGTACCCGTACATGGTTCTTGAGAATGGTTTACTCTACCAGGTAGAGAAAAAAGAGGAAGACACTGTGCAACAGTTAGTGGTACCCAAACCTTATCGGCGGAAGGTACTGGACCTGGCCCACGGACATATAATGGGGGGACATCTGGGGGTACAAAAAACCACAGAAAGGATATTGCATTGTTTTGTGTGGCCCGGAATACACAATGATGTGCGTAACTATTGTGAGTCCTGTCCAGAGTGCCAAATCTCGGCACCTAAACCTCGGTTCTGTAGCCCTTTGGTACCCCTCCCTATTATTGGGGTCCCGTTTGAGAGAATTGGGATGGATTTGGTTGGGCCCCTTCCCCGGTCCGCACGTGGGCATCAACATATCCTCGTCATCATGGACTATGCCACTCGTTAATCCGAAGCCATCCCTTTGCGTAACACTGCTACCAAAACGATCGCCAAAGAGTTGGTACAAGTGTTTAGTCGGGTGGGAATTCCAAAACAGATACTCACCGACCAGGGGACTCCCTTTATGTCAAGGGTGATGAAGGAGCTCTTCAGGCTCTTACAAATAGACCAGTTGCGTACGTCTGTCTATCACCCTCAAACAGATGGCCTGGTTGAGCGGTTCAATAAAACCTTAAAACAGATGCTCCGGAAGGCGATAGACAAAGATGGGAAGAACTGGGATTACTTGTTACCCTATTTGCTGTTTGCCATTAGGGAAGTTCCCCAGTCTTCCACAGGATTCTCGCCTTTCGAGCTATTATATGCCCGTCGTCCTCGTGGACTGTTGGACGTCTGTTGTGAAATTGGATTCTGGGCTCCCCCGGTGGCCACTTGTGGAATTTAACTTGTGTGCATCATCCCCTCTGTTCACCTGCTCCTATCAGGATGTGGGAGTCGCTTTATAACCTTGCTCCACTGTCAGTTTCATGCCGGTCAACAATGTAATCAGTAGCCTTTCTGTGCTTGTTCCTGCTACTAGACAACTCCCAGCTAAGTTGGACTTTTGTCCTTGTGTGTTTTTGCATTTTGTTCCTGTTCACAGCTGCTGTTTCGTTACTGTGTCTGGAAAGCTCTTGTGAGCGGAAATTGCCACTCTGGTGTTATGAGTTAATGCTAGAGTCTTAAAGTAATTTCTGGATGGTGTTTTGATAGGGTTTTCTGCTGACCATGAAAGTGCCCTTTCTGTCTTCATGCTATCTAGTAAGCGGACCTCGATTTTGCTAAACCTATTTTCATACTACGTTTGTCATTTCATCTTAAATCACCGCCAATATATGTGGGGGCCTCTGTCTGCCTTTTGGGAAAATTTCTCTAGAGGTGAGCCAGGACTGTCTTTTCCTCTGCTAGGATTAGGTAGTTCTCCGGCTGGCGCTGGGCATCTAGGGATAAAAAAACGTAGGCATGCTACCCGGCCACTTCTAGTTGTGCGGCAGGTTTAGTTCATGGTCAGTATAGTTTCCATTTTCCAAGAGCTAGTTCTCATATATGCTGGGCTATGTTCTCTCGCCATTGAGAATCATGACAGTTTGACCGGCCCAAAAAAGGGTTAAATTACTGGCTGAGAAAGGAGAGAAAAAAGAAGTCTGCTACAATTTTTTTTTTTTTTTTTTTTTCCCTCTAGTTCTGAGTGTGCTCTTAATTGAATCACTTGCTAGTCTGCCTATACTGCAGCCTTCCTCTCTTCCTCTCCTTCTAATCCTTGAATGGCTCTGTGTTCACCTGTTTCAAATGGATCTTCAGAGTGTAGCTACAGGTTTGAATAATCTCGCCACAAAGGTACAAAATTTGCAAGATTTTGTTGTTCATGCACCTATGTCTGAGCCTAGAATTCCTTTGCCTGAATTCTTCTCGGGGAATAGATCTCACTTTCAAAATTTTAAAAATAATTGCAAATTGTTTTTGTCCCTGAAGTCTCGCTCTGCCGGAGACCCTGCACAGCAGGTCAGGATTGTAATTTCCTTGCTCCGGGGCGACCCTCAAGACTGGGCTTTTGCATTGGCACCAGGGGATCCTGCGTTGCTCAATGTGGATGCGTTTTTTCTGGCCTTGGGGTTGCTTTATGAGGAACCTCATTTAGAGCTTCAGGCGGAAAAGGCCTTGATGTCCTTGTCTCAGGGGCAAGATGAAGCTGAAATATACTGCCAAAAATTCCGCAAATGGTCTGTGCTTACTCAGTGGAATGAGTGCGCCCTGGCGGCAATTTTCAGAGAAGGTCTCTCTGATGCCATTAAGGATGTTATGGTGGGGTTCCCTGTGCCTGCGAGTCTGAATGAGTCCATGACGATGGCTATTCAGATCGATAGGCGTCTGCGGGAGCGCAAACCTGTGCACCATTTGGCGGTGTCTACTGAGAAAACGCCAGAAAATATGCAATGTGATAGAATTCTGTCCAGAAGCGAGCGGCAGAATTTTAGACGAAAAAATGGGTTGTGCTTCTATTGTGGTGATTCTACTCATGTTATATCAGCATGCTTTAAGCGTACTAAGAAGCCTGACAAGTCTGTTTCAATTAGCACTTTACAGTCTAAGTTTATTCTATCTGTGACCCTGATTTGTTCTTTGTCATCTATTACCGCGGACGCCTATGTCGACTCTGGCGCTGCTTTGAGTCTTATGGATTGGTCCTTTGCCAAACGCTGTGGGTATGATTTGGAGCCATTGGAGGCTCCGATACCTCTGAAAGGGATTGACTCCACCCCATTGGCTAGTAATAAACCACAATACTGGACACAAGTGACTATGCGTGTTAATCCGGATCACCAGGAGGTTATTCGCTTTCTGGTGCTGTATAATCTACATGATGTTTTGGTGCTGGGATTGCCATGGCTGCAATCTCATAACCCAGTCCTCGACTGGAGAGCTATGTCTGTGTTAAGCTGGGGATGTAAAGGAACTCATGGGGACGTACCTTTGGTTTCCATTTCATCATCTATTCCCTCTGAGATTCCTGAATTCTTGTCTGACTTTCGTGACGTTTTTGAAGAACCCAAGGTTGGTTCACTACCTCCGCACCGGGAGTGCGATTGTGCCATAGACTTGATCCCGGGTAGTAAATACCCTAAGGGTCGTTTATTTAATCTGTCTGTGCCTGAACACGCTGCTATGCGAGAATATATAAAGGAGTCCTTGGAAAAGGGACATATTCGTCCTTCATCATCTCCCTTAGGAGCCGGTTTTTTCTTTGTGTCTAAGAAAGACGGCTCTTTGAGGCCGTGTATTGATTATCGACTTTTGAATAAAATCACGGTTAAATATCAATATCCGTTACCACTGCTTACTGATTTGTTTGCTCGTATAAAGGGGGCCAAGTGGTTCTCTAAGATTGATCTCCGTGGGGCGTATAATTTGGTGCGAATCAAGCAGGGGGATGAGTGGAAAACCGCATTTAATACGCCCGAGGGCCATTTTGAGTATTTGGTGATGCCTTTTGGTCTTTCAAATGCCACTTCAGTCTTCCAGTCCTTTATGCATGACATTTTCCGCGATTATTTGGATAAATTTATGATTGTGTATCTGGATGATATTCTGATTTTTTCGGATGACTGGGACTCTCATGTCCAGCAGGTCAGGAGGGTTTTTCAGGTTTTGCGGTCTAATTCCTTGTGTGTGAAGGGTTCTAAGTGTGTTTTTGGGGTTCAGAAGATTTCCTTTTTGGGATACATTTTTTCCCCCTCTTCCATCGAGATGGATCCTGTCAAGGTTCAGGCTATTGGTGATTGGACGCAACCCTCTTGTCTTAAGAGTCTTCAGAAATTTTTGGGCTTTGCTAACTTTTATCGTCGATTTATTGCTGGTTTTTCTGATGTTGTAAAACCATTGACTGATTTGACTAAGAAGGGTGCTGATGTTGCTGATTGGTCCCCTGATGCTGTGGAGGCCTTTCGGGAGCTCAAGCGCCGCTTTTCTTCCACCCCAGTGTTGCGTCAGCCTGATGTTGCTCTTCCTTTTCAGGTTGAGGTCGACGCTTCTGAAATCGGAGCTGGGGCGGTGTTGTCGCAGAGAAGTTCCGACTGCTCCGTGATGAGACCTTGTGCTTTTTTTTCCCGTAAATTTTCGCCCGCCGAGCGGAATTATGATATTGGGAATCGGGAGCTTTTGGCCATGAAGTGGGCTTTTGAGGAGTGGCGTCACTGGCTTGAGGGGGCCAGACATCAGGTGGTGGTATTGACTGACCACAAAAATTTAATTTACCTTGAGTCTGCCAGGCGCCTGAATCCTAGACAAGCGCGCTGGTCGTTGTTTTTCTCTCGGTTTAATTTTGTGGTGTCTTACCTACCGGGTTCTAAGAATGTTAAGGCGGATGCCCTTTCTAGGAGTTTTGAGCCTGACTCCCCTGGTAATTCTGAGCCCACAGGTATCCTTAAAGATGGAGTGATATTGTCTGCCGTTTCTCCAGACCTGCGGCGGGCCTTGCAGGAGTTTCAGGCGGATAGACCTGATCGTTGCCCACCTGGTAGACTGTTTGTTCCTGATGATTGGACCAGTAGAGTCATCTCTGAGGTTCATTCTTCTGCGTTGGCAGGTCATCCTGGAATCTTTGGTACCAGGGATTTGGTGGCAAGGTCCTTCTGGTGGCCTTCCCTGTCACGAGATGTGCGAGGCTTTGTGCAGTCTTGTGACGTTTGTGCTCGGGCCAAGCCTTGTTGTTCTCGGGCTAGTGGATTGTTGTTACCCTTGCCTATCCCGAAGAGGCCTTGGACGCACATCTTGATGGATTTTATTTCGGATCTGCCTGTTTCTCAGAAGATGTCTGTCATCTGGGTGGTGTGTGACCGTTTCTCTAAGATGGTCCATCTGGTTCCCTTGCCTAAGTTGCCTTCTTCTTCCGAGTTGGTTCCTCTGTTTTTTCAAAATGTTGTTCGTTTGCATGGTATTCCGGAGAATATAGTTTCTGACAGAGGGACCCAATTCGTGTCTAGATTTTGGCGGGCATTCTGTGCTAGGATGGGCATAGATTTGTCTTTTTCGTCTGCTTTCCATCCTCAGACTAATGGCCAGACCGAGCGGACTAATCAGACCTTGGAGACATATTTGAGGTGTTTTGTGTCTGCGGATCAGGATGATTGGGTTGCTTTTTTGCCTTTGGCGGAGTTCGCCCTCAATAATCGGGCCAGCTCTGCCACCTTGGTGTCCCCGTTTTTCTGTAATTCGGGGTTTCATCCTCGATTTTCCTCTGGTCAAGTGGAATCTTCGGATTGTCCTGGAGTGGATGCTGTGGTGGAGAGATTGCATCAGATTTGGGGGCAGGTGGTGGACAATTTGAAGTTGTCCCAGGAGAAGACTCAGCTTTTTGCCAACCGCCGTCGTCGTGTTGGTCCTCGGCTTTGTGTTGGGGACTTGGTGTGGTTGTCTTCTCGTTTTGTCCCTATGAGGGTTTCTTCTCCTAAGTTTAAGCCTCGGTTCATCGGCCTGTACAAGATATTGGAGATTATTAACCCTGTGTCCTTCCGTTTGGACCTCCCTGCATCCTTTTCGATTCATAGTGTTTTTCATCGGTCATTGTTGCGCAGGTATGAGGTACCAGCTGTGCCTTCCGTTGAGCCTCCTGCTCCGGTGTTGGTTGAGGGTGAGTTGGAGTACGTTGTGGAAAAGATCTTGGACTCTCGTGTTTCCAGACGGAAACTCCAGTATCTGGTCAAATGGAAGGGATACGGTCAGGAGGATAATTCTTGGGTCACTGCCTCTGATGTTCATGCCTCCGATCTTGTCCGTGCCTTTCATAGGGCTCATCCTGATCGCCCTGGTGGTTCTGGTGAGGGTTCGGTGCCCCCTCCTTGAGGGGGGGGTACGGTTGTGAAATTGGATTCTGGGCTCCCCCGGTGGCCACTTGTGGAATTTAACTTGTGTGCATCATCCCCTCTGTTCAACTGCTCCTATCAGGATGTGGGAGTCGCTATATAACCTTGCTCCTCTGTCAGTTTCATGCCGGTCAACAATGTAATCAGTAGCCTTTCTGTGCTTGTTCCTGCTACTAGACAACTCCCAGCTAAGTTGGACTTTTGTCCTTGTGTGTTTTTGCATTTTGTTCCTGTTCACAGCTGCTGTTTCGTTACTGTGTCTGGAAAGCTCTTGTGAGCGGAAATTGCCACTCTGGTGTTATGAGTTAATGCTAGAGTCTTAAAGTAATTTCTGGATGGTGTTTTGATAGGGTTTTCTGCTGACCATGAAAGTGCCCTTTCTGTCTTCATGCTATCTAGTAAGCGGACCTCGATTTTGCTAAACCTATTTTCATACTACGTTTGTCATTTCATCTTAAATCACCGCCAATATATGTGGGGGCCTCTGTCTGCCTTTTGGGAAAATTTCTCTAGAGGTGAGCCAGGACTGTCTTTTCCTCTGCTAGGATTAGGTAGTTCTCCGGCTGGCGCTGGGCATCTAGGGATAAAAAAACGTAGGCATGCTACCCGGCCACTTCTAGTTGTGCGGCAGGTTTAGTTCATGGTCAGTATAGTTTCCATTTTCCAAGAGCTAGTTCTCATATATGCTGGGCTATGTTCTCTCGCCATTGAGAATCATGACAGTTTGACCGGCCCAAAAAAGGGTTAAATTACTGGCTGAGAAAGGAGAGAAAAAAGAAGTCTGCTACAATTTTTTTTTTTTTTTTTTTTTTCCCTCTAGTTCTGAGTGTGCTCTTAATTGAATCACTTGCTAGTCTGCCTATACTGCAGCCTTCCTCTCTTCCTCTCCTTCTAATCCTTGAATGGCTCTGTGTTCACCTGTTTCAAATGGATCTTCAGAGTGTAGCTACAGGTTTGAATAATCTCGCCACAAAGGTACAAAATTTGCAAGATTTTGTTGTTCATGCACCTATGTCTGAGCCTAGAATTCCTTTGCCTGAATTCTTCTCGGGGAATAGATCTCACTTTCAAAATTTTAAAAATAATTGCAAATTGTTTTTGTCCCTGAAGTCTCGCTCTGCCGGAGACCCTGCACAGCAGGTCAGGATTGTAATTTCCTTGCTCCGGGGCGACCCTCAAGACTGGGCTTTTGCATTGGCACCAGGGGATCCTGCGTTGCTCAATGTGGATGCGTTTTTTCTGGCCTTGGGGTTGCTTTATGAGGAACCTCATTTAGAGCTTCAGGCGGAAAAGGCCTTGATGTCCTTGTCTCAGGGGCAAGATGAAGCTGAAATATACTGCCAAAAATTCCGCAAATGGTCTGTGCTTACTCAGTGGAATGAGTGCGCCCTGGCGGCGATTTTCAGAGAAGGTCTCTCTGATGCCATTAAGGATGTTATGGTGGGGTTCCCTGTGCCTGCGAGTCTGAATGAGTCCATGACGATGGCTATTCAGATCGATAGGCGTCTGCGGGAGCGCAAACCTGTGCACCATTTGGCGGTGTCTACTGAGAAAACGCCAGAAAATATGCAATGTGATAGAATTCTGTCCAGAAGCGAGCGGCAGAATTTTAGACGAAAAAATGGGTTGTGCTTCTATTGTGGTGATTCTACTCATGTTATATCAGCATGCTTTAAGCGTACTAAGAAGCCTGACAAGTCTGTTTCAATTAGCACTTTACAGTCTAAGTTTATTCTATCTGTGACCCTGATTTGTTCTTTGTCATCTATTACCGCGGACGCCTATGTCGACTCTGGCGCTGCTTTGAGTCTTATGGATTGGTCCTTTGCCAAACGCTGTGGGTATGATTTGGAGCCATTGGAGGCTCCGATACCTCTGAAAGGGATTGACTCCACCCCATTGGCTAGTAATAAACCACAATACTGGACACAAGTGACTATGCGTGTTAATCCGGATCACCAGGAGGTTATTCGCTTTCTGGTGCTGTATAATCTACATGATGTTTTGGTGCTGGGATTGCCATGGCTGCAATCTCATAACCCAGTCCTCGACTGGAGAGCTATGTCTGTGTTAAGCTGGGGATGTAAAGGAACTCATGGGGACGTACCTTTGGTTTCCATTTCATCATCTATTCCCTCTGAGATTCCTGAATTCTTGTCTGACTTTCGTGACGTTTTTGAAGAACCCAAGGTTGGTTCACTACCTCCGCACCGGGAGTGCGATTGTGCCATAGACTTGATCCCGGGTAGTAAATACCCTAAGGGTCGTTTATTTAATCTGTCTGTGCCTGAACACGCTGCTATGCGAGAATATATAAAGGAGTCCTTGGAAAAGGGACATATTCGTCCTTCGTCATCTCCCTTAGGAGCCGGTTTTTTCTTTGTGTCTAAGAAAGACGGCTCTTTGAGGCCGTGTATTGATTATCGACTTTTGAATAAAATCACGGTTAAATATCAATATCCGTTACCACTGCTTACTGATTTGTTTGCTCGTATAAAGGGGGCCAAGTGGTTCTCTAAGATTGATCTCCGTGGGGCGTATAATTTGGTGTGAATCAAGCAGGGGGATGAGTGGAAAACCGCATTTAATACGCCCGAGGGCCATTTTGAGTATTTGGTGATGCCTTTTGGTCTTTCAAATGCCCCTTCAGTCTTCCAGTCCTTTATGCATGACATGTTCCGCGATTATTTGGATAAATTTATGATTGTGTATCTGGATGATATTCTGATTTTTTCGGATGACTGGGACTCTCATGTCCAGCAGGTCAGGAGGGTTTTTCAGGTTTTGCGGTCTAATTCCTTGTGTGTGAAGGGTTCTAAGTGTGTTTTTGGGGTTCAGAAGATTTCCTTTTTGGGATACATTTTTTTCCCCCTCTTCCATCGAGATGGATCCTGTCAAGGTTCAGGCTATTGGTGATTGGACGCAACCCTCTTCTCTTAAGAGTCTTCAGAAATTTTTGGGCTTTGCTAACTTTTATCGTCGATTTATTGCTGGTTTTTCTGATGTTGTAAAACCATTGACTGATTTGACTAAGAAGGGTGCTGATGTTGCTGATTGGTCCCCTGATGCTGTGGAGGCCTTTCGGGAGCTCAAGCGCCGCTTTTCTTCCGCCCCAGTGTTGCGTCAGCCTGATGTTGCTCTTCCTTTTCAGGTTGAGGTCGACGCTTCTGAAATCGGAGCTGGGGCGGTGTTGTCGCAGAGAAGTTCCGACTGCTCCGTGATGAGACCTTGTGCTTTTTTTTCCCGTAAATTTTCGCCCGCCGAGCGGAATTATGATATTGGGAATCGGGAGCTTTTGGCCATGAAGTGGGCTTTTGAGGAGTGGCGTCACTGGCTTGAGGGGGCCAGACATCAGGTGGTGGTATTGACTGACCACAAAAATTTAATTTACCTTGAGTCTGCCAGGCGCCTGAATCCTAGACAAGCGCGCTGGTCGTTGTTTTTCTCTCGGTTTAATTTTGTGGTGTCTTACCTACCGGGTTCTAAGAATGTTAAGGCGGATGCCCTTTCTAGGAGTTTTGAGCCTGACTCCCCTGGTAATTCTGAGCCCACAGGTATCCTTAAAGATGGAGTGATATTGTCTGCCGTTTCTCCAGACCTGCGGCGGGCCTTGCAGGAGTTTCAGGCGGATAGACCTGATCGTTGCCCACCTGGTAGACTGTTTGTTCCTGATGATTGGACCAGTAGAGTCATCTCTGAGGTTCATTCTTCTGCGTTGGCAGGTCATCCTGGAATCTTTGGTACCAGGGATTTGGTGGCAAGGTCCTTCTGGTGGCCTTCCCTGTCACGAGATGTGCGAGGCTTTGTGCAGTCTTGTGACGTTTGTGCTCGGGCCAAGCCTTGTTGTTCTCGGGCTAGTGGATTGTTGTTACCCTTGCCTATCCCGAAGAGGCCTTGGACGCACATCTTGATGGATTTTATTTCGGATCTGCCTGTTTCTCAGAAGATGTCTGTCATCTGGGTGGTGTGTGACCGTTTCTCTAAGATGGTCCATCTGGTTCCCTTGCCTAAGTTGCCTTCTTCTTCCGAGTTGGTTCCTCTGTTTTTTCAAAATGTTGTTCGTTTGCATGGTATTCCGGAGAATATCGTTTCTGACAGAGGGACCCAATTCGTGTCTAGATTTTGGCGGGCATTCTGTGCTAGGATGGGCATAGATTTGTCTTTTTCGTCTGCTTTCCATCCTCAGACTAATGGCCAGACCGAGCGGACTAATCAGACCTTGGAGACATATTTGAGGTGTTTTGTGTCTGCGGATCAGGATGATTGGGTTGCTTTTTTGCCTTTGGCGGAGTTCGCCCTCAATAATCGGGCCAGCTCTGCCACCTTGGTGTCCCCGTTTTTCTGTAATTCGGGGTTTCATCCTCGATTTTCCTCTGGTCAAGTGGAATCTTCGGATTGTCCTGGAGTGGATGCTGTGGTGGAGAGGTTGCATCAGATTTGGGGGCAGGTGGTGGACAATTTGAAGTTGTCCCAGGAGAAGACTCAGCTTTTTGCCAACCGCCGTCGTCGTGTTGGTCCTCGGCTTTGTGTTGGGGACTTGGTGTGGTTGTCTTCTCGTTTTGTCCCTATGAGGGTTTCTTCTCCTAAGTTTAAGCCTCGGTTCATCGGCCTGTACAAGATATTGGAGATTATTAACCCTGTGTCCTTCCGTTTGGACCTCCCTGCATCCTTTTCGATTCATAGTGTTTTTCATCGGTCATTGTTGCGCAGGTATGAGGTACCAGCTGTGCCTTCCGTTGAGCCTCCTGCTCCGGTGTTGGTTGAGGGCGAGTTGGAGTACGTTGTGGAAAAAATCTTGGACTCCCGTGTTTCCAGACGGAAACTCCAGTATCTGGTCAAATGGAAGGGATACGGTCAGGAGGATAATTCTTGGGTCACTGCCTCTGATGTTCATGCCTCCGATCTTGTCCGTGCCTTTCATAGGGCTCATCCTGATCGCCCTGGTGGTTCTGGTGAGGGTTCGGTGCCCCCTCCTTGAGGGGGGGGTACTGTTGTGAAATTGGATTCTGGGCTCCCCCGGTGGCCACTTGTGGAATTTAACTTGTGTGCATCATCCCCTCTGTTCACCTGCTCCTATCAGGATGTGGGAGTCGCTATATAACCTTGCTCCTCTGTCAGTTTCATGCCGGTCAACAATGTAATCAGTAGCCTTTCTGTGCTTGTTCCTGCTACTAGACAACTCCCAGCTAAGTTGGACTTTTGTCCTTGTGTGTTTTTGCATTTTGTTCCTGTTCACAGCTGCTGTTTCGTTACTGTGTCTGGAAAGCTCTTGTGAGCGGAAATTGCCACTCTGGTGTTATGAGTTAATGCTAGAGTCTTAAAGTAATTTCTGGATGGTGTTTTGATAGGGTTTTCTGCTGACCATGAAAGTGCCCTTTCTGTCTTCATGCTATCTAGTAAGCGGACCTCGATTTTGCTAAACCTATTTTCATACTACGTTTGTCATTTCATCTTAAATCACCGCCAATATATGTGGGGGCCTCTGTCTGCCTTTTGGGAAAATTTCTCTAGAGGTGAGCCAGGACTGTCTTTTCCTCTGCTAGGATTAGGTAGTTCTCCGGCTGGCGCTGGGCATCTAGGGATAAAAAAACGTAGGCATGCTACCCGGCCACTTCTAGTTGTGCGGCAGGTTTAGTTCATGGTCAGTATAGTTTCCATTTTCCAAGAGCTAGTTCTCATATATGCTGGGCTATGTTCTCTCGCCATTGAGAATCATGACAGACGTCGCAAAAGAAACCTGGGAAGGTCAAGTCACTCCCTTTAAAACGGTGATAGACCATGTAACGCAAATGCAGGACTGGATTGCTGCTGTCATGCCCCTTGTTAGGGAACATATGTTACAGGCCCAGGGAGCCCAGAGGCAAAGTTATGATAGAGGCGCCAAGGTCCGTACATTTGCACCCGGGGATAGGGTGTTGATCCTAATCCCTACGGTGGATAGTAAATTTCTGGCGAAATGGGAGGGCCCCTTTGAGGTCATGGAACGAGTTGGAGAAGTGAACTATAAAGTGCACCAGCCTGGTAAGAGAAAACCAGAGCAGATTTATCATGTGAATCTGATAAAACCCTGAAAAGACCGCGCTGCCCTAACAGCGGATCTGCCCCGTCCAGTTTGCTCACCTACCATACCAGAGGTGCAGATTGCCGAGACTCTCTCTGAACGACAAAAATCTGAGGTTAAGCAGTTTTTGTTACGGAACCAACAGTTTTTCTCGGAAAAACCTGGCCAGACTAGGCTAGTGAAACATGAGATTGTCACAGAGCCTGGTGTCACAGTTCATGTGAAGCCATACCGGATTCCGGAAGCACGCCGTGAAGCCGTCTCCCGGGAGGTGAAGGCCATGTTGGACTTAGGAGTCATTGAAGAGTCGCACAGCGCCTGGTCCAGTCCAATCGTGTTGATACCTAAGCCGGATGGCTCTATACGGTTTTGCAATGACTTTCGGAAACTGAATGCGGTTTCTAAATTTGATGCCTACCCTATGCCCCGGGTCGATGAGTTAATCGATCGGCTGGGTAAAGCCCGATATATTACGACCCTGGATCTAACAAAGGGGTACTGGCAGATCCCTCTGGCCGAGGCGGCCAGAGAGAAGACGGCATTTGCTACACCGGAAGGGCTGTTCCAGTATATCTACATGCCGTTTGGACTTCACGGAGCCCCAGCAACGTTCCAGAGATTGATGGATCGAGTCTTGAGGCCCCACAGGCAGTACGCTTCTGCCTACCCAGACGACATCATAATTTACAGCGTGGACTGGGAAGCTCACCTCCGGAAGGTACAGGCAGTGATTGATGACCTGAGAGACGCAGGCTTAACGGCGAATCCTAAGAAATGTCACATCGGCCTTGAAGAAGCCCGATACTTGGGCTACGTGATTGGCAGAGGAGTGGTTAAACCCCAGATCGACAAAATACAGGCAATTCAGGGCTGGCCGCAACCAGTGAACAAGAAACAAGTTCAAGCTTTCCTGGGCATTGCCGGCTATTATCGCCGGTTCATACCCAACTTTGCGGCCATGGCTACACCCTTGACGGATCTTACCAAAGGGAGGGATTCCGTCATGGTAAAATGGACCTCAGCGGCTGAAGAGGCCTTCCACAGTCTGAAACGGGCTTTGTGCTCTCAGCCCGTACTAGTGACTCCTGATTTCAGCAGCGAGTTTGTGGTGCAAACGGATGCTTCTGATACTGGTATCGGAGCTGTACTTTCCCAGGTAAGGGACGGAGTCGAACACCCGGTCCTCTACCTCAGTCGGAAACTGAATGTACATGAGCAGAGGTATGCCGTGATTGAAAAAGAGTGCCTAGCCATCAAATGGGCTCTCGACTCCCTCAAATATTACCAGGCAGGTAGGAAGTTTAGGCTGGTCACGGACCATGCCCCTCTCAAGTGGATGCATCTCCACAAGGACCGTAATAGTCGGGTAACCCGGTGGTTCCTTGCTCTGCAGGCTTACTCGTTCATGGTGGAGCACCGCCCCGGGGTGCAGATGGGGAACGCTGATGCCCTGTCCCGAGTACACTGTTTCAAGAGTATTCTTGCTCGACCTGAGTGGTCTGAGCAGGGGAGGAGGATATGTAAGAGTCATGTCGGTCTGGTAGTCGGGGGCAGGTATATCTCGCCCAGGTATTTGTCCTATGTGAATTAGGCCGCTCAGTATCTTCAGGATACCGAGGGGTTAATAAGTGCAGGAATAAAGGCTGACCAGCTGGAGGTTTCAGGTGTCAGCCTGGGGCACACAGAATGCCTGTCTGTGTGAGACAACCGTGAGTGAGAGCTGTGCTCGTGACCTGTGTAATGTTAGCTGGGTGGGAGAAGCCCCCCAGTTGTTAGATAGGAACGTATTTGTATAGTTAGCGCCGGACAGGCAAGGATTTATTTTTATGTTTTGTTTTCTGTATTTGCTTTCACTTTAATAAACCTGACCTGAGGTCAGTCTACTTGGAAACCTGCTGTCGCCTCAGAGTTTAATGCACAAACCACGTGACCTTTGACCCCAGCAAAGGCGATCCCGGAGTGTTTTGTTACAATATATACAGTCTATATATATATATATATATATATATCAGTGAGACACAGGTTTGGACTGGCCCACCGGGGAAACGGAGGATTCTCCGGTGGGCCCAGGCACTGACACCTGCTGGCATACTGGCCAGCAGCTGCCTAGGGCCCCCACTGCTCCAGCCCCCCCCCGACCACCCGCCTCCCACCCTCCTTGAACACAATACTCACCCTACTCCAGCGATGGTCTCGGCGTCTGCAGCTCGTCCTGAATGAGCGGTCACATGGTACCGCTCATTAAGGTCATGAATATGTGCATATTCATGACCTTAATGAGCGGTATCACATGACCACTCAGGCAGGAAGAAGGTGCTGCGCCGGGAGTCGGGACAGAGCGCGGGGGATGTCGGCGCGGCCGTGCAGTGTGGGACAGGTGAGTATGAGGGACGGGGGGATGAAAGAGGACATAAGCCGGTGCGCCATGCAAGATGGGAGCGGGAGCGGGAGCCGGGGGGGGTGTGGAGAGATAAGCCATGCATACAGGGGGGGATATGAGCCATGCATACAGGGGGAGTATGAGCCATGCATACAGGGGGGAATGTGAGCCATGCATACGGGGGGATATGAGCCATGCATACAGGGGAGAATATGAGCCATGCATACAGGGGGAATATGAGCCATGCATACAGGAGGGGAATATGAGCCATGCATACAGGGGGGAATGTTATGACCCCAATGGCAGAGGGTCTCAAAAGTACATACCTAGTCTGCAAACACAAAAAAACAGCTCATAGGGCAGTGGTAACTGGGCTGACCATATATCTAATCCTAGCACCACAAATAGCAGCAGCCGGGGAACGTGCCTACGTTGGTTCTAGACGTCTCGCGCCAGCCGGAGAACTAACTAACCCTAGAAGGGAAAAGATAGACCTTTCTTGCCTCCAGAGAAAAGACCCCAAAAGTTGGATACAAGCCCCCAACAAATAATAACGGTGAGGTAAGGAGAAAAGACAAACGTAAGAATGAACTAGATATTTAGCAAAGAGAGGCCCACTGACTAATAGCAGAATATAGTAAGATGACTTATATGGTCAGCAAAAACCCTATCAAAATTTCCACGCTGGATATTCAAGAACCCCCGGACCGTCTAACGGCCCGGGGGGAGAACACCAGCCCACTAGAGCTTCCAGCAAAATCAGGAATCACATTTAGTACAAGCTGGACAAAAAATAAGAGCAAAGCAAATAACCAAAAAACAAGGAAGCAGGACTTAGCTTAATTTTGCAAGATCCAAGACCAGCAGACAGGAGCAAACAGAAAGGAACTGATTACAACGATGCCAGGCACAGGACTGAGAAACCAGGAAGTTCATATAGCAACACCCCTGGACTAACGACCCAGGTGGGTGCCAAACTGAGGAAAGACAATCCCAGAGTCATATCACTAGTGACCACAAGAGGGAGCCAAAAAAGTCTAATTCACAACAGTACCCCCCCTTTAAGGAGGGGTCACCGAACCCTCACCAAGACCACCAGGGCGATCCGGATGAGCAGCGTGAAAGGCACGAACTAAATCGGCCGCATGCACATCAGAGGCAACCACCCAGGAATTATCCTCCTGACCATAGCCCTTCCACTTGACCAGATACTGAAGCCTCCGCCTGGAGAGACGAGAATCCAAGATCTTCTCCACCACGTACTCCAACTCGCCCTCAACCAACACCAGAGCAGGAGGCTCAACAGAAGGAACCACAGGTACAACGTACCGCCGCAACAAAGACCTATGGAACACGTTGTGAATGGCAAACGACACCGGAAGATCCAAGCGAAAGGACACAGGATTAAGGATTTCCAATATCTTGTAAGGACCGATGAAGCGAGGCTTAAATTTAGGAGAGGAGACCTTCATAGGAACAAATCGAGAAGACAGCCATACCAAATCCCCAACACGAAGTAGGGGACCCACACCGCGGCGGCGGTTGGCAAAACGCTGAGCCTTCTCCTGTGACAACTTCAAGTTGTCCACCACATGATTCCAGATCCGCTGCAACCTATCCACCACGGAATCTACCCCAGGACAGTCAGAAGGCTCCACATGTCCCGAGGAAAAACGAGGATGGAAACCAGAGTTGCAAAAAAATGGCGAAACCAAGGTAGCGGAACTAGCCCGATTATTAAGGGCAAACTCAGCCAACGGCAAGAAGGTCACCCAATCATCCTGATCTGCAGAAACAAAACACCTCAAATAAGCCTCCAGAGTCTGATTAGTTCGCTCCGTTTGTCCATTAGTCTGAGGATGAAAGGCAGACGAAAACGACAAATCAATGCCCATCTTAGCACAAAAGGATCGCCAGAACCTGGAAACAAACTGGGATCCTCTGTCAGACACAATATTCTCAGAAATGCCGTGTAAACGAACCACATTCTGAAAGAACAAAGGAACCAGATCGGAAGAGGAAGGCAGCTTAGGCAAAGATACCAAATGGACCATCTTGGAAAAGAGATCACATACCACCCAGATGACAGACATGCCCTGAGACACCGGAAGATCTGAAATGAAATCCATGGAAATGTGTGTCCAAGGCCTCTTCGGGACAGGCAAGGGCAAGAGCAACCCGCTGGCACGAGAACAGCAAGGCTTAGCTCGAGCACAAGTCCCACAGGACTGCACAAATGACCGCACATCCCGTGACAAGGAAGGCCACCAAAAGGACCTAGCCACCAGATCTCTGGTGCCAAAAATTCCCGGATGCCCTGCCAACACCGAGGAATGAACCTCGGAAATGACTCTGCTGGTCCACTTATCAGGAACAAACAGTCTGTCAGGTGGACAAGAGTCAGGTCTACCAGCCTGAAATCTCTGCAACACACGTCGCAAATCCGGAGAAATGGCTGACAGGATAACTCCCTCTTTGAGAATACCAACTGGTTCTGCGACTCCAGGAGAGTCAGGCACAAAGCTCCTTGAAAGAGCATCAGCCTTCACATTCTTTGAACCTGGTAAATACGAGACCACAAAGTCAAAACGGGAGAAAAACAATGACCAGCGGGCCTGTCTAGGATTCAGGCGTTTAGCAGACTCGAGATACATCAGATTTTTGTGATCAGTCAAGACCACCACACGATGCTTAGCACCCTCGAGCCAATGATGCCACTCCTCAAATGCCCACTTCATGGCCAACAACTCCCGATTGCCAACATCATAATTCCGCTCAGCAGGCGAAAACTTCCTAGAGAAAAAAGCACATGGTCTCATTACAGAGCAACCAGGGCCTCTCTGCGACAAAACGGCCCCTGCCCCAATCTCAGAAGCATCCACTTCAACCTGAAAGGTGTTGTGATTCGGTTCGTGGGCTCCCTTGGTGGTCTCTTGTGGTACTGGTGTCCTGCAAGCTTTGCCTTCTCAGTTCACCTGTTCCTATCAGGATGTGGGAGTATCCTATTTAACCTTGCTCCTCAGTCATTCTAATGCTGGCCATCAATGTATCCAGAGTGATTCTGTTGCATGTTCCTGCTCCCAGTTTTCTGCTCAGCTAAGTTGGACACTTTAGTCCTTAAGTCTATTTTTGTATGTTTTGTCCAGTTTGCACTTATGTGAATCTCTGCAGCTGGAAGCTCTTGTTGGGCTGAAATTACCACTCCAGTGGCATGAGTTGTCACATGAGTTAAGGTAATTTCAGGATGGTGTTTTGAAGGGTTTTGCAGCTGACCGCGAAGTCCTCTGTTGTATCTTTCTGCTATTTAGTTAGCGGGCCTCTCTGTGCTAAATCTGCTTTCATACTACGTGTGTCTTTTCATCTGCTCTCACCGTTATTATATGTGGGGGGCTGCTATCTCCTGTGGGGACATTCTCTGGAGGCAAGCCAGGACTGTGTTTTCTTCTACCAGGGGTAGTTAGTTCTCCGGCTGGCGCGTGGCATCTAGAGACAACGCAGGAATGCCCCCTGGCTACTTCTAGTGTGGTGTGTAGGTTTAGCATCGCGGTCAGCTCTAGTTTCCATCACCCGAGAGCTTGTCCGTTTATTCTATGCTTCTGATGTTTCCTTGCCATTGGAAACCATAACAGTATGGCCAGCCTAAATGTTTAATCTATAGGCTGAAGCAGGAGAGAAAAGGAACTGTGTGAAACCTTTTTTTTTTTTCCTTCCTCTGAAGTTGCACTCCAGCTCTAATTGCAGTCTCCTGTTTTCCTCTCCTCTTAACCCCTGAATGGCTCAGACTTTATCTGTTGAAATATGGATCCCCAGAGTCTGGCTACCAATTTGTATAATCTTGCCTCTAAAGTTCAGAATATACAAGATTTTTTGTTACATGCTCCTCGGTCTGAACCTAAAATTCCTATACCGGAGTTTTTTTCTGGAGATCGATCTTGTTTTCTAAATTTTAAATACAATTGTAAATTGTTTCTTTCGCTGAGATCTCATTCTGCTGGAGATCCTGCCCAGCAAGTAAAAATTGTTATTTCTTTACTGCGGGGTGACCCCCAAAATTGGGCATTTTCATTGGCACCAGGGGATCCTGCGTTGCTCAATGTGGATGCGTTTTTTCTGGCTTTGGGGTTGCTTTATGAGGAACCAAATTTGGAGATTCAGGCTGAGAAAGCCCTAATAGCCCTCTCTCAGGGGCAAGATGAAGCCGAAATATATTGCCAAAAATTTCGAAAATGGTCTGTGCTTACTCAGTGGAATGAGTGCGCTCTGGCGGCGATTTTCAGAGAAGGTCTCTCTGATGCTGTAAAGGACGTCATGGTGGGGTTTCCTGCGCCTACTGGTCTGAATGAGTCCATGACAATGGCAATTCAGATTGATCGGCGTTTACGGGAACGCAAACCTGTGCACCAGTTGGCGGTGTCTTCTGAAGAGGCACCACAGAGTATGCAATGTGATAGCTTTCTGTCCAGAAGCGAACGACAGATTTATAGGCGCAAAAATCATTTGTGCTTCTATTGTGGAAATTCTACTCATGTTATATCAGCATGCTCTAAACGAACAAAGAAAGTTGATAAATCCTCTGCTATTGGCACTTTGCAGTCCAAGTTTATTTTGTCTGTAACTCTAATTTGTTCGTTATCTTCTATTGTTGCGGATGCGTATGTGGATTCTGGCGCCGCTTTGAGTCTTATGGATTGGTCCTTTGCCAGGCGCTGTGGGTTTGATCTAGAGCCTCTGGACGTTCCTATACCTTTAAAGGGTATTGATTCTACACCATTGGCTAGTAATAAACCACAATACTGGACACAAGTGACTATGCGTATGACTCCAGACCATCAAGAGGTGATTCGCTTCCTTGTACTGTATAATCTACATGATGTGTTGGTGCTGGGATTGCCATGGTTGCAAACTCATAACCCAGTCCTTGACTGGAAAACTGAGTTTGTCATTTCCCTCTCCACTCACCGTCAATATTTGTGGGGGGCTATCTTCCTTTGGGGGTTTCTCTGAGGCGAGATAGTTTTCCGTTTCCATCTTCAGGGGTAGCTAGTTCTTAGGCTGTGAAGAGGCATCTAGGCAGAGATAGGAACAATCCACGGCTATTTCTAGTGTTGGTGTTAGGAGTAGGGATTGCGGTCAGTAAAGCTACCACCTCCTCAGAGCTTGTACATTATTTGTTTTACCCACCAGATCATTTCAGTGCTGCTTCGTAATCACTAGGTCATATCAGTGATTTCTGTCTGTGGAGCTGCCACCTCCTCTGAGCTTGTCCATGATTGGTTTTACCCACCAGGTCATCTCAGTACCGCTCCGTAACCACCAGGTCATAACAGTACAGCTGGCCAGCAATGTGTTAAATGCATCTCAAAAGAGGGAAGAGAAAGTTCTGAGTCATTGTTTTTTTTTTCTTGTTGCTTGTTTCGTCTTTTTTTTTCCCTTGATTTTTGGATGGTGCAGGAGCTTGGTGCTGATATGGAGGTTCAGGGTCTGTCTGCACGTGTTGATCATCTCGCTGCAAGGGTACAGAGTATCCAAGACTATGTTGTTCAAACTCCTGTTTCTGAGCCTAGACTTCCTATCCCTGATTTGTTTTCTGGGGATAGATCTAAGTTCTTGAACTTTAAAAATAATTGCAGATTGTTTTTTGCTTTGAGACCCCGTTCCTCTGGTGACCCCATTCAGCAGGTGAAGATTGTTATTTCTCTGCTGCGTGGCGACCCGCAGGATTGGGCATTCTCCCTTGAGCCAGGGAATCCTGCATTGCTCAATGTAGATTCATTTTTTCAAGCACTTGGATTGCTTTATGACGAACCCAATTCTGTGGATCAGGCAGAAAAAATTTTGCTGGCTCTGTGTCAGGGTCAGGAAGCGGCAGAGATATATTGTCAGAAATTTAGAAAGTGGTCTGTGCTTACAAAATGGAATGAGGATGCCCTGGCGGCTATTTTCAGAAAGGGTCTTTCTGAAGCCCTTAAAGATGTTATGGTGGGGTTTCCCACGCCTGCTGGTTTGAACGAATCAATGTCTCTGGCCATTCAGATTGATCGGTGCCTACGTGAACGTAAGGTAGTGCACCATATGGCGGTGTCCTCTGGGCAGAGTTCTGAGCCTATGCAATGTGATAGAATTTTGACGAGAGCAGAACGGCAGGAGTTCAGACGTCAGAATGGGCTGTGTTTTTACTGTGGTGACTGTGGTGACGCTACTCATGCTATCTCTGACTGCCCGAAGCAAACTAAGAGGGTTGCTAGGTCGGTTACCATCAGTACTGTACAGCCTAAATTTCTCTTGTCTATTACCCTGATTTGCTCATTGTCGTCCTTTTCTGTAATGGCATTTGTGGATTCTGGCACTGCCCTGAAATTAATGGACTTAGAATTTGCCAAGCGCTGTGGTTTTTCCTTGGAGCCTTTGCAGAGTCCGATTCCCTTGAGGGGGATTGATGCTACGCCATTGGCCAAGAATAAACCTCAGTACTGGACACAGTTAGCCATGAACATGGCTCCAGCACATCAGGAAAATATTCGCTTTTTGGTGTTGCATAATTTGCATGATGTGGTTGTGCTGGGGTTTCCATGGTTACAGGTACATAATCCAGTGCTGGATTGGAAATCTATGTCTGTGACTAGTTGGGGTTGTCAGGGGATACATAGTGACATTCCTCTGATGTCAATTTCCTCGTCCCCTTCTTCTGAAGTTCCTGAGTTTGTCGGATTTCCAGGATATATTTCAGGAGCCTAAATCCAGTCCTCTGCCTCCTCATAGGGACTGTGATTGCGCTATTAATTTGATTCCTGGCTGTAAGTTCCCTAAGGGTCGACTTTTCAATCTGTCAGTGCCAGAGCATGCCGCTATGCGGACTTATGTAAAGGAGTCCTTGGAGAAGGGGCATATTCACCCGTTTTCGTCACCGTTGGGAGCAGGGTTCTTTTTTGTTGCCAAGAAGGATGGCTCCTTGAGGCCCTGTATAGATTATCGCCTTCTCAATAAGATCACGGTAAAATTCCAGTACCCTTTGCCTTTGCTCTCTGATTTGTTTGCTCGGATTAAAGGGACTAGCTGGTTTACCAAGATTGACCTACGAGGGGCGTATAATCTGGTCCGCATCAAACAGGGTGATGAATGGAAAACAGCATTTAATACGCCCGAAGGCCATTTTGAATATCTTGTGATGCCTTTCGGGCTCTCTAATGCTCCATCTGTGTTTCAGTCCTTTATGCATGATATTTTCCGGGAGTATCTGGATAAATTTATGATTGTATATTTGGATGATATTTTGTTTTTTTCCGATGATTGGGAGTCTCATGTGAAGCAGGTCAGGATGGTATTTCAGATTCTTCGTGCTAATACTCTGTTTGTGAAGGGGTCTAAGTGCCTTTTTGGAGTTCAGAAGGTTTCTTTTCTGGGGTTCATTTTTTCTCCCTCGGCTATTGAAATGGACCCTGTTAAGGTCCAGGCTATTTATGATTGGACTCAACCTACATCTGTGAAGAGCCTTCAGAAATTTTTGGGCTTTGCTCATTTTTATCGCCGCTTCATTGCTAATTTTTCTACTGTGGTCTGACCGATTTGACCAAGAAAGGTGCAGATGTGGTGAATTGGTCCTCTGCGGCTGTGGAGGCCTTTCAGGAGCTTAAGTGTCATTTTACTTCTGCCCCTGTGTTGCGTCAGCCAGATGTTTCTCTCCCTTTTCAGGTTGAGGTTGACGCTTCTGAGATTGGGGCAGGTGTTGTGAATTTGGTTTTTGGGCTCCCCCGGTGGTCACTGGTGGTACTGGACTTGTGTGCTTCACTTTCTCTGTTCACCTGTTTCCATCAGGATATGGGAGTATCCTATTTAGCCTTGCTGCTCAGTTATTCTAGTGCCGGCCATCAATGTAACCAGAGCCTTTCTGTTGCATGTTCCTGCTTCTAGACTACTATCAGCTAAGTTGGACTCTTAGTCCTAAGTTTGTTTGCATTTTTGTTCCAGTTCACAGTTATGTTATGTTTCTGTAGCTGGAAGCTCTTGTGGGCCGAAATTACCACTCCGGTGTCATGAGTTGACACATGAGTCTTAAAGTAATTTCTGGATGGTATTTTAATAGGGTTTTCAGCTGACCGTGAAGTTCCCTATTGTATCTTCTTACTATCTAGTAAGCGGACCTCGCTTTGCTGAACCTACCTTCATACTGCGTATGTCTTTTCCTCTGAACTCACCGTCAATATATGTGGGGGGCTTCTGTCTCCTTTTTGGGGGAATTTCCCTAGAGGTAAGCCAGGTCTGTTTTTTCCTCTATTAGGGTTAGTTAGTTCTCCGGCTGGCGCTGGGCGTCTAGGGATAAAACGTAGGTACGTCACCCGGCCACTGTTAGTTGTGTGGTAGGTTTAGCTCACGGTCAGCTCGAGATTCCATCACCCAAGAGCTAGTCTGTTATTTAAGTTCTCTGACGTTCCCTTGCCATTGGGAACCATGACAGTATGGCCGGCCAAGGGTTAAAACCGTTGGCAGAAGAAAGGAGAGAAAAAGAAGTCTGCAGATTTTTTTTTTTTTTTTTTTTTCTATCAGCATGCTCTAAACGTACAAAAAAGGTTGATAAGTCTATTTCAATTGGCACTTTACAGTCTAAGTTTATTCTGTCTGTGACCTTGATTTGTTCATTATCGTCAATTACCGCGGATGCCTATGTCGACTCTGGCGCCGCTTTGAGTCTTATGGATTGGTCCTTTGCCAGGCGCTGTGGGTTTGATCTAGAGCCTCTGGAAGTTCCTATACCTCTGAAGGGTATTGACTCTACACCATTGGCTAGTAATAAACCACAATACTGGACACAAGTGACTATGCGTATGAATCCAGACCATCAGGAGACGATTCGCTTCCTTGTGTTGTACAATCTACATGATGTTTTGGTGCTCGGATTGCCATGGTTACAATCTCATAACCCAGTTCTTGACTGGAAAGCAATGTCTGTGTTAAGCTGGGGATGTCAGGGGGCTCATGGGGACGTACCTTTGGTTTCCATTTCGTCATCTATTCCCTCTGAGATTCCGGAATTTTTATCTGATTATCGTGATGCTTTTGAGGAGCCTAAGCTTGGTTCACTACCTCCTCACAGAGATTGCGATTGTACCATAGATCTGATTCCGGGCAGTAAATTTCCTAAGGGTCGTTTATTTAATCTATCTGTACCTGAACATGCTGCTATGCGAGAATATATTAAGGAGTCCCTGGAAAAGGGACATATTCGTCCTTCTTCATCTCCCTTAGGAGCCGGTTTTTTCTTTGTATCTAAAAAAGATGGCTCTTTGAGGCCGTGTATTGATTATCGACTCTTGAATAAAATTACAGTCAGATATCAGTATCCTCTGCCACTGCTGACTGATTTGTTTGCTCGAATAAAAGGGGCTAAGTGGTTCTCTAAGATTGATCTCCGTGGGGCATATAATTTGGTGCGAATTAAGCAGGGGGATGAGTGGAAAACCGCATTTAATACGCCCGAGGGCCATTTTGAGTATTTAGTAATGCCTTTTGGTCTTTCAAATGCCCCTTCAGTCTTTCAGTCCTTTATGCATGACATTTTCCGGGAATATTTGGATAAATTCATGATCGTGTATCTGGATGATGTTTTGATTTTTTCGGATGACTGGGATTCTCATGTCCAACAGGTCAGGAGGGTTTTTCAGGTTTTGCAGGCTAATTCCTTGTGTGTGAAGGGTTCTAAGTGTATTTTTGGGGTTCAAAAGATTTCTTTTTTGGGGTACATTTTTTCCCCCTCTTCCATTGAGATGGATCCTGTCAAGGTTCGGGCTATTTGTGATTGGACGCAACCTTCTTCGCTTAAGAGCCTTCAGAAATTTTTGGGCTTTGCTAATTTTTATCGTCGATTTATAACTGTTTTTTCTGATGTTGCTAAACCTTTGACTGATTTGACCAAAAAGGGTGCTGATGTTGCTGATTGGTCCCCTGCTGCTGTGGAGGCCTTTCGGGAGCTTAAGCGCCGCTTTTCTTCCGCCCCTGTGTTGCGTCAGCCTGATGTTACTCTTCCTTTTCAGGTTGAGGTCGATGCTTCCGAGATCGGAGCTGGGGCGGTCTTGTCGCAGAAAAGTTCCGATTGCTCCGTGATGAGACCTTGTGCGTTCTTTTCTCGAAAATTTTCGCCCGCCGAGCGAAATTATGATATTGGTAATCGGGAGCTTTTGGCTATGAAGTGGGCTTTTGAGGAGTGGCGTCATTGGCTTGAGGGGGCTAGACATCAGGTGGTGGTATTGACCGATCACAAGAATTTGATTTATCTTGAGTCTGCCAGGCGCCTGAATCCTAGACAGGCGCGCTGGTCGTTGTTTTTCTCTCGGTTTAATTTTGTGGTCTCATACTTACCAGGTTCTAAAAATGTGAAGGCGGATGCCCTTTCTAGGAGTTTTGAGCCTGATTTCCCTGGTGATTCTGAACCTACAGGTATCCTTAAGGATGGGGTGATATTATCTGCTGTTTCCCCAGAGCTGCGACGGGCTTTGCAGGAGTTTCAGGCGGATAGACCTGATCGTTGCCCGCCTGGTAGACTGTTTGTTCCTGATGATTGGACCAGTAGAGTCATCTCGGAGGTTCATTCTTCTGCGTTGGCAGGTCATCCCGGGATCTTTGGTACCAGGGATTTGGTGGCTAGGTCCTTCTGGTGGCCTTCTCTGTCTCGAGATGTATGAGTTTTTGTGCAGTCTTGTGATGTTTGTGCTCGGGCCAAACCTTGTTGTTCTCGGGCTAGCGGATTGTTGTTATCTTTGCCTATTCCAAAGAGGCCTTGGACTCACATCTCTATGGATTTTATTTCTGATCTCCCTGTTTCTCAGAAAATGTCAGTCATCTGGGTGGTGTGTGACCGTTTTTCAAAGATGGTTCATTTGGTGCCCTTGCCTAAGTTGCCGTCCTCTTCCGAGTTGGTTCCTCTGTTTTTTCAAAATGTGGTTCGCTTGCATGGTATTCCGGAGAATATCGTTTCTGACAGGGGGACCCAGTTCGTGTCTAGATTTCGGCGGGCGTTCTGTGCTAGGATGGGCATTGATTTGTCTTTTTCGTCTGCGTTCCATCCTCAGACTAATGGCCAGACTGAGCGAACTAATCAGACCTTGGAGACTTATTTGAGGTGTTTTGTGTCTGCGGATCAGGATGACTGGGTTGCCTTTTTGCCGTTGGCGGAGTTTGCCCTCAATAATCGGGCTAGTTCTGCCACTTTGGTTTCTCCTTTCTTTTGCAATTCGGGGTTTCATCCTCGCTTTTCTTCTGGTCAGGTGGAGTCTTCGGATTGTCCTGGAGTGGATACTGTGGTGGATAGGTTGCATCGGATTTGGGGACAGGTGGTGGACAATTTGGAGTTGTCCCAGGAGAAGACTCGGCATTTTGCTAACCGCCGTCGTCGTGTTGGTCCTCGTCTTCGTGTTGGGGACTTGGTGTGGTTGTCTTCTTGTTTTGTCCCTATGAGGGTTTCTTCTCCTAAGTTAAAGCCTCGGTTCATCGGCCTGTATAAGATTTTGGAGATTCTTAACCCTGTGTCCTTTCGATTGGACCTCCCGGCATCTTTTTCTATCCATAATGTCTTCCATCGGTCATTATTGCGCAGGTATGAGGTACCGGTTGTGCCTTCCGTTGAGCCTCCCGCTCCGGTGTTGGTTGAGTGTGAATTGGAGTACGTTGTGGAGAAGATCTTGGACTCCCGTGTTTCCAGATGGAAACTTCAGTATCTGGTCAAGTGGAAGGGCTACGGTCAGGAGGATAATTCTTGGGTGACAGCCTCTGATGTTCATGCCTCTGATTTTGTCCGTGCCTTTCATAGGGCTCATCCTGATCGCCCTGGTGGTTCTTGTGAGGGTTCGGTGCCCCCTCCTTGAGGGGGGGGTACTATTGTGAATTTGGTTTTTGGGCTCCCCCGGTGGTCACTGGTGGTACTGGACTTGTGTGCTTCACTTTCTCTGTTCACCTGTTTCCATCAGGATATGGGAGTATCCTATTTAGCCTTGCTGCTCAGTTATTCTAGTGCCGGCCATCAATGTAACCAGAGCCTTTCTGTTGCATGTTCCTGCTTCTAGACTACTATCAGCTAAGTTGGACTCTTAGTCCTAAGTTTGTTTGCATTTTTGTTCCAGTTCACAGTTATGTTATGTTTCTGTAGCTGGAAGCTCTTGTGGGCCGAAATTACCACTCCGGTGTCATGAGTTGACACATGAGTCTTAAAGTAATTTCTGGATGGTATTTTAATAGGGTTTTCAGCTGACCGTGAAGTTCCCTATTGTATCTTCTTACTATCTAGTAAGCGGACCTCGCTTTGCTGAACCTACCTTCATACTGCGTATGTCTTTTCCTCTGAACTCACCGTCAATATATGTGGGGGGCTTCTGTCTCCTTTTTGGGGGAATTTCCCTAGAGGTAAGCCAGGTCTGTTTTTTCCTCTATTAGGGTTAGTTAGTTCTCCGGCTGGCGCTGGGCGTCTAGGGATAAAACGTAGGTACGTCACCCGGCCACTGTTAGTTGTGTGGTAGGTTTAGCTCACGGTCAGCTCGAGATTCCATCACCCAAGAGCTAGTCTGTTATTTAAGTTCTCTGACGTTCCCTTGCCATTGGGAACCATGACAGGCAGGAGCTGTTCTGTCTCAGAGAAGTTCTGATGGCTCTGTGTTGAAGCCGTGTGCTTTCTTCTCTAGAAAGTTTTCGCCTGCTGAGCGTAAATATGATGTCGGCAATCGGGAGTTGTTGGCTATGAAGTGGGCATTCGAGGAGTGGCGACATTGGCTTGAGGGAGCCAAGCATCGTGTTGTGGTCTTGACCGATCATAAGAATTTGATTTACCTTGAGTCGGCCAAGCGGTTGAATCCTAGACAGGCTCGGTGGTCTTTATTTTTCTCCCGTTTTGATTTTGTGGTCTCGTATCTTCCGGGATCTAAGAATGTGAAGGCTGATGCCCTGTCTAGGAGTTTTTTGCCTGATTCTCCAGGAGTCCGTGAGCCGGCTGGTATTCTCAAGGAGGGGGTGATTCTTTCTGCTATCTCCCCTGATTTGCGGCGGGTGCTTCAGGAGTTTCAGGCTGATAGACCCGACCGCTGTCCTGTGGGGAAATTGTTTGTTCCTGATAGATGGACTAGTAAGGTGATTTCTGAGATTCATTGTTCGGTGTTGGCTGGTCATCCTGGGATGTTTGGTACCAGAGATTTGGTTGCCAGGTCCTTTTGGTGGCCTTCTTTGTCACGGGATGTGCGTTCCTTCGTGCAGTCCTGTGGGATCTGTGCTCGGGCTAAGCCCTGCTGTTCTCGTGCTAGTGGGTTGCTTTTGCCTTTGCCTATCCCTGAGAGGCCCTGGACGCATATTTCCATGGATTTTATTTCTGATCTTCCTGTTTCTCAGAAGATGTCTGTCATCTGGGTGGTTTGTGACCGGTTTTCTAAAATGGTCCATTTGGTACCTTTGCCTAAGTTGCCTTCCTCCTCTGATTTGGTTCCTTTGTTTTTCCAGCATGTGGTTCGTTTGCATGGTATTCCGGAGAATATTGTGTCTGACAGAGGTACCCAGTTTGTTTCTAGGTTTTGGTGGTCCTTTTGTGTTAGAATGGGCATTAATTTGTCTTTTTCTTCGGCGTTTCACCCTCAGACAAATGGACAGACGGAGCGAACCAATCAGACCTTGGAAACCTATTTGAGATGCTTTGTGTCTGCTGATCAGGATGATTGGGTTACCTTTTTGCCGTTGGCCGAGTTTGCCCTTAATAATCGGGCTAGTTCGGCTACTTTGGTTTCGCCTTTTTTTGTAACTTCGGTTTTCATCCTCGCTTTTCTTCAGGACAGGTTGAGCCTTCGGACTGTCCTGGGGTAGATTCTGTGGTGGACAGGTTGCAGCAGATTTGGACTCATGTGGTGGACAATTTAACATTGTCTCAGGAAAAGGCTCAACGTTTTGCTAACCTCCGTCGGTGCGTTGGTCCCCGGCTCCGGGTTGGGGATTTGGTCTGGTTGTCTTCTCGTCATGTTCCTATGAAGGTCTCTTCCCCTAAGTTCAAAACTCGTTTTATTGGTCCTTATAGGATTTCGGAAATTATCAATCCGGTGTCTTTTCGTTTGGCCCTTCCAGCTTCCTTTTCCATTCATAATGTGTTCCATAGATCTTTGTTGCGGAGATATGTGGTGCCCATGGTTCCCTCCGTTGACCCTCCTGCTCCGGTGTTGGTTGAGGGGGAGCTGGAATATGTGGTGGAGAAGATTTTTTTTGATTCTCGTCTTTCAAGGCGGAAACTTCAGTATCTGGTCAAGTGGAAGGGTTATGGCCAGGAGGATAACTCTTGGGTTTTTGCCTCCGATGTCCATGCTGCCGATTTGGTACGTGCTTTTCATTTGGCTCGTCCCGATCGGCCTGGGGGCTCTGGTGAGGGTTCGGTGACCCCTCCTCAAGGGGGGGTACTGTTGTGAATTCCGTTCTTGGGCTCCATCCTGTGGTTACGAATGGTATTTTTGGGAGTTCTGCTCTTGGGCTCCCTCTGGTGGTTTCGAGTGAAACTTAGCAGCTGCTTTCACTAATCGGTTCCCTGGCCTTGTTATTTAACTGGGCTTTTGGCTGTAGTTGATGCCAGCTGTCAATGTTTTTCCTGTGGATTCAGTTCTTTCCTGGAAGTTCTCTGTTGGCCAGTCCATTTCAGCTTAAGATAAGTTCTGCTAGTTTTGAGTGTTTCCTGTTGTGAATTCTGTTCTCGAGCTCCCTCCTGTGGTTATGAATGGTACTTCGGTGAGTTCTGTTCATGGACTCCCTCTGGTGGTTGTGAGTGGAGCTGCTGGTTCTGAGATTCCTTCTCCAGCTGATCTCGTTCAGGTCTTGGCTGGCTACTCTATTTAACTCCACTCAGATCGTTACTTGATGCCAGCTGTCAATGTCCTAGTACTGGTTCAGTTCACTTGGATCTTTCAGATGACCTGTCTACTTCAGCAAATGCTAAGTCCCTGCTAGCTTATTTGTTACCACTGTGTTTTTTTCCAGCTTGCTTTAATGAATTTATCTTGTTAGCTGGAAGCTCTGGGATGCAGAGTGGCACCACCGCGCCGTGAGTCGGTGCGGTGGTTTCTTTTGCACACTCTGTGTGGTTTTTTGTTAGTTTTTTATGCTGACCGCAAAGATACCTTTTCTATCCTCAGTCTATTTAGTTAAGTCTGGCCTCCTATGCTGAAACCTATTTCATTCCTGTGTTTGTGACTTCCATCTTAACTCACAGTCAATATATGTGGGGGCTGCCTATTTCTTTGGGGAATTTCTCTGAGGCAAGCTAGGCTGTATTTTCTATCTTTAGGGGTAGTTAGCTCTTAGGCTGTGAAGAGGCGTCTAGGCAGAGTCAGGAACGCTCCACGGCTATTTCTAGTTGTTGTGATAGGATTAGGAATTGCGGTCAGCAGAGCTCCCACTTCCCAGAGCTCGTCCTGTGTCGCTAGTTTGCTCATCTGGTCATTTCTAGTGTTCCTAACCACCAGCCCAACATAACAGTACAGATGGCCCGCAAAGTGTTAATGCGTCTCAATAGAGGGATAAGAGAAGTTCTGAGACCATTTTTTTTTCTCTGCAGTGTGTTTTGTATTTCTTTTCCCCTTAACCTCTGGGTGGTTCAGGACACAGGTGTAGTTATGGACATTCAAGGTCTGTCCTCTTGTGTGGATCAACTCACTGCAAGGGTACAAAGCATTCAAGATTATGTAGTTCAGAACCCGATGTTAGAACCCAGAATTCCAATTCCTGATTTGTTTTCTGGGGATAGATCTAAGTTCCTGAATTTCAAAAATAATTGTAGACTGTTTTTTGCTTTGAAACCCCGCTCCTCTGGTGACCCCATTCAGCAAGTAAAAATCATTATTTCTCTGCTACATGGCGACCCTCAAGACTGGGCATTTTCCCTTGCACCAGAAGATCCTGCATTGCGTAATGTAGATGCGTTTTTTCTGGCGCTTAGATTGCTTTATTATGAACCAGATTCAGTGGATCAGGCAGAGAAAGTTTTGCTGGCTTTGTGTCAGCGTCAGGATGAAGCGGAGGTATATTGTCAGAAGTTCAGAAAGTGGTCTGTGCTTACTCAGTGGAATGAGTGTGCCCTGGCGGCAATTTTCAGAAAGGGTCTTTCTGAAGCCCTTAAGGATGTTATGGTGGGATTCCCCACGCCTGCTGGTCTGAATGAGTCTATGTCCTTGGCCATTCAGATCGATCGACGCTTACGTGAGCGCAAAGATGTGCACCATTTGGCGGTGTTTCCTGAGCAGAAGCCTGAGCCTATGCAATGTGATAGGACCTTGACCAGAGCTGAACGGCAAGAATACAGACGTCAGAATGGGCTGTGTTTTTACTGTGGTGATTCCACTCATGCTATCTCTGATTGTCCTAAGCGCTCTAAACGGTTCACTAGGTCGGCCACCATTGGTACGGTACAGCCAAAATTTCTTTTGTCCGTTACTCTGATTTGCTCTTTGTCGTCCTATTCTGTTATGGCATTTGTGGATTCAGGCGCTGCCCTGAATTTGATGGACTTGGAGTTTGCCAGGCGCTGTGGTTTTTTCTTGGAGCCCTTGCAGTATCCTATTCCATTGAGAGGAATTGATGCTACACCTTTGGCCAAGAATAAGCCTCAGTACTGGACGCAATTGACCATGTGCATGGCTCCTGCACATCAGGAGGATATTCGCTTTTTGGTGTTGCATAATCTGCATGATGTGGTCGTTTTGGGTTTGCCATGGCTACAGGTCCATAATCCTGTATTGGACTGGAAATCAATGTCTGTATCCAGTTAGGGTTGTCAAGGGGTACATGGGGATGTCCCATTGTTGTCTATTTTGTCCTCCCATCCTTCTGAAGTCCCTGAGTTCTTGTCAGATTACCAGGATGTATTTGATGAGCCCAAATCCAGTGCCCTACCTCCTCATAGGGATTGCGATTGTGCTATTAATTTGATTCCTGGTAGTAAGTTTCCGAAGGGCCGACTGTTCAATTTATCTGTGCCAGAACACGCTGCAATGCGGAGTTATATAAAGGAGTCCTTGGAGAAAGGGCATATTCGCCCGTCGTCGTCACCATTGGGAGCAGGGTTCTTTTTTGTGGCCAAGAAGGATGGTTCTCTGAGACCTTGTATAGATTACCGCCTTCTTAATAAAATCACCGTCAAATTTCAGTACCCTTTGCCGCTACTGTCTGATTTGTTTGCTTGGATTAAGGGAGCTAGCTGGTTCACCAAGATAGATCTTCGAGGGGCGTATAATCTTGTGCGTATTAAATGGGGCAACGAATGGAAGACAGCATTTAATACGCCCGAGGGCCATTTTGAGTACTTGGTGATGCCATTCGGGCTTTCTAATGCTCCATCTGTGTTTCAGTCCTTTATGCATGACATCTTCCGAAAGTACCTGGATAGATTCATGATTGTATATTTGGATGATATTTTGGTCTTTTCGGACGATTGGGAGTCTCATGTGAAGCAGGTCAGAATGGTGTTCCAGGTCCTTCGTGCTCATTCCTTGTTTGTGAAGGGGTCTAAATGTCTCTTTGGAGTTCAGAAGGTTTCGTTTTTGGGCTTCATTTTTTCCCCTTCTACTATCGAGATGGACCCTGTTAAAGTTCAGGCCATTTATGATTGGACTCAGCCTACTTCTGTGAAGAGCCTTCAGAAATTTCTGGGCTTTGCTAATTTTTACCGTCGCTTCATCGCTAATTTTTCTAGTGTTGTTAAACCATTGACTGATTTAACCAAGAAAGGTGCTGATGTGGTCAATTGGTCCTCTGCGGCCGTTGAGGCTTTTCAGGAGCTGAAGCGTCGTTTTTCTTCTGCCCCTGTGTTGTGTCAGCCAGATGTTTCGCTCCCGTTTCAGGTCGAGGTGGATGCTTCTGAGATTGGAGCAGGGGCTGTTTTGTCTCAAAGAGGTTCTGATGGCTCTGTAATGAAACCATGTGCTTTCTTTTCTAGAAAGTTTTCGCCTGCTGAGCGCAATTATGATGTGGGTAATCGAGAGTTGTTGGCTATGAAGTGGGCGTTTGAGGAGTGGCGACATTGGCTTGAAGGAGCCAAACATCGCGTGGTGGTCTTGACGGATCACAAGAATCTGACTTATCTCGAGTCTGCCAAGCGTTTGAATCCTAGACAGGCTCGATGGTTGCTGTTTTTCTCCCGCTTCAATTTTGTGGTTTCGTACCTTCCGGGTTCTAAGAATGTGAAGGCTGATGCCCTTTCTAGGAGTTTTGTGCCTGATTCTCCGGGAGTTCCTGAGCCGGCTGGTATTCTCAAAGAGGGGGTAATTTTGTCTGCCATCTCCCCTGATTTGCAGCGGGTGCTGCAGGAGTTTCAGGCTGATAGACCTGACCATTGCCCAGCGGAGAAGCTGTTTGTCCCTGATAGATGGACTAGTAGAGTTATCTCTGAGGTTCATTGTTCGGTGTTGGCTGGTCATCCTGGAATCTTTGGTACCAGAGATTTGGTGGCTAGTTCCTTTTGGTGGCCTTCCTTGTCACGAGATGTGTGTTCTTTTGTGCAGTCCTGTGGGACTTGTGCTCGGGCTAAGCCCTGCTGTTCTCGTGCCAGTGGGTTGCTTTTGCCCTTGCCGGTCCCGAAAAGGCCCTGGACGCATATTTCCATGGATTTTATTTCAGATCTCCCTGTCTCTCAGAGGATGTCAGTTATCTGGGTGGTTTGTGATCGCTTCTCTAAGGTGGTCCATTTGGTACCTTTGCCTAAATTGCCTTCCTCCTCTGATTTGGTTCCATTGTTTTTCCAGCATGTGGTTCGTTTACATGGCATTCCGGAGAACATCGTGTCGGACAGAGGTTCCCAGTTTGTTTCAAGATTTTGGCGGTCCTTTTGTGCTAAGATGGGCATTGATTTGTCTTTTTCTTCAGCTTTCCATCCTCAGACAAATGACCAAACCGAACGAACCAATCAGACTTTGGAAACATATCTGAGATGCTTTGTTTCTGCTGATCAGGATGATTGGGTGTCCTTCTTGCCTTTGGCTGAGTTCGCCCTTAATAATCCGGCCAGCTCAGCTACTTTGGTTTCGCCTTTTTTCTGTAATTCTGGTTTCCACCCTCGTTTTTCTTCAGGGCAGGTTGAGCCTTCGGACTGTCCTGGTGTGTATTCTGTGGTGGACAGGTTGCAGCAAATTTGGACTCACGTAGTGGACAATTTGATATTGTCCCAGGAGAAGGCTCAACGTTTCGCTAACCGCCGTTGCTGTGTTGGTCCCCGACTTCGTGTTGGGGATTTGGTTGTCGTCTCGTTTTGTTCCTATGAAGGTTTCGTCTCCTAAGTTTAAGCCTCGTTTCATTGGTCCTTATAAGATTTCTGAAATTATTAATCCTGTGTCATTTCGTTTGGACCTTCCAGCTTCTTTCGCCATCCATAATGTGTTCCATAGGTCGTTGTTGCGGAGATATGGTTCCCTCCGTTGATCCTCCTGCCCCGGTGTTGGTTGAGGAGGAGTTGGAGTATGTGGTGGAGAAGATTTTGGATTCTCGTATTTCGAGACGGAAACTTCAGTATCTAGTCAAGTGGAAAGGTTATGGTCAGGAGGATAATTCCTGGGTGGTTGCCTCTGATGTTCATGCTGCCGATCTTGTTCGTGCCTTTCATTTGGCTCGCCCGGAGTGGCCTGGGGGCTCTGGTGAGGGTTCGGTGACCCCTCCTCAAGGGGGGTGTACTGTTGTGAATTCTGTTCTCGAGCTCCCTCCTGTGGTTATGAACGGTACTTCGGCGAGTTCTGTTCATGGACTCCCTCTGGTGGTTGTGAGTGGAGCTGTTGATTCTGAGATTCCTTCTCCAGCTGATCTCGTTCAGGTCTTGGCTGGCTGCTCTATTTAACTCCACTCAGATCGTTACTTGATGCCAGCTGTCAATGTCCTAGTACTGGTTCAGTTCACTTGGATCTTTCAGATGACCTGTCTACTTCAGCAAATGACTGAAAAACCAAACTACTATAACTCGGGATCCCAGAAAAGAGTATAAACCAAAAGAAAAAACAAAACAAAGATCCCTAAAATATAACCTTTATTAATTACGGTTAAAAAGACCATATTGATTCAAAATACATATAAAACAGTATTAAATGTACCTAATGAGACCCTACGTCAACCTACAATGAGTCCTGCCTGGCAGTGGAGGTTGGCACCCTACTGTACCACGGTTGGCGCCCCCACTCCTCGATGGCTCACCCTACAGTACCCTAAAAGGTGCCTACAATCAGGAAAAAAATAAATAACTGGTGAGCCCTATTACAAATTACTATAATGCCAACTGCCTGACAGTGGAGGTAGACACCCTAATTTACTGCGGTATTTGCCCCCACTCAGCGACGGCTGACCCTAGGGTCCCTCCTATTCCCTATAATAGGAGAAAGACAAAAGATATTGTCCCACATACACCTCCGATACCCGTGAAAGAAAAAAGAAAATGAACAAAATGCAAAAAACAACCAAAAAAAAAATTATTATAAAAAACAAAAAATGAATAGTCACAAATGTACTTATTCAATATGCCAAAGGGGGCAAATACTAAGCACAATGTCCAGAGAACAATGCCCCTCTGAAGATAAAGTAGGGTCAGATAATTAAAGCCACATACGGGTACACAGAGTGCTAAATGTTTTGTCCAAAAAAGGATAAAAAAGATGCAAGCACCAATGTGCATCAAATAATCAATTTAGTCAACCATAGGACATAATTATACACACTCCTCTATTTTGTTGAATAAAGTATAAACTTGTCTTGTTGTTTAATATACCAATGTTAGATGTAGGAGGCAAAAAAAGGACTATCAATATGTGTCCTCAAGATTGGATATGATGTAATAATCCACGGTCTCTTAACCATGACAAGATATACAAAAAATATATATGAACTTTTAGGTAGCAGGAACGGAACCCAAGAATACTAATCAATATCAGTATAGGAAGAATACCTCAATATAGATATAATGAGGACCAGAGGACTCAATCATCCTATTACTGCAGATAGATCAAAGAAAAAAAATATATATATATTATAAGACCACCCATGTACTCATCTATTTGTTGAGATCTCCCATGGTATGGACCCGGCTGCTACCAAAAATCAAAGCGATTCCATGCAGGTGAATCTACACAGCATATATCATATTGTCCCCAAACAATGCCCGACGCATTTCCCCCCCATATAAGATATGACGGGGGTTCATCAGGGGTTAGGCAGCCACACAAAAGATAAAGGAGTATTCTTGGGTTCCGTTCCTGCTACCTAAAAGTTCAATATTCATTTTTTGTTTTTTATAATAATTTTTTTTTTTGGTTGTTTTTTGCATTTTGTTCATTTTCTTTTTTCTTTCACGGGCATCGGAGGTGTATGTGGGACAATATCTTTTGTCTTTCTCCTATTATAGGGAATAGGAGGGACCCTAGGGTCAGCCGTCGCTGAGTGGGGGCACCTACCGCAGTAAATTAGGGTGTTTACCTCCACTATCAGGCAGTTACATAGTTACATAGTTACATAGTTATTAAGGTTGAAGGAAGACTGTAAGTCCATCTAGTTCAACCCATAGCCTAACCTAACATGCCCTAACATGTTGATCCAGGGGAAGGCAAAAAAAACCCATGTGGCAAAGAGTAACTCCACCATGGGGAAAAAAATTCCTTCCCGACTCCACATACGGCAATCAGACTAGTTCCATGGATCAACGCCTTATCAAGGAATCTAGTGTATATACCCTGTTGGCATTATAGTAATTTGTAATAGGGCTCACCAGTTATTTTCCTGATTGTAGGCACCTTTAAGGGTACTGTAGGGTGAGCCATCGAGGAGTGGGGGCGCCAACCGTGGTACAGTAGGGTGCCAACCTCCACTGCCAGGCAAGACTCATTGTAGGTTGACGTAGGGTCTCATTAGGTACATTTAATACTGTTTTATATGTATTTTGAATAGTGTTGAGCATTCCGATGCTGCAAGTATCGGGTATCGGCCGATACTTGCTGTATCGGAATTCCGATACCGGGATTCCGATACTCTTGTGGTATCGGGTATCGGGTATCGGAACAACATTAATGTTAAAATGTGTAAAATAGAGAATTAAAATAAAAAATATCGCTATACTCACCTGTCCGACGCAGCCGGGACCTCAGCGCAGGAACCGGCAGCGTTGTTTGTTTAAAATTCCCGCTTTTACATGGTTACGCGAAGTCCCGGCTTGTGATTGGTCAGGGCGGCCATGTTGCCGGGCCGCGGACCAATCACAGCAAGCCGTGACGAAAATACGTCACGGCTTGCTGTGATTGGTCCGCGTCCCGGCAACATGGCCGCCATTAACCAATCACAAGCCGTGACGTCACGGGAGGCTGGAAACGCGCTCATTTTAAAAAGGGCGCGTGTCCAGCCTCCCGTGACGTCACGGCTTGTGATTGGTTGCGTCGCGGTCAACCAATCACAAGCCGGGAGGCTGGACACGCGCCCATTTCAAAATGAGCGCGTCCAGCCTCCCGGCTTGTGATTGGTTGATCGCGGCGCAACCAATCACAAGCCGTGACGTCACGGGAGGCTGGACACGCGCCCATTTCAAAATGAGCGCGTCCAGCCTCCCGGCTTGTGATTGGTTGATCGCGGCGCAACCAATCACAAGCCGTGACGTCACGGGAGGCTGGACACGCGCCCATTTTAAAATGAGCGCGTGTCCAGCCTCCCGTGACGTCCCGGCTTGTGATTGGTCAGGGCGGCCATATTGCCGGGACGCGGACCAATCACAGCAAGCCGTGACGTAATTTCGTCACGGCTTGCTGTGATTGGTCCGCGTCCCGGCAACATGGCCGACCTGACCAATCACAAGCCGGGAATTCACGTAACCAAGTAATAGCGCGATTTTTAAACAAACAACGCTGCCGGTTCCCTCGCTGAAGTCCCGGCTGCGTCGGACAGGTGAGTATAGCGATATTTTTTATTTTAATTCTTTCTTTTACACATTTATATGGTTCCCAGGGCCTGAAGGAGAGTTTCCTCTCCTTCAGACCCTGGGAACCATCAGGGATACCGTCCGATACTTGAGTCCCATTGACTTGTATTGGTATCGGGTATCGGTATCGGATTGGATTCCGATACTGTGACGGTATCGGCCGATACTTTCCGATACCGATACTTTCAAGTATCGGACGGTATCGCTCAACACTAATTTTGAATCAATATAGTCTTTATAACCGTAATTAATAAAGGTTAGATTTTAGGGATCTTTGTTTTGTTTTTTCTTTTGGTTTATACTTCAGCAAATGCTAAGTCCCTGCTAGCTTATTTGTTACCACTGTGTTTTTGTCCAGCTTGCTTTAATGAATTTATCTTGTTAGCTGGAAGCTCTGGGATGCAGAGTGGCACCACCGCTCCGTGAGTCGGTGCGGTGGTTTCTTTTGCACACTCTGCGTGGTTTTTTGTTAGTTTTTTATGCTGACCGCAAAGATACCTTTTCTATCCTCAGTCTATTTAGTTAAGTCTGGCCTCCTATGCTGAAACCTATTTCATTCCTGTGTTTGTGACTTCCATCTTAACTCACAGTCAATATATGTGGGGGCTGCCTATTTCTTTGGGGAATTTCTCTGAGGCAAGCTAGGCTGTATTTTCTATCTTTATCGGTAGTTAGCTCTTAGGCTGTGAAGAGGCGTCTAGGCAGAGTCAGGAACGCTCCACGGCTATTTCTAGTTGTTGTGATAGGATTAGGAATTGCGGTCAGCAGAGCTCCCACTTCCCAGAGCTCGTCCTGTGTCGCTAGTTTGCTCATCTGGTCATTTCTAGTGTTCCTAACCACCAGCCCAACATAACAGTTTCCCTGCTTATGACCTTCTGTTCAGTTTAAGTTATGTCTCTTTTGTCCAGCTGGTCATTATGAAATATTCTGGCTAGCTGGAAGCTCTGGGGTCGCAGATTTGCCCCTCCACACCGTGAGTCGGTGTGGAGGTTATTTTTGTAAACTCTGCGTGGACATTTAGTTTTTATACTGACTGCACAGTAGCCTTTTCTATCTCTGTCTATTTAGATAGTATTGGCCTCCTTTGCTAAAATCTAGTTTCATTTCCGAGTTTGTCATTTCCCTCTCCACTCACCGTCAATAGATTCTCAGTTAAAGTCCCAATACCAGAGATGATAGGCCTCCCAGGATTACCTTCTTTATGTATTTTAGGCAACATGTAGAAGGTACCTGTTTGGGGATTGTCTGGTATTAGTTCCAGCAGTGAGGATGAAGTGGAATCAAATCCATTGATGATATGTGTTAGTTCCTCTGTGCATTTTTTGGTCGGATCTCCCTGAAGTGGAGTGTAGTATTCTAAACCCAAGAGTTGTCTGTTTGCTTCCTGGATGTAATCTGTCGTGTTCATGATGACTACAGCTCCTCCTTTGTCAGCTGGTTTGATGATGATATTGTTAATGTCTATTAAGGATTGTATGGCTTTTCTTTCCTCCATAGTGATATTTTGTGGCACTTTATGGTGTCTGTCCAAAATGTCAGATTTAACTTTTTTACGGAAACAGTCAATGTAGTGATCCAGAGTTTGGTTGTGCCCAGGTTGGGGGGTCCAGTTTGTCCTCATTTTCTTTTTTGCTGTGTCGGTCACATTGTCTTGTGATGTGATATCTGCATGGTTATGAAAGAATTCTTTGAATCGCAATCTGCGGAAGAATTCCTCAATATCACTACAAAACTGAGCCCTATCAAGCTGTTTTGTAGGACAGAATGTTAGTCCCTTTGATAGAACATGCATTTCTCCTGTGCTTGGCTCATATTGTGAGAGGCTTACAACAGAGGACGATGTATTAAAATGATTCTGTAAATTGGGCTTACCTTCAGCTACATTGAGACCTGCTTTCTTCCTGAGTCTGTCCAGTTTCTATTTCTTATTGATAATGAGGTGATGTTGTAAACTGTTGTAGAAATCCTGCAATGTCTCTTTGATTAGACAAGAACCCAGTCCTTGTAGTCGGTCCTGTAGGTAATTTATCTCTTTATGGATAGTCCTCTTCTTGTGGTAGAAATATCCAATTAGATGATTCCGCAGTCTCTCAGAAAAATGTGTATTGTAGGTATATTTTGTTGGATTCCTTATCATGAGGCCTTTAGGGATTAGGTTTTCCTTCTTGCATCTGGATAGAAAGAAAATGTCGCTGTTCATTTGTGCCAGTTTCTTCAGGAGGTTTTTCACAGATGGATTTGAAAGGTAATTTTAAGGACCACAGGGAAAGAAAAATTTGGGAATACAAACTAATGAATATGTTTAATTCGTTGACACTAGGACTCAATTTAACACCTGGATTTATGAGTCACTACATGGATACAATTCACACCTCCACCAGACGGACTCCAGATAACTAAGGGTACTGTCTCACAGTGCAATTTTGATCGCTACGACGGCACGATTCGTGACGTCACAGCGTCGTATGATTATCGCTCCAGCGTCGTAGACTGCGGTCAGACTGTGCAATCACGGCGCTGGAGCGATGCCGAAGTCCCCGGGTAACCAGGGTAAACATCGGGTTACTAAGCGCAGGGCCGCGCTTAGTAACCCGATGTTTACCCTGGTTACCAGCGTAAACGTAAAAAAAACAAACAGTACATACTCACATTCCGGTGTCTGTCCCCCGGCGTTCTGCTTCTCTCCACTGTGTAAGCACCATAGCCGGAAAGCACAGCGGTGATGTCACCGCGTCAACGCTGTGCTCGCTTTCCGGCTGGCCGGCGCTCACAGTGCAGAGAAGCTGAGACGCCGGAGGACAGACACCGGAATGTGAGTATGTACTGTTTGTTTTTTTTATGTTTACGCTGGTAACCAGGGTAAACATCGGGTTACTAAGCGCGGCCCTGCGCTTAGTTACCCGATGTTTACCCTGGTTACAAGCGAACACATCGCTGGATCGCTGTCACACACAACGATCCAGCGATGTCAGCGGGTGATCAAGCGACGAAAGAAAGTTCCATACGATCTGCTACGACGTACGATTCTCAGCAGGGTCCCTGATCGCTGCTGCGTGTCAGACACTGCGATATCGTAACGATATCGCTAGAACGTCACGAATCATACCGTCGTAGCGATGAAAATGGCACTGTGTGATGGTACCCTAAGAACATTTTTCCCACTGCCTCTCCATTTGTAAGAAAATGACTAATTTGATTACCTTTGCTTATCTATGGACTCATCACACTTCCCACCCCCTAACAAATGTCCTCCTGTAGTATTCTTTAAATGTTGTGCTTTTTTCTTATTAATCTATTTGTAATCTTGCCTGAAGAAGGAGCCTCTGTGCTCTGAAAGCTTGCAAACATATTATTTTCTGGTTAGCCAATAAAGGTATCACTCCTAAAATACTTCTGTCATCATTGGGCAGAAAAGTATTCACATCGATTTTTCTGGCTAACACGGTACCACAATACAATTTGTTATTGTACATCATCGTGACATATTGTACTTTATAATAGTGGTAAAATGTATTCGATATGACTTGTGTTTATTTGTGAAAAGACTGAAATTTGGCGACAATTTTGCAATTTTCATACTTTTAATTTTTATGCCCTTAAATCAGAGAGTCATATCTCACAAAATAGTTAATAACATTTCCTACATGTCTACTTTACATCAGCACAATTTTGTAAACATAATTTTTTTGGTTAGAAAGTTATAAGGGTTAAATTTGACCAGAGATTTCTCATTTTTGCAAAAAATTTGCAAAACCATTTTTTTCAGGGACCACCTCACACTTGAAGTGACTTTGAGGAGCCTATATGACAGAAAATACCCAAAACTGACACCATTCTAAAAACTGCACCCCTCAAGGTGTGCCAAACCACATTCAGGACGTTTATTAACCCTTCAGGTGCGTCACAGTAATTTTTGGAATGTGGAAGGAAAAAATAAACATTTTCTTTTCTTTCACAAAAAAATTCCTTTAGACCTAATTTTTTTTACTCTCGCAAGTGTAACAGGACAAAATGGACCATACATTGTGCAATTTATCCTGAGCATGCCGATACCCCATATGTGGAGGAAATCTACTGTTTGGGCACATGGCAGGGAAGGCGCGTCATTTCCCTTTTTTAATGTAATACTGTATATGCTGGAATAATTAGCAGTTGCCATGTTGCGCTTGGAGAGCCCCTGATGTACCTAAGCAGTGGAAACCCCAACAAGTGACACTATTTTGGAAACTAGACCCCTTAGTGAACTTACCTAGATGTGTATTGAGCACCTTGAATCCACAGGTGCTTTATAGAAGTTTATAGAATAGAGCCGTGGAAATAAAAAAATCACATATTTCCCAAATAAATCTTTTTTAGCTCCATATTGTCATGATCCAGACTGGGTTTTGAGTCCTGTCATCCCCTTTTTCTGGTCTGATCATGCCAGGGGTTAACTTTCTTAGCCTCAGTCTGGTCTTGGGTTTGCTATTTATCCCCGCTGTGTCCTGCATACCATGTCAGTTATAGTTCTGCATTCAGCATGTGTATCGGACTCTGGTATATCCTGATTTGTCTTGCTTCATTTGTTGCCTGAACCCATGTCTCTGTTTTCCCCTGTTCCCGTCTTGATTCAGTGTTTCCCTTTAGTGTGCAGACTCCCTGGTTTTGACTTGGCTTGTATCCTTACCTGTTTCTGTCTTTTGTCTTATCTGCTCCTGACCATTACTGACCCCCTGGCTTGTCTCTGACCATGAGTTTGCTTATTCCTTTGGTACTGCGCTACAGTCTAGGATTTGACCCAGCTTGTTTGACTATTCTGCTGCCACCTGTGGTAGCCTCACTGCTGTACCGCAGGTCAGCTATGTTTAGGTGCAGACCTGCTTCCTCTTTACTGCCATCTAGTGAAGCCTGCACCTACCTGCATTGCAGCAGGACACATATTTTGCATTTTCTTAAGGATGACAAGAGAAATTGCTCCATACAATTTGTTGTGCAATTTCTTCTGAGTATGCCATACTGTATGTGGGGGAATACTACTTTTTGGGTGCACGGCAGGGTTCGGAAGGGAAGGAGTGCAATTTGACTTTTTGAATGCAAAATTTGAAGGAATTAGCTGATGCCATGTTGCGTTTGAAAAGCCCCTGATGTGCCTAAACAGTGGAAACTTGCCACAAGTGACACCATTTTCGAAACTAGACCAGTTATGGAACCTTATGTAGATGAGTATTGAGCAACTTGAACCCCCAAGTGCTTTACAGAAGTTTATAACGTTAAGCCGTGAAAATAAAAAAAAATCACATTTTTCCCACAAAAATCTTTTCTAGCTACAAATTTTGTTTTTTCACAAGGGCAAAAGGAGAAAATGGACCCTAACGTTTGTTGTGCAATTTCTCCTCAGTTCACTGATACCCCATATGTGGTCGAAAACTACTTTTGAGGCACACTGCAAAGCTCAGTAGGAAAGTAGCACCATATTACAGTGCAGATTTTGCTGAACTTGTTTGATGATGCCATGCGCAAACAAAGAAAGTAGCGTGTAAAGGCAAGGATCACCTTTGAATATACAAGATTTAACAGAATTATTTTTATTCAAAATCAAAGCAAAACAAGACGTGATTTAAAAACAATTAAAAAACCCAAAGGTTTATAGATGAACAATAACATGGAAGGTCATATAAGTACCCTCCAGACTCCTCCAGTATGTGCAGTGGGAGTGTGTTGAGGTCAAGCACACTATACAGAAAAAAAAACATATAAACAGTGCAAAATATGCAAAGCTCAAAAAACCTCCAAAAGAGTGAAAGAAGGAGAAGAAAGAGCAAATAAATAAGGGTGTATAAGACCTGTTGGAATCTAAGAAGAAGGGTCACCCGGTCACATCATAGAGGAGGGGGAAGAGCCCCACATGCATATTTCTTTAGTGTGTGGTCAGTGATCCCATTTACTTATGTTTATAGTAGTGATTCTAAATAGCAAGAGCACAAGAAGAGGATTCGGAGATCCTCCAAAAATTAGAAAAAACAGCAAAACAATGCAGAGATGCTTACCTGCCTAGGCCTCCAAACAAATGCACTATCAGGATGCAGTGGACCCATGTGGTTAAGATGGAGACAACACAGGTGCAGCATAACCGATGAGGCAGCCACTCACCAACTACCAAACTAATGGAGGGGGTGGCTGCCACCCATGTCTCGCTATTTGACTAATTAGTACTGTACAGCCATATATAGGGTATTTCTACATTCAGCCGAAATTATGGAACACATTTTGGTGCCATTTTTACCTATTTCCCAGTGTGAAAATATAAAATCTGCAGCTAAAACAAAATTTTGGTGGCATTTTAATGCAATATCGCGGCGACCAAAAAAACGTAACTCTGGCATTTTGATTTTTTTCTTGCTACACCATTTAGCGATCATGTTTATTCTTTTTTTAATGATAGATCGGGCGATTTTGAATGCAGCAGTACCAAATATGTGAAGGTTTGATTTTTCTTTTATTGTTTTATTTTGACTTGGGCGAAAGGGGGGTGATTTCAACTTATTTTTTTTATTTTTTAAATATTTTTAAACACTTTTTTAAAACATTTTTTTCATGCTTCAATAGCCTCCATAGGAGGCTAGAAGCTGCCATAGCACGATCACCTCTGCTACATAGAGGTGATGCTCAGATCACCTCTAAGCAGCAGAATTACTGGTGTCAGGACTCTGAACATTTTTATTACCTTTTGTGCATTACTGCCCTTTTCCAAGATGGCATCTTTGGTCTCATGTGGACTGTGTCTTCCTGCTATAAAACTCCACCCAAGCCTTCAGTCTGTGCAAGAGTATTCTGCCTTGCATCCAGCTCCTGACTCTGGTGACTCCCTGGCTATATACCTGCTCCTGTGAACCTGTGTGGTTATCCTGCTACGCTGCTCTGAGTTTCTGCTGCATACACCAGTTTCCAGTAATCCTCCTTCATCTGCTGCTCGTGTTTACTTCCATCTGCATTTGCTGGACATGTAAGCTGTTGCTGCTCTGCTTAAACCTGAGATTATCACCCAGGCCTTCCTGTTTGAGATAAGACATTGCTTGAACTGCCTTATAAGCATATCTATCTGTGTTTGGACTAAAACAAGGACTTATTCCTGTCAAGTATCCTCAAGAATAACTGTGCTTCATAGACTTTCTGTGTGATTGCATTTTCCTCTGAAGTTCCCTATAGACTGCTAAGCTGCGTTTAATATTTACACCAAGTGTTGTGGACTTTAGTTTCTCTCTGCACCTGTTTGTATCACCGTGTGATAATACAGACTTTACCACTTGTAAAACTGTGTCCTGTAGTTGTCTTGTTCAATGCAAAGAGTCTCCTGAGTTATCCCCTATAATTATTACAGGATACTCTAGCCAGAAAAGAGGAGACTGCTGGAACAATGACTGCAGAAAGCAGATTAGAGCAGGTGTTTTCCATAATTAGATCACTGCAGAAAGATGTGGAAGGTCTGCAAAAGAAGTTTGGAAGCATTGAACACAATCAATAAGTGTTTGGACAAACTTTGCAGGACTTAGGCACCCGCATGGCAGCCCAGGAAAACAAACTTGCTGGCATAGAGTCCCAGTATGGACGGGCTTTTCAGGACATAAGCACGCAAATAGCTGCACAAGTGACTTTACCCTCTGGGCAACCGCCACCAGCTAGCCCACCTAAGTTGCCCCCATTCAGATTTAATGGTGACCGCGACAAATTTCGTGGCTTTGTGAAACAATGTTTGTTATATTTTGATGTGCATGCTGATCATTTTCCTACTGATAGATCCAAAGTATTGTGTGTAATAATGCTGCTGACCTCACGAGCACTCGCCTGGACGAATCCGATGATTGAGTCTCGTGACCCACAGTTAAATAACTTGGATGATTTCTTGGCCGCTATGGCATTAATGTTTGATGATCCTAATCGCCGTGCAACAGCTGAATCTGCTTTATTGTCTTTACGCCAGGCTAAATGTTCTGTTAATGAGTATGCCACTGAATTCAGGAGATTAGCGGTAGATACCAATTGGGACAGTTATGCACAATTGCCTATTTTTAAAAGGGGTCTGTCTAGTATTGTAAAAGATGAACTAGCTCGCTCTGAGTCACCACAAGAGCTAGAGACATTTATACAGCATTGTGTGCGCATAGACATTTGCCTTACTGAGCGTAGGCAGGAGAAGTTTGCTGCATATAACCGTATTTCTAACTTTTCCCTTCCTCCAAAGAGCCTGCAGGTAAAACCTCTCGGGAGGTGGAGGAGGTGCCCATGCAAATTGATTCAGTTCAGAGGCATGAGATTAATGAGCACCAGGAGCATCGCCTTTGTGAAAGTCTATGTTTCTACTGCGGTCAGTCTGACCACTTTTTAATCAACTGTCCCAAGTGGCCTAACAAGGTGCTAGCAGCGGTAGCAGAATATGACAACTGTGAGGATGAATCTGACATCTCTGAATGTAGCCTGCCTTTAAATGCTGTATTCCATTCACTTTCTATGACTTCACCCCCCAAGGAGCTGAAGGAGAAGAACTCTCACTGTTCTCTCCCTATTAAGATCCTGTGTCCAGGACAGTGGATTTCCAGTGCAGCTATGATTGACTCTGGTGCAGGTGGCAATTTCATGGATATCGCATTTGCCAAGGAACATGGTATTGAAAATCAGCAAAGAGCCTCTCCAATTACCATGGAAACAGTGGATGGGTCACCTTTAATCTCTGGGCCTGTGGATCAGGAGACCGTACCCCTTGAAATTTTGTTGGAGCCTAATCATCAGGAGCAACTTTCTTTCTTGCTAATTTCTTCTCCTCATTTTCCTGTGATTTTAGGCATTCCTTGGTTGCGTTCTCAGAACCCAATTATCAACTGGGAGACCAAGGAGATTATCTTTCCAACAAGGAGCAACCCAGCGTTAACAGAAGCTGTCCCTAAGTCCACGGCTACAGAACCACATGTACAGGTATTTACTTTACCTTCAGCATATAAAGAGTTCTGTGACATCTGTGACAAGAATAATGCAGATCAGCTTCCTCCACACAGGCATTATGACTGTCCCATTGAGCTGCTTCCTGGGGCAGCTATTCCTTTTGGTAACGTATACCCGTTGGCGGCACCTGAGCTTTAAGCCTTAAAGGAGTATATTGATGAAAATCTGGCAATAGGCTTCATACGTCCTTCTTCCTCACCAGCAGGGGCACCTATATTTTTTGTAAAAAAGAAGGATGGGACCCTGAGACCCTGTGTTGACTATTGGGAACTCAATAAGGTAACCATACGAAATTGTTACCCTTTGCCTCTGATTCCGGAATTACTGGAAAGAGTCAACCATGCAAAGGTGTTCTCTAAACTGGATCTTCGTGGGGCTTATAATTTGGTGTGTATTTGTCCAGGGGATGAGTGGGAGACAGCATTCAGATGCCGGTATGGACACTTTGAATATCTTGTGATGCCCTTCAGAGTTTGTAACGCCCCTGCAACGTTTCAACACCTTGCTAAAGACATTTTCCATTACTTCCCTCAGGACAGCACCATGGAGGATGTCCTTCCTTGACATATAGCGGGACAGGATCATAGAGAGGTTAAAAGGACCCTCCCACCTCCACCCTCCAGTGTTTTTTCCTGTCCCTACAGGGACGGTTGTATGAGAGGTTGCTCCTAGAGCGAAGATATCCTGTGGATTCTCTTCCCCCTGTCAAGTGGTCCGTGGCCGACACCTCACTGGGTAGAGGTCCCTCAGCTATCAGTGCTGTACCAGATGGACTCAGAGTTCGGGGATCTCAGCCTTCCCTTTTCCCGGTCAGACGGACCATGGCCGACTCCTCTTTGAGAGGTTTCTCAGCCATCAGCCTGTGTAATGGGCTTAGTGGGATCGTGCGGCAGGTCCAATCCTTCCCCCTGTCAAGTAGCCCAGGGTGGAAACTCCCCGGTGGGGAGTCCCTCAGCCCCAGAGACCAGTCGAGCGGACGGGCTCCTGGGTAGAGCCGCTTCCTCCCAGTGGGGGGCTCTCGGCTCGGATGCTGACCGGCAAAACACCGCTTCTTCCGAAAGTCGTGTGGTGGAGAAGGCCGTTGCGCTCCCAGTGACGTCAGAGAGGAGCGCCAGCACATTTGATCGGCGTGCGTTCCACAATGGAACACGGAAGGGGGCACAGGCAGTAATGCAGCATTTCTGAATGGATGCCGCTTCCTTCCACGGTAGGCTCTCGGCGTTTCCAGCTCCCCCTGTCTTCTAGCAGGTATGGAGCCAGCACAGGTGAGTGCTTGGTTTAATGTTGCATCGATGGCCGGGGCCTTTGGGCTGACTCTAGTCTCAGGCCTTTGTGCCAAAGCTGTACCTGGAATCCATTTGCAGCTAGGCCTTGGACCTGTAGGCTATGGTGGGGCCATATGTCCAGGCTACATCTCATGACTGGACTTTAGTTAGTTGCAGGTCTTGTCTGCACAGAGCCTTATGATCGGGCTTCAGAGTGACTTTGGAAGCATGCTTTCCATTTTCTGGTTCAATAAGCAAGTGTTTCACTTTTCTTTGCAACTTAACTACTCCATCCATAGGAGGACACAAGGTGTTAATTCAGCACATTGTCTCCATGAAGACTGCCCTCCAGCTGCGGATCATTAATTAGCTCCTTCGGGTGGAGTCAGTCTGACAAATGAGATGTATTGTTCAGAGTGGAGATTTATCTGGAACTCTGATAGATTGCTCTTTTGCTTAAAAGTGTAGGTCTGGTCTCTTGTTTGGCACCTTCAGGCATGGCCTAGTCATACTGCCTCTATGTATAATATTGAGTGCCTCCGTGCATAGAACTGCCTCTATGCATCATATTGAGTGCCTCCGGGCATAATACTGCATAATAGTGCCTCTATGCTTCACATTGAGTGCCTCCGTGCATAATACTGCATAATAGTGCCTCTATGCATCACATTGAGTGCATCCGTGCATAATACTGCCTCTATGCATCATATTGAGTGCCTCCGTGCATAATACTGCATAATAGTGCCTCTATGCATCATATTGAGTGCCTCCGTGCATAATACTGCATAATAGTGCCTCTATGCATCATATTGAGTGCCTCCATGCATAATACTACATAATAGTGCCTCTATGCATCATATTGAGTGCCTCTGTGCATGATACTGCATCATAGCACATCTATGCATCATATAGAGTGCCTCTGTGGCATCATACTGTTTCATAGTTACTTCATGTATCATATTGCATCATATTGCTTCATGGTTCCTATATGCATCAAGGTGCTTCATTGTTCTGATATGCATCATAGCGCTTCATAGTTACTTCGTGTATCCTATTGCATCATATTGCTTCATGGTTCCTATATGCATAATGGTGCTTCATTGTTCCTATATGCATCATAGTGCTTCATATTGCCCTTCTGAATCATATTGCATCATATTGCTTCATGGTTCCTATGTGCATCATAGCGCTTCATATTGCCTTTGTGCATTATATTACAGCATATTGCTTCATGGTTCCTATACGCATCAGCGCTTCATATTGCCTTTGAGCATTATGTTACAGCATATTGCTTCATGGTTCCTATACGCATCAGCGCTTCATATTGCCTTTGTGCATTATATTACAGCATATTGCTTCATGGTTCCTATATGCATCATAACGCTTCATAGTGACTTTGCGCATTATATTACAGCATATTGCTTCATAGTCTCTATATTCATCATATTGCTTCATTGTTCCTATATGCACCATAGCGCTTCATAGTTACTTCATGCATCATATTGCATCATACTGCTTCATTATTTACATCATATTGTTTCATTGTTCCTATATGCGTCATAGTGCTTCAAATTGCCTTTGTGCACCATATTTCTTCATAGTTGCTATATGCATCATAGTGCTTCATAGTAACTTTGTACATCATATTGCATTATATTGCTTCATAGTTCCTATATGTTTCATAGGTCCTATATGCATCATTTTGCATTATAAGGTTTCAATGCCCTTTTGCAAGGCAGAGGGTATCAGTGTCAGGCTTGGTGCCTTTTTCGCCTCTGGCTGTGAGCCACTGGATCAGACCTTCTGTCTGGTGCCTTGTTGTGTGGCCGCACATTGTATCATCGGCCTACCACTTCACATTTTTTTCTTGGGCCTCAACTCTGGATATGGAGTCCTTGTGTTTTGGACCCAGATCCAGCTTCTGTTACTTCATTCTTTACAACAGGGCTTAGTCAAGCAAACAGATATGCTTGAATTGGCTTAGTAAAATCTGCATTTCTTCTGTTTGGAACAGGTCTCTCAGGTAGGTTCTACCTTGAGTGCTAAAGGCAAGTCTATTTCATAATTAGCTTTAAAAGATGACATTCGTCATTTTGATACATTCTATAATCCTATAGAAGGACATACTACTGTCCCGGGAGCGGAAAATCCCACGAGTTGAAAGGAAGGATTCCTTTTGCCTCGGAATGCTTTGCCCTAAGATATTAGGACCATCTACAATTCGCATAGTTTTGGGTGCTCCCTTAAGACACATTTGTTCAGAGCGGCCTATCACGTTCCCTAATGAGTCATTTTTTGTTTGTGCATGTAGCCCATTCACTGTCTCCATCTATCCCCCACCCCCTGAGATGGTTGTGCCATCATTGTAAATAAAATATTGTTGATACACACCTGTACTTTGCATCTTCCCCGCCTCATTGTAGATTGTAAGCTTTCAAGAGCAGGGTCGTCTTATTTTGCTTTAATTATTATATGGTTGTTACTTATGACTAGTGTTGAGCATTCCGATACCCGATACTTGCAAGTATCGGGTATCGGCCGATATTTGCTGTATCGGAATTCCGGTACCGAGATCCGATACTTTTGTGGTATCGGGAATCGGTATCGGGATCGATATTAATGTGTAAAATAAAGAATAAAAATAAAAAATATTGATATACTCACCTGTCATGATCTCCATGGCCAGAGAACTAGCATAAGCCTCTATAGGAACAAGCTCTTGGAAGATGTAACTATACTGACCATGAACTAAACCTACCGCATCATCTAGAAGTAGCCAGGTAGCATGTCCTACTTTTTATCCCTATATGCCCAGCGCCGGCCGGAGAACTAAATAATGCTAGCAGAGGGAAATATAAGACCTGACTCACCTCTAGAGAAATGCCCAAAAAAAAAAGGAGACAGAAGCCCCCCACATATATTGGCGGTGATATGAGATGAAACAACAAACGCAGCAGGAAAATAGTTTTAGCAAATTTGAGGTCCGCTTTCTAGATAGCAGAAGACAGAAAGCATACTTTCATGGTCAGTAGAAAACCCTAACAAAACACATCCAGAAATTACTTTAGGACTCTGGCATTAACTCATAATACCAGAGTGGCAATTCCTGATCAACAAGAGCTTTCCAGACACAGTAACGAAACTGCAGCTGTGAACTGGAACCAAAATACAAAAACAAAACATGGACGAATGTCCAACTTATCTAGTAGATGTCTGGGAGCAGGAACAAGCACAGAGAGGCTTCTGATAACATTGTTGACCGGCAAGCATCTAACAGAGAAGCCAGGTTATATAGCGACACCCAGATCTAATCAGAACAGGTGAACAGGGAAGATGATGTCACAAGTTCAATTCCACCAGTAGCCACCGGGGGAGCCCAGAATCCAAATTCACAACAGTACCCCCCCCTCAAGGAGGGGGCACCGAACCCTCACCAGAACCACCAGGGCGATCAGGATGGGCCCTATGAAAGGCACGAACCAGATCAGAGGCATGAACATCAGATGCAGTGACCCAAGAATTATCCTCCTGGCCATATCCCTTCCACTTGACCAGATACTGGAGTCTCCGTCTGGAAACACGGGAGTCTAGGATTTTTTCCACAACGTACTCCAACTCACCCTCAACCAACACCGGAGCAGGAGGCTCAACGGAAGGCACAACCGGTGCCTCATACCTGCGCAATAACGACCGATGAAAAACGTTATGAATAGAAAAGGATGCAGGGAGGTCCAAACGGAAGGAACCAGGGTTAAGAATCTCCAATATTTTATATGGACCGATGAACCGAGGCTTAAACTTAGGAGATGAGACCCTCATAGGGACAAAACGAGAAGACAACCACACCAAATCTCCATCACAAAGCCGAGGACCAACACGACGGTGACGGTTGGCAAAAAGCTGAGTCTTCTCCTGGGACAACTTTAAATTGTCCATCACCTGCCCCCAGATATGATGCAATCTCTCCACCACCGCATCCACTCCAGGACAATCCGAGGATTCCATCTGACCGGAGGAAAATCGAGGATGGAACCCCGAATTACAGAAAAACGGGGAAACCAAGGTGGCAGAGCTGGCCCGATTATTGAGGGCGAACTCCGCCAATGGCAAAAAAGCAACCCAATCATCCTGGTCAGCAGACACAAAACACCTCAGATATGTCTCCAGGGTCTGATTAGTCCGCTCGGTCTGGCCATTAGTCTGAGGGTGAAAAGCAGACGAAAAAGACAAATCTATGCCCATCCTAGCACAAAATGCCCGCCAAAATCTAGACACAAATTGGGTTCCTCTGTCAGAAACGATATTCTCAGGAATACCATGCAAACGAACAACATTTTGAAAAAACAGGGGCACCAACTCGGAAGAAGAAGGCAATTTGGGCAGGGGAACCAAACGAACCATCTTAGAAAAACGGTCACACACCACCCAGATGACAGACATCTTCTGAGAAACAGGCAGATCTGAAATAAAATCCATCGAGATGTGTGTCCAAGGCCTCTTAGGAATAGGCAAGGGCAACAATAATCCACTAGCCCGAGAACAACAAGGCTTGGCCCGAGCACAAACGTCACAAGACTGCACAAAGCCTCGCACATCTCGTGACAGGGAAGGCCACCAGAAGGATCTTGCCACCAAATCCCTGGTACCAAAAATTCCAGGATGACCTGCCAACGCAGAAGAATGCACCTCAGAGATGACTTTACTGGTCCAATCATCAGGAACAAACAGCCTATCAGGCGGACAACGATCCGGTCTATCCGCCTGAAACTCCTGCAAGGCCCGCCGCAGGTCTGGAGAAACGGCTGACAAGATAACTCCCTCCTTAAGAATACCTGTGGGGTCAGAGTTGCCAGGTGAATCAGGCTCAAAACTCCTAGAAAGGGCATCCGCCTTAACATTCTTAGAACCTGGTAGGTACGATACCACAAAATTAAACCGAGAAAAAAATAATGACCAGCGCGCCTGTCTAGGATTCAGGCGCCTGGCGGTCTCAAGATAAATCAAATTTTTGTGGTCAGTCAATACCACCACCTGATGTCTGGCCCCCTCGAGCCAATGGCGCCACTCCTCAAACGCCCACTTCATGGCCAAAAGCTCCCGATTCCCAACATCATAATTCCGCTCAGCGGGCGAAAATTTACGGGAAAAGAAGGCACAAGGCCTCATCACGGCGCAGTCAGAACTTTTCTGCGACAACACTGCCCCAGCTCCGATCTCAGAAGCGTCGACCTCAACCTGAAAAGGAAGAGTCACATCAGGCTGACGCAACACAGGGGCAGAAGAAAAACAGCGCTTAAGCTCCTGAAAGGCCTCCACAGCATCAGGGGACCAATTAGCAACATCAGCACCCTGTCTAGTCAAATCGGTCAATGGCTTAACGACATCCGAAAAACCAGAAATAAATCGACGATAAAAGTTGGCAAAGCCCAAAAATTTCTGAAGACTTTTAAGAGAAGAGGGCTGCGTCCAATCACAAATAGCTTGAACCTTGACAGGATCCATCTCAATGGAAGAGGGAGAAAAAATATATCCCAAAAAGGAAATTCTCTGAACCCCAAAAACGCACTTAGAACCCTTGACACACAGAGAATTAGACCGCAAAACCTGAAAAACCCTCTTAACTTGCCGGACATGAGAGTCCCAGTCATCCGAAAAAATCAGAATATCATCCAGATACACTATCATAAATTTATCCAAAAAATCGCGGAAAATATCATGCATAAAGGACTGGAAGACTGAAGGGGCATTAGAAAGACCAAAAGGCATCACCAAATACTCAAAGTGGCCCTCGGGCGTATTAAATGCGGTTTTCCACTCATCCCCCTGCCTGATCCGCACCAAATTATACGCCCCACGGAGATCAATCTTAGAGAACCACTTGGCCCCCTTTATGCGAGCAAACAAATCAGTCAGCAACGGCAATGGGTATTGATATTTAACCGTGATTTTATTCAAAAGCCGATAATCAATACATGGTCTCAAAGAGCCGTCTTTTTTTGACACAAAGAAAAAACCGGCTCCTAAGGGAGATGACGATGGACGAATATGTCCCTTTTCCAAGGACTCCTTTATATATTCTCGCATAGCAGTATGTTCAGGCACAGACAGATTAAATAAACGACCCTTTGGGTATTTACTACCCGGAATTAAATCTATAGCACAATCGCACTCACGGTGCGGAGGTAGTGAACCAAGCTTGGGTTCTTCAAAGACGTCACGATAGTCAGACAGGAACTCAGGGATTTCAGAGGGGATAGATGATGAAATGGACACCAAAGGTACGTCCCCATGAGTCCCCTTACATCCCCAGCTCAACACAGACATAGCTCTCCAGTCAAGGACTGGGTTGTGAGACTGCAGCCATGGCAATCCCAGCACCAAATCCTCATGTAGATTATACAGCACTAGAAAACGAATAGTCTCCTGGTGATCCGGATTAATACACATAGTCACTTGTGTCCAGTATTGTGGTTTATTATTAGCCAATGGGGTGGAGTCAATCCCCTTCAGAGGAATAAGAGTTTCCAAAGGCTCTAAATCATACCCACAACGATTGGCAAAGGACCAATCCATAAGACTCAAAGCGGCGCCAGAGTCGATATAGGCGTCAGTAGTAATAGATGACAAAGAGCAAATCAGGGTCACAGACAAAATAAATTTAGACTGTAAAGTGCCAATGGAAACGGATTTATCAAGCTTTTTAGTACGCTTAGAGCATGCTGATATAACATGAGTAGAATCCCCACAATAGAAACACAACCCATTTTTCCGTCTAAAATTCTGCCGCTCGCTTCTGGACAGAATTCTATCACACTGCATGCTTTCTGGCGTCTTCTCAGTGGACACCGCCAGATGGTGCACTGGTTTGCGCTCCCGCAGACGCCTATCGATCTGAATGGCCATTGTCATGGACTCATTCAGACCCGCAGGCACAGGGAACCCCACCATAACATCCTTAATGGCATCAGAGAGACCCTCTCTGAAAGTAGCCGCCAAGGCACACTCATTCCACTGAGTAAGCACAGACCATTTACGGAATCTTTGGCAGTAAATTTCAGCTTCATCTTGCCCCTGCGATAGGGACATCAAAGTTTTTTCTGCCTGAAGTTCCAAATGAGGTTCCTCATACAGCAAGCCCAAGGCCAAAAAAAACGCATCCACATTGCGCAACGCAGGATCCCCTGGTGCCAATGCAAAAGCCCAGTCTTGAGGGTCGCCGCGGAGCAAGGAAATCACAATCCCAACCTGCTGTGCAGGGTCTCCAGCAGAACGAGATTTCAGGGACAAAAATAGCTTACAATTATTTCTAAAATTCTGAAAGCTAGATCTATTCCCTGAGAAGAATTCCGGCAAAGGAATTCTCGGCTCTGATACCGGAGCATGAACAACAAAATCTTGCAAATTTTGTACTTTCGTGGTGAGATTATTCAAACCTGCAGTTACACTCTGAAGATCCATTATTAACAGGTGAACACAAAGCCATTCAAAGATTATAAGGAGAGAGAAAAAAAAGAAAGACTGCAGCATAGACAGACTGGCAAGTGATCCAATTAAGAGCACAGAGAAAAAAAAAAAAAAAAAAAAAAAAAAAAACTCTCAGCAGACTTCTTATTTCTCTCCTTTCTCAGCCAAGGATTTTAACCCTTTAGAGGGCCGGTCAAACTGTCATGATCTCCATGGCCAGAGAACTAGCATAAGCCTCTATAGGAACAAGCTCTTGGAAGATGTAACTATACTGACCATGAACTAAACCTACCGCATCATCTAGAAGTAGCCAGGTAGCATGTCCTACTTTTTATCCCTATATGCCCAGCGCCGGCCGGAGAACTAAATAATGCTAGCAGAGGGAAATATAAGACCTGACTCACCTCTAGAGAAATGCCCAAAAAAAAAAGGAGACAGAAGCCCCCCACATATATTGGCGGTGATATGAGATGAAACAACAAACGCAGCAGGAAAATAGTTTTAGCAAATTTGAGGTCCGCTTTCTAGATAGCAGAAGACAGAAAGCATACTTTCATGGTCAGTAGAAAACCCTAACAAAACACATCCAGAAATTACTTTAGGACTCTGGCATTAACTCATAATACCAGAGTGGCAATTCCTGATCAACAAGAGCTTTCCAGACACAGTAACGAAACTGCAGCTGTGAACTGGAACCAAAATACAAAAACAAAACATGGACGAATGTCCAACTTATCTAGTAGATGTCTGGGAGCAGGAACAAGCACAGAGAGGCTTCTGATAACATTGTTGACCGGCAAGCATCTAACAGAGAAGCCAGGTTATATAGCGACACCCAGATCTAATCAGAACAGGTGAACAGGGAAGATGATGTCACAAGTTCAATTCCACCAGTAGCCACCGGGGGAGCCCAGAATCCAAATTCACAACACTCACCCTCTGACGCGCCCTGGTTGTAACCGCCAGCCTCCGTTCATAAGAATGAGCGCTTGAAAGTCCTTAGATGACGTCGCGGCTTGTGATTGGTCGCATTGCGGTCACGTGACTGCTCCACGACCAATCACAGGCCGCGATGTCATCTAAGGACTTTCAAGCGCTCATTCTTATGAACGGAGGCTGGCGGTTACAACCAGGGCACGTCATAGGGTCAGTATATCAATATTTTTTATTTTTATTCTTTATTTTACACATTAATATGGATCCCAGGGCCTGACGGGGAGTTTCCTCTCCTTCAGACCCTGGGAACCATCAGGATACCTTCCGATACTTGGTGTCCCATTGACTTGTATTGGTATCGGGTATCGGTATCGGCGATATCCGATACTTTTCGGGTATCGGCCGATACTATCCGATACCGATACTTTCAAGTATCAGACGGTATCGCTCAACACTACTTATGACCGTTGTGTTTGAAACTGTCAAACTGTAAAGCGCTGCAGAATATATTGACGCTATATAAATAAAGTTTATTATTGTTGTTATTATTATTAATCCATCCCAAACTCTACATTCGGCAATCAGACAGATTCTTGTCCCATAAGTCTGTTGCGTTATGTTTACCAGGGACATCAGCACTGCCTTCTGTACCTTGTGGTGAAGCAGCAGCACTGTGTCGTGTGGCAGAGGATCCCATACTCGCGTGTTATGGACTGGTAATTTAGGAGCGACATGCGACTAGCTCTGAGCAGGTGGTAACTATACAGACCGCAGTTCCTGATCTTAACACAACACTAGCAATAGCCGTGGGATGTTCCTGTCACTCCCTGGACACCTCGTCACAGCCGGAGAACTAGCTACCCCTAAAGGTAGAAAAAGGAAAGCTATCTTGCCTCAGAGAAAATCCCCAAAGGATAGGACAGCCCCCCACAAATATTGACTGTGAGAGGAGATGGAAATGACATACGTAGTATGAAACAAGATTTAGCAAAGGAGGCCACTTCTAGCTAAATAGATAGTAAGGAAAGAACACTGTGCGGTCAGTAATAAAAACTAGAAAAAGTCCACCGCAGAGATATGCAAAAATCTCCACACCTGACTAAAGGTGTGGAGGGCAAAATCTGCAGCCCAGAGCTTCCAGCTTAGCTGAATAGATCCATACTGATAAGCTGGACAAATGAGCAAAACATAGAATGTGCTGAACAATAAAGTTCACAACAAGTGGACTGCAAAAGGACAAGCAAGGACTTATCTTTGCTGAACTGGACAGAGTGTCAGGGAAATCCAAAAGAGCAGTGGCTCCAAGCAGGAACAATTGACAACTGGCATTGATTGAGGGATAAGGCCAGACTAAAATAGCCGAGCAGAAAGATGATCAGTGGAAGCAGCTGCTGATGCTAAATCCAAGAAACAGCTATACCACTCAAAACCACAGGAGGGAGCCCAAGAGCAGAATTCACAAAAGTGCTACTTACAACCACCGGAGGGAGCCCAAGAGCGGAATTCACAACAGTACCCCACCTTGAGGAGGGGTCACCGAACCCTCACCAGAGCCCCCAGGCCGATCAGGACGAGCCAAGTGAAAAGCACGAACCAAATCGGCAGTATGGACATCGGAGGCAACCACCCAAGAATTATCCTCCTGGCCATAACCCTTCCACTTAACAAGATACTGAAGCCTCCGCCTCGAAAAACGAGAATCCAAAATTTTCTCAACCACATATTCCAACTCCCCCTCAACCAACACCGGGGCAGGAGGATCAACAGAGGGAACAACGGGTACCACATATCTCTGCAACAAAGATCTATGGAAAACATTGTGGATGGCAAAAGAGGCTGGAAGGGCCAAATGAAAAGACACTGGATTGATAATCTCAGAGATCTTATAAGGACCAATAAACCGAGGCTTGAACTTAGGGGAAGAAACCTTCATAGGAACATGACGAGAAGACAACCAGACTAAATCCCCCACACGAAGCCGAGTACCAACACACCGACGGCGGTTAGCAAAACGCTGAGCCTTTTCCTGAGACAACGTCAAATTGTCTACCACATGAGTCCAAATCTGCTGTAACCTGTCCATCACGGAATCTACACCAGGACAATCAGAATGCTCAACCTGCCCTGAAGAAAAATGAGGATGGAAACCAAAATTACAAAAAAAAGGCGAAACCAAAGTAGCCGAACTGGCCCGATTATTAACCCCTTCCCGACATTTGACGTACTATCCCGTCGAGGTGGGGTGGGCCCGTATGACCGCCGACGGGATAGTACGTCATAGCCGATCGGCCGCGCTCACGGGGGGAGCGCGGCCGATCGCGGCCGGGTGTCGGCTGCATATCGCAGCTGACATCCGGCACTATGTGCCAGGAGCGGTCACGGACCGCCCCCGGCACATTAACCCCCGGCACACCGCGATCAAACATGATCGCGATGTGCCGGCGATGCAGGGAAGCATCGCGCAGGGAGAGGGCTCCCTGCGGGCTTCCCTGAGCCCCCCGCAGCAACGCGATGTGATCGCGTTGCTGCGAGGGTCTTACCTCCCTCCCTGCCTGCTCCAGACCCGGATCCAAGATGGCCGCGGATCCGGGTCCTGCAGGGAGGGAGGTGGCTTCACAGACGCCTGCTCAGAGCAGGCACTGTGAAGCAGCCTGTACTTCTCGCAGATCGGTGATCTGTCAGAGTGCTATGCAAACTGGCAGATCACCGATCTGTATTGTCCCCCCCTGGGGCAAAGTAAAAAAGTAAAAAAAAAAATTTCCAAATGTGTACAAAAAAATAAAAAAAAATATTCCAAAATAATGAAAAAAAAAAAATATATTATTCCCATAAATACATTTCTTTATCTAAATAAAAAAAAAAAAACAATAAAAGTACACATATTTAGTATCGACGCGTCCGTAACGACCCAACCTATAAAACTGCCACACTAGTTAACCCCTTCAGTAAACACCGTAAGAAAAAAAAAAAAAAAACGAGGCAAAAAACAACACTTTATTACCATACCGCCGAACAAAAAGTGGAATAACACGCGATCAAAAAGACTGATATAAATATCCATGGTACCGCTGAAAACGTCATCTTGTCCCGCAAAAAACAAGCCGCCATACAGCATCATCAGCAAAAAAATAAAAAAGTTATAGTCCTGAGAATAAAGCGATACCAAAATAATTATTTTTTCTATAAAATAGTTTTTATCGTATAAAAGCGCCAAAACATAAAAAAAATGATATAAATGAGATATCGCTGTAATCATACTGACCCGACGAATAAAACTGCTTTATCAATTTTACCAAACCCAGAACGGTATAAACGCCTCTCCCAAAAGAAATTCATGAATAGCAGGTTTTTGGTCATTCTGCCTCACAAAAATCGGAATAAAAAGCGATCAAAAATGGTCACGTGTCCGAAAATGTTACCAATAAAAACGCCAACTCGTCCCGCAAAAAACAAGACCTCACATGACTCTGTGGAGCAAATGTGGAAAAATTATAGGTCTCAAAATGTGGAGACGCAAAAACTTTTTTGCTATAAAAAGCGTCGCTGGTTTCACACTTCCGTTTTTGTCTGCAGCGTTTTTTGCACAAAAAAACGCATGCGTTTTTTCCCTATATTTAACATTGAAAACGCATGCGTTTTTTTTGTACGCGTTTGGTCGCGTTTTCAAACGCATGCGGTTTTTTTCTGCATGCGTTCATTTTCAGAAATACAACCTGCAGTATTTTCTTGCGTTTTTAAGCACATGCGTTTGTTTGCGTTAAAAACGCATGCATTTTTATCGAAAAAAACAGAAAACACACTGAAAAGCCACCCACCACCATCAAGGTGATAAAGGGATCCAAACCCTAACCCTAACTCTACCCCTAACCTCACCCCTAACCGTTTAATGAACATTTTCTGACAGTCATAGTGCCACGTATTTCAGTGCCACGTATTTCAGTGCCACGTATTTCAGTGCCACGTATTTCAGTGCCATGTATTTCAGTGCCACGTATCACGTATTTCAGTGCCACGTGTTTCAGTGCCACGTATTTCAGTGCCACGTATCACGTATTTCAGTGCCACATATTTTAGTACCACGTATTTCAGTTGCACGTATTTCAGTGCCACGTATTTCAGTGCCACGTATTTCAGTGCCACGTATCACGTATTTCAGTGCCACGTGTTTCAGTGCCACGTATCACATATTTCAGTGCCACGTATTTCAGTGCCACGTATTTCAGTGCCACGTATTTCAGTGCGCCACGTATTTCAGTGCCACGTATTTCAGTGCCACGTATTTCAGTGCCACGTATTTAAGTGCCACATATCACATATTTCAGTGCCACTTATTTAAGTGCCACGTATTTCAGTGCCACGTATTTCAGTGCCACGTATTTCAGTGCCACGTATTTCAGTGCCACGTGTTTCAGTGCCACGTATTTAAGTGCCACGTATCACGTATTTCAGTGCCACGTATTTCAGTGCCACGTATTTCAGTGCCACGTATTTCAGTGCCACGTATTTCAGTGCCACGTATTTCAGTCACGTTTAGGGTTAGGGTTAGGGGTAGGGTTAGGGTTAGGGCTAGGGTTGGAGGTAAAGTTAGGGTTGGGGCTAAAGTTAGGGTTGGGGCTAAAGTTAGGGTTAGGGTTTGGATTACATTTACGTTTGGATTAGGGTTGGGATTAGAATTATGGGTGTGTCAGGGCTAGGGGTGTGGTTAGGGTTACCGTTGGGATTAGGGTTAGGGGTGTGTTTGGGTTAGGGTTTCAGGTAGAATTGGGGGGTTTCCACTGTCCAGGCACATCAGGGGCTCTCCAAGCGCGACATGGCGTCCAATCTCAATTCCAGCCAATTCTGCGTTGAAAAAGTAAAACAGTGCTCCTTCCCTTCCGAGCTCTCCCGTGCGCCCAAAAAGGGGTTTACCCCAACATATGTGTTATCAGCGTACTCGGGACAAATTGAACAACAACTTCTGGGGTCCAAGTTCTCTTGTTATCCTTAGGAAAATAAAAATTTGGGGGGCTAAAAATCATTTTTGTGGGAAAAAAAAGATGTTTTATTTTCACGGCTCTGCATTATAAACTGTAGTGAAACACTTGGGGGTTCAAAGTTCTCACAACACATCTAGATAAGTTCCTTGGGAGGTCTAGTTTCCAATATGGGGTCACTTGTGGGGGGTTTGTACTGTTTGGGTACATCAGGGGCTCTGCAAATGCAACGTGACGCCTGCAGACCAATCCATTTAAGGCTGCATTCCAAATGGCGCTCCTTCCCTTCCGAGCTCTGTCATGCGCCCAAACAGTGGTTCCCCCCGACATATCGGGTATCAGCGTACTCAGGACAAATTGGACAACAACTTTTGGGGTCTAATTTATCCTGTTACCCTTGTGAAAATACAAAACTGGGGGCTAAAAAATCATTTTTGTGAAAAAAAAAAAAGAATTTTTATTTTCACGGCTTTGCGCTATAAACTTTAGTGAAACACTTGGGGGTTCAAAGTTCTCAAAACACATCTAGATAAGTTCCTTGGGAGGTCTAGTTTCCAATATGGGGTCACTTGTGGGGGGTTTGTACTGTTTGGGTACATCAGGGGCTCTGCAAATGCAACGTGACGGCTGCTGACCAATCCATTTAAGTCTGCATTCCAAATGGCGCTCCTTCCCTTCCGAGCTCTGTCATGCGCCCAAACAGTGGTTCCCCCCCACATATGGGGTATCAGCGTACTCAGGACAAATTGGAAAACAAATTTTGGGGTCCAATTTATTCTGTTACCCTTGTAAAAATACAAAGCTGGGGGCTAAAAAATCATTTTTGAGAAAAAAATATATATATATTTTCACGGCTCTGCGTTATAATCTGTAGTGAAACACTTGGGGGTTCAAAGCTCTCAAAACACATCTAGATAAGTTCCTTAGGGGGTCTACTTTCCTCTACTAAATGGTGTCACTTGTAGGGAGTTTCAATGTTTAGGCACATCAGGGGCTCTCCAAACGCAACATGGCGTCCCATCTCAATTCCAGTCAATTTTGCATTGACAAGTCAAATGGCGCTCCTTCCCTTCCAAGCTCTGCCATGCGCCCAAACAATGGTTTACACCCACATATGGGGTATCAGCGTACTCAGGACAAATTGCACAACATTTTTTGGGGTCCAATTTCTTCTCTTACCCTTGGGAAAATAAAAAATTGGGGGCAAAAAATCATTTTTGTGAAAAAATATGATTTTTTATTTTTACGGCTCTGCATTATAAACTTCTGTGAAGCACTTGGTGGGTCAAAGTGCTCACCACACATCTAGATAAGTTCCTTAGGGGGTCTACTTTCCAAAATGGTGTCACTTGTAGGGAGTTTCAATGTTTAGGCACATCAGGGGCTCTCCAAACGCAACATGGCGTCCCATCTCAATTCCAGTCAATTTTGCATTGAAAAGTCAAATGGCGCTCCTTCCCTTCCAAGCTCTGCCATGCGCCTAAACAATGGTTTACACCCACATATGGGGTATCATCGTACTCAGGACAAATTGTACAACAACTTTGGGGGTCCATTTTCTCCTGTTACCCTTGGTAAAATAAAACAAATTGGAGCTGAAATAAATTTTGTGTGAAAAAAAGTTAAATGTTCATTTTTATTTAAACATTCCAAAAATTCCTGTGAAACACCTGAAGGGTTAATAAACTTCTTGAATGTGGTTTTGAGCACCTTGAGGGGTGCAGTTTTTAGAATGGTGTCACACTTGAGTATTTTCTATCATATAGACCCCTCAAAATGACTTCAAATGAGATGTGGTCCCTAAAAAAAAATGGTGTTGTAAAAATGAGAAATTGCTGGTCAACTTTTAACCCTTATAACTCCGTCACAAAAAAAAATTTTGGTTCCAAAATTGTACTGATGTAAAGTAGACATGTGGGAAATGTTACTTATTAAGTATTTTGCGTGACATATGTCTGTGATTTAAGGGCACAAAAATTCAAAGTTGGAAAATTGCAAAATTTTCAAAATTTTCGCCAAATTTCCATTTTTTTCACAAATAAACGCAAGTTATATCGAATAAATTTTACCTTTAACATGAAGTACAATATTTCACGAGAAAACAATGTCAGAATCGCCAAGATCCGTCAAAGCGTTCCAGAGTTATAGCCTCATAAAGGGACAGTGGTCAGAATTGTAAAAATTGGCCCGGTCATTAACGTGCAAACCACCCTTGGGGGTGAAGGGGTTAAGGGCAAACTCGGCCAACGGCAAGAAAGCCACCCAATCATCCTGATCAGCAGACACAAAGCATCTCAAATAGGTTTCCAAGGTTTGATTAGTTCGCTCAGTTTGGCCATTTGTCTGAGGATGGAACGCCGAAGAAAAAGACAAATTAATGCCCATCCTAGCACAAAAGGCCCGCCAAAACCTGGAAACAAACTGGGAACCTCTGTCAGACACAATATTTTCCGGAATGCCATGCAAACGAACCACATGCTGAAAAAACAATGGAACCAAATCAGAGGAGGAAGGCAATTTAGGTAAAGGTACCAAATGGACCATTTTAGAGAACCGGTCAAAAACCACCCAGATAACAGAGATCCTCTGGGACACAGGAAGATCCGAAATAAAATCCATGGAAATATGCGTCCAGGGCCTCTCAGGGACAGGCAAAGGCAAAAGCAACCCACTAGCGCGGGAACAGCAAGGCTTAGCCCGGGCACAAGTCCCACAGGACTGCACAAAAGAACGCACATCCCGCGACAAGGAAGGCCACCAAAAGGACCTAGCCACCAAATCTCTGGTACCAAAAATCCCAGAATGACCGGCCAACACCGAACAATGGACCTCAGAAATTACCTTACTTGTCCATCTATCAGGAACAAACAGCTTCCCCACAGGACAGCGGTCAGGTTTATCAGCCTGAAATTCCTGAAGCACCCGCCGTAAATCAGGGGAGATGCCAGAAAGAATCACCCCTTCCCTAAGAATGCCAACCGGCTCAAGAACTCCAGGAGAATCAGGCAAAAAACTCCTAGAGAGGGCATCTGCTTTAACATTCTTAGATCCCGGAAGATATGAAACCACAAAATCGAAACGGGAGAAAAACAGGGACCATCGAGCCTGTCTAGGGTTCAGCCGCTTGGCCGACTCGAGGTAAATCAAATTCTTATGATCGGTCAAGACCACAACGCGGTGCTTGGCTCCCTCAAGCCAATGTCGCCACTCCTCAAATGCCCACTTCATAGCCAACAACTCCCGATTGCCGACATCATAATTGCGTTCCGCAGGCGAAAACTTTCGGGAAAAGAAGGCACATGGTTTCATCAAGGAACCATCAGAATTCCTCTGTGACAAAACGGCCCCTGCCCCAATCTCAGAAGCGTCAACCTCAACCTGAAAAGGAAGAGACACATCCGGCTGACGCAAGACAGGGGCAGAAGTAAATCGGTGCTTAAGCTCCTGAAAGGCCTCAACAGCCTCAGAGGACCAATTTGTCACATCAGCGCCTTTCTTCGTCAAATCGGTCAGGGGCTTAACCACACTAGAGAAGTTGGCAATGAAACGGCGATAAAAATTAGCAAAGCCCAAAAATTTCTGAAGGCTCTTCACAGATGTGGGTTGAATCCAGTCATGAATGGCTTGGACCTTAACAGGATCCATTTCTATAGACGAAGGAGAAAAAATAAACCCCAAAAAAGAGACCTTCTGAACTCCAAATAGGCACTTAGACCCCTTCACAAATAGAGCATTATCATGAAGGATCTGGAATACCATCCTGACCTGCTTCACATGAGACTCCCAATCATTGGAAAAAATCAAAATATCATCCAAATACACAATCAAGAATTTATCAAGATAATTGCGGAAAATGTCATGCATGAAGGACTGAAATACAGAAGGAGCATTAGAAAGCCCGAAAGGCATCACCAGGTATTCAAAATGGCCTTCGGGCATATTAAATGCAGTTTTCCATTCGTCACCCTGTTTAATACGAACAAGATTATATGCCCCTCGAAGGTCAATCTTGGTAAACCAACTAGCCCCCTTAATCCGAGCAAACAAATCAGAGAGCAAAGGTAAAGGGTATTGGAATTTGACCGTGATCTTATTAAGAAGGCGATAATCAATACAGGGTCTCAAGGAGCCATCCTTCTTGGCAACAAAAAAGAATCCCGCTCCCAATGGTGACGAAGACGGCCGAATATGCCCCTTCTCCAAGGACTCCTTAACATAGCTCCGCATAGCGGTATGTTCTGGCACAGACAGGTTGAAAAGTCGGCCCTTAGGGAACTTAGAGCCTGGAATCAAGTCAATAGCACAATCACAGTCCCTATGTGGAGGAAGGGAACTGGACTTGGGCTCATCGAATACATCCTGGAAATCTGACAAAAATTCAGGAACATCAGAAGAGGGAGAAGAGGAAATTGACATTAAAGGAACGTCACTATGTACCCCTTGACAACCCCAACTAGTCACAGACATCGATTTCCAATCCAACACTGGATTGTGTACTTGTAACCATGGAAAACCCAGTACAACAACATCATGTAAATTATGCAACACCAGAAAACGACAATCTTCCTGATGTGCTGGAGCCATGCACATAGTCAGCTGAGTCCAATACTGAGGTTTATTCTTGGCCAACGGTGTAGCATCAATACCCCTCAAAGGAATAGGGCTCTGCAAAGGATGCAAAGAAAAACCACAGCGCCTGGCAAATTCTAAGTCCATTAAGTTCAGGGCAGCACCTGAATCCACAAATGCCATGACAGAGAAAGATGACAATGAGCAAATCAGGGTCACAGACAGGAGAAACTTAGGCTGTACAGTACTAATGGTAACAGATCTAGCGACCCTCTTAATACGCTTAGGGCAATCAGAGATGGTATGAGCTGAATCACCACAGTAAAAACACAGCCCATTCTGACATCTGTATCCCCTCTGTTCCGCTCTAGTCAGAATCCTATCACATTGCATAGGCTCAGGACTCTGTTCAGAGGATGCTGCCATATGGTGCACCACTTTGCGCTCGTGCAGGCGCCGATCGATCTGAATGGCTAGAGACATAGATTCGCTCAGACCAACAGGCGTGGGGAACCCCACCATAACATCTTTAAGGGCTTCAGAAAGACCCTTTCTGAAAATTGCTGCCAGAGCGTCCTCATTCCATTTAGTGAGCACAGACCATTTTCTAAATTTCTGGCAGTATAATTCTGCCGCTTCCTGACCCTGGCACAGAGCCAACAAGGTTTTTTCCGCATGATCCACAGAGTTAGGTTCGTCATACAATAATCCGAGCGATTGAAAAAATGCATCTACATTAAGCAATGCCGGATCCCCTGACTCAAGGGAGAATGCCCAGTCCTGAGGGTCACCACGCAGCAGAGAAATAACTATTTTAACTTGCTGAGTGGGGTCACCAGAGGAACGGGGTTTCAGAGCAAAAAACAATTTGCAGTTATTTTTAAAGTTCAAAAACTTAGATCTATCCCCGTAAAACAAATCTGGAGTAGGAATTCTAGGCTCTAAGGCTGGAGTCTGAACAACATAATCTTGGATACTCTGAACTCTTGCAGCAAGCTGATCCACACGAGAAAACAAACCCTGAACATCCATGTCCGCGCCTAAATCCACCCAGAGATTAAGAGGAAGGAAAAAGACAAAACAGACTAAAGAAAAAAAAAATGGCTCAAAACTCTTTTTCTTTTCCTTCTTTTGAGATGCATTCAACTCATTTTTGGCCAGTTGTACTGTTATGTACTGGTAAGGCTACGTTCACACTAGCGTTGTGCGCCGCTGCGTCGGCGACGCAACGCACAACGCACGCAAAAACGCGTCAAAACGCACGCAAAAACGCTGCGTTTTGCGACGCATGCGTCGGTTTTTGCCGAAAATCGGACGCAAGAAAAATGCAACTTGTTGCATTTTCTTGGTCCAACGCTTGCGGCAAAAAAGACGCATGTGTCGCACAACGCAACAAAAAAAACGCATGCGTCCCCCATGTTAAGTATAGGGGCGCATGACGCATGCATCGCCGCTGCGTCGCCGACGCAAACCCGACGCACATTAGCTTAACGCTAATGTGAACGTAGCCTAATTTAGGAGCGACATGCGACTAGCTCTGAGCAGGTGGTAACTATACAGACCGCAGTTCCTGATCTTAACACAACACTAGCAGTAGCCGTGGGATGTTCCTGTCACTCCCTGGACACCTCGTCACAGCCGGAGAACTAGCTACCCCTAAAGGTAGAAACAGGAAAGCTATCTTGCCTCAGAGAAAATCCCCAAAGGATAGGACAGCCCCCCACAAATATTGACTGTGAGAGGAGAAGGAAATGACATACGTAGTATGAAACAAGATTTAGCAATGGAGGCCACTTCTAGCTAAATAGATAGTAAGGAAAGAACACTGTGCGGTCAGTAATAAAAACTAGAAAAAGTCCACCGCAGAGATATGCAAAAATCTCCACACCTGACTAAAGGTGTGGAGGGCAAAATCTGCAGCCCAGAGCTTCCAGCTTAGCTGAATAGATCCATACTGATAAGCTGGACAAATGAGCAAAACATAGAATGTGCTGAACAATAAAGTCCACAACAAGTGGACTGCAAAAGGACAAGCAAGGACTTATCTTTGCTGAACTGGACAGTGTCAGGGAAATCCAAAAGAGCAGTGGCTCCAAGCAGGAACAACTGACAACTGGCATTGATTGAGGGATAAGGCCAGACTAAAATAGCCGAGCAGAAAGACGATCAGTGGAAGCAGCTGCTGATGCTAAATCCAAGAAGCAGCTATACCACTCAAAACCACAGGAGGGAGCCCAAGAGCAGAATTCACAAAAGTGCTACTTACAACCACCGGAGGGAGCCCAAGAGCGGAATTCACAACACTCGCAGCTCTTACAGCAGTCGCGGCTCCTAAGATAAATTAAACTGGATCCAGGGCTCTTACTGTTAAGACCCCATAGTCTCACTGCCTCTCAGTAGATAATCTCCCTCTGTTACGAGGAAGAAACCTACTTTTCTCTAGCCATGGAATATGGTTACTCCCACAATGGCAGTCTGAGTGTATAAAGATCCCTGAGAAGATTGCCTCTTGGGATATGCATGTCATGTCGGATGCTGTTCAGACCAGGTCGTCCGACAGACAGCGGTAATTCCGCTTTTGACCACTATTTGCTCATTGGCGTCTGCTAGATTTTATCTAGCTGTTCCGGGGTTAATTTACCTAATCCTTGGATTGGAAGCTGGGCCATGCCCACTGCCTTTAAATAGTTCTCCTGATCTTTGGGCGTCGCCGATTATAGCTTCTGTCTTGTGTGTTGTTATCTCAGTCTGGTGATGAAAGCTGGTGGTTGGAGATTAATTGCTGGTGGTGTATTTTCCTTTGTCTTATTTACTCCTTCCTATATTTGTAATTATTTTGCCCTGCACATTTATAGTGTATTCCTGAGTGACTGCGGCGTGGTGTATATTTTCCTTTATCCTTGTCTGTGCTAACTGTGGGTATTGGGGAAAAACATCTTCACTGGGTGGTGGGCGGAGGTTTCAGCCTAGGGCTGAGCTCAGGAGACAGGGTGAGGTTTGAGGCCTGGACATGCACACCTTCAGTGTAAACTCCAGGTAGAGGGTCAGTCAGGATTTCCCTAGTCTGAGGGAAACTGCAGGGGCCCGGATCATTAGCTCTCGCTCACCTAGTCTCTCCCTGACATTATAATCGGCCCAACAACACAAAAAAAAGGGGGTTCTTTTTTTTGTGTTTTGTCATGGATCCCATGACTTCCATAACCCGCCAGTTGGAGGCGCTGTTCCTACAGGTCACAGAGTTGAGGGGGGCAGTACAGCAACAGGGACTAGCAGTGTCTAATGTGCAAACTGGAGCGACAGGAAGAGTTGCTGAGCCTAAATTTCCTTTGCCTGAAAAATTTGCTGGGGAACGCAGTAAATTTGTTTCTTTTCGTGAAGCTTGCAAACTATATTTCTGTATGCGCCCGATAACTTCAGGTGATGAGGATCAGCGTGTGGGCCTGGTGTTGTCATTGTTGAGTGGGGATCCCCAAGCTTGGGCGTTTTCTTTGCCATCTGATTCTGCTGCATTTGACTCTGTGGAGAGTTTTTTTCCTGTCTTGGGAAAATCTACGATGAACCTGACAAAATGGCTCTAGCAGAATCTAAGATACGCTCTATTTGCCAGAGGGAGAGAGTTGCAGAGTATTACTGTTCTGAATTTCGTCGCTGGGCGATCGATACTCAATGGAATGATCCAGCATTGCGGAGTCAGTTTATACATGGGATTTCTGGAAGGGTTAAAAAAGCCCTTCTGATGTACGAGACTCCTGCTTCTCTAGATTCCGCCATGAGTCTGGTTGTCCGCATTGATCGCCGTTTGCGTCAGGGGGAGCATGTGACACCGCCTATGGGAGAGGGTTTAGGTTCACGTGAGGTTGCTAAAGGTGAGCCCACGGAGCCTATGCAAATCGCAGGGGTGTCACATGTGAAGCGTCCAGTCCCTGAGCTCAGGAAGCAGGGAGCCTGTTTTTACTGTGGTAAAACGGGTCATTTTATTAACATCTGTCCTCTGCTGCCTAAGAAAAACGCAACGGCGGAAAACTTCTAAGCTCAGAGGGTGTGGAGGAGACCAATCTGAGCTTATGTATATCATCCATGGTGGTTTCTCAGTGCATGCTCCCTGCTAAGGTTTTTGTTGCTGGCAGTGAGCTGCCAATTACTGTTTTTGTGGATAGTGGCTCAGCCACAAATCTCATTGATGAGGAGTTTGCGCGCACAGCAGGTTTTAGGATTGAAAAACTGTCTCATCCTATCCACGTGGTCACCATCAATGCTGCTCCTCTCTCTCAGGGGGAGATTACTGAATTTGTGGCTGAGGTGAAACTCCACATTGGAGTTCTACATTCAGAGCGGGTTACATATAAGGTGCTCAGGAATCTTCCTGCTCAGGTGGTTTTGGGTTTTCCTTGGTTGTCTATGCACAACCCGGTAATTGACTGGAAAACTCAGGACATAATTCGGTGGAGCGAGTTCTGCCAGGAGAATTGCCTGGCCACATGTGTGGCTGCGGTGACTTCAAGCGTTCCGGAGTCACTTCAGGATTTTGTGGATGTGTTCTCTGAGAAGGGTTGTTCAGAGTTGCCGCCACATCGTCCTTATGACTTTTCTATCAGGTTTAAACCAGGGTCTAAATTGCCTAAAGCAAGGATGTTTAACATCTCCGGTCCGGAGAGACAAGCGTTAAAAGATTACATTGCTGAAAGCTTGAGCAAAGGGCACATCAGGCCGTCATCCTCGCCGGTGGCAGCAGGGTTCTTCTTCGTGAAGAAGAAAGATGGCGGATTACGCCCGTGTTTGGATTTCAGGGAGTTGAACCAGATTACGGTTCGTGATTTATACCCTATGCCTCTGATACCAGATTTGTTCAACCAGGTGGCAGGTGCTAAGTGGTTTACCAAGCTTGACCTCAGGGGGGCGTACAACCTCATAAGAGTCCGTCAAGGTGATGAGTGGAAGATGGCTTTTAATACCCCTGAGGGTCATTTTGAAAATTTGGTGATGCCGTTTGGGTTGACTAATGCACCTGCAGTGTTCCAACATTTCATCAATGATGTGTTCTCGCATGTTTTGGGGAAATTCGTTATCGTGTACCTAGATGACATTCTCATATATTCTTGTGACCGTGATACTCATTTAGATCATGTCAGGCAGGTGTTACAGCTTCTCAGAGAGAATAAGCTGTATGCTAAACTTGAAAAATGTGTATTTTCTGTTCAAGAGTTGCCTTTCTTGGGTTATATTGTGTCTGCTTCTGGTTTTAAAATGGACGCCGCTAAGGTGCAGGCGGTGCTGCATTGGGAACGTCCTGATAACCTGAAAGCACTTCAGCGGTTCCTTGGGTTTTCTAACTACTATAGGAAATGTATCAAAGATTTTTCCATCATTGCTAAACCGCTAACTGACATGACTAAAAAGGGTACCAATTTTTCCGTTTGGCCTGAGGCTGCTGTGCGCGCATTTGAATTTCTTAAGAACAGTTTTGTTTCAGCCCCCATTCTTGTGCAGCCAGACGTATCTAAACCCTTTGTCGTGGAAGTCGATGCGTCTGAGGTAGGTGTGGGGGCGGTACTATCTCAAGGCTTATCTATGAGTGGTTTACGTCCGTGCGCCTATTTCTCCAAGAAACTGTCGTCCGCCGAACGTAACTACGATATCGGCAACAGGGAGCTGTTGGCAATTAAGTTGGCCTTTGAGGAATGGCGACACTTCTTGGAGGGGTCGGTACATCAGGTAACTGTTATTACCGATCATAAGAATCTGCTGTATTTGGAGTCTGCCAAGCATCTGTCCCCCAGGCAGGCTCGCTGTGCATTGTTCTTCATGCGGTTCAACTTTGTTGATACTTACAGACCTGGGTCTAAAAACACTAAGGCGGATGCTCTGTCCAGGTGTTTTCCGGGGGGAGAACCTCGGGAAGATCCAGTACCCATCCTCCAAAAGGGTGTTGTGGTTTCGGCTCTCACTACCGAGGTTGAGGCTGAGATTGCCGAGGCTCAGGACGAGGTACCATCTGAGCTTCCCATCAACAAATCTTTTGTACCGCTTCATCTCCGCCTAAAGGTTTTGGCGGAGCATCATGATGCAGTCCTGGCTGGTCACCCAGGGGTTAGAGGTACCTTGGAGTTTGTGTCACATCGGTTTTGGTGGCCCAAGATCCGACAGGACGTAGTCTCATACGTGTCAGCTTGTACCACATGTGCTAGGGCTAAGACGCCTCGCTCCCGTCCTGTTGGCACACTACTTCGTCTTGAGGTACCTAGTAAGCCATGGACGGAAATCTCCATGGATTTCATCACTGATTTGCCCTCATCAGCTGGAAACACGGTCATCTTGGTGATTGTTGATCGGTTTTCTAAAATGTTGCACTTTGTGTCTTTGCCTGCGTTGCCTAACGCTACGACTGGCCCAAGTATTTGTGCAGGAGGTGGTCAGACTTCATGGGGTTCCGTCTGACATCGTGTCTGATAGGGGGTCTCAGTTTGTGGCAAAATTTTGGAGAGCGTTTTGCTCACGGCTGGGAATCAAGTTATCTCATTCTTCGGCGTTTCATCCTCAGTCAAATGGTCAGACTGAGCGTATGAACCAAAATTTGGAACAGTACTTACGCTGCTTTGTCTCTGATAACCAGGAGGAGTGGTCTACCTTTCTTCCTTTGGCTGAGTTTGCCATCAATAATCACTGCCAGGAGTTGTCTGGGGAGTCTCCGTTTTTTTGTGTTTATGGGCTACATCCTCAATTTTGTACCTTGAGTCAGAGGGGTTCTTCCGGCATTCTGGAGGAGGACCAGTTAGGAACACAATTGTCATCAGTCTGGAGTTTAAACAGCGCCTGTTGAGTGTGTGTGCTAGGTACTAACGTGTGGCTGACATTAGGCGTGTGCCAGGTCCGGACCTGAGTGTGGATGACTGGGTGTGGTTATCCACAAAAAACATAAGACTCAAAATACCATCCCTTAAATTGGGTCCACGGTTTATTGGTCCATTTAGGGTCACCGCCGTCATTAACCCAGTAGCGTACCGTTTGGAGCTCCCTACGGTGTATAAGATACACAATGTGTTCCACAGGTCTCTTCTAAAGAAGGTGGTTGGTTCTGTGGACGTGGCGCCTATGCCACCTCCAGTCTTGGTGGATGGTAATTTGGAGTTTGAAGTCTCCAAGGTGGTTGACTCTCGTGTAGTGCGTCGCACTTTACAGTACTTGGTACATTGGCGTGGTTATGGGCCTGAGGAGAGGTCCTGGGTACCAGCCTCGGACGTTCATGCTGACCGGCTGGTCAGGTTGTTTCACCGCCGTCATCCGGACAAGCCGGGTCCTATTAGCCGTGAGGGCCCTGGGGTCCCTCGTAGAAGGCAGGGTACTATCATGTCGGACGCTGTTCAGACCAGGTCGTCCGACAGACAGCAGTAATTCCGCTTTTGACCACTATTTGCTCATTGGCGTCTGCTAGATTTTATCTAGCTGTTCCGGGGTTAATTTACCTAATCCTTGGATTGGAAGCTGGGCCATGCCCACTGCCTTTAAATAGTTCTCCTGATCCTTGGGCATCGCCGATTATAGCTTCTGCCTTGTGCGTTGTTATCTCGGTCTGGTGAGGATAGCTGGTGGTTGGAGATTCGTTGCTGGTGGTGTATTTTCCTTTGTCTTATTTACTCCTTCCTATATTTGTATTTATTTTGCCCTGCACATTTATAGTGTATTCCTGAGTGACTGCGGCGTGGTGTATATTTTCCTTTATCCTTGTCTGTGCTAACTGTGGGTATTGGGGAAAAACATCTTCACTGGGTGGTGGGCGGAGGTTTCAGCCTAGGGCTGAGCTCAGGAGACAGGGTGAGGTTCGAGGCCTGGACATGCACACCTTCAGTGTAAACTCCAGGTAGAGGGTCAGTCAGGATTTCCCTAGTCTGAGGGAAACTGCAGAGGCCCGGGTCATTAGCTCTCGCTCACCTAGTCTCTCCCTGACAATGTATGAGCGTAATATGCATATATAGACAAATAAGTTGACATACTTATAATGTCTGGACTAATGACTCGTATGAATGCAGTTCCGAATTATTTCAAGTGTCAGAAGATTTTTACTAGCACTACCACCACCACCTTCATCGATTCAGAGTCCAGACTCCCTGTGTCTAACATCAGTAAAACAGGAGTGATGACCCACGTTTCTCTTTCAGAGCTTCTAATGAGAAGCCAGACGTTGGTAGTGGCAGGAGATATTACCTGCCGGATGGTGTATTCCTTAGTTTCAATAATATATAACCCTTCTTGGGGTTAGACATCTAAGGATTTGGAATAGACATGATCTCCTGGATGAGTACTGTGCATACACCCAATGCTCTGCCATTATCCACGTACTAACTGTTATTGGTTTGATATTCCCACAGTCCAGGGCCTCTGTCCTGCAGGTCTCCTTGTAGTACGGTAAGCTGGTCTGTAACCAAGGCTTAACCTGAGCCCAGAAGGTCCGATGAAGGAACAGTCCTGGGTTATAAGCACATGCAGCTTATTATTGGTCGGTACAGTCCTCATTGGGTGGTGGCTGTGACTTTCACCATATTTTGCTAGGCAATAAGGTTTTCTAAGCCTATTCTGGGGCTGCGATGTCTATAAGTATCTATCACAATAAATAACTTGCTGTGGTTCATTAATGGTATTGGAGTACAATGGGTGAATTTCACTCTCTGCTCCTGATGTTTATTTAATTTACCACATTCATACTGAAATTGGCCATTATAGATGTATATCAGACACTCACTACGGTGATTTTCTTTGCGGATCTCTTTAGATATCTATGGTTTTTCTGATCTTTCAGATCCTCTATATATTTAGTCTGGTTTTTGCCTGGGACTTTGATTCCTGGGCTTCTGTACCCACCCTGGGAGAGTTGCTTTGGTATTCTCCATGGTGCTGTCCTGAGGGACGTAATGGAAAAAGGGAAATTAGACTTACTGGTAATTCCATTTCCAGGTAGTCCCTCAGGACAGCACCCGTAGTTCCCTCCCTTATGTTTCTGTTTTTTAGGATTGTTCGGGATTAATCTACCGGCAGATCGTTTATCCTTCGGGTCACCATGGCTCGAAATTAAGATGAAGCAGTTTAATGGTTATTACAGACATGTTTGTAAGGGCACATTTAGACCATTTATTTCCATCCTCGGTGGTACTTTGAAACAACACTGGAGGGTGGAGGTGGGAGGGTCCTTTTAACTTCTCTATGATCCTGTCCCGCTATAGGTCAAGGAAGGACGTCCTCCATGGTGCTGTCCTGAGGGACTACCTGGAAATGGAATTACCAGTAAGTCTAATTTCCCTTTTTCAGAGATTTATTGGACCAGTTTGTGGTGATTTATTTGGACGATATACTAATCTTTTCTGACTCTCTACAGGAACATGAAGAGCATGTTAAAACTGTTTTAAGACGTCTGAAAGAGAACCATCTGTATAATAAGCCAGAGAAATGCGAGTTCCATCGTTCTGAGATACAGTTCTTAGGTTATATCATCTCTCCCCAGGGGCTGAACATGGAATCTGGTAAGATTCAGGCTATCCTTGACTGGCTGGTACCCAAGAACGTTAAGGAGGTCCAACGTTTTATTGGTTTTGCAAATTTCTACAGACGCTTCATTCGAAATTTTTCTGATATTGTCTGTCCCATTACTTCCTTGACAAAGAAGGAAAAGCCCTTTAAGTGGTCATCACAGGCTCAAAAAGCTTTTGATCGGCTTAACATCTGTTTCACATCAGCACCGCTGTTGATACACCCAGATCCAACACTTTTTTTCATTGTGGAGATGGACGCTTCTGATAATGCTTTGGGGGCTATTCTCTCCCAAAGAACTGGAGAGAAGGGTCTGCTACATCCTTGTTCTTTCTTTTCCCGTAGACTAACCTCAGCAGAGAAGTATTACGACGTGGGAGACAAGGAATTGCTGGCTATTATTGCGGCTTTCAAAGAATGGAGGCATCACCTGCAAGGAGCTGCACAACAGATCATAGTGCTAACTGACCATCACAATTTAGAGTTCCTTAGATCCGCTAGATGTCTTTCTCCTCGTCAGGCTCGTTGGAACTTATTTTTAAATCAATTTAACTTTGTTATCTCGTACCGTCCAGGTTCTCGTAATGGGAAGGCTGATGCTTTATCCCGAATCCATGCTGCGGATTCTGTACCTGGAGCCCCGTCCAAGACCATTCTATCTGATGCCAATTTCATCGGAGTTATCCACGATCAGGACTTGTGGAAGGAGTGCAGGGAAGCCTATGACAGTGATATTTCTGGCCAACCCACCTGTGGATATTAATCTTGTCTTTAAGGGTGGCATGTGGTTCAGAGATCGATGTATCTACGTCCCTGAGGTCATCCGTCTGCAGATCCTCAAGTTGGTACATGACTCCAAGTTGGCTGGTCACAGGGGGGTACAGAAGACACGAGTTCCTGAGCCGATTCTCCTGGTGTCCAACTTGCCTGAAGGATACCAAGGACTATGTTCTCTCTTGCGAGGTATGTGCCCGTTACAAGACTCCTCATGTGGCACCAACGGGTCTTCTACAACCATTGCCTGTTCCGTCCTGCCCTTGGGGGTCTATATCAATGGACTTTATTGTGGAGCTGCCTACATCGGTGGGCATGAATTCAATCATGGTGGTAGTAGATCGCCTGACTAAAGCTGCTCATTTTGTTCAGTGCACCGGCCTCCCTTCAGCTAAAGATACAGTGAACTTGGTTATACGGAATGTCTTTTGGTTGCATGGGGTCCGAATGAGATCATCTCTGACCGTGGAGTACAGTTCACTTCAAGATTCTGGAAGGGGTTTTGCTCTGCACTCAATATTAATGTCTGTCTCTCTTCCGCTAACCATCCCCAGACAAATGGTCAGACTGAGCGGACCAACCAGACGCTAGAACAATATCTAAGATGCTATGTCAGACAGAAATGGACAGAAATTCATTGGCCCATTCAAGATCAACACTATTGTGAGCTCTGTGGCCTGCCGGCTGAAGCTGCCTAGGACTATGAAGGTACACCCAGTTTTTCATGTATCTTTACTAAAGCCTGTATCTCCTAATACCTTCCAGGGATGTGTTGTGCCACCTCCGCAGCCTGTGGTGATTGATGGGCAAGAACAATTTGTGGTGGAGGAAATTATTGATTCCAGGATTCGCAGGAATCGGCTCCAATATCTGATAAGATGGCAGGGATATCCCCCTGAGGAAGACTCTTGGGAACCTGTGGAAAACATCAATGCCCAACAGAAGATTTCTCGTTTTCATCAGAGATTCTCTGAGAAACCAGGTCCAGGATCGTCCTGAGGTCGCTTCTAAGCGAATAGTCTCTGAACATTTTTTATTACCTTTTGTGCATTACTGCCCTTTTCCAAGATGGCGTCTTTGGTGATTCAAACAGGTGCAGAGAGAAACTCAAGTCCACAACACTTGGTGCAAATATCAAATGCAGCTCAGCAGTCTATAGGGAACTTCAGAGGAAAATGCAATCACGCAGAAAGTCTATGAAGCACAAATATTCTTGAGGATACTTGACACGAATAAGTCCTTGCTTAGTCCAAAACACAGATAGATATGCTTATAATGCAGTTCAAATAATATCTTAGCTCAACCAGGGAGGTCTGGGTAATAGTCTCAGGTTCTTGCAGAGCAGCAACAGCTTACATGTCCAGCAAATGCAGATGGAAGTAAACACGAGCAGCAGATGAAGGAGGATTACTGGAACTGGTGTATGCAGCAGGAACTCAGAGCAGAGTAGCAGGATAACCCCACAGGTTCACAGGAGCAGGTATATAGCCAGGGAGTCACCAGAGGTCAGGAGCTGGATGCAAGGCAGAATACTCTAGCACAGACTGAAGGTTGGGGTGGAGATTTATAGCAGGAAGACACAGTGCACATGAGACCAAAGACGCCATGTTGGAAAAGGGCAGTAATGCACAAAAACGTAATAAAAAATGTTCAGAGTCCTGACAGGTGGCGCTCACAGCAATCTGCCATCAACAACCATAGAGGTCTCGAGGGTGACGAGGGTCGTCACTGCGTGTATTTCCAGACCGGCAGTGCATTGAAATTCCTGCTGTCAGATAGCGGCATTTAACTACTTAATAGGTGTGGGCAGATCATAATTCCACTCGCACCTATTGCGGGCACATGTCAGCTGTTAAAAACAGCTGACATGTCGCAGCTTTGAGGTGGGCTCACCGCCGGAGCCCACCTCAAAGGGGGGATAATGCCAGCTGACGTACTATTCCATCAGCTGGCAGTAAGGGGTGAAGAAACAACAGTTTATAGTCTACATTATGACGTCCGAGACACTGCATACATGTGCATCGATGTCAGTAGCAAAAGCAATTGTTCAAAAGTGTTCTGCAGACGACTTTCGTTGATAATCTGTGTTTTTGGAATTATAACAGAATACTATAATGTTTTGTATCATTTCTAAAAAACCTTACTTGATAGGAAATATCTGAAGTCATTTCTGAAATCAGCATGAAAAAATCTATCAGGAACACTCAAAATTGTCCGATGGACAATACCTTTATCACACAGTGTTTGTTATTAAAATGGTGTTTATGAAGTACCCTATTATTTATATGCACTTTTGCTTTTACTTACAGCAGGTGTTCTGTCTTCATACACATTTACATGTTGTTAAATCTAACATACAGCATAAACCACTTCTGTCTTCCAAATAAGCAGACCATTCTCTGTAGTCTAACTTGTTTATTGGTGAACAGGTATAGAACATGCAGTAAAACTATAAGAATGCAAACAACATAGGTAAGTACTGGACAAATAGTCACACAGCTAACACTTTACAATTAACAGAAAAGTATACAGTATGATGCAAACTTTAACATGGAAATGCACAGATCTCTAATAATCACATTTCCTTTGTACTGGCTTCTATACAGTTAATCACATTTCTGTACAATACTGTATTGCAAGAACAAAGATATTAATCTTACCAGATATGCTTTACCAGGATAGCAAACTCAAGTTGGAGCACTTACTGGAGGACAAATAAACACGTGTCCCAGGAAGTAACACAGAAGAAAATGGAGCTTCTTCTTCACAGCAAACCTTCCTGTAATTCCACAATGTAACACTCTATTTGCTGCTAAAGACATGGGTTGTAAATTCAGCCACCACTAGATGGTGCTATAACCCAAACAAACCAGCACATAAATAGGAACATATTGCCTCTATTCAGAGGGGCAGAACAGCAGGGTATAAGTTCATTTTGTTTGTGCCTTAATATTTTTAAGAGTAAGCCAGTACACCCTTCAGAACTGCCATCGGCGACTTTTTGACACATTGTCCCACTCTCTGCAACATCCATCACTTTCGAGAATTCCTGAGGAATCTGCACTTTCTTTTCGAAGGAGGACTGATGTTTGTCCCAACTTGATAAAATAAGGGCTGGAGACATCTTGAATTGACCTAAGCTGAGCCCATTTCATAAGACACATTTTATATATATATATTCTTTATTTTGCTTTATGAAAGAAATGAAAATTGAAGAAGAGAATATTGCGGATTAGAAAAAAATGTCAGTGTCTAGATTTAGATCTGACTTTTGAATTGTATAATCCAGCCCAGTAAAGACAAAAGAAACTGAACCTGATGAAGGTGCTTTTCCACTACGATTTTTAAATCCCCCACAATGAGAGGATTATTTATTTGGAGAATTATAAAAAAAAAACACCTTGACGATGAAGAAAGGTTAAGTCCTTGTAAAACTTCTGGGGCTGCAGCGAGACTAAAAAGAAATGCCAAAAAATTAAAGTTGCAGTTTCTTTTCTCAGTCTTCATTGCTGTCTTCACATACTTTTAATGGTCTGGATGGACTGGAACATGAAAAGAGGTTTCCTGAAGATCTACAGTACTGTGTAAAAGTTTTAAGCAAGTGGAAAAAAATGCTGCAAAGTAAAGAGGTGATTAGAGATACACACCCCTCTAATAAGCTCTTCTAAGACACACCTGTTATGTCATATCATCAACACGGGATCAATTTGGGAGACTCTGGTTAGGGCCAATATAGGAGGGAAGAAGAACCCATAGAGTTTCTTATCTACTCCTAAACTTGGGAAGTTGTCTTGTCTTTCTTGCTGCAACTGTAATAAAATATTTAAGGGTGATACAATGGGGAAAAAAAGTATTTCATCAGACACCAATTGTGCAAGTTCTCCCACTTAAAAAGATGAGAAAGGCCTGTAATTGACATCATAGGTAGACCACAACTATGAGAGTCAAAATGAGAAAACAAATCCAGAAAATCAGCAAATTATGGTGGAAAATAAGTATTTGGTCATTAACAAAAGTTCATCTCAATATTTTGTAATATATCCTTTGTTGGCAATGACAGAGGTCAAACATTTTCTGTAAGTCTTCACAAGGTTGGCACACACTGCTGACCCTTTCCTCAATGCACATCTCCTCTAGAGCAGTGATGTTTTGGGCCTGTCATTGGGCAACGTGGCCTTTCAACTGCCTCCAAAGGTTTTCTATGGGATTGAGATCTGGAGACTGGCTAGGCCTCTCCAGGACCTTCATATGCTTCTTACGAAGCAACTCCATTGCCCTGGCGGTGTGCTTGGGATCATTATCATCCTCAAAGACCCATCCACGTTTCATCTTCAATGCCCTTGCTGATGTAATTAGGTTTGCACTCATAATCTCAAGATACTGTCATGTCGGGCGCTGTTCATACTAGGGCGTTCGACAGACAGCGGTAATTCCGCTTTTGTCCACTATGCGCTCAGTGGCGTCGGCTAGATTTTGTCTAGCTGGTCCGGGGTTAATTTAGCTGGTGTTCGGATTGGAAGCTGGGTCACGCCCACTGCCTTTAAATTGTTCTTCTGAACATTGGGCGTCGCCGATTATAGCTTCTGTCTTGTGCTTGGTTATCTCGGTCTGGAGTAGTGGTCTAGGAAAAGGAGTATCGTATCTGGGGGTGTATATTTCCCTTTGTCATATTTTCCTCCTTCCTATATTTGTATTTGTTTTGCCCTGTGCACTTATTGTGTATTCCTGAGTGACTGCGGCGTGGTGTATATTTTCCGTTATCCTTGTCTGTGCTAACTGTGGGTATTGGTTAGTGGTCCCTTCACTGGGTGGTGGGTGGAGGTTTCAGCCTAGGGTTGAAACAGGGGACAGGGTGAGGGTGGAGGCCCAGACATGCACATCATCAGTGTAAACTCTGGGAGAGGGTCAGTCAGGGTTTCCCAGAGTTGAGGGAAATCGCAGGGGCCTGGGTTATTAGCTCTTGCCTACCTAGGCTTCCCGTGACAGATACAGAAGGGTGAAAACTGACCCTGCACTATGAGTAGGCTGATACCCTACAATGGAGTGGGCGACCCATTGCTTGCGAATAAACCCACCGAAGATCCTAGGTTAATCTCAATCAAAGACCTATAGATAGGGGGAAGGGGTTCCCTAAAAGATCTAAGGACTGGGTACAAAAACGGGTCACCTCCTAATAGAAAACACAGAGAAGGCTGCAGATACCAACTGAAAACAGAAACTAAGACTAGCAGAACCAGAAGTCCCAGTACTGCACAAATTATACACACAGTAAACAAAGCAAAGCACCAAGCCAGAACTAAAGCTGATTAACACTGTTGTCCAGCAAGGACTGGGAGGCAGGTGCTGGTTAATAAAGAGTGATACAATCACCTGACCCAAGACAAACCCAGCACCAGAGGGAAAAGACCAGAGGCCAAAACACCACAAGAAAATGGCGGATAGTCACAAACTAAACAGATTCTAACAGTACCTCCCCTTTAACGAGTATCGCCCAGATCCTCTAGGCCGGGCTTTATTCGGAAATCTCCTGTGAAAAGCCTTAATTAACCTTGAGGCTGAGACATCCACAGCTTTCACCCAGGAATTGTCCTCGGGACCGAAACCCTTCCAGGACACAAGATACTGTAACCCTCCTCTGTGCCACCTGGAATCAAGAATGCGTGAAATCTCAACCTCGCAGTCCTCATCAATTGGAGGAGCAGACGGCATAGCCACCTTATCTGGTGTGTCAACTTTCTTCAGCAAAGATACATGAGAAACTGATTACTGTCCTGTCACCGGCTCCAGCTGGCTCCCGTTTCCATGACAACTCCCCTGTTTACTCTCTCAGCTGACTTCTTTCTGACTCACTAACCCCAACTGCTGGCCAGAATTTATAAGGAAGCTCCCCTTTCTGGCCTGGAGCAGGAATTGACATGTACACTGTGTTACCTGGCATGGCGACCTTCCTTCTTGCCTCCAGGCATGACATCACCCCTTAGAGGGAGGCAATGTCACCGTGGCAACCGGACTCTGGGGTGCCACATGAACAGGCAGCAGAAGTGGTGTGGTGTGAATATATGTTAAATTAGACTAATATAAAAAGGTGTGTAAAAGTTACGCATGTTTTATTCCAACAATATTGGCGGTCTCCTTCTGAATAAAGAATGCAAAAAATCCTTACAATTGAAATGCAGCAGCTGCGGTACAAAGTGATCAATCACTATCTCTGTATTATTCTCTTTTCATCACAATCTACGCATTCATCTTCTTCAGTACCACCGTTGTACAAAACATACTCTCTCTACAATTTGTTTATGGTTTTGACTTTCTGTCCTAATCTATATTGGTAATCTGTGAGCTGTAATATCATCTTACTATCCAGATTCACTTAAAATGGCTGCTGCATTCCTTGCTTCTGGTTTTATACAGGCTGTGATTGTTCTCTCTAGCTGGTTGTGCTATACCATGTTATGTGATGGCAGTAAGGCATTTGGGGGAAGCCTGCTGCCCATGCACAAGGCCATGTGAGCCTTATCTAGCTGATACAATTTCCTGCAATGTATAAAATGGCGGTGGACATTTTAGGCGATTCAATACAGATCGAGGGGGCACCACAGACAAATCTAAAAGGGATCCAACCTCGGCCTATACAAAAAATGTCATGCTATTACAAGAGAGAAAGGAATAGGTCATAAGGAGGGGGGATCACCTAGGGCAGGAAAATAGCGTAAAATATTAAATTTTTATTTAACAAAAAGAAAAAAATATTTAAAAACATTAAAAGTAGTCACACGTGACATAACTTCAACTATCAATAGGATCATAATAGGGCCAACCACCTAAAGCAAAATTCCACAATATATATAATAAGAACAGAAACCTAATATCCATATAAACAGCATATCATAGGTATATATAACAACAACTATCAATAAGTGCAGTGCCTATACAAAGAATAATTGTTGATATTGTGTGCTCACTTAGAACTCTATATTGCAACTGTGGTACTGGTAGCTAGAAGCACATGAACAACATGGAACGCATGAAGTAAAAGCACTATGAACAAGCAATTAAATGTGAATGTAATCACAAATAATAAAAAACAGCTTATCAGTGTAAGGTGCGCAAGATTTAAAGAGATACAGGCATAAATAGCAATACATGATTAATTTAGCAGGATCCTGAAGCAACAAGAATAGAAAAAGCGAGCAGTATAGCGAGTCAAAGTTGAGCACAGAAAAGTTGATAACACAAGCTGAGAAGACCACCCATGACCAATAACATGGAGTGGCGCTTTCAGTTAGAAGGACCCATGTGGAGATAAGCCAGGCAGAGCAGATACCCGATGCGTGTCGCCACCCTCAGTGGCTTCATCAGGGGTACTCACTGCAAGTAACCTGTGTCATTATATATACTTCTTAGTTATAAATCTATCGCAGCTGCGCTGCTTACCAGAAAGGGGTGGAGGACGCTATACCGGAACTATCCATAGACGGCATGTGGCCTGTAACGAAGGCACACGCGCCGACAGTCACAACACCGGAAGCGCATCATCACATAAATGGCAAGGTTGCTGTAGCAACAAATAAACATAATGACTGTGCATGCGCTGTAGTTATCTGTGGCCGCACAATCACAAGGCAATGCTTTACATCGACGAGAGAGCAAAATCACAGCGCATGCGCTGTCCTACAATGTGACGACACATCCATTGCTAGGGGAACCGATTAACAAACATAATCACCAGGCATTTAATAGCCATGCTTAAACAGGTAGATCACATAAACGTCGCAGTGAGGGCCAATTGAGAAGCATAAGCATAGCGGGTATACTATAATCCACTGCTAGACGCAATCACTCGTGAGTGTTTTGTAACAGCGAAAAACATCATCAAGGCGCATGTGCTGTACTACAGAGTGGCGGCGCATTACCTCAACAATGTAACTAAGAGACTATGTGACTAATCATAGTCACAAAACTTTTACTGGCGGCAATTAAACAAATAGATTGTAAGGACATCAAGGGGAGGGTAAAATCAGGGTCGCCCAATTAACATGAATACGCAGAATCGAGTATGCTACAAACATGCTATAAATTCAAAGTTTTAATTGTAAAAAACTCATATTGGTATCAAATAGTAGCTGTAAATAAAGGCAAGAATGCCCAGACAGAATATAGGCAGATGTAGTAGATATCACATAAAGTGCATCTTTGGACAACAAAATATGTGAAAAATGTACACACATAAATAGCCTAGACTGTGCGGCCCATGTCACTGACAAAGGAGTGTAGCCGCTTGCTGCGTGTACACAGACATACAGCAAACGTAGAAAGCAACCCCATTGTAGCGTCATGTAGCCAATGCCGACGTGAGAGTTGTCAATATACGTGGTAAGGGACTTGAAGGGCACAGCCAACACTTTATTGTAGATATTTTGACCATTACCCCCCATGTTGCAGTATGCAGCCTGGTACAGAGTACACAACCCTTATAAAAATAAAAGGATACGCAAATATATTTATATTGGGTTAAAGGCGTGATTCATGTGCTCGTAGGTAAAGATAGCTACTAGGGTTGAGCAAAACGGATCGGACAAATTCAAAAATCGCCGACTTTCAGCAAAGTCGGGTTTCATGAAACCCGACCTGATTCTAGTGTGGGATCGGCCATGACGTCGGCGATCTGCGCGCAAAAGCCACGTTTCATATGACGCTTTCAGCGCCATCTTTCAGCCAATGAAGGAGGACGCAGAGTGTGGGCAGCGTGATGACATAGGTCTCGGTCCCCACCATCTTACAGAAGGGCATGGCAGTGATTGGCTTGCTTTCTGCGGGGTCACAGGGGCTATAAAGGGGCGTGCACGCCGACCGCCATCTTACTTTTGCCGATCTTAGCATGGGGAGAGGTTGCTGCAGCTTCATCAGAAGAAGGGATATAGTTAGGGAGGGAAGATTAACCCCCAAACCGCTTGTGCTGTAGCGATTTCCACTGTCCAACACCACCTTTGTTTTGCAGGGACAGTGGAGGCTAGATCTTTGTGCATCAGCTCTGTAGCTTATAAGGCTCCCTGATAGCTGCATTGCTGTTTGCACGCTGCTGTGCAAACCAACTGCTTTTTTAAAAGCAAAAATCCTGTTGCTCCTTTCTGTACAGTTATCTTGTTTATTTGTCCACACTTTTGTGTGCAGCAGTCGTATTTATTGCTGCCACACTTGTCCTGAGATCATTGTAGGGAGATTGAAATTGTACTACAGTCCTTGTATTATTCATATGTCTTCCAGCCACTTGCTGCCACTCACATTGCGTTGAAAAATACACTGGGCCTCAGTTTTGGTTCAGTCTACAAAAAAAAGTGAGATTCAAATTCTCACAAAGTGGATATACCTCAGGCCTCTTAGTTTCTCGTGTATCAGCCAGCCACTTGCTGCCACTCACATTGCGTTGTTTTATGCACAGGGCCTGAGTTTGGGTTCAGTCTCCCCAAAATAAAAAAAGGGAGATTTAAATTTTCAACAAGTTTATATAAACCTTCTACCTTGTTTTACAGTACCATATAACGGTTGTTATTTTGGTTACATTTTCCCAAAAATGAGGAAGTCTGGAGGAAGAGGCCATGGGCGGTCGTTGCCAGCTGGTACTGATGGTGGTGGTGGAGCATCTGGTGGTAGTGTGAAAAGCAAAATAGCACCTAAGGCTGGAGGTGTTGAGCCAACGTCATCATCTGGCTACACAAGGCCTCGAAGGCTCCCTTATCTGGGAGTAGGAAAACAGCTTTTAAACCTGGAGCAGCAGGAAAATGTTTTTCTTTCATTGCTGACTCAGCCTCTAGCTCTATCGCCTCCTCTTCAGAAAGTTCCAAATATAAAAGCAGCGAGTCGTCAATGGAAGCTCCTGGTCAGGAACAAGATGTTTCCTTGTGTCCTTCACCCAAAGCAAAAGTGAAGGATGCGTCAGGCGACACTACAGGTTACTCCATGGAGCTCTTTACACATACCGTGCCTGGGTTAGAAAGGGAAATTGTTAACTGCCCATTACAAGATGAATCGGACATGGAGTGCACTGATGCACAGCCACAGCTAGATTATTATGCTGTTCCATTGACTCAGATCACTCAGATCACTACATTGCCCTCGCAGTGTACTGAGCCAGAATCTGATCCTGATGAGACTATGGTGCCCCGTCCCGAACGCTATAGCACCTTACACGGTGACACAGAGGAAGGTGCACATGACATTGAAGAGGAGGTGATAGATGACCCAGTTGTTGACCCAGATTGGCAGCCATTGGGGGAAGAGGGTGCCGCTGCCAGTAGCTCAGAAGCGGAGGAGGATGATCCGCAGCAGCCACCTACATCGCAACAGCTGTCATCTGGCAGGCCCGTATCAGGCCAAAAAACGTGTCAAAAACAAAAACAGTTTTAGGACAGCATGGCCATCCGGTGAAAGTAGCACAGTGTGCAATGCCTGAAAAGGTATTCGATATATTTTAAACAAGATCCGAATGATCACTGCAAAGTTATCTGTAAGAAATGCAAAAGGACCTTTAGCAGAGAGCAGAATGTCAAAAATTTAAATACGACGTGCATGCGTAGACATTTAACCAGCATGCACTTGCAAGCCTGGACTAACTACCAAACGTCCCGTAACATAGGTGCACCTGCTCAGAATGAAGCTAGTCAGCAACGCTACATTGGTTCCCTCATTGTAAGCCCACCGTTTAGGACACCACCTGCAGCAAATGTGGAGGTATCGTCGCAAGGCCAAAGCAGTCAGGGAATCACCAGATTGTTGGTAGGAAACACTGTATGTAGGCCAACAGCAAGAATACCCTCACCAACCCTCTCTCAATCTGCCATGTCCACCACCACCCCCGCTAGTTCCACCATATGCAGCTCTCCAGTCCAGCTCACAATACAAGAGACTCTCATTAGGAAAAGGAAGTACTCATCCTCTCATCCACGTACACAGGGTTTGAACGCCCACATTGCTAGTCTAATCTCGTTAGAGATGATGCCCTACCGGTTGGTTGAAAGCGAAGCTTTCAAAGCCCTGATGGCCTGCGCAGTACCACACTATGACCTACCCAGTTGACACTTCTTTGCGAGAAAAGCCATCCCAGCCCTTCACCAGCATGTCAAAGACCACATTGTCCATGCACTCAGGCAATCAGTCAGTAGAAAGGTGCACCTCACAACAGATGCATGGACCAGTGTTGTGTATCCGCTTTTTGGGCTCCCCTGGTGGTTGCTGGTGGTATTGGTGACTTGTTTGCACTTTGCTGCTTCTGTTCACCTGCTTCCATCAGCGTTTGGGAGTTTCCTATTTAGCCTTGCTCTCCAGTCATTTCCTTGCCGGTCATCATTGTAACCAGAGCCTTCGGTTGCATGTTCCTGCTACTAGTCTGCTGATCAGCTAAGTGGACTTTGTCCTTTTGTTTTGTATCTTTTGTCCAGTTTGCAGTTTTTGTAATTCTCTGTAGCTGGAAGCTCTTGCGGGCTGAAATTGCCACTCCTGTGTCATGAGTTGACACAGGAGTCTTAAAGTAATTTCAGGATGGTTTTTGAAAGGGTTTTCAGTTGACCGTGGAGTCCTCTTTTGTATCCTTCTGCTATCTAGTAAGTGGACCTCTCTTTGCTAAATCTACTTTCATACTGCGTATGTCTTTTCCTCTTAATTCACCGTTATTACATGTGGGGGGCTGCTATCATCTTTTGGGGTATTTCCCTAGAGGTAAGCCAGGTCTGTTTCTTCCTCTACCAGGCGTAGTTAGTCCTCCGGCTGGCGCGTGGCATTTAGGAAGCCGTAGGTATGCTCCCTGGCTACTATTAGTTGTGTGGTAGATTTAGCTCACGGTCAACTCGAGTTTCCATCACCCGAGAGCTCGTTCGTTATTTATATGTTTCTTACGTTCCCTTGCCATTGGGAACCATGGCAGTATGACCGGCCAGTGTTAAACTTATTGGCAGAAGAAAGGAGAGAAAAAAGAAGTCTGTAATTTTTTTTTTTTTTTTTTTTTTCCCTATGCTTGCTCCATAGTTGGATCAGTTGTATTTCAGCTCTAATTACTGCCTTTGCCTTTCTCTCCTTATAATCCTTGAATGGCTCTGAGCTCACCTGTTTAATGATGGATCCTCAGAGTTTGGCTGCAGGTTTAAATAATCTTGCTACGAAGGTTCAAAATTTACAAGATTTTGTTATGCATACTCCTATTTCTGAACCTAAAATCCCTACACCAGAGGTGTTTTCCGGAGATAGATCTCGGTTTCTGAATTTCAAATATAATTGTAAATTGTTCCTTTCTCTCAGACCTCACTCCTCAGGAGATCCTGTCCAGCAGGTTAAGATTGTAATTTCTTTGCTGCGAGGTGACCCTCAAAATTGGGCATTTTCATTGGCACCAGGGGATCCTGCGTTGCTCAATGTGGATGCGTTTTTCCTGGCTTTAGGGTTGCTTTATGAGGAACCTAATTTGGAGATTCAAGCTGAAAAAGCTTTGATAGCCCTATCTCAAGGGCAAGATGAAGCTGAGATATACTGCCAAAAATTTCGTAAATGGTCTGTGCTTACTCAGTGGAATGAGTGCGCCTTAGCGGCAAAATTCAGAGAGGGCCTTTCTGATGCCGTTAAAGATGTTATGGTCGGGTTCCCTGCGCCTACAGGTCTGAATGAGTCCATGACAATGGCAATTCAGATTGATCGGCGTTTGCGGGAGCGCAAACCCGTGCACCATTTGGCGGTATCTTCTGAAGAGACGCCAGAGAAAATGCAATGTGACAGAATTATGTCCAGAAGCGAGCGGCAGAATTATAGGCGTAAAAATGGGTTATGCTTCTATTGTGGTGATTCTGCTCATGTTATATCGGCATGCTCTAAACGTACTAGGAAGGTTGACAAGTCTATTTCAATTGGCACTTTACAGTCCAAATTAGTTTTGTCTGTAACCTTGATTTGTTCATTATCAGTTATTACCGTGGATGCCTATGTGGACTCTGGCGCCGCTCTGAGTCTTATGGACTGGTCCTTTGCCAGGCGCTGTGGGTTTGATTTAGAGCCTCTGGAAGTCCCTATACCTCTGAAGGGTATTGATTCTACACCTTTGGCTTGTAATAAACCACAGTTCTGGACGCAAGTGACTATGCGTATGACTCCAGACCATCAGGAGGTGATTCGCTTCCTTGTGTTGTACAATTTACATGATGTCTTGGTGCTTGGATTACCATGGTTACAGTCTCATAACCCAGTCCTTGACTGGAAAGCTATGTCTGTGTTAAGCTGGGGATGTCGGGGGGCTCATGGGGACACTCCTTTGGTGTCCATTTCGTCATCTATTCCATCTGAGATTCCGGCATTTTTGTCTGATTATCGTGATATTTTTGAAGAGCCTAAAATTGGTTTACTCCCTCCTCACAGGGATTGTGATTGCGCCATAGATCTGATTCCTGGCAGTAAATTTCCAAAGGGTCGTTTGTTTAACCTATCTGTACCTGAACATGCTGCTATGCGTGAGTATATTAAGGAGTCCCTGGAAAAGGGACATATTCGTCCTTCTTCATCACCTTTAGGAGCCGGTTTTTTCTTTGTTTCTAAAAAGGATGGCTCTCTGAGGCCTTGTATTGATTATCGACTCCTGAATAAAATTACAGTCAAATATCAGTATCCGTTGCCTTTGCTGACTGATTTGTTTGCTCGCATAAGGGGGGCTAAGTGGTTCTCTAAGATTGATCTTCGTGGGGCGTATAATTTGGTGCGAATTAAGCAGGGGGATGAGTGGAAAACCGCATTTAATACGCCTGAGGGCCATTTTGAGTATTTGGTAATGCCTTTCGGCCTTTCTAATGCACCTTCTGTCTTTCAGTCCTTAATGCATGATATTTTCCGTGAATAATTGGATAAATTTATGATAGTGTACTTGGATGATATTTTGATTTTTTCTGATGACTGGGAGTCTCATGTTCAGCAGGTCAGGAGGGTTTTTCAGGTTTTGCGGGAGAATTCTTTGTGTGTAAAGGGTTCAAAGTGTGTTTTTGGGGTTCAAAAAATTTCCTTTTTGGGGTACATTTTTTCCCCTTCTTCTATTGAGATGGACCCTGTCAAGGTTCGGGCTATTTACGACTGGACGCAGCCTACTTCTCTGAAGAGTCTCCAGAAATATTTGGGCTTTGCTAATTTTTATCGTCGATTTATAGCTGGTTTTTCTGGCGTTGCTAAACCTCTGACGGATTTGACTAAAAAGGGTGCTGATGTTGCCAATTGGTCCCCTGCTGCCGTGGAGGCCTTTCGGGAGCTAAAGCGCCGCTTTTTGTCTGCCCCTGTGTTGCGCCAGCCTGATGTTTCTCTTCCCTTTCAGGTTGAGGTCGATGCTTCCGAGATCGGAGCAGGGGCGGTTTTGTCGCAGAAAAGTTCCGACTGCTCAGTGATGAGACCTTGTGCGTTCTTTTCGCGAAAATTTTCGGCCGCCGAGCGAAACTATGATGTTGGTAATCGGGAGCTTTTGGCCATGAAGTGGGCATTTGAGGAGTGGCGTCATTGGCTTGAGGGTGCCAAACATCAGGTGGTAGTTTTGACTGATCACAAGAATTTAATTTATTTGGAGTCTGCCAGGCGCCTGAATCCTAGACAGGCACGTTGGTCGTTGTTCTTTTCCCGGTTTAATTTTGTGGTCTCGTACTTACCGGGTTCTAGGAATGTGAAGGCAGATGCTCTTTCTAGGAGTTTTGAGCCTGACTCTCCTGGGAATTCTGAACCTGCTGGTGTCCTTAAGGATGGAGTGGTTTTGTCTGCTGTCTCTCCAGATTTGCGACGTGCTTTGCAAGAATTTCAGGCGGATAGACCTGATCGTTGTCCGTCTGGTAGACTGTTTGTTCCTGACGAGTGGACCACTAAAGTCATCTCGGAAGTTCATTCTTCTACTCTGGCAGGTCATCCGGGAATTTTTGGCACCAGAGATTTGGTGGCTAGATCCTTCTGGTGGCCTTCCCTGTCTCGAGATGTGCGTGTTTTTGTGCAGTCTTGTGATGTGTGTGCTCGGGCCAAGCCTTGTTGTTCTAGGGCTAGTGGGTTGTTGTTGCCCTTGCCTATTCTGAAGAGGCCTTGGACGCACATCTCTATGGACTTTATCTCGGACCTCCCTGTTTCTCAGAAGATGTCTGTCATCTGGGTGGTGTGTGACCGTTTTTCTAAAATGGTTCATTTGGTGCCATTGCCTAAGTTGCCTTCCTCATCTGAGTTGGTCCCTCTGTTTTTTCAAAATGTGGTTCGCTTGCATGGTATTCCGGAAAACATCGTTTCTGACAGGGGTACCCATTTCGTGTCTAGATTTTGGCGGGCAGTCTGTGCCAGGTTGGGCATTGATTTGTCTTTTTCGTCTGCATTCCATCCTCAGACCAATGGCCAGACGGAACGAACTAATCAAACTTTGGAGACTTATTTGAGGTGTTTTGTGTCTGCGGATCAGGATGATTGGGTTGCCTTTCTGCCGTTGGCGGAGTTTGCTCTTAATAATCGGGCTAGTTCTGCCACTTTGGTTTCTCCTTTCTTTTGCAATTCAGGGTTTCATCCGCGTTTTTCATCTGGTCAGGTTGAATCTTCGGATTGTCCTGGAGTGGATGCGGTAGTGGATCGGTTGCATCAGATTTGGGGACAAGTGGTGGATAATTTGGAATTGTCCCAGGAGAGGACTCAGCAGTTTGCTAACCGCCGTCGTCGTGTTGGCCCCCACCTTCGTGTTGGGGACTTGGTGTGGTTGTCTTCCCGTTTTGTCCCTATGAGGGTTTCTTCTCCTAAATTTAAGCCTCGGTTCATCGGTCCTTATAGGATTTTGGAGATTCTTAACCCTGTCTCCTTTCGTTTGGACCTCCCGGCATCTTTCGCTATCCATAATGTGTTCCATCGGTCGCTGTTGCGGAGATATGAGGTGCCGGTGGTTCCTTCTACTGAACCTCCTGCTCCTGTGCTGGTGGAGGGTGAATTGGAATACGTGGTAGAAAAGATCTTGGACTCCCGTATTTCCAGACGGAGACTTCAATATCTGGTTAAATGGAAGGGCTATGGTCAGGAAGATAATTCTTGGGTAACTGCCTCTGATGTTCATGCCTCGGATTTGGTTCGTGCCTTTCATAGGGCTCATCCAGATCGCCCTGGCGGTTCTTGTGAGGGTTCGGTGCCCCCTCCTTAAGGGGAGGGTACTGTTGTGTATCCGCTTTTTGGGCTCCCCTGGTGGTTGCTGGTGGTATTGGTGACTTGTTTGCACTTTGCTGCTTCTGTTCACCTGCTTCCATCAGCGTTTGGGAGTTTCCTATTTAGCCTTGCTCTCCAGTCATTTCCTTGCCGGTCATCATTGTAACCAGAGCCTTCGGTTGCATGTTCCTGCTACTAGTCTGCTGATCAGCTAAGTAGACTTTGTCCTTTTGTTTTGTATCTTTTGTCCAGTTTGCAGTTTTTGTAATTCTCTGTAGCTGGAAGCTCTTGCGGGCTGAAATTGCCACTCCTGTGTCATGAGTTGACACAGGAGTCTTAAAGTAATTTCAGGATGGTTTTTGAAAGGGTTTTCAGTTGACCGTGAAGTCCTCTTTTGTATCCTTCTGCTATCTAGTAAGTGGACCTCTCTTTGCTAAATCTACTTTCATACTGTGTATGTCTTTTCCTCTTAATTCACCGTTATTACATGTGGGGGGCTGCTATCATCTTTTGGGGTATTTCCCTAGAGGTAAGCCAGGTCTGTTTCTTCCTCTACCAGGCGTTGTTAGTCCTCCGGCTGGCGCGTGGCATTTAGGAAGCCGTAGGTATGCTCCCTGGCTACTATTAGTTGTGTGGTAGATTTAGCTCACGGTCAACTCGAGTTTCCATCACCCGAGAGCTCGTTCATTATTTATATGTTTCTTACGTTCCCTTGCCATTGGGAACCATGACAGACCAGTAGGCATGGCCAGGGACGTTATGTGTCCATCACGGCACAGTGGGTTAATGTAGTGGATGCAGGGTCCACAGGGGACAGCCATAGTGGGACAGTTCTGCCTAGCCCACGGTCTAGGAAACAGTTGGCTGTAGGCGTTAGCCACCCCTCCTCCTCCTCCTCCTCCAGCAGAAGCGAAAGCTCGTCCACAAAGTGCATTCGCACGACCACTCCATCCGCAACTGGCAGTGTTGCACACGAGGTGTCCGATTATGGAACAGCTAGTGGTAAGCGTCAGCAGGCTGTGTTGGAAATGAAGTGTTTGGGTGACAACAGACACACCGCAGAAGTTCTGGCCGAGTTCTTGCAGCAAGAAACTCATTCATGGCTGGGCAGTGTACATCTTGAGGCAGGCAAGGTAGTCAGTGATAACGGAAGGAATTTTATGGCTGCCATAGCCCTTTCACAACTGAAACACATACCTTGCCTGGCTCACACCTTGAACCTGGTGGTGCAGTGCTTCCTGAAAAGTTATCTGGGGTTACCAGCCCTGCTCCTTAAGGTGCGAAGACTTTGCTCGCACATCCGCCGGTCGCCCGTACACTCCAGCCGTATGCTGAACCATCAGCGATCGCTGAATCTTCCCCAGCACCGCCTAATAATCAACGTTGCAACAAGGTGGAACTCCACACTGCACATGCTTCAGAGGCTGTGCGAACAGAGGCGTGTTGTAATTTATTTGTGGGAGGATACACATACACGGGCAGGCACTTGGATGGCAGACATGGAGTTGACTGGTGTGCAGTGGTCAAAGCTACAAGACCTCTGTCAAGTCCTTCAGTGTTTTGAGGAATGCACACAATAAGCCATGATAAGATGCCATCATAAGCATGAGCATCCCACTAATGCGTCTGCTGATGCAAAGTTTGACGCACATTAAGGAGCAGGCGTCTGCAGCCGAGGATGAGGGAAGCCTTGATGACAGTCAGCCATTGTCTGCTCAGGGAACTCTCCTGGACGAGGTGGCGGACGAAGCGGAGGAGGAGGAGGATGATGGGGATGAATATTTATGGGAGGAGGAAGCTTCTCAGGGGGCAATAGAAACTGGTGGCGTTGCAAGGTCAGGTACAGGGTTTTTGCGGGAGAGAAGTGATGTTGATTTGCCAGAAAGTGCTCCTCAACCCAGCACAAGCCGTGATTTGACACCTGGAACATTGGCCCACATGGCTGATTATGCCTTGCGTATCCTAAAAAGGGACCCGCGCATTATCAAAATGATGACCGATGACGATTACTGGTTGGCCTGCCTCCTGGATCCACGCTATAAAGGGAAATTGCAAAATATCATGCCACATGAGAGCCTTGAACAAATATTGGCTACAAAACAAGCAACTCTTGTAGACCATTTGGTTCAGGCATTCCCAGCACACAGCGGCAGTGATGGTTCTCACACGAGCTGCAGGGGGCAACATGGCAGAGGTGTTAGAGGTGCACAAATCAGAAGTGGCGTTGGACAGAGGGGTTTTATGACCAGGTTGTGGAGTGATTTCGCAATGACCGCTGTTGTGAATTCCATTCTCGAACTCCCTCCTGTGGTCATGAATGGTACTTCGGTGAGTTCTGTCCGTGGACTCCCTCTGGTGGCTGTGAGTGGAGCTGCTGGTTCTGAGATTCCTTCCCCACCTGCCCTTGTTTAGGGCTAGGCTGGATTCTCTATTTAACTCCACTCAGATCGTTACTCCATGCCAGCTGTCAATGTTCTAGTACTGGTTCAGATCTCTCCTGGATCTTTCTGAGGACCTGTCTACTCCAGCGAAGCTAAGTTCCTGCTTGTTCATTTGTTACATATGGTTTTTCATGCTAAGTTCTAGTCCAGCTTGCTTTCATGAAACTGCCTGGCTAGCTGGAAGCTCTGGGGGTGCAGAGTGGCACCACCGCACCGTGAGTCAGTGCGGGGGTATTTTTTGCACACTCTGCGTGGTTTTGTAGTTTTTTGTGTTGACCGCAAAGATCCCTTTTCTATCCTCAATCTGTTTAGTTAGACTGGCCTCCCTTTGCTAAAGCCTATTTCATCCTGTGTTTGTGATTTCCTCTTAACTCATAGTCAATACTTGTGGGGGGCTGCTTTTACCTTTGGGGAAATTTCTCTGAGGCAAGTGAGGCTTTGTTTCCTTTCTTTAGGGGTAGTTAGCTCTTAGGCTGTGAAGAGGCATCTAGGCAGAGTCAGGCACGCAACACGGCTATTTCTAGTTGTGTTGATAGGAGTAGGGTTTGCGGTCAGCAGAGTTCCCATTTCCCCAGAGCTCGTCCCGATTCCGTGTTTATCTATCAGGTCATTCCTGGTGCACCTAACCACCAGGTCCATAACAAACCCCACACACGACAGGTACTTGTTGTGTATCCGCTTTTTGGGCTCCCCTGGTGGTTGCTGGTGGTACTGGTGACTTGTTTGCACTTTGCTTCTTCTGTTCACCTGCTTCCATCAGTGTTTGGGAGTTTCCTATTTAGCCTTGCTCTCCAGTCATTTCCTTGCCGGTCATCATTGTAACCAGAGCCTTCGGTTGCATGTTCCTGCTACTAGTCTGCTGATCAGCTAAGTGGACTTTGTCCTTTTGTTTTGTACCTTTTGTCCAGTTTGCAGTTTTTGTAATTCTCTGTAGCTGGAAGCTCTTGCGGGCTGAAATTGCCACTCCTGTGTCATGAGTTGACACAGGAGTCTTAAAGTAATTTCAGGATGGTTTTTGAAAGGGTTTTCAGTTGACCGTGAAGTCCTCTTTTGTATCCTTCTGCTATCTAGTAAGTGGACCTCTCTTTGCTAAATCTACTTTCATACTGTGTATGTCTTTTCCTCTTAATTCACCGTTATTACATGTGGGGGGCTGCTATCATCTTTTGGGGTATTTCCCTAGAGGTAAGCCAGGTCTGTTTCTTCCTCTACCAGGCGTAGTTAGTCCTCCGGCTGGCGCGTGGCATATAGGAAGCCGTAGGTATGCTCCCTGGCTACTGTTAGTTGTGTGGTAGATTTAGCTCACGGTCAACTCGAGTTTCCATCACCCGAGAGCTCGTTCGTTACTTATGTGTTTTTTACGTTCCCTTGCCATTGGGAACCATGACAGTATGACCGGCCCACAAAGTGTTAATTGTTTGGGCTGAAGCAGGAGGAAAAGAAGTGTTGAAGGGAAATTTTTTTTTTTCTTTCCCTCAGAGTTTTGCTGCCTAGCCCTTAATTGCTGTCTAGCTGCTTCTTACCTCCTCTTAACCCTTGAATGGCTCTGACCTTAGCTGTTTAACATGGATGTCCAGAGTTTGGCTGCAGGTTTAAATAATCTTGCTACGAAGGTTCAAAATTTACAAGATTTTGTTATACATGCTCCTATTTCTGAACCTAAAATTCCTACACCAGAGGTGTTTTCCGGAGATAGATCTCGGTTTTTGAATTTCAAATATAATTGTAAATTATTCCTTTCTCTCAGACCTCACTCCTCAGGAGATCCTGTCCAGCAGGTTAAGATTGTAATCTCTTTGCTGCGAGGTGACCCTAAAAATTGGGCATTTTCATTGGCACCAGGGGATCCTGCGTTGCTCAATGTGGATGCGTTTTTCCTGGCTTTAGGGTTGCTTTATGAGGAACCTAATTTGGAGATTCAAGCTGAAAAAGCTTTGATAGCCCTATCTCAAGGGCAAGATGAAGCGGAGATATACTGCCAAAAATTTCGTAGGTGGTCTGTGCTTACTCAGTGGAATGATTGCGCCATAGATCTGATTCCTGGCAGTAAATTTCCAAAGGGTCGTTTGTTTAACCTATCTGTACCTGAACATGCTGCTATGCGCGAGTATATTAAGGAGTCCCTGGAAAAGGGACATATTCGTCCTTCTTCATCACCTTTAGGAGCCGGTTTTTTCTTTGTCTCTAAAAAGGATGGCTCTCTGAGGCCTTGTATTGATTATCGTCTCCTGAATAAAATTACAGTCAAATATCAGTATCCGTTGCCTTTGCTGACTGATTTGTTTGCTCGCATAAGGGGGGCTAAGTGGTTCTCTAAGATTGATCTTCGTGGGGCGTATAATTTGGTGCGAATTAAGCAGGGGGATGAGTGGAAGACCGCATTTAATACGCCTGAGGGCCATTTTGAGTATTTGGTAATGCCTTTCGGCCTTTCTAATGCACCTTCTGTCTTTCAGTCCTTAATGCATGATATTTTCCGGGAATATTTGGATAAATTTATGATTGTGTACTTGGATGATATTTTGATTTTTTCTGATGACTGGGAGTCTCATGTTCAGCAGGTCAGGAGGGTTTTTCAGGTTTTGCGGGAGAATTCTTTGTGTGTAAAGGGTTCAAAGTGTGTTTTTGGGGTTCAAAAAATTTCATTTTTGGGGTATATTTTTTCCCCTTCTTCTATTGAGATGGACCCTGTCAAGGTTCGGGCTATTTACGACTGGACGCAGCCTACTTCTCTGAAGAGTCTCCAGAAATTCTTGGGCTTTGCTAATTTTTATCGTCGATTTATAGCTGGTTTTTCTGGCGTTGCTAAACCTCTGACGGATTTGACTAAAAAGGGTGCTGATGTTGCCAATTGGTCCCCTGCTGCCGTGGAGGCCTTTCGGGAGCTTAAGCGCCGCTTTTGTCTGCCCCTGTGTTGCGCCAGCCTGATGTTTCTCTTCCCTTTCAGGTTGAGGTCGATGCTTCCGAGATCGGAGCGGGGGCGGTTTTGTCGCAGAAAAGTTCCGACTGCTCAGTGATGAGACCTTGTGCGTTCTTTTCGCGAAAATTTTCGGCCGCCGAGCGAAACTATGATGTTGGTAATCGGGAGCTTTTGGCCATGAAGTGGGCATTTGAGGAGTGGCGTCATTGGCTTGAGGGTGCCAGACATCAGGTGGTAGTTTTGACTGATCACAAGAATTTAATTTATTTGGAGTCTGCCAGGCGCCTGAATCCTAGACAGGCACGTTGGTCGTTGTTCTTTTCCCGGTTTAATTTTGTGGTCTCGTACTTACCGGGTTCTAGGAATGTGAAAGCAGATGCTCTTTCTAGGAGTTTTGAGCCTGACTCTCCTGGGAATTCTGAACCTGCTGGTGTCCTTAAGGATGGAGTGGTTTTGTCTGCTGTCTCTCCAGATTTGCGACGTGCTTTGCAAGAATTTCAGGCGGATAGACCTGATCGTTGTCCGTCTGGTAGACTGTTTGTTCCTGACGAGTGGACCACTAGAGTCATCTCGGAAGTTCATTCTTCTACTCTGGCAGGTCATCCGGGAATTTTTGGCACCAGAGATTTGGTGGCTAGATCCTTCTGGTGGCCTTCCCTGTCTCGAGATGTGCGTGTTTTTGTGCAGTCTTGCGATGTGTGTGCTCGGGCCAAGCCTTGTTGTTCTAGGGCTAGTGGGTTGTTGTTGCCCTTGCCTATTCCGAAGAGGCCTTGGACGCACATCTCTATGGACTTTATCTCGGATCTCCCTGTTTCTCAGAAGATGTCTGTCATCTGGGTGGTGTGTGACTGTTTTTCTAAAATGGTTCATTTGGTGCCATTGCCTAAGTTGCCTTCCTCATCTGAGTTGGTCCCTCTGTTTTTTCAAAATGTGGTTCGCTTGCATGGTATTCCGGAAAACATCGTTTCTGACAGGGGTACCCAGTTCGTGTCTAGATTTTGGCGGGCAGTCTGTGCCAGGTTGGGCATTGATTTGTCCTTTTCGTCTGCATTCCATCCTCAGACCAATGGCCAGACGGAGCGAACTAATCAAACTTTGGAGACTTATTTGAGGTGTTTTGTGTCTGCGGATCAGGATGATTGGGTTGCCTTTCTGCCGTTGGCGGAGTTTGCTCTTAATAATCGGGCTAGTTCTGCCACTTTGGTTTCTCCTTTCTTTTGCAATTCAGGGTTTCATCCGCGTTTTTCATCTGGTCAGGTTGAATCTTCGGATTGTCCTGGTGTGGATGCGGTGGTGGATCGGTTGCATCGGATTTGGGGACAAGTGGTGGATAATTTGGAATTGTCCCAGGAGAGGACTCAGCAGTTTGCTAACCGTCGTCGTCGTGTTGGTCCCCACCTTCACGTTGGGGACTTGGTGTGGTTGTCTTCCCGTTTTGTCCCTATGAGAGTTTCTTCTCCCAAATTTAAGCCTCGGTTCATCGGTCCTTATAGGATTTTGGAGATTCTTAACCCTGTTTCCTTTCGTTTGGACCTCCCGGCATCTTTCGCTATCCATAATGTGTTCCATCGGTCGTTGTTGCGGAGATATGAGGTACCGGTGGTTCCTTCTACTGAACCTCCTGCTCCTGTGCTGGTGGAGGGTGAATTGGAGTACGTCGTGGAGAAGATCTTGGACTCCCGTATTTCCAGACGGAGACTTCAATATCTGGTTAAATGGAAAGGCTATGGTCAGGAAGATAATTCTTGGGTAACTGCCTCTGATGTTCATGCCTCGGATTTGGTTCGTGCCTTTCATAGGGCTCATCCAGATCGCCCTGGCGGTTCTTGTGAGGGTTCGGTGCCCCCTCCTTAAGAGGAGGGTACTGTTGTGTATCCGCTTTTTGGGCTCCCCTGGTGGTTGCTGGTGGTACTGGTGACTTGTTTGCACTTTGCTTCTTCTGTTCACCTGCTTCCATCAGTGTTTGGGAGTTTCCTATTTAGCCTTGCTCTCCAGTCATTTCCTTGCCGGTCATCATTGTAACCAGAGCCTTCGGTTGCATGTTCCTGCTACTAGTCTGATGATCAGCTAAGTGGACTTTGTCCTTTTGTTTTGTACCTTTTGTCCAGTTTGCAGTTTTTGTAATTCTCTGTAGCTGGAAGCTCTTGTGGGCTGAAATTGCCACTCCTGTGTCATGAGTTGACACAGGAGTCTTAAAGTAATTTCAGGATGGTTTTTGAAAGGGTTTTCAGTTGACCGTGAAGTCCTCTTTTGTATCCTTCTGCTATCTAGTAAGTGGACCTCTCTTTGCTAAATCTACTTTCATACTGTGTATGTCTTTTCCTCTTAATTCACCGTTATTACATGTGGGGGGCTGCTATCATCTTTTGGGGTATTTCCCTAGAGGTAAGCCAGGTCTGTTTCTTCCTCTACCAGGCGTAGTTAGTCCTCCGGCTGGCGCGTGGCATATAGGAAGCCGTAGGTATGCTCCCTGGCTACTGTTAGTTGTGTGGTAGATTTAGCTCACGGTCAACTCGAGTTTCCATCACCCGAGAGCTCGTTCGTTACTTATGTGTTTTTTACGTTCCCTTGCCATTGGGAACCATGACAGGTACTGCTGCATCAATTCAAAGTGACAGAAGACAACATTTGTCCAGTATGGTTACGAACTATTTTTCCTCCCTTATCGATGTTCACACGTCCTTCCCCTTTCATTACTGGGCATCTAAAATAGACACCTGGCCTGAATTGGCAGAATATGCATTACAGGAGCTTGCTTGCCCAGATGCTAGTGTGCTATCAGAAAGAGTCTTTAGTGCTGCTGGTTCAATACTGACCGAAAAAAGGACTCGTCTGGCTACCCAAAATGTTGATGATCTAGCCTTCATTAAAATGAACCAATCATGGATTTCTAATTATTTTGCCCCACCTTCCCCTGCTGACACGTAGCTTTCCTGTAAAAAGGTCTTGCTTTTGGACTCCTCTTACTGACTTCTCCAATTCCTCCATTTGCAGCTGCTGAATATCCACCATAGGCCATTTTTACACCTCCCTAAATGGGCTGACTCGCCCCACGGGGCCGTGGTCACCACTTGGTGCAAGCACCCGCGTGCGAGTGCCGTTTGCCTGGACAGGTGGGTGTGCCCACTTTTGGCCGACGGCACTGGCACAGGGTCCCTCATAGTACAATGAAGTGTCTCTGGCGGTGGTGGTGCACACCCAACGTCAGACACACCGTTGTAATATGTGGGGCCCTGGGCCAGTACCGCCGCCCACAAGAGAGTGTTCCCCCCCAGCTCAAATAGTGCTCTACCACTTGCAAAACTTACCTCTCACTGCTCCACCACTGTTTAGTCTGTGCTGTTATATCCTTCAATGGCACTGCCAATACAAATTTGTTGAAATGATAGATGATAGTAAAAATATACAGGGGCCCTGCCCTCCATTTAGACCTGTGAATACTGTGCGCGAACTACCACTGTCTGCTACTCAGCAGAGGAACCCACCCCTGTACCTAGCTTTGCCACCTGTTTATTTAGGAACATTTTTTTTTGCAGACATTTTGCCCATTTTACTATTTTGGCCAACTTACTGTGTCAGCCACTTCTTCCAGTTGTCCTCCACTGAACAAAGCAGTGCCGCCAGTTTACTCCTGTTACCAGTTTAGAACTGCATAGAGCCTACTTTTTTATTTTAGGCCTAGTAAGTCTGCACCACTCCCTGCAATTGTCCTCCGCTGACCAAACCAATGCTGCCTGTTTACCCCTGTAAACTATTTTAAACTGCATTGAGCCTACTTTTCTATTTTAGGCCTAGTAAGTCTGCGCTACTCCTTGCAATCGTCCTCCACTGACCAAACCAATGCTGCCTGTGTACCCCTGTAACCCATTTTAAACTGCATTGAGCCTACTTTTTTATTTTAGGCCTAGTAAGTCTGCGCCACTCCTTGCAATCGTCCTCCGCTGACCAAACCAATGCTGCCTGTGTACCCCTGTAACCTATTTTAAACTGCATTGAGCCAACTTTTTTACTTTAGGCCTACTACATGGGTCTGTCTGCGCCACTCAATACAGCTGTCCTCCACTGAACAAAGCTGAGCTTCAATCTTCAGGCTTTCAGCCTATATTTACAATATGAAACTGAATTGGGCTACTTGTTTGGTCAGGCCTACTAACGGTGTCTGCCGCTCCTTGGTGTTCTCCTCCACTGAAAAAAGCTGAGCTTCAATCTTCAGGCTTTCGGCCTAGATCAGATATTAAACTGCATTTGGCCTACTTGTTTGGTTGGGCCCTACTAACGGTGTCTGCCGCTCCTTGCTTTTCTCCTCCACTGAACAAAGCAGTGCCACCTGTTTACTCCTGTTACCAATTTTGAACTTCATTTGGCCCACTTTATTATTTGGGCCTACTAACTGTCTGCCACTCATTACAGTTGTCCTCCTCTGAGCAAAGCAATGCCGCCTGGTTTGACCTGTTACCAATTTTGAACTGCATTTAGCCTAGTTACTTATTTGGGCCTACTCACTGTGTCAGCCTCTCATTACAGTTGCCCTCCACGGAACAAAGCAATGCCGCCTGGTTAGTCCTGTTACCAATTTTGAACTGCATTTAGCCTAGTTACTTATTTGGGCCTACTCACTGTGTCAGCCTCTAATTACAGTTGTCCTCCACTGAACAAAGCAATGTCACCTGGATAGTCCTGTTACCAGTTTTGAACTGCATTTAGCCTACTTTATTCTTTGGGCCTATATCTGTGTTTCCTCCTCATCCTGCCCATTGCCCAGCCACTGCTAGATGAGTCTGCTGGTACATTGACCTAGACCACTACATTCCCCTTGCACTCTACACAGCCAGTATCTGACCCTGCTGAAAGTCTGGTTCCCCTTCCCGCATACTATACCACCTTACACGGGGACAAAGAGGAAGGTGCAGATGAAAGTGCAGGTTCCTTCATCAGGTGGGGGGGCATACTCGTTGGCTACGTCACTGGCACAAAGCCCCTCATAGTATGCAAAAGTGTCTCTGCCGGTGGGAGGCGCCCCCGCCGTCAAACACACCGCCGTACTTTGAGGGGCCCTGTGCCAGTGCCAATGCGAACGAGTGTGCCCCCCCCCTGCTTGCTCAGGATCGCTCTTGCAAAGTTGAAATACTTACCTCTCCCTGCTCCACCGCCATGACGTAGTCCGTGTTTCCTGGGCCCACGAAAAACTTGAGCCAGCCCTACCCTCCCCACAACTTTAGCCAAATGACCCCCAATTTTCAATGCCTAACTATTATTATAAGGTACATTAAGATTGACAAGCTTAAGTAACAAGAATTGATGTTTTTGGCATTAAAATGGGCACTATAGGTGTTTTCCTGTCCTCCACTCACTGCCGACTTTGATTCCCCATTGACTTGCATTGGGTTTCGTGTTTCAGTCGGATCCCCGACTTTTCGCAATAATCGGCCGATTTCACCCGACCCGACTTTTGACAAAGTCGGGTTTCGCGAAACCCGACTCGATCCAAAAAAAGTAAAAGTCGCTCAACTGTAGTCATTACAAGTGTAGGAGACCTGCTCCTTTACATTAGACGTACTTTTTAATGAGGCCTTCTTCAACGTCTCATCATTCTCAGCCACTAGATCACCAGGGTTAACGTGTCCCGTGCTGCTACAGCCAGTCCAATTTTTGGCAAGGGTGTCTATGATGCCCATAAAATAAATTTAAAATATGTACCCCACATGCGGAATTGTTTGTCAGCCCATGCACTTAGTGTATGGCATTACGAGTCTTGGAGACCCGCTCCTTTGTAATTGGACAGTTTTTTTTTTTATGAGGCCCTCCTCCATGTTTCTTCCAGGGGGGGATTGGGGTGCGTGCAAATTTGGGTCAAGGCGGCCCTTGCATTCAATGCATATGGAAACAGTATGGCAGGACCAACTGAAGAATGTGAAGTTGGTTTTCCTGTGGCCATCCAGTACCTGGGTTCAAAGGCTTATTGGGGTGCATATGACTTGGTAGCACGGAAGGCCTTGCAGTCAATACATAAAAAAACAGTATGGGATTACAAAATGAATAATGTGAAGTGTATTTTCCTGTGGCTACCTGGGTTCAAAGGATTCTTGGGGTGCATATGACTTTATAGCAGGGAAGGCCTTACATTCAATTCAACATTTTTTCAGGAAGCCCTCCTGTACCTCTTGTGAAAGGGGTATTGGGGAGCGTCATAATTCTTGGCAGCCCAGCCACTCACTGCATAGGCAATAACAGCATAGGATACCCACTGTTTAATAATGGCCCTTTAGGAAGATTAATGCCACCTGATGCTCCTCTAAAAATAGTCTTTTTGACTTTAAGAGTCCCTGCTTCATAAATGAAACAAGATGTGTCTGCTTATGTGTCAACACATGGCCAGCTAGGGTTGTTAAATGTTACAATGACATTTCCCAGTGAATGCATTTGTAGTGGTTGAAAGCAATGTTAAAGTTGAAAAACGCTCCAAAAATGCTGCGTGTGAACATATCCCAAGTGGTGGAGGAACATTTAGATCTGGGGTTAATTATTTTGCCTTACATACAAGTTATTACCCAGGAAAAGATGTACAGTACAGACCAAAAGTTTGGACACACCTCATTTAAAGATTTTTCTGTATTTTCATGACTATGAAAATTGTACATTCACACTGAAGGCATCAAAACTATGAATTATCACATGTGGAATTATATACTTAACAAAAAAGTGTGAAACAACTGAAAATATGTCTTATAGTCTAGGTTCTTCAAAGTAGCTACCTTTTGCTTTGATGACTGCTTTGCACACTCTTGGCATTCTCTTGATGCGCTTCATGAAGTAGTCACCGGGAATGGTTTACACTTCACAGGTGTGCCCTGTCAGGTTTAATAAGTGGGATTTCTTGCCTTATAAATAGGGTTGGGACCATCAGTTGTGTTGTGCAGAAGTCTGGTGGATACACAGCTGATAGTCCTACTGAATAGACTGTTAGAATTTGTATTATGGCAAGAAAAAAGCAGCTAAGTAAAGAAAAATGAGTGGCCATCATTACTTTAGCCCCTTTCTGTCATTGGACGGACTATTCCGTCCATGTGGGGTGGGCCCTACTTCCCAAAGATGGAATAGTACGTCCAGAGCGATCGGCCGCGCTCACGGGGGGAGCGCGGCCAATCGCGGCCGGGTGTCAGCTGACTATCGCAGCTGACATCTGACACTATGTGCCAGGAGCGGTCACGGACCGCCCCCGGCACGTTAACCCCCTGCACACTGCGATCAAACATGATCGCAGTGTTCCGGTGGTACAGGGAAGCATCACGCAAGGAGGGGGCTCCCTGCGTGCTTCCCTGAGACGATCAGTACAAGGCGATGTGCTCACCTTGTACCGAGCGTCTCCTCCCTGCAAGCCCCGGATCCAAAATTGCCACGGGGCTGCATCCGGGTCCTGCAGGGGGGTGGCTTCACAGTGCCTGCTCGGAGCAGGCGCCGGGAAGCCTCCCTGCTGTGCTGTGTGATCGCCGATCTGACACAGTGCACAGCAAAGTGTCAGATCGGCGATCTGTCACTTTACTGTGATGTCCCCCCCTGGGGCAAAGTAAAAAAGGAAAAAAAAAATAAATTACATGTGTAAAAAAAAATAAAAAAATTCCTAAATAAATAATAATAATAAAAAAATATTATTGCAATAAATACATTCCTTTAGCTAAATAAAAGTAAAAAAACAATAAAAGTACACATATTTAGTATCGCTGCGTCCGTAACGACCCAACCTATAAAACTGTCCCACTAGTTTACCCCTTCAATGAACACCATAAAAAAAAAAAAAAAAAACTAGGCAAAAAGCAACGCTTTATTATCATACTGCCGAACAAAAAGTGGAATAACATGCGATCAAAAAGACGGATATAAATAACCATGGTACCACTGAAAACAACATCTTGTCCCGCAAAAAACGAGCCATGATACAGCATCATCTGCGAAAAAATAAAAAAGTTATAGTCCTCAGAATAACGCGATGCAAAAATAATTATTTTTTCTATAAAATAGTTTTTATCGTATAAAAGCGCCAAAACATAAAAAAAAGATATAAATGAGGTATCAATGTAATCGTACTGACCCAAAGAATAAAACTGCTTTATCCATTTTACCAATTGCGGAATAGTATAAGCGCCCCCCCCCCAAAAGAAATTCATGAATAGCTGGTTTTTGGTCTTTCTGCCTCACAAAAATCGGACTAAAAAGCGATCAAAAAATGTCACGTGCCTGAAAATGTTACCAATAAAAACGACAACTCGTTCAGCAAAAAACAAGACCCACATGACTCTGTGGACCAAAATATGGAAAAATTATAGCACTCAAAATGTGGTAACGCAAAAAAACATTTTTTGCAATAAAAAGCGTCTTTTAGTGTGTGACGGCTGCCAATCATAAAAATCCGCTAGAAAACTCGCTATAAAAAGTAAATCAAACTTCATCACCCCCTTAGTTACGAAAAATTAAAAACATGTATTTATTTCCATTTTCCCATTAGGGTTAGGGTTAGGGTTAGGTTTAGGGCTAGGGTTAGGGTTATGGCTAGGGTTAGGGCAAGGGTTAGGGTTAGGTCTAGGGTTAGGTTTGGGGCTAGGGTTTCAGCTACAGTTAGGGTTAGGGTTGGGGCTAAAGTTAGGGTTGGGGCTAAAGTTAGGGTTGGGGCTAAAGTTAGGTTTCCACTGTTTCGGCACATCAGGGGCTCTCCAAATGCGACATTGCTTCCGATCTCAATTCCAGCCAATTCTGTGTTGAAAAAGTAAAACAGTGCTCCTTCCCTCCCGAGCTCTCCGGTGCGCACATACAGGGGTTTACCCTAACATATGGGGTATCAGCGTACTCAGGACACATTGGACAACAACTTTTGGGGTCCAATTTCTCCTGTTACTCTTGGGAAAATACAAAACTGGGGGCTAAAAAATAATTTTTGTGCAAAAAAAAAGGATTTTTTATTTTCACGGCTCTGCGTTATAAACTGTAGTGAAACACTTGGGGGTTCAAAGTTCTCACAACACATCTAGATAAGTTCCTTGGGGGGTCTAGTTTCCAATATGGGGTCACTTGTGGGGGATTTCTACGGTTTAGGTACATTAGGGGCTCTGCAAATGCAACGTGACGCCTGCAGACCATTCCATCTAAGTCTGCATTCCAAATGACGCTCCTTCCCTTCCGAGCTCTGCCATGCGCCCAAACGGTGGTTCCCCCCACATATTGGGTAACAGCGTACTCAGGACAAATTGGACAACAAGGTTTGGGGTTCAATTTACACTGTTTCCCTTGGAAAAATACAAAACTGGGGGCTAAAAAATAATTTATGTGGAAAAAAAAGGATTTTTTATTTTCACGACTCTGCGTTACAAACTGTAGTGAAACACTTGGGGGTTCAAAGTTCTCACAACACATCTAGATAAGTTCCTTGGGGGGTCTAGTTTCCAATATGGGGTCACTTGTGGGGGGTTTCTACGGTTTAGGTACATTAGGGGCTCTGCAAATGCAACGTGACGCCTGCAGACCATTCCATCTAAGTCTGCATTCCAAATGGCGCTCCTTCCCTTCCGAGCTCTCCCATGTGCCCAAACGGTGGTTCCCCCCCACATATGGGGTATCAGTGTACTCAGGACGAATTGGACAACAACTTTTGGGGTCCAATTTCTCCTGTTACCCTTGGAAAAATACAAAACTGGGGGCTAAAAAATAATTTTTGTGGGGAAAAAAAGAATTTTTTATTTTCATGGCTCTGCGTTATAAACTGTAGTGAAACACTTGGGGAATCAAAGCTCTTACTACACATCTAGATGAGTTCCTTAGGGGGTCTACTTTCCAAAATGGTGTCACTTGTGGGGGGTTTCAATGTTTAGGCACGTCAGTGGCTCTCCAAACGCAACATGGCGTCCCATCTCAATTCCAGTCAATTTTGCATTGAAAAGTCAAATGGCGCTCCTTCCCTTCCGAGCTCTGCCATGCGCCCAAACAGTGGTTTACCCCCACATATGAGGTATCAGCGTACTCAGGATAAAGTGGACAACTACTTTTGGGGTCCAATTTCTTCTCTTACCCTTGGGAAAATAAAAAAATTGGGGGCGAAAAAATCATTTTTGTGAAAAAATATGATTTTTTATTTTTATGGCTCTGCATTATAAACTTCTGTAAAGCACTTGGTGGGTCAAAGTGCTCACCACACATCTAGATAAGTTCCTTAGGCGGTCTACTTTCCAAAATGGTGTCACTTGTGGGGGGTTTCAATGTTTAGGCACATCAGGGGCTCTCCAAACACAACATGGCGTCCCATCTCAATTCCAGTCAATTTTGCATTGAAAAGTCAAACGGCACTCCTTCCCTTCCGAGCTCTCCCTTGTGCCCAAACAGTGGTTTACCCCCACATATGGGGTATCAGCATACTCAGGGCAAATTGTACAACAACATTTAGAGTCCAATTTCTTCTCTTACCCTTGGGAAAATAAAAAATTGGGGGCGAAAAGATAATTTTTGTGAAAAAATATGATTTTTTATTTTTACGGCTCTGCATTATAAACTTCTGTGAATCACTTAATGGATCAAAGTGCTCACCACACATCTAGATATGTTCCTTAGGGGGTCTACTTTCCAAAATGGTGTCACTTGTGGGGGGGTTTCAATGTTTAGTCACATCAGGGGCTCTCCAAATGCAACATGGCGTCCCATCTGAATTCCAGTCAATTTTGCATTGAAAAGTCAAATGGCGCTCCTTCGCTTCCGAGCTCTGCCTTGCACCCAAACAGTGGTTTACCCCCACATATTGGGCATCGGCGTACTCATTACAAATTGTACAACAACTTTTAGGGTCAGTTTCTCCTGTTACCCTTTGTAAAATAGAACAAATTGGAGCTGAAGTAAATTTTGTGTGAAAAAAAGTTAAATGTTCATTTTTATTTAAACTTTCCAAAAATTCCTGTGAAACACCTGAAGGGTTAATAAACTTCTTGAATGTGGTTTTGAGCACCTTGAGGGGTGCAGTTTTTAGAATGGTGTCGCACTTGGGTATTTTACATCATATAGACCCCTCAAAATGACTTGAAATGAGATGTGGTCCCTAAAAAAATGGTGTTGTAAAAATGAGAAATTGCTGGTCAATTTTTAACCCTTATAACTCCCTAACAAAAAAAATTTTGGTTTCAAAATTGTGCTGATGTAAAGTAGATATGTGGGAAATGTTACTTATTAAGTATTTTGTATGACATATCTCTGTGATTTAATTGTATAAAAATTCAAAATTGGAAAATTGCGACATTTTCAAAATGTTCGCCAAATTTCCATTTTTTTCACAAATAAAGGCAGGTAATATCAAAGAATTGTTACTACTATAATGAAGTACAATATGTCATGAGAAAACAATGTCAGAATCACCGGGATCCGTTGAAGCGTTCCAGAGTTATAACCTCATAAAGGGACAGTGGTCAGAATTGTAAAAATTGGCCTGGTCATTAACATGCAAACAACCCTTGGGGGTAAAGGGGTTAAGAAATGAAGGTCAGTCAGTCTGAAAAATTGGGAAAACTTTGAAAGTGTCCCCAAGTGCAGTGGCAAAAACCATCAAGCGCTACAAAGAAACTGGCTCACATGTGGACCGCCCCAAGAAAGGAAGACCAAGAGTCACCTCTGCTTCTGAGGATAAGTTTATCCGAGTCACCAGCCTCAGAAATCGCAGGTTAACAGCAGCTCAGATTAGAGACCAAGTCAATGCCACACAGAGTTCTAGCAGCAGACACATCTCTACAACAACTGTTAAAAGGAGACTTTGTGCAGCAGGCCTTCATGGTAAAATAGCTGCTAGAAAACCACTGATAAGGACAGGCAACAAGCATAAGAGACTTGTTTGGGCAAAAGAACACAAGGAATGGACATTAGACCAGTGGAAATCTGTGCTTTGGTCTGATGAGTCCAAATTTGAGATCTTGGGTTCCAACCACCGTGTCTTTGTGCGACACAGAAAAAGTGAACGGATGGACTCTACATCCCACCGTGAAGCATGGAGGAGGAGGTGTGATGGTGTGGGGGTGCTTTGCTGGTGACACTGTTGGGGATTTATTCAAAATTGAAGGCATACTGAACCAGCATGGCTACCACAGCATCTTGCAGCGGCATGCTATTTCATCCGGTTTGCGTCTAGTTGGACCATCATTTATTTTTCAACAGGACAATAACCCCAAACACACCTCCAGGCTGTGTAAGGGCTATTTGACCAAGAAGGAGAGTGATGTGGTGCTATGCCAGATGACCTGGCCTCCACAGTCACCAGACCTGAACCCAATCAAGATGGTTTGGGGTGAGCTGGACCACAGAGTGAAGGCAAAAGGGCCAACAAGTGCTAAGCATCTCTGGGAACTCCTTCAAGATTGTTGGAAGACCATTCCCGGCGACTACTTCTTGAAGCTCATCAAGAGAATGCCAAGAGTGTGCAAAGCAGTCATCAAAGCAAAAGGTGGCTACTTTGAAGAACCTAAAATATAAGACATAATTTCAGTTGTTTCACACTTTTTTGTTAAGTATTTAATTCCACATGTGTTAATTCATAGTTTTGATGCCTTCAGTGTGAATGTACAATTTTCATAGTCATGAAAATACAGAAAAATCTTTAAATGAGAAGGTGTGTCCAAAGTTTTGGTCTGTACTGTACGTTAACATATTTCCCATCAAAATCCATTTTGGTTTAGTTTTTGTATGTTTTTTGGTGCACCTGTAAAAATGGCGTGAAATTCTGACAACATTGCTTACAGCTCTGACCTAGGAATCAGAAATGCTTCCAGGGGCGATCCCGATTATTTTCCTGTGTCATTTCAACAGTGTTTCCATCATTTTCAGACTTTTTAACCTTAGGCTGCCGTCACACTAGCAGTATTTGGTCAGTATTTTACATCAGTACTAGATGGTGGCCCGATTCTAACGCATCGGGTATTCTAGAATATGCATGTCCACATAGTATATTGCCCAGCCACGTAGTATATTGCCCAGGTACGTAGTATATTGCCCAGTGATGTAGTATATTGCCCAGTGACGTAGTATATTGCCCAGTGACGTACTATATTGCCCAGTTACGTAGTATATTGCCCAATTACGTAGTATACAGCACAGAGCCACGTAGTATATTGCCCAGTTACATAGTATATTGCCCAGCCACGTAGTATATTGCCCAGTTACGTAGTATATTGCCAGTGACGTAGTATATTGCCCAGTTACGTAATATACAGCACAGAGCCACGTAGTATATTGTACAGCGACGTAGTATACAGCACAGAGCCACGTAGTATATTGCCCAGCCACGTAGTATATTGGCCAGTCACGTAGTATATTGCCCAGCTACGTAGTATATTGCCCAGCCACGTAGTATATTGCCCAGCCACGTATGTCATAGGTTAAAAAATAAAAAATAAACATATACTCACCTTCCGAGGGTACCCCTGTAGTTCTGTCGCCTGTGTGCTGTGACACGGCAGCTTCCGGTCCCAGGGTGTGATGACGTCGCGGTCACATGACCATGGCATCATGGCAGGTGTTGTGAATTCCGTTCTCGAACTCCCTCCTGTGGTCATGAATGGTACTTCAGCGAGTTCTGTCCGTGGACTCCCTCTGGTGGCTGTGAGTGGAACTGCTGGTTCTGAGGTTGCTTCCTCAGCTGCCCTCGTTTGCGGCTAGGCTGGCTTTTCTATTTAACTCCACTCAGATCGTTACTTCATGCCAGCTGTCAATGTATCGGTACTGGTTCAGATCTCTCTCGGATCTTTCTGATGACCTGTCTACTCCAGCAGAAGCTAAGTCCCTGCTAGTTCATTTGTTGTTCATTGTGTACTGAATATATTTATTAGTACTTGCTTAGTTCTAGTCCAGCTTGCTAACATGATATTGCCTTGCTAGCTGGAAGCTCTGGGGTGCAGAGTGGCACCTCCGCACCGTGAGTCGGTGCGGGGGTCTTTTTGCACACTCTGCGTGGCTTTTTGTAGTTTTTTGTGCTGACCGCATAGATCCCTTTCCTATCCTCAGTCTATTTAGTAAGTCTGGCCTCCTTTGCTGAAAACCTGTTTCATTCCTGTGTTTGTGACTTTCCACTTAACTCACAGTCAATATTTGTGGGGGGCTGCCTTTTCCTTTGGGGAATTTCTCTGAGGCAAGGTAAGGCTTTATTTTCTATCTTTAGGGGTAGTTAGCTCTTAGGCTGTGAAGAGGCGTCTAGGGAGAGTTAGGTACGCTCCACGGCTATTTCTAGTGTGTGTGATAGAATTAGAGTTTGCGGTCAGCAGAGATCCCACTCCCCAGAGCTTGTCCTGTCGTCTAGTTTAACCATCAGGTCATTCCAGGTGCTCCTAACCACCAGGTCATAACAGTACAGCTGGCCAACAAAGTGTTAATGCATCTCAAAAGAGGGATAAGAGAAGTTCTGAACCCATTTTTTTTTCTTTGCAGTGTGTTTTGTCTCTCTTTTCCCCTTAATCTCTGGGTGCTTCAGGACTCAGGTGTAGATATGGACATTCAAGGTCTGTCCTCTTGTGTTGATCAACTCACTGCAAGGGTACAAAGCATTCAAGATTATGTAGTTCAGAATCCGATGTTAGAGCCTAGAATTCCAATTCCTGATTTGTTTTCTGGGGATAGATCTAAATTTCTGAATTTCAAAAATAATTGTAGACTGTTTCTTGCTTTGAAACCCCGCTCCTCTGGTGACCCCATTCAGCAAGTGAAAATCATTATTTCTTTGTTACGTGGCGACCCTCAAGACTGGGCATTCTCCCTTGCGCCAGGAGATCCTGCATTGCTTAATGTAGATGCGTTTTTTCTGGCGCTTGGATTGCTCTATGACGAACCTAACTCTGTAGATCAGGCAGAGAAAATCTTGCTGGCTTTGTGTCAGGGTCAGGATGAAGCGGAGGTATATTGCCAGAAGTTTAGAAAGTGGTCTGTGCTTACTCAATAGAATGAGTGTGCCCTTGCGGCAATTTTCAGAAAGGGTCTTTCTGAAGCCCTTAAGGATGTTATGGTGGGGTTCCCTACGCCTGCTGGTCTGAATGAATCAATGTCCTTGGCCATTCAGATCGATCGGCGCTTGCGTGAGCGCAAAGTTGTGCACCATTTGGCGGTATCCTCTGAGCAGAGGCCTGAGCCTATGCAATGTGATAGGACTTTGACCAGAGCTGAACGGCAAGAATACAGACGTCAGAATGGGATGTGTTTTTACTGTGGTGACTCCACTCATGCTATCTCTGATTGTCCTAAGCGCACTAAGCGATTCGCTAGGTCTGTCACCATTGGTACTGTACAGCCTAAATTTCTTTTGTCCGTTACTCTGATTTGCTCTTTGTCGTCCTACTCTGTTATGGCATTTGTGGATTCAGGCGCTGCCCTGAATTTGATGGACTTGCAGTTTGCCAGGCGCTGTGGTTTTTTCTTGGAGCCCTTGCAGTATCCTATTCCATTAAGGGGAATTGATGCTACGCCTTTGGCCAAGAATAAACCTCAGTATTGGACTCATTGACCAGTTGACCATGTGCATGGCTCCTGCACATCGGGAAGATGTTCGCTTTTTGGTGTTGCATAATTTGCATGATGTGGTCGTGTTGGGTTTGCCATGGCTACAGGTCCATAATCCAGTATTGGATTGGAAATCAATGTCTGTGTCCAGTTGGGGTTGTCAAGAGGTACATGGTGATGTTCCGTTGTTGTCAATTTCTTCCTCTACTCCTTCTGAAGTCCTTGAGTTTTTGTCGGATTACCGAGATGTATTTGATGAGCCCAAATCCAGTGCCCTACCTCCTCATAGGGATTGTGATTGTGCTATTAATTTGATTCCTGGTAGTAAATTTCCTAAGGGATGACTTTTCAATTTATCTGTGCCTGAACACGCCGCTATGCGGAGTTATATAAAGGAGTCCTTGGAGAAAGGGCATATTCGCCCGTCGTCGTCACCGTTGGGTGCAGGGTTCTTTTTTCTGGCCAAGAAGGATGGTTCTCTGAGACCTTGTATAGATTACCGCCTTCTTAATAAAATCACGGTAAAATTTCAGTACCCTTTGCCTCTACTGTCTGATTTGTTTGCTCGGATTAAGGGGGCTAGTTGGTTCACCAAGATAGATCTTCGAGGGGCGTATAATCTTGTGCGCATTAAACAGGGCGATGAATGGAAAACAGCATTTAATACGCCCGAGGGCCATTTTGAGTACCTGGTGATGCCATTCGGGCTTTCTAATGCTCCATCTGTGTTTCAGTCCTTTATGCATGACATCTTCCGAAAGTATTTGGATAGATTCATGATTGTATATTTGGATGATATTTTGGTCTTTTTGGATGATTGGGAGTCTTATGTGAAGCAGGTCAGAATGGTGTTCCAGGTCCTTCGTGCTAATTCTTTGTGAAGGGGTCTAAATGTCTCTTCGGAGTTCAGAAGGTTTCCTTTTTGGGCTTCATTTTTTCCCCTTCTACTATTGAGATGGATCCTGTTAAAGTTCAGGCCATTTTTGATTGGACTCAGCCTACATCTGTGAAAAGCCTTCAGAAATTCCAGGGTTTTGCTAATTTTTACCGTCGCTTCATCGCTAATTTTTCTAGTGTTGTTAAACCGTTGACTGATTTGACCAAGAAAGGTGCTGATGTGGTGAATTGGTCCTCTGCGGCCGTTGAGGCTTTTCGGGAGTTGAAACGTCGTTTTTCTTCGGCCCCTTTGTTGTGTCAGCCAGATGTTTCGCTCCCTTTTCAGGTCGAGGTTGATGCTTCTGAGATTGGAGCAGGGGCTGTTTTGTCTCAAAGGAGTTCTGATGGCTCTGTGATGAAGCCATGTGCTTTCTTTTCTAGAAAGTTTTTGTCTGCTGAGCGTAATTATGATGTTGGCAATCGGGAGTTGTTGGCTATGAAGTGGGCATTCGAGGAGTGGCGACATTGGCTTGAGGGAGCTAAGCATCGCGAGGTGGTTTTAACGGATCACAAGAATCTGACTTATCTCGAGTCTGCCAAGCGGTTGAATCCTAGACAGGCTCGATGGTCGCTGTTTTTCTCCCGTTTCAATTTTGTGGTTTCATACCTTCCGGGTTCTAAGAATGTGAAGGCCGATGCCCTTTCAAGGAGTTTTGTGCCTGATTCTCCAGGAGTTCCTGAGCCGGCTGGTATTCTCAAAGAGGGGGTAATTCTGTCTGCCATCTCGCCTGATTTGCGGCGGGCGCTGCAGGAGTTTCAGGCTGATAGACCTGACCGTTGTCCAGTGGAGAAACTGTTTGTCCCTGATAGATGGACTAGTAGAGTTATCTCTGAGGTTCATTGTTCGGTGTTGGCTGGTCATCCTGGGATTTTTGGTACCAGAGATTTGGTGGCTAGGTTCTTTTGGTGGCCTTCCTTGTCACGGGATGTGCGTTCTTTTGTGCAGTCCTGCGAGACTTGTGCTCGGGCCAAGCCCTGCTGTTCTCGTGCCAGTGGGTTACTTTTGCCCTTGCCAGTCCCGAAAAGGCCTTGGACGCATGTTTCCATGGATTTTATTTCAGATCTCCCTGTGTCTCAAAGGATGTCGGTCATCTGGGTGGTTTGTGATCGCTTGTCCATTTGGTACCCTTGCCTAAATTGCCCTCCTCCTCTGATTTGGTTCCGTTGTTTTTCCAGCATGTGGTTCGTTTGCATGGCATTCCGGAGAACATCGTGTCGGACAGAGGTTCCCAGTTTGTTTCAAGGTTTTGGCGGTCCTTTTGTGCTAAGATGGGCATTGATTTGTCTTTTTCTTCGGCTTTCCATCCTCAGACAAATGGCCAAACCGAACGAACTAATCAGACTTTGGAGACCTATCTGAGATGCTTTGTTTCTGCTGATCAGGATGATTGGGTGACCTTCTTGCCATTGGCTGAGTTCGCCCTTAATAATCGGGCTAGTTCGGCTACTTTGGTTTCACCTTTTTTTTGTAATTCTGGTTTTCATCCTCGTTTTTTTCAGGGCAGGTTGAGCCTTCGGACTGTCCTGGTGTAGATTCTGTGGTGGACAGGTTGCAGCAAATTTGGACTCATGTAGTGGACAATTTGACATTGTCCCAGGAGAAGGCTCAACGTTTCGCCAACCGCCGTCGTCGTTTTGGTCCCCGACTTCGTGTTGGGGATTTGGTTTGGTTGTCGTCTCGTTATGTCCCTATGAAGGTTTCTTCTCCTAAGTTTAAACCTCGTTTCATTGGTCCTTATAAGATTTGTGAAATTCTCAATCCTGTGTCGTTTCGTTTGGCCCGTCCAGCTTCTTTTGCCATCCATAATTAGTGTTGAGCGATACCGTCCGATACTTGAAAGTATCAGTATCGGAAAGTATCGGCCGATACCGGCAAAGTATCGGATCTAATCCGATACCGATACCCGATACCAATACAAGTCAATGGGACTCAAGTATCGGATGGTATTCCTGATGGTTCCCAGGGTCTGAAGGAGAGGAAACTCTCCTTCAGGCCCTGGGATCCATATTAATGTGTAAAATAAAGAATTAAAATAAAAAATATTGCTATACTCACCTCTCCGACGCAGCCTGGACCTCACCGAGGGAACCGGCAGCGTTGTTTGCTTAAAATGCGCGCTTTTACTTCCTTCCGCGACGTCACGGCTTGTGAATGGTCGCGTGCCGCCCATGTGGCCGCGACGCGACCAATCACAGCAAGCCGTGACGTAATTTTCAGGTCCTCAATGCCTAATTCTAGGCATTGATGATTTTAAAATTACGTTCCGGCTTGTGATTGGTCGCGTCACGGTCACATGGGCGACGCGACCAATCACAAGCCGTGACGTCACGGGAGGCAGGAGACGCGTGCATTTTTAAAATTACGTCACGGCTTGTGATTGCTTGCGTGCCGCCCATGTGACCGCGACGCGACCAATCACAGCAAGCCGTGACGTAATTTCAGGTCCTGAATGCAGAAATAGGCATCAGGAAAAACGGTCACACACCACCCAGATGACGGACATCCTACGAGAAACAGGAAGGTCAGAAATAAAGTCCATAGAGATGTGCGTCCAAGGCCTCTTAGGAATAGGCAAGGGCAACAACAACCCGCTGGCCCGGGAACAGCAGGGCTTAGCCCGAGCACAAACATCACAAGACTGCACAAAAATACGTACATCTCGAGACAAGGAAGGCCACCAGAAGGACCTAGACACCAGATCCCTGGTGCCAAAAATTCCAGGATGACCTGCCAACGCGGAAGAGTGAACCTCCGAAATAACTCTACTGGTCCAGTCATCAGGGACAAACAGTCTACCAGGCGGACAGCGATCAGGCCTATCCACCTGAAACTCCTGCAAAGAGCGCCGCAGGTCTGGGGAGACAGCTGACAATATCACCCCATCCTTCAGGATGCCAGTAGGTTCGGAATCACCAGGCGAGTCAGGCTCAAAACTCCTAGAGAGGGCATCCGCCCTCACATTCTTAGACCCAGGCAGATATGAAACCACAAAGTTAAATCGAGAGAAAAACAACGACCAGCGCGCCTGTCTAGGATTCAGACGCCTGGCTGACTCAAGATAAATTAGATTTTTGTGGTCAGTCAAGACCACCACCTGGTGTCTAGCACCCTCAAGCCAATGACGCCACTCCTCAAATGCCCACTTCATGGCCAAGAGCTCCCGATTTCCAACATCATAATTTCGCTCAGCGGGCAAAAACTTTCGAGAGAAAAACGCACATGGTCTCATCACTGAGCAGTCAGGACCTTTCTGCGACAAAACTGCACCTGCTCCGATCTCGGAAGCATCTACTTCAACCTGGAACGGGAGCGAAACATCAGGCTGGCGCAACACAGGAGCAGAAGAAAAGCGGCGCTTAAGCTCCCGAAAGGCCTCCACAGCCGCAGAGGACCAATTAGCAACATCAGCACCCTTCTTGGTCAAATCAGTCAAAGGTTTAGCAATGGCAGAAAAACCCGCTATGAATCGGCGATAGAAATTAGCAAATCCCAAGAATTTCTGAAGACTCTTTAGAGAAGTAGGTTGTACCCAATCACAAATAGCCTGAACCTTAACAGGGTCCATCTCCATAGATGAAGGGGAAAAAATATATCCCAAAAAGGAAATTCTCTGAACCCCAAAAATACACTTTGAGCCCTTCACAAATAGAGAATTAGCTCGTAAAACCTGAAAAACTCTCCTGACCTGTTGAACATGAGATTCCCAGTCCTCCGAAAAAATCAAAATATCATCCAAATACACAATCATAAATTTATCCAGATATTCACGGAAAATATCGTGCATAAAGGACTGAAAAACGGAAGGGGCATTCGCGAGACCGAAAGGCATTACCAAATACTCAAAATGGCCTTCAGGCGTATTAAATGCGGTCTTCCACTCATCCCCCTGCTTAATCCGCACCAAATTATACGCACCACGTAGATCGATCTTAGTGAACCACTTCGCCCCCTTTATGCGAGCAAAAAGATCAGTCAGTAAAGGTAACGGGTACTGGTATTTAACTGTAATCTTATTCAGAAGTCGATAGTCGATACAAGGTCTCAATGAACCATCCTTTTTACCCACAAAGAAAAACCCTGCCCCCAGTGGAGACAAAGAGGGGCGAATATGACCCTTTTCCAAAGATTCTCTGATATACTCCCGCATAGCAGTATGTTCAGGTACAGACAAATTAAACAAGCGACCCTTAGGAAATTTACTACCGGGAATCAACTCAATAGCGCAGTCACACTCTCTGTGAGGGGGGAGAGAATCAGTCTTAGGCTCCTGAAAGACATCATAAAAATCTGACAGAAATGCTGGGATCTCAGAGGGAGTAGATGAAGAAATGGGAACCAAAGGTGCATCCCCATGAATCCCCCGACATCCCCAGCTCAGCACAGACATTGATCTCCAGTCCAAGACTGGATTATGAATTTGTAACCATGGTAATCCAAGTACTAATACGTCATGTAGATTATATAACACAAGGAAACGAATAATCTCCTGATGGTCTGGGGAAAGATGCATAGTCACTTGTGTCCAATATTGTGGTTTATTGCTAGCCAAAGGTGTAGAATCAATACCCTTTAAGGGAATAGAAACCTCCAGAGGCTCTACATCAAACCCACAACGCTTGGCAAAGGACCAATCCATGAGACTCAGAGCGGCGCCAGAATCCACATAAGCATTCACAGTAACAGATGATAAAGTACAAATCAATGTCACGGACAAAAGAAATTTAGACTGCAAGGTACCCATAGAAAAAGATTTATCAACCTTTTTATCAACCTTCTTTATGCGTTTAGAGCATGCTGATATAACATGAGCTGGATCTCCACAATAGAAGCACAACCCATTTTTGCGCCTGTAATTCTGTCGTTCGCCTCTAGACAATACACTATCGCATTGCATATGCTCTGGTGCCTTTTCAGAGGTCACCGCCAAATGATGCACAGGTTTTTGCTCAGAAGATACCGCCATATGGTGCACAGGTTTTTGCTCAGAAGATACTGCCATATGGTGCACAGGTTTTTGCTCAAAAGATACCGCCATATGGTGCACAGATTTTTGCTCAGAAGATACCGCCATATGGTGCACAGATTTGCGCTCCCGTAAACGCCGATCAATCTGGATAGCCAATTTCATGGCATCATTCAGACCTGTAGGCACAGGGAACCCCACCATGACATCCTTCACGGCATCAGAGAGACCTTCTCTGAAATTAGCTGCTAGAGCGCACTCATTCCATTTAGTAAGCACCGACCATTTACGAAATTTTTGGCAGTATATCTCAGCTTCATCTTGCCCTTGGGAAAGAGCTATCAAGGCTTTCTCAGCCAAAATCTCTAAATTAGGTTCTTCATAAAGCAACCCCAAAGCCAGAAAAAATGCATCTACATTTAATAACGCAGGATCCCCTGGCGACAATGCAAATGCCCAACTTTGTGGGTCACCCCGCAATAGAGAAATAACAATTTTAACCTGTTGCGCAGGATCACCAGCAGAGTGAGATTTCAGAGACAAAAACAATTTACAATTCTCTCTGAAATTCAAAAAACGGGATCTGTCTCCGGTAAAAAATTCAGGCATAGGGATCTTAGGTTCAGACATTGGAGCACGTATAACAAAATCTTGTAAGTTCTGGACCTTGGTAGCCAGGTTATTCAGACCTGCAACCAAACTCTGTGGATCCATGATTCAAACAGGTGTAACCAAAGCCATTCAGAGATTAAGAGGAGAGGAAAAAAAAAAAAAAGGCTGAAGACTGCAGTTTAAGCAAGGAGTACAAATAAGCACTACGGTGCACCTTCCAAACACAGAAGGAAAAAAAACCTTTTCATATCCTTTCCTGCTTTAGTGCATAGTTTTAACACATGTGTGGGCCGGCCAAACTGTTATGATTTTCCCAATGGCAGGGAAATCAAAATAACAACGGACTAGCTCTCGGGTGATGGGAACTAAAGTGACCGTGACCTGAACCTGACACGACACTGGAAGTAGCCGGGGAGTGTTTCCTACGATGCCCTAGACACCACGCGCCAGCCGGAGATCTAACTACCCCTATCAGAGGAATATACAGGCCTGCCTTACCTCCAGAGATGAACCCCAAAAGGAGATAGCAGCCCCCCACAAATATTGACGGTGAGTCAAGCGGAAAAGACATACGTAGGATGAACAGCAGATTTAGCACAGTGAGGTCCGCTTACTAGATAGCAGAAGTACAGGAAAGAGTCACTTCACGGTCAACTTCAAAACACTACTCAAAAACACCATCCTGAAATTACTTTAAAACTCCAGTGACAACTCATGCCACTGGAGTGGCAATTTCAGTCCACGAGAGCTTCCAGCTACAGAGAGTAACATTGCAAATAGCTGGACAAAAATAGCATAAACTAGAAACAAAATTCAACTTAGCTGAACAGGATCTTGAGGCAGGAGAATGCAACAGAATGCTACTGATACATTGTTGGCCGGCATCAGACCAGCAGCCAAGCAGCCTTAAATAGGAAACTCCCCTAATGGGTGTCAACAGGTGATCAAGGATAGAAGAAGGCAAATAAGTGACACTACCATAAAACACCACCGGGGGAGCCCACAAACAGAATTCACAACAGGGGGCTGCTATCATCTTTTGGGGTATTTCCCTAGAGGTAAGCCAGGTCTGTTTCTTCCTCTACCAGGCGTAGTTAGTCCTCCGGCTGGCGCGTGGCATATAGGAAGCCGTAGGTATGCTCCCTGGCTACTGTTAGTTGTGTGGTAGATTTAGCTCACGGTCAACTCGAGTTTCCATCACCCGAGAGCTCGTTCGTTACTTATATGTTTCTTACGTTCCCTTGCCATTGGGAACCATGACAGTATGACCGGCCTGTGTTAAACTTATTGGCAGAAGAAAGGAGAGAAAAAAGAAGTCTGTAGATTTTTTTTTTTTTTTCCTATGTTTGCTCCATAGTTGGATCAGTTGTATTTCAGCTCTAATTACAGCCTTTGCCTTTCTCTCCTTCTAATCCTTGAATGGCTCTGAGCTCACCTGTTTAAAGATGGATCCTCAGAGTTTGGCTGCAGGTTTAAATAATCTTGCTACGAAGGTTCAAAATTTACAAGATTTTGTTATGCATACTCCTATTTCTGAACCTAAAATTCCTACACCAGAGGTGTTTTCCGGAGATAGATCTTGGTTTTTGAATTTCAAATATAATTGTAAATTATTCCTTTCTCTCAGACCTCACTCCTCAGGAGATCCTGTGTTGTGAATTTGCTTTTTGCTCCCTCTAGTGGTTACTAGTTTTTTGACTCTGGTTTTTCTGTCATTCCTTTTATCCGCACCTGGGTCGTTAGTTAGGGGTGTTGCTATATAAGCTCCCTGGACCTTCAGTTCAATGCCTGGCAACGTAGTTATCAGAGCTAGTCTGCTGTGCTCTTGTCTACTGATCCTGGTTCCAGTTATATCAGCTAAGTCTGCCTTTTGCTTTTTGCTATTTGTTTTGGTTTTGTATTTTTGTCCAGCTTGTTCCAAATCTATATCCTGACCTTTGCTGGAAGCTCTAGGGGGGCTGGTGTTCTCCCCCCGGACCGTTAGACGGTTCGGGGGTTCTTGAATTTCCAGTGTGGATTTTGATAGGGTTTTTGTTGACCATATAAGTTACCTTTCTTTATTCTGCTATCAGTAAGCGGGCCTCTCTGTGCTAAACCTGGTTCATTTCTGTGTTTGTCATTTCCTCTTACCTCACCGTCATTATTTGTGGGGGGCTTCTATCCAGCTTTGGGGTCCCCTTCTCTGGAGGCAAGAAAGGTCTTTGTTTTCCTCTACTAGGGGTAGCTAGATTCTCCGGCTGGCGCGTGTCATCTAGAATCAACGTAGGAATGATCCCCGGCTACTTCTAGTGTTGGCGTTAGGAGTAGATATATGGTCAACCCAGTTACCACTGCCCTATGAGCTGGATTTTTGTATTCTGCAGACTTCCACGTTCCTCTGAGACCCTCGCCATTGGGGTCATAACAGTTTGCCAGGCCAGTATTAAATGTTTAATGCATTGCAGAAGAGGGATTATAAGAAAGAAGATTCTGAGTTTTTTTTTTTCTTCTTCCCCTTTACCTCAGAGTGGCTATGCTTGCTGCAGACATGAATGTCCAGACCTTGATTACAAGTGTGGACCAGCTGGCTACTCGTGTGCAGGGCATACAAGACTATGTTATCAGAAATCCTAGGTCAGAACCTAAAATACCGATTCCTGAACTGTTTTCCGGAGACAGGTTTAAGTTTAGGAATTTCGTGAATAATTGTAAATTGTTTTTGTCCCTGAGACCCTGTTCATCTGGAGATTCTGCTCAGCAAGTAAAAATTGTTAGTTCGTTCTTACGGGGCGACCCTCAGGATTGGGCTTTTTCGCTGGCGCCAGGAGATCCGGCATTGGCTGATCTTGATGCGTTTTTTCTGGCGCTCGGTTTACTTTATGAGGAACCCAATCTTGAGATTCAGGCAGAAAAGGCCTTGCTGGCTATGTCTCAGGGGCAGGACGAGGCTGAAGTGTATTGCCAAAAATTTCGGTAATGGTCCGTGCTGACACATTGGAACGAGTGTGCACTGGCCGCTAATTTTAGAAATGGCCTTTCTGAAGCCATTAAGAATGTTATGGTGGGTTTTCCCATTCCCACAGGTCTGAATGATACTATGGCACTGGCTATTCAAATTGACCGGCGGTTGCGGGAGCGCAAAACCGCAAATTCCCTCATGGTGTTGTCTGAACAGACACCTAATTCGGTGCAATGTGATAGAAAAACCGCAAATTCCCTCATGGTGTTGTCTGAACAGACACCTGATTTAATGCAATGTGATAGAATCCTGACTAGAAATGAGCGGAAAATTCATAGACGCCGGAATGGCTTGTGCTACTACTGTGGTGATTCTACACATGTTATCTCAGCATGCTCTAAACGTATAGCTAAGGTTGTTAGTCCTGTCACCGTTGGTAATTTGCAACCTAAATTTATTCTGTCTGTAACTTTGATTTGCTCACTGTCATCTTATCCTGTCATGGCGTTTGTAGATTCAGGTGCTGCCCTGAGTCTCATGGATCTCTCATTTGCTAAGAGCTGTGGTTTTACTCTTGAACCATTAGAAAATCCTATTCCTCTTAGGGGTATTGATGCTACACCATTGGCAGCAAATAAACCGCAGTATTGGACACAGGTTACCATGTGCATGACTCCTGAACACCGCGAGGTGATACGTTTCCTGGTTTTACATAAAATGCATGATTTGGTTGTTTTAGGGCTGCCATGGTTACAGACCCATAATCCAGTCCTGGACTGGAAGGCTATGTCAGTCTCAAGTTGGGGCTGTCGTGGTATTCATGGGGATTCCCTGCCTGTGTCTATTGCTTCTTCTACGCCTTCGGAAGTTCCGGAGTATTTGTCTGATTATCAGGATGTCTTCAGTGAGTCTGAGTCCAGTGCACTGCCTCCTCATAGGGACTGTGACTGTGCTATAGATTTGATCCCAGGCAGTAAATTTCCTAAGGGAAGACTGTTTAATCTGTCGGTACCTGAACATACCGCTATGCGTTCATATATCAAGGAGTCTTTGGAGAAAGGACATATTCGTCCGTCTTCTTCCCCTCTTGGTGCGGGATTCTTTTTTGTGGCAAAAAAGGACGGATCTTTGAGACCTTGTATTGATTATCGGCTTTTAAATAAGATCACTGTCAAATTTCAGTATCCTTTACCGCTGTTGTCTGACTTGTTTGCCCGGATTAAGGGTGCCAAGTGGTTCACCAAGATAGACCTTCGTGGTGCGTACAACCTTGTGCGCATTAAGCAAGGTGATGAATGGAAAACCGCATTCAATACGCCCGAAGGTCATTTTGAGTACTTGGTGATGCCTTTTGGGCTCTCCAATGCGCCTTCAGTTTTTCAGTCCTTTATGCATGACATTTTCCGGAAGTATCTGGATAAATTTTTGATTGTTTATCTGGATGATATTTTGGTTTTTTCTGATAATTGGGATTCGCATGTGGAGCAGGTCAGGTTGGTCTTTAAAATTTTGCGTGAAAATTCTTTGTTTGTCAAGGGCTCAAAGTGTCTCTTTGGTGTACAGAAGGTTCCCTTTTTGGGGTTCATTTTTTCCCCTTCTGCTGTGGAGATGGACCCAGTCAAGGTCCGAGCTATTCTTGATTGGACTCAGCCCTCGTCAGTTAAGAGTCTTCAGAAGTTCTTGGGCTTCGCTAACTTCTACCGTCGTTTTATCGCTAATTTTTCTAGCATTGTGAAACCTTTGACGGATATGACCAAGAAGGGCTCCGATGTAGCTAACTGGGCTCCTGCTGCCGTGGAGGCTTTCCAGGAGTTGAAACGCCGGTTTACTTCGGCGCCTGTTTTGTGCCAGCCTGACATCTCACTTCCCTTTCAGGTTGAGGTGGATGCTTCGGAGATTGGGGCCGGGGCCGTTTTGTCGCAGAGAGGCCCTGGTTGCTCTGTTATGAAACCTTGTGCCTTTTTCTCTAGGAAGTTTTCGCCTGCCGAGCGAAATTATGATGTGGGCAATCGGGAGTTGTTGGCCATGAAATGGGCATTTGAGGAGTGGCGTCATTGGCTCGAGGGTGCTAAGCATCGTGTGGTGGTCTTGACTGATCACAAAAATCTGATGTATCTCGAGTCTGCTAAACGCCTTAATCCTAGACAGGCCCGCTGGTCATTGTTTTTCTCCCGCTTTGATTTTGTTGTCTCGTATTTACCAGGTTCAAAGAATGTGAAGGCCGATGCTCTTTCTAGGAGCTTTGTGCCTGATGCTCCTGGAGTCGCTGATCCTGTTGGTATTCTTAAAGATGGAGTTATCTTGTCAGCTATTTCTCCGGATCTGCGACGTGTGTTGCAGAGATTTCAGGCTGATAGGCCTGAGTCTTGTCCACCTGACAGACTGTTTGTCCCGGATAAGTGAACCAGCAGAGTCATTTCCGAGGTTCATTCCTCGGTGTTGGCAGGTCACCCTGGAATTTTTGGCACCAGAGATCTGGTGGCCAGGTCCTTTTGGTGGCCTTCCTTGTCAAGGGATGTGCGGTCATTTGTGCAGTCCTGTGGGACTTGTGCTCGAGCTAAGCCTTGCTGTTCTCGTGCCAGCGGTTTGCTCTTGCCCTTGCCTGTCCCGAAGAGACCTTGGACACATATCTCCATGGATTTCATTTCTGATCTTCCGCTATCTCAGGGCATGTCCGTTATCTGGGTGATATGTGATCGCTTCTCCAAGATGGTCCATTTGGTTCCTTTGCCTAAGCTGCCTTCCTCTTCCGATCTGGTTCCTGTGTTTTTCCAGAACGTGGTTCGTTTGCACGGCATCCCTGAGAATATTGTGTCAGACAGAGGATCCCAGTTCGTTTCCAGGTTCTGGCGATCCTTTTGTAGTAGGATGGGCATTGATTTGTCGTTTTCGTCTGCTTTCCATCCTCAGACTAATGGACAGACGGAGCGAACCAATCAGACTTTGGAGGCTTATTTGAGGTGTTTTGTCTCTGCTGATCAGGACGATTGGGTGACATTCTTGCCGTTGGCTGAGTTTGCCCTTAATAATCGGGCTAGTTCCGCCACCGTGGTTTCGCCTTTTTTCTGCAACTCTGGTTTCCATCCTCGCTTTTCTTCGGGTCATGTGGAGCCTTCTGACTGTCCTGGGGTGGATTCTGTGGTGGATAGGTTGCAGCAGATCTGGAATCATGTGGTGGACAACTTGAAGTTGTCACAGGAGAAGGCTCAGCGCTTTGCCAACCGCCGCCGCGGTGTGGGTCCCCGACTACGCGTTGGGGATTTGGTATGGCTTTCTTCCCGCTTTGTTCCTGTGAAGGTCTCCTCTCCCAAATTTAAACCTCGTTTTATTGGGCCTTACAAGATATTGGAAATCCTTAATCCTGTATCTTTTCGTCTGGATCTTCCTGTGTCGTTTGCTATTCACAATGTATTTCATAGGTCCTTGTTGCGGCGGTACATTGTGCCTGTAGTTCCTTCTGCTGAGCCTCCTGCTCCGGTGTTGGTTGAGGGCGAGTTGGAGTACGTGGTGGAGAAGATCTTGGATTCTCGCCTCTCCAGGCGGAGGCTTCAGTACCTGGTCAAGTGGAAGGGCTATGGTCAGGAGGATAATTCCTGGGTGGTCGCCTCTGATGTTCATGCGGCCGATTTAGTTCGTGCCTTTCATGCCGCTCATCCTGATCGCCCTGGTGGTCGTGGTGAGGGTTCGGTGACCCCTCACTAAGGGGGGGGTACTGTTGTGAATTTGCTTTTTGCTCCCTCTAGTGGTTACTAGTTTTTTGACTCTGGTTTTTCTGTCATTCCTTTTATCCACACCTGGGTCGTTAGTTAGGGGTGTTGCTATATAAGCTCCCTGGACCTTCAGTTCAATGCCTGGCAACGTAGTTATCAGAGCTAGTCTGCTGTGCTCTTGCCTACTGATCCTGGTTCCAGTTATATCAGCTAAGTCTGCCTTTTGCTTTTTGCTATTTGTTTTGGTTTTGTATTTTTGTCCAGCTTGTTCCAAATCTATATCCTGACCTTTGCTGGAAGCTCTAGGGGGGCTGGTGTTCTCCCCCCGGACCGTTAGACGGTTCGGGGGTTCTTGAATTTCCAGTGTGGATTTTGATAGGGTTTTTGTTGACCATATAAGTTACCTTTCTTTATTCTGCTATCAGTAAGCGGGCCTCTCTGTGCTAAACCTGGTTCATTTCTGTGTTTGTCATTTCCTCTTACCTCACCGTCATTATTTGTGGGGGGCTTCTATCCAGCTTTGGGGTCCCCTTCTCTGGAGGCAAGAAAGGTCTTTGTTTTCCTCTACTAGGGGTAGCTAGATTCTCCGGCTGGCGCGTGTCATCTAGAATCAACGTAGGAATGATCCCCGGCTACTTCTAGTGTTGGCGTTAGGAGTAGATATATGGTCAACCCAGTTACCACTGCCCTATGAGCTGGATTTTTGTATTCTGCAGACTTCCACGTTCCTCTGAGACCCTCGCCATTGGGGTCATAACAATCCTGTCCAGCAGGTTAAGATTGTAATCTCTTTGTTGCGAGGTGACCCTCAAAATTGGGCATTTTCATTGGCACCAGGGGATCCTGCGTTGCTCAACGTGGGGCGTTATGTCTGTGTTAAGCTGGGGATGTCGGGGGGCTCATGGGGACACTCCTATGGTGTCCATTTCGTCATCTATTCCATCTGAGATTCCGGCATTTTTGTCTGATTATCGTGATATTTTTGAAGAGCCTAAGATTGGTTCACTCCCTCCTCACAGGGATTGTGATTGCGCCATAGATCTGATTCCTGGCAGTAAATTTCCAAAGGGTCGTTTGTTTAACCTATCTGTACCTGAACATGCTGCTATGCGCGAGTATATTAAGGAGTCCCTGGAAAAGGGACATATTCGTCCTTCTTCATCACCTTTAGGAGCCGGTTTTTTCTTTGTCTCTAAAAAGGATGGCTCTCTGAGGCCTTGTATTGATTATCGTCTCCTGAATAAAATTACAGTCAAATATCAGTATCCGTTGCCTTTGCTGACTGATTTGTTTGCTCGCATAAGGGGGGCTAAGTGGTTCTCTAAGATTGATCTTCGTGGGGCGTATAATTTGGTGCGAATCAAGAAGGGGGATGAGTGGAAGACCGCATTTAATACGCCTGAGGGCCATTTTGAGTATTTGGTAATGCCTTTCGGCCTTTCTAATGCACCTTCTGTCTTTCAGTCCTTAATGCATGATATTTTCCGTGAATATTTGAATAAATTTATGATTGTGTACTTGGATGATATTTTGATTTTTTCTGATGACTGGGAGTCTCATGTTCAGCAGGTCAGGAGGGTTTTTCAGGTTTTGCGGGAGAATTCTTTGTGTGTAAAGGGTTCAAAGTGTGTTTTTGGGGTTCAAAAAATTTCATTTTTGGGGTATATTTTTTCCCCTTCTTCTATTGAGATGGACCCTGTCAAGGTTCGGGCTATTTACGACTGGACGCAGCCTACTTCTCTGAAGAGTCTCCAGAAATTCTTGGGCTTTGCTCATTTTTATCGTCGATTTATAGCTGGTTTTTCTGGCGTTGCTAAACCTCTGACGGATTTGACTAAAAAGGGTGCTGATGTTGCCAATTGGTCCCCTGCTGCCGTGGAGGCCTTTCGGGAGCTTAAGCGCCGCTTTTTGTCTGCCCCTGTGTTGCGCCAGCCTGATGTTTCTCTTCCCTTTCAGGTTGAGGTCGATGCTTCCGAGATCGGAGCGGGGGCGGTTCTGTCGCAGAAAAGTTCCGACTGCTCAGTGATGAGACCTTGTGCGTTCTTTTCGCGAAAATTTTCGGCCGCCGAGCGAAACTATGATGTTGGTAATCGGGAGCTTTTGGCCATGAAGTGGGCATTTGAGGAGTGGCGTCATTGGCTTGAGGGTGCCAGACATCAGGTGGTAGTTTTGACTGATCACAAGAATTTAATTTATTTGGAGTCTGCCAGGCGCCTGAATCCTAGACAGGCACGTTGGTCGTTGTTCTTTTCCCGGTTTAATTTTGTGGTCTCGTACTTACCGGGTTCTAGGAATGTGAAAGCAGATGCTCTTTCTAGGAGTTTTGAGCCTGACTCTCCTGGGAATTCTGAACCTGCTGGTGTCCTTAAGGATGGAGTGGTTTTGTCTGCTGTCTCTCCAGATTTGCGACGTGCTTTGCAAGAATTTCAGGCGGATAGACCTGATCGTTGTCCGTCTGGTAGACTGTTTGTTCCTGACGAGTGGACCACTAGAGTCATCTCGGAAGTTCATTCTTCTACTCTGGCAGGTCATCCAGGAATTTTTGGCACCAGAGATTTGGTGGCTAGATCCTTCTGGTGGCCTTCCCTGTCTCGAGATGTGCGTGTTTTTGTGCAGTCTTGCGATGTGTGTGCTCGGGCCAAGCCTTGTTGTTCTAGGGCTAGTGGGTTGTTGTTGCTCTTGCCTATTCCGAAGAGGCCTTGGACGCACATCTCTATGGACTTTATCTCGGATCTCCCTGTTTCTCAGAAGATGTCTGTCATCTGGGTGGTGTGTGACCGTTTTTCTAAAATGGTTCATTTGGTGCCATTGCCTAAGTTGCCTTCCTCATCTGAGTTGGTCCCTCTGTTTTTTCAAAATGTGGTTCGCTTGCATGGTATTCCGGAAAACATCGTTTATGACAGGGGTACCCAGTTCGTGTCTAGATTTTGGCGGGCAGTCTGTGCCAGGTTGGGCATTGATTTGTCCTTTTCGTCTGCATTCCATCCTCAGACCAATGGCCAGACGGAGCGAACTAATCAAACTTTGGAGACTTATTTGAGGTGTTTTGTGTCTGCGGATCAGGATGATTGGGTTGCCTTTCTGCCGTTGGCGGAGTTTGCTCTTAATAATCGGGCTAGTTCTGCCACTTTGGTTTCTCCTTTCTTTTGCAATTCAGGGTTTCATCCGCGTTTTTCATCTGGTCAGGTTGAATCTTCGGATTGTCCTGGAGTGGATGCGGTGGTGGATCGGTTGCATCGGATTTGGGGACAAGTGGTGGATAATTTGGAATTGTCCCAGGAGAGGACTCAGCAGTTTGCTAACCGTCGTCCTCGTGTTGGTCCCCACCTTCGCGTTGGGGACTTGGTGTGGTTGTCTTCCCGTTTTGTCCCTATGAGGGTTTCTTCTCCCAAATTTAAGCCTCGGTTCATCGGTCCTTATAGGATTTTGGAGATTCTTAACCCTGTTTCCTTTCGTTTGGACCTCCCGGCATCTTTCGCTATCCATAATGTGTTCCATCGGTCGTTGTTGCGGAGATATGAGGTACCGGTGGTTCCCTCTACTGAACCTCCTGCTCCTGTGCTGGTGGAGGGTGAATTGGAGTACGTCGTAGAGAAGATCTTGGACTCCCGTATTTCCAGACGGAGACTTCAATATCTGGTTAAATGGAAAGGCTATGGTCAGGAAGATAATTCTTGGGTAACTGCCTCTGATGTTCATGCCTCGGATTTGGTTCGTGCCTTTCATAGGGCTCATCCAGATCGCCCTGGCGGTTCTTGTCAGGGTTCGGTGCCCCCTCCTTAAGGGGAGGGTACTGTTGTGTATCCGCTTTTTGGGCTCCCCTGGTGGTTGCTGGTGGTACTGGTGACTTGTTTGCACTTTGCTGCTTCTGTTCACCTGCTTCCATCAGTGTTTGGGAGTTTCCTATTTAGCCTTGCTCTCCAGTCTTTTCCTTGCCGGTCATCATTGTAACCAGAGCCTTCGGTTGCATGTTCCTGCTACTAGTCTGCTGATCAGCTAAGTGGACTTTGTCCTTTTGTTTTGTACCTTTTGTCCAGTTTGCAGTTTTGTTATTCTGTGTAGCTGGAAGCTCTTGCGGGCTGAAATTGCCACTCCTGTGTCATGAGTTGACACAGGAGTCTTAAAGTAATTTCAGGATGGTTTTTGAAAGGGTTTTCAGTTGACCGTGAAGTCCTCTTTTGTATCCTTCTGCTATCTAGTAAGTGGACCTCTCTTTGCTAAATCTACTTTCATACTGTGTATGTCTTTTCCTCTTAATTCACCGTTATTACATGTGGGGGGCTGCTATCATCTTTTGGGGTATTTCCCTAGAGGTAAGCCAGGTCTGTTTCTTCCTCTACCAGGCGTAGTTAGTCCTCCGGCTGGCGCGTGGCATATAGGAAGCCGTAGGTATGCTCCCTGGCTACTGTTAGTTGTGTGGTAGATTTAGCTCACGGTCAACTCGAGTTTCCATCACCCGAGAGCTCGTTCGTTACTTATATGTTTCTTACGTTCCCTTGCCATTGGGAACCATGACAGGACTCCTTCTGGTGGCTGTGAGTGGAACTGCTGGTTCTGAGGTTGCTTCCTCAGCTGCCCTCGTTTGCGGCTAGGCTGGCTTTTCTATTTAACTCCACTCAGATCGTTACTTCATGCCAGCTGTCAATGTATCGGTACTGGTTCAGATCTCTCTCGGATCTTTCTGATGACCTGTCTACTCCAGCAGAAGCTAAGTCCCTGCTAGTTCATTTGTTGTTCATTGTGTACTGAATATATTTATTAGTACTTGCTTAGTTCTAGTCCAGCTTGCTAACATGATATTGCCTTGCTAGCTGGAAGCTCTGGGGTGCAGAGTGGCACCTCCGCACCGTGAGTCGGTGCGGGGGTCTTTTTGCACACTCTGCGTGGCTTTTTGTAGTTTTTTGTGCTGACCGCATAGATCCCTTTCCTATCCTCAGTCTATTTAGTAAGTCTGGCCTCCTTTGCTGAAAACCTGTTTCATTCCTGTGTTTGTGACTTTCCTCTTAACTCACAGTCAATATTTGTGGGGGGCTGCCTTTTCCTTTGGGGAATTTCTCTGAGGCAAGGTAAGGTTTTATTTTCTATCTTTAGGGGTAGTTAGCTCTTAGGCTGTGAAGAGGCATCTAGGGAGAGTTAGGTACGCTCCATGGCTATTTCTAGTGTGTGTGATAGAATTAGAGTTTGCGGTGAGCAAAGACCCCACTCCCCAGAGCTTGTCCTGTCATCTAGTTTAACCATCAGGTCATTCCAGGTGCTCCTAACCACCAGGTCATAACAGTCAGGTCCTTCTCGCGCAGGTGCGTAAGGCCTGTGATGACATCGCGGTCACATGACCGTTGACGTTGCGGTCACATGACCGTGACATCATGGCAGGTCCTTCTCGCGCAGGCGCGCAGGGCCTGTGATGATGTCGCGGTCACATGACCGTGATGTCATGGCAGGTCCTTGTCGCATACAATCCTTAGCACCGGAACCTGCCGCTTGCATGGACTGGTCACTGGAGCGTCGCGAGGAGCGGGAAAGGCGGCGGAAGGTGAGTATATAATGATTTGTTATTTTTTTATTATTTTTAACATTAGATGTTTTTACTATTGAGGCTGCATAGGCAGCCTCAATAGTAAAAACTTGGTCACACAGGGTTAATAGCGGTGGTAACGGAGTGAGTTACCCGTGGCATAACGCGGTCCGTTACCGCTGGCATTAACCCTGTGTGAGCCGTGACTGCGGGGAGTATGGAGCGGGCAGCGGGCACTGACTGCAGGGGAGTAGGGAGGGACTAATCGGACTGTGGCCATCGCTGATTGGTCGTGGCAGCCATGACAGGCAGCTGGCGAGACCAATCAGCGACTTGGATTCCATGACAGACAGAGGCCGCAACCAATGAATACCCGAGACAGAAAGAAAGATAGACAGACAGAAGGACAGACAGACGGAAGTGACCCTTAGACAATTATATAGTAGATTTGTAAGCCAAAACCAGGAGTGGGTGATAAAGTGGTGCATAGGTTTCTGTTATACTTTTCCTCTATTTGTTCCACTGCTGGTTTTGGCTTACAAATAATGATGTAAAATACTGACCAAATACTGCTAGTGTGACGGCAGCCTTAACCCCTTCACCCCCAAGGGTGGTTTGCACGTTAATGACCAAGCCAATTTTTACAATTCTGACCACTGTCCCTTTATGAGGTTATAACTCTGGAACGCTTCAACGGATCCTGGTGATTCTGACACTTTTTTCTCACGACATATTGTACTTCATGATAGTGGTAAAATTTCTTTGATATTACCTGTGTTTATTTGTGAAAAAAATGGAAATTTGGCGAAAATTTTGAAAATTTCGCAATTTTCCAACTTTGAATTTTTATGCAATTAAATCACAGTGATATGTCACAAAAAATACTTAATAAGTAACATTTCCCACATGTCTACTTTACAACAGCACAATTTTGGAACCAACATTTTTTTTGGTAGGGAGTTATAAGGGTTAAAAGTTGACCAGCAATTTCTCATTTTTACAACACCATTTTTTTTTAGGGACCACATCTCATTTGAAGTCATTTTGAGGGGTCTATATGATAGAAAATACCCAAGTGTGACACCATTCTAAAAACTGCACCCCTCAAGGTGCTCAAAACCACATTCAAGAAGTTTATTAACCCTTCAGGTGTTTCACAGGAATTTTTGGAATGTTTAAATAAAAATGAACATTTAACTTTTTTTCACACAAAATTTATTTCAGCTCCAATTTGTTTTATTTTACCAAGGGTAACAGGAGAAAATGGACCGCAAAAGATGTTGTACAATTTGTCCTGAGTACGCCGATACCCGATATATGGGGGTAAACCACTGTTTGGGCGCATGACAGAGCTCGGAAGCAAAGGAGCGCCATTTGACTTTTCAATGCAAAATTGACTGGAATTGAGATGGGACGCCATGTTGCGTTTAGAGAGTCCCTGATGTGCCTAAACATTGAAACCCCCCACAAGTGACACCATTTTGGAAAGGAGATCCCCTAAGGAACTTATCTAGAGTTGTGGTGAGCATTTTGACCCACCAAGTGCTTCACAGAAGTTTATAATGCAGAACCGTAAAAATAAAAAATATTTTTTCACAAAAATTATATTTTCGCCCCCAATTTTTTATTTTCCCAAGGGTAAGAGAAGAAATTGGACCCCAATAGTGGTTGTACAATTTGTCCTGAGTACGCTGATACCCCATATGTGTGGGGAACCACTGTTTGGGCGCATGGGAGAGCTCGGAAGGGAAGGAGCGCCGTTTGACTTTTCACTGCAAAATTGACAGGAATTGAGATGGGACGCCATGTTGCGTTTGAAGAGCCACTGATGTGCCTAAACATTGAAACCCCCCCACAAGTGACACCATTTTGGAAAGTAGACCCCCTAAGGATCTTATCTAGAGGTGTGGTGAGCACTTTGACCCACCAAGTGCTTCACAGAAGTTTATAATGCAGAGCCGTAAAAATAAAACAAAATTTTTTTCCCACAAAAATTATTTTTTAGCCCCCAGTTTTGTATTTTCCCGAGGGTAACAGGAGAAATTGGACCCCAAAAGTTGTGGTCCAATTTGTCCTGAGTACGCTGATACCCCATATGTGTGGGGAACCACTGATTGGGCGCATGGGAGGCCTCAGAAGGGATGGAGCACCATTTGGAACGCAGATTTGGATGGAATGGTCTGCAGGCGTCTCATTGCATTTGCAGAGCCCCTAATGTACCTAAACAGTAAAAAAAAACTACAAGTGACACCATTTTGGAAAGTAGACCCCCTAAGGAACTCATCTAGATGTGTTGTGAGAGCTTTGATCCCCCAAGTGTTTCACTACAATTTATAACGCAGAGCCGTGCAAATAAAAAATATATTTTTTTCCACAAAAATTACTTTTTAGCCCCCAGTTGGACCCCAAAAGTTGTTCTCCAATGTGTTCCGAGTACGCTGATACCCCATATGTTGGGGTAAACCTTTGTTTGGGCACACGGGAGAGCTCGGAAAGGAAGGAGCACTGTTTTACTTTTTCAACGCAAAATTGGCTGAAATTGAGATCGGACGCCATGTCGCGTTTGGAGAGCCCCTGATGTGCCTAAACAGTGGAACCCCCCAATTATAACTGAAACCCTAATCCAAACACATCCCTAACCCTAATCCCAACGGTAACCCTAACCACACCTCTAACCCAGACACACCCCTAACCCTAATCCCAACCCTATTCCCAACCGTAAATGTAATCCAAACCCTAACCCTAACTTTAGCCCCAACCCTAACCCTAACTTTAGCCCCAACCATAACTGTAGCCTTAACCCTAGCCCCAACCCTAGCCCTAGCCCTAACCCTAGCCCTAAACCTAACACTAGCCCTAACCCTAACCCTAGCTCTAACCCTAACCCTAATGGGAAAATGGAAATAAACACATTTTTTAAATTTTTAAATTTTTCCCTAATTAAGCGGGTGATGAAGGGGGGTTTGATTTACTTTTATAGCAGGTTTTTTAGCGGATTTTTATGATTGGCAGCCGTCACACTCTGAAAGACGCTTTTTATTGCAAAAAATATTTTTTGCATTACCACATTTTGAGAGCTATAATTTTTCCATATTTGAGTCCACAGAGTCATGTCAGGTCTTATTTTTTGCGGGACGAGTTGTCGTTTTTATTGGTAACATGTTCGGGCTCGGGAGATTTTTTTATCGCTTTTTATTCCGATTTTTGTGAGGCAGAATGACCAAAAACCAGCTATTCATGAATTTCTTTTGGGGGAGGCATTTATACCATTCCGCGTTTGGTAAAATTGATAAAGCAGTTTTATTCTTCGGGTCAGTACGGTTACAGCCATACCTCATTTATATCATTGTTTTATGTTTTGGCGCTTTTATACGATAAAAACTATTTTATAGAAAAAAATAATTATTTTGGCATCGCTTTATTCTGAGGACTATAACTTTCTTATTTTTTCGCTGATGATGCTGTATTGCAGCTCGTTTTCTGCGGGACAAGATGACATTTTCAGCGGTACCATGGTTTTTTATATCCGTCTTTTTGATCGCGTGTTATTCCACTTTTTGTTTGGCGGTATGAGAATAAAGCGTTGTTTTTTGCCTCGTTTTTTTTTTTTTTTTTTTTTACGGTGTTCACTGAAGGGGTTAATTAGTGATACAGTTTTATAGGTGGGGTCGTTACAGACGCGGCGATACTAAATATGTGTACTTTTATTGTTTGTTTTTGGGTTTTTTTAGATAAAGAAATGTATTTATGGGAATAATATATATTTTTTTTCTTTATTTAGGAATTTTTTTTTCTTTTTTTTTTACACATGTGGAAATTTTTTTTTAAACTTTTTTACTTTGTCCCAGGGGGGACATCACAGATCGCTGATCTAACAGTTTGCACAGCACTTTGTCAGATCACCGATCTGAGTTCCAGTGCTGTAGGCTTACCAGAGCCTGGTCTGCACCCGGAAGTAATCCCTGCAGGACCCGGATGCAGCCCCGCGGCCATTTTGGATCCGGGGCCTGCAGGGATAGGAGGTAAGAGACCCTCGCAGCAATGTGATCACATCGCGTTGCTTCGGGGGTCTCAGGGAAGCCCTCAGGGAGCCCCCTCCCTGCGCGATGCTTCCCTGTACTGCCAGCACACTGCGATCATGTTTAATTGCGGTGTGCCAGGGGTTAAAGTGCCGGGGGCGGTCCGTGACCGCTCCTGGCACATAGTGCCGGATGTCAGCTGCGATAGGCAGCTGACACCCGTCCGCGATCGGCCGCGCTCCCCCCGAGAGCGCGGCCGATTGTGCTGGACGTACTATTCCATCCTTGGGAATTAGGGCCCACCCCACATGGACGGAATCGTACGTCCAATGGCAGAAAGGGGTTAAAAGGACCCCCGGGGGGACCGCGGTAAAAATACTCCGGTTCCCATAGACTTACATTGGGTTCGTTGATCGGGTCGAGCACCCGAGTATTCCAATTTGCTTGACCCGAGCAAAGAGCACCCGAGCAATTAAGGGCTCGCCCATCACTAATGGTGATTGCAGCACCCCCACCGCTGTATGAAGTTCCTCTACACAGGTCACCATACCAGACTGTGTCCTGGGGTACAGGAAAAATAGGGGGGAGTTTATATCTCTGATCAAATCCTCTAGCCCCTTAGTGCCATGTGAAAAGCTATGGTGTGGTACAAGAAGCTGGCTGTGCACATCATACAGATGGCATTGTATAACTTTTGTGCTATCACGATGTGCAGGCCAGACTGATACATTCTTTCAATTACAGGAGGTAGTGATCAAAGCCCTAATATTTGGAAGTAAGGAAGGGGAAGGGCCCAATACTTCTGGAACTGAAGGTGGACATATGGCCAATTTTTGTTTGGGAAGAATTTGGAAGATATTTTAGAAAAAGCCAGAGATAAAAAAGAAGGGCTTTCCTGTGTCCAGCAAATACAAAAAAAGATACAGCAAATGCAAAATATCTTGGCTGGATTATAAACGTTTGCTCTGCCCATTAATGTGCAGCAAGTTAATTCACAATGTAGTACCAGTTGTCACCATTAGAGGTCATTAGGTACACATTTATCCTGTTCCTGTATTCAGGAGCATTTTGCTTTAAGCCTGTGTTCTGACTAGAACCGCCCTCCTGGTTTACTAGGCAAGAGTAGCCATTTTCCCCCCTACCTTGAGTCTTAGGGTACTGTCACACAGTGCAATTTTGATCGCTAGGACGGCACGATTCGTGACGTTCTAGCGATATCGTTACGATCTCGCAGTGTCTGACACGCTACTGCGATCAGGCACCCAGCTGAGAATCGTACGTCGTAGCACATCGTTTGAAACTTTCTTTCGTCGCTGGATCTCCCGCTGTCATCGCTGGATCGTTGTGTGTGACAGCGATCCAGCGATGCGTTCGCTGGTAACCAGGGTAAACATCGGGTTACTAAGCGCAGGGCCGCGCTTAGTAACCCGATGTTTACCGTGGTTACCAGCGTAAAAGTTAAAAAAAAAAACCGTACATGCTCACCATCTGATGTCCGTCAGGTCCCTTGCCGTCCGCTTCCCGCTCTGACTGTCTGCCGGCCGGAAAGTGAGAGCAGATCACAGCGGTGACGTCGCCGCTGCGCTCTGCTCTCACTGTACGGCGGCTCAGTCAGAGCAGGAAGCAGACGGCAAGGGACCTGACGGACATCAGATGGTGAGCATGTACGGTTTTTTTTTTTTTACCTTTACGCTGGTAACCACGGTAAACATCGGGTTACTAAGCGCGGCCCTGCGCTTAGTAACCCGATGTTTACCCTGGTTACCCGGGGACTTCGGCATCGCTCCAGCGCCGTGATTGCAACGTGTGACCGCAGTCTACGACGCTGGAGCGATAATCATACGACGCTGCAACGTCACGAATCGTGCCGTCGTAGCGATGTAAATGGTACTGTGTGACGGTACCCTTACACACATGTTCCTGGCTCTCTCTTCCTGCAGATCATTGCTCTTGATAAGCGGATTGCGGTGAGGCACAAATGTATTTACATGTGTGTGTGATGTTAGAACACTTATGCAGCCACTGTATAGCAGAGTGTGTAGTTAGGCATGTTGTGCTTTGTTTCATATTGCTGTTTCTCTGTCTGCAGATAGATGTTTGCCTGTATAAAGTAATACAATGCTGACAGTCTGAACTTGCCATAAGATAGCCATAATAACTGTGTATCTGCCTTGTTCTGTGTTAGCTCTGTAATCTCTGTTGTTCATGTTATTGCATCCTGTAACATGCTGTAATGTGCCAAATACTGATTCACTGTTATTTCCTTTGTAGTTTTTACCTGATCATCCATTATATCGCATATCTCACAATATCATCCACTATTGTTGTTCATCGTTCACCATCTCAATAAATATAGACTTAAGAACCTATACAGTCTGTTTACTGAGGAAATGGATGAAGGTTTAGCTGTATGCTAGAATCCACACCGCATCATACGTGGAGGAAGGCAGAACAGTAAAAACGGACCGCCGATCGTATGCGGTGATTACATAGACTGTATGGGACCGCTGCCACCCAAACTGCTCCACATACGGGTATTACAGCAGCTGCCATACAGCCGCGGGGAACAAGAATCCAGGTCCCAGTAAAAACGGAACAGCCGGTCGCACGTGGTGATTACACAGACTGTACGGGACCGCTATCACCCAAACTGCTCCACATACGGGTATTACAGCTGCCGCCACACAGCCGCAGAGAATAAGAACCCAGGACCCAGTAAGAACAGATTAGCTACCTTTAGTGAATCTGATAGCTGGTCGCAGGCTGTAGTTGATCAGACTGTACGGGACCGCTTACACCCACACTGCTCCGCATACGGGTATCACAGCGGCCGCCATACAGCCACAGAATGATACTGCAGCCCACCAAGAAGAGCAATGCCATTCCCGCCAAGCGGAAGCTCGCCCGCACAAAACTCAGTTTCCCGCCAAAATACTCAGTAGTACGCAGCTAAGCGCACAATGTCTCAACGCGATACATCCTCACTCAAAATAAGGTCACCAGCAGACTCTAACAAGTCTTCCATAAGAGACCTTGCTGCTGTTGCTCGTGCTGAAGCCGAAGCGGCCAAAGCGAGGTCCTCTTTCGCCGAACAAGAGATGCATTTAGAGATGAGACAAGCAGAACATGAAGCAGAACATGAAGCAGAAAGTGCACGCCTGCGAGCGTCTCTAGAAAGACTTGTGGCAGACAAAGAGACAGCAGCTGCAATAGCTAAGGCAGAGTACTTGGAAGCTATGGAGGATCCTGATGATGAGAGACGCATAAACGTTCTCGGAACACATCTAGAGCAGCAAGATCCAGTGCAGCACTTTGCAGAGTACGTCCATCAACATTCTGGAATGGATGACAGCCCTGACGCACTACACCGACCAGCCTATGCTGATTACCAGCTATCCAACCCTGAACTTTGCTACTATAGACAAGAGGACGCTCAGCATAGAGATGTCGACCATAGCTACCATTCCACTGATCAGAAGGTATGGCTCTCTTTCTGCCTTAAAGAGACACCTTCACCAGAAAGGTACTATGCAGACTATCTGACACCAGGAATGTCTCACAGGTATGGTGGTACACCACACATTAGACATGACTATTACACACCGGCTCGTACCAGCACTGACCAAGCCACCATGGACTTTGCAAAGTTCTTTGCCCGCCGAGAACTGGTTACTAAAGGACTTGTAAAGTTCACTGATAACGCTTAAAACTATAGATCATGGCGTGCCTCATTCCAAAACGCCATTCAGGGACTGGACCTTTCTAGTAGTGAGGAATTAGATCTCCTGGTAAAGTGGCTCAGAAATGAGTAGGTCGAGCATGCCAAAAGACTAAGAGACATTAATATAAAGTATCCACACATACAGTAGGTCTACGTAAAGTGTGGGAAAGACTTGATGAATGCAATGGGTCCATAGAAGTCATAGAGAATGCTTTATACAAAAGAATTGATGATTTCCCTAAGATAGGGCCTAAAGGTTATCAGAAGCTTAGAGAATTTAGTGATTTATTGATAGAGTTACAGGTTGCCCAGAAGGAAGGTCACTTGCCCGGATTGGCATTCTTAGACACTGCTAGGAGTGTCAATCCGATAATACAGAAACTCCCTTACAACTTACAAGAAAAGTGGGTTACACATGGTTCACGGTATAAGCAAACTCATGTATTTGTGGAATTTGTCACCCAACAAGCTAGGATCAGAAATGACCCTAGTTTTGACTTCACTCTGTCATGTTCCATTGCCCCTGGTGTCAAACCCAGTAAGACACCTGTGTCAGTCCACAAAACTAATATTGTTTCTACAGGTCCTCCTCACAATACAAATAAGCCCCCTCCAGAAGAGAACAAACCTCAAGATGTCTGTAAGCAGTGTCCTCTACACAGGAAACCACATCCTCTACTGAAATGCAGAGCCTTCAGGGAGAAGTCTTTGGAGGATTGCAAAGGTTGCCTCAAGGAAAACAACATCTGCTTCAATGCTGTGCCACAACCTCTCATCTCGCCAGCAACTGTGAAGCTAGCGTGAAATGTGCAGAATGCAGCGGCAAGGATCACAACATGGCCTTGCACCCTGGACCACCACCACGAGCATTGTCGCAAGCAGAGGAGCATGATGAGAAGCAAAAGAACACTGAAGAAGACACCCCTGTGGTTACCTCTCAATGTACGGAGATCTGTAAGGGACTCACAGGGGGAAGATCCTGTTCAAAAATCTGCCTTGTGTTAGGGCTAGCGGAACGCACCAAATAATCAGAAAGATAGTAAAAGGTGCGTTCGCAGCCCAGGGTCCACCGTGCAGAGATGTAACCTGCTGCTAAGTAATGACGGACTATATGGCGGTATAATATGGATTCACACATGGGTTAACTTCACCCAGTATGAAGAAAGCGATCCCTGTTGCATCACGGCCGCGGTACCGCACAAAGAGCGCAAGCATGGAGTCACAGAACTCTACCCCAAGACTCAGGATAGAGTACAACTAGACCTCTTGCGCTCGACACCGCAACTGGGGTGTCAGAGTAACAGAAATAATAATTAAGATGCACGAGAGTGCGTGCGGTGCCGCACTGGTGGACGCCACTAACCACCCAGACTTGGGTTAGGAAAGCACTGTGATAGCGCACGGCGCCGCACTGGCGGTCACAGCAAATAGACACTGTTTCGTGTGTTCTAGTGCTGATAACAAGTCGGGCGCTAGATAGCAATCATCCACCTTTCGCGAGCAGTCAAACACAAAGGAGGGGATAATTAAAGAGCAACTTTCTCTCATCAGCACGCACATGTTCACAAGTGTACACTAGCGCATGCCCGAGCGGCCATGCAAACCTTTTGTAGCAGCAGTGCTACAAGACCTTCCAGATGGACCAATAGGAGCCGCAACAGGACCTGAGCATGTGACCCCCGACTTCCAATTGGAGGTCATCCCGTGGGCATGCTCAGTATGTGAAAAGCAGTACTTAGTCCCAGAAAGACCTGCTCGCTGCTGAACATTGCTGGCTACAAGGACAGAGCCTGGAAGGGCAGTAGTAACCAGTCGTCCAGTATCAGCCTGAGCCAGACGCTGGGACCGACGTCTCGGCTGAGCAGACTCCACTGCAGCTGGAGAAGAATGGGAGACCGCAGCAGAGATGGTACGAGATTCCCCCTTTGCAGAGGCGGGAACTCAACACCTAATATTACCCCCCCTCCTAGGGCCTTGCTCTGCTCGAAGGCAGCAATGAGCTGTGGAGCTCGAATGTGCTCAGCTAGCTCCCAGGACCTGTCCTCTGGGCCATAACCCTTCCAATCCACCAAATAACATTTTTTACCCTTACCACCTTATACCCCAAGATAGCATTCACCTCGTAATCGTCCGTAAGCGAACCCGATGTTCTGGCAGATGACTTGGAAAACCGGGACAAATATACGGGCTTCAAGAGGGACACATGAAAGGTGTCGGTGATACCTAGGTGTGGAGGAAGGGCCAGACGATAGACCTGTTAACCTGTTCGAGGACCTTGACGGGACCCAAGTAGTGAGGTGCAAACTTAGTGGACTCAACTCGCAGCCTGATGTTATCAGCGGAGAGCCACACCAAGTCGCCAGGAGCAAAGGTCGGAGTGGGGCGCCGATGTGCATCAGCGGAGGACCTCATTCTTTCCTTGGAGGCCTTCTGAGTGCGGTCCCAAATGTCCCGTGCCTCCACAGCCCAGTCTGCCACCCTGGAGTCGGCGGAAGACACGGGCATAGGCACAGGAACCCGCGGATGCTGGCCATAATTAAGGAGGAATGGGGTCTGACCAGTGGAGTCGGCTACGGCATTGTTTAGCGAAAATTCTGCCCATGGTAGCAAGGATGCCCAGTCATCCTGCCTGGCTGAAACAAAATGTCGCAGATATGTGACCAGGGTCTGGTTGGCCCTCTCTATCAAGCCATTCATCTTGGGATAATATGCTGAAGAGAGATTCAACTCAATGCTGAGTAGACGACAAAGCTCTCTCCAGAACCGAGACCCAAACTGGGGACCCCGGTCACTGACAATTTTGTCCGGCATACCGTGTAGGCGAAAGATATGTTTAATAAACAATGCTGCCAGGGCCCATGCAGAAGGTAGCCATAGAAGAGGCATCAAGTGCACCATTTTGGAAAAATGGTCGGTGATCACCCAAATAATGGTGCAGCTACAAGACTTGGGTAAGCCCACCACAAAATCCATCCTGACCATCTCCCAGGACTAGTGTTGAGCATTCCGATACCGCAAGTATCGGGTATCGGCCGATACTTGTGGTATCGGAATTCCGATACCGAGATCCGATACTTTTGTGGTATCGGGAATCGGTATCGGATCCATATTACTGTGTAAAATAAAGAATGAAAATAAAAAATATTGATATACTCACCTCTCCGGAGGCCCCTGGACATCACCGCTGGTAACCGGCAGCCTTCTTTGCTTAAAATGAGCGCGTTTAGGGCCTTCCATGACGTCACGGCTTCTGATTGGTCACGTGCCGCTCATGTGACCGCCACGCGACCAATCACAAGCCGTGACGTCATTCTCAGGCCCTAAACTCCTCATTCTAGGAATTTAGGACCTGAGAATGACGTCGCAGCTTGTGATTGGTCGCGTGGCGGTCACATAAACAGCACGCGACCAATCAGAAGCCGTGACGTCATGGAAGGCCCTAAACGCGCTCATTTTAAGCAAAGAAGGCTGCCGGTTACCAGCGGTGATGTCCAGGGGCCTCCGGAGAGGTGAGTATATCAATATTTTTTATTTTAATTCTTTATTTTACACAGTAATATGGATCCCAGGGCTTGAAGGAGAGTTTCCTCTCCTTCAGACCCTGGGAACCATCAGGATACCTTCCGATACTTGGTGTCCCATTGACTTCTATTGGTATCGGGTATCGGTATCGGCGATATCCGATACTTTTCGGGTATCGGCCGATACTATCCGATACCGATACTTTCAAGTATCGGACGGTATCGCTCAACACTACCCAGGACCTGTCTGCCACCGGCAGGGGGTAAAGCAACCCAGCTGGCCGTTGTCAAGGGGACTTGTTCTTGGCGCAGGAGACACACGCCCGAACATAGTCTGCGACGTCATGAGCCATATGCGGCCATCAGTATGTCCTCGCCAGTAGCTCAGATGTCCTTTTAGACCCAAAATGTCCACCCACCCTGGACGAGTGAGCCCAAGTGAGAACCTCCAGATGCAGACTGGATGGTACAAAAGTCTTGCCCGGAGGCACAGACTCTAGCGAAACCGGGGCCACAGTTCTCAGGCTCTCGGTGGGGACAATAAGCCAAGGCTCCTCTTCCTCCTCCCCAGATGATACAACGGAGCGAGAGAGAGCGTCGGCACGAATGTTCTTCTCCCTGGAAAGAAAATGGAGGGTGAAATGAAACCGGGAGAAGAACAGGGACCATCTGGCCTGGCAAGAATTTAACCGCTGGGCTGTCTGCAAGTACACCAAATTCTTGTGGTCTGTGAAGACTTGGAAGGGAAAACGAGCCCCCTCCAAGAGATGTCTCCACTCTGAGAAGGCCAACTTCAAGGCTAGCAACTCCCTGTCCCTGATGGAATAATTCCTCTCCACTGGTGAGAAGGTCTTGGAAAAGAAGAAGCAAGGATGCTTCCGACCTTGAGCATCCTTTTGGAAAAGGACTGCTCCAGCACCAACGGATGAGGCATCTACCTCCATTATAAATGGCTTATCTACATTGGGGCGATGTAGGATGGGAGCGCTAGCAAAGTGTGACTTAATGGAGTGAAAGGCCTTGGAGATCTCCTCAGACCACAATTTGGGATTTCCTCCCTTCTTGGTGAGGGCAACCAAGGGAGCTACCAAAGTTGAGAAGTGTGGAATGAACTGGCGATAGTAATTAATGAACCCCTTAAAGCGATGCACCGCTTTCAGAGAATGGGGTTCCTGCCAGTCCATCACAGCCTGTAGTTTGGCAGGATCCACAGCCAATCTCTAGGTGGAGATGATATAGCCCAGGAAAGGTAAGGACTAGAGTTGAGCGTCTTTTACTTTTTTCGGATCGAGTCGGGCTTCGCGAAAGCCGACTTTGTCAAAAGTCGGGTCTGGTGAAATCGGCCGATTAATGCGAAAAGTCGGGGGCCGACTGAAACACGAAACCCAATGCAAGTCAATGGGGAATCAAAGTCAGCAGTGAGTGGAGGACAGGAAAACACCTACAGTGCCCATTTTAATGCCCAAAACATCAATTCTTATTACTTCAGCTTGTCAATCTTAATTTACTTTATAATAATAGTTAGGCATTGAAAACTGGGGGTGATTTGGCTAAAGTTGTGGGGGAAAAGGGCTGGCTCAAGATTTTCATGGGCCCAGGAAACGCAGAATACGTCACGACGGTGGAGCAGGGGGAGGTAAGTATTTCAACTTTGCAAGTGCTGTGATCCTGAGCAAGCAGGGGGGGCCCATTCATTGGCACTGGCACAGGGCCCCTCATAGTACGGCAGTGTGTTTGATGGCAGGTGGCGCCTCCCACTGGCAGAGACACTTTTGCGTACTATGAGGGGCCCTGTGCCAGTGACGTCGCCAACGAGTATGCCCCCCCACCTGATGAAGGAACCTGCACTTTCATCTCCACCTTCCGCTTTGTCCCCGTGTAAGGTGGATTAGTATGCGGGAAAGGGAACCTGACATTCAGCAGGGTCAGATTCTGGCTGTGTAGAGTGCAAGGGGAATGTAGTGGTCTGGGTCAATGTACCAGGAGACTCATCTAGCAGTGGCTGGGCAATGGGCAGGATGAGGAGGAAACACAGATATAGGCCCAAATAATAAAGTAGGCTAAATGCAGTTCAAATGTGGTAAAAGGACTAAACAGGCGGCATTGCTTTGTTCAGTGGAGGAAAACTGTAATAAATGGCAGACACAGTTAGTAGGCCCAAATAATAAAGTGGGCTAAATGTCTGCCAAAAAATTGTTCATAAATAAACAGGTGGCATAGCTAGGTACAGGGGTGGGCTCCTCTGCTGAGTAGCAGACAGTGGTAGTAGGCGCAAAGTATTAACTGGTCTAAATGGAGGCCAGGGCCCCTGTATATTTTAACTATCATCTATCATTTCAACAAATTTGTATTGGCAGTGCCATTGAAGGATTTAACAGCACAGACTACACAGTGGTGGAGCAGGGAAAGGTAAGTATTGCAAGTGGTAGAGCACTGTTCGAGCTGGGGGATCACTCTCTCATGGGCGGCGGTACTGGCACAGGGCCCCTCATATTACGACGGTGTGTCTGACGTTGGTTGAACACCACCACCGTCAGAGACACTTCATTGTATTATGAGGGACCCTGTGCCAGTGCCGTTGCCCAAGAGTGCAGTCTGTTCTTCCCTCTTTTCTCTGGGTGGCTGAAGAGTCTTGTGCTAGCATGGATGTTCAGGGATTAGCTTCTCGTGTAGACCAGCTTGCTGCTAGCGTACAGGGGATTTCTGATTATATTGTTCAGACTCCAGTTTTAGAGCCTAAGATTCCTACTCCTGATTTGTTTTTTGGGGACAGGTCCAAATTTTTGAGTTTTAAAAATAACTGTAAACTGTTTTTTGCTCTGAAACCTCGATCCTCTGGTGATTCCATTCAGCAGGTTAAAATTGTCATCTCCCTGTTGCGTGGCAATCCTCAGGATTGGGCATTTTCCCTGGAATCTGGGAATCCGGCCTTGCTTAATGTAGATGCCTTTTTTCAGGCTTTAGGATTATTATATGATGAACCAAATTCTGTGGATCAAGCGGAGAAGACCTTTTTGGCCCTGTCTCAGGGTCAAGAAGCGGCAGAATTGTATTGTCAGAAATTTAGAAAATGGTTTGTGTTGACTAAATGGAATGATGATGCTTTGGCGGCAATTTTCAGAAAGGGTCTTTCTGAATCCGTTAAAGATGTTATGGTGGGGTTTCCCACGCCTTTCGGTCTGAGTGATTCTATCTCTCTGGCCATTCAGATTGATCGGCGCTTGCGGGAGCGCAGAACTGTGCGCGCTGTGGCGTTGTCCTCAGTGCAGATGCCTTGTGGCGATGCTTCTCATGTCATTTCAGTCTGCCCTAAGCGTACAAAGAGGATCGCTAGTTCATTTACCATCAGTACTGTACAACCTAAATTTCTGTTATCTGTGTCCTTGATTTGCTCATTGTCATCATTTTCTGTCATGGCGTTTGTGGATTCAGGCGCCGCCTTGAACCTAATGGACTTTGAGTTTGCCAGGTGTTGTGGTTTCCCCTTGCAGTCTTTGCAGAACCCTATTCCTTTAAGGGGCATTGATGCTACACCTTTGGCTAAAAATAAGCCCCAGTTTTGGACACAGGTGACCATGTGCATGGCGCCAGCCCATCAGGAAGATTGTCGTTTTCTGGTGTTGCATAATTTGCATGATGCTATCGTGCTGGGTTTTCCGTGGTTGCAGGTACATAATCCTGTGTTGGATTGGAAGTCTATGTCTGGGACTAGCTGGGGTTGTCAGGGGGTTCATAATGACGTTCCTTTGATGTCAATCTCCTCTTCTTCCTCTTCTGAAATTCCAGAGTTTTTGTCTGATTTTCAGGATGTATTCGATGAGCCCAAGTCCAGTTCCCTTCCACCGCATAGGGACTGTGATTGTGCGATTGACTTGATTCCAGGCTGTAAGTTTCCTAAGGGCCGACTTTTCAACCTGTCTGTGCCTGAACATACCGCCATGCGGAGTTATGTTAAGGAGTCTTTGGAGAAAGGGCATATTCGGCCATCTTCTTCACCATTTGGAGCGGGATTTTTTTTTGTTGCTAAGAAGGATGGCTCCTTGAGACCTTGTATTGATTATCGCCTCTTGAATAAGATCACGGTCAAGTTTCAATACCCTTTACCTCTGCTTTCCGATTTGTTTGCTAGGATTAAGGGGGCTAGTTGGTTTACGAAGATTGACATTCAGGGGGCATATAATCTTGTTCGCATTAAGCAGGGTGATGAATGGAAAACTGCGTTTAATACGCCCGAAGGCCATTTTGAATACCTTGTGATGCCATTCGGGCTCTCTAATGCTCCATCTGTTTTTCAGTCCTTCATGCACGATATCTTCCGGAGTTATCTTGATAAATTCATGATTGTATATTTGGATGACATTTTAATTTTTTCCGATGATTGGGAGTCTCATGTGGAACAGGTCAGGATGGTATTTCAGATCCTTCGTGATAATGCCTTGTTTATGAAGGGGTCTAAGTGTCTCTTTGGAGTGCAGAAGGTTTTTTTTTGGGGCTTCATTTTTTCTCCCTCATCTATAGAGATGGATCCGGTTAAGGTTCAGGCCATTCATGATTGGATTCAACCCACATCCGTGAAGAGCCTTCAGAAATTTTTGGGCTTTGCTAACTTTTATCGCCGTTTTATTGCTAACTTCTCCAGTGTGGTTAAACCCTTGACCCATTTGACGAAGAAAGGCGCTGATGTGACGAATTGGTCCTCTGCGGCTGTCTCTGCTTTTCAGGAGCTTAAACACCGATTTACTTCTGCCCCGGTGTTGCGTCAACCGGATGTTTCTCTTCCGTTTCAGGTTGAGGTTGACGCTTCTGAGATTGGGGCAGGGGCCGTTTTGTCTCAGAGGGATCCTGTTGGTTCCTTGATGAAACCGTGTGCCTTCTTTTCCCGTAAGTTTTCGCCTGCTGAACGCAATTATGATGTCGGGAATCGGGAGTTGTTGGCTATGAAGTGGGCGTTTGAGGAGTGGCGACATTGGCTTGAGGGAGCTAAGCACCGTATTGTGGTCTTGACCGATCATAAAAATCTGATTTACCTCGAGTCTGCCAGATGGCTGAATCCTAGACTGGCTCGATGGTCCTTGTTTTTTTCCCGTTTTGATTTCGTGGTCTCGTATCTTCCGGGTTCTAAGAATATTAAGGCTGATGCCCTCTCTAGGAGTTTTTTGCCTGATTCTCCTGAGGTCCTTGAACCGGTCGGCATTCTGAAAGAAGGGGTGGTCCTTTCTGCCATTTCCCCTGATTTACGACGGGTTCTTCAGGAATTTCAGGCTGACAAACCTGACCGCTGTCCAGTGGGGAAACTGTTTGTTCCTGATAGATGGACTAGTAGAGTGATTTCTGAGGTTCATTGTTCTGTGTTGGCTGGCCATCCTGGTATTTTTGGTACCAGAGATTTGGTTGGTAGGTCCTTTTGGTGGCCTTCTTTGTCACATGATGTGCGTTCTTTTGTGCAGTCCTGTGGGACTTGCGCGCGGGCCAAGCCTTGTTGCTCCCGTGCTAGTGGGTTGCTTTTGCCTTTGCCGGTTCCTGAGAGGCCCTGGACGCATATTTCTATGGATTTTATATCTGATCTTCCGGTTTCCCAGAGGATGTCGGTTACCTGGGTTGTTTGTGACCAGTTCTCTAAGATGGTTCATTTGGTGCCTTTGCCTAAATTGCCTTCCTCTTCTGATTTGGTCCCGTTGTTTTTTCAGCATGTGGTTCATTTGCATGGCATTCCGGAGAATATTGTGTCCGACAGAGGTTCCCAGTTTGTTTCTAGGTTTTGGCGGGCCTTTTGTGCTAGGCTGGGTATTGATTTGTCTTTTTCTTCCGCATTTGATCCTCAGACAAATGGCCAGACCAAACGAACTAATCAGACTTTGGAAACTTATTTGAGATGCTTTGTGTCTGCTGATCAGGATGATTGGGTGGCTTTCTTGCCATTGGCCGAGTTTGCCCTTAATAATCGGGCTAGTTCGGCTACCTTGGTTTCGCCCTTCTTCTGTAATTTTGGTTTTCATCCTCGTTTTTCTTCGGGGCAGGTTGAGCCATCTGACTGTTCTGGTGTGGATTCTGTGGTTGACAGGTTGCAGCAGATTTGGGCTCATGTGGTGGACAATTTGGTGTTGTCTCAGGAGGAGGCTCAACGTTTTGCTAACCGTCGTCGGTGTGTTGGTTCCCGGCTTCGGGTTGGGGATCTGGTCTGGTTGTCTTCCCGTCATGTTCCTATGAAGGTTTCTTCCCCTAAGTTTAAGCCTCGGTTTATTGGTCCTTATAGGATTTCTGAGATTATTAATCCGGTCTCTTTTCGATTGGCCCTTCCGGCCTCTTTTGAAATCCATAATGTCTTCCATAGATCTTTATTGCGGAAATATGTGTTGCTCGTGGTTCCCTCTGTTGATCCTCCGGCCCCTGTGTTGGTTGATGGGGAGTTGGAGTATGTGGTTGAGAAGATTTTGGATTCTCGCTTTTCGAGGCGGAAGCTTCAGTACCTTGTCAAATGGAAGGGTTATGTCCAGGAGGATAATTCTTGGGTTTTTGCCTCTGATGTCCATGCTGCTGATTTGGTCCGTGCCTTTCATCTGGCTCGTTCTGATCGGCCTGGGGGCTCTGGTGAGGGTTCGGTGACCCCTCCTCAAGGGGGGGGTACTGTTGTGAATTCTGCTCTTGGATTCCCTCTGGTGGTTGTTGGTGGTAATACAGTTGTCCCTGGGTTGCAATCCTGAGCAGGTGTCCCTGCTGATTGCAGCTCTGACTGGGTATTTAGGTGTGCAGGACTCATTAGCCCTTGCCAGTTGTCCATTGTTCTTGGAGGTTTTACATCTCTGTCTGGTTCCTCCTGCCCTGCCGCCAAATATGCAAAGATAAGAGTCTGGGTTTTGTTTCTGCAGCACACATGCTGTGTGCTTTACAATTCAGTACTATTCATTGTTTTTTCTTGTCCAGCTTAGACTGTTTTTGGATATTTTCAGTCAAGTTGGATTCTCAGGAGATGCAGATATACATTCCATGTCTTTAGTTAGATGTGGAATTTTTGTATTATCTGATGTGGATATTTTTAGGGTTTTAATACTGACCGCTTAGTATTCTGTCCTATCCTTTTCTATTTAGCTAGAGGTGCCTCTTTTGCTAAATCCTGTTTTCTGCCTGCGTGTGTCTTTCCTCTAATACTCACAGTCAATATTTGTGGGGGGCTGCCTATCCTTTGGGGTTCTGCTCTGAGGCAAGATAGAATTCCCATTTCCATCTATAGGGGTATTTAGTCCTCCGGCTGTGTCGAGGTGTCTAGGATGTGTTAGGTACACCCCACGACTACTTCTAGTTGCGGTGTCAGTTTAGGGTTTGCGGTCAGTACAGGTTCCACCTACTCCAGAGAAAGTCTCATGCGGCTCCAAGGTCACCGGATCATAACAGAGAAGTCAGTAAGAGGAGGCCAAAAGCAAGACATTTTTCAGGCAAGCTACGTGTCAGCAGGGGAAGGTGTGGCAAAATAATTTGAAATCCATGATTGGTTCATTTTAATGAAGGTTAGATCATCAACATTTTGGGTAGCCAGACGTGTCCTTTTTTTGGTCAGTATTGAACCAGCAGCACTGAAGACTCTTTCTGATAGCACACTAGCAGCAGGGCAAGCAAGCTCCTGTAATGCATAATCTGCCAATTCAGGCCAGGTGTCTATTTTAGATGCCCAGTAATTAAAGGGGAATGACCTGTGAGGAAGAACATCGATAAGGGAGGAAAAGTAGTTCGTAACCATATTGGACAAATGCAGTCTCCTGTCACTTTGAATCGATGCAGCAGTACCTGTCGTGTCAGCGGTAATTGCGAAATCACTCCACAACCTGGTCATAAACTCCTCTGTCCAATGCCACTTCGGATTTGTGCACCTCTAACACCTCTGCCATGTTGCCCCCTATGGCTCGTGTGAGAACCATCACCGCCGCTGTGTGCTGGGAATGCCTGAACCAAATGGTCTACAAGAGTTGCTTGTTTCGTAGCCAATATTTGCTCAAGGTTCTCATGTGGCATGATATTTTGTAATTTTCCTTTATATCGTGGATCCAGGAGGCAGGCCAACCAGTAATCATCATCGGTCATCATTTTGATAATGCGAGGTTCCCTTTTTAGGATACGCAAGGCATACTCAGCCATGTGGGCCAATGTTCCAGGTGTCAATTCACTGCTTGTGCTGGGTTGAGGAGCACTTTCTTGCAAATCAACATCACTTGTGTCCCACAAAAACCCTGTACCTGACCTTGCAACGCCACCAGTTTCTATTGCCCCCTGAAAAGCATCCTCCTCCCATAAATATTCATCCCCATCATCCTCCTCCTCCTTCTCTTCGTCCGCCACCTCGTCCAGGAGAGTTCCCTGAGCAGACAATGGCTGACTGTCATCAAGGCTTCCCTCCTCCTCGGCTGCAGACGCCTGCTCCTTAATGTGCATCAAACTTTGCATCAGCAGACGTATTAGTGGGATGCTCATGCTTATGATGGCGTCGTCTGCACTTACCAGCCGTGTGCATTCCTCAAAACACTGAAGGACTTGACAGAGGTCTTGTAGCTTTGACCACTGCACACCAGACAACTCCATGTCTGCCATCCAAGTTCCTGCCCGTGTATGTGTATCCTCCCACAAATTAATTACAGCACGCCTCTGTTCGCACAGCCTCTGAACCATGTGCAGTGTGGAGTTCCACCTTGTTGCAACGTCGAATATTAGGCGGTGCTGGGGAAGATTCATCGATCACTGATGGTTCAGCATACAGCTGGAGTATACGGGCGACCGGCGGATGTGCGAGCAAAGTCTTTGCACCTTCAGGAGCAGGGCTGGTAACTCCGGATAATTTTTGAGGAAGAACTGCACCACCAGGTTCAAGGTGTGAGCCAGGCAAGGTATGTGTTTCAGTTCTGAAAGAGCTATGGCAGCCATAAAATTCCTTCCGTTATCACTGACTACCTTGCCTGCCTCAAGATGTACACTGCCCAGCCATGACTGAGTTTGTTGCTGCAAGTACTCGGCCAGTACTTCTGCGGTGTGTCTGTTGTCGCCCAAACACTTCATTTGTAACACAGCCAGCTGACGCTTACCACTAGCTGTTCGATAATGGGACACCTCGTGTGCAACACTGGCAGCTGCGGATGGAGTGGTTGTGCGACTGCGCTCTGTGGACGAGCTTTCGCTTCTGGAGGAGGAGGAGGAGGAGGGGTGGCGAACGCCTACAGCCAACTGTTTCCTAGACCGTGGGCTAGGCAGAACTGTCCCACTATGGCTGTCCCCTGTGGAACCTGCATCCACCACATTAACCCAGTGCGCCGTGATGGACACATAACGTCCCTGGCCATGCCTACTGGTCCATGCATCTATTGTGAGGTGCACCTTTCCACTGACTGATTGCCTCAGTGCATGGACAATGCGGTCTTTGACATGCTGATGGAGGGCTGGGATGGCTTTTCTCGCAAAGAAGTGCCGACTGGGTAGGTCATAGCGTGGTACTGCGTAGGCCATCAGGTCTTTGAAAGCTTTGCTTTCAACCAACCGGTAGGGCATCGTCTCTAATGAGATTAGTATAGCAATGTGGGCGTTCAAACCCTGTGTACGCGGATGAGAGGATGAGTACTTTCATTTCCTAACGAAAGTCTCTTTTAGGGAGAGCTGGACTGGAGAGCTGCATATTGTGGAACTAGCTGTGGTGGTGGTGGACATGGCGGATTGAGAGAGGGTTGGTGATGGTATTCTTGATGTTGGCCTACATACAGTGTTTCCTACCAATAACCTTGTGATTCCCTGACTGCTTTGGCCTTGTGACGATACCTCCACATTTGCTGCTGGTGGTGTCCTAACCGGTGGGCTTACAGTGAGGGACGCAATGTAGCGTTGCTGACTACCTTCATTCTGAGCAGGTGCACCAACGGTATGGGACGTTTGGTAGGTAGTCCAGGCTTGCAAGTGCATGCTGGTTAAATGTCTAAGCATGCACGTTGTATTTAAATTTTGAAGATTCTTCCCTCTGCTAAAGGTCTTTGAGCATTTCTTACAGATAACTTTGCACTGATCATTCGGATCTTGGTTAAAAAATTGCCAGACTGCACTCTTCCTACTATCGAATACCTTTTCAGGCATTGCACGCTGTGCTACTTTCACCAGATGGCCACGCTGTCCTAAAACTGTTTTTGGTTTTGACACACGGTTTTGGCCAGATACGGGCCTGCCAGATGAAAGCTGTTGCGATGTTGACGCCTGCTGCGGCTCATATTCCTCCGCTTCAGAGCTACTGCCAGCTGCACCCTGTTCCCCCAATGGCTGCCAATCGGGGTCAACAACTGGGTCATCTATCACCTCCTCTTCAATGTCCTGTGCACCTTCCTCTGTGTCACCGTGTAAGGTGCTATAGCGTTCGGGACGGGGCACCATAGTCTCATCAGGGTAAGATTCTGGCTCAGTACACTGCGAGGGCAATGTTGTGACCTGAGTCAATGGAACAGCATAATAATCAAGCTGTGGCTGTGCATCTGTGCACTCCATGTCCGATTCATCTTGTAATGGCCTGTTAACAATTTCCCTTTCTAACCCAGGCACGGCATGTGTAAAGAGCTCCATGGAGTAACCTGTTGTGTCGCCTGACGCATCCTTCACTGTTGTTCTGGGTGAAGGACACAAGGAAGCGACTTGTTCCTGACCAGGAGCATCCACTGACGACTCGCTTTTTTTAAATTTTGAACTTTCCGAAGAGGAGGCGAAAGAGCTAGAGGCTGAGTCAGCAAGGAAAGCCAAAACTTTTTCCTGCTGCTCCAGCTTTAAAAGCGGTTTTCCTACTCCCAGAAAATGAACATTCGAGGCCTTGTGTGGCCAGACGATGACGCTGGCTCAACAACTCGAGCCTTAGGTGCTATTTTGCTTTTCCCACTACCACCAGATGCTCCACCACCACCATCACCATCATTACCAGCTGGCAATGACCGCCCACGGCCACGACCTCTTCTACCAGACTTCCTCATTCTTGAGAAAATGTAACCAAACTAACAACCGTTATATGGTACTGTAAAACAAGGTAGAAGGTGTATGTAAACTTGTTGTGAATTTAAATCTCCCTTTCTATATGTGTGGGAGACTGCTGCAAAAATCAGGCCCACTGTATTACACTACACAGTGTACGTGGCAGAAAGTGGCTGGCAGATATATGCCAAACAGAACTGACGCAGATGCACTTAGTGGCAATATTAATCTCCCTTTTTATGTGTGGGAGACTGCTGCAAAATTCAGGCCCACTGTATTACACTACACGGTATAAGTGGCAGAAAGTGGCTGGCAGATATACGCCAAACAGAACGGGCGCAGATGCACTTAGTGGCAATATAAATCTCACCTTTTATGTGTGGGACACTGCAGCAAGAAAAAAAACAGGCCCACTGTATTACACTACACAGTATAAGTGGCAGAAAGTGGCTGGCAGATATACGCCAAACAGAACTGACACAGATGCACTTAGTCTAGTTTCACATTTGCGTTTAAAACGCAAACGCAGGTGGTGAAAAAACGCATGTAAACGCGTGCAAACGCTGCGTTTTTTAGACGCATGCGTTTTCTCATGCGGTAAAAAAAAACGCGGCGTATTGACGCGTTTACATGCGTTTTTTCCTGCGTTTGCATTTTTGAAATGCATGCTGAGAAGTGTGTGACAGCTGCCAATCATCAAAATTAGGGTTGAGCGAAACAGATAGGCCAATTTCAAAAGTCGCCGACTTTTGGCAAAGTCGGTTTTTTTTTATATATATATATATATATATATATATATATATATATATATATATACTGTATATATATATATATATATATATACACTCACCGGCCACTTTATTAGGTACACCATGCTAGTAACGGGTTGGACCCCCTTTTGCCTTCAGAACTGCCTCAATTCTTCGTGGCATAGATTCAACAAGGTGCTGGAAGCATTCCTCAGAGATTTTGGTCCATATTGACATGATGGCATCACACAGTTGCCGCAGATTTGTCGGCTGCACATCCCAAAGATGCTCCATACAAGGCAGGATGGATCCATGCTTTCATGTTGTTTACGCGAAATTCTGACCCTACCATCCGAATGTCGCAGCAGAAATCGAGACTCATCAGACCAAGCAACGTTTTTCCAATCTTCTACTGTCCAATTTCGATGAGCTTGTACAAATTGTAGCCTCAGTTTCCTGTTCTTAGCTGAAAGGAGTGGTACCCGGTGTGGTCTTCTGCTGCTGTAGCCCATCTGCCTCAAAGTTCGACGCACTGTGCGTTCAGAGATGCTCTTAGGCCTACCTTGGTTGTAACGGGTGGCGATTTGAGTCACTGTTGCCTTTCTATCAGCTCGAACCAGTCTGCCCATTCTCCTCTGACCTCTGGCATCAACAAGGCATTTCCGCCCACAGAACTGCCGCTCACTGGATTTTTTTTCTTTTTCGGACCATTCTCTGTAAACCCTAGAGATGGTTGTGCGTGAAAATCCCAGTAGATCAGCAGTTTCTGAAATACTCAGACCAGCCCTTCTGGCACCAACAACCATGCCACGTTCAAAGGCACTCAAATCACCTTTCTTCCCCATACTGATGCTCGGTTTGAACTGCAGGAGATTGTCTTGACCATGTCTACATGCCTAAATGCACTGAGTTGCCGCCATGTGATTGGCTGATTAGAAATTAAGTGTTAACAAGAAGTTGGACAGGTGTACCTAATAAAGTGGCCGGTAAGTGTATATATATATATCATTGAGACACATATATATATATATATATATTTTTATATTTACTTCAGTGCGATATAGCAGAAAAGCCTCATATGACGTCGAGCCCAGATCCAAGATGTCCGCGGCATCTGGGTCCTGCAGGGAGGTGGCTTCACAGCGCCTGCTCAGAGCAGGTGCCGGGAAGCCTCCAGGAGCTGTGCACGTCAGATCGCCGATCTGACACAGTGCAGAGCAAAGTGTCAGATCGGCGATCTTACACTATAACATGATGCCCCCCCGTGGCAATGTTGTAGTGTAAAAAAAATAATAATAATACATTCCTAAATAATAATAATAAAAAAAATATTGTTCCCATAAATACATTTCTTTATCTAAATAATAAAGAAACCAATAAAAGTACACATATTTAGTATCACCGCGTCCGTAACGAACCAACCTATAAAACTGTCCCACTAGTTAACCCCTTCAGTGAACACCGTAAAAAAAAAAACGAGCCAAAAAACAACGCTTTATTATCATACCGCCAAACAAAAAGAGGAATAACACGCGATCAAAAAGACGGATATAAATAACCATGGTACCTCTGAAAACGTCAAAAAAACGCAAAAAAACAAGCCACCATACAGCGTCATCAACGAAAAAATAAAAAGGTTATGTAATCGTACTGTCCTGAAAAATAAAACTGCTTTATCCATTTTACCAAACACAGAACGGTATAAACGCCTCCCCCAAAAGAAATTCATGAATAGCTGGTTTTTGGTCATTCTGCCTCACAAAAATCGGAATAAAAAGCGATTAAAAAATGTAATGTGCCAGAAAATGTTACCAATAAAAACGTCAACTCGTCCCGCAAAAAACAAGATCTCACATGACTCTGTGGACCAAAATATGGAAAAATTATAGCACTCAAAATGTGGTAACGCAAAAAATATTTTTTGCAATAAAAAGCATCTTTCAGTGTGTGATGGCTGCCAATCATAAAAATCCGCTAAAAAACCCGCAATAAAAGTAAATCAAACCCCCCTTCATCACCCCCTTAGTTAGCAAAAAATTAAAAAATTGCAAAAATGTATTTATTTCCATTTTCCCATTAAGGCTAGGGTTAGGGCTAGGGTTAGGGTTAGGGCTAGGGTTAGGGCAAGGGTTGGGGCCAGGGTTAGGGTTGGGGCTAGGGTTAAGGCTACGGTTAGGGTTGGGGCTAAAGTTAGGGTTAGGGTTGGGGCTAAAGTTAGGGTTAGGATTACATTTACGGCTGGGAATAGGGTTGGGATTAGGGTTAGGGGTGTGTCAGGGTTAGGGGTGTGGTTAGGGTTACCATTGGGATTAGGGTTAGGGATGTGTTTGGATTAGGGTTTCAGTTATAATTGGGGTGTTTCCACTGTTTAGGCACATCAGGGGCTCTCCAAACGCGACATGGCGTCCGATCTCAATTAAAGCCAATTCTGAGTTGAAAAAGTAAAACAGTGCTCCTTCCCTTCTGAACTCTCCCGTGCGCCCAAACAGGGGTTTACCCCAACATATGGGGTATCGGCGTACTCAGGACACATTGGAGAACAACATTTGGGGTCCAATTTCTCCTGCTACCCTTGGGAAAAAACAAAACTGGGGGCTACAAATAATTTTTGTGAAAAAAAAGGATTTTTTATTTTCACGGCTCTGCATTATAAACTTTAGTGAAACACTTGGGGGTTCAAAGTTCTCACAACACATCTAGATAAGTTCCTTGGGGGGTCTAGTTTCCAATATGGGGTCACTTGTGGGAGGTTTCTACTGTATAGGTACATTAGGGGCTCTGCAAACGCAATGTGACGCCTGCAGACCAATCCATCTATGTCTGCATTCCAAATGACACTCCTTCCCTTCCGAGCTCTGCCATGCACTCAAACGGTGGTTCCCCCGCACATATGGGGTATCAGCATACTCAGGAAAAATTGGACAACAACTTTTGGGGTCCAATTTCAACTGTTACCCTTGGAAAAATACAAAACTGGGGGCTAAAAAATAATTTTGGTGGAAAAAAAAGAATTTTTAATTTCACGGCTCTGCGTTATAAACTGTAGGGAAACACTTGGGGGTTCAAAGCTCTCACAACACATCTAGATGAGTTCCTTAGGGGGTCTACTTTCCAAAATGGTGTCACTTGTGGGGGGTTTCAATGTTTAGGCACATCAGTGGCTCTCCAAACGCAACATGGCATCCCATCTCAATTCTTGTCAATTTTGCATTGAAAAGTCAAACGGCGCTCCTTCCCTTCCGAGCTCTCCCATGCGCCCAAACAGTGGTTTACCCCCACATATGGGGTATCAGCGTACTCAGGACAAATTGTACAACAACTTTTGGGGTCAAATTTCTTCTCTTACCCTTGGAAAAATAAAAAATTGGGGGCAAAATAATTTTTGTGAAAAAATATGATTTTTTATTTTTACGGCTCTGCATTATAAACTTCTTTGAAGCACTTAATTGGTCAAAGTGGTCACCACACATCTAGATAAGTTCCTTAGGGGGTCTACTTTACAAAATGGTGTCACTTGTGGGGGATTTCAATGTTTAGGCACATCAGTGGCTCTCCAAACGCAACATGGCGTCCCATCTCAATTTCAGTCAATTTTGCATTGAAAAGTCAAACGGCGCTCCTTCCCTTCCGAGCTCTCCCATGTGCCCAAACAGTGGTTTACCCCCACATATGGGGTATCAGCATACTCAGGACAAATTGCACAACTTTTGGGGTCCAATTTCTTCTCTTACCCTTGGGAAAATAAAAAATTGGGGGCGAAAAGATCATTTTGGTGAAAAAATATGATTTTTTTATTTTTACGGCTCTGCATTATAAACTTCTGTGAATCACTTAATGGGTCAAAGTGTTCACCACACATCTAGATAAGTTCCTTAGGGGGTCTACTTTCCAAAATGGTGTCACTTGTGGGGGGTTTCAATGTTTAGGCACATCAGGGGCTCTCCAAACGCAACATGGCGTCCCATCTGAATTCCAGTCAATTTTGCATTGAAAAGTCAAATGGCGCTCCTTCGCTTCCGAGCTCTGCCATGCGCCCAAACAGTGGTTTACCCCCACATATTGGGTATCGGCGTACTCAGGACAAATTGTACAACAACTTTTGGGGTCCATTTTCTTCTGTTATCTTTGGTAAAATAAAACAAATTGGAGCGGAAATAAATTTTTTGTGAAAAAAAGTTAAATGTTCATTTTTATTTAAACATTCCAAAAATTCCTATGAAACACCTGAAGGGTTAATAAACTTCTTGAATGTGGTTTTGAGCACCTTGAGGGGTGCAGTCTTTAGAATGGTGTCACACTTGGTTATTTTCTATCATATAGACCCCTCAAAATGACTTCAAATTAGATGTGGTCCTTAAAAAAAATTGTGTTGTAAAAATGAGAAATTGCTGGTCAATTTTTAACGCTTATAACTGACAAAAAAAAAATTTGGTTCCAAAATTGTGCTCATGTAAAGTAGACATGTGGGAAATGTTACTTATTAAGTATTTTGTGTGACATATCTCTGTGATTTAATTGCATAAAAATTCAAAATTGGAAAATTGCAAAATTTTCAAAATTTTCGCCAAATTTCTTTTTTTTTCGCAAATAAACGCAGGTATTATCAAAGAAATAGCGCATGAAAGTAGCTCCTGTTCTTCCTCCTCCTCCTCTTCCTAATTATCTACTAATCCACGTTGGGACGACATGAGACTGGGCTGATTGTAATCACCCAGTATGGTTCCTTGATCCATGTCCTCAAGCTCCGCCTGCAATGCATCCTCTTTAATTGTGAGCAGAGAGGTTTTCAGAATGTAGAGAAGTGGGATGGTGACGTTAATTATAGCGTCATCGCCGCTCACCATCTTGGTGCAGTCCTCAAAGTTTTTGAGGATGGCACATATGTCTGACATCCATGTCCACTCCTATGGTCTTAAGTGTGGAGTCTGAACTGAATAACGACGGCCTTGTTGATGTTGGTAGTCAACAACTGTCCTCCTCTGCTCACAAATCCTTTCCAACATATGCAGTGTAGAGTTCCAATGCGTGGGGACATCACACACCAGCCAGTGAGCCGGAAGATGCAAACGCTGCTGAAGCACGGCAAGGGCGACTGAAGCTGTAGCTGACTTTCTAAAATGGGCAGACAGGCAGCGTACTTTCACTAGCAGATCCGGCAGCTCCAGGTAGCTATTGAGAAAATGTTGAATGACGAGGTTAAGCACATGGGCCAGGCAAGGTACGTGCATGAGCTCACCTTGCCTCAGAGCCACCACCAGGTTCCGGCCATTGTCACACACGACCATGCCTGGCTGTAGGTTCAGCGGTGTCATCCAAAAATCTGACTGCTCTTTCAGAGCTGTCCACAACTCTTCACCATTGTGCGGTTTGTCACCTAAGCAGATTCGCTTCAGCACAGCCTGTTGCCGCTTGGCTGAGGCAGTGCTGCAGTGCTTCCAGCTTCTGAGTGATGTGCTAATTTCATAGATGGAGACTGAAGAGAAGGAGGAGGAGGTGCAGGAGCTGTAGACTGTGGGGGCAACCCTGATTGACATAGGGCCCAAAATCCTCGGGTCGGGAGGATGTGTTCCATCCCAAGGTCCGACTGGGTCCTGACTTCCACTATGTTAACCCAGTGTGCCGTCAGTGAGATGTACCATCCCTGCCCACAAGCACTTGTCCACGTGTCCGTGGTTAGGTGAACTTTCCCAGTAACAGCATTGTTGAGTGCACGGGTAATGTCATGGGACACGTGTTGGTGTAATGCCGGTACGGCACACTGAGAGAAATAGTGGTGACTGGGACCGAGTACCTTGGGACAGCCGCTGCCATCAGGTTGCGGAAAGCTTCAGTCTCAACGAGCCTAAAAGGCAACATTTCGAGCGCAAGCAGATGAGAAATGTTAGAATTTAGTACTTTGGCTGTGCAGCGTTGGCTGGCTATTTCCACTTGTGTTCCAATGACTGGGGTATAGACAACTGAAGGCTGTGCTGGAACAAGGACGTGGACGGGCTGGATGAGGGTGCTGGTTGACTGTGGGCAACAACAGGTGCAAGGCACGAGGCATCTTCGCATGCACCGTGGACTGGCTTCTATGCAAAACAGTGGAAGGAGTGGTGTCACCTGCAGACAGTGTTCCTGGAGCCTGAGATTCGGACCACAAAGTCAGGTGCTTTGCTGCCATGTGCTTGATAATGCTGGTGGTGGTCAGGCTGGTAGTTTTGCTACCCCTGCTGATGCGGGCATGGCAGGTGCTGCAAATGGCCTGTGTGGGATTATTGGCAGAGTCTATAAAAAATAACCAGACTCGGGAAGATCTAACAGTTGGAATGGCAACTTCTGTCATGTTGGTGTTACGGAGAACAGATACACGCCTTCTGTCTGCGGCCACAAGACTGCTTCTTCCTGTGTGTTGGGGTGCTATGCCTCCTTCCCCATGTGTGCAGCTGTCCTCGCTCTGCATGTCCTCCTGCCAGGTTGGGTCAGTTACTTTGTCATCCACCACCTCGTGTTCCACATCCGCACTCTGCTCCTCCTCCTGACTTTCTGGCAATTGTGTCTCATCATCGTTCACTTCTTGTGACACTTTCCCACCATTGCTTTCTTGTGACTATGGCTGTTCAAATGTTTGGGCATCGCTACATGCAATCTCATCTGGCCCCACTTCAAGTAGACCGGCCGAGAGTCTGGAATCTTTAAAGGGAAAACTGGGATCAGTTGTCTCAGGGCTCTCAGCATGGTGGAAGGAAGGAGGATCAGGGTAATATGCAGTCCACACTCACGGCTACTCAGACTTGACTGTATGGAAGACATGGTTGTGGTGGTGGCTAAGTGACTGGAAGCATTATCCGCTATCCAACCAACAACCATTTCACACTGCTCTGGCTTCAATAGTGGTGTGCTGCAGTCCGCTAGAAACTGGGACAAGAAAGTCGAGTGAGAAGATGTGGGTCTTTGTTGTGGCCCACTTTCAGCTTGTCCATGGCCTCGTCCTCTGCATGCACTATCAGCATCACATCCACTTCCTCGTCCCTTGCCTTGCCCTTTTTAAATGGACTACTGAAATATTTTAAAAGTTCAATACAAATGGATTAATTTTGAGAAAATTTATATGTGATCAGTGTGCAGAAAAAACACACTTTTAATTTAATGGAATGTTGGTTATTTTTTTATTTTGTTTTTAACAAATTTTATTAATAACTAGGGTAAGACACATCAAAACCAGTTCAAAGGACCACTCAAATGCAATGATTTTTAAAACACTGGTAAAGGAGGCGTCTGACAGAAAAACCACAATGTTCAATATGTGGCCTTTTTTATTTTTTGAAAAGACAATTACTGTCACGAAATAGGCTAACACAATGCCATAAAAGTGGAATGTATGCCTGAAAAGCAAGTATTTGGAGACCACAGATAGACTAGGCACCTGACTGAGAAAAAAGACTGTTTCAATATGTGGCCTGGATTTTTTTTTTATTTTTTAACCACAAATTACTGTATAGAACAAGGGTAGCAGACAGACAAAAAACTGCAATGTATGCCTGAAAAGCAAGGATTTGGACACCACAGATAGACTGGGTCTCTGACTGAGATAACAGACTGTTTCAATATGTGGCCTGGATTTTTTTAAATTTTTTAACAACAAAATACTGTATAGACCAAGGGTAGCAAACAAAAAACTGGAATGTATGCCTGAAAAGCAAGGATTTGGACACCACAGATAGACCAGGCGTCTGACTGAGATAACAGACTGTTTCAATGTGTGGCCTGGATGTTTTAAAAAATTTTTAGCCACAAAATACTGTATAGAACAAGGATAGAAGACAGACAAAAAAGTGTAATGTATGCCTGAAAAGCATGTATTTGGAGACCACAGATAGACTAGGCATCGGACGGAGATAACAGACTGATGAAAATGTGGCCTTGATTTTTTTTGGCCCACCAAAATTGTGTCAATAAGTAGGCTATGACACTAAAAAAAAAATTTGGCGGTGCCAGGGGTGATCTTATTTTAATGTATAAATATATGAGGGGACAGTACAAAGACCTTTCTGATGATCTTTTTAATCATAGACCTGAGACAGGGACAAGGGGGCATCCTCTACGTTTGGAGGAAAGAAGGTTTAAGCATAATAACAGACGTGGATTCTTTACTGTAAGAGCAGTGAGACTATGGAACTCTCTGCCCTATGATGTTGTAATGAGTGATTCATTACTTAAATTTAAGAGGGGACTGGATGCCTTTCTTGAAAAGTATAATGTTACAGGTTATATATATTAAATTCCTTGATAGGGTGTTGATCCAGGGAACTAGTCTGATTGTTGTATGTGGAGTCGGGAAGGAATTTTTTTCCCCAATGTGGAGCTTACTCTTTGCCACATGGTTTTTTTTGCCTTCCTCTGGATCAACATGTTAGGGCATGTTAGGTTAGGCTATGGGTTGAACTAGATGGACTTACAGTCTTCCTTCAACCTTAATAACTATGTTACGTTACTAAAATTTTAAAATATTTAGCGCAATGATATGCGATGCGTATGGCATACAAATGAGAAATATAAGAACAGTGATAAATATAAGAACTGCAGCTAAATATTTTTGGGCCAGCTACAGCAAAACGATGTCCAAAATGTTGTAAGACACTCCAAAAAATACTATAGTACCAAAAAAAAAGGCCAGAATTTTCTGCGTATTCGCATCTGATGCCTGAGACAAATTTTTTTGTTTTAAATTGTTAGATTTTCACGCTCTTGAATTGAAATGACCTGGCTGTAGTCTGCAATGTGAGCAAGCAAATGAATGTAGAAAAAAGGGGACTATGGATTGCTTTGCAATAAAATTAGCATGTATAAGGTGCAAAATATAAATCCTAGCCACTGATACCTGCAGCTACGTATATAAAATGCACAGCAGCAGACAGTAATGGAGCCTTTTGATGTATGCAGTGAGATCTATATACTCACATACAGTGCCTGCATGCCTTGCACTGATGTGGATATGTGCACATAGACTCCCCTGCCTACCTAGTGCTGCAATCTATGAATTAGCCCTAAATAGAACTGTTGGTTTATCGGGATTTGTGGATTGAACACTAGTAGACCCACACTAATAAAAGTAAGAATCTGACCCTATCTCAGCAGCAGCGCTCCCTACACTAGCTGAGTCTGGAGCAGAATGTGGCGAGCAGAGCGGCACCAGGTCTCTTACAGACCTGATGACACTGTGTGGCCAGCCAATCACTGTAATACCACAACAAAGATGGCTGTGGTATTACAGTGCATGGCAGACAATCCCTCCATGTTGATTGGCGCTCTAAAAAGCGTAAAAATTAAAAGGAGGAGACCCGAGCTTCCACCTAATAATCCCGGAAATGCTCGGTGCTCGCCGAGTACACCGAGCATAGTGATACTCGGGCGAGTACCGAGTAGTGGCGAGAATGTTCGCTCATCACTAGACATTATGCAATTCTCAGGAATCTGCTCAACCCCTTCAGGTTGTAGAAAACACAGGCAGAACTGCGCTAAATCCTAGATGAACAGATACTGATTAAGGGCAACTGATCAGGCCAGGCGTTCACCTTAGACTGCTGGAAAGCAGAGTACACTGGATGTGTCTTGGAACTAAACAGACAGCCCAGAGACTCTCCCAGAGCAGAGGAGTCTGCACAGTCCGTGTGCAGAGAACTGCAAGTATCAGTGGCAGAGAAGGACAATAGCTGTCCTGCTTGACCGAGCTTGGGCCAGTCCAGCCATGTATGAGTAGCCTGGGTCTGTTCTGTTTAGTCAGTGCCTGGACAAAGCCAGGAATTTTATGTTTCTGATCTCTGTGCAACTTCATTGGCAGTATGAATGTCACCCAAGGCCTCTCCTTCTACCTTTGAAAGTGAATCCCTACAAGGTTTATTAATGATCTGAAGGTTGCCTCCAGTACTAAACAGAAGGGAGATTAGAAACCCTATCTTGTTCTAGACCTCTATGAGGACTTATTCCTCTTACGTTATTTTTTTTTCCATTGATGAGGGGGAGAACTTAATCATTTACAGGAAGGGTTCTTCCTCCAGATAGCCTTGTATAGAGAAGACTGACATAACCTCTCTTTTGGCCAATGGAACAAGGGATTCTCAATCAGACTCCCAGGCTGTTACTGGCCCCACTTCAACTGCGAAGTGGCTGCAATCTTACAATGGCAGGCCCATCAGTTTAGAATAGCTATTAAACCTCCGAATTTGGTAACCTTGCCTTGCACAGTGAACATTCACTGAACTCTGTTTTATCAGACATTAACTAGTTATGCAGCCAATACTTTTACTACGAGGCACTATGAGATACTATAAGGCACAGAGGTGCCATGAGACACAGACTAAGGCCACACTTGCAAGACACGAGACCAGACTCAAACTTACATTTATGTGGGTAGCCCATCTCAACTGAGGATAAACCTTCACTTTGAGTGGTACATCTCAATTCTCTAGCCCCATCCGAAGGAGCCAATTAATGAGGCACAGCTGGAGGGCAATCTTCACGGAGATAATGGGCTGTGTTAACAGCATGTGCCCTCTTACGGAGCTGGAGTAGTTAGACTGCTACTGGTCTGGCAGACAACAGTGAAAACATCTGAGTGCTAATCAACCACATGCTCGGCATATGTTAACTCTGAAGCCCAATCATTATTTAGTCACTAATAACAAGAAAAGGGCCCATTATCAACGTGAACATTCACAAAGATCAATCACCACCAGCTGTTCCTCTCTGAAGGTTGTGGACTAACAACCCACTCTGCTCCACTGTCTGACCTTACTGTTGCTTCTTCTGTCACTCTTGCGACTGCTTCTTCCATTACACTTAGGAAGAAGAGCTGGAGCACAAGCGCTCTATCTGTGGTAAGGCCTCTTTCACATTTCTGTCAGTACGGGGCCGTCGCAAACCGTCGGCCCGACATATGTTGTGCACAATGTGGGCAGCGGATGCAGTTTTACGACGCATCCGCTGCCCATTATGAAGTCCGGGGAGGGGGGGCGGAGTTCCGGCCGCGCATGCGTGGTCGGAAATGGCGGATCCGATGGACGAAAAAGCGTTCCCTTTAACGTTTTTTCATCATGACGGACCTCAAAAACACGACGCATCCGTTGCACGACAGAAGCGACGTGTGGCCATCCATCGTAATCCGTCGTCAATAAAAGTCAATGGCAAAAAAATCATCCTGCGGGCACATTTGCAGGATCCGTTTTTTTTTACCTAAACGACGGATTGCGAAGGATGGCAAAAAATGGAAGTGTGAAAGAGGCCTAAGACCTGTTGGTTGCATATCTCACACTAGTAAAAATTTTAAATAATCCCTAGAGTCAGATTCTCATGCAGATGAGTATCTGGCCCATAGTCCTGAACTATCCTTACATATAAGGAACACATGGATTTATCTGGAATTTATCTGGAATAAGACATCAGATGGCATATTTCTAGGTATCACTTTATTCAGCTTCCTATGACCTACATGCTCATAGAGCTAGCTTTTGGAGGGACGATGCTACTGACAGATTCCCTTTAAATTGTGCAGTGGTTGGTACTGGAGCTGAAGAACGGCAAATATCCTACCCTTAGCTCATAAAAAATAGCTTTCTAAAGAGCTTTTCATCTGCCAAGCAACACAAAATTTTTGTTTCTGGAAACTTCTGATGCCCTCTGGTACTCTGAGCAAAGAAGGATCAGGCAGAATGGATTTTAACCTTCCCTACTATTTCTTTCCATGGGATACAAAATGCAGAAGAAGCAGTCTGGCAGCAGTTCATTTCTACCTACCTACTAAAATAAAAGGTCATACCTAGATGATCCAGGGGTGTTTATGGGCAAGACTGACATTCCCAACAATTGTGCCCTTTCCTGGAAGGAGAGGAATAGTCTGCGTTCGTGTACAGCTCCCAGACCTTACAGGAGACATGCTGGGCAGCATCATACAGCAGTGAGCTTAGGAAACTCTCCATGGTGCTGAAAGCTCGCTGCACAGCTAGCTTCAGGGTAACATGTCCAGGATGGACACTATGTGATACAGGAAACAGGCTATAGACATACCGGAGTTGTAGTTATTGTAGGGGAACCCATAGGATGTCCCACACATGTGCCAGGGTCAGGAATGTGTCCCCCTTACGTGCACTACCATTAGCTGCTGTGCACATTAAGGCTAGGTTCACATTGCGTTTGGGCGATCCGTTTAACGGATCTGTTACTTAGCGGCACTAACGCAGTGTAACGGATCCGCTAAGGTGCCCATAGACTTCCATTATCGTAACGTATGTGTTAGCGATGATGCGTTACTTTGTGATGCACCCTTGAACGCAGTCTACTGTTTTCGGGTACGTTAGGTCTAACGCACAGCGAATGGACGTGTCCGCTGTGCATAGACCTCCATTACTAATGCATGCCAATGCAATGCTACCATGCGTTAGAGCGATTGTAGTAAAAAAGAGATTTTGTGCATCAGCGTTAGCGCATCCGTTTGACGGCTGGCACTAACGCGATGTGAACCGAGCCTAACCCCAGCGGCATGCGCAGTGGGACTGTGTGCAGCAATGGGATGGACGTGTGTTCCTACAGACACTGGGCAAGGACTCTTTGTGATGGCACTGATAAGCTGGAGGGCAGGCTGAGAGCCCTCATCAGCTCTTCTATGTGCTCTACAGGACATATGATGGAGTGAAACCAGGGAGTCTGGGCTGGAACCTGCTCGTTCCTCATTTGGGCTGAAGGCCATTTCCCCCTGCAGCATCATTGCGAGCAGCAGGACCTCAGGTAGATGCTAGGCAGCCTGAGAACTGCGCCCCTTCTACAAAGCTGCCCTGAAAGTGATGGTGGCATGGTGCGAGCTTCTCCACCGCCTGCGCAGCGCACATCACACATGCGGCAATCACACATGGCGGCACATCACACATGGCGGCACATCACACATGCGGCACATCACACATGCGGCACATCACACATGCGGCACATCACACATGCGGCACATCACACATGCGGCAATCACACATGCGGCAATCACACATGGCGGCACATCATACGTGACGGCACATCACACATGACGGCACATCACACATGACGGCGATGTGGGCTCGTCCGGCCCTGCAGGAGGAGCAGCTCGCCGTGACCTTGCCAAGTCCTTGGCTCCTGGAAGAAGACAGCAGCGTGCCCCTCTCTGGGTAATTAGCAGGCGCTGGCCGCCCCCCGCTGCTCATCCTGGGTGTGGGCTCCGTGGTGGGCGTGCGCACTGCTCGCCAACAGGAGCCGGGCTGGAGGCTGAGGAGAGCGCAGAGCGCCAGGACCTGGGCAGGTGTAGTCGGTGCGCTGCTGAGCCGCGGGCATCTTCTCACTGCTCCACCTAGTCCTCAGTGTCCATCCCCGACCCCCACTGCTCTCCCCCTCCCCGGACCCTGCAGCAGAAGCCCAGGGAAGAATTCCAGTAAGAGCCGGCACACGGAGTGACGCCTGCTCCCCAGCCCTCCCTTTGTTTGCGCCCTAGTTTACAGTCAGCAGTGAGGACTGCGCTCTAGCATCACTTTCCTGTGCTCCAGCCTTTTGTATGGTCTGATGTAAAGTAGCCTCAGCACCGCAGCCAGCGATACTCCGCGCAGCCAAGCCACAGCGCAGCCATCCGGGCACACGGCGACAGGTAAGTGGCCGCCAGCGGGGGTCGGCGTGTGGGGGCAGCGGGACACCGGCATTCGGCATTGTAGGCACCACACGGGTAGCATTGGGAACTGGACTCTACTCGCCAATCGGCGTATTCTACAGGCAGATTCATTGTATTTACTGCTGTCATTGTGGAGAGCACCCTGCCTATACAGAGCACCCTGCCTATACAGAGCACCCTGCCTATACAGAGCACCCTGCCTATACAGAGCACCCTGCCTATACAGAGCACCCTGCCTATACAAAGCACCTTGCAAATAGAGTGCACCCTGCCTATACAGAGCACCCTGCAAATAGAGTGCACCCTGCCTATACAGAGCACCCTGCAAATAGAGTGCACCCTGCCTATTCAAAGCACCTTGCAAAGAGTGCACCCTGCCTATACAGAGCACCCTGCCTATACAGAGCACCCTGCCTATACAAAGCACCTTGCAAAGAGTGCACCCTGCCTATACAGAGCGCCCTGCCTATACAGAGCACCCTGCCTATACAAAGCACCTTGCAAATAAGAGTGCACCCTGCCTATACAGAGCACCCTGCCCATATAGAGCACCCTGCCTACACAGAGCACCCTGCAAATAGAGTGCACCCTGCCTATACAGAGCACCCTGCAAATAGCGTGCACCCTGCCTATACAGAGCACCCTGCAAATAGAGAGCACCCTGCCATTACAGAGCACCCTGAAAATAGAGTGCACCCTGCCTATACAGAGCACCCTGAAAATAGAGTGCACCCTGCCCATATAGAGCACCCTGCCTATACAGAGCACCTTGCCTATACAGAGCACCCTGAAAATAGAGTGCACCCTGCCTATACAGAGCACCCTGCCCATCTAGAGCACCCTGCCTATACAGAGCACCCTGAAAATAGAGTGCACCCTGCCTATACAGAGCACCCTGCCCATATAGAGCACCTTGCCTATACAAAGCACCCTGAAAAGAGTGCACCCTGCCTATACAGAGCACCCTGCCTATACAGAGCACCCTGAAAATAGAGTGCAGCCTGCCTATACAGAGCATCCTGCAAAGAGTGCACCCTGCTTATACAGAGCACCCTCCAAATACAGTGCACCCTGCCTATACAAAGCTCCCTTAAAAATTAATGCACCCTGCCTGTACAGAGCTCCCTCCAAATACAGTGCACCCTGCCTATACAGAGCCTATACAGAGCACCCTGCACATAGTTTCAGGTAGTACTACAATGCTTACTCAAAACATTCGCATCAAAAGCACTGTTCATTCCATCTCCTGTAATGTCAGGCAGCAGTAAATCCCCGCAGCCTGCTCATCTGCCCCTACTACTTAGGAGAAGTCTGTATAGAGCAGACATGTCTCCTCAGGGAGCGAGCTAGGCTCTGCTTTACTGCACTTCCAGAAATCCTGTGCAGCTTCCAAGATCCTGATCACAACTTGGCTTTCACACTTTGCCTGCACTTCCACCCCCCCCCCAAATATCTGAACATTTATGTACTGCAGGAAATATTTTTATGATCAAAATCTCCAGTTTTTATATCCAGGCTCATGGTTTATGAAATAGAATGGTAATTAATTTAGGATAGGGCGGCAGGGCTACCCATCTATCTATGGCAGGGCTACCCGTCTCCGGCAGGGCTACACATCTGCGGCAGGGCTACCTGTCTGCAGCAGGGCTACCCATCTATCTATAGCCAGGCTAACCGTCTGCAGCAGGGCTACCCGTCTATCTACGGCAGGGCTATCCGTCTGCAGCAGGGCTACCCATCTCCGGCAGGGCTACCCGTCTATCTATAGCCAGGCTAACCGTCTGCAGCAGGGCTACCCACCCATCCATCTATGGCAGGGCTACCCTGTCTATCTACGGCAGGGCTATCCGTCTGCAGCAGGGCTACCCGTCTGCGGCAGGGCTATGCGTCTATCTGCAGCGGGGCTATCCGTCTGCAGCAGGGCTACCCGTCTATCTGCAGTGGGGCTACCCGTCTGCAGCAGGGCTACCCATCTATCTCCGGCAAGGCTACCTGTTTGCAGCAGGGCTACCCGTCTATCTATGGCAGGGCTACCCATCTGCAGCAGGGCTACCCGTCTATCTATGGCAGGGCTACCCGTCTGCAGCAGGGCTACCCGTCTATCTATGGCAGGGCTACCAGTCTGCAGCAGGGCTATGCGTCTATCTGCAGCGGGGCTATCCGTCTGCAGCAGGGCTACCCATCTATCTCCGGCAAGGCTACCTGTCTGCAGCAGGGCTACCCGTCTATCTATGGCAGGGCTACCCGTCTGCAGCAGGGCTACCCGTCTATCTATGGCAGGGCTACCCGTCTGCAGCAGGGCTACCCGTCTATCTATGGCAGGGCTACCCGTCTGCAGCAGGGCTACCCGTCTATCTATGGCAGGGCTACCCGTCTGCAGCAGGGCTACCCGTCTATCTATGGCAGGGCTACCCGTCTGCAGCAGGGCTACCCATCTATCTCCGGCAAGGCTACCTGTCTGCAGCAGGGCTACCCGTCTATCTCCGGCAAGGCTACCTGTCTGCAGCAGGGCTACCCGTCTATCTATGGCAGGGCTACCCGTCTATCTACGGCAGGGCTACATGTCGCTGTTGTCGTGTGACGGTGCGCATGCCCGCTAAATCCTTGCTCTACCACTTTGTGTTTAGAGTCAGGTAGAAGTTGTGTACTACTTGCTTGTGAGCAGTTGGATATCTTAGAGTTGCAAATTGGCTGTAAAATAAATATATAAGTATCATTAGTTCCAATGCTATAGAGAAAAAGGCTAATTATAGCCCACATTTTTTTTAGAGCGCTGCCTTCTTGTTTTGTGTGTGATATATATATATAATTAAAGGCAACCCTCCAAAAAACAAATGCAGAAGTGGGCTTTAATTAGCCTTTTCTTTTTCTACAGCCTTACACTGTTTGGGGGGCTTTGCACCCACGTTCTCGCCTTTTTTTTTCTTCCAGCCAACTCGCACCTCCAAGCTAGTGGCAGAGATGTCGCACCTATGTGCTGCATGCGTCTAGTCCTAGGCGGAAACCCCAGAAAGCTGTGAGCCGAGGGTCGGCGGCCCATACAATGGGCAATGAAGTGTGCACCTGACAGAACGCCAGGCGGTCAGTGGCCGGGATGTGAGCTTATCCCTGACCGAGCACACATAAAGCCGAGCGCCACCTGCAGTAACACGGACCCCACAAGCAGGTGGCTGGCAGCGCCGGCTCTGCGCTCAATCACGGCCACCTGCGCGCCCGCACGTCCTTCCAGCCTCTGCTCTGCCAGGGTTAATGTTCCCCTCACTCCGCCTCTGTGACGTCACAGCTGGAAACTATATCTTGCCCTCGCGGGCGGCGACCGCTCGCTAACAATTAGTGGTGCAGCGCGCGGGTTCCCGGGTTCTGGCCAGCGCCGGTTATCTGGCGACCTGGGCTGCGGTGGAGGAAGCTGGTTTCTGGTCTGGTGTGCGCTCGCAACACGCCCCGGATGCTGAACCGACAAGGTCTCCCTAAACAGCTAACATGTGAGTGTGCAAGAAATGGCGGGAACCGTGCAGTAATTATATAACCTGGCGGCCGCAGCGGGAGTTTTCCCCTCAGCGCTTTTATTTGCGTCACTAGAATGGCGGGATTGTCGCTACCTCACATACGCTCTAGCCCTGCCTTAGGCACACCTGGAGGGTGCACGCTGCCCTGCCTTAGCCACACCTGGAGGGTGCACGCTGCCCTGCCTTAGGCACACCTGGAGGGTGCACGCTGCCCTGCCTTAGGCACACCTGGAGGGTGCACGCTGCCCTGCCTTAGGCACACCTGGAGGGTGCACGCTGCCCTGCCTTAGGCACACCTGGAGGGTGCACGCTGCCCTGCCTTAGGCACACCTGGAGGGTGCACGCTGCCCTGCCTTAGGCACACCTGGAGGGTGCACGCTGCCCTGCCTTAGGCACACCTGGAGGGTGCACGCTGCCCTGCCTTAGGCACACCTGGAGGGTGCACGCTGCCCTGCCTTAGGCACACCTGGAGGGTGCACGCTGCCCTGCCTTAGGCACACCTGGAGGGTGCACGCTGCCCTGCCTTAGGCACACCTGGAGGGTGCACGCTGCCCTGCCTTAGGCACACCTGGAGGGTGCAGGCTGCCCTGCCTTAGGCACACCTGGAGCGCAATAGAAGACAATATCATTGGCAAGCATAGTTTAAAAATGTAATCACCATAAGAAAAAAGTAAATATAATTCCACATCTTCTCCTATGGACTATAATAGGCACACCTGGAGCGTGCACGCTGCCCTGCTAGTCACCAGGGCTGAGGAAGGAGACCCCAAAGTAATGGGTGGTCCCATGTGCTACCTGCCCAGAGGGAAGAGGTATCGTGAAATGCGCGTGACTGGTTGGTGCACAAAGTATCTTTCAAATCTGTAGCTTTGATAGATAGATATATATATATATATATATATATATATATATATATATATATATATATATATATATATATATATATATATATATATATATATATATAATATATAATTTTTTTTTATTATTATTTTTTTTATTTTTTTCACCCCTAAATTCCTGTTTATGCAGCTAATGTGGGTCCATAGTGGAGCCTTCTCATGTGGCACCACTAACAATGCCATCCTTAAGACTTTGTGGGCATTTTTCTTTTTTGGTACGTCATCTTAAAGATTGCATTAAATTATAGCATTTATAAGTCTGCATATTTTTTCCCTCAAGAAGTTTGAGTGGAAACTATACAAAATTCTTTTAAAAAACGCTTGACTGTCTTCCAATAAATTTCCATGTTCAAATCCACTTTCCTGTTCCTAAAGAGTTTTTGGATTTTTTTTTTCTGCTGTTGAGGTTTAAAAAACTCCTGGGGGGTAGATCACTTGTTGAAAATGGATCCACAAAGATCCACTACTCATTGTCCAATCAAAACATAAGTGTTCAAAACAGCAGCAGGAAAAATAAGACTCCTCCAAAACGATATTTTCTCAAGTGCTTTTGGCTTGAAAACTTGAGGGTTTTTAAACTGAAAACTGTGAATATAGCACTTAGTGACATTAAAGCACCACTCCAGCTGGTTTATTTTTTTATTCAGTGCTGGAGTGGCGCTTTAAATGTAAACCCCTGTTATGCTCACCTTCTGGCCGCATTACCTTTTATCTCTGCTGCTTTCCTTCGGCGCGGCGCCATCTTGTGACAGTAGTTTCTAATTGGCCATAAGTTGTCACAAGCTCTGGATACAAGCCAATGAGAGCCAGAACGGGGCCACAACAAGGCTCCCATAGACACTGCAGGGCGCCAGCAGGTCACTTTTTGCTGGAGATGGACTGGAGCAATGCTGGAAAAGAATGAAGAATGACAGGTGAGTATGATACTGGACAGGGGACTTGCATTTAAAGCACCACTCCAATGGTGCAATAAAAAAACCCTACTGGAGTGGTGCTTTAAGCTGTGATTAAAGGGGTTGCCAGGTTTATCACAAGTCTGCAGTCACTTTGTGAATCCCCACAGTGCACAATGAGGATTCTCTAGTGGCAGATGTGAGACCCCAAGTATGCGATATGCCTACTGCTGGCCACATTCAGACTAGACATGTGTTCTCGCGCTTAATACCAGTGAAATAGACAAGTCGGAATGTTGCCCTAATATTGTGTAATGTCACATGACTGCCCAGTCTCTGCTCTGACACTGGAGAATCCTCACAGTGCGTGCTGTGAGGATTCAAAGGTCTGCAGGCACATAACAAAACAGACAACCCCTTAAGGACCAGGGGTATTTCCATTTTTGCGGTTCCATTTTTTTGCTCCCCTTCTTCCCAGAAACATAACTTTTGTTTACGTCAATATGGTCATGTAAGGGCTTGTTTTTTGCAGGACAAGTTGTACTTTTGAATGGCACCATTGATTTTATCATATTGTGTACTGGAAAATAGGAAAACTATCCCAAATGGGGCGAAATTGCAAAAAATGTGCTATGTCCCAATTGTTTTTTGGATTTTTTTCACCACGTTCACTAAATGCTAAAACTGACCTGCCAATGTGATTCTCCAGGTCATTGAGTTCAGACACCAAACATGTCTAGGTTCTTTAACCCCTTCCCGACCTTTGACTTCACATAGGCATCATGAAAGTCGGTGCCAATCCGACCTGTGACGCCTATGTGGCGTCATGGAATGATCGCGTCCCTGCAGATCGAGTGAAAGGGTTAACTCCAATTTCACCCGATCTGCAGGGGCAGGGGGAGTGGTACTTCAGCCCAGGGGGGGTGGCTTCACCCCCCCCCCCCCCCCCCGTGGCCACGATCGCTCTGATTGGCTGTTGAAAGTGAAACAGCCAATCAGAGCGATTTGTAATATTTCACTATGAAAACTGGTGAAATATTACAATCCAGCCATGGCCGATGCTGTAATATCATCGGCCATGGCTGGAAACACTGGTCTGCACCCCCCCACCGCCACCGATCTCCTCCCCAGTCCTCCGCTCCCCTCCGTCGTCCTGTCCGCTCCCCCCGTGCTCCGATCCCACCCCCCCGTGCTCCGATCCCACCCCCCCGTGCTCCGATCCCACCCCCCCGTGCTCCGATCCCACCCCCCGTGCTCCGATCCCACCCCCCCGTGCTCCGATCCCACCCCCCCGTGCTCCGATCCCACCCCCCCGTGCTCCGATCCCACCCCCCCGTGCTCCGATCCCACCCCCCCGTGCTCCGATCCCACCCCCCCGTGCTCCGATCCCACCCCCCCGTGCTCCGATCCCACCCCCCCGTGCTCCGATCCCACCCCCCCGTGCTCCGATCCCACCCCCCGTGCTCCGATCCCACCCCCCGTGCTCCGATCCCACCCCCCCGTGCTCCGATCCCACCCCCCCGTGCTCCGATCCCACCCCCCCGTGCTCCGATCCCACCCCCCCGTGCTCCGATCCCACCCCCCCGTGCTCCGATCCCACCCCCCCGTGCTCCGATCCCACCCCCCCGTGCTCCGATCCCACCCCCCCGTGCTCCGATCCCACCCCCCGTGCTCCGATCCCACCCCCCCGTGCTCCGATCCCACCCCCCCGTGCTCCGATCCCACCCCCCCGTGCTCCGATCCCACCCCCCCGTGCTCCGATCCCACCCCCCCGTGCTCCGATCCCACCCCCCCGTGCTCCGATCCCACCCCCCCGCTCCGATCCCACCCCCCCGCTCCGATCCCACCCCCCGTGCTCCGATCCCACCCCCCGTGCTCCGATCCCACCCCCCCGTGCTCCGATCCCACCCCCCCGTGCTCCGATCCCACCCCCCCGTGCTCCGATCCCACCCCCCCGTGCTCCGATCCCACCCCCCCGTGCTCCGATCCCACCCCCCCGTGCTCCGATCCCACCCCCCCGTGCTCCGATCCCACCCCCCCGTGCTCCGATCCCACCCCCCCGTGCTCCGATCCCACCCCCCCGTGCTCCGATCCCACCCCCCCGTGCTCCGATCCCACCCCCCCGTGCTCCGATCCCACCCCCCCGTGCTCCGATCCCACCCCCCCGTGCTCCGATCCCACCCCCCCGTGCTCCGATCCCACCCCCCCGTGCTCCGATCCCACCCCCCCGTGCTCCGATCCCACCCCCCCGTGCTCCGATCCCACCCCCCCGTGCTCCGATCCCACCCCCCCGTGCTCCGATCCCACCCCCCCGTGCTCCGATCCCACCCCCCCGTGCTCCGATCCCACCCCCCCGTGCTCCGATCCCACCCCCCCGTGCTCCGATCCCACCCCCCCGTGCTCCGATCCCACCCCCCCGTGCTCCGATCCCACCCCCCCGTGCTCCGATCCCACCCCCCCGTGCTCCGATCCCACCCCCCCGTGCTCCGATCCCACCCCCCCGTGCTCCGATCCCACCCCCCCGTGCTCCGATCCCACCCCCCCGTGCTCCGATCCCACCCCCCCGTGCTCCGATCCCACCCCCCCGTGCTCCGATCCCACCCCCCCGTGCTCCGATCCCACCCCCCCGTGCTCCGATCCCACCCCCCCGTGCTCCGATCCCACCCCCCCGTGCTCCGATCCCACCCCCCCGTGCTCCGATCCCACCCCCCCGTGCTCCGATCCCACCCCCCCGTGCTCCGATCCCACCCCCCCGTGCTCCGATCCCACCCCCCCGTGCTCCGATCCCACCCCCCCGTGCTCCGATCCCACCCCCCCGTGCTCCGATCCCACCCCCCCGTGCTCCGATCCCACCCCCCCGTGCTCCGATCCCACCCCCCCGTGCTCCGATCCCACCCCCCCGTGCTCCGATCCCACCCCCCCGTGCTCCGATCCCACCCCCCCGTGCTCCGATCCCACCCCCCGTGCTCCGATCCCACCCCCCGTGCTCCGATCCCACCCCCCCGTGCTCCGATCCCACCCCCCCGTGCTCCGATCCCACCCCCCCGTGCTCCGATCCCACCCCCCCGTGCTCCGATCCCACCCCCCCGTGCTCCGATCCCACCCCCCCGTGCTCCGATCCCACCCCCCCGTGCTCCGATCCCACCCCCCCGTGCTCCGATCCCACCCCCCCGTGCTCCGATCCCACCCCCCCGTGCTCCGATCCCACCCCCCCGTGCTCCGATCCCACCCCCCCGTGCTCCGATCCCACCCCCCCGTGCTCCGATCCCACCCCCCCGTGCTCCGATCCCACCCCCCCGTGCTCCGATCCCACCCCCCCGTGCTCCGATCCCACCCCCCCGTGCTCCGATCCCACCCCCCCGTGCTCCGATCCCACCCCCCCGTGCTCCGATCCCACCCCCCCGTGCTCCGATCCCACCCCCCCGTGCTCCGATCCCACCCCCCCGTGCTCCGATCCCACCCCCCCGTGCTCCGATCCCACCCCCCCGTGCTCCGATCCCACCCCCCCCGTGCTCCGATCCCACCCCCCCGTGCTCCGATCCCACCCCCCCGTGCTCCGATCCCACCCCCCCGTGCTCCGATCCCACCCCCCCGTGCTCCGATCCCACCCCCCCCCGTGCTCCGATCCCACCCCCCCCCGTGCTCCGATCCCACCCCCCCCCGTGCTCCGATCACCCCCCCCTCATACTTACCGAGCCTCCCGGTGTCCGTCCGTCTCCTCCACGGGCGCCGCCATCTTCCAAAATGGCGGGCGCATGCGCAGTGCGCCCGCCGAATCTGCCGGCCGGCAGATTCGTTCCAGCTACATTTTGATCATTGTGATAAAACCTATCACAGATATCAAAATAAAAAAAATAGTAAATGGAACCCCCCCTCATCACCCCCATAGGGGTGGACAATAATAAAATAAAGAAAATATTTTTTTTTTTCCGGTAGGGGTAGGGTTAGAACTAGGGTTAGAACTAGGGTTAGAACTAGGGTTAGAACTAGGGTTAGAACTAGGGTTAGAACTAGGGTTAGCGTTAGAATTAGGCTATGTGCACACGGTGCGGATTTGGCTGCGGATCCGCAGCGGATTGGCCGCTGCGGATTCGTAGCAGTGTTCCATCAGGTTTACAGTACCATGTAAACCTATGGAAAACCAAATCCGCTGTGCCCATGGTGCGGAAAATACAGCGCGGAAATGCTGCGTTGTATTTTCCGCAGCATGTCAATTCTTTGTGCGGATTTCGCAGCGTTTTACACCTGTTCCTCAATAGGAATCCGCAGGTGAAATCCGCATAAAAAACACTGGAAATCCGCGGTAAATCCGCAGGTACTGTGCCTTTTACCTGCAGATTTTTCAAAAATGGTGTGGAAAAATCTCACGAATCCGCAACGTGGGCACATAGCCTTAGGGTTGGAATTAGGGCTACGGTTGGAAATAGGGTTAAGAATAGGCTTGTGGTTAGGGTTATGGTTAGGGTTAGGGGTGTGTTGCGGTTAAAGTTGTGGTTAGGGTTGGGGTTAGGGTTGGAATTAGGGTTAGGGTTGTGGTTAGGGGTGTGTTGGGGTTAGGGTTGTGATTAGGGTTATGGCTAGAGTTGGGATTAGGGTTTGGGGTGTGTTGGGGTTAGTGTTGGAGTTAGAATTGAGGGGTTTCCACTGTTTTGGCACATCAGGGGTCTCCAAACGCAACATCGCGCCACCATTGATTCCAGCCAATCTTGCGTTCAAAAAGTCAAATGGTGCTCCCTCCCTTCCGAGCCCTGACGTGCACCCCAAACAGTAGTTTACCCCCACATATGGGGTATCAGTGTACTCAGGATAAACTGGGCAACAACTGTTGGGGTCCAATTTCTCCTGTTACCCTTGTGAAAATAAAAATTGCTTGCTAAAACATAATTTTTGAGGAAAGAAAAATTATTTTTTATTTTCACGGCTCTGCGTTATAAACTTCTGTGAAGCACCTGGGGGATTAAAGTGCTCACTATGCATCTAGATAAGTTCCTTGGGGGGTCTAGTTTCCAAAATGGGGTCACTTGTAGGGGAGCTCCAATGTTTAGGCACACAGGGGCTCTCCAAACGCGACATGGTGTCCGCTAACGATTGGAGCTAATTTTCCATTCAAAAAGTCAAATGGCGCGCCTTCCCTTCCGAGCCTTGCCGTGCACCCAAACAGTGGTTTACCCCCACATATGAGGTATCGGTGTACTCAGGAGAAATTGCCCAACAAACTTTTGGATCCATTTTATCCTGTTGCCCATGTGAGAATGAAAAAATTGAGGCTAAAATAATTTTTGTGTGAAAAAAAGTACTTTTTCATTTTTACGGATCAATTTGTGAAGCACCTGGGGGTTTAAAGTGCTCACTATGCTTCTAGATAAGTTCCCTGGGGGGTCTAGTTTCCAAAATGGGGTCACTTGTGGGGGAGCTCCAATGTTTAGGCACACGGGGGCTCTCCAAACGCGACATGGTGTCCGTTAAAGATTGGAGCCAATTTTTCATTCAAAGTCAAATGGCGCTCCTTCTCTTCCGAGCCCTGCTGTGCGCCCAAACAGTGGTTTACCCCCACATATGAGGTATCAGCGTACTCAGGACAAATTGGACAACAACGTTCTTGGTCCAGTTTCTCCTTTTACCCTTGGGAAAATAAAAAAAATTGTTGCTAAAAGATCATTTTTGTGACTAAAAAGTTAAATGTTCATTTTTTCCTTCCATGTTGCTTCTGCTGCTGTGAAACACGTGAAGGGTTAATAAACTTCTTGAATGTGGTTTTGAGCACCTTGATGGGTGCAGTTTTTAGAATGGTGTCACTTTTGGGTATTTTCTGCCATATAGAACCCTCAAACTGACTTCAAATGTGAGGTGGTCCCTAAAAAAATGGTTTTGTAAATTTTGTTGTAAAAATGAGAAATCACTGGTCAAATTTTAACCCTTATAACTTCCTAGCAAAAAAAATAAATTATTTCCAAAATTGTGCTGATGTAAAGTAGACATGTGGGAAATGTTATTTATTAACTATTTTGTGTCACATAACTCTCTGATTTAACAGAATAAAAATTAATAATGTGAAAATTGCGAAATTTTCAAAATTTTCGCCAAATTTCCGTTTTTTTCACAAATAAACTCAGAAATTATCAACCTAAATTTACCACTAACATGAAGCCCAATATGTCACGAAAAAGTAATCTCAGAACCGCTAGGATCCGTTGAAACGTTCCTAGTTATTACTTCATAAAGGGACACTGGTCAGAATTGCAAAAAATGGCCAGGTCATTAAGGTCAAAATAGGCTGGGTCATGAAGGGGTTAAGCGGTTAAAAAAAATCCAGTTTTTTTTTCATGTTTACAAAATGTTGCCATTTTCCGATACCCGTAGCGTCTTCTTTTTTCGGGATCGGGGGCTGGGTGAGGGCTTATTTTTTGTGCGCTGTTCTGATGTTTTTATTGATACTATTTTGGTGTGTATATGATTTTTTTTGATCACCCGTTATTGCATTTTATTGCAATATTGCAGCGACCAAAAAGGTATTTCTGGCGTTTTGATTTTTTTTTTTTTCTTCTCACTATGCAGTTTACTGATTGGATTAATTCTTTTTATATATTGATAGATCGGGCGATTCTGAACTCAGCAATACCAAATATTTGTATATTTGATTTCTATTTTTTGTATTTTGAATGAGGCGTAGGGGAGTGATTTGAACTTTTATTTTATTTTTTTATATTTTTAAAACTTTTTCTTTAACTTCAATAGTCTCTGTGGGAGACTAGAAGCTGCGATCACCTTATCGCTTGTGCTATATAGAGCAGGGCTTTAGCTCGTGCAGACCCCGTTTTGTCATGCCAACCCATCGGCAACCCGTGGTCATGTGACATGGGTTTTTTGTTTGTTTTTTTAAATGGAAGAAACATTTTTGTGTATCTGATGCATCAGCTCATTTAGGCTATGTTCACACGTTGCTGATTTGGCTGCGGAACCGCAGCGGATTGGCCGCTGCGGATTCGCAGCAGTTTTCCAAATGGTTTACAGTACCTTGTAAACCTATGGAAAACCAAATCCGCTGTGCACATGGTGTGGAAAATACCACGCGGAAACGCTGCGTTGTTTATTCCGCAGCATGTCAATTCTTTGGATTCTGCAGCTTTTTAAACCTGCTCCTCAATAGGAAGGTGTAAAACCGCAAGTGGAATCCGCACAAAAAGCACAGGATTTACCTGCTGATATTTCAAAAATGGTGCAGAAAAAATCCGCACACAAATCCACAACGTGGGCACATAGCCTTAGTCTGTTCTGTTTGACAAATGCAATGCCTGAACAGATAAGTAAGCAGCTCTTCATGTCTGCTAGCTGTCAAATGGACTCATGGGCACCCCACAATCATGTCGCAGGTGTGCATGTGACCTGTCTGTTTCAATGGCCAGGATGAGTTACAGTATGTCCAATCAAGTTTGTAAAAAAAATAAAATTCTAGTCAGAAAACAAGGCTATCTTTGTAACGAGTCCCCCTCCCCTGTTTGTCCACCTTTTAACACCCTTTAGGTCACATGCACATGTTCAGTATTTGGTGAGATTTTTTTTATCTCAGTAGTTGTAAGCCAAAACCATGAGTGGGTGAGAAATGCAGAAGTGGAGAATGTTTCTATTATACTTTCCTTCGGAGTGTCCCACTCCTGGTTTTTGGTTAAAGGGAATCTATTGGCAGGATTGTGCTGAGTAACCCACAGACTCTGCCAGGTCGGCGACATTATCTTGATTACAATGACACCTTGTTATATATATATTTTGAAGAAAAAAATCACCTGCAGCAAGCAGACGCCAGTACCTGTGCTCCAGCATGATCACATGTGTAATGTGCATTTTTTTATGTGATGCTATAAATAAATTCCTATAAAAAAAAAAATCTGAAAATGGTGTCGGCCAAGCTTGCGCAGCAGCAGCTATCGGCGATCCGATAGCTGCCACTCCGACAGCGCCATCTTGCTAGAGAACAAAAATTCCTCCTCCAAGATAGCGCCGCCTATGCAGTAGCAGCTGGTGTCATTGTCAGACTTTTTTGATTTAGGCTATGTTCACACGATGCGGTTTTCGCTGCGGATCTGCAGCGGATTTGCAGCTGCGGATCCGCAGACGTTTTCCATGCAGGGTACAGTACAATGTTACCCTATGGAAAACGAAATCCGCTGTGCCCACTATCATTTTTTCGGCATGAAAATCCGCGCTGATTTTCTGCGGAAAAAAAGAAGTACCATGTCTATTCTTTCTGCCGATTCTGCTCCTGTTTTCCAACAGCACCAATAGGAAAGTGCAGTTGGAAACCCGCAGTAGAATCCGCAGTAGAAAAAGGACTGAAAACCGCAGTGAAAACCACCGCAGGTTTTGCACTGCGGTTTTCACAAATCAGGACCTGAAAAATCCGCAGCGAAAAAAGGATCGTGTGAGCAAGCCCTTAGGAATTTATAGCATCACATAAAACAATTAAATGCACATTATACATGTGATCATGCTGCAGCACAGGCGCCAGCCTCCCATTCAAAATAAAACAATAAAAAAAATCACATATTTGGTATCGTCGCGTTCAGAATCGCCCCAAGCTATCAATTAAAAAAAAGGATTAACCTGATCACTAAACGGCGTAGCGAGAAAAAAAATTCAAAACCCCAGAATTACGCTTTTTGGGTCACCGCGACATTGCATTAAAATGCAATAACGGGCGAACAAAAGAACGTATCTACACAAAAGTGGTATCATTAAAAACGTCAGCTCGGCATGCAAAAAATAAGCCCTCACCCGACCCGACATCCCGAAAAATGGAAACGCTACGGGTATCGGAAAATGGCACCATTTTTTTTTTTTTTTTTTTTTAGGAAAGTTTGGAATTTTTTTTCACCACTTAGATAAAATATAATCGACGTGTTTGGTATCTATGAACTCGTAATGACCTGGAGAATCACAATAGCAGGTCAGTTTTAGCATTTAGTGAACCTAGCAAAAAAGCAAAGCAAAAAACAAGTGTGAGACTGCACTTTTTTTGCAATTTCACCACACTTGGACTTTTTTACCCGCTTTCTAGTACAAGACCTGGTAAAACCAATGGTGTCGTTCAAAAGTACAACTTGTCCCGCAAAAAATAAGCCCTCACATGGCCAAATTGACAAAAAATAAGTGTTATGGCTCTGGGAAGGAGGAAAAAGCAAAAACGAAAAAGGGCTGCATCTTGAAGGGGTTAATTCAAAACTGGAAAGAAAGATTAACAACCACAAGACAGATTTCATTACCCCAGGTATCATTTTAATCAGTGTAATGGTGCCGACCTGACAATGTCTGTAGGTTACTGTGCACAATCCTGCTGACAGTTTCCCTTTAAATACGTAGGTAAAAAATTCACCAAATACTGTGTGCACGTGGCATTGGCTACCTTTAAAAATCCTTGTGGTTCCCCCCCCCCCTCCATAAGTGATGCCATTTTACAAACTAAACTGCTCAATGAAACAAGCAGCAGTGGATGTTGCTCAGTGAAAATTGAAAACGAACATTGTAGTGCCCACACATTGTGAACCGGTTCCTGCTTCTGGAGACACTCGCCCGTAAATTAGGTGGTGTCTCATCATTACAGAAATGCTAAACATGTTTGTGCTATGTGTTTAGACACTGGGCTCAGAAGGGAGGGGGCATTTTGATTTGGTAGTGCCGAATTTGCTTAATTTCTTTCAAGGGACGAGGAGCCATTTTGACTTTCTAAGGCTACGTTCACATTTGCGTTGTGCGCCGCAGCGTCGGCGCCGCAGCGCACAACGCAAACAAAAACGCAGCAAAACGCATGCACAACGCTGCGTTTTGCGCCGCATGCGTCGTTTTTTTCATTGAATTTGGACGCAGCAAAAATGCAACTTGCTGCGTCCTCTGCGCCCCGACGCGGGCGCCGCAGCGACGCATGCGGCGCAAAACGCAAGTGCGCCGCATGTCCATGCGCCCCCATGTTAAATATAGGGGCGCATGACGCATGCGGCGCCGCTGCGGCGCCCGACGCTGCGGCGCTGGCCGCAAATGTGAACGTAGCCTAAGGCTACGTTCACATTTGCGGCCAGCGCCGCAGCGTCGGGCGCCGCAGCGGCGCCGCATGCGTCATGCGCCCCTATATTTAACATGGGGGCGCATGGACATGCGGCGCACTTGCGTTTTGCGCCGCATGCGTCGCTGCGGCGCCCGCGTCGGGGCGCAGAGGACGCAGCAAGTTGCATTTTTGCTGCGTCCAAATTCAATGAAAAAAACGACGCATGCGGCGCAAAACGCAGCGTTGTGCATGCGTTTTGCTGCGTTTTTGTTTGCGTTGTGCGCTGCGGCGCCGACGCTGCGGCGCACAACGCAAATGTGAACGTAGCCTAAATCCTTTGTGCTGAATAGTAACATGGAAGCCCTCTGGATTTCCTTTAACAGATGACAGACCTGAGTGGTAACTTGAGTTTTTTAGTAGATTGAGTTAAAGCATTTATTGGGAACATTTTACATAACATTTGGGATCACATTTATCTGGTGCTCTACGCTAAGCACTTACTTTGGGGTTTCCATCTAAATTTCCGAGTGACGTGATTCAGATGAAACACCCAAGGGATCCATTCACTATAATGAGGCAGCAGTTATTCTGGTCTCCATCTGGCCACTCTTCAGCGGTGTCATACTTTTCAGTAGTGCACAAAACTGTGGTCGACCACACTTTTATTGTCGCCTAAGTAGACGGACACCTCTGGATCACAGGTGAGACGGCGACCACAGTGCTGCCATCTGCTGCATTATAGGGAATCTTGCGCCAGAGGTTCCGACTGAATCACGTATTTAAGATATTTACACGGAAACCGTGATGTAAGTGCTCAGTGCAGAGCAAAGGATGAATGTGCGCCAAGCCTTACTGCAATCTTTGGGAGGCAGAATGGAAAAATCAACAACTGGTGAAGAATTGGTTTATTTTTACACCGTTCCTCGTGCTGTATTAGTGATTAGGAGACTTTATTCTTGGGGTCGGTGTGATTACATCGATACCAGATTGATATCTGGTTTTAATGTTTGGCTGCTCTCATGAAGACTTTTTTTTTTTTTGCAAAAACTAGTTTTTTAGGAGCTATAATTTTTCCATATACCAGCCAACATGTGATATCACGGCTTGATTTTTGCAGGAAGAGTTGACATTTTTATGTGTACTATTTTCAGACACATAAAATTTTTTGATCGATTTCTATTGATTATTTTGGGGTAGAATGAACAAAAAACAATTAAGGATTTTTTTTTATACACTGTTCAAAAAATAAAGGGAACACTTAAACAGAATATAACTCGCAGTAAATCAAACTTCTGTGAAATCAAGCTGTCCACTTAGGAAGCAACACTCTGACAACACAGGTCTGCAAAAAAATATTTTTCAAGAGCTGTTTTGGGTATTCCACGTAATCTTTGTTTTTAAGTCCCCTGAATCTAGAAATGACCTCCGTTTTGTCATTGGACATCACATTTTCTGACAATTTAAGTAGCTATGTTAACCCCTTCACCCCTAAGGGTGGTTTGCACGTTAATGACCAGGCCAATTTTTACAATTCTGACCACTGTCCCTTTGAGGTTATAACTCTGGAACGCTTCAACGGATCCTGGTGATTCTGACTCTGTTTTCTCGTGACATATTGTACTTCATGATAGTGGTAAAATTTCTTTGATATTACCTGCGTTTATTTGTGAAAAAAATGGATATTTGGCGAAAATTTTGAAAATTTCGCAATTTTCCAACTTTGAATTTTTATGCAATTAAATCAGATGTCACACAAAATACTTAAGTAACATTTCCCACATGTCTACTTTACATCAGCACAATTTTGGAACCAAAATTTTTTTTTTGTTAGGGAGTTATAAGGGTTAAAAGTTAACCAGCAATTTCTCATTTTTACAACTCCATTTTTTTTTAGGGACCACATCTCATTTGAAGTCATTTTGAGGGGTCTATATGATAGAAAATACCCAAGTGTGACACCATTCTAAAAACTGCACCCCTCAAGGTGCTCAAAACCACATTCAAGAAGTTTATTAACCCTTAAGGTGTTTCACAGGAATTTTTAGAATGTTTAAATAAAAATGAGCATTTAACTTTTTTTTCACACAAAATTTACTTCAGCTCCAATTTGTTTTATTTTACCAAGGGTAACAGGAGAAAATGGACCCCAAAAGATGTTGTACAATTTGTCCTGAGTACGCCGATACCCCATATGTGGGGGTAAACCACTGTTTGGGCGCATGACAGCTCGGAAGCGAAGGAGCGCCATTTGACTTTTCAATGCAAAATTGACTGGAATTGAGATGGGACGCCATGTTGCGTTTGGAGAGCCCCTGATATGCCTAAACATTGAAACCCCCCACAAGTGACACCATTTTGGAAAGTAGACTCCCTAAGGAGCTTATCTAGAGGTGTGGTGAGCACTTTGACTCACCAAGTGCTTCACAGAAGTTTATAATGCAGAACCGTAAAAATAAAAAATCATATTTTTTCACAAAAATGATCTTTTCGCCCCCAATTTTTTATTTTCCCAAGGGTAAGAGAAGAAATTGGACCCCAAAAGTTGTTGTACAATTTGTCCTGAGTACGCTGATACCCCATATGTGGGGGTAAACCACTGTTTGGGCGCATGGGAGAGCTCGGAAGGGAAGGAGCGCCGTTTGACTTTTCAATGCAAAATTGACAGGAATTGAGGTGGGACGCCATGTTGCGTTTGGAGAGCCACTAATGTGCCTAAACATTGAAACCCCCCACAATTGACACCATTTTGGAAAGTAGACCCCCTAAGGAACTTATCTAGAGGTGTGGTGAGCACTTTGACCCACCAAGTGCTTCACAGAAGTTTATAATGCAGAGCCGTAAAAATAAAACAAACATTTATTTCCCACAAAAATTATTTTTTAGCCCCCAGTTTTGTATTTTCCCGAGGGTAACAGGAGAAATTGGACCCCAAAAGTTGTTGTCCAATTTGTCCTGAGTACGCTGATACCCCATATGTGGGGGGGAACCACTGTTTAAGCGCATGGGAGGACTCGGAAGGGATGGAGCGCCATTTTGAATGCAGGCTTAGATGGAATGGTCTGCAGGCGTCACATTGCGTTTGCAGAGCCCTAATGTACCTAAACAGTAAAAAAAAACCCACAAGTGACACCATTTTGGAAAGTAGACCCCCTAAGCAACTCATCTAGATGTGTTGTGAGAGTTTTGAACCCTCAAGTGTTTCACTACAGTTTATAACGCATAGCCGTGAAAATAAAAAAACAATTTTCCCCCCAAAATTATTTTTTAGCCCCCAGTTTTGTTTTTTCCCAAGGGTAACAGGAGAAATTTTACCCCAAAAATTGTTGTCCAATGTGTTCCGAGTACGCGGATACCCAATATGTTGGGGTAAACCCCTGTTTGGGCGCACGGGAGAGCTCGGAAGGGAAGGAGCACTGTTTTACTTTTTCAACGCAGAATTGGCTGAAATTGAGATCGGACGCCATGTCGCGTTTGGAGAGCCCCTGATGTGCCTAAACAGTGGAAACCCCCCAATTATAACTGAAACCCTAATCCAAACACATCCCTAACCCTAATCCCAACGGTAACCCTAACCACACCTCTAACCCAGACACACCCCTAACCCTATTCCCAACCGTAGATGTAATCCTAACCCTAACTTTAGCCCCAACCCTAACCCTAACTTTAGCCCCAACCCTAACTGTAGCCTTAACCCTAACCCTAGCCCCAACCTAACCCTAGCCCCAACCCTAGCCCTAACCCTAGCCCTAGCCCTAACCCTAGCCCCAACCCTAACCCTAGCCCTAACCCTAACCCTAGCCCTAACGGTAAAATGGAAATAAATACATTTTTTAAATTTTTTTATTTTTCCCTAACTAAGGGGGTGATGAAGGGGGGTTTGATTTACTTTTATAGTGGGTTTTTTAGCGGATTTTTATGATTGGCAGCTGTCACACACTGAAAGAAGCTTTTTATTGCAAAAAATATTTTGCGTTACCACTTTTTGAGAGCTATAATTTTTCCATATTTGAGTCCACAGTCATGTGAGGTCTTGTTTTTTGCGGAACGAGTTGTCGTTTTTATTGGTAACATGCTCGGGCACGGGAGATTTTTTGATCACTTTTTATTCCGATTTTTGTGAGGCAGAATGACCAAAAACCAGCTATTCATGAATTTCTTTTGGGGGAGGCGTTTATACCGTTCCGCGTTTGGTAAAATTGATAAAGCAGTTTTATTCTTCGGGTCAGTACGATTACAGCGATACCTCATTTCTATCATTTTTTTATGTTTTGGCGCTTTTATACGATAAAAACTATTTTATAGAAAAAATAATTATTTTGGCATCGCTTTATTCTGAGGACTATAACTTTATTATTTTTTCGCTGATGATGCTGTATGGCGGCTCGTTTTTTGCGGGACAAGATGACGTTTGCAGCGGTACCAAGGTTATTTATATCTGTCTTTTTGATCGCGTGTTATTCTACTTTTTGTTTGGTGGTATGAGAATAAAGCGTTGTTTTTAGCCTCTTTTTTTTTTTTTTTTTTTTTTTTTAACGGTGTTCACTGAAGGGGTTAACTAGTGATATAGTTTTATAGGTGGGGTCGTTACGGACGCGGCGATACTAAATATGTGTACTTTTATTGTTTGATTTTTTTTTTTATTTAGATAAAGGAATGTATTTATGGGAATAATATATATTTTTTTTCTTTATTTAGGAATTTTTTTTTCTTTTTTTTTTACACATGTGGGAATTTTTTTTTTTTTACTTTTTTACTTTGTCCCAGGGGAGGACATAACAGATCGGTGATCTGACAGTTTGCACAGCACTCTGTCAGATCACTGATCTCACAGCCGTGCAGGCTGCAGCTTTCATCTGCAGCCTGCACGGCACCCGGAAGTAATCCCTGCAGGACCCGGATGCAGCCCCGCGGCCATTTTGGATACGGGGCCTGCAGGGATAGGAGGTAGGAGACCCTCGCAGCGACGCGATCACATCGCGTTGCTCCGGGGGTCTCAGGGAAGCCCGCAGGGAGCCCCCTCCCTGCGCGATGCTTCCCTGTACCGCCGGCACACCGCGATCATGTTTGATCAAGGTGTGCCGGGTGTTAATGTGCCGGGGGCGGTCCGTGACCGCTCCTGGCACAAAGTGCCGGATGTCAGCTGCGATAGGCAGCTGACGATCGGCCGCGCTCCCCCCGTGAGCGCGGCCGATCGTGCTGGACGTACTATTCCGTCCTTGGGAATTAGGGCCCACCCCACATGGACGGAATAGTACGTCCAATGGCAGAAAGGGGTTAAATAAAAATGAACATTTAAGTTTTTTTCACACAAAATTTACTTCAGCCCAAATTTGTTTTATTTTACTAAGGATAACAGGAGAAAATGGACCCCAAAAGTTGTTGTACAATTTGTCCTGAGTACGCTGATACCCCATATGTGGGGGTAAACCACTGTTTGGGCACATGACAGAGCTCGGAAGCGAAGGAGCGCCATTTGACTTTTCAATGCAAAATTGACTGGAATTGAGATGGGACGCCATGTTGCGTTTGGAGAGCCCCTGATGTGCCTAAACATTGAAACCCCCCACAAGTGACACTATTTTGGAAAGTAGACCCCCTAAGGAACTTATCTAGAGGTGTGGTGAGCACTTTGACCCACCAAGTGCTTCACAGAAGTTTATAATGCAGAGCCGAAAAAATAAAACAATTTTTTTTCCCACAAAAATTATTTTTTAGCCCCCAGTTTTGTATTTTCCCAGGGGTACAGGAGAAATTAGACCCCAAAAGTTGTTGACCAAATTGTCCTGAGTACGCTGATACCCCATATGTGGGGGGGAACCACCGTTTGGGCGCCTGGGAGGGCTCGGAAGGGAAGGAGTGCCATTTGGAATGCAGACTTGGATGGAATGGTCTGCAGGCGTCACATTGCGTTTGCAGAGCCCCTAATGTACCTAAACAGTAGAAACCCCCCACAAGTGTCACCATTTTGGAAAGTAGACCCCCTAAGGAACTAATCTAGATGTGTTGTGAGAGCTTTGAACCCCCAAGTGTTTCACTACAGTTTATAACGCAGAGCCGTGAAAATAAAAAAAATATTTTTTTCCACAAAAATTATTTTTTAGCCCCCAGTTTTGTATTTTCCCAAGGGTAACAGGAGAAATTGGACCCCAAAAGTTGTTCTCCAATGTGTTCCGAGTACGCTGATACCCCATATGTTGGGGTAAACCCCTGTTTTGGCGCACGGGAGAGCTCGGAAGGGAAGGAGCACTGTTTTACTTTTTCAACGCAGAATTGGCTGGAATTGAGATCGGACGCCATGTCTCGTTTGGAGAGCCCCTGATGTGCCTAACTGAAACCCTAATCCAAACACACCCCTAACCCTAATCCCAACGGTAACCCTAACCACACCTCTAACCCAGACACACCCCAAATCCCAACCCTATTCCCAACCGTAAATGTAATCCCAACCCTAACCCTAACTTTTAGCCCTAACCCTAACTTTAGCCCCAACCCTAACTGTATCCTTAACCCTAGCCCCAACCATAGCCCCAACCATAGCCCTAGCCCTAGCCCTAGCCCTAGCCCTAACCCTAGCCCTAACCCTCACCCTAATGGGAAAATGGAAATATACATTTTTTTCCCTAACTAAGTGGGTGATGAAGGGGGGTTTGATTTACTTTTATAGCGGATTTTTATGATTGGCTGCCGTCACACACTGAAAGACGCTTTTTATTGCAAAAAAATTTTTTTCCGTTACCACATTTTGAGAGCTATAATTTTTCCATATTTGAGTCCACAGAGTCATGTGAGGTCTTGTTTTTTGCGGGACGAGTTGACGTTTTTATTGGTAACATGTTCGGGCACAGGAGATTTTTTGATCGCTTTTTATTCCGATTTTTGTGAGGCAGAATGACCAAAAACCAGCTATTCATGAATTTCTTTTGGGGGAGGCGTTTATACCGTTCCGCGTTTGGTAAAATGGATAAAGCAGTTTTATTCTTTGGGTCAGTACGATTACAGCGATACCTCATTTATATCATTTTTTTATGTTTTGGCGCTTTTATACGATGAAAACTATTTTATAGAAAAAATTATTATTTTGGCATTGCTTTATTCTGAGGACTATAACTTTTTTATTTTTTCGCTGATGATGCTGTATGGCGGCTCGTTTTTTGCGGGACAAGATGACGTTTTCAGCGGTACCATGGTTATTTATATCTGTCTTTTTGATCGCGTGTTATTCTACTTTTTGTTTGGCGGTATGAGAATAAAGCGTTGTTTTTTGCCTCGTTTTTTTTTTTTTTTACGGTGTTCACTGAAGGGGTTAACTAGTGATAGTTTTATAGGTGGGCTCGTTACGGACGCGGCGATACTAAATGTGTACTTTTATTGTTTGATTTTTTTTTTATTTAGATAAAGAAATGTATTTATGGGAATAATATATATATTTTTTTTCTTTATTTAGGATTTTTTTTTCTTTTTTTTTTTTTACACATGTGGAAATTTTTTTTTTTTTACTTTGTCCCGGGGGGGACATCACAGATCGCTGATCTGACAGTTTGCACAGCACTCTGTCAGATCACCGATCTGAGTTCCAGTGCTGCAGGCTTACCAGAGCCTGGTCTGCACCCGGAAGTAATCCCTGCAGGACCCGGATGCAGCCCCGCGGCCATTTTGGATCCGGTGCCTGCAGGGATAGGAGGTAAGAGACCCTCGCAGCAACGCGATCACATCGCGTTGCTCCGGGGGTCTCAGGGAAGCCCGCAAGGAGCCCCCTCCCTGCGGGATGCTTCCCTGTACCGCCGGCACACCGCGATCATGTTTGATTGCGGTGTGCCGGGGGTTAATGTGCCGGGGGCGGTCCGTGACCGCTCCTGGCACATAGTGCCAAATGTGAGCTGCGATAGGCAGCTGACACCCGGCCGCGATCGGCCGCGCTCCCCCCGTGAGCGCGGCCAATCGCGCTGGACGTACTATTCCGTCCTTGGGAATTAGGGCCCACCCCACATGAACGGAATAGTACGTCCAATGGCAGAAAGGGGTTAAATAAGACAATACCTCAAAATGAATGAAAATAGACTCATGAAATTAATTTATTACAAATGTTTCATGAAAATCATTTTTTAACTGCAATGAGCTCACTAACACACTAAAATCGATTCTTTTTCCCTGTGAGGCTTCTCTTGGTACATTTAGCATCTGGAATGTCTCTCTGAAGCGTCCAACAGTAGTCTGCCATCATTGTAATGTTCCATCTTCCCTGGTATCTTCTTTCCATCTCTTTAATGTCCTGGTGGAATCGTTCACCTTGCTCTTCACTCACAGCTCCCAAAGTTTCAGGAAAGTGGTCATTGTGGGAATGGAGGAAATGCACTTTCAAACTCATCAGGCAACCAAAAGCTTGAAATGCTTTCAGCATTCGTCCGATTTTTTTTTAGTCAGGGTGTTTATTATTGCCTAAAAATTTCTCTACGGCGTCTTTAAATGCAAAACACCCTTCTTTTTGAGGATGCAACATGGTATTGATCAGCTATAAGCCTTCTAATGTCTGGTCCGACAACACACCTTCCTTCAACTTGAATATGACGAGCTAACACGAACTGAGATGAAAAAGTGTAAACAGGCGAGAACCAAGATAAAACAATTGAATCCAGCCCGGGCATGTCAGAGCCTGCTTGTTCAGCTTGTGTCACGGGAAGACTAGGTGGGCAAGAGCTAATAACCCGGGCCCCTGCAATTTCCCTCAGACTAGGGAAATCCTGACTGACCCTCTACCTAGAGTTTACACTGATGGTGTGCATGTCTAGGCCTCGACCCTCACCCTGTCTCCTGTTTCAACCCTAGGCTGAAACCACCGCCCACAACCCAGTGAAAAGATAATACACCAATACCCACAGTTAGCACAGACAAGGATAACGGAAAATATACACCACGCCGCAGTCACTCAGGAATACACTATAAATGCGCAGGGCAAAATAAATACAAATATAGGAAGGAGTAAATAAGACAAGGGGAAATACACCACCAGCAACGATACTCCAACTCCTAGCTCACCACTCCAGACCGAGATAACCACGCACTAGACAGAAGCTATAATCTGCGACGCCCAATGTTCAGAAGAACTATTTAAAGGCAGAGGGCGTGGCCCAGCTTCCAATCCGAGCACCAGCTAAATAAACCCCGGATCAGCTAGATAAAAACTAGCCGACGCCACTGAGCACATAGTGGACAAAAGCGGAATTACCGCTGTCTGTCGAACGCCCTGGTGTGAACAGCGTCCGACATGACAGCTTGCAACATGTTGATGCTGGTTTCATTAGCTCATTCCGAAAGTTCTTTTCTTTGAAAGTTATATTTTTTTGGCATTGTATATCTTCAATGCATTGATGTGAATTAATTAATAGTAATTTTGACTTTGAAAACCCTAAGATAAAAAAATGCCAAAAATTGAGAAAAATATACTAAATTTGAAAAGAATTTTGCATTTTGTGGCAAATCCTGACGTCTAGGATTTTTTTCAATATTTGTTTCGTTTTCAGCACACCAAAATACATGGAAATTAGATGAAAATAATCAAACAGGTTTTTAGTCGCAGACCTGTGCAATCAAATTCACATGCTGTTGTGCAAATGGTATAGATAACAGTTGGAAATTATTGGCAATTATCAAGACACACACAATAAAGGAATGGTTCTGTAGGTGATGACCACAGACTCAGTACCAATGCTTTCTGGCTGAGGTTTTGGTCACTTTTGAATTTTGGTTGTCTTTCACACTTGTGGTAGCATGAGACTGACTCTACAACCCACACAAATGGCTCAGGTAGTGCAGCTTATGCAGGATGTCACATCAATGTGAGCTGTGGCAAGAAGATTTGCTGTGTCTGTCAGCGTAGTGTCCAGAGGCTGGATCCACTACCAGGAGACAGGCCAGTACACCAGGAGACATGGTGAGGGCTGTAGGAGGACAACAACCCAGCAGCAGGACCGCTACCTCCGCCTTTGTGCTAGGAGGAACAGGAGGAGCACTGTCAGAGCCCTGCAAAATGACCTCCAGCAGGCCACAAATGTGCATGTGTCTGCACAAACGGTTAGAAACAGACTCCGTGAGGATGGGCTGAGTGCCTGACATCCACAGATGGGGGTTGTGCTCACAGCCCAACACCGTGCAGGACGCTTGGCATTTGCCATAGAACACCAGGATTGGCATATTTGCCATTGGCACCCTGTGCTCTAAACAGATGAAAGCAGGTTCACACTGTGCACATGTGACAGACGTGACAGTCCGGAGACGCAGTGGAGAGCGATCTGCTGCCTGCAGCATCCTTCAGCATGACTGGTTTGGCAGTGGGTCACTAATGGTGTGGGGTGGCATTTCTTTGGCGGGCCGCACAGCCCTCCATGTGCTCCCCAGAGGTAGTCTGACTGCCATTAGGTACTGAGATGAGATCCTCAGACCCCCTTTTGAGACTATATGCTGATGTGGTTGGCCCTGGATTCCTCCTAATGCAGGACAATGCCAGACCTCATGTGGCTGGTGTGTGTTTAGCAGTTCCTGCAAGATGAAGGCATTAAAGCTATGGACTGGCCCACCCGCTCCCCAGCCCTGAATCTGATTGAACACATCTGGGACATCATGTCTCGCACATCCACCAATGTTAAGTTGCACCACAGACTGTCCAGGAGTTGGTGGATGCTTTAGTCCAGGTCTGGGAGGAGATCCCTCAGGAGACCATCCGCCGCCTCATCAGTACCATGCCCAGGCATTGTAGGGAGGTCATACAGGCACATGGAGGCAACACACAACTGACCACCATTTCCTTGTCTTGATGCATTACCACTGAAATTGAATCAGCCTGTAATTTGATTTTCCACTTTGATTTTGAGCATCATTCCAACTCCAGACCTCAGTCGGATATTCATTTTGATTTACATTGATCATTTTTGTTTTATTGTTCTCAACACATTCCACTATGTAATGAATAAAAACTTACAACTGAAATATTTAATTCAGTGATATCTAGTATGTGGTATTTTAGTGTTCGCTTTGTTTTTTTGAGCAGTGTATATATATACTGTTCTGCATGTGGTAAAATTGATAAGGCAGCTTTATTCTTTGAGTCAGTACAATTACAGCGATATACCACATTTATATTATTTTTATGTTTTGGCGCTTTTACACAAAAACTTTTATAGAAAAATAATTATTTTTGCATCGCTTGGTTCCGAGAGCTACAACTTTTTTTTTTCTTTTTTTTTTTTTTTTGAAGGAGCTTTATGGCAGCTTGTTTTCAGCGGTAACATTTTTATTTACATTTGTCTTTAATCACATTTTATTGCATTTTTTTTCAGTGGTATGATAAAGCATTGTTGTCTGCCTTTTTTACGGTGTTCACTGAAGGGGTTAACTAGCGGGACAGTTTTGTAGAGCGGGTCGTTATGGATGCGGCAATACTAAATGTGTACTTTTATTTATTTGTTGACATATATTTCTTGGAGAAATGATTTTTTTTTTTAATTGGGGATTTAAAAAAAAATATATTTTCACTTTCTAACAACTTTTGTTTACTTTTTTACATTGTCCCAGGATGGGACATCACTGTACAGTACCAGATCGCTGATGTGATACTCTGCAATGCTTCTGTACTACAGAGCATCAGATGAGCGTCTGGCAGGTAGGGAAGGAGGTATGTTAGCCCCTGCTAAGAGCAGGCACTCAAAAGCCACCTTCTCTGCAGGACCTTAAAGTACCCAGCAGCCATCTTAAAATACTTGAAACTGTGATCGTTCGATCACTTTAGCTACACATAGCAGGGCTTCAACCCAGCTGTATGTTGCAGAGATAATCATCTCCCATGGATGCTGGCCAGCATTCATAGGTGATCTGCAATGACCAGCATGGGGGTGTTGTGCAGACTTCCGGCTGTTATGCCATCCTATCAATGCCACACCATCATGTGCCGGCTGCTGATGGGTGTGCTTTGCGACCAGGGCTGTGGAGTCGGTAAGCCAAACCCCCTACTCCGACTCCTGTTTCCATGACACACACTCTGACTTCACAGCGCTGTTTGTGATGCACTTCCAGTCTTGAGTTAAACACTGCTGTCAGAGATTGATAAATCGTGAAGGGGTTAAAGTACCACTGCAGTTTTTTTGTGTTTTTTTATTTCAGCACAAGAGCGGTGCTACTAATCTAAGTTTCCTGACCCTGGTAGTATACTCGCCAGCCGCTGTTGCTCTTCCCAATGTCTCTTTGGTTGCACTATCTTGTGACCACATCTGACTGGCCGGAAGTCAGAGGTAACAGTCGCAAGCTCTCAATGTAAGTCTAAGCATCATTCTGGCTCTCACATTGAGTTTGGACTTCTGGATTTCTCCAGCAGTGGAGTGCTTTGTCAGGTCAAAAAACTGCTAGACTGACCTGAGCTGCAGACGTAGACATTGTCTGGTGAGTATATTAGGTGCAGGGAACTTAATAAGGTTTCTTATTCAATGTCTATTTTCCTGCAACCATCAGCTGTCAGCTTTTTCATGGCTTGTTATCAAGAGTTCCCATAGTCTTCTTTTTTTTTTTTTTTTATATTAATGAAATACATAAAAACAACAAAAAAATGGCGTGGGGTTCCCCCTATTTTTGACAACAAGCCAAGCTAAAGCAGACAGCTTGGGGCTGGTATTATCTAGTAAGGAGCCATGGATAAAGTGCTTCCCCAACCTAAAAATAGCAGCCCGTAGCCACCTCAGAAAAGACACATCTATTAGACGCACCAATTCTGTTGCTTTGCCCGGCTCTTCCTACTTGCTCTGTAGCGGTGGCAAGTAGTTTTCATATCTTTGGGGTTGATGTCCCCTTTGTATTGTCCAGTGACATCAAGCCCACAGCTCAATAATGGAGAGGCGTCTATAGTACACCTAGCAATTACTAATCCTATAGTTATATTGTAAATACACACAGCCAGATTAAAGTGCTATATTTGAAATAAAAAAACACACTTTTACTTTATTTAAATTTAACTAAGTTATACTCTATCACCCATTCCATTAAAGCCATCGTCTCCTGTGAAAAAAAACACAACCATATCACTCACATGTTCGACATTCTGTCCCACTCCGTAATACATGTTTGGGATAAATAGTTTTCAACCTGGACTGTGCCAAGATGTGACCGTCCAGGCTGAAAACCACTGGAGATGACTGACATCGCGTTTGCTGCAGGTCACAGGCTGCATTCCCAGCCAGGCCAATGAACTGCCGTGACCTCAGTGACATCACTGCTAGCATAGTGAGAATAAGTCTCACGGTGGAGTGCTGAGCTCAGCGAGTCACCGCAGTTAATTGGCTCAGATAGGAACGCAGCCTCTCTGACCTGCGGTAACCTCGATGTGAATAAATCATAAGTCACTGCGGGGCTGAGATTCACAGGCAGGGCGGTCACGCAGGCGCAGTCAGCTGGGCTGCATATAAGGACAGACGGCCAGCGCTCACTGCGCCTGCACCAGACGGGATAAGAGCGCAGGCGCCGGCTACTTTTGAAATCAGCGGTGAGGAGGAGGCGGCGCCCGGCGCCAAGAAGATGTGAGTGACAGCTGTGTGCTGTCTGAAGCAGGGGGGAAACGCCGGCCTACTTGACTGAAGACCAGGTATTTCAGACAAATTATAAAACTGATTATTTCTCTAGTTACAGCACCCAGAACTAAAAGAGCCACCTTGTCAGAATGCAGCATTACTGCTGCACAAGGTGGCTCTTTTACCGTATATACTCGAGTATAAGCTGACCTGAGTATAAGCCGACCCCCCTAATTTTGCCACAAAAAACTGGGAAAACTTATTGACTCGAGTATAAGCCTAGGGTGGAAAATGCAGCAGCTACCGGTGAATTTCAAAAATAAAAATAGATGCTCCATACCATTCATTATGGCCCCATAGATGCTCTATATAAAGCTGTGCCACATATATAATGCTCTTTACCGTTCATTATGGCCCCATAGATGCTCCACATAAAGCTGTGCCATATATAATGCTCTGCACCGGTCATTATGGTCCCATAGATGCTCCACATAAAGCTGTGCCATATATAATGCTCTGCACCGGTCATTATGGTCCCATAGATGCTCCACATAAAGCTATGCCATATATAATGCTCTGCACCGTTCATTATGGCCCCATAGATGCTCCACATAAAGCTGTGCCATATATAATGCTCTGCACTGGTCATTATGGTCCCATAGATGCTCCACAGAAAGCTGTGCCATATATAATGCTCTGCACCGTTCAGTATGGCCCCATAGATGCTCCACAGGAAGCTGTGCCATATATAATGCTCTGCACCGTTCAGTATGGCCCCATAGATGCTCCACAGAAAGCTGTGCCATATATAATGCTCTGCACCGTTCAGTATGGCCCCATAGATGCTCCACAGAAAGCTGTGCCATATATAATGCTCTGCACCGTTCATTATAGCCCCATAGATGCTCCATATAAATCTGTGCAATATATAATGCTGCTGCTGCAATAAAAAAAAAAAAAAAATGACATACTCACCTCTCTTGCTGCCCGCAGCTCCTCAGTGTCCTGTCTCGGCGTCTCTCCGCACTGACTGTTCAGGCATAGGGCGGCGCGCACACTAGTGCGTCATCGCGCCCTCTGACCTGAACAGTCAGAGCAAGAGGACGGGAAGACGGAGCGGCGCCCGGCGTGTGGAACGCGGACAGGTAAATATGACATACTTACCTGCTCCCGGCGTCCCTGGCTCCTTATCCCGGACAGCTGGTCTCCGGGTGCCGCAGCCTCTTCCTCTGTCAGCGGTCACCGTTACCGCTGATTAGAGAAATGAATATGCGGCTCCACCCATATTGGAGTGGAGTCCATATTCATAACTTTAATGAGCGGTCCCACGTGACCGCTGAACGGGAAGAGCTGCGGCACCGAAGACCGTGGGACGGGCAGGGGGAGCGCCAGGAGTGCCGGGACTAGGTGAGTATATGACAGACCTCTCTCCCCCTCACCCGCCGACCCCACCGCCGATCATGACTCGAGTATAAGCCGAGAGGGGCACTTTCAGCCCAAAAATTTGGGCTGAAAATCTCGGCTTATACTCGAGTATATACGGTAGTTTGAAACGACTGTGGGGGGGGGGGGGGGGGTGACAGGTTCCCTTTAACCCGTTTGCACATCTTGACATAACACCGCATCGCAGAGAGTGCGTTTATGAAGCAGGTGTTCAAATCTTGAGCCTGGACCATATGGGCAGAAGAGGGCTGTGCTGTTGCTGGCATCTGTTTGTAAATGGCAGTGACTGCAGCGATCTCTGATTGCTGCAGTTCAGTCATTTAAATACCGCTGTCACTAATTGACATCTGCTTTTAACCCCTTTACCCCCAAGGGTGGTTTCCACGTCAATGACCAGGCCAATTTTTACAATTCTGACCACTGTCCCTTTATGAGGTTATAACTCTGGAAGGCTTCAACGGATCCCGGTGATTCTGACATTGTTTCCTCGTGACATATTGTACTTCATGATAGTGGTAAAATTTCTTTGATATTACCTGCGTTTATTTGTGAAAAAAACCCGAAATTTGGCAATTTTCTATCTTTGAATTTTTATGCAATTAAATCACAGAGATATGTCACACAAAATACTTAATAAGTAACATTTCCCACATGTCTACTTTACATCAGCACAATTTTGGAACCAAAATTTTTGTCAGGGAGTTATAATGGTTAAAAGTTGACCAGCAATTTCTCATTTTTACAACACCATTTTTTTTTAGGGACCACATCTCATTTGAAGTCATTTTGAGGGGTCTATATGATAGAAATTAACCAAGTGTGACACCATTCTAAAAACTACACCCCTCAAGGTGCTCAAAACCACATTCAAGAAGTTTAACCCTTCAGGTGTTTCATAGGAATTTTTAGAATGTTTAAATAAAAATGAACATTTAACTTTTTTCACAAAAAATTTACTTCAGCTCCAATTTGTTTTATTTTACCAAGGGTAACAAAAGAAAATGGACCCCAAAAGTTGTTGTACAATTTGTCCTGAGTACGCCTATACCCCATATGTGGGGGTAAACCACTGTTTGGGCGCATGACAGAGCTCGGAAGGGAAGGAGCGCCATTTGACTTTTCAATGCAAAATTGACTGGAATTGAGATGGGACGTCATGTTGCGTTTGGAGAGCCCCTGATGTGCCTAAACATTGAAACCCCTCACAAGTGACACCATTTTGGAAAGTAGACCCCCTAAGGAACTTATTTAGATGTGTGGTGAGCACTTTGACCCATTAAGTGTAGATCCGATATGAAACAAGCCAAAATGCAGAGTTCGTGCGGCACTAGGTAACCAGTCTTCACAGGCTGCGCGCTGTATTATAACAGACTTTTGACACTATCCAGCTCAAAGCATTTCAGGGGTGGTGCACACCGAACCAAAAATCAGAAGCTTCACTTGTAGTTATATATGAAAAGAAATGTGGCACTCACCCCAACGATGCTGTAATGAACAATCCTTTATTCGCTGCAATCAGCGGTTAGGTATACATGGAGAAGCGGCGAGGAAAGGGCAGAGATGTCCTCACCTTTTTCCCCGCACCCTTCTCTGCCCTTTCCTCGCCGCTTCTCCATGTATACCTAACCGCTGATTGCAGCGAATAAAGGATTCTTCATTACAGCATCGTTGGGGTGAGTGCCACATTTATTTTCATATATGACCCATTAAGTGATTCACAAAAGTTTAGAATGCAGAGCCGTAAAAATAAAACATATTTTTTCACAAAAATAATCTTTTCGCCCCCAATTTTTTATTTTCCCAAGGGTAAGAGAAGAAATTGGACCCCAAAAGTTGTTGTCCAATTTGTCCTGAGTAAGCTGATACCCCATATGTGGGGGTAAACCACTGTTTGGGAACATGGCAGAGCGTGGAAGGGAAGGAGCGCCATTTGACTTTTCAATGCAAAATTGACTGGAATTGAGATGGGAAGCCATGTTGCGTTTAGAGAGCCACTGATGTGCCTAAACATTGGAAACCCCCACAAGTGACCCCATATTGGAAACTAGACCCCCAAGGAACTTATCTAGATGTGTTGTGAGAACTTTGAAGCCCCAAGCGTTTCACTACAGTTTATAACGCAGAGCCGTGAAAATAAAAAATCTTTGTTTTCCACAATAATTTTTTAGCCCCAGTTTTGTATTTTCCCAAGGGTAACAAAAGAAATTGGACCCCAAAAGTTGTTGTCCAATGTGTCCTGAGTACACTGATACCCCTTATGTTGGGGTAAACCCCTGTTTGGGCGCACAGGAGAGCTCAGAAGGGAAGGAGCACTTTTACTTTTTCAAACGCAGAATTTGCTGGAATTGAGATCGGACGCCATGTTGCGTTTGGAGAGCCCCTGATGTAAATTCAAGAAAATTTGGATAGACAACCAAGGTTCAAAATCAAGAAAAAAAGAAAACAAAAAACCTTGTACCCTAACAAATACTAGATAAAACTACATTTTTGTTTACTTTTGAAATATTGAACACACAATCACCATACAGACAACCGTGCTTGACTAAAACTGTCCCTCACACTGTTAATGCTCTGAGTCTTCCCTGCCTATGCAGCGGAGGTTGGCACCCTAAAATTTATTCGAGATAGGGGCCCCCTCAACGGCGGCTGTCCCTCTTACTCCTGTTTAGCCGCTATGAATGGTGTGATACAATTATACTCCAATCTGGCACGACAGGAAAAATGAAAGGGACAGTGATGGCCTTACAAATTAATCATCCATGGCAATCATTAGACAGTGTGAGGCAGAGTGAATAACAAAATAACTTAAAGTGCATAATACACACAGAGTACCTCTCTATAACTGTTCCCTGCTATTTATGGCAGCCTACCTAACTGTGGGGGTTGGTAACCTACTGTTCAGCGGAAATGGCGCCCCCACTCCTCGGCGGCTCACCCGAACGGTGACCCTATAAGTAAACTATTGACTCTTAGATATATAGCCTGGTGGGCCCAAACCAATTTACAACCACAGTCATTGATTACAGGTAGGCTAAATTCGCTTAACCAGAGAAGGACGCAGTGTAAATGGCAAAGGCATCACGGGTTTGTCCTCAAAACATCACAAACGATGAGTACCCCATTGTTATAACTGATATTTTTCTATATCACAGTATGGTTGCGCAGTTTGCCTAACCATAGCCCTAACCGTAATGGGAAAATGGAAATACATAAATTTTTTAATTTTTCCCTAACTAAGGGGGTTTGATTTACTTTTATAGCGTTTTTTTTAGCGGATTTCTATGATTGGCAGCCGTCACACACTAAAAGACTAAATAAAGCGTTGTTTTTTGCCTTGGTGTTTTTTTTTTTTTTTACAGTGTTCACTGAAGGAGTTAACTAGTGGGACAGTTTTATAGGTCGGGTCACTACAAACGCGGTGATACTAAATGTGTACTTTTTATTGTTTTTTTTTTTTAATTTAGATAAAGAAATTTTTTTTAGGATTATTTATTTATTTTTTTTTTACACATGTGAATATTTTTTTTTATACTACAACATTGCCCCGGGGGGGCATCATGTTATCGTGTAAGATCGCTGATCTGACACTTTGCTGTGCACTGTCAGATCAGCGATCTGACGTGCACTCCTGCAGGCTTACCAGCGCTTGCTCTGAGCAGGCGCTGGTAAGCCACCTCCCTGCAGGACCCGGATGCAGCCCCGTCGCCATTTTGGATCCGGGGCCTGCAGGAAGGAGGAGGTAGGAGACCCTCGGAGCAACGCGATCACATCGCATGGCAGAGCTTGGAAGGCAAGGAGTACCGTTTGGAATGCAGACTTAGATGGAAAGGTCTGCAGGCGTCACATTGCGTTTGCAGAGCCCCTGATGTACCTAAACAGTAAATACTCCCCAAAAGTGACCCCCATATTGGAAACTAGACCCCCCTAGGAACTTATCTAGATGTGTTGAGAACTTTAAACCCCCAAATGTTTCACTACAGTTTATAATAAAGAGCCGTGAAAATAAAAATCCTTTTTTTTTTCCACACAAATTATTTTTTAGCCCCGGTTTTGTATTTTCCGAAGGGTAACAAAACAAATTGGTCCCCAAAAGTTGTTCAATTTGTCCTGAGTACACTAATACCCCATATGTTGGGGTAAACCCCTGTTTGGGCGCACGGGAGAGCTAGGAAGGGAAAGAGCACTGTTCACTTTTTCAATGCAGAAATGGCTGGAATTGAGATCGGAAGCTATGTCGCGTTTGGATAGCCCCTGATGTGTCTAAATAGTGGCACACCCTCAATTCTAACTGAAATCCTTACCCAAACACACCCCTAACCCTAATCCCTAACCACACCCCTAACCCTAATTCCAACCCTAATCCCAACCGTAAATGTAATCCAAACCCTAACTTTAGCCCCAGCCCTAACTTTAGCCCCAGCCCTAGCTTTAGCCCCAGCCCTAGCTTTAGCCCCAGCCCTAGCTTTAGCCCCAGCCCTAGCTTTAGCCCCAGCCCTAGCTTTAGCCCCAGCCCTAGCTTTAGCCCCAGCCCTAGCTTTAGCCCCAGCCCCAAAAGTGACAGTGAGCTTACCTCATCATCGATTTTGGGAGGGACAGGTTCTCTTAAAAGGGAACCTGTAACCCCCAAAATCGAAGAAAAGATGAACTAAGCCCACCAGCATCAGGGGCTTATCTACAGCGTTCTGGAATGCTGTAGATAAGCCCCCGATGTATCCAGAAAGATGAGAAAAACCGGTTATATTATACTCACCCAGGGGCGTTGCCGCTGTAGTTCGGTCCAGTGGGCGTTGCGGTCTGGTCCAGGGCCTCCTATCTTCTTACAATGACGTCCTCTTCTTGTCTTCACGCTGTGGCTCCGGCGCAGGCGTACTTATTCTGCCCTGTTGAGGGCAGAGCAAAGTACTGCAGTGCCCAGGCGCCGGGAAAGGTCAGAGGCCCGGCACCTGTGCACTGCAGTACTTTGCACTGCCCTCAACAGTACAAAGTACGCCTGCACCGGAGCCGCAGCTTGAAGACAAGAAAATGACGTCATTCTATGAAGATAGGAGGCACCAGACCGCGATGCCCATCGGATCGGACTGCCCAGGTGAGTATAATCTAACTTCTTTTTCTCATCATCTAGGATACATCAGGGGCTTATCTACAGCACTCCAGAATGCTGTAGATAAGCCCCTGATGCTGGTGGGCTTAGCTCATCTTCGATTTTGGGGGTGACAGGTTCCCTTTAAGTGAACCATATTACATTAGGCAAATGTCCCTTTAATAGGTGAAAGCTTTTGCTTACTATTAGCTGAACAGCACAAAGAAAATATTGAAAAGCCAAATGTGTGTTTGGTAATGCTGGTTTCACATTTGTGGTCGTGTCCGCAGCACTTGAGGAATGCATCCGCATGCGTCTTGATTTCCTATCTTTAACATTGCAGACACAGGTGCATGCGTTTGCTTACGCATGTGTTTTTTCGCGATGTGCGGCGGGGCGCGGCTAATGCATCATGTTAGAATTTTTGAGGCAGCAAATTTCCGTCAAATATGCGCAGGCATGCGGATGAGTGCGTTAAAAACCGCATTACTGCCTATGGGAACGCATGCGTATGCATGTATTGCACTTATGTACTTCGGACTGCGCATATCTTGGAACTGATTTACACACGCCCATTGAGACACGCCCTCCTGGAAATATCAAATGCATGCACATAAAAAGCGTAAACGCATGTAAAAACGCATGCAAACGCGTCTTTTTGCCGCCATGCATAAGCTGATGCGGATAAACACTGCGTTATCATGCGTTTGCATGCGTTTGCAGTTGAGGACCATACGCTGCGGACTCAACCCCAAATGTGAACCTAAGTTAATATCCATTCAGTGGTGGACAGACACCTGCCACCCACACTGGTCAGTTGCTGTTGCTGGGTACTGCAGAATAGCTGCTTTTCAAGTGAATATGTTCCAGACTTTAAGCACCTATTTGTATCCTGTGACTGGACAACAAAGTCTTTGTACCCCATTAGACTTGTCAGAAGTGGAGGGCTATGGTTTCATCCAGCAATCTTATAGCCACATGCAGAACAGTGAAGAGGGAGTGGAGCATGTCTTATCTCTTGGGTCATAGAAGATACAGAAGCATGCACACAATACATACTGCGGGTGAGGTATTGAATACGTCACCAATTATCTAAGTAAATATATTTACTTAAGGTGCTATTGACATGAAATTCTCAACACATGTTGGTAATAGCCCATCCAATCCACACAGGCAGATGAATTAAACCATAGATGTCCATAAATTAAGTTGTGTAATAATGAGAATTAACACAGGGAAAAAATATTCAACACATGAAGAAAGGTGCAAAAAGCCATGGAAAGTGATGAGACCAGGTAAAATCTATCAGTAATTAGAAAGCAATCCTGCCACTTGGTGAAAAATGTTAGCTGTTCAACTGGCCTTGAAAAATGTCTCAATACTATGGTGTCGCACCGGAAACATCTCATGATGGTTACAAATAGTGAGCTGTCTCAAGACCTTTGCAACCTTATTGTTGGAAAACACATACTGATGAAATTGGTTACAGAAGAATTTCTAAACTACTGATGGTTCCGGTGAACCCTGTTGGGGTCATAATCTGGAAGTAAAAAGAAATAAAATAAAGCTGCTAGAATGACTCAGCCAATCACCTGACCTGAATCCAATAGAAAAATTATGGACAAAACTAAGAGTTCATAGGAGCCCACAGAACCTTCAGGGTTTAGAGTGTGTGGAAGAATAGTCAAAATCATACCTGAGCAATGCATGCTACTAGTATCTCCATACAGCCGGTATCTTAAAGCTGTCATACCCATTAAAGGCTTTTGTACAAAGTATTAAATGCATTTCAGAAAGCACGTTCAATACTTTTTCCCTGTGTCATTTGTCATTATTACACTTGCGCACACCTGTGTGGATTGGATAGGTTGTTACAGATATCTGGTGAGAAGTTCGTCATACTTTTTCTTTTGATTAAATATGCAGGAACTGACAGGGATAAAAAAGTTGCTGTTTTCTGATACACAGAACCTTATTTTTTAGTTAAAGGGAACCTGTCACCCCCAAAATCGATAGTGAGGTAAGCTCACAGTCATCAGGGGCTTATCTACAACATTCTGTAATGCTGTAGATAAGCTGCCGATGTTACCTGAAAGAGGAGAAAAATACATTAGATTATACTCACCCAGGGGCGTTCCCGCTCCGATGGACATCTCACGTCCAGTACAGCGCCTCCCATCTTCATTCCATGACGTCCTCTTCTGGCCTTCACGCCGCGGCTCTGGCGCAGGTGTACTTTAACCTATTGAGGGCAGAGCAAAGTACTGCAGTGCTCAGGCGCCGGAAAGGCAGAGGCCAAGCGCCTGCGCACTACAGTACTTTGCTCTGCCCTCAACAGGGCAGACAAAGTACGCCTGCGCCAGAGCCGCGGCGTGAAGACCAGAAGAGGACGTCATGGAATGAAGATAGGAGGCGCTGGAGCGAACCTGAGACACCCATCAGAGCGGACCGCAGCGGGACCGCCCCTGGGTGAGTATAATATAACCTTTCTCCTCTTTTAGGTAACATCGGGGGCTTATATACAGCATTACAGAATGCTGTAGATAAGCCCCTGATGATGGTGGGCTTACCTCATCATCGATTTTGGGGGTGACAGGTTCCCTTTAACATGACCTGTATTAGGTCTTGTTTTGTATGCACTGAGCTGACGTTCTTATTACCATTTTGAGGTATGTATGGGTATTTGATCGCTTTGGTTTTGTAAGAAATGAGGCAACTGAAAAGTGAGTTAGTCTCGTGTACATGTGCTCCTGAAACTAATTGCAGAGCAGGAGATCAGAGTGGAGGGTGCAGAGCTGTACATGAGCATTTTGCTGAAAGGAGATCAGTGTCCAGTCTCCTGGAAAAATAGTAGTAAATTATATTTACTAGCAGACATGCTGTGCATTGAGTAACTCTGCCTTACTTAACCCCTTAGTGACAGAGCCAATTTTGTACTTCCGGTAATGAGCAAGCCAGTTTTTACTATTCTGACCACTGTCACTTTGTGGTTATAACTCTGGAACGCTTCAACGGATCCCTCTGATTCTGAGATTGTTTTTTTCATGACATATTGTACTTAAACATAGTGGTAAAACTTCTTCGATATGAGTTGCATTTATTTGTGTAAAAAATGGAAATTTGGCAAAAACTTTGAAAATTTTGCAATTGTCATACTTTGAATTTTTATGCCCTTAAATCAGAGATATGTCTCACAAAATACTTAATAAATTAAATTTCCCACATGTCTTCTTTACATCAGTACAATTTTTTAAACAGTTTTTTTTTTGCTAGGAAGTTATAAGGGTTATATTTGAACAAAAGTTATAAGGTGTGCGGACGGCACTAGGCTGTGTTGAAACAGACTTTTTCTTTAAGTTGGCACCAGAGTTCGTTTTGGTCTCATTTAGCAAAAAACGCAGGCATAAAGGGGGGTGCTCAACATGAAATAGCGGCAAATGTCCATAAATACTGAAAAGAAATGTGGCACTCACCCCAATGCACTGCCAAGTAATTGTCCTTTATTCGTCTTTAAAATCAAACAAACGTCATGCGGAGAGGCGGCGGGGGTCGGGAGACGGTGTGAGGAGGAAAGGAAAGGACGACGGCCGTTTCGCGCCGATGCGCTTCCACGGGTCCACAAGCACATAGTTAAAAACGTCATATCCTTTATAGGAAATTATAGGACGCTGGTTCTCACCGGTGTGAGATTAAAAACACAAAATAGAGATTATGTGCAACTAAAAGTATTGATCAGCAACAATGGTTTACAACATTAGATAGCATATGACTAAAGAAAACAAATGTTGATATTGATATTATAAAAATACTGACATGTCCAATTTGTCGTTTAACCCCAAGGGTCCCTGTGCGTTAGTTTCCAGGATCCATCTTGCTTCATGTTGCAAGAGGATTTTATTACGGTCACCACCCTGTATAGGACTTTTAACCATTTCCAAACCCGCAAAACGTAATATGTTCGGGTTAGCGTTATGGTGGTCGCGTATATGCTTAATAAAGCGAGGGCACCCTTTACCAGAGGAAACGGAAATATAATGCTCCTTAAATCTAGTGACCATCGGACGTATCGTCTTACCAATATAATAGAACCGGCACGGGCAAAAGATAACATAGACAACATATTGGGTTTTACACGTAATCAATTGTTGAACCTTATGGCAGACTGGACCTATATGAATAGGATTTTCCAAATGTCTTAGGCTACAAAATTTACAGTTTCCACATCTGTGGTTCCCTGTTGGTTGGGCTCGTGTGAGCCAATTATTTGCCGACGGGGAAAGTCTATTTTTGACAATTAAATCACCTAAGTTTCTCGTACGCTTGTACCCGAATCTTGGTCTGTTAGTAACTAAAGCTGCCAACTCTCTATCATTTTGTAGTATATGCCAATTTTTGTTTATAGCTGCATATACTGCTTTATCCATTGGGCTGTGTGTAAAAGTAAATCTTTGTTGAACGCCTTCATTACAGAGAGACCGAATTTTTTGTTTCCGTGTTTTTAATACTTCTCTCTGCGTAAGTTGCTCCACTCGACGTTCTGCTTGTTCCAAAATGTTTAAAGGATAATCTCTATTTAGAAAGTCAGATTTTAATTCTACAATTTGTTGTTTAAAGATTTTTTCATTGTTATTTATTTTTCTATAGCGCACCATCTGACTAAGGCAAACTATTTTTAGTGTGTTGTGGGTGTGCACTAGAAAAATGTAACAAGCTATTTGTTGCACTAGGCTTTTTGTGTACTTTCGTGCTGAGTATACCATCTATTATCTCGAGTTTTACGTCGAGAAATTCAAGTGTTACCTCCAAAGCAGGATGTAAATTGCATATTCTCACTATTGTTTATATTAAGATGGGCGACAAAAGCATCAAAATCGTTTTGGGAGCCATCCCAAACGATAAAAATGTCGTCAGCAAACCTCAAATATAAACGAATGAACTTCAAAAAGGGATTCGCAACGGAGGTGATGTAGTTTTCCTCAAAAACCGCTAAAAACAAATTCGCAAAAACACAAGCGACGGGCGTACCCATCGCGGTTCCGGTGTGTTGTAGGAACCATTTTTCCCCAAATTTAAAGGCATTGTGAGACAAGACAAAATGCAGACTGTCCGTAATAAATGTAATAAAATTGTGATCTTTGTCAGTATTAAGAAGAACAGTTCTAATCGCTTCGATGCCTTTATCCTGGGGTATTCTTGTATAGAGACTGACCACGTCAATCGGAGTGAGAGCAAATGTGGGTTGCCAGTCTATTGATTGTAGCGCTATGAGGAAAGCACCTGAGTCTTTTACGAATGAGGGAATCTGGAGCAGCAGTGGTTTTAGTAACCAATCGAGAAATTGGGACAAGGGTTCCCCTTGTTCTTTAAACAACAAATTGTAGAATTAAAATCTGACTTTCTAAATAGAGATTATCCTTTAAACATTTTGGAACAAGCAGAACGTCGAGTGGAGCAACTTACGCAGAGAGAAGTATTAAAAACACGGAAACAAAAAATTCGGTCTCTCTGTAATGAAGGCGTTCAACAAAGATTTACTTTTACTTTTACACACAGCCCAATGGATAAAGCAGTATATGCAGCTATAAACAAAAATTGGCATATACTACAAAATGATAGAGAGTTGGCAGCTTTAGTTACTAACAGACCAAGATTCGGGTACAAGCGTACGAGAAACTTAGGTGATTTAATTGTCAAAAATAGACTTTCCCCGTCGGCAAATTGGCTCACACGAGCCCAACCAACAGGGAACCACAGATGTGGAAACTGTAAATTTTGTAGCCTAAGACATTTGGAAAATCCTATTCATATAGGTCCAGTCTGCCATAAGGTTCAACAATTGATTACGTGTAAAACCCAATATGTTGTCTGTTATCTTTTGCCCGTGCCGGTTCTATTATATTGGTAAGACGATACGTCCGATGGTCACTAGATTTAAGGAGCATTATATCTCCGTTTCCTCTGGTAAAGGGTGCCCTCGCTTTATTAAGCATATACGCGACCACCATAATGCTAACCCGAACATATTACGTTTTGCGGGTTTGGAAATGGTTAAAAGTCCTATACAGGGTGGTGACCGTAATAAAATCCTCTTGCAACATGAAGCAAGATGGATCCTGGAAACTAACGCACAGGGACCCTTGGGGTTAAACGACAAATTGGACATGTCAGTATTTTTATAATATCAATATCAACATTTGTTTTCTTTAGTCATATGCTATCTAATGTTGTAAACCATTGTTGCTTATCAATACTTTTAGTTGCACATAATCTCTATTTTGTGTTTTTAATCTCACACCGGTGAGAACCAGCGTCATATAATTTCCTATAAAGGATATGACGTTTTTAACTATGTGCTTGTGGACCCGTGGAAGCGCATCGGCGCGAAACGGCCGTCGTCCTTTCCTTTCCTCCTCACACCGTCTCCCGCCCCCCGCCGCCTCTCCGCATGACGTTTGTTTGATTTTAAAGACGAATAAAGGACAATTACTTGGCAGTGCATTGGGGTGAGTGCCACATTTCTTTTCAGTAGTTATAAGGGTTAATAGATGACCAGCGATTTCTCATTTTTAAAACAAATTTACAAAATCATTTTTTTTAGAGGCCACCTCACATTTGAAGTGAGTTTGGGGGGTCAATATAACAGAAAATACCCTGAAGTGACACCATTCTAAAAACTGCATCCCTCAAGATGCCCAAACACATTCAAGACGTTTATTAACCTTTCAGGTGCTTCACGAGAACTACAGCAACGTGTAAGGAAAAAAAAATAACATTTTACTATTTTCACAAAAAATTTACTTTGGAACCAAACTTTATTTTCACAAGTGTATCAGGAGAAAATAAACCACAAAATTTGTTGTGCAATTTCTCCTGAGAACGCGATACCCTGTATGTGGGGGAAAGCCACTGTTTGGGCGCATGGCAGGGCTCAGAAGGGAGAGGGAGCACCATTTGACTTTTTGAATGCAAAAATGGCTGGAATGAATGGTGGGCGCCGTATTTGGAGACCCCCTGATGTGTCTAAACAGTGAAAACCCCCCAATTCTAACTCCAACCCTAACACAGCCCTAACCCCAACCAGCACCCTAACCCAATCACCACCTCCCCCGTAACCCCAACAGAACCCTAACCCTAGATCTAACCCCAACCCTAGCCCCAACCTCAACCCTAACTGCAAAGAATGGAATAAAATTACGTTATTTTACCTAAGGGGGTGACAAAGGGGGGGGTTTGACTTACTTTTTTTATTTATGAATTGAACCAGTAGGAAAAATCTCCTGTTGCCGGCTGGCATGCGCCCCACCATTCTCTTACGGGAAGATGACATGGAGGGCCGGGGACGGAGCCGCAGGGTCCAGGGACACACTGAGGGGGCTTGAGGGACCCCATTTCTCTTTCATCTGGTGTGCTAGATCATATCAAAGGAGAGAAAAATGAATGAGAAAGCAGACATTTCGCAGAGGTTAACACGTGAGAAGCGGATAGAAATTGTGTTGATGTCTGGTGAACGCAGTGCCCGGGTCATTGCAGCAGATTTCAATGCAAGACACTCTACGCAAGAAAACTGTCCCCATTCCCATGTTACTTAGGTGCATCCATATAAATGGCCCACCCAAAAAAAGTTTGCCTCATCACTTATCATAATGTTCTTTGTAAACGGAGGGTCCTGTTCCAATTTTTGTTTTGTCCATTCTGCAAATTCAGCGCGCCGATCTGACATCAGTCAAACATCCCAGCGGTGGATATTCGCTACCCACAAATGGCACCCTTACAAAATCCAGCTGCTGCAGCATCTCAACTAGGATAACTCAGATCGGCGCGCTGAATTTGCAGAATGGGCAAGACAAAAATTGGAACTGGAACCTCCGTGTACACTGAACATTATGTTCAGTGGTGAGGCAAACTTTTTTGGGTGGGCCATTTATATGGATACACCTAAATAACATGGGAATGGTGACAGTTTTCTTGCATAGGGTGTCTTTCATTGAAATCTGCTGCAATGACCCGGTACTGTGTTCACTAGACATCAGCACAATTTCTATCAGCTCCTCATATGTTAACCTCTCCGACATGGCAATGGCTGTAAACAAAGAGAAACTTGTAAATAACTTATGAAAGAATAAGGGTATATGCACACGTTGCGGATTCTCTGCGGATCCGCAGCGTTTTTTGCACTGCAGAAACGCTGCAGATCCGCAATTGATTTACAGTACAATGTAAATCAATGAAAATTAAAAAATGCTGTGCACACGTTGTGGAAAATCCGCTGCGGAAACGCTGCGGTTTAAAAGAAGTAGCATGTCACTTCTTTTTTGTGAATCTGCAGCGTTTTTCTACCCATTCCATTATAGAAAACGGCAGGGGTGAAAACCGCAGCAAAAACGCCCCCAAAAAACCGCAGGTGCGTTTTCTGCCAAGAGGCCGAATCCGCACCAGAAATTCCTAAGCCTAATCCGCAACGTGTGCACATAGCCTAAAGTTACATTAAGACCAAGCACACCATAGTTTCTCTTGTGAAATTGTCAATTAGTTTGATGTCACATGACCCTCTTCCCATTGGGAAAAATAGTTGGATCCAAAATGGCCATCTTCAAAATGGCCGCAATGTTCACCACCCATCTTGAAAAGTTTTCCCCCTCTCATATACTAATGTGCCACAAACCGTAAGTTGATATCGCCAAACATTCCCATTTTATTTAGGTGTATCCATATTCATGGCCCACCCTGTGCTTTGTGGAGGTGGTGCAAGTGAAGAGCAGAGAGGAAAGAGTGAAGACATAAAGATTTTCTGGGCTTTCTAAAAAGTCTTATCTGTAGCTCAGTAAGGGTATGTGCACACGTGGATTTTTCTGCGCATCCGCATCGGATTGGCAGCAGTTTTCCATGAGTTTACAGTACCATGTAAACCTATGGAAAACAAAATCCGCAGTACACATGCTGCGGGAAAAAATGCGCGGAAACACTGCGTTTATTCCGCAGCATATCAATTCTTTGTGCGGATTCTGCAGCGGTTTACACTAGCTCCATAATAGGAATCCACAGGTGTAATCCGCAATGCGGTTTACCTGCGGATTTACCAAAATCCGGAAAAATTTGCAGAGTAATCCGCAGCGTGTACACATACCCTAATGTATGTTTTACTCCATGCTGCTACCTCTTTGTGCTATCTAAGAAATAAGCAATTTTTCTTTGCACTGGACTCTGTGGTAGAGATTACAGCAGCTATTCCACTACTAGCTGATAGCGGGCCTAAATGGTGGACAACTGGTGAAAATGTAGAATTAATGTATTAACCCCTTCATGACCCAGCCTATTTTGACCTTAATGACCTGGCCATTTTTTGCAATTCTGACCAGTGTCCCTTTCTGAGGTAATAACTCAGGAACGCTTCAACGGATCGTAGCGATTCTGAGAATGTTTTTTCGTGACATATTGGGCTTCATGTTAGTGGTAAATTTAGGTCGATAATTTCTGCGTTTATTTGTGAAAAAAACTGAAATTTGGCGAAAATTTTGAAAATTTCGCAATTTTCACATTTTGAATTTTTCTGTTAAATCAGAGTTATGTGACACAAATTAGTTAATAAATAACATTTCCCACATGTCTACTTTACATCAGCATAATTTTGGAAACAAAATTTTTTTTTGCTAGGAAGTTATAAGGGTTAAAATTTGACCAGTGATTTCTCATTTTTACAACAAAATTTACAAAACCATTTTTTTTAAGGACCACCTCACATTTGAAGTCAGTTTGAGGGTTCTATATGGCTGAAAATACCCAAAAGTGACACCACTCTAAAAACTGCACCCCTCAAGGTGCTCAAAACCACATTCAAGAAGTTTATTAACCCTTCAGGTGTTTCACAGAAGCAGAAGCTACATGGAAGGAAAAAATGAACATTTAACTTTTTAGTCACAAAAATGATTTTTAGCAACAATTAGCATACGAAGGCGCACAAGCCGCCCCCATCGCAGTGCCCTGGAGCTGTAGGTAGAAGGATCCATTGAAAATAAAGAAGTTATGAGTCAGGAGAAACTGTGAAAGACTCAACAAAAATTCATTCTCCTCCCCCGAAAAATTGGTCATATTCCAAAAGCTAGAGACCGCCCTCAAGCCATCATGGTGCCGGATGTTCGTATATAGCGACTCAACGTCGCATGTTACTAGTAACATATCCTCATCCACATATACTGAATCTATCTTTCTCAAAAAGTCTGATGTATCACGAGTGAATGAGGGAATGGCTTCCACCAATGGCTTGAGGAACATGTCTATGTATTTCCCGATACCTTCCGTAAGGCCACCTATACCGGAGACAATAGGTCTTCCCGGGGGATTTTTTTGATTTTTGTGTACCTTTGGTAGCAAGTATAGGGTCGGTATACATGGATCTTTTACCAAAAGACTATCCCTTACCTCTACCGTAATAATCCCCCTCTCCTCGGCCTTCCATAGAATCTTTCGCAACTCCTCTTTGTATGCCGTAAGTGGATTATATGTTAATTTCCTATAACACACAGGATCCCTCAACATCCGATATACCTCAGTCTCATATAAATTCGTAGGCCAAATTACGACGTTACCGCCTTTGTCTGCAGGTTTTATTAAAATGTCCTTTAGATTACTCAGGGCTTTAATGGCTTGGTGTTCCTTCCTTGTTAAATTATCCTGCCAAACTTTTTTTGGGATCCCCTCAAGTTCATCTATCACTAGTTTAATAAAAATATCTACATTTGGACATAAGGATAGGGGAGGGAATTTCTTAGATTTCGGACGGAGTGTAGGTGGTATCTTACCTAAGGATGGATTTATGTTCTTCTGCCAACTCCTCCAAATCCCTTAATGTAGCTTGCTCCTCAGGTAGCGGGAATAGTTTTTGAATTTCCTCACTGTGATGCCACTTTTTAAATAGTAATGATCTCCCAAATACATGTAGGTCCTTAATTACCGTGAAGGTGTCAAGCCGTGTGCTAGGTGAAAAAGTCAGGCCTTTAGATAAAACAGACATTTCTTCATTACTCAGTAAATAATTAGATAGGTTAATTACCTTTAATGTGTCGTTTTTAGAGTTGGAAGTTTGCGGACGTTTATTGGTATCAACCTTTTGTTCCTTTTTCCTTTTATTATTTCCAAATCTTGTTTGAATGGAATATTGGGTACTGTCAGATCTCCCTCCAGAGGACGCCAAAGATGACACTGAAGATGTTCTTCTCTGATGACCCCCAAGTCCTTTCCTTCTCCATCTATATACAGTGCCTTGTTGAAAATCCGCACTGTCGCGGGACACCTTTTTGGCCTGCACCATTTTTATCTGCACTTCCCATTCATCAGAATTCTTATCCATACTTACATTGAAGTTGGACAGAGACTCTACAGATATTAGTTTTTTCAAACTACCATACGCTTCATCAATCTCTGCCTCCAAGGCAGTTACAGATTTTTTGTTAAGTTCAATCAGTTCCATAAATTGAAATGATGACACAGTGCACACCTCCTCCCACTTGGCAATAAAATCCTCATCATGCACTGGAAATGAGGGAAACACCTGAATCCTTAATCCCCTTGGGATCAATTTCTTTCTTAAATAGTTCTCAAGGAACGCCCTGTTCCACCATAATTTGGTACGTTTGTGAACCAGAAGTTTTAGCTGAGCTTGCAGATTTTTAACCTCTTCATTACTGTTAGTTGCAGCACTGGTATCTGCACCATCAAAAACCGAAGCAGCTTGTATCTGCCAGGTCGTGTCACGATTTCTATAATCCATTGTCTGTCAAAGAAACAATTCTGTGAAAATACACAGTAAAATACTTACACCAATCAGACAAACAAAAACACAGGTTTAGATAGAAAAATGATCCCTGTGCCCGTTTAGGAGATGTTACAACCAAAACAACGGTCCCGTACACAAAATACGTATAAACCTATAAATAATATGTACCAGTCAGACCTCAAAGTCCAAAAACATAAACTTTATTAAGAACTGCAATAACAAAGTGACAACAGTGATGGTAACATAAACCGATGCAAATGGCACCATAGACCTGAAGTATGTCTTAGAAGCATATACTCCCCATTACCATGTGTAAATATCTCCCACAGCCATATAGTTTATAATGCCAAGTGGCCTAATAACACTATAACCATGGATGTTACATATTCAATAAGGCATAGAGATGTGTATTAAGCGATGTCCTGCTACATTACCTCAGGTCTGATGGTGCCACGTCCCCTACGCACGTTTCGGCTGCGTCAGCCTTCTTCCGGGGGAGTGGCCTCATCAGTACCTAACAGGTTTATATATTGCTCCCATCCAATCCAATTAAAAGGCTGACCCGCATCGTACTTCCCCCTCTTGTTACGGCGCATGCGCCGACTCCCGCCGAGAGGCCCGAGTCCTCCACGGCGTCATCAGCCATAACTGAGTAGGATGACGGGGAGCAAATCAAAGTAACAGACAAAATGAATTTGGGCTGTACAGTACCAATGGTGACAGATTTAGTGAACCTATTTGCGCTTAGAACAATCAGAGATAACATGAGTAGAATCACCACAGTAAAAGCACAACCCATTCTGACATCTGTGATTCTGCCATTCAATTCTGGTCAGAATACTGTCACATTGCATAGACTCAGGCTTCTGCTCAGAATATACCGCCAGATGGTGCACAGGTTTGCGCTCCCGCAAACGCCGATCAATCTGAATGGCCAACGACATAGACTCATTCAGACCCGCAGGCGTGGGGAACCCCACCATAACATCCTTAACGGCTTCAGAAAGACCTTTTCTGAAAATTGCTGCCAGGGCACACTCATTCCACTGAGTGAGCACAGACCATTTCCTAAACTTCTGACAGTAAACCTCTGCTTCATCCAGACCCTGAGAGAGCCAGCAAAACCTTTTCTGCCTGGTCTATTAGATTAGGTTCCTCATAAAGCAATCCAAGCGCCAGAAAAAACGCATCCACATTTAGTAATGCAGGATCTCCTGGCGGCAGAGAGAATGCCCAATCTTGAGGGTCACCACGTAACAAAGAAATAATAATTTTAACTTGCTGAACAGGGTCACCAGAGGAACGAGGTCTCAGAGAAAGGAATAATTTACAATTATTTTTGAAATTCAAAAACCTAGATCTATCTCCAGAGAATAACTCAGGAATTGGTATTTTAGGCTCTGACATAGGACTGTGAACTACATAATCCTGGATACCTTGTACCCTTGCAGTGAGATGATCCAGACTAGAGGACAGACTCTGAATGTCCATGTCTGCAGCTGAATTCTGAACCACCCAGAGATTAAGGGGAGGAGAGAGGCTAGCCACACTGCAGAGGAAAAAAAAAAAAATGAACTCAGGATCTCTTATCCCTCTTTTGCGATGCATTAACTCTTTTATGGCCTGCTGTACTGTTATGATCCTGGTGGCAAGGATCGCAAACTGACCTGCTAAGTAACAGAAATCCTTAGGACAAGCTCTGGGGATGTGGGAGCTATACTGACCGCAACCCTGATTCTATCAATACACACTATAGGCAGCCGTGGAGCGTTACCTAAAATCCTAGACGCCTCGTCACAGCCTGAGAAACTAGCTACCCCTAGAGAGAAAGCAAGCCTCACTTGCCTCAGAGAAATCACCCCAAAGTTTTAGACAGCCCCCCACAAATAATAACGGTGAGTTAAGGGGAAAACACAAACGTAGAAATGAAAACCGTTTTTTAGCAAATGAGGCCCGCTAACACTAAATAGACAGAAGACAGCAAGGGATCTGTGCGGTCAGTATAAAATGCTATCAAAAATAATCCACGCAGAGATTACAAGAACCCCCACACCGACTCACGATGTGAGGGGCGCAACTCTGCACCCCAGAACTTCCAGCAAGCGAGAATATTACATATAAGCAAGCTGGACAGAACTCATCATATACAGAGAAACATTTTCAAGGAAATAATGAGCAAACATGAACTAGCAAGACTTAGCTTCTCAGGAGGAGACAGGTCACAAGGAAAGTCCAGAGAGATCAGAACCAGTACTGAATACGACGACAGCAGGCAAAAAGTGAAGGTCCAGGTGGAGTTAAATAGAGGCCAGACTAGCAGAAAACGAGGCAGCTGGATTCCAGCTACAGACCCGAAGTAAGCACTAAAGGCCACCAGAGGGAGCCCAAGAACAGAACTCACACAATACCACTCATGACCACAGGAGGGAGCCCGAGAACGGAATTCACAACAGGGAAGCCTAGGTAGGCAAGAGTTAATAACCCAGGCCCCTGCGATTTCCCTCAACTCTGGGAAACCCTGACTGACCCTCTCCCAGAGTTTACACTGATGGTGTACATGTCTGGGCCTCCACCCTCACCCTGTCTCCTGTTTCAACCCTAGGCTGAAACCTCCACCCACCACCCAGTGAAGAGACCACTAACCAATACCCACAGTTAGCACAGACAAGGATAACGGAAAATATACACCACGCCGCAGTCACTCAGGAATACACTATAAATGCACAGGGCAAAACAAATACAAATATAGGAAGGAGAAAATATGACAAAGGGAAATATACACCACCAGATACGATACTCCTTTTCCTAGACCACCACTCCAGACCGAGATAACCAAGCACAAGAAAGAAGCTATAATCGGCGATGCCCAATGTTCAGAAGAACAATTTAAAGGCAGTGGGCGTGACCCAGCTTCCAATCCTAGCACCAGCAAAATTAACCCCGGACCAGCTAGACAAAATCTAGCCGATGCCACTGAGAGCATAGTGGACAAAAGCGGAATTACCGCTGTCTGTCGAACGCCCTAGTATGAACAGCGTCCGACATGACAGCCCCTTTTCCAACATCCTTGTCAGTAGTTCGTGAAGGGCGGCAGGAAAGCGAAGAACTACCTCCCACTTACCAGCATTTCTATCTTTTAATTTGTAGGGTTATTCATCTTTGAAAAATCTTAGACTAAAATGGGTATAAATGTTAAAAAAGAAAACAATACTCACACCTTGTGAGTTCAGATGCAGTTACCCAAACAGTGAGTGGGTGCAGTGTATACTAGCCATGCTATTGATACAGCATCAACCTTAATTAATGTGTCACAATGTTGGTATCAAGACTACATGACTACTGATAAGCCGTCAGTGATTGGCAGCCATATTTGCCAATAGCACTCCGTCCCTCCCATGTCTCGCCGTGTGGCTAAGCAGTACAGCCACATATGGCATATTTATACATTCAGCAGAAATTGTGGGACACATTTTGGTGCCGTTTTTATCCACTTCCCAACTTGAAAATGTAAAATCTGGAACTAAAACAAAATTTTGATGGTAAAAATATAATTTATTTTTTTCATTATCCAATGGTATAAAATTCTGTGACTCTCCTGTGGTGTCAATATGATCACTGCACCCCTAGGTGATTTCATTGAGAGGTGTAGTTTGTAAAATGGGGGCTCTTATGGGGGGGTTCTGCTGGTCTGGCACATCAGTGGCTCTGCCAATTTGACATGGCACGCTCAAACCAGTCCAGCAAAATGTGAACACCAATATGGCGCTTATTCCCTTCTGAGCTTTGCACTGTGCCTCAAAAGTATTCTACCACATATGGGGTATTGGCGTACTCAGGAGAAATTGCACAATAAATTTTGGGGTCCATTTTCTCCTATCCTTGTGAAAATGTAAGGCTAACAACATTTTTGTGGGAACAATTTTGATTTTTTATTTATTTTTTTATTTCACAGCTCTACGTTCTAAACTTGTGTGAAGCATCTGGGGGTTCAAGGTGCTCACCACACATCTAGACACCTTTCTTGAGGGGTTTAGCTTTCATAATGGTGTCACTTGTGTTTTCCCTGTTTAGGCACATCAGGGGCTCTCCAAAGGAGACCTGACACAGGCAGACCATTTCATCAAAGTCTGTTTTCCAAATAGTCACTCCTTTTCTGAGCCCTGCCATGAGCCCAAATAGTATTTTCCCCCACATATGGGGTAAAGGCATACTTGAGATAAATTGAAAAACAAATTGTATTGTGCAATTTCTCTTGTTACCCTTGTGAAAATGCAGAATATGGGGCTAAAAAAAACATTTTATTCATTCATGTTTTTGTTTTTGTTTAACTTTAACAGCTCATAATATTATAAACTTATGTGAAGCACCTGTGGGTTCAAGGTGCTCCCCACACATCTAGATAAGATCCCTGAGGGGTCTAGTATCCAAAATGGTGTCATTTGTGGGCGGTTTCCAGAGTTTAGGCACATCAGGGGCTCTCCAAACTCCACATGGCGTCCTCTAATTATTCCAGTAAATTATACATTCAAAAAATCAAATGGCGCTTCTTCCCTTCCGAGCCCTTCTGTGTGTCCAAACAGTGGTTTTCCTCCACGTATGGGGTGTCGTTAAACTCGGGCGTAATTACTCAACAAATTTTGGGGTCCATTTTTTTTTCCCTGTAAACCTTGCGATCCTGTTTACCCTTGCGATTTTTTGTTTTGTTTTTTTAAATTGAATCTAAAGTAAAACTTGTGTTATAGTTAATATGCATTTTTTACTTCCACATTCCAATAACTCCTGTGAAGCACCTAGTTAATAAACTTCTTGAATGGTTTTGAGCACCTTGAGGGATGCAGTTTATAGAATGGTGGCAATTTTGGGTATTTTCTGTCGCATAGACACCTTAAAATAACTTCAAGTGTGATGTGGTCTCTTAAAAAACAAACAAAAAAAAAAATTGTAAATTTTCCGCTGATCAACTTTTAACCCTTAACTTCCTCACAAAAAAATTGTTTCAAAAATTGTTCCATGTAAATGAGACATGTGGGAAATGTTATTTATTAACAATTTGATGTGATAATTGATTTAACCCATTAACGACCGCCGATACGCCTTTTAATGGCGGCAGTTAAGGGTACTTAAACCACAGCGCCGTTAATTAACGGCGCTGTGGAAAAAGTGAATAACGCCCCCCCCCCCAGAGTCTGATTTTTCTCTGGGTTCTCAGTTACCGGGGGTAGCCGAGACCCCAGAGAACATGATTTGGGTTTTTTTTTAACGACCCCTGGGTTGCGATTGCCGGTAATTAACTGTTTACCGGCGGTCGCAAAAAAACCTGCGATTTCCCATTTAATTTCTCTGTCCTCCGAAGTGATCGCACATCAGAAGACCGAGAAATGGGGTTCCCTAACGCCCCCCGATACTCACCTGTCTCCCCCGGTGCTCCTCGTGGCTCCCGATGGGCGCCGCCATCTAGTTCCGGCCAAAAAATGGCAGGCCCAGTGCGCCCGCCAGCCGGCACCTGGAAGATCTTTGGGGTCTCGGCTGCCAGGGGTAGCCGAGACCCCAAAATATGATCGGGGTCAGTTTTTACCGACCCCTGTTTTGCGATCGCCGGTAATTTACTGTTTACCGGCGACCGCAAAAAAAAAAGCGATGTGTAATTCTCTGTCCTCTGATGTGATCGCACATCAGAGGACAGAGAAATAGGGGGATTCAGGGACCCTGTTATACTTACCGGTGTCCCTGGGTCCTCCTGTGTCCCCTCCTGGCCGCCGGCTTCTTCCTCCGGTAAGAAAATGGAGGGCGCATGCGCAGTGCGCCCGCCATGATCTGCCGGCAGCGAGAGGGGTTGGGGCTAAAATTAGGGTTGGGGCTAAAATTAGGGTTGGGGCTAAAATTAGGGTTGGGGCTAAAATTAGGGTTGGGGCTAAAATTAGGGTTGGGGCTAAAATTAGGGTTGGGGCTAAAGTTAGGGTTGGGGCTAAAGTTAGGGTTGGGGCTAAAGTTAGGGTTAGAGTTGGGATTAGGGCTGGGGTTAGGGGTGTATTGGGATTAGGGTTAGGTTTGAGGTTAGGGTTGAGATTAGGATTAGGGGTGTGTTGGATTTAGGGTTCTGATTAGGGTTATGGTTGTTTTGGGGTTAGGGTTGTGATTATCGTTAGGGTTGTGATTAGGATTATGGGTTGGAATTAGGGTTAGGGGTGTGTTGGCGTTAGGGTTGGAGTTAGAATTGGGGGGTTTCCACTGTTTAGGTACATCAGGGGGTCTCTAAACGCCACAGCCAATTTTGCGCTCAAAAAGTCAAATGGTGCTCCCTCCCTTCTGAGCTCTGCCGTGCACCCAGACAGTGGTTTACCCCCACATATGGGGCATCAGCGTACTCGGGATAAATTGGACAACAACTTTTGGGGTCCAATTTCTCCTGTTACCCTTGTGAAAATAAAAACTTGGGTGCTAAATAATTTTTGTGGAAAAAAAAAATATATATAGTTTTTTACGACTCTGCATTATAAACTTCTGTGAAGCACTTGGGCATTCAAAGTTCTCACCACACATCTAGATAAGTTCCTTAAGGGGTCTAGTTTCCAAAATGGTGTCACTTGTGGAGCGTTTCCACTGTTTAGGCACATCGGGGGCTCTCTGAACGTGACATGGCATCCGATCTCAATTCCAGCCAATTCTGCATTGAAAGTCAAACGGCGCTCCTTCTCTTCCAAGCTCTGCAGTGCGCCCAAACAGTGGTTTACCCCCACATATGGGGTATTGGCATATTCAGGAGAAATTGCACAACAACATTTATGGTTAAATTTCTGTTTTTACACTTGTGAAAATAAAAAAAATGGTTCTGAAGTAAAATGTTTGCAAAAAAAGTTAAATGTTCATTTTTTCCTTCCACATTGTTTCAGTTCCTGTGAAGCACGTTAATGGTTAATAAACTTCTTGAATGTGGTTTTGAGCACCTTGAGGGGTGCAGTTTTTAGAATGGTGTCACACTTGGTTATTTTCTATCATATAGACCCCTCAAAGTGACTTCAAATGTGATGTGGTCCCTAAAAAAAATGGTTTTGTAAATTTTGTTGTAAAAATGAGAAATTGCTGGGCAACTTTTAACTATTATAACCCCCTTACAAAAATTTCTTTCCAAAATTGTGCTGATGTAAAGTAGACATGTGGGAAATGTTATTTAGTAACTATTTTTTGTGACATATCTCTCTGATTTATTGGAATAAAAATACAAAGTTTGAAAGTTGCAAAATTAAAAAAGTCACCATATTTCCGTTTTTTTCTTAAATAATCAAGTAATATCGAAGAAATGTTACCACTAACATGAAGTACAATATGTCACGAAAAAACAGTCTCAGAATCAGCGGGATATGTTAAAGCGTTCCAGAGTTATAACCTCATAAAGTGACAGTGGTCAGAAATGTAAAAATTGGCTGTCATTAACCCCTTCATGACCTTGGGATTTTTAGTTTTTCCGTTTTCGTTTTTCACTCCCCTCCTTCACAGAGCCATAACTTTTTTATTTTTCCGTCAATTTGGCCATGTGAGGGCTTATTTTTTGCGGGACGAGTTGTACTTTTGAACGACATCATTGGTTTTACCATGTCGTGTACTAGAAAACGGGAAAAAAATTCCAAGTGCAGTGAAATTGCAAAAAAAGTGCAATCCCACACTTGTTTTTTGCTTGCCAATTTTGCCAGGTTCACTAAATGCTAAAACTGACCTGCCATTATGATTCTCCAGGTCAGTACGAGTACATAAGACACCTCACATGTCTAGGTTATGTTTTACCTAAGTGGTGAAAAAAAATTCCAAACTTTGCAAAAAAAAAAAAAATGTGCACCATTTTCCGATACTCGTAGCGTCTCCATTTTTCGTGATCTGGGGTCAGGTGAGGGCTTATTTTTTGCGTGCCGAGCTGGCGTTTTTAATTATAGCATTTTGGTGCAGATACGTTCTTTTGATCGCCCGTTATTGCATTTTAATGCAATGTCGCGGCGACCAAAAAAACGTATTTCTGGCGTTTCGATTTTTTTTCTCATTACGCCATTTAGCGATCAGGTTAATGCTTTTTTTTATTGATAGATCGGGCGATTCTGAACGCGGCGATACCAAATATGTGTAGGTTTGATTTTTTTTTTATTGATTTATTTTGATTGGGGCGAAAGGGGGGTGGTTTAAACTTTTATGTTTTTTTATTTTTTTCACATTTTTAAAAACTTTTTTTTTTCACTTTTGCCATGCTACAATAGCCTCCATGGGAGGCTAGAAGCAGGCACAGCCCGATCGGCTCTGCTACATAACAGCGATCATCAGATCGCTGTTATGTAGGAGAATTGCAGGTGTGCTGTGAGCGCCGACCACAGGGTGGCGCTCACAGCCACCGGCGATCAGTAACCATAGAGGTCTCAAGGACCTCTATGGTTACCATTCAGAAGCATCGCCGACCCCCGATCATGTGACGGGGGTCGGCGATGACGTCATATCCGGCCGCACGGCCGGATGCGGTAGTTAAATGCCGCTGTCTGCGTTTGACAGCGGCATTTAACTAGTTAATAGGCGCAGGCAGATCGCGATTCTGCCCGCGCCTATTGCGGGCACATGTCAGCTGTTCAAAACAGCTGACATGTCCCGGCTTTGATGCGGGCTCACCGCGGAGCCCTGCATCAAAGCAGGGGAGCTGACCTCGGACGGTATAGTACGTCCGAGGTCAGTAAGGGGTTAAGTACCAAATTGGCTCTGTCACTAAGGGGTTAAGGGCACTAAAAGTAAAACTGTGAAAGCTTCAAAATGTTCACAATTTTTTTGCCAAATTTCCATTTTTTTCCCCCCACAAATGCAAGTCATATCAAATAAATTATACCACTATCGTGAAGTACAATGTCACGAAAAAGCAATGTGTGAATCAGTGGGATCCGTTTAAGTGTTGGTTACTACCTCATAAAGTGACACTAGTCAGAATTGTAAAAATTGGTCGGTTCATTAAAGTGCACACTGCCTTGGGGCAGGTAAATGTGTTAAACAAAGACTGAGGAACACTGTATTATCAGCATTGGATGTACAAAGCTATGATTTTTATTTTATTTTTTTTTTTATCCCTGAACACTAGCAGCTCTTGTTTAAAAAAAAAAAAAAAAAAAAAAAAAAAAAAAAACCTTCACGATGCTCCCTATTCAGATCTTAAATGTACCTCTTCCATCAGGATAAATAAAGTCTGCTTTTTGCCCCACAGACAGCGGTTCCATGGCTGTTCTCTTCTACCATACCCTCTCCATTGGTGAGACCGGTGACGCGATGGGGCAGTGCTTAAGGGTTTCACTGCCAGCCAAGTGTCAGACTGATGCCCCCATAGAAGATTGCAGTGACACATGCCTGTTCGGCTTGAGGATGAGACTTATTGTACGGCTGGCAGTGACCAATGGTTGCACGATGTTTTATAAATGCAGCCGTACCATGTGGTGTCATTCTAATATAGTGCTGAATAATTTTAATTAAGCTCAGTATATTGTAATAGGTCCTCTCCACCACTTTAAAAATTACTTTAATTAAAAAATGCATTGTAAAAATAAAAAAACAACCAAAAACATAAATTGTATGCATGTTGTTGAAATATCAATAGGTGTAACTGTAAATAATTTGACCTTAGTTATTTTTAAGTGCAGCATTTCATGATACACAAGCCTTTAATAGCCATTGAGTATATTGATAAATGTTTGATTTAAATCAGCTAAATTATATATACTTTGACATGCTGAAAAGTGGTTAAGAAAACTACAATTTCTCCAGGAAAAGCTAATCTTCATAGTTTTGTCTATGGAAATATTGAAAAACGATAGCCATTGGGATGAGTCATTAAAAAAAAACTTTAACGCGGATTCGCTGCTTCTTGGGGAGTAAACAGTATCTTATTACTTGAAATGTGAGAATTCCTTTCTGGATTATGTGACAAGGCAATACTACAGTATACATTGATGTGCATTTTTCCTACAGATTTGTAATATGATGTCACATTACTGGAAGAAGTCTGTCCTGGTCTCTAGTCTTCATTGAGAAACTAAAATCTAAAGTGAAATTTAAATTATGGCAACTTGTGTGCCTTGAAGTGATTGATAGATTTCAGCTACTATATTTTACTTGTGCTTTGCTGACAATATTTGATGCTTTAGGTTTTTTATATGTTTTTATTACAGCTAAATGTGAAAGCCTTATATTTAGTGCCAAAGAGAGGGTGGATCCCTTCTGGGAAATAAAGGACCCCACTTCCAGCTTTCCTCCTGCCCCCCAATTTTTGGCGCTAAATTTATATCTATAAGCTATGTTCACATGTTCTGTTTTTGCTGTGTGACTGATTTGGAAACCTGCTGTTTTTTAAAACTGCAGCATGTCACTTCTTTCAATGTTTTGCAGTGTTTTTTACCCATAGGGAACAATTGCAAAAAAACGCAGGTATCAAGTTTTGCTGCTTTTTCTGTGAGGGAAAAAAAAGCCGCTACAGCAGTGTTAAAAATATTTTTTTCCCCAAGTTTAAACCATAATGTCTTGGTGTTTATGGCATTTGGTATTAGTACAGTTTAATTAGTGCTATGTAAAGTAAACATTGGCCAAAGGTGTGATATTGAACAATACCTGTGGGCAACCAAAGTGTAAAAGTAAAGTGTCCTACAAATTCAGTGCTCTTCCAATGTCTTAGGTAAACTATTCCTGATCAGTTCACCTCCCCCACTGTTAAATTTGTGATCGTGTATCTTTTCATGAACTCGTGAATGTTTTTGTCAAAAAATACTTTTTCATTAAATTTGACCAAATTGCTCTTTTTCCAAAAATTGTTTTATGGTTTCACATACAGGTCCTTCTCAAAAAATTAGCATATAGTGTTAAATTTCATTATTTACCATAATGTAATGATTACAATTAAACTTTCATATACTATAGATTCATTATCCACCAACTGAAATTTGTCAGGTCTTTTATTGTTTTAATACTGATGATTTTGGCATACAACTCCTGATAACCCAAAAAACCTGTCTCAATAAATTAGCATATCAAGAAAAGGTTCTCTAAATGACCTATTACCCTAATCTTCTGAATCAACTAATTAACTCTAAACACATGCAAAAGATACCTGAGGCTTTTAAAAACTCCCTGCCTGGTTCATTACTCAAAACCCCCATCATGGGTAAGACTAGCGACCTGACAGATGTCAAGATGGCCATCATTGACACCCTCAAGCAAGAGGGTAAGACCCAGAAAGAAATTTCTCAGCAAATAGGCTGTTCCCAGAGTGCTGTATCAAGGCACCTCAATGGTAAGTCTGTTGGAAGGAAACAATGTGGCAGAAAACGCTGTACAATGAGAAGAGGTGACCGGAACCTGAGGAAGCAGTGGACTGAGTCTGGTGTGGAAACATCCAGAGCCACCGTGCACAGGCGTGTGCAGGTAATGGGCTACAGGTGCCGCATTCCCCAGGTAAAGCCACTTTTGAACCATAAACAGCGGCAGAAGCGCCTGACCTGGGCTACAGAGAAGCAGCACTGGACTGTTGCTAAGTGGTCCCAAGTACTTTTTTCTGATGAAAGCAAATTTTGCATGTCATTCGGAAATCAAGGTGCCAGAGTCTGGAGGAAGACTGGGGAGAAGGAAATGCCAAAATGCCTGAAGTCCAGTGTCAAGTACCCACAGTCAGTGATGGTGTGGGGTGCCATGTCAGCTGCTGGTGTTGGTCCACTGTGTTTCATCAAGGGCAGGGTCAATGCAGCTAGCTATCAGGAGATTTTGGAGCACTTCATGCTTCCATCGGCTGAAATGCTTTATGGAGATGAAGATTTCATTTTTCAGCACGACCTGGCACCTGCTCACAGTGCCAAAACCATTGGTAAATGGTTTACTGACCATGGTATTACTGTGCTCAATTGGCCTGCCAACTCTCCTGACCTGAATCCCATAGAGAATCTGTGGGATATTGTGAAGAGAAAGTTGAGAGACGCAAGACCCAACACTCTGGATGAGCTTAAGGCCGCTATTGAAGCATCCTGGGCCTCCATAACATCTCAGCAGTGTCACAGGCTGATTGCCTCCATGCCACGCCGCATTGAAGCAGTCATTTCTGCCAAAGGATTCCCGACCAAGTATTGAGTACATAACTGAACATTATTATTTGATGTTTTTTTTGTTTGTTATTAAAAAACACTTTTATTTGATTGGTCGGGTGAAATATGCTAATTTATTGAGACAGGTTTTTTGGGTTATCAGGAGTTGTATGCCAAAATCATCAGTATTAAAACAATAAAAGACCTGACAAATTTCAGTTGGTGGATAATGAATCTATAGTATATGAAAGTTTAATTGTAATCATTACATTATGGTAAATAATGAAATTTAACACTATATGCTAATTTTTTGAGAAGGACCTGTATGTTTTACATTGGTGACCTGTGCTCATGTTTCTGTGGTCAAAATAAAGCTGAACTTTTGTATCCTGAAAAACCCTGCAAAATATGGTGTTTGTAAGCAGCTTCTTACTGCCAAGAGAGTAGGTTTGGCCTGCAGAATAAAAACGCAGCCAAAACGCAACGTGTGAACATAGCGTAAAAGTGAACTAGTTCTCTGACCAGTAAAGCAGTGTTATACAAAATGCTAGCATAGGATGTTTTTAATGCCATACTTGCGTTTTCTTGCTTATCTAACATGCAGTACTTTTTGTCCATATTGCAGACGGCAACTCCAAACTAACATGGCAGTCAGACTGTGTGATGTGGCTTCTCTGCTTAGAAGTGGTTCGTGGGCAGCAGAGCCTTGGACTGGGGTCTGTGGGATTTTTCTTAAATTTTTGTAGGCTTTTAGTAGTCACATAGGCCATACCAAAACCATAAAATTATTAAATTTAATGCAGCTCAAAATGTCTGCATGTAGTTTTCATTTCATGTAGTTTCTACTTCACCATTTGTAAGCAATTTATGGTGGTCTGACTTGGCTTTGAATGGCTATGCAGAAGGTCCTAATGTTTTAATATTAAATATGTTTTGGTATGGTCTCAGACTATTCTCCTTAAATGTGTATACAGTTATCGAAGATAAAATAATTTGATCACTTTAAAGAGGTTTTGTTGTGTAGTGAGAACAGTTTTGTTGATCCTAACTGCACATTATTCATTATGTTGCTTAACTTCAACCCGAGCATTATTTCATGCCGAGCAGATGGTCCAGTAGCTGAGCAGTGCTATTATTTCAGCACACCCGGCCTAGTGCAGCTGTTCACTTGAATGTTGGCTTGAGGTCTGTTTTGCAACTTAAAAAACAAATGTTCCATTGGGTAAAAATTGTATTTTAGAAAATACTATCCATTGTTTGCAGAATACTGACAAGTTTCTTTGTTGTACTTAAGGCTAGATGCTGAAAGTCATAAAAAAATCCAAATTTTTAAGTTTCACGATCAGCCAATTTATTTAACCTAAATATACACTGCACACAAAGTTAAGGATATTTGGCTTTCCGGGGGAAATTTCAGAACAAATCTAAAATGCACTTTAACCTTTTCAGGTGAACTTAATGTGACAGTCTCTAAACTTTTGAATACACATGTTCAACTGTTCAGTGTTTTCAGTACTTTTTGCACAACTTGCTGTTCTCTAACAAGGAGCTTAATGGCAAAATTCACATCAGTTGTTTGATCAATGAATCACCCAATACATTTTGGGGTTCAATTAGAATTGGTATTTATAGTGTTCCTCATCATGCTCTTCACATTTTGACATCATGAGCCTAAGGCTTCTTTCACACTTGCGTCGGTACGGGTCCGTCGCTAAGCGTCGGCGCGATGTACCGACGGACATTGTGAAAATTCGGCACAACGTGGGCAGCGGATGCAGTTTTTCAACGCATCCGCTGCCCATTCTAAAGTCCCGGGGAGGAGCGGGCGGAGTTCCGGCCGCGCATGCGCGCTAGGAAATGCAGGACCCGACGTACAAAAAAATGTTCCCTTGAACGTTTTTTCGTGACGACGGTCTGCCAAAACACGACGCATGCAGTGCACGACTGACGCGACGTATGGCCATACGTCGCGATCCGTTGGCAGTACAAGTCTATAGGAAAAAAACGCATCCTGCGGGCACATTTGCAGGATGCGTTTTTTTCCCAAAACGACGCATTGCGACGAAGGCCAAACGACGCAAGTGTGAAAGTACCCTAAGACAACACCTAATAATTGATCAACACTACCTTGCCATTGTGAGGCTTCAAGCAGGGTATTCTCAGATGGAAGTGGCCAATGAGCTTAGAGTGTCAGTGTCATCAGCAGGTTGCCACAGAGAACCTGGATGAGTCACAGACAGAAGTGGATGTCCTTTGGCCACATTCCACACTGATGACTGCTTCATTGTGAACAATGCCCTTGGAATCGAATGAAGAATGCCATACAACTCCACGAACATTTAAGGGAGGTGAGCGGCACCAAAGTGTCACATCAGACCATTCGAAGCAGTATAAATCCGCATGGTCTACGTGCTAGTCGTCCTGCAAGGGTACCTGAACACACCACTAGGCACAGGCATCATCATCTTCCATCTACTATGGACGGGGGATCAGTGGGCCTCAGGTCTGTTCACTGATGAGTCAATTCACGCTGAACAGAAATGATGGGTGCCAATAATATTGGAGACTTTAAGGAGGGCAATATGCATTAGCCACTGTTATCACCAGATGAGCCTGTGGTTGTGGTGTTAGTGTTGGAAGGTGTCTAGTCAATACGGAACTGCCCTACACTTTGTGAATGGTACAGTGACAAGCCCCTACTACTTGAATAATATTATTAATCCAGTCATTGTTCCTCTGCTCGTTCAACACAGGCCTAATTTCATCTTCATGGATGACAATTCTCCTGCTCATTGAGGTCACATCATTAGGGAACGACTGGGGTACCTCAAATGGAGAACTGAATCCCATAGAAAACCTATGAGATCAGAGGAGTTGCCATGTAAAGGCTCATAACTCTGTACCCCAGAAACCCAATGATGCCATGCGTCAACAGACAATAGCTCAACTTGTGAATAGCATTAGACATTGTTGTCAAGCTGTAATTGATGCTCAAAGCTACATTACAAGTGATTGACACTGACATTTTTTGTAGGGGTATACCCACCACTGTTGGCCTTTGTTTCAATAAATTGTGTGAGATGACGAGCTTACCTTTGCATGCTTCTACTTAAGTGCCCTGCTTTCATGATAAGATATCACAGTAGTGTGACCTTTTTCGTTTCTCCATAAATTTCACCCGAAGGCCAAATATTCCTAACTTTTTGTGTGTAGTGTATATACTGGAGCTTTCAGGGGAAATGAAATACACATGGTATCTCTTGTGGTTTGCTTGTAGTGAAACTAAAAAGCATTGCTGTACAATAACTGTACTTTTTAGGAATTGTTTAGGAATAAGATTAAAGTGTACATTAAAGGAGATAACCATTTTTTTGGTGACTTTTTTCAAAAATGCTGAAATGCAAGTTTCTTAAAAATGTAAAAGAATTGCAATGAATAAAAAAAATGGACTCTATTGTGGCTCCATATGGCATCAATTTTTTTTTCTTTGTTCAACCAAAGCACTTGAATGGCAGAATCATCTGACACAATGAAGGAACTAGTGAATACTGCAATTCTTCTTTTTTTTTTTTTTCTTAATAAAAAAAACAAACAAAACCATTTAAAATTTGTAATGAAACCCAATTGCATTTTTTCCCTCAAATACATGAATTTATTTATTTTTATTTTTTTGTCACTAGAGGTGGACAACCCCTTTAGGTTATGTGTACACAGTGCGATTTTGAAGCGTTTTCCCAGCGTTTTTTCAATGCGGAAATGGGCCAAAAAAGCTCTGGAATGCTTATGCAAGTTTATTCAATGACCATCCTGAAGTGTTGTGCACATGATCAGTAATTTTCCTTAAGTATTTACAGTGTGTTTTTATCTGCAGCATGTCAATTTTTGCGTTTCTGCAGCGGTTTTCACCCATTGACTTCAATTGAGTCAGTCAAATCTGCAGCAAAAACGCAGGTATAAAAATATTTGCGGATTTGCTGAGTTTTTGTTTTGCGTTTTACCTGCTTCCTATGGTGTTTCCCACTCTGTCATCTGTGTGACAGTGTGGGGAATTACCGGCGCGGTAGTTCTTATTGGCGGTAATGCATCCGCCGGTAAGATGGTCGGTCAGCGCTCTGCAGGATCACTGTCAGATGTCAGCGTGAAACCGCAGCTGTGACTCTCAACCGCAGTAACGTTACTGCTGTTACTGTCGGTCAGAGCGCTGTGGGATCATGCTGTCAGATGTCAGCGTGACCTTGCAGCTGTGACTGTGACCAGCAGGTGTGGGCTGATACTACTGTCATCTGGCTACGTCTGCTGTCACTGATGACTGGGACAGCAGGTGCTGCTGAGGGGAGATGTAGTCTCATCTGCCGGCCCCTGTGAAAAAAATAATTCACACATTCAAATAAAAATGGAAAAAAATTACTCTCCCAACACCAAATCCCCAATGCCCTCTTCTAGAAATAATGTAAAGTAATAAACTAAAATCTACTCACCTGTCCACTGTAGTCCATGTAATCCTGAGTGTTCCATGGCGATCTCACGTGCAGAACAGTCACATCGGGAGATGTGACCGCTCTACCTGGCTGCCGGTGACAAACTGACAGGAGGTAATCGCTCCCATAGTGTATCACTGAGTTCCTGTGAGAGAGTTCACCAGAGTAAATCAGCAGCCCCGTTGTGTGAGAACTTTCCCACGCAGCAGTGGTGCCGTAAGGGAGAGCTCCAGTGCTGATGAACTCCAGTGAACTCACGGCAGCTCAGTGATACACTGCTGGAGTTATTACCTCCTGTCAGTGTTTCATCGGCTATCTTTGAGAGGAGTCACATGACTGATGTGACTGCTCTCAACGTGATCAGGATCGTTGTGCGACATAATGGATTATCTTCTCTGCGGACAGGTGAGGAATATTGTGGTTTATTTTATTTTTCGTGCAGGAGATGTTGGCATCAGTGGATTCAGTTTGGTGAGTATGGTTTAAAGGGCCACTGTCACCCCCCCCCCAGGCGTTATAAACTAAAAGAGCCACCTTGTGCAGCAGTAATGCTGCAGTCTAACAAGGTGGCTCTTTTAGTTTTTGATTAAGTTATTACCGCAATAAAACGTTTTAAAAATTGGCCAAACGTACCAGCGATTGTACCGGGAGGCGGTCCGAAGCGTCCTCTGTGTGCTTTGTCTCTCTCTATGTGTTTGTATGTTTTAATGCAAATGCATATTTACACCAGCAGCAACCACGTATTTCAGTGCCACGTATTTCAGTGCCACGTATTTAAGTGCTCCACTCAATGCTCCACCATGACAGTTTATAGATCTATAGTGCGGAATAATAATGATCCCCCTCACCGTTTATTGATGATCAGTGCGGTATAATAATGCAGACCCCTGACCGTGCATTGATCTGCAGTACGGTGTAATAATGGTCACCCCTCAACGTTTATTGTTCTTTGATGTGGTATAATGCAGACCCCTCCTCCTTTAGTGATGTTCAGTGCGTTACGAATAGGTTCACTAAGCGTTAATGGGTTAACGCTAAAGGAGTACGCTGCATGGCGTGATTGTCGCAAGTTACGCCATGCAACGGGTCCGTTAGCGCACCCATTGACGGCAATGTGTTTAGGATCTGGATCGCATCGCTAGCGCATGCCATTTTTTAGGCACGCCCTTGCGATGTGCCGTTATTTTCAGTCGGACCTCAGATGCTGCTTTCAGCGTCCCAGCTCCGTTCCTCGCTAGCGCAGATTGTGGATCTGCGATAGCGGGATCGGCAAAAGCAATCCCGCTAAAGACATTGCGCTGGTGCAATACGCTAGCTATATTCGCAAAACGTATTGCCCGAACGCAATGTAAACCTATAATGCTCCCCAAAAAAACAGTATTGATCATCAGTGCTTTGTAATTTATGGCCACCCACACAAGTACCTAATTTTCATTGCTGCTGGTGTAAATATGCATTTGCATTAAAACATACAAACACATAGAGAGAGACAAAGCACACAGCAGCTTGCCGCCATATACACTAATCCTCACCAGATTTTGGAATCTGGCAGCCGAAAATAATGCCGGAAGGCGGGGGAGCAGGGGCAACGTCAGACAAGGGAGAACGTCCGAGCTGGGGGAGGGCCTGAACAGCGCAGTGCAGTGCGCATGCCCAGGAATGCCAGCCCCGCAGTGTGCATAATGAATAACACAGTGCGGGGCGGGGATTCAGTAACAGGGCGGCCGCACTGCCCGCACAGACGCAGTCAGGCACCCTGCGTGTGAGTGATGACGGCCAAAGAAGACTGCGCAGGCCCCAGGCAGGCACGCACAGCGCAGGCGCCGGATTTGAAGCAACAACGCGAAGGGGGCGGGTACCATCGGCCCTGAAGAGAAGAGTGACGGCAGTTTGAAGATTCATAGAGGACGCTTCGGACCGCCTCCTGGTACAATCGCTGGTACGTTTGGCCAATTTTTAAAACGTTTTATTGCGGTAATAACTTAATCAAAAACTAAAAGAGCCACCTTGTTAGACTGCAGCATTACTGCTGCACAAGGTGGCTCTTTTAGTTTATAACGCCTGGGGGGGGGTGACAGTGGCCCTTTAATTAAGATTATTAAAGGAATCTGTCATTATTTCAAATAAAGGACTTTATTCTAGGTGTCTGTGTTTTCATACAATATCACTGTTGGGTTAGTAATGGATAGCTGTCTTAGATGCCTCTCCATTACTAACCTGTGGGCTTGATGTCATCTGACAATACAAAGGTGACATCAACCCCACAAATAGGAGCCCTTTTTGCCACCGCTACTGTGCAAGTGAGAAGAGCGAGGCTAATCTGCAGATTTGGTGCATCTTATAGATGCGCATTTTCTGGGGTGTCTGAGAGATGTTGTTAGTCTGGGAGGGGCCAGTATCCATGGCCCCTTCCTAGGCTATTAAGATCAGCCCGCAGTTGTTTACCTAGCCTTTGCTGATAAGATTTTATAGGGGGACCCTATGTCAATTTTTTTCTGGGGTCCCCCTGTAAACTAGCTAGTAAAGTCAAAGCAAACAGCTGTGAGCGGATATTAATAGACTGGGAACCTTTATGGCTATTAGCTCCTTCCCAGAATATTAACAGCCCTCAGCCGTCATCTTTCCCCCTGCTGGTTATTAAAATATGCGGGAGTCCAGCAATTTTTTTATTTTTTTTTCTTAAAAATTAACAGTTGCTGTCTGGTTACAGCCTATATACGTTCATTGTTTTAATGCTCCTACATAGGCTGGAGACTGTGTTCCTTATCGGTTTAGTAATGAGGGTGTCAGGCTGACACCTTCTTATTACTAAGCCTAGAGCAAGGTGTCGGTGACAGCAGCCAGGAAGCCCTAATCTCATTACTCTGATGCTACTGCATCAGCATGAAAAAGGTGGTGATGAACCAAGAAATTACATCACAACTTTTTTTAAAATACCTTTTAGCTGAAAAAGCATTAATTGCTGTACAAAAAGCATACAAAACCGCTGCAAAAACGCACCAAAAATGTGTGTTTTTGTGCAGCGTTTTTCCTGCCAAGAGATGCAGAAATTTCTGCTACTCAACGTGCGCACATAGCCTTAGTTTTTCAGGTTAACCAATTTCTTATCTGCTGTATTGTGGCACTATAGCTAATAGAGGGAATTTGCCTTAGGCAATCAATTTGCTTGTGCTGGGTCATAGAATCATAGAATGTTAGAGTTGAAAGTGACCTCAAGGGTCATAGTGTCCAACCCCATGCTCAATGCAGATTCACTAAACCATCTGAGACAGGTGTCTGTCCAGCCTCTGCTTGAAGACTTCCATTGAAGTGGAACTCACCACCTCTTGTGGCAGCCTGTTTGACTCATTGATCACCCTCACTGTCAGTTGTAATATTTTATATGTATCTTCTCCATTTCAGATTCATTCCATTGCTGCTTATGTTTCCATGTGCAAATGAGAATGATTCCTCTACAATGTGATACCCCTTCAGATATCTGTAGAGAGCTGTTAAGCCTCCTTTGTTGCAAGCTAAACATTCTCTGGAGAAAGACTGACATCTAGCGAAATCAATACTTGGATGGACATTGATTTAAATGGGTGCCATATAATATTTTGCTTCTTTTACATCAGCATTGCGTGAAAACGTATTTCCACAGTAGGACACCTAGTTTTAGTCAGCTATCTGTAGAGGGGCTGCCCATGTCAGAAACACTTAAAAAGGTAATCTGTCACCAAGCCATTTTGATGTGTAAACGTGAAGCCAAAGGTGAAAATAAATCAAGTAATTAAAAAAAATTCAGGGACCATTTGTGTGGTACAAAAGAAGGCTGTCAATTTCATCACTACATCTTTAGAATGTAATTAGTCTAGTCTAGTTTTTACTTGTACCTGATAAATTACCTAGTTCAAAGTATGTTATTTCCCTGACATGTATGTTTGGGAAAATAACCATTCTCCAGCTACTTTTTTTTTCAGAATTTTGCACTGTACTTTCCTATTTTTTGTTTACTCATTATTTTTCGAGGGGGTTAATAGGAAAGTTGCACTGCAGAGTGTACGAAAATTACATTACAAGTATGCAGTATATAATTGATATGCCAAGAGCAGACATTTTCCCATATAGATCAACAGCTCTAGAGGTTTCCACCTCAAACGGGTATTCCCAACATCAGCTTTTCGTTATATTGGGACTCCCAATCAGAGGTTGACTGTCATAAATTATCTTTTTTTTTAAATAAAGCAAATCCCACATCTATGTAGATGCTGTCCCTTGACTGCAAGTGTTTTGGAGCAGATTGCGGTGACCATGCCTAGGTCCCCCCATCCATTCACTGCTTCTCCTAGCTGTCTGACCAGAATGGTCTAGGTATATGCTCTGCTTTTACTAGTGTATGTTTTATGCAGATCCCCACCACCAGGCTGTTTCAGGCTGCTGCTCATGCCCAGAGCCCTCCAGAAACACACCTTTCCAGAAAGTAAACGTCTAATTACGCTATATGTGGTGATCAGTAATGAGGGAACATGCTCGGATAATGTCTTAACCAAGCATGCCCAGGTGTTAAGCATCTGGGAGTGCTCGTATATTATGTTTGAGTCCCTGTAGCTGCATGATTTGCAGCTGTTAGACAGCCTGAACCCCTAGAGATTCCCTGACAGGCAATCCCTGCATGTGTTCAGGCTGGCTAACAGCAGCAAATCAGGGACTTGAACATAATGTACGAGATCTACCAGATGCTCAGATAAGAAGTTATCTGAATACGTTTTCTCATCACTAGTGGTGAAGTTTAGTAGAATAACCTACAATGAAAGGTGTAGCCTACCTAACTGCTTCTCTGTTACTGTAGAACATTTCAGACGTGGTGTATTGAAACAAGATTTCTTGTGATCCTTTGCAATGTGCACAGACACCTTTTATAATCACTGTAAAATTAAAGGGACTTTTGGCACAGCATGACTGTTAAAACAAAGTCCCGCTGCTCGTTTCTTCACTACGGGACCAATCATTTAAGTACACCTTCATGCCTACACCTTCCCTCAATCTGTACCCCCTCTTCTTAGATTGACAGCTCTTCATAGGGCCAGAGAGGCGCAGAGATAGAGAGAAAACAAGTAGGTGGGAAGGTGTATATAAATGATTGGCCTCATCATGAAGCACCAAGCGCCTGTACTTGGATTGAACAGTTATTCTGTGCTGACAAAGTCCCTTTAGTGTGTGGGAAAGATATAAACACTGACAGAAGCTGCTGAGTGCACGTCCATCCAAGTGCAGGCTGTCGCCGGTTACTGCAGTACATAACCTGCTCCTTTGAACACATTGTACTGCAGCGTCCGCTACACTTTGTACTGTACTGCACTTTGCAGCTTCTATCAAAGTCTTTGCAGGGACTTGTGCAAAACCACCAGCTAACTAGTTGACTTACATGTCTGAGTGCAATCTGAAAATTGGACACAACTCTGACATGCTGGGATTTTCCTCACTCTGTACAAGGGAAAAAATCAGAAAATCGGACGTGCACAATCCCATAAAGTAACATGTCGGTACCCATTTAATATTGGATTTCAGCACTTTAGAAAGCTCAAAAGTACATTATTAGTCTTACAGTTCTGCCTATTCAGCAAAGATCTTTTTTTTAGTATATTAGTTTAGTATCCAATAGCCATGTTTAATAACCTGTGTAGTTCATTATATACAGTAGATACTTGGGTTTGAGCAATGCACATTACTAATTGTAGATATTGAAAGTTTCAATACACATTGGCCCTGACAGCTTTTTTTCTTTCCTACATTCTGTCTTGTTAGCAGGTAATTGCTGCCATGGAAACACAGCTGTCCAATGGTCCCACTTGCAATAACACAGGCAACTGTCAAAACTCCATAAACAACTGCACATCTCCAGTGGACTCCAACAATACCGAGGATAGTAAGACCAACTTAATAGTGAACTACCTGCCTCAGAACATGACACAGGAGGAATTGAAAAGCTTGTTTGGGAGCATTGGAGAAATAGAATCCTGTAAACTAGTCAGAGACAAGATAACAGGTATGCATTGTTAAATCACAAGCATTTCTGCAAATTTAGCTTTTTTTTTTCCCTTTTATTCAACATACAGTAGTTGCATGAGACCTTTAATTAGAGGACAAAGAATAAAGCCCTCTTACCAGTTTTTATCCTCTTAATATATTGCAGTCATCATACTATATAGCACTCTGTGCTTACAATTGCTCATTTTGCCCTTCTAATATTCTATATATTTTTTCCCTTTTCCATCAGTAAGGCTATGTGCCCACGATCAGGAATAGCAGCGTTTTGGACACAGCGTATTTTCTCTGCCTCCAAAGTGCTGTGTTGTAATTGCACAGTTAAATCCGCATGTTCTTAGTGAACTTTGCGGATTAACGCATCTAAAAAATGGCTATGGGGGAAACTACGAAGTGGAGGCTAGTGTCTCCACTGCAGAAATTGACATGCTGCGGCTAGTAAACCCGCTCTGCGAGCTAGTATATGCAACGGTAAATTAAAGCTGTGGGAATGGGATTTCTATAGATGCCATCCATTATGCTTCTAATGTAGAACACAGTGTAAATGTGCTGCATCCAAAACTCTGCTATTGTCGATCATGGGCATACAGCCTTAAAGGGAAGAGTGGTATTGCCTTTTGAGACTTTGGCACACTGAAAATATGTCTTAAATGTTGATCAGTGGGTGTTCCACTTCCAGGACACTCCCTTTTCAAGAAAATAAAGATCTTTGTCCCCCCCTGCCAGCATTCTATAGAGGATGAGGCCATGCATTAACAGTCTCATCAAAGAATGTCTGTTTTTGCTGACAGTCTAGCATTTCACAACTCCCATAACCTAATGTGAAAGCTACATGCATGTCATTTCAACAAACTTGGCATAAATCCGTAGTACAAACAATATGAAACTTTGCAATAGATCTTTTCAGAGAAATTTGCTTCTTTCCCCACTTATGAGCCTGTACATCCCACTATCCCCTGCCCCTTGAACTTGTTGTCCTCTGAAAAATGACTCAAATCCATCTTGGTTAGTGTTGAGCGATACCGTCCGATACTTGAAAGTATCGGTATCGGAAAGTATCGGCCGATACCGGCAAAGTATCGGATCCAATCCGATACCGATACCCGATACCAATACAAGTCAATGGGACTCAAGTATCGGACGGTATTCCTGATGGTTCCCAGGGTCTGAAGGAGAGGAAACTCTCCTTCAGGCCCTGGGATCCATATAAATGTGTAAAAGAAAGAATTAAAATAAAAAATATCGCTATACTCACCTCTCCGACGCAGCCTGGACCTCAGCGAGGGAACCGGCAGCGTTGTTTGTTTAAAATTCGCGCTTTTACTTGGTTACGTGAAGTCCCGGCTTGTGATTGGTCAGGGCGGCCATGTTGCCGGGACGCGGACCAATCACAGCAAGCCGTGACGAAATTACGTCACGGCTTGCTGTGATTGGTCCGCGTCCCGGCAACATGGCCGCCATTAACCAATCACAAGCCGTGACGTCACGGGAGGCTGGACACACGCGCTTTTTAAAATGGGCGCGTGTCCAGCCTCCCGTGACGTCCCGGCTTGTGATTGGTTGCGCCGCGGTCAACCAATCACAAGCCGGGAGGCTGGACACGCGCCCATTTTAAAATTTTAAAATGGGCGCGTGTCCAGCCTCCCGTGACGTCCCGGCTTGTGATTGGTTGACCGCGGCGCAACCAATCACAAGCCGGGACGTCACGGGAGGCTGGACACGCGCCCATTTTAAAAAGCGCGCGTGTCCAGCCTCCCGTGACGTCACGGCTTGTGATTGGTTAATGGCGACCATGTTGCCGGGACGCGGACCAATCACAAAGCCGGGACGTAATTTTAAAATCCTTAAGGACCTGAAATTACGTCACGGCTTGCTGTGATTGGTTGCGTCTCCCATGTGACTGCGACGCAACCAATCACAACGCCGGAACGTAATTTTAAAATCCTGAAGGACCTGAAATTACGTCACGGCTTGCTGTGATTGGTTGCGTCCCGGTCACATGGGCGGCACGCAACCAATCACAAGCCGGGACTCACGTAAAGGAAAGAAAAGCGCGAATTTTAAACAAAGAACGCTGCCGCTTCCCTCGGTAAGGTGCAGGCTGCGTCGGAGAGGTGAGTATAGCAATATTTTTTATTTTAATTCTCTCTTTTACACATTTTTACATTAATGTTGTTTCGATACCGATACCCGATACCACAAAAGTATCGGATCTCGGTATCGGAATTCCGATACCCGCAAGTATCGGCCGATACCCGATACTTGCAGTATCGGAATGCTCAACACTAATCTTGGTCAAAGCAAGATTAACTGCCACCTCACTGAAATAGTTGAGTAACGAAAACACAGACCAGGCAGACACGGGCAGATCGAACTGTGGCATTGATTTCACCTGTGTTGGATTCACATCCACACAGCAAAGTACTGCGGTTAAATGCCGCTGTCTGCGTTTGACAGCGGCATTTAACTAGTTAATAGTGGTGGGTGAATCGCGATTTCACCCGCCGCTATTGCGGGCACATGTCAGCTGTTCTAAACAGCTGACATGCCCCGGCTTTGATGTGGGCTCACCGCGGAGCCCTGCATCAAAGCAGGGGATCTGACCTCGGACGTACTATCCCGTCTGAGGTCAGAAAGGGGTTAAATCACAGAGATATGTTACACAAAACACTTAATAAGTAATATTTCCCACATGTCTACTTTACATCAGCACAATTTTTGAACCAACATTTTTTTCTGTTAGGGAGTTATAAGGGTTAAAAGTTGACCAGCAATTTCTCATTTTTACAATTGGACCCCAAAATGTGTTGTAAAATTTGTCCTGAGTACGCTGATACCCCATATGTGGGGGTAAACCACTGTTTGGGAACATGGCAGAACTCGGAAGGGAAGGAGCGCCGTTTGACTTTTCGGTGCAAAATTGACTGGAATTGAGATGGGATGCCATGTTGCGTTTAAAGAGCCCCTGATGTGCCTAAACATTGAAAGCCCCCACAAGTGACACCATATTGGAAAGTAGACCCCATAAGGAATTTATCTAGATGTGTGGTGAGCACTTTGACCCACCAAGTGCTTCACAGAAGTTTATAACGTAGAGCCGTAAAAATAAAAAAATATTTTTTCACAAAAATGATCTTTTCGCCCCCAGTTTTGTATTATCCCAAGGGTAACAGGAGAAAATGGACCCCAAAAGTCGTTGTCCAATTTGACCTGAGTACCCTGATGCCCCATATGTGGGGGGGAACCACCGTTTGGGCGCATGGCAGAGCTCGGAAGGGAAGGAGTGCCATTTGGAATGCAAATGGATGGATTGGTCTGCAGGCATCACGTTGCATTTGCGGAGCCCCTGATGTACCTAAACAGTATTAACCCCCCACAAGTGACCCCATATTGGAAACTAGACCCCCCAAGGAACTTATGTAGATGTGTTGAGAAGTTAGCACCCCCAAATGTTTCACTAGTTTATAACGCAGCGCCGTGAAAATTAAAAAATATTTTTTTTTCCACAAAAAATATTTTTTAGCCCCCAGTTTTGTATTTTCCCATGGGCAACAGGAGAAATTAGACTACAAAAGTTGTCACGTTTGTCCCGAGTACGCTGATACCCCATATGTTTGGGTAAAACCCCTGTTTGGGCGCACGGGAGAGCTTGGAAGGGAAGGAGCACTGTTTTAGTTTTTCAACGCAGAATTGGCTGGAATGGAGATCGGACGCCATGTCGTGTTTGGAGAGCCCCTGATGTGCCTAAACAGTGGAAACCCCTGAATTCTGACTGAAACCCTAATCTAAACACACCCCTAATCCCAACCGTAAATGTAATCCCGGCCCTGGCTCTAGGCTCGGCCCTGGCTCTAGGCTCGGCCCTGGCTCTAGGCTCGGCCCTGGCTCTAGGCTCGGCCCTGGCTCTAGGCACGGCCCTGGCTCATGCGCCCACCATTTTCTTCCCGGAAGAAGATGCCGACAGCCGGGGGGCAGGACTGGGGGATGTAGGGAGGATCCAGGTACACCGTAGAGCAGAGGTGTCAAACTGCATTCCTCGAGGGCCGCCAACAGGTCATGTTTTCAGGATTTCCTTGTATTGCACAAGTGATAATTTACTCACCTGCACAGAATGATTCCAGCACCTTGTGGAATGCTAAGGAAATCCTGAAAACATGACCTGTTGGCGGCCCTCGAGGAATGCAGTTTGACACCTCTGACGTAGAGGGCTCCGGGGACCCAATTTCTTTCTCTCCTCTGATGTGCTAGATCATATCAGAGGAGAGAGAAATGAAATGTGAGATCAGACTTTTTTGTGGTCGCCGTTATTCAGTAAAATCTGACCCTTATGCTGTTCTTTGGTGTCTTCTACCCCTGGTGGGGTACCCCTGGTAGCTGAGACCCCTGAGAATTTCCGACGCTGTATAACCTTATTTCTCAGTGCCATTAAAAAGCATTGTTTTGCGTGCCAAGCTGACCTTTTTATTGATACCATTTTGGGGTAGATACGATCTTTTAATCACTTGTTATTGCAATGTTGCAATGACCCAAAAAAAAACCCCACGTAATTCTGGTATTTTTAATTTTGCTCTCGTTATGCCGTTTAATGATCTGATTAATTATTTTCATATTTTGATAGATCGGGCGTTTCTGAATGCAGCTACAGTACAGACCAAAAGTTTGGACACACCTTCTCATTTAAAGATTTTTCTGTATTTTCATGACTATGAAAATTGTACATTCACACTGAAGGCATCAAAACTATGAATTATCACATGTGGAATTATATACTTAACAAAAAAGTGTGAAACTCAAATTATGTCTTATATTGTAGGTTCTTCAAAGTAGCCACCTTTTGCTTTGATGACTGCTTTGCACACTCTTGGCATTCTCTTGATGAGCTTCAAGAGGTAGTCACCGGGAATGGTCTTCCAACAATCTTGAAGGAGTTCCCAGAGATGCTTAGCACTTGTTGGCCCTTTTGCCTTCACTCTGCGGTCCAACTCGCCCCAAACCATCTCCATTGGGTTCAGGTCCGGTGACTGGAGGCCAGGTCATCTGGCGTAGCATCCCATCACTCTTCTTCTTGGTCAAATAGCCCTTACACAGCCTGGAGGTGTTTAGTGTCATTGTCCTGTTGAAAAATAAATGGTCCAACTAAGCATAAAATGGATGGAATAGCATGCCGCTGCAAGATGCTGTGGTAGCCATGCTGGTTCAGTATGCCTTCAATTTTGAATAAATCCCCAACAGTGTCACCAGCAAAGCACCCCCACACATCACACCACCTCCTTTTTGTTTCACGGTGGGAACCAGGCACGTAGAGTCCATCCGTTCACCTTTTCTGCGTCGCACAAAGACACGGTGGTTGGAACCAAAGATCTCAAATTTGGACTCATCAGACCAAAGCCCAGATTTCCACTGGTCTAATGTCCATTCCTTGTGTTCTTTAGCCCAAACAAGTCTCTTCTGCTTGTTGCCTGTCCTTAGCAGTGGTTTCCTAGCAGCTTTTACCATGAAGGCCTGCTGCACAAAGTCTCCTCTTAACAGTTGTTGTAGAGATGTCTGCTGCTAGAACTCGGTGTCCTTTTCAGAAGTGCACAAAACTGTGGTCCGCACCGCTTTTATGCTCGCCTAAGAAGACGGAGACCGCTGGATCACAGGTTCTATGGTTTCCTGAGTGCCTCCATCGGTTTCATTATAGAGAATCTTCCGCTGGGGGTTCTGTCTGCATCACATATTTCAGATATTTACATGGCAACCCTGATGTAAGCGCTCAATGTAGAGTGCAGGATAAATGTGAGCAGAGACTTAGGCTACTTTCACACTTGCGTTTTTTGCAGTCCGTCATTTGGGGAAAAAACGGATCCTGCAAATGTGCCCGCAGGATGCGTATTTTTCCCATAGACTTGTATTAGCGACAGATGGCCACACGTCGCGTCCGTCGTGTTTTGGCGGACCGTCGGCGCGAAAAAACTTTCAAGTGAAGGTTTTTTTTGTCCGTCGCATCTGCCATTTTCTACCGTGCATGCGCGGCCGAAACTCCGCCCCCTCATCCCCGGACTTTAGACTGGGCAGCGGATGCGTTGAAAAACTGCATCCGCTGCCCACGTCATGCATAGATTTCACAACGTGCGTTGGTACGTCTGCCCGACGCATAGCGACGGACCCGTACCGACACTAGTGTGAAAGTAGCCTTAGGCTACTTTCACACACAGCATATTTGCTGCGTATTTTTACGCGCGCGTATTTTGCTGCTGCTTTACCTGCGTTTTTTTACGCAGGCAAAAAACGCAGCTGCTTTCACACACAGCGTTTTTTGCTGCGTTTTTTGCAGCTGCGTTTTTTTCAGCATTGTGTACTGAAAATAAAGTTTGTTTGAAAAAAAAAAAAAGGGGAAAAAAAAAGTCATTGAGGTCATTTCCTGTCTTTATGACTCAGAATACAATACACACTGGAGTTAACATCATGTCGATTCTGCCAGCTGCAATGGCCTTGAGCCAAAGACGCCTCAGCAAGCGGAACAGACATCAGCTGGGGTTTACTAACCCCACTGTCACTAACCCCAGGTTACTAGGGCAGGCGTCAGTCAGACGCCCCCCCTCGTAACCCTGTACGGTAAGGGTATGTTCACACGATCCTGATTTCAATCCTTTTTTTTCAGGACAAAAACCGCAGCTCTTGGCAGAAAACGCAGGTGCGTTTTTGGTGCGTTTTTGATGCGGTTTTTGATGCGGTTTTTAGTGCGGTTTTTTATGCAGTTTTCTCTGCAGATTGTCTGTGTTTGACACAAATAAAGCTTTAACTGCAGTGGGGGAAAAAAAAAAGAAATGATGTCATTTCCTTGTCCAACCCTTTTCTTCTTCCATCCTCCATTTTGGGACTAAACACCAAAATGAGTGGACGTGTTTTGAATGACAGCGCTCCGCAGAGTGCTGAGCGTAGGCCAGATCACAGCCTGCGGATCCAGCTCTATCTAGCTATTTAAGTCTACGTTCACATTTGCGGTCTGCGCCGCAGCGTCGGGCGCCGCATGCGTCATGCGCCCCTATATTTAACATGGGGGCGCATGGACATGCGTCGCACTTGCGTTTTGCGCCGGCCGCATGCGTCACTGCAGCGCACGCATCCGGCCGCAGAGGACGCAGCAAGTTGCATTTTTGCTGCGTCCAAAATCAATCAAAAAAAGGACGCATGTGGCGCACAACGCAAATGTGAACATAGCCTAAGTGCCACGTATTTAAGTGCCACGTATTTCAGTGCCACGTGCCACGTATTTCAGTGCCACGTGCCACGTATTTCAGTGCCACGTATTTCAGTGCCACGTGCCACGTATTTCAGTGCCACGTGCCACGTATTTCAGTGCCACGTATTTCAGTGCCACGTGCCACGTATTTAAGTGCCACGTGCCACGTATTTAAGTGCCACATATCACGTATTTCAGTGCCACGTATTTCAGTGCCACGTATCAAAGTGCCACGTATCAAAGTGCCACGTGCCACATATTTCAGTGCCACGTATCAAAGTGCCACGTGCCACGTATTTAAGTGACACGTGCCACGTATCAAAGTGCCACGTGCCACATATTTCAGTGCCACATATTTCAGTGCCACGTATCAAAGTGCCACGTATCAAAGTGACTGAGCGCCGGCCCTAAAGTGAAAGTGAAAGCAGAGCGGTGACGTCACCGCTGTGCTGTTAAGGCCGGAGCTCAGTCAGTGTCAGGAAGCAGAGGCTGGGGGACGCGCAGGTGAGCATGTACTGTTTGTTTTTTTTACTTTTACGCTGGTAACCAGGGTAAACATCGGGTTACTAAGCGCGGCCCTGCGCTTAGTAACCCGATGTTTACTCTGGTTACCCGGGGGCCTCGGCATCCTTGGTCGCTGGAGAGCGGTCTGTGTGACAGCTCTCCAGCGATCAAACAGCGACGCTGCAGCGATCGGCATCGTTGTCGCTATCGCTGCAGGGTCGCTACACACACACACACACACACACACACACACACACACACCTTCACTGGGGGGCGGGGGCTTCCCTCTTCCTGTCCGACGTCACGTCCGGTCCTGGGTGTCAACCCCTCCGTACAAAGACGCCGACACCCAGGACAAAGGCGCTGTGTGTGCACGTTAATATGGGGCCCTAGGGGGATACGCAGACACGCCGCTGCGTAAAGAATTGACATGTCAATTCTTTTTACGCCGGCGTGTTTGCAGACAAAAGCGCCGCGTTTTTTTGCGGTGTGTCTGAACGGCAAAGTGAATTTCTCATTCACTTTGCCGGCAGACGAAAATGACATTGCGCATTTTTGAAAAGCGCCCGCAAAATAGCGCTCAAAAATGCGCTATGTCTGAAAGTAGCCTTACTGCGATCTTTGAGGCGGATTGAATAAATCAACAGCAGGTGAAGAATCGGTTTTGTTTATTTGTTTACTCAACTCCTCTTACGGTATAAGTGGTTAGATGACTTTGTTCTTCTGGTCGGTGCGATTACAGCGATACTAGATTTCCAGCTGTTTTTTTTTATGTTTGGCTGCTGTCACACACTAAGATGCTTTTTATTGCTATAACTAGTTTTTTTATCGCATTTTATTGCACTTTTTGTTCTGAGGTATGTTTTTTTTTTTTTTTACGATGTTCACTGAAGGGGTTAACTAGTGAAACGGTTTTATTGGTCAAGTCATTCCAGACGTGGCGATACCAAGTATGTACTTTTTTTTTTGCCATAAATATATTTATTGGATTAATATTTTTTCACTTTGTTTATTTGGGGATTTTTTAAATATATTTTTCCACCTTTTTAATTTTTAGCTTTTTTACATTCCATACTACTATCTCTTGAAGCTCATCAAGAGAATGCCAAGAGTGTGCAAAGCAGTCGTCAAAGCAAAAAGTGGCTACTTTGAAGAACCTAGAATATAAGACATATTTTCAGTTTTTTCACACTTTAAGTATATAATTCCACATGTGTTAATTCAGTTTTGATGCCTTCAGTGTGAATATACAATTTTCATAATCATGAAAATACAGAAAAATCTTGAAATGAGGTGTCCAAACTTTTGGTCAGTACTGTACAACATATGACATACAACAGTACATACAACTTATGACATACAACAGTACATATGACATACAGTACATACTCACCATCACCTAGATCCCCGATGCAATAGCTCACCTGTAAAAAAAAAAATATATATATTAAAATTAAACAATATACTCCCTGTGTCCGCAGATATCCAATTAAAACAAGTATCATACGCTGATCTCCCGTGGAGAGCAGCCACATCAGCTGATGTGACCGCTCACCAGGGGCCCCGGGACACAGTGACTGAAGGTATCCTTCCGCTTTATATCCCTCCGCCGCTGTGAGAAATAGTTCCTACTCTCACTTGTGGCACTGCTGTGTGGGAAAATTCCCACGCAGCTTTGCCATAAAGTGAGACCAATGAACTCGGGTAACCTCTTAAGTGAATCACTGCAGGAGCCATTGTCTCCTGTCAGTGTGTCACTGGAGGCCCTACAGAGCAGCGTCATCACCCGATGTCACTGTTCTATAGGGGAGATCGTCGTGGGACACTTGTTATTAATTGGACTACGACGAAAAGTGAGTAATACGGTTGGTTTATTATTTTTAGTTTTTTTTGCAGGCGATTGAGTATGGTAACTATGGTGAAATTAAAAAGAATCTCACCACAAAAATCGTATATGAGATAAGGCCATCGGCATCAGGGGCTTATCTACAGCATTCTGTAATGCTGTAGATAAGCCCCCTATGTAACTTGAAAGGTTAAATAAAGCAGGTTATATTATACTCACCCAGGGGCGATCCCTTTGCTGTCCGGGTCCGATGGGCATCGCGGTCTGTGTCCGGTGCCTCCTAGCTTCATACGATGACGTCCTCTTCTTGTCTTCCTGCTGCAGCTCTGGCACAGGCGTACTTTGCCCTTTTGAGGGCAGAGCAAAGTACTGCAGTGCGCAGGCGCTGGGCCTCTCTGACCTTTCCCAGCACCAGAACACTGCAGTACTTTGCTGTGCCGCGGAAGGAAGACAAGAGGATGTCATCGTATGAAGATAGGAGGCGCCGGGCCCGGACCGCGACGCCCATCTTACCGGACCGCAGCTGGACTGCCCCTGGGTGAGTATAATATTACCTGTTTTTCTTACCTTTCAGGTTACATCGGGGGCTTATCTACAGCATTACAGAATGATGTAGATAAGCCCCTGATGCCGGTGGCCTTATCTCATATACGATTTTTGGGGTGACAGATTCCCTTATTACACCATATCCCACTGCTACAGGGGAGTGGGAAGAGAGGGGCTAAGTGCCGGAATTGGCACATCTTACAGATGTGCCATTTCTGGGGTGGCTGTGGGCTGGTATTTGTAGCCGGGAAGGAGGGACAAATATCCATGGCCCCTCTCTAGGCTATGAATATCAGCCCGCAGCTGTCTGCTTAGCCTTTCTGGCTATAAAATATCACTCAGGGCCTCCTGGCGCCGCCTCCAGTTCCTTCATTAAAGGGAACCTGTCACCCTTTTTTTTCAGTATGAGATAAAAATACCGTTAAATAGGGCCTGAGCTGTGCTTTACAATAGTGTATTTTTTGTCCCCTGATTCCCCACCTGTGCTGCCGAAATACCTTACAAAAGTCGCCGTTTTCACCTGTCAATCACGCTGGTCTGGTCAAAAGGGCGTGGTGAAATGGCTGTTTCTCCCCCACCTCTTGCTTATCTTCCCGGCGTTGGCGTAGTGGTTCTCGCATACGCAACAGCCGAAAAAGAGCGCGATCTGTGCTATTCCCCTGGTTATTGGTGGTGGCGGCGGCCATCTCCCTGAGGCCGCGTGTGCGCAGATGGAGTGCTCTGCTTCCCGGGGCTTCAGGAAAATGGCCGCGGGATGCCGCGCGTGCGCAGATGGAGATTGCGGCGGCCATTTTCCTGAAGCCGAGATGCGAACTCTTGACATGCAGCAGATTTATTTTCTTGCAGATAAACACTTTACAAGCAGCTATGACCTCCTCTTGCAGATAAACTCTTTGAAGCAACTGTCTTCCTCCTTTATCTACATTACTTTATACACAGGGACATCTTATTACATAGCTAAAACATATTGTTCCGTTTGAGGCAAAGTTTAGGCTTTTGAGGTAATGTTGTGCCTTTTTTTGCATTTAGCTGATTTACTTTTGGGAAATTTGAGAGTTTCTCGAGTTGTATTCTTTTACAGCATAATGAAACTGGCCATATCCTACTACTTTACTATGCTTTTAAAGCCACTTTCCCTGTCACAATTGGTACCTCCCTAAGAAAAGAATCTTGCCAGATTTTGTGCTCACTCTGGTATAGAAAATTGTGCATCTATGTAACTAAGGGAAATCATTTGGCTAATGAATAGATTTAAAAAGAAATCTTACTTCATCAACTTTAACTTTGCTTTTTTCAACTGATAACAAAAATTGAAAGAGGATCTTTCACCAATTTGACCATGTTAGACTAGTCACATCTTGGAATGGAGGCTACAGAGATGAGTAATACGTAGTTTTATTTCTTCTCCATTGCGGAGATATTGGTTTGTAAAGTTTAGTTTATAGTTTGTTAAAGCGTTCTCCAAAAATGTGATAAAATGGCAGTCCTCGTGTAATTCAAATTGAATCCTGTTCTAGTTACATGTTAAAGCAGGTTGCAGTCTTAAACACTGTTCCCAAGACCTGCATCTCAAATGACAGGAGCTGTATCAGAAGCACACATCGGAGCTGTTGGAGAGATTTGTGTTCATCTCCAGCCTGTCATCTGTGCTTGCAGCCAAAGAGAAGATGTATATATTTTTCTGTCAAAATCTTCTCCAGCATCGCCAGTATGTTCACTTTACAATACAGCTTCTGTCCATTGAGATACAGGTTTTGGGAGCAGTTTCTTCAGACTGCAGCCCATCCTGACACATGAGTAGGAAGGTCTAACATTTGAATTATGTGACGGAGACCATTTTGTTATGTTTCTGTTGACCCCTTTTAAAGGGAATCTGTCGGTAGGATTAACCTCCTCTAAGTTTTCTATAAGGGCTTGTTTATTAGCCCTTCAGGTGCTTCACAGGAATTTAATGAACATTTAACTTATTCACAAATTTCAGAACAGATATTTTTTTTTAATTTACCAAAGGTAACAGGAGAAATTGGACCCCAAAAGTTATTGTGCAATTTGTCCTGAGCGCACGGATAGCCCATATGTGGGGGTAAACCACTGTTTAGGCTCATGGCAGAGCTGGGAAAGGATGAAGTGCAGTTTGACTCTTCAATGCAAAATTGCCTGGAATTGAGATCGGACGCCATGTCCTGTTTTTAGAGCCCCTGATGTGCCTAAACAGTGGAACCCCCCCACAAGTAACACCATTTTGTAAACTAGACCCCATTTGGAACTTATCTAGACGTGTGGTGAGCACTTTGAACCCACAAGTGCTTCACAGACGTTTATAATATAGAGCCGTAAAAATAAAAAATCATATTTTTTTCCCACAAAAAACGATCTTTCCGCCCTCAATTTATTTTCCCAAGGGTAACAGGAGAAATTGGACCCAAAAAGTTGTTGTGCAGTTTGTCCTGAGTATGCGGATACCCCATATGTGGGGGTAAACGACTGTTTAAGCGCATGGCAGAGCTCAGAAGGAAAGGAGTACCAGATTTTACGTTATGGTTTGCAGGTGCCATGACCCACTGGGAGAGCCCATGAGCAGAACCCCCCCATAAGTGACCCCATTTTACGAACTACCCCTCACAATAAATTCTTCTAGGGGTGCAGTGATCATATTAACACCATGGGCATGTCACAGAATTTTCTACCATTGGGCAGTGAGGACAAAATAAATTCAATTTTTACCATAAAAATTTGGTTTTAACCCTGGATTTTACATTTTCACTGGGGGAAATGGGTAAAAATAGCACCAACATTTCACACAATTTCTGCTGTTTTACCACCAAAATTTTGTTCTAGCCAAAGATTTTACATTTTCACACAAGTATGTAAAAATGGCAACAAAATGTGTTCCACAATTTCTACTGAACGTAGCAATACCCCATGTGTGGCTGTACAGTGCTACTTAGCCATACGGAGAGACTCGGGATTAACGGAGCGCTATTTGCCTATTCAAGTGAATGGGGTCTGTGCACATGTCAGTGTTTCCACTGACCGTGTCCATGGGCAAAACACGCTGACATGTCCAATTTTTTTTTTTATGTCAGCACAGGCCATAAAACATCCCGCACACGTGCATACACATAACACACATATATGTGACTCTGGCGCTTTGCCCGCTCTTCCCACTTGCACTGTAGTGTTGGCAAGTGGGGTAATGGTTGTGGGGTTGATGTCACCAGTGACATCAAGCCCACTGCTTCGTAATGGAGAAGCATCTATAAGACATCTGTACATTACTAATCCTATAGTTGTAATTTTAAATGCACAGCCAGAATAAGTCTTTTATTTGAAAAAATGACTCCTTTTATTTTTCTTAATTAAACCATACTTACTGCAACGCCTAATCCAAGTGAAGCCCTCGATCTCATGTAATAAAAGTAAAATAAAAGACCCTTTTTTAATAACCGTATTTATGTACAGCGAAGGATCGGCAGATGAATACTCCTATCTGCTTCTCCTTCTGTCACTGTTATTAGCAGCAGCAGGGGTAGGCTGATGGGAGTAAAAGTCCCATCAGTTGCCGCGTGCTGTCTCTTTTATTACTTAAATGTAACTCATCATTCTACCCTGCTTGCGCCGATCTCCGGCAGAGCAGGAGAGAATGATGAGAGCCGTGTTCAGCACCCGGCGCCGGGGAACAGCGCTTACTGTAATGCTTCTTCCCTGGCGCCTGTCCGTGTGGTACTGATGCGGCACATGCATGCCATACGTGTGCCGCAAGTATTACATACACGGACACTGGCCTCTCCGGTACCGGAAATATTAGGATGTGTGAAAGAGACTTATATCGGGTTTTTATGTTTGGCTGCTATCACATACTAAAAGACTTCTTTTATTGCAAAAAAGTTTTTGAATCGCCATATTTTGAGCTATAATTTTCATATTTCATCCGACAGTCATATGAGATCTGTACTTTTTGCGGCAAGAGTTTACTTTTTTATTGGTATCATTTTTGGGCACATGACATTCTTTGATCGCTCTCTATTCCGATTTTTGGGAGGCAGAATTAACAAAAACCAGCAATTTCTTTTTTTTGGGGGGGGTGTCTATACCATTCCATGTGTGGTAAAATTGATAAGGCAGTTTTATTCTTCGGGTTAGTATGATTACGGCAATACCTCATTTATATATTTTTTTTGTATTTTGGCGCTTTTATACAATAAAATCTATTTTATATGAAAAATAATTATTTTTGCATTCCTTTATTCTAAGAGCTATAACTTTTTTATTTTTCCGTTGATGGAGCTGTATGGGGTCTTGTTTGCGAGACAAGATGAGGTTTTCAGCGGTACCATGATTATTTATATTCATCTTTTTGGTCGCGTATTACTCTTTTTGTTCAGTAGTATGATGATAAAGCATTGTTTTTTGCCTTTTTTTTATGGTGTTCACTAAAGGGGTTAACTAGTGGGACAGTTGTATAGGTTGAGTCATTACGATGCGGCATACCAAATGTGTACTTTTATTGTTTAGTTTTTTTTTCTTTCAAATATTTAGTGATACAATAAATATTGATTTTATTTTTTAAAATATTTTTGCAATTATTTAAAACATTTTTTAAAGCTGTCAGCGCTGCACTCAGTGCACTGACACTGAGAGACTTCCTGATCATGCACTGCGCATGACCAGGAAGTTTCTAAGGCTTCACAAAGGCGTCACAAAGCGTCCTCGCGACGTACCGACGGAAGTTTGTCCTTTCACATTTCTGTCTGTAGTCCCGGGGAGGAAAGAGAGTGCAAGATTTCCTGCTGGGCATGCGCAGTCGGAAACACTGGATACAATGTACAGCAAAACGTTCCCTTGAACGTTTTTTTTTTAAAAGACTGGCCGTCACATTCCACAGGATCCAGTGCACGACGGACGAAATGTGTGTCCATCCGTCGCGAATACAAGTCTATGGGAAATTTTTTTTGCATTATCCTGCATTTTCAAAAATCGACGTATTGAGACAGCAGAGGAAAGACGCAAGTGTGAAAGTAGCCTTAGCTCTGGTAACTCGGATGTTGTCATGAGGCAGTGCTACACTTTCTGGACATGCTTAGTAGTGAGGCAGTGCTGCAGTTTCGGGTCACGCTCAGTATTTAGGCAGTGCTGCGTTTTGTGGGCAGTCTCAGTATTTAGGCAGTGCTGCACTTACTGTAGACGCTCAGTAGTGAGGCAGGCTGCACTTTGTGGACAGTCTCAATATTGAGGCAGTGCTGCACTTTGTGGACAGGCTTATTATTGAGGCAGTGCTGCACTTTGTGGACAGGCTCAGTAGTGAGGCAGTGCTGCACTTTGTGGACAGGCTCAGTATTGAGGCAGTGCTGCACTTTGTGGACAGGCTCAGTAATGAGGCAGTGCTGCACTTTCTGTGCATGCTCAGTAGTGAGGCAGTGCTGCACCTTCTGTACATGCTCAGTAGTGAGGCGGCGCTGCACTTTCTGTACATGCTCAGTAGTGAGGCAGTGCTGCACTTTCTGTACATGCTAAGTAGTGAGGCGACAGTGCTGCACTTAGTGGACATGCTCAGTAGTGAAGCAGCGCTGCACGTTCTGTACATGCTCAGTAGTGATACAGCACTGCACTTTCTGTACATGCTCAGTAGTGAGGCGGCGCTGCACTTTCTGTACATGCTCAGTAGTGAAGCGGTGCTGCACTTTCTGTACATGCTCAGTAGTGAGGCAGCGCTGCACTTTACATGCTCAGTAGTGATACACTTTACATGCTCAGTAGTGATACAGCACTGCACTTTCTGTACATGCTCAGTAGTGAGGAGGCGCTGCACTTTCTGTACATGCTCAGTAGTGAAGCGGTGCTGCACTTTCTGTACATGCTCAGTAGTGAGGCGGCGCTGCACGTTCTGTACATGCTCAGTAGTGAGGCAGCACTGCACTTTCTGTACATGCTCAGTAGTGAGGCGGCGCTGCACTTTCTGTACATGCTCAGTAGTGAGGCAGCGCTGCACTTTCTGTACATGCTCAGTAGTGAGGCAGCGCTGCACTTTCTGTACATGCTCAGTAGTGAGGCGGCGCTGCACTTTCTGTACATGCTCAGTAGTGAGGCGGCGCTGCACTTTCTGTACATGCTCAGTAGTGAGGCAGCGCTGCACCTTCTGTACTTGCTCAGTAGTGCGGCAGTGCTGCACTTTCTGTACATGCTCAGTAGTGAGGTGACAGCGCTGCACATTGTGGTACTGGCTCAACTGTAAGGCAGTTCTGTGCAGTCGGCGTTGGGGACATTGGGGAGTCACAGCTTAAAGACTCCAGTCCTATTACAATTGCTTTTGAAGCCTATATAAACTTCACACCAGAGGTCCCCAACCTGTAGCTTGATAGCCACATGTGGCTCGCAGGCCCGTGATGTGGCTCACATCTGCCTGCCAGCTTGTTGCATTAGCACAAGGTGTAGCAAATGACTATTGAAAGTGCATCGTTAGATGGTGATCTGATGGTGATCTGAATGTGGCTAAGGCTGCTTTCACACTAGCGTCGTACGACGCACGTTGCAATGCGTCGTTTTGGAGAAAAAAATGCATCCTGCAAAATTGCCTGCAGGATGTGTTTTTTCTCCATAGACTTGCATTAGCGACGCATTGCGACGGATTGCCACACGTTGCATCCGTCGTGCAACGGATGCGTCGTGTTGCGTCGGACCGTCGGCACAAAAAAAAGTTACATGTAACGTTTTTTTGTGCGTCGTGTCCACCATTTCCTACCGCGCATGCGCGGCTAGAACTCCGCCCCCTCCTCACCGGACATCAGAATGGGGCAGCGGATGCGTTGTAAAACTGCGTCCGCTGCCCCCGTTGTGTTTTTCTTTCACAGTTTGCGTCGAACCGTCGCCACGTCGCATTGCGACGTGCGTCGTATGACGCTAGTGTGAAAGTAGCCTTAGGTGGGAAACCCTGGAGCTTGGCATACTGCCTTGATGTGATTTCAGTGGAAAAGCTTTGGCTGTCATTATACCGGTAATTAATGTTAACTAATTTGGTGTACTAGATTCATCTACCTGAGAGCTTCATGACGTTTGATTTGCTAGCACACTCTTTACCACTTATTGCATTGTATTTTGAGTAGCATTTTAAAGTGGATCTGTCAACAGGATTTCAGCCACCTCAAACTGTGCGCATTTACTGCTTTACATGGCCTGTCTGTTCCTCTTGTTACTAAGAAATCAGCATTTGAATATGCAAATGGATTTGGTAGATCTGAAGAGCTGTCATTCCAGCTTTATTCCCCACTCTATGCCTTCACCTTGTGTGGCTGATAACTCCTTTGCTAAAGTCACACAGCATAGAGGCTACTAGTCATGCAAGAGCAGGTGGCGCTGGGTGGGGAATAGAGCTGGAGTGGCAGAGTCTACAGATCTACCATAGTCCTTTTCATATCAGCTCAACACATGAAATCCACATGGAAAAAGCGCTCCCAAAAAAAGCAGGAAAAATGCATCAAATTTCCTCGTTTTATATCCATTTTTTTTCCTGCTAAGAAGGATAATAATAAATAATAATAATAATAATTTTATTTATATAGCGCCAACATATTCCGCAGCGCTTTACAACTTATAGAGGGGACTTATACAGACAACAGACATTACAGCATAACAGAAATCACAGTTCAAAACAGATACCAGGAGGAATGAGGGCCCTGCTGCTCGCAAGCTTACAATCTATGAGGAAAAGGGGAGACACAAGAGGTGGATGGTAACAATTGCTTTAGTTATTTGGACCAGCCATAGTGTAAGGCTCGGGTGTTCATGTAAAGCTGCATGAACCAGTTAACTGCCTAAGTATGTAGCAGTACAGACACAGAGGCTATTAACTGCATAAAGTGTATGAGAACATGATGGAGGAACGTGATTATGTTGTTGTTTTTTATTAATAGGCCACACAGGGATAATTAGGTTAATGCGTTGAGGCGGTAGGCCAATCTGAACAAATGAGTTTTTAGTGCACGCTTAAAACTGTGGGGATTGGGGATTAATTGTATTAACCTAGGTAGTGCATTCCAAAGAATCGGCGCCACACGTGTAAAGTCTTGGAGACGGGAGTGGGAGGTTCTGATTATTGAGGATGCTAACCTGAGGTCATTAGCAGAGCGGAGGGCACGGGTAGGTTGGTAGACTGAGACCAGAGAGGAGATGTAGGGTGGTGCTGAGCCATGGAGTACTTTGTGGATGAGGGTAGTAGTTTTGTACTGGATTCTGGATTGGATGGGTAGCCAGTGTAATGACTGGCACAAGGTAGAGGCATCGGTGTAACGGTTGGCGAGGAATATGATCCTGGCAGCAGCATTCAGGACAGATTGGAGCGGGGAGAGTCTGGTAAAAGGTAGGCCAATTAGTAGAGAGTTACAATAGTCCAGACGAGAATGAATAAGTGAGACAGTAAGAGTTTTTGCAGAGTCGAAAGTAAGAAAAGGGCGAATTCTGGAAATGTTTTTGAGATGCAGATAAGAAGAGCGAGCCAGTGATCGGATGTGGGGGGTGAATGAAAGCTCGGAATCAAGGATGACTCCAAGGCAGCGGGCATGTTGCTTTGGAGTAATGGTGGAACCGCACACAGAGATGGCAATGTCGGGCAAAGGTAGGTTTGTAGAGGGAGAGAACACGAGGAGTTCAGTTTTTGACAGGTTCAGTTTCAGATAGAGGGAGGACATGATGTTAGAGACAGCGGTAAGACAATCACTGGTGTTTTCTAAAAAGGTCGGCGTGATAACAGGAGAAGAGGTATATAATTGGGTGTCGTCAGCATAGAGATGGTACTGGAAACCAAATCTGCTGATTGTTTGTCCAATAGGGGCAGTATACAAAGAGAAGAGGAGGGGGCCTAGGACTGATCCTTGAGGAACCCCAACAGTAAGGGGAAGGTGAGAGGAGGAGGAACCAGCAAAACAAACAGTGAAGGATCGGCCAGAGAGATAGGAGGAGAACCAAGAGAGAACGGTGTCCTTGAGGCCGATGGAGCGGAGCATAGTGAGGAGGAGCTGATGATCCACAGTGTCGAATGCTGCGGAGAGATCCAAGAGAATTAGCATGGAATAGTGACCATTAGATTTAGCTGTTAGTAGGTCATTAGAGACTTTAGTGAGGGCAGTTTCAGTAGAGTGTAAAGAGCGGAAACCAGATTGAAGAGGGTCGAGAAGAGAATTATCTGAGAGATAGCGGGTAAGACGGGAGTGGACCAGGCGTTCCAGGAGTTTAGAGATGAAGGGAAGATTAGAGACAGGTCTATAATTAGCGGCACAATTTTGATCGAGGGAGGGCTTTTTAAGTAGTGGATGTATGATGGCATGCTTAAATGAGGAGGGAAAAATACCGGAAGTGAGGGAAAGGTTGAATATTTTTGTTAGGTGAGAGGTGACAGCCGGGGAAAGGGACTGGAGGAGATGCGACGGAATGGGGTCGCTGGTGCAAGTGGTCGGGCGAGAAGATGCAAGGAGCCTGCTTACTTCTTCTTCTGTAACTGGTTCAAAGTCAGAGAGTGAACTAGATGCAGTGGGGGAGGGAGGACAGTGCTTGGTATGAAGAGATTGGGAAATGATTTCCTGTCGAATGTGGTCAATTTTTTCTTTGAAGTAATTGGCCAGATCGTCAGCGTGGAGATCTGTGGTTGGGGCCTGCTCTCTTGGGTTGAGTAGGGACCGGAAAGTGTCAAAGAGACGTTTAGGGTTATTGGACAGCGAGGTGATGAGGGTGTTGAAATAGGTTTGTTTGGAGAGGTGAAGGGCAGAGTTGTATGTTTTTAACATGAACTTATAATGGATGAAATCTTCGGGCAGATTAGATTTTCTCCACAGACGTTCGGCGCACCTGGAGCACCGCTGCAGGAAACGTGTTTGCAGCGTGTGCCACGGTTGTCGCCGTCTGTGCCGAGTTGTTCTATGTATAGGAGGTGCAGCTTCTTCCAGGGCACTTTGCAGGGTTTCATTGTAATGCTTCAGAGCAGAATCAGGACAAGAGATGGAGGAGATTGGGGCCAATGAAGACTGCAAGTTCTTCATAAGTTTCTGGGTGTTAATGGCCTGTATGTTTCTATAAGTGTGGAAAGTGGGGATGACCTGAGCGGGATGGCAGTTCTTGATAGAGAATGAAAGAAGGTTGTGGTCAGAGAGCGGGAGAGGGGAGTTTGTGAAATCATCCAGTGAGCAAAGCCGGGAGAAGACCAAATCAAGGGAGTTTCCATCATCATGTGTTGGAGAGTTAGTATGCTGCGAGAGGCCGAAAGAGGAGGTTAGAGATAAAAGGTGAGAAGCAGATGGGGAGAGGGGAGAAGCAATTGGGATATTGAAATCACCCATGATGAGGGTGGGGGTGTCATAAGAGAGAAAGTGTGGAAGCCAGGTGGCAAAATGATCCAGGAACTGGTGAGAGGGGCCGGGAGGACGATACACCACCGCCACTCGCATGGAGAAGGGGACGTAGAATCTGACAGCATGGATCTCAAAGGAAGGGAATACAAGTGAGGGTACTTGGGGGATAACTTGGAAGGTACATTTGGGTGAAAGGAGCAGACCAACGCCTCCACCTGCTCTGTTGTCTGATCTTGGGGTATGAGAAAAGTGTAGTCCACCAAATGAGAGAGCAGCAGCAGCGGTTGTGTCTGACTGCTGGATCCAGGTTTCAGTAAGAGCCAGGAGATTAAGAGAGTTAGAAAGGAAGAAGTCATGAATGAAGGAGAGTTTATTACACACAGAGCGAGAATTCCAAAGAGCACAATTGAAAGAGACAGAAGGCATGCATGGAATATTAATAAGGTTAGAGGGGTTTCTGGGTGTAGCAGTTGGGAGGTTTGACTGGCTATAACATGGGGGGCCGGGGTTCGGAGAGATGTCTCCAGCAACTAGGAGAAGGAGGATAGAAAGAGTGAGCAGATGGTTAAGTGATTTGTGAGAGCGTCTCTTGTGTTGGATGGTGGGACTGAATGGATCTGTACTGTTAAGCAATGTGAACAGAGCATGAGTGCTATACATAGGAGAGGCCAGGACAGAGGGGCCAATATGGATGGAGTGTAAAGAGTTGATGCAAGGGCGGTGATTGTGTGTGAAAGCAGCAGCCATGATATAGATTATACAAATACATATGGTGAGTATTTGCTGTGTGCCAACTGAATAGGGAATAGATTTTGATTGTCTTACCTGTCTCCTGCCCTGTCTAACTGCCATGTTATAACTGCTGAATACTTAGAAAAAAAAGTACTTTGAAAAAAAAAAAAAAAGGATGGTTTTAGGAGCAGAAAAAAACTGCATAAAGAGACCGACCACCGGAAAACTAATTTTTGATGGATCCGGCAAAAAACTGATGAAACGTTGGGACATCAGGCGCAATCCGGCGCTAATACAACTCTATGAGAGAAAAAACGGATGCGGCGGAAAAAAAAATCTGCTTTTTTTTTTTTTTTTTAAATTCGCCAGATTGTGCCTGATGCAAAAAACCTGATGTGTGAAAGTAGCCAAAACCATGTGATCATAGCCTTGGATACCAGGTTAAATGAAATGGCAGTATATCTTGAAATGAAACAGTAGTAAGTGCTTACCGTATGTGGATTAAAACATTCATGTCCAAGAAGGCATCGGCTTGTTAGATTTTGTCCACGTCTTCCATTCTAGTGAAGGTGAAATAAAGAATGGGTTTTGTTCTTTAAGTGGCACAGCTTAGCTTGCTAATACAGATAATCTAAACCTTGTTTCATTTAGCATTTCTGACCCATAGAATAATGGCACTAGGTGGAGAAGTAGCCATGTTTGAATGTTGCATCGCTGCAAAAGTTTTGTGTAGTCTCTTGTCAATTACACCCAAGGCAGCCAAATAGTTTAAGAGCTCATGTGTGGCTTATTGAGGAAAGTCCCCTTGAGACTAAATTACTGCAGATTTTACCCTCAGGTTTGCAGAGAAATACAATAGCAGGCAAGTGGATAGGATTTTCCAGTTGACCTGCAGTACAAATTTCACAACATGTCAGTTACTGATGTAGATTTCCACACCCACCAGTGCAGCAGGAGTGAAATACACTAGAATCCACAGCAATGTTTGTATGTTCCATTTGTGGTGGGAAAACTCTACTGGTGTGAATCTACCAATGCTACTCCATATAAGCTCCAGTTGGTATAAAGCTGCTATCAACATCCACTTAAAGCACCACTCCGTGTCTGTTTGTTTTTCTTCAGCGTTGGATTGGTGCTGCTAATCTAAGGTCTTTGACCATAGTTTTATACTTACCGCCAGTGTCTTCACCTTTTATTGGCGCTACTCTGGTCCCGTGACTCCATCTTGTGACCAACTGCAACTTCTGTTTGGTCAGAAGTAACAGTCACAAGCTCTCAATACAATTCAATGAGAGCAAGATTGAGGCTCTCATGAGCTTGCAATGAAAAGTGGCCTCTGCCTTGCTCCAGAAAACACCAAAGCAATGATACAGGTTACCAACTGCTGGAGGACCCATGGGAGCTACGGCGATAATAGGTGAAGATGGGGATAAGTATGAGTAGGGGCAGGGACCCCTGAATTAAAAGCACTACTCCAGCGCTGCAATAAAAAAAAAATGCTGGAGTGGTGCTTTAAAACGTTCAGCCATACTGTTCCTCTAATCTTTCATTGAGCATATATGCTTTTTTTTCTCTCCTAGTCAGATCCAAAATATGAAAGTGTGATGTTTAAAATGTTTTACTCTAAAATACTTCTGTTTATGGGGGTGTACTAAAGGCGGTAGTGCATGAGGGCTTTCAGCGTTACAAGCTTTCTTTCTTGTGCATGAAGCCTTGTGGTCAGAAATAAATTTCATTAACTTAAAAGCAGTATTTTTTTTTTCAGTTCCCCACAATGTATAGTAGGATTTTACCCATGCATTAAAATGCATGTTGCTTTTTTTTAAATTGTTTGTTTAAAAAAATGTCCCCTCCTGATTCACCTGCATTTTCTTTTCTGCCATGCTTTGCGGATTTATAAACTGGCATTTCCAAAAATAGAAGGTATGTGAACAATACTTTATGTATATTACTGTACTTTCCCTTGTGTGTTTGACTTGACATCCCTTTATATTATCGATTTATATTGGCATGCATAAAGCTTTGTAGATTAGAGTCCTGTTTTACTCTGGATTACTTTATTTTCCTCAATCTGGTTTTAAAAATGTGGTGTTCTGACCTCTTACTTTACTGGAAGACATGAAGGTGGAATGGAAGGTACCTTGGCGGAGACGGTTGGGATATTTTAAATAAAAGCACTGTGTGTGTATAAATATATATATATATATATATATATATATATATATATATATATATATATATATATATATGTATGTATGTATGTATATGTATGTGTGTGTATGTATATGTATATGTATATGTATATGTATATGTATATATATATGTATATATATATATATATATATATATATATATATATATATATATATATATATATAATTTTGTGTATATATAAAACAAAATGAGCAAAAAGCCTGCTGTAACTAAATAAGTAAAAAGCAAATGTGTATTAACTACATAAATAATAATTAACACGGGGTTCTTAGTAATACGGTTTTTGTTCAAAAATAGCATAAAAGCCATCCCGACGCAACAAGGTGACTCTGATCGGGATGGTCCTACGCTGTCTAATATTGATAACCCTTACCCTGTGTCAATGTTGACCTCAGTGTGTGAAAAAGGGCAGACAAAAGGACCTGGTCCCAACCAGTGGACACCAGTCTGGAAGTCTTTAAATGTGATTTCCAGCTCAGGAAAGGGAGGCTACACCCCAGCTTGCACAGAATTCAAAAATACAAAAAAAAAACCACACAAAAATTGAGCTTGAGTTGAAATACATGCAGCACATAAATGCATGTATATGTATACGGTATATATTTTTAAACTAAATAAAATCTGTTGGTAGGATCTGGCAAAATAAAGGCATGGCTGTAATGACTGTTATTCTGGGTTAACAAATAAAGGAAATTGCACCAAAGACTAATTATAGAAAGAGGAGAACAATATTTATTAAATCAATTATCTAAAAATTAGTTTAAAAAGCTAGAGTAATCATAACATTAGTGACCAAAAAGGGTGGCACCATGAACTAGCAAGGCAAGAAAATATAATTTAATTTAATGCCACATGCAATACACTTTCTGAAGCCAAATAAATCAGAGAATAGACAAATGGCTTCAGGAACATGTAAAAAAATGACAGTATATGTACTTAATACCTAAAGGTAATAGCAAGCCATTGTCCTAGTACCATGATATATTCATATGAAAAAAAGATCTGCAAGATGCATCTGTGTTGATACCTTATGAGTTACTTTGAAGTATTGTGGTGCCACCACCCCAACGCGCATTTCGTCTGGCATGCCTTATGGGGAGAGTCTGATTACTCATTAGATTGATAGTGGTTAGATTGATACCTGTAAAGAAGAAACCTACTTTTTTTTTTTTTTTTGTCAGATACATTTTTTATTAACAGTAGTCAAGTTGACAAACAGACACAATTGTGTCAAAAAGTAGAATAAACATGTTAACAAAGTTTTTCAGAGGTCTGTCTCAGCCCTGCCTTATATAGTCTATCTGGAGTTCTATATACTCTGTGAAGTACATATAATTGCGAAAGTCTACCCGGCTCACTTAATGATAATTGGGGAATATACTCCATGATATCCTCCCATTTATCCTCCTCTATCCTTCCCAGCTCTTCCTCCCATTTCTCTTTTGCTTTAATGGGGAATCTATTAAGAAAGGTATATAACAAATCCCTATAAATATCCGAGACTACCCCTTTCGTTCAAAAATAAAAATTGGAAGTCAGGCCGCACCCTAAATTAATAACGTCTCTATGGACAACAGGGTGCCCGTCCACACCAGGGGATCCATCCCAGTATAAAGTCCAAATGCAAAAGAAGAAACTGACAGCACCACAGCAATTGTGACAGAACAGCTTACGTGTTTATTCTGCCATCTGCAACGTTTCGGTCCTGAGACCTTTATCAAGGTTCCTCCCGCTGCACAGACATAGTCTACCAGAATATCTCTATTCCCATATCAACCGCTTTGCTCTGCGCAAGATAGGCATGTCCATATTGAAACCTACAGGTCTCCTGCAACCCGTAACTCTCCTGCAGTGCCTCAAAGGATAACAGTCCTTGTGTGTCCTGAATCTGAGCCATATATTGAATACCCAATGCTTTCCAATTTTTGTATTCCCCAATTTTAATAAATTCAGGTAATATTTCATTGTGCTATATTGGGGATCCCCTTGCCTTTTTAATTGTCTTCCATTCCTTTTGAATCAATGTCAAGGTAGGGTAAGCTGTTCCAAACTTCCTGAAACCCCCTGCCTCCAATCCCTGAACCAATGGGTCCCTTCCCACTAACCAGACCAAAATCCTTTGAACCGAGCCCAGTCCATTCACCTCTCTCCAACTTCTCATCTGCTGACCCTGCGCTGCCAGAAAATAGATCCAGGGATTCGTGAAGGGCCAGTCTCCCCCCCCCCCCCCCCCCCCCATCTTTAGGCCTCTGAAGCAATTCCAGCCTAATTCTTGGCTGTTTCTTCCCCCAAACAAGGTCTCGAAATATAGTTAATGGTGTGAAACCACTTTTGGGGCAACCAAACGGGGGAATTGTGCAATACTTGCAATAATTGAGGCATAAGAATCATTTTGATTAAGTTTATCCTTACCACCACTGAAAGGTACAGTTTGCACCACGCCCCTATTTTCTTCCTCAACCTGTCCAGCAATGGGGACAGATTCAGATCGACGTAGCTCGAAAGAGGAATAGACACTTGAACACCCAAATATTTGAACTGTGAAACCACAGCTTACTACCTTCCCCTGATATTGGGATGTCATCGCCCCCTTTATCCACTATCAAGATATTTGACTTCTCCCAATTGATTTCAAGACCCGACATATCACCAAATGTCTTTTGAGAATATTCATCGCACCCTCCAGGGCCTCTCCAGAATTTTGTAAAAATAGTAGCATGTCATCTGCATATAGGGCTATTTTCTCCTCTATTATGCCATACCGGAACCCCCTAACTGAAACCGAATTCTTAAATGTCTGTGCTGGGGTTCCACTGCCAACACAAAAAGCAGCGGAGACAGCGGACACCCCTGCCTAGACCCCCTAAATAAACCAAAACTTCCAGACAGCTCACCATTAACTCTCACCCTAGCAGTCGGAGAAGAATACAACAACCTCACCCACGAGATAAGTCGTCCCGAAACCAAAAGATCTCAGAACCTCCCAAATATAGCGCCATTCAACACTATCAAACGCTTTACGCGCATCCAGTGAGACTACAACTCTATTACCCTCGTTGTCCGACGGCAGCTGCAAGTTCAGGAATAATCTACGTAAATTTATCGCTGTAGACTTATTTGGCATAAAACCAGATTGATCAGGATGGACCAGGTTCTGGACCACACTTGGCAACCGGTTAGCCACTACCTTAGCCAAAATCTTAACATCCGCCGGCAGCAACGAAATTGGCCTATGACTCTGCCAATCCCGGGTCCTTACCTTCCTTTAAAATGACCACTACTATTGCCTCTCTCATGGACGCCGGCAACTCTCCCTCCTGTAGCGCCTCATCAAAGACTATCTTTAATTTAGCCACTGAAATATCCAATAAATTATTTTATATCTCAACCGGGAGTCCATCAGCTTCAGGGGCCTTGTTATTAGTCATTGACATGATGGCAAGTTTAATCTCCTCCTCCGTTATAGGTTCATCCAAACTCCTATCATAGTCCCTTATCCCGGGAAGTTTCGCCTCACCCAGGAAGTTTACAATGTCCCCCAATGTAGCCCTCAACCAAGATGAATACAGTTGCTCATAAAAACTTCTAAACTCACCCAGGATATCTACTACATCTGTCAACACAGTACCTCCATCTGTTCTTAATTTGTACACATACGATGATTTTCTGTGCCGCCGTTACCACTGAGAGCAAGTGCCCCACTCTTTCTCCTTCCTCAAAAAACTGTAATTTCTGAAAAGCTCTTCTACCCGCTTTTTTCATATACAACTTAACCGCTTCCTGGGCTTCCCTTAGTCTATATCGAGTTACCTCAGATGGGTCCGACAACATGTCCCTGTCTGCTCTTTCTAATTTCTCAATGATCTCCCTATCATCCATCCTAGTCTTGGATTTACATCTACAAATCTCCCTAAAAAGAAAAGCTTTCATTGCGTCCCAAACTACCTTCTTATCAGCGCTATCTTCATTAAACTGCCAGTATTCTGTGATCTCCTTCTTGAGGTCATCCATATTAATATGCTCAAACCACAAGGGGTGGAATTTCCACCCACTTCCCCATCCAGTCCTCTCTCCTGTCCGTTTGATTAAGAGTTCTATAGATTTTGTGGTCCAAAATAACTCTTGGGAGATAATTCTATCCCACAAATCATGTGCGTCATTAAATCATTACCCAGTGCTAGGTCAATCCTGGAACGAGAACCGTGAGTTGCAGAATAACAGGAATAACAAATTACATTCTCATTCCTCACTCTCCAAAGGTCCACCATCCCTAATTCATTCATATAATTTCCAAACGCCGACAGTTTTTTAATGCCTTTGTCTAAACCTTTCTTTTACCTGTCCCTCCCTTCATCCATCACATTGACATCCCCAATAATTAACAGTGGTAATCCCATACCTCGTTTATACAATTCAAATATTTCTTGAGCCTTTCTCCCAGAATATAGGGGTGGGAAGTAAACAGCCGCCAGACATAATGGTTGCCCATAAATTTTGCAAAATAACAAAACATACTGTCCATCTCGATCTACATGACTCTCTCAATTTCTTCAAAAGGCGTGGATGCTCCAATCAGAACCGAAACCCCCCCTAGCATATGAAGATTACTTAGAGTGATAAGACTTCCCAATCCACCTCCTTTTTAACACATCTACCTTTTCTGTAAGCAAATGTGTCTCCTGGAGACAAATGACATCAGGGCCCTGTTTTCTCACATATTCCATTATTGCAGCTCTCCGAGTACCCTCCGACAGTCCTCTTATATTCCAACTAACAATTTTAATTGTCTCCTACCATAAAGCCTCACAAATGCAAATTCCTGACCCCTTGAAATAGGATGCTGTTTCCAGTAAGCTATAAGTCCCAATTTTCAGCCATAGACCCCAGCCCCCCTCCCTCCTCTCTCCCTAATATTCATTAACAAAGTAACCCATAACTGTTCCGCTGTTGTTTTTCACCTCTTACCAGAGAGTAGGTAAGTAGGTAGTCCAGCATCTAGCTACCCTTCCCTCAGTACCTGTAAACCGCTGTAACTAGAACACCTCCCCAACCCATCCGCATATAGAACAACATTATTACAATAAGTCCTCTGAGAACCGCAACAACTATTAAACCAAAGTCCAGAGGTAACAATAAGGCAGCATCATCTTCGTCTCCAGAATCTTCCTTTCACTTCACTCTTTCTTTGTCATCTGTAAGCTTTTGCTTATTTAAGTCCAGCCACTTAGTGGCTTCTTCTGGTGTTGGAAAAAAGTGAACTGCTCCCAGGGCTACAACCCTTAATTTCGCCGGGTGTAAAGTAGAATAAATCAATTTAAAGTCTCTCAATCTCCTTTTAACTGCTCCATAACTCATCCTCTGCTTTTGCACCTCAGCCGAGTAATCTGGGTAAATGGAGATCTTTTGACCGTTAATGCACATGTCCTCAGCTGTATGAGCACTTCTCAATATGGCATCGGTCTCTATAGTTCAGGATTCTAGCAAGGATAGTACGAGGGGGTGACCCCGGCGGGAGAGGTCTCAAAGGAACGCGGGGCGCCCTTTTCCACCGCAAATAACTTAGACAGGTTATCAGCGCCTATCTTGTACTGGAGCCATTTTTCAATAAGTTTTGTAGGGTCATTTCCTTCAGTCTTCTCAGGGATACCCACTAGTCTCACATTATTCCTCTGTGAGCGATTCTCCAGATCATCATTCTTATTACTCAAAGCAGCACATTTTTGCAGACACTGAGTAATGGGACCTCTGCATTTTAGAGAGTTGATCCTCCAGCACACTTACTCTCTCCTCCACCTCTCCCACTCTTATCTATTTTGGTCATGTCTGCCTTTATTGTATTAACTTCTGCTATAGTACCATCCACTCTGAGTGAGTTGTTGCAGTTTTGCATGATCTGATCAGATCATAATGTCTCGCAAAGTGGGTTCCCCTATTATAAGCTCCTCCAGTTTCTTGATCATTTTCCCACCTTCCTTCCTCCCCTTCGGCCCCCACTGTACCGTATCACCCTCTGAGCCTTCTCCTTGCACTCTCATTTTCTCTCCAGCCTGTTCCTCCTCCTCTTCAGCTGCCTCCTTCCCTGCTCCGTCCACCCAGGTATACTTTTCAAGCTTAGCAGCCACCTCTAACCTCATTGCATATGAGGCATTTGCAGCATCCGCTCTCTCAGCCTCCTCCACACTGTCGGCGCCATGTTGGGTCCGGGTCACTGCTCCTGCCTTGGCGTCCTGCTGCCTTTTCCAGACCATATCCACAGCTCTGCACAGCTTCACACCTCGGGGCCGACCTCTGGTGACCTCCCTCAGCCACACAACACGTTATCAGCTCCCAGAGAGATCTTATCTTCAGGATAAATGCAGGGTCACAGCGGAGGGTCTCCAGAAGCCGACTGCTCACATCAGGTGCTAGGCCACCAAGAAACCTACTTTATGGTAATTGTTTAATCAGCGTTTTTTGTTTTCTTTTAATGAGCTTGAAATGCACAAGGGCAGGGCAGTGTAGGGTCTTCACCTGCCTCCTGTGTACCAATGACAGGTCTTTTTTTTTTTTTTTGTGACCTGCCTCCTGTTTGAAATGTTGCACCCGAGCCATCATTGGTGTGAGCAGCTCTTCAGTTTGATTTCACAGCTGGTCTTCTGTAAAATGTCGCCGGAGGAGGCTCATGTGCAAATTGAGACCTTTGCCTAATGACATGTCCATGAAAATTCAGTGACCGGTCATTGAAACGGTTCCCTGAAAAATGCCCATTGCAGCATCACAAAGTTTCAGATCTATGATATTTGAAGTGCATGGTGATGATCTTCACATATGTGATCAACTTGTGATTTACAGTTGACCTAGTGCAAAACTGCAAAAATGAAGATCTATGGTTTGTAGCAGTCTGCCATTATCAGCAATAGACAGATATAGTCTGCTCTCATCTCACTGATTCTGCCTTACTCCTCCCACCAGCTAAGAACAGCAGCACATGCAGACCCAGCAGCAGTGTGATCCAGAGGAGCCATCACTGCTATCAGTACTCACAAAAGTATCATTGTATTATCTGTGGAGTTACATGGAACTGCAGGTCACATCTAATACATTATCATGCTGGCAGAGATAGTTGGTCCTGGAAGCCCAGAAGGCACAGCAGAAGCGAGATTCTGTCACTTGTATCACCTTGTGTTCTTGCTGAAAATGTATGATATGGTTTTGCAGTGGTGTAACTGGATTCCGATGAGCCCCATTGTGAAATTTGGACCTGCCCCCCCCTCCTCCCCCCCCCCCCCCACACACACTGGTCAGATGTATAGGCCGCTGTAGTGTTATAAATTCTGTAAAGATTTATGAATTGCCCCCCTCCATTATGCAGTAATGTCCCCCATCCTGGTATATATGCCCATCATCCTGGTGACCGCATCCTGGTATATATGGTCCCCATCCTGGTATGTATGGCCCACATGGTCTCCATCCTGGTATATATGCCCCAATGCTGGTATATGTGGTCCCCATCCTGGCATGTATGGTCCACATGGTCTCCATCCTGGTATATATAATAATAATCTTTATTTTTATATAGCGCTAACATATTCCGCAGCGCTTTACAATTTTGGTATATATTGTCCCCATCCTGGTATGTATGGTCCACATGGTCTCCATCCTGGTATACATGTCCCAATGCTGGTATATGTGGTCCCCATCCTGGTATGTATGGTCCACATGATCTCCATCCTGGTATACAGTTGTGGCCAAAAGTATTGACACCTCTGCAATTCTGTCAGATAATACTCAGTTTCTTCCTGAAAATGATTGCAAACACAAATTCTTTGTCTTCATTTAATTTGTCGTAAATGAAAAAATACAAAAGAGAATGAAGCAAAAAGTAAAACATTGTTCATTTCACACACAACTCCAAAAATGGGCCAGACAAAAGTATTGGCATCCTCAGCCTAATACTTGGTTTCACAACCTTTAGCCAAAATAACTGCGACCAACCACTTCCGGTAACCATCAATGAGTTTCTTACAATGCTCTACTGGAATTTTAGACCATTCTTCTTTGGAAAACTGCTCCAGGTCCCTGATATTTGAAGGGTGCCTTCTCCAAACTGCCATTTTTAGATTTCTCCACAGGTGTTCTATGGGATTCAGGTCTGAACTCATTGCTGGCCACCTTAGACGTCTCCAGTGCTTTCTCTCAAACCATTTTCTAGTACTTTTTGAAGTGTGTTTTGGGTCATTGTCCTGCTGGAAGACCCATGACCTCTGAGGGAGACCCAGCTTTCTCACACTGGGCCCTACATTATGCTGCAAAATTTGTTGGTAGTCTTCAGACTTCATAATGCCATGCACACAGTCAAGCAGTCCAGTGCCAGATGCAGCAAAGCAACCCCAAAACATCAGGGAACCTCCACCATGTTTGACTGTAGGGACGATGTTCTTTTCTTTGAGTGCCTCTTTATTTCTCCTGTAAACTTGTTGATGCCTTTGCCCAAAAAGCTCTACTTTTGTCTCATCTGACCAGAGAACATTCTTCCAAAACGTTTTAGGCTTTTTCAGGTAAGTTTTGGCAAGCTCCAGCCTGGCTTTATGTCTCTGGGTAAGAAGTGGGGTCTTCCTGGGTCTCCTACCATACAGTCCCTTTTCATTCAGACGCCGACGGATAGTACGGGTTGACACTGTTGTACCCTCGGACTGCAGGGCAGCTTGAACTTGTTTGGATGTTAGTCGAGGTTCTTTATCCAACATCCGCACAATCTTGCGTTGAAATCTCTTGTCAATTTTTCTTTTCCGTCCACATCTAGGGAGGTTAGCCACAGTGCCATGGGCTTTAAACTTCTTGATGACACTGTGCACGGTAGACACAGGAACATTCAGGTCTTTGGAGATGGATTTGTAGCCTTGAGATTGCTCATGCTTCCTCACAATTTGGTTTCTCTAGTCCTCAGACAGTTCTTTGGTCTTCTTTCTTTTCTCCATGCTCAATGTGGTACACACAAGGACACAGGACAGAGGTTGAGTCAACTTTAATCCATGTCAACTGGCTGCAAGTGTGATTTAGTTATTGCCATCACCTGTTAGGTGCCACAGGTAAGTTACAGGTGCTGTTAATTACACAAATTAGAGAAGCATCACATGATTTTTCAAACAGTGCCAATACTTTTGTCCACCCCCTTTTTTATGTTTGGTGTGGAATTATGTCCAATTTGGCTTTAGGACAATTCTTTGTGTTTTTTCATTTAAGACAAATTAAATGAAGATAATAACAAATTTGTGTTTGCAATCATTTTCGGGAAGAAACTGAGTATTATCTGACAGAATTGCAGGGGCGTCAATACTTTTGGCCACAACTGTATATATCCCCATCCTGGTATGTATGGTCCACATGATCTCCATCCTGGTATATATGTCCCCATCCTGGTATGTATGGTCCACATGGTCTCCATACTGGTATATATAATAATAATTTTTATATATATATATATATATATATATATATATATATATATATATATATATATATATATATATATATATATATATATATATATATAAAAATTATTATTATATATACCAGTATGGAGACCATGTGGACCATACATACCGGGATGGGGACCACATATACCAGCATTTGGACATATATATATATATATATATATATATATATATATATATATATATATATATTGTCCAAATGCTGGTATATGTGGTCCCCATCATGGTATGTATGGTCCACATGATCTCCGTCCTGGTATATATGTCCCCATCTTAGTTTACATGGTCCCCAATCCTAGTGTATGTGTCCCCGTTCTGCCCCTAATGCATAATTAAAAACAAAATCATTCTACTCACCTTTACTCTGCACCCACGTCTCCCAGTGTTTTTTGTAGCCACCGCACAGCTGGCAGCTGACATCGGAGTGTGCGCCATTGTCATGCACCGCTCCCTGTGGCTTCACCTCCGACGTCAGCTCACAGCCACTGCGCCGGCAGCATGTATTGCAGTGCAGGGACCCAGTAGGTCTCTGCACCACAATGCATGTCATACTTGAGGATAGCTAATTTACAGTAAAATGGCTAATTTGCAGGTATGCAATGAATTGTTTACTAAACCGGAGTTATTGTTTAGACCTTCTTAATAAACTGTTATTAATAAACTTGTGGGTAGTTTTCTCTATGGGCAATTTCCCCCGACATTTTTCTGTGCTGCAGAGCATCTCACCTATAACTATACTATTCTCCTGCCCTGCAGAGCATCTCGGCTATAACTCTATACTAGCCTCCTGCCCGGCAGAGCATCTCACCTATAGGGTAGAGGCACACTAGGGTATGCCTTATCGGAGCGATTTTGATCCATGATAGTTGCGCGACTGCTTTCTGTATGGTCATGCAAGTGTGATGCGATTTTGCTAACATCATTGTGACATCCATGTGACATCTGTGTGGTGTCCGTGTGCAATGCGTTTTTACCTGGTGTAAAAACAGTATCACTGTGCTTGATTGGGCCGCAAACTCGACTGACCTTAACCCCATAGAGAATCTATGGGGTATTGTTTAGAGGAAGATGAGACACCAGACCCAACAAGGCAGACAAACTGAAGACTGCTATCAAAGCAACCTGGGTTTCCATAACACCTCAGCAGTGCCACAGGCTAATTGCCTCCGTGTCATGCCACATTGATGCAGTAATTGATGCAAAAGGAGCCCCGACCAAGTATTGAGCGCATTTCCTGAACTGAACATACATTGCAGTAGGCCAACATTTTGGATTTTAACCCCTTCACCCCCGGAGCTTTTTCCGTTTTCGTTTTTCGATACCCTCCTTCCCAGAGCCATAACTTTTTTATTTTTCCGTCAATTTGGCCATGTGAGGGCTTATTTTTTGCGGGACGAGTTGTACTTTTGAACGACATCATTGGTTTTAGCATGTCGTGTACTAGAAAACGGGGAAAAAAAATTCCAAGTGCAGTGAAATTGCAAAAAAAGTGCAATCCCACACTTGTTTTTTGCTTGCCTATTTTGCTAGGTTCACTAAATGCTAAAACTGACCTGCCATTATGATTCTCCAGGTCACTACGAGTTCATAGACACCTAACATGACTAGGTTATTTTTCACCTAAGTGGTGAAAAAAAATTCCAAACTTTGCAAAAAACAAAACAAAACAAAATTGCGCCATTTTCCGATACTCGTAGCGTCTCCATTTTTCGTGATCTGGGGTCAGGTGAGGGCTTATTTTTTGCGTGCCGAGCTGGCGTTTTTAATGATAGCATTTTGGTGTAGATACGTTCTTTTGATCGCCCGTTATTGCATTTTAATGCAATGTCGTGGCGACCAAAAAAACGTAAATCTGGCGTTTCAAATTTTTTTTTCATTACGCCATTTAGCGATCAGGTTAATGCTTTTTTTTTATTGATAGATCGGGCGATTCTGAACGCGGCGATACCAAATGTGTAGGTTGGGGTTTTTTTTTATTGATTTATTTTGATTGGGGCGAAAGGGGGGTGATTTAAACTTTTATATTTTTTTTATTTTTTTCACATTTTTAAAAACTTTTTTTTTTTTTTTACTTTTGCCATGCTTCTATAGCCTCCATGGGAGGCTAGAAGCAGGCACAGCCCGATCGGCTCTGCTATGCAGCAGTGATCATAAGATCGCTGCTACACAGCAGATTTGCAGGTGTGCTGTGAGCGCCGACCACAGGGGGGCGCTCACAGCCACCGGCAATCAGTAACCATAGAGGTCTCAAGGACCTCTATGGTTACAATGGAGGAGCATCGCCGACCCCCGATCATGTGACGGGGGTCGGCGATGCGCTCATATCCGGCCGCACGGCCGGATGCGGTAGTTAAATGCCGCTGTCTGCGTTTGACAGCGGCATTTAACTAGTTAATAGCGGCGGGTGATCGCGATTTCACCCGCTGCTATTGCGCGCACATGTCAGCTGTAAAAAACAGCTGACATGTCGCGACTTTGATGTGCGCTCACCGCCGGAGCGTACATCAAAGCGGGGGTCCCGACATGTGACGTACTATACCGTCACATGTCGGGAAGGGGTTAAAACAATTTTTCAAGCTGGTGTTAAAGTATTCTAATTTACTGAGATGATGACATTTGGGTATTCATTGGTTGTAAGCCATAATCATCATTAACAGATATAAACACTTGAAATAGATCACTCTGTAATGACTCTATATAATGAGTTTCACTTTTTGCATTGAAGAACTGACAAATTAACTTTTTGACATTCTAATTTTGTGAGAAGTACCTGTAATATAGTATTACATTGTGTACAGTGAAGGGGGTGTAAGTTTGCCCACTGACCGACATGAACAGTCTATAATTTTAAGGGTAGGTGAATTTTAACATTGAGAGAATATCAAACATAAAATCCAGAAAATCACATTGTATAAATTACACAGGTCAACAAAAAAAATTTTTTTTTCTGGTGTCCAAAATATTTTAATGAATTTGGGGTATTTTTGGGGTGCTGATTCTGAATATGCTATCAGTTTTGCCAGATTGGCTCAAGTTTTTGAGATTTTTGGTATCTTATTTATAGCACTTGTTGGTAAATGCGACGCATCATCTCATTAATTTCTTTGGATTAGTACTTGAACTGAGCAGTTCTCAATATAGTTTTGTGTTAATTAGTGTTCTAAAAGTTTGTTCATAGCTTGATTTTTGCACTAACTTTATGTTGTCTGTTTTCCAGTGAAAAGCATGAACTCATCAAGAAGTTGTTGTCTTAACGATCCAGACTCATTCTGTTACATTTGTGGTGAATACACACTGCCAAAACATAGAAGAAACATAACAGACTTCGTAAAAAAAAGTGTATTTTGCCTATTTTGGGGTTATGCTTGGGGACCAAGACAAGTTTTGGGCACCACACAGTGTGCAAAGCATGTATCGAATTATTACGAAAATGGAGCAAAGGACAAAGAAAAAGCTTCAAATTTGGTGTTCCAATGGTGTGGAGAGCCAAAAAATCATCATGATGACTGTTATTTCTGTGCAGTGCAAGTGCAAGGATTCAATAAGCATAAGAAACGAAAATGGGAGTAACATGGAATCTGCAATAAGGCCTGTCCCTCATTGTGAAGATGTGCCTGTACCTGTGTTTACCATAAATAAGTCATCATGATGATTTTTTGGCTCTCTCCACACCATTGGAACACCAAATTTGAAGCTTTTTCTTTGTCCTTTGCTCCATTTTCGTAATAATTCGATACATGCTTTGCACACTGTGTGGTGCCCAAAACTTGTCTTGGTCCCCAAGCATAACCCCAAAATAGGCAAAATACACTTTTTTTTTACGAAGTCTGTTATGTTTCTTCTATGTTTTGGCAGTGTGTATTCACCACAAATGTAACAGAATGAGTCTGGATCGTTAAGACAACTTCTTCTTGATGAGTTCATGCTTTTCACTGGAAAACAGACAACAACATAAAGTTAGTGCAAAAATCAAGCTATGAACAAACTTTTAGAACACTAACACAAAACTATATTGAGAACTGCTCAGTTCAAGTACTAATCCAAAGAAATTAATGAGATGATGCGTCGCATTTACCAACAAGTGCTATAAATAAGATACCAAAAATCTCAAAAACTTGAGCCAATCTGGCAAAACTGATGACATATTCAGAATCAGCACCCCAAAAATACCCTAAATTCGATGAAATATCTTTGGCACCAAAAATGCTGTTGACCAGTGTTATAGAAATGTATTTGCATTTTGCAGTGAGAAATAAGTATTTGATCCTCTACCACGCATTAAGATTTCTGGCTCCTACAGACCAATTAGATGTTCCTTAATCAACTCGTAACTGCATTAAAGACCGCTGTCTAACATAGTCACCTTTTATAAAAGACTCCTGTCCAGACACAGTCAGACTCTAACCTCTACAACATGAGCAAGACCAAAGAGCTTTATAAGGATGTCAGGGACAAGATCATAGACCTGCACAAAGCTGAAATGGGCTACAAAACCATAAGTAAGAAGCTGGGTGAGAAGGAGACAACTGTTGGTGCAATAGTAAGAAAATGGAAGAAATACAAAATGGCTGTCAATCAACATCGATCTAGGGCACCATGCAAAATCACACCTCGTGGGGTATCCTTGTTCATGAGGAAGGTGAGAGATCAGCATAAAACTACACGGGGGAAACTTATTAATGACCTCAAGGCAGGCCTGTCTGAAGTTTGCCGACGAACACCTGGATGATTGAGAGTGATTGGGAGAAGGTGCTGTGATCAAAAATTGAGGTCTTTGGCATTAACTCAACTCACCGTGTTTTGGAGGAAGAGACATTCTCCCTATGACCCAAAGAATACGTTCTCAACTGTCAAGAATGGAGGTGGAAACATTGTTTTGGGGGTGTTTATTGAAGGGCACAGGAATACTTCACATCAATGGGAGAATGGATGGAGCCATGTACCATATATACTTGAGTGACAACCTCTTTCCCTCTGCCAGGACATTAAAAATGGGTTGTGGCTGGGTTTTCCAGCAAGACAATGACCAAAAACATACAGCCAAGGCAACAAAGGAATGGCTCAAAAAGAAGCACATTAAGGTTAGAGAGGCCTAGCCAGTCTCCAAACCTTAATCCCATAGAAAGCTTATAGGAGTTGAAGCTCCAAGTTGCCAAGCGACCGCCTCAAAATCTTAGACTAAGACCCCATTTTATAAACTACACTTCTAAATTCATCTAGGGGTGCTGTGTTCATATTTACACCACAGGTGGTTCACAGAATTTTATACCATTGCGCAGTGAAGAAAAAATTTTACATTCTTACTCCCAAGATTGTGTTGGCTCCCTCCAAATTTAACATTTTCATACGTGAAATGGGTAAAAATGGCACCAAAATTTGTCCCACAATTTCTGCTGAATGTAAAGTGGCGTGATTCAGATGAAATCCCCGAGGTGGGCAATCATTATAATGAGGCAACAGATTTACTCTGGACTACATCTGGCCTTTGTTCAGCAGTGGGGTTTTTTATTTCCCCAAAGGTGCACAAAATTGTGGCACTTTTATGTACTCATAATAAAGATGGTCACCACCGAATGACAGGTCAGACTGCATCCACAGTGCCTCCATCTATCTATACGGAATCTTCTGTCTGAGATTTGTCTAAATCACATATTTCAGATATTTGAATGTAAACCCCGATGTAATTGCTCAGAGCAGAACGCAGGATAAATGTGAGCTGAGCCTTACTGTGATCTTTGGGAGGCAGAATGAAGAAAATCAACAGCTGGTGAGTTGGTATTTATTTTTTACGCTGTTCCTTGTGCGGTATGAGTGATTAGGCGATTTTATTCTTTGTTTCGTGCTATTACAGCGATACCATATTTGTATTGGGTTTTTGTTTGGCTGTTGTCACACACCAAGACTCTTTATTGCAAAGACTAGTCTTTGCATCCCCATGTTTAGACAGCTATAATTTTTCTATATTTTGGCCCACAGTCAAGTGACAGCTTGTTTTTTGTGGGACAAGTTCATGTTTGTATTGGTGCCATTTTTGGGCTCGTGACACTTTTTGATAGTTTTGAGAGGCAGAATAAACAAAAATCAACAATGTATAAAATGGTTTTTATTGTGTAAATGCGCCAAAACATAAAGATATAAATGTGATATTGCTGTAATCATACTGACCCAAAGAATTAAGCTGCCTCATCAGTTTTTAATAAACTGTTCATTGTGCCTGCCTCTCAAAAATTGAAATTGAAAGCGATCAAAAAATGTCATGTGCCCGAAAATGGTACCAATAAACACGTCATCTCGTCCCGCAAAAAAAACAAGCCCTCACATGACTGTTAGCCAGAATCAGCTATCTAAATATAGGGATTGCAGTAAAAAGCGTTTAGTTTGACAGCAGCCAAACATAAAAAAGATATCAATCTGGTATCACTGTAATCGCACCCGACGAATAGAGTGGTAAGATTACCACTAGCTGGAGCGCTGCGGCTCCCACGCTGTCAGATTATAGCGAGAGCCAGAAGCTGTGACCGGCAGTAAAAAGTTTACCTCTGGTAAAGAGTCTGCTGATGGGAGTAGTAATGTCATCAGCCTACACATGCTACTGCTAACAGCGAGATCAGGTGTGACTAATGGGAGTATTCATCAGCCTGCACTACAAATAAGTAAATAATGCGGCGTGGGGTCTGTTCGGTTTTTGATAACCAGCATGGAAAAACTGACAGTTGCAGGTTGCACCCCTCAGCTTGTCAGCTTTATCATAGCTGGTTATCAAGAATAGAAGGGTGCTCATGTGGTTTTTTAAATTGTTTAAATAATTTTAAAAAAGGCGTGGATTCCCCTTATGTTTTTGAGAACCAGCCAAGCTAAAAAAGACAGCTTGGGGCTGGTATTCTCAGGCTGCTAAGAGGCCATGGATATTGGCCCCCCAGCTTAAAAATAACAGCCTGCAGCCGCCCCAGAAAAGGCTCCTCTATAAGGCTGCCGTCACACTAGCAGTATTTGGTCAGTATTTTACATTCGTATTTGTAAGCCAAAACCAGGTGTGGGTGATAAATCCAGAAATGGTGCATATGTTTGTTATACTTTTCCTCTAAATGTTCCACTCCTGGTTTTGGCGTACAAATTCTGATGTAAAATACTGACCAAATACTGCTAGTGTGACGGCAGCCTTAAGCGCACCAGTTCTGGCACTTTGCCCAGCTCTTCCCACTTGCTCTGTGGTGGTGGCAAGTGGGGATTTTTGTGGCATTTGTCAGCTGTTAATTTTTATCCACTTACATCTAGCCTACAAGTTAGTAATGGAGTGGTGTCTATAAGACTCCTCTCCATTACTAACTCCATAATCAGATAGTAAATAAACATTCAGCCAGTATAAAGTCCTTTATTTCAAATAAAAATATGCAGTTTTAATTTATTTAAAAATAATTTATACTCAAGTCCCATTCCACGGATGCCCTGGTCTCCTGTAAAAAAAAGAAAAATAAAAAACAACCATGTCACTCACCCGTCCGACTTACTGTCTCATGGCGTAATCTGTCATGAATCCCCAATGGCTAGGGATAGCACAGGACAAGCAAAGTACAAATAAATAACGGACGAGCTCTAGGGTGATGGAACCTAGGCTGACCGCTGCCCTACGCCTGACAAACGCAACTAGAGATAGCCAGGGAGCGTGCCTACGTTGGTTCTAGACGCCACGCACCAGCCTAAGAGCTAACTAGTACTGCAGAGAAAATAAAGACCTCACTTGCCTCCAGAGGAATGAACCCCAAAAGATATAGTTGCCCCCTCACATGTATTGATGGTGAAATAAGAGGAAGGCACACACATAGAGATGATATATATAGTTTTAGCAAATTGAGGCCCGCTGTAAACTAGAAAGCAGAACGATACAAAAGGGGACTGAGCGGTCAGCAAAAAAAACATCCTGAGATTACAAGAACCCATGTGCCAACTCATGGCACATGGGGAGAACCTCAGTCCACTAGAGCTACCAGCTAGCATAGAGACATAATAAGCAAGCTGGACAAAAAACCAAACAACTGAAAATCAGCACTTAGCTTATCCTGAAAGATCTGGGAGCAGGTAGGCAGGAACTAAACAGAGCACATCTGAATACATTGATAGCCGGCAAGGGAATGACAGAAAGGCCAGGTAAAATAGGAAACACCCAGCCTCTAATGGACAGGTGGAAACCAAAGGCCGCAACCCACCAAAGTCACCCAGTACCAGCAGTAACCACCAGAGGGAGCCCACAAACAGAATCCACAACAGTACCCCCCCCCTTGAGGAGGGGTCACCGAACCCTCACGAGAACCCCCAGGGCGATCAGGGTGAGCTCTATGGAAGGCGCGGACCAAATCAGTCGCATGAACATCGGAGGCGACCACCCAGGAATTATCCTCCTGACCATAACCCTTCCACTTAACCAAATACTGGAGTTTGCGTCTGGAAACCACGAGAATCCAAGATCTTCTCAACAACATACTCCAATTCTCCCTCCACCAGCACCGGAGCAGGAGGCTCAACCGAAGGAACAACGGGCACCTCATACCTCCGCAACAATGACCGATGGAACACATTATGAATAGTAAACGATGCTGGAAGATCCAAACGAAAAGATACAGGGTTAAGAATCTCCGAGATCCTATAAGGACCGATGAACCGAGGCTTGAACTTAGGAGAAGAGACCTTCATAGGGACAAAACGAGAAGACAACCACACCAAATCCCCAACAAGAAGTCGGGGACCCACGCGGCGACGGCGATTAGCAAACTGCTGAGTCTTCTCCTGAGATAACTTCAAATTGTCCACCACCTGATTCCAAATCTGATGTAGCCTGTCCACCACCACGTCCACTCCAGGACAATCCGAAGACTCCACCTGACCAGAGGAAAAACGAGGATGAAACCCCGAATTACAAAAAAAAGGAAAGACCAACGTGGCAGAACTAGCCCGATTATTAAGAGCAAATTCGGCCAGTGGCAAAAAAGCAACCCAGTCATCTTGATCAGCAGAAACAAAACACCTCAAATAAGTTTCCAAGGTCTGATTAGTTCGCTCCGTCTGGCCATTCGTCTGAGGATGGAATGCAGACGAGAAAGACAAATCAATGCCCATCTTGGCACAAAACGTCCGCCAAAATCTAGACACAAACTGGGATCCCCTGTCAGAAACGATATTCTCCGGAATCCCATGCAAACGGACCACGTTCTGAAAAAATAACGGGACCAACTCAGAGGAGGAGGGCAACTTAGGCAAGGGCACCAAATGAACCATCTTAGAAAAGCGGTCACACACAACCCAGATAACGGACATTTTCTGTGAAACCGGAAGATCAGAAATAAAATCCATGGAAATGTGCGTCCAAGGCCTCTTCGGGATGGGCAAGGACAACAACAATCCACTGGCCCGAGAACAGCAAGGCTTAGCTCGAGCACACACTTCACAAGACTGCACAAAGGTACGCACATCCCTAGACAAGGAAGGCCACCAAAAAGACCTGGCCACCAAGTCTCTAGTACCAAATATTCCAGGATGACCAGCCAACACAGAAGAATGGACCTCGGAGATGACTCTACTGGTCCAATCATCCGGAACAAACAGTCTTTCTGGTGGACAACGATCCGGTTTATCCACCTGAAACTCCTGCAATGCACGTCGCAAGTCTGGGGATACGGCGGACAATATTACCCCATCCCTAAGGATACCAGTAGGCCCAGAGTCTCTAGGAGAGTCAGGCACAAAACTCCTGGAAAGAGCATCTGCCTTCACATTCTTTGAACCTGGCAGGTATGAAACCACGAAATTGAAACGAGAAAAAAACAACGACCAACGAGCCTGTCTAGGATTCAAACGCCTGGCAGACTCAAGGTAAATGAGATTCTTGTGATCAGTCAAGACCACCACACGATGTTTAGCACCCTCAAGCCAATGACGCCACTCCTCAAATGCCCACTTCATGGCCAAAAGCTCCCGATTACCCACATCATAATTGCGCTCGACGGGCAAGAATTTTCTAGAGAAGAATGCACATGGCTTCATCACCGAGCCATTAGAACTTCTCTGTGACAAAACCGCCCCCGCTCCAATCTCGGAAGCATCAACCTCAACCTGAAAAGGAAGTGAAACATCTGGTTGACACAACACAGGAGCAGAAGAAAACCGGGGCTTAAGTTCCTGAAAGGCCTCCACGGCCGCAGGAGACCAATCAGCAACATCAGCACCCTTTTTAGTCAAATCAGTCAATGGTTTGACAATACTGGAAAAATTAGCAATGAACCGACGATAAAAATTAGCAAACCCCAAGAACTTCTGAAGGCTCTTAACAGATGTAGGTTGTGTCCAGTCACAAATAGCCTGAACCTTGACGGGATCCATCTCAATAGTAGAAGGAGAAAAAATGTACCCCAAAAAAGAAATCTTCTGGACTCCGAAGAGACACTTTGAACCCTTCACAAACAGAGAATTGGCCCGCAGAACCTGAAACACCTTCCTGACCTGTAGAACATGAGACTCCCAGTCATCAGAAAACACCAAAATATCATCCAAATACACAATCATAAACTTATCCAGATATTCACGGAAAATATTGTGCATAAAGGACTGAAAGACTGACGGAGCATTGGAGAGTCCAAAAGGCATTACCAAATACTCAAAATGGCCCTCAGGCGTATTAAATGCGGTTTTCCACTCATCACCCTGCTTTATCCGCACAAGATTATACGCACCGCGAAGATCTATCTAAAGGTACCGTCACACTAGGCGATATCGCCAGCAATCCGTGACGTTGCAGCGACCTGGATAGCGATATCGCTGTATTTGACACGCAGCAGCGATCTGGATCCCGCTGTGAAATTGCTGGTCGCTGCTAGAAGGTCTGCACATTATTTGGTCGCTAGGTCGCCGTGTATCGCCGTGTTTGACAGCAAAAGCGACGATACCAGCGATATTTTACACTGGTAACCAGGGTAAACATCGGGTTACTAAGCGCAGGGCCGCGCTTAGTAACCCGATGTTTACCCTGGTTACCAGCGTAAAAGTTAAAAAAACAAACAGTACATACTCACCTGCGCGTCCCCCAGCCTCTGCTTCCTGACACTAAAGCGCCGGCCCTAAACTGAAAGTGAAAGCAACAGCGGTGACGTCACCGCTGTGCTGTTAGGGCCGGAGCTCAGTCAGCGTCAGGATGCAGAGGCTGGGGGACGCGCAGGTGAGCATGTACTGTTTGTTTTTTTAACTTTTACGCTGGTAACCAGGGTAAACATCGGGTTACTAAGCGCGGCCCTGCGCTTAGCAACCCGATGTTTACCCTGGTTACCCGGGGACCTCGGCATCGCTGGTCGCTGGAGAGCGGTCTGTGTGACAGCTCTCCAGCGACCACACAGCGACGCTGCAGCGATCGGCATTGCTGTCGCTATCGCTGCAGCGTCGCTTAGTGTGACGGTACCTTTAGTGAACCACCTAGCCCCCTTAATGCGAGCAAACAAATCAGTCAATAATGGCAATGGATACTGGTATTTGACCGTAATCTTATTCAAAAGGCGATAATCTATACAAGGCCTCAGGGAACCATCTTTTTTAGCCACGAAAAAGAAACCTGCTCCCAGAGGGGACGAAGATGGACGAATATGTCCCTTTTCCAAGGACTCCTTAATATAATTCCGCATACCAGTATGCTCTGGCAGTGACAGATTAAATAAACGACCCTTAGGGAACTTACTGCCAGGAATCAATTCTATAGCACAGTCACACTCTCTATGAGGAGGGAGCGAATTGAGCTTAGGCTCCTCAAAAACATCCCTATAGTCAGACAAAAACGCAGGGATCTCAGAAGGAGTAGATGAAGCGATTGAAATCGGAGGTGCATAATCATGAACCCCCTGACATCCCCAGCTTAACACAGACATTGTTTTCCAGTCCAGGACAGGATTATGAGTTTGTAACCATGGCAGACCAAGCACTAGTACATCATGTAAATTATACAGTACAAGGAAGCGAATCACCTCCTGATGAACGGGAGTCATGCGCATGGTCACTTGTGTCCAATACTGCGGTTTATTCATAGCCAATGGTGTAGAGTCAATTCCCTTCAGAGGAATAGGAACTTCCAGAGGCTCCAGACTAAAACCGCAGCGTTTAGCAAATGACCAATCCATAAGACTCAGGGCAGCGCCCGAATCCACATAGGCATCGACGGAAATGGAAGACAGTGAAAAAATCAGTCACAGACAAAATGAACTTAGGCTGCAGAGTACCAATGGCAAAAGATTTATCAACCCTTTTTGTGCGTTTAGAGCATGCTGATATAACATGAGCTGAATCACCACAATAAAAACACAATCCATTTTTCCGCCTATAATTTTGCCGTTCACTTCTGGACTGAATTCTATCACATTGCATAGTCTCAGGTGCCTGTTCAGAAGACACCGCCAACTGGTGCACGGGTTTGCGCTCCCGTAAACGCCGATCAATCTGAATGGCCATAGCCATAGACTCATTCAGACCTGTAGGCGTAGGGAACCCCACCATAATATCCTTAATGGCCTCAGAAAGACCATTTCTGAAGTTTGCAGCCAGGGCGCACTCATTCCACTGAGTAAGCACCGACCATTTCCGAAATTTTTGACAATATATTTCCGCTTCATCATGCCCCTGATAGAGGGCTAATAAAGCCTTTTCAGCCTGAATCTCTAGGTTAGGTTCCTCATAGAGCAATCCCAATGCCAGAAAAAACGCATCCACACTGAGCAATGCAGGATCCCCTGGTGCCAATGCAAATGCCCAATTCTGAGGGTCGCCCCGCAGGAAAGATATTACAATCTTGACCTGCTGAGCAGGGTCTCCAGAGGAGCGAGATTTCAAAGAAAGAAACAATTTACAATTGTTCCTGAAATTCAGGAAGGTAGATCTATCTCCAGAAAAGAACTCTGGAATAGGAATTCTAGGTTCAGACATGGGAGTGTGAACAACAAAATCCTGTATGTTTTGAACTTTTGCCGCGAGATTACTCAGGCTGGAAGCCAAACACTGGACATCCATGTTAAACAGCTAAGATCAGAGCCATTCAAGGGTTAAGAGGAGGTAAGAAGCAGCTAGACAGCAATTAAGGGCTAGGCAGCAAAACTCTGAAGGAAAAAAAAAAAAAAAAAATTTCCCTTAAACACTTCTCTTTCTCCTGCTTCAGCCCAAACAATTAACACTTTGGGGCCGGCTATACTGTCATGAATCCCCAATGGCTAGGGATAGCACAGGACAAGCAAAGTACAAATAAATAACGGACGAGCTCTAGGGTGATGGAACCTAGGCTGACCGCTGCCCTACGCCTGACAAACGCAACTAGAGATAGCCAGGGAGCGTGCCTACGTTGGTTCTAGAAGCCACGCACCAGCCTAAGAGCTAACTAGTACTGCAGAGAAAATAAAGACCTCACTTGCCTCCAGAGGAATGAACCCCAAAAGATATAGTTGCCCCCTCACATGTATTGACGGTGAAATGAGAGGAAGGCACACACATAGAGATGATATATATATATAGTTTTAGCAAATTGAGGCCCGCTGTAAACTAGAAAGCAGAACGATACAAAAGGGGACTGAGCGGTCAGCAAAAAACCCTAATCAAAAAAACCATCCTGAGATTACAAAAACCCATGTGCCAACTCATGGCACATGGGGAGAACCTCAGTCCACTAGAGCTACCAGCTAGCATAGAGACATAATAAGCAAGCTGGACAAAAAACCAAACAACTGAAAATCAGCACTTAGCTTATCCTGAAAGATCTGGGAGCAGGTAGGCAGGAACCAAACAGAGCACATCTGAATACATTGATAGCCGGCAAGGGAATGACAGAAAGGCCAGGTAAAATAGGAAACACCCAGCCTCTAATGGACAGGTGGAAACCAAAGGCCGCAACCCACCAAAGTCACCCAGTACCAGCAGTAACCACCAGAGGGAGCCCACAAACAGAATCCACAACAGTAATCCATGTCTAAGATGAGTGATAAATTTCTTACTGTGAACTGTGGTGAAATCGCTGAGCTCAGCGCTGCACCGTGAGACTTTTTCACACGGAGCTAGCAGTGATCTCACTGAGGTGACCTCAGTTCATCTGCCCAGCTCACAGTGAAGTGAGCTCGGAATGCAGCCTTGGTGACATGTGGAAACCTCGGTGACTTAACTGCTAGTCCCTGACGCTGCACTCAACGCAGCTTGGTCTCCCGTGGTTTTGACCCTGGATCATCGCTTCTTGGCACCGTTCAGGTTGAAAACCACTTATCTCAAACATGGATTACGGTGGGGGTCTGGTGAGGGATATGGTTGTTTTTTTTTTTGTTTTTTTACAGGAGACGAGGGCTTCAATGGAATAGGGTGTAAAGTATAACTTTGTTTAAAATATAAATGCACAGTGTTTTACTTTTTTATTTCAAATAAATTTTCACTCTGGCTGTGTGTTTATTTACAATCTGACAATGGGGTTGATAGTGGAGAGTTGTCTTAGACACTAATGCAGGTTCTGCTGTTCTGGCACCTCAGGGGCTCTATCAGTGTAACATGGCACCCTCAAACCAGTCGAGCAAAATCTGAACTCCAATATGGCACTTACTCACTTCTGAGCTTTGCAATGTGCCTCAAAAGTAGTTTTTGACCACATATGGGGTATTAATGTACTAAAAAAAAATAGCACTATTTTGGGGGTCCCTTTACTCCTGTTACCCTCTGAAAATATAAAATTTGGGACCCAAAACATTTTTGTAGTGAAAATATATTTCTTTATCACTTATCACAGCTCAAAGTTAAACTTCTTTGAAGCACCTGGGGGTTTAATGCGATCACCACACATCTAGATAAATTCTCTGAAGGGTCTAGTTTTCAAAATGGTGTCACTTGTGAGCGGTTTCCACTGTTTAGGCACATCATGGGGTCTCCAAATGCGGCATGGCGGCCGCTAATTATTCCAGCAATTTTTACATTCAAAAGCGGGCAGAAGCTTTATTGGTCTCAAATTTTATGGTTAAAAACTCATAATGGGTTCCCACCAGATTTCGTACAGATTGTTGCTTGGAAAGGGTCTTTGAATAAGGGCTTCAGTGATCTTCATCTCTTCCAGTCAAAACCATACATGAATTGTATGAAGAGATACAGGTGACAAATAGACAATATGCTCGTAGTGGCATGATATGTTGTCAGCCCCATTAAGCTATATGCACACTGTGTGTTTTTGGTGCAGTGTTTCCACATGTAAATGGGCCAAAAACGCTGTGGAATCCTTATTCCAGCTAGTTCAATGAGAATCCATAAGTGCTCTGCACTTGATCAGTAATTTTCCTTAAGCATTTGCAGGTTTTTGTTTTTTTTTGCAGCATGTCAATTCTTTGTGTGGCTTTTTAGAGTTTTTCACCCATTGACTTCAATTGAGTCAGTCAAATCCTCAGCAAAAATGCAGGTATAAAATGGTTTGCGGATTTGCTGAGTTTTTGTTTGCATTTTTACAGGCTTCCTACGGTGTTTCCCACGCTGTCATCTGTGTGATGGCGTGTGAACCACCAGCGTGGCAGTACTGATCGGTAGTAAAGGTACCGTCACACTAAGGCTACGTTCACATTTGCGTTGTGCGCCGCAGCGTCGGCGCCGCAACGCACAACGCAAACAAAAACGCATGCACAACGCTGCGTTTTGCGCCGCATGCGTCCTTTTTTTTTATTGATTTTGGACGCAGCAAAAATGCAACTTGCTGCGTCCTCTGCGCTCGGACGTGTGCGCCGCAGGGACGCATGCGGCGCAAAACGCAAGTGTGACGCATGTCCATGCGCCCCCTTGTTAAATATAGGGGCGCATGACGCATGCGGCGACGCTGCGGCGCAGACCGCAAATGTGAACGTAGATTACGCGACGCTGCAGCGATACAGACAACGATGCCGATCGCTGCAGCGTCGCTGGGGAGCTGTCACACAGACCGCTCTCCAGCGACCAACGATGCCGAGGTCCCTGGGTAACCAGGGTAAACATCGGGTTGCTAAGCGCAGGGCCGCGCTTAGTAACCCGATGTTTACCCTGGTTACCAGTGTAAAATGTAAAAAAACAAACACTACATACTCACCTTTGCGTCCGCTTCCTGCACTGACTGAGTGCCGGCCCTAACAGCAGAGCGGTGACGTCACCGCTGTGCTTTCACTTTACGGCCAGCGCTCAGTCAGTGCAGGAAGCGGACGGCGGGGGACGCGAAGGTGAGTGTGTACTGTTTGTTTTTTTACATTTTACACTGGTAACCAGGGTAAACATCGGGTTACTAAGCGCGGCCCTGCGCTTAGTAACCCGATATTTACCCTGGTTACCATTGTAAAACATCGCTGTTATCGTTGCTTTTGCTGTCAAACACAACGATACACGGCGATCTGACGACCAAATAAAGTTCTGAACTTTAATCAACGACCAGCGATATCACAGCAGGATCCTGATCGCTGCTGCGTGTCAAACACAACGATATCGCTATCCAGGACGCTGCAACGTCACGGATCGCTAGCGATATCGTTTAGTGTGACGGTACCTTAACTCTACTGCCGGTAAGATCACTACTTCCATTTGAGCGCTGCGGGGTCACGCTGTCAGATTTCAGTGTGGCCCCGCAGAGATACTGTGACCCGTGATAAAAAGCTTGCCGCAAGTCAGCAAGCGTCGGCTGATAAGACTACTACTCCCGTCAGGCTATGTCTACAGTTACTGATGGCAAGAGCTGCTAATGGGAGAAATAGTCTCTAGTTAGCCGGTGCCTGTGCTCAAACGTAAAATTAAATGCATATTGAAATAAAAATAAGAAACACTATATACTCCCCTAACACCAAATCCCCGATGCCTTTGTCTCTTTAAAAAAAAAAAAAAAAAGTAAAATAAAACATACTCCTCTTAATGCCCGATGCCCAGTTCTCCTCTAAACAATCAAAAATAATAAACCACCATATGTTCTCCTGTCCACAGTAGTCCACGTAATCCAGAGTGTCCCATGGCGATCTCAAGTGTAGAACAGTCACATTTGTGAGATAACTGCTCTAACTGGCCATCAGTGATCCACTGACAGGATACATCATCGCTCTTGCAGTGTGTAGCCCTAAGCTGCCGTGAGGGCGTTTACCTGAGTTAATCAGCTGATCCGCTCCAGTGATCTCACAGCACCACTGCTGCGTGAGAACTTTCTGCTTAGATTTTATACAGGGACCCTGTCAATTTTTTTTCTGCGGTCCCTCTGTAAACTAGCCAGTAAAGGCTAAGCAAATGTGAGCTGATATCGATAGCCTGGGAACTTTTATGTTTATTGGATTCTTCCCAGAATATTAACCTCAGCCGTCGGCTTTCCCTCTGCTGGTTATGAAAATTACTCCGGGTACAAATTAACAGTTGCTGTTTGTTTACAGCCTATGTAGGTTCATTCTGTTAACGCTCCTACATAGGTTGCTGCCACCTTTTCATTACTAAACCTATGGCTTTGTGTCAGACAGCTGCTGACACCAAGCCCTAATCACATTACCCTGATGCTACTGCATCAGAATGAAAAAGGTGGTATTTAACCAAGAAATTACATCACAAAACTTTTTTTTTTAAATATCTTTATTTAGCTAAAAAAGCCTTCATTGATGTACAAAAACGCGTTTTGCCACAGCGTTTTTGCTGCCAAGAGATGCAGAAACCTTGCAGAAATTTCTGCAAGCAAATATTCAGCATGTGAACATACCCTTAATTTCCCAATATATAAATCAAAACTCTGCAATTTATAGTAATGAGTCTTATGCATTTTTTTAGGCTATATTCACATAAGTATTAAATTTGTTTCTGATGTAGATTTTCTGCTGCATTTCTGCAACTTTAAAGTAAACTTTGTTACGTTTTTTTAATTGCATTTTAAAGTAAATTTTCATACACAAGTTTTTGATGCTGCTGTTTGTCTTCTTGGTGTCATGTTTTAACCCCTTAACGACTGGCGATAAGCCTTTTAGCAGCGGTGGTTAAGGGGCCTTATTCCTCAGCTCCACTTTTTAACGGCGCTGAGGAATAAAAATATAGCGATGGCGATTTCCATGGGTGTCGGGCCCCGAATAGTCTCGCAATCAATTGGGGCCGATCAACCCCTTAAATGCCTGTTAATCGCGATAGCAGTATTTAAGTAGTTACAACGGTGTCACAACACCACCTTAGTAACCATTGGACCCCTGCAATGGGTCCCAATGTTTACCGTGGTACCCTGAGGTCATTTGATAGATCCTGTGAGATCCAGCTATAGGCCAGGGTCACACGTGCGAGTGCAATGCGAGAAACTCGCACGAGTCTCTCGCATCAGTACCCGGGCGATGATCAGATTGCCTGTCGCAGAATGTCTGTAGGAGACATGAGGTTGTCATGTCAATAAGGTGCAGTATGTTCCAACAGAAAGACAATTTGAGAAATACATTGTCTATCCCTTAGTCTATTGTATAATTATAATAAATAGAATGTGGACATCCCAAAAGCTTATTTTCTGTTATGTAAATGTAGAGGCACTAAATGCAATGTGTGCAGTAGCCAAATAAAACTGACTTTCATCTATTGTTCACTAGTGATGAGTGAGCATGCTCTGGTGGTGTTCGAGTATCTTGGTCGTGTTCAGATAATATATTCCAGTCCTTGTGGCTGCAGGATTTGCGACTGTCAGACAGCCCCAACACATGCGAGGATTGCATAACAAACAATCCCCGCATGTGTCGTGGCTGTCCACTCGCTCATCACTAGTGTTCACCCACAAGCATACAAAAAACTTCAGTCTTTCATTCATTGTGACAGTCATCTTATTTATATGGTCCACAGTTATGTACTTGTAAAAATTGCTATACTATAAAAGGTTGATGGTGTGTGCCATATCTGGATCTCATAATTGGCAAAATATTTGGGATAAAACGACCTACTGCCCTATTTTGTCAGATAAAATGGAGCACACGTGACAGAAATCTGATGTACCACGTTATAGTCAGAGGACCACGAGGTTCCTCTGCTGCCGGTTACAGATCTGGCACTTCCATCAATCTTATTTTTCTGACAGGAGGTAGCAATAATATCATTGGACAATATTGATATCATTGACGGACTTCGAAGTAGGTTCTGTCACTGGCAGATATGGACTGGGGCTAAAACTTAGCCCTGGCATTTGAAATCACATCGGCCCATGCTGTCCCCATCCCCAAGCACCAGATGGGATATATTACTAAAATTACCCTGCATGGAAGAAAGCAAGATTTACTACAAGACCAATATTTCTAATGATACCCCCGTCACAACTTTAACAGTATGGATGTCTTGAGAACACCGACTCTGTTGACAACGTAGCAGACAAGGTGGCCCACGACCAGACAGGCCCTTCTGGCATTTGCCAGATGGCCAGTCCGGCCCTGGTCACGGGTATGTCACAAGCTGCAGACAGTCGCAGTGCATCTAGCTGCGGAAGGTTTCTGCATTTGGCTTTGCAGACACCACCTTAACCCTTCTGACTTTTTGACCAAATGGCCACCTTTCTCCAGCTGTAATTGGCACATCTAGACCTGGGTGTTAGACTCCCAGCCTGCCGATGGGAATCGCCGGTGATATTTTTATTTCCCCCTGTTGAGGCTTGGAGCTATAGCAGTCGGCTGTCTTCCTCTTTGGAGTTGCTGGAGGACGTCTGTGTTACATATGAGTCAACCCAAGATAAGTGTTCCTCTTGTTTTGTCTATCCCATCTGTCTTTAGTAGTTTGGATCGGCTAGGGCTCATTCCCTAAGCAGGGCTTACTGCCAGGGTCAGGCAGGGATTAGATTCCTGCTCTGTGATAGGTGCAGAAGCTGTATAGGACAATTAGGGCAGACAGGGTGAGTTGAGATCTGCCTAGTGGTCTCCATGCCCCCCTTCCCAAGTGTCGGGCTCCCTTCCCCTCATCCCTTTGTGTTGCACTTAGGAACCCATCACGCACAGTGTAGGAAAGACTATTAAAAAAACAAACAAAAGCGTGTGAACATCAATTTGGGGCTGACAAATTGGGAACTGTGAAATCTTTTCCACTGACTTTTGGCTTAGGATGAAAAATTGGGGGTGGAATATCCCACGTATAGAATGGGTAAAGCCTTGTGTTCGCCACAGAAGTATTATCTTGAAGTACATTTAAAAAAAAAAGGGGGGGGGGGGTGGCAGTACTTTTGGGTGGGATTAACATATTCTCTTCGCCTGTAAATAATCTGAAATTTCAGCATTATCTCCTTATTAGAACATATTAACTGTGCTAGACTTTTTTGTCATTGTCCTATTAGTATTGGATATAGATCTGGATTTATTCTCTGTAAAATACCTGTACAATGGAAATACAGTAGTGAAAAACCTGCATGCTCCATGAGTACCATTATTTAACCATTTTGTGTTAATCCAGTTTAATTGGATTATGTAAATAAGTTAATTGATATTCTGTTTGTGTATTCATGTATAATGTTCTCGGCATAATTGAAGTATTGGTAAGCCTAGGTTTCAGTTGCCTTTTTCTTTCCTTTAAAAGGAATTTGTCACAAGGATTTTGCTATCCCATCTGAATGCAGCATAATGTAGGGACAGAGACCCTGATTCCAGTGATGCCACTTTCTGAGCTGCTTGTTGTCATTTTTGGTATAAATGTTTTATTTACTTGCTGTTCCCTGAATGCTGAGAGCTGTAAACGCCGCCCACACCACTGATTGACAGCTTTCTTCCAGTGTAGTGTAAACAGAAAGCTGCCAATCATTGGTGGAGGCGGGGTTACACAGCTCATGAATATGGAGGACTGTGTCAGCAGGTTTTCTAATCCCCTAGTGATTTGCTGCTGATTAAACAAAAATTTTATTACAACTGCATTAAGCAGCCTAGTAAGTGATACATCGCTGATATCAGGGTTGCAAAATTCTGGTGAAAGGTTCCCTTTAAGATTTGGTGGTGCCTTGAGAATGCTGAATGAGTCTTTAATGGTCTATTAGTCAGTGTGAGATCAGGAATGTCCTTTTCGACATCAATCTGGCAGCATACGTTCATACACTTCTAAAAATGGATTATAAAATACTGCTTATTTCTAGAATTGGGTTTCTGTAAAAAAAAATAAATAAATACATTAAATTAAAAAAAAAAAAAAGAAAAATAAATAGCTTTATACTCTAAGTGAATGTATGGATCAGTCATAGGTACAAACATACAGCAAAAAGGCAGAGATCCTTACCAGCCCAGGCCTCCAACAAATGCACTTGTTTGGACGCCTGGGCAGGTAAGGATCTCTGCCTTTTTGCTGTATTTTTGGAGGATTTTCAAGTCCTCTTTTTGCGCTATTGCTGATCAGTCATAGGTACCATTTAATAGTTGTTCCAAACGTTTCAGTGCTTAACCCCTTCACGTGTCAGCCCTTTTTCATTTTTGTATTTCCGTTTTTCGCTCCTCTTCTTCCCAGAGCCATAACTTTATTATTTTTCTGTCTATGGCTGTGTGAGGGCTTGTTTTTTTCTGGGACGAGTTGTACTTTTGAACAACACCATTGGATTTACCATATCGTGTACTCAAAAACAGAAAACATTTCCAAGTGCCATGAAATTACAAAAAAAGTGCAATTCACAATTGTTTTTTGGATTTTTTTTTTACCATGTTCACCAAATGCTAAAACTCACCTGCCATTGTGATTTTCCAAGTCATTACGAGTTTGTAGACACCAAACATGTCTAGGTGCTTTTTTATTTAAATGGTGAAAAAAATCCAAAGTTTGTAAAAAAAAAAAAAAAAAAAAAAAAAAAAAAAAAAAAAAAAAAATACCGTATATACTCGAGTATAAGCCGACCCGAGTATAAGCCGACCCCCCCCTAATTTTGCAACAAAAAACTGGGAAAACTTATTGACTCGAGTATAAGCCTAGGGTGGAAAATGCAGCAGCTACCGGTAAATGTCAAAAATAAAAATAGATACCAATAAAAGTAAAATTAATTGAGACATCAGTAGGTTAAGTGTTTTTGAATATCCATATTGAATCAGGAGCCCCATATAATGCTCCATGCAGTTAATTATGGCCCTATAGATGCTCCATATAATGCTCCAAGCAGTTCTTTATGGCCCCAGAGATGCACCATATAATGTTCCATGCAGTTATGGCCCCATAGATGCCCCATATAATGCTCCATGCAGTTATGGCCCCATATAATGCTCCATGCAATTATGACCCCATAGATGCCCCATATAATGCTTCATGCAGTTATGGCCCCATAGATGCCCCATATAATGCTCCATGCAGTTATGGCCCCATATAATGCTCCATGCAATTATGACCCCATAGATGCCCCATATAATGCTCCATGCAGTTATGGCCCCATATATGCCCCATATAATGCTCCATGCAGTTATGGCCCCATAGATGCCCCATATAATGCTCCATGCAGTTATGACCCCATATAATGCTCCATGCAATTATGACCCCATAGATGCCCCATATAATGCTCCATGCAGTTATGGCCCCATAGATGCCCCATATAATGCCCCATATAATGCTCCATGCAGTTATGGCCCCATAGATGCCCCATATAATGATCCATGCAGTTCTTTATGGCCCCATAGGCGCTCCATATAGCATTGTGCCACATGTAATGCTGCTGCACTAAAAAAAAAAAAAAAAGACATACTCACCTCTCATCACTGCTCTTCAGCGTCCCGCCTCTCCGCACTGACTGTTCAGGCAGAGGGCGGCGCGCACACTAATACGTCATCGTGCTCTCTGACCTGCACAGTCACAGCAAGAGGACGGGAAGACAGAGCTTCGGTGGAACGAGGGAAGGTAAATATACTCACCTAAGGTAAATATAATCACTCCCGGCGTGGTTCCTGCATGTCCCACGTTGTACGGCGCGGCAGCTTCTTCCTGTAGTGAGCGGTCACATGGTACCGCTCATTACAGTAATGAATATGCGGCTCCACCCGTATGGGCGTGGAGTCCATATTCATAACTTAAATGAGCGGTACCACGTGACCGCTGAAGAGGGGAAGAACTTGAAGCTGCCGCGCCGAACACTGTGGGACATGCGGGGACCGCGTCAGGAGTGCCGGGAGTAGGTGAGTATTTGGCAGGCGTCACTCCCCCTCACCCGCCGACACACATACACAACCCCCCCCCGCCGACCATGACTCGAGTATAAGCCGAGAGGGGCACTTTCAGCCCATTTTTTTGGGCTGAAAATCTCGGCTTATACTAAATTATTTGCGGTAAATAAAAAAAATTGCTTAATTTTCAGTGACCCGTAGCGTCTCCATTTTTCATGATCTAGGGCCGGGTGAGGGCTTAATTTTTTTTATTTTTTTTTTTGTGCCGAGCTGATGCTTTAATACCATTTTGGTGTGGATATGATCTTTTGATCGCCGGTTAATGCATTTTAATGTAATGTTGCGGACCAAAAAAAGTTATTCTGGCGTTTTTTGTTTTTTTTACCAGTTGGATTAATTCTTTTTATATTTTGATCGAGCGATTCTGAATGCGGCGATACCAAATATGTGTGTATTAGGTTTTTTAATTGTTTTATTTTGAATGGGGCAAAAGGGGGGTGATTTGAACTTTTTTTATATATTTAATTTTTTTAAACTTATTTTTTTTTACTTTTTCCATGCTTCAATAGTCTTCATGGGAGACTAGAAGCTGCAGTTGTCTGATCACCTCTGCTACACACAAACAAACAATGATCAGATTGCCTGTGTGTAGCAGAAATGCTCACTTGCTATGAATGCCGACCGCTGGGTGGCGCTAACAGCAATCCGGCGATAACAAGCACAGGGGTCTCCTGTAGATCCCGGGTTGTCATGCCAACCCATCGGTGACCCACAGTCATGTGATTAGTGATGCGCTTTTTGACGCTATCACATTAAATGCTGTCAGAGATTGACGGTGGCATTTGACTGGTTAACAGCCGTGGGTGGATTGCGGTTCCCCTCACGGCTGTTTAGGGGCACTTTTCATCTGTCCAAAACATCTGACATGTGCCGGAAAGATGTGGGCTCAATGCCAGAGCCCACATCAAAGGGAGGGACACGACTTGCGTCGTACATGTACGGCACATGTCGTGAAGGGGTTAATTGGATGCCTTTAGCCTATGGGTGACTTAGGCCGGGTTCACATTAGCGTTTGAGTCTGCAGCGTAGTGCTGCGGACTTCTTTCCTTAAGCTCCGCCTAAGCTGCCTAATAATAAGCTCTTGAAAAGTGATCATCAAGCAAAAACCAATTACAGCTTATGGGTGACAGATGCCACTTTTAAATGTAGATTATAAATACCTTTTCTAGTATATGTTAAACAGTTCAGAAACTCAATGTGAGCATAGCTGGATCTGGAAATAACAATTTCTCTTGTCTTTTGAATTTAAAAACATGGAAAACTATGTAGTAGGGAACACAAGCATATTTTATGGTAGAGCTAGGTAAATAAATGTCTACACAATAAGGCCGTGAATGTTTTAGTTTGTCCTAAATTGTGGCTTTTTTTAATTTTTTTTTTTTATCAGGACAAAGCTTGGGTTATGGTTTTGTGAACTACATTGACTCCAAGGATGCTGAGAAGGCCATCAATACCTTGAATGGACTAAGACTTCAAACCAAAACCATAAAAGTAGGTCCTGATTTTTATGTATACATTCTCACATGTAAACACTATTCCATTAACCTATTTGGCCTTTTCAGTGCAGTAAAGCAATGTTTTGTAGCGGTTTTTAGTGATCAGTTAAAGAAAGGTGATGATACAAGGCTTTTGTAGCAGAGTGTTTTAGAATACATTCTAATTGAAGTGTGTTATGATTCCTGGTTATCCCGAATTAACAGAATCATTACCTATGACTGGGCGATATGTAGTAAAAATAAAATCCTTATTTGTGTGTATAAAATCTGATATCAGACTCGTTCTCCTCGTGCCATCTTGCCACAATGTAACTTTATGGAGTATTCCCTGTTAATCTATGATTATACAGAGTTGTAGTGAACGGTCAGTGGCTCTGTCGGGGCCTTCATCGGAGTCCCTGGAAAACTGAATTTTGACTTTGTGCTGACTGGGTCATTGACTGTAAGGCCGGCGTCACACTAGCGAGTTTTACGGACGTAGGAGCGCAGAAAATACGTCCGTAAAACTCGCCAAACAAACGGCACAATTATTCTCAATGGGTCTGGTCCTATCAGCCTTATATTACGGATCCGTATTATACGGCTTTCTACGGCCGTACAAAATCGCAGCATGCTGCGTTTGTCAGCGTATTGCGCAACAAATACGCCAATGAAAGTCTATGGGGGCGAGAAAAATACAGATTCCACACGGACCAGCAGTGTGACTTGTGAGAAATACGCAGCGGTGTTAGTGAAAAGCCGGTAATTCAATTGCCGGCTTTTCATTTCTCCTTCCCAAACCCGACATATGAGACATGGTTTACATACAGTAAACCATCTCATATCCCCTTTTTTTTTTGCATATTCCACACTACTAATGTTAGTAGTGTGTGTATGCAAAATTTGGTTGCTGTAGCTGCTAAAATAAAGGGTTAAATGGCGGAAAAAATTGGCGTGGGCTCCCGCGCAATTTTCTCCGCCAGAATGGTAAAGCCAGTGACTGAGGGCAGATATTAATAGCCTAGAGAGGGTCCATGGTTATTGGCCCCCCCTGGCTACAAACATCTGCCCCCAGCCACCCCAGAAAAGGCACATCTGGAAGATGCGCCTATTCTGGCACTTGGCCACTCTCTTCCCACTCCCGTGTAGCGGTGGGATATGGGGTAATGAAGGGTTAATGCCACTTTGCTATTGTAAGGTGACATTAAGCCAGGTTAATAATGGAGAGGCGTCAATTATGACACCTATCCATTATTAATCCAATTGTATGAAATGGTTAAACACACACACAAATTATTAAAAATTATTTTAATGAAATAAACACACAGGTTGTTTTAGTATTTTATTGCTCTCTCAATCCACCTGAAGACCCTCGCTTGGCAAAATAATAAACCCACAATATACATGCCATCCGAGGATCTGTCAGGTCCCACGATGTAAATCCTTCTGAAGGGGTTAAATCAATTTACAGGCAGGAGCTGCGCTAAAGCACTCGCTCGTGCCTGTAATCCCCGGGTGCTGAAAGGAAAGCTGGGTGATCTGTACTTACATTGTCGCGGTGAGGCGCCCTCTGCTGGATGTCCTCATGAACTGGAGCCTTGGAAAAGTTCCCACGCTCGAGTTCATATGAGTTCATCCACCAGAGGGCGCCTCACCGCAACTCAATGTAAGTACAGATCACCCAGCTTTCCTTTCAGCACCCGGGGATTACAGGCACGAGCCCTATCTGCCCTCAGTCACTGGCTTTACCATTCTGGCGGAGAAAATTGCGCGGGAGCCCACGCCAATTTTTTCCGCCATTTAACCCTTTATTTTAGCAGCTACAGCAACCAAATTTTGCACAAACACACTACTAACATTAGTAGTGTGGAATATGCAAAAAAAGGGGGATATGAGATGGTTTACTGTATGTAAACCATGTCTCATATCCTGTGGGGTTTGGGAAGGAGAAATGAGAAGCCGGCAATTGAATTACCGGCTTTTCACATATATCGCGCTGAATTAAATATAAATACAGAATATATATATGTGTCTCAATGATAGATATATATATGTGTGTGTATATATACATGTATGTGTATATATATGTCTGTCATTCCGGGCTCACCTGCATAGGAGCAATCCAAGCTCCCATCACCATAAAGCCCTGATACATGTAGGTGAAACAGAAAAACCAGAACCCTCGAAACAGCCCAGCCTAACCCAACCGGACCAGAGCACCAATCACAACAACCTGACAAAAGCCGGAATCGGGAAGATGGCAGAAGAAGGCCAGGAGAGGTATGTCAGTGACTGGAAGAATGATATCAACAACTCACAGAAACTGAACACGTACCGGAGTCTACAGAGAGAATACAGACTGGCCCCATATCTGGAGAAACTTCCGGACCCCAGAGATCGCAAGATCTTGAGCCAATATAGACTCAGTGCCCACAGTCTGGCCATCGAATGTGGTTGACACAGGCAGAACTACAAGCCCAGGGAGGAAAGACTGAGCCAACACTGATCAGGAGGCCATAGAGGACGAAACCCACTTCCTGCTACACTGCTCCAAATACTCAGCAGTGAGGGACACTCACTTCAGGAGACTCTCACATCTCTTCCCGGACTTCATCACCATGAAGGAGGAAGAGAAGACATATATCCTGCTGGGAGAAGAAGAGAGAGCAGTGGAGATAGCAGCACGGTATGTGAGCGAATGTCATAGACTGCGAGAAAGAGAACTATGATGCCATGGACTATAGCCCCCACAATGGATCTGCCCCCATCCACCTCCCCTATGCCATGGACTATAGCCCCCACCCTGGATCTGCCCCCATCCTCCTCCCCTATGCCATGGACTATAGCCCCCACAATAGATCTGCCCCCATCCACCTCCCCTACAGCTCCTACCCAACATCCCCACAGTCCCTATCCCTATTGCCTCTATACACTTGCTTTGGCAAAACTGATGTGCATTTGGTCCTGCCAATAAAGCTTAATTGAATTGAATATATATGTATGTGTGTATATATATATATATATATATATATATATATATATATATATATATATATACACACACTAGATTGTGGCCCGACTCTAACGCATCGGATATTCTAGAATATGCATGTCCCCGTAGTATATGGACAATGATGATTCCAGAATTCGCGGCAGACTGTGCCCGTCGCTGATTGGTCGAGGCAACCTTTATGACATCATCGTCGCCATGGCAACCATTATGACATCTACGTCGATACTGTGCCCGTCGCTGATTGGTTGAGGCGAATTCGCGGTAGACTGTGCCCATCGCTGATTGGTCGAGGCAACCTTTATGACATCATCGTCGCCATGGCAACCATTATGACATCTACGTCGATACTGTGCCCGTCGCTGATTGGTCGAGGCCTGGCGGCAGACTGTGCCCGTCGCTGATTGGTCGAGGCCTGGCGGCCTCGACCAATCAGAGACGCGGGATTTCCAAGACAGACAGACAGACAGACAGACAGACAGACAGACCCTTAGACAATTGTATATATAGATACTAGACTGTGGCCCGATTCTAATGCATCGGGTATTCTAGAATATGCATGTCCTGCATGCATGTCCTTTAATACCATTTTGGTGTGGATATGATCTTTTGATCGCCGGTTAATGCATTTTAATGTAATGTTGCGGACCAAAAAAAGTTATTCTGGCGTTTTTTGTTTTTTTTACCAGTTGGATTAATTCTTTTTATATTTTGATCGAGCGATTCTGAATGCGGCGATACCAAATATGTGTGTATTAGGTTTTTTAATTGTTTTATTTTGAATGGGGCAAAAGGGGGGTGATTTGAACTTTTTTTTATATATTTAATATATATATATACACTAGATTGTGGCCCGACTCTAACGCATCGGATATTCTAGAATATGCATGTCCCCGTAGTATATGGACAATGATGATTCCAGAATTCGCGGCAGACTGTGCCCGTCGCTGATTGGTCGAGGCAACCTTTATGACATCATCGTCGCCATGGCAACCATTATGACATCTACGTCGATACTGTGCCCGTCGCTGATTGGTTGAGGCGAATTCGCGGTAGACTGTGCCCATCGCTGATTGGTCGAGGCAACCTTTATGACATCGTCGCCATGGCAACCATTATGACATCTACGTCGATACTGTGCCCGTCGCTGATTGGTCGAGGCCTGGCGGCAGACTGTGCCCGTCGCTGATTGGTCGAGGCCTGGCGGCCTCGACCAATCAGAGACGCGGGATTTCCAAGACAGACAGACAGACAGACAGACCCTTAGACAATTGTATATATAGATACTAGACTGTGGCCCGATTCTAATGCATCGGGTATTCTAGAATATGCATGTCCCCGTAGTATGTGATTCGCGGCAGACTGTGCCCGTCGCTGATTGGTCGAGGCAACCTTTATGACATCATCGTCGCCATGGCAACCATTATGACATCATCGTCGCCATGCTGTGCCCATCTCTGATTGGTCGAGGCCGCCCGACAAACCGTCGACCACTCCATATAAGGTATGGTCTACAAACCGCCAACCACTCCATATAAGGTATGGTCTACAAACCGCCGACCACTCCATATAAGGTATGGTCTACAAACCGCCGACCACTCCATATAAGGTATGGTCTACAAACCGCCGACCACTCCATATAAGGTATCCTGTTTGTAGACCATACCTTATATGGAGTGATTTCCAGGACAGACAGACAGACAGACAGACAGACAGACAGACAGACAGACAGACAGACAGACAGACAGACAGACAGACAGACAGACAGACAGACGGAAAAACCCTTAGACAATTATATATATAGACTAGACTGTGGCCCGATTCTAATGCATCGGGTATTCTAGAATATGCATGTCCCCGTAGTATGTGATTCGCGGCAGACTGTGCCCGTCGCTGATTGGTCGAGGCAACCTTTATGACATCATCGTCGCCATGGCAACCATTATGACATCATCGTCGCCATGCTGTGCCCATCTCTGATTGGTCGAGGCCGCCCGACAAACCGTCGACCACTCCATATAAGGTATGGTCTACAAACCGCCAACCACTCCATATAAGGTATGGTCTACAAACCGCCGACCACTCCATATAAGGTATGGTCTACAAACCGCCGACCACTCCATATAAGGTATGGTCTACAAACCGCCGACCACTCCATATAAGGTATCCTGTTTGTAGACCATACCTTATATGGAGTGATTTCCAGGACAGACAGACAGACAGACAGACAGACAGACAGACAGACAGAAAAACCCTTAGACAATTATATATATAGACTAGACTGTGGCCCGATTCTAATGCATCGGGTATTCTAGAATATGCATGTCCCCGTAGTATGTGATTCGCGGCAGACTGTGCCCGTCGCTGATTGGTCGAGGCAACCTTTATGACATCATCGTCGCCATGGCAACCATTATGACATCATCGTCGCCATGCTGTGCCCATCTCTGATTGGTCGAGGCCGCCCGACAAACCGTCGACCACTCCATATAAGGTATGGTCTACAAACCGCCGACCACTCCATATAAGGTATGGTCTACAAACCGCCGACCACTCCATATAAGGTATGGTCTACAAACCGCCGACCACTCCATATAAGGTATCCTGTTTGTAGACCATACCTTATATGGAGTGATTTCCAGGACAGACAGACAGACAGACAGACAGACAGACAGAAAAACCCTTAGACAATTATATATATAGATACTGTATATATGTTTTAATGGACATTTGAGCACATAAATCCATTAGATGTCGGTTTTGCAAGCCTGCGAGAAAATATCGCAGTACGGATGCCATATGGATTACATACGGAGGATGCCATGCGCAAAATACGCTGACACACCCTGCCTACGGATGACATACGGACCACTATTTTTGGGGACTTTTCTGCGTATTACGGCCGTAAAAAATGGACCGTATTGTCTTACGCCTAGTGTGACGCCGGCCTAATGGTGCATATGCATGTAGAAAAGCCGCGGAGACACCATCACGCGTTTCTCAACGCAAGCAATGAATAGCCAGGTCTTTCACCGGGAAGGAACAGCCACGGGAAGGGCAGCATCCAATAAAGGAAAACCACCTATGCCAAAACATGGTATCCATCCACAGACAGCTGTTTCGGGCTATTTGCCCCTCATCAGTGTGGAGTAATGGTGCATAAGTCACTTGAGTCCTCTGTTGGACATTTTTGACCATCTACTGCGTCTTTATGGCGGCCTCAAATAGGTGTATATGGCTGAAAATTGTCAGCACGCAGTGACTCCCTGCACCATAACCGTCAATGGCCCGGTCAGTGCAAACATCCAAATGGAGTTTTCCAGGTCTTCCGATGTAAGCCCCTGATGGAGCCACTGACCATCGGCATAAAATGCTATATGAACATAGCCTAAGATGTAGAAAACATGGAGCAGTTCCTTGTTGTTCCTTCTGAAACTTGTCCCATAAGTTGACAGCTTATTTGTTGCTATTATTGACCAGGGTAATAAGTTTCCAATTTGTAAAAGGGAATCTGTTGCCAGCAGGTTTTTGCTATATAATCTGAAACTGTATGATTTTGGGCTGAGACCTTGTTTCCAGCTATGACACTTGCTCATCTTCATGCGGTAATATTCATATCGCTGTTTTCTCCTCTAACAGAGCTCTGAATGCTGAGCCCTGTACATACAACTGGTTGCCAGCTTTTTTTGTACATTGTATATTGACAAAAAGCAGCTAATTTGTGCAAGGGTCTGGGTTATATAGAGCAAGGGGACTACATGGCATGAGACAGTCCTGTAGTGATAATCTATTGCTGATAAAACCCTGATTGTATTGATACTTCAGCAAGCAGTCCAGTAAGGGACACATGCCTTTAATCAGGATCTTGGCCCCTACATCATGCTGCTCTCAAATTATGTAGCAAAAACCTGCTGAAAGATGCAGGGCTGTGGAGTCGGAGTTAGTTTTGGTTGGAGTCAGTAGAAATGTACCGACTCAGACTCCAGCTTTAAAAAAAAAATGTATTAATATTTCATAAATGAACTTTCATATGAATTTTATAAATGTTACTCAAATATATATGTTCTATCAAACTATGAACAGTGATAAGCAGTTCTGCTGGAGCTAGACATTTCTTACTACTTGTGTGTCACTGTTCTCCACTGCGCTTATCTAATCTTACACTTGGTTAACCTCATGCTGTCCCAACCCCCCTACTTACAATGTATGAAACTGAAAGTGAAAATGTGTTGCAAATTCTAAGTAGTAAAGCTCCTCCTCTAGACTAGATGTTTACTAGGTGTGCGTCTTCCAAGCATCTCACAGCTGCTACTCAGAAGAGGAAGACGGTAAGAAGTATTATCCTTTCAACAAACTTTGCATCAGTTAACTGTGAGTACATGAGGAATAACAGTATTACTGACCACTACATCGTTGTACGACCTGGCAAGAATTTTGTACAATTGTTTTTAGGAAAAACAATTGTCATTTGGATTGTGAATGCAGAAATAAAAACCTGAGAATGTCAAAGAAGCGTCACATTAAATCAGCTGTATTTGAACATTTCACCATCACTAAAGATAGAAAACATTGTCTGTCAGTGTATGACAAATGATCCAGATGAAAACAAATGCTGTGAAGCCAAGATCAGTGCATATTCAAGCAAAGCTAAAAATGCTCCTACCAGAGCTTCTAATCTAAAGAGACATTTACAGCGCTTTCATCCAGAAGTACTGAAAGCCGTGGATGAGAAAGACTGCATCCAAACCAATGAACCAGTGCCCAGCTCTTCCAGCCAAACAAAGGAGCAGAGAACTTTGCTGCCATCAGTTGCAAGATATTTTGTCAGTGACAAAGTTACTGTGACAATGACAGTAGATATATTTAAAAAACAGATCATAGAGCTTGTTGTAAAGGATAGTGTGCCTATTTCATTATTTTCACGACCAGCTTTTATGTGTCTGAATGGGGAAATGGCCCGCAAGCTTGGTGTTTCTCTGGAGAGAGAGAGTATTAGAAAATAAGTAATCGAAGAAGCTTTTAAACAAAAGGAAGAACTTAAAAAAAATAAAAAAAAAACTCTCAAGGGACGCTTTCTGTTTCTTAAAATGGATGCCTGCACACGTCACAGAGTGAACTATTTTGCCATCAATGTCCGATTTGTTTGCGACAAAAATGAAATGGTTACCAAGACATTGGCAGTAAAAGACACCAAAGCTCATCACACCAGTGAGTTTCTCCAGGTCTTGGTGGAAAAGGTTCTGCAAGACTATGAACTTTAAAAAGAGCACGTTCTTGCTGTCGTAACTGACAATGCTTACATAAGTACTATTAAGCTAATGAATGAGAGTAATGATGGTGACCAGCAGCTAGAAGAACATTCTGGGTCCACAGACACAAATGTTTAAAATAGAGGAACACAGTATTGTAACTGAGGAGCAAACTGAAGTTGCTTCAGATGAACAGCAACATGATAGTTTAGATGATCTTGTTGAAACTGTGTCAATACGTTCTTTCATTCATCACATGCGCTGTGTTGTGCATACGCTACAGCTGGCTATAAGAGACAGTCTACAAGAAGGACTTTCTGCTGCACTGATTGGCAAGGTGAGAAAATTGGCTACTGTTGCCAGAACCCCTAAAGTTGACTCAATTTTGAAGAGACGTGGTGGAAAAGGGGCAATTATTAATCAAGCCACACGATGGGGCAGTACTTAATGATTCAGCGCTTGGTTGAACTGAAAACCTTTCTTGTAGACATGGCTAACCCTCAACTGACGCTAAATGAAAGTCAGTGGAATCAGGTGACTGAGCTGGAAAAATTGCTAGAGCATCCATTTACAGTGCCTAAAAAATTACAAGCAGAGGACTTAACTCCAGGTATTTTCTTAAAGGAGTAGAAGAACCTGATGTTTCGCCTGTCCCAAAGAGGAGGGTTAGGCTACTTTCACACTAGCGTTAACTGCATTCCGTCACAATGCGTCGTTTTGCCGAAAAAACGCATCCTGCAAAAGTGTTTGCAGGATGCGTTTTTTCACCATTGATTAACATTAAGCGACGCATTGTGACGGATTGCCACACGTCGCACCCGTCGTGCGACGGATGCGTCGTGCAGTGGCGGACCGTCGGGAGCAAAAAACGCTACATGTAACGTTTTTTGCTCACGACGGTCCGCTTTTTCCGACCGCGCATGCGCGGACGGAACTCCGCCCCCACCTCCCCGCACCTCACAATGGGGCAGCGGATGCGCTGGAAAAATGCATCCGCTGCCCCTGTTGTGCGGCGGAGACGACGCTAGCGTCGGGAACGTCGGCCCGACGCACAGCGACGGGCCGAGCCCGACGCTAGTGTGAAAGTAGCCTTAATTGCAAGTGGCATTGCTACATCAATGAAATGGAGAGAGGAGCTACTATTACAAAATAACATTCTTTTGGCAGCTGTTTATGTAGACCCAATGCATCGGATTCTTCTAGAGGATCAACAGCTAACTAAAGGAAAAGAAGCTCTGTTTGAAATAGCAGTAAGGATGAAAGGGTTGCAGAACAGTCAGGAGGAACAAGAAGAATTTGGTCGTCCTGCCACATCTTCACCCTCATCAACTGATGAAGAATTTATTTTCGAAAAATAAATTTGGATCACAAGGACCGTGCAAGGCGTTCCCGCATAGAAGTCATCCCCATCAAAGAACACAGCCAGTACATTTCAGCAGAATTTTTCATGTGCACTAAAAGAAATTGAGAAATTTGACCGTTCATCAAAAATAACAGTGCAACAAGCGATTCCTCTGTATCCTGACATTGTCAGATGTTGCCTGAGTGGTTACTGCTTTGCCACCAACCCAAGTTAGTGTAGAGAGGTTGTTCTCTGCTCTCAAAATAATTAGATCAGATTTGAGGGCATCCATGAAGGAGGATCTGACAGAGGCAATACTTTTTTTTTGAGGACAAATTTATAGATTTCTTAACTGCATAAGTGTTTATTGCATATTTACTTACAAGAGTGTAGAAAAGTTTATAAAAGTTATTTGCTATATTCTAATTGTATTCTAATAAATATAGTTTTTGCTCTAAGTGGTCTGATTACTTATATGATGGTGAGAAACTGAATAAGCACGATGTTAATATTTTACAACAGTAAATTTGTTACGAATTGGCCATTTATGAAGGAGCCGGAGTCTGAGTCGGAACCTGATAAAATCCAGGAGTCGGAGTCGCAACTGTGGCTTACCGACTCCACAGCCCCGGAAAGATGCCCTTTATTTCTCCATATAATTTATTAAAGGAACAGCACAATGAAAGTGGCCTTTAAAATAATTAAATAAAGCTCCAGAGTTAGTGCGGTAATTAAAAAATACAAAAGTTCCCTGATGTGAACATATTAATAGAGCTATGTTTATGTGCAAAGTTGCGATAGAAACTGCTGGTTTATTGGATGACCTCTATTCGCAATGTAAAATAATTGCATTTTCACTATTTTGCTAACATTTCCTTTATTTGCCTAATAAAATAAAAGCAAGAAAGCCATCTCCTGGCAGGCACCACTCCAAGCTCTATGTTCCCTTGGAGACAAATTGCAGCACTTATGTAATGGGGACCTTCTGTCATATAAAACCATTCCATCTGTTGATTCTGTGAAGGCTCCAGCCCATCAGCGGTCCATAATGGACTTTAGCACTGTAGAACACTGCGCAGAGTTGAGGCATGTGACTGTTGCAGACCTTCCCTCATATTTATCTGAATTCCTACAGTGACGTGCAATTCTTCAAAAAATACCAACATTTTATTTACAGAGAACCTGTCAGCGGGATTGTGCTCAGTAACCTACAGACACTGTCAGGTCAGCGCCGTTACACTGATTAAAATGATACCTTGGTTGATGAAATCAGTCTTGTGGTGGTTGTTTAATCTATATTTTCAGTTTTAAGTTAGATAGGCTCATGCTCCAGGGGGGACCTGTGTGGGGGCGGGTCATTTTGTGGGGCTTTGATTGGCTATTCATAATGCAGACTGCTGACATGTCACTGATCTCTCACTGACCTGCCCCCTAGTTTACATAATGAATATATATATTAAAAAAAAAAACTTCAGCAGGCACCAGCTGTGGCACTTGTGGTGCAGCATAATCACATATGTACTGTGTATATAATTAATGTTTGATTTCCTGATGTTCAAAAAAAATCCATTTGAAAATGGCGCCTGCGCAGTAACTGCTTTCTGTGATCCGATAGCTGCTACTGCGCATGCGCCGGTGGTGCCATCTTGGAGGGGGAATTTTTTTTCTCTAGCAAGATGCCACCGGCGCAGTAGCAGCTATCAAATCACAGATGGCGCCATTACAAAAAATAAAAAATAAATATATGTATGTGTGTGTAAGTGTGTATATATGTATGTGTGTGTATATATATATATATATATATATATATATATATATATATATATATATATATATATATATATATATATATATATATATATATACATACACACATATACATATATATTTATATATACACACATATACATATATATTTTTTTTTTATTTTTTTTAATGGCGCCATCTGTGATTTGATAGCTGCTACTGCGCCGGTGGCATCTTGCTAGAGAAAAAAAATTCCCCCTCCAAGATGGCACCACCGACCCCTGCTTGCAGAAGGTTTTTTTTCCCAAGGCTATATATATTATGCAAACTAGGGGGCAGGTCATTGAGGGATCAGTGACCTGTCAAAAGCCATACTAGTGAATACCTAATCAGAGCACCACGTGAAGACCCCTTTACCACAGGCCACCCTGAAGCACGAGCATATCATTAACTCAAAAAGGAAAATAAAGATTAAAACACAACCACAAGACGGATTTCATCAACCAATGTATCATTTTAATCACTATAATGGTGCTGACCTAACACGGTTTGTAGGTTAATGAGCATAATCATGCTGACAGGTTCCCTTTAAGCACTTTTCAACCCTTTGCCTCTGCAGCCATTTTTATTTTAATATTTGCATTTTCCCTTCCAGAAATTTGGCAGTTTATTAAATCTTTAAATGCAACCTGTTACAAGGTAAAAAATGCTTTTTAATCTGCAGGTTAATGGCGCTATTATCCTCCCTAGCGCCCGTATTTAGCCGAATGACAGCAGCTCTGCATTAGGGATGGCTGTCAGTCAGAGCTGGGGGTGTGGTTACAGCCAGTTATCTGCATATTTAAAGCGATTATTGAAACAGGAATTCTGCTGGGGGAATAAAGTTAATTTTCTCCCTACAGTGTAAGTCTACATGCAGTTGCCACGAAGGTTAATAACGCTATTGACCTGCAGATGAACCTCAGACCTGCAGGTAAATTGCATTTTGTCTGACGACAGGTTCCATTTAAGGCTGCTTTCACACTAGCGTCGGTACGGGGCCGTGGCGCTGCGTCGGCCCGACGCATACTGTGGAAAAAAATGCCCGACGAGGGCAGCGGAAGCAGTCTTAAGACGCTTCCGCTGCCCCATTGCAAGGTCTGGGGAGGAGGGGGCGGAGTTTCGGCGCACATGCGCAGTCGAAAATGGCGGACTAGATGTACAAAAAGTTACATGTAACGTTTTTTGTGCCGGCGGTGCGCCAAAACACGACGCAACCGTCGCACGACGGTTGCGACGTGTGGCACTGCGTCGCAATGCGTCGCTAATAAGTCTATGGACAAAAAACGCATCCTGCAGACAACTTTGCAGGATGCGTTTTTTCTCCACAATGACACATTGCGACGTGCAGTGTCCGACGCTAGTGTGAAAGTAGCCTAAGGCGTTATGATTGTGGGTTACTTTATATCTTGATAGAATATACTTCTACAAATGCGGCAATACTAATTATACCTTTTTATATAAATTTTTTGTTTCATGAGGGAAAAAGGGTATGATTCAATTTATTTATTTATTTTTTCAAATTAAAACTTTTTTTTTGTTAGTCCCTTTTTAAAGGACTTGAAGTTGTGATTATCCTATCACTTATACCATATTCTGCAATACCACAGTCTACGGGTAAGATTTATAGGCCGGTAAGATTTATAGGATATAGGCTACGTTCACATTTGCGTTGTGCGCCGCAGCGTCGGCGACGCAACGCACAACGCAAACAAAAACGCAGCAAAACGCATGCAAAACGCTGCGTTTTGCGACGCATGCGTCCTTTTTTTGGTTGATTTTGGACGCAGCAAAAATGCAACTTGCTGCGTCCTCTGCGCCCGGACGCGTGCGCCGCAGTGACGCATGCGTCGCAAAACGCAAGTGCAACGCATGTCCATGCGCCCCCATGTTAAATATAGGGGCGCATGACGCATGCGGCGGCGCCCGACGCTGCGACGCAGACCGCAAATGTGAACGTAGACTAAGATGGCAGTGGCAGGCTCCGGAGAAGGCCCCCATAGGCCTTAGTAATCTATTGGTGCCCTACTATTGCATTGCATAGGACTGATGTAAGCTGGTTCATGAGCATATCTGCACCATCTGTTTCATTGCTGCTGTCAGATTGACTGCAGCATTTAAGTTATTAGCGATTGATACTCGGCTCCGAACAGCTGTCGCTATTAAACACAATGGTGGAAAAGTAATATACCTGGCATTTACTGTGTGTCAAAGGATCTTCGCTTCTGAGCCCCCTCCATACACGTCATATTGTGCTAGAGGGTTGAAAACAATGTAGACAGATATTTAAAGCACCACTCCATCCCTTTTTTTATTTGAGTGCTAATTGGTGCCATTAATAGAAGTTCCCTGACCCTAATATTGTACTCACCAGCTGCTGTCTTCAGCTTATCCCGACGTCGCTCTGGTCATTATCCGCCATCTTGTGATCAGAACTTCTGACTGACCGGAAGTCGGAGGGTAACAGTCACAAGCTCTCAATGCAAGTCTAAGAGCGTTGTTCTGGCCTTCCTTTAAGTAGTGAATTCTGAATCGCCCATGTTCTGCCTTCCTCCACGTATGATGCTTTGTGGATTTCAGCATACAGCTTAACCCTTGTCCACTTCGCCAGTTAACAGACTGTATGGATTCTTTTTTATGTCATGATGTGAACTTTATTTTTGTGAACGATAACTGGTAAAAACTACAAAAAATTCGCAGTGCATCAGTACTGGCACGTCACAGAAACAACATGCTACAGGGTGCAATTAGCATCAGTAACTGGGTCATTACAAAAAAGTTCTTGTTTCTAGCACTCTTATACTCTGTACAGAAATTTATCTATCTGTATGCAGTGCAAAGAGCATTATAACTAAACTGGAGGATGCAGAGCACAATATGCCTCACTTCACAATATCTGCATAACGACTCGCATATACAGAATATAATACAGAATATAACACAAACACAACTGCATAATGACTCTCACAGGGATCCGCTGGACAGAAGGAGTGTTTGTAGGGAAGAGAGAGCCAGAACACACGTGTATCAATAAGAAAGCCTGGGGAAAAACGTATGGAGCTGCTCTTCTCCCTGGGAAACTAATGGGGCGGTTCTAATCAGAACACACTACTTCTTAAAGGAGAAATACTCATGTATACAGAAACGGGATAAATAGGTAACTAATGACCTCTATGGGTTGTAATTGGTATCATGCTATGAATATTTATCTAGCTGCTCATAAATGGGCAGAACAGCCCAGCAAACACTGAAGTGACTCAGCAGGTCACAAACAACAAGAGAACCGACCGTAGTGGTGCCGATCACATGAGACTGTGGCTGGAGTGTATGATAAATACTAGGGGCAAGGGACTTGCATTAGTGGCACCACTCCAGCTATTACATAGAAAACATACACTAGTTATGCTTTAAGGGAGATTGTTCCTTTTCTTTGTACTGAAAATGGGGACGAGTGCTAGGCAACATGCGGTTTGTCAGTCTTCACTTGTGAACTTCTCTCCAAAGCACACACTTAAATTTTAATGTACAGTATACACTCACCGGCCACTTTATTAGGTACACCATGCTAGTAACGGGTTGGACCCCCTTTTGCCTTCAGAACTGCCTCAATTCTTCGTGGCATAGATTCAACAAGGTGCTGGAAGCATTCCTCAGAGATTTTGGTCCATATTGACATGATGGCATCACACAGTTGCCGCAGATTTGTCGGCTGCACATCCCAAAGATGCTCCATACAAGGCAGGATGGATCCATGCTTTCATGTTGTTTACGCCAAATTCTGACCCTACCATCCGAATGTCGCAGCAGAAATCGAGACTCATCAGACCAAGCAACGTTTTTCCAATCTTCTACTGTCCAATTTCGATGAGCTTGTACAAATTGTAGCCTCAGTTTCCTGTTCTTAGCTGAAAGGAGTGGTACCCGGTGTGGTCTTCTGCTGCTGTAGCCCATCTGCCTCAAAGTTCGACGCACTGTGCGTTCAGAGATGCTCTTAGGCCTACCTTGGTTGTAACGGGTGGCGATTTGAGTCACTGTTGCCTTTCTATCAGCTCGAACCAGTCTGCCCATTCTCCTCTGACCTCTGGCATCAACAAGGCATTTCCGCCCACAGAACTGCCGCTCACTGGATTTTTTTTCTTTTTCGGACCATTCTCTGTAAACCCTAGAGATGGTTGTGCGTGAAAATCCCAGTAGATCAGCAGTTTCTGAAATACTCAGACCAGCCCTTCTGGCACCAACAACCATGCCACGTTCAAAGGCACTCAAATCACCTTTCTTCCCCATACTGATGCTCGGTTTGAACTGCAGGAGATTGTCTTGACCATGTCTACATGCCTAAATGCACTGAGTTGCCGCCATGTGATTGGCTGATTAGAAATTAAGTGTTAACAAGAAGTTGGACAGGTGTACCTAATAATAAAGTGGCCGGTGAGTGTATATACACAAGACTGCTCTTAAAAGCTATGGATGCCTTTCACATAGGAAAAAAAAAAATCTTTGTACAGGTTGTCACCTTTAGTTTAAAACATTGCACTATTAGGCTGCTGTCTATATTCCATCATTCATTTTTCAGACCCCTTGATGAGCAGTTTTGCATCTTGTTCCAAGTTTCAGACTTTATTCGTGGGCATGGTTTTCCGGGAATAAAAGCTAACTGTAATGTTTGTAACAATACTGCTGCCAATACTAGCTCTCATTTATCAGAACAGCTTCCTCTTACACAGAACATGAGATTTTCTCTCTTCTGTTGACTTGCTGATGCAGAAGTATGTGATTTCCCAACTACACAAACTTTGACAGTACAGCTGGTGTCTTCTGCCTTACTTGGAAAAAATGCTTTTCTCTGCACATTTTGATCCCACTTTACAACATCCTCTTAGTCCTTAGTAGTATTTGTAACACGGGGCAACTTTGAGAAGTGAGGAGAGCAGAAAGCAAGTAAACTTGAGGGAACCTGTCATGTCAAAAAACACTGCAGATATGGAGTTAATCTGCAGGCTAATGGCATTCAACGTCTGTGTGAATATGGTGCATTTTTGCTGCGTTTTCCTGCTCGCAAATGGGCCAAAAACGCTGTGGAATCCTTATTCCTGATAATTCAATGAGAATCATGAAATGCTGTGCACATGATCAGTAGTTTTCCTTTGAGTATTTGCAGTGTGTTTTATTCTGCAGCATGTCAATTCTGTGTGCAAATTTTTAGTTTTTCACCCATTGACTTCAATTGAGTCAGTCCAATCCACAGCAAAAACGCAGGTATAAAAATGTTTGCGGATTTGCTGACTTTTTACTTGTGTTTTTTACAGACTTCCTATGGTGTTTCCCATGCTGTCATCTGTGTGAAACACTGGCAGTTCTGATTGATGGCAATGTTACTGCAGGTAGGACCGTTACCGTCGGAAGGAGCGCTGCAAGGTCACTGTCAGATGTCAGCGTGACCCCACATCTGTGACTGTGACCAGCAGTAAAAAGCTTATAGCAGGTCAGCAGGCATCGGATGATGACTACTACTCACATCAGGCTACATCTGCTATCACTGATGACAGTTATAGCAGGTGCTTCTGCTATCACTGATGACAGTTATAGCAGGTGCTGCTAATGGGAGACGTAGTCTTTAGTCAGCTGGCTCCTGAGCAAAAGAAAAAATGATAATTAACCCCTTAACGACCGCCGATACGCCTTTTAACGGCGGCCGCTAAGGGTACTTAAACCACAGCGCTGTTAATTAACGGCGCTGTGGAAAAAGTGAATAGCGCCCCCCAGAGTCAGATTTTCTCTGGGGTCTCAGTTGCCGAGGGTAGCCGAGACCCCAGAGAACATGATTCGGGGGGGGTTTTACCGACCCCCGAGTTGCGATCGTCGGTAATTAACAGTTTACCGGCGGTCGCAAAAAAAAAAAAAAAAAAAAACGCGATTTGCCATTTAATTTCTCTGTCCTCCGATGTGATCGCACATCGGAGGACAGAGAAATAGTGTCCCCGATGGCCCCCAATAGCCCCCCAATACTCACCTATCTCCCCCGGTGCTCCTCGTGGCTCCCGATGGGCGCCGCCATCTTTTTTCCGGCACCCGGAAGTTTTTTGCGGTCTCGGCTGCCGGGGGTAGCCGAGACCCCAAAGAACATGATCGGGGTCGGTTTTTACCGACCCCTGTTTTGCGATCGCCGGTATTTAACTGTTTACCGGCGACCGCAAAAAAAAAAAAGCGATCTGTAATTCTCTGTCCTCTGATGTGATCGCACATCAGAGGACAGAGAAATAGGGGGATTCGGGGACCCTATCATACTCACCCGGTGTCCCTGGGTCCTCCTGCGTCTCCTCTTGCCGAGTTGGGGCTAAAATTAGGGTTAGGGCTAGGGTTAGGGCTAGGGTTGGGGCTAAATTTAGGGTTAGGCTACTTTCACACTAGCGTTTTTTGGCTTCCGTCGCAATGCGTCGTTTTTTTTTTTTTTCTCCATTGACTTGCATTAGCGACACATTGCGACGGATTGCCACACGTCGCATCCGTCGTGCGACGGATGCGTCGTGCTTTGGCGGACCGTCGGCACAAAAAAACGCTACATGTAACTTTTTTTGTGCGACGTGTCCGCCATTTCCGACCGCGCATGCGCGGCCGGAACTCCGCCCCCGCCTCCCCGCACATCACAATGGGGCAGCGGATGCGTTGAAAAAACAGCATCCTCTGCACCCTTTGTGCGGCGCTTACAACGCTAGCATCAGTACGTCGGCCCGACACACTGCAATGGGCCGAGTACGACGCTAGTGTGAAAGTAGCCTTAGGCTTCTTTCACACTTGCGTCGGTACGGGGCGGTCGCAATGCGTCAGCCCGACGTACCGACGCACGTTGTGAAAATTGTGCACAACGTGGGCAGTGGATGCAGTTTTTCAACGCATCCGCTGCCCAGTCTATGTCTTGGGGAGGAGGGGGCAGAGTTACGGCCACGCATGCGCGGAAATGGCGGAGGCGACGTACAAAAAAAAGGTTACATTGAACTTTTTTTTGACGATCCGTCGGTAATACAAGTCTATGGGCAAAAAAGGCATCCTGTGGGCACATTTGCAGGATCTGTTTTTTGTCCAAAACGACGGATTGTGACGGATGCCACACGACGCAAGTGTGAAAGTAGCCTTAGGGTTAGGGTTGGGGCTAAAGTTAGGGCTAGGGTTAGGGTTAAATTTAGGGTTAGGATTGGGGCTAAAGTTAGGGTTAGGGCTAGGGTTGGGGCTAAAATTAGGGTTAGGGCTAAAGTTAGGGATAGAGTTGGGGTTAGGGTTTGGATTAGGGTTGGTATTAGGGTTACGGTTGGGATTAGGGTTACATTTGGGATTAGGGTTGGGGTTAGGGATAGGGTTGGGATTAGGGTTAAGGTTAGGGTTGGGATTAGGGTTAGGGGTGTATTGGGATTAGGGTTAGGTTTGAGGTTAGGGTTGAGATTACGGTTAGGGGTGTGTTGGATTTAGGGTTTTGATTAGGGTTATGGTTAAAGTTGAGATTAGGGCTGTTTTGGGGTTAGGGTTGTGATTATCGTTAGGGTTGTGATTAGGATTATGGATCGGGTTGAGATTAGGGTTAGGGGTGTGTTGGAGTTAGGGTTGGAGTTAGAATTGGGGGGTTTCCACTGTTTAGGTACATCAGGGGGTCTCCAAACACGACAGCCAATTTTGCGCTAAAAAAGTCAAATGGTGCTCCCTCCCTTCTGAGCTCTGCCGTGCGCCCAAACAGTGGTTTACCCCCACATATGGGGCATCAGCGTACTCGGGATAAATTGGACAACAACTTTTGGGGTCCAATTTCTCCTGTTACCATTGTGAAAATAAAAACTTGGGGGCTAAAAAATATTTTTTGTTGGAAATAAAAAATGATTTTTTATTTTCACGACTCTGCATTATAAACTTCTGTGAAGCACTTGGGCATTCAAAGTTCTCACCACATATCTAGATAAGTTCCTTGGGGGGTCTAATTTCCAAAATGGGATCACTTGTGGGGGGTTTCTACTGTTTAGGCACATCAGGGGCTCTCCAAACGCGACATGGCGTCCGATCTCAATTCCAGTCAATTTTGCATTGAAAAGTCAAATTTCGCTCCTTTGCTTCCGAACTCAGCCATGCGCCCAAACAGTGGTTTACCCCCACATATGGGGTGTCTGCGTACTCAGGACAAATTGTACAACAACTTCTGGGGTCCATTTTCTCCTGTTACCCTTGGTAAAATAAAAATTTGGAGGCAAAAAGATCATTTTTGTAGAAAAAATGTGATTTTTTTTTTTATTTTCACGGCTCTACGTTATAAACTTCTGTGAAGCACCTGGGGGTTTAAAGTGCTCACCACACATCTAGATAAGTTCCTTAAGGGGTCTAGTTTCCGAAATGGTGTCATTTGTGGGGGGTTTCCACTGTTTAGGCACATCAGGGGCTCTCCAAACGTGACATGGCGTCCGATCTCAATTCCAGCCAATTCTACATTGAAAAAGTAAAACGACACTCCTTCTCTTCCAAGCTCTGCGGTGCGCCCAAACAGTGGTTTACCCCCACATATGGGGTATCGACGTACTCAGGAGAAATTGCACAACAACTTTTGTGGTCTAATTTCTCCTGTTACCCTTGTGAAAATAAGAATTTGTGGGCGAAAAAATCATTTTTGTGAAAACAAATGCGATTTTTTATTTTCACGGCTCTACGTTATAAACTTCTGTGAAGCACTTGGGGGTTCAAAGTGCTCACCACACATCTAGATAAGTTCCTTAAGGGGTCTAGTTTCCAAAATGGTGTCACTTGTGGGGGGATTCCACTGTTTAGGCACATTAGGGGCTCTCCAAACGCGACATGGCGTCCAATCTCAATTCCAGCCAATTCTGCATTGAAACAGTCAAACGGCGCTCCTTCACTTCCAAGCTCTGCGGTGCGCCCAAACAGTGGTTTACCTCCACATATGGGGTATCGGCGTACTCAGGAGAAATTGCACAACAAAATTTGTGGTTTAATTTCTGTTTTTACACTTGTGAAAATTAAAAAAAATGGTTCTGAAGTAAAATGTTTGCAAAAAAAAGTAAAATGTTCATTTTTTTCTTCCACATTGTTTCAGTTCCTGTGAAGTACGTAAAGGGTTAATAAACTTCTTGAATGTGGTTTTGAGCAGCTTGAGGGGTGCAGTTTTTAGAATGGTGTCACACTTGGTTATTTTCTATCATATAGACCCCTCAAAATGACTTCAAAGGTGATGTGGTCCCTAAAAAAAAACATGGTGTTGTAAAAATGAGAAATTGCTGGTCAACTTTTAACCCTTATAACTCCCTAACAAAAAAAAAATTTGTTTCCAAAATTGTGCTGATGTAAAGTGGACATGTGGGAAATGTTATTTATTAACTATTTTTCGTGACATATCTCTCTGATTTAAGGGCATAAAAATACAAATTTTGAAAATTGCAAAATTTTAAAAATTTTCGCCATATTTCCGTTTTTTTCATAAATAATCGCAAGTAATATCGAAGAAATGTTACCACTAACTTGAAGTACAATATGTCACGAAAAAACAATCTCAGAATCAGCGGGATCCGATAAAGCGTTCCAGAGTTATAACCTCATAAAGTGACAGTGGTCAGAATTGTAAAAATTGGCTCGGTCATTAAGTACCAAATTGGCTCTGTCACTAAGGGGTTAAATACCTATTCAAATAAAAATAAACACATTATACTTGCCTAAAGGTACCGTCACACTAGGCGATATCGCCAGCGATCCGTGACGTTGCAGCGTCCTGCATAGCGATATCGCTATGTTTGGCACGCAGCAGCGATCTGGATCCTGCTGGGATATCGCTGGTTGCAGGGAGAGTGGACGAACTTTCTTTCGTCGCAACTCTCCCGCTGACATCGCTGAATCGCCGTGTGTGACGCCGATCCAGCGATGTCTTCACTGGTATCCATGGTAAACATCGGGTTACTAAGCGCAGGGCCGCGCTTAGTAACCCGATATTTACCATGGATACCATGGTAAAAGTAAAAAAAAAAAAACACTACATACTCACCGTCTGTTGTCCGTCACGTCCCCTGGAGCTTGCCGTACTGACTGTCTCAGCGCCGTCCGGCCGTAAAGCTGAGCCCAGCGGTGAACCTGCAGTAACAGCGGTTCACCGCTGGGCACCGCTGTTACGGCCGGCCGGCGCTGAGACAGTCAGTGCGGCAAGCACCGAGGGACATGAAGGATGACAGAAGGTGCGTATGTAGTGGTTTTTTTTTTTACATGGGGACTTCGGCATCGCTGAAGACAGTTTCAGCGATGCCGAAGTCGCTTGGTCGCTGGAGAGAGCTGTCTGTGTGACAGCTCCCCAGCGACCACACAGCAACTTACCAGCGATCACGTCGCTGGTCGCGATCGCTGGTAAGTTGCTTAGTGTAACGGCACCTTAACACTAAATCCCCTGTAAACAATCAAAAATAATAAACAACCTTCTACTCTCCTGTCCTCCGCAATCCACGTAATCAAGAGTGTCCCACAGAGATCTCACTTGTAGAGCAGTCACATTGGGAGATGTGACTGCTCTATCCGGCTGCTGTCTACACACTGAATGTTCTCATGCAGTGGAGGTGCTGTAAGTGAAATCACCTGATCTCATCAGCTAATGAACTCGTGTGGCCTCTCGCAGCAGCTCACGCTGTACACTTTGGGAGAAATGATGCCAATACTATCACCCCACTTAACAATGCATGAGGGCCAGTGGGAAGAGCAAGGCTAAGCGCCAGATTTGGTCCATCCTATTGATGCGCCATTTGTGGGGCAGCTGAGAATTTACGTTTTAAGTCTGTGAGGGGTCCAGTATCTCTGGCCCCTTCCTCTGCTATTAATATTAGCCCACAGCTGTCTTACTAGCCTTTTCTGGTTAGATTTTTTTCCTGGGTTCTCGCTGTAAACTAGCCAGTAAAGGCTAGGCAAACAGCTGTGAGCTGATATTAATAGCCTGGGAATCTTTATGGCTATTGGCTTCTTCCTAGAATATTAACATCAACCCTTCACCATTGGCTTTCCTTCTGCTGGTTACAAAAATTACACGGGAGCCCACTCACTTTTTTTTTTTTTTCTAACTGGCATGCCAGTGCATACTGATTTATACCAGTTCCTGTTTGGTTACAGCCCATGTAGTTTCATTCTGTTAATTCTCCTACATAGGCTGGTGTGTGTGTGTGTGTCTGTGTCTGTGTGTAACGTTTACTTACATGTTTAGTAATGAGGGGGTGTCTGGCTGACACCTCTTCATTACTTAAACTAGGGCTTGGTGTCAGTGACAGCTGCTTACACCAAGCCCTAATCAAATTACCCTGGTGCTACTGCATCAGAATGAAAAAGAGGTTTATCCAGGAAATTGCATCACAAAACATTATATCAAAGCTTTATCTAGTTCAAATAAGCATACAGTGCTGCACAAAAATGCATGTTTTTTTTTGCTACTGTTTTTGCTGCCAAGAGATGCAGAAACCTTGCAGAAATTTCTGCAAGCGAATATATACTCTAAAGCTGTGTGGTTACACCCTAAAGCCCATTGTGGATATAGGCACTGTTCACTAAGAACAGAACGATGACTGAAGCCGCACCTCTGACTACCTACAATATTTGCCCTTGTACAGCAAGTCAAAGGAGAAAAAGAAAGCCATTTTCTGAATATTGCAAAACAAAGATTGAAAAATGCTGTCATGATAGATTTCTTAGTGGAGGGAAGTTAACCCTATTGTCAAGAGATTATCCAACAGGGCCCAGCATAGTAAAAAGTAGAAAAGTAAAGCCCAAATCTTATTCTTCTTCAATGTACCTTATCGTTTAGTTAGCTGCCAAGATGTGCACGCATACACATTTGTTTTCTTTGTAAAGCCATTGTAAGACTGTTTCCTCCAAAAATGTTGTAGCTTTTAACCCCTTAACGACCACCGATATGCCTTTTAACCGCGGCAGTTAAGGGTACTTATTCCTCAGCGCCGCTTTTTAATGGCGCCGAAAATCTGAGACCCCGGAGAACATGATTCGGGTCGGTTTTACCATCCCCAGTCTTGCGATCACCTTTATTCATGGAATAACTGCAACCACAAAAGTCAGATTTCCAATTTATTTCTCTCTCCTCTGATATGATCTAGCACATCAGAGGAGAGAGAAATGGGGCCCGCCACCGCTACCTCCGGCACCTTCTGTATCCCTCGGTCCTGTCCCACAGCCCTCGGCTTCTTCTTGGCCTAGTGCAGTGCGCCCGCCGAGATCTGGCGGCCGGCAACAATAAGAGATTTTTCCGATCGGGTCTATCACAGTGATCACAATAAAAAGTAGTAAATCCAACCCCTTAGTTAGGTAAAAATAGTAAAATAAATGTTTTTTTTAATTTCCATTGGGGTTAGAGCTAGGGTTAAGGTTGGGATTTGGGCTGGGGTTGGGGCTTAAGGTTAGGGCCAGGGTTAGTTTTCGGGCTAGGTGTTGTGGTGTTGGGGTTAGAGGTTAGGGCAGTATTGGGGTTGGAGTTTGAATTGGGGAGTTTCCACTGTTTAGATACATCAGTGGGTCTCCAAATGCAACATGGCGCCCATCATTGATTTCAGACAATTTTGTGTTCAAAAAGTCAAACTGTGCTGCCTCCCTTCTTTGTCTTGCCATGCGCCCAAACAGTGACTTTACCCCACATGCTGGGTATCTGCATACTCGGGAGAAATTGTACAGCAAATTTTGTGGTCCATTTTCTCCTGATACACTTGTGAAAATAAAGTTTGGTTCAAAAGTAAATTTTTTTGTGAAAGAAGTAAAATGTTCATTTTTTTCCTTCCACATTGCTTTAGTTCTCATGAAACACCTGAAGGGTTAATAAACTTCTTGAATGTGGTTTTGCGCACCTGGAGGGGTGTAGTTTTTAGAATGGTGTAACTTTTGGGTATTTTCTGTTATATTGAACCCCCGCCCCCCAAAACTCCAAACGTGAGGTGGTCCCTTAACCCCTTCACCCCCAAGGGTGGTTTGCACGTTAATGACCGGGCCAATTTTTACAATTCTGACCACTGTCCCTTTATGAGGTTATAACTCTGGAACGCTTCAACGGATCTTGGCGATTCTGACATTGTTTTCTCGTGACATATTGTACTTCATGATAGTGGTAAAATTTCTTTGATATAACTTGCGTTTATTTGTAAAAAAAAAACGAATATTTGGCGAAAATTTTGATAATTTTGCAATTTTCCAACTTTGAATTTTTATGCCCTTAAATCACAGACATATGTCATGCAAAATACTTAATAAGTAACATTTCCCACATGTCTACTTTACATAAGCACAATTTTGGAACCAAAATTTTTTTTTGTGACCGAGTTATAAGGGTTAAAAATTGACCAGCAATTTCTCATTTTTACAACACCATTTTTTTTTAGGGACTACATCTCATTTGAAGTCATTTTGAGGGGTCTAAATGATAGAAAATACCCAAGTGTGACACCATTCTAAAAACTGCACCCCTCAAGGTACTCAAAACCACTTTCAAGAAGTTTATTAACCCTTCAGGTGTTTCACAGGAATTTTTGGAATGTTTAAATAAAAATAAACATTTAACTTTTTTTCACACAAAATTTATTTCAGCTCCAATTTGTTTTATTTTACCAAGGGTAACAGGAGAAAATAGACCCCAAAATTTGTTGTACAATTTGTCCTGAGTACGCTGATACCCCATATGTGGGGGTAAAGCACTGTTTGGGTGCATAGCAGAGCTCGGAAGGGAAGGAGCGCTATTTTACTTTTCAATGCAAAATTGACTGGAATTAAGATGGGATGCAATGTTGCGTTTGGAGAGCCCCTGATGTGCCTAAACATTAAAAACCCCCACAAGTGACACCATTTTGGAAAGTAGACCCCCTAAGGAACTTATCTAGATGTGTTTTGAGAGCTTTGAACCCCCAAGTGTTTCACTACAGTTTATAACGCAGAGCCGTGAAAATAAAAATTCTTTTTTTTTCACAAAAATGATTTTTTAGCCCCCAGTTTTGTATTTTCACAAGGGTATCAGGATAAATTGGACCCCAAAAGTTGTTGTCCAATTTGTCCTGAGTACGCTGATACCCCATATGTGGGGGGGAACCACTGTTTGGGCGCATGACAGCTCGGAATGGAAGGAGCGCCATTTGGAATGCAGACTTAAATGGATTGGTCTGCAGGCATCACGTTGCATTTGCAGAGCCCCTGATGTACCCAAACAGTACAAACCCCCCACAAATGACCCCATATCGGAAACTAGACCCCCCAAGGAACTTATCTAGATGTGTTGTGAGAACTTTGAACCCCCAAGTGTTTCACTACAGTTTACAACACAGAGCCGTGAAAATAAAAATTATTTTTTTTCCCACAAAACTTATTTTTTGGCCCCCCAGTTTTGTATTTTCCCAAGGGTAGCAGGAGAAATTGGACCCCAAAAGATGATGTCCAATTTGTCCTGAGTACGCTGATACCCCATATGTTGGGGTAAACCCCTGTTTGGGCACACGGGAGAGCTCTGAAGGGAAGGAGCACTGTTTTCCTTTTTCAACGCAGAATTGGCTGGAATTCAGATCGGATGCCATGTCCCGTTTGGAGAGCCCCTGATGTGCCTAAACAGTGGAAACCCCCCAATTATAACTGAAGCCCTAATCCAAACACACCCCTTACCCTAATCCCAACAGTAACCCTAACCACTCCTCTAACCCAGACACACCCAACCCTATTCCCAACCGTAAATGTAATCCAAACCCTAACCCTATCTTTAGCCCCAACCCTAACTGTAGCCCCAACCCTAGCCCCAACCCTAGCCCTAACCCTAGCAATAACCCTAGCCCTAACCCTAGCCCTAACCCTAACCCTAGCCCCAACCCTAGCCCCAACCCTAGCCCCAACCCTAGCCCCAACCCTAGCCCCAACCCTAGCCCCAACCCTAGCCCCAACCCTAGCCCCAACCCTAGCCCCAACCCTAGCCCCAACCCTAGCCCCAACCCTAGCCCCAACCCTAGCCCCAACCCTAGCCCCAACCCTAGCCCCAACCCTAGCCCCAACCCTAGCCCCAACCCTAGCCCCAACCCTAGCCCCAACCCTAATGGGAAAATGGAAATAAATACATTTTTTAATTTTTTTATTTTTCCCTAACTAAGGGGGTGATGAAGGGGGGTTTGATTTACTTTTATAGCGGGTTTTTATGATTGGCAGCCGTCACACACTGAAAGACACTTTTCATTGCAAAAAATATTTTTTGCGTTACCACATTTTGAGAGCTGTAATTTTTCCATTTTTGAGTCCACGGAGTCATGTGAGATCTTGTTTTTTGCGGGACGAGTTGACGTTTTTATTGGTAACATTTTCGGACACATGACATTTTTTGGTCGCTTTTTATTCCGATTTTTGTGAGGCAGAGTCATCAAAAACCAGCTATTCATAAATTTCTTTTGGGGGAGGCGTTTATACCGTTCCGCGTTTGGTAAAATTGATAAAGCAGTTTTATTCATCGGGTCAGTACGATTACAGCGATACCTCATTTATATCATTTTTTTTATGTTTTGGCGCTTTTATACGATAAAAACTATTTTATAGAAAAAATAATTATTTTGGCATCGCTTTATTCTCTGGACTATAACTTTTTTATTTTTTTGCTGATGATGCTGTGTGGCAGCTTGTTTTTTGCGGGACAAGATGACGTTTTCAGCGGTGCCATGGTTATTTATATCAGTCTTTTTGATCGCGTGTTATTCCACTTTTTGTTCGGCGGTATGATAAAGTGTTGTTTTTTTGCCTCGTTTTTTTTTTTTTTCTTACGGTGTTTACTGAAGGGGTTAACTAGTGGGGCAGTTTTATAGGTTGGGTCGTTACGGACGCGGCGATACTAAATGTGTACTTTTATTGTTTTTTTTTTATTTTATTTAGCTAAAGAAATGTATTTATGGGAATAATATTTTTTTTTTCTTTATTTAGGATATTTATTTATTTTTTTATTTTTTTACACACATGTGGGGAATTTTTTTTTAACTTTTTTACTTTGTCCCAGGGCGGGACATTACAGATCATTGATCTGACAGTGTGCACAGCACTCTGTCAGATCGACGATCTGCTGTGCAGGGCTGCAGGCTTACCAAGCGTCTGCTCTGAGCAGACACTCGGTAAGCCACCTCCCTCCCTGCAGGACCCGGATGCCGCGGCCATCTTGGATCCGGGACCTGCGGCGAGGAGGGAGGTAGGAGACCCTCGGAGCAACGCGATCACATCGCGTTGCTCCGGGGGTCTCAGGGAAGCCCGCAGGGAGCCCCCTCCCTGCGCGATGCTTCCCTATACCGCCGGTACACCGCGATCATGTTTGATCGCGGTGTGCCGGGGGTTAATGTGCCGGGGGCGGTCCGTGACCGCTCCTGGCACATAGTGCCGGATGTCAGCTGCGATATGCAGCTGACACCCGGCCGCGCTCGCCCCGTGAGCGCGGCCGATCGGCTATGACGTACTATCCCGTCGAGGGTCAGATAGGCCCAGGTCACCTCGACGGGATAGTACGTCTAAGGTCACAGAGGGGTTATTAAACATGGTTTTGCAAATTTTCTGGAAAAATAAGAAATCTCTGGTCAACATTTAACCCTTAGAACGTCATAACAAAAAAATATGGTTTCCAAAACTGTTCTGATGTAAAGTAGACATGTGGGAAATGTTATTTAGTAACTATTTTGTGTGATATGACTGAGTTAAATTGCACAAAAATTAAGTTTTAAAATGTTCAACATTTTTGCCAAATTTCTGTTTTCTTTATAAATAAATGCAAGATGTAGCAAAGAAATTTTTACCAGTAACATGAAGTACAATATGCCACGAAAAAACAGTCTCCGAATCAGTGGGATACTTTGAAGCGTTCCAGAGGTATAACCTCAGTGACTGGTCAGAATTGTAAAAATTGGCTTGGTCATTAAGTACAAAATTGGCTGTCACTGAGGGGTTAAGAGCTGTATGTTTAGTATTGCTGTAATCATATGGACCCAGAGGATCATATATTGCCAGGTAATTTTTACAGAACAATGAACCAGATGTCCCCTTCAACTTCTTACATTTTTTTCCCCATTTTGTAGTATCTCGCATTGATGTAATTAAAGATTAACACTTGTCTAGCAGAAAACAAATCTTTTGCAGCGACGTCGATGGGGGAAAAAAAAGTTATGGCTGTTGGAAGAAAAGGTGCAAAATAAAATTTAAAAATCACTGTCAAGAAAGGGTTAAAAAAAAATCCAGGGCTGTTATCTCTTCTATACATTCCATCTCCAAAAAAGTATAAGTTGTATATACCAGAAAATGGGTCTACCGTATATACTAGTGTATATAAGCCAACCCGAATTTAAGCCGAGGCACTTAATTTTTTCCATCATACATGACGGCACCACGAGAGAGGGGATCCGCCCTTCAAGGACAGGAAACCTTCAAGGTAAAAGGGGCGGCTCCTCTCTCCACATCAGTTGTTTTAGAGTACCAGAGGAACTCCGCCGGTTAGTGTACATATTTTAAACATTATAGGCTAGACCTATCTGCTACCTCTGATCTCACATTTGGGAGAAGAGTGTTACAAGCAGTGATCCCTCCCTAAAAGAGAATACAAATCTCTGTAACTCTCTCGTGGTGCCGTCATGTAAGATGGAAAAACACGGGTATTACATACCTGGTAATGTTTTTTCATGAGACATGATGGCACCCTTATATTCCCACCTTTTTGATCACGTCATTAGTTAGGTACATTATTAGCATTATTGCTATTACACACTCCCTCGGGTGTCGGTAAATAGAACCGTATAGGATGTATTATTTGTGTGTACACTAACCGGCAGAGTTCCTCTCGTACTCTGTAAAACAACTGATGTGGAGAGAAGAGCCACCCCTTTTATCTTGAAGGTTTCCTGTCCTTGAAGGGCGGATCCCCTCTCTCGTGGTGCCGTCATGTCTCATGAAAAAACACATTACCAGGTATGTAATACTAGTGTTTGCCACAAAAACTAGGAAAACGTATTAGAGTATAAGTAGGGTATACTTTGTCCCCTCATCCCTATCTGGGTATTTATGGTTCCTCATCCCTGTCCTTGTCTGCATGGCTCCCCATCCTTGTCCTTATATGGATGGCTCCCCATCCTCGTCCTTGTATGCATGGCTCCCCATCTCTGTCCTTGTATGCATAGCTCCCCATCTCTGTCCTTGTATGCATGGCTCCCCATCTCTGTCCTTGTATGCATGGCTCCTCATCTCTGTCCTTGTATGCATGGCTCCCCATCTCTGTCCTTGTATGCATGGCTCCCCATCTCTGTCCTTGTATGCGTGGCTCCCCATCTCTGTCCTTGTATGCATGGCTCCCAATCCCCGTCCTTGTATGCATGGCTCCCAATCCCCGTCCTTGTATGCGTGGCTCCCCATCTCTGTCCTTGTATGCATGGCTCCCAATCCCCGTCCTTGTATGCATGGCTCCCCATCTCTGTCCTTGTATGCCTGGCTCCCCATCTACGTCCTTCTATGCATGGCTCCCCATCTCTGTCCTTGTGTGCATGGCTCCCCATCTCCTTCCTTGTATACATGGGCCCCCCCCTTCCCTGTCCTTGTCTGCATGGTTCCTCATTCCTATAATAAAAAACCTCCTATTTGCCTTCCCTGTGTGCTCTCACTGCATCTCATTCCGGTGCCAGTAGCTCTTCCGGCCGAGCGATCATGTGTCCCCACTCATTAAGGTAATGAATCTTCACCTATCTCCACGCCCATGGGAGTGGAGAGAGGTGAATATTCATTACCTTAATGAGCGGACACCCGTGATAGCCCGGCGTCTACGGCTGTAACTGTGCGCGCTATAAGAGAAATGAATATTCACTGCCAGTGCTGTGAATATTCATTGCTCTTGAGTAGTGGGCACAGGCTTTAGGTGCAGCCTCCGGCTCCTGCCTCCTTTGATCCGCTGCTCCGCCGCTACCCTCTCCAACGCCACCCCACCCCCTGCCTCCTTCTGTGAAAATGATTTGCGTATAAGCGTAACGGGGTGTTTTAGGTACAAAAAAATGTTCGGAAAAACTCTGCTTATACATGTGTATACGGTATATCTTGTCACCCAACAATAAGTCCTCATACATCTCAGTTGAGAGAAAATGAAATTGTCAGAATATGGGGACACAAATAACACTAGTTTTTCCACAGCTTTTATTGTACACAAGTATTTAATCCTAAATAAAATGTTATAAAATTGGGTCACGGTAATTGTGCTGACCCAGAGAATAAAGCCATCACATTATTTGTGCAGCGCAAGAGTAGAGGTAAATTTAATTTTAAACTTCAGAAACAACTGCTGATTTTATGGCACATGTACACCACATGCTGCCATTGACCTGTACAACTCGCCCTGAAAACAGAAGCCCTCATCCTGTTACGTTAGCAAAAATTACAAATACTATGGCTTCTGGAATGTGAGTATAAAATACAAGCAAAATTGCATTGTCCTAAAATGGGCATATATTTAAGGGGATACATTTTCCAGCAGCATAACTGACAACTGAAAGGAAAAGCATTCAGACTAATTTCGGGGGCATGTATAATGTGCTGAAAATCGTTCACTTTTTTTTTTTTTTTTTTTTGAGGGAAGCAATTTTAGCATTCAAATGTCATTTTTACAGTGCTCGCTGTGTAAATGACTTGTTCACTTTGTGAGGGTAGGATGGCACAGGTAAAATTATAGATACCGTCTGAAAAGAATTCTGCACTCCTAGGATCCAGTGTTGGTCCATAATTTGTTTCTAAGGTGTAGCTGTATGTTCAAGTTGCATTTAATTTCCAGCAGTCGGGTGTGTACAGTTGTGACTGGCCGATGGAACAGGGCAGTGGTAGTGCCCATGTCATCCTTGGCAGGCGTGCGCTCTGATACATAGCTAAGCTGGGTGCAGTGCTAACTAATATGGACTACAAATGTACCTGACCTGATGGGTTTACTTTTATGTTTCTACAGCACTGTAGTGGGATGTTCTGCTTGCTGGTTGTGAAAGCGCGCTACCTGTAGTAAAAAGAAAAATGACAACAAGGTGGAGTCAAAAATCCGTGGTGGCGTGTGTCAAGTTTACCAGAAAACATTGTAGACACATCAGAGGGAACACTGGCTTAGTTAACATTGCTACCTTCCAGGACTGAGGTTTTGTTAAACTCAACTAAGGACAATATTTCCATGGATTTTGGTTGTTTGCAGAGATTTTTCTCCCACGTCCCAAAAGTTAATTTGGTATTTAAATTGTGATTAAAGACTCTCTGTGAAGTATTGTGGAATACGTTGATGCTATAGAAATATATAAAATCAGTGCAGAATGCTCAATGTATTTTTTGAAATGGCCTGTAATGAAGTATTTCTGCCCAAATTTACTTCAGAAGGTTGCCATGGAAAACCATATAAAATGCTGACCTGTGGATAAAGCGGTTACTAAGGCTCTTGATTTTGTTTTAAAGGGAACCTTAGAGCTTCCCCATGTCCTACAAGCCAACCATTTATTTATATCTTTCAACTGCTTCCAACAAGCCACTTTCTGTAGATTTCTGTTTAATTTGCATAAAATTGTTTATTTTATTTGGCTGAGATGTGCAAATTTGTGTTTTATGAATTGGAGGGGCATTTTTTCTTCTGACTAATTGTCCTTAATCATGTTATTCCAACTCTGTGAATGTTAGTACCATGATTTACAATTGCTGCATCACCAGCTTTTCGCAAATCTCCGCCTCCCTGACACAGCACCATAAGCTGGGGGTAAGCACCCTGGCTTCATTGGCACATTGTGCATGCCCATTGAGGCGGTGGTGATGCAGGACTCAGCCAGTCGCTAGATTTACAGAGCCATCTGTAACAGCCGGTTGTTTCCGGTGTCACCACTGCGTCAGTGCTCCGATGAAGCAGGGGTGCACAGTCCCAGCTTCAGTGCACATTGTCAGATGGGCAAAGGCATGCAATGAGTCTGCGGTGACACAGCTCTTGCAAATCATGTTACTCACAGGCGCACAATAACAATTACTGGAACAGTTAGTTTGGTTTGAAGAAAACGCCCCCTTGACTAGTCGCCCACTGATTTGCATATCCTATGTCAAATTAAATTGGCTATAAAAATCAAAATTGCTTGTTGGAAGGCAGTATGAAGTATGATAAATGCCTGGGACTGATTTGTGGGACATAAAGAACCAGTCAGTTCCCTTTAAACAAAATCTGTAGGCACAATTCACCCTTTAAACTATTTATATGGTCATGTTACTCCCTGCATAAATATAGGTATGGATGGCATTATCTTTTAATTTGTTGGTTCCTGGCTAGTGATGAGCAAGTATACTCGTTGCTCGGGTTTTCTCGAGCATGCTCGGGTGACCTGAGTATTTCTTAGAGCTCGGAGATTTAGTTTTGTCTCCTCGGCTGCATGATTTACGGCTGCTGGACAGCCTGAACACATGTGGAAATTTCCTAAAAAAACGGGCATTCCTCACATGTATTCAGCCTGGCTAGCAGCCGTAAATCATGCAGCTGAAGCGACAAAAACTAAATCTCCGAGCACATAAAATACTCTAAGGTCACCAGTGCGTGCTCAGGGGGACCCGCACAACAATGCTACTCACCCATCACTATTCCTGGCTAAAAAATTGTTTAAGTCCTGCAAATGAGGCTAAAATGGTCTGAGCATGGAAAAGCACTTCTCAAGCCTCTGGCTCTCTTCCCTTCCCAAACCCGATTTCTTCAGCCTGTCTGACAGCTCACTGACTCTGGTCAAATCAGTGAGCATTCAGTCAATGAGAACGACTTGGTGCTGGGTGGGGAATAGAGCAAGGAAGGCAGTGGCTTAGGAAGTGCTTTCACATGCTTATAACACTTAAAGGGAACCTGTCAGGTCCCTTATGCCCCCACAACCACCAGCAGTTTTGCATAGGTAAATACCCTGCCTAATAGTTTCTGTATGACATTACATGCTTAACCCCTTCATGACCCAGCCTATTTTGACCTTAATGACCTGGCCATTTTTTGCCATTTTTTGCAATTCTGACCAGTGTCCCTTTATGAGGTAATAACTCAAGAATGCTTCAACGGATCCTAGCGATTCTGAGATTGTTTTTTTGTGACATATTAGGCTTCATGATAGTAGTATATTTAGGTCGATAATTTTTGTGTTTACTTGTGAAAAAAACAGAAATTTGGCAAAAATTTTGAAAATTTCGCAATTTTCAAATTTTGAATTTTTATTCTGTTAAACCAGAGTTGTGACAAAAAATAGTTTAAAAATAACATTTCCCACATGCCTACTTTACATCAGCACAATTTTGGAAACAACATTTTTTTTTTTGCTAGGAAGTTATAAGGGTTAAACTTTGACCAGCGATTTCTCAATTTTACAGCAAAATTTACAAAACCATTTTTTTAGGGACCACCTCACCTTTGAAGTCAGTTTGAGGGATCTATATGGCTGAAAATACCCAAAAGTGACACCATTCTAAAAACTGCACCCCTCAAGGTGCTCAAAACCACATTCAAGGAGTTTATTAACCCTTTAGGTGTTTCACAGCAGCAGATGCAACATGGAAGGAAAAAATGAACATTTAACTATTTAGTCACAAAAATGATCTTTTAGAAAAAAATTTTTTTTTACCAAGGGTAAAGGGAGAAACTCGACTACGAAAGTTGTTGTCCAATTTGTCCTGAGTACGCTGATACCCCATATGTGGGGGGGAACCACTGTTTGGGCGTATGATGTGGCTCGGAAGGGAAGGAGCGCCATTTGACTTTTTGAATGAAAAATTGGCTCCCATCTTTAGCGGATACCATGTCGCATTTGGAGAGCCCCTGTGTGCCTAAAGATTGGAACTCCCCCACAAGTGACCCCATTTTGGAAACTAGACCCACTAAGGAACTTATCTAGATGCATATTGAGCACTTTGAACCCCCAGGTGCTTCACAAATTGATCTGTAAAAATGAAAAAGTACTTTTTTTTCACAAAAAAATTCATTTAGCCTCAATTTTTTCATTTTCACATGGGCAAAAGGATAAAATAGATCCTAAAATTTGTTAGGCAATTTCTCCTGAGTACACGGATACCTCACATGTGGGGGTAAACCACTATTTCGGCACACGGCAAGCCTTGGAAGGTAAGGAGCGCCATTTGTAGCTAATTATTCATTCAAAAAGTCAATCGTTAGCGGACACCATGTTGCGTTTGGAGAGCCCCTGTGTGACTAAACATTGGAGCTCCCCCACAAGTGACCCCATTTTTGGAAACTAGACCTCCCAATGAGCTAAACTAGATGCGCGGTGAGCACTTTGAACCCCCAAGTGCTTCACGGAAGTTTATAATGCAGAGCCGTGAAAATAAAAAACATTTTTTTCCTCAAAAAAAAAATGATTTTTAGCGCTCAAGTTTTTATTTTCACAAGGATAAAAGAACAAATTGGACCCCAATTGTTGTTGTCCAGTTTGTTCTGAGTACGCTGATACCCCATATGTGGGGGTAAACCACTGTTTAGGCGCATGTCGGGGCTCTGAAGGGAGGGAGCACCATTTGACTTTTTGAACGCAAGATTGGCTGGAATCAATGGTGGCGCCATGTCGCGTTTGGGACCCCCTGATGTGCCTAAACAGTAGAAACCCCTCAATTCTAACTCAAACACTAACCCCAACACAACCCTAATCCCCACCCTAACCATAACCCCAACATACCGCTAACCCTAATCTTATCCCTAATTTCAACCCCAACCCTAATCCCAACCATAACTCTAATTCCAACCCTAACCCTAAGGCTATGTGCCCACGTTGTGGATTAGTGTGCAGATTTTTCTGCACAGTTTTTGAAAAATCCGCAGGTAGAACGCACTGCATGACATTTCCTCCACACAGATTTCCTGCTTTTTATTGTACGGATTTCACCTGCGGTTTAACACCTGCGGATTCCTATTGAGGAGCAGGTGTAAAACGCTGCGGAATCCGCACAAAGAATTGACATCATGTGGAAAATTCAACTCGGCGTTTCCGCATGGTATTTTCCGCACCATGAGCACAGCAGATTTGCTTTTCCATTGGTTTACATGGTTCTGTACACTGCACGGAAAACTGCTGCGAATCCGCAACCAAATCCGCACCGTGTGCACATACCCTAAATTCCAACCTTAATCCTAACCCTAATTCTAACCCTAGTTCTAACCCTTGCCCTAGTTCTAACCCTTGCCCTAGTTCTAACCCTTGCCCTAGTTCTAACCCTTGCCCTAGTTCTAACCCTTGCCCTAGTTCTAACCCTTGCCCTAGTTCTAACCCTTGCCCTAGTTCTAACCCTTGCCCTAGTTCTAACCCTTGCCCTAGTTCTAACCCTTGCCCTAGTTCTAACCCTTGCCCTAGTTCTAACCCTTGCCCTAGTTCTAACCCTTGCCCTAGTTCTAACCCTTGCCCTAGTTCTAACCCTTGCCCTAGTTCTAACCCTTGCCCTAGTTCTAACCCTTGCCCTAGTTCTAACCCTTGCCCTAGTTCTAACCCTTGCCCTAGTTCTAACCCTTGCCCTAGTTCTAACCCTTGCCCTAGTTCTAACCCTTGCCCTAGTTCTAACCCTTGCCCTAGTTCTAACCCTTGCCCTAGTTCTAACCCTTGCCCTAGTTCTAACCCTTGCCCTAGTTCTAACCCTTGCCCTAGTTCTAACCCTTGCCCTAGTTCTAACCCTTGCCCTAGTTCTAACCCTTGCCCTAGTTCTAACCCTTGCCCTAGTTCTAACCCTTGCCCTAGCCCTAGTTCTAACCCTTGCCCTAGCCCTAGTTCTAACCCTTGCCCTAGTTCTAACCCTTGCCCTAGTTCTAACCCTTGCCCTAGTTCTAACCCTTGCCCTAGTTCTAACCCTTGCCCTAGTTCTAACCCTTGCCCTAGTTCTAACCCTTGCCCTAGCCCTAGTTCTAACCCTTGCCCTAGCCCTAGTTCTAACCCTAGCCCTAGTTCTAACCCTTGCCCTAGCCCTAGTTCTAACCCTTGCCCTAGCCCTAGTTCTAACCCTTGCCCTAACCCTAGTTCTAACCCTAAGGCTTCTTTCACACTTGCGTCGTGTGATGTACGTCGCAATCCATCGTTTTGGGGAAAAAACGGATCCTGCAAATGTGCCTGCAGGATGCGTTTCTTTCCCATAGACTTGTATTGACGACGGAACGTGACGTATGGCCACACGTCGCGTCCGTCGTGCACTGGTTCCATCGTGTTTTGGCGGACCGTCATGAAAAAACGTTCAAGGGAACATTGTTTCATACGTCGCGTCCACCATTTTCTACCGCGCATGCGCGGTCGGAACTCCGCCCCCTCCTCCCCGGACTTCAGAATGGGCAGCGCATGCGTTGAAAAACTGCATCCACTGCCCACGTCGTGCACAAATTTCACAACGTGCGTCGGTACGTCGCGCCGACGCTTAGCGACGGAGCCGTACCGACGCAAGTGTGAAAGAAGCCTAGCCCTAGTTCTAACCATAACCCTAGTGGAAAAATAAAAATAAAGATAATTTCTTTATTTTATAATGTTCCCTACCTATGGGGGCGATAAAGGGGGGGGGGCTATTTACTATTTTTTTTATTTTGATTACTGTGATAGGATGTACCACAGTGATCAAAATGAATGAATGAATCTGCCGGCCGGCCATTTTGCAAGATGGCGGTGCCCTTTCTAGAAACTGGACGGAAACCGGGAGGGACCCCAGGACTCGGTAAGGCTAGGTTCACATTTGCGTTGTTGGGCGCAGCGTCGGCGACGCAACGCAACCAACAACACATGTACACCGCAGCGTTTTGCGACGCATGCTGTTATGGTTTCCAATGGCAAGGAAACATCAGAAGCATAGAATAAACGGACAAGCTCTCGGGTGATGGAAACTAGAGCTGACCGCGATGCTAAACCTACACACCACACTAGAAGTAGCCAGGGGGCATTCCTGCGTTGTCTCTAGATGCCGCGCGCCAGCCGGAGAACTAACTACCCCTGGTAGGAGAAAACACAGTCCTGGCTTGCCTCCAGAGAATATCCCCACAGGAGATAGCAGCCCCCCACATATAAGAACGGTGAGAGCAGATGAAAAGACACATGTAGTATGAAAGCAGATTTAGCACAGAGAGGCCCGCTAACTAAATAGCAGAAAGATACAACAGAGGACTTCGCGGTCAGCTGCAAAACCCTTCAAAACACCATCCTGAAATTACCTTAACTCATGTGACAACTCATGCCACTGGAGTGGTAATTTCAGCCCAACAAGAGCTTCCAGCTGCAGAGATTCACATAAGTGCAAACTGGACAAAACATACAAAAATAGACTTAAGGACTAAAGTGTCCAACTTAGCTGAGCAAAAAACTGGGAGCAGGAACATGCAACAGAATCACTCTGGATACATTGATGGCCAGCATTAGAATGACTGAGGAGCAAGGTTAAATAGGATACTCCCACATCCTGATAGGAACAGGTGAACTGAGAAGGCAAAGCTTGCAGGACACCAGTACCACAAGAGACCACCGGGGGAGCCCACGAACCGAATCACAACAGTACCCCCCCCTTAAGGAGGGGGCACCGAACCCTCACAAGAACCACCAGGGCGATCTGGATGAGCCCTATGAAAGGCACGGACCAAATCAGAAGCATGAACATCAGAAGCTGTAACCCAAGAATTATCCTCTTGACCGTAGCCCTTCCATTTCACCAGATATTGAAGTCTCCGTCTGGAAACACGGGAGTCCAAGATTTTCTCCACCACGTACTCCAATTCACCCTCAACCAGCACAGGAGCAGGAGGCTCAACAGAAGGCACAAGTGGTACCTCATACCTCCGCAATAATGACCGATGGAAGACATTATGGATAGCAAAGGATGCTGGGAGGTCCAAACGAAAAGACACAGGGTTAAGAATTTCCAAAATCTTATAAGGACCGATGAACCGAGGCTTAAACTTAGGAGAAGAGACCCTCATAGGGACAAAACGGGAGGACAACCACACCAAGTCCCCAACACGAAGACGAGGACCAACACGACGATGGCGATTAGCAAAACGTTGAGTCCTCTCCTGGGACAACTCCAAACCGTCCACCACCTGCCCCCAAATACGATGCAACCTATCCACCATGGTATCCACTCCAGGACAATCCGAAGACTCCACCTGACCAGATGAAAAACGAAGATGGAACCCTGAATTGCAAAAGAAAGGGGAGACCAAAGTGGCAGAACTGGCCCGATTATTAAGGGCAAACTCAGCCAACGGCAAAATGGAGACCCAGTCATCCTGATCAGCAGACACGAAACACCTCAAATAAGTCTCCAAGGTCTGATTAGTACGTTCCGTCTGGCCATTTGTCTGGGGATGAAATGCAGACGAAAAAGACAAATCAATGCCCATCCTGGCACAAAACGCCCGCCAAAATCTGGACACAAACTGGGATCCCCTGTCGGAAACGATATTCTCCGGAATACCATGCAGCCGAACCACATTCTGAAAAAACAGGGGCACCAACTCAGATGAGGAAGGCAGCTTGGGCAAGGGCACCAAATGAACCATCTTAGAAAAGTGGTCACACACCACCCAAATGACGGACATCTTCTGAGAAACAGGGAGATCAGAAATAAAATCCATAGAGATGTGTGTCCAAGGCCTCTTAGGAACAGGCAAGGGCAACAACAACCCACTAGCCCGAGAACAACAAGGCTTGGCCCGAGCACAAACATCGCAAGACTGCACAAAAGTACGCACGTCCCGAGACAGGGAAGGCCACCAGAAGGACCTAGCCACCAAATCTCTGGTACCAAAAATTCCCGGATGACCTGCCAACGCAGAAGAATGAACCTCCGAGATGACTCTATTGGTCCACTCATCCGGCACAAACAATCTACCAGGCGGACAACGATCAGGCCGATCCGCCTGAAACTCTTGTAAAGCACGTTGCAGGTCTGGGAAGACAGCAGACAATATCACCCCATCCTTAAGTATACCCGTAGGTTTGGAATCACCAGGGGAATCAGGTTCAAAACTCCTAGAAAGGGCATCCGCCTTCACATTCTTAGTACCTGGCAGATACGAAACCACAAAATTAAACCGGGAGAAAAACAACGACCAGCGCGCCTGTCTAGGATTCAGACGTCTGGCCGACTCAAGATAAATCAAATTTTTGTGATCAGTCAAGACCACCACCTGATGTTTAGCACCCTCAAGCCAATGACGCCACTCCTCGAATGCCCACTTCATCGCCAAAAGCTCCCGATTACCGACGTCATAATTTTGCTCGGCGGGCGAAAATTTTCGAGAAAAGAACGCACAAGGTCTCATCACTGAACAATCTGAACTTTTCTGCGACAAAACCGCCCCCGCTCCGATCTCGGAAGCATCAACTTCCACCTGAAAAGGAAGAGAAACATCAGGCTGGCACAACACCGGAGCAGAAGAAAAACGGCGCTTAAGCTCCCGAAAGGCCTCCACAGCAGCAGGAGACCAATCTGCAACATCAGCACCCTTTTTAGTCAAATCCGTCAAAGGCCTGACAACGCTAGAAAAACCAGTTATGAATCGACGATAAAAGTTAGCAAAGCCCAAAAATTTCTGAAGGCCCTTAAGAGAAGTCGGTTGCGTCCAGTCACAAATAGCCCGAACCTTCACAGGATCCATCTCAATAGAAGAGGGGGAAAAAATGTACCCCAAAAAAGAAATCTTCTGAACCCCAAAAACACACTTTGAACCTTTAACAATCAGAGAATTGGTCCGCAAAACCTGAAAAACCCTCCTAACTTGTTGAACATGAGATTCCCAGTCATCCGAAAAAAACAAGATATCGTCCAAATACACAAACATAAATTTATCCAGATATTCACGGAAAATATTGTGCATAAAAGACTGAAAGACCGAAGGGGCATTTGACAGACCAAAAGGCATCACCAAATACTCAAAATGGCCCTCGGGCGTATTAAATGCGGTTTTCCACTCATCCCCCTGCTTAATTCGCACCAAATTATACGCACCGCGAAGATCAATCTTAGAGAACCACTTCGCCCCCTCAATGCGAGCAAATAAATCTGTCAGCAATGGCAAAGGATACTGATACTTGACTGTGATCTTATTCAAGAGTCTATAATCAATACAAGGTCTCAAAGAACCATCGCTTTTAGCTGCGAAAAAGAACCCCGCTCCAAGAGGAGACGAAGAAGGACGAATATGTCCCTTTTCCAAGGACTCCCTAATATACTCTCGCATGGCAGCATGTTCAGGTACAGACAGATTGAATAGACGACCCTTAGGAAATTTACTGCCAGGGATCAAATCTATGGCGCAATCGCAATCTCTGTGAGGAGGAAGAGAATTAAGAGTAGATTCCTCAAAAACCTCACGATAATCAGACAAAAACTCAGGAATTTCAGAGGGAATAGATGAAGCAATGGAGACCAAAGATGTGTCCCCATGATTTCCCCGACATCCCCAGCTTAGTACAGACATTGTTTTCCAGTCAAGGACTGGGTTATGAGTTTGCAACCATGGCAATCCCAGCACCAACACATCATGTAGATTATACAGTACAAGGAAGCGAATCACCTCTTGATGGTCTGGAGTCATACGCATAGTCACTTGTGTCCAGTATTGTGGTTTATTACTAGCCAATGGTGTAGAATCAATACCCTTTAAAGGTATAGGAACTTCCAGAGGCTCTAGATCAAACCCACAGCGCCTGGCAAAGGACCAATCCATAAGACTCAAAGCGGCGCCAGAATCCACATACGCATCCGCAACAATAGAAGATAACGAACAAATTAGAGTTACAGACAAAATAAACTTGGACTGCAAAGTGCCAATAGCAGAGGATTTATCAACTTTCTTTGTTCGTTTAGAGCATGCTGATATAACATGAGTAGAATTTCCACAATAGAAGCACAAATGATTTTTGCGCCTATAAATCTGTCGTTCGCTTCTGGACAGAAAGCTATCACATTGCATACTCTGTGGTGCCTCTTCAGAAGACACCGCCAACTGGTGCACAGGTTTGCGTTCCCGTAAACGCCGATCAATCTGAATTGCCATGGTCATGGACTCATTCAGACCAGTAGGCGTAGGAAACCCCACCATGACGTCTTTTACAGCATCAGAGAGACCTTCTCTGAAAATTGCCGCCAGAGCGCACTCATTCCACTGAGTAAGCACAGACCATTTTCGAAATTTTTGGCAATATATTTCGGCTTCATCTTGCCCCTGAGAGAGGGCTATTAGGGCTTTCTCATCCTGAATCTCCAAATTTGGTTCCTCATAAAGCAACCCCAAAGCCAGAAAAAACGCATCCACATTGAGCAACGCAGGATCCCCTGGTGCCAATGAAAATGCCCAATTTTGGGGGTCACCCCGCAGTAAAGAAATAACAATTTTTACTTGCTGGGCAGGATCTCCAGCAGAATGAGATCTCAGCGAAAAAAACAATTTACAATTGTATTTAAAATTTAGAAAACAAGATCGATCTCCAGAAAAAAACTCCGGTATAGGAATTTTAGGTTCAGACCGAGGAGCATGTAACAAAAAATCTTGTATATTCTGAACTTTAGAGGCAAGATTATACAAATTGGTAGCCAGACTCTGGGGATCCATATTTCAACAGATAAAGTCTGAGCCATTCAGGGGTTAAGAGGAGAGGAAAACAGGAGACTGCAATTAGAGCTGGAGTGCAACTTCAGAGGAAGGAAAAAAAAAAAAAAAAAAAAAGGTTTCACACAGTTCCTTTTCTCTCCTGCTTCAGCCTATAGATTAAACATTTGGGCTGGCCATACTGTTATGGTTTCCAATGGCAAGGAAACATCAGAAGCATAGAATAAACGGACAAGCTCTCGGGTGATGGAAACTAGAGCTGACCGCGATGCTAAACCTACACACCACAGTAGAAGTAGCCAGGGGGCATTCCTGCGTTGTCTCTAGATGCCGCGCGCCAGCCGGAGAACTAACTACCCCTGGTAGAAGAAAACACAGTCCTGGCTTGCCTCCAGAGAATGTCCCCACAGGAGATAGCAGCCCCCCACATATAATAACGGTGAGAGCAGATGAAAAGACACACGTAGTATGAAAGCAGATTTAGCACAGAGAGGCCCGCTAACTAAATAGCAGAAAGATACAACAGAGGACTTCGCGGTCAGCTGCAAAACCCTTCAAAACACCATCCTGAAATTACCTTAACTCATGTGACAACTCATGCCACTGGAGTGGTAATTTCAGCCCAACAAGAGCTTCCAGCTGCAGAGATTCACATAAGTGCAAACTGGACAAAACATACAAAAATAGACTTAAGGACTAAAGTGTCCAACTTAGCTGAGCAGAAAACTGGGAGCAGGAACATGCAACAGAATCACTCTGGATACATTGATGGCCAGCATTAGAATGACTGAGGAGCAAGGTTAAATAGGATACTCCCACATCCTGATAGGAACAGGTGAACTGAGAAGGCAAAGCTTGCAGGACACCAGTACCACAAGAGACCACCGGGGGAGCCCACGAACCGAATCACAACAGCATGCGTTGTCATAAGATCCTACAGATCGGGACTTTCGGCGCAGGGAAAACGCTACAAGTAGGGTCCCCTGTGCCCTGTCTTGTGCATCTATATGATGCATGCGTCGTAAAACGAAGTACAACGAATACCGGCGCATGTCCATGCGCCCCCCCATGTTACAGATAGGGACGCATGCGTCGGTATGCGTCGACGAAGCTGCGCCCAAAGGTGCAAATGTGAACGTAGCCCAAGTATGGGGGGTGGGATCGGACAGCGGGGGGGCGGAGGGGAGAGGAGTGCAGCGGGGACAGAACGGAGGGGTAGGAAAGGCTGACAGCGGCGCCAGATCGCCGCTGACAGTCGGTGGGGGGGCAGATTGGGGTCTCCAGCCATGGCCAATGATATTGTAGCATCGGCCATGGCGGATTGTAATATTTCATCAATTTTCATTGCTGAAATATTAAGATTGCTCTGATTGGCTGTTGAAAGTGAAACAGCCTATCAGAGCGATCGTAGCCACGGGGGGGGGGGGGGGGGGGTGAAGCTTCCCCCCCTGGGCTGAAGTACCACTCCCCCTGCTCCTGTAGGTCTGGTGAAATTGGAGTTAACCCTTTCACCCGGCCTGCAGGAACTCTATCATTCTGTGTCACAGGTCGGGAAGGAGTTAAACAGATATTTAGAAAAAGTATTTCTAAAGTCAGTTTATATGAAAGTGAGGCCTTTAACTAGTTGTTGGGGTGTTAGTGTCCTGCAGGCTAGTCGGTCCACTTAGCAGGTTATCATGCGCCTGTGGGCCTGTTAACATGACTTACACCAGTGCTATGCATACCTCGTGCATGCGCACGACTTTCCCTCGCTGAATTGATCCTCTGAAGCCCTTTGATCATGCACAGTGCGCCTCACTGAAGCCGGGACGTGTACACCGGCTTCAGAAGATCATATTTATCAAGCATGCTTCTCCCAGGCTAAAATCTTACAAATTTAAAGGGCAGGTAGGGTTTTTCACTCGTTAAAATTGTTCATATATTGTGCAGTCATAAAAGCTTGTATCTGTTTACACTGCCTCTTGATGAATCAGGAGCCGCACATCTCGAGATCAGCATGTTGGTCTTGCTGAACAAAGCCTTAAATTTCCTTAACTGACCACTAGGTTTACGATCCAAAACGTTGCCTAATTATTGCTGCTGCTTCAAAAAAGGTTGAATAGCACATCTTGAAAACCCATTCTAATCTTTGCCTTGGATAGAGTTTGTGATACAGGATAAGTACCTTCTGCCTTGTTGCTTTTCTGACATAAAATAAAAACAAGGATTTCTGGAAGTGATAATGCGGCCCCAATATAGCCCAGATCTCCACATTGAGTCTTTCGTGATTACATGAATAGACAGATTTGCACAAGCCTACATTCACAGGAGATCAAGTGTAGCTTTAAAAATGTATGTAGTTTTGAAGACCCTACCAAATGAGTTAATAGACTGTTTGAAATAGAAATATAGAACATTTTCTACGCAGATATATAATTTGATTTAGATTTTTATTTTGTTCAGTTTGCATTTACTTAGTTGTCTCATGAACATAGTACATTGTAATCAATAGATCTTGGAATAACAAGTTCCCCAATTACCGTAAATGTTGATGTGCGGAGATCATATAAATATTTCCCTGTTATGCACTGTGTAATGGCTGTGTCCGACCTTACAGAGCTAAATCAGTTCATGGCTGACACACAACACAGCTCCCAGCCAGGGGGGAGCATAAGTAAAATAATGTGAGTATACAGATGAAATAGGTGGGGACTTGCAGCTGCTGTTTTCCTGCCGGAGGTAACACCTTTCCCTGTCTGTTTTATCGTGAGTGTTTCTGCTGCTTCTCCAGCTCTGAGCTCATCATAAATTAACTCAGTGACATAGAAGTATAGCTTATATGTCACTGACTTAATTTGTGATGAGCTCACAGGACTGCTGACATGGAAACACTCGCTCCTGTGATAAAACAGGCAGCGAAATGTTACCTCTAAAACGTGGAAGCTGTGAGTTTCTGCTGTTTCATTTGTATGTTTACTTAGGCATCAGTCACATGTCCGTGTTTCCAGTACATATGGTATCAGTTTTCTTCACAGATTCAACACATACCCAATAAAACCTACTCTGCTATGCACATGACTGTTTGTTTTTACATGGACTGTATGTCAGTTTTTATCCAGCAGCATGGCTTACAAGAGCCAATAAAAGTTCAAGGGTCAATGAAAAACATGTACAGCACATGGGTGGCCTCCATGTAAGCATATGTGTGCTCTGAGTTTAACTAAGTATAGTAGAAGCTTTGTAATTTCTTTCTTTATCCATACTGGAAAAACACTGACACACACGGATGGCACATTTACGTGTGATGAGGGCCTTACCGTGTGGGACTTGTACCCACACCCCTCCCTTCCAGGAGCTGTCATATGTGCTGACCAAGAATTCGTGCAGCTCTGTACGGTTGTACACAGCAAAATAACAGTATATACCAGGGGTGCATTTATAAGATTATCTCAAACCAGGAACATTTTTTGTGCACATTCAAATTATTCTTCTTCAAAGAAGAACAGCCAACCCCTTTAATTGATAAATGGACAAACCTCTATTTTTAAAGTTATGTTTTACATTGCAACACTTTATCCACATGTGCCTAAAACTTTTGCACAGTACTGTTTCAAATGAGTTTTTTTTTTTTTTTTCTCAAGCACGTTATCTACTTGAGCAATACCTTCTCAATCGGCATGTTTGCCCACTGTAAAACAATACTTATACTCACCTTGGGTGGCCGTGCTGTTCCAGTAGTATTGGCACTCTCTCTCCTGGGGCTCGTGTAACATTGTCACGCAAGCCCTGTAGTCAATCAGCGTGGACTTCACTTTCCCCAGCTTTTGAAGAATCGGACTTAAGAGGAAGTTCCTTTTGGATGTCTGATGCACCATAAGGCAGGGAGGGTAAAGCCAGCGGTGATTGGGCACAGGACTCGCCCCAGGAGAGCAAGTGTCAACACTGCTGGAATAGGAGTGTGGAACGGAAGCAGAGGTGAGTATTGGTGTTATTTTACTTGGGGCTAACATGTTGATTCAGAAGCGGTTGTCAGAGTAGTGGACAATCCCCTTAAGCTTCGCATGTCAGTAGACACCCATTAGATACTTGGCGACCTCCTGAAAGACTCCAGTGAATGCTTTCTGGGACTGTAGTTCAGTGCTAAGTACTGGACATTTCTCTTGTATTTGTTTAATGTGCATCTGTCTATCATTTAAAATAAGCTCTGGAGGCAAATTCTCAAGCAGATCTGTGTCCGGCCCTTAGATCTTTAAAGGGAATGTCACCAGGTTTTTGCTATCTCTTCTGAGCGCATCATCATTCCCTGATTCCAACAGTGTATTATTTAGTTTACTGGGTGCAACAGTTGACAGAATCAGGGTTCCTAAATGCATCATGAAGCACAGCTGAGAAAGCTGACCCTGCCCCACTAGGCGCTCTATGTACATAGTCTAGTGACAGCTGCTAATCACAGGAGGAGGCAGAGTCAGACTGCTTGGCACAAGGCAGCTATTCACAGCAATGATAATGTCCTGGTACGAGAACCTTCGCTGTCAGTAAACTGCATAAAGCCTGATGAGCGACACATCACTGTTTTAACCCCTACCTCATGCTGTCCTCAGATTACATAGCAAAAACCTGCTGACAGATTCCCTTTAACAGCTCATTTACATATTACAAAAATTGGATTTCTCTGAAATAAGACATTGGATCACAGATATCAAGGGATTATTGTATTCAGCTTCCTATGACCTACATGCCCATATAGACTGCTTAGGAGGGACGATCCTACTGACAGATTCCCTTTAAGTTGATTGACGGGGTAAAGGACCTGTATTTTTAATTAAGGCTCAAAATAAACACGTACATTGCCACAACAAAGAGTTGCAGTCTGTCTGATCGGAAAATGCTAGCACTTTAATTCACCAATCTTTTTCTAATGCAGACAATTTTCACAACTTCAGTCTGAAACCTAATTTTTTTTTTTGGCCTTTTATTATTAAGGTATCGTATGCTCGTCCCAGTTCTGCATCTATTAGAGATGCCAACCTGTACGTCAGCGGACTTCCAAAAACAATGACACAGAAAGAGTTGGAACAGCTGTTCTCCCAGTACGGTCGCATTATTACATCTCGTATTCTTGTTGACCAAGTCACTGGTAAGTAGGCGATATTGGTGTGTACCACTTTTTTTTTTTTTTTTTTCTTTTTATACTGTCAAGCTATAAAATATTCTCCCATCAAATACAGCAGACCTGCCTCCAGAACATATCAAAGGTGGTGATATGTGGGCCAGAAAATGCAATTTTCTGCTGGAGTTGTTCATAAATATGCATGCACAAAAATAGATTGTTGACTGTAGTGAGCCAGTCTGAGTCATTTCCACCCTGAAGGTGCAGGTTTGGAATCATTATCATGACTTGTAATAAATATACAATTGCTATAATCTCCGTTTCTAAGCTGCTGTGAGGAATGGTGCCCTTGCTCTTTTTTTAAAATGCTGATAAACATTTTTTTTTTTTGTTTTCTGTAAAAATGCAGAGCTTGTTCTGAGGCAAACATTAACCGCAAGATCCTAGCTGGTACCGTATTTTCCGGCGTATAAGACGACTTTTTAACCCCCGAAAATCTTCTTAAAAGTCGGGGGTCGTCTTATACGCCGGGAATCGACTTGTACGCCGGTGTATATGGTGGGTGGGGAGGGGGAGTGATCCTGATGACGAGGGGGCGTCTCACAGGAAAGTGAGTAATCCCCATTACCTTATCCTAGCGGTGCAGCGTGGGGGTGTCAGTGCTGGGAGCGGCGGCAGCTGCTGTGTTCTGGTGCGGCGGCTCCTCTTCTGTGTGGGGCCTCTGTGCTGTGAGGTGGCGGCGGCAGCGGCGTATCTTTATCCAGTTGGGGCTCCTCCGGCATCTCCTTAGCCCTGGAGGCCCCGCCGCAACTCCATCGGTGCAATGTGGTGGCCTCCGGGAAAATGGCCGCTGCTCAGATTCAGATCTCGTGTCCCGAGATTTCGGGACGAGATCTGAATCTGAGCAGCGGCCATTTTCCCGGAGGCCACCGCATCGCACCTATTGAGCTGCCTCCGGGAAAATGGCCGCTGCATTGCACTCATGGAGTTGCGGCGGGGCCTCCAGGGCTAAGGAGATGCCGGAGGAGCCCCAACTGGATAAAGATATGCCGCCGCCACCGCCACCGCACAGCACAGAGGCCCCACACAGAAGAGGAGCCGCCGCACCAGAGCACAGCAGCCGCCGCACCAGAGCACAGCAGCCGCCGCACCAGAGCACAGCAGCCGCCGCCGCCACTCCCAGCACTGAGACCCCCACGCTGCACCGCTACGATAAGGTAATGGGGGATACTCACTTTCCTGTGAGACGCCCCCTCGTCATCAGGATCACTCCCCCCCCCCCCCCCCCCCCAAAAGGCACATATTCACCGGCCCTATAAGACGACATAGGGTGTATAAGAAGACCCCCGACTTTTAAGAAGATCTTATATTTTAACTGGTAAAGTTGGGGGGTCGTCTTATACGCCCAGTCGTCTTATACGCCGGAAAATACGGTAATTGGTAATTGCAATCTGACGGTTTTATCTTGTTGAATGTTGGTAAATTATTAAAAATTTGTTTATTCACCATTCATTCCATGGTGCTGTAAATGCAAACAGGGTTTACATACATATATGAAATACAATCAAGTATAATAAATACGAGCTTACAGTGACCATCACAGCCTTACTATCTCCAATGTATTGGGAAAGGCCATAAAATAAGAGGTTGGAACAGCTCTGGTGGTGGTAATGAGGTGGCAGCGGGATTATTGCAGGTTGTAGGCTTTCCTGGATTTTCAGGTCAGAAAGCTTCAGGCATTGGAAACCATTTGAAACTATGTGCTGAGTTAGTGAACAATTGGGGATGTTCCTTGTATGTTTCTCAGACATTTTCCAAAATATCTAGGGTCAGACATATGAGGTCTTGTGAACACCTGAGATTTATAGAGGATAGATTATGGAAAGCCTTGCATGTCTTTGTAAACATTTTAAACTGTAGTCTTTGGGATATTGGAGCCAGCGACTGGATTGGCAAATGAGGCAGGGGGCACTAACAAGGTTAGAGGTGGATAAATCTGGCAGTAAAGTTAATAAATTGGAGGGATGCAATACTGCTCTGCAAGGTCGCCTCGCCTTTAATCCATCCAATGAACATTGTAAAAATGCTCACAAAAATTGTATAAAAAGCCATCAATAATGCAAGAAAGGAATCCAGGTCCCTCCTGTATTTTTGTAGTGAATCAACGATTACAACTTGTGGCAGAATTCCAGTCTCTCTGCTCTTACCATAATGAATCCTTTTCTGTGATTATGATTAAACCTTCTTTCATCTAGACATAGCAGATACCCCCTAGTCCCTGTTACAGGCCTAAGTGTAAAAAGATCATTATAAAGATCTCTGTACGGTTTCCTCATATATCTGTACATTGACTAAGATTGCCCTTAAAGCCTTTGTTTTTCCAACCTGAATAACCCCCCCTTAATGACAGCCAATACGTCTTTTAACTGACCTGAGATATAAGAGAATAGCCTCCCCATACAGGTGACAATCCAGCAGCCGTCGGCTGTACACTATAGTTTACAACTTGCTGTATCAGCCACAATCAGTGTTTGCACCTTCCAAATCTGTTTAACCTGTTAGATGCTGCTGTAAATAGTGACTACATCATTATAAATGGTTAACAGAGTGTGGGGGCTTCATCTTTATCCCAATTGGTGCCCTCAGATCATGATTTTGTGGTCCTGATGTTTGCAGTGGCAATTCACGACCAAATAGTGGCCTTAGGGTACTGTCACACAGTGCAACTTTCCAACGATCACGACCAGCGATACGACCTGGCCGTGATCTTTGGAAAGTCGTTGTGTGGTCGCTTGGGAGCTGTCACACAGACCGCTCTCCAGCGACCAAAGATGCTGAAGGCCCCGGGTAACCAGGGTAAACATCGGGTTACTAAGCGCAGGGCCGCGCTTAGTAACCCGATGTTTACCCTGGTTACCAGCGTAAAAGTAAAAAAAAAAAAACGTACATACTCACATTCCGGTGTCCTTCTGGTCCCTTGCCGTCTGCTTCCGCTCTGACTGAGTGCCACCGTAAAGTGAAAGCAGATCACAGCGGTGACGTCACCGCTGTGCTCTGCTCCGGCCGGCAATCAGTCAGAGCGGGAAGCAGACTGCAAGGGACCAGAAGGACACCGGAATGTGAGTATGTACTGTTTGTTTTTTTTTAACTTTTACGCTGGTAACCACGGTAAACATCGGGTTACTAAGTGCGGCCCTGCGCTTAGTAACCCGATGTTTACCCTGGTTACAAGCGAACGCATCGCTGGATCGCTGTCACACACACCGATCCAGCGATGACAGCGGGAGATCCAGCGACGAAAGAAAGTTCCAAACGATCTGCTACGACGTACGATTCTCAGCAGGGTCCCTGATCGCTGCTGCGTGTCAGACACAGCGATATCGTATGGATATCGCTGGAACGTCACGGATCGTACCGTCGTAGCGATCAAAGTGCCACTGTGAGACAGTACCCTTAGAGTCTGCTGGCTATAGTAATCTGTTCAGAAGTTAGCGGCATTTAGGTGGTAAAAAATACACATTTTCATTTCTGTCATGCCACTTAGCATTAATTCCTGTAAAGCACCTGAAGGGTTAATAAACTACCTGACAGCAGTTTTCGATATGTGAGGGGGTGCTGTTTTTAAAATGGTATCACGTTTGGGGATTTCCCAATATGAGACCCCTAAAGGCACTTCAAACATGGATAAGTCCCTACAAAAATAAATTTTGTAAATTTCCATGAAAAAATGAAAAATTGCTGCTACATTTTTAAACCTCTTAAAATGCTAACAAAATAAAAGAACATTTTACAAATGGTGCTGATGTAAAGCCGACATGTGGGAAATGTCATTTATTAATGGTTTACTGTGGTATGACTATCTGGATTAAAGGGATAATCATTCAAATTTTGAAAATTGCTAATTTTTTAACATTTTTCTCAAACTTTTGATATTTTTTATAAATAAACACAAAACATATTGACCTAAATTTACCATTATCATAAAGTATAACGTGTCTCGAAAAAAAGTCTCAAAATCACTGGGATTTGTTGAAGGGTTGCAGAGTTATTACCACATAAAGTGACACTGGTCAGATTTTAAAAATTTGGCTCCGTCACTAAAGGGTTAATAACCTATCTTGGTATTATAGACCACCCATTCCCTTAATAACCTTGGTTGCTCTTCTCTGCTTCTGCTCCTGCTGTATTATACTCTGGTGACCAAAACTGTACACAGTATTCTAAGTGTGGCCTTGCTAGTGACTTGTATAGAAGCAAAACTACTTTGTTCTCGTCATGAGCATCTATGCCTCTTGTAATTCATCCCATTATTTTTTTTTGTTTGGCAGCAAGTGCCTGAGACTGGCCATTAAATGGAGTTTGCCATCCACACATACACCCAAGTCTTTAAAAAATTTGACCGTTTCAGTGACTGTTTAACCCAGTGTTTTACTATTTAGTACATACAGGTGCATCTCACAAAATTAGAATCATCAAAAAGTTAGTTTATTTCATTTATTCAATACAAAAAGTGAAATTCTTATTAGTCATTACAGAGAGATCTACTTCAAGTGTTCATTTCTGTTAATGTTGTCATGGCTTGCAGCCAAGGAAGACCCAAGTCATTATCTCAGTAAATTAGAATACCGTATATACTCGAGTATAAGCCGACCCGAGTATAAGCCGACCCCCTAATTTTGCCACAAAAAACTGGGAAAACTTAATGACTCGAGTATAAGCCTAGGGTGGGAAATGCAGCAGCTACCGGTAAATGTCAAAAGTAAAAATAGATACCAATAAAAGTAAAATTAATTGAGACATCAGTAGGTTAAGTGTTTTTGAATATCCATATTGATTAAGGAGCCCCATATAATGCTCCATAAAGTTTGATGGCCCCATACGATGCTCCATATTAAAATATGCCCTATATAATTCTACATAAAGGTTAATAATGGCCCCATAAGATGCTCCATAGACACATTTGCCCAATATAATGCTGCACAAATGTTGATTATGGCCCCATAAGATGCTCCATAAAGATATTAGCGCCATATAGTGCTGCACAAACGTTATGGCCCCATACAGACACTTGCCCCATATAATGCTGCACAAACGTTATGGCCCCATACAGACACATGCCCCATATAATGCTGCACAAACGTTATGGACCCATATAATGCTGCACAAACGTTATGGCCCCATACAGACACTTGCCCCATATCATGCTGCACAAACGTTATGGCCCCATACAATGCTGCACAAACGTTATGGCCCCATACAGACACTTGTCCCATATAGTGCTGCACAAACGTTATGGCCCCATACAGACACTTTCCTCATATAGTGCTGCACAAACGTTATGGCCCCATATAATGCTGCAGAAAAGTTATGGCCCCATACAGACACTTGTCCCATATAATGCTGCACAAACATTATGGCCCCATATAATGCTGTACAAACGTTATGGCCCCATACAGACACTTAACCCCATATAATGCTGCACAAATGTTATGGCCCCATATAATGCTGCACAAATGTTATGGCCCCATATAGACACTTGCCCCATATAGTGCTGCACAAGCGTTATGGCCCCATATGATGCTCCATACAGACACTTGTCCCATTTGTTGTTGCTGCGATAAAAAAAAAAAAAAATGACATACACTCCTCTCGTCGCTCAGGTCCCCGGCACTTTCAATATTCACCTGCTCCTCGTTCCAGCGCCGCTTCATCTTCAGCATCTTCTGCACTGACGTTCAGGCAGAGGGCGCACACTAACCACGTCACTGCGCCCTCTGACCTGAGCGTCACTGCAGAAGATGCTGAAGACGGAGTGGCGCCCAGAACAAGGAGTAGGTGAATATTGTGCAGCGCTCTCCCACCCCATTATACTCACCTGCTCCTGGCGCGGTCCCTGCAGGTACCTGCTTTCCCGGCGCTGCAGCTTCTTCCTGTACTGAGCGTTCACCGTTACCGCTCATTACAGTAATGAATATGCGGCTCCACCCCTATGGGAGGTGGAGCAGCATATTAATTACTGTAATGAGCGGTACCATGTGACCGCTCAATACAGGAAGAAGCTGCCGGCGCCGGGGAAGCCAGGGACCTGCAGGGACCGCGCCAGGAGCAGGCGAGTATTAGACAGCTCCCCCTCCCCTGCCGACCCCTGGGTATGACTCGAGTATAAGCCGAGAGGGGGACTTTCAGCCCCCAAAAATGGGCTGAAAATCTCAGTTTATACTCAAGTATATACGGTACTTTATAACACCAGCTTGAAAAAAATGATTTTAAATTCCGAAATGTTGGCCTACGGAAATGTATGTTCAGTAAAAACTCAATACTTGGTTGGGGCTCCTTTTGGCATCAGTTACTGCATCAATGCGGCGTGGCATGAAGGCGCTCAGCCTGTGGAACTGCTGAGGTGTTATGGAAGCCCAATTTGCTTTGATAGCAGCCTTCAGCTCGTCTGCATTGTTGGGTCCTGGTGTCTCTCATCTTCCTCTTGACAATACCCCAAAGATTCTCTGTGGGGTTAAGGTCAGGCGAGTTTCCTGGAAATTTTACCTTTCTTACGTTTAGTGCTCTTGTAACCACATTACTATACATCTTTTGACCCCTTCAGCCCTTTTTAATTTTTGCTTTTGTGTTTTGCTCCCCTTCTTCCAAAAGCCATAACTTTTTATTTATTCCATCAATATGGCCATGAGAGGGCTTGTTTCTTGCGGGACAAGTTGAACTTTTGAAGGACACCATTGGTTTTACCATATCTTGCACTTGAAAATGGGACAAAAATTCCAAGTGCTGTGAAATTGCAAAAAAGTGCAGTTCCACAACACTTTTTTGGACTTTTTTTTTTGTTGTTGACCAATTGCTAAAACTGACCTGCCATTATGATTCTCCAGGTCATTACAAGTTTGTAGATAGTACTAAACATGTCAAGGTTCTTTTTTTATTTTAGTAGTGAAAAAATCCAAAGTTTGGTTAAAAAAATAAATTGTAGCATTTTCTGAAACCCATAGTCTCCATTTTTCAGGATCTGGGGCCACTTTGGTGTGGATACGATCTTTTGATCTCTCATTATTGTATTTCAATGCATTGTTGCGGTGACCCAAAAAATGTAATTCTGGCGTTTAGACTTTTTTTTTCGTTATTCAGTTTACCGATCTGATTAATTCTTTTTATAGCTTGATCAGGCGATTCTAAACGTGGCGATGCCAAATGTGTATATATATTTTTTTGTTTGTTTTATTTTGAATGTGGCGAATGGGGGGTGATTTGAACTTGTTTGAAGAAAAATAAAATCTTTTATTTTTACATTTAACTTCAATAGTCTCCATGGGAGACTAGCAGCTGCAATAATCTGATCACCTCTGCTACTCGGAGGCAATCAGATTGCCTGTGTGTAGCAGAAATGCTCACTTGCTTTGAGCGCCGACCACCAGGCTTGGCTCATAGCAATCAGGCTATGACAACCAGAGAGGTTTGCTGTAGACCTCTGGTTGTTATCCAACCCATCGGTGACCCACGATAATGTGATGGGGTCACAGATGGACGGGATTAGTTATTCGCTTACGGTGCGATAACCCATTAAATGCCGCTGTCAATCTGACAGCAGCATTTAATGTGAACAGCCGCTGGTCAATCGCGATTCCACCTGCAGCTGTTGGGGGCACATGTCAGCTGTTAAAAACAGCTGACATGTGCCGGGAAAGATGAGGGCGGACACATCGTGTGCAGTACATGTACGACGCATGTTGTGAACGGGTTAAAAATACATGAAAACTTATTATTTTGTGATCACTATTTCTCAAGTGACCCCCAACTTGCATATTTCATATGCTGTCCGGCCTGTTAATCAATATTAGATCTAGAAGTGCCCCTTTTATTGTTTGGTCCTGATCTAGTTGTGAAAGCAAATTGTCTTTCATTGTCGTCAAAAGCTTGTTTCCTTTTCAGGGCCTGCGGGTTTCTGCTCCCGATCTATATTGGGGTAGATGAAGTCTCCCATAATGATTTCTCCCTCATTCGCTGCCTCATCTTTCTTTACGAGAATATTTTCTGCCACTTCATTATATTAAAAGACTTATAACAAACCCCTATCAATTTTTAATTATTCTTACTCCTTCCCCTGATCTCCACCCACAGGGACTCTACATTTTCATTACCCTTACATTTATTATCACTGAAAATTTATTTAAATATAAACTAATTCTACAGCCCAGTCATAGCTCTTATCCAGCCATGTCTTCATTTTCCCCACCATATCAAAATTGGTGTGCATACACTGCATCTCTATTCCTGCTTAGTGTATTGATTGTCCTGTTCCTTCCCCCCCATTCAACTCCCAGCTTTATTACTTACACATAGGTCACTATCTACACCATCTTCCCCAGTTGTACAGTAATTTCCTACCCCCCAGTCCCTAATTTAAATACTCGTAGACATTTCTTTCCCCAGCACAGCTGCACCCACCCCATTTAGGTGTAACCTATCCCTAACATAGAGCCTGTAGCCAATGGAAAAGTCTGCACAGTTTTCCAGAAACCCCAAACCCTCCTTCCTACAAAAATTCCTGAGCCACTTAGTCACCTCCCTAATTTCCCACTGCCTCTCTGGTGTGGCACATGATACAGGCAGGCAGTATTTCAGAAAATACTACCTTTTGAAGCCCTTGCTTTAAGAGTAGATTAATTTCTTGAAATTATGTTTAAGGACCTTCCAGCTACCTCTAACTTTGTCATTGCTGCTAAAATGCACATGATTGCTGGGTCCTCCCCAGGCTATTCCAGAAATCAGTCAAACCAATCAGCAATGTGCTGAACATGAGCGCCAGGAAGACAACACACCATTCGGCGATCCCTGACTGTGAAAAATTACCCTATCTATTCCCTTAATAATGGAGTTCCTCACTACCAGCACCTGTCTGGTATGGCCTGCCCTGCGCTCCTATTCCCCTCACTGGAACAGTCACTCCTCAAAGGATGGGTCTTGCTGTAGTAGTAATATACTGTACTGACATCCCTTTCATCTGCCAACTTGGCAAACTTGTTGGTGTGTGCCAGATCAGAACTAGCCCCCCTGACACTTTCCTCTACTCCACCTTCTAACTATGGCTCAACAGTCTGTAAGCCAAACCTCTGACTCCCTCAATTTCCCTGACTACTGACTTGGACTCCACGACTCCCACTCCACAGCACTGGTCACTACTATGAAGAAACCAGATTGTATCTTAATTTCCCAGACTGTTTATGCAAACCAAGAAGAATTGACTTTTTATCTGTATATTGGGTTTTGGATTTGTGTTTATTTCTGGTGGATCAAGAAGACAGACTTGCAAACTGATATACTATTTAACATACTGTGTAAGTCTGTAATAGTGACTTGTACATAGTGTGTTTATCTTTGTCTATTGAGGTGTGCTGATATGCTAATTGTGTATTATATTCTGGAACCAGCTTGTTGACTTCGAAAGTAGATGGAGAAAGGCTGTGAGGGTGGACTGAAAAACACTGGGTAATTCTAAAAATAGCTTGCATGCCTTGGGTATAAAAAGACTCAGATCTCAGCACTAAAACTGAAGTAACAGAGCTACCGGCTGGACATTCTGCAAGACACCCAACGGAGTAGAGACAGGACTGCAGCTAATTCATCATGGCACCATCACGAGGGACACGGATCTAAGATTCTATAGGAAACAACCTATGGTTTTTTTTGCTTCGGTTGGAAGGACACAGATCTGATCCAGTTACCATCTCTGAACCACGGATATGTTTGCAGAAAGCAAGGTTTCAGGACCCGCTGGTCGTTCCATGGAGATGGTCGGATAAGCCAGGTGGTGACTCTCGTGTCAGCTGACTTTGGACCTTCTATGGACTCTATGGACTGTTCTGTCATCTCCCTATGCTTGTTGTTACCTCTTCTCTGTGTGTGTATCGCAGGTGGAATAGCGATCCTGGGAGCTCTGACATAACATCTACCATTATCCCGGCGAGTCAGCGGAAGGGTGAGACCCTGTAATGTCCACCATCTTGGGTATTTGTTGGGACTGCTCTATTTACTATTGTGTGTTGTGGTTCAATAAAGTATTGCCACACTGTTTTACCCTCACCCTGTATTGTCTGAGTAGTATCTTGCCCACGGGGAGAGTGCGCGGGCGTTCAGTGGTATGAGCCCTGGGCCAGCGGACTAGAACACCCACTGACCCTTTTAATCCACAACTACTGAGCATGTACATAAAGTGCAGCACAGATTCATCTTGGCTAAAAGCAGAGATCCTTAAACCAGGAACAAACCAGACATAAAACATTTCATAAGTTTCCCAGACTCTAATGAAAAAATTTACAGCACATCCTGCATTGTACTACTATACCAATTTATTATATATTGTCGGTCCATTTTGTTCTGACTCCATCAAAATTTACACTGAATCAGACTTCACGACTGCGACTCCACAGCTAACTTCCTCACTGTACTGAAGCTCCATACTACGATCCTCCCCCACATCTACCCCAGGGAGAACCTGCTTAGTGAGAAGCAAACCCACTTTAATATTGTCAAGGGATCTGTGTTGCCAGCTGTTCACGGAGATCCAGTGCCTAGACTTCCAAATGTACAACATGCATATCTTACAGCAGTATGCACCCTCAAGCAGCTGGTCAAGGATTGCATACATGCAACAAGATGTTACACTTGATGTAATTTTTAATCATGGAGCACATATTACTAATGGGGATTCCACAAGACAAAGTAAATACAAACAGTGAATTAATACAAGTTACTCACTTCTAAACTACGGTACCCAAATCCAGAGTCACTTAATCACAAGTCACACTCTTAACCCATTTACCCCCAAGGCTGTTTGCACTTTCATGACCTGGCCAAATTTTACAATTCCGACCACTGTCACTTTGAGGTAATAACTCTGAAACTCTTGAGCAGATCCCACTGATTCTGACTTTAGTTTTTCGAGACATATTTTACTTTGATAGTGGTAAAATTTCTTCCATATGTTTTGCAAAAAAAAACAAATTTGACGATAATTTTACAATTATCCTTTATTTTTTATGCCCTTAAATCAGAGATTTATCACACAAAATAGTTAACGTTTCCCATATGTCCACTTAACATCAGCACAATTTTAATTTTTTTTTTTTTTCAGGAAGTTATAAGGTTTAAGTTGCCCAGCAATTTCTCCTTTTTTTTTCCAACAAAATGTAACTTTTTTTTTTTAGGGACCACATCACATTTGAAGTGACGGAGGGGCTACATGTCAGAAAATACCCCAACGTGATACTATTCTAAAAACTGCACATCTCAAGGTGCTCAAAACCACATTTAAGTATATTAACCCTTCAGGTTCTTCACAGGAATTTTTGGAATGTGGAAAGAAATTTTTTTTTTTGTTAACAGGAAAAATTTGTTGTGCAATTTTTCCTGAGCATGCCGATACCCCATATGTGGGGGGGAAACAACTGTTTGGGCACACAGCAGGGTTTGGAATGGAAGGAGCACCATTTGACTTTCTGAATGCAAAATTTGGTGGAATAATTAGCGAGTGCCACGTCAAGTTTTGAGAGTCCCTGATGTGCCTGAACAGTTGAAACCCCCATAAGTAGCACCATTTTGAAATCTAGACCCCTCAGGAAACTTATCTAGATGTGTGTTGAGCTCATTGAACCCCGTAGGTGTTTTTCAGAAGTTTATATCATTGAGCCGTGAAAATAAAAATCACATTTTCCTCCACAAAATGTTTTTTTTAGCCTCATATTTTGCATTTTTACAAGGGTAACAGGAAAACCTGCACTATACAATTTGGGCAATATCTTCGGTGTACTCAGATACCCCATATTTGGGGGAATACTATTGATTTGTTGCACAGCAAGGATTGTAAGGGAAGTAGCACCAATTGACATTTTGAATGCAAAATTTGCTCAGTACGATTAGATACCCCATTTATATTGTTTTTTGTGTTTTGGTGCTTTTGCACTAACTATAGAAAGAATAATTTTTGTATCTCTTGTTTTTTTGCGGGACAAGATGACTTTTTCAGGTATGACGTTAACTCATAGTAAGACTACCTAGTGCAGTTGAAACGCGTTGACTGGGTCATGTCGACCATGTAAATTTTTCTTTTGTATGCACCATATTTTCTTTTGAAAAATAAAAAGAAAAGGAAAATCCAGTCCTGTTGAGCCGGACTCCAATTTTTTCTATGTTCCTTGATGTGAGGCCGGTGTCTGAACCCCAGGTGGATGAGCATAGAGCAACTGGGTGAGCTGGAATCAAGTTTTTATAATAGAACATATTGCACAACTTTTGGGATCCAATTTCTCCTGTTACCCTTGGGAAAATAAAAAAAATTGGGGGCGAAAAGATCGTTTTTGTGAAAAAATAAAAAATGATTTTTTATTTTTACGGCTCTACATTATAAAGTTATGTGAAGCACTTGGGGGTTCAAAGTGCTCACCACACATCTAGATAAGTTCCTTGGGGGATCTACTTTCCAAAATAGTGTCACTTGTGGGGGGTTTCCACAGTTTGGGCACAGCAGGGGCTCTGCAAACGCAACAACGCAACATGGCATCCTATCTCAATTCCAGCCAATTTTGCATTGAAAAGTCAAACTGCGCTCCTTCCCTTCCGAGCTCTGCCATGCGTACAAACAGTGGTTTGCCCCCGCATATGGGGTATCGGCGTACTTAGGACAGATTGTACAACTTTTGGGGTCCAATTTCTCCTGTTACCCTTGGTAAAATAAAACAAATTGGATCTGAATAAATTTTTTTGTGAAAAAAGTTAAATGTTCATATTTTTTTTGTTTAAACATTCCAAAAATTCCTGTGAAGCACCTGAAGGGTTAATAAACTTGAATGTGGCTTTGAGCACCTTGAGGGGTGCAGTTTTTAGAATGGTGTCACTTTGGGTATCTATCATATAGACCCCTCAGTGACTTCATATGTGATGTGGTCCCCCCCCCCCAAAAAAAAATGGTGTTGTCAAAATGAGAAATCGCTGGTCAACTCTTAACCCTTATAACCCTTATAACGTCCTAACAAAAAAAAATTGGTTCGAAAATTGTGCTAAGTAGACATGTGGGAAATGTGACTTAAAGTATTTTGTGTGACATATTTCTGTGATTTAAGGGCATGAAAATTCAAAGTTGGAAAATTGCAACATTTTCTAAATTTTCACCAAATTTACGTTTTTTTCACAAATAAACGCAAGTCATATCAAAGAAATTTTACCACTATCATGAAGTACGATATGTCACGAGAAAACAATATCAGAATCAGCAGGATCCATGCAAGCTTCCAGAGTTATAACCTCATAAAGGGACAGTGGTCAGAATTGTAAAAATTGGCCCGGTCATTAACATGCAAACCACCCTTGGGGGTTAAGGGGTTAAACCCTTTCATGACATGCATCGTATATTTACGGCTGCGTGATCTGTTTTCCTGCAAAGCAAAATTCATACGGCGCTTTTTCCAGTCGCATTAGGGCTGTCTGAGACTGCACTAATCACAGCAGTCACAATGGATGGACTAATCACAGCAGTCACAATGGATGGGGTGATCACAACGTCATTTCTGTTGATTTAATCCCTTTGGCGCTGATTGGTTAGTAATTACTGTTCAGCCAATCAGCGCCAAAGGTGTTAATATAAAATGGCAATCCACCTGTGATCTCTCTTGTTCTTGCTGTGTGACCTATCTGTGATCACAGCAGCAGTTCCGCAATCTTAGTCTCCCCACCCCCACACTCACAATTTTATTTTTGCGCACTTTTTTTGCACTTTTTCCATGTGTGTGGTGTCCTGCACCGCACATTTGTGCTCTTCCCATGGCTGGAATGCTCTGATCAGTATTTCTATTCATCAGAGTCTGCGCAAAGGGACCTTTTAGGTTTTTAGATATAGGTAGAGTTAGCTGATGTTTCAGTGTGACGGCTGATTTTCTTTCATGACCTTCATGAGCCTATTTTGACCTTAACGACCTGGCCATTTTTTGCAATTCTGACCAGTGTCCCTTTGAGGTAATAACGATTGTTTTTTCGTGACCTATTGGGCTTCATATTAGTATTATTATTTATTATTATAGCGCCATTTATTCCTTGGCGCTTTACATGTGAGTAGGGGTATACATAATAAAAACAAGTGTAATAATCTTGAACAATACAAGTCACAGCTGGTACAGGAGGAGAGAGGACCCTGCCCGCGAGGGCTCACAATCTACAAGGGATGGGTGAGGATACAGTAGGTGAGGACAAAGCTGGTCGTGCAGTGGTTTGGTCGATCGGTGGTTACTGCAGGTTGGAGGCTTGTTGGAGGAGGTAGGTCTTCAGGTTCTTTTTTGAAGGTTTCGATTGTAGGTGAGAGTCTGGAACTCTCTACCCCAACATATCAGAGTTGGGGTGATGTGCGAGAGAAATCGTGTATGCGATTGTGGGAAGAAGAGAGAAGAGGGCAGTAGAGAAGGAGATCTTGTGAGGATCGGAGGTTGCGTGCAGGAAAGTACCGGGAGACTAGGTCACAGATATATGGAGGAGACAGGTTGTGGATGGCTTTGTATGTCATAGTTAGGCTTTTGTACTGGAGTCTCTGGGTGATGGAGAGGCTGGGGAATAGCGGGGGGACAGGTGGATTAGTCGGTCAGCTGAGTTTAAAATAGATTGGAGGGGTGCGAGAGTGCTAGAGGGGAGGCCACAGAGCAGAAGGTTACAGTAGTCGAGGCGGGAGATGATGAGGGCATGGACTAGGGTTTTTGCAGATTCTCTGTTAGTAGTAAACTTAGGTCGATAATTTTTGTGTTTATTTGTGAAAAAATTGGAAATTTGGTGACTATTTTGGAAACTTCGTAATTTTCAAATTTTGAATTTTTTTTCTGTTAAACCAGAGAGTTATGTGACACAAAATAGTTAATAAATAACATTTCCCACATGTCTACATCAGCACAATTTTGGAAACCCTTTTTTTGCTAGGAAGTTATAAGGGTTAAAATTTGACCAGCGATTTTCTCATTTTTTAACAAAATTTACAAAGCCATTTTTTTATGAACCACCTCACATTTGAAGTCAATTTAAGGGGTCTGTATGGCTGAAAATACCCAAAAGTGGCATCATTCTAAAAACTGCACTAAAAACCACATTCAAGAAGTTTATTAACCCTTCAGGTGTTTCACAGCAGCAGAAGCAACATGAAAGGAAAAAATGAGCATTCAACCGAGTCACAAAAATAATTTTTTAGCAACGATTTCTTTATTTTCCCGAGAGTACAGGGAGAAAGTGGACCTGGAAAGTTGTTGTCCAATTTGTCCTGAGTACGCTGAAACCCTATTTGTGGGGGGAACCGCTGTTTGAGCACACGGCAAGGCTCTGAAGGGAAGGAGCGCCATTTGACTTTTTGAATGAAAAATAAGCTCCAATCGTTAGCGGACAAATGTCGCGTTTGGAGAGCCCCTGTGTGCCTAAACATTGCAGCTCCCCCCACAGGCAACCCCATTATGGAAACTAGACCTCCCAAGGAACTAATCTAGATGTGTGGTGAGCACTTTTTACCCCCAAGTGCTTCACAGAAGTTTATAACGCAGAGCCAGTTTGTCCTGAGTACGCTGGTACCCCATATGTGGGGGTAAACCACTATTTGGGCACACGTCGGGGCTCGGAAGGGAAGTAGTGACTTTTTGGAATGCAGACTTTGATGGAATGGTCTGTGGGTGTGATGTTACGTTTGCAGAGCCCCTGATGTGCCTAAACAGTAGAAACTCCCCACAAGTGACCCCATTTTGGAAACTAGACCCCCCAAGGAACTTATCTAGATGTGTGGTGAGCACTTTTTACCCCCAAGTGCTTAACAGAATTTTATAACTTAGAGACGTGAAAATAAAAAAAATCATTTTTTTTCCCACAAAAATAAATTTTTAGCCCCCAATTTTTTATTTTCCCAAGGGTAACAGGAGAAATTAGACCCCCAAAGTTGTTGTGCAATTTTTCCTGAGTACTCTTATGCCCCATATGTTTGGGTAAACCACTGTTTGGGCGCAAGTCGGGGCTCGGAAGGGAGGGAGCAGCATTTGACTTTTTGAACGCAAGATTGGCTGGAATCAATGATGGCGCCATGTCGCTTTTGTGACCCCCTGATGTGTCTAATAGTGGAAACCCCTCAATTCTAACATGCTAACCCCTAACCATAACCCTCACCCCAACACACCCCTAATCCCATCCCTAACCACAACCCTAACCCCAACACACCCCCTAACCCTAATCCCAACCCTAAACACAAGCCTAACCCTAACCGCAACACACCCCTAAGGCTACTTTCACATTTTCGTCTTTCCTCTGCCGTCGCAATACGTCGATTTTTGAAAATGCCGGATCGTGCAAAAAATGTGACGGCCCGTCTTTTGCAAAAAAACATTCAAGGGAACGTTTTTCTGTACGTTGTATCCAGTGTTTCTGACTGCGCATGCCCAGCAGGAAATCTCGCACTCACTCTTTCCTCCCCGGGACTCCAGACGGAAATGTGAAAGGACAAACTTTCATCGGTACGTCGCGCCGACGCTTTGTGACGGGCGAGTAACGACGCAAATGTGATAGTAGCCTTACCCTAATCTTAACCCTAATCCCAACCCTAACTCTAATTGCAACCCTAAGGCTATAAGCCCACGTTGTGGATTCGTGTGCTGATTTTTCCAGTTTTTGAAAAATCCGCTGGTAAAACGCACTCCGCAAATTTCACCTCCAGTTTTACTCCTGCAGATTCTTATCGAGGAGACTGTGTAAAACATTGCGGAATCCGCACAAAGAATTGACATGCTGATGAAAATATAACAGCATTTCTGTGCTTTATTTTCCGCACCATGGGCACCTCGGATTTGGTTTTCCATAGGTTTACATGGTACTGTACAACGCATGTAAAACTGCTGCGAATCCGCAGCAAAATTCACACTCTGTGCACATACTGTACCCTAATTCCCAACCCTAATTCTAACCCTAGTGGATCAAAATGTAATTCGAATGAATGAATCTGCCGGCATTTTCGAAGATGGCGGCGCCCATCGCTGAAGACGGATGGATACCAGGAGGGACAATGGGACTCGCCGCCTTCAGTTGGTGGCGGGGGCAGATCCGCGGTCTCCAGCCGTGGCCGATGATATTGCAACATCGGCTATGGCTGGATTGTAATATTTCACCAAGTTTCATTGGTGAAATATTACAAATTGCTCTGATTGACTGTTTCACTTTCAACAGCCAATCAGAGCGATCGTAGCCATGGAGGGGTAAACCCCACCCCCACCCCCTCAACCCCCCCACCGGATGAAGTACAACTCCCCCTGTTCCTGCGGTTCGGGTGAAATTTCAGTTAACCCTTTCACCTGACCTGCAGGAATGCGATCATTATGTGACGCAGCATATGCATCACAGGTTGGATTGGCACTGATTTTCATGATGCTTACGCTGTCACGGGTTGGGAAGGGGTTAAAGACAAAAAATTGTAATAGAGTTGCTGTATAGGTAGGGAAGTAGTGTTTTTCTTTAGTAAAAAGAATTAATCGCCAGATAACCTCTTAGCTAGTGCATTAGGGGAGCGTACATCGAAATGTTAGTGACATCCATTTTCTTTTGCAAAAAAAAGCACCAGATAAATGTATGGCTAGTTGATTCAGGGTAGCTTATGCCGCAGTGGTGGTGTTTTTCTTGAGCAAAAAAAAATAGCGCTTAGTAACATAATAGGTAGGGCATTCGTGTAGTGCACGTCACTGTAATTTATTTATTTATTTATTTATTTATTTATTTTAACCCCTTCATGACCTAGCCTATTTTGACCTTAATGACCTGGCCGTTTTTTGCAATTCTGACCAGTGTCCCTTTATGAAATAATAACTCAGGAACGCTTCAGCGGATCCTAGCGGTTCTGAGATTGTTTTTTCGTGACATATTGGGCTTCATGTTAGTGGTAAATTTAGGTCGATAATTTTTGCGTTTATTTGTGAAAAAAATGCAAATTTGGCAAAAATTTTAACAATTTAGCAATTTTCACATTTTTAGTTTTTATTCTGTTAAAAGAGAAAGTTTGACACAAAATAGTTAAAAAATAACATTACCCACATGTCTACTTTACATCAGCACAATTTTGGAAACAACATTTTTTTGCTAGGAAGTTCTAAGGGTTCAATTTTGACCAGTGATTTCTCATTTTTACAATCTAAGGGGTATCGTTTCTCCTTATGGAGAGTGACATACCATCTCTGGCTTGTCAAGGTAAGGAGGCTTATTTGCCGTACAATGCTCCTCTGGGAATTTAAATATGCAAATTGCCTCTTCTGAGAAAAAGAGGACTTAACGCTATAGCGCCACCTGTTGGAAGTAGCGATCCTACAAGTCACAATCAACCCTTTAACGAGTTGTGCAATATGACTTAGGAGGGCCAACAGTCCGAAACACCGTGTCTGCGAATTGAGATACTGATTTGGCTTTTATCCTAAGTCATATGTGCTATGTGCCCACGTTGCGGATTTGTGTGAGATTTTTCCGCACCATTTTTGAAAAATCCGCACTGCGTTTTACCTGCGGATTTACCGCAGATTTCCAGTGTTTTTTTTTTGTGCGGATTCCTATTGAGGAACAGGTGTAAACGATGCAGCATCCGCACAAAGAATTGACATGCTGTGGAAAATACAATGCAGCGTTTCCGTGCTGTATTTTCCGCACCATCGGCACAGCAGATTTGGTTTTCCATAGGTTTACATGGTACTGTAAACCTGATGGAAAACTGCTACGAATCCGCAGCGGCCAATCGGCTGCAGATCCGCAGCCAAATCCGCACCGTGTGCACATAGCCTAATTCTAACCCTAACCCTAGTACTAACTCCAACCCTCGTGGAAAAATAGAAGTAAATATATTTTCTTTATTTTATTATTGTCCCTACTTATGGGGGTGATAAAGGGGGGTTCATTTACTATTTTCTTTATTTTGATCACTGTGATAGGTTTTATCACAGTGATCAAAATGTACCTGGAACGAATCTGCCTGCCGGCAGACTCGGCGGGCGCACTGCGCATGTGCCTGCTATTTTGGAACATGGCGGCGCCCATGGAGCAGACGGACGGACACCAGGAGGCTCGGTAAGTATGAGGGGGTGGGATCGGAGCACGGGGTGGTGGATCGGAGCACGGGGGGAGTGGACAGGCGGACGGAGGGGAACGGAGCACAAGACGGAGGACTGGGGAGGAGATCCGTGGCGCTGGCGGCGGGGGGGGGGGGCAGATTAGGGTTTCCAGCCATGGCCGATGATATTGCAGCATCGGCCATGGCTGGATTGTAATATTTCACCAGTTTTCATAGGTAAAATATTACAAATCCCTCTGATTGGCTGTTTCAATTTCAACAGCCAATCAGAGCAATCGTAGCCCCCCCTGGGCTGAAGTACCACTCCCCCTATCTCTGCAGATCGGGTGAAATTGGAGTTAACCCTTTCACCCGATCTGCAGGGACGCGATCCCTCCATGACGCATACTCTGCGTCACAGGTCGGATTGGCACCGACTTTCATGATGCAGCGTATGCGTCATAGGTCGGGAAGGGGTTAAATCTACTGACTTCTTTTTTTGCACATTTTTTTAAAAAATAAATAGTACCCTTTACGCAAGCCCCACACAATACAAGTATAAAAGCACCACTTACACCCCCATCCCCAGAGTTTTGAAGAATAAAATAAAAATGGCCCATTTGTCAAAAAGACTCCATTCACCAGAGGAGGCATACACTTTCCTTGCCTCAGATATGGATTCAGACAGTGAGGAAAATCCCAAATTTCACTTCCTTCTCAACAAGTGAGGAGGGGCCCCCAGCAAGGCGCCCTAGGACCCAGGCAACCCCTTCTGCAGTCGATCCTTTGTTGACTCCACACCAAGTTGACTCCTGTTATTCCAGATTTAACCCCTTAATCTCAGATGACGTACTATCCCGTCAAGGTGACCTGGGACTTAATTCCCAGTGACAGGATAGTACGTCATATGCTCCCCCCGTGAGCGCGGCCGGGTGTCAACTGACTATCGCAGCTGACATCCGGCACTATGTGCCAGGAGCAGTCACCGACCGCCCCCGGCACATTAACCCCCGGCACACTGCAATCAAACATGATCGCAGTGTTCCGGCGGTACAGGGAAGCATCGCGCAGGGAGGGGGCTGCCCTGCGTGCTTCCCTGAGACGATCGACACAAGGTGATGTGCTCACCTTGTACCGAGCATCTCCTCCCTGCAGGCCCCGGATCCAAAAAGGACGCGGGGCTACTTCCGGGTCCTGCAGGGAAGTGGCTTACCAAGTGCCTGCTCAGAGCAGGCGCTGGTAAGCTAGGAGCGCTGCATGTCAGATCTGACAGTGCTCTGCAAAGTGTCAGATAAGCGATCTGTCACTATACAGTGATGTCCCCCCTGGGACAAAGTTAAAAAAAAAAAAAATTATATGTGTAAAAAAAAAAAAAAAAAAAAAAAAAAATTCCTTAAAGAAAAAATAGTTCCCATAAATACATTTCTTTATCTAAATAAAAAAAAAACAATTAAAGTACACATATTTAGTATCGCCGCGTCCGTAACGACCCGACCTATAAAACTGTCCCACTAGTTAACCCCTTCAGTGAACACTGTAAAAAAGGCAAAAAACACTTCATACCGCCGAACAAAAAGTGGAATAACAAGCGATCAAAAAGACAGATATAAATATTCATGGTACCGCTGAAAACATCATCTTGTCCCGCAAAAAACGAGCTGCCATACAGCATCATCCGCAAAAAAAGTTATAGACCTCAGAATAAAGCAATGCAAAAATATTTTTTTTCTATAAAATAGTTTTTATCGTATAAAAGCGCCAAAACATAAAAAAAAATATAAATGAGGTATCGCTGTTATCGTACTGACCCAAAGAATAAAACTGCTTTATCAATTTTATCAAACGTGAAACGGCATATCCCCCCCCCCCCCCCCCCAAAAGAAATTCATGAATAGCTGGTTTTTGGTCATTCTGCCTCACAAAAATCAGAATAAAAAGCGATCAAAAAGTGTTACATTCCCAAAAATGGAACCAATAAAAACATCATCTTGTCCCGCAAAAAACAAGACCTCACATGACTCTGTGGACCAAAATATGGAAAAATTATAGGCCTCAAAATGTGGTAACGCAAAAAATATTTTTTGCAATAAAAAGTTTTTTAGTGTGTGACAGCTGCCAATCATAAAAATCCGATAAACCAGCTATAAAAGTAAATCAAACCCCCCTTCATCACTCCCTTAGTTAGGGAAACATTAAAAAATTTTTAAAAATGTATTTATTTCCATTGTCCCATTAGGGCTAGGGTTAGGGCTAAAGTTAGGGTTTGGTGCTAAAGGTAGGTTTGGGGCTAAAGTTAGTTTGGATTACATTTACGGTTGGGATTAGGGTTAGGGGTGTGTCAGGGATAGGGGGTGGTGGTTAGGGTTATGGTTTGGATTAGGGTTAGGGGTGTGTTTGGGATAGGGTTTCAGTTAGAATTTGGGGTTTCCACTGTTTAGGCACATCAGTGCTGTCGAAATGCGCCATGGCGTCCGATCCCAATTCCAGCCAATTCTGCGTTGAAAAAGTAAAAGTGCTCCTTCCCTTCCGAGCTCTCCCGTGCACAAAAACAGGGGTTTACCCCAACATATGGGGTATCAACATACTCAGGACAAATTGGACAACAACACTTAGGGTCCAATTTCTCTTGTTACCGTTGGGAAAATAAAAATTGGAGGGGGGGTGGGAAAATTTTTTTAATTTTCACGACTCTGCGTTACAAACTGTAGTGAAACACTTGGGGGTTCAAAGTTCTCAACACACATCTAGATAAGTTCCTTGGGGGGGTCTAGTTTCCAAAATGGTGTCACTTGTGGGGGGTCTCTACTGTTTAGGTGCATCAGGGGCTCTGCAAATGCAACGTGACGCCTGCAGACCAATCCATCTAAGTCTGCATTCCAAATGGCTCCTTCCCTTCCGAGCTCTGCCATGCGCCCAAACGGTGGTCCCCCCCCCACATATGGGGTATCAGCGTACTCTGGACAAATTGGATAACAACTTTTGGGGTCGAATTTCTCCTTTTACCCTTGGGAAAATAAAAAACTGGGGGCTAAAAAATAATTTTTGTGAAAAAAAAAAAAAAATATTTTTTTTTATTTTCACGGCTCTGCGTTACAAACTGTAGTGAAACACTTGGGGGTTCAAAGCTGTCAAAACACATCTAGATAAGTTCCTTAGGGGGTCTACTTTCCAAAATGGTGTCTCTTGTGGGGGGTTTCAATGTTTAGGCACATCAGGGGCTCTCCAAACGTGACATGGCATCCCATCTCAATTCCAGTCAATTTTGCATTGAAAAGTCAAATGGCGCTCCTTCCCTTCCGAGCTCTGCCATGCGCCCAAACAGTGGTTTACCCCCACATATGGGGTATCGGCGTACTCAGGACAAATGGCACAACTTTTGGGGTCCAATTTCTTCTCTTACCCTTGGGAAAATAAAAAAATTGGGGGCGAAAAGATCATATTTGTGAAAAAATATGATTTTTTTATTTTGACGACTCTGACCCACCAAGTGCTTCACAGAAGTTTATAATGCAAAGTGCTCACCACACATCTAGATAAGTTCCTTAGGGGGTCTACTTTCCAAAATGGTGTCACTTGTGGGGGGTTTCCATGTTTAGGCACATCAAGGGCTCTCCAAACGTGACATGGCTTCCCATCTCAATTCCAGTCAATTTTGCATTGAAAAGTCAAATGGCGCTCCTTCCCTTCCGAGCTCTGCCGTGCACCCAAACAGTGGTTTACCCCCACATATGGGGTATCGTCGTACTCAGAACAAAATGTTTCAAATGTGATGTGGTCCCTAAAAAAAAATTGCTGTTGTAAAAATGAGAAATTGCTGGTCAACTTTTAACCCTTATAACTCCCTAACAATAAAACATTTTGGTTCCAAAATTGTGTTGATGTAAAGTAGACATGTGGGAAATGTTACTTATTAATTATTTTGTGTGACATATCTCTGTGATTTAAGGGCATAAAAATTCAAAGTTGGAAAATTGCTGAATTTTCAAAATTTTCGCCAAATTTCCATTTTTTCACAAACGCAAGTTATATTGAAGAAATGTTACCACTATCATGAAGTACAATATGTCACGAGAAAACAATGTCCGAATCACTGGGATCCGTTGAAGTGTTCCAGAGTTATAACCTCATAAAGACAGTGGTCAGAATTGTAAAAATTGGCCCGGTCATTAACGTGCACCCTTGGGGCTTAAGGGGTTAATTGGCAGCTCAGGAATCCAATTTGATGCTACAGGTCTCGCTAAAATTAACTTTCAAATTCTTTCAGCAAGGAAATAACAAATCTTACAGTGGCCCAGACAAATTTTTATGCCCATATTCACCCAAAATCAAACATCCTCATACTCAAGATAATTTCTGCTGCATTTACAGGGGCTTGACATTTTGGGGCATTGTGGTGCATGTGAGCATTGTCAGAAGACCACACATACTGGAGTACTGATATTCTCTACAGCACACCTATATTGCACACCTATATTACGTATGGCCATGAAAAGGACACTATGTGAAGTGATCCAAAAATGTTTTCATTAGTGGTAATGCGCAGTGTCCTCCCCGAGACTATCAAAACTCTGATGGTCTATATACAATTTGGCCAGTAGTTGACCACTGCAGCAGAAAAGAGATGAACCTCTGGTTCTTTTTAAAGGAAAACTAAAATTCTGACAACACAGGCTCAGTAAGAGGGCCAGGTGCGGAATTAAACTGTACAAGCTGTGCTAGAGTACCTCAGGACACACCCACAGATTTAGGATCTACAAAGGGAAAGACACCCAGACTAACCCCTCAGGAAAAGGGAGCATTGAGGGGGTGAGTGGGAAAATTGTGTGGTAAATGCTGCACCCACTGCTTGATAATGTTTTTCACCTCTACCTACGTATCTTTTACACCAGCATCCCACTCTTCAAGACCCTGTCGGTGGTACAGTTGCATGTGGCACCGTGTAAAAAAAAAAATATATCAGAGGCCTCCCTAAGCCGCTAATTGGGCAACTGCTGAGAAAGGGCGGAAGCGGAGCCCAGTGCAGGGACAACATGCGCCACCATACACCATAACAGATTTTGTCATTGTATGAGGTACCCACAACACAAGTCTCAAAGCCAGATTGTATCCTGTATTATAATAAGTATGTGGGGTGTAGATCTCTCAGATCAGGTCCTCAAACCATACAGTGCCATGCGAAAAACGAAAATATGGTACAAAAAAATTACACAACAATTTTTGGTGTCCATTTTCTGCTGTTACCTTTATGAAAATAAAAAATTGGGGCTAAAAAGCATTTGTGGAAAAAGATTTTTTTTTTTTTATTTTCATGGCTCAATGTTATAAATTTCTGAGAAGCACCTTGGGGAGATGCATCGAAATAATTACTTGAAGGGTGTAGTTTCCAAAACTGAGTCACTGGTGGGGGATTTCCACTGTTTAGGCACTTCAGGGGCTCTCCAATGCGACATGGTCATACAGACCCCTCAAAGTCAGTTCAAATGTGATGTGGCCCTTAAAAAAAAAAAATAATAATTTTGTTGGAAAAATAAATTGCTGTTCAACTTTTAGGACATGTGCGCACGTGGAGTTATTAAAGCACAAGTTATTTTGGCATTTATTTTGTGCATTTTTTTTACGGCAATGACTACCGTATATACTCGAGTATAAGCCGACCCGAGTATAAGCCGACCCCCCTAATTTTGCCACAAAAAACTGGGAAAACTTATTGACTCAAGTATAAGCCTAGGGTGGAAAATGCAGCAGCTACCGGTGAATTTCAAAAATAAAAATAGATGCTCCATACCGTTCATTATGGCCCCATAGCTGTGCCATATAGTGCTCTGCACCGTTCATTATTGCCCCATAGCTGTGCCATATAGTGCTCTGCACCGTTCATTATTGCCCCATAGCTGTGCCATATAGTGCTCTGCACCGTTCATTATTGCCCCATAGCTGTGCCATATAGTGCTCTGCACCGTTCATTATGGCCCCATAGATGCTCCATAGAAAGCTGTGCCATTGCTGCTGCTGCTGCAATAAAAAAAAAACGACATACTCACCTCTCTTGCTTGCAGCTCCTCAGCGTCTCGTCCCGGCGTCTCTCCGCACTGACTGATCAGGCAGAGGGCGGTGCGCACACTATATGCATCGTCGCGCCCTCTGACCTGCACAGTCAGTGCGGAGAGACACCGGGAAGATGGAGCGGCGCCCGGCGTGTGGAACGCGGACAGGTGAATATGTAATACTTACCTGCTCCCGGCGTCCCGCTCCTTCCTCCTGACAGCTGGTCTTCGGTGCCGCAGCCTCTTCCTCTATCAGCGGTCACCGTTATGAATATGCGGCTCCACTCCTATGGGAGTGGAGTCCATATTCATTTCTCTAATGAGCAGTCCCACGTGACCGCTGAACAGGGGAAGAGCTGCGGCACCCGGAGACCGTGGGACTGCAGGGACAGCGCCAGGAGCCCCGGAAGCAGGTGAGTATGCCTCAGTGCCCTCTCCCCCTCACCCGCCGACCCTGCCGCTGACCGTGACTCGAGTATAAGCCGAGAGGGGCACTTTCAGCCCAAAAATTTGGGCTGAAAATCTCGGCTTATACTCGAGTATATACGGTACTTTTTGAAGCTAAATAAAAATATTTCAAAAAATGAAAAAAAGTTGTGGTGTATTTTCCTTGTTCAGCACCTTGTTTTTCATGCTTATTTGCCCCTCTCCCAGGCTAAAAATACCAGCCCTCAGTTTTCCCAGAAATGGCACTTCATATTTGAAGCACCACTTAGCCAATGTTCTTTCTGATGCATTGGTGCATTTGAATCTGGGAAATGGAATTAGGGGTTAGTGTAAGCAGCTGTCGCTGACACCAAGCCCTAGGTTTAGTAATAAAGCTTACGTTTGCGAAAATAAAAATAAAAAAACATTGGGGTCTAAAGTTAAATTTTTATGACAAGTTAAATGTTCAGTTAATAAACTTCTTGAATGTGGTTTTAGGCACCTTGAGGGGTACAGTTTTTAGACTGGTGTCACGTTTGGGTATTTGCCGAATAGGCCCCTCAAAGTGAATTCAAATGTGATGTGGTGCCTGAAAAAAGTTTTGTTGTAAAAAGAGAGATCGCTAGTTAACTTTTAACCCTTATAACTTCCAAAAAGTTTCAAAAATTGTGCTGATGTAAAGTAGACATGTGAAAAATGCTATTTATTCACTTTTTTGTTTGACATAACTCTGATTTAAGGGCATAAAAATTAAAAGTTTGAAAATTGCTGAATTTTGCAAATTTTCACCAAATTTCTGATTTATTTATTTATTTTTTAAATAAACGCAAGTCATATCAATGAAATTTTACCACTGTCATGAAGTACAATATGTCCCGAAAACAATCTCAGAATCGGTGGGATCCGTTGACCTGGCCTGGTCATGAAGCTCAAAACAAGCTCGTGGGTGAAGGGTTAGTGTCACTACAAATGTAAAGTGGTCCCGAAAATTATAGGTTTAGTAACTTTCATTGAAAAAAATGAAAAACTGCTGCTAAACTTTTTAACTCTTTTAACAGCCGAACTAAAAAGTTAAAAAAAAAATGATGCTACTGTAAAATAATCATACAAAATGCCGTGTGCACTACTGGAAAGGATGGTGCTAAGGTTAGGTTCCCACACCTTCATAGACTATAATCAAAAAGAACCTAGCACTCAACTTGATGCTTTAGAGTGAGCTTTATTGTAGTGGTACTCAATACCTACATATGGACCTTCGTCAGTAACTGCATGTGAAAAACAACCAGATGTGAAAACCATAACAAAAGGTTAAATAAAAATAAGCAAAACAATTATACAAATAAAGTATATACAAGGATATTGAAGAGAGATTACAGCATCGATACAAAATTCTGGTCAAATGCATCAAAGAAATATACGCTGGGGAGAAGCCCCAAGTATCTAGGCTAAATGCTCCACTTTGCCTGAATAGAGGGGGACCACCCAGACATAATAGTGAGGAGAGAGGTACATACCGTACTTAGAGAGTAGAAAGAGGACCATAGGGTCAAGAGGCACGAAGAAGCGGCGTCTGTAGGTGTACAAAAACCCCCCTTATGAGACTCCTATCAGTGGATAGATGAGTGATGTGAGGGGATATACGGTAAACCATACCTTATACGTGCGCCAGATAGGAGCGGTACTGTGGGTGTATAATGATAAAGGATTACATACCGGTAAAGAATCGGCAGAGCAAGACATGCGCTAGTGCTGAGATTTACCTGCGGAGACCGTGATAGATAGTGGCGAAGACAGACGCGGATTCCACCGCTGGTCTGTCAGAATAGAAAAAGGCCGCCGTATAATAGGAGGGGGGCGGGACAAACAATGCCAGAAAGCCAATCAGCGGCTGGGAAGCAGACCGGAAGTGACGTCGCGCGAGGATTGCCGCAATGTGCAGCTATGTGCAGGGCTGTTAATATGTGGTGAGCGGAAATAACGTCACGTCTAGGTAACGCAGCGATACAATGCCACAGGTAGGAAATGGAACCCGTAAATAGCGCTAGGAGGAAGATATAATGAAAAACAGAAAACAAGGATGTAGAATTACTAGGCAGATTGCGGGACAAATAGACGTAGAGCTGAAGTGCCCAATTTGAGAATCTGTAGAAGGTGAACGAACTCCTTGGTGATGGTGCTCCTATGTTCTATCATTTTGCCGTGTGACACAATAGGCAGGTGTGAATAGTGGACTTGGTCCAGTGAGACATACGGGTAGGATAAAAGAGATCTCAGTACAGGCGACTCTAATGGCAAAAAAAGAAAGAGAGTTAGCTGACGGTATAATATACATACGGTACATAAGTAAATAAACAATAGGATTAATGGAGTCCGTAATGACCTGTGGATTAAATACATAACGCCATAATATTGAAATTACCAGCTAATAGAGTAATACAATCTCAGAGGAAAGAGGCTAGATCATAGTCTCTATTGAGTCCCAAAGGATGAAGGGTCTCCAATGTATGAATCCAAAATGCCTCCCGTCGCTTAAGACTGGCAACCCGGTCACCACCCCGCCGGATAGGGGGGATGTGTTCTATGACCTGATACTGTAACTGTGAAACATTGTGGCCCTGGTTGTGAAAGTGAAGGGGAATAGGTAACAGTAGGTTCTTCCGGCGTATCGTCGATTTATGTTTAGAAACTCGGTCTCGTATAGGTTGCGTGGTTTCCCCTATGTATAGAAGTCCACAGGGGCATTTAATTAGGTATATAACCCACGATGAAGCACATGTAAAGTAATCTGGAATGCGAAATGACTTACCGGACCGAGGATGGTGAAAGGAAGAGCCTTTAAGCACATTATGGCATTGAGAACAGTTAAGGCATGGGAAAGTCCCTGTACGTGGACTCTGTAGAAACCGTTGGCGAGGAGATGAAATACCTGATCCCAGGTCTGCCCTAACTAAAGAGTCCTTGAGGTTGGGTGGGCGTTTGAAACAGGGAAGGAAAGGGTTCTGGAATTCAGGTATTTTGGGGTATCCCTTGGACAGCAGGTGCCAGTGCCGGCGTATCGACCTATGTAAGATGTATGTGAACGGATGATATGAATGGACAAACGGAATCCGATTGGAGGCTCTATTGGATCGTGGGATAGGTGGGGCAGCAGCTTTTTCCAATATAGATGGTGGATAACCCCGTTGGGTAAATTTAGAGGCCATTTCCTGGAGGCGGACCGGTCTCAGCTCCGTGTCTGACACGATTTTTGAGACCCGATGGAATTGGGACTTGGGTACTGAATTTTTGGTGGCAGGGGGATGGAAGCTTGTGAAGTGTAGCAAGCTGTTGCGGTCGGTACTTTTTGTGTAGAGGTCAGTGGCTATAGAGCCATCAGATTGGAGAATGACAATGGTGTCCAGGAAATTAACCTGTGTTGTACTGTGGGACATGGTGAAAGAAATACCCGGCCAGGCCGTGTTGAGCCAATCGAAGAGTGCCGTGAGGGCTTCCACCGAGCCCCCCCATATGCAGAAGACATCATCGATGTAACGTTTCCACATGATGACGTTGTCACGAAAAAGTGGGTGAGGGTATATCACTCTCCTCAAAATCGGCCATGTAGCAGTTGGCATACGGGGGTGCTACGTTGGAGCCCATCGCGGTGCCACGGATTTGTAAAAAAGTCATCCTGAAATAGAAAATAATTCCGGGTGAGAACGATGGTTAGTAATTCGATGCACAAATGAATCTGGTCGGGTAAAAGGCCGGATTGGGTCAGGAGTTTATGGACCGAGTTGATACCCTCTACATGGGGGATAGATGTATATAAGTCCTTAACATCCATGGTTACTAGTATGGAGTGTGGAGGAATGGGACTTATATCCTTCAGGATACTGAGGAAAGAACCTGTATCCAGGATAAAGGATCTGGATGACCTGATCATTGGGGTAAGAATCTTTTCTAGGTAGATAGCCAACGGGGAAAGAATAGAGTCGGTAGATGCGACTATGGGCCTCCCTGGGGGTTTCTCTAAGTTTTTATGAATTTTCGGAATAGTATAAAACACTGGAGTAATGGGATGTGACTTAGTGAGAAAGTCCCGTGTTTTGGGGTCTAAGACACCTAGCTCAGTATATTTCACAAGTGTGTCTGAGATGATTTGTCGAGTTGCGGATAAGGGGTCATGTTGTAACTTAACATAGACCGTGGAGTTATTTAGTTGGCGTTTTATTTCTTGAAGATAGTCGGATCTATTCATTATCACAAGGGCGCCCCCTTTGTCTGCGGGTTTCAAAATGAGGTTGCTATCATTCTGTAGGCTCCGTAGGGCTTGTCGTTCTATGGAGGAGAGATTGGGGGGAAAAAATAGTTTACCCTTTCTGATATCCTCACATAACGATTTAAACGACTTTGACGAAGCCTATAAAAGACTCCATGGCATGTGAGCCTTGTGGTGGTCTGAAATGACTTTTAGTGTAGAGGCCTAGACTTCGTGATGAGAGAGGATCGTCAGGTGAGACTACTGAAGGCTGAGTGGAGGGTGATTCAGGGGATGTAGAAAAAAAGGCCTTCAGTCTAAGGGATCTAAAGAATCTTTGAAGGTCCATTTCGAGGTCAAATGTATGACATTGGTATGAAGGACAAAATGACAAGCCCTTCTGCAGGACTTTATATTCCGCAACACCCAGCAGTCTATCAGAGATGTTGATTACCAACGGATTAGTACCTGAGATCTCGTGATCCTCCCCAGGGCCGAGTCTCCTCCTGTGTCCATGGCCGCGCCTCGTGGCCTTCTTCTCGGGAAGTGGTGTCGTTGGCCTAAAAAACGTGGTGGGAGAGTAGCAGGGGTACCCAACTCTTGTTCTGAGCCTGATGTCGAATAGTCGGGGGAGGTACGTTGAACTTGGCGAGATGCATTTCGACGACCGGAGAAGGTGTCCTGCCATCTGTATACCTGCTGGCGCTCGTAGTCCTCCGTATCTCTGTTGAACTTGCTACGTTTTCTGTCCTGTGTCTCCCGTCGATGTTTATCGATGTTTTTGGCTATCTGGTCCTTGAGAGTGGTGAGTTCCTCGGGACACCCGGATGAAGATAGTTGAGCCTCGATGGATTTGATGGTCTCGGAGCTAGCGGAGATCGCCTTCTGTAGGTGCTCGATCGTCAGGGTGATAATATCAAAAGAACACTTGTTTAGTATTTGTTCGTACTTAATGCAATATTCAGGAGAGTCCCGAAACTGACTGGTGTCACGTTTGGGTATTTGCCGAATAGGCCCCTCAAAGTGAATTCAAATGTGATGTGGTGCCTGAAAAAAGTTTTGTTGTAAAAAGAGAGATCGCTAGTTAACTTTTAACCCTTATAACTTCCAAAAAGTTTCAAAAATTGTGCTGATGTAAAGTAGACATGTGAAAAATGCTATTTATTCACTTTTTTGTTTGACATAACTCTGATTTAAGGGCATAAAAATTAAAAGTTTGAAAATTGCTGAATTTTGCAAATTTTCACCAAATTTCTGATTTATTTATTTATTTTTTAAATAAACGCAAGTCATATCAATGAAATTTTACCACTGTCATGAAGTACAATATGTCCCGAAAACAATCTCAGAATCGGTGGGATCCGTTGACCTGGCCTGGTCATGAAGCTCAAAACAAGCTCGTGGGTGAAGGGTTAGTGTCACTACAAATGTAAAGTGGTCCCGAAAATTATAGGTTTTGTAACTTTCATTGAAAAAAATGAAAAACTGCTGCTAAACTTTTTAACTCTTTTAACAGCCGAACTAAAAAGTTTTTAAAAAATGATGCTACTGTAAAATAGACATGTTTAGCATCTGTTTGCTGTTGTAGGGCGATCTCTTATGAGGGCATAAAAATTTGAAAATGTTCTATATTTGTCTAATTTTAGATATATTTTCGTACACCCAAATATTGTCTACCTTTGCTACTAATGCAAAGTACAATGTGTCATGAAAAAATTGCCAGATTCACTGAGATGTGTGCACCGATGGACACACACGGGATAAACCCTCCTGTGCAAGAACATTATATGGGCACTTTCCAGTCCAATAGCTCATCATTATGCATTATTCCACCTGCCTTGGAGGTGAAAATTGTCTCCCTAACCTCTTGGACCCCTGTGCGACTGCTCAGGTTGCACCAATGAGGTGTCTGTCCCTGGATATGTGTAACGATTCCAGAGTTATCAAGTAACAGATTTAAAAAATTTAGTCTGGATTGGAAGGTGAAATCTGGCTTTCGCAGGAAGAGGTTACCGAATTTTTCAGACCATAAGATGCACTTTTTCCCCAAAATATTTTGGGGGAAAATGGGGGTGTGTCTTATGGTCTAAATATACTTACAAATACTATGGCTGCGATCCCGATCCAACGATGCAGGGCTATGTGCCTCCCTTCCCAGGCTGGTGCGGCTGTTTGATAATCTGTGGGCCCCGCCGGCATTTCGTGAAAGCTCAGAGGCCCCCACAGATCCAGTGCTGTGATGCGGTGGCCTCCGTGAAAATGGCTGCTGGGGGCGGCACATGCTCATATTCAGATCTCTGCAACTAGATCTTGTCCCGAGATCTGAATCTGAGCATGCTCTGCCCCCGGTGGCCATTTTCCCAGAGGCCACCGCCTGCTCAAATTCAGATCTCTGCAATGAGATCTCGTCCCGAGATCTGAAACTGAGCATGCGCCGCTCCCGGCGGCCATTTTCCCGGAGGCCACCACATCGCAGCACTGGATTTGCAGGGGCCTCCGGGCTTTCACAAAATGACAGCGCTGCCGCCCCACAGAGGACCACTGCCGCACCAGCCTGGGATGGGCTTTTCCCAGAGTCCACCGCACCAGCCTGGATCACCGAACAACCCCTATGATCACCCCCCCCCACCCCCACCCCCGGTTAAGCTGAAATCGGACTGTAAGGGTATGTGCACACATTGTGGATTTTTCTGCATGGATTCTGAAAAATTTTTATCCGCAGATTTTGTAAGGATTTTGCCTGCGTTTTTACACCTGTGGATTCCAATTATGTAGGTGTAAACTGCTGCGGAATCCGCACAAAGAATTGATATGCTGTGGAAAATAAACTGCAGCGTTTCGGCACAGAATGGAATTTTCTGCAGCATGTGCACTGCGGATTTGGTTTTCCATAGGTTTACATGGTACTGTACAACGCATGGAAAGCTGCTGCGAATCCGCAGCGTCAGATCCGCAGCCAAATCCGCAACGTGTGCACATGCCCTAAGACGGATTCCCATTTGACACATTGTTTTTTCCCTATTTTCCTTCTGAAAATTTGGGGTGCGTCTTAGTCCCAAAAATACAGCAAATGTTACTCCTTCTGCAAAATAACTTCCACCAGTGTACAGTAAATTTACCTCCGACGGTGTAATTAAAGTTATAATCTCATGTGTGAATATACAAAGTTTGTACCCATATTTTATTTAACCAGTACAGGGTTTTTGAGAAACAGACATATATATTTTGCTGCTAAACTTTTCTCGTCTGAACAGTCAGATGTTTGCCTTTTCTTTTGTGAATCATAGGGTTGATTCTCAAGTTATTTTTTTATTATCCTTTACTTTTTTTTCTTACTTGTTTTCTGCAAATATCAAGGAAAAAGTATCCACTTTATATTTTTTCTCATTTTTTTTTTCTTTCTTTAGCAGAAGACCATTAAAAAAATGTTTAAATTGTTCCCCTTTTCATGCAGAAACCTTGCAGAAATTTCTGCAAGCAAATACACAACGTGTGCACATGCCCTTTTAGTCTATAGGCAGTCTAGTAGAAGTTAAAGCAAAACCTTTCCCATGGCTTTTAGCTTAACAGCTGGAGGGTATTGCATATATTCCCATGAAGTTTTTGCCACAAATTCTGTCCCAAGTCATCATTGAGCAATAAATAAGGAATACTGTGTTAAAAAGAACCTGTCCATGATCCATACTGCCCAGACCATAGCAGCATGAATCGGATTGTGGTGGTTGTTGCAGCTGTGTGTGTGTGATTCTCTGCTGAATTTGAAAGAAAGCCTTATTTGAAAAGCCAGCCGGTGACTGTCTTTCATAACTAGGCGGAGGTGGTGTCAAGCACTTTCTCCTTAAACAGATTGTCTATCACAAGAGACTAGTCATTCAAGATGTATAGTTCCCAGCCAGCTTTTCAAATGCCTTACTCTAAAATGCCACAGCAATTAAGAGTAAAACCTACACATATGCAATAGCGCAGCCAGACTGATTCATGCTGCCCATTGTTTGAGCAGTAGGAGCACGATGTCGGTGAACACTGTGGATGATGTGGGATGCGTCATCCACACGAAGCACAGGAGGAGGACGGCATCGCAAGAAGAGAGGAGACACCAGACCAAAACAGCGACACCCGTTGGATCCAACCGCCCTGCAGGTGAGTATATTAAAAGGTCTTTTATCTTGCGGGCTGGATGAGAGGCATATTAGAATGCTGTATATCAGGGCTGAAAGGTACAGGCCTTACCTCATATGGGACAAACCTGGTGACAACTTTCATGTAAAGCACAATTATGATGCTATACAATAGGACTTCAAAAATTCTCCAGCATGACATTTGAGATTGTGCAATTTAACTTTATTAAAATACATAAATTCCGATTTATGGCACGGAGCATGATATTCTGTGCGACCTATTGTGGAAGCAGGCCAACTCTTCTAAGGTTTAGAATATTGGCTGAGACTATCAATCACGCTGTTGTATAACGGACACACATGGAGCTGGACTCTATAATCAAGGCCATTTGGTTTCTGTTTTGATGGCTATTTTACTATAAAAAATGGTACATCATGATCCTTTTTTCTAGTAAAAAGCAGAACATATTGACCGTTCCTCCTAAAGGATGTTCCTGATGTATAAACCTAGACTTATTGCAGGTGAAATGATCTTTTGCATGTGTTGCCCTTTATTTCAGTTTTTAATTTTCTATATTTTAATAGGTGTTTCCAGGGGGGTTGGATTCATTCGGTTTGACAAAAGGATTGAAGCTGAGGAAGCCATTAAAGGCCTAAATGGACAAAAACCACCTGGAGCAACAGAACCCATAACTGTTAAATTTGCCAACAACCCAAGCCAAAAAGTAAACCACACTATTCTGTCCCAGTTATATCAGTCTCCAAACCGGAGGTACCCAGGACCACTTGCACAACAAGCTCAAAGATTTAGGTTTGTTTATTCACTTTTCTTGAGAATACTTACCATAAGTGCTGTGTATTACTATTTTCACTTTGCTTTAAAGGGATTCTCTAGCAAGGTTTTTGCCACCTAATCTAAGAGCAGCATAATGTAGACACAAGTCCTGATTCTAATGATGTATCATACTGGGCTGCTTGCTGTAGTTTGAATAAAATCACTTTGTCAACTGGAGATTCATTAGCGGACTAGTGAACCTTTAGACATGTAGTCCTCCATATTTATGAGTTTCGTATAACCCCACCCCCATCACTGACAGCTTTCTGCCTATTCACAGTATAGGCAGAAAGCTGATAATCCCTGGTGTGGGTGGGGTTATACAGATTTCAGCATTCAGAGAACTGGTAGATCTGCAGCAGACCAGTAAGTGATCTCTGGAATCGGGGTCTCTGTCCCTACATCATGCTATTCCCAAAAGGGGTAACAAAAACCTGGTGACAGATCGCTTTTAATAGTGTTGGGTACTATTTTTCTTTTTTTTTTCCTTGGAGCGGGGGGATAGGGTTGTATGCCTCTTTATAATGTATTATTGAATTGTTTGGTTGTAATTGTAAATTCTATGGCAGCTCCACTTGACATGAAAGTACATATAAGTATATATAAGTATATATAATTAAAGGGATTGTCCCCTTTCAGAAAATCCTGATTCTTGGGTGCAGTTTTAGTAAGGAAAAAAAGCTTCCATTCTCTAGCCTTCTGTGTCCTCTGCTTCTGCTTTTGGTATCTCATATTGGCTGCAGCAATGCTGATATTATGTTGACTGTATGGCAGCCATTCGGGGAGTTCAGCAGCTCTGCCTTTGTACACTAAATGCCCTACTCAGATGAAACTTCTGCTCTGCAGCCGGTATCCGTGACCTGGAATAGGGGTTATTACTGTGCCAATTAGGTGAAGTCTACAAACACCTGCCAATTGTGTATGCTACCAGCTGTGTGAGGTCATCAACACGATCTCCCAATGTGGAACTGAGTGGCGCTAGAGTAAAATAATTCTAAATATTTTTGGAAGTTTTTTTTATTGTTTTAAAAAAACTAAAAAAGTTGACAACTCTGGTGTTGTCACGTAGTTGCCAATTTATTCAGAAATATCTATAAGCTTTTACTGAAACACATCAGACATTGACAAGTCTTATTACAAGAAAGTTCTTAACTATAATTAGTATCATACATTAATTGTAATTGCCAGCACAAGGCGGCTGAAGGCTTGTGTTTTGCCAAACAAATTAAATTTTACTAGCATTTTAAGAATAAGTAGAATACCTTTAAACAGGGTTTTTTTTTAATGGCGATTGTGAAGAGGTAGAGCAGCAGTTCGGCAGTTTTTTTATGGTTTTGTTTTTGTTTCATTTTTTTCAAAGTTCATATACAGTCTACACTTGATGTGGGCTGAGCTTTTGAGCAGATGTCAGGAACTGGTTTGGTAAAATTTACAATAGCATTACGTTTAAAATGTGCAGAATTTACAAATGTATAACTCAAGCCAGTTTCGCACTTTCTGATATTTCTGGCACCAAAGATGACCGTGTGTGTAATACTTGTGCCACATCAGTGCCACACGTACCAGCGATGGGGAGCAGTGGCACTTATTAGCGCTGTTCCGCGACGCCGGGTGCTGAAGAAGACCTCGAGCATCTTTCTCTGCTCGCACTAAGATCAGTGCTAGTTGGGGAGAATGTTGAGGTATATTCAACTGATATTAGCAGCAGCTGCCTGTTAACAATTTGAGCAGGTGGCGACTGATGGGAGTATTCATCAGCTGCTTGCGCTATAAATAAATTTAAAAAAGCATGGGTTTTCCAATATTTTTCATAACCAGCTAGGCAAAGCTGACAGCTGCGGGCTGCAGCGCTCAGCTGTCAGCTTCAGCAAGGCTGGTTATCAAGTAAATAGTGGTCCCCACCATTTTTTTATTTTAAATTAAATAAATAAAACGGCGTGGGGTCCCCCCCCATTTTTGACAACCAGCCTTGCTGAAGCTGACATCTGAGAGTTGCAGCCCGCAGCTGTTGGGTTTGCCTGGCTGGTAATCAAAAATACTGGGGAACCCACTCTGTTTTTTTTTCCTATTTATTTATAGTGCACTGTTATTAGCGGCAGCAGGTGTAGGCTGATGGGAGTAATAGTCCCATCAGCCAGCTCCTGCTCTCACTGTGATCAGTTGAACATAACTCTCATCATTCTTCCCTGCTTGTCCTGATTGCTGACAAAGCAAGGGAGAATGATGAGAGCAGAGTTCAGCACCCGATGCTGGGGAACATCGCCAACTGTATTGCCGCTTCTCATGCTCCGGTACGTGTCACACTGATGTCATCCGTGTGCGGTACGTTTTTTGGCCCGTGAGGTTTTTAAAAAACAGACTTATCAGTGTATTTTGTCCACAGACACACGGTCCTTGGAAACAGACATGTGTGCAGACTTATTCACTTGAATGGGTCTACATGTGCAAGTATCTCCGGTACGTGTGAAAACGGTCACCAGACACCGACGTCTGAAAGAGCCATTAGATGGAATGACTGTGATTTATGCCACTGGACACCTATACAGTGGCATACAACAAACAAGTTAATTTTATATATTTTTTTAAATATACCTTTATGTTGACCTGGATAAGCCCTCATCGCAAACATCAAATGTGTGAATTGGCCTCCAATTGATACATTTGGGGTTTGTGCTGAGGGCTTATCCAGCAGGTATTCTTAAAGGGAATCGGTCACCAGGTTTGGCCGATACGAGTTACGGCCACCGCCTTTTCAGGGCTTATCTACAGCATTTTCTAACGCTGTAGTTAAGCACATGATCCGACTTGCAAAATAGGGATTTTTGTGTTACTGTAAAATACTTTTCTCTTAGACGCTCATTGGGGGACACTGGACTGTGGGTGTATGCTACTGCCGCCAGGAGGCTGACACTAGGGTAAACATAAAAAAAGGTTAGCTCCTCCTCCGCAGTATACACCTGACACCGGCCGCAGACGAACCCAGTTTGGTGCAAAAGCAGTATGAGAGAAAAATGAAACATATCAGCATTAATACAGAAACATGTCTAGAAATAACCCCACTGACTGAACAAGTCAGAAAAAAATGAAACAAAAAAAAAAAGCCATCTGGCTAAAAGGGAGGGAGCTGTGTCCTCCAATGAGCGTCTCAGAAAAAAGGATTTTACGGTTCAGTAACACAAAAATCCCTATTTCTCCTTCGCCTCATTGGGGGACACAGGACTTGGTATGTCCTAAAGCAGTCCCTGGGTGGGGAATTAACTCACTGGTATAACATCCAGGCATCTGCCGGCTAGAAGTGCGCTACCACTGCCTGAAGAATCCTTCTACCCAGACTTGCATCTGCAGAAGTCTGAGTGTGGATATTGTAGTGTTTGGAAAAGGTATGCAAACAAGACCAGGTTGCGGCCTTGCAAACCTGTTCTGCTGAAGCCTGGTGCCGAAGCGCCCAGGAAGCCCCCACTGCCCGAGTGAAATGCGCTTTTATTCCGGCCGGAACGACTGCTCCCTTGACGCGGTAGGCCTCCTGAATAGCCGATAGTATCCACCTGGCCAAGGTTGATCTCGAGGCCGCAAGACCCTTCTTGTGACCCTCAAAGAGGACAAACAGCGCATCCGTCTGCCGAAAAGGTGCTGTCCGAGACACGTACCTTCTCAGCGCTGTCACTAGGTCTAAAGTATGGAGAGCTTTTTCCACACTGTGCGTTGGCGCCGAGCAGAAAGAAGGCAAGACAATGTCCTCGTTAATGTGGAACGAAGAAACCACCTTTGGTAAAAAGGAGGGTGCTGGTGTGAGCACCACCTTATCCTGAAGGAACCGTAGAAAAGGAGCCTGGCAGGATAGGGCAGCCAGCTCCGATACCCGTCTAATTGAAGTAACGGCCACCAAGAATACAACTTTCCAGGAAAGGTAAGTTAAAGAAACGTCCTGAAGGGGTTCAAAAGGAAATTCCTGCAAGGCACTTAAGACCAGATTAAGGTCCCAAGCATCCAGGAAGGCTCTGTAAGGCGGAACTTTGAGCTACTCCCTGTAGGAAAGTTTTTACCTGCAGATTAATAGCGATCCTGCGCTGAAAAAGTACAGACAAGGCTGATATCTGTCTTCTAAGTGTACTCGGTGCAAGCCCTGAATCCAGGCCAGTTTGGAGAAACGCAAGAATGTTTGGGATGGAGAAACGTAGTGGGGGGAGCCCACGCCCTCTGCACCATGAAAGGAAAACCTTCCAGGTGTGATAACTACGTGCAGAGATGGATTTCCGGGCTCTAATCATGGTAGCGGCTACCTCTTGGGAAAACCCGGCCTGTGTTAGAATCCAAGATTCAATGGCCAGGCCGTTAAACACAGGGCCCCTAAGTTCTGGTGGTAGATTGGGCACTGCGAAAATAGATCTGGGCAGTCTGGAAGCTGCCACGGAGCTCTGGCGAGCAGCTGCATTAGGTCTGCGTACCATGACCGGCGGCTCCTTCTGTCTTGACCTTTCTGATTACCTTCGGGAGTAGTGCTAGAGGGGGAAACAGATATGGGAGATGAAACTGGCCCCAAGGCAAAACTAACGCGTCCACAGCAATCTCCTGTGGATCTCGATACCGGGCGACAAACCTGGGTACTTTGGCATTCCTCCTGGAAGCCATCAGGTCTACGTCCGGGGTTCCCCAGAGTTGATATATCTGTTAAAATACTTCAGGATGTAGAGACCATTCCCCTGACGCAAGACCCTGTCGACTGAGGAAATCCGCAGCCCAGTTTTTCTCGTCTGGGATGTGGACTGCAGAAATACCCGAGTGACTCCTCTCGGCCCAGCAGAGGACCTGTTTTACGTTGTGCATGGCCGCCCTGCTGCGGATACCCCCTTGATGATTTATGTATGCCACCGCTGTAGCATTGTCCGATTGAATCCGGACAGGGCGGCCTGCCAGGAGATGATGAAAATGCTGCAACGCCCTCCGAATTGCCCGAATCTCCAACAGATTGATCGGGAGGGTTGACTCCTGCGAGGACCAGCGTCCCTGGGCCTGTGTGGCAGTAAAATACTGTTCCTTAACCTAGAAGGCTGGCGTCTGTTGTGACAACCAGCCAATGGACTGGGGGAAAAAGTTTCTCCTGTTGTAGAGATGGGCTCGTTGACCACCATGAGAGATCCTGTCTGACCTGGAAAGGTAGACGGCAGCTGAGGTTGAGCGAGAATGGATTCCTGTCCCATGCTGATAACAGAGCATGTTGGAGAGGGCGAAGATGGAGTTGCGCAAATGTCACTGCTTCCATTGCTGCCACCATCCTTCCTAAGACCCTCATGCAAAATCGAATTGTATGATAGACAGGCCGGTGAAGGGTCCTCACCTCTTGCCGAAGCTTCAGGACCTTGTCCCGAAGCAGGATTGTCAAGCCTTGTAAGGTGTTGAAGAACATCCCTAGAAAAAAAAATTATCTGGGATGGTATAAGAAACTATTTTCCTCGGTTCACCAGCCGCCCTAAACGAGAGAGTGTCTAGAGTAATGCTGATGTTTTCCTCGCAGGCCCAAAGAGACGGCCCCTTGATGAGATCGTCTAAGGTAAAATGAGTATGCCTCGAGAATGCAGGATGGACACAACAGCCGCCATGACATTTGTGAACACTCTGGGGGCGGTGGCTAGCCCGAAAGTTAAGGCCGTGAACTGAAAATACGGTGAAACGTAGGAATCTTTGATGCGCAGGAAATATGGGAATGTGCAGATATGCACCTTGAATATCTATTGAAGCTAAGAACACTCCCTTTTCCATTGACGCAATGACCGATCGAAGAGATTGCATTCGAAAGCTACAAATGTTGACAAATCTGTTCAAACGTTTCAGGTCCAGAAAGGGCCTTACCGATCCGTCCTTCTTGGGAACTAAGAACAGGTTGGAATAGAATCCCTGAAATCTTTCTTCCTTTGGAACTGGAATAATGACCAAGCAGAGCCGAAGAGACTCTAGACTCTAGAATTGAAAAGAGCCTGTACCCGGGATTTTGAGCTGGGAAGGCGGGAAGGAAAGAACCGGCACGGGGGGAGGTTGACAAACTCTATCTTGTATCCTGAAGACACCAGTTCTCTTACCCATCTGTCGTGAACCACAGTGAGCCAGGACTGGTGAAAAAAGAGTAGGCGGCCACCTACTTTGTCAGCGGAGACCAAAGACCGACTCCCGTCATTTGGCCGAAAAGCTATGGGACCTAGATCCCCTTCCCCTCCCCTGAGATCGCATTCTTCCCAATAGGTTAGCCCTGTAGGAGATCTGATGATCTCTGTCCTGATTGGGTCGCCCTGAAGCAGCGGAATTTGACGTTTGGGTCCACCTGGTATTGCGAAAGGGCTTAAAGCGAGCCTGGAACTGGCGACGAAAGGGCTGCTTAATCCTCTGGTGTGGAAGAAAATTGCTTTTCCCTCCTGTTGTATCAGAAATTAGCTGATCCAATTTTTCTCCAATTAATCGGCCCCCCTGATAAGGAAGGGTTGTAAGAGATTTCTTAGAGGTAGAATCTGCTCGCCATGTTCTCAACCAAAGAGCCCTTCTGATGGCAATAGCGTTTGCTGCCGCTGAAGCAGCACAGTTTGCTGCGTCTAAAGACGCATTGATCAGGTAGCTCCCAGCTAGAGCTATTTGATTTGACATCTCAGTCAACTCCACTGGAAAATCTCTCTCCTGAAGAGCTTTGGTCAAAGACTCTGACCAGGACATCATGGCTTTAGCTACCCACATCGCCGCAAAAGAGGGCGAGAGGGCTGAACCTGAAGCCTCCAAGACTGAACGAGCCAAACTATCAATAAGCCGATCAGTAGGATCCTTAATAGATGAGCCATTGGGAAGGGATAACAGTGTATTTGAGGCCACACGAGAAACTGGAGGATCTACTGAAGGGGATTCTGCCCATTTCTTACGAAGTTCAGGAGCAAAAGGGTATCCAGCATTCAGAGCCTTTGTCTGGGTGCTCCCTGTGAAGTTGGACCAAGTCACCAAACTCGGGGTGAGAAGCGAACACCCTATGAGACTGCTTGGCCCTCTTGAATGATACCTTATGACCGGAGGTTAAGGTAGATTCGTCCTCTATACTCAGGGTCTGGTTGACAGCCTCAATTAGACTGTCTACTGACTCCTGGTAATCAGGGGCCTCTAGATTAAGGGATCCCTCGGAATCGTAGTCCGAACAGAGTTCACCGCTCTCCACTGGAGAGAGTGAACGAGAGGCGGAACTCCAGGACGCAGATGCCCCTGATGGACCGGGAGACGCTCTGTGGGTTCGCTTTCCCTGCATCTGCCTAGTGCGAGCACGGTTCCTGCAGGCCGAAGGCTCCTGAGTCGGAAGACCTCTCAACGGCAGGTGAACCGCTGTCCCTGGCCCCAGCCGGGCTCTGCAGGGACTCAATTGCCTTAGTTAGGGATGTCATAGACTGTGACAAGGACGTGACCCATTCCGGAGGAGAAACCACGGCATCTACCGGAGTCGCAGAGGAGGGCTCCTGAGCGCGTTCGGAGACGCAGGCCTAACAGAAGATTACACTGGGCATGCGGAAAAGCGGACCAACAGATTACACATGCGATATATAGTACCGTGTGAGTTTTGGCCTTTCTAGACATGGTGCCCTGCAATGCTATAATCAGGAAGATCTAGATAGGCCGCAGCAATGCAGAGTTTAAAGCTGTCAGGCTGGGGGGAGTAGCACTTACCCTAGTCCTGTGTCCCCGTTCGTCCTGTGGAACCTGTCCCAGAGCGAAGAATCCGAGCTGCCTTTTTTTTTTCTTTAAAAAAGAGCGCCCCCACTAGTGGGCGGAAGTGGCAGCGTCTGTCTGTGGCCTATAATTTGCTTTCCCAGCACTTCAGCGATGAGAGGGAGGGGGCAGAGTCGCCAGAAAATGACGCGGCTGGAAGGGGCGGGACTTCCGTCCGTGGCCTATTTCCTGCTAGAAGCTGGGGACTAAATTATCGGCCGCCCCGGAAGTGACACTGGCGGTTCGCAGTGCGGCACCGCCTATAATACACAGGCCGCTGTGCCGCCAGACACGAGGATACTGCGGCGCCACCGGCAGCAGCGACGCCAGGAAAGAGATGAGACCTCAGAGCAGTCCTGCCCTCCAAACCCCTGGCGATGCGCGCCTTAGGAGCCCTCATAGCCCCCCCACAGGCAGCCCTCTTGAATGCCGGTGCCCGCGTGAGGGGGACTGCGTGTAACCAAACAGACGGTGCAGGCACCCTAACTCAATCTTCCTTTCCATAGGATGAGGAGAGGGACCGTCCGCCCCCCTTTTTCCCTTTTTCACCGCTGTCTAGCATTGGTGATGCAGGTGGGGCCGCACGGACAATGCATTTGCACCTGTGCATCCTAGGGTTCCGTTACCTTGGGGTGGTCAGGGCTTAGTCCGGCAAGTCCCATGTCGCGGGAGAGGATACGTGGGGGCAACACTCCACATGCTCGCCCGTTGATGGTTTGGGGAGTTCGGACCCCTTCAATAGGGTCCATCGCCCCTGTCTTGCTTCAAAAAAAGGGTCCAGAAGGTCTGGGAACCAGACGTGTGTGCCTCCTTCAGACACTAAGCATGAACTGGGTTCGCCTGCGGCCGGTGTCAAGGTGTATACTGCGGAGGAGGAGCTAACCTTTTTTTTTTTTTTTTTAATGTTTACGTAGTGTCAGCCTCCTGGCGGCAGTAGCATACACCCACAGTCCTGTGAACCCCCCCCCCCCCCCCAATGAGGCGAAGAGGAAAGCAGAAAAATAACTTTTATTATACTCACCGGGGGTGGGGGGGGGGGGGCAGTCCGGTCCTATGGGTGTCGCTGGTCCTGGTCTGGCGCCTCCCATCTTATTGCGATGCCGTCCCTCTTGCTTCATGTGGATTACGCATCCCTGCGTCATCCACACAAGCTCCCCGTCATCGCGCTCCTGCGCAGGTGTACTTATCTGCCTTGTTGAGGGCAGAGCAAAGTACTGCAGTGTGCAGGCAGCGGAAAAGGTCTGAGAGGGCCTGCGCACTGCAGTACTTTGCTTTGCCCTCAACAGGGCAGATAAGTACTCCTGCGCAGGAGCGAGGTGCCGGGAAGCCTGTGAAGCAAGCAGGATGGCGACGTTGCAAGAAGATAGGCGCAGAACCAGCACATGCAACACCAATCAGACCGGGCCGCCCTCAGGTGAGTATAAGAAGTTATTTTTCTTCTCTTACAGGTCAGATCGGGGGTAGATATACAGAATTATAAAATGGTATAGATAAGCCCTGAAAGGGGGTGGCCGTAACTTGTATCGGCCAAATCAATTTAAACGTTAGTCTAAACATAAAGTGAACACATTCATTTAACCCCTTACTTCAAAATAAAGTAACTGTACTTTCAGAGTGCAGGTGATTTACAGCAATACGACATAGAGGTGGCACAGGCTTTAGTAGTTGTACCCTTGCCATACGCTGTAGGAGCCCACTGTTGCACACACCCAAGTTCCTACTGTATGTACTGGGACTGGACCAAGCTCATAGCCCAGCACTAACCCCTCAGATGCTACTGTCAATAGTCACAGCAGCGAGTGAGTTTGACAGAGATCGCTCCCTCTTTCAGCTTATCCACAACCTTGCAGTGCGATCGCAAGTTCCTGTGTTTGCTATGGCAACAAGGAGCCCTAACAATGCCCTTTATGTACCATAAGACATTTTCACATAACCCAAAATCTGTGTTAATAATAATTTTAAATGTAAAAAATAAAAAAACTCTTGACATCTCGGTATTAATAACAGCCCATACTATTAGGCCATGTTCACACGCTCAGAATTTGGTCAGTATTTTACCTCAGTATGTGTAAGCCAAAACCAGGAGTGGAACAATCAGAGGAAAAGTATAATAGAAACACATCACCACTTCTGTATTTCTCACCCACTCTTGATTTTGGCTTGTAGATACTGATGTAAAATACTGGCCAAGTACTGATAGTGTGAACGTTGCCTAAAATGCTTATTTATTGTGCTCAGTATCTGGTGTAAGAAAATAATTTAAAAAAATTGCCATTAGATAAGGTTTACCAAAAAAGCGGTATCATCTATTGAAAACAAATAACTCTTAATTATTAAACTACCATATATAACCCACTCTATTGGTCAAATCATAGAAAAAAAGGTCCAACAGTATAAAAAACTTATAAAGTTTATTAATCTAAAATTTATAATTGAATCAGATGAGTAACACAAAAAGCAGGATTATTAGGGGATATTAAGAAAAATATAGTTATATATACCGTATATACTCGATTATAAGCCGAGATTTTCAGCCCATTTTTTTAGGCTGAAAGTCTCCCCCTCGGCTTATACTCGAGTCATACCTAGGGGTCGGCAGGGGAGGGGAGTCTAATACTACTCACCTGCTCCCGGCGCGGTCCCTGCAGGTCCCTGGTTCTCCGGGCGCTGACAGCTTCTTCCTGTACTGAGCAGTCACCGTAATGAATATGGACCTGACTCCACTCCCATAGGGGTGGAGCCGCATATTCATTACGGTAATGAGCGGTAACGGTGACCGCTCAGTACAGGAAGAAGCTGCTGGCACCGGAGGAACCAGGGACCGGGCCAGGAGCAGGTGAGTATAATGGTGAGGGGGAGCGCTGTCATATTCACCTCTCCTCCTTCCGGGCGCCGCTCCATCTTCAGCGTCTTCTGCAGTGACGCACAGGTCAGAGGGCGCGATGACGTGGTTAATGCGTGCCCTCTGCCTGAACGTCAGTGCAGAAGACGCTGAAGACGGAGCGGCGCCCGTAACGAGGAGAGGTGAATATTGAAAGTGCCGGGGGCCTGAGCGACGAGATGTGAGTATGTGATTTTATTTGGATTATCTATAACTATATTTTTCTAAATATTATCCCCTAATATTCCTGCTTTTTGTGTTACTCTGATCTGATTCAATGATAAATTTTAGATTAATAAACTCTATAAGATTTTTATTCTTTCGGATCTTTTTTTTCTATGACTTGACCAATAGAATGGGTTATGTGTGGTAGTAAAAAAACTATGCCAGAATTGTGCTTTCGGTTTATCGTCCTCACAAAACGTTAATTACAAAATTGTATGTGTTCAAAAGTGCTACCAATAAAAACTACAGCTGATAATGCAAACAATAAGCTATGTTTAGAGCTCTGAACTCTGAAAATGTATCACTCTCGCAATGACAACCAGAAAAAAAAAAAATAAATTGTTCAAAAGTAGTATAAATTGAATATTGTAGTAATCATATGAGAAACGAGAATTAAGATAACATGTCAATTATACTGCATGGTAAACTACATAAAGAAAGTTGAATCATTTCAGATCTTTGGTTTTTTTTATTCATGCCTCCTACCAAAAAAATTAAATCATATGTACCCAAAAATGGCACCTGTGAAAACTACAACTCATCCCAAAAAACAAACCCTTACACAACTTTGTCCAAACAAAAATGAGTATCTGAATAAGGAGACCAAAAGTTTATTGGGGTATGACCTGGAATAATAGTTAACCAAAATCTGCTGCAGCTGTCCTCTCTCGCTTCAGTAATGACATTCATAATGTAATGACATTGCAGTGCTCAGGGTAGCAGCATGTAAGTTGTGTTTTGAGGCATATGGCACTTTTAAGATGCCACTGATTTATTAAGATTTCTGTTTATTAAGCACCTCTGACTTCGCAACCAGGGGGTTGTGGAGTCGGTAAGCCAAACCTCTGACTCCTCAATTTCCCCCGATTATGACCCCAACTCAGACTCCACGACTCTGAATCCAGCACTGCCTCACTCTACTGAGCATATACAGAAAGTGCAGCACTGCCTCACTACTGAGCATGTACAGAAAGTGCAGTGTTGCCTCACTACTGAGCATGTACAGAAAGTGCAGTGTTGCCTCACTACTGAGTGTACAGAAAGTGCAGTGTTGCCTCACTACTGAGCGTGTACAGAAAGTGCAGGACTGCCTCACTACTGAGCGTGTACAGAAAGTGCAGCACTTTTTCACTACTGAGCATGTACAGAAAGTGCAGTGTTGCCTCACTACTGAGCGTGTACAGAAAGTGCAGCACTTCCTCACTACTGAGCATGTACAGAAAGTACAGTGTTGCCTCACTACTGAGCATGTACAGAAAGTGCAGCACTTCCTCACTACTGAGCATGTACAGAAAGTGCAGCACTGCCGCCTCACTACTGTTCATGTACAGAAAGTGCAGCACTGCCGCCTCACTACTGATCATGTACAGAAAGTGCAGCACTGCCGCCTCACTACTGAGCATGTACAGAAAGTGCAGCACAGATTCATCTGAGCTAAAAGACGAGATCCTTAGATCAGGAACAGAACATTTATAGAGATCTAGGACATTTCATAACTTTCCCAAATTATTATTAAAACATGTACAGCACATCCTCCATAGTACTACTGTACCGAATTTATTATATATTTTAGGATTCGGTCCATTTTATGCCAACTCCACCAAATGGACACACTCCACAGCCCTGTACGCAACACCCCCTCATCAAGACCTGCATAAACAATGTCGGTCTTGATAAATGGAGGCCATAATGTATATTCTATAGCCATTGCTGTACCCAGAAACAAACTTATCTGACTTAACCTATTCTCAACTTGCACAGGAATAATACTTTGCGGTTCTGCGTAATTACAGAGTGAAGTGATGGTGTAGTAGTGTTGGCAGTGTCATACAGCAAGCCAGGATAGTTTAAAAGGCGGAATTCCCCATGGGACTATGTTCAGACGATGACTTTTTGCTGCGTTTTATTTCTGCATTCAAAACCTGCTCTCTCGGCAAGTAAACAAAGCTTCTAACAAAAAGTAGTTTTTGGGTTGCATTTTTGGCTGCATTTTTATTGCCTCTTGTGCATGGTGATAGTTTAGTGTCCCTCAAAAAAGCCGTGCTGCTGCCTTTGATTTTTGCACCAAAAACGCAGTAAAACCTGATACCTGCATTTTTTTCTGAGTTTTTGCACCCAGGCTATGTCTCCATGATCAGGAATAGCAGTGTTGTGGACGCACTTGTTTGTCAGTACATGCTGATTCACTGCATGTAATGATATTCAGTTAGTCAAAATCTGCAGCCGAAACTGGTGTCTCCGCTACAGAAGTTGACATGCTGAGGCTTGTAAGCCCATGGGTGAGTTTATGCAGCAGTAATAAAAGCACAGTGAGCATGGGATTTCTATAAATACTGTGCTATAAATGCCATCCACTGTCCTTGCAATGTAGAAATGCAGCTATTCCTGATTGTTGCCACGCAGCCTTAGTCAGTGCTTTCAATGGGTGAAAAAACGCTGAAAGTGACATGCTGCTGCTTTAAAAAACAAAGCAGTTTTCCAATTCAGTCATGAAAAAAAGCGTGTTCATGAGATTTTTGAAATTTCATAGCTTTTGCTGTTACTGTAAAACACGGCTTAATATTGGATAAAACAACCAAAACGTGTGAACATAGCCTTAAACGCCATAGATGCCACATTCAATGCGGAGTACAGCATCTAATTGGTTATGGAGCTTCTGCCCAACAAAAGCCCACGTCTGCCATGTACAGAAGCCTCTTAGGTTTTTCAATGGAATGCGATTAACAGTAGTATATCAGTGTGTCATAAAAGCTCTGAAAGGTTAGCATGTTTCAGTCCCCTAGTTTTTATAAAATTAATATTTAAAAATTAATATTTAATAATTAAAAGTGGTATTTTCCATCCAATCCATATAAAGTCTTATTATAAACATAAAAAAAATATTTTTTTAACACATGTTTAGTTTCCCTAATTTTTTGTGAGGGGAGGTTGGTTTCTTTTATAGCTTTTAGTTCCACTTTCTCAAAAACTCTAAAACGTGATCAAAAAGTGCACACTGCAATGCTCAGTGAGAAGTGCAATAAATAAGCTTTCTAACAGCTGAGGACTTTTTTTAGTTTTTTGCTGGATAAACCATTTTTTAATCAGTCGTTTTCTTAGGAGGCAATGTAGCATTGGAATTTTTTATCACTGCAGTGTAATTGGCATGCAATTGACACTGGTGTTATACAGGTGAACAGTTTTGGTGATACCAAATTTAAGTAGTTATTTTTAATACGTTTGCACAAGCGAGAGAATGTACAAATAGAGGTAGATATACATACAATTATATATAATATACAAATTATAATTAATTCAATTTTTATGAGCGGTCTTTGGAATTTTTTCTTAAACAATCTGAATTTTTTATTGGTATTTTGGGATACACACTTTTTTTTTTTCTTTCCATTTTTCAATTAGTTTTTTGTTATCGGAAAAGGTAAAACAAAAAAAACTATACATTCAATAATTCTCTAATCTTACGGTTTTAAAAAAATAAATAACACTTTATGATGAAGAAACAGTGTAACATTTAAAAAAATGTTTTCCATTGTTCCAATAAATAGTTCATATATAGTGTTTACAGCTAGACCACATTAGTGCTCATACAGATGTATGGAGTGAAATGCATTCTGGCTTTTGCAATGAAACAGTGAAAATAGTGAATAAATGTTTAGTTCTGACGGTCTCAAGTAATATTTCAGTAGTCATCACTAGTGAAACTACATGAAGCTTACTACATTGTACTACAGAAGAACAGTAGTTTATAATCACAGAATAGTGTTGTGAAAAGATAGACCTAAAAGTGAACCTAAAACTCAATATTGATTACATTTTAAAAACAAACTACCGTATATACTCGAGTATAAGCCGACTCCCCTAATTTTGCCACAAAAAAATGGGAAAACTTATTGACTCGAGTATAAGCCTAGGGTGGAAAATGCAGCAGCTACCGGTGAATTTCAAAAATAAAAATAGATGTTCCATACCATTCATTATTGCCCCATAGATGCTCCATATAAAGCTGTGCCATATATAATGCTCCATACCATTGATTATTGCCCCATATATCTATAATATAACGCTGGGAGCGTCACTCTGTCCGAAGCCTTTATAGACTGCGCAAGCCCAAGCGCCGGCGCAGTCTGGACCCCACAGAGTGACGCTCCCAGGAGAAGGAGATCGCGGTATGCGTAAGCAGTGAACGCACACTGCGATCTCCAACGGAGAAGCAGGGACGAGCCAGGAGGGGGAGTATGTGATATTTACCTGTCCCCGTTCCAGTGATGCGCGCTGCTCCATCCTCCGCCTGCGACTGTTCAGTCAGAGGGCGGCGCGCATTAACGCGTCATCGCGCCCTCTGAACTGAACGGTTCAGAGGGCTCGATGACGCGCTTAATGCGCGCCGCCCTCTGACTGAACAGGCAGAGGACCCGGAAGATGGAGCGGCGCGTAGCAGTGGAACGTTGGACAGGTAAATAAAGCAAGTGCCGGGGGTCTGAGCTAGTGGCGACTCCGGCACCTGACCCCCCCAGCACGCCGGTGTCCCCGCCTGCTCAGGCCGCCAGCACTCGGCGCCGAGCACAGCCATGCACAGCCGCCCACACTCACCAGAGCCACGCACAGCCGCCCGTACTCACCACCGCCACGCACAGCCGCCCGTACTCATCAGAGCCACGCACAGCCGCCCACACTCATCAGAGCCACGCACAGCCGCCCACACTCACCACCGCCACGCATAGCCGCCCGTACTCACCACCGCCACGCTCAGCCGCCCGTACTCACCACCGCCACGCACAGCCGCCCGCACTCACCACCGCCACGCACAGCCGCCCACACTCACCAGAGCCACGCACAGCCGCCCACACTCACCAGAGCCACGCACAGCCGCCCACACTCACCAGAGCCACGCACAGCCGCCCACACTCACCAGAGCCACGCACAGCCGCCCACACTCATCAGAGCCACGCACAGCCGCCCGTACTCACCACCGCCACGCTCAGCCGCCCGTACTCACCACCGCCACGCACAGCCGCCCGCACTCACCACCGCCACGCACAGCCGCCCGCACTCACCACCGCCACGCACAGCCGCCCGCAGTCACCACAGCTGCCCGCACTCACCACCGCCACGCACAGCCGTCCGCACTCACCACCGCCACGCACAGCCGCCCGTACTCACCACCGCCACGCACAGCCGCCCGTACTCACCACCGCCACGCACAGCCGCCCGCACTCACCACCGCCACGCACAGCCGCCCGCACTCACCACCGCCACGCACAGCCGCCCGCACTCGCCACCGCCACGCACAGCCGCCCGCACTCGCCACCGCCACGCACAGCCGTCCGCACTCACCACCGCCACGCACAGCCGCCCGTACTCACCACCGCCACGCACAGCCGCCCGTACTCACCACCGCCACGCACAGCCGCCCGTACTCACCACCGCCACGCACAGCCGCCCACACTCATCAGAGCCACGCACAGCCGCCCACACTCATCAGAGCCACGCACAGCCGCCCACACTCATCAGAGCCACGCACAGCCGCCCACACTCACCAGAGCCACGCACAGCCGCCCACACTCACCAGAGCCACGCACAGCCGCCCACACTCACCAGAGCCACGCACAGCCGCCCACACTCACCAGAGCCACGCACAGCCGCCCACACTCATCAGAGCCACGCACAGCCGCCCGTACTCACCACCGCCACGCACAGCCGCCCGTACTCACCACCGCCACGCACAGCCGCCCGCACTCACCACCGCCACGCACAGCCGCCCGCACTCACCACCGCCACGCACAGCCGCCCGCAGTCACCACAGCTGCCCGCACTCACCACCGCCACGCACAGCCGTCCGCACTCACCACCGCCACGCACAGCCGCCCGTACTCACCACCGCCACGCACAGCCGCCCGTACTCACCACCGCCACGCACAGCCGCCCGTACTCACCACCGCCACGCACAGCCGCCCGTACTCACCACCGCCACGCACAGCCGCCCGTACTCACCACCGCCACGCACAGCCGCCCGCACTCGCCACCGCCACGCACAGCCGCCCGCACTCGCCACCGCCACGCACAGCCGCCCGCACTCGCCACCGCCACGCACAGCCGCCCGCACTCGCCACCGCCACGCACAGCCGCCCGCACTCGCCACCGCCACGCACAGCCGCCCGCACTCGCCACCGCCACGCACAGCCGCCTGCACTCGCCACCGCCACGCACAGCCGCCCGCACTCGCCACCGCCACGCACAGCCGCCCGCACTCGCCACCGCCACGCACAGCCGCCCGCACTCGCCACCGCCACGCACAGCCGCCCGCACTCGCCACCGCCACGCACAGCCGCCCGAACTCTCCACAGCCACGCTCAGCCGCCCGCACTCAGCACCGCCACGCGCAGCCGCCCGCACTCACCTCCGCCCGCGCTCTGCACAGCCGCCCGCGCTCTGCACAGCCGCCCGCGCTCTGCACAGCCGCCCGCGCTCTGCACAGCCGCCCGCGCTCTGCACAGCCGCCCGCGCTCTGCACAGCCGCCCGCGCTCTGCACAGCCGCCCGCGCTCTGCACAGCCGCCCGCGCTCTGCACAGCCGCCCGCGCTCTGCACAGCCGCCCGCGCTCTGCACATGACAGGATGGGGGCGCGGGATGGAGCAGCACATGACAGGATGGGGGCGCGGGATGGAGCAGCACATGACAGGATGGGGGCGCGGGATGGAGCAGCACATGACAGGATGGGGGCGCGGGATGGAGCAGCACATGACAGGATGGGGGCGCGGGATGGAGCAGCACATGACAGGATGGGGGCGCGGGATGGAGCAGCACATGACAGGATGGGGGCGCGGGATGGAGCAGCACATGACAGGATGGGGGCGCGGGATGGAGCAGCACATGACAGGATGGGGGCGCGGGATGGAGCAGCACATGACAGGATGGGGGCGCGGGATGGAGCAGCACATGACAGGATGGGGGCGCGGGATGGAGCAGCACATGACAGGATGGGGGCGCGGGATGGAGCAGCACATGACAGGATGGGGGCGCGGGATGGGAGCAGCACATGACAGGATGGGGGCGCGGGATGGGAGCAGCACATGACAGGATGGGGGCGCGGGATGGGAGCAGCACATGACAGGATGGGGGCGCGGGATGGGAGCAGCACATGACAGGATGGAGACCATATACCAATATAAATGCTCGCCACCCGGGCGTAGAACGGGTTCAATAGCTAGTTATCCATATACAGCTGTGCCATATAGAATGCTCTGCACCGTTCATTATGGCCCCATAGATGCTCCATATAAAGCTGTGCCACATATACAATGCTCTGCACCGTTCATTATGGCCCTATAGATGCTCCACATAAAGCTGTGCCATATATGCTCTGCACCGTTCATTATGGCCCCATAGATGCTCCTTATAAATCTGTGCCCTATATGCTCTGCACCGTTCAGTTTGGCCCCATAGATGCTCATTATAAAGCTGTGCCCTATATGCTCTGCACCGTTCAGTTTGGCCCCATAGATGCTCATAAAGCTGCCCCATATGGAATGCTCTGCAGCGTTCAGTTTGGCCCCATAGATGCTCCACATAAATCTGTGCCATATATAACGCTGCTGCTGCTGCAATTAAAAAAAAAACACATACTCTCCTTTCTTGCTTGCAGCTCCTCAGCGTCCCGGCGTCTCTCCGCACTGACTGATCAGGCAGAGGGCGCCGCGCACACTATATGCGTCATCGCGCCCTCTGATCTGAACAGTCAGAGCGGAGAGACGCCGGGAAGACGGAGCGGCGCCCGGCGTGTGGAACGAGGATAGGTAAATATGCGATACTTACCTGCTCCCGGCGTCCCGCTCCTTCCCCCGGACAGCTGGTCTCCGGGTGCCGCAGCCTCTTCCTCTATCAGCGGTCACCGGCACCGCTGATTAGAGAAATGAATATGCGGCTCCACCCCTATGGGAGTGGAGTACATATTCATAAGTTTAATGAGCGGTCCCACGTGACCGCTGTGCAGGGGAAGAGCTGCGGCACCCGGAGACAGTGTGACGGGCAGGGGGAGCGTCAGGATCGCCGGGACTAGGTAAGTATGCCTCAGCGCCCTCTCCCCCTCACCCGCCGACCCTGCCACAGACCGTGACTCGAGTATAAGCCGAGAGGGGCACTTTCAGCCCAAAAATTTGGGCTGAAAATCTCGGCTTATACTCGAGTATATACGGTACTTATGTAATGTACATCAGTTGAAAATTCCATACAGTTCCCTCTATTTTTGACTTCCTTTCTCTTCTAATGACATTTCAGTCCCAGCATGCCCTGGGAATTGTCAACAGAATATAATCGGCATCCTGCATCTTTATTTTGATAAGTTACTATAGCTTCTTGCATCGCTGCCCTCTGAAGACTACCTGGATTACATGGTCATGGCAATAGAATCTGTGGGTGATGTGAGTGTAGTGCCGTAACTCTCTTCTATCTCAGCCACTGCTTCTTACTGTAAAAGGCATAGTTAAGTAGTAGAGTATAGACGCAGAGAGCGACACCAGTTTCTTCCCCCGATGACCATTAATTTGAGGGCGATGCTGGAAGCTGTGGGGGGGGGGCACCTCTGGTGTCTCTCGCCACCAGATAAAGGTAGAATGCTGGCGCTGCTCTCATTTCTCCCACAGAGTCTGTGTTGATCTATGACATAGAGAGGGCAGTGGTGCAATAAACTTTAACTTCAGCGCTGCCCCTTGTTGCATTCTGTTCCAGGAGGGGAGATAAGATGCTGCAGGGAAGTGAATTCAATCCCAGCCTCTTATGACGTCCCTTTAGAGACTGTTCACAAACTAAACGTCACAAGGAGTGCAGTAAATGAAATCACATTTAGGGATTGGATATATGGGGAGAAATGTAGGTTATTGTATAATTAGAAACCTACAGTGGAAAAGAGCACAATCAAAAAAACTTAATAAACAATCAGTATTAAATAATAATACAAAAAAACTGCAATTGATGATACTTGGCAAATGATAGATCAACATGTGATCTATACAAGTAGTATATACACGAGAGAGATCAAGATATCACCATTAAAGGGGTTGTCCGCTACTAGGACAACCCTTTCTCGATCTAAATGTTTGACCCTGATAAAATAAGAAAGCTGATACTCCCCTCCCGTGCCAGCGCCGATCCAGCAGTGTCTGCACTCAAGGTTCCGGGGATCTCGTGTGGTTGTGTGACACGTGGTGAGTGCCTGGTGCCCAATAATAATAGTAATCTTTATATAGCGCCAACATATTCCGCAGCGCTTTACAGTTTAACAGTTTCAAACACAACAGTCATAGGTAACAACGTTAACAATACAATAATAAAGCAAAATAAGATGACCCTGCTCGTGAGAGCTTACAATCTACAATGAGGTGGGGGAGATACAAAGTACAGGTGTGTATTTACAATGATGTATTTACAATGATGGTCCAGCCATCTTCAGGGGGTGGGGGTAGATGGAGATAGTGAATGGGCTACAAACACCCAAACATAAAATGACTTTGATTAGTGAACGTGGTAGGCCGCTCTGAACAAATGTGTTTTGAGCGAGCGCCTAAAACTATACAAGTTGTGGATGGTCCTAATATCTTGGGGTAGTGCATTCCAGAGGATTGGCGCAGCACGGGAGAAGTCTTGTAGTCGGGAGTGGGAGGTACAGATTAGTCCAGAGGTTAGTCGAAAGTCATTTGCAGAGCCCAGCGGTCGGCTAGGCCGATAGACAGAAATGAGGGAGGAGATGTAAGGGGGTGTCGCACTGTGGAGAGCTTTGTGGGTGAGAACAAGTGCTTTGAATTGTATCCTGTAATGAATGGGCAGCCAGTGTAATGACTGGCGAAGAGCAGATGCATCTGAGTAACGGCAGATGCATCTGAGTAACGATTAGCCAGATGGACAACCCTGGCTGCCGCATTAAGAATAGACTGGAGAGCGGAAAGTAGAGTAAGGGGGAGGCCAATTAATAGAGCATTGCAGTAGTCCAGGCGGGAGTGGATTAGGGCAACAGTGAGGGTTTTTGTTGTCTCCATGGTGAGAAAAGGGCAGATTCTAGAGATGTTCTTTAGGTGTAAGCTGCACGAGCGGGCAAGAGAATGTATGTGGGAGGTGAAGGAGAGATCGGAGTCAAACATAACAACCAGACAGCGTGCCTGCTGCCGGGGTGTTATTATGGTGCCACCCACGGAGAGGGAAATGTCAGATTTAGGGAGTTTAGTAGAAGGCGGGAGCAGAAGAAGTTCAGTTTTGGAGAGGTTGAGTTTCAGATAGAGAGCGGACATGATGTTGGAGACTGCAGACAGTCAGTGGCGTTCTGTAGTACAGCGGGGGTAAGGTCAGGGAATGACGTGTATAGTTGTCATCAGCATAAAGATGGTACTGAAAGCCAAATCTGCTGATGGTCTGTCCAATTGGGGCTGTGTAGAGGGAAGAGAAGGGGGCCAAGGACTGAGCCCTGAGGTACCCCGACAGTGAGAGGAAGAGGAGGCAAAGTGGAGCCAGAGAACAGAACACTGAAGGAGCGGTCAGAAAGCTAGGAGGAGAAGCAGGAGAGAGCAGTATCCTTAATGCCTAGAGACTGGAGCGTAGAGAGTAGGAGAGGGTGGTCAACAGTGTCGAAAGCTGCAGAAAGGTCGAGGAGAATGAGTAGAGTAGTCACCGTTACATTTTGCTGTCAGAAGGTCATTGGTCACCTTGATCAGTGCAGTTTCTGTCAAATGTAGGGGGCGGAAACCGGACTGTGAAGGGTTTAGGAGGGAACGAGTGGAGAGGTAACTGGTAAGGCGGGAGTAGATCAGGCGCTCCAAGAGTTTTGAGATGAAGGGGAGATTGGAGACCGGTCTGTAGTTGTTTGTGCAGGATGGGTCGATGGTGGGCATTTTTAGTAATGGAGTAATGATAGTGTTTGAAGGAGGAGGGGAAAATGCAGAGGAGAGGGAGATATTAAAAATTTTAGTTAGGTGAGTTGTGACGACTAGAGAGAGAGACTGGAGGAGGTGTGAGGGAATGGGGTCGGTGGTGCATGTAGTCGGACGAGAAAAGGAGAGGTGTTTGTAGACTTCTTCTGTGATGGGATCGAATGTGGAGAGTGAGCCAGGGGAGATGCAGAGAGGGATGGGAGTCATTGCACTTGGTGTCTGGGAGTGGATTTCCTGACGGATATTGTCTATTTTCTCTATAAAGTGGGAAGCCAGGTCATCAGCACAAATGTCTGATAGGGTCTTGTGCTTTTGGCCTGAGGAGGGAGTGAAAGGTGTTAAAAAGATTCTTGGGGTTGTTGGGTAGTGAGGAGATCAGGGTGGTGTAGTAGGACTGTTTGGCGAGGTGAAGGGCAGAGTTATAGGTCCTTAACATAAATTTGAAGTGTATGAAGTCTTCTGGTGTGCGTGTTTTCCTCCATAAGCGTTCAGCACTCTTAGAGCATCGCTGGAGAAATCGGGTTTGCGATGTGAGCCAGGGCTGTTTCACTCTGTGTTTGGAGGTTCTGAGGGTGAGGGGAGCTACTTGGTCAAGGGTGCTTCTAAGAGTGTCATAGTGATGTACAGCCAGATCAGGACAGCAAAAAGAAGAGATTGGGGACAACGATGAGTGTAGGGAGTCTGAAAGTGTATGAGGGTTAATGGCATGTAGATTTCTGAATGTGTGGTAGGTAGGAGAGTGCTGGGGTGGGTGAGGAATTGAGTGTGAAGGATAGAATGTTGAGGTCAGAGAAGGGGAAGCGGTGAGTTATCTAGGTAGGAGATTGAACAGAGCCGGACAAAGACCATGTCCAGGGTGTTACCGTCTTTGTATGTTTCAGAGGTTGAGAGCTGTGAGAGGCCTAGAGAAGTGGTTAGTGATAGAAGCTGGTATGCAGATGTGGAAGTGGGGCTGTTAATGGGGATGTTGAAGTCTCCCAGGATAAGGGTTGGGAGTTCTGAGGACATGAAGTGCGGCAGCCAGGCAGAAAAATAGTCCAGGAAGTGGGTGGGTGAGCCTGGGGGACGGTATATGACCGCTACTCTGAGGGAGAGGGGACGAAAGAGCCTGATGGTGTGGACCTCAAAAGAAGGGAATGAGAGTGATGGAACTGGGGGTATAACCTGGAACGTGCATTGTGGGAACAAGAGTGTGCCGACTCCACCATGTCTGTTTGTGGGTCTTGGGGAATGAGAGAATTGTAAGCCACCATGGGAAATGGCTGCAGGGCAGACAGTGTCAGAGTCCTGGATCCAGGTTTCAGTGAGGGCCAACAGATTCAGAGAGCTGTTCAGAAAGTAGTTGTGCAGGAAAGGAAGCTTGTTACATACAGACCGTGGATTCCAAAGGGCACAATTGAAAGAGAGATGAGGGAGTGCAAGTAATATTAATAAGGTTAGTACGGTTTTGATATGAGGTAGGGTAGAGGTTGGGGAATGGAGGGACCGGGGTTGAGGGAGATGTCCCCCGAAATCAGTAATCAGCCCAATCAGTGCTGGTGACCCTTTCCCACCTTCTGTAAAATAAAACATAAAGAGGAAGTCTGGGCTGCAGTTAATCTGACTTCCTTTTCATGTTCAATTTGTACGAAGGTGGTGACAATGGTGCCAATGCTGATTGGGCATCACGTTTCATGCAACTGCATGAGAGCCCCGGGACCGTGAGTGCTGACACCGCTGGAGCAGCGTCACCACAAGAGGAGCGTATAGGCTTTTCCTATTTTATCGCGGTCAAACATTTAGATTGAGAAGGGGTTGTCCTAGTAGTAGACAACCCCTTTACGTAATAAGTAGTGATGAGCGAACATGCTAGGATAACTTGTTATCCCAGTATCTTGGGCATGCTTCGATAATATATTCGAGTCCTTGCGGCTTCATGTTGTGCAGCTGTTAGATAGCTGCAACACATGCAGGGGTTGCCTAACAGCCGCAAAACATTGAGGCTCAGGGACTCTAACATGTCATCTGAGCATATTCGCTCATCACTAGTAATAACGTCCAATATTGTTACATCAGTATTCAAGTACATGATCATGAGGCTGCAAAAACATAATAGAACTAGCCCATCTATGTAGTATAATGAAAAACGATTGCATAGGTACCAATGTTGTTTATCAGATGATGTATATTTCTATAGTAAAATGGACAAATTTGCTATGCACAGTAATGGTGAAAAAAGCAATGTTAATTTATTCAAATGGCATAGTAGCATGGTAAAAATGACTATAATTACCTTTTGACCACTGTGATAGTATGGGGCTGTTTCACATGTTTCACCGCCACCTGCGGTTTCGACAGGAGGTATTTGAGTGCCATGTTGGGGTGTTCAATTATTTACATTAGGCACACTATTTAATCAGTGAGCCTGTTACTGCAATGCAGTGAAGCCGGCGCTCAACGCATATATCACGGGGGGCACAGGACCATGTCAGGGTCATATAGTCAGCTGCTTAGGAGACACATCGCTGGAATGACACTGATCCGACACTGTGGAGCAATGCTTATTCCAGTGATGGATCGCCCGTGCAACTATGTGATCCCTACATGGTCATATGCACTCATGATGCGGATGACTATCGCCAGCTTCACTGCGTTGAAGCAACAGGACAGTCACACCCTCACTGATCACTGGCCAATTATTATTAGGCACACTATTTATTCATCCTAGCATGGTGCTCAAATACATCCTCATGAAACTGCAGGTGGCAGTGAAATGTGCATTGGTGTTCTACAGCCCCATACAATTTATCACAATGGCCCAGGGCCGGACTGGGACTAAAATTCAGCCCTGGCATTTGAAGTCACACAGGCCCACTTGTCACATGGTGACTGTATAATCTTTGTACACTTGTAGGCTACAAGAAGTGAGGGGAGTGTAACACGACTATATAACATATAATTACAGCTGTATCCAGCATTACAGCTCAGCCCCCATAGAATGTAATACAGCACAGCCCCATAGAATGTAATGCAGCACAGCCCCCATAGAATGTAATGCAGCACAGCCCCATAGAATGTAATACCGCCAGCCCCCATAGAATGTAATACCGCCAGCCCCCATAGAATGTAATACCGCCAGCCCCCATAGAATGTAATACAGCCAGCCCCCATAGAATGTAATGCAGCCAGCCCCCATAGAATGTAATGCAGCCAGCCCCCATAGAATGTAATGCAGCCAGCCACCATAGAATGTAATGCAGCACAGCCCCCATAGAATGTAATGCAGCCAGCCCCCATAGAATGTAATGCAGCACAGCCCCCATAGAATGTAATACAGCCAGCCCCCATAGAATGTAATGCAGCACAGCCACCATAGAATGTAATGCAGCACAGCCCCCATAGAATGTAATGCAGCCAGCCCCCAAAGAATATAATGCAGCACAGGCCCATAGAATATAATGCAGCACAGGCCCATAGAATGGAATGCAGCACAGCCCCATAGAATATAATGCAGCAGAGGCCCATAGAATGGAATGCAGCCAGCCCCATAGAATATAATGCAGCAGAGGCCCATAGAATGGAATGCAGCCAGCCCCATAGAATATAATGCAGCAGAGGCCCATAGAATGGAATGCAGCCAGCCCCATAGAATATAATGCAGCAGAGGCCCATAGAATGGAATGCAGCCAGCCCCATAGAATATAATGCAGCAGAGGCCCATAGAATGGAATGCAGCCAGCCCCATAGAATATAATGCAGCAGAGGCCCATAGAATGGAATGCAGCCAGCCCCATAGAATATAATGCAGCAGAGGCCCATAGAATGGAATGCAGCACAGCCCCCCCCCCCCCCCCCCATAGCTCCACAATCCAGTCATCACTCATTGATTAAAAAAAAAAAAACACTCTACTCACCTTTCCTCCTGCCCCGCGCTGCTCTGGCTCTGGTCTCAGCAGTCACAGTCTGCCCGCCCGGTCACACAGCAGGTGCGCGATGATATGACGTCATCGCGCACCCGCAGTGTCAGCGGCAGGCAGAGCGGGGAATGATGGGAGAGGAAGCGTCAGCAGACTCTCTCTCCTCCATCATTGCATTCAACTGTACCGGCGTCATAGACGCCGGTATAGTTGAATGCGGGGCCGGGAGTGCGCCGACAGCGGGGAGAGTGTGCCGACAGCTGCACACTCGAGCGGCCCACTACTGCCACCGGCCCTTCTGGCATTTGCCAGAACTGCCCGATGGCCAGTCCGGCCCTGCAATGGCCAAATGTAATTGGTGATCTACTATGCTGCTTTGATGCATGGTCATCTGCCTTTTTGACTATTACTGTGCATGGTATCTCTATTTTACACTAGTATTTGATACATTGGTGCATATTCAATAGTTTCCTTATACTACACAGGCTAGTTCTACTATGTGTATGAAGCTTCACGATGATGTAATTGGATACTGGTGCCACAATATTATGTTTAACTTAATGCAGCTGTCTTTTGATTCTTTCTCCTGTGTCTGTACTACTTGTATAGATCACACGTTAATCAATCATTTGCTGTTTTGTCCTGTACCATATTAGTTGTAGCTATTTTAGTATAGATATTTAGTAAGTATTCACTGTTTATTCTGGATTTTTGATTGCGTTCCTTCTATTCCGCTGTAGGTTTGGTTTTTTTTGCTACATTTGTGGGGGTTTTTGTATTGTATAATAAAGTTAATTACAAAAGTGGTTAGGTTGTAAAGATGGTTATTTAGAAAGGACATGTTATGTACTGGCAACCCCTTTATAAGAATAGTCTTTCTCAAGCTGTCCCCAGCAGGAACAGTTGATTCAAGACTTGTATAAATGTATAAAAATATTGTTTGATTGTTCTTAGCCAGTCTACTTCTCCATTTTGTTTAATTACTTAAATTAAAGAGGTTGTCCGGTTTAAAACTACAAATCTGCAGTCACTCTGTGAATCTTCACATCGTGCACGCTCTGCGTATTCTCCGGTGCAAAGGTGTTCATGTGACCGAAAATATACATTATGTATACTCCCAACCACATTCTGACTGTGATAGGGCACTGCCTCGCTCAATGCAAGTGTGTTGATCGAGGCCGGAAACTGTAGTCGGATTGTGGCCATGAATATGTATATTGCATGCTTGCGGTAATATGGTCGCCTTTCCCAGAGCTCCAGAGAATCCTCACAATGTGAGGATTCATAGGTTTACAATCAGTGTGACTGCAGACTTGTAGTTTTTAGACCGGACAACCCCTTTAAGTCATTACCTTTAGTCAGTCCATTGAATTATGAATATTTGCCAGGAATTTAACTAAGTGGAACCTGTTGGGCCCCCAAGCCAAATCACCCTGGTGCCGTTCAGAACGATAATCCAACACCCCAATCATGCTTCTGGTAGCTCAGATGGTATCATCGCAAAGATTAAGTTTTAATGCGTACCTCAGCAAAAGAATGTCTCGTTTAGAAAAGTTTTCATTCAGAGCAGTCTGGCCTTATATTCTGTAATCACATTTATCAGTGGGGGTCCAAATGCGGAGATGCCCACAATCCTCAAAATTGCAAATATTGAAGCAGTGAGTGGTATTCTGTAATCTATCAGTTCCATAGAGACTGAACACCTTTTCGGGCGTCTTACTGGAAAATCTCTAAATTCAGGTTATTTTTTTAGGATTTCTTTCCAAATTTTGCATTGTACAGTTAGTAATCCAGTGACTGCTTTTATTTACCTTGATGTAAACAAACAAGTCTATTATTGTGCTTGCATTGCTACAATTGTTAATTCCATGGACTAAAAGTGGTGATCCAGGATTATGTGCAAAAACACCTAAATTCACGTATTCAAAGGACAATTGGTATTGGATTGCCACCCGCATGTGGTAACCAAAGATATTTGTTGGTCAGGTCTAACGCACCACATAATTTTAAAAAGGCAGTTTGTGCCAAGACTGAACAATCTGCCAAATGTGTTTTGCAGGTTGGACAATTTGCTCAATATGGCTTATGGAGGAATAAAGAGGTAATTTCTTTTTCAAGTTGTGGCACTTGTCCTTGTGCATTGTTTTTAGTTTGTGTCTTCACTTCAGTATACGCTTGTGACTGAAAGCTACCTTTTTCCTCATTGTCTTCATTTTTGTAAGGCAAATCACATTTTGGATCCATATTGTCATTCTTTTTTATTCCATTCTGTGTTGGTATGATTTCATTTCATATATGTAAATGTAATGAGTAAATAAATAATCTTCATTAAGTAACAAATTTACTGTTGCATAGATCATATTAAAGTACACCACTGTTGCTGAATGCCTTAGTGCCACTCCAGCTGTTTGTTTTTTTCAGTCCTGAAGTGGCACTTTAAATGAAAGCCTCCTGCCCCCGGTTGTACACTCACCCTCCGGTGTATTCAAAGTTTTTCGGCACCGCTACAGTCCCGTGTCGAGATCTCGTGAACGCAGCTTCTGACTGGCTGGAAGTCAGAAGCTGCGTCACAATCCATCACTGCATGTCTGAGAGTCAGAATGAGGCCAGAACTTGGTTCTCATAGACTTGTATTGAAATGTGAACTTGGAATCACTCCATGAAACACTTGAGCTGCTGGCAGGTCGATTTTTGCTGGACACTGACGGGAGTGACACTGTGAAATAATTGTACTAAACTGGGGAATTACATTGCCAGATCACAATTTACTCTGCAAAAAAGACAAATTTTTTTTTTCTTTCTATTTTTTCAGTACACTATATGGCACAGTGAATGGTATCATTCAAAACTGCTCAAACTCTAAACTGCAAAAATGAAGAAAAATGTCTGGGTTCTTAAAGGCAGTCTTATTTATGTACTATTATTATTGTACATTTATATAGCACCATTTATTCCATGGCGCTTTACATGTGAATAGGGGGCAAATATAGACAAGTACATTAAACATGAGCAAAAAAAACAAGGCACACAGGTACATAAGGAGGGAGGACCCTGCCCACGTGGTCTCAGTCTGCAGGGGATGGGTGAGGATACACTAGGAGAGGGTAGAGCTGGTCGTGCGGCGGTTCAGTAGGTTGAGGATCACTGCAGGCTGTAGGCTTGTCGGAAGAGGTGAGTCTTCAGGTTCTTTTTGAAGGTTTCTATGGTAGGCGAGAGTCTGATGTGTTGGGGTAGAGAGTTCGAGTATGGGGGAAGCACGGGAGAAGTCTTGGATGCGGTTGTGGAAAGAGGAGATAAGAGGGGAGTAGAGAAGAAGATCTTGAGAGGATTGAAGGTTGCATGTAGGTATGTAAGTACAGGGAGACCATGTCAGAGATGTATGGAGGAGACAGGTTGTGGATGACTTTGTATGTCATTGTAAAAGTTTTGAACTGGAGTCTCTGGGCGATAGGAAGCCAGTGAAGGGCCTGGCATAGGGGAGAGGCTGGGGAGTAGCTGGGAGACAGGTGGATTAGTCGGGCAGCAGAGTGTAGTATGGATTGGAGTGGTGCTAGAGGGGAGGCCAGAGAAGTAGGAGGTTGCAGTAGTCAAGGCGGGAGATAAGGGCATGCACTAGTGTTTTTGTGGTGTCCCGGTCAAGGAATGCACGGACCCGGGAAATATTTTTGAGTTTGAGATGGTAGGAGGAGGCAAGGGCTTGGATATGAGACTTGAAAGAGAGGGCAGAGTCTAGGATCACTCCGAGGCACCGGGCGTGTGGGACTGGGGAAAGTGAGCAGCCATTACTACATGTACTATGTAGTATATATAAATAATCTTTGTGGGGGCTCATGCACATGAATATCCAATTTCTGTATATCCTTCTACTAGATTTATTTCTTATCATAAAAATGGTGGTGTACTCGAACATGAAAAGCAAAAAGGACCTTCTGAAAGATAATTTTGTTTTTTTTCCCCTTTTGCAACAAACGCGCTATGGACCAGAAGTAAATACATATGATTTGGCCACTACTGAAGTGGTCTAAATGGCCAATAGAAAAATAATTATTTTTGCAGTAAGTTGACCAATTTACTGTTTTTGGACTATAAGACACCCCCTAGATTGAAAAAATAAAAAATATTAATATTTTTTACTAATACTTCTTGATGTTCTAGGGAAAAATTTAGATTATTTTTCAGTGCTTCTACCATAGTTTATAAGTGTCAGGAGCAATTTATTTTGGATAAATATATGCTTGGTGTGGTACATTAATGGCTTCTTACTCTGCCTAAATACTCCTCACAATCTAGCTAGGCGCGTATATAGAAGCTATTCCAGCCCACATTTGTGAAGGTGGCTGAAGCTGATTTTTTAACGATACACAAATCCGAGGAGTCACACATATACACTTCATGTATAGTGTTTCCAGAGCACAGACACAACTGTATGAGAATCTGCAGCCCAGTCTCCTGCAAAGTGTAAGTCTTTTTGTACATGTGTGGCCATTATTACAGCCTTAATTTACATTAGTAAGTGCACCAAGAATTTTACTCATTGTAGTGCTGATGTCCGCTTTCCTAATTAGTCAGGATCCCCTTCCCAGGTCATGCTCTGTCCCTCTGTACATTCAAGACCGTATTTGACAGCTTGATACGGGGAACAGTTTTCTCACCCATTGGACAGAGCATTTTATGAGCGTTCTTTTATTTAGCAAGCTTTTTTTGCAAAAATAATGTCTTATAGTTCAAAAATATGATATGGTTGCTATATATGTGATAAAAGGAACTTGTCACCATCTTTTTCCATATAACCAACGGCCACCATCTTTTAGCCCTGTGTTACAGCACGTCTTCAAGTCGCCCCACAAAACAAAAACAACCTTTTATTGTACTCGCATATGGGTCCATTGGGCGTTTCTGGTCTTGATCCGGCGCCTCTCCTCTTCTTGCAATGTCATCCTTCTCTGCTTCCTACATCATTCACACTGTTCTAAGTCACACTTCTGTGTAGGAGGACTTCTCTATTCAATTTGGAATAGTGTGGATGACGTAGGTTACATCATCCTCACAAATCATAGGAGGGGGAAGCACCAGATACGCCCATCGGACCGGACGGCCCCTTAGGTGATTTAATAAAAGGTCTTTTTTTGTTGTTTTGCAGGGTGGCTTGGAGACTTATATGCAGCATTCCAGAATGCTGTAACACAAAGTGGAAAGGTGGTGGCCATAGATTATATGGGAAATATGTGGTAACAAGTTCCCTTTAAAGAGTAATAGCCACATTTGCACAAAAAGTACAACTTCCTGTGATTTTTTTTTTTATATACTTTTGAAAAGAAAATAGTGGGCCCTCCGATAGACTAACAGATTTACCATAATTTATTACAGAACTTAGCCTTTTTTTTTTTTTGCAAATTCTTCACCAACTCATAAGTAGAATTGCTTTCCTTGTGCATGGACTACCCAAAAAATATGCCAGTTATTAGGAGGCATTCTCATTTGGGTCATTGTACTCCACCACACTTTCAGTTAAGACTGACCTCTTTTAATTCTTCATTGTATTCTGGGTAGCATATTCTAAAACTGTACTTAACTTTACTATAGCTTGGTCATGGCCTTGTAGTGTAAGTGATGTATTTATCCCCTTAACGACCACCGATACACCTTTCAACAGCAGCAGTTAAAGGTACTTATGCCTCAGCAATGCTCTTTACTGGCGCTGAGAAATACGGTTATAGTGCCCCCTAGCGTTGGAAGACCTCCGGGGTCTCTGCTCTCAGGGGTAGCTGAGACACCGGAGTAAATGATTCGGGTCTGTTTTTACCGTCCCCAGTGTTATCATCGTTATTCACATAATAAAAAAAAATCAGATTTCCTATTTATTTCTCTCTCCTCTGATATGATCTAGCACATCAGAGGAGAGAGAAATGGGGTCCCCTATACCCTCCAGCCCCCCCCATCCCCCCCCCGCACTTCCTAGGGTTTAGGGTTGGAATTAGGGCTGTGTTAGGGTTGGAGTTATAATTGGGGGGGGTTCCACTGTTTAGGTACACCCTGGGGTCTCCTAACGCAGCATGGTGCCCACCATTGATTCCAGGCTATTTTGGGTTCAAAAAAGTAAAACGGTGCTCCCTCCCTTCTGAGCCCTGCCATCCAAACAGTGACTTTTCCCCATATACGGGGTATCGCGTTCTCAGGAGAAACTGCACAACAAATTTTGTTGTCCATTTTTTCCCCGATACCCTTGTGAAAATAAGTTTGGTTCCAAAGTAACTTTTTTGTGAAAAAAGTAAAATTTTTTCCTTCCACACACTGCTTTAGTTCATGTGAAGCACCTGAAGGGTTAATAAACGTCTTGAATGTGGTTTTGTGCACCTTAAGGTGTGCAGTTTTTAGTATGGTGTCACTTTTGGGTATTTTCTGTTACATTGACCCCCAAACTCACTTCAAATGTGAGGTGGTCCCTAAAAAAAAAAATATATATATATATTGTAAATTTTGTTGGAAAAATGAGAAATCGCTGGTCAACTTTTAACCCTTATGACGTCCTAACAGAAAAATTGTTTCAAAAATTGTGCTGATGTAGACATGTGGGAAATGTTATTTATTAACTATTTTGTGTGACAGCACTCTTATTTAATGGCACAAAAATGAAGTTTGAAAATTTCCAAATTTTTGCCAAATTTCCGTGTTTTTTTTTCGATAAATAAATGCAAATCATATCGAAAGAAACTTTACCACTAACGTGAAGTACAATGTCGCAAAAAAACAATCTTCGAATCGGTGGGATCCGTTGAAGCATTCCAGACCCATAACTGCATAAAGTGACAATGGTCAGAATTGTAAAAATTGGCCCGATCACGAAGGGGTTAAAATACTGTGTGATGTGAATGTGTGTATATATACTAGAATGGCCTCTGTAAGCATGATAAATATGACTGGTATACAGATGAGAACTATATAATTTCTATTAATGCTCCACTGCCCTATAATAATGAAATGTGCTGTTAAGTTCCCAGTTATGAAAACACAATTTATCAACTCACTTGTTTCCATGTGTCATACATCCCACCCAATGTTTTTGTGTGTTTTTTTTTTGTTGTTCTCGGTGTAATCTTTTCTGCACTTTTGTGTATAGAACATATTGTAATGTTTTGCATAAGCAACAGTTTGCATGTCTCTAAAAAAAAAAAAAAAAGACTTGTGTATTTATACACTTTAGCAGTAGGCATTGCTAACAGGTTACTTTTTGCTTCTATTTTTTAGTAGATTCTCTCCAGTGACAATCGATGGTATGACCAGTTTAGCTGGTATAAACTTCCCTGGACATGCAGGCACTGGATGGTGCATATTTGTGTACAACTTGGCACCCGACGCAGATGAGAGCATCTTGTGGCAGATGTTTGGACCCTTTGGAGCGGTCACCAATGTTAAAGTGATCCGTGACTTCAACACAAACAAATGCAAGGGCTTTGGTTTTGTGACAATGACAAACTACGATGAGGCAGCAATGGCTATCGCCAGTCTTAATGGGTACCGCCTTGGTGACAGAGTTTTGCAGGTGTCTTTCAAAACTAGCAAAACGCACAAAGCTTAACAAGTTAACCTCACTCCTGTTAACACACACAATCATCAAAGGCAAGTTGAGAAGCTTTCTACTTTGACAGTTCTTAATCTGTGTGTGGGGGTGAGGTAGGCAATGTTAGCTATGGTTTAGGAAACTTAACATTTGTGAGATTTTGTTATTACTGGTCTATGAATTTCTTATCTTTTATGTTTGAATATGGACGTTAGGTAACAAAGTTTTTACCTGTCCCATTGCATTCTAATGCCTTTAATTGGGGCCTTTTACTATTTTTGCAATGGGAAGAACGTTAATTTGTTTTTACCTTATTGTGATCCTGTGTTTGAGGATAAAAAAAGCTTTGTGTTCTGATGTTTTTTTTCATTCTGTAATACATTTCTCAGTGTTAATGAAAAGTTATTATATATATATATATATATATATATATATATATATATATATATATATATATATATATATATATATATATATACATAATTTTTTTTTTCTTTGTAAAGTATAAAGCTTTATGTTGTAACTATTATTTAAGTTTAGGGGCAAGGGTGGCCCCAGTTCTAATAAAGCCTATTGTAAGATTACTGCGGACTTTTCATAAAGTAGTACCTTGCCAAAGAGAGAACCTCTTTGATGTGGGTTTCAAATGAGAAAAAGCATCTATTTTTATAAAAAAGCAAAATAAAAAAATTTGAACAAACTTTTTACTGGTCCTGGAACAAACTATTTTGACTTGAATACTTTGCAAAATCTACTTCATATGAAAACCTTGTGAGCTTTTAAAACTTGCCAGGATATTTGTGTGTAATTAGTACTTTTGGAGAGGAGGATACTGCCCTACTTCTGGGAATGAAAGTGACATAAAAGGGGTGCATTTTTTAATTCCCTTTTACTTTTTTTTGTTAGCGTTTTTGTATTAAGGATCAAAAATTGCTCTTGCTTGGTTCTAATGTAATTTTTCCTGTTGGTCATCCTAGTTATTCTATAATTGCTCGCGTCAGTTTGTAATTTTCAAGCTAATAGAGTAAAAAAAATCTAACTATAAATGAGCTGGTAAGAACAATTAAACGGTCAAAAGATTTTTGGGTGAAAAAAATCTGCTCTTCCTAAAGCATTCCCTTCAGAAGGAGCTCATGGTGTTTAGTGATGTACTTGCAGTCTTGTTTGAATAATTTAGTTTTATTTCTACAATTTAAAATTTGGTGTAAGAAACGTTGGCATTGGCAACTTACAAAGTGGCACAATTTGTCCTTAAAGAATTGTGATTCTGTTTAAAGCTAGCACCTGGGCTTTTATGTATTGTACATATTATCCTATAATCATTTGAGTAGAGGAAAAAGAAACCTAGCCATGATGATGTCTGCAGCTTTCTGGAGGATTGCTGGTAGATTGTACACATCTTTTTGCTGCTGGGTCTCAGCTTTACGTTCACTAAACTTTCGGTTATTTTGTTAAGCTAAGTGATATTAAGACATTTTTGTATCTGTATTTTTAGTTGTGTATGTACCGTAACTATATTGTTACGTAAGCACCATAATTTTTGTTGGTCCTGAGAACTTGAAATTTTCATTTGTTACTCTTTATTATTTGTATCATATGGAGTCTGGATACAATTTGTGTGCACATTTGTGATAATTTATGTATATTGTATAAAAGTAACTGAATTAATTTTGTATATTCTTTGGAAAATACAGTTCACATTATTCATAAACCACTTAAGAAAGATTGTGATGGTTAAATATGAAAGTAATAGTGGGATTCTCAATTAAATGGATGGTTAGGTGCCTTCTACAGGTATTAATTGAAGCTTCTTTTTTTTTTCATTTTTCTCTTGTGATTTAATTTTTGCACAAATTAAAATGCTTCCTCTAAGGCCGAGCAATGTGTGCTTATGAATAACATTCATTTATATTAACTTGCGTCTGCAATTTTTTGTTTTATACATGTTTGTTTTTGTTTGTTTTATTCATATAATTTTATGGTAGTTCAGTACATATACTGTAAGTGTATGACAAAGTGTTAAGGAAACTTTTCATGCTCCTTTTCAGGCTTCCTCCAGCTTATCTTTTCAGTTTGCTAAAAACTATGGCATGGCCTTTTTCACAGGTCCTTACAGCTGCTTTCAGAAACATATTTGATATATTTATATACAGATGTTGAAATAAGTTTTGCAGTATTGGAATACATATTTCCAATCCTACTATTAAAAGATATATCTAGCATTGGTAAAAGAGCATGGAAATTTATCCTCACTTTGCAGTGTTTTTATGAGCACTTGGTAAAATGTGAGACTGGTGTTTGCTTTGAACTTGTACTGTATGACCTTAACACATCTGTTAAATACTTAACAGAATATATATTATATTTAACAGGCTGTATGTGTTTTATTTTGTGTTTTGAATCCTTTGTATTTTTCCATGTTTAGTACATCAATAAACAAAGTTGAAGGGAAAATATTCTTGAGTTTTTTCTTTGGTTTTAATCATTTTATGATTGAAAAAAAGTAAAAGGTTATGTGTTGACAGTGTATTCCCGTAGTCGTAATGTTTTCACACTGGTCAAAAAAGTGTAGGTAAAAACGATTTGCTGCAAATTGATCTCCGTTAATTACAATTAATAGGTACATCCACCTTTTACAGCCAATTGCACCAATGTAGAGGGGGACTTGAGGAAATAAAATAAAAATTGTAAAACCTAAGTATATTTGGTGTTTGCACATGTGTGAAAGTCTGATCTGTTGACTCCTTCACAACATTTTACATGCCTATACATCTTGATTAGATAGGGGTTCCCAACGATTATGCCTAGGTATGTCATGGCGATCGTTTGTGGCACAGGACAGCAGAAGCTTCAACTTAATCCACAAAAAAAGTCCCCACTCAGGTCCGTGATGTGTCAATGGAAATATAGGAGCTTAAACGTTACTGTTAACAATTTCTGGAAAGGCGCTGTGGCTCCTTTTCCCCCAAAAAAAAATCCAGCACATTTTGCTCTCCCAAATCTAAATGGTCCCTCCTTTCTGAACCCCAGTGTGCCTAAACCATATTTAGCATCCACATGTTTTACATTTTTGTAGCAATGAGAGCCTGCTTACCATATTCTGCGGAATATAAGATGTATCGGACTAGAAGATGCATCTTAAATATTGGGGTGGAAGTTAGGTTTAGCGGTAGCTTACCCTGGGGGTCAGCGGTGATGGAGCAGGGTCACAGGAGGCAGGGTCACATTTCAGGAGGCTGGTGGCAGCAGAAGTGGGGGGGTGCCTGGGCGCTCGTTAGATGGCGGCAGTGAGCGGAGACCCCTTTTTTTTAATCAAAAAAGCATAAAAAACCAATTCCACAGTCGACAAGTTCAGAATGTTCAGTGAAAAACTGAGAGAAATAGGAAGAACACCTCATTGTCACATGACAGCAAATATGAAAATCACATATGAGTGAAGTGGCCATGTGATGACTGCTGGAACCTGAAAGCAGAGCTTAATCCTGACAGGATATTACACATTGTTAGGACTTGGCTACAGGGCTTTATAATTAAAGGGTGGTCCAGGTTTGAGATGAAAGTCTGCAGTCATTCTATGTGACGGCAGGCTTCTGAATTCTCACAGCGCAAGCACTGCACACTTTTAGGATTCTCCCTTGCCGGTGGCCAGAGTGGACGGTCATGACAGCACAGGTATGTGATTTGGATACTTCTGGCCACATTCCAACTAGACGTGTCCGGCCTCAGTCAATTCATTTTCATTGAATGAGGCCACACATGTCTAGTCAGCAAGTGACCGCATGTATGTAAATCACCAACATCAGAGAATTATGATAGCAGTGTGCACTGTAAGAATTCAGACGTCTGCAGTCACATAGTATGACTGCAGACTCATCACAACCTTGGACATCCCCTTTAATGTTCCTAACATAAATAAAAATGAGAATTAGTATCACAAAAAAAACACATTTACATCCAGGTACCTGATAGATGACGTTGTTTGTGGAGACGCCTCTTTTCTCTATCCCCATGATGGCACCACGGAGAGAGGGGTCCGCCCCCAGGGACAGGAAACCTACAGGTTAAAAAGGGCGTACCTCTCTCCCACATCAGTTGGTTTCCTGTCCCTGACGGGGAACCTACAGCACGTACCTGAAGGATTCTTCGTGGGATTCCAGGGGCTGGTGCAGTCGACTACTTGACAGGGGGCGCCCTGTTACGGCTGGATCAAGCGTTTTTTTCCCCTTTTTTTTTCTCCCTTTCCTGAAGCACCACCACAGGGGTCGGCGGGCCTCATGGGTGAGTGGGGGGAAGGCAGTGAAAGGATCAAGTCTGCCTTCCTCGGAAAAAAAAAAAAAAAAAAAAGGGGGGTATGAAGGAGCGGGTGACGGCGGTCACCGAAGGGCTCTACACAAATAACATGGAGGTAGCGGCGGCTATCTTTCCATAAGCCCAGGTACAGATCGGGGGACACCCATGGGCAGAGACGCCGGCGCCATTACCGCCAAGTCGGTGCAGGCGCCGACAACGGAACGCTGGTATACGCTCGCCGGCGCCATTACCGCAAAGCGCCGACAACGGAGCGCTAGTGCGCGCGCGCCGGCACCCCAGCGCTTACATTCCCTCATGTGAGGCCGGCGAACTAGGGAACCGGAAGTTGGGCGGGCGCATGCGCAGACCGTCACTTCCGGCGTCGCCGGCACAATACAATAAAAGAATGCCCAGTAAACGGGAAAGTGTGGCAAATTTCAAACTCCAGTGCACCAGACAGTGCGGAGGCCACTATGAGCGAAAACGAGCAGCAGGTTATGCAGGAAGCTGTCCAGCGATCTCCTGAGCAGGCACAAGTGCAGCGGCGTCTGCACTTACAGCATCAGCGCAAAGGAAACACTCCCTCTGTACAGCGCAGTAGCAGCGGACGATCAGAGTCTCAACGCAGTCGGGGGTCTGCAAAAACCACACGGCCGGCGACGGTTCCAGCGGATACAGTTCCTAGGCCCGAGACGGTATCTCTGATCCACAGGGGGTGAGTGATCTACGTGAAAGTGCTGAGTTTAATGGGGTTACTCTTTTTTCCTAGGGGAGAAAAAGTACAGGCAAAACTAAGCACAGGGAATGTGCCATATGTTAAGACGAGCTGCCTTCCTCCTGGGAGAAGAGACTGTGCAGCGGTTGTATAAAAAAGACGATTCAGGAGGAAACCCCATCATTTGCCTCAGAATTAAAGTCATTGATAAAAAGCCAGGTGGAAAGTGCCATTAAAGGCATTAAAACCACAAAGAAAAAACATTAAAAAAGTCCTGAGTTCCCTGAGTCTAGTGCGGACGAGTCAGAAAGCGAGTTATCCGACTCAAATGATTCGTCAGCCTCGGACACCTCTTCAGTATCCTCAGAGGGGGGGCGCAGTTGCTTCCCTATCGAGGAAACAGACGCTTTAGTGAAAGCGGTCAGAGCAACAATGGGGCTAGTAGATGAGCGACCTAAAAGAACAGCGCAGGACATAATGTTCAGCGGTCTGGAACAAAAGAAAAGAGCATTTCCAGTAAATGAGAAAATTCACTCTCTAATTAAGAGAGAATGGAAAAAGCCAGACAAGAAAGCTCTCCTGACCCCCAAGAGGAAATACCCTTTTGATGACCCAGCCTGCTCGTCCTGGAGTAAGGCACCAAAGTTAGATGTGGCCATAGCAAAGGCCTCAAAAAAGTTTGCCCTGCCATTTGAGGACATGGGCCCGGCCGTACAGTGGGCACAGTGTCATACCCGGGACTTACAATGGGAGACTTTAAGTTCAAGCCTGTGTCTGGGAGGAAATTTAGACGGGCAATTAAGTATATCACCAACTACGATACACTCCCTAGAGTGGTGGGCGGACCCAATAAATTTTACCAAGGGGGTCCCTTGGGCACTACCGACGGAGAAAATCCTAACGACGGATGCAAGCCCCTGGGGGTGGGGAGCTCATGTAGACGGTCAGGTGGCACAAGGGAACTGGAGCAAAAATCAAGAGCTAACCTCATCAAACATGAAAGAACTGCTAGCGGTAAAACTCGCCCTAACACACTTTCTAAAACTCCTCCGCTCCCACCACGTAAAAGTCTTCTCAGACAATCAGGTAGTGGTGGCATACCTAAACCACCAAGGGGGTACCAGGTCGCAAACACTGATGGAAGAAACCCGATCCATCTTTTATATAGCAGAGCACAATCTGAAGTCCCTAACAGCCCTTTACATAAAGGGCTCGGAAAATCAGACCGCAGACTTCCTCAGCAGGACACGCTTGAAACAGGGGGCGTGGGAGCTGAAACAGTCGGTGTTCAACCAGATAGTGAAGCGTTGGGGAGAGCCAGAAATAGACCTATTCGCGGACAATCAAAACCGGAAAGTAAGAAAGTTCTGCTCAATCGATCCCCGGGGAGGCCCAGTAGCTCTGGACGCTCTTACAATCCCCTGGAACTATCGTCTCGCCTACGCGTTCCCTCCAATATCCCTCATTCCCCTAGTCCTGAGGAAAATTCGGGAGGAGGGGGCAACAGTGATATTAATAGCTCCATTCTGGCCTCGCAGAATATGGTTTTCTTGGTTGAGGAAGATGTCCGTAGACAGCCCGTGGGTTCTACCAGACACGAAAAATCTGTTATCCCAGGGCCCAGTGTGTCACCCCAGTGTGAAAAGCCTACATATGACAGCTTGGCTTTTGAAAGGAAGCTATTAAGCAACAAGGGGTTTTCATCCAAGCTGGTATCCACATTACTACAGAGTAGGAAACTCGTAACCACCAAAATATATGGTAAAGTGTGGAAAAAATTCATGTCTGTATCGGGGGCTGACCCAGCTGGGGAAATCCCAATAGAAAAAATTCTCGAGTTCCTGCAAAAGGGTTTGGAAAAAGGTTTAGCTACAAGTACTCTAAAGGTTCAGGTAGCAGCCTTGGGAGCGCTGTATAATTATGATCTAGCCAGAAACCGATGGATCATGAGATTCATCAAAGCCTCGGGTAGATCAAGGCCTGTCCCTTTGCATAATGCCCCTCCATGGGACCTAAACCTTGTTTTAAATGCGCTAACCAAATCTCCTTTTGAACCCCTGGCAGACGCACCTCTAAAGATCCTGTCTTTAAAAACCACACTCCTAGTGGCCCTAACCTCAGCCCGTCGCGTTAGTGACATACAAGCATTGTCCGCGTGCCCTCCCTTCACTCAAATTCTAGAAGACAGAGTCATTCTGAAAACAGACCCGGCTTACCTCCCTAAAATTGCGTCACAATTTCACAGGACACAAGAGATCTCCCTGCCCTCATTCTGTCCCAACCCCAAAAATGAGGGGGAAAAAACACTACATACCCTTGATGTTAAAAGGTGCCTACTCCAATACTTGTCAGCCACTAGGGAGTGCAGGAAGGATAGGGCTCTGTTTGTCTGCTTCCAGGGTCCACGGAAGGGACAGAAAGCGTCAAAAGCTACGTTAGCGAGGTGGATAAGAGATGCCATCGCCCTATCCTACTCATCCAGCGGGGCGGCCATCCCGGAGAATATAAAAGTGCACTCGACCAGAGCAGTGGCATCATCCTGGGCGGAGAGAGCTGGCGCTTCAATACAACAGATATGTAGAGCGGCCACTTGGTCTTCCCAGTCTACATTTTTCAAACACTACCGCTTAGACTTGACCTCCTCTGATCTCACCTTTGGTCGAAGGGTTCTAGAGGCAGTGGTCCCTCCCTAAAAGTTACAATCTATGCAAATCTCTCCGTGGTGCCATCATGGGGATAGAGAAAATTGTAGTTACTTACCGATAACGGTATTTCTCTGATCCCATGATGGCACCCATATATTCCCTCCCTTTTCACACACAGGTGTGCACATGATAATATTGATGATTAATTTAGTCACGGTGCCTCTGTTAAGTTAAATTGTTAAGCTTAATTTGTGTAAATATTAAGTTGCAGCTGAAGTTCTGTATAAGGCTCTGTAAACCAACTGATGTGGGAGAGAGGTACGCCCTTTTTAACCTGTAGGTTTCCTGTCCCTGGGGGCGGACCCCTCTCTCCGTGGTGCCATCATGGGATCAGAGAAATACCGTTATCGGTAAGTAACTACAATTTTCATCTTCATCTTGTACAGATGCCAAGATGACTCTTCACATCCACTGGCAGAGCTCGTTTCTGCAGACTTCCATCTTCTCCTGTCTTCTGCAGCACATCCCGACACAACACCCTTAAAGATAGCAGTGTTATTATAATGCACCGGAATAAAAATATCTGCCCTAGGCTGAGCCCCAGAGTAAATAATTGCCCCTTACTTTATTCCCAGCACATATGACCCTCACTGTCCCTTATGGTACATGCCATCCACACTGCCCTCTCTCTTTTCCATACTTCACACTGCCTTCTCATACTGTGTCCCTCCTAGAGAGCCCAGTCTCTCTACTGTGCCTACTTGGCATACTGTCCTACTTGGCATACTGTCTCCTCCTGGCTGTTACCCTCACACTACTCAGTATCTATTCTGTGTCCACTCACACTTTCCTCCCCCCATACTGTCTGCACACATTTCTAATAGCCTCCTCATGTTCATCCCCCCTGCTAACATACCCCTTTGCTCTCCATATTTCCTCCTCACACATTCCCCCGACTCCCCATACTGTCCTCACAGATGCCATCACCCTTGCTCCCAATACTGTCAGCACACATTTTCCCTTCGCTACTGTGTCCACCCCCATCTCCCCACTCACCCCCACAGAATATATCCACTCCCCTTCCGACAGAATAAATCCATCCCCCTCCACACAGAATAAATGCACCCTGCCCCACACATGCTAAATAAATTCCCGCCCCCCCATACACACTGAATAAATCCCCACACTGAATAAATCCCCACACACACTGAATAAATCCCCACACACACTGAATAAATCCCCACACTGAATAAATCCCCCACACAAACACTGAATAAATCTCACCCACACTGAATAAATCCCCCCCACACACACTGACTAAATCCCCCCCACACTGACTAAATCCCCCCCACACACTGACTAAATCCCCCCCACACACTGAATAAATCTCCCCCACACTGAATAAATCCCCCCCACACACTGAATAAATCCCCCCACACACTGAATAAATCCCCCCACACACTGACTAAATCCCCCACACACACTGACTAAATCCCCCACACACACTGACTAAATCCCCCCCATACACTGACTAAATCCCCCACACACACTGACTAAATCCCCCCCACACACACTGACTAAATCCCCCCACATACACTGACTAAATCCCCCCACACACACTGACTAAATCCCCCCACATACACTGACTAAATCCCCCCCAACACAGAGAATAAATCCCCCCATACACTCTGACTAAATCCCCCCCATACACTGACTAAATCCCCCCCAACACAGAGAATAAATCCCCCACACACACATTGAATAAATCCTGACTCCCTAACACACACACTAAATAAATCTCCCCCCAAACACTGAATAAACATTCCCCATAAACCCACCCCACGCTAAATCTTCGGTGTCTTCAGCTCCACAACTACAGGAGCACTTACCACCGAGTCTCTTCTTTCTCCTGCGCGCCGGATAGCGACATCAGCAGCGTGATCACATGACTTGATCACGCTGCTGGCGTCGCTCTGACCCAGCGGTCAGAGCCTCAATTGTACTCGCAGCTGTTAGATGTGAGTACAATTGAACGGCTTGCACAGAAGGCAAAGATACAGAGCTAAAAAAAACAAAAATTGAGCTTGGCTTAAGTTGGTATACATGCAGCACATAAATGCATGTTCACATTGGCCATAAAGCATACAAAACTTACAAAAAACAAAATGAGAAAAAACCTGCTGTAACTAAAAAAAAGTAAAAATAACAAAAGTGCATTTAAACACTTCCTGAGCTCGGACGGGATTGTACATCCGAGGTCAGAACCCCCGCTTTGATGCGGGCTTCGGCGGTGAGCCCGCATCAAGGCTGGGACATGTCAGCTGTTTTGTACAGCTGACATGTGCCTGCAATAGCTTGCGGGTTGAATCGCGATCCACCCGCCGCTATTAACTAAATGCCACTATCAAACGCTGACAGCGGCATTTGGCATTTAACTAGCGCTTCTGGCCATCGGGCCGGAAATGTGCGCATCGCTGACCCCCGTCACATAATCGAGGATCAGCAATGCATCGGCATGACAACCAGAGGTCTATTGAAGACCTCTATGGTTGTTGATGCCGGATTGCTGTGAGCTCCACCCTGTGGTCGGCGCTCATAGCAATGCAGTAATTCTACTACATAGGAGCGATCTGAGCATCGCTCCTATGTAACTGAGCCGATCGAGTTGTGCAAGCTTCTAACCTCCCTTAACCCCTTTCTGACATTGAACGTACTATCCCGTCGAGGTGGGGTGGGCCCGTATGACCACCGACGGGATAGTACGTCCAGCGGGATCGGCGGCGCTCACTGGGGGAGCGCGGCCAGGTGTCAGCTGACTATCGCAGCTGACATCCGGCACTATGTGCCAGGAGCGGTCACGGAACGCCCCCGGCACATTAACCCCCGGCACACCGCGATCAAACATGATCGCGGTGTGCCGGCTGTACAGGGAAGCATCGCGCAGGGAGGGGGCTCCCTGCGTGCTTCCCTGAGACCCCCAGAGCAACGCGATGTGATCGCGTTGCTGCGAGGGTCTCTTACCTCCTCCTCGCTGCAGGTGCCCGGATCCAAGATGGCCGCAGCATCCGGGTCCTGCAGGGAGAGAGGTGGCTTACCAAGTGCCTGCTCAGAGCCAGGCGCTTGGTAAGCCTCCAGTGCTGTAAGTCAGATCGGTGATCTGACAGAGTGCTGTGCAAACTGTCAGATCAGCGATCTGTGAAGTCCCCCCTGGGACAAAATAAAAAAGTTAAAAAAAAAATATCCACATGTGTAATAATAAAAAAAAAAATCCTAAATAGAGAAAAAAAATATATTATTCCCATTAATACATTTCTTTATCTAAATAAAAAAAACAATAAAAGTACACATTTAGTATCGCCGCGTCCGTAACGACCCCACCTATAAAACTATATCACTAGTTAACCCCTTCAGTGAACACCGTAGGGAAAAAAGAGGCAAAAAACAATGCTTTATTATCATACCGCCGAACAAAAAGTGGAATAACATGCGATCAAAAAGACGGATATAAATAACATGGTACCGCTGAAAACGTCATCTTGTCCCGCAAAAAAAGAGCCGCCATACAGCGTCATCAAAGAAAAAAATAAAAGTTATAGTCCTCAGAATAAAGCGATGCCAAAATAATTATTTATTCTATAAAATAGTTTTTATCGTATAAAAGCGGCAAAACATAAAATTATATAAATGAGGTATCGCTGTAATCGTACTGACCCGAAGAATAAACTGCTTTATCAATTTTACCAAACGTGGAACGGTATAAACGCCTCCCCCAAAAGAAATTAATGAATAATGTTTTTTTTGTCATTCTGCCTCAGAAAAATCGGAATAAAAAGCGATCAAAAACTGTCACGTGTCCGAAAATGTTACCAATAAAAACGTCAACTCGTCCCGCAAAAAACAAGACCTCGCATGACTCTGTGGACCAAAATATGGAAAAATTACAGGTCTCAAAATGTGGAGACGCAAAAACTTTTTTGCTATAAAAAGCGTCTTTTCGTGTGTGACGGCTGCCAATCATAAAAATCCGCTATAAAAAAATCTATAAAAGTAAATCAAACCCCCCTTCATCACCCCCTTAGTTAGGGAAAAATAATAAAATTAAAAGTATTTCCTTTTTCTCATTAGGGCTAGGGTTAGGGTTGGGGCTAGGGTTGGAGCTAAAGTTAGGGTTAGGGTTAGGGTTTGGATTACATTTACGGTTGGGATTAGGGTTGGGATTAGAGTTAGGGGTGTGTCAGGGTTAGGGGTGTGGGTAGGGTTACCGTTGGGATTAGGGTTAGGGGTGTGTTTGGATTAGGGTTTGTTAGAATTGGGGAGTTTCCACTGTTTAGGCACATCAGGGGCTCTCCAAACGCGACATGGCGTCCAATCTCAATTCCAGCCAATTCTGCATTGAAAAAGTAAAACAGTGCTTCTTCCCTTCCGAGCTTTCCCGTGCGCCCAAACAGGGGTTTACTCCAACATATGGGGCATCAGCGTACTCGGGACAAATTGGACAACAACTTTTGGGGTCCAAGTTCTCTTGTTACCCTTGGGAAAATATAAATTTGGGGGTTAAAAATCATTTTTGTGGGAAATTTTTTTTTTATTTTTACGGCTCTGCGTTGTAAACTGTAGTGAAACACTTGGGGGTTCAAAGTTCTCACAACACATCTAGATAAGAAGTTCCTTGGGAGGTCTAGTTTCCAATATGGGGTCACTTTTGGGGGTTTCTACTTTTTGGGTACATCAGGGGCTCTGCAAATGCAACGTGACGCCTGCAGACCAATCCATCTAAGTCTGCATTCCAAATGGCGCTCCTTCCCTTCCGAGCTCTGCCATGCGCCCAAACAGTGGTTCCCCCCCACATATGGGGTATCAGCATACTCAGGACAAATTGGACAACAACTTTTGGGGTCCAATTTCTCCTGTTACCCTTGGGAAAATACAAAACTGGGGGCTAAAAAATAATTTTTGTGGAAAAAAAAATATTTTTTTATTTTCACAGCTCTGCGTTATAAATTGTAGTGAAACACTTGAAAGATCAAAGCTCTCAAAACACATCTAGATAAGTTCCTTAGGGGGTCTACTTTACAAAATGGTGTCACTTGGGGGGTTTAATATTTAGGCACATCAGGGGCTCTCCAAACGCGACATGGCGTCCCATCTTAATTCCAGTCAATTTTGCATTGAAAAGTCAAATGGCGCTTCTTCCCTTCCGAGCTCTGCTATGCGCCCAAACAGTGGTTTACCCCCACATATGGGGTATCGACGTACTCAGGACAAATTGCACAACAACTTTTGGGGTCCAATTTCTTCTCTTACCCTTGGGAAAATAAAAAATTGGGGGTGAAAAGATGATTTTTGTGAAAAAATGATTTTTTTATTTTTACGGCTCTGCATTATAAACTTCTGTGATATGCAAATTGCCTCTTCTGAGAAAAAGAGGACTTAAACTCTACAGCGCCACCTATTGGAAGTAGCGATCCTACAAGTCACAATCAACCCTTTAACGAGTCGTGCAATATGACTTAGGATAAAAGCCAAATCAGTATCTCAATTCGCAGACACGGTGTTTCGGGCTGTTGGCCCTCGTCAGTGCGAAGCATGAGAACTGATTTGGCTAGCCTCTCACCTAGCCAAATCAGTTCTCATGCTTCGCACTGACGAGGGCCAACAGCCCGAAACACCGTGTCTGCGAATTGAGATACTGATTTGGCTTTTATCCTAAGTCATATTGCACGACTCGTTAAAGGGTTGATTGTGACTTGTAGGATCGCTACTTCCAATAGGTGGCGCTGTAGAGTTTAAGTCCTCTTTTTCTCAGAAGAGGCAATTTGCATATTTAAATTCCCAGAGGAGCATTGTACGGCAAATAAGCCTCCTTACCTTGACAAGCCAGAGATGGTATGTCACTCTCCATAAGGAGAAACGATACCCCTTAGACCCCATGTCCAGAGCCTCCCACCTAGCCAAATCAGTTCTCATGCTTCGCACTGACGAGGGCCAACAGCCCGAAACACCGTGTCTGCGAATTGAGATACTGATTTGGCTTTTATCCTAAGTCATATTGCACGACTCGTTAAAGGGTTGATTGTGACTTGTAGGATCGCTACTTCCAATAGGTGGCGCTGTAGAGTTTAAGTCCTCTTTTTCTCAGAAGAGGCAATTTGCATATTTAAATTCCCAGAGGAGCATTGTACGGCAAATAAGCCTCCTTACCTTGACAAGCCAGAGATGGTATGTCACTCTCCATAAGGAGAAACGATACCCCTTAGACCCCATGTCCAGAGCCTCACACCTAGCCAAATCAGTTCTCATGCTTCGCACTGACGAGGGCCAACAGCCCGAAACACCGTGTCTGCGAATTGAGATACTGATTTGGCTTTTATCCTAAGTCATATTGCACGACTCGTTAAAGGGTTGATTGTGACTTGTAGGATCGCTACTTCCAATAGGTGGCGCTGTAGAGTTTAAGTCCTCTTTTTCTCAGAAGAGGCAATTTGCATATTTAAATTCCCAGAGGAGCATTGTACGGCAAATAAGCCTCCTTACCTTGACAAGCCAGAGATGGTATGTCACTCTCCATAAGGAGAAACGATACCCCTTAGACCCCATGTCCAGAGCCTCTCACCTAGCCAAATCAGTTCTCATGCTTCGCACTGACGAGGGCCAACAGCCCGAAACACCGTGTCTGCGAATTGAGATACTGATTTGGCTTTTATCCTAAGTCATATTGCACGACTCGTTAAAGGGTTGATTGTGACTTGTAGGATCGCTACTTCCAATAGGTGGCGCTGTAGAGTTTAAGTCCTCTTTTTCTCAGAAGAGGCAATTTGCATATTTAAATTCCCAGAGGAGCATTGTACGGCAAATAAGCCTCCTTACCTTGACAAGCCAGAGATGGTATGTCACTCTCCATAAGGAGAAACGATACCCCTTAGACCCCAAACTTCTGTGAAGCACTTGGTGGGTCAAAGTGCTCACCACACATCTAGATAAGTTCCTTAGGGGGTCTACTTTCCAAAATGGTGTCACTTGTGGGGGGTTTCAATGTTTAGGCACATCAGGGGCTCTCCAAATGCAACATGACGTTCCATCTCAATTCCAGTCAATTTTGCATTGAAAAGTCAAATGGCGCTCCTTCTCTTCCGAGCTCTGCGGTGCGCCCAAACAATGGTTTACCCCCACATATGGGGTGTCAGCGTACTCAGCACAAATTGTACAACAACTTTTGGGGTCCATTTTCTCCTGTTACCCTTGGTAAAATAAAACAAATTTAAATGTTAATTTTTATTTAAACATTCCAAAAATTCCTGTGAAACACCTGAAGGGTTAATAAATTTCTTGAATGTTTTTTTGAGCACCTTGAGGGGTGCAGTTTTTAGAATGGTGTCACACTTGGGTATTTTCTATCATATAGACCCCTCAAAGTGACTTCAAATGAGATGTGGTCCCTAATAAAAAAAATGGTGCTGTAAAAATGAGAAATTGCTGGTCAACTTTTAACCCTTATAACTCCCTAACAAAAAAAAATGTTGGTTCCTAAATTGTGCTGATGTAAAGTAGACATGTGGGAAATGTTACCTATTAAAGGGGTTGTCCACTACTTTCAGTTGACCCCCCAATGTATCCCCCCGAGGCCCCTAATGAATTTTATAAATACCTTCTGTTGCCGTTTTCGCCTGTGAGCGGCGCTATGGCGGCGGCTGAGTCTGGGTCACATGATGCCCAGGCTGCAGCCTCCGCTAATTTCCGCCGACGTCACGTCAATTTCCAGACTCTGGAAATTGACGTGACGTCAGCAACAGGCGTGTCCCAGCCGCACAGTCAGCAGTGGGCGGGGCTGTGGGCTGCCTGTGGGGCTGTGCTTGGAGCGGGTGGGGCTGTGCTGGGGGCGGGCGGGGCTGTGCTGGGATCTGCTGGCCGGCTCATTTGCCGAGATGGGCGGCCGGTGCGGCGGTGGGTGTGTCGGTGGCGGCGGCGGGTGCTGTGGCGGCGTTCGTTGCGGCGGCCGGTGCCGTGGCGGCGTTCGTTGCGGCGGCGGCCGGTGCGACGGCGGGGGTCTGCGTGGTGAAACCGAAGGTGCTGGAGTGTGGCTGTATGGTGGCGTCGTCGTCGTCTGTGTGCAGGCATCGTCCGATGGGACTACAAGTCCCATCAGGCTCTGCCTGCTACAGTGACAGTCAGTGACACATTAGCCAATGATGGGACAGTAGTAGTCCCATCATCCGGCTAATGTGTTGAATGTAAAAAAAAAACAAAAAACACACATATACAGTACATACATACATACATAGAACACACATACAGGACATGCACCATGCGGCGCCATGTGATGACATGCACCATGCGACATGTGACGACATGCACCATGCGACAACATGCAGCATGCGAAATGTGACATGCACCATGCGACATGAGAACACATGCGGCGACATGCGCCATGTGACATCATGCAGCATGTGACAACATGTGACGACATGCAGTATGCGACGACATGCACCAAGCGACATGTGACAACATGCGACATGTGACAACATGCGCCATGCGACGACATGCGCCATGCAGCATGAGAACATGCGGCACCATGCGACGACATGCAGCATGCGACATGCTACATGTGACAACATGCAGCATGTCACGACATGCGCTATGCGCCAACATGCAGCATGCGCCATGTGACAACATGCGCCATGCGACGACATGCAGCATGCAACATGTGACAACATGCGACGACATGCAGCATGCGGCAACATGCGCCATGCGGCAACATGCGCCATGCGACGACATGCGCCATGCGACGACATGCAGCATGACATCATGCGACATGCCACATACAGTACATACAACATACATACAGACATACAGTACATGTAACATAGAGTATATACTCACCATCACTTGTCACTTTGTTCCCCGAAGCCAGTGTCATCTGTAAAAAATATTAAAATAATAAGCAAACAATATACTCCCTGATCCGCAGAAATCCAATTAAAACGAGTGTCCCTCGACGATCTCCCGTGGAGAGCAGGAGCATCAGCTGATACGACCGCTCTCCAGGGGCTCCAGAAACACAATGAGGGGAGGAAGGTATCCTTCCACAATGTATTCCCCACAATATATTCCTACGCCCCTGTGAAAAAATAGTCCCTAGTCTCACTTTATGGCATTGCTGTGTGAGAAAGTTCCCATGCAGCTTTTTGCCATAAAGTGAGACCAGTGAACTACAGTAACCTCAGTGATGCACTGCAGGAGCCATTGCCTCCTGTCAGTGTGTTACTGAGGGTCCTATAGAGCAGTGACTTCACCCGATGTCACTGTTCTATAGGGGAGATCGTCGTGGGACACTCGTTATTAATTGGACTATGGCGGACAGGTAATATACGGTTTATCATTTTACGTTTTTTGCAGGCACTGAAGTATGGTAAGTATGGTTAAATGAAGAATATTAAAAAATTTTTTCCTAATGTGTGCTTGTTTTATTAACCCTTTATTACTATTGGATTAATAACGGATTGGCGTCTTATTGACGCCTCTCCGTTATTAACCCGGCTTAATGTCACCTTACAATAGCAAGGTGACATTAACCCCTTATTACCCCATATCCCACCGCTACACGGGAGTGGGAAGAGAGGGGCTAAGTGCCGGAATTGGCGCATCTTACATTTCTGGGGCGGCTGCGGACTGGTATTTGTAGCCGGGGGAAGGGGGGGGGGGGCAATATCCATGGCTCCTCTCTAGGCTATGAATATCAGCCCGCAGCTGACTGCGTAGCCTTTCTGGTTATAAAATATAGGGGGACCCCACGTCATTTTTTTTGTGGGGGAACCCCCTATTTTAATAGCCAGTAAAGGCTACGCAGACAGCTGCGGGCTGATATTCATAGCGGGCTACAAATATTGGCCCCCGGCCGTCGGCTTTCCCCCTCTGGCGCAGAAAATTTCGCGGGAGCCCACGCCATTTATTTATTTATTTTTTTTAACTGAAACATTGTTCATTAACCCCTTTCTGCCAGCTGACGGAATAGTACGTCAGCTGGCAGTATCCCCCGCTTTGAGGTGGGCTTCGCGGTGAGCCCACTTCAAAGTCGCAACATGTCAGCTGTTTTCAATACAAAAAAAATGTACATGATCGTTAAACGGCGTAGCGAGAAAAAAGAATCAAAAGACAAAATTAAGTTTTTTGGTCGCCGTGACACTGCATTAAAATGCAATAATGGGTGATCAAAAGAACGGATCTGCACAAAAGTGGTATCATTAAAAACGTCAGCTCGGCGCGCAAAAAATTAGCCCTCACCCGACCCGATATCTCAGAACATATAGACGCTATGGGTATCGGAAAATGGCGCAATTTTATTTCTTTTTAGAAAACTTTGGAATTTTTTTTCACCACTTAGATAAAAAATAACCTAGATATGTTTGGTGTCTATGAACTCGTAATGACCTGGAGAATCATAATGGCAGGTCAGTTTTATGCTGTATGCACACGTTGCAGATTTGGGTGCAGAATTTTCTGCACAAAATCTGCATCTCCTTGCAGAAAACGCCGCTGCGTTTTGGATGCATTTTTTTCACGTTTTTTTCATGTTTTTTGCGCGGTTTTGATGCTGGTTTTTTGTGTGGTTTTGATGCAGTTCTTGGTGCGGTTTTTGCGTGTTTTTTGTGCGTTTTTGTATGCATTTTTGAAAGCTAAATAAAGATGTATTATTGAACAAAAAAAAGGTTTGTGATGTCATTATTGTCCTACCCACACTCAATTACACACATATAGACATATAGATGATAGATGAAATGGATAGACAGATCTACATATAGATAGATCTATAGGTGCATACATCTACCTATTCCTATATCTATCTATAGATATATCTATTGATAGATGTATGGATAGTGTAGGGTGCGTGTCCACTGTCCGGATTACATCCGAATTGGCTGCAGATTGGATGCTGCGTACTTGTAGTCCCATCGGATGATGCCTGCACACAAACCCCAAAAGACCCCCCGCACACACCCGAACAGTCCCGCACAGCGCCGCACATATCCAAACAGTGCCGCACACACCTGAACAGCGCCGCACACATCCAAACAGCCCGCAGACCCCGCACACACCTGAACAGTCCCGCACAGCGCCACACACATCCGAACAGCCCGCAGACCCCGTCCGCACACACATACACGCACAGTCACCGCCCACACACTTCCCTCCTCCCGAACTGCAGCGTTTCTCAGACACACATCGGCATCTAAACTGCACATCTTTTTTACATCTGCGGTTTTGCTGCGGATGTGCCCGACTCAATGAAAGTCTATGGGTGCATAAACGCTGCAGTTTGGCACAAAAGAAGTGACATGCTCCGGAAAAAAAAAAGCTGCGTTTCGGTGCGGCTTATTCCGCAGCATGTGCACAAGTCTGCGGCTCCCATAGACTTACATTGGTTGTGCACTACACTGCGGATTTGATGCATTCAGTGTGGCAAAAAATGCTGCAGATCTGCAATCAAATCCGCAACGTGTGCACACAGCCTTAGCATTTAGTGAACCTAGCAAAAAAGCCAAGCAAAAAACAAGTGTGGGATTGCACTTTTTTTGCAATTTAATCGCACTTTGACTTTTTTTCACATTTTCTGTTACACGACATGGTAAAACCAATGGTGTCGTTCAAAAGTAGAACTTGTCCCGCAAAAAATAAGCCCTCACATGGTCATATTGACGGAAAAATTATGGCTCTGGAAAGAAGGGGAGCGATAAACGTAAAAAGCTCCAGGGGGTGAAGGGGTTTAGAAACATGGATATGGATATATCTATGGAAATAGACATTGATATATCTGTATGTATCTATCTATCTGTCTATCTATCCCATATCTATCTATCTATTTGTTATCTATCTTATCTGTCTATTTGTTATCTATCTATCTATCTATCCGTGTGTAATGGAGTGTGGGTTGGACAAATGTAAAAGAGGAGGTTGGACAGAAATGACATCACAAATCTTTTTGAAGATAGAGGGGGGAGAGGAGGGAGGGGGAGGGGTTGGGGTGTGTTTTGGATTGGGTGTGCCAGGTGCAGAGTTACAGGCGAGTGCAAAGCATCATGGAACTTGTAGTATTAGAGCACAGTAAGTCAGGAGAAAGGAGGTTGTCGATTAACCCCATGAGAGCTGGATCCAGCACTGAAGATGTGCTGCTACAGCATGATAAAAGGTAATATTGCTAAAATAAAGACACTGGATGTTTTCAGTGGCACATAATAGCAAGATTTTTGAAAAAAAAAAAAAAAAATGTTTATTGTAGTGGACAACTTCTTTAAGTATTTTGTGGGACATATCTCTGTGATTTAAGGGCATAAAAATTCAAAGTTGGAAAATTGCGAAATTTTCACCAAATTTCCGTTTTTTTCACAAATAAACGCAAGTTATATCGAAGAAATGTTACCACTATCATGAAGTACAATATGTCACGAGAAAACAGTGTCAGAATCGCCAAGATCCGTTGAAGCGGTCAGAGTTATAACCTCATAAAGGGACAGTGGTCAGAATTGTAAAAATTGGCCCGGTCATTAACGTGCAAACCACCCTTGGGGGTAAAGCGGTTAAAGACTATTGAAGCATGGCAAAAGTTAAAAATAAATAAATAAAATTAAAAAAATCTGAAAAAAATAAATGTATAAAAGTTTAAATCACCCCCCTTTTGTCCCATTCAAAATAAAACAATAAAAAAAAAATAGCCTGATCTATAAAAAAAAAAAAAAAAATTAACCTGATCGCTAAACGGCGTAGCGAGAAAAAAATGAAAAACTCCAGAATTCCTTTTTTTTCGGTCGCCACGATATTGCATTAAAATGTAATAACGGGCGATCAAAAGAACGTATCTGCGCCAAAATGGTATCATTAAAAACGTCAGCTCAGCATGCAAAAAATAAGCCCGCACCCGACCCCAGATCACGAAAAATGGAGACGCTACAGGTATAAAAAAAGGCGCATTTTTTAGTTTTTTAGCAAAGTTTGGAATTTTTTTACCACTTAAATAAAAAATAACCTAGACATGTTCGGTGTCTATTAACTCGTAATGACCTGGAGAATCAAAATGGCAGGCCAGTTTTAGCATTTAGTGAACCTAGCAAAAAAGCCAAACCAAGAACAAGTGTGGGATTGCACTTTTTTTTGCAACTTTACCGCATTTGGAATTTTTTTTTACTTTAATGAGCAGTACCATGTGACCACTCAGCACTGGAAAGAGCTGCAGGCCCGGGACAAAGCAAGGAAGTGCAGATACCGCACCAGGAGGGTGAGCATGAGGCCGGCGTCACACTCGGCGTAGGGAAATACGGTCTGTATTTTACATGCATAATATGCAGAAATTATCCCAAAACAGTGATCCATATGTAATCCGTAGGCAGAGTGTGGCAGCATATTTTATGCATGTCATCCTCCGTATGGCATCAGTACAACAAGACTTTCTCGCCGGCTTGCAAAATGGACATAGAATGTATCCATGGGCTCAAATATTCGTGAAAACATATAAGTATATATACTGTGTGTATATATATATATATATATATATATATATATATATATATATATATATATATATATATATATATATATACAGGTCCTTCTCAAAAAATTAGCATATAGTGTTAAATTTCATTATTTACCATAATGTAATGATTACAATTAAACTTTCATATATTATAGATTCATTATCCACCAACTGAAATTTGTCAGGTCTTTTATTGTTTTAATACTGATGATTTTGGCCTACAACTCCTGATAACCCAAAAAACCTGTCTCAATAAATTAGCATATCAAGAAAAGGTTCTCTAAACGACCTATTACCCTAATCTTCTGAATCAACTAATTAACTCTAAACACATGCAAAAGATACCTGAGGCTTTTAAAAACTCCCTGCCTGGTTCATTACTCAAAACCCCCATCATGGGTAAGACTAGCGACCTGACAGATGTCAAGAAGGCCATCATTGACACCCTCAAGCAAGAGGGTAAGACCCAGAAAGAAATTTCTCAACAAATAGGCTGTTCCCAGAGTGCTGTATCAAGGCACCTCAATGGTAAGTCTGTTGGAAGGAAACAATGTGGCAGAAAACGCTGTACAACGAGAAGAGGTGACCGGACCCTGAGGAAGATTGTGGAGAAGGACCGATTCCAGACCTTGGGGAACCTGAGGAAGCAGTGGACTGAGTCTGGTGTGGAAACATCCAGAGCCACCGTGCACAGGCGTGTGCAGGAAATGGGCTACAGGTGCCGCATTCCCCAGGTAAAGCCACTTTTGAACCAGAAACAGTGGCAGAAGCGCCTGACCTGGGCTACAGAGAAGCAGCACTGGACTGTTGCTAAGTGGTCCCAAGTACTTTTTTCTGATGAAAGCAAACTTTGCATGTCATTCGGAAATCAAGGTGCCAGAGTCTGGAGGAAGACTGGGGAGAAGGAAATGCCAAAATGCCTGAAGTCCAGTGTCAAGTACCCAGTCAGTGATGGTGTGGGGTGCCATGTCAGCTGCTGGTGTTGGTCCACTGTGTTTCATCAAGGGCAGGGTCAATGCAGCTAGCTATCAGGAGATTTTGGAGCACTTCATGCTTCCTGGCACCTGCTCACAGTGCCAAAACCACTGGTAAATGGTTTACTGACCATGGTATTACTGTGCTCAATTAGCCTGCCAACTCTCCTGACCTGAACCCCATAGAGAATCTGTGGGATATTGTGAAGAGAAAGTTGAGAGACGCAAGACCCAACACTCTGGATGAGCTTAAGGCCGCTATTGAAGCATCCTGGGCCTCCATAACATCTCAGCAGTGTCACAGGCTGATTGCCTCCATGCCACGCCGCATTGAAGCAGTCATTTCTGCCAAAGGATTCCCGACCAAGTATTGAGTACATAACTGAACATTATTATTTGATGTTTTTTTTGTTTGTTATTAAAAAACACTTTTATTTGATTGGACGGTTGAAATATGCTAATTTATCGAGACAGGTTTTTTGGGTTATCAGGAGTTGTAGGCCAAAATCATCAGTATTAAAACAATAAAAGACCTGACAAATTTCAGTTGGTGGATAATGAATCTATAATATATGAAAGTTTAATTGTAATCATTACATTATGGTAAATAATGAAATTTAACACTATATGCTAATTTTTTGAGAAGGACCTGTATATACATACACGCACATATATGATCAGTGAGATATACAGTGGGGCAAAAAAGTATTTAGTCATTCAGCAATAGTGCAAGTTCCACCACTTAAAAAGATGAGAGGCGTCTGTAATTTACATCATAGGTAGACCTCAACTATGAGAGACAAACTGAGAAAAAAAAATCCAGAAAATCACATTGTCTGTTTTTTTATCATTTTATTTGCATATTATGGTGGAAAATAAGTATTTGGTCAGAAACAAAATTTAATCTCAATACTTTGTAATATATCCTTTGTTGGCAATGACAGAGGTCAAACGTTTTCTGTAAGTCTTCACAAGGTTGCCACACACTGTTGTTGGTATGTTGGCCCATTCCTCCATGCAGATCTCCTCTAGAGCAGTGATGTTTTTGGCTTTTCGCTTGGCAACACGGACTTTCAACTCCCTCCAAAGGTTTTCTATAGGGTTGAGATCTGGAGACTGGCTAGGCCACTCCAGGACCTTGAAATGCTTCTTACGAAGCCACTCCTTCGTTGCCCTGGCGGTGTGCTTTGGATCATTGTCATGTTGAAAGACCCAGCCACATTTCATCTTCAATGCCCTTGCTGATGGAAGGAGGTTTGCACTCAAAATCTCACGATACATGGCCCCATTCATTCTTTCATGTACCCGGATCAGTCGTCCTGGCCCCATTGCAGAGAAACAGCCCCAAAGCATGATGTTTCCACCACCATGCTTTACAGTAGGTATGGTGTTTGATGGAGGCAACTCAGTATTCTTTTTCCTCCTAAAAACGACAAGTTGTGTTTCTACCAAACAGTTCCAGTTTGGTTTCATCAGACCATAGGACATTCTCCCAAAACTCCTCTGGATCATCCAAATGCTCTCTAGCAAACTTCAGACGGGCCCGGACATGTACTGGCTTAAGCAGTGGGACACGACTGGCACTGCAGGATCTGAGTCCATGGTGGCGTAGTGTGTTACTTATGGTAGGCCTTGTTACATTGGTCCCAGCTCTCTGCAGTTCATTCACTAGGTCCCCCCGCGTGGTTCTGGGATTTTTGCTCACCGTTCTTGTGATCATTCTGACCCCACGGGGTGGGATTTTGCGTGGAGCCCCAGATCGAGGGAGATTATCAGTGGTCTTGAATGTCTTCCATTTTCTAATTATTGCTCCCACTGTTGATTTCTTCACTCCAAGCTGGTTGGCTATTGCAGATTCAGTCTTCCCAGCCTGGTGCAGGGCTACAATTTTGTTTCTGGTATCCTTTGACAGCTCTTTGGTCTTCACCATAGTGGAGTTTGGAGTCAGACTGTTTGAGGGTGTGCACAGGTGTCTTTTTATACTGATAACAAGTTTAAACAGGTGCCATTACTACAGGTAATGAGTGGAGGAAAGAGGAGACTCTTAAAGAAGTTACAGGTCTGTGAGAGCCAGAAATCTTGATTGTTTGTTTCTGACCAAATACTTATTTTCCACCATAATATGCAAATAAAATGATTAAAAAAACAGACAATGCGATTTTCTGGATTTTTATTTCTCAGTTTGTCTCCCATAGTTGAGGTCTACCTATGATGTAAATTACAGACGCCTCTCATCTTTTTAAGTGGTGGAACTTGCACTATTGCTGAATGACTAAATACTTTTTTGCCCCACTGTATGTAATATATATATCTATATATATATATATATATATATCTATATATATATCTATATCTATATATATATATATATATATATATATATATATATGTACATATATGTACATATACATATATAGTCAGTGCTAGGCTAGATAGCAGAAAAGCCGGTAATTCAATTGCCGGCTTTTGCTATCGCCTTCCCAAACCTGACATTTGAGACATGGTTTACAAACAGTAAACCTTTTCATATCCCTTTTTTTGTATATTCCTCACTACTAATGTTCGCAGTGTGTGCAAAATTTGGGGGCTCTAGCTGTTAAAATAAAGGGTTAAATCGCAGAAAAAAGTGGCGTGGGCTTCCGTGCAATTTTCTCCGCCAGTGCGAAAGCCAGTAACTGAGGGCAGATATTATTAGCCTAGAGAGGGACCATGGTCATAGCCCCCCCCCCCCCCCAGCTACAAACATCTGCTCCAGCCACCCCAGATAAGGCACATCTGGAAGATGCGCCTATTCTGGCAATTAGCCTCTCCTCCCACTCCCCTGTAGCGGTGAGATATGGGGTAATAAAGGGTTAATGCCACCTTGCTATTGTAAGGTGACATTAAGGCTGGTTAATAATGGAGAGATGTCAATAAGACACCTATCCATTATTAATCCAATAGTAGTAAATGGTTAATAAAACCCACACACATTAGGAATAAAGTATTTTAATGAAATCAAGACACAGGGTGTTGTAATAGTTTTACAGGACGACCCTCGTTCTGTAAAAAAAGGAAAAATAAAAAAATATCCCATACCTTTCCGCCGTTGGTCATGTCCCACGATGTAAATCCATCATCAGAAGGGGTTAAATAATTTTACAAGCAGGAGCCTGCTAATGCAGCTGTGCTCCTTGACTGTAAAATCTGGGGAATTCATTGAACGCAGGGGAGCGTAGCTACCTAGACTTGCGGTGCTGTGCCCCCTGCTGGCATAACCTCATATGAACTCGAGCGTGAGAAAATATTCAGAAAAATTCCCACGCTCGAGTTCATATGAGGTTATGCCAGCAGGGGGCGCAGCACCGCAAGTCTAGGTAGCTACGTTCCCCTGCTTTCAATTCATCCCCCAGATAAGAGGAAGTTCACATTTTGCAAATGTAATTTTAGATCAACAATTAAGCCCCCATATCTCACTACCTGCATTATTGCATTTGGCTAATGACCTTCCGAAAGATATAGGAGACCACCCCACCTTGTGGCAGGCTATACAAATTTGGAGGAAATGCAGGAGACTCTTGTCATCTAAAATTTGATTCCTCACGCTTTCTACCATTCTTGGGCAATCCTGGCTTTATAAGAGGCAACCCACCCTCATCTCATACATTACTTGGTAAGCAAGGCTGCGCTTTGGCAGCTGACTTGCTGGATGACAGGTTTTCCACGCTTTCATTTGATGTTGCTGCACAACGTTTTCCAACATTTGTAAATACCGTATATACTCGAGTATAAGCAGAGACCCCTAATTTTGCCACAAAAAATCTGGGAAAACTTATTGACTCAAGTACAAGCCTAGGGTGGGAAATGCAGCAGCTACTGGTAAATTTCAAAAATGAAAATAGATACCAAATAAAAGTAAAATTAATTGAGACATCAGTAGGTTAAATGTTTTTGAATATCCATATTGAATCAGGAGCCCCATATAATGCTCCACACATTTCATGATGGGCCCCATAAGATACTCCATACAAAATGCGCTCCATATAATGCTCCATACAGTTCATGATGGGCCCCATAAGATGCTCCATATTAAAATATGCCCCATATAATGTTGCACAAAGGTTAATGATGGCTCTATAAGATACTCCATAGAATAATATGCCCCATATAATGCTCCATAAAAGCGTAATGATGGTCCCATAAGATGCTCCATAGAATATGCCCCATATAATGCTCCATAAAAGCGTAATGATGGTCCCATAAGATGCTCCATAGAATATGCCCCATATAATGCTCCATAAAAGCGTAATGATGGCCCCATAAGATGTGCCATAGAATAATATGCCCCATATGCTGCTCCATAAAGGTTGATGGACCCATAAGATGCTCCATAGAATAATATGCCCCATATAATGCTGCACAAAGGTTTATAATGGCCCCATAAGATGCTCCATAGAATAATATGCCCCATATGCTGCTCCATAAAGGTTGATGGCCCTATAAGATGCTCCATACAATAATATGCCCCGTATGCTGCTGCGATAAAAAAAGACATGCTCACCTGGCCAGGTGCCGTATCGTGAGCAGGCGGGGACACCAGCACGCTATGGGGGCCAGGTGCCTTAGTCCCCTCTGGCTCAGGCCCCCGACACTTGCGATATTCACCTGTCCTCGTTCCACCGCCGTGCGCCGCAGTGTCATCCGGGTCTCTTCAGTGACTGTTCAAGCAGAGGGTGCGCACTAAACACGTCATCGCACCCTCTGACCCGATCGTCATAGCCAGAGGATGCAGAAGACAGCCCGGCGGTGGAACAGGTACAGGTGAATATCGCATGGTTCACCCTCCCCCGTTATACTCACCCTCCTGGCACGGTCTCTGCACTTCCCTGCTTCTCCCCGAAGCCTTAAGCTCCTTCCAGTGCTGAGCGGTGACATGGTACCGCTCATTAAAGTAATGAATATGCGCTCCACGCCTATGGAGTGGAGTCACGTCCATATTCATTACTTTAATGAATACCATGTGACCGCTCACTGGAAGGAGCTGCAGGCCCCGGGATGAAGCAGGGAAGTGCAGAGACCGCTCCAGGAGGGGGTGAGTGTTATGAGAGCTGCCGCTCCCCCGCCAACGACCTGGGACAATGACTCAAGTATAAGCCGAGAGGGGCACTTTCAGCCTAGAAAAATGGGCTGAAAATCTCGGCTTATACTTGAATATACATGGTAACCCTTTTCTTTTTCTTCAGGCAAGGATCCTAGCCCTAAAAAGTATAGCAGATAAAGGAGAAAGAGGAGGGAGGAACACTATAGATGGCTTCCTCAGGACCACCAAAACGCAAATAGCTTTGACAAGCGATATTTTTATACTGTTACGCAAGCAATGGTCGGGGGAAGGCAGGAATACTGGCCCTGCACGGTGGGTTTATGACGTACATGAAATCACAGTTAGGGACATACTAGAAGCCACTATATCAACGGAAAATCATCACTTCCAGTAGTTATACAGACATGAGCCTGTTACTCCTTTATAAAGCTTATATTACTCCACACATCAAGTCTAAAATGTCTCCCTTAGGTACTTTTGTTTGCACTAAGTGTGGTATGGGAAATACTGACATATATCACCATATGTGGGGTTTCACCAAAGTGCCAAAATTATGGAAATCTATTTATGCTGAACTCAAGAATCTTTGTGGGATCTTATTTTCACTTACGCTTCAGTGGGCCATCTTTAATATTTTAGACACTACTCAACATGAATTCCCAAAACATTAAAGGCATATTGGTAATTTGGGCCTCACTACCAGAAAAAGTATCTTGCAACATTGGCTGAGTCCACTGCCACAACCAAAATTACTCATACAATCCAAAATAATGTATCTTTCGGATGGTTTGGCTTGACACCCTAACCAGTAAGGAAAAATTAACTGGGAAGTTCCTGTGTACATGGTCACTGTTCATACCATCACTTCCTCAAGACACGAGAGACAAACTCGGGACACATTTTGAAAATACTCAGTGGTACATTCTTCAAAGGATTAGTGGATCCACTCCTATACCTTGAAACCCGGGCTTAATAATTGAATGTGGAGAAGTTAGGGGGGAGAGTAAGGTTGGAAGTGCCATGGGAGGGGGATGTTTATGCTGTTCTTTCAAGGATATGTACAAATTCTCTTTTTCTGCTATGTTCTTTAAACTTAAAAATAAGTTGAAAAAAAAAGAATTGCTAGAAAATAAATAAAAAAAAAATTTCAGGACATGAACATAATGCGTTTCCGCTTTCTAGCCTTCATCAGGTGTATATCTGTTATGGTTCATGTGACCTATTTATACCTTTCATTAGTATTGGAGGGGGTGGATGGGTTGACAGATTGCACTTCCCCATATCACATCCCTCTCTAGACCTGTTACCAGCTGTAAGATGAGTGCTGTGAGACATCAAGATTCACCACATTCATCGAACAGCAGCTTTCACTTGGGATTTTAATTATAATTTGTTCTCTATATTTAATTTTATTTTAATTAAATTATATTAATTAAAATGAACACAATAAAGCATATATAAATAAGATAGATTTGACTGATGAGAGATCACAAACGGAGAATAGTAAATATGTTGAAAGATATATATTTTTTGTTACATTATTTTATTGTATTAGAACTCATGCCCATGTTCTGCTTGTTTGGAGCATCCCACATGTAAGCTGCTTTTCAGTTGGTGAATATAGATGTCTACAGCACTAGTGTTGGTTCATTACCACCTACTGACACAGGTCTATAGGGGGATGGGAAATCAGTCCCACCCAATACTAATGAAGGCCAGAAAGGCTGAGATTACTGAAACACGTGTTCATGTCCTGTAACTTATTTTTAATCTATTTTCTAACAACTCTTGTTAGATTTTTTTTTAAGTTACTAGTAAATTAATGGTTCAGTCCATCCACATCTCTGGATCCTCGTTTCTTCGAGTGGAAGCGCCTCCTAGCTTTTTTTTTTTTTTTCTTTGTGATCCTACCTCCCACGTTGGAACCTTTCCATGGAATTGTCCACGGCAACCACACTGGCAGCAGAGGACCCTCACTGGAGTTACATTCTTTCAAGAGTTGTGCCTGCTCGCATAACTCTAAAAGGTGAGCAAAATCACTCATCCTTACTTTGGTTCTTATTACTTCTAATATTATGTTTAGATAGTGCCCCCATATTTCCGCTTTGTTTACCAAGATACATCCTTTTACCTTTCTAATGTGTGCCACCTAAACTGTTGACTAACACAGGCATAAAGACTATTGAAGACTTCAGAAGGTGTCATTTGGTATCTAGCACCAAGACCGCAGCCTATCTTTCCTTTTCACAACATGTTGTACTGGCACATCATATTTCTGGTCCCCATGTGTGGAGTATGCTCAGGAGCGGAGACCTCATGATATCAAGCACATTCCTCCTGTGATACACAGCTGACATCTTCTGGTAAGAGCAGTGTCTAGAGCACACTCCGATCACTGCTGTTTTACATGCTACTCTTGGTCAGAATCATATTAACAGGTGATTTGTTACAGCACAATGAATGCCATAAAAGCAAAACTCAACAATTGCATATTTGTTTTTGTTTTTTTCATAATTTGCACTCGAAATTTATTTTTAATACACTCCACTTATTCTATGGAGGAAAAAACAGAAAATAGCCCAGTTGGGTGTTAGGGCACACGGGATGCGTGTGTTCTCATCTTGGTTGTCTGCTGCCAAATTGGGTCTCTGAAAGAGATGATACGTGCACGGAGGAAAGAACACAAAATACACAGTAGATCATGTATCAAATGCTTCTCGCCTAATTTATTCGTCAGCAGAATGCCTCCTTTTATAGGATAAATCGGGCAGTCACATTACATCATGGATTTTTCTAACATAACAATTATCACAAGTCACTTTTGATTGATTATATTGTTTGTTGATTATTCTGTACTGTTATCACCCTAATGACCTGTTCTAGGTCAGGTTGGCATCTGTCTATGCACGTATTCTACTGATCTTCAGTTTATTGGGAATTGAAATCAGCATGTATGGTCGTCATCACTTTGGTTTCCATGGTCATCATCATCATTTTCTTAAGGCATGTAGCTATGCGGGTAAAGAATTAAGGCTAATACAGTTAAAACAGAATAGTTATTGAAAACTTAATGGGTCAATAAGTGCCTATATGGTATCCCCAGGGTATTTTATAAACCGTTGTTGATTATAGTATTGGTAGTTTATCCACTGTATGTTCTTATTTATGGGAATAATGGGTTTAAGCCCAACTGCTGTCTCGTTCCTGGCTTTGAGTGTATCAGGTACCCCCTGTGTGCCCCCACTGGTATTTATGCTTCTTAGAGTCAAAATTTACCTTTTCTGCCACCATTCTCCCTCCCAAGTTTAGTACCTGAACCTAGGACATTTAACTTTTAGTCATTCTCTGAGGGGTTGTCAATGGTGAGGTACAGGACTATGCATCCCTCCTTGGGGCAATGAGTGGCAGGGATGTGGAGTATTGAATCTGGAAATGGGGCTTTGGACAGGGTCATGCGGGTTAATAGGCTGATTCCCCATTTGTCTCTGCGTTGCAGGGCCTGGACTGGTTGATATCCAGCATGGTTGATATCCCCAGTCACTTTCACCAGTGTGCCACCCAACAAGTGACCAATCCTCACAGTTTGAACCTTCCCCTGTTTCAGCAATGGTGACACAGATGAATTGTGTGTTTAGCCATATGTCAAACTGTGCCATGGGGCCTGGGCATTTTACTATGAGGCAATAGTCAAATCGATATGTTACTCTTGGGGTGAAGATATTATACCAAAATGTCACTATACCCTCTTCATGAGTGACTACCCCTTGGTGACTGGCTACCCCTTGGGCTAGGTGAAGGATAAGTGTCAGACGGGTGAAGAGTGGCAGCCACCACTGGACTCTGGATCTGGCATCTCCTTGCAGTGGGAAGTGTGGACCCGTGGACTACTGTGGTAGTAGACAAGATTTGGAACAGGCTGTAATTTCTAGGTTCATCCTTAGGCGCGTCCTTGGATTACTACCCAACCTCCTAGAACAGAATCAAAACCTTATTCATGCATAAGCAACAGTCTCTCCCAGGACTCTGGACACGGCTATGAGGTTGCCTGGAAGGGGACATTTTCCTGTGTGACCTCAGTTGTATAACATTTTGTATTACCTCCCTGCTGTCGTAGCTTTTTGGCATCTGGAAGGCTTCTGGTCACCCTGGGAAGAGATCAACACACACGAGCACATACATTCCTACCTGGAGGTAGTTGTATGAAGTCAGTTTGCAGTCATTGAAACGGGTAGAGAGGCTTGGGCATGTCTATGGTGCAAATAGTCCAAAAAATAAGAGAAAAAAGGAACGCACTTACCCCTGTTCAGAAATTGTTCACTTTATTTGGACATACTTAAAAACAGATTGCAGGGAGGGATAGAAGCAGCTCTGGACTCCAGAGCTGCTTCTATCCCTCCCTGCAATCTGTTTTTAAGTATGTCCAAATAAAGTGAACAATTTCTGAACAGGGGTAAGTGCGTTCCTTTTTTCTCTTATTTTTTGGACTATTTGCACACTTCTCTGGAAATCGCACCCCCAGTTTTACACAGGATATATGTGGCTTCCGTAACCATCATAGTGTGAAGTGGCTAATCCATTTATGGATTATATTCAGTTGGCAGTGCGGATTTGTGTGTTTTCTTTCACCTTCGAACTCATGTCTATGGTGCATTGCCTATACTATCTGTGTCGTGCAACGTGGAACATGCCTAAGTAGAATCCAGAAGGGATCATTGTGAAACCAGGAGTGACCCTCTCATCTACCAGGGCACATGTATCCTTGGACCGGTGCATTAGATTGTGAGCCACTTGGGTCGTCACAGAGCACAAAGATCTTGGCAGACACGTCCGCTGTCCCACCCTCCACAAACCTTCATGGTCCCGAGTACCACTCTGCAACCAGACGTTCGACTCCTTCCCGGTGGATTCCCGAGTCAAGAGCCTGCAAAATACTTAAAGGGCCACTGTCACCCCCCTCCAGCCGTTATAAACTAAAAGAGCCACCTTGTGCAGCAGTAATGCTGCATTCTAACAAGGTGGCTCTTTTAGTTTTAGGTTCAAGCATACCCCAAATAAAGCGTTTTTATACTTAGCCACAATTCCTGTCTCTAGCCAGGGAGGCGGGTCCTCACTCCCCAGCTTGGCCAGATCCTCTGCCGTCACTCACATCTTCAGTGGCTTTCGGCGCCGCCCCCTCAGCGCTGTTATCTTTCAAAACCGGCGCCTGCGCTGTGTACTGGTGTCCTGCGCAGACGCAGTAAGCTCTGGCCGTCTGATGTAATGGCTGATACCAGAGAACAAAAGACATCCACAGAAAACCAGGATGAATCTGCTGCACAGCAAATAGCTGTAGGACCTGCGATGATGTCACTGCCATGTGATTAGGGCAGTCACATGGCAGTGACATCATCGCAGGTCCTACAGCTATTTGCTGTGCAGCAGATTCATCCTGGTTTTCTGTGGATGTCTTTTGTTCTCTGGTATCAGCCATTACATCAGACGGCCAGAGCTTACTGCGTCTGCGCAGGACACCAGTACACGGCGCAGGTTTTGAAAGATAACAGCGCTGAGGGGGCGGCGCCGAAAGCCACTGAAGATTGGAGTGACAGCAGAGGAGCTGGCCAAGCTGGGGAGTGAGGACCCGCCTCCTTGGCTAGAGACAGGAATTGTGGCTAAGTATAAAAACGCTTTATTTGGGGTATACTTGAACCTAACACTAAAAGAGCCACCTTGTTAGAATGCAGCATTACTGCTGCACAAGGTGGCTCTTTTAGTTTATAACGGCTGGAGGGGGGTGACAGTGGCCCTTTAAGGCCAGCTGGTTATACTCAGCGCTTACCATGGTCCGTAGAGGTGCCCCAGGGGTCTCGTGTTGCCTCATTCTTGCAGCTTCCTTGGCTGCTGGGTCCCCCTTGTTTGTGCCTCGTGCCTCGTCGGTAGTGAGCTTTGTGTGCCTTTACCTTGACTATGGCAACCTCTTTCGGGAGCAGTAGTGAGTCCATCACCTGTTTAATGAGGTGCCAGTGTTTGACAGGAATACCTGCTGCTGTAAGAAAACCTCTTGCCCCTCCATTTTGGGCCAAAGTCATGGCTCACTCCCAAAAGATATCTTGACGTCACGTTAATGTTATCTTGTTTCCCTTCAGCCCCTTTAAGCGCCTCAATGAGTGCCGTCAACTCCACCTCTTTTGTGGACATGTGAGGAGGGAGTGGTTCTGCTTTAATTACCTCATGTTGTGTGACCACTGCATACCCAGTGTAGAGCCGTCCATCCTTTCTGATGCTTCTTGCACCATCTACAAAAAGCTCAACATCTGGATTAATGAGGTACACGAGAGACATGTGAGAAATCTGCAGTTTCTTGAGCCATAAGGGCCACGCAACTTCACTGTGTTTTTGCAAGTTGTGTGGCCCTTATAGCTCAACATCTGGATTAATGAGAGGTACACAAGAGACATGTGAGAAATCTTGCAGTTTCTTGAGCCATAAGGGCCACACAACTTGCAAAAACACAGTGATATACTAGTACTCTTCCCCCCTTTTGAATCCACTACCTCAGTGTAGGAGAGTAGCTGGATTCAAAAACCAAGAAAAGGAGAGAGAAAAAAAGTTTTCTGGCATGTAGCCAAAAATTTGAACTTCTCAACAACTCATCAACTAAGCAAAAACAGAAAATTTTGTTTATAGGGTAACATGTACTTGGTGCATAGAACCTATGTGCAAATTTTTGATAGTTGGCAGAGTGCCAAGTTTCCGTACTTTACTGGGCGTCTTATCTTAGATAGATTTTCATTACTCTCAGAGTTCTTGCTTTTAATTCAACAATAGCACTTTCAGTTTCCTTCAACAATATCTTTTTACCAATTCACAGTAAGCATTCTTTAAAACCATACATTTGATTCCACCTATCAACATACTTTATACATTCTGAATCGACATGACATTACCCTCTACTCATCTGTCTGTGTGACAGAGACAAACAGTTCTACATTCTAAACCCACAGAGGAGAGCAAAATGTTTTGCAATTTGGATATAATCATCTGGTTTCCCGTTGTTCAGGGGACACCTGAAAGGTATGTTACTGGGATACCAGAGATTATTGTCCTCTATCTGACTCAACAATGTTCCAGGGGTCCACAGAATGGTCCCGTGAACGTTAAGTCGGAACACTTTTAACTCAGGAAATCTTTCTGACAGAGGTCCAAACCCAGTGTTTTCTTGGCTATAGGATGTACGGTTTTCACAATCCACCACCCTTCTGGGGATATTGCCAGCATCAGTCCCACTTTACAATCGGGGCACGACATTTACAAAATATGTGCTGGGGGTCAGTCTTTTATAATATTCCAAGTAATCCTAATTCCTATACACCATGCAAATACAAAAAGTCCCAGAAAAACAAAGGCAAAACCTTCAGGACAATATAGATTAACGTATTTCAATGGGTGTTCACAATATTTAGTACTATTTTCCATATGACAAAAACATCAAAACCTATATACATATGCGTGTTAGAAAGGAGCTCTGTTTCTAACACATATACGTTTGGTGTGAAAAACCTGACCGTCTGGGCTCTGACGTATATATTCGGGATTGTCTTTCAGGTCTCATGGAGGGTGGTTTAGATGAGAATCACTTATAATGGCATGGATATGTGACTGTGAAAGCTGTATGTGCTCCTTATCAAAGGAAAAGGGTCTTCAGTGATATAGGAAGTTAGCTAACAATTACCACCAGGGTATTTAACAATTCTTGTATACCCAGAAACTGCGTAGTCTAAAAAATGCCAGTTAAATTGCTAGAATATCTGCTTCCACAACACTTTTACTTTAACAACAATCATTTCAAAACCGTCTCACAGAAAAGTGCACTGACGTTAGTCAAACATTAACTAAAGAGTAACCATGGACTTCAGATCTCACACTACCAGAGATATCTGTACAAGTGAAAGCAATTACCATTCAAGGAATTCTCTTCCTACATGAACACATTGTAACAACTAACTTTATAATTCTAAAGTATGCAAAACAAAACCGGTTAACAAATTTCTAATCTCACAACATATATATACAGAATGAATTCAAAACTTTAACCATATGCCTCCTGCCGGAAAATCATACAGACAAAAGACAGCTTATACTGGCACTGATGTGAGATACTGCGAATCCCTGACAACAAAACACTTCACACAATTTACCAATCTATATGCCAGCCGGATTTGTAGAGATAAAAAGTCTATACCTGGGCGAAACACACTTTAGGTAGACATGGAGAGAGCAATCACTCAGTCACATCAATATGGTAATTGTAATTACCCTTCCACCCTTATAGAATAAAACCTATGAACTTATGCTGCAGCCAAAACATCATCACCATAGCCAGGTGATCTCCGGTGGGCATCCGCAAGAAGTCACCAACCACTTAGAGGTTGTAAAATCACTCAGAGTAATCAAGCCGCTACTCCCACTCCCACTAGTCCACTGGGAGAGACACAGTTCAGACTTCTGCGACCATCGGTCAAGCCGAGAGCAGAACCGGAACCAGAGTGACAGTGAAATTGCTCAGTACATCTCCCTATCTTTTTCAGGCTGGCTGAGGTAGTACCACATATGCAAACAAACAAAACAGCAAAGCGGAGAGGCAAAGCAAATAAGGCAGACAATTAAGGAAATCGTGACCAGGGTGGGTTTTTGGTGCTAGGACTTGTCAGAACGGTCACTATGTCCGAGTCTGACAGCCGACTGACCTTTATCTAAGCACGGAAACACTGGAAGGTCATAGGTAAGATGAATGATTTTCTTACCTAGTAGGAGGTGCACTTCTCCACCCTCGAGTGGTCCGGTCCAAGATTGGGGGTCTTACTTGTGGCTGGTCTGGTTCGAACTTTCGTCCTAGCCCCACGTTGGGCGCCAAATGTTAGGGCACACGGGATGCGTGTGTTCTCATCTTAGTTGTCTGCTGCCAAATTGGGTCTCTGAAAGTGATGATACGTGCACGGAGGAAAGAACACAAAATACACAGTAGATCATGTATCAAATGCTTCTCGCCTCATTTATTCGTCAGCAGAATGCCTCCTTTTATAGGAGAAATCAGGCAGTCACATTACATCATGGATTTTTCTAACATAACAATTATCACAAGTCACTTTCTGATTATATTGTTTGTTGATTATTCTGTACTGTTATCACCCTAATGACCTGTTCTAGGTTAGGTTGGCATCTGTCTATGCACGTATTCTACTGATCTTCAGTTTATTGGGAATTGATCTCCCTACGTACAGGTGTATTTACTCTTGATAACACTAGGGGAATTACAAAGTCCATCTAGACATTGGCATATCTTGGCACATCCTGGGATGGAATAATAAACAGAATTAAGTCTTATAACAGTGGATCAGAAAACCTTAAAGTGACATGAATCTAATATTAAGCAAAGCGTCCATATAAGTTTGATTCCAGTATATCTTCATATGCCATACATTCTCCCCTTAACATGAGAAAAGGAGATAAAGCCTTCCTGTCTTGTCACACCAAAGAAAAATTATTAGTATTGCTGACTTCATTGCCTACCACAAGGTAATACTACTAATGCCAAAAAATTGTCCGAATTTAGAATGGGTAGTTCCTCTTCATTAGGATTCTAATCACACTGTAGATGTAGGAAGTTCTTTATATCACTCATCTCAGAGCTTGCATTCTACCTGCCATTGTCAAATGGCACCAAACGGCGGGCCCTCTACTGTTACGCCTGTATGCAGTTTGACAGGAGAGCAGGAGCAAAGAGACAAAAGCCCATCCCAATTCATGGAATGCATCTCTGTATTCTGCTACTACAGATAGATTACAATAGCAAGTCATAGATAAACACTTATCCCGATTCATGAAAGTTTTCTCCAGAATTCTGGCTCTAGATTGGTAGGGGTCCAGGTTGTGAGATGCACTCATCGCTCAAAAGACTATAAACGCTCAATAATTGCTCATGGAAAATCTTTGGAGCGTACTCCGATGTGAACATGGCTCATGCAGAAGCTGAGCACTTTTATATGGTGTTTTGAGCTATCAGTGGGAGTCTCAGGACCCAGACCACCTCCAATCCATAGTCCTTTTGCTGGCCTACTGTGCTTTGAAATTAGGCAATTACTGCAAATATAGTGGGTTGCAGATCATTTGTTTGGCAGACTTTTTGCTGGATTAAGTTGTCTAAAAGTACAATCAAGATTTAAGTGGAAGTTGCAAAGTTCCAATGTGAGACTTCCATTAGACCTATGCCTATAGAGGATCTATCAGGTGTCCCGACATTTTATTATCCCCTCTCTGACCTTAGACGTACTATCCCGTCGAGGTGACCTGGGCCTATCTGACCCTCGACGGTATAGTACGTCATATGCGATCGGCTCCGCAAACGGGGGGAGCGCGGCCTATCGTGGCCGGGTGTCAGCTGACTATCGCAGCTGACATCCGGCACTACGTGCCAGGAGCGGTCACGGATGCTCCCGGAACATTAACCCCCGACACACTGCGATCAAAGATGATCGCAGTGTTCCAGCTGCATAGGGAAGCATCGCACAGGGAGGGGGCTCCCTGCGTGCTTCCTTGAGTCCCCCGGAGCGTTGCTCCGAGGGTCTCCTACCTCCTCCATGCAGGCCCCGGATCCAATATAGTCGTGGGGCTGCTTCCGGGTCCGGGAGGTGGCTTACAAGCGCCTGCTCAGAGCAGGCGCCGGGAAGCCTCCCTGCACTGCCTGTCAGATCGCTGATCTGACACAGTGCTCTGCAAAGTGTCAGATCAGCGATCTGACCCTAAAACATGATGCCCCCCCCCCGGGGCAATGTTATAGTGTAAAAAAAAAAATATTAACACATGTAAAAAAAAAAAAAAATCCTTAATAAAGAAAATATATCTATATATTGATCCCATAAATATGTTTCTTTATTAAAAAAAATAACAATAAAAGTACACATATTTAGTATCGCCGCATCCGTAACGGCCCGACCTATAAAACGGTCCCACTAGTTAACCCCTTCAGTGATCACCGTAAAAAAAGCCAAAAAACAACGGTTTATTATCATACCGCCGAACAAAAAGTGGAATAACACGCAATCAAAAATACGGATATAAATAACCATGGTACCGCTGAAAACGTCATCTTGTCCCGGAAAAAAACGAGCCACAATACAGCATCATCAACGAAAAAATAAAAGTTATAGTCCTCAGAATAAAGTGATGCAAAAATAATTGTTTTTTATATAAAATAGTTTTTATCGTATAAAAGCGCCAAAACATAAAAAAAAATATAAATGAGGTATCACTGTTATCGTACTGACCCAAAGAATAAAACTGCTTTATCAATTTTATCAAACGTGAAACGGCATAACCCCCCCCCAAAAAAGAAATTCATGAATAGCTGGTTTTTGGTCATTCTGCCTCACAAAAATCAGAATAAAAAGCGATCAAAAAATGTCACGTGTCAGAAAATGGTACCAATAAAAATGTCAACTCGTCCAGCAAAAAACAAGACCTCACATGACTCTGGACCAAAATATGGAAAAATTATAGCTCTCAAAATGTGGTAACGCAAAAACTATTTTTTGAAATAAAAAGCGTCTTTTAGTGTGTGACGGCTGCCAATCATAAAAATCCGCTTAAAAACCCGCTATAAAAATAAATAACCCCCCCTTCATCACCCCCTTAGTTAGGGAACATTTTTTTAAAAAAAAATGCATTTATTTCCATTTTCCCATTAGGGTTAGGGTCAGCGTTGGGGCTAGGGTTAGGGGCATGTTCGGGTTAGGGGTGTGGTTATGGGTTAGGGTTGGGATTAGGGTTAGGGGTGTGTTTGGGCTAGGGTTTCAGTTAGAATTGGGGGCTTCCACTGTTTAGGCACATCAAGGGCGTCTGATCTCAATTCGAGCCAATTCTGCGTTAAAAAAGTAAAATAGTGCTCCTTCCCTTCCGATCTCTGCTATGCGCCCAAACGGTGGTCCCCCCCCCCACATATGGGGTTTCAACGTACTCAGGACAAATTGGACAACTGCCTTTGGGGTCCAATTTCTCTAGTTACGATTGGGAAAATTTGGGGGGGCTAAAAAAACATTTTTGTGAAAAAAAAAATGATTTTTTATTTTTACTTCTCTGCGTTATAAACTGTAGTGAAACACTTGCGGTTGAAAGTTCTCACAAAACATCTAGATAAGTTCCTTGGGGGTCTCGTTTCCAATATGGGGTCACTTGTGGGGGGTTACAATGTTTAGGCACATCAGGGGCTCTCCAAACGCGACATGGTGTCCTATCTCAAGTCCAGTCAATTTTGCATTGAAAAGTCAAACGGCACTCTTTCCCTTCCGAGCTCTGCTATGCGCCCAAACAGTGGTTCCCCCCACATATGGGGTATCAGCGTACTCAAGACAAATTGCACAACAACTTTTGGGGTCCAATTTCTTCTCTTAGCCTTAAGAAAATAAAAAATTGGGGTTGAAAAGATAATTTTTGTGAAAAAATATGATTTTTTATTTTTACGGCTCTACATTATAAACTTCTGTGATGCACTTGGTGGGTCAAAGTGCGCACCACACATCTAGAAAAGTTCCTTAGGGGGTCTACTTTCCACAATGGTGTCACTTGTTGGGGGTTTCAATGTTTAGGCACATCAGGGGCTCTCCAAACGCAACATGTCGTCCCATCTCAATTTTAGTAAATTTTGCATTGAAAAGTCAAATGGCGCTCCTTCCCTTCCGAGCTCTGCCATGCGCCCAAACAGTGGTTTACCCCCACATATGGGTTAACAGCATACTCAGGACAAATTGCACAACAACTTTTGGGGTCCAATTTCTTCTCTTACCCTTGGTAAAATAAAACAAATTGGAGCTGAAGTAAATTTTTTGTGAAAAAAAGTAAAATGTTTTTTTTTTTTTTTAAACATTCCAAAAATTCCTGTGAAACACCTGAAGGGTTAATCAACTTCTTGAATGTGGTTTTGAGCACCTTGAGGGGTGCAGTTTTTGAGTGGTGTCACACTTGGTTATTTTCTATAATTGTCCCCCGTGACAATGTAAAAAAGTAAAAAAAAATCTATCATATAGACCTCTCAAAATTACTTCAAATGTGATGTGGTCCCTAAAAAAAAAAAATGATGTTGTAAAAAAGAGAAATTGCTGGTCAACTTTTAACCCTTATAACTCCCTAACAAAAAAAAAAGTTTTTGTTCCAAAAGTATTTTATGTGACACATCTCTGTGATTTAACCCCTTCATGACCTTGGGATTTTTCGTTTATCAGTGTTCGTTTTTCACTCCCCTCCTTCCCAGAGCCATAACTTTTTTATTTTTCCATCAATTTGGCCATGTGAGGGCTTATTTTTTGCGGGACGAGTTGTACATTTGAACGACATCATTGGTTTTAGCATGTCGTGTACTAGAAAACGGAAAACAAATTCCAAGTGCAGTGAAATTGCAAAAAAGTGCAGTCCCACACTTGTTTTTGGTTTGGCTTTCTTGCTATGTTCACTAAATGCTAAACCTGACATTATGATTCTCCAGGTCATTACGAGTTCATAGACACCTAACATGACTAGGTTATTTTTTACCTAAGTGGTGAAAAAAAATTTCAAACTTTGCTAAAAAAAAATATTTCCGATACTCGTAGCGTCTCCATTTTTCATGATCTGGGGTCGGTTGAGGGCTTATTTTTTGCGTGCCGAGCTGGCGTTTTTAATGATAGCATTTTGGTGCAGATATGTTCTTTTGATCTCCCATTATTGCATTTTAATGCAATGTCACGGCGACCAAAAAAACATAATTCTGGCGTTTCTAATTTTTTTCTCGCTACGCTGTTTAGCGATCAGGTTAATGCTTTTTTTTATTGATAGATCGGGCAATTCTGAACGCGGCGATACCAAATATATGTAGGTTTGATTTTTTTTTTTTATTGATTTATTTTGATTGGGGCGAAAGGGGGGTGATTTAAACTTTTATATTTTTTTTTATTATTTTCACAATTTTTTTACTTTTTTTTTTTACTTTTACCATGCTTCAATAGCCTCCATGGGAGGCTAGAAGCAGGCACAGCACGATCGGCTCTGCTACATAGCAGCGATCTGCTGTTCGCTGCTATGTAGCAGAAAATCAGGTGTGCTGTGAGCGCCGACCACAGGGTGGCGCTCACAGCTGCCGGGGATCTGTAACCATATAGGTCTCAAGGACCTCTATGGTTACAATACTGAAGCATCGCCGACCTCCGATCATGTGACGGGGGTCGGCGATGACATCATTTCCGGCCACCCGGCCGGATGCGGTAGTTAAATGCCGCTGTCTGCGTTTGACAGCGGCATTTAAGTAGTTAATAGGCGCGGGCAGATCACGATTACGGGCACATGTCAGCTGTTCAAAACAGAGGGGCTTCTGACCTCGGACGTACTATCCCGTCCGAGGTCGGAAAGGGGTTAAGGGCATAAAAATTCAAATTTGGAAAATTTTCACCAAATTTCCATTTTTTTCACAAACGCAGGTAATTTCAAAGAAATTTTACCACTAACATGAAGTACAATATGTCACGAGGAAACACTGTCAGAATCATCAAGATCTGTTGAAGCGTTCCAGAGTTATAACCTCATAAAGGGACAGTGGTCAGAATTGTAAAAATTGGCCAGGTCAGTAACATGCAAACCACCCTTGGGGGGGAAAGGGGATAAATACCTATTTCTCCCATTAAGTAAAAATTATGAAACATCTTTTCTTAGAACTCTTGCATTGTGCTTTGTTATTCCAGCTACAAAGATGAATGACTAAATTTCACATTGTCCAGCGTCAAACTGTGAAAGGACACACCTTATTCACATATTAAATGGTAACACCCATTTGTCAATATCCTAGGTTTAAATAAGGAATAACATGCATTAGAAGTGTTTATATCGGCATTATTTGGCAGAGCCCTCATTGCAAATTTCAGTGTAAAAATAGGTAGTCATGCAGCACTTTGTTTTCTGTCCAAATAATCCAACAGACCGTTGTAAGTCATTTGGGCAGCACTGATTTCTGTCCTGTGAGGGATCTACTGCTTCACCATGGTTTTCATTATAAACGCAATTTAACAGGCCTTTTAAACCTAAATCTGGTGATTTCACAAGACCTTTTTAAATAGAAAAGTTTCAGAAAATGTTTAAAACTGTTGAATTTGTAATGCACAATGGCAAGTTATTTTCGATGACAAATGCTATATCATTGTACCTAGGGTTGAGCGACTTTCATTTTTTTAAGATCGAGTCGGGTTTTGCGAAACCCGACTTTGTCCAAAGTCGAGTTGAGTGAAGTCAGGCGATTATTGCTAAAAGTCGGGGATCGACCGAAACATGAAACCCAATGCAAGTCAATGGGGAAGCATAGACGGCAGTGAGTGGAGGCCAGGAAAACACCTACAGTGCCCATTTTAATGCCAAAAACATCCATTCTTGTTTCTGAAGCTTGTCAATCTTAATTAACTTTATAATAGTTGGGCATTGGAAATTGGGGGTCATTTGGCAAAAGTTGTGGGGGGTAGGGCTGGTTCAAGGTTTTAGTGGGCCCAGGAAACGTGGACTACGTCACGGCGGTGGAGCAGTGAGAGGTAAGTATTTCAACTTTGCAAGGGCTGTGATCCTGAGAAGGCAGGGAGGCCCACTCGTTCGCATTGGCACTGGCACAGGGCCCCTCAAAGTACGGTGGTGTGTTTGCACGGCGGGGGCGCCTCCCACTGGCAGCGACACTTTTGCGTACTCTGAGGGGCCCTGTGCCTGTGACTTCGCCAACGAGTATGCCCCCCTACCTGTTGAAGAAACCTGCACTTTCATCTGCACCTTCCTCTTTGTCCCTGTGTTAAGGTGGTATAGTATGCGGGAAGGGGAACCTGACTTTCAGCAGGGTCAGATTGTGGCTGTGTAGCGTGCAAGGGGAATGTAGTGGTCTGGGTCAAAGTACCACAAGACTCATCTAGCACCGGCTGGGCAATGGGCAGGATGAGGCGGAAACACTGATATAGGCCCAAATAATAAAGTGGGTAAAATGCAGGTCAAATTTGGTAACAGGACTAACCAGGTGGCATTGCTTAGTTCAGCGGAGTAGAAAACCCAGGAGCGGCAGACAGACACCATTAGTAGGGCCGAACCACACTAGTAGGCCCTATGCAGTTTAATATTACAAATGAAGGCCGAAAGCCTGAAGATTAAAGGTCATGAAAACAACACAGGACAACACCAAGGTGCGGCACACACCGTTACTAGGCCCAACCAAAGTAGTAGGCCAACTGCAGTTTATTTAAAATGTAAGCCGAAAGCCTGAACATTGAAGGTCAGGACAACAAAACAGGAGAAAACCCAGTAGGGTCAGATACCGTTTAAGGGCCCAATCACACATTTTAAAAACAACTACTTAACGAGAGCTTTAAGATTGAAGCTCAGCTTTATACAGTGGAGGACAACACCATGGAGCGGCACACACCGTTAGTAGGGCCCCAACCACCAATTTTTAAAAACAACTACTTAATGAGAGCCTGAAGGTTGAAGCTCAGATTTATACAGTGGAGGACAACACCAGGGAGCGGCACACACCGTTAGTAGGGCCCCAACCACCAATTTTTAAAAACAACTACTTAATGAGAGCCTGAAGGTTGAAGCTCAGATTTATACAGTGGAGGACAACACCAGGGAGCGGCACACACCGTTAGTATGCCCCAACCACCAATTTTTACCAACAAATACTTAATGAGAGTCAAAAGGTTAAAGCTCAGCTTTATACAGTGGAGGACAACACCAGGGAGCGGCACACACCGTTAGTAGGCCCCAACCACCAATTTTTACCAACAAATACTTAATGAGAACCAGAAGGTTGAAGCTCAGCTTTAAACAGTGGAGGACAACACCAGGAAGCGGCACACACCGTTAGTAGGGCCCAACCAAAGTTGAAGGCCAAATGCAGTTTAATATCTGCTACTATAGGCCGAAAGCCAAAAGGTTGAAGCTCAGCTTTATACAGTGGAGGACAACACCAGGGAGCGGCACACACCGTTAGTAGGGCCCCAACCACCAATTTTTAAAAACAACTACTTAATGAGAGCCTGAAGGTTGAAGCTCAGATTTATACAGTGGAGGACAACACCAGGGAGCGCCAGACACCGTTAGTAGGCCCCAACCACCAATTTTTACCAACAAATACTTAATGAGAGCCAGAAGGTTGAAGCTCAGCTTTATACAGTGGAGGACAACACCAGGGAGCGGCACACACCGTTAGTAGGGCGCCAACCACCAATTTTTAAAAACAACTACTTAATGAGAGCCTGAAGGTTGAAGCTCAGACAAGGAAACCTGGAGGAGAACACCAAGGAGGAGGAGAACACCAAGGAGGAGGAGAACACCAAGGAGGAGAACACCGTTACTAGGCCCCAACCCAAGTAGTATGGCAACTGCAGTGTTACATATAAAAATACTTAATGAGAGCCTGAAGGTTGAAGCTCAGACAAGGAAACCTGGAGGAGAACACCAAGGTGGAGGAGAATACCGTTACTAGGCCCCAACCCAAGTAGTATGGCAACTGTAGTGTTACATTTAAAAATACTTAATGAGAGCATGAAGGTTGAAGCTCAGACAAGGAAACCTGGAGGAGAACACCCAGGAGGAGGAGAACACCCAGGAGCGGCAGACATCACTAGTAGGCTCCAACCAAACTAGTAGCCCAAATGCAGTTTCCTATTTTTTTAAAAAGCCTGAAAACCTGAATTGAGGACAATTTTAATTAGGGACTGCAGACAGACTTAGTAGGCTGTCCCCTGTGGACCATGCATCCACCACATTAACCCATTGCGCCGTAATGGACACGTAACCTTCCGTGGCCATGCCTACAGGTCCATGCGTCTGTTGTCAGGTGCACCTTTGTACTCACAGATTGCCAGAGTGCATGGACAATGCGGTCTTTTACATGCTGGTGGAGGGTTGGGATGGCTTTTCTCGCAAAAGATTTGTCGACTGGTTAGCTTGTAGCATGGTACAGCGTAGTCCATCATGGCTTTATTAATATTAAATAAAATATCTAAATAGGCTCTATGAACTTTTAAATAGGTTCCAGGGGTACACGGGCAGCATTGGTGTGGTCAGCGGAGGACTATTGGAAGGAGGGACCGCAGACAGACTTACTAGGCCTAAAATAATAAAATAGGCTCAATCCAGTTTTAAATAGGTTACATGGGTACACAGGCAGCATTGGTGTGCTCAGCGGAGGACGATTGCAAGAATGGACCGCAGACAGACTTACTAGGCCTAAAATAATAAAATAGGCTCAATCCAGTTTTAAATAGGTTACATGGGTACACGGACAGCATTGGTGTGGTCAGCGGAGGACTATTGGAAGGAGGGACCGCAGACAGACTTACTAGGCCTAAAATAATAAAATAGGCTCAATCCAGTTTTAAATAGGTTACATGGGTACACAGGCAGCATTGGTGTGGTCAGTGGAGGACTATTGGAAGGAGGGACCGCAGACAGACTTACTAGGCCTAAAATAATAAAATAGGCTCAATCCAGTTTTAAATAGGTTACATGGGTACACAGGCAGCATTGGTGTGGTCAGGGGAGGACTATTGGAAGGAGGGACCGCAGACAGACTTACTAGGCCTAAAATAATAAAATAGGCTCAATCCAGTTTTAAATAGGCTACATGGGTACACAGGCAGCATTGGTGTGGTCAGTGGAGGACTATTGGAAGGAGGGACCGCAGACAGACTTACTAGGCCTAAAATAATAAAATACGCTCAATCCAGTTTTAAATAGGTTACATGGGTACACAGGCAGCATTGGTGTGGTCAGCGGAGGACGACTGCAAGGAGTGAGTGACACAGTTAATACTCCCAAAAAATAAATAGATGTTAATGTCTCGCAAAACAACAAAACAAAAAACAAAAGTGTGGCATACTTAGGTACCGGGGTGGGCTCCTCTGCTGAGTTTCAGACATAGTAATTTGGCACTAAGTATTTACTGGTGTCAATGTAGGACGCTGACCCTGACTATTTTAACTAGCATCATACATGTCAACAAATTGGTATTGTCAGTGCCAGGCATTGAAGGATGTCAGCTCATAGACTAAACATTGTTGGAGCTGTGAGAGATAATTTTGCACGTGGTAGAGCACAGTTTGAGCTGGGGGGGGGGGAACTCTCTTGTGGCCGGCGGTACAGGCCCAGGGCCCCTCATGTAATAACGGTGTGTCTGACATTGGTTGCGCGCCACCACCGCCAGAGACACTTTATTGTACTGTGAGGGACCCAGTGGCAGTGCCGTCGACCAAAAGCGGGCACACCCACCTCTTCAGACAAACGGCACTCTAACGGGTGCTTGCGCCAAGTGGGGAGACCACGGCCCCGTGGGGGGAGTTTGCCCATTTTGGGAGGTGTAAAAATGTCGTATGCTGGACAAACAGCTGCTGCAAATTAAGAGATTGGAACACTCGGTAAGACAAGTCCACAAGCAAGACCTTTTTATAGGAAAGCTAGGGGTCAGCCGGGAAAGGTGGGGCAAAATAATTTGAAATCCAGGAGTGGTTCATTTTAATGAAGGTTAGATCATCAACATTTTGGGTAGCCAGATGAGTCCTTTTTTCTGTTAATATTGATCCAGCAGCACTGAATACTCTTTCTGATAGAACACTAGCTGCTGGGCAAGCAAGCTCCTGCAGTGCATATTCTGCCAATTCAGGCCAGGTGTCTAATTGGGATGCCCAGTAATCAAATGGGAATGATGGTTGAGGGAGAACATCGATAAGGGATGAAAAATAGTTAGTAACCATACTGGACAAATGTTGTCTCCTGTCACTTTGAATACATGCTGCAGTACCTGTCCTGTCTGCGGTCATTGCGAAATTACTCCACAACCTGGTCAGAAAACCCCTCTGTCCAACGCGACTTCTGATTTGTGCACCTCTAACACCTCTGCCCTGTAGATGGGATGGCTTTTCTGGAAAAGAAGTGTCGACTGGGTAGCTCGTAGCGTGGTACAGCGTAGTCCATCAGGGCTATGAAAGCTTCACTTTCAACTAACCGGTAGGGCATCATCTCTAACGAGATTAGTCTAGCAATGTGGGCGTTCAAACCCTGTGTACGCGGATGAGAGGATGAGTACTTCCTTTTTCTAACGTGAGTCTCATGTAGGGTGAGCTGGACTGGAGAGCTGGAGATCGTGGAACTAGCGGGGGTGCCGGTGGACATGGCAGACTGAGAGAGGGTTGGAGACGGTATTCTTGCCGGTGCCCTACATGCAGTGTTTCCTACTACGAACCTGGTGATTCCCTGACATCTTTGGCCTAGCGACGAAACCTGCACAGATACTGCAGGTGGTGCGGGAAATGGTGGGCTTACAGTGCCGGAAGGGATGTAGCGTTGCTGACTAGCTTCATTCGCCGAGGGTGCTACAACCTTAAGGGACGTTTGGTAGTTAGTCCAGGCTTGCAAATGCATGGTGGTTAAATGTCTATGCATGCAACTTGTATTTAGACTTTTTAGATTGACCTCTGCTTAAGCTAGTTGAACATTTTATACAGATTACTTTGCGCTGATCATTTGGATGTTGTTTAAAAAAATGCCAGACTGCACTCTTTCTACTATGGGATACCTTTTCAGGCATTGCAGACTGAGCTTCATTAACTGGATGGCCACGCTGTCCTACAACTGGTTTTGCATTTGCCACGCGTTTTTGGCCAGATTCGGGCACGGCAGATGGAACCTGTTGCTTTGTTGATGCCTGCTCCTCCTCCGCTTCAGAACTACTGCCGTCTGCACCCTGTTCCCCCAATGGCTGCCAATCGGGGTCAACAACTGGGTCATCAATGACCTCCTCTTCTATCTCATGTGCAACTTCATCTGTGTCACCGTGTAAGCAGGTGGGATAGCGTTCGTGACGGGGCACCATAGTCTCAGCTGGGTATGATTCTGGCTCAGTACACTGCGAGGGCAATGTTCTGGTCTGAGTCAAAGGAACAGCATAGTAATCTGGCTGTGGCTGTGCATCAGTGCACTCCATGTCCGATGCAACTTCTACTGGGCATGGCCTGTTAACTGTTTCACTTTGTAACCCAGGAACGGTATGTGTAAAGAGCTCCATGGAGTAACACGTTGTGTCGCCAGACGCATCCTTCTCTGTTGTTCTTGCTGAAGAAGACAAGGAAGCGGCTTCTCCCTGACCGTGAACATCTACTAAGGACGCACTGCTTTTACATTTACCAGTTCCAGAAGAGGAGGCAAAAGAGCTAGAGGCTGAGTCAGCAAGGAAAGCCAAAACTTTTTCTTGCTGCTCCGGCTTTAAAAGCGGTTTTCCTACTCCCAGAAAAGGGAGCGTTCGAGGCCTTGTGTGGCCAGACGACGAACCTGGCTCATCAACTCGAGACTTAGGTGCTGTATTGCTTTTACCACGACCACCTGATGCTCCACCACCACTACCATCATTACCAGCTGACAATGACTGCCCACGGCCACGACCTCTTCCACCAGACTTTCCTCATTGTTTGCAAAACGTAACCAAAGTAACGGTATTTGTTACTGTAAAACAACTTATAAGGTGAACTCAAACTTCTGTAGGATTTATATATACCTTTAGGTGGCTGAAACTGAAAGGAAAATCAGGCCCAATGTTACACACTCGGTTTTTTGTGCCCCAATAATTTGAGACAGATGGCACACACAGTACCGGCACTCAAGCTGAAATGCCAATCTTAATCTACCACTATTTTTTTTTCCAGGGAGAATTAAAAAAAAAAAAAAAAATTCCCACTATTTATTTGTTTTCAAGGAGAATTAAAAAAAAAAAAAAGGGACTGTCGTACAATTACTATCTCCCTGCAGTAATCTCAGCAAAGTATGGCAGGCAGCAATAACAAGGAGTGGACAGCTGCACAAAAAAACCCAAAAGTGTGGACAAACAAACAAGATAGCTGTGCAGAAAGGAAGGAACAACAGGATTTGTGCTTTGAAAAAAGCAGTTGGTTTACACAGCGGCGTACACACAGCAATACAGCTAATAGGGAGCCTTCTAGGGCAGCCCAATGAGCTACAGCGCTGAGAGAAAAAAATGTAGCTTCCACTGTCCCTGCAAACAAAAGGTGGTGTTGGACAGTGGGAATCGCTACAGCACAAGCGGTTTGGGGTTTATTTACCCTGCCTATTACTATCCCTGCTTCCGAAGAAGCGGCAGCAACCTCTCCCTATGCTTAGATCAGCAGCAGTAAGATGGCGGTCGGCGGGAACGCCCCTTTATAGCCCCTGTGACGCCGCAGAAAGCAAGCCAATCACTGAAATGCCCTTCTCTAAGATGGTGGGGACTGATATCTATGTCATCACGCTGCCCACACTCTGCGTCCACCTTCATTGGCTAAGAAATGGCGCTTTTAGCATCATTGAAACGCGACTTTGGCGCGAAAGTCGCGTACCGCATGGCCGACCCCACACAGGGATCGGGTCGGGTTTCATGAGACGCCGACTTTGCCAAAAGTCAGCAACTTATGAAAATGACCGATCCGTTTCGCTCAACCCTAATTGTACCTTTTGACTATGGTTATAGATAAAACTTATTGTAACCTTTTTATGTTGCTATTAATGCAGAATTGGTTGGCCTACATATACATCTTATCTACTGATAGGATAGATGATCAATGGCTACCCCAGAGATTAAACATTTCTCACCACATTGGTTCCTTTGTCTCTATTTTGGATGGAGGGGACGTTACTAATGAGCACTGCTGCTCTTTTGAAATGACCAAGGATAGCAAAGTACTGTCCTTAGCGGTCAGTCCTGCAAACAGTAGGGTGACAGTGTGCTACAAACACATGCGGCCCTTCACAGGCATATCTGCGGCCCTCACAAAAGTCTCAAACTTTGTCTCTAAACACAAAGTTTGAGACTTTTGTGCGGGCCGCAGTTGCTCAAAACTTCACGATCAGCACTTCCGGCTCTTCATTCATTGGCCCATATCCCTGCATATGACCTGCTTACGTGATACTCACCTTCTGGCGTTTTCATCTGTTTTAGTCTCCGCTCGGCTCCGTCTCCTGCAGTTTGTGGCCTGTCCAAATAAATGTTTAGTTTTTAATTGCTATATTTTTGTTAAATATATTAGTTTCTGTTGTGCACTGCAAATATATGTTGCTGTTACATATTACTACTTCATATCTTGTTTTCATGACTGCTGTTAAAATACGTGTGTGACATTAGCTGCTGTGTGCGGCCCTCGCAACAACCTCTTGTTACTCATGTGGTCCTCAGGGTACCCTGAGTTTGACATGCCTGTGCTACACCGTTCCAAAGAGGAACACAGGACCCCCTTGTGTTAAGTGGAGATCCTAGAGATGAGATTCAGCATGAACACCACTTGTAAGCAGATCCTGTGCATAGGTGATACATTGTAATTAGGAAGACATCCTCTTAACAGAACCTGTGAATTCACACACGGCTATTTTAAAGGGAACCTGTCACCACGTTTTTGGAAGATGGGATAAAAATAGCGTTAAATAAAGGCAGAGGTGGGCGTTACATTAGTGTGTGTGTTATGCGTTTATTACCCACCTAAGTTGCCGAAATAACTTTGCAAAGTCTCCGTTTTCGCCTGTCAATCAGGCTGGTCAGGTCGCATGGGCGTTGTCTTCCCCCAGATTTGGCGTAGTTTTCCGTTGGTGGCGTAGTGGTGTGCGCATGCCCAAAGTCCGGAATCCTCTTCCAGGGGATTTAAAATAGCGCGGTGTTCGTTATTGCATTGGTGATCGGTGGGCGCGGCCATCTTCCTTTGGCCGCGCGTGCGCAGAAGCGGCGCTCTGCTGGCCGCGGCTTCAGGAAAATGGCCGCCGCGATATCCATCTGCGCACGCGCGGCATCCCGCGGCCATTTTCCTGAAGCCGCGGCCAGCAGAGCGCCGCTTCTGCGCACGCGCGGCCAAAGGAAGATGGCCGCGCCCACCGATCACCAATGCAATAACGAACACCGCGCTATTTTAAATCCCCTGGAAGAGGATTCCGGACTTTGGGCATGCGCACACCACTACGCCACCAACGGAAAACTACGCCAAATCTGGGTGAAGACACCACGCCCATGTGACCTGACCAGCCTGATTGACAGGCGAAAACGGAGACTTTGCAAAGTTATTTCGGCAACTTAGGTGGGTAATAAACGCATAACACACACACTAATGTAACGCCCACCTCTGCCCCTATTTAACGCTATTTTTATCCCATCTTCCAAAAACGTGGTGACAGGTTCCCTTTAAGTAACCTGACATGGAACATCTTTTTCAGAAATCTCTTCCCATCATCCTCTAAAGAAGCACAGATTTTCATGATCTGATTTGCATGCTCGGCCTGCTCTTTACTTTGTGTGCTAAGCTGAGAATTGCAAGTTGTCCACCAAAGCCTGCAAGAGATCTCCAAAATCAGTATAAATTGTACTGCGATCAGTTCTGGCTTCTGTTTGAAAATGTGCAGATAAAAAACAGCTTTGCAGTGTGGTTATCAAATTCCAGACAGGAAATGTGCCACCTTACAAAAAGAATCATACAACTCGCATATACAAGTAAATCAATAAAGTTCATAGAAACATTTGTTAATGTACAACTGTAAAAAATAAAATAGCATTCTGTTCCAAAGATTTCATATTTTGACACACACATCTTTCAGTTGCTGTGGGTTTGTGCATATTTGTGTCACTTGACCTTGTTATCATGTTGAAGGTATGGCTTCCTGGTCTCCATTCTTTTATATGGAATGGCTAGACATTTCTGGCAGCTGGGTCCCACCGGTTGCTGTCAATTCTGAGCTGATGGCACTGCTGGATATTTTCAGATTTTTGAATGCAGGGAAGTATAATGTGTCTTTCATCTGCTCCATTGAGAATATGGGAGATCATTGCCACAATTTAAAGAGTAATTGTCCTTTAATTTTTATTTCATAAATCACTACTACTGTGAAAATAAGGAACTTTGTAATAGATCATGTCAGATAAATCTGCTTCTTTCTCCTCCTGTATTGATCTTTCATTCTCAAAATTCTTAACTCCTGGGTAACATCTGTCTTCAGTGAAAACAGATTTTTACAGATACCAGATGGAAATTGCTACTGGTAAGATACAATTCAGAGGGAGGATCTTGAGGCTGCGCTTCTCCTCCCCTCTTCCTTCTACATAGAATCTTCTAAAAACCAATTGTCATATTATTATTATTATGATTTATTATAGCGACATTTATTCCATGGCGCTTTACTTTTATCTGAGTAATGTAATGTAACTGTCTTCACTGAAGACAGTTTACCTGGAAATTGAAAATGAGAAGGAAGCAGCTTTCTCTTACAAGATATTACAAAGGTTCTTGTATTCACATGTACTGTTGATATATAAAATAAAAATTAAAGCAGCAGTTACACCTACTTTAAGAAATTGGGCTAACTCTGTTTACTTATTTTAATCTACTTAAAGCACCACTCCAGTTTTTTTTTTTTTTTATTCAATGCAAAAATGGTATCGCTAATCCATGTTCCCTGCTCCTAGTAATATACTTGCCAACTGCCATCTTCAGCTGATACCGATGTAGCTCCATTCACGATCCGCCATCTGTGGAAATCAAAAACTGAAAAGTGGGGCGTGCAATATTATTCGGCCCCTTTAACTTAATACTTTGTTGTGCCACCTGTTGCTGCGATTACAGCTGCAAGTCACTTGGGGTATGTCTCTATCAGTTTTGTACATCCAGAGATTGAAAATCCTGCCCATTCTTCCTTGGCAAACAGCTCGAGCTCAGTGCGGGTTGATGGAGATCATTTGTGAACAGCAGTTTTCAGCTCTTTCCACAGATTCTCGATTGCATTGAGGTCTGGACTTTGACTTGGCTATTCTAACACCTGGATACGATTATTTGTGAACCATTCCATTGTAAATTTTGCTTTGTTTGGGATCATTGTCTTGTTGGAAGACAAATCTCCATCCCAGTCTCACGTCTTTTGCAGACTCCAACAGGTTTTCTTCAAAAATGGTCCTGTAATTGGCTCCATCCATCTTCCCATCAATTACAACCATCTTCCCTGTCCCTGCTGAAGAAAAGCAGGCCCAAACCATGATGCTGCCGACACCATGTTTAACAGTTGGGATGGTGTGTTCCGGGTGATGAGCTGTGTTGCTTTTACGCTAAACATATCATTTGGCATTGTTGCCAAAAAGTTCGATTTTGGTTTCATCTGACCAGAACACCTTCCACATGTTTGGTGTGTCTCCCAGGTGGCTTGTTGCAAACTTTAACCCCATTCTGACATTAGACATGCTATCCCGTCGAGATGGTATGTGCCCGTATGACCACCCAGGGATAATATCTCTAACACGAGGGGGAGCGCGGCCAGGTGTCAGCTGACTATGGCAGGTGACATCCTGCACTATGTGCCAGGAGCGGTCACGGACCGCTCCTGGCACATGAACCCCAAGAACACTGCGATCAAACATGATCGCAGTGTTTCCGCGGCATAGGGAAGCATCACGCAGGGAGGGGGCTCCGTGCGTGCTTCCCTGAGACCCTCGGTACAAAGCCATGTGATCACGTTGTACCGAGCGTCTCCTCCCTGCAGGCCCCGGATCCAAAATGGCCGCTGGGCTCTTTCCGGGTCCTGCAGGGAGGTGGCTTGCAAGCGCCTGCTCAGAGCAGGCGCCGGCAAGCCTCCTGCAGTGCCTGTCAGATCGCTGATCTGACACAGTGCTTTGCAAAGTGTCATATCAGTGATCTGTCGCTATACTGTGATGTCCCCCCCCGGACAATGTAAAAAAGTAAAAAAAAAATATTTACATGTGTAAAAAAAAAAAAAAAATTCCGAAATAAAAAAAATATTGTTCCAATAAATACATTTCTTTATCTAAATAAGAAAAGCAATAAAAGTACACATATTTAGTATTGCCGCGTCAGTAACAAGCCAACCTATAAAACTGTCCCACTAGTTAACCCCTTCAGTGAACACCGTAAAAAAAAGGCAAAAAACTACGCTTTATTATCATACCGCCGAACAAAAAGTGGAATAACACGCAATCAAAATATATATATATAAATAACCATGGTACCACTGAAAACATCATCTTGTCCCGCAAAAAACGAGCCGCCATACAGCGTCATCAGCAAAAAAATAAAAAAGTTAGTCCTCAGAATAAAGTGATGCAAAAATAATTATTTTTTATATAAAATAGTTTTTATCGTATAAAAGTGCCAAAACATAAAAAAAAATATAAATTAGGTTTCGCTGCAATCGTACTGACCCGAAGAATATAACTGCGTTATCAATTTTACCAAACGTGGAATGGTATAAATGCCCTCCCCCCGAAAAGTAATTTATTAATAGCTGGTTTTTGGTCATTCTGCCTCACAAAAATCGGAATAAAAAGCGATCAAAAAATGTCACATGCCTGAAAATGGTACCAATAAAAACATCAAATCATCCTGCAAAAAACAAGACCTCACATGACTCTGGACCAAAATATGGAAAAATTATAGCTCTCAAAATGTGGAGACGCAAAAAAAATTTTTTGCAATAAAAAACATATTTTAGTGTGTGACAGCTGCCAATAAAAAAAACACTATAAAAGTAAATCAAACCCCCGTTCATCAACCCCTTAGTTAGGAAAAAATAATAAAATTAAAAAATATATATTTATTTCCATTTTCCCATTAGGGTTAGGGCTGGGGCTAAAGTTAGGGTTGGGGCTAAGGTTAGTGTTGGCTAAAGTTAGGGTTGGGGCTAAAGTTAGGGTTGGGGCTAAAGTTAGGGTTGGGGCTAAAGTTAGGGTTGGGGCTAAATTTAGGGTTTGGCTTACATTTACAGTGGGGGTTAGGGGTGTGGTTAGGGTTATGGTTGGGATTAGGGTTAGGGGTGTGTTGGAGTTAGGGGTGTGGTTAGGGTTGGGATTAGGGTTAGGGGTGTGGTTGAGATTAGGGTTAGGGGCATGTTTGGGTTAGGGGTGTGGTTAGGGTTATGTTTAGGGTTGGGATTTGGGTTAGGGGTCAGAATTGTAAAAATTTGCCTGGTCATTAACGTGCAAGCCACCCTTGGGGGTAAAGAGGTTAAACAACACTTTTTATGGATATCTTTGAGAAATAGCATTCTTCTTACCACTCGTCCATAAAGGCCAGATTTGTGCAGTGTACAACTGATTGTTGTCCTATGGACAGACTGTCCCACCTCAGCTGTAGATCTCTGCAGTTCATCCAGAGTGATCATGAGGCTTCTTGGCTGTATCTCTGATCAGTCTTCTCCTTGTTTGAGATGAAAGTTTAGAGGGACGGCCGGGTCTTGGTAGATTTGCAGTGGTATGATACTCCTTTCATTTCAATATATCATCTTGCACAATGCTCCTTGAGATGTTGAAAGTTTTGGAAATCATTTTGTATCCAAATCCGGCTTTAAACTTCTCCACAACAATATTACCGACCTGTCTGTTGTGTTCCTTGGTCTTCATGATGCTCTCTATGCTTCAAACAGACCCCTGAGACTATCACAGAGCAGGTGCATTTATACAGAGACTTGATTACACACAGATGGATTACATTTATCATCATTAGGCATTTAGGACAACATTGGATCATTCAGAGATCCACAATGAACTTCTGGAGTGAGTTTGCTGCACTGAAAGTAAAGGGGCCGAATAATATTGCACGCCCCACTTTTCAGTTTTTGAATTTCCAAAATAATTTAAAATAACCAATAATTTTCGTTCAACTTCACAATTGTGTTCCATTTGTTGTTGATTCTTCATCAAAAATTTACATTTGGTATCTTTGTTTGAAGCATGATATGTGGGAAAAGGTTGAAAAGTTCCAGGGGGCCGAATACTTTCGTGAGGCACTGTAAGCCCCCGGTCTGACCTGCAACATAAGAAAATAAGTTTTATTATACTCACCCGGGAGGCAGTCCGGTGTGGTCTGGTCCGATGGGTGTCACAGGTCTTGGTCCGGCGCCTCCCATCTTCTTGCGATGCGTACTTATCTGCCAGAGCATAGTACAGCAGTGTGCAGGCGCCGGGCCTCTCTGACCTTTCCCAGTGCCTGTGCACTGCAGTACTATGCTCTGCCCTCAACAGGGGAGATAAGTTTGCCTGCGCAGGAGCGAGATGCCGGGGAGCAATGAAGCAACAGGAGGATGGCATTGCAAGAAGATGGGAGGCCCCGGACCTGCGACACCCATCAGACTGGACCGCCCCCAGGTTAGTATAATAAGTTAATTTTCTTATCTTGCATGTCGGACTGGGGGATTATCTGCAGCATTATAGAATGCTGTAAATAAGTCCTGAAAGGCAGTGGCCGCATCTTATATTGGCCAAAACTGCTGTAAGGTTCCCTTTAATGACGAAGCTCCATTTTTCAAATCTGGCCATTGTTGCTTTGTGTGAACTCTGAAATGAATCTATATATCCTGGTGATTGTTCATGTGACACATTGTACCTTGTTGCCAGTAAATTTAGGTCTATAAGTTATTTGCTTTTTTTGTGAAAATATCTGAAAATTTCAAAAATTTGCAATTATCAATTTTTTCTTATATCCATTAACCTCTTCCTGGCGTGCCGTATATCTACGGCGCTGCGGGAGCTGTGTTCCCGCAAACCGCCATAAATATACTTCTCAATCAAGCGGGCTCACGCTGAGCGCCACCGCAATTGAGTTGACACCATGCAGCAACACCTACAGTGCTAGCACCGATCGTGGTTGTTTAGCCCCTCTGATGCTGCTGTCCATATTGACAGAACAAGACGGAGCATCGCACAGGGGAGTGAGTTCCCTGTCTGCTCCCATCAGCACAACGTGATGCAATTGTGTTGGGCTGATGGTCTCCATGATGATCCCAGGCCATGGGGTCCCTCAGGGACGCCTCCTCCCCCTACCTGTCAGACGCTGCTCTGATGCCCTGCAGTGAAGAAGCATTGCAGAGTCCATGTGATATTTCAGTGTTTCTTTTTCAATAAATTGGCAAAAAATTCTACATTTCTATTTTTTTCAGTCAAGATGGTGTGCAGAGTGTACATTAATGAGAAAAAAATGAACTTTTTGAATTTACCAAATGGCTGCAATGAAGCAGTGAAAAATTTAAAGGGGTCTGATTACTTTCCGTACCCACTGTATGTGAACCCACATGAGCATTTTAATAAGTGAACAATAACAAGCAGGGTTTATCATCATCCATAATTTAAAATTGGGGCTATGTTACCTCATTCCTTCCTTCCAGTTCAGAAATTATTTCATATAGCTTCCTGGTATTTGCATTTTGGACCTCTCTGATCCAGTTCCCACACTTGACCGCGTAATTTCTGACCTACTTTCACATGGTTTCTTCTGAATGAACTGCAACAAACGTCTCCAGTGCAAGGAGGTTTCTCATTGACCTAATTCCCACCCCCACGTCACTGCTGTATATTAGTCTAGCTATTCATCACATCTTTCGCTTCAAATTCTACGCTCACGTAACTGCTCTTATGCCAGTTTTTTCATGTGAGTTTTTCTTCATCTCACTATATAGTAACAAAAAAAATCAAATCTTATATTTAAAAAAAAAAACACCAGTACAACAATTATTATTTTTAGCACAGCACCTTACTGCGTATTTATTCATCTGTTTCCTCCATTATGTTCATGGCATATAATTTTATATGGGTTATCACTATTTAATCATTGCCAAATATTGGATGAATGATCACCAGTATTGTAAGATATTGGCTTCACATCACGTTATTTACATCATATATATTATTTTTAATATGATGAATATTTTTATAATGATAGATTTTTAACATTTCTTTGCAGTGTAACTAATTTTCTTTTTTTCCTCAAAAAGTCCTTTTTTACATCTGTTCTCTCATTCTTTTATTCACCCTCACTCGTGTGGCACATCCACATCAAGATCAGAATGATGTGAAATCTGTCCAAGTCAGTACTAGTGTCCCATAAGTTTGTATATGCATATAATATATTTTATTATTTCTATTTCATATTTTTAAAGAAAATTAATTAACAACTTCCACAATATTTGATACTTTTGTAGGTTCTTATATTTGATTGTTACGTGTCCTCATTTTATTTTATGTATTAATGTCTTTGGTCCTACACTATCAGTTTCAATTTGAACTCTGACACATGTGCCTTTTTGGCTCGTTTTTGGGCTCTTTTAGAAAAAACTAGTGGACCATATAAGACTGTTTGTGGATCTTTTTACTGTGGTTGTATCCTGAGGAATAAGTTGGAAGACTTTGAAACGCGTAGATAATAAACGCAGCGTCCTTTGTCCTGTGTTTCCTGGTTCATCCGTGGAACTTCACCAGCAGCGCAGAAAACCACCTATACATTCCAATTGAATAGTGTCCTATTTTCCAACCCGTGGCTTGCAGCTAGCTGGTTCAATTTGCTCAGAAAAGAGTTGTGTGATCACAATCTCACCAGGTGAGGAAGGTTTCTAGAGTGTGTACTTAAAGTATTCAGACCCCTTTAAGGGTCTGTGCACACGTTGCGGATTTCGCAGCAGTTTTCCAGTACCATGTAAACTTATGGAAAACCAAATTCGCAGTGCACATGCTGCGGAAAGTTCCGCAGCATTTTACACCTGTTCCATAATTGGAATCCGCAGGTGTAAAAATGCAGGTGAAATCCGCAAGTAAAACACAGGAAAAATCCGCACACGAATCCGTAACGTGTGCACACACCCTTAATTTTTCATTCTTTCATTGCAGCCATTTGGTAAATTCAAAAAAGTTCAGGTGTTTTCCTGAACTTGGTCCACACCCCAAATCAAGTTTCTGAGGCTGGGATAAAAGGTTTGATACTATATATAAGTGTAATTGAATTTTATACTAGTAGGATTTGTACTGTGTTTTTATGATACCTGAAGAAGGATATATACTGTATCCGAAACGCGTTGTATCTCTTCTATTTTAAGTTATGAAATAAAAAAATATGAAATATCATCTTTGAATGTTAGTCCTGGGAAGCGCTGCCATTCATGGGCTGGATGTGCTTTTCTTGAACAACCTGAAGGAATTGGAGAGGAACTGCAAGGAAGAATGGCACAGGATCCCAAATCCAGGTGTGAAAAACTTGTTACATCATTCCCAAGAAGACTCATGGCTGTTCTAGCTCAAAAGGGTGTTTCTACTCAATACTGAGCAAAGGGTCTGAATACTGTGGTGCAGTGACCAATGTTACAGCCAGGGGGCGCTGTCTGTGCACTTCAAGATGCACTTGGAAGCATAATTGTGATGAAACAGTGACTGGCAGCGTTGTGAATGGCCGATATGTATCTCAGAGGTGGGTGGCCCTGTGATGGAAGCCTGGGTATATTTTGCTCAAGCAGATCTACGGCTCAGGGATTTGTTTACATTGGGAAGGCTTCCAGGTGATTGGAGAGATGGGTGGGTCCAGTCACCTACAAACCCACCCAAAGAGGTGTGTCTGAACACCTAAGATGGTTTTGTGTTTAAGGACCTGTGGTGATGTCACGCTCACCTGACTGGCCATGTGACAGGTACCTGGGTGTGGTTACACCTATGTAAAGGAGGTGTGTGTAGCACATGGTGTGAGTGTTTTGGGGAGTCTGTCAGGGTGGACACTTCCATGTGTCCTGGCTGGACACTGCAGAGTGGCCTGTGTGCTGTAGGTCCTGGATGGTCAGTGTTGGAGGCTCCTGGGAGTGGAGTCCTGGAAGCACCTGGAGACCGTAGACCTGGACGGTCAGTGTTGGAGACTCCTGGGAGTGGAGTCCTGGAAGCACCTAGAGACCGTAGACCTGGTCGGACTATGTTGAGGACCTGGGACTGACGTGAAGTCAGCACGAGGAGTGGAACTCCTGAAAGGTAATCCCCGGACAAGGGGATTGCAATATATGGCAGAGAAGTTTATCTGCTGCATGAATAGACTGGTGGTCGTGATAAGTTCATGGACATAATCAAATAGACTGTATGTCATGTGGTTTATGAAGTTTAATAAACCAGATTTGACTAGATTGGTGTGAGGTACCGTGCCTGAGTGCTTGAATCCTATGCCAAGCGAGTGTCCCCCAACACACTCAGGTAGCGTGTCACCACATTTGGTGTTTCGAATGCGGGCACGGTCCAAGAAGCACATGTTGCAGCGCTGGCTGATCTGAGCCAGAGGAGTAAACGGTCTGAGAACCATGTGTAACAGACAGGACTCTGTGCTATGCTGACTGGTTTCAGTGAGAGACTGAAGTTTTTTTTCCTCAAGTCAGCTTGCTGTGGCTCAGTGAGGTCACAAAGTTTGCTGTGGCTCAGTGAGGTCACGAAGTTTGCTGTGGCTCAGTGAGGTCACAAAGTTTGCTGTGGCTCAGTGAGGTCACGAAGTTTGCTGTGGCTCAGTGAGGTCACGAAGTTTGCTGTGGCTTTGCGGGGTCACGAAGGTGACAAGCATCTTGCTGTGGCTCGGCGGGGTCACGAAGGGGACAAGCATCTTGCTGTGGATCAGCGGGTTCACGAAGTCTGCGGTGCAGAGCCTTGTGAATTGTAGCTGCAGTTGCAGCAAAGAGAAGGAGGAGGAAAAAAAAAGACATTGCTGGTCCAGAGTGTGCAGACTCTTAAAGGGCTTGTGCAAGGCCAGAGTCACATTGGAGTACTGTGCGAACTGGGGCCTGAAAGTACTGTGGGGAGTCCACGGGGTGTACCCCAGGGAAGGGGTGGTGTCCCTAATAGGGTGGTGTCCCAAAAAAGGGGGTGGTGACCCAACCAGGGATGGTTGCCCAAAAGGGGCGGAGTCCCAAAAAGGGGCGGCATCCAAAAAGGTAGTTGGTGTCCAAAAGGGGGTGGAGTCCCTTAAGGGGGTGGTGACCCTAAAGGGGGCAGAGGCCCAAAAGGGGGTGGAGCCTCCTGAAACTAAAAAGGTGGCACAAACAGACTGTTGCCAGAGACAATGGTACTATGTGTGTCCAATTTGCCATGTGAACTACCCTCCTGGTAAGAAGCTGCGTGGGTGTGTTCTAGAGTTGAACGCAGATGTAGAGGATGTTTTTGGTCTGGTTGATTTGGGGAGCCCGATGACCCTGGTAAGGGCTGTAGAAGATAAATTTATAATGTCTGAAAGGAAGATTGAGGTCACATGCATCCATGGGGACACTAAGCTTTATCCAGTGGCCTTGGTGCAACTCGAGACGGTCAGGAGCCATACAAGTCTGGAGGCCGCCATAGTTCCTAACCTACCTTGTCCGGTAATAGTAGGCCAGGACTGTAAGTTATTCTCAGACTTGTGGGAGGAGGGTGTTCCTCTGCAGCACGAGTATGGAAGTCTCATTATTGTTGCAGGGGCATACATTAAGTCAGTAATACATCCCAGAATTGACGGGTCAGACTCTGGGGGTGACTGTGACATTTCATTACCAGTAGCAACCACTAGAGCTGAGTATGAGGTTGTGCGGACAGAAACACTGACACAGGGGAACAACAGTGCTCCCCAAGGTAAAGTCAGGATGGCAGGGGCAGCCATAACAGAAATTGACCTGTGTAAGGGGCGACTGCGGGTTCCAGGATGACCGATTGGTGGTGACTCCCATTCAGATGAGGACGCCAGCGGAAAAGAGTGCAGTATGGCTGACTCAAGTGCAAGTGGCAAGTCTTCCTCCCATCGCCGGAGACGTAAAAGAGGCAAAGGGGCTGAACAAATTGCACCCGGTGAGAAGGTTGATAAAGAGGAGGTCCAGGATCTCGCTAATGAGTTGTCTCATGAGAAGCAAAAGGTGACAGATTTACAGGCCGAGTTAAGGTATCTGAGACAAGCAGCTGAGCACAGGGTGGATGAGCTGGAGAAGGAAGTCTCTGAGCTCCGAGGTCACCTGTCAACGTGGCAAAGTGTGAATAAAGCCTTAAGGAAAGATGGGGAAGAGCTCAGAGAAGCATTAAGTGGTCTTCTACAAGAGAAGGAGATGCTGGTCACAGACTCACAGCGGCGGTACCAGAATGGTAACGAGGTAAAGATGCCAGTGCCCATCCTACCCAGGGATCTGGAAGAGTGTAAAGCGGAGGAAGAATTGGCACTAAAAACAGAACAAGACAGTCACCCGGTCGTGGCAGATGTTTTAATGGAAAGGTCCATGGCAAAAAGGGAGCCGTCCGTCTATGAAGAGAGTGAGACTCCGCTCTTCAAGTGCGTGATAGATGTACCTGAAGAGGCGCAAGATGCATGTACCAGTGAGGGTGTGCATGAGGCCTTTAAAAAGGCAGTAGAAGCGTGTAGTGTGCACTGGGCACCAGAGACGAAACAGTTGGTGATACTGTCGACTAGGGAAGTCACAGTGAAGCGGGTGGCTATCCTGAAGGATATGCACCTACAATGTCTCCGTACAAAACAGATGATCTTGTTGAGACATAAGGAAGCCGCTCGACATTTGGAGCATGCCAGGAAAACGCAGAGTCGGCTGGGCTTTGTGGAAGACGTCATTCGAGTACCCAGAAATCTGGTGGGGAAAGTCATTGGTAGATTTGGAAAAGTGATGCAGGACCTGGTGGTTAGATCCGGTGTGGTAAGACTGAGGATTCCGGATGATGGTGAAGTCCAGGTAACTGGTGAAAATGAGATGGTTCCATTTGTTGTAATTGGCTCAGTAGATAGCCTTATTGAATACCGGGTGACGTATCTAAAGGAGATAGAGCAGCTAAGACTGGAACGTCTGAAGATTAATAAACAGCTGCAGAATATAAGATGGCGACCACTTCCAACCCAGGGTATGGAGGTACGAAAAGATACCCTAAAGAATAGAAGAGTCCAAAGAAGTGACTCCTCTGTTAGCTCAGGGCTGAGTGACCGAGGTAGGAGACCCGATAGCAGATGTAGTATCGAAGGGTCAGACGCAGACCAGACAGCGAGCGCGACTACAAGTGAGACTTATGACCGTGTCAAACGGAGAAGTCGACTATGGAAAGAAAGCTCACGTGAAAGAGTACATGTGGAAAGTGGTTTGACTAAAAAGTGTCTGGTGACACAGACGGATGGTAACTCAAGGGTTGAAGCCCAAGGCCGACAACTGACCGCTGGGGGCAGGGAAGGCCTATCAAAGGTGACGTGGGTTCCCGGTTTCGGAACCCCGGGTTTATGTCATGTGTCCACCCCAATAAGGTTGAACAAAGGGGGGAGGTATGTGGTGCAGTGACCAATGTTACAGCCAGGGGGCGCTGTCTGTGCACTTCAAGATGCACTTGGAAGCATAATTGTGATGAAACAGTGACTGGCAGCGTTGTGAATGGGCCGATATGTATCGCAGAGGTGGGTGGCCCTGTGATGGAAGCCTGGGTATGTTTTGCTCAAGCAGATCTATGGCTCAGGGATTTGTTTACATTGGGAAGGCTTCCAGGTGATTGGAGAGATAGGTGGGTCCAGTCACCTACAAACCCACCCAAAGAGGTGTGTCTGAACACCTAAGATGGTTTTGTGTTTAAGGACCTGTGGTGATGTCACGCTCACCTGACTGGCCATGTGACTGGTACCTGGGTGTGGTTACACCTATGTAAAGGAGGTGTGTGTAGCACATGGTGTGAGTGTTTTTGGGAGTCTGTCAGGGTGGACACTTCCATGTGTCCTGGCTGGACACTGCAGAGTGGCCTGTGTGCTGTAGGTCCTGGATGGTCAGTGTTGGAGGCTCCTGGGAGTGGAGTCGTCCTGGAAGCACCTGGAGACCGTAGACCTGGACGGTCAGTGTTGGAGACTCCTGGGAGTGGAGTCGTCCTGGAAGCACCTAGAGACCGTAGACCTGGTCAGAATATGTTGAGGACCTGGGACTGACGTGAAGTCAGCACGAGGAGTGGAACTCCTGAAAGGTAACCCCGGACAAGGGGATTGTAATATATGGCAGAGAAGTTTATCTGCTGCATGAACAGACTGGTGGTCGTGATACGTTCATGGACATAATCAAATAGACTGTATGTCATGTGGTTTATGAAGTTTAATAAACCAGATTTGACTAGATTTGTGTGAGGTACCGTGCCTGAGTGCTTGAATCCTATGCCAAGCGAGTGTCCCCAACACACTCAGGTAGCGTATCACCACAATACTTATGACCATGTGATACTTCAGTTTTTCTTTTTTAATAAATTTGCAAAAATTACTACATTTGTGTTTTTTTTCAGTCAAGATGGGGTGCAGAGTGCACATTAATAAGAGAAAGTTAACTTTTTTGAATTTACCAAATAGCTGCAAAGCAGCAAAGAGTGAAAAATGTAAAAGGGTATGAATACTTTCTATATATATATATATATATATATATATATATATATATATATATATATATATATATATATATATATATATATATATATATATATATATATATATATATATATATATATATATATATATATATAATACACTCTATATCCTTTTCATGTGTGCCATTGGTTAAAAACCTACTGTACTCTTTTGCTCCCCAGTTTCTCCAAACTGATTTTTTTTACTGTTGACATGAGAGCTTGTTTTTACAGCTTAAGCTGTTTTAAATGACACCATTCACTTTACCTAATGTACTGAAACATTTTTTTTAAAATCCAATTCCAACTTTGTTTTTCAAATTTTGTATTCACAGTATTTTCTGTGCAGCAAAAAAAGACCTGGCAACTTGATTCTCCAGGTCAGTCCAATTATAATGATAATACGTTTCTATATTTTGTTGTTTTTTTTTTGCTAATTTACTGCTTAAAAAAATCGGAACTTTTTTTTTTTTTTAACAAAAATGTCGAATGTCGCCATTTTCCATTTGTGCCATTTTCATATCTATGGAGTTAAAATGAGAGCTTCTTTTTGCCTGGCGAGCTGAAATTTTATTTGCATCATATAAGTCAAAATCACTTTTTGATGGTTTTTTTTTAAGAGTTGAGGCAGTTCTAGCATTTTAATTTTTTTTTTACTTTACAGTGTACACCGTAGGGGTTCAAAACAGTCATATTTTAAAGATTGTCGTTTTGCAAATATGGCAATACCAAATCTGCTGACAATTTTTGTTTTGTTTTTATACGGAATATGATTTCCTTTTGTTTTCAGTTTTTTAACCATCCAACTTGTTATATTGCAGTATATTGCCTCCTGTGAAGCCTAACCACAAGGTGGGATTCGTAGGTGCACCAAGGCTTCGGCAACAGGTTTATCACATTAAGGAAGTTAAACTGTAATGCTGAAGTTGATGAGTAGTTATGCTCGACAGTGATATACTGACATGTCAATGCTAATAGGTTGATTTCCATGGCATACCAGGCAACTCATTGGCACCTTACATTTTGTGGGGCTCTCTTTTGTCTTTGTAAACCACCTCTATGACACTACTTCTTTCAACATTAACATTAAAGGGATAATCCAGAATTTTTTTCTTTCTTTTTTTTTCCAAACTGCCTGTAGTGTAACAACCCTTCTAAATTAACCCAGCTTTGCCGTCAGATACTGGCTAATTTCTTATATAATCTTCTGGCTCCAGCCCCTCCAATAACTATCTCTCTGCTCACTGGGAAGTGGGCAATCCTTCAGTGCTGCCCACATGACCACTGAAATCTACATTTCCAATAGCCAAATTCTCTTATTATCCAGGCTCCCTGCTCTTCCCATGGTCTCCTCCAACTGCTCTATGATCTCCTAATCCCCCGCAGGACAAAGCCAACAGGAATAGGCATGATTCTCTACAATCCCTGACAGAAGTTATGTCGCTTATCCATGTTCTGTAAATAAAAGCTTATAACCTGACGTTAAATTCATCCTTTGGTTGTATAAATTATTCTTTTGAAAGCTGAAACACTCCGAAATGTGGTTTAGGTTAAGAAAATAAATTGGCATCAATGCAAAAATATTGATCAGTTAATGGACATAGAATGGTCAGATTTTGGCAAGACCTGTGCTCAGTAAATGATCAGTTAATTAGTGTGTGTATAAAAAGAAACCCAGCATCCCAGACCTTCACTTGAACTGCAACTTGAGCTCTGACAACATAACAAAAATCCACCCTGCGACCAAAGCCTGGATTATCAAGAGGCTGAAGACCAGATCCACTGCACAGGTGGCTGGCACCTTTAATGTGTCTCAGCGTCAAGTACAAAGAATTAAAAAAAGATTTGAAGAAACTGGAGATGTATTTTACAAGCCCAGGTCCGGCAGACCCCACAAGACAACTGCTCAGGAGGAACGTTTGTTGGTTAGAAAATCCAAAGCAAGCCCCTCTTCCACTGCAGCAGAGCTCCAACAGGCCTGGTCACCTCAAGTCCCTGTGTCAACTCGAACAGTTAGTAGGATTGTCTCAAAATGGCCTCCATTGTCTAATCAGTGTCCAGAAGCCAGCACTAAAAAGGCAAATAAAAAACCGTGTGGCATTTGCAAAGTCCCACAGCCTGCTAAACAGATGAACGCTGGAAAAGTGGCAGGTGGTGTATTTCTCTGATGAATCTTCAGTAGAATTACACCACAGCCACCGCAAATACTGCAGGAGACCTACTGGAGCCCGTATGGATCCAAAAGTGTTATATGTGATGGTGGAAAGATCATGGTCTGGGGTTACATTCATTATGGTGGTGTGCAAAACATTTGCAAGGCGGAAGGCAATATCAATAGCCTAAAATCTCAAGAAGTATTAGCTACCTCTTATATTCCGAATCATTAAAGGGGTCAAATTCTGCAGCAGGATGGTGCTCCATCTCATCCATCCATCTCTACAACAAAGTTCCTCCAGGCAAAAAAGATCAAGGTGCTCAAGGACTGGCCAGCCCAGTCACCAGACATGAACATCATTGAGCATGTTTGGGGTAGGATGAAAGAGGAAGTTTGGAAGACAAAACCAAAGAATCTAGATGAACTCTGGGAGGCATGTAAGACTGCATTCTTTGCTATTCCTTCCTTAATAAATTGTATGAATCATTGTTGAGAACCGCATGGATGCAGTCCTTCAAGCTCATGGAAGTCACACAAAATATTAAATATGACTCAAATAGCACCACAACTTCATTCACCAATGTTATGCAACATATACCGTATATACTCGAGTATAAGCCGACCCGAGTATAAGCCGAGACCCCTAATTTTGCCACAAAAAAAAACTGGGAAAACTTAATGACTCGAGTATAAGCCTAGGAGTGGAAAATGCAGCAGCTACTGGTAAATTTCAAAAATAAAAAGACACCAATAAAAGTAAAGTTAATTGAGACATCAGTAGGTTTAAGTTTTTTGAATATCCATATTGAATCAGGAGCCCCATATAATGCTCCATACAGTTCATGATTGCTCCATAAAATGCTCCATACAAAATATGCCCCATATAATGCTCCATGCAGTTTATGATGGGCTCCATATTCAAATATGCCCCATATAATGCTGCAAAAATGTTGATTATGGCCCCATAAGATGCTCCATAAAGACATTTGCCCCATATAATGCTCCACAAATGCTGATTATGGCCCCATAAGATGCTCCATAGACACATTTGCCCCGTATAATGCTCCACAAATGCTGATTATGGCCCCATAAGATGCTCCATACAGATATATGCCCCATATAATGCTGCACATGGCCCCATACAGATATTTGCCCCATATAATGCTGCACATGGCCCCATAAGATGCTGCATACAGATATTTGCCCCATAAGATGCTCCATACAGATATTTGCCCCATATAATGCTGCACATGGGCCCATAAGATGCTCCATACAGATATTTGCTCCATATAATGCTGCACATGGCCCCATACAGATATTTGCTCCATATAATGCTGCACATGGCCCCATACAGAGATTTGCCCCATATAATGCTGCACATGGCCCCATACAGATATTTGCCCAATATAATGCTGCACATGGCCACATAAGATGCTCCATACTGATATTTGCCCCATATAATGCTGCACATGGCCACATAAGATGCTCCATACAGACATTTGCCCCATATACTGTTGCTGCGATTACAAAAAGAATCACATACCTCTCAGGCCACTGGCACTTGCTATAGTCACCTGCTCCGCGTTCCACCAACGGGCGCCGCTGTGTCATCCCCGTCCTCTGCACTGACGTTTAGGCAGAGGGCGGCGCGCACACTAATCGCGTCATCGCGCCCTCTGACCTGAGCGTCACTGCAGAGGATGGGGAAGACGGAGCGGTGCCAACGGTGGAACGGGGAGCAGGTAAATATCACGCACTGCGTTATACTCGCCTGCTCCTGATGCAGTCCCTGGTTCTCCGGCACCGGCAGCTTCATCCTGTAGTGAGCGGTCACATGGTACCGCCCATTACAGTAATGAATATGCGGCTCCACCCCTATGGGAGTGGGGTCAGGTCCATATTCATTACTGTAATGAGCGTTACCATGTGACTGCTCACTACAGGAAGAAGCTGCTGGCGCCGGAGAACCCAGGGACACTGCGCCAGGAGCAGGTGAGTATTAATACACAGCTGCCGCTCCCCCTCCCCTGCCGACCCCTGGGTATGACTCCGAGTATAAGCCGAGAGGGGCAATTTCAGCCTAAAAAATGGGCTGAAATTCTCGGCTTATCCTCGAGTATGTACGATATTTGTATTTAAAGTTAATTATTTGTTTGAATATTACATTACTTTCTGTGGGCGACAAAACTTTTGTCTTGCCAAAATCTGACCATTTTGTGTCCATTAATTGATCAATATTTCTGCATTGATGCCAATTTTTTTTCTTAACCTAAACCACATTTTGGAGGGTTTCAGCTTTCAAAAGAATAATTTATACAACCAATGGATTAATTTAACATCAGGTTATAAGCTTTTATTTACAGTACAGACCAAAAGTTTGGACACACCTTCTCATTTAAAGATTTTTCTGTATTTTCATGACTATGAAAATTGTAAATTCACACTGAAGGCATCAAAACTATGAATTAACACATGTGGAATTATATACTTAACAAAAAAGTGTGAAACAGCTGAAAATATGTATTATATTCTAGGTTCTTCAAAGTAGCCACCTTTTGCTTTGATGACTGCTTTGCACACTCTTAGCATTCTCTTGATGAGCTTCAAGAGGTACTGTAGTCACCGGAAATAGTTTCACTTCACAGGTGTGCCCTCTCAGGTTTAATAAGTGGGATTTCTTGCCTTATAAATGGGGTTGGGACCATCAGTTGTGTTGAGCAGATGTCTGGTGGATACACAGCTGATAGTCCTACTGAATAGACTATTAGAATTTGTATTATGGCAAGAAAAAAGCAGCTAAGTAAAGAAAAACGAGTGGCCATCATTACTTTAAGAAATGAAGGTCAGTCAGTCCGAAAAATTGGGAAAACATTGAAAGTGTCCCCAAGTGCAGTTGCAAAAACCATCAAGCGCTACAAAGAAACTGGCTCACATGAGCACCGCCCCAGGAAAGGAAGACCAAGAGTCACCTCTCCTTCTGAGGATGTTTATCCGAGTCACCAGCCTCAGAAATCGCAGGTTAACAGCAGCTCAGATTAGAGACCAGGTCAATGCCACACAGAGTTCTAGCAGCAGACACATCTCTACAACAACTGTTAAGAGGAGACTTTGTGCAGCAGGCCTTCATGGTAAAATAGCTGCTAGGAAACCACTGCTAAGGACAGGCAACAAGCAGAAGAGACTTGTTTGGGCTAAAGTACAGAAGGAATGGACATTAGACCAGTGGAAATCTGTGCTTTGGTATGATGAGTCCAAATTTGAGATCTTTGGTTCCAACCACCGTGTCTTTGTGCGACGCAGAAAAGGTAAACGGATGGACTTTACATGCCTGGTTCCAACCGTGAAGCATGGAGGAGATGGTGTGGGGGTGCTACGCTGGTGACACTGTTGGCGATTTATTCAAAATTGAAGGCATACTGAGTCAGCATGGCTACCACAGCATCTTGCAGCGGCACGCTATTTTATCCGGTTTGCGTGTAGTTGGACCATCATTTATTTTTCAACAGGACAATGACCCCAAACACACCTCCAGGCTGTGTAAGGGCTATTTCACCAAGGAGAGTGATGGGGTGCTATGCCAGATGAACTGGCCTCCACAGTCACCAGACCTGAACCCAATCGAGATGGTTTGGGGTGAGGGTGAGCTGGACCGCAGAGTGAATGCAAAAGGGCCAACAAGAGCTAAGCATCTCTAGGAACTTCTTCAAGATTGTTGGAAGACCATTTCCGGTTACTACCTCTTGAAGCTCATCAAGAGAATTGCCAAGAGTATGCAAAGCAGTCATCAAAGCAAAAGGTGGCTACTTTGAAGAACCTAGAATATATGACATATTTTCAGTTGTTTCACACTTTTTTGTTAAGTATAGAATTCCACATGTGTTATTTCGTAGTTTTGATGCCTTCAGTGTGAATTTACAATTTTCATAGTCATGAAAATACAGAAAAATCTTTAAATGAGAAGGTGTGTCCAAACTTTTGGTCTGTACTGAACATAACATGGATATGCGACATAACTTTGGTCAGGGAGTGTACATAATTCCTAATATACATCATCACCAAATGTGAATTTTGCTAATTTTCTTCCTAAGTGCCCTTTCCTGGTTCCCAAAAATGTCTGTCACCCATAGCAGCCAATCACAATGCAGCTTTAATTTCACCATCATTGTTTGAAAAAATTAAAGGTATGTTCTAATTGGTTACTGTGAGCAACAGAGACAGTTGGCAGTGTAGATAAAGGGAGAGTTGTATTTATAGGAAGGTGGAGTCCATTCTAAGAAATCTGAACAGAAATATTCACTCTTCTAAAAAAAAAAAAAAAAAACATTGGCTGTTTAGTGACTAGTACACCTGTGCTTTCTTTGCTTTATCACACAACGACGGCTCATAGTCTAAGAGGAGCGTAGCTGTTCCTCTTTTGACAGCAACGTGCCCATGTCAAATTTGTTCAGTAAGTATGGTGCAAACACATATATACTGTGTCACTGCAAGGAAAGAGGACACCCACTATAGAAAAATATCAAGTATCTACTGAGCATGTGCCACCTATATTGAAAGGATGACAGGATGTATTCATAGACACCTGGGGAGACCAAAACCTCTGACGTGGTTTTCAGGGAGTGATATCTAAAGCAGCAAGCACTTATGGAAATTGATGGCATTTGATAACTCCATTTCTTTTACATGGAACTGTGATTCATAGTGTGAATAATCCTTTAAATAGGTTAAACAGCCAGAATTAGATAGGTTGTATTAGTGTATTAATTCAGTTGTCATTAAACAGCCAAAGTAGACTTGTGCCACAGCGCCATAAAGCACTTAGCGGTGGCATAAGGCCCCTAATGACAGAAAAATCCATTTATTTTCTCCTATCTGCAAACCAAGTGAACATAAATTCATTAATATTTAGCTGCCAAGCCATTTTCTTGTGTAGCAATTGTGTACATTCCTTCAGATGCTGAGAGCAATTAACCAGAACGGGCACAGCTGTTACACACTGCCTCAGAAAAGGCTGATCGTGTTTCGACACTCACGCACACACGTCAAATGGCTTCTATTCTACTTGGGCATTTTCTGTTTGGTTTCACAAAAAAGGAAGCACATAAATGATATGGATAGAATATATTATTGGCCACCTTGGTAGTCTGATTGTAAGAAATCTTAAAGGGAAGGTGCCACCAGTTTTCTTGTAGTTTGTTTTTTTGTGAAATTAAGCTTAAAATAGTAAATAAAATGTATTAATGCAATGTTTGCACTGTTTGCAAACATTTCTATATGAAAAATATTATATATTTTCTTACAAATATATATATTGACCACTAGGGGGAGCATTTTCCGTTTTAGACCTCAAGCAGCTATAGTGAGACTTACCAGCTTTACTGTTAGCTGGAAAATTGTGGCAGTAACTGCTGACATCAGCATTTCCCTCCCCTTTTGGGTGGTCTAATATCCCTGGGGCAGAATGAAGAGCAGCATCACAGGGCAGAGCCATTTTGTGTGTGACTGCCCTGTGATCTGCTATCACCAGCAGTTACTGCATCAGAAGCACAGTTAGTTTATGTGGTGTGTATGGAGCAGCATTGTCTGTGCAGAGCTGTCTGTGACTCATCCCTCAGTAAGATAAGAAGGAGCTCCAGGTCTGCAGTGAATGGCCAGGCATTGTGGAGGGAGGGGAGAGATACATTGTATGGCAGAGAGAGGTGTCAGGTGTCACCTCTCTGCAGGCTGGGAATGAGGGTCTGTGTGTGAGGGGGGAGGCGGAGACACAGCAGGAGAAGCACACAGGGCAGCATGTGAGGGGCAGAGGATGTCTGCCCAGTGCCTGGAGTACAGTGGGGCAGTGCACATTTCTCCTGTGATAGAGAGTAAGTGGAGCTGGGCAGAGAGCACTGGGCTATAATAAAATGGCAGCTAGTCACACCTACAGCAGTGAGTTGTGCAGCCCACAGAGGCGTGCCCAGCTCACTGCTAACACCTCTCCAATGTTAAAGATAGGGTCCTCGCCGGTCTATTATCTCCTATGTCCATGGGGTGCTGTAAAATGACACTGTTAGTGCCCTGCTACTGCTGCAAAACCAAGATGTCAGCCCCCAGTTCCTTCTTTAAACACATATAACACACGAAATCTGTTTCACATGCATTTAAAACTTGGTTATAGCAGCATGTTATGCTACATTTCAGTGATTTATTAATAATCTACAAACGCGGTACCTAGATGTATTTCTTTTGCTTATTGATGAATGCTGCCCATTTTGAAAACATTGAACTTTGTGTATTACAAAAAAAATTAGCAAGTCCATTATTATTTGTCTCAAGATAGTATTCCATGAGATTTATAAGCAAATGCTCCGTCTTTTGTCTTAAAGCAATTCTGAGATACTCTGACCATGGTGATCAATTTTCCATTCATTCAGGCAAAAAATATGTACCCTATTTCTATTGTATTTGCTAGTAATTGTTCAATTTTATAGTAGTGAATGTGCCGAAAACTTCACTTTTATTAAAGGGGTTGACCACTTTCTCCTCTTAGTTCAGCTTTCTTCCTCCTGATCAGCACTTTTGTCCATATAATGGCTGCTGGTGGAGGGGCATGTGGCCAGACCTGTCCATCAGCTTCCTCCAATTGCAAGCCACCTCACATTGGAAAGCTGCTTTTCTTTTGGAGAAGGCTAATGGACAGGTCAGGTCACATGCTCCTCCATGCTATGGACAGAAGTGCTTTTCAGTTTGTGAGGAAGGGAGCACTAACAAGAGAAAGTGGTCAACCTCTAATGAACATATGTTGTGCCTATAGGGTTTATTTAGGACTATGTATTTATGTTCATAGTAAAAAAAAAAAAGCAGTTGGTAACACGACGCCGGCACAGAGCAGTCATTGACCACACTATTCCTGGCTGCTCTGTCGACACGGCATGAAAGCCAATGTCATGCTGATTGACTGCCAGCTCCATGCAGTTAGGCAGCAGGGCACTGACTGTCAATCAGCATGACATTAGCAGTCATGCCCTATCAACAGAGCTTATGAGAAGTCACTGCTCTGTCTACACGACACCAGCGGAAGCTGCGATATTGCCGGCAAGAGCTGTCACACTGCTCTGTGCAGATGAAGATCGGCACTGGGCTAGACTGGCAGGTACTTACCAACTACCTGCCTATTAGTTCTTAAGCCCATTGTAACAAAAAATAGTCCTGATAATTTCTCTGATTTATACTGTAAATGTCTGCCTTCAGACTGTACATTATAGAAATCTAGTAAATTGGCTATTAAATGGAATGCAGCTGCAGGTCACATCAATTTTTCAGAAGTACTGCCATGTAACTTATCACTGTTTAAAACAATCACAGAGCCCCCTCATCCCATCCTGACATATTTTGGTGAGACTCAAAATGACACCAGCTATTGAACATGACACAACACATCAGGGGGTTGTGACTGTGGTTTAAATAATTACCAGTGATCTAGCTATTCGTTTGACAAACAGATGTTACCTGCAGGTGCATCCATGTTTAATGCGGTTTTAGACTAGGCCTCAATAACTGTACATATTATAGGTAAGGTACCGCGTTTGTAGATCATTAATAAATCCCTGTAATGTAGCATAACATGCTGCTATAACCAAGTTTTAAATGCATGTGAAACAGATTTCTTGTGTTATATGTGTTTAAAGAAGGAACTGGGGGCTGACATCTTGGTTTTGCAGCAGTAGCAGGGCACTAACAGTGTCATTTTACAGCACCCCATGGACATAGGAGATAATAGACCGGCGCTGACCCTATCTATAACATTGGAGAGGCGTTAGCAGTGAGCTGGGCACGCCTCTGTGGGCTGCACAACTCACTGCTGTAGGTGTGACTAGCAGCCATTTTATAATAGCCCAGTGCTCTCTGCCAAGCTCCACTTACTCTCTATCACAGGAGCTCCATTCCCAGCCTGCAGAGAGAGGTGACACCTGACACCTCTCTCTGCCATACAATGTATCTCTCCTCCCTCCACAATGCCTGGCCATTCACTGCAGACCTGGAGCTCCTTCTTATCTTACTGAGGGATGAGTCACAGACAGCTCTGCACAGACAATGCTGCTCCATACACACCACATAAACTAACTGTGCTTCTGATGCAGTAACTGCTGGTGATAGCAGATCACAGGACAGTCACACACAAAATGGCTCTGCCCTGTGATGCTGCTCTTCATTCTGCCCCAGGGATATTAGACCACCCAAAAGGGGAGGGAAATGCTGATGTCAGCAGGTACTGCCCAGATTTTCCAGCTAACAGTAAAGCTGGTAAGTCTTACTATAGCTCCTTGAGGTCTAAAACGGAAAATGCTCCCCCTAGTGGTCAATATATATATTTGTAAGAATATATATAATATTTTTCATATAGAAATGTTTGCAAACAGTGCAAACATTGCATTAGTACATTTTATTTACTATTTTAAGCTTAATTTCACAAAAAAACAAACTACAAGAAAACTGGTGGCACCTTCCCTTTAAATGTAAAATAATATAACACTAAGGGATGGCGTTAAATCACTTAGTCTTATGCTGTAGCCCCAGACGAATGCCACATTAAGGTTACATTCCCACAATGAGTATTTGAGTTTTTGATGTTACACATCATTTGCAGCTTTTTTGCACCTATTAAGTAAATCTGGTTACTTGCATTTGTTTCATTGCGCTTTTTAGTGCATTTTTTTTTACATGTGTTTTGACGCTATGGTTTCTGCCTTATTTTGGTGTGTCGTACTTTAAGGCTACACTATGTGCACTTTCAGTAAAATTTCTGCACCATTTCTGCATCTATTGGAAAGACGCACCTGAAAAAATGGTGAAAAACGCTTGCAAAATGCACAGAGAATTGACACGCTGCTGATTATTTTCTGGACCATCTCTGTAAGTAAAAAAGTAACATGTGCATGACACGTCAGGAGACTCATTCCCTTTTCTGGCATCAGGAATGCTTCAGATTTTGCTAGAAAATCTGCATAGCAAAAACGCACCATATCTGCACGTCAGGATTCTCATGGCATCACGACTGCTTCAGGTTTATTTAGAAAATTTGAAAGGAAAAAGCGCACCAAATCTGCAACGTGTACACACATCCCAAAGCTGATTTGTTTTTGATACCTCCTGGTATTTGGCTTTAACAAAACTTTATTGATAAAGCGTGGAAAGTACCAAAAATTCAGTTTTTACCTGTTGATTTTCCGCATCAAATGCAATTTTATGAGGAAAATCCACACATAAATCTCAGCGTACCTGCAGGAGAAATTGACGGCTGCAAGTACAGTTGGCATGAAAGTTCTATAAATTCCATCCACTTTCGTGGAACTGTAATACACTGCAACTTTTTTGCAGCGAAAAAAACAGAGGCCAAAACTCATTGTGTGAACTTAACCTAATTGGAGACTTATGAAAAACATTTTCTTAACCCCTTTTGGAACGTAGACCCTCAAAGGAACTTATTTAGATGTGTGGTGAGCACTTTGAACCCCCAAGTGCCTTACAGACGTTTATAATGTTAAGCCGTAAAAATAAAAAATCATATTTTTTCACAAAAATGATCTTTTCACCCCAATTTTTTTTATTTTTCCATGGGTAACAGGAGAACTTGAACTCCAAAAGTTATTGTGCAATTTGTCCTGAGAACACTGATACCACATATGTGGGGGTAAACCACTGTTTGGGCGCATGGCAGAGCTCAGAAGGGAAGAAGCGCCGTTTGACTTTTCAATGCAAAATTGGCTGGAATTGAGATGGGACGCCATGTCGCGTTTGGAGAGCCCCTGATGTGCCTAAACAAAGGAAACCCCCACAAGTGACACCATTTTGGAAAGTAGACGCCCTAAGGAATTTCATTAGATATGTGGAGAGCACTTTGAACTCCCTAGTGCTTCACAGAAGTTTATAATGTAGAGCCGTAAAAATAAAAAATCATATTTTTTTCACAAAAATTATCTTTTTGCCCCCAATTTTTTATTTTCCCAAGGGTAATTGGAGAAATTGGACCAAAAAAGTTGTTGTGCAATTGTCCTGAGTACGCTGATACCCCATATGTGGGGGGAAACACCGTTTGGGGGCATAGCAGAGCTCAGAAAGGAAGGAGCGCCGTTGTGAAATGCAGACTTAGATGGAATGGTCTGCAGGCATCACATTGTGCTTGCAGAGCCCCTGTAGTACCTTAGCAGTAGAAACCCCCCACAAGTGACCCCATATTGGAAACTAGACCCCCCAAGGAACTTATCTAGATGTGTTGTGAGAATTTTGAACCCCCGAATGTTTCACTAAAGTTTATAATGCAGATAGTGAAAATAAAAAATCATTTTTTTTTCCACAAAAATTATTTTTTCACCACCAGTTTTCTATTTTCCCAAGGGTAACAGGAGAAATTGGATCCCAAAAGTTGTTGTGCAATTTGTCCTGAGTACACTGTTTGGGCACACGTCGGGGCTTGGAAGGGAAGTAGTGGCATTTTGGAATGCAAACTTTGATGGACTGGTCCATGGGAGTCATGTTGCGTTTGCAGAGCCACTGATGTACCTAAACAGTAGAAACTCCCAGCAAGAGATCCAATTTTGGAAACTAGACCCCCAAGGAACTTATGTAGATTTGTGTGAAAACTTTGAACCCCCAAGTGCTTCACAGAAGTTTATAATGTAGAGCCGTGAAAATAAAAAAAAATGATTTTTTTTCCCACAAAAATGATTTTTTAGCCCAAAATTTTTATTTTCCCAAGGGTAACAGGAGACATTGGACCTCAAAAGTTGTTGACCAATTTGTCCTGAGTACGCTGATACACAATGTGTGAGTGTAAACCACTGTTTGGGCACATGGCAGAGCTCAGAAGGGAAGAAGCGCCATTTGACTTTTCAATGCAAAATTGGCTGGAATTGAGATGGGACACCATGTCTCATTTGGAGAGCCCCTGATGTGCCTAAAAATTGAAATCCCCCACAAGTGACCCCATATTGGAAACTAGACCCCCTAAGGAACTTATCTAGATGTGTTGTGAGAACTTTGAACCCCCAAGTGTTACACTACAGTTTATAACGCAGAACCGTGAAAATTAAAAATCATTTTTCCCACAAAAATGATTTTTTAGCCCCCAAATTTTTATTTTCCCAAGGGTACCAGGAGAAATTGGACCAAAAAAGTTGTTGTCCAATTTGTCCTCAGTACGCCAATACCCCTTATGTGGGCGGAACCATTGTTTGGGCGCATGGCAGAGCTTGGAAGGGAAGGAGTGCCGTTTGGAATGCAGACTTAGATGGAATAGTCTGCAGGCATCCCATTGCGTTTGCAGAGCCCCTGATGTACCTAAACAGTAGAAACCCCCCATAAGTGACCCCATATTAGAAACTGGACCCCCCAAGGAACTTATGTAGATGTGTTATGAGAACTTTGAACCCCCAAGTGTTTCACTACAGTTTATAACGCAGAGCCGTGAAAATAAATACTGTATATACTCGAGTATAAGCCGAGATTTTCAGCCCACTTTTTGGGGCTGAAAGTGACCCTCTCAGCTTATACTCGAGTCAGTGTCGGCGGGTGAGGGGGAGCGGTGGCTGTCACATACTCACCTGCTCCTGGAACTGTCTCTGCATGTCCCATGGTCTCCGGGCAGCTCTTCCTGTGTTAAGCGGTCACGTGGTACCGCTCATTAAAGTAATGAATATGCACGCATATTCATTACTGTAATGAGCGGTACGTGACTGCTGAACACAGGAAGATGCCGCCGGCTCCCGGAGACCATCTGACAGTGAGACACTGCCAGGGACCACGCCGGGAGCAGGTGAGAATATATATATATTCGCTGCTGCTCTGTCTTCCGTCCTCTGGCTGTGACTGTTCAGGTCAGAGGGAGCGATAACGCGATTAGTGTGCTCCGCCCTCTGCCTGAACAGTCAGTGCAGAGGATGGAAGACAGAGCAGCACACAGCGGTGGAACGTGGAAGTTGACTATCGCAAGTGCCGGGTGCCTGAGCGAAGAGAGGTGAGTATGTGATTTTTTTTATTTTAGTCGCAGCAACAGCAAATGTTTGGAGCATCTTATGGGGCCACAATGTATGGAGCATCTCATGGGGCCATAATGTGTGGAGCATCGTATGGGGCCACAATGTATGGAGCATCGTATGGGGCCACAATGTATGGAGCATCTCATGGGCCCATAATGTATGGAGCATCTCATGGGCCATAATGTGTGGAGCATCGTATGGGGCCACAATGTATGGAGCATCTCATGGGGCCACAATGTATAAGGCATCGTATTAGGCCACAATGTATGGAGCATCGTATGGGGCCACAATGTATGGAGCATCTCATGGGGAATAATGTTTTGAGCATCTTATGGAGCCATAATGTATGGCTAATGGTACAAAACTAATCTTTTCGTTCAACCCGTCAGGAGACATGGTCCCTAATTCAATGATCCATTTGGATTCCATTTGGGCTAAAATTTGTTTAGTATTGCCCCCCCTAATCCCACAATGGAGTCTATCAATACCTCTGACCTTAAAACCTCTTGGGTCAGAGTTATGGTACACCCTAAAGTGTTTGGGTATTGTTTTCAAAACTGAAAGGTCATCCACCTCTCCTGCCGCAACAATGTCTCGTACATGTTCTCTGGCCCTGATACGCAGTTCTCTTGATGTTAATCCAACATAAACCTTGTGACAAGGACAGACTGCATAATATATGACATATGCCGTACTACAAGATATATAGCTGGTGACCGCAAAGGACCGAGTCCCATCCACCGAAGAGAAAGAATTGCCTCTCACTATACACTCACTGGCCACTTTATTAGGTACACCATGCTAGTAACGGGTTGGACCCCCTTTTGCCTTCAGAACTGCCTCAATTCTTCGTGGCATAGATTCAACAAGGTGCTGGAAGCATTCCTCAGAGATTTTGGTCCATATTGACATGATGGCATCACACAGTTGCCGCAGATTTGTCGGCTGCACATCCCAAAGATGCTCCATACAAGGCAGGATGGATCCATGCTTTCATGTTGTTTACGCCAAATTCTGACCCTACCATCCGAATGTCGCAGCAGAAATCGAGACTCATCAGACCAAGCAACGTTTTTCCAATCTTCTACTGTCCAATTTCGATGAGCTTGTACAAATTGTAGCCTCAGTTTCCTGTTCTTAGCTGAAAGGAGTGGTACCCGGTGTGGTCTTCTGCTGCTGTAGCCCATCTGCCTCAAAGTTCGACGCACTGTGCGTTCAGAGATGCTCTTAGGCCTACCTTGGTTGTAACGGGTGGCGATTTGAGTCACTGTTGCCTTTCTATCAGCTCGAACCAGTCTGCCCATTCTCCTCTGACCTCTGGCATCAACAAGGCATTTCCGCCCACAGAACTGCCGCTCACTGGATTTTTTTTCTTTTTCGGACCATTCTCTGTAAACCCTAGAGATGGTTGTGCGTGAAAATCCCAGTAGATCAGCAGTTTCTGAAATGCTCAGACCAGCCCTTCTGGCACCAACAACCATGCCACGTTCAAAGGCACTCAAATCACCTTTCTTCCCCATACTGATGCTCGGTTTGAACTGCAGGAGATTGTCTTGACCATGTCTACATGCCTAAATGCACTGAGTTGCCGCCATGTGATTGGCTGATTAGAAATTAAGTGTTAACAAGAAGTTGGACAGGTGTACCTAATAAAGTGGCCGGTGAGTGTATTTCCCCTATTGCATGCGAGACAATCTCCACACGGGAAACATCCCCATCTTTGTTTGCCAGCACCAAAAGGATTTTTGGTTTTTGCCGTGTAATGACTCCTAACCAAATGATCCTTTAGATTTTTGCTGCGTCTAGCTGTCATCAGAGGGGCTGGTGAGATCTCCTTTTGCAATACCGGGTCAGTCATCAATACTGGCCAATGTTTAGTGAGAATTTGTCGGATAGAATGCCAGTGACAGTTAAAAGTTGAAATAAATCTGGTCTTAAAGTCATCCTCTCTTGCTTTCCGAGTTGTAACAAGGAGTTTCTCCCTAGGGGGTATTCTTTGCTCTACAGTATCCATGTTTAATCATTCTTTGGCTGTAGCCCCTATCTAAGAACCTCTCCTTCAAATCGCGGGCCTGTATTTCAAATCTACTCTCAGTAGAGCAAGTGTGTTTTGCCCTTAGATACTGGCCTATTGGGATTGCTTTTTTTGTTGCCTGTGTATGAGAAGAGGATGCGTGCAGAACCGAGTTAACTGATGTCTTCTTGCGAAAAATATCAGTTTGGATAGTCCCATCTTGATCTACCAGGATCAAGATATCCAAAAAATCTATAACACTTTTTTCGATTTTATATGTCAATTTGATGTTGTATGGATTTTGATTCAATCCCATAATGAATTTTTTCAAGTCAGCTTTAGACCCATTCCAAAAAATCTAAAGATCGTCGATATAGCGGAGCCAGCACTGCACATGGTCGGCTGCTCCCGGAGACCATCTGACAGTGAGACACTGCCAGGGACCGCGCCGGGAGCAGGTGAGAATATCAGAGGAGGTGAGCATTGCGCGATAGTCACCTTCCTCGTTCCACCGCTGCGCGCTGCTCTGTCTTCCGTCCTCTGGCTGTGACTGTTCAGGTCAGAGGGAGCGATGACGCGATTAGTGTGCTCCGCAATCTGCCTGAACAGTCAGTGCAGAGGATGGAAGACAGAGCAGCACACAGCGGTGGAACGTGGAAGTTGACTATCGCAAGTGTCGGGTGCCTGAGCGAAGAGAGGTGAGTATGTGATTTTTTTTATTTTAATCGCAGCAACAGCTAATGTTTGGAGCATCTTATGGGGCCACAATGTATGGAGTATCGTATGGGGCCACAATGTATGGAGCATCTCATGGGGCCATAATGTGTGGAGCATCGTATGGGGCCACAATGTATAAAGCATCGTATGGGGCCACAATGTATGGAGCATCACATGGGGCCATAATGTGTGGAGCATCGTATGGGGCCACAATGTATGGAGCATCTCATGGGGCCACAATGTATGGAGCATCGTATGGGGCCACAATGTGTGGAGCATCGTATGGGGCCACAATGTATGAAGCATCTCATGGGGCCACAATGTATAGAGCATCGTATGGGGCCACAATGTATGGAGCATCGTATGAGGCCACAATGTATGGAGCATCTCATGAGGCCACAATGTATGGAGCATCTCATGGGGCCATAATGTATGGAGCATCTCATGGGGCCACAATGTATGGAGCATCGTATGGGGCCACAATGTATGGAGCATAGTATGGGGCCACAATGTATGGAGCATCTCATGGGGCCACAATGTATGGAGCATCTCATGGGGCCATAATGTATGGAGCATCTCATGGGGCCACAATGTGTGGAGCATCGTATGGGGCCACAATGTATGGAGCATCTCATGGGGTCACAATGTATGGAGCATCGTATGGGGCCACAATGTATGGAGCATCGTATGGGGCCACAATGTATGGAGCATCTCATGGGGCCATAATGTATGGAGCATCTTATGGGGCCATAATGTGTGGAGCACCTTATGGGGAATAATGTTTTGAGCATCTTATGGAGCCATAATGTGTGGAGCATCTTATGGGGCCATAATGTATGGAGCATCTTATGGGGCCATAATGTATGGAGCATCTCATGGGGCCATAATGTGTGGAACATCTTATGGGGCCATAATGTATGGAGCATCTTATGGGGCCATCAACCTTTAAGCAGCATTGTATGGGGCAAATGTTTCTATGGAGCATCTTATGGGGCCATTATTAACCTTTGTGCAGCATTCTATGGGGCATATTTTAATATGGAGCATTATATGGGGTGTATTTTGTATGGAGCATCTTATGGGGCCCATCATGAACTGTATGGAGCATTATATGGGGCTCCTGATTCAATTTGGATATTAAAAAACACTTAACCTACTGATGTCTCAATTAATTTTACTTTTATTGGTATCTATTTTTATTTTTGACATTTACTGGAAGCTGCTGCATTTTCCACCCTAGGCTTATACTCGAGTCAATAAGTTTTCCCAGTTTTTTGTGGCAAAATTAGGGGGGGTCGGCTTATACTCAGGTCGGCTTATACTCGAGTATATACGGTAATCTTTTTATTTCCACAAAAATGAATTTTAGCCCCCAGTTTTGTATTTTCCCAAGGGTGAAAGGAGAAATTAGGCCGCAAAAGTTGTTATCCAATTTGTCCTCAGTATGCTGATACCCCATATGTGGGGGTAAACCACTGTTTGGGCGCATGGCAGAGCTCGGAAGGGAAGGAGCACTGTTTTACTTTTTCAACGCAGAATTGGCTGGAATTTAGATCGGACGGCCCTGTCGCATTTGTAGAGCCCCTGATGTGCCTAAACCGTGGAAATCCCCCAATTCTAACTCCAACCCAAACACACCCCTAACCCTAATCCCATCGATAACCCTAACCACATCCCTAATGCGAACACACCCCTAACCTGAACACACCCCTAATCCTAATCCCAACCATAACCCTAACCACACCTCTAACTCCAGCATACCTCTAACCCCAACACACCCCTAACCCTAATCCCAACCCTAACCACACCCCTAACCTGACACACCCCTAACCTCAATTGTAATCCCTACCGTAAACGTAATCCAAAGCCTAACCCCATCTCTAGCCCCAACCCTAACTTTAGCCCCAACCCTAACCCTAATTTTAGCCCCAACCCTAACCCTAATTTTAGCCCCAACCCTAACCCTAATTTTAACCCTAACCCAAGTCCTAACCCTAGCCTTAACCCTAACCCTAATGGGAAAATAGAAATAAATACATTTTATTAATTTTATTATTTTTCCCTAACTAAGGCTGTGATGAAGGGGGGTTTGATTTACTATTTATAGCAGGTTTTTTTAGCGGGTTTTTGTTTGGCAGCTGTCACACGCTAAAAGACGCTTTTTATTGCAAAAAATATTTTTTACATCATCACATTTTATGAGTTATAATTTTTCCATATTTTGGTCCAGAGTCATGTGAGGTCTTGTTTTTTGCGGGACGAGTTGACGTTTTTTATTGGTACCATTTTCGGGCACATGACATTTTTTGATCGCTTTTTATTCCGATTTTTGTTAGGCAGAATGAACAAAAACCAGCAATTCATTAATTTCTTTTGGATCGGGCGTTTATACCGTTCTGATTGTGGTAAAATTGATAAAGCAGTTTTATTATTTGGGTTAGTACAATTGCATAATTGTATAATTTTTTTATGTTTTGGCGCTTTTATGCAATAAAATCTATTTTATATAAAAAAATAATTATTTTTCCATCGCTTTGTTCTGAGGACTATAACTTTTTTAATTTTTTTCTGATGACACTGTATGGCAGATTGTTTTTTGCGAGACAAAATGATGTTTTCAGCGGTGCCATGTTTATTTATATCAGTCTTTTTGATTGCGTATTATTCCACTTTTTGTTTGGCTGTATGATGATAAAGCATTGTTTTTTGCCTCGTTTTTTACTAATTAACGGTGTTCACTCAAGGCGTTAACTAGTGGGACAGTTTTATAGAGCGGGTCGTTATGGACGCGGCGATACTAAATATGTGTACTTTTATTTTTTTTTGGTTTTTTTACTCAAAGAAATGTATTTATTGGAACAATATTTATTTTATTTTTTTTCTTGATTTAGGAATTTTTTAAAAATATTTTTACACATGATTTTTTTTTTATTTTTACTTAGTACCAAGGTGGGACATCACTATATTTTGTCAGATCAGCGATCTGACAGGCAGTGCTGCAGGCTTGTCGGAGCCTGCTCTCAGCAGGTGCCGGCAAGCAACCACCCTGCAGGACCCGGAAGGAGCCCCGTGGCCACCTTGGATCCGGGGCCTGCAGGAAGGAGGAGGTAGGAGACCCTCTGAACAATGTGATCACATCGCGTTGTTCTGAGGGTCTCAGGGAAGCATGCAGGGAGGAGATGTGCTTCTATGCCACAGGAACACTGCAATCTTGTTTGATTTCAGTGTTCCGGGGGTCAAAATGCTGGGAGCGGTCCGTGACCACTCCTGGCACTTGGTGCCGGGTGTCAGTTGTGAGACTCACCCAGCCCTGATCAGCCGCACACCACCCATGTGCGCAGCCGATTGGCCTCAATGTACTATCCTGTCCATGGTCATACGGACCCAGGCCACATGGATGGGATAGTATGTCGGATGTCAGAAAGGGGTTAAAGAGAATTTGTCTCATGGCATTTGCTATCTAATCTGGAAGCAGCATAATGCAGAGCGAGAAACTGATTCCAGCAATGTGTCACTGGGCTGCTCAGTGTAGTTTTGATAAAAACCATTGTTTTATCAGAAGAGGACTAGTAAACCTGCAGCCATATATTCCTACATAATAATGAGCTCTGTAAAATCCTACCCTACTAATAAGTGGGCACTGTACACAGAAAGCTGACAATCAGTAGTGTGAGCAGGATTATACAAAGCTCAAGATTCTGACAACTGCTAAGTCTGCAGCAGAGAAAAACGTGATATTGTCAAAATGACAGCAAGCAGCCCCATAAGTGATAAACCACAGGAATCAAGATATCTGCCGATATATTATGCTGAGAAGCTCTGGAGAGGGACAGAAGTGCACACAAAATAGGGCAATACTGTCTTGGTAAAGGATCAGTATAAGCGATGGCAGCACTCACCTGAAAGGTGTTGTGCTACCCTGCTGCTTTGTGGCTGGAGGAAATGGTTCTTCCAGATATATGACAAGAATCGATGCTGGCATGTTTAGCCGGGCTCCGTTGTGGGAATGAAAAGCCTTGGGATTCCAAAACAGCTTATATTAATACCAACACGTTTCTGTGCCAGACCGGTATAACAACCAAGTGTGCAGGGTACAACAACTAGAGACTTTAAATAGGAAAAAATGGCTCCAAAAAGCATGTGAAATGTCCCTAATGGGGAGGGGGAGGAAGATAAAAAAAAAGCTGTTAAAGAGAGGGTGGGTGGTTAATAAAGTGGGGAGACAATAAAATGGAGGAGGAGAAAGGAACAGAGTAGAAAGTTAAAGCATGAAAAGTATGGTTATTAGTGCTTTTCTATTAGAGTTAAGATATCAGTTGTTTTCAATGGATAATTGTCATCCATGTTTTTATGAATAGATTTCTTTCCCTCATTTTTGCTTATGCTGTGAACAAGAGCTGTGTTCAGCTCAAAATGCGGTGGAATTTTGTACATGTTTTGGAGTTGCCAATATGTGTACTACATTTTTAAAATGTACCTCTTTCCCTTCTGACTGAAGGAAAAAAATATAGCAAAATGGGATCTTGCGGACATAAACAACGCTTTGGCAAAACGGGTCAGAAGAGGATATCAAGAATCGTTTTAACAAACAGTTAATGCGCACTCAAGCAAATTGCAGCAGAATAGAATATTGGTGCTCTACCTAACATATCCAAACATACACCTTGTCATTCTTTAGCATAAATGGGCTATAGTAGTCCACAGTAAGTTCAAGTGCCATTTTTATCTAGGAGAAATGGAAAAGGCAAGTCTTAAGTGTGCAAAAGACAGCAATTGCCTAAACAAAGGAACCCAGATTTCTGTGACACCATGCTGATGGAAGTGTCATAATTAAAACATAAGTCAATAAGCATTTCCAGTCAGATTTCAACATTTTAAGGGGTCGTCCCATGAACAAATAAACAAAGTACATTTTAATCCGTAACACTTGGAATAAATGAGTTCCACAATTGGATGTGTTTCAAAAAATAAAATGTTTCTGTGCTGAGAAAATCTTATAAATGTGCCCCTGCTGTGTACTGTGTAATGGCTGTGTCTGACCATACAGGGACATGGTCTGATCATACCACATCTCCTGGGCAGGGGAGGAAGCAAAAAGAGTATACAGATAGGACAGCATGGGATTACATCTGCTGCTTTATGTGAGGTAAAACATTTTCCTGCCTGTTATAAAGAGAACCTGGAGTTACTTTAGGATTACCTTGGTCTCTGTGCTGCCTCTTATTAATATCCTCCTTGCCCGGAGGTTAGAGTTTTGGTGGGCAGCCCTCTCTTGGCTGGTTTGTTGTGGTACCATGTTCTTTCCATTTGACAATAATAGAGTTAATGGTGCTCTGGCAGATCACCAGAGATTGGGATATTTTCTTGTACAACCCAGCTCTGACTTGTACTTCTCAGTAACTTTGTCCCTGACTTGGTCTTCATGGTATTGTTTCGCTAGTGGTGCCTCTTTCTTAATGGTATTGCAGCTTCTGAGGCCTTTAAGAAAAAGTGTATATACTGACAGACCATGTGACACTTAGATGGCATGCAAGTGGACGTTCTTTCCCTAAGCATGTGACTTATGAAGGTTATTGCTTACCCCAGAAATTTTTAGGGGCTTCATCACAAAAGGGGGGTGATGCACATGCCGATTTTTAGTCATTTGATCCCATAAATTTAATGTATACCTATATTTTTCTCACTTCAGTTCACCAACATAGACTAGTGCTGATGCATCACATATCGGAATACAAAAATATATTTAAACATAGGTTGTAAAGTATCAAAATAGGTAAAAAGCCAAGGGGGTGAATACTTTTGAAGGCCAATGTATATGGTCTTGTTCAGAATTTAATTTTGCATTCTCTCTCTGTAATATTTTTAGCTTTTGAATCCGTTTTGCCTGCAATTTCTGAAACAATATGGGAATTTAAAGCACAACTAAATATTGTACAAATTCAGACAATCATAAATGATGCTTGTGTGACCAATCATAAGCTGGATGTGGTAGCCAATCACATTGCATCACATCTGCTGCTTTAATCTTTGTTTTATTTGTTGGTCAATCTAGAGAAGAGAACTGGCTATAATGGGAGCCTTCAGATTTTTGTTAGCAAAATGGAACTGCATGAAGAGCTTTATAGAGTCAAGGAAAAGGGAGGATAGAGAACTAATAAAATTATCCTTTGCCAATTGAAAGCTTACGTCTCCTCAGCTTCTGCGAGAATGGTAAGAAAAGTGCAATGTTGAGGTAGCATCATCAGCTGTTAGGAAGAGATGTTTGGAAGCAGGTTTGAGAGGGTGCAAGGCCCAAAGGAAGCCATTGATGACAGCCATACAGAGACAGAAGTGGAAATTTTGGTATTGAACTATTAAAAATGGAGAAAGAAGAAGTGTGAGAATGTGCCATTTAGTGATGAAAGCACTTTTTGCATTTTTGGGAATGTTGGCATGTCTTGTGTGACAAGGTTTCCACGTGTAGAGTACAAGGCAGAGTGTTTGAGCTTCTCTGTTAAACATCCGATGAAGGGTAATGGTCTTGGGGTGTATAGCAGCCAATGGTGTTGGAAGACTTTGTATTATGGAGGGTATGCAAAAAAATAAATAAATAGACCTCCTTCATAAGAACATGCTTCCTTTTGCTCATCACTTGTTTTCAGGTGACTATATCTTCCAGGATGATAGTGCTCCTTGTCACAAAGCTAAGACAGTAAAGGAGTGGGAAATAAAGAAAAAGAACAAGGCTACTACTGTCTGTCCAGCTCAGTCCCTGAACCTCAATCCAATTGACAATTTGTGGCACAAGGTATCATTAGAGATATCTAGAAAAATGCCAGGACCAAGCGTGAGTTGATTGAGGCTCTGGTACAGGCCCGGAACCACATCATCACTTATGAACATCTGCAGAAGCTTGTTCTCTCAATGCCGCAGAGATGCAAGTTGGTCCTCAAGAGCAAAGGCTGGCCAACAAAGTACTAAAAGTTAAAGATGGATTTTAAAGGCCCTGAATGTAATAAAAAAAATATAAATCTTAAAAGGTAACACGTGAATCTGTGAACTTGCATCGGAAATGAATAAACTTACAAACCTGTTCAACGTCGTACACACTTTACTGATGTAGGCAAGGTCATGCTGCAAAAAAAAATTCAAAAAATGCACATACCATAAAATGTATAGGCTTGGTACATTCAAAAATGAATATGTCACACAATAAGGAATTACAAAAAAAAAAAAAACATGTTCCACTAGATGCACTGGGGAGATGCCGACGTATGAAAGATACAGTTTTCTCTAAGCCAATGCAGGATTTTTGAACTCCACTGTAAATCATGACACCGTTAATAATGAGCCATAGATTTAAAAATGTTAATTATGTTCTAAAATATTTGCTTATAAACACTTGAAATTAATTTAATCTTAAACAGCAATGTACTTATTAATGCACTTATACAATGCATTTGAATACATTACTACTTTCCAATTATGTAGAGGATTAATCTTATAATAGAGCTCTACGACTTTCTAATATATTTCAATTCCTCACTTTTCGTTGACTTTTTTTTTTCAACAGAAGGAAAATACATATCTGCTACATTTCATGAGATGTGCAAATCTTTTGTAATTCAAACTTCACAGTTTCATCAAATTTTTTTGTTTTTAGTTTGATGCAAAGCAAAAGAACTGTAAAGCCTCCAATAGCCCTGAAATTACTCCAGGTCTCTTATGATTGCATCAACCCCCTTTCAAGCTCTTGAAAGAAAACAGCATTAATAATGTCATTGTGACCTCAACATATGAGTTGTCAAATTTTTTTTTACCAGTAACTCTCCTATCTATCCCTACCATTAAATCTATACTACTCTCTTTTCCTCATAAATGAATCTTCACCTTTGTGCTATTATTCACACTATCTTTACAGTTTTTTTCAATGTTTTATGGCTTTCGCTTCCTATTTCCATGGCTAAGCTGTGATGGCTTCTCACTATCCAGAGTCACAAACAAATGACTGCTATATTACCTGCTTCTGCTTTTTTATACCGTATTCTTCGGATTATAAGACACATTTTTTTCCCAAAAATTTTTTGGGGAAAATGGGGGTGCGTCTTACAATGCAGATATACCTGACCGGCCACAAGCTGGGATGAGGGGGTGTTCGAATGTGCGGTGCGGTGTCCTCCAGTGCTGCGGGTGTCCAACAGTGCTGCGGGTGTCCTCCGGTGCTGCAGCGGATCTGATGACATCTTGTGAAAGCCCAGAAACCCCGCAGTCACATGGTTTCCTATGCGGTGGACTGGACTCCGGGAAAATGGTTGCCAGCCTGGGGCGGTGCATGTGCAGATGGAGATCTCAGCACCAAAATCTCAGGAGATGAGATCTCAGCACTGAGAACACCCCCTCATCCCAGCCTGGAGCTTGCAGCAATGCTCCACTCTTGCCTCCTCCAGCGGCAACCCTGGGACCCTGCTCCACCGCAGCCACCATCCCTGGTAAGCAATAAGACGCATAGATTATAAGAAGCACCACCATTTTATTAATAAAGTTTTTTTCCTATTTTTCTCAAAATTTGGGGTGCGTCTTATAATCCAGTGCATCTTATAAGCTGCAAAATACCTTAGGTCATAATAATCCTTCCTGATTGGTTGTGATACCATAAGAAGTGATAGCTGCAAAGCATTAAGGGAAAACCTGCCTGGCCCCTCCTGAGGTCATGTGAACCTTTTCTGGCTGATGTAGTCTTCTGGATTGTTAAAGTGTCACTACCTATTTTAATCGATTTGAATAATCAAATCCAATGTTTACCTCATTGACCTGTTGGCATCACAGTACCATAAAATACAATGAAGAGAAGTGTTGTGGATTCTGTTTGTGGGCTCCCTCTGGTGGTTACTGCTGGTACTGGATGACTTTGGTGGGTTGCGGCCTTTGGTTTCCACCTGTCCATCAGAGGCTGGGTGTTTCCTATTTTACCTGGCCTTTCTGTCATTCCCTTGCCGGCTATCAATGTATTCAGATGTGCTCTGTTTGGTTCCTGCCTACCTGCTCCCAGATCTTTCAGGATAAGCTAAGTGCTGATTTTCAGTTGTTGGTTTTTTTGTCCAGCTTGCTTATTATGTCTCTATGCTAGCTGGTAGCTCTAGTGGACTGAGGTTCTCCCCATGTGCCATGAGTTGGCACATGGGTTCTTGTAATCTCAGGATGGTTTTTTGATTAGGGTTTTTTGCTGACCGCTCAGACCCCTTTTGTATCGTTCTGCTTTCTAGTTTACAGCGGGCCTCAATTTGCTGAACCTATATATATCATCTCTATGTGTGTGCCTTCCTCTCATTTCACCGTCAATACATGTGGGGGGCAACTATACCTTTTGGGGTTCATTCCTCTGGAGGCAAGTGAGGTCTTTATTTTCTCTGCAGTACTAGTTAGCTCTTAGGCTGGTGCGTGGCGTCTAGAACCAACGTAGGCACGCTCCCTGGCTATCTCTAGTTGCGTTTGTCAGGCGTAGGGCAGCGGTCAGCCCAGGTTCCATCACCCTAGAGCTCGTCCGATATTTTGTATTACTTTGCTTGTCCCTTGCTATCCCTAGCCATTGGGATTCATGACAGTATAGCCGGCCCACAAAGTGTTAATTGTTTGGGCTGAAGCAGGAGAAAAAGAAGTGTTTAAGGGAAATTTTATTTTTTTTATTTTTTATTTTTTTTTCCTTCAGAGTTTTGCTGCCTAGCCCTTAATTGCTGTCTAGCTGCTTCTTACCTCCTCTTAACCCTTGAATGGCTCTGATATTAGCTGTTTAACATGGATGTCCAGAGTTTGGCTTCCAGCCTGAGTAATCTCGCGGCAAAAGTTCAAAACATACAGGATTTTGTTGTTCACACTCCCATGTCTGAACCTAGAATTCCTATTCCAGAGTTCTTTTCTGGAGATAGATCTACCTTCCTGAATTTCAGGAACAATTGTAAATTGTTTCTTTCTTTAAAATCTCGCTCCTCTGGAGACCCTGCTCAACCGGTCAAGATTGTAATATCTTTCCTGCGAGGCGACCCTCAGAATTGGGCATTTGCATTGGCACCAGGGGATCCTGCATTGCTCAATGTGGATGCGTTTTTTCTGGCATTGGGATTGCTCTATGAGGAACCCAACCTGGAGATTCAGGCTGAAAAGGCTTTATTAGCCCTCTCTCAGGGGTATGATGAAGCGGAAATATATTGTCAAAAATTTCGGAAATGGTCGGTGCTTACTCAGTGGAATGAGTGCGCCCTGGCTGCAAACTTCAGAAATGGTCTTTCCGAGGCCATTAAGGATATTATGGTGGGGTTCCCTACGCCTACAGGTCTGAATGAGTCGATGGCTATGGCCATTCAGATTGATCGGCGTTTACGGGAGCGCAAACCCGTGCACCAGTTGGCGGTGTCTTTTGAACAGGCACCTGAGACTATGCAATGTGATAGAATTCAGTCCAGAAGTGAACGGCAAAGTTATAGGTGGAAAAATGGATTGTGTTTTTATTGTGGTGATTCAGCTCATGTTATATCAGCATGCTCTAAACGCACAAAAAGGGTTGATAAATCTTTTGCCATTGGTACTCTGCAGCCTAAGTTCATTTTGTCTGTGACTCTGATTTTTTCACTGTCTTCCATTTCCGTCGATGCCTATGTGGATTCGGGCGCTGCCCTGAGTCTTATGGATTGGTCATTTGCTAAACGCTGCGGTTTTAGTCTGGAACCTCTGGAAGTTCCTATTCCTCTGAAGGGAATTGACTCTACACCATTGGCTATGAATAAACCGCAGTATTGGACACAAGTGACCATGCGCATGACTCCCGTTCATCAGGAGGTGATTCGCTTCCTTGTACTGTATAATTTACATGATGTACTAGTGCTTGGTCTGCCATGGTTACAAACTCATAATCCTGTCCTGGACTGGAAAACAATGTCTGTGTTAAGCTGGGGATGTCAGGGGGTTCATGATTATGCACCTCCGATTTCAATCGCTTCCTCTACTCCTTCTGAGATCCCTGCGTTTTTGTCTGACTATAGGGATGTTTTTGAGGAGCCTAAGCTCAATTCGCTCCCTCCGCATAGAGATTGTGACTGTGCTATAGAATTGATTCCTGGCAGTAAGTTCCCTAAGGGTCGTTTATTTAATCTGTCACTGCCAGAGCATACTGCTATGCGGAATTATATTAAGGAGTCCTTGGAAAAGGGACATATTCGTCCATCTTCGTCCCCTCTGGGAGCAGGTTTTTTTTTCGTGGCAAAAAAAGATGGTTCCCTGAGGCCTTGTATAGATTATCGCCTTCTGAATAAGATTACAGTCAAGTATCAGTATCCATTGCCATTATTGACTGATTTGTTTGCTCGCATTAAGGGGGCTAGGTGGTTCACTAAGATAGATCTTCGCGGTGCGTATAATCTGGTGCGGATAAAACAGGGTGATGAGTGGAAAACCGCATTTAATACGCCTGAGGGCCATTTTGAGTATTTGGTAATGCCTTTTGGACTCTCCAATGCTCCGTCAGTCTTTCAGTCCTTTATGCACAATATTTTCCGTGAATATCTGGATAAGTTTATGATTGTGTATTTGGATGATATTTTGGTGTTTTCTGATGACTGGGAGTCTCATGTTCTACAGGTCAGGAAGGTGTTTCAGGTTCTGCGGGCCAATTCTCTGTTTGTGAAGGGCTCAAAGTGTCTCTTCGGAGTCCAGAAGATTTCTTTTTTGGGGTACATTTTTTCTCCTTCTACTATTGAGATGGATCCCGTCAAGGTTCAGGCGATTTGTGACTGGACACAACCTACATCTGTTAAGAGCCTTCAGAAGTTCTTGGGGTTTGCTAATTTTTATCGTCGGTTCATTGCTAATTTTTCCAGTATTGTTAAACCTTTGACTGATTTGACTAAAAAGGGTGCTGATGTTGCTGATAGGTCTCCTGCGGCCGTGGAGGCCTTTCAGGAACTTAAGCGCCGGTTTTCTTCTGCTCCTGTGTTGTGTCAACCAGATGTTTCACTTCCTTTTCAGGTTGAGGTTGATGCTTCCGAGATTGGAGCGGGGGCGGTTTTGTCACAGAGAAGTTCTAATGGCTCGGTGATGAAGCCATGTGCATTCTTCTCTAGAAAATTCTCGCCCGCCGAGCGCAATTATGATGTGGGTAATCGGGAGCTTTTGGCCATGAAGTGAGCATTTGAGGAGTGGCGTCATTGGCTTGAGGGTGCTAAACATCGTGTGGTGGTCTTGACTGATCACAAGAATCTCATTTACCTTGAGTCTGCCAGGCGTTTGAATCCTAGACAGGCTCGTTGGTCGTTGTTTTTTTCTCGTTTCAATTTCGTGGTTTAATACCTGCCAGGTTCAAAGAATGTGAAGGCAGATGCTCTTTCCAGGAGTTTTGTGCCTGACTCTCCTGGAGACTCTGGGCCTACTGGTATCCTTAGGGATGGGGTAATATTGTCCGCCGTATCCCCAGACTTGCGACGTGCATTGCAGGAGTTTCAGGTGGATAAACCGGATCGTTGTCCACCAGAAAGACTGTTTGTTCCGGATGATTGGACCAGTAGAGTCATCTCTGAGGTCCATTCTTCTGTGTTGGCTGGTCATCCTGGAATATTTGGTACTAGAGACTTGGTGGCCAGGTCTTTTTGGTGGCCTTCCTTGTCTAGGGATGTGCGTACCTTTGTGCAGTCTTGTGAAGTGTGTGCTCGAGCTAAGCCTTGCTGTTCTCGGGCCAGTGGGTTGTTGTTATCCTTGCCCATCCCGAAGAGGCCTTGGACGCACATTTCCATGGATTTTATTTCTGATCTCCCGGTTTCACAGAAAATGTCCGTTATCTGGGTTGTGTGACCGCTTTTCTAAGATGGTTCATTTGGTGCCCTTGCCTAAGTTGCCTTCCTCCTCTGAGTTGGTCCCTTTATTTTTTCAGAACGTGGTTCGTTTGCATGGGATTCCGGAGAATATCGTTTCTGACAGGGGATCCCAGTTTGTGTCTAGATTTTGGCGGACGTTTTGTGCAAAGATGGGCATTGATTTGTCTTTCTCGTCTGCATTCCATCCTCAGACGAATGGCCAGACGGAGCGAACTAATCAGACCTTGGAAACTTATTTGAGGTGTTTTGTTTCTGCTGATCAAGATGACTGGGTTGCTTTTTTGCCACTGGCCAAATTTGCTCTTAATAATCGGGCTAGTTCTGCCACGTTGGTCTCTCCTTTTTTTTGTAATTCGGGGTTTGTTGTGAATTTGGTTTCTGGGCTCCCCCGGTGGTTTCTGGTGGTACTGCACTTGTGTGCTTCATCTCCTCTGTTCACCTGTTTCCATCAGGATGTGGGAGTTTTCTATTTAACCTTGCTCCTCAGTCATTTCTATGCCGGCCAACAATGTTACCAGAAGCCTTTCTGTTGCATGTTCCTGCTCCTAGACTACTATCAGCTAAGTTGGACTTGTAGTCCTAAGTTTGTTTTGCATTTTTGTTCCAGTTCTCTGTGATTGATTATTTCTGAGGCTGGAAGCTCTTGTGAGCTGAAATTGCCACTCTGGTGTCATGAGTTGATATTAGAGTCTTAAAGTAATTTCAGGATGGTGTTTTGAAAGGGTTTTCAGCTGACTGTGAAGTTCCCTTTTCTGTCTTCCTACTATCTAGTAAGCGGACCTCAATTTGCTAAACCTATCTTCATACTTCGTATGTCAATTTCCTCTGAAATCACCGATAATATATGTGGGGGCTACTGTCTGCCTTTTGGGGAGAATTTCTCTAGAGGTAAGCCAGGTCTGTATTTTCCTCTGCTAGGGTCAGTCAGTTCTCCGGCTGGCGCTGGGCGTCTAGGGATAAAACGTAGGCACGCTACCCGGCCACTGTTAGTTGTGCGGTAGGTTTAGCTCACAGTCAGCTCGAGTTCCCATCTTCCAAGAGCTAGTCCTTTTTGTATGCTTTACTATGTTCTCTTGCCATTGAGAACCATGACAGGGTTTCATCCTCGTTTTTCCTCTGGTCAGGTGGAGTCTTCGGATTGTCCTGGAGTGGACGTGGTGGTGGACAGGCTGCATCAGATTTGGAACCAGGTGGTGGACAATTTGAAGTTATCTCAGGAGAAGACTCAGCAGTTTGCTAATCGCCGTCGCCGCGTGGGTCCCCGACTTCTTGTTGGGGATTTGGTGTGGTTGTCTTCTCGTTTTGTCCCTATGAAGGTCTCTTCTCCTAAGTTCAAGCCTCGGTTCATCGGTCCTTATAGGATCTCGGAGATTCTTAACCCTGTATCTTTTCGTTTGGATCTCCCAGCATCGTTTGCTATTCATAATGTGTTCCATCGGTCGTTGTTGCGGAGGTATGAGGTGCCCGTTGTTCCTTCGGTTGAGCCTCCTGCTCCGGTGCTGGTGGAGGGAGAATTGGAGTATGTTGTTGAGAAGATCTTGGATTCTCGTGTTTCCAGACGCAAACTCCAGTATTTGGTTAAGTGGAAGGGTTATGGTCAGGAGGATAATTCCTGGGTGGTCGCCTCCGATGTTCATGCGACTGATTTGGTCCGCGCCTTCCATAGAGCTCACCCTGATTGCCCTGGGGGTTCTCGTGAGGGTTCGGTGACCCCTCCTCAAGGGGGGGGTACTGTTGTGGATTCTGTTTGTGGGCTCCCTCTGGTGGTTACTGCTGGTACTGGGTGACTTTGGTGGGTTGCGGCCTTTGGTTTCCACCTGTGCATCAGAGGCTGGGTGTTTCCTATTTTACCTGGCCTTTCTGTCATTCCCTTGCCGGCTATCAATGTATTCAGATGTGCTCTGTTTGGTTCCTGCCTACCTGCTCCCAGATCTTTCAGGATAAGCTAAGTGCTGATTTTCAGTTGTTGGTTTTTTTGTCCAGCTTGCTTATTATGTCTCTATGCTAGCTGGTAGCTCTAGTGGACTGAGGTTCTCCCCATGTGCCATGAGTTGGCACATGGGTTCTTGTAATCTCAGGATGGTTTTTTGATTAGGGTTTTTTGCTGACCGCTCAGACCCCTTTTGTATCGTTCTGCTTTCTAGTTTACAGCGGGCCTCAATTTGCTGAACCTATATATATCATCTCTATGTGTGTGCCTTCCTCTCATTTCACCGTCAATACATGTGGGGGGCAACTATACCTTTTGGGGTTCATTCCTCTGGAGGCAAGTGAGGTCTTTATTTTCTCTGCAGTACTAGTTAGCTCTTAGGCTGGTGCGTGGCGTCTAGAACCAACGTAGGCACGCTCCCTGGCTATCTCTAGTTGCGTTTGTCAGGCGTAGGGCAGCGGTCAGCCCAGGTTCCATCACCCTAGAGCTCGTCCGATATTTTGTATTACTTTGCTTGTCCCTTGCTATCCCTAGCCATTGGGATTCATGACAGAGAAGCCACTGGTTGATGCATATAGAGTAACATGTCCTTTTTTTGCCAAGAGACCTATAGTTAAAGGGGTTCGCCATTACTTTACCCCTTTCATGTGGACTAACTGCCTTAGATAAGCACTTCACTTATCCTGCTGTGAACTGAGCTTCTCTACTGGTCACATAATCTCTGGCTGAGAATATTTTCGTCAAGAGTGTTTCACACCAGCCTGGAAGATCTGGGAGTTGAAGATCACTGCATATTGTGAATTGCAGATCTTCCATTTAACCTGTGCATTTGGATCCCATATTAAATGAGTTTGTCTTCCTTTGGTGCTGAAGAGTTTAATGTTTAATTTTTACAATTCTGACCAGTGTCTCTTTATGAGGTAATAGCTCTGGAGTGCTTTAACAGATACCATTGATTGTGAGAATATTTTTCATCACAAATTGTACTTCATTATAGTAGTAAAATATCTTCGATATAACTTGCGTTTATTTGTAAAAAAAAAAAAAATGCAAATTTGGCAAAAATTTGGAAAATTTAGCAATTTTCAAACTTTGAATTCTCATGTCCTTAAATCAGATGTCACATGAAATAGATTATTATTTTGATGTTATTATATATGTTATCTATTTTAAGGAAGTTATAAGGGTTAAAAGTTGACCAGCGATTTCTCCAATTTGCAAAAAAATTTACAAAACCATTTTTTAAGGCCCACCTCACAAAAGTGACAAAATTCTAAAAACTGCACCCCTCAAGGTGCTCAAAACTACATTCAAGAAGTTTATTAACCCTTCAGGGGCTTCACTGGAATTTTTGGATTGTGAAAAAAAAATGAACATTTAGCTTTTTTTCACCAAAAATTTATTTTAGACCCATTTTTTCTTTTATTTTGACAAGGGTAACCGCAAAATATTGAACCTAAAATGTATTGTGCGGTTTCTCCTGAGCATGCGGATACCCCATATGTGGGGAAAAACCACTGTTTGGGCACACAGCAGGACTCAGAAGAGAAGGAGCACCATTTGACGTTTTGAATGCAAAACTTGCTGGAACAATTGGCAGACACCATGTCACATTTGGAGAGATACTGATGTGCCTAAACAGTGAAAATTCCCTGCATTTTGGAAACTACACCCTTCAAGGAACTGATTTAGATGTGTGGTGAGCACATTAAACCCTCAGGTGCTTCACAGAAGTTTATAACGTTGAGCTGTGAAAATAAAAATAATTACATTTCCCCACAAAAATATTATTTTAGCCACAATTGTTGCATTTTCATAAGGGGTAACAGAAGAAATTGCACCATACAATTTGTAGAGCAATTTCTCCTGAGTACGCCAATACCTCATATGAGGGAGAAAACTACTGTTTGGGTGCATGGCAGGGCTCGGTAGGGAAGGGGCGTCATTTGACTTTTTGAATGTAAAATTTCCTGTAATCATTAGCAGAGCATGTCCCATTTGGAGAACCCCTGATGTGACTAAATAGTGAAACCCCCCCAAAAAAATTGACCTCATTTTGGACACTAGACCCCTCATGGAATGTATTTAGATGTGTGGTGAGCACATCGAACCCCCTGGTGCTTCACAGAAGGTTATAACATTGAGCCATGAAAATAAAAAAATCACATTTTCCCCGCAAAAATGTTATTTTAACCCAAAATTTTGCATTTTCATAAGAGTTAGGGTATGTGTCCACGTTCAGGATTACATCCAAATTAGCTGCGGATTGAACGCTGAGTACAACCACAGCGTTCAATCCACAGCGTCCAGATATTACAGCATAGTGGAGGGGATTTTATGAAATCCCATCTCCACTATGTGTGCGAACATGCATCCGGACATGCGACGCATCTTTTTAGAACGCAGCATGTCCGTTTACCTTGCGGCGACGCAAGGTAAATCACAGGGCCCTTTGAATGGGGTGCGGAGATTCCGGATGTGTGCAATGAACACAACCAGAATCACCACGCGTATAGAAGGAGGCGGCGCTTTGGGCAGAGCGAGTTTTCCACTCCGTCCAAAGCGCCGGCAATCCGGAACGTGGAACCTTACCCTAAGAGGAGAAATTGCACCATGCAAGTTTTTGAGTACTCCAGTACGCCATATGTGGGGGAATACTTCGTTTGAGGCACAGTGCAAAGCTCAGAAGGGAAGAGGCACCATTTTGGTAGTCAGATTTTGCTGGAGGGTTTGAGGGTGTTATGTCAGATTGGCAGAGCCCTGAGGTGTCAGAAAAACAGAAAAAACCCTTATGTGAACTCATTTTGCAAATTACACTCCCCAATGAATTCTTGTAGAGGTGCAGTGATCATATTGACACCACTTGTGCCTCACAGAATTTTATACCATTGAGCAGTGAAGAAAGAATAAATAAAATTTTTACCACCAAAATGTTGTTTTAATTTTTACTAGTGATGAGCGAGTGTACTCGTTGCTTGGGTTTTCCCAAGCACACTCGGGTAGTCTTGGAGTATTTATGACTGCTTGGAGATTAAGTTTTAATTGCCTCAGCAGCATGATTTACAGCTATTAGCCAGCTTAATTACATGTGGGGATTACCTAGCAACCAGGCAACCCCCACATGTACTCAGCCTGGCTAATAGCTGTAAATTATTCAGCTGCCGCGATGAAAACTAAATCTCCGAACAATAACAAATACTCGGAGGTCATCCGAGCGTGCTGGGGAAAACCCGAGCAACGAGTACACTCACTCATCACTAAATTTTACACAAATTGGTAAAACTGGTACCATAACTTGTCCCACAATTTTTACTGAACGTGGCAATACCCCATATGTGGCTGTACGGTTCTAGGATGTTTCACCCCCAGCAGTTTGGCCCTGGGTACATTTCACCCCACACATTTCGTCCCCAGCATTTGGCTCCCAGGATATTTCACCCCCACACATTTCACCCCCGCACATTTCACCCCTGCACATTTCGCCCCCAGCAGTTCGCCCCTGGATGTTTCGCCCCCGGCAGTTCACCCCCATCAGTTCGCCCCCAGCAATTCTCCCCCGGATGTTTGTACCCTTGTGGTTCATGAATTCCCATCCATCATCAATGTTTCGCCCCCAGCAGTTTGACCCCGGATGTTTCGCCTCCGAATGTTTCTCCCACAGCATTTTGTCCCTGGATGTGTCGCCATCTGATGTTTCACACCTAACATTTTGACCCCAGATGTTTCACCCTCAACTTTTGGGGTCAACATGCAGGGATCAAAACATCTAGGGCTGAAAATACATGGGGGTAAAATATACAGGACCCCAATAGCTGGGGATTCCTGTGGCTGCCTTTTCAGCAGCTCACCCAGTGTCTCTTCTGGCTGGCCTTAAAGGAGTATTATCACCCTAGAGCAAAAAAAATCTGGCATACTTACCTGTCACAGCTGCAGCTCCTTGGGTCACGGAATGCAGTCTAGCAGTTCCCCATGATGTCTTCTCCTGCTTCTGGCTGTTTTTTCATCTTCCCTGGATCACTGATCCATGAAGCATGATGAATGACGCAGCAGTGAGGCCGAATGTCTCTAGGCCGCTCACTGACATGACGTCACTCCTGCCCCACTCATCAGTCAATCCAGGGGGCAGGATGCCTCTCCTGTCACCAAAACTCGTGGTGGCCTTCGGATCCAGCATGGCCTTTGCCAGCCCACACAGCCAGGGGAAGATCAGGTAAAGACGAGCAGAAGACCTCTAGGTAAGTACCAGGAGGGGAAGATCGACAGCATGCTTACCGCAACATGATTGCTGAAGCATGCTGCCTTATTTTGATTTTGCTGTTCGGCATGAGAATACCCCTTTAATGCAGGCTAGGTATGGAAGCAGGGGGATTGTTGACTGACTACAGGGTTAATCCCACCAACCATCTCTCCAGAACTGAGATATTGGCTTTGCTGAACTAAAGTGGTGATTAACCAGCTTCTACAGAACCTCTTTATCAGGTCTTCAGGAGGGGGGGTTTAGGATTAGCCCTCACAGATCACTCTGCCAGTATACAAAAGAATGGAGCAGCAGATAAAAGTGGTATTTTCACTTCAGGATCCCTTTTTCTGTTGATGCCCATTCCTCAGATTAGGCCAAGAATAGGGTCCAGTTGTATTCTGCATTGAACCAGCTGTTTATCAGCAACTTTCAGCACCAATGACAAGTGACTGGAAGTTGCAGCCATAGCTCTCCATGATTTCAGTGAGATCCAGGGAAGATGTAATCCATCGTGACATGTCTTATACAGGGGCATGCACTGCTCTGTGCAGAGAAATGCATGTTCTGGACGGGACTCGGTTGTGTGCATCCGGTCTTTCAGCAACAAATGGTCCTTTGGGGACAACCATTAAATTGGTGTGGCCCTTGGTGAATATGAGTTTGACACCCCTGATCTTAAACAAGTAACCATCATTTTACTGTCATGTACTAGTGGTGTTACACTTAATGGCTTCTTTTTGTCATCCATTACATATCATACTATATCTAATGATGAGCAAACCCGATCTGGAAAGTTCAGGGTTCGTATCGAACATTGCCTGCTCGGGTTCAACCACACCAACCCCAAACAGGCAATGTTCGGAGTTTGCTCATCAGAAAATAAAAATCACTTCTCTCCCTTCTGCTGAGGTCCTGACCTGTGTGGAGAGTCTTCTTGACCAAGGGAATCCCTAGTTAGGAATCCTGAAAGGGATTCCCTCGGGTAGGATGACCTATTCACACAATGTGGAAGTGCATGGAAGAGGACCCTCCACGTCTGCCGGTACCTCAGCAAAGGGGTAAGTTGCAATATATATATTTTCTTTTTACTATCTGGTCAGTGATGAGGATGTGGTGGACAGATCCTCCACTCCTCTGAGTCTCCATACCCATTGAGTTCAATAAAGATGATAGTTTGGGGGTGCTGAATCTGGCAGGTTCAATTCTCACTAATCATATTTTGGGTCTAAGATGTATAAATGTGATCAAGTTACAGTTTTTTTTTTAATTCCAAAACTTTGAGTTTTCTAGATAAGTAACTTTACAAACAGACAGAAAAATATTAACAATTGGTCAAACCAACCAACATTGCAGAGCAATATATTTAAAGCGTAACTCTAAAAAAAAAAAGCCCAAAAACTTTTGATATGTTATAGTACCTGTGTCACTGATCTTTTCCAATGGAGAACCCCTTCCAGCAGCTTTAGTTTTTTTTTTTTTTTCATATAATATTTAGTAAATTTTATTTAGTTTTGTGTGAAAAGTTGCATCCAAGTTACTAAAGCAGGCTCTATGTGCTGCAGAATTTCAGTGGTTACTAAGGAAGTCGAGCCCCCTTGGTAGCAGAAATTGTGGACGGATTCAGGCTTCCAGTGATACATTCAGGTCTGTTTGATCCCAGCCCTCTGGAAAGTTCCCCTTCCCCCTCCCCTCATGTGCTAGATCCTGGACAAGAGGAGGGCTTCCCCCTTGTGTAAAGCCAGTAAAGGACTGAGCACATGGGGAGTTGGGGAGCTTTGCAGGGGGCTGTGAACCAGCAGCCCTGTATACATCATAGGGAGCTTGTTGATGCCTCTTTCAGACTTGCTGCTTTCCTGGCGATTACCGCGGCAGTTTAAAACCGCGGTGGTAATCGCCAGTAATATAGAACATTTTTTAAAATGGAAAACCGTGCGGCTTTCTGTTGCACAGTTTTCCCGTGATTTGAGCCCATTGATTTGCATTGGGCAAATCGAGTGCTATGTAGTGGTTTTGCTGGCAACTACCGCCGTGGTTTTAAACTGCTGGGATAATCGCCGGCAAAACCGCTAGTCTGAAAGAGGCCTGACAGTTGCATGTCCCGTGTAGCCATGCCCCCTAGAGTCCATCCACAAGTTCTGCTACTAAGGTGAAACAACCTCCTTATTAGCCACTGAAATCCTGCATCACATGGAGCTGCTGCTGGAACTTGGATGGGACTTTTCATACAGAAGTGAAGTTGCTGGAAGGGGTTCTCCATTGGAAAAGATGATCAGTGCCACAGGTACTATAACATAGCAAAACTTGTTTTTTTTTTTAGAGTTACGCTTTAACTGCATAAATTAAAAATGTTAAACAAGAAACATAAATGGTATAGAGGGGGAAGGGTTAGAGAAAAAGAGGAAAGAAAAGAAAAATTGCAGGTTTTAATGTTTGAATTATTTTACAGCTAAATATGTGACCATCAACTAAAATTCAAAGCTGTAGGCGATGTCTCTCAGATAATCTATCAAGCTTCTTTTTTTGAAATATTGCACAATACGTTTAACCCTTGCTGAAATTGCAGCATATTTTTTGTTTCTTGCAGTGGTGGGATTTCCTGCTATTATCTGAATAATTTCTAAACTGTGGAGCTCTTGCTGATGTTTCAGACAGTTAATGAACCGGTATATATTTGGGAAAAGAGTTCCACATGTTTCTTGAAAGCTACGGTGCCTTCCTTCAACATCATTATTTGTTCGCTGTTGATCATTTAATGTTCGTTCATATATATTCCAAAGTTCAACTGGAAACAAAGGTGCCTGACGTCCTCTGCGAGTCATTTGACCGATATAGATATCTTCAAAATAGTTGGCAATGGGTATGGCTTCTTGTGGAAAGTCAGGATTTTCCACTAACTCTTCAAATGAAGGCACAACATTCTGTGTTGGTAGAAAGGCAAGGGCAGGTATCATGCGTATCCAACGAGCAAATTCATGGTCACCTTGATATTGCACCTTGAGTCCTTCATTTTGAACTTTACGCCAAACTGACTGTGATAGGTGGAAGAAGCAACCGGTCTTCTTCAGGTGGGGGAATTCATTCTCAAATACCTGGATTGCAGCTAGTTCAAAATCCAACATCAGGTTGTGTGACTGCAGTCCAGGTTGCATGTTCTTCAGCTCTTGTAGCAATCTCTGGTATGTTGAACGGCTCTTCTCCGTCAGCAAGGCGTACACTACAGGAACAACAAGGCCGCTGTGGACTACATGGTTTGTATAGTCGAAAAAATGCCATCAGCAAACCACTCTTTACTTTGGGCCAGTAGATGGAGATTGTCTCTTGTTCCAAATATCAAGATATGCCTGTGTCCACTTCCTAATTAAAAGCAAAAGTATTAGTACAGGAAATAATGAGACAAAATAAAAAGTAACAAGTAGCAGACAGAGATTTTCAGGATGAATTCACAATAAAATTTCTAAATCAGAAGCATCCATTGTTCATATCTCACATTAAAAATTCACATTTTGCGTCAGATTTTCTGATTTTATAACAGAAACCTGAAGCAAAATCTGGTGTGAAGGGGCTAAGCAATATTTGTTTCTATGACATGTATTGTCCCAGTGGAATATTATATATTCCAGTTTAAAAATGCTGCCAAGCATAAAAATGTCACATTTTCAAAGTTGTGAAAGGATTAACGGCAGCAGAAACTATCAAAATGCAGAATTCCATGATGATAAAAGGTTTACATCAGGAAAAATGAATACAAAGATTCCAATCAACATCATTGGTAGTGCATAAAAGATCATTGAGGTCTTAATGATATATAACTAGATAAATACACCACCCACGTATGGACAATAAGGATAACTGCCAACACATAGTAGATAAAGCAAGAAAGATGCAGTCATAGAATCCAATAAAAAACACTTTTTATTAGTAACCGATAAAATACACAATTATAAGACCAAACAGAATACAGCAAGACTGGTAGATGAAAAGAAGTGCCTAGGGCAACATGAAGCAACTAATCACCTAAGGTCTGATGTCCCCAGCGGTCGTCCAGAAACAGCCCATAAAAATAAAGGGGCATGTGACATGGTACAAAGTCAATACAGGGTATGTGTCACGCAGCTGCAGTGTCTATAATGAAGTCTGGTGGTCTGGTTTCCCCTGTGCTGGTCCGGATTCCTCGTACAGGTGATATATATACATCTATTTATGCTTGTTATGTGGATTGCCGCTTTATTACTAGGTATTATTGGGTATACTTCATTATAGACACTGCGGCTGCGTGACACATACCCTGTATTGACTTTGTACCATGTCACATGCCCCTTTATTTTTATGGGCTGTTTCTGGATGACCGCTGGGGACATCAGACCCTAGGTGATTAGTTGCTTCATGTTGCCCTAGGCACTTCTTTTCATCTACCAGTCTTGCTGTATTCTGTTTGGTCTTATAATTGTGTATTTTATCGGTTACTAATAAAAAGTGTTTTTTATTGGATTCTATGACTGCATCTTTCTTGCTTTATCTATCAGGAAAAATGAGCAAACATGTAAGAAGTATTTGTGAAAAAGCATAGTAGCTCAATGGTTCATTAGGTTGGGGTCATATGCAGCTTAGGCTGCTTTCACATTAGCGTCGGTACGGGGCCGTCGCGCTGCGTCGGCCCTACGTACCGACGCATACTATGAAAAAAATGCCCGACGTGAGCAGCGGAAGCAGTCTTAGGATGCTTCCGCTGCCCCATTGCAAGGTCCGGGGAGGAGGGGGCGGAGTTTCGTCCACGCATGCGCGGTCGAAAATGGCGGTCTCGACGCACAAAAAAAGTTACATGTAACTTTTTTGTGGCGGCGGTCCGCCAAAACACGACGCAACCGTCACACGATGGTTGCGATGTGTGGCACTGCATCGCAATGCGTCGCTAATAAAAGTCTATGGAGAAAAAACGCATCCTGCGGGCAACTTTGCAGGATGCGTTTTTTCTCCACAACGACGCATTGCGACATGCAGTGCCCGACGCTAGTGTGAAAGTAGCCTTAAATGTCTAAATCCCATCCACGTGCAGATGAAAAAATGCACAGTTAAAAAAATAACCTGCAGTGCAGCAGTGGTGTACCTACCATGTAGGCCTATATATCTAACGTTTTTTTCTCATCTTTCAAGATACATCGGGGGCTTATCTACAGCATTACAGAATGCTGTAGATAAGCCCCTGATGCCGGTGGGCTGAGCTCACCTTCGATTTTTGGGGTGACAGGTTCCCTTTAAGGTCCATTCACATGCACTAAGTAGTTGCAGCAGACAATCTGCAGCTAATTTATAGCAGAAAATTCTACACTAAAATTAACATCTAGTGATGCGGGTTTGATGCGACAACCTTGTCTTCTGGCTGTGATTGACAATGGCTGGATATCTGCAAATCATGGTTGGTGGACAAGGTCACCACTCTGCTTTTGAACATGGCAGACCACTGTATCTTAAAGGCAGGACTTCTACTTTGAAGCTGAGCAGAGAATTAGACTGAAACTAAACAAGTGAGGCATAGTGGGAATCAGTAGGTCTCATCCTGCATTATACTATTCTCAAAGTTTCCCTTTAAGGTAAAAAATCACATAGTATTCTATATCAGCTCTTTGTAATATATAATTTTTCACATTTATGTAACATAAATAGTGTTGAGCATTCCGATACCGCAAGTATCGGGTATCGGCCGATACTTGCGATATCGGAATTCCGATACCGAGATCCGATACTTTTGTGGTATCGGGAATCGGTATCGGGATTAATATCAATGTGTAAAAGAAAGAATTAAAATAAAAAATAGGGATATACTCACCTCTCCGGCGGCCCCTGGGCTTTACCGCCGTAACCGGGAGCCGTTGTACCTAAGAATGCGCGCTTGAAGGGCCTTAGATGACGTCACGGCGCTCTGATTGGTCCGTAGCGGTCACGTGACCGCTACGTGACCAATCACAAAGCGGTGACGTCACGTAAGGTCTTTCAAGCGCTTGAAAGACCTTAGGTGACGTCACGGCTTTGTGATTGGTCGCGTAGCGGTCACGCAACCGCTACGCGACCAATCAGAAGCTGCGGACGTCTTCTAAGGTATTTCAAGCGCTTGAAAGACCTTAGGTGACGTCACGGCTTTGTGATTGGTCGCGTGGCGGTCACGCGACCGCTACGGACCAATCAGAGCGCCGTGAGATCATCTAAGGCCCTTCAAGCGCGCATTCTTAGGTACAACGGCTCCCGGTTACGGCGGTAAAGTCCAGGGCACGTCAGAGGGTGAGTATATCCCTATTTTTTATTTTAATTCTTTCTTTTACACATTGATATGGATCCCAGGGCCTGAAGGAGAGTTTCCTCTCCTTCAGACCCTGGGAACCATACAGGATACCGTCCGATACTTGGTGTCCCATTGACTTGTATTGGTATCGGTATCGGATTAGATCCGATACTTTGCCGGTATCGGCCGATACTTTCCGATACCGATACTTTCAAGTATCGGACGGTATCGCTCAACACTAAACATAAACTGTGCTATAATTCTGCACAATCGAAATGTTAAATGCTTACCAGAGTCATGCAGAAGGAACTGCTGCTGGATGCCATCAATATTGATCCCCTGGAACTCCTGGGGAATAACAAGTTGATCAAGGGTTTGGGGAAACCTTGGAATATTGCCAAGTTGCCTTGATAATCGTATTGTTCTCTTCAGTGATGCTTTCTTTGGGAGAAGTGCTACAACATTAGAATAGGCTCCTGAAATGACTTCTATGAGAATCTGTTGTGGTGTCTCCTGTGTTGTCCTTGCCCTGGTGACTGCCTCATTGACAAGTCAGATTGCTTCAGGTCTTGCTGCTTGTGCTGCGTGGTTGTGGGGATTGGTTACTTTCACCACTTCACCAGATGCTTCATTGGTCCAAACACGTCCCTTGCATGTCAACCGTTTTTCCCAGATGGAATGGACATCGTCAGCCGTTCATTTGGAAAATACGTAAATGTGATTCTCGTAGACCAACTTCTTCTTCCCACGTTTGGATAGAACTGAATTCATACTTGTAGAAAATGAATTGCTGTGGAAGCTGACTGATTTTGTTGTGCTAGTACACCTCTCTTTCTAGGGATTTTAGACACTGCTATATTCTGATGTAAAGATGGAATAAGAGCTAGTCTAATGCAACTTGCAGTACGAAAAAGTCTAGCACTCAACTTAAGCATAAATTAGTAGATTTATTTGTAGCACTTGAAATGTTTCAGTCCGTAAGGACTTTCATCCTAAAGCAAAATAAAAAATAAGGACAAATCAAATAACATAACAAAAAAAGGTGTATACATATAGCAATATGACAAAAATGAAGGTCATTAGACATGGTTGGTTCAAAGAAATAGTATCGCAGTGGTGCCAAACAAACAACCCCGCTCAATACAGTGTATGATGTGTGGAGGGATATATACAAGCCGATATACACTGTGTTCCAAATTATTATGCAAATAATATTTCCTAATATTTTCTCTACATTACCTATCTGAATTGCAGTCATTGTTATTTTCCAGTCATCTACTATTCTAGTATAATTGCAATGTTTTGGAACAAACTGCCTATGAAAACAGTATATTCTTAAAAAAAAAATAAACAGTCAAAATGCATGTTCCAAATTATTATGCACAGCAGAGTTTTCAACCTTTTTTTATTTTGAACAAACAAATGGTCAATTGTGAAGTTATTAGCATTATCAGCCTATTACAAAATGAAATCAAACAGTTTTCAAGTGAAAACTTTATTCTAGGTGATGTTACATTTGCACATAGGACCCCTTGTTCGAAAGAAGCTTCTGAACTCTCTCGTCCATTGAATTTGTCAGTTTTTGGATGGTTTCTGCTTCAATTGTTTTGCATGTGGACAAAATACCCTCCCAGAGCTGTTGCTTAGATGTGAACTGCTTCCCGCCATCGTAGACACTCCTTTTGATGATGCTCCAGAGGTTCTCAATGGGGTTGAGGTCAGGGGAAGATGGTGGCCACGCCATAAGTTTGTCCTCTTTTATGCCCATAGCAGCCAGAGATGCAGATGTGTTTTTTGCAGCATGAGACGGTGCATTATCATGCATGAAAATGATCTTGCTGCGGAAAGCAATGTTCTTCCTCTTGAACCATGGCAGGAAGTGTTGTTTTAGAAACTCCACATAGATTGTGGAGTTCATATTTACCCCTTCAGGAATCATAAAGGGGCCGACAATCTCTCTCCCCATGATTCCAGCCCAAAACATTACTCCACCTCCTCCTTGTTGCGCCTTAGCCATGTTTTCATGGGGTGTCCATCAACCAGCCATCCTCCACTCCATCCACCTGGACCATCGAGCGTTGCACGGCACTCATCAGTGAACAAAACAGTTTGGAAGTCAGTCTTCATGTATCATTTGGCCCACTGGAGCCGTTTCTGCTTGTGTGCAGTGGATAGAGGTGGTCGACAGGATGGCTTACGCACAGCTGCAAACCTCTGAAGGACCCTGCATCTTGTTGTTCTGGGGACTTTGGAGGCACCAGCAGCTTCAGAAACTTGTCTGCTGCTATGACAAGGCATTTTTGCAGCTGCTCTTTTAAGCTTTCGCAATTGCCTGTTGGAAAGAGTCCTCAATTTTTCCTTACCAGCACGCACACATGTGTGCTGGGAATCAGCTACATACTTCTTGATTGTGCGATGATCACGATGAAGTGTCTTGGCAATGTTGATTGTAGTCATGCCTTGACCTAAATACTCCACAATTTGTTGCTTCTCAGCAGCCGACACATCCTTTTTCTTTCCTATTTTGGCAAAAAATGTAGGCTGCTTAATAATGTGGAACAGCCTTCTTAAGTACCGTATTTTTCGGACTATAGGACGCACCGGACTATAAGGCGCACCCAGGTTTTAGAGGTGGAAAATAGGGAAAAAAATATTTGAAGCAAAAAAAATGTGGTAAAATATTTAATAACATAAATAACATACTATTATATGTGGAGTTATGATCCTGGTGGCAAGGATCGCAAACTGACCTGCTAAGTAACAGAAATCCTTAGGACAAGCTCTGGGGATGTGGGAGCTATACTGACCGTAACCCTGATTCTATCAATACACACTATAGGCAGCCGTGGAGCGTTACCTAAAATCCTAGACGCCTCGTCACAGCCTGAGAAACTAGCTACCCCTAGAGAGAAAGCAAGCCTCACTTGCCTCAGAGAAATCACCCCAAAGTTTTAGACAGCCCCCCACAAATAATAACGGTGAGTTAAGGGGAAAACACAAACGTAGAAATGAAAACAGGTTTTTAGCAAATGAGGCCCGCTAACACTAAATAGACAGAAGACAGCAAGGGATCTGTGCGGTCAGTATAAAATGCTATCAAAAATAATCCACGCAGAGATTACAAGAACCCCCACACCGACTCACGATATGAGGGGCGCAACTCTGCACCCCAGAACTTCCAGCAAGCGAGAATATTACATATAAGCAAGCTGGACAGAACTCATCATATACAGAGAAACATTTTCAAGGAAATAATGAGCAAACATGAGCTAGCAAGACTTAGCTTCTCAGGAGGAGACAGGTCACAAGGAAAGTCCAGAGAGATCAGAACCAGTACTGAATACAACGACAGCAGGCAAAAAGTGAAGGTCCAGGTGGAGTTAAATAGAGGCCAGACTAGCAGAAAACGAGGCAGCTGGATTCCAGCTACAGACCCGCAGTAAGCACTAAAGGCCACCAGAGGGAGCCCAAGAACAGAACTCACACAATACCACTCATGTCCACAGGAGGGAGCCCGAGAACGGAATTCACAACAGTACCCCCCCTTGAGGAGGGGTCACCGAACCCTCACCAGAGCCCCCAGGCCGATCCGGACGAGCCAGATGAAAGGCACAAACCAAATCAGCCGCATGGACATCAGAGGCGACAACCCAGGAATTATCCTCCTGACCATAGCCCTTCCACTTAACCAAGTACTGAAGCTTCCGTCTCGAAATACGAGAATCCAAGATCTTCTCCACCACATACTCCAATTCTCCCTCAACCAACACCGGAGCAGGAGGAGCAACAGAAGGAACCACAGGCACCACATACCTCCGCAATAATGACCTATGGAACACATTATGAATGGCAAACGATGCTGGGAGGTCCAAACGAAATGACACAGGGTTAAGGATTTCTAAAATCTTATAAGGACCGATGAAACGAGGCTTGAACTTAGGAGAGGAAACCTTCATAGGAACGAAACGAGAAGACAGCCATACCAAATCCCCCACACGAAGTCGGGGACCCACACAGCGACGGTGGTTAGCAAAGCGCTGAGCCTTCTCTTGTGACAACGTCAAATTGTCCACTACGTGGTTCCAAATCTGTTGCAACCTATCCACCACAGAATCCACCCCAGGACAGTCCGAAGGCTCAACCTGACCTGAGGAAAAACGAGGATGAAAACCAGAATTGCAAAAAAAAGGTGAAACCAAAGTAGCAGAACTAGCCCGATTATTGAGGGCGAACTCAGCCAATGGCAAAAAGGACACCCAATCATCCTGATCAGCCGAAACAAAACATCTCAGATAAGTTTCCAAGGTCTGATTAGTTCATTCAGTTTGGCCATTCGTCTGAGGATGGAAGGCCGACAAAAGCGACAAATCAATGCCCATCTTAGCACAAAAGGACCGCCAAAATCTGGACACGAACTGGGATCCTCTGTCAGACACTATGTTCTCCGGAATCCCATGCAAACGAACCACATTCTGAAAAAACAGCGGCACCAAATCGGAGGAGGAAGGCAGCTTAGGCAAGGGCACCAAATGGACCATTTTAGAAAAACGATCACAAACCACCCAGATGACAGACATCCTCTGAGAGACTGGAAGATCCGAAATAAAATCCATGGAAATATGCGTCCAAGGCCTCTTTGGAACAGGCAAAGGCAAAAGCAAACCACTGGCACGAGAACAGCAAGGCTTGGCCCGAGCACAAATCCCACAGGACTGCACAAAGGAACGCACATCCCGCGACAAGGACGGCCACCAAAAGGACCTAGCTACCAAATCCCTGGTACCAAAAATTCCAGGGTGACCCACCAACACCAAAGAATGAACCTCGGAAATAACTCTACTGGTCCATCTATCCGGGACAAACAGTCTTTCCGGTGGACAACGGTCAGGTTTATTGGCCTGAAATTCCTGCAGCACCCCCCGCAAATCAGGGGAGATGGCAGACAGAATCACCCCCTCTCTGAGGATACCAGCCGGTTCAGAAACTCCCGGAGAGTCAGGCACAAAACTCCTAGAAAGGGCATCAGCCTTCACGTTCTTTGAACCCGGAAGGTATGAAACCACGAAATTGAAATGGGAGAAAAACAGCGACCATCGAGCCTGTCTAGGATTTAACCGTTTGGCAGACTCGAGATAAGTCAAATTCTTGTGATCCGTCAAGACCACCACACGATGTTTGGCTCCCTCAAGCCAATGTCGCCACTCCTCAAATGCCCACTTCATTGCCAACAACTCCCGATTACCAGCATCATAATTCCGCTCGGCAGGCGAAAATTTTCTTGAAAAGAAAGCACATGGCCTCATCATAGAGCCATCAGAGTTTTTCTGCGACAAGACAGCCCCTGCTCCTATCTCAGAGGCATCAACCTCGACCTGGAAAGGGAGAGAGACATCCGGCTGACGCAAGACAGGAGCTGAAGAAAACCGACGTTTCAGCTCCTGAAAGGCCTCCACGGCCGCAGGAGACCAATTGGTCACATCAGAAACCTTCTTGGTCAAATCCGTCAAAGGCTTAACCACACTAGAGAAATTAGTGATGAAGCGACGGTAAAAATTAGCAAAGCCCAAGAACTTCTGAAGACTCTTCACTGATGTAGGTTGAGTCCAGTCATAAATAGCCTGGACCTTAACTGGATCCATCTCAATAGTGGAAGGAGAAAAAATAAAGCCCAAAAAGGAAACCTTCTGGACGCCGAAGAGACATTTAGAGCCCTTCACAAATAAGGCATTGGCACGCAGGACCTGAAATACCATCCTGACCTGCTTCACATGGGATTCCCAATCGTCAGAAAATACCAAAATATCATCCAGATACACAATCATAAATCTATCCAGATACTCTCGGAAGATGTCGTGCATGAAGGACTGAAACACGGAAGGTGCATTAGAGAGCCCAAAAGGCATCACCAAGTACTCAAAATGGCCTTCGGGCGTATTAAATGCCGTTTTCCATTCATCGCCCTGTTTTATACGCACAAGATTATACGCTCCTCGAAGATCTATCTTGGTGAACCAACTAGCCCCCTTAATCCGAGCAAACAGATCAGACAGCAATGGCAAAGGATACTGAAATTTGACCGTGATGTTATTTAGAAGGCGATAATCTATACAAGGTCTCAGAGAACCATCCTTCTTGGCCACAAAAAAGAACCCCGCACCCAAAGGGGATGAGGACGGGCGAATATGCCCCTTCTCCAGAGACTCCTTTATATAACTCCGCATAATGGTATGTTCTGGTACAGATAAATTGAAAAGTCGTCCCTTAGGGAACTTAATACCAGGAATCAAATTTATAGCACAATCACAATCCCTATGAGGAGGTAGGGCACTGGATTTGGGCTCATCAAATACATCCTGGTAGTCCGACAGAAATTCAGGGACTTCAGAAGGAGTAGAAGCAGCAATTGACACCAAAGGAGCATCGCCATGAATCCCCTGGCAACCCCAACTTGACACAGACATTGCTTTCCAATTCAGGACTGGATTATGAGCCTGCAGCCATGGCAGACCCAACACGACAACGTCATGCAAATTATGTAACACAAGAAAACGAATCACCTCCTGATGTGCAGGAGTCATGCACATAGTCACTTCAGTCCAGTACTGAGGCTTATTCTTGGCCAATGGCGTAGCATCAATTCCCTTTAGTGGAATAGGAAATTGCAAAGGCTCCAAGATAAAACCACAGCGCCTGGCAAATGACAAATCCATCAAGTTCAGGGCAGCACCTGAATCCACAAAAGCCATAACTGAGTAGGATGACAGGGAGCAAATCAAAGTAACAGACAAAATGAATTTGGGCTGTACAGTACCAATGGTGACAGATTTAGTGAACCTATTTGTGCGCTTAGAACAATCAGAGATAACATGAGTAGAATCACCACAGTAAAAGCACAACCCATTCTGACGTCTGTGATTCTGCCGTTCAATTCTGGTCAGAATCCTGTCACATTGCATGGACTCAGGCTTCTGCTCAGAAAATACCGCCAGATGGTGCACAGGTTTGCGCTCCCGCAAACGCCGATCAATCTGAATGGCCAACGACATAGACTCATTCAGACCCGCAGGTGTGGGGAACCCCACCATAACATCCTTAACGGCTTCAGAAAGACCTTTTCTGAAAATTGCTGCCAGGGCACACTCATTCCACTGAGTGAGCACAGACCATTTCCTAAACTTCTGACAGTAAACCTCTGCTTCATCCAGACCCTGAGAGAGAGCCAGCAAAACCTTTTCTGCCTGGTCTATTAGATTAGGTTCCTCATAAAGCAATCCAAGCGCCAGAAAAAATGCATCCACATTTAGTAATGCAGGATCTCCTGGCGGCAGAGAGAATGCCCAATCTTGAGGGTCACCACGTAACAAAGAAATAATAATTTTAACTTGCTGAACAGGGTCACCAGAGGAACGAGGTCTCAGAGAAAGGAATAATTTACAATTATTTTTGAAATTCAAAAACCTAGATCTATCTCCAGAGAATAACTCCGGAATTGGTATTTTAGGCTCTGACATAGGACTGTGAACTACATAATCCTGGATACCTTGTACCCTTGCAGTGAGATGATCCAGACTAGAGGACAGACTCTGAATGTCCATGTCTGCAGCTGAATTCTGAACCACCCAGAGATTAAGGGGAGGAGAGAGGCTAGCCACACTGCAGAGGAAAAAAAAAATGAGCTCAGGATCTCTCTTATCCCTCTTTTGCGATGCATTAACTCTTTATGGCCTGCTGTACTGTTATGATCCTGGTGGCAAGGATCACAAACTGACCTGCTAAGTAACAGAAATCCTTAGGACAAGCTCTGGGGATGTGGGAGCTATACTGACCGCAACCCTGATTCTATCAATACACACTATAGGCAGCCGTGGAGCGTTACCTAAAATCCTAGACGCCTCATCACAGCCTGAGAAACTAGCTACCCCTAGAGAGAAAGCAAGCCTCACTTGCCTCAGAGAAATCACCCCAAAGTTTTAGACAGCCCCCCACAAATAATAACGGTGAGTTAAGGGGAAAACATAAACGTAGAAATGAAAACAGGTTTTTAGCAAATGAGGCCCGCTAACACTAAATAGACAGAAGACAGCAAGGGATCTGTGCGGTCAGTATAAAATTCTATCAAAAATAATCCACGCAGAGATTACAAGAACCCCCACACCGACTCACGATGTGAGGGGCGCAACTCTGCACCCCAGAACTTCCAGCAAGCGAGAATATTACATATAAGCAAGCTGGACAGAACTCATCATATACAGAGAAACATTTTCAAGGAAATAATGAGCAAACATGAACTAACAAGACAGCTTCTCAGGAGGAGACAGGTCACAAGGAAAGTCCAGAGAGATCAGAACCAGTACTGAATACAACGACAGCAGGCAAAAAGTGAAGGTCCAGGTGGAGTTAAATAGAGGCCAGACTAGCAGAAAACGAGGCAGCTGGATTCCAGCTACAGGCCCGCAGTAAGCACTAAAGGCCACCAGAGGGAGCCCAAGAACAGAACTCACACAATACCACTCATGACCACAGGAGGGAGCCCGAGAACAGAATTCACAACAATGTGGTGTTATTATATATAATAGTACGTTATTATGTTGGAAGCTGCGGGACCAGTGTGGTGTCTGTAAAGTACTATATGAAGACACTGGAGGGTGAGTATAAGAATGGGGGCACAGAGCTTATAGTGAAAGCACCACTCCAGCACTGCAAAATAACACTGGAGTGCTGCTTTAAAATCCCATGGGAGAACTATAACTCCCAGCATGTCCTGCAGATCCTATGACATGCTGGGAGTTATAGTTCACCAAAGGAGTGGCAGAGTGCTTTATTGTGTTTTGTAAAGACTAACCTCTTAATTGTGGGAGCCAGCCTGTGGTGAGGTAAAAGCTGGAGCATCCCATGGCTGCACACACAGAGCCCTCTCTCTTGTTGCCTTTCCACAGCGCACGCGCAGGACATAAGAGGAAGCTGCAGATTCTAGGTGGGAGTCTGAAGGACCTATGATGATGTCAGAAGAGGGAGGGCTCTGAGCTGCCATGTGATGCTCCAGCCCGCCCACTTCTGACATCACACAGGTCCTCCTTGTGCACCACAGACAGCTCAGCGTCCAGCACAGGCAGGTATGCAGTGATCTCCTGGCCCCTGCTGCTGCCTCCTCCCCCGGACACACAGATTCTCCCCAGAATCAGTGCTGGGGAAACTGTGTGTCGCTGCTTAAGTGCAGTATTCATTTGCTGCTCCCCGCTCACCGCTCAGCTGATCGGTGGGCGGGGAGCCGCTAATGAATATTCACTGCACTTAATCAGCGGGGCCATGTGGTTTCCCCAGCAGCTGATTACGGCAGTGGGGACATCCTGAAGTGGGATATCATTGCGATCCCACTTGCTGCTGCCCCCCTCCCCACATGCTATATCCGTATTATAAGACGCACCCACACTTTCCTCCCAAATTTGGAGGAAAAAAAGTGCGTCTTAAAGTCGGAAAAATACGGTAGTCTTGCCTTTATTTGGACACACCAGCCAAACTAATTTGCACAGGTATCTGCAATTGCTTTCAGTGATATAAAGAGCCCTGACACACACATCACCATCAATGAGTTTAAATGACAAACAAAAAAATTCTAACCTTATCACTCCTAAACTCTTTGTGCATAATAATTTGGAACACAGTGTATAAGGAAAATAGACACGTACCGTGCTGTGCTAAGCGTATGTGGCACAATTTTTATCACAGGAGAATGGTACATGTATTGTGCCTAATGTGGTATGAGAAGAAATCAGGGTTAGTGGACTAGAAGAAGACAGAGGAAGTGAAGCGTATGCAGCATACTTACAGTAGGGCCGCCGCACTGTTTGGCAGTGGAAATGGTGTTTAATGTGGCTGTGAACAATAAAGGTAGGTATTGAGACTACCTGTGAAGAACGGCTCATGTGCCTGGTATCAAATACATATAGATAAGTCTATATAAATCTATACCTTAGAGTACATGCTGTTGGGGTGGGGCGGAGACCACACATTGCTATCCAGCATTAGGTGGCTAGAGAGAACATGTCCGTTAGAATACACAATAAAGCAGCTACCTTGTGCTGTTACAGAGATGTTGTGGCAATGAGTTACCTGTAGAAGCCGATGAAGGGAGAGGGGGTCCTTGCCTCCAGATGCGGTATCCACCATATGTCTGGGGTGTGTATTAACTTAGTGATTTAAGTACAGTGTGGGGCAGAAGCCGGGTGCATAGGGGGTGGAGTGCGGTAACCGGATGTGACATCGCGCAGCTCCGTACAGACCGGAAGAAGATGGCTGTGTGGTTCAAAAGTCCGGTATGCGTTCCACGATAATGCATGTAACTGTAACGTATGTAAGAACTATGAAAAGTTGTAAGAAACGTGTGCGGGCAGCATGTGTGACCACAGAAGAAAACTACGCAGTATGCTTAAAGTGAAAATGGGGATATTGGATGGGAAGGAAAAGAGAAAGGACCAAGGGGTGGGGCCTGACGGATGGGATATATGTAACAGGACCATGTAGACACGGAGGATACTAGATGGCCGTTAGTAGGTATGGCGTGCTTGTGGGAAGGAAGATGTAACCTATAAGTAAATAGTGCACAGATGACAAAGTAACATCTACTTGTGGCATAACGCTGTGCTTATGGTGAAGTGTGAACCGATGTCCTCAGGTCGTGGTACACAGACAGAATAAGTGACATGTCCAGTGGTGGCGAGAGTTCGTGATGTGCTCATCAAATCACTTAATAAAGATGACTCTAGAGGAACAGAAACATATGTTAGTATATATGTCACGACATATAAAATACACTCTGTCTAGAAGACATACATACACTCACCGGCCACTTTATTAGGTACACCATGCTAGTAACGGGTTGGACCCCCTTTTGCCTTCAGAACTGCCTCAATTCTTCGTGGCATAGATTCAACAAGGTGCTGGAAGCATTCCTCAGAGATTTTGGTCCATATTGACATGATGGCATCACACAGTTGCCGCAGATTTGTCGGCTGCACATCCCAAAGATGCTCCATACAAGGCAGGATGGATCCATGCTTTCATGTTGTTTATGCCAAATTCTGACCCTACCATCCGAATGTCGCAGCAGAAATCGAGACTCATCAGACCAAGCAACGTTTTTCCAATCTTCTACTGTCCAATTTCGATGAGCTTGTACAAATTGTAGCCTCAGTTTCCTGTTCTTAGCTGAAAGGAGTGGTACCCGGTGTGGTCTTCTGCTGCTGTAGCCCATCTGCCTCAAAGTTCGACGCACTGTGCGTTCAGAGATGCTCTTAGGCCTACCTTGGTTGTAACGGGTGGCGATTTGAGTCACTGTTGCCTTTCTATCAGCTCGAACCAGTCTGCCCATTCTCCTCTGACCTCTGGCATCAACAAGGCATTTCCGCCCACAGAACTGCCGCTCACTGGATTTTTTTTCTTTTTCGGACCATTCTCTGTAAACCCTAGAGATGGTTGTGCGTGAAAATCCCAGTAGATCAGCAGTTTCTGAAATACTCAGACCAGCCCTTCTGGCACCAACAACCATGCCACGTTCAAAGGCACTCAAATCACCTTTCTTCCCCATACTGATGCTCGGTTTGAACTGCAGGAGATTGTCTTGACCATGTCTACATGCCTAAATGCACTGAGTTGCCGCCATGTGATTGGCTGATTAGAAATTAAGTGTTAACAAGAAGTTGGACAGGTGTACCTAATAAAGTGGCCAGTGAGTGTATATTGTAGCCGCATTAAATGAAGGCAGAGAGCTCGTACTCTCTGTTCAGGCCTTTGGGTGACATTGTATCTAGTGTATGAATCCAAAATGCTTCACATTTTTTGAGGGTTAGGATTCTGTTGCCCCCTCGGCGTGGTAGTGGTACTTGTTCCAGAACTTGGAATTTCAACTGCGAGATGTTATGTCCCTGTGTGATAAAGTGATTGGGTATGGGTAGAAGGAGATTTTTGCAGCGGATCATCGATTTATGTTTAGATATCCTGTCGCGGATAGGTTGAGATGTCTCTCCTACATACAGAAGGCTGCAGGGGCACTTTATGACGTATACTACATGTGTTGAATTACATGTAAAGTAGCCCCATATTTTGAACTCTTTTCCTGAGTATGGATGTGTCACCTTATCACCTTTGAGGACGTTACTGCACTGTACACAGTGTAAACAGGGGAAGGTCCCCTCCCTAGGTTTATGAAGAAAGCGTTGTTTTGTTATTTTGTTAGGGCCTATGTCAGCTCTGACAAAAGTATCCCTTAAGCTGGGAGCCCTTTTGAAACACCGTAAAAATGGTTGTCCTATGGTGTCCACAGTGCCTCCATCTGCCTCATTATAGGGAATCTTCTTCTGGAAACCTTGGTGTAGGGGCTCAGCCAGAGCACAGGATAAATATCATCTGAGCCTTTCTATAATCTATGTGGGAGGCAGAATGAAAAAATCAACAGTAATTCAAGAATAGATTTTATTTATTTTATCCCTATGCTATGCAAACTGTCAGCTCTTCACTGACAGATAAAGTTGCTGATCATGCTCTGGTGACCTGGATGTGTGTTATGATCCCAGGGCTTAGGATCACAAATCTAACCAGCTAAGTCAGAGAAAATAGGACTAGCTCTGGGGATGTGGTAACTGGACTGACCGCAAAACCTGATCCTAACCAAACACACTAAAGGTAGCCGTGGAACGTTTCCTGAAATCCTAGACGTCTCTTCACGGCCTGAGAAACTGACTACCCCTAGAGATAAAGTAAAGACCTCACTTGCCTCAGAGAAATAACCCCAAAGATATAGAACAGCCCCCCACAAATAATAACAGTAAGTTAAGAGGAAAAGACAAACGCAGAGATGAAACAGGTTAAGCAAATGAGGCCCGCTAACACTAGATAACAGAAAATAGCAAGGGATCTGTGCGGTTAGTAAAAAACCCTATACAAAAATATCCATGCAGAGAATGCGAGAACCCCCACACCAACTAACGATGTGGGGGGAGCAACTCAGCACCCCAGAGCTACCAGCAAGCAGAGAAATCACATATTAGCAAGCTGGACCAAACTCATAATATTCTAGGAAACATATTGAACATAGATGAGCAAGAATAAGAAAACAGAACTTAGCTTCTCATGGAGAGACTGATTACGGATGTAGACAGGAGCAATCAGAATAGCACTGAATACAACGACAGCAGGCATAGACTGAGAGTCCAAGTGAGCTTACATAGAAAACCAGCCCACAGATAACGAGACAGCTGATGCCAGTAACAAACCTGCAGAAAGACAGCACTCACACAGTACCACTTGTGACCACAAGAGGGAGCCCAGAAATAGAGTTCACAACAGATGTGGTCATGATGACATTGGGTCACCATGGCAACAATCGGGACTCCACGATGACATCTGTCTTCCCTATGCCTGCCCCGGAATGCTGCGATCGAATTCAATTGCAGCATTTAATGGGTTAAGGTGCCGGGAGTGGTGGAGGACCACTCCTGGTAGAGTGGCGAGTGTAAGCTGTCAGAATCAGCTGGCAGCCAGTGGCGATCACACGCACAGCCTGTGCGCGTGCACAATCACCTAAACGTATCCATCCGGCCCAGGTCAATGAGGCCCAGATCACAGGGACATATGGATACGTCCAATATAGGAATGGGGTTAACCACACTGGGTTTTATAGCATCATGTCAAAGCAGCCAAAAGGCATGCAAACAAATAAACTCAATAAAAACTTTCAGCATATTTCTGCTTTATCAGTTTTTGATTGTTTTAATGAATAGAATAGTAAGTCAAATTGAATGAACAGAGATCTGTCATATTTATTACTGATTGATAGAAGTGAGAAAAGAGCCAACAAATGTAAAGGTGTTTTCTAATTACAGATACCCAGGAGAAGCTGTGGGCAGAAATACATTTTTCCTGCTGCAATGCTGTCGTGATTGAATGACCCTTTAGCTTATGTAAATGTTCGATGAAAGGAGGAGAAATATTTTGAAAACAAGCCTCTCCGTTTTCTCACAAATCGCGGCAGTTTTATCTAGCATGATATGTACTGCTTTAGAGATTGATTGAGACAGTTGTATTTTAGTCATGGATTACTTATTTTTGGCAAAAGCAGAAAAAAACGTGATTTCCTAAGTGTTGTTTATCAACGCTTGAAGTGATAACAAATCAGATAAGAAGGTGTGACTCTAATTTGCACCTCTCTCTCATCTGCCCACAGGAGTTGCCTATCTTTGCTAGCACATCAGAGAAATGACAAGGGTATGCTTTCCAAATGTGTTGTGAACAGATGTGACAGTCACACTTACCACATTCATAAATTTATAGTGTACAGTTCAGATGTAAAAATTACTGTGTTCAGAAATTTATAGTGTACGGTTCAGATATAAAAACTCATTCTAGCATGGCTGATTCAGCAGTAATTAAAGCTTTGGATTCTTTGTCCACATTCTCGTAAAAATCATTTCATGGACAGTTTTCAAAGTGTGTGCTCACTTCCTAAGGGTTGCTAAAGTTGTTCTTGCTGGCTTCCTCATATATTCTCATGTCTAATTTTATTTAAAAAGTACTCATTAATATCCTTTACCTTCTTGAACATTTTGTACTCTCCATCAAAGTGTTGAATGGGCCCTAGTAGTAGTGTGATAACGCATTTTCGGCTATAAAAATAGAACATTCTTTTTCTGATCTCTTTCCATAAATGAAATCTTTATAAACCGCTGTATTATGCAACAAACATAGTAAATGAAGGAGAAGTTTCTCAGTGACACCTATGTCTTGTATATAATGAAGATTTGCTAGAAGGGCAACTAATAAGTTAACCTTTAATGTAATTTAATTTATTAATATTATTCTATCATGAGTTGTCATTTGAAATTAATATCTCTATGCTGTAATTCTGAGAGAATCTGATAACAAATTCCCTTTTGATTACTTTCAAGTGGATTGCTTTCATTCAGTATATAGACATTTTAAAAATTGTCCATGATCTCAGTTATACCTCTATCACAAGGCAGTACTGTAAGGATCACTCCATTATCAAGGCATTAAACAGAACTTGGAGCCATAAAGCTAAAGAAAAATTAACATTTATTAAGAAATACTAATATAACAAATATATACTAAACAGGATTCAGCTACTGTTAATGACCCTTTAAAACGAGCATATTATGTGCTGTTACATTCTCCCAGAGGAAGCCAGGGCGAAACAAGTGATAAGTTGCCTGTAATGCATTCGATGGGTTATTCATGGTATTTACCTACTTTTACTGTCTAAACACTTACCTTTTATACTCGAGTATAAGCCGAGACCCTTAATTTTGCAACAAAAAGCTGTGAAAACTTAATGACTCGAGTATAAGCCTAGGGTGGAAAAGGCAGCAGCTACCGGTAAATGCCAAAAATAAAAATAGATACCAATAAAAGTAAAATCAATTGAGACATCGGTAGGTTGTGTTTTTGAATATCCATATTGAATCAGGAGCCCCATATAATGCTCCATACAGTTCATTAAAATATGCACCATACAGTTCATTAAAATATGCCCCATATAATGCTGCACAAATGTTGATTATGGCCCCATAAGATGCTCCATAGACTATTAAACCCCATATAATGCTGCACAAATGCTGATTATGGCCCCATAACTCCATATAAAAATGTGCCACATATAATGCTCCATGCAGTTCATTATGGCCCCATAAGATGCTCCATATAACAATTTGGCCCATATAATGCTCCATGCAGTTCTTTATGGCCCCATAAGATGCTCCATATAACAATGTGCCCCATATAATGCTCCATACAGTTCATTATGGCCCCATAGATGCTCCATATAACAATGTGCCCCATATAATGCTCCATACAGTTCATTATGGCCCCATAGATGCTCCATATAACAATGTGCCACATGTAATGCTCCATGCATTCATTATGGCCCCATAAGATGCTCCATATAACAATGTGCCACATATAATGTTGCTGCAATAGAAAAATGACATACTCACCTCTCGACGCTGCCCGCTGCTCCTCAGCGTCCCGACTCTCCACACTGACTGTTGAGGCAGAGGGTGGCACGCACACTAATACGTCATCGGTCCCTCTGACCTGAACAGTCACTGCAGAGGACGCGGAAGATGTGGCGGTGGTGGAACGGGGGAAGGTGTATATGAAATACTCACCTGCTCCCGGCACGGTCCCTGGCAGCTTCTCCCGGACAGATGGTTACCGGCAGCTTCTTCCTCTGATCAGCGGTCGCGTGGTACCGCTCATTACAGGCAGTCTCCGGGTCTCCATTCTCTCTCTGTGCAAATCCTCAGTCCCTGCCTCACTGCCTGTGCACAGACCTCCCTCCACCGGACCTGGTAATCGCCGCTCGCAGTAGCATACCGGTAGAGGTGTAACTAGGGTTTCTGGCACCAGGGGCAAGAATTCATTTTGGTGCCCCCCCCCCGCCAAGGACATATGCGATTTGCACACTTAGTCATGTACCGACAAGCTGCTCTCCGTAATGCTCTCAATGATCAGTGAAAAACTGAGAGAAGCAGAAGAGAAGCTCGGTGTCACAGGACCATAAGTGTAAAAGTCGCATGTGAGTGAAGTGTCCATCTGACGACTACTGGAACCTGCAGAGCTGAATCCTGACATCGCAGTTTCTGAATTCTCACAACTCATGCACTGCACACTTTTAGGATTCTCCCTTGCCGGTGGATGGTTATGTCAGCACAAGCATGCGATTTGTATACTTCTGACCACATTCCGACTAGACGTGCCCGGCCTCACTCAGTTGATTTTCATTGACGGAGGCCACACATGTCTAGTCAGCATGTGACCGCATGTATGTAAATCGCCAGCATGAGAGATTTCTGACAGCGTGCAGTGCGCACTGTGAGAAGTCAGAAGTCTGGAGTCACAAAGAATGACTGCAGACTCATTACAAACCTGGACATTTCCTGTAATGTTCCTAACATAAATAAAAACATGAGAATTAGTATCACAAATAACATTTACATCCAGGTACCTTATAGATGACTTCGTCTTTGGAGCCTTCTTCTTTTCTTCATCTTGTCCAGACCCCATGATGAGTTTTCTCATCCACAGCCATCTCTGCAGACTTCCATCTTCTCCGCACTTTTGCAGAAAGTCTCCATATGATGCCCTTAAACATACAAGTGTCATTATAATGCTCTTGAATAAAAAATTGCCCCTCACTATATTGTCTGCACAAAATATGACCCCCACACTTTCCCTCTTATGGTACATACTCTTCACACTGACCTCTCCTTTCTATACCGGCCCCCCTCTTCACACTGTCCTGTCATACTGTGTCCCCCTATAGGGCCTAGTATTTATACTCCACCATATTTATACTCCATCCTCCTACCCTGTGTGCATGGCTCCCCCATCTTCCCACCCTGCGTGCATGGCTCCTCTATCCTCTCACCCTGTGTGCATGGCTCCCCCATCCTCCTACCCTGTGTGCATGGCTCCCCCATCCTCCCACCCTGCGTGCATGGCTCCCCCATCCTCCTACCCTGTGTGCATGGCTCCTCCATCCTTCTCCCCTGCGTGCATGGCTCCCCCATCCTTCTCCCCTGCGTGCATGGCTCCCCCATCCTTCTCCCCTGCGTGCATGGCTCCTCTATCCCTTTTCCCTGTCATACTCATCTCTCACCGGGTGGCGCAGAACTTCCCGGCATCTCTGCAGCGTCTTCCTTCCTGTATGAGCGGTCACGTGATACCGCTCATTAAGGTGATGAATATGCACATATTCATCACTTTAATGAGCGGTACCATGTGACCGCTGAAGACAGGACACATTGTCGGCGCTGAGACGCATTGGCATTTGCAGCCACCGCTGGAGGAAGGAGGGAGGGGGGCGGGAAGGAGGGAGGAGGGGGGGCGGGCACTTGACCCCGGAGTTTTATATAAAAAAAAAGCCTAGCTCAAGTGCGCCCCCCTGCATCCCGCCACCCTAGGCACATGCCCTCAAGTGCCTAGTGGCAAATACGGCCCTGCAGCTACATCAATACTGCCATTATCAGTATTTCATCTATTTCAGTATCATTTATGGAAAACCTGTTTAGTATAATTTTGTTTTCATAAAAATTTCTTTCTTGACCTCATGTCTGACTAGACCTGTGGCTCCATCATAACTGGCTTGAGCAGTCATAGATTTCTGATTTTGGGGACCTAAGCTCAGACAAATTTTCTATTAAATCACTGTAGATCACTCAGATATGGCTAGGTATGAAAAACTGCTTTCATATTTTTATTGTGTATGATAGCTTTATTATTTTTGGGTACTCTCTAAAATGACTATCAGTAAGAATATGAAATTGTGTTAGTTTTATAGCAAATTATAAACCAATTTTCTAAGTAAATATATTTGTAAAGTGCAGAAGCATTGCAGAGTATCAGATCAGTGATCTGTCACTGTACAGTGATTTCCCATCCTGGGACAATCTAAAACAGTAAAAAATATATATATCTTAAGTGTAAAAATGTTTAAAAAAATCTCCAAATAAAGATAAAAAAAGACAAAATATTAATCCAATAATTACATTTATTTTTGAAAAAAAGTACACATATTTGGTATCACCAACATCTGGAACGACCTGCTCTATAAAACTGTCCCACTTATTAAAATCCTTCAGTGAACACTGTAAAAGCAAAAAATAAAAACGAGGCAAAAACAAAGCGTATTTTAGTGTGTGACAGCTGCCAAACACAAAAACCCAATATAAATCTGATATTGCTGTAATTGCACCGACCTGAAGAATAAAGTAATCAAATCACTTATACCGAACAAGGAACACCATAAAAATAAATCCAATTCTTCATATGCTGTTAATTTTTTCATTCTGCCTCCCAAAGATTGCAGTAAGCCTCGACGCACATTTATCCTGTGCTCTATGCTGAGCACTTACATCGGGTTTCCGTGTAAATCTTTGAAATACATGATTCAGATGGAACCCCTCAGCGGAATATTCCCAATGAGGCAAATGAAGGCACTGTGGATGCCTTAAGGACCTGTAATCTGGCGGTGTCCATCTTTTTAGGCTAGTATAAAAGTGCTGTCGACCACAGTTTTGTGCACTTCTGCAAAGAAGGACAAAGCTGAACAGAGGCCAGATGGAGTCCAGAGTTACTCTGCTGCCTCATTATAGTAAATAGATCCCTCGGGGGTTTCATCTGAATCAAGACACTCAGAGATTTAGCTGGAAACCCCAAAGTAAATGCTCAGCGTAGAGCATCGGATAAATGTGATCCCAAATGTTATATAAAATGTTCCCAATAAAAGCTTCAACTCAATCCACAAACAAATCAAGTCCCCACTCAGGTCCACTATCTGTTAACAAAAATATAGGGGGCTTCCACATTACTAGTAGCACAAAAGCTCTGAAAAAAACAAAATGGCTCCTCGCCCTCCAAAAGAAATTCAGCAAATTCTGCGCTCCTAAATCCAAATGTCCCCTTCCTTCTGAGCCCAACAGTGTGCCTAAACAACATTTAGTGCCCAGATGTTTGGCATTTCTGTTGTGATGACAGCCTGCTAATTTACAGGTGCGTGTCTCCAGAAGCTAGAGCGGGGCATACCGTACTGGGCACTATAGCGTACTGGTCACTTCAACAAACACATTACACTACATCACTACAAAGGTAAATAATCTGCAATTTATCACAGTATGCAATTGCAAAGATTTGTCACTCCTGATTTGTTTTAAAGAAATTAAACATTTCATAAATATCATACAAATAAAAGGTTTCACAGTTATAGATGGTCAACTTTAGACATCAATTCATTGTATACTATTATGCCACATGAGTTTTGCTCACTCTTTAGCTAATCTATATAGGGTTCTTTCAAGAAAACACATCTTTCCTCAACAGATGCATGGTCTGAAAGTGTCATATTTTAACCCCTTTCTGACATCTGACGTACTATCCCGTCGAGGTGGGGTGGGCCCGTATGACCACCGACGGGATAGTACGTCATACCTGATCGGCCGCGCTCACGGGGGGAGCGCGGCCGATCGCGGCCGGGTGTCAGCTGCATATCGCAGCTGACATCTGGCACTATGTGCCAGGAGCGGTCACGGACCGCCCCCGGCACATTAACCCCCGGCACACCGCAATCAAACATGATCGCGGTGTACCGGCGGTATAGGGAAGCATCGCGCAGGGAGGGGGCTCCCTGCGGGCTTCCCTGAGACCCCCGCAGCAACGCGATGTGATCGTGTTGCTCCGAGGGGTCTCCTACCTCCCTCCTCGCTGCAGGTCCCGGATCCAAGATGGCCGCGGCATCCGGGTCCTGCAGGGAGGGAGGTGGCTTACCGAGTGCCTGCTCAGAGCAGGCGCTGGTAAGCCTGCAGCCCTGCACAGCAGATCGCCGATCTGACAGAGTGCTGTGCACATCTGTAATGTCCCCCCCGGGACAAAGTAAAAAAGTAAAAAAAAAAAATTTCCACATGTGTAAAAAAATAAATAAAAAATAAATTCCTAAATAAAGAAAAAATATATATATATTACTCCCATAAATACATTTCTTTATCTAAAAAAAAAAACAATAAAAGTACACATATTTAGTATCGCCGCGTCCGTAACGACCCAACCTATAAAACTGTCCCACTAGTTAACCCCTTCAGTAAACACCGTGAGAAAAAAAAAAAAACGAGGCAAAAAACAACGCTTTATTACCATACTGCCGAACAAAAAGTGGAATAACACGCGATCAAAAAGACAGATATAAATAACCATGGTACCGCTGAAAACGTCATCTTGTCCCGCAAAAAACGAGCCACGATACAGCATCATCAGCAAAAAAATAAAAAAGTTATAGTCCTGAGAATAAAGCGATACCAAAATAATAATTTTTTCGATAAAATAGCTTTTATCGTATAAAAGCGCCAAAACATAAAAAAATGATATAAATGAGGTATCGCTGTAATCGTACTGACCCGAAGAATAAAACTGCTTTATCAATTTTACCAAACGCGGAACGGTATAAACGCCTCCCCCAAAAGAAATTCATGAATAGCTGATTTTTGATCATTCTGCCTCACAAAAATGGGAATAAAAAGTGATCAAAAAATGTCATGTGCCCGAAAATGTTACCAATAAAAACGTCAACTCGTCCCGCAAAAAACAAGACCTCACATGACTCTGTGAACTCAAATATGGAAAAATTATAGCTTTCAAAATGTGGTAACGCAAAAAATATTTTTTGCAATAAAAAGCGTCTTTCAGTGTGTGACGGCTGCCAATCATAAAAATCCGCTAAATAACCCGCTATAAAAGTAAATCAAACCCCCATTCATCACCCCCTTAGTTAGGGAAAAATATTACAAAAAATGTATTTATTTCCATTTTCCCGTTAGGGCTAGGGTTAGGGCTAGGGTTAAGGCTAGGGTTATTGCTAGGGTTAGGGCTAGGGTTAGGGCTAGGGTTATTGCTAGGGTTAGGGCTAGGGTTAGGGCTAGGGTTAGGGCTAGGGTTATTGCTAGGGTTAGGGCTAGGGCTAGGGTTATTGCTAGGGTTAGGGCTAGGGTTAGGGCTAGGGTTAGGGTTATTGCTAGGGTTAGGGCTAGGGTTATGGCTAGGGTTAAGGCTACAGTTAGGGTTGGGGCTAAAGTTAGGGTTAGGGTTTGGATTACATTTACGGTTGGGATTAGGGTTAGGGGTGTGTCAGGGTTAGGGGTGTGGTTAGGGTTACCGTTTGGATTAGGGTAAGGAGTGTGTTTGGATTAGGGTTTCAGTTATAATTGGGGGGTTTCCACTGTTTAGGCACATCAGGGGCTCTCCAAACGGGACATGGCATCCGATCTCAATTCCAGACAATTCTGCGTTGAAAAAGTAAAACAGTGCTCCTTCCCTTCAGAGCTCTCCCGTGTACCTAAACAGGGGTTTACCCCAACATATGGGGTATCGGCATACTCAGGACAAATTGGACAACATCTTTTGGGGTCCAATTTCTCCTGTTACCCTTGGGAAAATACAAAACTGGGGGCTAAAAAATAAGTTTTGTGGGAAAAAAAGGATTTTTTATTTTCACGGCTCTGCGTTGTAAACTGTAGTGAAACACTTGGGGGTTCAAAGTTTTCACAACACATCTAGATAAGTTCCTTGGGGGGTCTAATTTCCAATATGGGGTCACTTGTGGGGGGTTTCTACTGTTTGGGTACATCAGGGGCTCTGCAAATGCAACGTGACGCCTGCAGACCAATCCATCTAAGTCTGCATTCCAAATGGCGCTCCTTCCCTTCCGAGCTCTGCCATGCGCCCAAACAGTGGTTCCCCCCCCACATATGGAGTATCAGCGTACTCAGGACAAATTGCACAACAACTTTTGGGGTCCAATTTATTATGTTACCCTTGTAAAAATACAAAGGTGGGGGCTAAAAAATCATTTCTGTGAAAAAAAAGAGGAATTTTTATTTTCACGGCTCTGCGTTATAAACTGTAGTGAAACACTTGGGGGTTCAAAGCTCTCAAAACACATCTAGATAAGTTCCTTAGGGAGTCTACTTTCCAAAATGGTGTCACTTGTGGGGGGTTTTAATGTTTAGGCACATCAGGGGCTCTCCAAACGCAACATGGCGTCCCATCTTAATTCCAGTCAATTTTTCATTGAAAAGTAAAATGGCGCTCCTTCCCTTCCGAGCTCTGCTATGCGCCCAAACAGTGGTTTACCCCCACATATGGGGTATCGTCGTACTCAGGACAAATTGCACAACAACTTTTGTGGTCTAATTTCTTTTCTTACCCTTGGGAAAATAAAAAAATGGGGGCGAAATATCATTTTTGTGAACAAATATGATTTTTTATTTTTACGGCTCTGCATTATAAACTTCTGTGAAGCATTTGTTGGGTCAAAATGCTCAACACACATCTAGATAAGTTCCTTAAGGGGTCTACTTTCCAAAATGGTGTCACTTGTGGGGGGTTTCAATGTTTCGGCACATCAGGGGCTCTCCAAACACAACATAGCGTCCCATCTCAATTCCAGTCAATTTTGCATTGAAAAGTCAAATGGCGCTCCTTCCCTTCCGAGCTCTGCCCTGCGCCCAAACAATGGTTTACACCCACATATGGGGTATCGTTGTACTCAGGACAAATTGCACAAGAACGTTTGTGGTCTAATTTCTTCTCTTACCCTTGGGAAAATAAAAAAAATGGGGGCAAAAAGATCATTTTTGTGAAAAAATATGATTTTTTATTTTTACTGCTCTGCATTATAAACTTCTGTGAAGCACGTGTTAGGTCAAAGTGCTCACCACGCATCTAGATAAGTTCCTTAGGGGGTCTACTTTCCAAAATGGTGTCAGTTGTGGGGGGTTTCAATGTTTAGGCACATCAGGGGCTCTCCAAACGCAACATGGCGTCCCATGTCAATTCCAGTCAATTTTGCATTGAAAAGTCAAATGGCGCTCCTTTCCTTCCGAGCTCTGCCATGTGCCCAAACAGTGGTTTACCCCCACATAGGACAAATTATACAACAACTTTTGGGGTCCATTTTCTCCTGTTACCCTTGGTAAAATAAAACAAATTGGAGCTGAAATAAATTTTGTGTAAATAAAAATGAACATTTAACTTTTTTTCAAACATTCCAAAAATTCCTGTGAAACACCTGAAGGGTTAATAAATTTCTTGAATGTGGTTTTGAGCACCTTGAGGGGTGCAGTTTTTAGAATGGTGTCACACTTGGGTATTTTCTATCATATAGACCCCTCAAAATGACTTCAAATGAGATGTGGTCCCTGAAAAAAAATGGTGTTGTAAAAATGAGAAATTGCTGGTCAATTTTTAACCCTTATAACTCAATAACAAAAAAAAAATTTTGGTTCCAAAATTGTGCTGATGTAAAGTAGACTTGTGGGAAATGTTACTTATTAAGTATTTTGCGTGACATATGTCTGTGATTTAAGGGCATAAAAATTAAAAGTTTGAAAATTGCGAAATTTTCAAAATTTTCGCCAAATATCCATTTTTTTAACAAATAAACGCAAGTTATATCGAAGAAATTTTACCACTATCATGAAGTACAATATGTCACGAGAAAACAATGTCAGAATCGCCAAGATCCGTTGAAGCGTTCCAGAGTTATAACCTCATAAAGGGACAGTGGTCAGAATTGTAAAAATTGGCCTGGTCATTAACGTGCAAACCACCCTTGGGGGTGAAGGGGTTAAAAATAATATATTGATGACCTAATTTTTATTTTGAATGGTATGGCATCAGATTTGGCTGGGAAGAATTTTTAGATCTAGGGCTGATAGCTGAAGAGGACTTTATAATTGCTAAAACATTTTTTAAATAAAATTGAGTCATATCGTTTGCTTAATTTGAACAGTTGTCAATGCAAAAAATTAAGTCAATGTTCTGTTTGGGCAAAAGTAAATGCAAGTGCATTGCAAAAGTATTAACCCTTTCTCGACATCCCCACAGGTGAAGGCTGAATTATTCCGATCTATCAAATATGAAATAAATGAATCTGATCAGTAAACAGCATAATAAGAGAAAAAAATCAAAAAGCACAAATTAAGTTTTTTGGCCACTGTAACATTGCAATAAAATGCAATAAGAGATGATCAAAACATTGTATCTACCACAAAATGGTATTAATAAAAAAGTCAGCTGAGGTCACAAAAAATAAGCCCTCACCCAGCCCCAGATCCCGAAATTGAAAACGTCTTAAAAAAATGGTGACACAAGCAAAAAGTTTTTTTGCACAAATTACCAAATTTTTTTTCATAACTTAAAATAAAAAAATAACTATACAAAGTTTGGCATAATTGTGCTGTGCTGGAGAATCAATCATATTGCCAGGTAAGTTTTGCCATGTAGCAAATATGGTAAATAAACAAAAATTGTGGAATAGCACTCTTTTTACAGTTTCAGTGCTTTTTGGATTTTGTTCTTGATTTTCAGTGCATCACATGGTAAAATGAATGGTGTAATTCAAACTTACAATTCGTCCCCCCAAAAAACAAGCCCTTATATGGGCTCATATGTGGACAGAAAAATAAGAAAGTTACGGCTCTTTGAAGAAGGGGAGGAAAAAATGTAAGTTGTCTGTAGCGTGAAGAGGTTAAACAATGGGTCACCACTAGTGATGGGCGAACGCCTGGATGTTCGACAGGTTCTGCCGAACAGTAAAAATAGGTTTGGGTACCAAAACAGGACCTGAACCCGGAGCCCATTCACATGAATAAGGGGACTGAACATCCATTCTTTGTTACGTTGTCATCTGCATGACAGTGCAGCAAACACTGACATGCAAGGGCAGACGCCAGCTGATGGGAGTATTCATTAGCTGGTGCCTGCACTATCAATAATTTTTTAATTTTTTTTTAAATGACTTGTTCCCCTGTATTTTTGATAACCAGCTAGGCAAAACTGACAGCTGCGGCCTGAAACCTTCAGCTGTCAGCTTTATCATTGCTGGTTATCAAAAAATAGAGGGGACCCCACACTGTATTTTTGAATTATTTTAAAGCACAGCTTGGGGTCCCCCCCATTTTTGATAGCTAGCCAAGCTAAATCATACAGTTGGGGGCTGGTTTTCTCAGGTTGGTAAGCGGCCACGGATGTTGCCCACCCCAGCCTAAAAATAGCAGCCTGCAGCTGCTCCATCTATTGGATGCTCTAATTTTGGTGCTTTGCCCATACTCGTCCCACTTGCCCTGTCGCAATGGCAAGTGGGGTTATATTTGTGGCGTTGATGTCACCTTTGTATTGTTTGGTTACATCAAGCCCTTGGATTAGTAATGGGGAAGGGTCTGTAAGACGCCTATCTATTACTAATCCTACAATCATATTGTAAATAAACACACGGCCACAATAAAGTCCTTTATTTGAAATAAACACACAGTTTTACTTTTTTTATTTAAATGTAACAAACACAGTTATACTCATCTAATGCCCATTCCATTGAATTCCACGCCCCTGTAAAAAACATAAAATGATATATCACAAAAGAGAAGTCAGTGTTCGGCATCCATGCCCAAACAGTAGGTGTTCGGTACAGACTCCGAACTTTACTCTTCGGGTTTGCCCATTTCTAGTCACCACGTTCACCAATAGTGTTACTGGTGAAGTATTCAATAGAACCAAGTCTTTAAACTGTGCATCTAAGTTTGACATCTGCTTACTATAATGTAGATGCAGCTAACGGTAAGCAAACTGCACCACTGTGAGCCTGACAACAAGGATAAACATTGGTCCAATATTCTCAATGGCTTTTATAGTCTTACGTATCATGAAATGCTGCACTTATCAATTACTAAGGTCAAAGGATTTACAGTTACACCTATTGATTATATATCAACAACATGCAGCAATAAATTTGAGGCTTTGAAAGGAAAGAAATGTATTGGCTCCAAAAGGTAATTTCCCTTACATGTTTGGGGTTAACCTGTGCATCTGCAGCCAATTTTCCTTTTAAAATTTGCATTTTTCCCTTTTTTCGAAGAGGCTTAACTGTTTATTTTTCTGTTAACTTAGCCATATGAGGCTTTTTTCTATGAAGAGTTGTTGCTTAAAATATGGAATTTATCTTGACTAAGAACCACAATTGTGATGTTTTGATTTTTTTTTCTTTTAACAACATTCCCTTATGGGTTGCTTAATTTTATATTTTGATAGACCAGACTTTTTATGATGAAGTGATATATGTTTATTTTTATTTATAATTTCTGATATTTAAAAAGAGCAAATGGGGGTAATTCCAATTTGTATATTTTTAAATCTTGTTTATAGTTTTCATTTTTTAATCTCTTTTAGGACTTCATTCTTTAATGTCATTGATAATCTTTACAAATCAATTGAGACAAAAACAAATCATTTTCAGTGGGAAAATAAAAATAACAAAAGTCAAATAATATGGATGCCTATAATATCCCATTTAAACTCATGTTAAATGATAGTCAGTATGCCACTGCCATCATTTAAAGTGATACTGATTAACCTCGCATAAAGTTTAGCTGTTCTAGTAGGATTTTCATTATATTTTCTTAGTTGCATTTATCAGCTTAAGCCATGGTCCGTAAGCAGCTTACAGCACAACAAAGTGATCTCAGTGTTGAAAGTTATCAGTCAGGAGAAGAGTATAAAAAAATTACCAAGGCAATAGATATACTATTAAACACTATGAAGACATTCATTAAATATGGCACAACAGTGAAATTACTTACAGCTGGACAGCCTTAAAAAATGTATGAAAAATCAGGAAGAAAATTGGTCTGTGATGCTGCAAAGAGGTCTACAAGAACAGTAAAGGAGCTGCAGGATTTCTGACATGTAAAATGGTTGTGTATTGCATGTCACAATCGTTTTCCTGTTTGATAAGATGTTGAAACAGAAGCATTTTATTACAAATAAAAGCATCCAAGTCTGGCTGAGTTTTGCCCAAACCTATATGAAGTCTGCTGAAAGCATGAGTGGAAACGGTTTATTGTCTTATGAGACCAAGCTTGAACTTTTTGGCCATAATTCCAAAAAGTATGTTTGGCACAAAGCTTACACTGTGTCTCACCCAAAGAACACCTTACCCATGGAGAAGTATAAAGGTGCAGCATTATGTCTCGGTGTTGTTTTTTGGCAGTTGAAATTGTTGCTTTAGTTAACCCCTTCCCGACCCATGACGCCACGTAGGCGTCATGAAAGTCGGTGCCAATCCGACCCATGACGCCTATGTGGCGTCATGGAATGATCGCGTCCCTGCAGATCGGGTGAAAGGGTTAACTCCAATTTCACCCGATCTGCAGGGACAGGGGGAGTGGTACTTCAGCCCAGGGGGGGTGGCTTCACCCCCCCATGGCTACGATCGCTTTGATTGAGTGTTGAAAGTGAAACTGCCAATCAGCGATTTGTAATATTTCACCTAAAAAATTGGTGAAATATTACAAACCAGCCATGGCCGATGCTGCAATATCATCGGCCATGGCTGGAAACACTTATGTACCCCCCCACCACCATCAATCTCCTCCCCGGTCCTCCGCTCCCCTCCGTTGTCCTGTCTGCTCCCCCGTCCTCCTGCCCGCTCCCTACGTGCTCCGATCCCACCCCACTGTCCTCCGATCCACCCCCCATGCTCAGATCCCCGCTCCCATACTTACCGGGCCTCCTGGTGTCCGTCCGTCTTCTCCATGGGCGCCGCCATCTTCCAAAATGGCAGGCACATGCTCAGTGCGCCCGCCGAATCTGCCGGCCGGCAGATTCGTTCCAGGTATAGTTTGATCACTGTGATATATCCTATCACAGTGATCAAAATAAAAAAAATAGTAAATGACCCCCCCCCTTTATCACCCCCATAGGTAGGGTCAATAATAAAAAAAAGAAAATATTTTTTTTTCTTTTTCCACTAGGGTTAGGGTTAGAACTAGGGGTAGGGTTAGGGGTAGGGGTAGGGTTAGGGTTAGGGCATGTGCACACAGTGCGGATTTGGCTGTGGATCCGCAGTGGATTGGCCGCGGATCCGCAGCGGATTGGCCGCTGCGAATTCGTAGCAGTTTTCCATCAGATTTACAGTACCATGTACACCTATGGAAAACCAAATCCGCTGTGCCCATGGTGTGGAAAATTCAGTGCGGAAACGCTGCGTTGTATTTTCCGCAGCATGTCAATTCTTTGTGTGGATTCCGCAGCGTTTTACACCTGTTCCTCAATAGGAATCCGCAGGTGAAATCTGAACAAAAAAAACACTGGAAATCCGCAGGTAAAACGCAGTGCCTTTTACCTGCAGATTTTTCAAAAATCGTGCGGAAAAATCTCACATGAATCCGCAACGTGGGCACATAGCCTTAGGTTAGGGTTGGAATTAGGGCTAGGGTTGGAAATAGGGTTAAGATTAGGCTTGTGGTTAGGGTTACGGATAGGGTTAGGGGTGTGTTGGGGTTACAGTTGTGGTTAGGGTTGGGATTAGGGTTAGGGTTAGGGTTGGGAATAAGGTTAAGATTAGGGTTAGGATTAGGGTTACGGGTGTGTTGGGGTTAGGGGTGTGTTGGGGTTAGGGTTGTGATTAGGGTTATGGCTACAGTTGGGATTAGGGTTAGGGGTGTGTTGGGGTTAGTGTTGAAGTTAGAATTGAGGGATTTCCACTGTTTAGGCACATCAGGGGTCTCCAAACGCAACATGGCGCCACCATTGATTCCAGCCAATCTTGCGTTCAAAAAGTCAAATGGTGCTCCCTCCCTTCCAAGCCCCGACGTGCGCCCAAACAGTGCTTTACCCCCACATATGGGGTACCAGCATACTCAGGACAAACTGGGCAACAAATATTGGGGTCCAATTTCTCCTGTTACCCTTGCAAAAATAAAAAAATTACTTGCTAAAACATAATTTTTGAGGAAAGAACAATTATTTTTTATTTTCACGGCTCTGCGTTATAAACTTCTGTGAAGCACTTGGTGGTTGAAAGTGCTCACCACACATCTAGATAAGTTCCTTGGGGGGTCTAGTTTCCAAAATGGGGTCACTTGTGGGGGGTTTCTACTGTTTAGGCACATCAGGGGCTCTGCAAATGCAACGTGACGCCCGCAGACCATTCCCTCAAAGTCTGCATTTCAAATGTGACTACTTCCCTTCCGAGCACTGACGTGCGCCCAAACAGTGGTTTACCCCCACATATGGGGTATCAACGTACTCACAACAAACTGGGCAACAAACATTGGGGTCCAATTTCTCCTGTTACCCTTGTGAAAATAAAAAATTGCTTGCTAAAACATCTTTTTTGAGGAAAGAAAAATGATTTTTTATTTTTACAGCTCTGCGCTGTAAACTTCTGTGAAGCACTTGGGGGTTGAACGTGCTCACCACACATCTAGATAAGTTCCTTGGGGGGTCTAGTTTCCAAAATGGGGTCACTTGTGGGGGGTTTCTACTGTTTAGACACATCAGGGGCTCTGCAAACGTAACATGATGCCCGCAGACCATTCCATCAAAGTCTGCATTCCAAAACGTCACTACTTCCCTTCCGAGCCTCGGCATGTGCCCAAACAGTGGTTTACCCCCACATATGGGGTATCAGCGTACTCAGGAGAAACTGGACAACAACTTTGGGGTCAAATTTCTCCTGTTACCCTTGGGAAAATTAAAAAATTCTGGGCTAATAAAATATTTTTGAGGAAAGGAAACACATTTATTATATTCACGGCTCTGCGTTATAAACTTCTGTGAAGCACTTGGGGGTTCAAAGTGCTCACCACACATCTAGATAAGTTCCCTTGGGGGTCTAGTTTCCAAAATGGGGTCACTTGTGGGGAGTTCCTACTGTTTAGGCACATCAGGGGCTCTGCAAACGCAACCTGACTCCCGCAGAGCATTCCATCAAAGTCTGCATTTCAAAACGTCACTACTTCCCTTCCGAACCCCGACGTGTGCCAAAACAGTGGTTTACCCCCACATATGGGGTATCAGCGTACTCAGGAGAAACTGGACAACAACTTTTGGGGTCTAAATTCTCCTGTTACCCTTGGGAAAATAAAAAATTGTTGGCTAAAAAATCATTTTTGAGAAAAGAAAAATTATTTTTTATTTTCATGGCTCTGCGTTATAAACTTCTGTGAAGCACTTGGGGGTTCAAAGTGCTCACCACACATCTAGATTAGTTCCTTGGGAGGTCTAGTTTCCAAAATGGGGTCACTTGTGGGGGAGCTCCAATGTTTAGGCACACAGGGGCTCTCCAAACACGACATGGTGTCCGCTAATGATTGGAGCTAATTTTCCATTCAAAAAGCCAAATGGCGTGCCTTCTCTTCCGAGCCCTGCCGTGCGCCCAAACAGTGGTTTACCCCAACATATGGGGTATGGTCGTACTCAGGACAAACTGGACAACAACATTTGTGGTCCAATTTCTCCTATTACACTTGGGAAAATAAAAAATTCCAGGCTAAAAATCATTTTTGAGGAAAGAAAAATAATTTTTTATTTTCACGGCTCTGCGTTATAAACTTCTGTGAAGCACCTGGGGGTTTTAAGTGCTCACTATGCATCTAGATAAGTTCCTTGGGGGGGTCTAGTTTCCAAAATGGGTTTACTTGTAGGGGAGCTCCAATATTTAGGCACACGCGACATGGTGTCCGCTAACGATTGGAGCTAATTTTCCATTCAAAAAGTCAAATGGCGCGCCTCCCCTTCCGAGCCTGGCTGTGCACCCAAACAGTGGTTTACCCCCACATATGAGGTATCGGCCCAACAAATTTTAGGATCCATTTTATCCTGTTGCCCATGTGAAAATGAAAAAATTGAGGCTAAAAGAAATTTTGTGTGAAAAAAAAGTACTTTTTCATTTTTACGGATCAATTATTTGTGAAGCACCTGAGGGTTTAAAGTGTTCACTATGCTTCTAGATAAGTTCCTTGGGGGGTCTAGTTTCCAAAATGGGGTCACTTGTGGGGGAGCTCCAATGTTTAGGCACACAGGGGCTCTCCAAACGTGACATGGTGTCCGCTAGCTATGGAGATAATTTTTCATTCAAAAAGTCAAATGGCGCTCCTTCCCTTCCGAGCCTTACCATGTGCCCAAACAGTGGTTTACCCCCACATGTGAGGTATCGGTGTACTTAGTAGAAATTGTCCAACACATTTTAGGATCCATTTTATCCTGTTGCCCATGAGAAAATGAAAAAATTGTTCCTTGGGGGGTCTAGTTTCCAAAATGGGGTCACTTGTGGGGGAGCTCCAATGTTTAGGCACACGGGGGCTCTCCAAACGCGACATGGTGTCCGCTAAAGATTGGAGCCAATTTTTCATTCAAAAAGTCAAATGGCGCTCCTTCCCTTCCGAGCCCTGCCGTGCACCCAAACAGTGGTTTACCCCCACATATGAGGTATCAGCGTACTCAGGACAAATTGGACAACAACATCCCTGGTCCAGTTTCTCCTTTTACCCTTGGGAAAATAAAAAAATTGTTGCTAAAAGATCATTTTTGTGACTAAAAAGTTCAATGTTCATTTTTTACTTCCATGTTGCTTCTGCTGCTGTGAAACACGTGAAGGGTTAATAAACTTCTTGAATGTGGTTTTGAGCACCTTGAGGGGTGCAGTTTTTAGAATGGTGTCACTTTTGGGTATTTTCAGCCATATAGAACCCTCAAAATGACTTCAAATGTGAGGTGGTCCCTAAAAAAAATGGTTTTGTAAAATTTTGTTGTAAAAATTAGAAATCACTGGTCAAATTTTAACCCTTATAACTTCCTAGCAAAAAAAAAAATTGTTTTCAAAATTGTGCTGATGTAAAGTAGGCATGTGGGAAATGTTATTTATTAACTATTTTATAAATTTCCGTTTTTTTCACAAATAAACTCAGAAATTATCGACCTTAATTTACCACTTACATGAAGCCCAATATGTCACGAAAAAACAATCTCAGAATCGCTAGGATCCTTTGAAGCGTTCCTGAGTTATTACCTCATAAAGGGACACTAATCAGAATTGCAAAAAACGGCCAGGTCATTAAGGCCAAAATAGGCTGGGTCATGAAGGGGTTAAGTTACAAGGAACTATAAACAAATCAAATTATCAGTCAATTTTCCCGCAAAACCTTCAGGCCTCTGCTGAAAAAAGCCGAAGACTGAGAAGAATGTCACCTGATATTGATGATAATTACATGATAATTACCCTGAGCATAAATCCAAAACAACAAGAGAATGGTTGCACCAGAAGAAGACCAAAGTTTTAAAATGGCCCAGACTTGAATCCAACTGAAAACTCTGTGAATTAACCTAAAGAGAATTGTACACAGATACCCTCACAGTCAGAAAAATTTGGAGCTACTGCAAGGAAGAGTGGGCAAAGATTGCCACTTATAGATGTGCCATGCTGAGATATTGCTTCCTCAAAAGACTGAATGCTTCCAACCCATGCTGCCCAAGGTTAAGGGTTCCTTTTACCTAGTGCAGCATTTTTTCACTTTAAGGATCAATGGAGCGCCACGCAATACAAACCCACTATTCAGAAAATGCTGGTATGTCCTAGAAATGCCCATGAAAAATGTCTTTATTCATTATTTTTTAAAATGCATTTTAGTTAAATTATACATACAAAATCAATTTTACTTCTTTACCTACCTTATCTAACAACTGTAAAATGCAAAACTTTCTCTATCATTATAGATATATAGAGAAACCACAGTCATTGCAGCTTGCTCCTGTTCACATTTGCTTTATTCTGTTCAGAGGTGCTGGTCAATATTTGTATTTCTTTGTAACACACAATTATACGTTGTGACCGCCTTCATATTTTGATGAGGACTTCTCCACTTGTGATTTTCTGGATTTTATTTTTGATATTCTATCTCTCAATGTTAAAATTAACCTACCCTTAAAATTATAGACTGCTCATTTTTTTGTCGGTGGGCAAACTTACAAAATACTTATTTCCTCCACTGTATATACACACTTTGGCAAAATTGTTGGTACCCCTCGTTTAATGACAGAAAAACCCACAATGGTCACAGAAATAACATGAATCTGACAAAAGCAACAATAAATAAAAGATCTATGGAACAGATGAAAGTCAGACATTGCTTTTCAACCATGCTTCCAAAGAATTTAAAATAAAATAAAACTCATGAAATAGGCCTGGACAAAAATGATGGTACCCTTATATTAATATTTTGTTGTACAACCTTTTGAGGCAATCACTGCAATGAAACGATTCCTGTAGCTGTCAATGAGACTTCTGCACTTCTCTACAGGTATTTTGGCCCACTCCTCAAGAGAAAACTGCTCCAGTTGTCTCGTGTTTGAAGATTGCCTTTTCCAGACAGCATGTTTTAGCTCTTTCCAAAGATGCTCAATATTATTTAGGTCAGGGCTCATAGAAGGCCACTTCAGAATAGTCAAATGTTTTCCTCTTGGGTGCTTTTAGCTGTGTGTTTTGGGTCATTAATGGCTGTCTGCTCACTAGTTTTCCCTCACACTCTCAACATCTCCACTCCATAGTGTGCCCCATTTCATGATGCCTACTTTCCATATTCATTCTGCGCACCCTCTTTACACTATGCCCTCATACTACCCACCACACTGCCCTCTGGAAACTGTACACCCTCCTCACAATGTACCCCTACATGGTGTGATGGTCACCACAGCCATCCATACAGTATGATATCCACAACAACATCCTAATATATAGTATCATATATAGTATGATGTCCACCACAACCCATCACGTATAGTATGATGTCCCCATACAGTATAATGGCCCTCCCAGTTCCCAATACTGTATAATGGCCCACACAACCTTTTATACACAGTTTAATGTCAACCACAGCACCGCAAACAGTAAGATATCAACCACAGCTCCCTTTCCAATATAGTCACCACAGCCTCAAGTATAGTTTCCCCCACAGGGCCCTGACAATACAATTGATTGTGGGAAGGTATTGTCAGCCAGGGTGCAGTGAGTGAGCCTGCACCTTGGCCATCAGTGTACAGAATGCCTGTGGCCAGAGAAAGGTGTTGGGTGGCCACAGGCATTCAGCAATTGCTTTCAAAATGTGCCCCCCTCAGCAAGTCTAAAGGTAGGGTCCTAGCTGCTTGTCTCCCACTCCTTCTGGCCCTGGCTGTAAAAATAAAAGATGATTTTATTGATACATCCTCCAGGCTGGGTGGAAAACTAGTAAAAGAAACTAGTATTGTTGAGAGCAAACTCCAAATTTGCTCAGTTAAACTTTGAACCGTTCTGACTTCTATTGTTTCAGGTGACATCACCAAACAACATTGTCCTGTCATGCAGATGACAGTGTGGTAAACAATGAATGTTTGGGCTCCCCATTCATCTGAATGGGGTTAGGGTTTGGGTTGCAGGTTTGGTTACCATTTCTGGTACCGAAACCAAACTTTATTTAGATATTCGGCCTAACCCGCAGGACCCGAACATCCACGTATTCACCCAAGACTACATAGAAGATCTGAATATCATCCCACATACTGGATTTACTTTAAGAATGGAATCAACTTTTATTCTGACTACCTGTATCCAGGTTAGTGTTTGTAAATATTCCATTTATTCTTCAGTCAGGATAATGTGTATATTCTACATTATATTCAACATATGGTAGATGGAGTTGTGCAGGATAATTTACTACTGTTTTTATTTTGCTTACTGTTAATTAGGCACTCCAGCCTTGGCCGCTGGGGTCCTGGGTTCAAATCACACTAAGAACAACATTTGCAAGGAGTTTGTATGTTCTCCCCATGTTTACATAGGTTTCATCCGGGTTTTCCGGTTTCCCACTCTCCAAAGACATACTGTTGGGTAAGACCCAATGAGGAAACTGCCGATAATGTCTGTAAGGTGTTGTGGAATTAATGGCGCTATAAAAATAAGTAAAATAAATAAAAAATTAGATCTGCCTGCCTTTCAATTTTGTAGGCTTGTTGCATACCTGATAGAGAAAAGTGGCCCTGTCGTTCTTGATGGGCATGTGCGAATTGGCCAATTTCTTCTCGAAGTATCCCAATTTTATTAGTATATTCCATATGGCAGTGATGCAGTTTATATTCAATATATTCACTGTTTGCATATTCTGTACCTTGGCCCACACTATATGCTGCTGCACTTTTCTCATTTGCCAATATAAAGTACGGGATAATTTAATGTAAATTTCTCATTTACAGAATCTGAGTTTTTATCATCTATTTATATCTCTATAAATATGTAGGATGATGTGATAGAGGTACTAACGAATGACGCATTTCCAAATGCTAATTAAATTATCGTTAATGCCTTATTTGTTATCATAATTGGGAAAATGTCTTAATTAGAGGGAAATCCTCATGAAATATGAACAAAAGATTCAAGAATTAAAAGTTAAAGAACTTTATATTTGTTCAGATGCAAACAATAGTCTTTACTAGAAAATAACTATTTTAATGTATTCGCTTTTCCTATTAGATTGCTGTGTATTCAGATATACATAGCAATATATATGCAAATGCTTGTACCCATGGCATTTTGCATTGGTGAAAAGCAGTTTTGGAAGAAAAAAAATAACACAGAAAACAGAGATGCATAAATGATTCTGTTCGTGCTCGGGGTAGCGTGAAAAACACAAGCAAATAGAGCTTCTAGTAAATCAAAAGCACAGCATTATCTTCCCAGACTGGCATTTAATCATTTTGCAATGTGACAAACACAATTGGTTTTCATGCTGGCAGATGACACACATCTCCAAATATTACATCTCAAACCTGCAAACAAAACCGCCCGCGTTCAACAGAATGTGCTTTGCTTTACATGCCATTATCTCCATCCTTGCATCTCGGCAGTCGGGATGGCATTCAGTACTTTTTCTATCAATGATTTCCTCGCTGTTAACATGTTCAGTTTTTCCTCTTTAATCCTGCTGAAATGCATTGCTTTATGAGTGCATCTGAAACACTTCTAGATATTTCAAAGAAGAACTCCAGGGGTCATATTATTTGGAAGAGAAAATATTAAAATATGATCACACGGCATCCGCTGATAAATGAGTCGGTGTGAATAGACTGAAGATGGAAGGCCTGAGTGAATGGTCTTATATTAGTAGTACATCATGACTATTCACAAAGGCCTATTACTGTTACAGGGTTTTAACTGAGAGATCTGAAAGAATGTCATTATATCTTGAAATAGACTGTGAATATTTGACTAAGGAGCAGTGAAACGAACTGTATGGCAGATAAAATGAGGCTCTCGGAAAAAAAAAGGTGAATTGTTCTACACTACGCTCCATAGTCCACTGGCCGAATAATAAGGTGGAATTGTTATGTAATAATGTGTGTCGTGTAGGGAATGTGTGGTCTTTATAATGGTATGTTCATCTTTTTATTACTAGATGAAAACAGATTATATTCAGACACTGAAACCAAAGTAATGAACAGGAACAAAACGCACCCAATGAAACCGGCATAATGTTCTTGTTAAAGCTGTAAACGAAGTTATGGCTATCTTTCTCTATTACTAGTTTCACATCACACAGAAAAGAAAGGAATTAAGATGTTTGCTGAAAACATATACTGTATACAGCGAGAAAAATAAGTATTTGCTACACTGCCGATTTTCCAAGTTTTCCCACCTACAAAGAATGGAGAGGGCTGTAATTTTTATTGTATTCAACTGTGTGAAACAGAATCTAAAAATAAAACCCAGAAAATCACATTGTATGATTTTTAAATAATTAATTTGCATTTTATTCCATGAAATAAGTATTTGATAGAATAGGAAAACAGAACTTCATATTTTGTACAGAAACCTTTGTTTGCAATTACAGAGGTCAGACGTTTCCTGTAGTTCTTGACCAAGTTTGCACACACTGCAGCAGGGATTTTGGCCCACTCCTCCACACAGATCTCCAGATCTTTCAGGATTCAGGGCTGTCACTGGGTAACATAGAGTATCAGCTCCCTCCAAAGAGTTTCTATTGGGTTCAGGTCTGGAGACTGGCTAGGCCACTCCAAGACTTTGAAATGATTCTTACTGACCCACTCCTTACTTGCCCTGGCTGTGTGTATCAGGTCATTGTCATGCTGGAAAACTCAGCTATGACCTATCTTCAATACTCTTACTGAGGGAAGGCGGTTGTTGGCCAAAATCTCGCAATAGATGACCCCATTCGTCCTCCCTTTAATATGGTGCAGTCATTCTGTCCCCTTTGTGGAAAAGCACCCCCAAAGTATGATGTTTCCTCCACCATGTTTCATGGTTCAGACCACTGTTCTTTGGGTTGTACTCATCCTTCTTTTTCTTCCAAATATGGCGAGTGGAGTTGATACCAAAAAGTTCTATTTTAATCTCATCTGCCCACATGACCTTCTCCCATGCCTCCTTAACCCCTTACTGACCTCGGACGGGATAGTACGTCCGAGGTCAGCTCCCCTGCTTTGATGCAGGGCTCTGCGGTGAGCCTGCATCAAAGCCGGGACATGTCAGCTGTTTTGAACAGCTGACATGTGCCCGCAATAGTGGCGGGTGAAATCGCGATTCACCCGCCGCTATTAACTAGTTAAATGCCGCTGTCAAACGCAGACAGCGGCATTTAACTACCGCATCCGGCCGTGCGGCCGGAAATGACGTCATCGCCGACCCCCGTCAGATGATCGGAGGTCGGCGATGCTTTAGAATGGTAACCATAGAGGTCCTTGAGACCTCTATGGTTACTGATCTCTGGCAGCTGTGAGCGCCACCCTGTGGTCGGCGCTCACAGCACACCTGATTTTCTACTACATAGCATCGAACAGCAGATCGCTGCTATGTAGCAGAGCTGATCGTGCTGTGCCTGCTTCTAGCCTCCCATGGAGGCTTTTGAAGCATGGCAAAAGTTTAAAAAAAAGTTACAAAAATGTGAAAAAAATAAAAAAAAATATAAAAGTTTAAATCACCCCCCTTTCGCCCCAATCAAAATAAATCAATAAAAAAAATCAAACCTACACATATTTGGTATCACCGCGTTCAGAATCGCCCGATCTATCAATAAAAAAAGCATTAACCTGACCGCTAAATGGCGTAACGAGAAAAAAATTTGAAATGCCAGAATTACGTTTTTTTGGTCGCCGCGACAGTGCATTAAAATGCAATAACGGGCGATCAAAAGAACATATCTGCACCAAGATGGTATCATTAAAAACGCCAGCTCGGCACGCAAAAAATAAGCCCTCACCTGACCCCAGATCACGAAAAATGGAGACGCTACGAGTATCGGAAAATGGCGCATTTTTTTTTTTTTTTTTTTGCAAAGTTTGGAATTTTTTTTCACCACTTAGGTGAAAAATAACCTAGTCATGTTAGGTGTCTATGAACTCGTAATGACCTGGAGAATCATAGTGGCAGGTCAGTTTTAGCATTTAGTGAACCTAGCAAAAAAGCCAAACAAAAAACAAGTGTGGGACTGCACTTTTTTTGCAATTTCACCGCACTTGGAATTTTTTTCCCATTTTCTAGTACACGACATGGTAAAACCAATGATGTCGTTCAAAAGTACAACTCGTCCCGTAAAAAATAAGCCCTCACATGGCCAAATTGATGGAAAAATAAAAAAGTTATGGCTCTGGGAAGGAGGGGAGTGAAAAACGAACACGGAAAAACGGAAAATCCCAAGGTCATGAAGGGGTTAATCCAGATGGTCCTTGGTGAACTTCAAATGGGCCTGGACATGTACTGGCGGGAGCAGGGGGAGCCTTGTGGGCCCTGCAGGTTTTCAATTAATGATGGCGTAGTGTGTTAGTAACGGTAATGTTTGAGTTTGTGGTCCCAGCTCTTTTTAGGTCATTGGCCAGGTCTTCCTGTGCAGTTCTGGGCTGATTCCTAACCTTTTTCAGAATCATCCTTACCTCACAAGGCCAGATCTTGCATTGAGCCCCAGACTGAGGAAGATTGACAATCATCTTGTGTTTTTTCAATTTTCTAATAATTGTGTCAAGAGTTGTTGCCTTCTCAACAGGCTGCTTGCCTACTGTCCTGTAGCCCATCCCAGCCTTGTGCAGGTCTTCAATTTTGTCTCTGGTGTCCTTAGACAGCTGTTTGGTCTTGACCATGGTGGAGAGGTTGGAGTGTGATTGATTGAGTGAGTGGACTGTTGTCTTTTAAACAGGTAATGGGGTCAAACAGGTGCTGCAATTAATACATTTAATGAGTGCAGAGTAGGAGGGTATCTTAAAGGAAAACTAACAAGTCCGTGAGAGCCAGAATTCTTGCTGGTTGGTAGGTGATAAAAACTTAGTTTGTGCAATAAAATGCAATTTAATAATTTAAAAATCATAAAGTGTGATTTTCTGTTTTTTATTTTTAGATTCTGTCTCTCACAGTTGAAGTGTGCCTACAGTAAAAAATTACAGACTTCTCCATTCTTTGTAGGTGGGAAAACTTGCAAAATTGGCAATGTATCAAATCCTTATTTTCCCCACTGTATAAAAATGTAGGTGGACTGACCTTTCTAGCAGCTCATTTACTGCATGCAGGAATTAATGTTGCATATCTTTAATATCGCTCTCTGTATTTTACTGTAACACATTTACAGAGCTAATTATGTTCTTTAGTTAGTATACATACAGCAGTAGTAATCGCTGTTGGCAGCAGTTTAATATTGGTTGGATTGACCTTGTGAAGGTATATTTGTTTTACGGGTTGAGAATCACTGTTTACAAATGCAAATTTATAAATGTTTTTAAAAAGAATGTGTCACCTGAAAAAAATGCTATTTACCTGTAGATTTGGGGTTAATCTGCAGGTAAATAGAATTGCGCCCCAGTGCCAGTATTTAGACCCATGCTGCTGGGAGTAAATTAACTTTATTGCCCCAGGAGCATTCTGGTTTATGTCGCGAGGGTAGCTCCGGGGCGGGCTTAGTCACCGCTCTGTGTATACAAAATGGTGGCTATAGCCACATCCTTGGCACTGACTGACAGCAGCTCAGCATTAGGGTCAGCTGTCAAACAGTGCTGAGGACATGGTTACAGCCGCCGCTTTCTATACACAGAGCGGTGACTAAACCCGCACCAGCGCTACCCCCATGAATGAAACAGGAATGTTGCCCAGAGGGGAAAAAAGTTGGGTGAAAGTGCAGGCGCTGGGTAGGTTCACAATGCTATAAACCTGCATATTAACCCAATATCTGCAGGTTAATAGCATTTATGCAGGTGATGGGTTCCCTTTAAATAATTTATATCTAACTGCTAAACTATTTTATCTGTTTTCTTCAAAGTATCATCAGACTTTTATTTTTGGGAAGGGATGTAGAAAATGGTTGATCATTAATCTTAGGAATACTTCACAGCTTTTTCATAAAACCAAAGCTAGCCATAGGAGCAACAAAGTTCTGCAGCACTCTACAAAATATCTGGTGATACGTTGGCAAATTTACTTTTCACTTAAAACTGCGCAACTGTTTCATGAAAATAACAGAGGTTTTGATTAAAACTGGATTAATCTGTGGATAACTTAATCCATGGAGAGGAATAGAGAAGATCTCAACACTAACACTTAATACTAGGGTTGAGCGACTTTTACTTTTTTAGGATCGAGTCGGGTTTCGTGAAACCCGACTTCCTCAAAAGTCGGATCGTGTGAAATCGGCCGATTATTGTAAAAAGTCGGGGGGGCCGACCGAAACACGAAACCCAATGCAAGAATATTGTTTTTTTTGTTTTGTTTTTTTTCTCTCTCTCTCTCTCTCCTCCGTGCAAAGCATATGTTGTGTTGGACTGCGGAAATCACTACATCCCAAACGGTAATATGGCTCTGTGACGCCGCAGAAAGCAAGCCACAACCTACATCATCACACTGCCCACACTCCTTCATTGGCTGAAAAAAATGGCGGGGAAAGCGTCATATGAAACGCGACTTTAGCGCCAAGATCGCCAACCGCATGGCCGATCCCACGCTGGGATCGGATCGGGTTTCACGAAACCCGACTTTGCCAAAAGTCGGCGACTTATGAAATTGTTTGATCTGTTTCGCTCAACCCTACTTAATACTTATAGTTTTTACTTATTAGCAGATGCATCTTACTTTTTCTCCAAAAAACTAGGTAACTTTTCTCTAGAGCCACTTATAAGTAGCTATCCAGCCAAACTAGTGAGATTCATCTGTAGGCGCAAAGACCTGGCATGGACAACCATCCTAGAGGGCCCGCCCTTGAAAACCTTCATGAACTCTGCAACACAAACTTCTTTCCGAGGTGTCCATTTCCCCAGAAAACATCCTTGCAGCTCTTATACAAATGCCCGTTCATAAAATACAGCTCTGGCAAAAATTAAGAGACCACTGCCAAATTTTCAGTTTGTCTGATTTTCTCTTTATAGGTATATTTTTGAGTAAAATGTAAATTGTTCATTTATTCTAGAAACTTCTGACAACATGTCTCCGAATTTCCAAGCAATTATTTTTGTATTTTTTTTCTGACAAAGAAAAATGTCCAACATTTTTTTTAAAAAACCCAGTGCTTTCAGACCTCAAATAATGCAAAGAAAACAAGTTCATAATCATTTAGAAACAACAATACTAAGGTTCTAACTCAGGAAGAGTTCAGAAATCAATATTTTTTGGAATAACTATGATTTTTAATCACAGCTTTCATGCGTCTTGGCATGTTTTCCCCAGTCTTTCACACTGCTTCTGGTGCCAAAATGTAAGCAGTTCTTCTTTGTTTGATGGCTTGTGACTATCCATCATCTTCATGATTACATTCCAGAGGTTTTCAATGGGGTTCAGGTCTGGAGATTGGGCTGCCCATGACAGGGTTTTGATGTGGTGTCTCTTAATTTTTGCCAGGGCTGTATGTGTTGGTTGCCCTGGTAAGTTAATTCAGCAGCTCTTCTTGGGTGCTGTCTTTAATACTCCTCGGTGCTGTTGCGACCTTTCCTGGGGATTGCTTTATCTGAGGGTATGCAGGAAGCCTGAGACATTATGAATCATTTTAAGAATGCTTTTTGGATTGTGGATGAATGCATGAACTGAACTGGAAAAAAAACGTTCATCGAATGAGGAGTATTGTGTAATGCCTGCCAAACTCACTCAAAGACTTGTGGAGTAGATGTAGGGAGTGTCTTACTTATTATGCAGCTATGCATTCTGCCATTTGGTATCTCGTTAGAAACGTCTGCATTAGGCTACGTTCACATTTGCGTTGTGCGCCGCAGCGTCGGCGCCGCAGCGCACAACGCAAACAAAAACGCAGCAAAACGCATGCACAACGCTGCGTTTTGCGCCGCATGCGTCGTTTTTTTTCATTGAATTTGGACGCAGCAAAAATGCAACTTGCTGCGTCCTCTGCGCCCCGACGCGGGCGCCGCAGCGACGCATGCGGCGCAAAACGCAAGTGCGCCGCATGTCCATGCGCCCCCATGTTAAATATAGGGGCGCATGACGCATGCGGCGCCGCTGCGGCGCCCGACGCTGCGGCGCTGGCCGCAAATGTGAACGTAGCCTTATGCACATTATGCCTAAATTCATGAAACCTATAAATAAGTGAGACCTTCATTTTCTCTCTTTGTAGACCTTTGAAAATCACGTGCCTTTGCATTTGTTTAATTCTCAACGCCGCCATAAAATGAAGTTTTAGTTCATTTTATTTATTTTAGCCTCCCGTGACGTCACGGCTTGTGATTGGTCGCGTCGCCCATGTGACCGCGACGCGACCAATCACAAGCCAGAACGTAATTTTAAAATCCTGAAGGACCTGAAATTACGTCACGGCTTGCTGTGATTGGTCGCGTCGCGGCCACATGGGCGACGCGACCAATCACAAGCCGGGACGTCACGGGAGGCAGGACACGCGCGCATTTTAAAATGCGCGCGTGTCCAGCCTCCCGTGACGTCACGGCTTGTGATTGGTCGCGTCGCCCATGTGACCGCGACGCGACCAATCACAAGCCAGAACGTAATTTTAAAATCCTGAAGGACCTGAAATTACGTCACGGCTTGCTGTGATTGGTCGCGTCGCGGCCACATGGGCAGCACGCGACCAATCACAAGCCGGGACTTCACGTAAGGAAGTAAACGCGCGAATTTTAAGCAAACAACGCTGCCGGTTCCCTCGGTGAGGTCCAGGCTGCGTCGGAGAGGTGAGTATAGCAATATTTTTTTATTTTAATTCTCTCTTTTACACATTATTACATTAATGTTGTTTCGATACCGATACCCGATACCACAAAAGTATCGGATCTCGGTATCGGAATTCCGATACAGCAAATATCGGCCGATACTCGATACTTGCGGTATCGGAATGCTCAACACTACTCTTGGCTTGTCTGTCTATCAATAAATTGTGAGGTGTGTGATTGCACTTAGTTCACTGCTCTTTGTATTATATCACCCCATTTACCATCTACAGAAACTCATTTTAAAGCTGTGTATTTGCTAAATCAGGATATGTTTACACACCTTTCCATTATCTCTACATTCTTGAATAGATTTACTTTTTTGTATGAATATTTCTCCACAGAATACTCTTCATGTCTTTAATTTTTCATTGCTTGGGAACTGGCTTTCCCTTTATGTTCATTCTTCAGAGGAATCTTACACCAGGATTTGCAAAACAAAGAACAGCATAATGTAGAGACAGAGACCCTGATTCCAGCAAAGTATAATTTACTTAGGGGCATACCTTCAGTAGCGACAGCCCACACAGCAGCATTTGGCCCCCTCCCTCAGCTGTAGTCGCATCCTCAGGTTGTGGATATCACTGAAAAGAATGGTGGATCAGGGACCCGAGAGCTCCATAATTCATTATTTAGCTGGTCCCTGTAAGTCTGAGACTTTGAGTCATTACATCATGCCTGTTGTGCTGAAGTCTCAGTACTCAGTGTCAGTAATTGTGGGTCTATCATACTGAATGAGGGGCTGGTGGTGGCAATAATATTGAATGTGGGTGTTGTGGGGCCATAATGCAGTGTGATGGACTGTGAAAGACCCCATACTGAGTTAGGGACTGAGAGACACTATACTGAGTTGGGGACTGTGGGGGCCCTCATGCTAAGTAGGGGGTTGTGGGGAGACCTTACTGAAAGGTGATAATATTGTATGTGTTTGTTACTGGGAGATATACTATAGAGGGCCACTAGGTGCATCATGCTGTTGAAGTATTATACTGTATTGGAGGCACTATGAAGTCATCATGTTGTATACTATACAAGTGGGGAAAAACTATGCTGGGGCATTCAATGTGTGAATTTCATTTTCAGTGTGTGTGGGTGGGGGCATTTTTTTGAGCATCATACTCTACTATTAATCGCAATGAAAGGAGTACAGCTGGTGAGAACACTAAGGAGATTCAATAGGGACATAATTATTGTGTACTAGATGGTGGCCCGTTTCTAACGCATCGGGTATTCTAGAATATGTATGTAGTTTATTTATGAAGATTTCAGAATAATGCAATGAATACACAGGATTCGGCCGGCTGGGCGCAACCAATTAGCGAAGCGTGGTTCAATTCCCGCGCCAATTCGGTGCCGGACTGCGTCTGTCGCTGATTGTTCACGGCCGGCTGGGCGCGACCAATCAGTGAAGCCAGGGCCAGCTCCAGGTTTTTAAGGGCCCCGGGCGAAAGAGTCACAGCCCACGTAGCATATAACACAGCCCACGTAGTTTATAGCACATCCTCATAGTATATAGTACAGCCACGTAGTATATAGCACAGCTACGTAGTATATAACACAGCCAAGTAATATATAGCACAGCCACGTAGTATATTGCACAGCCGCGTAGTATATTGCACAGCCACGTAGTATATAACACAGCCCATGCAGTATATAGCACAGCCCGCACAGTATATAACACAGCCCACATTTAATCAATTTTATGATCCAAAATCAGTATGTGCTGACTACACTACAAAATTCCATCAGTGTCATCAAAAAGCTACATACAGCAATGAGACCGAAAAAGCACAACATACTCATAATATAAAAATAATTATTTTATTTATCCCATGTATATTAAAACCAGTTACAAATTAACAATAAACCAAACTATCTCAGATTGTGAGGGACCCAAAAGGTTGCTATTCACATACAGCATATGATACAAGCGTTGTAAAAATATTATCCAGATGGGCTATATAAATACCCAGTATCAAACCACTCTATACAAGCTGCCAATTAGCCTGATGAGGGTAGTGGATCAAATGCCCCATATATCTCAGGTTACGGACTATTGCAGCATAAACAACGCCTTCTAATATGTCCACATATAGGTATATATTAGGGCTTGCTACATGTCCTCATCTTGGTAGAACCAACAAAACAGTAATGCAGAAATATAAAAATACAACGCTATGCTTACATGGCTAAGTAAAGAGTCCCGGTCTCTCCAACCCCGACGCGCGTTTCGTAAACACTTCTTCAGGGGGCGTGTCAGGGTAGAGGGAAGTCCGGTCTCTTATACTGCCCTCAATCCAATTAGCGTGCCGCCTGAGATTTTGCTGCGCTCAATGGTCGTCATAGTAACTCGGCGCCCTGGCTCATTCCCCCGCCGCAACCAAGTGACTCATCGTCCTCGGTCAAGACGCTGGAGATATACGTAGCAGCTGTAGCTGCCCACGTGTTCAACAGCTGACTGAAAAGACCGAAGATTTCCGAGTCTGCGTCCGGAAAGAACCGAGACAGCGCGCTCAACCAGAACTGCAATGAGCGCTGCAAAATCGCCGCAATTAAAGAACACAATTGAAAATATAAACATAGCCATTATAAACAATAATAACACACTAAAATAACCCTATAAGAAAAAGTGTATATTAATGTGATACAAGTGTTACTTTACCCCCCAATATAAGAATACTAATTAGACTAATACAATCATAACAGTGTTGAATATCCACACATATTCTACTATATTATACTCATTATATGGTTGAAATTCAAATAGTGCTTATAATACTGTGCTATTGCGCATATCTGTCATTCAGGCCATTTGTTCCCATTCTCTTTGTTATGGTGGAGTCAAGAATATTGACCTTAACTGAAGCAAGTGAGGCCTGCAGTTCCTTGGATGTTGTTGTGGGGTCTTTTGTAACCTCCTGGAAAAGTCATCGCTGTGCTATTGGAGTCATTTTGGTCTTCTGACTTCTGGGAAGATTCTGGGAAGATTCTCCCACTGTTCCATGTTCTTGCCATTTGTGGATAATGACTCACTGTGGTTCACTGCAGTCCCAAAGCTTTAGAAATGGCTTTATAACCTTTTCCAGACTGATCAATTTCAATTACTTTGTTTCTCATTTGTTCCATAATATCTTTTTATACTGTGGCATGATATTTAGCTTTTGAGGATCTTTTGGTCCACTTTATTTTGTGAAGCAGGTCCTGCTTAAGTGATTTCTTGATTGAGAACAGGTGTGACAGTAATCAAACCTGGGTGAGGCTAGGGAATTTGAACTCAGCTTGCCAAAGATGTGATAAACCACAGTTTATTTATGTTTTAAAGGAGGGAGGTTGTAACACCCCAGGTAACCGGTTTTTACAGTGGCATTGCTTTCCTCACAGGGAGAGTAATGTCATGCTTGGAATCAAGGAAGGATTTCTTTAACAGGTATTCAGCACATACAACACCGTTCTGGCTCCAGGCCAATAGGGGGAGCTCTACTCCCTACTTCGGGGGAGCTGCTCTCTCTGGTCGGGAGGAGGAGTCAGTTGCTAGGCAGTTGGAGAGAGGCAGTTGATGAGAAGAGAGTGAGAAGTGAGGAAGGAAAGCTGTGGCTGTGCAGTCGAGTGATTCTGCAGCTCCTGGGAAGGAAAGAGAAAGCAGAGCAACTTGTAAAGAGACTGAGGAGGAGAAGAAGCAAAGGAGAGTGAAGAGCTGAAGAGAGAAGCTGCGAGCCACGCTGAGCGCAGCTACCGGTAGGCAGAACACCGAGGTTGTGCAATACTATACGTCTCACAGCAGAACAGCTGGATTGCAAGTCACCTGTCCACCACAGACACCTGAAGACACAGTAACGGTATAATGCACGAGTGTCATACATCCATATTCAGACACAAGCATTCCCCACACTATTATGTGTGCAGATTCCTGGCCTATACACATACATAACCCGATCAGCTGACAAACGCAGGCACTGTAAACCAGCGCCCAGCCGGGTGTGATGCGCAGGCGCCGTTTTGCCTGGTCGCACACAGGGAGAGAGCGTTCGTGCGCAGGCGTCAGCTCTGGGAAAGACACAGGCGTGGTATACCAGCACTCTGATAGGTACGATATACGCAGGCGCCGCCCTGCCTGCCCACACAGAATAAGGGAACCCCAGTGCGCAGGCGCCGGCGTCCCCCTGCTCTTCCGGTCATGTGACCGGCTGGGGATACAGATAAAACACCGGCCGCCATTCAGCACACTGAGCTGCCTCACCGCCGTGACACAGGACTGTGTCGGCTTCCTCCACTACGCCACCAACGCTTGCCCCTCTCCTGCACACAGGACCAGGACGTGAGACTACAGCGCATTTATCTGATAAGTATACCATCATCCTTAAGAATCATTTAGCTTACACCATCATCCCTTTTACACAGGTGTATTGATCCTGTATCTACAGGCAGCATTTCCCAATATACAGAGGAGACACCTTTACCACCAGTGGCCAAAAATTTCTGTGGTCCCCTGCATTAAATAGTGACACAGGTACTTAGTAATGCCTTGGATAGATGGATGGGGCCTTCATATCATTTCCCACATGAGACATGGTCCCACTTATAATTGCTCCCCCTCTTCTTTCTTCGTCATAGCGCTATACCCTCTAATTACGTCTGGGGCACTGCAAAACATACAGAACGGATACAGGCTGACATCCAGTATTGACTGCACCCTCAGGACAGGTATTCCTATGGTTCCGTATACCCCTCATTTCAACCAGTCCACACTATTGAGCCTCATTGTTCTTATATCTATATATTGCAGCCACAAGCCTTGGTCCAGCCGCTGATACGGTTTTTGTGCATTGGCTTATTTTCGCTAGCACTCTTGCTAGGTCAGTATCGCTATGACGTACTACTCCATTTGGGGTGGAGACAATAATAACCTGGCCACAAAGATGCAATTGTTGTCGATACTATACTGTATATTTATATGTATGGGGTGCAGGCCCCCTTCTGATGTGGGCCTAATGTCACTACTGCCTCCTTATGCTATATTGTTCTTTTCAGGTTATGCTTCTTCATCGTTCTATTTGACTCACCAAACGTAAAGGGTCCTTTCTTTGTGCACAATACAGTTCTAATAGGGTATGTTCTTCCTCCATAATTGTGTGCTCCAGATTCAACATGAACTCCTTTCCTCAACTCCCTCAAGTATCTAGTAATTCATGTTACATTTTGCTCCTGGAAATATATGATCCCTAGTCGTTAATCTTTACAGACTATGTCAAACTATCGGCTATTGAATTACTGTGATATGGATTTCTTTCTTTTATGTACAATTGTAAATATGTATATACCTATTTGTGAGTGACATTGTTTTATTTTCTACTTGTTACAGCGATTTTGTGAACAAGGCTACGGGTTAGCCGAAACGTCAATTCGCCAAGTACCTTTTTTCCTCTGATATAAATTTAATAAACTTTTGGAATTATGCATTTGAAAACCATACGAGTGCAGTGATTTTTTGGAACTTGATGAAGACACAGTAAAGCACAGAGCCCGGGCACGATAGAGAACCTGTAAAAAGGCTCGAGTTACCTATCATGCTGGTTAGTGTCCTACCTAAAGGGGGACAGAGAGAGACCACAGCGCTAGAGGGAAGGCTTCCAACCCCACCTGGTTAGGGGGATTCCTGAGTCGCTTCCAACCTGGCCGGACCACCACCAGCAACTGTGATTTGGTACCCTGGACTGTGGCTGCCTTAATCCAAGTAAAGAGGTAAAGAGACTGCAACCCTGTGTCCTCCATTTCTTACTACACCACCTACCATCTGTCCCTACTATACCGGGAGCCCTGGGGACCCAGCTTCACCTGTGGGAAGCCATACTATCCCTGCTGCCATAACATCACCCCAGAGGACCCCTTTAAGCAGTGTAGGTCATCCCTGACCCAATACCACAGGTGGCGTCACAAACTTTTATTATTTCACACACCTCTTTAACCCCTTTCTGCCATTGGACGTACTATTCTGTCCATGTGGGGTGGGCCTTAATTCCCAAGGACGGAATAGTACGTCCAGCACGATCGGCCGCGCTCACGGGGGGAGCGCGGCCGGGTGTCAGCTGCCTATCGCAGCTGACATCCGGCACTATGTGCCAGGAGCGGTCACGGACCGCCCCCGGCACATTAACCCCCGGCACACCACAATCAAACATGATCGCGGTGTGCCGGCGGTACAGGGAAGCATCGCGCAGGGAGGGGGCTCCCTGCGGGCTTCCCTGAGACCCCCGGAGCAACGCGATGTGATCGCGTTGCTGCGAGGGTCTCCTACCTCCTATCCTTGCAGGCCCCGGATCCAAAATGGCCGCGGGGCTGCATCCGGGTCCTGCAGGGATTACTTCCGGGTGCCGTGCAGGCTGCAGATGAAAGCTGCAGCCTGCACGGCTGTAAGTGAGATCGGTGATCTGACAAAGTGCTGTGCACACTGTCAGATCACCGATCTGGAATGTTCCCCCCTGGGACAAAGTAAAAAAGTTAAAAAAAATTCCCACATGTGTAAAAAAAAAAAGAAAAAAAAATTCCTAAATAAAGAAAAAAATATATATATTATTCCCATAAATACATTCCTTTATCTAAATAAAAAAAATCAAACAATAGAAGTACACATATTTAGTATTGCCGCGTCCGTAACGACCCCACCTATAAAACTATTTCACTAGTTAACCCCTTCAGTGAACACCGTAAAAAAAAAAAAAAAAAAAAAACGAGGCTAAAAACAATGCTTTATTCTCATACCGCCAAACAAAAAGTAGAATAACACGCGATCAAAAAGACAGATATAAATAACCATGGTACCGCTGCAAACGACATCTTGTCCCGCAAAAAACGAGCCGCCATACAGCATCATCAGCGAAAAATTAAAAAAGTTATAGTCCTCAGAATAAAGCGATGCCAAAATAATTATTTTTTCTATAAAATAGTTTTTATCGTATAAAAGCGCCAAAACATAAAAAAATGATAGAAATGAGATATCGCTGTAATCGTACTGACCCGAAGAATAAAACTGCTTTATCAATTTTACCAAACGCAGAACGGTATAAACGCCTCCCCCAAAAGAAATTCATGAATAGCTGTTTTTTGGTAATTCTGCCTCACAAAAATCGGAATAAAAAGCGATCAAAAAATCTCCCGTGCCCGAGCATGTTACCAATAAAAACGTCAACTCGTTCCGCAAAAAACAAGACCTCACATGACTCTGTGGACTCAAATATGGAAAAATTATAGCTCTCAAAATGTGGTAACGCAAAAAATATTTTTTGCAATAAAAAGCTTCTTTCAGTGTGTGACAGCTGCCAATCATAAAAATCCGCTAAAAAACCCGCTATAAAAGTAAATCAAACCCCCCTTCATCACCCCCTTAGTTAGGGAAAAATAAAAAAATTTAAAAAATGTATTTATTTCCATTTTACCATTAGGGTTTGGGTTAGGGTTGGGGCTAGGGTTGGGGCTAGGGTTAGGTTGGGGCTAGGGTTAGGATTGGGGCTAAAGTTAGGGTTAGGGTTGGGGCTAAAGTTAGGGTTAGGGTTTGGATTACATCTACGGTTGGAAATAGGGTTGGGATTAGGGTTAGGGGTGTGTCTGTGTTAGAGGTGTGGTTAGGGTTACCGTTGGGATTAGGGTTAGGTGTGTGTTTGGATTACGGTTTCATTTATAATTGGGGGGTTTCCACTGTTTAGGCACATCAGGGGCTCTCCAAACGCGACATGGCGTCTGATCTCAATTTCAGCCAATTCTGGGTTGAAAAAGTAAAACAGTGCTTCTTCCCTTCCGAGCTCTCCTGTGCGCCCAAACAGGGGTTTACCCCAACATATGGGGTATCAGCGTACTCGGAACACATTGGAGAACAACTTTTGGGGTCCAATTTCTCCTGTTACGCTTGGGAAAATACAAAAATGGTGGCTAAAAAATAATTTTTGTGGAAAAAAAAATATTTTTTATTTGCATAGCTCTGCGTTATAAACTGTAGTGAAACACTTGAGGGTTCAAAACTCTCACAACACATCTAGATGAGTTGATTAGGGGGTCTACTTTCCAAAATGGTGTCACTTGTGGGGTTTTTTTACTGTTTAGGTACATTAGGGCTCTGCAAACGCAATGTGACGCCTGCAGACCATTCCATCTAAGTCTGCATTCAAAATGGCGCTTCTTCCCTTCCGAGCCCTCCCATGCGCCCAAACGGTGGTTCCCCTCCACATGTGGGGTATCAGCGTACTCAAGACAAATTGGACAACAATTTTTGGGGTCCAATTTCTCCTGTTACCCTTGGGAAAATACAAAACTGGGGGCTAAAAAATAATTTTGGGGGGAACATTTTTTTTTTCATTTTCACGGCTATGCGTTATAAACTGTAGTGAAACACTTGAGGGTTCAAAACTCTCACAACACATCTAGATGAGTTGCTTAGGGGGTCTACTTTCCAAAATGGTGTCACTTGTGTTTTTTTTTTTACTGTTTAGGTACATTAGGGCTCTGCAAACGCAATGTGATGCCTGCAGACCATTCCATCTAAGTCTGCATTCAAAATGGCGCTCCATCCCTTCCGAGCCCTCCCATGCGCTCAAACAGTGGTTCCCCCCCACATATGGGGTATCAGCGTACTCAGGACAAATTGGACAACAACTTTTGGGTCCAATTTCTCCTGTTACCCTCAGGAAAATACAAAACTGGGGGCTAAAAATTATTTTATGTGGGAAAAAAATGTTTGTTTTATTTTTACGGCTATGCATTTTAAACTTCTGTGAAGCAGTTGGTGGGTCAAAGTGCTCACTACACCTCTAGATAAGTTCCTTAGGGGGTCTACTTTCCAAAATGGTGTCACTTGTGGGGGGTTTCAATGTTTAGGCACATCAGTGGCTCTCCAAACGCAACATGGGGTCCCATCTCAATTCCTGTCAATTTTGCAGTGAAAAGTCAAACGGCGCTCCTTCCCTTCCGAGCTCTCCCATGCGCCCAAACAGTGGTTTACACCCACATATGGGGTATCAGCGTACTGAGGACAAATTGTACAACAACTTTTGGGGTCCAATTTCTTCTCTTACCCTTGGGAAAATAAAAAATTGGGGGTGAAAAGATAATTTTTGTGAAAAAATATGATTTTTTATTTTTACGGTTCTGCATTATAAACTTCTGTGAAGCACTTGGTGGGTCAAAGTGCTCACCACACCTCTAGATAAGTTTCTTAGGGGGTCTACTTTCCAAAATGGTGTCACTTGTGGGGGGTTTCAATGTTTAGGCACATTAGTGGCTCTCCAAACGCAACATGGCGTCCCACCTCAATTCCTGTCAATTTTGCATTGACAAGTCAAACGGCGCTCCTTCCCTTCCGAGCTCTCCCATGCGCCCAAACAGTGGTTTACCCCCACATATGGGGTATCAGCATACTCAGGACAAATTGTACAACAACTTTTGGGGTCCAATTTCTTCTCTTACCCTTGGGAAAATAAAAAATTGGGGGCAAAAAGATCATTTTTGTGAAAAAATATGATTTTTTATTTTTACGGTTCTGCATTATAAACTTCTGTGAAGCACTTGGTGAGTCAAAGTGCTCACCACACATCTAGATAAGCTCCTTAGGGGATCTACTTTCCAAAATGGTGTCACTTGTGGGGGGTTTCAATGTTTAGGCATATCAGGGGCTCTCCAAACACAACATGGCGTCCCATCTCAATTCCAGTCAATTTTGCATTGAAAAGTCAAATGGCGCTCCTTCGCTTCCGAGCTCTGTCATGCGCCCAAACAGTGGTTTACCCCCACATATGGGGTATCGGCGTACTCAGGACAAATTGTACAACATCTTTTGGGGTCCATTTTCTCCTGTTACCCTTGGCAAAATAAAACAAGTTGGAGCTGAAGTAAATTTTGTGTGAAAAAAAAGTTAAATGCTCATTTTTATTTAAACATTCCAAAAATTCCTGTGAAACATCTTAAGGGTTAATAAACTTCTTGAATGTGGTTTTGAGCACCTTGAGGGGTGCAGTTTTTAGAATGTTGTCACACTTGGGTATTTTCTATCATATAGACCCCTCAAAATGACTTCAAATGAGATGTGGTCCCTAAAAAAAAATGGTGTTGTGAAAATGAGAAATTGCTGGTCAAATTTTAACCCTTATAACTCCCTAACAAAAAAAAATTTTGGTTCCAAAATTGTGCTGATGTAAAGTAGACATGTGGAAAATGTTACTTATTAAGTATTTTGTGTGACATATCACTGTGATTTAATTGCATAAAAATTCAAAGTTGGAAAATTGCAAAATTTTTAAAATTTTCGCCAAATATCCGTTTTTTTCACAAATAAACGCATGTAATATCAAAGAAATTTTACCACTATCATGAAGTACAATATGTCACGAGAAAACAGTGTCAGACTCACCGGGATCCGTTGAAGCGTTCCAGAGTTATAACCTCATAAAGGGACAGTGGTCAGAATTGTAAAAATTGGCCCGGTCCATAACGTGCAAACCACCCATGGGGGTAAAGGGGTTAAAGACCATTTCTTTAACATGGGCACCCAGGGCCACGGACTGGGTCACCGCCACTGTGACACATCCCTTTAAGTAACGGACATGGTACCGAGTACCCCACGGCCCTGGCGTTCATTCTAAGGGCAATTCACACAGGGCCCAGTAGGTTTGGATTTTGTTTTACATTAATAATAAAGCCCTTAAGTTAAAAACTACATTTTGTGTTTACTTGTGTTATCTTTGCCTAGTATTTACATTTGTTTGGTGATCTGAAACATTTAAGTGTGACAACCATGCAAAAGAAAAGGAGGAGGGGGCAAATACTTTTTCACACAACTGATATATATATATACAGTATATATAGAGCCCTATCAGAACTTTCTTACTGGGCTGCTTGCTGTCATTTTGATAAAATCACTGTTCTATCTGCTGTAGATCTAGCAGTTCTCTGAATGCTGAGCCCTGTATAACCGCACCCAAACCACCGATTGGCAGCCTTCCGTGTACACTGTAGATTGGCAAAAAGTTGCTAATTAGTTGTGGGGACAAGGTTATACAAAGTAGTAGGCAGGCAAACAACTAGACCAGTAGTTATAATTTCCTGCTGCTAAAACACTAATTTTATTAAAACTACAACAAGCAGGCAAGCATGTTACAAATCAGGGTCTCTTCCCTAAATCATGCTGCTATCTGATTATATAGAAAACCCTGCTGACAGATTCCCTTTCCATCTGTATGTAAATCTGTGGGTAGTATGTATGAAGGGTCCTGTCTAAAAACAGTCTACTCAATATGTCCTGAAGGACTTGGATGAATGTTCTTTTATTAAATCTGCTGTTGAAATGTTGCAGGCCTAGATTTAGAACTGTGGTCATGGAGTGCACATTGCTGGCAGCGATATTACATCTTGGATTTATTTATTATGAACAGAAAGAGTTCAGAATGTTAAATATATATGCTTTGTGTTGAGCCAATTCTCATTGCATGTTGTTATACAGTAGTGACTCGACAAACAGTTAATTTTGTTTCATTGTGCGGGTTTTTGTACAATTTTCTCTTCAGAGAGCTGAAAGGAATATCGCATTGTCTGCTTTTTATTACTTTCGGAGTATAAATTGTAATGCTTATGAGCAGTTCAGAGATGTATTTGCATATGAATTACAGAGCAGATCCAAGCAGGTGAAATTCCACTGAAGAGGTCGAAAAACTGTCTGATTAATTTAATGCAGCTCCTGCGAAAGCAGCACTTTTATTTTTTTTTCTAAAAGTACAAATATTCTGATCCCATATTGCATATGCCCTGTTAATGTATATGATTAAGGCCAGCGTCACGCTTACCGTATGGAGAATCAGACCGAGTCACGCCAAGAGTCGCACGAGTGTTCTCCGTATGGTCATTCGTGTGTAATCTGTTTGCAATGCGATGATGCGATTTCCTCACATCTATGTTATCCGTATGACATCCATATGACTTTACATTTCTCACTGACTTTCCACATTAAAATAACTGGCTCAATGGCCTGAAATGAATAAAAACCTAATCAAGGAGCCTATTTATTGGCTCCACAACAAGTTCCCTCCTCCAATCTTTGCATTAGAGTCCCTGCTGGTGTATTGGTTTTGCTACTTTGCTTCAAACATATGTGACAGACTTACCTTCCACTCAACTGAGCTGGTTCTTTTACACTAGGTGTTGTCGCAACGTTTTGGGGAGCCTTACCCAGTGATTGTGGATCCGAGAAGGTGGAGACGAATGTGGGTCCATCTCCTTTTGAGGCGCCGGCTAACTAAAGGGCATTTCCACCGTCTGTATGCTTCACTACGCAGCCACCCTGACAAGTTCTACCAGTACTGTCGGATGAGCGTGCCTACATTTGACATTCTTCTGGCTGTGCGCCCTGGCATATCCTACAAGGACACCAAGATGCAAATGTATTTCTGCAGAGGAGTGCCTTCTGCTTACATTACGGTATATATTCATCCTATATTTCACTGATATTAAATGTATTTTGTTTTTTTAAATACTCTTCCCTTTCTTTTTATATAAATGTTTTCTATTTCCATCATCTTAAATTAAATTGCTTTATCACATTTTGTCTTTTTCATTCAATGCTGTTTATTATGATCTGGGCAGCACGGTGGATCAGTGGTTAGCACAGCAGCCTTGCAGCGCTGGAGTCCTGGGTTCAAGTCCCACCAAGGACAACATCTGCAAGTAGTTTGTATGTTCTTCCCGTGTTTATGTGGGTTTCCTCCAGGTACTCCAGTTTCCTCCTACATTCCAAAGACATACTGATAGGGAATCTAGATACAGAGCCCCATCGGGGACAGCGACGATGATGTGTGCAAACTGTAAAGCACTGAGGATTATGTTAGCGCTATATAAAAATAAAGGTTAATATCTGTTCCCTAGGCATTGAATAGTGTTGTCTCTTGTTGAGCCAGGACTTAATTTGCTATGTCGATAACTTTTATGATAGCCTACACCGCTAAGGCCTCTTTCACATTTCCGTTGTTTTGGAACCGTCACAATGCGTCGCTTTGGAGAAAAAACGCATCCTGCAAAGTTGCCCGCAGGATGCATTTTTGCACTCTAGACTTGCATTAACAACGCATTGCGATGTATGGCCATACGGTGCATGCATCGTCCACTGGATGCATCGGGTTTTGGCAGCAGGAATGTTTTTTCGTACGTTGCATCCTGCATTTTTAACTGTGCATGCCCGGGTGGAGATCTCTCTCTCCTCCCCGGGACTTTAGAATGGGCAGCGGACGCATTGAAATACTGCATCCGCTGCTCACGTTATGCACAAACTCACAAACGTACGTCGGTACGTCACGCCGACGCTTTGTGACGGCCCCGTACCGATGTAAATGTGAAAGAATCCAAAGATGATGCGTGGATACATCAGTTTCTAATTTTTTATTTATTTATAATTATTTGTAGCTTTCTATCCACTGGTCTCTCCTATTCGGCACTTCATCTGGAGTTTTTGATTGGGATATCCACCATCTCAGGCATTGTACGTTCTACTTGTTCGGAAATATGGTCCTGCCTGCAGAATTCTGTAATGTCTGAGCCCAAAAAAGAAGATTGGTGGCAAATAGCCTGTGTCTTTGAGGATACATGCCAGTTTCCCAACTGCATAGGATCCCTAGATGGGAAGCACATCCATGTTCGTAAGCCGCCAAACTCAGGGTCCTAATATTACAATTATAAACATTTTTTTTCTGTAGTGCTGTTGGCCTTGGTCGACAGCATATATACTGTAGGTTTATAATTGTAGAAATTGAGGCCTATGGAAGAACTGGAGAATCCAGAGTCTACAATTCTTTCATAATGAGTCGTTGGCTGCGAACTAATGACTTGGAACTCCCATCCCCACGTCAGCTACCAGGGTCTACTATGGAAGGGATGCCTTATGACATGGTTGCTGATGAGGCCATTCAATTGAACTGCAACGTCATGAGGCCATATCCACGTAGAGCCCTGGACCACACGCGCAGAATATTTAATTATCGCCTATTCCACGCACAATGATTGGTGGAGTGTGCGTTTGGAATACTTTGTGCAAAATGGTGGGTCCTGATGTCAGCCATTCAACTTAGTGAAGGGAATGTGAATTTGGTAATGAAAGCCTTCACAATGTCACGAGGATCCATGACTGTACTTCAAATGATGGAGAGAATGGAAATAATGGCATTTCTACAACACATGTACATCATCCATGTCGTCAGCCCTCTTTCCTTAAAGTGTGGAACATGTTTACTAATTATTTTGCTTCACCAGAGGGATATACTCCATGGCAAGACAATGCCGTGTCTGTTATGATGCAGCTTTTTTTTTTTGTTCAAAATAAACTTATGTTAGTGAATTAATCCCTAGTCTCCATTCCTTGGTTGTCCAAGGAACTGTGACCTCTGTTGCCAGCATTTGCCAGTTTGGGAATTTTTTAAATAATTCTTCAACTAGGGCCTTCTGGTACTGCAACATTTTATTAGACCTTTCCGCCACAAGAAGGAGAGATATAAAGTTCTGCTAGTAGCGTGGGTCTAGGAGGGTGACAAACCAGTAACTAGTGTTGGCCAAACTGCATACAGGGTCATGGGAAAGGCAGCGGAACATAAACTAAGCCATGTGTGACAGACTGCCAACAGCCAAGACTTCCCTGTACCCACTAAGAGGGCAACTGTCCATGTTGTCCTCCTCATCTTCCTACTCACCCTCCCTCTCCTCCTTTTCAGGCCATCCATGCAGGGATGAAAGTGATGTGGGTACTTCTTTCTGTAGTGCAGGCAAACAGGTCTTGTTCCTCCTCCTCCACATCACCCAAAACATGTTGAGAAGATGAGATGAGGCTGGGCTGTGCAGCATTACCCAGTATAGTTTCTTGCTCCATCTCAACTTGCTCTACAAAGCCTCCTCTTTAATTGTGAGCGTCAAGCATTTCAGTAGACAGAGAAGGGGGATGTTGAGGCTGATTATGGTGTCATCGCTGCTCTCCAACTTGGTCAAGCCCTCAAAGTTTTGGAGAACTGCACAGATGTCAGATATTCATGCAAACTCAAAAAAATTGCGGTATTGCAATGCCATGCAAATTTGCCCAATTGAGATGGACTTATGAGGCTGCAGTATCAATTTTGCAATGCTATTGAGATCCATCCAAGTCTAGCGGTATGCTTTTGATACGCAACTGTCACAGCAAAAATAGTGTATGATATTTCCCTGTTCAGAACAATTTGCAGGATTAAGAACAAAAAGAATATTATTACCCTGAAAAGAGGTTTTGGTATCAGTTGCAGGCTGCAGCATAAAGTACTTGCAATTCACCCTCTCTTGTCCTACACGATCCCTTAGGCACAATCTCTACATAAGTCCTGATAACAGCAGTATTTATATGTATTATCATTAGCCCTAAGAAGGGCTGCTGTTGTACTTCACAGAAATATAAATGCGGTTGAATCCCTAGCTAATATGCAGCTGCAATTCTTTCCCTGCCTCATCAGCACCTCTCACTAGGCTGCCTGTGTGCAGGTTACAGTGTGCCAAGCATGGCGTCATTGGTTCCAGCTTCTGGCTCTTGTGGACGACGTGCTTTGAGATAGCACATTGGAGATGGAGAATGAGGAGGAGCAGGTGGAGGTGCAGGAATTTCTTTAGAAGGTGGTGGAAAACCCTATTAGATGTAGGGCCATCAATCCTCAGCATCAGGAGCACAAGTGACTTGGCCCCAGCCTCCTCAATGTTCACCCAGGGCCGCAAGGGAAATGTAGCATCCCTGGCCACAAGCGCTTGTCCATATGTCGGTCAGTAAGTGAGTTGATAAGGGCATGGGTGATGTTCCTGGACACGTGCTTGTAGAAGACGGGGACGCCATAACGGGAAAAACTGGTGGTTGGGGACTGAGTACCGAGGGACCAAATTTCGACACCTGTATCAGGACAATTTTTTTTGTTTTATTTCAAATCAACTAAATTTCACATAAACCCAGTTCTACAGTATATGTGACAATAAATGAAACTACCAATAAAGGTTGTCGTGTGACATTTAAGAAGACTGATATACCTATACAGTGGATACATGACTAAAGTAAATTTAAATATTTATTAACATAATCAAAATAAGACAATGAGAAAACTAATCTCTCAACAGAAAACTAGGGCGGTGGATGGGACATGATAAAATACTTATGTGCAGGACCGGACTGGGACTAAAATTCAGCCCTGGCATTTGAAGTTACACAGGCCCATTTGTCACATGGTGACTGTATAATATCTTTGAACACTTGTAGGCAGGGCCGGTTTTAGGTAAAGTGGGGCCCTAGGCAAAGTTTAAAATGGGGCCACAAATGCTGACATATTGCACATCACACAAAAGCATTTTGGTTGTATTTACAAGCGCTGAGTTCAGGCCGCTAAATGAGTTTGATCAACAATACTGAAGTTGTTCAACACTTGTTTCCCGGCCTCTTTCCACCAGCTGAGGAATAATGATGGGACAGAACGATCACTAAGGGTACTGTCACACAGTGCAATTTTCGTCGCTACGACGGCACGATCCGTGACGTCGCAGCGTCGTATGATTATCGCTCCAGCGTTGTAGACTGCGGTCACACTTTGCAATCACGGCGCTGGAGCGATGCCGAAGTCCCCGGGTAACCAGGGTAAACATCGGGTTACTAAGCGCAGGGCCGCACTTAGTAACCCGATGTTTACCCTGGTTACCAGCGTAAACGTTAAAAAAACAAACAGTGCATACTTACATTCCGGTGTCTGTCCCCGGCGTCTCAGCTTCTCTGCACTGTGTGAGCACCATAGCCGGAAAGCAGAGCAGTGACGTCACCGCTGTGCTCACTTTCCGGCCGGCAGGCGCTCACACAGTGCAGAGAAGCTGAGACGCCGGAGGACAGACACCGGAATGTAAGTATGTACTGTTTGTTTTTTTAACGTTTACGCTTGTAACCAGGGTAAACATCGGGTTACTAAGCGCGGCCCTGTGCTTAGTTACCCGATGTTTACCCTGGTTACAAGCGAACACATCGCTGGATCGCTGTCACACACATCGATCCAGCGATGTCAGCGGGTGATCAAGCGACGAAAGAAAGTTCCAAACGATCTGCTACGACGTACGATTCTCAGCGTGATGTCTGATCGCAGTAGCGTGTCAGACACAGCGATATCGTAACGATATCGCTAGAACGTCACGAATCGTGCCGTCGTAGCGATCAAAATTGCACTGTGTGACAGTACCCTAATAGATCACTAACAGATCACCATACAGTATCATGTTATCAGTAGCACATCTACAGTTTACACCGGTGATGTGCTGCTGAGAACAATGATTTTTTTCCAGCAAAAACAATCTGAATATGCAGCATTTTACTTGCTTAATAAAATACACCCCATAGTCCTCCATACATTATAATGTGCACCACAGTCCTCCATATAGCATAATACACTCCTCATAGTGCTCCATATAGTATAATGCACCGCCATAGTCATCCATGTAGACAATTCACTTCCCATAGTATAATGCACCCCATAGTTCTTCATATAGTTTAACGTATTTCCCATAGTCCTCGATACAGTATAATGCAGCCCACATATAGTATAATGCAGCCACCACCCTACAGAATATAATGCAGCCACCCCAGAGTATAATGAAGCCACCCCATAGAATATAATGCAGCCCCCCTCGTAGTTTAATGCAGCCCCCTCATAGAGTATGATGCAATCACCCCTCAAAGAATATAAATATAATACAGCCCCCCATAGAATATAATGTAGCCCCGAAAAGAATATAATACAGCCCACCTCCCCACAGAATATAATGCAGCCCCATCAAAGAGTGTGATGCAATCATCCCTCATAAAATTTAATACAGCCCCCATAGAATATAATACAGCCCACCTCCCCATAATATATAATGAAGCCCCATAGAATTTAATGCAGCCCCCATAGTATATAACACAGCCTTTCCCATAGAATATAATATACCCCCCATAGTATATAACGCAGCCTCCCCATAGAATATAATATACCCCAATAGTATATAGCAAAGCCCGCATGGTATATAGCATAACCCGCATAGTATATAGCACAACCCGCATAGCAGATAACAGCCCACGTAGTAGTATACAACACAGTCCACGTAGCAGTATACAGCACAGCCCAAGTAGCAGTATATGGCACAGCCCATGTAGCAGTATACAGCATAGCCCACGTAGCAGTATACAGCACAGACCATGTAGCAGTATACAGCACAGCCCACATAGTAGTATACAGCACAGCACACTTAGCAGTATACAGCACAGCCCACATAGTAGTATACAGCACAGCCCCCTTAGCAGTATACAGCACAGCCCACATAGTAGTATACAGCACAGCCCGCATCTCTCCTCCCTCCCCCCGAGAATGGCCCCACAGTCCAGTAAAAAAAAAACACTCCTCACCTCTCATCGTGCCCGCGTTGCTCCCTGCTCCTGTCTCGGCGACTGCCACTGCACTGCCTGGCACACAGTGAGTGCGCGTGCGTGCACCCGCAGTGTCAGAGGCAGAGCGGGGAATGATGGGGGAGGGGGCATCAGCAGACGCTCTCTCCTCCATCATTGCATTCAACTGTACCGGCGTCATAGATGCCGGTATAGTTGAATGCGGCGGCGGCGCTTGTGGGGGATGAGTCTGCGTGCTGCGGCCCACTACTGGCACCGGCCCGTCTGGCCCTGCTTATGTGTAATACATGATCATAGATAGCAGCCGACATTTATTGCAAAAAAGGGGGTAAAAAAAATCACACATACATTTCAAAGTAAGGGTCATGTAAATAAATAAAGATAACTTATTAGCTGACCAGTATTGAGTAACAATTGTGCATGTTCCCCCTCAGTAAACAGGGTGTGTAATTTAATCCAAAAAATATGGGAAAAACTTAATGGCAAAAAAACACGCTTGCACAAAACTGGCACAACTAATTGTAAAATAGTTAATAATAAAGTATTAAAGTGGCTAGTGCATAATATAGAGAGTAGATATTGCCAGATAGTGCTACAGGCTGCTTACCTGCACAGACCCAAAGCGCATTTCACCGCAGCTTTTACAAGGGACAAAGGGAAGGTAAAGTTGACTTATTTAAAGTGTAAAGAGCCAATGAGGGGCATAATGCACAGCTGCAATGTATCCTGCACTGATTGTATGCATGGAACCATGCATGGTTGCTCACACCTCACTTCCGGTACCGAGCGATGCACATCCGGTGGAGCACATCACTCAGATCGGAAGTTGGAGCAAGTGAGTTCCAGCGTGGAACACAAAAGTGCTAAATTGTAGTGTGTGACATCGCGCCGACTGGAAGACCAGTGTATGTGTGTTAAAGCTTGAAGTGCAAATGTGCTAGAATGGAGTTTCTAAGAGGTGAAACGATAGATGGGGACATATGAAGCCCAGAAACACTGGGAAAACAATGAAGAAAGTGCTAAATCTACCAGGAAACTATGCGGTGAGTAAGTTCAAGATTAAGGATGGAATAAACAGTGAGGTAAAGACAAAGGTGACGCATAAGGTCAATGTGATCCAATATATGATTTATAAAAAATGAATTGGTAAAGTGCAAAGTGAAATACATGATATGCATATACAACATGGAAAAATAAAAAAATGATTGGATACAATACATAAATTTTATATCGCAAAGGGGTAAACATGACAGCCGGTCTGATGGATCATATTAAACAAGGTTCTTCCAGGATGTTTTCTTACTGGAGATAAGCCACTCAAAATCTAACAAGGTGGAATAGCTAAGGAACAACACAAAAAGGAGAAATTAAAAAGACATACGAACAACAAATATCAAAATAGCACAACAATAAATAAATACGGATAATAACTATATAAAATAGCTAAAAAATATAGCTATAAAATACACCAATTAAAATAAATAGAGTTATAAGAATGGGTTCCAGCGTCTGGCTCATGTGGACTATGTGCTTTGAGATAGCACATTAGAGATGGGGAAGGAGGAGGAGCAGGTGGGGGTACAGAAATTGCTTTAGGAGGTGGAGGAAAACCCTGAGAGATGTAGGGCCATCAATCCTTGGTGTCGGGAGCACATGTGCCCTGACTTGGCCCCAGCCTCCACTATGTTCACCCAGGGCCGCAAGGGAAATGTAGCATCCCTTGCCGCAAGCTCTTGTCCATATGTCGGTCAGTAAGTGTGTTAAGGGCATGGGTGATGTTCCTGGACACGTGCTTGTAGAAAACGAGGATGCCACAATGGGAGAAACAGTGGTGGCTGGGGACCGAGTAAAGAGGGACGAAATTTCGACACCTGTATAAGCACAATTTTTGTTTTTATTTCAAATCAACTTAATTTCACATAAACCCAGTTCTACAGTATATGTGACAATAGTCAATTTTGGAACAACCAAATTTCTACACCTGTTCAAGGCCAATTTGCTTTTTTTAATTCAAACAACGAAATCTCACACAACCCAGTCTGACAGTTTATATCACAAACAGAGCTGAAAGTACCCATGGATGTGTATGTCCTTTGAACATACAGTAAAAAGTTGGGTTTGAACTTGACCCTGGACCCTAACTAAATGCAAATCAATGGGGACATGATCTTCGGTGCTTTAAAATGGTCATAGTCCGTGGTATGAGGAATGCAAAAGGAAGCTAAATGGGAGTAAACGTAGAACAATTGCCTGGCAAACAAATGTGGATAGAAAAATTATTTAAAGGGGTTATTTCACCATCGCAATCATGGTAAAATAGGAAGCAAATTAATAACATAAGAATTTTAACAGCACCCTCACAGGGACTGAGGCTTGCTTACCTGTCTAGTTTAAAACTTCAACCACAGAGCGTGGGCAACAGTAACCCTAAATTAGCAGCCTATAATTTTCACCCACAAAGCATGTTTCCACATTTATCCTACAGAACCTGATAATAAATTTCACCAACAGAGCATGTTTTCAAATTTCCCTGAGAGTATTAAAAAGTTTATTTTAAGATAATGGGGCACAGTACCCCCACAGCTCAAAAATGTCTCCTCCAGTAGTGTATGCTACAAATGCCGCCAATGAAAATCTGGCAGTATGATCTTGGATCAAGCAGGTGGTCCGCAGCGAGGCTTGCTTCCGGCAATGAAGTTAAATTTTTTACCCACACAGCATGCTGTTGACTCATTTACCCCACAGCTCAAAGATGTCACTTCCAGTAGCGTACAAACATCCGCAGATAAAAAGCTTGTAGTTTGATTCTGGATGCTGCTGACTGTTCTCTGCAGTCCCAACCCATGTGGCTTGGGACATGTGTCACTTGAAAAACTTTGTGTTAAAAGCAGGCAACCATGCCTTAACCCCTTCACCCCGAAGCCTGTTTTCACCTAAGTGACAGGGCCAATTTTTTGAATTCTGACCACTGTCACTTTATGAGGTCATAACTCTAAAACGCTTCAACGGATCCTGGTGATTCTGACATTGTTTTCTCGTGACATATTGTACTTCATGATAGTGGTAAAACTTCTTCGATAGGACTTGCATTTATTTGTGAAAAAAACAAAAATTTGTCGAAAATTATGAAAATTTAGCAATTTTCAAACTTTTAGTTTTTATGCCCTTAAATTAGAGAGATATATCTCATAATGTAGTTAATAAACAACATTTCCCACATGTCTGCTTTACATCAGCACAATTTTGGAAACATAATTTTTTTTTTGTTAGGGAGCTATAAGGGTTAAAAGTTGACCAGCGATTTCTCATTTTTGCAACAAAATTTGCAAAACCATTTTTTTTACGGACCACCTCACACTTGAAGTGACTTTGAGGGGTCTATATGACAGAAAATGCCCAAAAGTGACACCATTCTAAAAACTGCACCCCTCAATGTACTCAAAACCACATTCAAAAAGTTAATTAACCCTTCAGGTGCTTCACAGGAATTTTTGGAATGTTTAAAAAAAATTGAACATTTAACTTTTTTTTCACAAAATTTTTACTTCAGATCCAATTTGTTTTATTTTACCAAGGGTAACAGGAGAAATTGGACCAAAAAAGTCGTACAATTTGTCCTGAGTACGCCGATACCCCACATGTTGGGGTAAACCATTGATTGGGCACATGGCAGAGCTCGGAAGGGAAGGAGCGCCATTTGTCTTTTCAATGCAAGATTTGCTGGAATTGAGATCGGAACCCATGTCGCGATTGGAGAGCCCCTGATGTGCCTAAACAGTGGAAACCCCCACAAGTGACACCATTTTGGAAAGTAGACCCTCTAAGGAACTAATCTAGATGTGTGGTGAGCACTTTGAACCTCCAAGTGCTTCACAGAGGTTTATAATGTAGAGCCGTAAAAAAAAATTCATATTAATTTTCACAAAAAATGATCTTTTTGCCCCAAATTTTTTATTTTCCAAAGGGTAACAGGATCAATTGGACCCCAAAAGTTGTTGTGCAATTTGTCCTAAGTACGCTGATACTTCATATATGGGGATAAACCACTGTTTGAGCGTATGGCAGAGCGCGGAAGGGAAGGAGCGCCATTTGACTTTTCAATGCAAATTGGCTGGAATTGAGATCGGAACCCATGTCGTGTTTGGAGAGCCCCTGACGTGCCTAAACAGTGGAAACCCCGACAAGTGACACCATTTTGGAAAGAAGACCCCCTAAGGAACTTATCTAGATGTGTGGTGAGCACTTTTAACCCCCAATTGTTTCACTAAAGTTTAGAATGTAGCGCTGTGAAAATTAAAAAATCATTTTTTCTTTCCACAAAATGATGTTTTAGCCTGCAATTTTTTTTCCCAAGGGTAACAGGAGAAATTGGACTACAAACGTTATTGTCCAATTTGTCCTGAGTACGCTGATACCCCATACATTGGGGGGAACCACTGTTTGGGCGCACGGCAGAGCTTGGAAGGGAAGGAGCGCCGTTTGAAATGCAGACTTAGATGGATTGGTCTGCAGGTGTCATGTTGCATTTGCAGAGCCCCTGATGTACCTAAACAGTAGAAACCCCCCACAAGTGACCCCATATTGGAAACTAGACCCCCCACGGAACTTATCTAGATGTGTTGTGAGAACTTGAACCAACAAGTGTTTCACTACAGTTTATAACGCAGAGCCGCGAAAATAAAAAATATATTTTTTTCCACGAAAATGATATTTTGGCCCCCACGTTTTTATTTTCCCAAGAGTAACAGGAGAAATTAGACAACAAAAGTTGTTGTCCAATTTGTCCTGAGTACGCTGATACCCGATATATGGGGGGGAACCACTGTTTGGTCGCACGGCAGAGCTCGGAAGGGAAGGAGCGCCGTTTGAATTGCAGACTTAGATGGATTGGTCTGTAGGTGTCATGTTGCATTTGCAGAGCCCCTGATGTACGTAAACAGTAGAAACCCCCCACAAGTGACCCCATATTGGAAACTAGACCCCCCAGGGAACTTATCTAGATGTGTTGTGAGAACTTTGAACCAACAAGTGTTTCACTACAGTTTATCACGCAGAGCCGTGAAAATAAAAAATATTTTTTTTTCCACGAAACTGATATTTTAGCCCCCACGTTTTTATTTTCCCAAGGGTAACAGGACAAATTGGACCCCAAAAGTTGTTGTGCAATTTGTCCTGAGTACGCTGATACCCCGATATGGGGGGGAACCACTGTTTGGGCACACGGCAGAGCTCGGAAGGGAAGGAGCGCCGTTTGAATTGCAGACTTAGATGGATTGGTCTGCAGGTGTCATGTTGCATTTGCAGAGCCCCTGATGTACCTAAACAGTAGAAACCCCCCACAAGTGACCCCATATTGGAAACTAGACCCCCCAGGGAACTTATCTAGATGTGTTGTGAGAACTTTGAACCAACAAGTGTTTCACTACAGTTTATCACGCAGAGCCGTGAAAATAAAAAATATTTTTTTTCCACAAAACTGATATTTTAGCCCCCACGTTTTTATTTTCCCAAGGGTAACAGGACAAATTGGACCCGAAAAGTTGTTGTCCAACTTGTCCTGAGAATGCTGATACCCCATATGTTGGGGGGAACCACTGTTTGGGCGCACAGGAGAATTCGGAAGGGAAGGAGCACTGTTTTAGTTTTTCAAAGCAGAATTGGCTGGAATTGAGATCGGACGCCATGTCGCGTTTGGAGAGCCCCTGATGTGCCTAAACAGTGAAAACTCCCCAATTCTAACTGAAACCCTAACCCCAACCCTAACCCCAGCCCTAACCCTAGCCCTAACCCCAACCCTAGCCCTAACCCTAGTCCTAACCCTAGCGCTACTTTCACACTAGCGTTTTTTTGCATACGTCGCAATGCATCGTTTTGGTGAAAAAACGCATCCTGCAAAGTCATCTGCAGGATGCGTTTTTTCCCCGTAGACTAACATTAGCGATGCATTGCAACGTATTGACACACGTCGCAACCGTCATGCGACGGTTGCGTCGTGTTGTGGTGGACCGCCGGCAGCAAAAAACGTTACATGTTGACCAGTTGATGTTTTTATTGGTACCATTTTCGGGCACATGACATTTTTTGATCGCTTTTTATTCCGATTTTTGGGAGGCGGAATGAACAAAAACCAGCAATTCCTGAAAATCTTTTGGGGGGGGCGTTTATACCATTCCACGTGTGGTAAAATTGATAAAGCAGTTTTATTCTTCAGGTCAGTACGATTACAGCGATACCTCATTTATGTAATTTTTTTATGTTTTGGCGCTTTTACACAATAAAAACTATTTTATATAAAAAAATAATTGTTTTTGCATCGCTTTATTCTGAGAGCTATAACTTTTTTATTTTTCTGCTGATGATGCTGTATGGCGTTTTTTTTTTTGCGGGACAAGATGACATTTTCAGCGGTACCATGGTTATTTATATCCGTCTTTTTGATCGCGTGTTATTCCACTTTTTGTTTGGCGGTATGAGAATAAAGCGTTGTTTTTTGCCTCGTTTTTTTTTTTTTTTACGGTGTTCACTGAAGGGGTTAACTAGTGATATAGTTTTATAGGTGGGGTCGTTACGGACGCGGCGATACTAAATATGTGTACTTTTATTGTGTGATTTTTTTTTTTATTTAGATAAAGAAATGTATTTATGGGAATATTTTTTTTTTTTCTTTATTTAGGAATTATTTTTTTTATTTTTTTTTTTTACACATGTGGACATTTTTTTTTTTACTTTTTCCCAGGGGGGGACATCACAGATCGGTGATCTGACAGTGTGCACAGCACTCTGTCAGATCACCGATCTGACAGGCAAGGGCAGAGGCTTGCCGGCGCCTGCTATTAGGAACTCTCAGCAGGCGCCGGCAAGCTAGGTCATCTCATGACCCGGAAGGAGTCCCACGGCCATCTTGGATCCGGGCACTCCTTCCAGGTCAATGGAGCAGCGCGATCTCATCGCGTTGCTCCGGTGGGAGAGCGCAGGGAGCCCCCGTCCCTGCGCGATCCCCCTCTATGCCGCTGTCACTATTGACAGCGGCATCAGAGGGGTTAAATGCCCGCGATCGGCGATAGCGCCGATCGTGGGCATTGCTGCGGGGTGTCAGCTGTCATATACAGCTGACACCCGCACCCGATCACCGCGGCGCTCAGCGCGAGACCGCGGTGATCGATGCGCCGTACTAGTACTGCTGCTGGCACAAATGCAGTGCCGGCAGCGCAGTACTAGTACGGCGGATGGCGCGAAGGGGTTAATACTTCATCTAGAGATAATGGAATTGTAGCCTGTTTCTATTTTCTTGTTTGTTCCAACTGGGGCCATGATTAAGAGGGGACACGGTGGGACACAAATTGAAAGAACTGGACGCACTTTCAGCCATCCAATCTCAAACCAACCACAGGCGGGTTTGCTGAATACACACATGTAACAAAGAATCAGGTTTCTTTTCCAGAGATGCAACATGATAAACATGTACCACATCCAAGAAAGGCAGCAGTCAAGCCAATTAACCACTTCTCAATTGAGTCAGCAGCTGATATTGCAAGACAGAATAGCCATTCATGACAATTTGGAGGCTCTGTAATTGGATTGGGCAGTTAAATCCTCCATTGGGCTTTAGGTCTGGAAGACCGAGGTTGTGCGGGTAACTTCATGCCTCACGGCAGAAACGGCAGACTGATGGACTTCAAGTCACCTGTCCACCATTAACACCCGAAGACACGGTAGCAGATAGAGCCCGGGTCGTGATATAGATCCTGTAAAAAGGCTCGAGTGACCGGTCATGCGAGTAGTGTCTTACCTAAAGGGGGACAATAAAGGGGGACAGAGAGAACTTGAAGACATTGTGCGAGGCCTAAGGCAGAGAGGGACTACAACACAGCACTAAAAGGAAGGCTTCCAACCCCACCTGGTTAGGGGGATTCCAGATTCACTTCCAAGCCGGCCGGACCATACCAGTACCTGTGATCCGGTACCCTGGACTGCGGTTGCCTGAACTCTGCAGTAAAGAGGTAAAGAAACTGCAACTTGTGTCCTCTGTTTCTTTCTACACCATATACCATCTTTACCTACTACACCGGGAGCCCTGGGGACCCAGCTTCACCTGTGGGAAGCCCTAACATCCCTGCTGCCATAACATCACCCCAGCGGACTCCTTTAAGGAGTGTCGGTCACCCCTGACCGAGTACCACAGGTGGTGTCACAAACTTTTATTATTTCACAAACCCCTTTAAAGACTTTTCCCTTAACATGGGTGCCCAGGGCCACTAACTGAGTACCCGACAGCCCTGGCAGGCGTTCCAAAAACCCAGACAATGGCGCACAGTACCCTAACAGGCAGGGTTGCAGAGTACACACAGTGGCTTAAAGGCACATTACTCCCACAGATGTGGATTCAAGAATACAGAGTTTGCAAGAAATTAAACATATTTTAATGAAAAGATTGTTTTAAAATCAAACTGTGTGACAAAATATCTTTGCTGTAAAAAAAAAATACAACTTTCATGGTAATAGTCAATGTTTGGCCAATCAAATTTCTACGCCTGTACCAGGCAATTATTATTATTATTTTTTTTTAACCATTGAAATTTCACACCAGCTGAGTTTTTGAGTATATGTGACAATAGTCCATTTTTGAACAACAAAATCTCTACACCTGTGCCAGACAAATTTAGTTTTTTATTTCAAACAAAAGAAACTTCACACACACTAAGTTGTAGAGTATATGTGACATTAGTAAATTTTTGGAACAAACATATTTTATCTGTACCAGGTGCGAGGCAGTGAGGGGGATCATATGCGAGGGTCAATACGTCTCCCCCAAGATGCTTACAGAGTCCTATTAAACCCACTGGAGTGCCTTGTGTTCACAGCAGGTTGCCTGTGAGTCACAAGGCAAGATAAAAGAAAGAATGAATTGGGTCAAAGTTGTGACTCAGTGAGATTTGTAGGAAGACCTGTCAAGGGCTTTATCTTTAGAGTGAACTATAGGATGGTAGCGGGGCAGTTCACTCCCTCCAGCTAGGTCTTGCAAGTAGCTCATGGCCACAGATTCCATTTGAAAACCCTGCAGCAAAGGTTTGGGTATGTCAGTATTGGTTTGCAAACTGCAGGGCAGGTGGCTCAGCAACATCCAGCTTATGTGTGCAGTTAACACAGAACGCAGTTGCCCACGGCAACCGGTCTCGGATACAGACTGTTTTTGACGCATGGGCTGTGATCCGCATACAGTTCGCTTGTCATTTGTATGTTTTTGGACATTAAAGACATTTTGTTTTGAACATTATTGGGTCACTGCCTCATTACTGCACAGTGTGAAAACTGCCGGACTACACAGGACAAGCGGTTTTTAAAATGTTTAACCCAATGTAATTTTACATAAAGCGCGCAATACTGTATGGATGACTAATTGAATCAGGAACCAATATTGAACATATTTTTGGAGTTTTATATACCACCAAAATGTACACAAGACCGCATAATATTCCGTGGGTGGGCAATATAAACTGCTCCATTTTTTGAGGGTTATATACCAATGGAATATGCCCCAGACCATGGAATAGAGTATGGGTGACAAATGTAATCCAGCAAAAAAATTTAACGCTTTTTTGGAGTATTGTAGGCCACAGAAATTTACCATAAAGTATGCAATTCTGTATCAGTGAGAAATTTTTTTTGAGTGTTATATATCACAGAAATTAACCCCAGACAATGCGCTAGTGTATGGGTGAGCAATATAATAATGATAAACTTTTGAACATGTTTTTTGAAGGTTATATACCAACTACATGTATACCAGAACATGGAATTGTGTATGGGTGAGCAACAGAATACTGATAAATTTTTGAACCAGTTTTTTGATATATAGTTTTTTTGTTATATACCAACAAAATGTAACCAAGAACACATTATATTGTATATCTGAGAAATGTAACCTAGCCAATTTTTTAAATGTTTTCTTTGAGTGTTATATATCACAATAATGTACCCCAGAACATGGAATAGTGTATGGTTAACATAACAAACAAGTAACATTTTTAACTTCTTTATTTTGTAGTGTTATATACCAAATATGTCTGAAAGCATGTAATACTCTATGGATGAGTAATCTAATCCAGAAATATTTTCCAATGCTTTTTGTAAGTTTTACATACCACCGTAATTAAACAATAACCGTGCTAAGCTGTATGGCTGAGTCATTGAATTCATAAAAAAATTTTGAACGTAAATATTTTGAAAGTGTACTTTATGTACTTATACACTCATAAAGGATTTGCAGACAGTGCAAACCCAGTAAAAAAACTATATGGAGGGTCTTCCATAGACCTCTGAAAGGCAAAAACTGGCAGGCCTCATTGAAAGTACAATGCCAGGAAAAAATTATTAGCAGGGTAATACAGTAATCTTTTTCAGGTACCTGGTTCTTCTTCTACTTGCTCTTGAGGCTGGGGCAACTGCCTCCACCTGCTTCCTGGAGCTTAATTGCCAGGTGCGTGGGCTGTAAGTGACCCGGCTTTAGGTAGTCCCGGAACCCTGACATATATACAGTATATATATATATATATATATATATATATATATATATATATATATATATATATATATAAACAGGGCAACAGCCCCCTGTGTCAGCTGCACCACTAGCTGCTCATGTATAGGAGATGAGGAACCTCAAGGACAGTATGATCTCTTAGGGGTAGTATTAGCCCTGTCTCGAGCCGCCTCTCCCATTCATTCCTCAGTAAGGGTTCATCATGCTCCATTCCTTCGGGGATTATACACCCACTGCATACCAGCAATGATTCCCCTCCATTTTGAAGAATGTGACCCTAGTTCCAGCCATCAGGTCTTGCAGCCTTTGAGGAAAATGATCCGTATCTACTGCCCTATAGTTGAACGATATGTGATGACTGGTCACAAACTCTCCAATGGACCCCCTTCTCCACTGACAATCGTAAGGAAATACCCCCCAAAATGCCAACTCTCGGTACCTTACAGCTAGCAGGCCTGATAATGTTTGTCCAGACCTGGTCCTGGCTCACTTCCTTGTCTCTTTCAACCAGCCTAGACCTTGCAGTCTGCTCACCAGTTCCTAAATCCTGACTCTCCCATCTGCAGTCCGTAAGAACCCCAGCAGTAAAGGATGCGGCTTGGGTTTGGGCATTGGTGGGTCTGGGATATTGACTGGGTCAAGAATACAGGCTCCTGCCACCTCTGCTGCAGTGCCAGCATCCTCTGGCTCCAATGTTCCTCTGGTCACTCCCACAGGAGTCTCGTGTGCTTCTGCTATCTTTGTTGCTCACTAAGCACATTACACTGTATGGATGACTAATTGAATATAGTAAAAAATATTAACACTTTTTGGAGTGTTATAAATAGAGACATGTATCCCAGGCCACATAATACTATTTCTCTGAGAAATGTAACCCTATAAAAAATTTTAACGCTTTTTAACTTTTATAGTAACAAAAATGTTCCCAGACTACATTATACTGTATGGCTGAAAAAATGTAACCGTACAAAAAATTGTAATTTTTTTTGTTTTGTAGATCACAGGAAGTGTACCCCAGACCACAGAAATAGTGTATGGGTGAGAAATGTAATCCAGCTAATATTTTTAATGCAGTTTTTTGAGTGTTAGATTTCAAAGAAATATACCACAGAACACATGAAACTGTATGGCTAAGAAAGTTAAGACTGCAACATTTTTTAACGCTTAATTTTTCTTAAATTTTATAGATCACAGGAAATGTACCCCAGATCATGTAATATTGCATGAATGACAAATTTAACCCTGCTAAATTTTTTGAAGTGTTATATGGAATAAAAAATTAATCCAGAACACAGAATAGTGTATGGCTAAGAAATTTAACCCAGCAAAATGTTGTAACTTTTTTGAGTGCTGTATAATACGAAAAGTAACACATTTTGTAGTACTCGATGAAACAAATATATTAAATTTTTTCACCCCACTTAAAAAAAAAGCTGCAGCTAAATGTTTGCCAACAGACTGCATGGGCCTAGTCCCTGCCTACAGACTGGATTCTGTCGCTCTCCCTGCTCCTGCGACTCTCTCTCCCTCCCTAGGCTAAATGTAGATTGTATGTGATACAAACAGCAAAGCAAGCAATTAGCCTTTAGAAGGGCTGTTAGTATGATGGTTGAGCTTCAGCACCAGTATTAACACTACAGGCGTCTGATTCATTATACTGTGCACACAGACCTACATTGCATTTTCTCCCTCCAATACGAAGTGTCACAAAGCTGTTCAATGACATCAGTGTGCTGAGCTGGGCGGCACCTGTTCTCTTATAACCCCTGATGATGTCAGATGGACAGCTAATCACAGTAATGCCACAACAAAGATGGCTATGACATTACAGTGATGCGAGGCAATCCCTGCATGCTTATTTGCTGTTTCATAGGTGCCAAAAATGTGGAGCAGAGATTCGAGTTTTGCTTTGCATAGAGCACTGCCTATTACTTGCAGAGTAGCCAGTACATCTGGGCGCCGTGATACTCGAGCGATAACCCACTATCTCCAAGCACGTTTGCTCATGCCTACTATTCAACTCTTGGAGAACAGAATAGTTTGCGGACTCCATATACAGTTAGGTCCATATATATTTGGACAGAGACAACATTTTTCCAATTTTGGTTATAAACATTACCACAATGAATTTTAAACAAAACAATTCAGATGCAGTTGAAGTTCAAACTTTCAGCTTTCATTTGAGGGTATCCACATTAAAATTGGATGAAGAGTTTAGGAGTTTCAACTCCTTAACATGTGCCACCCTGTTTTTAAAGGGACCAAAAGTAATTGGACAGATTCAATAATTTTAAAGAAAATGTTCATTTCTAGTACTTGGTTGAAAACCCTTTGTTGGCAATGACTGCCTAAAGTCTTGAACTCATGGACATCACCAGACGCCGTGTTTCCTCCTTTTTGATGCTCTCCAGGCCTTCACTGCAGTGGTTTTCAGTTGATGTTTGTTTCTCTGAAGTTTAGTCTTTAAAAAGTGAAATACATGCTCAATTGGGTTGAGATCAGGTGACTGACTTGGCCATTCAAGAATATTCCACTTCTTTGATTTAATAAACTCCTGGGTTGCTTTGGCTTTATGTTTTGGGTCATTGTCCATCTGTAGTATGAAACGACGACCAATCAGTTTGGCTGCATTTGGCTGGATCTGAGCACACAGTATGTCTCGGAATACCTCAGAATTCATTCGGCTGCTTCTGTCCTGTGTCACATCATCAATAAACACTAGTGACCCAGTGCCACTGGCAGCCATGCATGCCCAAGCCATCACACTGCCTCCGCCGTGTTTTACAGATGATGTGGTATGCTTTGGATCATGAGCTGTACCACGCCTTTGCCATGCTTTTCTCTTTCCATCATTCTGGTAGAGGTTGATCTTGGTTTCATCTGTCCAAAGAATGTTCTTCCTGAACTGTGCTGGCTTTTTTAGATGTTTTTTAGCAAAGTTCAGTCTAGCCTTTTTATTCTTGATGCTTATGAGTGGCTTGCACCGTGCAGTGAACCCTCTGTATTTACTTTCATGCAGTCTTCTCTTTATGGTAGATTTGGATATTGATACGCCGACCTCCTGGAGAGTGTTGTTCACTTGGTTGGCTGTTGTGAAGGGGTTTCTCTTCACCATGGAGATTATTCTGCGATCATCCACCACTGTTGTCTTACGTGGGCGCCCAGGTCTTTTTGCATTGATGAGTTCACCAGTGCTTTCTTTCTTTCTCAGGATGTACCAAACTGTAGATTTTGCCACTCCTAATATTGTAGCAATTTCTCGGATGGGTTTTTTCTGTTTTCGCAGCTTAAGGATGGCTTGATTCACCTGCAAGGAGAGCTCCTTTGACCGCATGTTTACTTCACAGCAAAACCTTCCAAATGCAAACACCACACCTCAAATCAACTCCAGGCCCTTAATCTGCTTAATTGAGAATGACATAACGAAGGGATTGCCCACACCTGCCCATGAAATAGCCTTGGAGTCAATTGTCCAATTACTTTTGGTCCCTTTAAAAACAGGGTGGCACATGTTAAGGAGTTGAAACTCCTAAACCCTTCATCCGATTTTAATGTGGATACCCTCAAATGAAAGCTGAAAGTCTGAACTTCAACTGCATCTGAATTGTTTTGTTTAAAATTCATTGTGGTAATGTCTGTAACCAAAATTAGAAAAATGTTGTCTCTGTCCAAATATATATGGACCTAACTGTATCTATATATCAGAGCTTCTAAGTGCCAGAAGAGCAGAATCCCCCCTCAAGTGACCCCATTTTGGAAATTAAACCCCTCTTTGTATTTATCTATTGTTGCAGTTATGATTTTGACTCCATGGGTGTTTGCCGGAAACAAGGAGCAGTGAATGTTGCTGAGTTAAAATTGCAAATCTGCCATTGTAGTACCTGTACATTGTAGTGCCCATACATTGTAGTACCCATACATTTTGTCTAGCTCGTGCTTCTTGTGATATGGATCCCATAAATTAAGTGGGCTCTCATCTCTAAAGAAATGCCAAACATGGATGCTTACTGTGGTTTAGGCACACCATGGAGCTCAGAAAGGAGGGGGGCATTTAGATTTGGTAGCTCAGAATATATTGGATTTCTTTTGACAGGCAAGGAGCCATAGCGCTTTTCCAGAGCCTTTGTGATACCAGTAATGGGGATTCTCCCTATATTTCCATTAACAGATGACGGACCTTAGTGGGGATTTGCTTTTTTTTGTGGATTGATTTAAAGTTTTTATTGGGAACATTTAAATAACATTTTGGATCACATATATCCTGTGCTCCACACTGAGCGCTTGCAAATGGGTTTCCTTCTAAATCTCCGAATTATGTGATTCAGATGAAATCCCCAAGGGATCCATTCACTATAAAGAGACAGCAGAGTTAGGCCATGTGCACACGTTCAGTATTTTTCGCATTTTTTTCATGTTTTTTCGCTATAAAAATGTGATAAAAACGCAAAAAAACCGCTTACATATGCCTCCCATTATTTTAAGTGTATTCCGCATTTCTTGTGCAAATGTTGCATTTTTTTCCGCAAAAAATTGCATCGCGGAAAAAAAAGCAATATGTTCATTAAATTTGCGGAATTGCGGGGATTCCGCACACCTAGGAATGCATTGATCTGCTTACTTCCCGCACGGGGCTGTGCCCACCATGCGGGAAGTAAGCGGATCATGTGCGGTTGGTACCCAGGGTGGAGGAGAGGAGACTCTCCTCCACGGACTGGGCACCATATAATTGGTAAAAAAAAAGAATTAAAATAAAAAATAGTCATATACTCACCTTCGATGGCCCCCGGAGTCTTCCCGCCTCTCAGCGGTGCATGCTGCCGCTTCCGTTCCTATAGATGGTGTGTGTGAAGGACCTGCGATGACGTCGCGGTCACGTGACCGCGACGTCATCGAAGGTCCTGCACACACCATCTATAGGAACGGACGCCGCTGAGATCGGCTGTCTGCAGAGGGTGAGTATAACCATTTTTTTATTTTTTTATTATTTTTAACATGATATCTTTTTACTATTGATGTTGCATAAGCAGCATCTATAGTAAAAAGTTGGTCACACTTGTCAAACAGTATGTTTGACAAGTGTGACCAACCTGTCAGTCAGTTTTCCAAGCGATGCTATAGATCGCTTGGAAAACTTTAGCATTCTGCAAGCTAATTTCGCTTGCAAAATGCTAAAAAAACCGCGAAAAAAAAAACGGGAAAAAAACGCAAAAAAAATGCGGATTTCTTGCAGAAAATTTCCGGTTTTCTTCAGGAAATTTCTGCAAGAAATCCTGACGTGTGCACATACCCTTACTCTGGACTTCATCTGGCATCTTCGTGTTGTGTCCTTCCTTTCAGAGGCGCATAAAACTGTGGTCGACCTTGCTTTTATGCACTCTTAAAAAACTGACACTGTCCAATCATGGGCCAGATGGTGTCAACAGTGTCTCCATTTGTCTGCCTCATTATAGGGAATCTTCCATCTGGGGTTCCATTTGAATCACGTATTTTACTCTTCGCCACGACAGCACCCCACTGGAGAGAGGGATCCGCCCCGCAGGAACAGGAAACCTATTGAGAAATAAAATGGGGCGGTCCGCCTCTCCTCCTCAGTTTAGGTTTCCAGTTCCTGCAGGAACGACAGGATTTCTATGAAGATAAAATACCTGGGCATGCAAGCCGCCTGTGCGGTGTCTTTTAAGAACGGCAGGGGCTGCAGTCCAGAGGCAGCGTCGGGGGAGATCCGTTTGACGGCTCCCTCCTCGCCTGACAGAAGCCCGGATGATGACCTGGTCCGGGTAGGGCCGCCGGGCATCATTTCCGAAGCAGGTGGCAATAGCAGGCGCCGGAATCCTCGCTGATCAGGTGAGGACAGCGTTCCGGAAGTGAGTCCGGGGCCCGGACTGCGCACGCGCTGACCACCACCAAGGATTTACCCGGAAGTATAGTTTGAACTTCCGGACTATCCAAGCTGCGGCCGGCGGCGGGGGGAAGGTGCGGTCCTTGCGCATGCGCAATATGGAGGACGCTTAGGCGCCATATTTAAATCAAATGAGCGCCACTATCTGGCGATGTAAGATGTCATCCCCAGGTGCCATGGACCCTGAAACAGGAGACCAAGTACCCCCTGCCAAAGATCGTCCCAGCAAAGGATCTTCAGACACCGGTCATAAGAGCGGTTCGGTGATCAGATCCAGGACAGGATCTCGGGCTTCTGATCCGGTATTATCAGCTTCACTGGGTGAGTGTGAGTGACTCTACCTATTAAGCTAATGCTATTTCCCCTCTCTCTCTCTCCTCCCTTCCCTCCTTCTCTCAGCGCACGGGTCAGGGTAAAAAACGTGAAAAAACAAAACATAAAGAATGTGCTCTATGTAGCCAGCCCCTACCCGACTCATACCCCAAAAAACTTTGTCAAGGCTGTATAACTGAAACCACACAAGGAGCGGCAATGTCCATTACGGACTTGCGTACCATTATCAGGGAAGAATTAAGAGCTATATCCCAAGATAAACCGCATAAATCCAAACCCAAAATACCGACACCCTGGTCAAATTCAGACAGTGACCAGGTTGTGTGTTCAGACGCCTCCCTATCATCATCATCATCATCATCATCTTCATCGTCTGAAATTGAGGGACGTCCTTGCTTCCCGGTGGAAAGTGTGGACAATTTAGTGAAATCAATACGAGACACTATGGGGTGTGAAGAGACAAAGGGAGCACAAACCACGCAAGATATAATGTTTGCGGGTTTGGCAGAGAGAAAAAGGAGATGCTTTCCGGTCATACCGGCAGTAAAAGCGTTAATAAAAAGGGAGTGGGAAAAGCAAGATCAGAGAAGCTTTTTACCCTCATCGTCAAAACGAAAATACCCGTTTAGTGACGACGAGCTTCTCACATGGACAAAAGTCCCTAAAGTTGACGCTGCTGTAGCCTCTACCTCGAAGCAGTCAACTTTGCCTGTAGAAGATGCGGGACTGCTCTCGGATCCTCTGGATCGCAAAGCCGAGTCCTCCCTAAAAAGATCCTGGGAGGCAACTACGGGAATATTTAAGCCAGCAGTAGCAAGCACTTGCACAGCCAGATCAATGCTCATATGGATAGATCAATTGGACCAACAAATTGAGAATAAAACCCCAAGAGAGAAATTACGGGCAACCATCCCCTTAATACGGGGTGCAGCAGCCTTTATGGTGGACGCATCCGCGGACTCCCTTCGGTTAGCGGCAAGGTCTGCAGGTCTGGTAAACAACGCAAGGCGTGCACTATGGATGAAAAGCTGGAAGGGCGATGCGCAGTCAAAATCGAAAATATGCGCCATCCCATGTGAGGGTGAGTTCCTCTTTGGCAAAACTCTAGATGACATACTAAAGAAGGCGAAAGACAGGAAAAAAGCTTTTCCTGACTCTTCCATTCCCTTTTATAGGAGAGCCTTCAAAAGGAGACCGTTTGGCAAAAGAAAGCAAACGGATAGGTCTACAACATGGACCGCTAAAGATGAAAAGCAGAGAGGTACCATGTTCAGAAGACCCAACCCCTCAAAAGATAACAAATACTGAGGATATACCAGTTGGGGGTAGACTGAAGTTTTTCACTACTCAATGGGAAAAGATAACATCTAGCTCGTGGGTTTTAAATATCATCCGAGATGGAATTAAATTAAAATTCTCTCGTGTCCCCCACGAGTCTTATATTATAACATCTTTCAGCTCGCCTATACAGCAACAGGCGTTAGAGCTTGAAATTCAAACCCTATTATCAAAACGGGTCCTAGTCCAAGTTCCGGTGGGACAGGAGGGTAGGGGGTTCTACTCTCCCCTATTCTTAATTTCTAAGCCCGACGGTTCTTTCAGGACAATCATTAACCTTAAAAAACTCAACTTATTTATCGAAAATTATACCTTTAAAATGGAGTCCATTAGATCCACCATAAAGCTCCTCTTCCCAAATTGTATGATGGCGGGCATTGATCTAAAGGATGCTTACTATCATCTCCCTATTCATGATAGATACCAAAAATTCCTCAGAGTGGCGGTAAAAATCAACAACGAGGTTCGTCACTTCCAGTATGCGGCTCTGCCCTTCGGCCTCTCAACAGCGCCGAGGATCTTCACCAAGATAATGCTAGAGGTGATGTCCTATCTTCGCCAGAAGGAAACCTTGATTGTGCCCTATCTGGATGACTTTTTGGTAATAGGAAATTCAGTTACTCAATGTTCTGATCGTTTAGCTCATGCAATTTCCTCCCTACAGGACCTGGGCTGGATAATCAATACCGAAAAATCCAGACTCACTCCACTTTCCCGTCAAGCGTTCTTGGGGTTCCATTTAGACTCTATATCTCAAAAGTGTCTTCTACCACAGGTAAAAATTCAACTGATCAGACACAAAGTCCTAGCTGCAATAAACAAACCACGTACATCCCTAAGACAGGCCATGTCATTATTAGGGTCTCTTATCTCTTGTATACCTGCAGTAAGATGGGCTCAACACCATACTAGAACACTGCAACATCAAGTTTTACAAGAGGATAGACGGTTATTGGGTCACCTAAATACAAAAATAACCTTATCTCAAGAGGTTTTAACTTCCTTAGAGTGGTGGCTAGACTCAAACCATTTGATGAGTGGGGTTCCATGGGTAATAACACCATCTCACATCATAACCACTGACGCCAGTCCTTATGGTTGGGGCGCTCATATGGGAAATGATTACTGCCAGGGATTATGGAACATGGAGGAAAGCTGCAGCTCCTCAAACTTCAAAGAGCTAAATGCTGTAAAATACGCCTTATATCATTTCCTCCCACAGCTTCGGGGGAAAGACGTCAGAGTCCTGTCCGACAACACCACCACGGTGGCGTACCTAAACCGGCAAGGAGGTACGAGATCAGAAACTCTGATGTCTTCTGCTACAGAAATTTTAAACCTAGCAGAAAGTCATCTAACATCCCTTACTGCATTGCACATAAGAGGAGCAAGCAATCAGCAGGCGGACTTTTTAAGCCGACACACCCTGAGACAAGGAGAGTGGTGTCTAAACCAGCAAATATTTCTGGACATAATATCTCTTTGGGGCCGTCCTCAGATAGATCTTTTCGCCACAAGAAAAAACAGAAAAGTCCGGAGATTTGCTTCTCTATATCCAGCGGATCACCCGGACATTCTGGACGCTCTCCAAGCCCCTTGGCAGTTCAGTCTGGCGTACGCGTTTCCTCCGATCATATTGCTACCTCAAGTTATACGCAAAATCAGAGAAGAAGGGGCGAGAGTTGTACTGATAGCTCCATTCTGGCCCAAGAGACCATGGTTCTCATGGCTACAGACTATGTCGGTCTCAGATCCTTGGGTCCTCCCCTCAACACCCAACCTTCTCTTCCAGGGTCCGTTTTTCCACCCTCAGGTGGACAATCTCCACCTGACGGCCTGGAACTTGAGAGGCAGATGCTAAGATCGAGAGGATTCTCGGGGGGTTTAATTGATACGCTTCTCCATAGTAGAAAACCCTCCACCACAAAAATTTATACAAGAGTATGGAGAAAATTTTTTCAATTCCATACATCTACCAACACATCAGAGATTCCGATACATTCTATCCTGGAGTTTCTTCAAAAAGGGAGAGAACTAGGTCTAACTGTAAACACCTTAAAGGTTCATGTTTCAGCACTAGGAGCCCTCTATGGCCATAACATTGCGGGGGATAGATGGGTATCCAGATTTATTACGGCCTGCGAAAGAATAAATCCAGTTAACATACCTAGAATTCCACCCTGGGATTTAAATTTAGTCTTACAAGCCCTAACAGACTCTCCATTCGAGCCAATAGACTCAATACCAATCAAATGTTTATCACTAAAAACGGCCCTCTTGGTAGCACTGACTTCAGCTAGGAGAATCAGTGACATCCAAGCACTCTCTATAGATCCACCTTTTTTGTTAACTTTTCAGGATAAGTTAATTCTTAAACCAGACCCTTCCTACCTACCCAAAGTAGCGAAAAAATTCCACAGGTCACAAGAAATAATCTTGCCCACTTTCTTCAGTAATCCCTCCACTCCTGAAGAACAAAAATATCACACTCTAGACGTTAAAAGAGTAGTGTTAAAATACATTGAAAAGACCAGCAGCTGGCGACAGAGTAGGGCTCTGTTTATTTCCTTCCAGGGAGTCAAGAAGGGTCATGGAGTAACAAAAAGCACCTTATCCCGGTGGATCAGAGAGGCTATCAGACTGGCTTACTCCGCGAGGAAAGAAATCCCTCCGGAAGGCATAACGGCACACTCCACCAGAGCGATGGCATCCTCCTGGGCAGAGAGGGGAGACGTCCCGATTGAAACTATATGTAAGGCGGCAACGTGGTCAAATCCTTCTACATTTTATAACCACTATAGGCTAGACCTATCGTCAACTTCTGACCTAGACTTTGGCAGGACTGTCCTCAGCACGGTGGTCCCCTCCCTAGGTGATGGTCTCTGAAAGATCTCCAGTGGGGTGCTGTCGTGGCGAAGAGTAAAAAGCCGGATTACTCACCGGTAATGCTCTTTTAGTGAGTCCACGACAGCACCCTCTTACATCCCTCCCTATATTAACATAATGCATATTATTGGAGTAAAATCCTTTTAATCATAAGCAAATAAGTTTAAAGAACGAAATAAATGATATTTGCCTAACACTGGCGGTCCTCCGGGTACTCTGAAATCAAAACTGAGGAGGAGAGGCGGACCGCCCCATTTTATTTCTCAATAGGTTTCCTGTTCCTGCGGGGCGGATCCCTCTCTCCAGTGGGGTGCTGTCGTGGACTCACTAAAAGAGCATTACCGGTGAGTAATCCGGCTTTTCAGTGATTTACATGGAAACTCCGCTGTAAGTACAGATGAGCGAACCTTTCTAAGGTTTGGTTTGATTCGGCTTGGTGAACATCCCAATGTTTGTCGAACCGTTCCCAAAATATCTGAACTCCATTGAATTCAATGAGAAGCAAAACCAAACACACAGAGAATAACTTCACGGGGGGCTAAAAAAACTGCCAGAACAGTTCAAATTGGGGTCAGACACCAGGAAAAGTGCATCAATTGACACATCATTTGCGCTATAAATAAATAATTTGAAAAAAATTGACTTTGGTTCCCTTATATTTTTGATAACCAGCCAAGCAAAACTGACAAATGTCGGCTGCAATCCTCACTGTCAGCATTAGTAAGGCTGGTTATCAAGAAGAGATGGCTTCCCATGCTGTTTTTTTAATTATTTAAATAAACAATCATAAAAAATGGCATGGGGGTCCCCCCATTTTTGACAACCAGCCAAGCTAAAGCAGACAGTTTGAGGCTGGTATCCTCAGTCTGGTAAGGCGCTATGTATGTTGACATCCCCTGCCTAAAAATAGCAGCCCTCAGCTGCCCAGAAATGATGCATCTATTAGAAGGAGAAAAAATGACAGACTCCTTTAATGAATCTAAATTAAACTATACTCACATTATCACCCAGTCCACAGAAGCCATGGTCTTCTGTAACAGAATTAAAATAATAAACAACAATATTCCTTTCCCGACTGCCATTGTTAGCTCACTGAGATGACATGTGGTGAAATCACTGAGCTTGAACTCACTTACTTTTTGTCATGGTGCTGAGGTCACCTGACATAACCTCGATGACGTGACCACTACTCACTGGCACTGTGCTCGCAGCAACTCATTCCTCAGTGGTTCTCAGCCTGAACAGTCGCATCTTGGCATCGTCCAGGTTGAAAACTGTTTATCCCAAGACATGGAATATAGAGTGGGACAGAAAAACGGATAGGTGAGGGATATGGTTGCTTGCAGCAGCTCTTTATCTCCTTGTTTTCTTGGCACCAACCAGGTTGAAAACCATTTATTGCAGACATGTATTGCAGCGTGGGACTGTATGTCGAACGGGTGAGGGATATAATTGTTTTTTATTTTTGTTTTGTATTTTTTTACAGGAGTTCAGGGATTCAATGGAATGGGCATTAGGTGAGTATTGTTGTTTACTATTTTATGTTTTTGACAGGGGATGATGGCTTCAATCGAGTGAGTGTTAGGTGAGTATAACTGTGGTTGTTATTTTTAAATAAAAAAGGAAATTTGTATTTTGTTTTTATTTCAAATAAAGGACTTTATTCTGGCTGTGTGTTTATTTACAATATAACTATAGGATTAGTAATGGATAGGTGTCTTATAGACGCCTTTCCATTTCTAACCAGTGGGATTGAAGTAACCAAAAAATACAAAGGTGACATCAACATCACAAATATGAACCCCAATTGCCACCTCCACAGGGCAAGTGAGAAGAGCCAGGCAAAGTGCCAAATTTGGTGCAACTAATAGATGCTCCTTTTCTGAGGTGGCTGTGGGATGCTATTTTTAGGCTGGGGGGGAATATCCATGGCCCCTTACCAGACTGAGAATATCAGCCCTCAGCTGTCAGCTTTAGCTTGGTTGGTTGTCAAAAATTCTGGAGACCACACACCATTTTTTAAAATTATTTATTTAAATAATTAAAAAATACGGCATGGGGACCACTCTATTCTTGACAACCAACCTTGCTGAAGCTAATAGCTGAGGGCTGCAGCCAACAGCTGTCAGTTTTACCTGGCTAGTTATCAAAAATACAGTGGAATCACAAGTCATTTTTTTAGGGGCCCCCCATTTTAGTAACCCTGAAAGGCTATTTATGCAGCTGTGAGCTGATATTTATAGCCTGGAAACCTTTCTGAATATTGTCTCTTTCCCAGAATATAACCATCAGCCCCAGCCATTGGCTTTCCCTTTGCTGATTATGAAAATTACGAGGGACCCAACACGTTTTTTCAATCTATTTTTTAATTGCCAACAAGAAAAGTAAGGTCACCTGAGTTCATAGCAGCTATTTCTCTTGCTTTGCAAGTGCAAGTGCCAGACTGATTAACTGTTTGCCTGGCTGGTTATCAAAAATATACGGGAACCCCACATCAATTTTTTTACATTTATTTATTAAGAGCGCAGGTGGTGGCTGATGAATACTCCAATCAGCCTCCGCCTGCTCTCGCTGTTAACAGTTGAATACAACTCTCAACATTGTCACCTGCTAGCGCGGAGCACAGTGGGCGTAGGGGACAGTGATGTGAGCAGTCTCCACTCTGCTCTTGCTGTTTACAGTTGAATACAACTCTCAACCTTGTCACCTGCTAGCGCTGAGCACAGTGGGCGTAGGGGACAGTGATGTGAGCAGTCTCCACTCCAGCACGCGGCGCCGGGTGTCATCACTGTGCACGTGTGTGGGACGTTTTGTGGCCCATGCTGCTACCAGAAAAGTTGATGTTTGAAAGAGCCCTTAGAGAACTTGATAATTTACCAAACTTAGGCAGATTTTTGCAGATTTTTAGGGAAACAGCTTATGAATCCGAACACGAATCCGAATGTGCAACATTCATGCCGAATTTGTCAAACATTTTCCTAACAAGTTTGCTTATCTTTAATTGTAAGTGCTCAGCAATCTTTTGTGAGGCAGACTGAACAAATCAACAGTAGGAAAACATTGATTTTATTTCTTTTTTACACCATTTCTCATACGGTATAAGTGATTAGACAGCTTTATTCTTCGGGTCAGTGCGATTACAGCATAGCTAGATTTATAACTTTTTATCTTTGGCTGCTGTCACACACTAAATTATGCTTTTTTTTGCAAAAAAAGATTTTTGCATTGCAATATTTTGAGATCTACAGTATAAGCATGGGGAAGACCCTTGGAGGCACCTCTGATTCCCAAATTGCTGCTGAGAACATGGTGTCACACTATTACTCATCCTTACAGAGTGACAATAAAACATTAAAAAAAAGAGAAATTGCATAGAAAAAATGTCACAAAAAAGGCACCAAATCTGCAACATGAGCACAGAGTTGAAATTTGAAAGAGCAATATAAGATCCCATGTGGATCACCTGCGGATGATCAATGGATGGATGAGCAAAGTAAGATTATATTGATAATTTTTATTTGAGGGCTTTATACCAACAAAATGTACTCCAGATGAAGGAATTGTCTATGGCTGAGCAATATAATAACAATACATTTTTGAACAAGCAATGACATGTACCCATTCAGATGCAATACCCTACGGATGAGCAATATAATACTGATAAATTTTGAACAAGTTTTTTGAGGCTCATATTGCAAAGAAATGTAAAAAAGAATATGTAATACCCTATGTATGAGATATATAACGTCAATAAGTTTTTTGAGTGTTATACACCAACAAAATGTAACACGTAATACTCTATGGGTGATCAATATAATAAGTTAATAACGATACAATTTTGAACAAGTTTTTTGAGGGTTATATGCCAATGAAATGTACCCCAAGAACACATAATACTGTATGGCTGAGAAAGGTACCCCAACAAAATTTTGAAAGGTTTTTTTTTTTAATGTGATATAATACAAAAATGTATCCCAAAACACGTAACATTGTATGGGTAAGAAATTGGAACAAACAAGCAACATTTTTGAATGCTTTTTTCTACTGTTATATAGCATTAAAATTTGACAGAAAGAATGTAATACTGTATGGATGCGTAATCTAATCCAGAAATATTTTTCCACGCTTTTTGTAAGTTTTACATTCCACCATAATGCAATAATAACCATGTTAAACTTTATAGATGTGTCATTGAATCCATGACATTGTTTTTAATAAGAATATTTTGAAAGTGTAGTTGATGTGCTCATACAGTCATAAAGTGCAAAGTAAGACAGAAAATATGATGAGGGTCATCCATAGACCCCCTAAAAGGCAATAACTGAAGGGCCTCATTAAAATACTGAATATTACAAACACATTATGTACTGTTGTGATCTGGTGGTGTGGAAGTGTGGGCTAATCCAGGCTTTGTTCATTTTTGTGAGAGTGAACCTATTTGCGTTTTCTGCTGACAGGCAAAAGCGCCTATCTCTTATGACTCCCCGCAGGCACTAAAAGCCCAGTCAGACAAGACGCAAGCGGTAGGTGCAGCGCAACACCTCCAAAGCAAAGATGTAGAGCTCATGCCAGGTGTCCAGCTTTGAGACCCAATAGTTGAAAGCAACATAGGAATTAGGGAGTACACGGGGTTGGTAGGCTAAGTATTGATTGACCATCTTTAAAAACATTTCCCTCCTTGTCAAAAATACCCTGTCATTAGTCCCTGGGCTGGTGTTATGAAATTGGCCTTGGCCTTTGATAGTGTACCCCTCCTCTGTTGTGTGTCTCCCTGGCCTCTCCTCCTTGGTTGGGCAAGGAAGCTTGCCCCCTGCCGTTAGCATTGTCAGTTGGGAATTTTTTTCAACATATTTTCCACAATGCCCTTCTAGTATAGCACCATTTTAGAAGACCTCTCCACCTCAGGAAGAATAGATGCAAAGTTCTACTTGTAGCATGGGTCTAACAGGCCAAACAACCAGTACATAAAGTCAGCCATATGTGCCAAGCTCCATGCAGCCAACACTTCCCTGTCTCCACCATGATGATGACCTCCATCTCCTCCTCCTCATTCCATTCCTCAGCCCATCCATGTAGGAGACATGGGACAAAGCTTGTGTGGCTACTAGCCTCTGTTGCGCTTGCCATCAGCCCCTGTTCCTCCTCTTCCTCCTCCTCAGCATGCACCTCCCCATTGTTACCCAATCCACGCTGAGCAGATGAGATGCGGCTGGGCTGGCAGCAATCTCTCTGTGTTATGTCTTCCTCCATCCTCATCTGGTCTGCATACAAAGCTTCATGTTTAATTGTGAGTAGCAACTGTTTAAAAAAAGTAAAACAGTGCTCCTTCCCTTCCGAGCTCTCCCGTGCGCCTAAACAGGGGTTTACCCCAACATATGGGGTATCAGCGTACTCAGGACACATTGGACAACAACTTTTCAGGTCCAATTTCTCCTGTTACCCTTGGGAAAATACAAAACTGGGGGCTAAAAAATAATTTTTGTGAAAAAAAAAAAGGTTTTTTATTTTCACGGCTCTGCGTTATAAACTGTAGTGAAACACTTGGGGGTTCAAAGTTCTCACAACACATCTAGATAAGTTCCTTGGGGGGTCTAGTTTCCAATATGGGGTCACTTGTGGGGGGTTTCTACTGTTTAGGTACATTAGGGGCTCTGCAAACGCAATGTGACGCCTGCAGACCAATCCATCTACCGTATATACTCGAGTATAAGCCGAGATTTTCAGCCCACTTTTTTGGGCTGAAATTGCCCCTCTCGGCTTATACTCGAGTCATACCCGGGGGTCGGCAGGGGAGGGGGAGCGGGGGCTGTCTAAAAATACTCACCTAGTCCAGGCACGGTCCCTGCAGGTCCCTGTCTTCCCCGGCGCCGGCAGCAGCAGCTTCAGCTTCTTCCTGTACTCAGCGGTCACATGGTCCCGCTGATTACAGTAAATGAATATGCGGCTCCACCTCCCATAGGGACCGCTGAGTACAGGATGAAGCGCTGCGGCATCGGAGAAGCAGGATCTACACAGCAGCAGGACGGAGAGGTGAGTATGTGATTTTTTTTTTATCGCAGCAAATGGGGCAAGTCTGTATGGAGCATCTATGGGGCCATAACGTTCCTGCAGCACTATATGGGGCCATAACATTCCTGCGGCACTATATGGGGCCATAACATTCCTGCGGCACTATATGGGGGCCATAACATTTGTGCAGCACTATATGGGGCCATAACATTCCTGCAGCACTATATGGGGGCCATAACATTTGTGCAGCACTATATGGGGCCATAACATTCCTGCAGCACTATATGGGGCCATAACATTCCTGCAGCACTATATGGGGGCCATAACTTTCCTGCGGCACTATATGGGGCCATAACATTCCTGCAGCACTATATGGGGCCATAACATTCCTGCGGCACTATATGGGGCCATAACATTCCTGCGGCACTATATGGGGCCATAACATTCCTGCAGCACTATATGGGGCCATAACATTCCTGCAGCACTATATGGGGCCATAACATTCCTGCAGCACTATATGGGGCCATAACATTCCTACAGCACTATATGGGGCCATAATGTTTCTGCAGCACTATATGGGGGCCATAACGTTTCTGCAGCACTATATGGGGCCATAACATTCCTGCAGCACTATATGGGGCCATAACATTCCTGCAGCACTATATGGGGCCATAATGTTTCTGCAGCACTATATGGAGCCATAACGTTTCTGCAGCACTATATGGGGCCATAACGTTTCTGCAGCACTACATAGGGGCATAATGTTTGTGCAGCACTATATGGGGCAAGTGTCTGTATGGGGCCATAAATAACATTTGTAGGGCACTACGGCATATGGGGCAAGTGTCTGTATGGAGCATCTTATAGGGCCATAACGTTTGTGCAGCACTATATGGGGCAAATATCTTTATAGAGCATCTTATGGGGCCATAATCAGCATTTGTGCAGCATTATATTGGGCAAATGTGTCTATGGAGCATCTTATGGGGCCTTTATTAACCTTTATGCAGCATTATATGGGGCATATTTTAATATGGAACATCTTATGGGGCCATAATGAACAGTATGGAGCATTATATGGGGCTCCTGATTCAATATGGATATTCAAAGACACTTAATCTACTGATGTCTCAATTAATTTTACTTTTATTGGTATCTATTATTACTTTTGACATTTACCGGTAGCTGCTACTTTTTCCCCCCTAGGCTTATACTCGAGTCAATAAGTTTTCCCAGTTTTTTGTGGCAAAATTAGGGGGGTCGGCTTATACTCGAGTATATACGGTAAGTCTGCATTCCAAATGACGCTCCTTCCCTTCCGAGCTCTGCCATGCGCTCAAACGGTGGTTCCCCCCACATATGGGGTATTATCGTACTCAGGACAAATTGGACAACAACTTTTGGGGTCTAATTTCAACTGTTACCCTTGGAAAAATACAAAACTGGGGGCTAAAAAATAATTTTTGTGGAAAAAATTTTTTTTATTATTTTCACGGCTCTGCGTTATGAACTGTAGTGAAACACTTGGGGGTTCAAAGCTCTCACAACACATCTAGATGAGTTCCTTAGGGGGTCTACTTTCCAAAACGGTGTCACTTGTGGGGGGTTTCAATGTTTAGGCACATCAAGGGCTCTCCAAACGCAACATGGCGTCCCATCTCAATTCCAGTCAATTTTGCATTGAAAAGTCAAATGGTGCTCCTTCGCTTCCGAGCTCTACCATGCGCCCAAACAGTGGTTTACCCCCACATATGGGGTACCGGCGTACTCAGGACAAATTGTACAACAACTTTTGGGGTCCATTTTCTCCTGATACTCTTGGTAAAATAAAACAAATTGGAGCTGAAGTAAATTTTTTGTGAAAAAAAGTTAAATGTTCATTTTTATTTAAACATTCCAAAAATTCCTGTGAAACACCTGAAGGGTTAATAAACTTCTTGAATATGGTTTTGAGCACCTTGAGCGGTGCAGTTTTTAGAATGGTGTCACACTTGGTTATTTTCTATCATATACACCCCTCAAAATGACTTCAAATGAGATGTGGTCCCTAAAAAAAAATGGTGTTGTAAAAATGAGAAATTGCTGGTCAACTTTTAACCCTTATAACTCCCTAACTAAAGAAAATTTTGGTTCCAAAATTGTGCTGATGTAAAGTAGACATGTGGGAAATGTTACTTATTAGGTACTTTGTGTGACATATCTCTGTGATTTTATTGCATAAAAATTAAAAGTTGGAAAATTGCTAAATTTTCAACATTTTCGCCAAATTTCCATTTTTTTCACAAATAAACACAGGTAATATCAAAGAAATGTTATCACTATCATGAAGTACCATATGTCATGAGAAAACTTTGTTAGGATCACTGGGATCCGTTGAAGCGTTCCAGAGTTATAACCTCATAAAGGGACAGTGGTCAGAATTGTAAAAATTGACCTGGTCATTAACGTGCAAACCACCCTTGGGGGTAAAGGGGTTAAGGCATTGATGTATTTATAAAAAAAAATGGATTTATTTTAATGTCACTGGTGATTTGTTTTTTTTTCTGTAACATTGCTAGCTTGATTTCTTTTTATTACATTTCTTATTGTGATCTTTATATACCTGAAATGCTATTTCTGTATTCTCAGCCTTCAAGATTTTGAATGCTGTAAATTTTTGTCTTATTAGACTTTGTACGGCATTATTTATCCATAATGGTTTCTTTTTATACCTGAACATTTTATTGTCACAGTGTATACGTTTTCTACAGGATTCTAGTAGAATTTCTTTAAACACGCCCCACTTACTTTACTGAATGCTGTAGCTTTGATTAAAAATTGTTTTATTTGCTGCAGATCTACCAGTTATTTAAATGCTGAACTCTGTATAACCCCACCCATACTACTGAATGGTAGCTTTCTGTGTACACTGTGCATAGGCAGAAAGCTGCCAATCTGTAACTAGACTACATGGTAGCATGTTTATTAGTCCTCTAGTAGTAATCTGCTGATAAACCAATGATTTTATGAAAACTGCAGCAAGAAGCCCATAAAATTACGCATTGTTGGAATTAGGGTCTCTGTCTCTGCATTATCTTATCTAAGTAGCAAAAACCTAGATTCCTTTTCAGTTTTCCCTGCATAGTTGGGTGTCTGGAGCGCAGTTGTGCAGGGAAAATGCATATTTTATTACATAACAAAGGTATTTTGAAATCAATTTATACAGCAGAATAAAGTCTAAATTGAGCACTTCATTTAAAATTTGTTGGAATAGAAATTACTATTCTGCCTGTTTAGGTTAAAGGCTCTACTGTTTTAAAACAAATAGCTTTATCTATGACTAGATGAACCACAATTTCCTGGAGATTTCTGTCTAATACTGCACATCTCAGCTGGAAGCCACTTTGAGATCTCTTGGCTAAAATGAATCAGACCAGAATTCAGTCACCCAATAGGAAGTCACCTCTGTGCGTGTAAGCATTTGTGAGGCGTACATTCACAATATCCATTAACAATAAGGTATTGAATCTATCACTGCATTTGGCTATAAAATACCTGACGTCGGCTTTTCTAAGACGGTGTCGTCTGTGGCTTTACTGATCAATCATTCATATATTCCGCATCGAAAGCTTTTCTCTACAAAAGTAAAATGATGATCATAAAAACATTCACATTAAAAATCCATCTTCACTTTTCCATATAGAAATCCACATGACGACTTCATATTGCTCGACACTGTAGTCAGCCTGGGCTGCCAGGGATGAGAAAAAAAAAAGAAACAAATAATGACATTTTTCCTATTTTTCATGCTCAGGCGCTCACCTATATGCAAACTGTGCAATTTTTGTAAACTTGAGACATTTACATGATAACTCTGCTTTCTGTAAGCACCAATTCGAAAGAAGAACAGTCGATATGCACTTTCTCTGGTTCTTACAGACTTAACCACATCTTAATAAAATTCTGCCCAAGGAAGAGATGTAGGGCAAAACTTGATTTCTGTTTTGTTACTAATTTTTGTCACCAACATTATTATACTAATATAAATAGGTTCTACTAGAACCGTCTAGTTTCATTTACTGTGTTAACACAGCAGCCATGCTGGCAATCTGCTCCATTTCAAAAGTATGTCATAATGATATTGCTTGTCATATATCAATTATATACTAGAGATTATTGTCTCCAAAGTAAAATGTCTGCTTTGCTTGATCCTTCAATAGTTAAACATTGATTGGAGTAATACATGCCAAGTGGTTGGATATCCAGTGATTTCCATGAAGTGCTCAGCTATTTCTAGAATGACCGTCCTGTATTTAATCATAGGCTGACATTGATAATAGCGCTTCAGTACCACCTGTAACTGTTACACTATAATTATATATACCGTAAGTCTTGCTTTTTTTTTAATCCTATTGATTTAGCCCTGCAGGGTATATGTCATTATCGGTATGAACAAGATATCTCTGCTCCAGAGCTTGTGAACTCTCAGCCTATATGTTTTATCAATATTCACAGTTATTGGTGTATAGGTGTAAAATTAGTCAGCATCAAAAAGTATAGCACATACATAATTTCCAACAAATGATGACACTAAATATCCTAATGACTGGGATTGTAGTTACAGTTTCTGCTGTCCCAGACATTGAATGTGAACACATACTTTCCCTATATTACCTTCTCTGTGAGTGTGAAAGGGCAACCTGTGAATTAGTACATAATTATTAAAAATAAATAAAAACTGTGATTTCATGTAAATGGGATGTAGTCAGTCCAATACATGAGGGTAAGAAATACTACATCAAAGAGATGTGTATCATGTTTAGAAACGGGGTCAAGATCCCTATCTACCAGATCAGAGCCCTTTGAATTTACTCCTACCTGGGGATTTTCTTGCTTAATATGTCCACCGCAACATCATGCGTACGTCATACCACAACAATAGTGTTGCAATGGGCATACTTAATTAGAAGAAGCACCAGGGATGATGGAAGTTTGGAAGGTTCTGCTCCGGTGACCACAAACTTCTGACATGGTCACTAGACCAGGGTCCACCAAATCTTGTTGCTTAACTCAAATTTCTGTTTATTTCTCCTGCTAATAAAGCGCCAACATGTTCTACAGTGCTGTGTAGACATTGTCATCACTCACTGTCACCAATGGGGCTCACAATATGTATTTGAAGTATCGGAGAAAAGTGTCAAAACTGTCTATGCATAGTTTTTTGACTGTTAAGGCAATGATTACTATCTCCCAGTCCTTTTCCTGACATACTACTACATATCATAAATAAATAGGGTAATCTAATTGTTTTCTTCAGGTAGCTATCTGTATGTCTAATTAGAACATCTGCAGACAAAAGTTACGGCATCATCTCCTTAGCCAATACAGAATTGTAATTCATCACTGATTACCGTTTTAATTGGACTAGCTCTATCCGTGGTTTTGACTGATAGCACTCATACCCATGTTATTCTATGGGGCTGTGCTCATGTCCGATTATATCCTTGAACCAATTGGTCAGAAGAAAAAAATCACAGCATCCACAATTTGCCTCCAAGAATCTGATGGCACTCGCTGATTTTCAGCAACTAACATAATTGAGAAGGTGCAGAAACATTTTTTTTATTTCCTCCTCAGAGAAAATCAAATCTAACTCCTATCAAACTCTGATCAGAGTCTGGTTAGCATAATCAGACCAATTTTCTTGGATGGAGAGAAAACAGTCCTCTACACATGCCAAAAGCAATAGAAATCCTCAGTTCATTGTTTCCTTTGTCCATGTTTTGTGGGCAGCAGTGCTGCCGTGGTTCAGTCATGCCCTTGCAGTGATTTAAATGAGTAATCCAGCAAGGGATAAAAGACAAAATCTTCCTTCATCTTGAAAAAACGTATTTGATGGAGAGAACAAACTCTACAGATATTAGATATTATCTGCTTCCTTCATGTCCTTCCACATCATTTCTATAGAATTTAGGTCAGACCTTTGACGTGATCATTCCTAAACTTTTATTTTATTCTTCCTTAACCATTCTATTGTAGACTGACTTGTGTGCTTTGGGTGAAAACCAAACCACCAAGGATAGGAAACCACCAGAGAATAAATGAACTTGGGAATAAGTTAGAAAATATGCCTTTATTTATAAGGTTGGCAACAATTACATAAGATAAAATTTAATTATTATATATTAAAATAACAGTTAAAAGCACATATAGCTTTTATTCACGCGGTCCAGGAAAATATATCCTCTTAATTGCACAACCCCCGGTCTAATAATTCCTTCTTAGACTATGCATATCATACAGTGCAAAGGGTTAAAAAGTGGTATTACACCCAACAAATAAATAAACTATGTGCAAAAATGCAGTTTAAAATAATAATCACTGTGCAAAAAAATGCAAAAAATAGTGCTTAAAAATACTGTGCAAATAGTGCAAAAGAGTGCAATTTAGCAAGGGATTAAAGCAGCCCAATAATATAAGGTGCACACATGTGCCTGTCTGTGATCAGACCAAACAATACATAGCCATTTGTAAACAGTAGATAGCACAGCAATATGTGGATGAAAATAGATTTTGTATATACCTGGGGGGTAAGAGAGACCTGGACCAGCGTGCACCCGACGCGCGTTTCGGATTGATGTCCTTCGTCAGGGGTGATCAGTTAATTTTCAGAAGGGGTTTTTATATTGTGGAGTGTAATGAACGCTGCGGCCCGAGTTAATGCGGCGCATGCGCAGACTGGAGGTCCGAGAGTTCCGGTCCCCGCGTCACATGACCGGCCGCACAGGAACGGAGTACCCGGCGTAGCCCAGGCAACATGGACGCGGGGCGCCGCAGCCCACAGACACAGGCTGGGCATGCGCACAACCAGGGGCGCAGCGTGTAATAGAACGTAAGTATAGAACCTGAAAAATTATAGCAGATATGGGCTGCTTCAATTCCATAAGGACAAATAAAAATAAATCCATGAGGGGAATATATAAGAATGAATAATTTATCCAGGGTGCCCATACAATAATTAAGTGGATATATATTCTACCAAACTCATAAGTATAACAAATATGGGCCATAATAACTCTGTAAATATAATATAACCAGAAAATCCATAAGGGGAATATATAAGACTAATTAATTAATTAGTTTACCCCAAGTACCCATACAATAATTAGGTGAATATATATTCTCTACCAAGCTGAATCAAAAAATAAAATTATGAAATATAACAGCCGTTCCTATGTATATTATATCTGCACATATGGAATATCATAACCAACTATATATGGGCCAGATGTGGAAAACTATTATTGAACAATTAAAAATAGTAAATGATATGTCCGTCATAAATAATTACATAAATATAGGTATAATATATACAATTAATATGGACAAAAATTATGAATTAATAATAAATACAATTCATTTCTATCTTCTCAGTGTCCGTCGCTTGAGAAAGCTTGAAATATACAACAGACTTCACAGTTCAATCATCCACTACGGCCGTCAACGTCCACAATCCACAGTCCCACATGGTAAGTATGAACTGAAACTGTATTTAAAAGAATAAAAGGTTAAAATACAATAAAATAATTAAAACTATGGTATTAAGTTCACGGTTTACAAAAAAGGTATAAAACTCAAGTTCTCATTCAATCCTTTAGGTGACACGGTATCAAGTGTCCATATCCATTTCGTCTCTTTTCTCGCCAGGGCCATACTTATTTCCCCACCTCTCTCATTACTCTTAATCATATCTATACCTGTCACTTTTAACAATGATGCATCGCAATTATGGTGCAGTTTGAAATGTTTAGGGATTGTTTTTAATAAGGATATCTCTTCCACCTCTTTAGCAGCAATAATTCCACGTACATGCTCCCTGGTACGTATCTTAAGCTGTCTAGTTGTCATTCCTATGTATACCAGGGAACAAGGACACACAGCATGATAAATCACAGCTTTAGAGGTACAGGTTATGGCCTGCTTGATTTTATATGTACTGGTGCCATCATGGTTACAGAACGTGTCAGTTCTTATAATATTTGGACAAGCAATACAGTGGCCGCATGGTTTGCAGCCAGACACAATTTTTGTATTTGTAAGAAAAGATGGAATTTCCGGGTTACACGAATAATGACTCCTCACTAATTGATCCTTCAAGTTTCTGCATCTTCGATAAGTAATATTGGATGTCTCACCAATATATTGCGATAGGACTGGGTCAGCCTTCAAGATTGCCCAAGATTTATTAATGTAGGCCCTCATTAATTCATTCTGCCCATGGTATTGTGTAATGTACCTTACTATTTTATCACGTTTTGGTGGTTTATTTTCATATAACGCCTGATGTCTAGTTATATGCTTAGCACGATTATATCCCTTTTTCACTGAGCGTTTACTATACCCTCTTTCTAAAAACCTCGCCTTGAGATCCAGTGCCTGCCTCTCAAAATCAGCCTCATTTGTACATATCCTCCTTAGGCGCAAAAATTGGCCTATAGGGATTGATTTGATCATCGTTGGAGGATGTGACGATGAAGCATGTAGCAAAGAATTTACCGCTGTTGACTTCCGGAAAATATCACTGTACAGGCAACCATTGTCATCCCTATGTACACCCACATCCAGGAACTCAATAAACCTCCTATCACATTTGTACGTCAAATGGATGTTTAAAGAATTTTGATTTAATTGTTCCATAAAAGCCTGAAGAGATTCTATAGGCCCCTGCCAGATAAAAAATATGTCATCAATGAACCGCACCCAAATAGGGATGCGGTCCATTGACGACACTGGCTCGGTATGGAAGAGGTCCCTCTCCCACAGCCCCAGGAACAAATTGGCATACGAGGGCGCAAATGATGCGCCCATCGCTGTGCCCTGGAGCTGAAGGTAGAGGGACCCCTTAAAAAGAAAAAAAAATTTTTCTAAAGAAAATTTAAGCATATCAACTGTGAATTGTCTCATGGATGTGGGTATACATGAGGAGTCCAAAAAATATTTAGCCGCTGTATCCCATCACAGTGCCGGATGTTGGTATACAAACTCTCAACGTCACATGACACCATATATGTGTCATCACCAACATAAAGACCATCTATTTTTTTCAAAAATTCATTAGTGTCTTTAATGAATGAGGGTAAGTTCTCAACTAGAGGTTGTAATTTGGAGTCTATGAATTTATTTATTTTCTCCAAATAATTACCACATCCCGATATAATGGGTCTGCCAGGTGGGATTTTTTGACCTTTATGGACCTTTGGAAGTAAATAGAATGTAGATATGGCAGGTTCTGGTACCTGTAGAGCTGCATGTAAATCCTTATTAATAGTGCCTGTATCAAGGGCATCTTTTAAGATGACTGAAAGTTCCGTTTTAAATTTTCCCAATGGATTGAAAGTCAACTTTTTATAAGATGTGGTATTCTTTAGCTGTCGGAATGCTTCAGATTCATACATCTGTTTAGGCCAGATCACGACGTTGCCCCCCTTGTCAGCCGGCTTGATCACAACATCAGTAAGTTTCTCCAAATTTTTTAAGGCCATTTTTTCGGTCTTATCAAGATTCTCTATTGAAGGAAAACGTGGGATCTTGTTAAATTCTTTACTTACGGTTTTGACAAATGTGTCAATAACCGGGCATGCTGACAAGGGGGGAAATCTACGAGATCTTGGCCTAATAGATAAGGGGATCTTACCTCCCATAGTGTCATTATGCTCCTGAGCCAGTTCCTCTAGAGTCTCTAGTGTCTCCTGCTCCGCCTCTGTTGGAAATAATTGCAATAATTCTTCATTATGAAAATATTTTTTAAACATTAATTTCCTGGCAAATAAATGAAGGTCTTTGATAGCTGTAAACTTATCAAACTGTGCCGTGGGGCAAAACGTAAGACCTTTTTTCAAAACATTTATTTCAATTTCAGACAGATTATGATTACTCAAATTAATCACCTTTAGACTATTTTCCGGAGTCAATCTGTAGTTCCTTTTTGCTGGAACATATCTCGGCTCACGCTTGCGTTTGGGGGTTGAGACAGTTGATGCCAGAGTAGAAACAGAGGCGGATGAGGAGACACCAGACACATCCACTAAGGCTTGATTAGATGAGGTTGAATGAGTTCTATTACGTGTGTTGTCATCTTGTTGGTTCCTGCGCCACCTGTGTACTTTTCCACTGGAAAAATCCTTTTGGTCTCTAACCAATTTATTTTTCTGATTAGTTTGAATGTCTTTTATCCATTGGTCCATTTGTTTCTCCAGCAAGTTATCCATAGATGTTAATTGTTCAGTTGACAGGCAATTCTTGGCACTGGTATATATATCGTCCAGAGATTTATCAATAATAACTAAATTATTAGAATTGTATTTCACTAACAATTCCATCAATTGTCTTGAGGCAGTGTTACAAACCTCCTCCCAATTTTTTACAAACTCCTCGTCTGTGACGGGAAACGCAGGGGTTACATGTATTCTTAGTCCCCTAGGGATTAATTGATGTTGGATATAATTCTCTAGAAACGCCTTACTCCACCAAACCCGAGTTCTTTTATAAGTTAAATTTTTAATTGTTTTAAAAAATTCATCAAATTGCAAACCGTCAGTAACAACCATATTCGTGTTGCCTTTAGAAAATACAGCATTGATCTGTCCCTGCCATGATAACTCTCTGGTTTTGAAATCCATATCCGGAGGTAAGGAAGAGCCTGTGCAGAACACAGTAATATATATTTGTTAAACACAGACTACCCAAAATGATCCACAGATTTGAATAAATATAAAGAATATACTCAATAAAAATATGACCGTGGTCAGGGTATACTGTGGAGTATAGCCAGTGGAAACCACTGTAAAAAGAGTGAAAACCAAACCACCAAGGATAGGAAACCACCAGAGAATAAATGAACTTGGGAATAAGTTAGAAAATATGCCTTTATTTATAAGGTTGGCAACAATTACATAAGATAAAATTTAATTATTATATATTAAAATAACAGTTAAAAGCACATATAGCTTTTATTCACGCGGTCCAGGAAAATATATCCTCTTAATTGCACAACCCCCGGTCTAATAATTCCTTCTTAGACTATGCATATCATACAGTGCAAAGGGTTAAAAAGTGGTATTACACCCAACAAATAAATAAACTATGTGCAAAAATGCAGTTTAAAATAATAATCACTGTGCAAAAAAATGCAAAAAATAGTGCTTAAAAATACTGTGCAAATAGTGCAAAAGAGTGCAATTTAGCAAGGGATTAAAGCAGCCCAATAATATAAGGTGCACACATGTGCCTGTCTGTGATCAGACCAAACAATACATAGCCATTTGTAAACAGTAGATAGCACAGCAATATGTGGACGAAAATAGATTTTGTATATACCTGGGGGGTAAGAGAGACCTGGACCAGCGTGCACCCGACGCGCGTTTCGGATTGATGTCCTTCGTCAGGGGTGATCAGTTAATTTTCAGAAGGGGTTTTTATATTGTGGAGTGTAATGAACGCTGCGGCCCGAGTTAATGCGGCGCATGCGCAGACTGGAGGTCCGAGAGTTCCGGTCCCCGCGTCACATGACCGGCCGCACAGGAACGGAGTACCCGGCGTAGCCCAGGCAACATGGACGCGGGGCGCCGCAGCCCACAGACACAGGCTGGGCATGCGCACAACCAGGGGCGCAGCGTGTAATAGAACGTAAGTATAGAACCTGAAAAATTATAGCAGATATGGGCTGCTTCAATTCCATAAGGACAAATAAAAATAAATCCATGAGGGGAATATATAAGAATGAATAATTTATCCAGGGTGCCCATACAATAATTAAGTGGATATATATTCTACCAAACTCATAAGTATAACAAATATGGGCCATAATAACTCTGTAAATATAATATAACCAGAAAATCCATAAGGGGAATATATAAGACTAATTAATTAATTAGTTTACCCCAAGTACCCATACAATAATTAGGTGAATATATATTCTCTACCAAGCTGAATCAAAAAATAAAATTATGAAATATAACAGCCGTTCCTATGTATATTATATCTGCACATATGGAATATCATAACCAACTATATATGGGCCAGATGTGGAAAACTATTATTGAACAATTAAAAATAGTAAATGATATGTCCGTCATAAATAATTACATAAATATAGGTATAATATATACAATTAATATGGACAAAAATTATGAATTAATAATAAATACAATTCATTTCTATCTTCTCAGTGTCCGTCGCTTGAGAAAGCTTGAAATATACAACAGACTTCACAGTTCAATCATCCACTACGGCCGTCAACGTCCACAATCCACAGTCCCACATGGTAAGTATGAACTGAAACTGTATTTAAAAGAATAAAAGGTTAAAATACAATAAAATAATTAAAACTATGGTATTAAGTTCACGGTTTACAAAAAAGGTATAAAACTCAAGTTCTCATTCAATCCTTTAGGTGACACGGTATCAAGTGTCCATATCCATTTCGTCTCTTTTCTCGCCAGGGCCATACTTATTTCCCCACCTCTCTCATTACTCTTAATCATATCTATACCTGTCACTTTTAACAGGAGACACTAGAGACTCTAGAGGAACTGGCTCAGGAGCATAATGACACTATGGGAGGTAAGATCCCCTTATCTATTAGGCCAAGATCTCGTAGATTTCCCCCCTTGTCAGCATGCCCGGTTATTGACACATTTGTCAAAACCGTAAGTAAAGAATTTAACAAGATCCCACGTTTTCCTTCAATAGAGAATCTTGATAAGACCGAAAAAATGGCCTTAAAAAATTTGGAGAAACTTACTGATGTTGTGATCAAGCCGGCTGACAAGGGGGGCAACGTCGTGATCTGGCCTAAACAGATGTATGAATCTGAAGCATTCCGACAGCTAAAGAATACCACATCTTATAAAAAGTTGACTTTCAATCCATTGGGAAAATTTAAAACGGAACTTTCAGTCATCTTAAAAGATGCCCTTGATACAGGCACTATTAATAAGGATTTACATGCAGCTCTACAGGTACCAGAACCTGCCATATCTACATTCTATTTACTTCCAAAGGTCCATAAAGGTCAAAAAATCCCACCTGGCAGACCCATTATATCGGGATGTGGTAATTATTTGGAGAAAATAAATAAATTCATAGACTCCAAATTACAACCTCTAGTTGAGAACTTACCCTCATTCATTAAAGACACTAATGAATTTTTGAAAAAAATAGATGGTCTTTATGTTGGTGATGACACATATATGGTGTCATGTGACGTTGAGAGTTTGTATACCAACATCCGGCACTGTGATGGGATACGGGCGGCTAAATATTTTTTGGACTCCTCATGTATACCCACATCCATGAGACAATTCACAGTTGATATGCTTAAATTTTCTTTAGAAAAATTTTTTTTTCTTTTTAAGGGGTCCCTCTACCTTCAGCTCCAGGGCACAGCGATGGGCGCATCATTTGCGCCCTCGTATGCCAATTTGTTCCTGGGGCTGTGGGAGAGGGACCTCTTCCATACCGAGCCAGTGTCGTCAATGGACCGCATCCCTATTTGGGTGCGGTTCATTGATGACATATTTTTTATCTGGCAGGGGCCTATAGAATCTCTTCAGGCTTTTATGGAACAATTAAATCAAAATTCTTTAAACATCCATTTGACGTACAAATGTGATAGGAGGTTTATTGAGTTCCTGGATGTGGGTGTACATAGGGATGACAATGGTTGCCTGTACAGTGATATTTTCCGGAAGTCAACAGCGGTAAATTCTTTGCTACATGCTTCATCGTCACATCCTCCAACGATGATCAAATCAATCCCTATAGGCCAATTTTTGCGCCTAAGGAGGATATGTACAAATGAGGCTGATTTTGAGAGGCAGGCACTGGATCTCAAGGCGAGGTTTTTAGAAAGAGGGTATAGTAAACGCTCAGTGAAAAAGGGATATAATCGTGCTAAGCATATAACTAGACATCAGGCGTTATATGAAAATAAACCACCAAAACGTGATAAAATAGTAAGGTACATTACACAATACCATGGGCAGAATGAATTAATGAGGGCCTACATTAATAAATCTTGGGCAATCTTGAAGGCTGACCCAGTCCTATCGCAATATATTGGTGAGACATCCAATATTACTTATCGAAGATGCAGAAACTTGAAGGATCAATTAGTGAGGAGTCATTATTCGTGTAACCCGGAAATTCCATCTTTTCTTACAAATACAAAAATTGTGTCTGGCTGCAAACCATGCGGCCACTGTATTGCTTGTCCAAATATTATAAGAACTGACACGTTCTGTAACCATGATGGCACCAGTACATATAAAATCAAGCAGGCCATAACCTGTACCTCTAAAGCTGTGATTTATCATGCTGTGTGTCCTTGTTCCCTGGTATACATAGGAATGACAACTAGACAGCTTAAGATACGTACCAGGGAGCATGTACGTGGAATTATTGCTGCTAAAGAGGTGGAAGAGATATCCTTATTAAAAACAATCCCTAAACATTTCAAACTGCACCATAATTGCGATGCATCATTGTTAAAAGTGACAGGTATAGATATGATTAAGAGTAATGAGAGAGGTGGGGAAATAAGTATGGCCCTGGCGAGAAAAGAGACGAAATGGATATGGACACTTGATACCGTGTCACCTAAAGGATTGAATGAGAACTTGAGTTTTATACCTTTTTTGTAAACCGTGAACTTAATACCATAGTTTTAATTATTTTATTGTATTTTAACCTTTTATTCTTTTAAATACAGTTTCAGTTCATACTTACCATGTGGGACTGTGGATTGTGGACGTTGACGGCCGTAGTGGATGATTGAACTGTGAAGTCTGTTGTATATTTCAAGCTTTCTCAAGCGACGGACACTGAGAAGATAGAAATGAATTGTATTTATTATTAATTCATAATTTTTGTCCATATTAATTGTATATATTATACCTATATTTATGTAATTATTTATGACGGACATATCATTTACTATTTTTAATTGTTCAATAATAGTTTTCCACATCTGGCCCATATATAGTTGGTTATGATATTCCATATGTGCAGATATAATATACATAGGAACGGCTGTTATATTTCATAATTTTATTTTTTGATTCAGCTTGGTAGAGAATATATATTCACCTAATTATTGTATGGGTACTTGGGGTAAACTAATTAATTAATTAGTCTTATATATTCCCCTTATGGATTTTCTGGTTATATTATATTTACAGAGTTATTATGGCCCATATTTGTTATACTTATGAGTTTGGTAGAATATATATCCACTTAATTATTGTATGGGCACCCTGGATAAATTATTCATTCTTATATATTCCCCTCATGGATTTATTTTTATTTGTCCTTATGGAATTGAAGCAGCCCATATCTGCTATAATTTTTCAGGTTCTATACTTACGTTCTATTACACGCTGCGCCCCTGGTTGTGCGCATGCCCAGCCTGTGTCTGTGGGCTGCGGCGCCCCGCGTCCATGTTGCCTGGGCTAAGCCGGGTACTCCGTTCCTGTGCGGCCGGTCATGTGACGCGGGGACCGGAACTCTCGGACCTCCAGTCTGCGCATGCGCCGCATTAACTCGGGCCGCAGCGTTCATTACACTCCACAATATAAAAACCCCTTCTGAAAATTAACTGATCACCCCTGACGAAGGACATCAATCCGAAACGCGCGTCGGGTGCACGCTGGTCCAGGTCTCTCTTACCCCCCAGGTATATACAAAATCTATTTTCATCCACATATTGCTGTGCTATCTACTGTTTACAAATGGCTATGTATTGTTTGGTCTGATCACAGACAGGCACATGTGTGCACCTTATATTATTGGGCTGCTTTAATCCCTTGCTAAATTGCACTCTTTTGCACTATTTGCACAGTATTTTTAAGCACTATTTTTTGCATTTTTTTGCACAGTGATTATTATTTTAAACTGCATTTTTGCACATAGTTTATTTATTTGTTGGGTGTAATACCACTTTTTAACCCTTTGCACTGTATGATATGCATAGTCTAAGAAGGAATTATTAGACCGGGGGTTGTGCAATTAAGAGGATATATTTTCCTGGACCGCGTGAATAAAAGCTATATGTGCTTTTAACTGTTATTTTAATATATAATAATTAAATTTTATCTTATGTAATTGTTGCCAACCTTATAAATAAAGGCATATTTTCTAACTTATTCCCAAGTTCATTTATTCTCTGGTGGTTTCCTATCCTTGGTGGTTTGGTTTTCACTCTTTTTACAGTGGTTTCCACTGGCTATACTCCACAGTATACCCTGACCACGGTCATATTTTTATTGAGTATATTCTTTATATTTATTCAAATCTGTGGATCATTTTGGGTAGTCTGTGTTTAACAAACTTGTGTGCTTTGGGAAGTTGTCTTGCTGCATGACCTACTTTCTCTTGAGATTCAGCTCATGGACAGATGTCTTGACATTTTTCTTTATAGCTTTCTGGTATGATTCAGAATGAATTGTTCTATCAATGATGGCAAACCATGCAGGCGCAGAGGCAGCCACGATGATTCTACCACCACCGTGTTTCACAGAGGTTTTTTCGCTGTGCGGTGTGTTTTTTTTTAATCTCCAAACATGATGATTCTGATTTAATCCAAAAAGTTATTTTTGATCTCTTATGTCCACAAAATATTCCAATTGCCTTATTTTTATCCAGGGAATCTTTAGCAAGCTGCATCAATGTTCATTTGGAGAGCATTGGCTTTCTCATTGCAAGTGCAGCGCCCCAGAGTTCTGGTCGTTGCAGTACTGTGGCTTCGCCGCTAAGGGGAGCCATGGTACGTTCGATGGCACCGAAGGAGTTCCTCCAATCAGGTATCACAGACACCAATATGTTTCACAGCTGGGCCTCCGGGGGGGAGCTAAGGGTGCTATTCATTAGGCCACTCCCCACCATAGTGGGTAAACTGGGGGTCAGGCAGAAAGTTAGAGAGAACGCTGACGGGATTGAACGGAGCAACACCCCGTGGCAGGGGGTGTTGTGAAGGGAGAGACTGTAGGGTCTCTGCCAGGGGTGGGATCCTGGCAGAGGCTTGGCATTGAAAGAACGTAACGGGTCCGCGCAGGCTCCTGGAAGCGGCGGGACTCAAGGAAAGGACTAGAAGCGAGACAGATTGTGCTGAGTGAGAAACGAGATCAAGCAGAAGGAGAATACCAGCAGGGGTTTTGTTGAAAGAGGCAGCACCCTGCTGAGGCGCAATACCGGTGGCCGGAACGCCGAGGGAGTGGATTAGAATACAGCTTCAAGCCATACTCCAAACAGCGGCAGGACAGTCGGTCTCAGGCGGGCTGTCTACCACATATCACCTGTGAAGTCTTGGGGGGCGATTGCGGGAGAGGGGCGACTCTGGGGTCCCGGAAGAACTCCAGGCCTACCTGACAAACGGGTGCCATTCCAACCTGAATACAGGGAAGGGGTGGATTACAGAGGAACATCAAATCGAGTTGTGAGGGAACTTAAGAAACAGACACAACCGTTGTGGGGTCACTTTCCGTAAGCACAGCAGGGAAGGACTACAACACATAGCGCTAGAAGGAAGGCACAGATTTCCACCTGAGAGGAGAACTCTGGAGGTGCCATTGGACCGGCCGGACTTGCGTAACCTGGTGAACCGTGTTCTGGACTGAGGACTCAGAGATCTCCAGTAAAGAGGTAAAGAGACTGCAACCTGGTGTCCTCGTTATTTACCGCGACTTACACCCCACAACTGCACCGCTCCATCGCTACCATTACTACCACCTATTACACCGGACGTCCCCCACTGACGGACAGGGCCACGGACCGGGTCTAGCCACCGTGACAACCCCGAGACTGAGAACTAGAGGCCCGGCTCCGGGTACCCCTCGGCCCTGCGGCGGTGTGGGGGCGCGCCGCAGACTTGGCGTCACGAACAGGATCTACTTAAGCCTGAAGAATCAGGTCATGTGTGCCTAGAGACTGTGATTTACTGTGCTTGGACTGTACTTTATTGCAAGACTGTGTGCTGTGCCATTTGCCGCCAAAATCCGCCGCCATTGCAGCGCTGAGGAAAGCGCAGGAAGAGAAGAGGGGCGTGGAGTGGGCGTAGACGAGCTGGAGAGCGCGAACAGTAATGGCCGCCCAGTCTAAGTATTTCTGTGTCCTGAGGACGTGCCCGTCAACAGCTGAGGTACGCCTCCTGATCTTGGTCGGAGGGTGGAGACCATGGGGACGGGGCCGCCCACGGAAGAGACCGCGGGAAGAAGACGCGGGAAAAGAGCAAGAAATGGCGGCACCAGAAGCACCATGCGGAGCTGAATCGGCCCAGTCTGAGGCCGTAGCATCTGAGATAGGCCCCGAAACGCCGTTGCTGCGAGGTCTGACCCTTACCGAGCCCCCGATGGGCCGACCTCCGATGCCGTTATCGGAGGGACGTGTGGCTGCGGCTGAGGCCCGCCAGCTGGCCCGCCGACTGAGGGCCGATGCCCGCGCGCTCACCCGGGTAGGCCAACCCACCGAGATCAAGCTGTCTCCCATTGCCCCTTACCCGGGCCCGGCTGAAAGCACCCCACCTGCACCGGGTCTGAAGATCATGCCGGATGCGGAGCACTTACGGCGCCTTATGGCAGAGTGGCGGAGCCGGCCCCAGCCTGCAGAACAAGTGGACTTGGTTGGTGTCCCCGAGATCCCGCCCTCGCACTGGGGTGTTGTGGTGGCCTTCCATCCCCAGCAAGGGAGAGGGGTCATACAGGAGATTGGGGAGCCGATCCAGGTCCGGGTGGACCGAGAAGAGGTGGAACCTTCTGGCAGGCGGTCTGATTGCAATCTGGAGCCGGGGGACGCCGTCACCTATACGAGGTGGAGAAAGAACACCAGTGAGACGGGCTGGTTTGCCCGGGGGGTCCAACGATGTGTCGCCCTCCAGGCTGCTGCTGGGACACCAGAAGAGGATAGTCCTGGAGGAAAGGCAGCGGGACCTGACCCCGCGGAACCAGGGGAAGTTCGACCTCACCGCGCCCCGGAGAGGCGGGTACGCCTACCGACGAGAAGGACCTCCCGGAGAGGGATTCTATCCTTACTGGGACCAGAACGGCGTCCTGGCTCACCGGGCCGATCTGTGAGTCTGGTGAAGCCAGAAAGAAGGTCACCTCCCGTAGAACCTCAGTAAGATATAGCTTTCAATGTTATGAAAATGTACATAGTTGCTACTTTATTGTTTTAACTGTTCCTGTTGCTGCTAAACCCGCCCAGGGTTAATGGATCCCTCTGTTAACCCGGGATCCTCTTTGTTTGTTTTCCTTTTCTGAAGTTGTTGCACAAAAGTTATATAAACTGCAGAAATCATGGACGGTGCATGATTCGAACTTCCCTTGTAAATAGTTTGCACCTTCTTAAAGGTGCTCCCTACTGGTTTTAGCCAAAGACACTTTGCGAAGATATTTGCCCTATTTGTTTGAGCCAAAGACACTTTGTGAAGATACCTTTCCTACCGGTTCTAGTTAAAGACACTTTGCGAAGATACCATACCGGAACCTTTGCGTGGGCTGGTAGGCTGAGAAGACGAGCTACCTCAGAAAGACTTGGTCCCCTCTTAAAGGGGATGTGAGAAACTGAACTTGAGAGAGATACTGTTGCAGAACAGTAATGCCATAATGATGCCTTGAAAAGAAATGTAACTGTTTTACATGCTAAGTTATATGTGTTGAATTTGTTGAAATGTCTAAATAATGTTTTGCAGAAAGAAAAGATGCAGAGAGCCCGTAGGGGTAGAGATAGAGGTCTGCATAGTTGAAAGTAAGCAAAGTAATAATGAAGGTGAGGATAGAAGGTAAACCCCGCGTCCCCATTGAAAGTTACTTTGTTACTAAGGACAGAGAGTGAACCCGTAGGGGTTAGAGAGTGAGTCCTTAAAGGAGCCGAGTAGAGCTGGCTCAGAGTTCTTTAAACGAAAGGAATGTTATGTCTATACCATGTATAGTAGAGAAAGGCAGTAGGCCCTGGATGAACAGGGCGGTCCTGTAAAAGAAAGGAGAGGCAGTAGGTCTGGTGCCATAGGGACAGGCGGTCCTGCAGGTTCAAAGTAGGAGAATGTGAAGTTACCTTACCCTGTAATGTGATTATAGGAAGGCCTTTGGTAAACTAAGAGTGTATGTTTCCTAAAGGCAATGTTAATTTATTGTTCCAGAATTTGCACTAAGTAGAATACCCGGTTGGGTAACAGGAGTTATGCATAGCCTGTAATTTATAATGTTGACTATGTTTGTAACGTTAAAAGTGTCCTCACCTCCCATAAAGGGAAGCCTGTTCAAGTATACTTATTGTTTTGCACTCAACAAAATTGTATGTCTGTTTACTAATCTGTATTGTTGTTTTTCTTCCCAGTCCCGGAGTACTGTGTTTAACCAGGGGGGAGTGCAGCGCCCCAGAGTTCTGGTCGTTGCAGTACTGTGGCTTCGCCGCTAAGGGGAGCCATGGTACGTTCGATGGCACCGAAGGAGTTCCTCCAATCAGGTATCACAGACACCAATATGTTTCACAGCTGGGCCTCCGGGGGGAGCTAAGGGTGCTATTCATTAGGCCACTCCCCACCATAGTGGGTAAACTGGGGGTCAGGCAGAAAGTTAGAGAGAACGCTGACGGGATTGAACGGAGCAACACCCCGTGGCAGGGGGTGTTGTGAAGGGAGAGACTGTAGGGTCTCTGCCAGGGGTGGGATCCTGGCAGAGGCTTGGCATTGAAAGAACGTAACGGGTCCGCGCAGGCTCCTGGAAGCGGCGGGACTCAAGGAAAGGACTAGAAGCGAGACAGATTGTGCTGAGTGAGAAACGAGATCAAGCAGAAGGAGAATACCAGCAGGGGTTTTGTTGAAAGAGGCAGCACCCTGCTGAGGCGCAATACCGGTGGCCGGAACGCCGAGGGAGTGGATTAGAATACAGCTTCAAGCCATACTCCAAACAGCGGCAGGACAGTCGGTCTCAGGCGGGCTGTCTACCACATATCACCTGTGAAGTCTTGGGGGGCGATTGCGGGAGAGGGGCGACTCTGGGGTCCCGGAAGAACTCCAGGCCTACCTGACAAACGGGTGCCATTCCAACCTGAATACAGGGAAGGGGTGGATTACAGAGGAACATCAAATCGAGTTGTGAGGGAACTTAAGAAACAGACACAACCGTTGTGGGGTCACTTTCCGTAAGCACAGCAGGGAAGGACTACAACACATAGCGCTAGAAGGAAGGCACAGATTTCCACCTGAGAGGAGAACTCTGGAGGTGCCATTGGACCGGCCGGACTTGCGTAGCCTGGTGAACCGTGTTCTGGACTGAGGACTCAGAGATCTCCAGTAAAGAGGTAAAGAGACTGCAACCTGGTGTCCTCGTTATTTACCGCGACTTACACCCCACAACTGCACCGCTCCATCGCTACCATTACTACCACCTATTACACCGGACGTCCCCCACTGACGGACAGGGCCACGGACCGGGTCTAGCCACCGTGACAACCCCGAGACTGAGAACTAGAGGCCCGGCTCCGGGTACCCCTCGGCCCTGCGGCGGTGTGGGGGCGCGCCGCACAATCATGTCATGCGCGCCATTGTTGTTCTTTGTGCTCTTGATGGTGGACTAAAGAACATTAACAATAGCTGTGAGAGAGGCACTTGGTTGCTTAAAGTTTTTTTGGGCTCCTTTGTAACCCTACAGATTATTATCCACCTTACTCATGGATTGATCTTTGATGGTTGACCATTCCCAAAGATGGTAATAATGGTCTTGAATTTCCTCAATTTATACACCATCTGTCGGACTGTGGATTAGTGAAGCCCAAACTCTTTAGAGATAGCTTTATAAGCTTAGCCAGACTGATGAGCTGCTTTTGAGGTTCTATTTTGTTCAGTTCATGAGACACTTCCACAAACATGTATGGTCAAGATCACACTTTGATAGACCTTGTTCTTTACATAAAATAGGTCACTCACACACATCTGATTGTCATCCCATTGAAGGATAACAGCGGACTCTAATTTAACCTTCAACTTATCTGCTAATCCTAAAAGTTTACATGCTTTTTCCTGAATAAAAAATGAGAAAGTCTAAAATTTTAACTTGTTTGTTTTTGTTCTCTTTATCTACTTTTTAGGAATTGTGCGAAAATCTGATGTAGTTTTAGGTCAAATTTATGCAGAAATGTGAAAACTTCAGAAGGATTCACAATCTTCAATTCCCAAGTGATTCTTTAGTCTCTAAAAGAAATTTGAACCTGCAATCTATCATATTGCACTAGTGAAAATCTCATTTCCCTATGAAATCCAGCCACAGGCTAAGTTTTTAGGAGGACCATTCTTTTTTACAGATCTTACCGAGAGTAAGCCTTTGTTAAAAAACTCAACTATCTAGCGCATTTCAATTTACTTTATATACAATTCTTTGGTTTGCAAATCATATTAGAAAGGTTTACAACCTCTAAAAAATATTGGAGTTATCACAATTAGGCTAGGTTTACATTAGTGTTTTTGTGTGCAGTGTATCATCTTCATGCATAAACACATGCCAAAACGCATGCAAACGCATGTTTACTCAGTGTGCATGATCTTACGCATGACAGCAAAAAAACGCTGCGTGTGCATATGCATTTTTGCATGCACTTGCATTGTTCAAGTGTATGCGTACGGTATTTTCCAATGAACATGGCTTATGTGATTTCTATATATAGAGACACTGCACAGATGAAATCCTCTTCTTTTGATGCTGTACCCTGCTGCAAGATGGATTTTAGCGTGGAGAGATTCAATTTGAATCTGGATTTATCATTGAAATTGGCTTTTGCTGTGGATTGTGAGAAAGAAAGGAGAAGAGAAAGATGGAGAAGACGTCATCGCTATTGGCAATACCCCATTGTTGAAGTTCGAGAGATCCATGGAGCCTACCACTTATTGTACACCGAGCTTCATGAAAACCCACAAAAGTTTTTCTAGTACACAAGAATATCTGAATAGAGCTTCTAAGAATTACTGCTACGTGTCAGAGGATCCATCGCCAGGCAGGACACACAGCTACGTAGAGCAATTCCTGCCGAGGAACATCTGTTGGTGACCCTAAGGTACGTAATTTTGAAAAAGAAACACCTGTCATTAATATTCTTGTTCTAAAAGCCATGCACTGATTTTTTTTTTCCCATTTTCTTTTCCACAGATTACTGGCTACCAGAGAGACGTTAAGATCTCTACATTTTCAATTTCGGATTGGAGTGTCCACCCTTTCTGGGATTGTTGCAGACACCTGCCATGCATTGTGTGACATTCTGCATGCAGAATTTCCCCCCAACCCACAACTGAGCTCTGGCTGAAAAATGCAGAAAAATTCAAGGAAAATTTGAAATTTTCCAAACTGTGTGGGGGCTGTGGACGGCAAACACATTTGGATTTTGAAACCTGCTGGAAGTGGATCCGAGTACTTCAATTATAAAAAATACTTTTCCATTGTTCTCATGATGATTGCAGATGCTGAGTGTTGATTTGTTGCCGTTAACGTTGACGTTGGCTCATTTGGATGAGGAAATGACTCACAGACTTTCAAAAACTCTGACATGGGACAACCTTTGTATGGTAATAATTTTACTTTTCCACCACCACAACCTCTTCCGAACACTGGAGGCCCGCCAATACCATTTGTTGTTGTTGGGGATGAGGCATTTCAAATGTGTGCCAACCTCATAAAACCATACTCAAGTGAACTTGATTCACACAAAAAGGATTTTCAACTACAGACTAACAAGGGCACGAAGAACTGTGGAGTGTGCCTTTGGTTTGCTGTCAGCTAAATGGCACATTTTGAATACATCAATGAATCTTAAAATAGATGCAATTGATGAGGTTGTGAAAGCGTGTGTTGTTCTGTATAATTACATCCTGTCAAAGAGCAACCCCACTTCGAACTTCAGGAACCTGTTAATACCACACTGCAGGATCACCATGCTCACACTCTGAGGACTACAGTAGAAGTTGCCCAAGTGAGGGATAAATTGGCTGCCTACTTTGTTTCTGATATTGGACGTGTGGCAAGGCAAGAAGAAATGGTTTAAGCTGTAAATAAGTCAAATGTACCTGTAATGTTATGTATCTGTACTGTTTTCTGACTGTAATATTAATGCCTAGACTGTAACTTTAATAATAAACACCTTAGCTGTAACACCAGTTAATACTTCACTCAACAATACACACATGTTTAAATAAAGAGATAAAGAAAACACAGTGAGAAAGTTATTGTGAAACAAAAGAATTTTTACTAACAAAAATAAAAACAGTTTGAAATTTTAAATAAAAAAGGAAAATAATGTGATTTACTTTTGGGGTCTGCGGGAGGGAGTTACATGGTGGACCTGGGGGGTGTTGGGCTGTGATGGTAGGCTAGGAGTGGTGGGGAAGTTGTTATAGGGGAAGTAGAAGTGGCAGTCAATTGGAGGAATGGGCCAGATACATTGGCAGAGGACACATTGGGGGAAGAGGACACATTAGTTGTGGAAAACAAGTTGGAAGGGATTGACACATTGGATGGGAAAAAACCAAGGGACAGTGTGGACGGACTTGAAAACAAAGACACATTCAGAGGTGAGGGTGGAGGGGGTGGGTAATATTACTTTCCTTTCCACTTCCTGGCCTTTGTTTTGCTGCTTCCTCGGTCTTTTGGCTCCTGATGCTGCATGGTGGGCGTGGAAGTCTGGGATGCTGCACTCGGCTGCATGGTTGAAGAGAAAGGCTGGGGTGCTGCACTCAGCTGCATGGTTGAAGGGGAAGGCTGGGCTGCTGCACTCAGCTTCATAGTGGATGTGCATGGTTGGTCTGCTGCACTCGGCTGCATGGTGTAGCTGGGTAATATTGGAACAGTCCTAATGTCCAGCGGTGCTGGTGGATAGGTCACTTGGTGACCAGTCTAGTATCCAAGTCCTTGTGATGTTGAGAAAGGTGCTGGCGGATTCTGCCACTGATGCTGTGTTGGAGCTTGTTGCCCTGTAGGGAATGAAGTTTGTGTCTGCTGCTGATATCGGAAACGCTGCATAGCCTCGGTGTAAGCAGCCTAACGGGCCATCATCACATACAGCTGGAGATCAAGACTAAAGTTTTCCGTCATGCCCCATTCTGTAGCAGAAAAATAATGTTGCGCCGGTCTATTAAGGTCGGCTTCTAGGTGGTCAAGGCGTCTGTGGACTTCCTGGAAAAGTGTGTTCACCTGAGTGAACCCACTATCCAGTCTTTCTACAACCGCCTTCATCCCAGCCAGGAAGACTGAGTTTAAGTAAATAAACTCAGGCATGACTGACCTCTCCCAGGCCCTCTGCCGCTGGCGAGCAGACCCAAGTAAAGTAGTGGCAGAGGGCTGGGAGAGGGGAAAACCAGATGGACCGGCTTCCTTTTCCCTAGCCTGTGAAGCCTGCCTGGCAGCTGCATCGCTGGTGGATGATTGGGATGGTGCCGGTTCATTGGCTGGTCGATGAGGGGCCGCGCCAACAGAGGACGATCCAGGTTGTGTGTTGCTGCACCAGGTTCTGTGTGGAAAATAAATGAAAAACATTTGTAAAAAAATTTAAATATTAAATAATAGTAAGACAACACAAAACGTCCACTGAGCATTGCAGGAAAAGAAAGCCGTTGGTGGTACTTATATTTCCTGAGTTTTTGAGCAGCACCACTTCTAACCCGAATCTCCTCATGTCCTTATTGAAGTGATCCTTCATCGAACGCCAATTAACTTTTACTCTCGTCACTGTGAAGGGGGAAGAAAAAAAAATTAATTGTAAAAAGACACCAACATTTACAACAAAACAGACGTATAAGACCACATTGCAATACTTACGAAAATCCTTTCTGACTTATGGCCTCGCATGGTCCCAATCATCCAAAAGCGATCTGGCCACTTCTTCCCAGAGTCGTCGAATTAAGACTGAGTCAGAATGATTCCGATCACGGGGGTCCCACAACGATGCTCGCACTTGCACAGCTTGAATAAGTACATCGTTATCTAAAAAAAACCATGGACACCAATACTTACATTTCAGGCAGTAGTCCCACAGCACAGCAGTCAGGCAGCGCCAGGAGGGCAGCAGCACCAGGAGGGCAGCTGCACCAGGATGTCAGCTGCACCAGGAAGGCAGCAGCACCATGATGGCAGCAGCACCAGCATTAGTGTGAAGTACGCATGCATATCGAACGCATGCGTATGCATGTCCTTGCGTACCAATGAGTTCCCATAGACAGTAATGTGTTTTTTGATGCATTCATCCGCAATCATCCGCATGCACATGATTACGCAATATTTGACACCTCAAAAAATGCAATATGTTGCGATCGCCGGACACCGCCGCACACCGATAAGCGATGCATGCATACACATCCGCATGCGAACGCATGCAAAAGCATGTCCCTGCGTACACCATGTTAAAGATATGTACGCATGACGCATGCAGATCTATGTGGATCATATGCTGCACACAGAAAAGCTAATGTGAACCCGTCCTTAAAGAATGCACAACCACTGTTTTTGCTTTGAAAATTTGCAAATACACAAAGCAAAGATATGACAGAAAACAATATTTATTAGCAGAACATTCTTGCTTTGGGAGCTATACCTAAAACATTAGCCCCTTCTTAACACAGGCAATTTTCATTTTTATATTTTTGTTTTTGCCTCCACTTCTTCCAAGGGCCATAACATTTTTATTTATTCACTGACATAATTACAGGAGGGCTTATCTTTTGCAGGACAAGTTATAGTTTTGAATAACACCATTCAAATGACCGTATATTGTACTGGAAAACAAGAAAAAATTTCATGAATATTGCAAAAAATGATGCAATTTTGATATTGTATTTTGGGGGTTTTACTTTAATGCCATTGTTTGGTATAAATGACCAGGCATTATGGTTCACTAAGTCAGTACAATTATAGAAGTACCAAATGTGTCCAGTTTTTTTATGGTGACATCAAGTTAGTAACTTTTTCATTTATCCAATACTTGAGCTATGTGAGGGCTTCTTTTTTGCTTGGCGAGCTGACATTTTTAATGACACCATTTTGGGATAGACACACCATTCTGATCATATTTTTTGGGGAGTTATGGTGATATATATTGGAACAGTCTCACCAAAATTATGATGGTGGTTAATTAGCAGATTCCTTAGATGCTGTATCCTCCCATACTGGTGGCTGGGAGGACTCAATGACTCCCAACGTGTTTTGCTAAGTCACGAATCAGGGGAGTGAGGCAGAGAAGGTGTCATGTCCATCAAGGACCAAATACAGTCAATAACTGCAAATTACAAGTGTGAGCCCATTTTGATGAGGCAGAGAGCATCTTACGCCAATCTTTGGAGAGACTGATTGGCAGGACCGAATACTACATGCATGCAATTCTTGTTTGCTTGTCCTGCATTTTGCACTTATTAAAAAGGTTTTTATTTTAAGCCAAATAAAAGTTATATTTTAACTTCACAGACAGCACTATATACTCTTAGTTTCACAGCTATTACTGTAGATTCTCTGGTGTATTTACATACCACGCTATTATTTTAGTAATAAGGGCATAGCATATTTAAACACAGAGACATGGATCAGTGAAGCTAAGGAGGTGTTCTTGGATAAGGCATTCACACAGAACAGGTATACACCCTCATTCAATATAGCATTTAAAGAGTTGGCCAAAGTAAACTAAGACCAGATCTCATCCTGGTGGGAGGTATAAAGTCTAGAAAACTACACCAAAGCCAAATTTAGATCCACGGCAGAATATCCCTCTCACCAGGATACAGATATAAAAATCCAGGCCTCCTAGTCACATGGGAGAAAGAAGTCACAGATAGCTCTATCTGAAGTTATTATTGGAGGAAGAAAAGCACAACCTAGTCAATTTAACGGATGCACTAAAAGAGCAGATCAAAATAATAAAAAACTTTTCATCAGAACCAAAGCTCTCGCTGAAAGAGACGAGCCTGCAGGATAATCTAGAGAGGTTTCAATTTCATCTGAAGGAGCAGAAACACCAATTCTTTTCCAGAGATTTACAATAGTTCAGGGAGAATAAGATCTATTCAATCTCAATTGGTCAAAATCAGAGGATCCCAGAAATGGACATTTCATCATCCGAGACTGAAGCATCAGATCCTGATAATAGACCAAGGAATTATAGAGGTAGAAATAGAGGCCGGGGTGGCAATCGAGGAAATAGAGGCAACAATAAGAGATCACCCCAGATGGATAATTTTTTAGACCTAAGCTATCTCCTCTGGAACCATCTAAATCCCCACAGCAACCCATAGAAACCCAGATTATCAACCTCTCCTCTAGGTCTCTCTTGGATGAGGAGATGTGCGTTTTAAGCAGTGGACTCTCATATGTCCCAACCACAGCCTATGATGCCTTTGAAGCTATAAAAGACCTGCACCTATTCATCCGAAAGCTGAAATGGTGCAAACATTTCATCAGGGCAGATAAGAGAGTAAGTTGTGAACTGGGGATCTCAGACGACCTTCTTTAGGATGTCAGTCTTCTAATCTGAGTGGGGACAGTCCCTTCACGATTTTAAAAAATAAAAGCATGAACATGCCTTCTCCATCCAGTGACCTGGGATCAATTGATGTCTTTCTTAATCTGGTATTGAGAGACTTCCAAAACATACCCTCCCAAAGAAAGAAACAAGGCTACAATCTGTCAAAAAAGGAAATGTCATCATTATACAATTTAGAGAAAGATCATGATGTTTCAATTAAGCCATCAGACAAAGGTGGAAATATCGTTGTCATGAACACTGCGGATTACAAGAAATTTTGTCTGTCACTTCTAGAGGTAGACATGGGCTATGAAACTCCATGAAAAAAATTATCAAAGACCTCAAATAGTCAATGAGGAATATGAAAGTGGAGTCAAGAGTGAAACAACTGATCATGGCAATGTATTACTGTTTGCCTAAGATGCACAAGGGGTTTAACCCCCCTAAAGGCAGACCCATCATCTCAGGAGTAGACAGTGTCACTCAGAATTTGGGAATGTAATGTATATTGATAAAGTCTTAACATCTCTTGTTGTATCCTTTAACTCCTACGTCCGTGACACAACCGATGTCCTAGGTAAGATAGATGGGATCTGTTTTGAAAAAGACATGCTGTTATGCAGCATTGACATGGAGGCTCTGTACTCCTCAATCCTCCATTATAAGGGATGTCTAGCTGTGGATTATTATCTGCATAGGAGGGGATGTCAATATGGTAGGCATAATGAATTCATCCGCGAAGCCCTTGATTTCTGCCTGACACACAATATTTTTATTTTTTACAATAGGTACTTTCACAAGCTAAGGGGCACAGCAATGAGGAGCCCATGCACACCTTCATATGCTAATTTGCTCTTGGGCCAGTGTAAGGAACCAATTGCATTCGGAGATCCACACTCAGTAATGAGAAAATTGTGATGTGGCTCAACTACATCGACAATGTCTTTATCATCTAGAAGAGTACCACATTTGAGTTTAGCAATTTCATAGCGGGACTCCATGTTAATGATATAGGGCTACATTTTACCTTTGAAATCAGCTCTTCTGAGATGGCCTTCCTTGATGTCTGTGACTGTATAAATGAGAGAGGAGAACTTAATACAAGTACCTACAGGAAGCCTACGGCTACAAATTCCCTCTTGATGTGGGACAGCAATCACTCTGTCCCCTTCATGAGGGGCATTCTCAATGGACAATTCCTAAGAGTCCATAGAAATTTCTCTGATATCACCACTTTTAAAAAACAAACGGATGACCTATAGGAAAGCTTTATTGCAAGGAGTTATCCTAAAAAGATTTTGAGAGAAGCATACCAAGACTGTCTATTGAGAGACCAGAGAACCCTTCTGACTCCACTTCAGAAGAAATCAGATAATAAATTCAGCTACACCACTAGGTTCTCCAATAATGCAGACACAATAAGGGACATTTTCAAATGCCATTGGCCCATTTTTCTTATGGACACAGACATCAGTGAAGTAGTAGGCCCAACCCCGCAGATTGCTTACCATAAAGGCAGATCTCTAAAGGACAGATTGGTCCACAGCCACTTCAAACAGCACACTGATGCATCATGGTTGGGTGTAACAACTATAGGGTGCCACAAATGTGGGAAGTGTGTAGCCTGTCAGTCCATTGCAACAGGTAGTCAACTCAGGTGCAATAACACTGGCAAAGATTACATCATGAGACACTTCATCACCTCCCAAGCCTCAGGACTAATATACAAGGCCACCTGTGAATGTGGACTAGAGTATATAAGGAAAACAAAAAGAGAATTTTGTAAGAGGATAAAAGAACATATCTGAGGCACGATCAATAAAAAAGGTACACCGGTAAGTTACCACCTCAGTTTGCTCCATCTGGGTGAAGCAACCAAAATCAAATTTATGGGAATTGATAAAATCAGCCCTCCCCCAAGAGGTGTGAATTGGGACCAGCTACTTTTGCAAACAGAATTCAAATGGAACTTTTGGTTGCAATCAACACATCCCATTGGCCTTAACAATCAAATATCATTTGCCCCATTTCTTAGATGAGGTAGGGAAAGCTAATCTAGGTATAGCCGTGGTCGAGTTGGGGTGCCATAATGTAGTTCTTTAGGGTGCAAACCTTCATGGTAGGTCGGTCATTAAGTAGTTAGGTATAAATAGGGAGAACTTCGTTACCACTCTCCCATCTACGACCTGCTAGGGGAGTCGGTCGTGTTGCCTGACAAATTAATATGCTAATTTAGTTGGGGTCAACTACCTTGTGCGCCTTCATTCTAATTATGATCTGAGAATGTCTCTCCCACCTACAGTGAGGGAAATAAGTTTTTGATCCTTGCTGTTTTGTAAGTTTGCCCACTGACAAAGACATGAACAGTCTATAGTTTTAAGGATAGGTTCATTTTAACACTGAGAGATAGAATATCAAAAATAAAATCTAGAAAATCACATTCTACAAATTATATAAATGTATTTGCATTTTGCAGTGAGAAATAAGTATTTGATTTGTCTGTCAAGCAAGACTTAATACTTGGTGGCAAAACCTTTGCTGACAAGCACAGCAGTCATACATTTTTTGTAGTTGATGATGAGGTTTGAGCACGTCAGGAGGAATTTTGGTCCACTCCTCTTTGCAGATCGTCTCTAAATAATTAAGATTTTGAGGCTGTCGCTTGGCAACTCGGAGCTTCCACTCCCTCCATAAGTTTTCTATGGGATTAAGGTCTGGAGACTGGCTAGGCCACTCCATGACTTTTTTGAGCTGTATTTTTGGTTCATTGTCTTGCTGGAAGACCCAGCCATGACCCATTTTTAATGTCCTGGCGGAGGGAAGGAGTTTGTCACACAGGATTTTACGGTACATGGCTCCATCCATTCTCCCATTGATGCTGTGACGTAGTCCTGTGCCCTTAGCAGAGAAACACCCCAAAACATAATTTTTCCACCTCCATGCTTGACAGTGGGTCAGTGTTCTTTGGGTCATAGACAGTATTCCCCTTCCTCTAAACACGGCGAGTTGAGTCAATGCCAAAGACCTCAACTTTTGTCTCATCTGACCACAGCACCTCCTCCCAATTACTCACAGAATCATCCAGGTGTTCATTGGCAAACTTCAACTTTGCATATGTGCTTTCTTGAGCAGGGGGACCTTGCGGGCACTGCAGGATTTTAAACCTTTAAGGGCGTAATGTGTTAGCAATGGTTTTCTTGATGACTGTGGTCCCAGCTGCCTTGAGATCATTAACAAATTCCCCCATGTAGTTTTAGGCTGGTCTATCACCTTCCTCATGATCAAGGATATCCCATGAGGCGAGATTTTGCATGGTACCCCAGATCGAAGTCGATTGACAGTCATTTTGTATTTCTTCCATTTTCTTACTATTGCAATAACAGCTGTCTCCTTCTCAATCAGCATCTTGCTTATGGTTTTGTAGCCCATTGCAGCTTTGTGCAGGTCTATGATCTTGTCCCTGACATCCGTATAAAGCTCTTTGGTCTTGCCCATGTCGTAGAGGTTAGAGTCTGACTGATTAATTCAGTCTGTGAACAAGAGTCTTTAATAAAGGTGACTATGTAAGACAGTTGTCAGCAAGAGTTATTAATGGTTGAAAGGGGATCAAACACTTATTTCTCACTGCAAAATGCAAATAAAGTCTAATTTATACAATATGATTTTCTGGATTTTATTTTTGATATTCTATCTCTCAATGTTACAATTATCCTACCCTTTAAATTATAGACTATTCATGTTTTTGTCTGTTGGCAAAATCAGCAAGGGATCTAATCCCTATTTCCCCAACTGTATATTCTAAATTATCCTTATGTCCTGTACTGTATACCTTTATTTGTTAAAGGGAACCTGTCACCCTAGAAATCGTATCTGAGCTAAGCCCACCAGCATCAGGGGCTTATATACAGCATTCTGTAATGCTGTAGATAAGCCCCCAATGTATCCTGAAAGATGAGGAAAAGAGGTTAGATTATACTCACCCAGGGGCGGTCCCGCTGTGGTCCGGTCCGATGGGCGCCACGGTTCGGGGCCTCCCATCTTCATAGCATGATGTCCTCTTCTTGTCTTCATGCTGCGGCTCCAGCGCAGGCGTACTTTGTCTGCCCTGTTGAGGGCAGAGCAAAGTACTGCAGCGCGCAGGCGCTGGGCCTCTCTGACCTTTCCCGGCACCTGCGTACTGCAGTACTTTGCTCTGCCCTCAACAGGGCAGACAAAGTACGCCTGCGCCAGAGTCGCAGCGTGAATACAAGAAGAGGACGTGATTGTAAGAAGATAGGAGGCCCTGGACTGGACCGTGACGCCCATCGACCAGACCGCCCCCCAGGTGAGTATAATCTAACCTCTTTCTATAATCTAACTCATCTTTCAGGATACATCGGGGGCTTATCTACAGCATTACAGAATGCTGTAGATAAGCCCCTAATGCCTGTGGGCTTAGCTCATCTTCGATTTTGGGGATGACAGGTTCCCTTTAAATCTCCCTGTGTTTTGGATGCCCTTCCTATTATGTTCACCTCCTATTGATTCACATTTTATGTAAGTGTCCTGTAAGATGGAAATCCTTAAACCCTTAGTGACCAGCAATACGTCTTTTTACTGACCTGCGATGTAAGAGACTGACATCCCCATGCAGGTGACAATCCTGTAGCTGTTGACTGTATACTATAGCTGACAACTTGCTGCATCAGCCACGTTCAGTGTTGGCACTGACCATGGCAGTTTAACCTTTTAGATACTGCTGTCCATGGCATCTATATGGTTTTCAGAGTGTGGATGCTCCCTCTTTGACGCCATTGGCACCCTAAGATTTTGATTGTGTGGTCCTGATGTTTGCCATGGCAGTTCATGACCAAATAATGGCCTTAGAGTCTCCCAGCTTTAGCGCCCTAGTTATGTTATCAAAATTTAGGTGGTAAAAATAAGTTTTTCATTCCTGTCATGCCACTTTGCATTAATTCCTGAAAAGCACATGAAGGGTTAATGAACTACCTGAAAGCAATTTTGAATAAGTTCAGGGGGTGCGGTTTTTAAAATGGTATCACTTTAGGAAGTTTCCAATATATAGAACCCCTAAAGTTACTTCAAAACCGAACAGGTCTGTATAAGAATAGGTTTTGTAAATTTCCTTAAAAAATTGAAAATTACTGCTACATTTTAAACCTTATAAAATGGTAACAAAATAAATCAATATTTTACAAATAGTGCTGATATAAAGCAGAAATTAGGGAAATGTTTATTAACCCCTTTTCCCCCTGAGGTTGGTTTGCACATTCATGACCAGGCCAATTTTTACAATTCTGACCAGTATCTCTTTATGAGGTAATAACTCTGGAATGCTTCAACAGATCCCACTGATTGTGAGAATATTAATATTTTTTCTTCACATATTGTACTTCATTATAGTGGTAACATTTCTGCGATATAACTTGTATATATTTGTAAAATAAAAATGGAAATTTGGCAAAAAATTTAGCAATTTTCCAACTTTGAATTTTCATGCCTTTAAATCACAGAGATACAGTACGTCACACAAAGTACTTAATAAGTAACATTTCCCACATGTCTACTTTACATCAGCACAATTTTGGAACCACATTTTTTTAGGTAGTTATAAGGCTTGAAAGTTGACCGGCGATTTCTCATTTTTTCAACACCATTTTTTTTAGGGACCACATCAGATTTGAAGTCACTTTGATGGGTCTATATGATAGATAATACCCAAAAGTGATGCCATTCTAAAAACTGCACCCCTCAAGGTGCTCAAAACCACAATAAAGAAGTTTATTAACCCTTCAGGTGCTTCACAGGAAGTTTTGGAACGTGGAAAAAAAATGAACATTTTTCTTTTTTCCCCAAAAAATTATATCAGATCCAATTTTTTTTATTTTGACAAGGGTAACAGGAAAAAATGGACCCCAAAAATTTGTTGTGCAATTTCTCCTGAGTACGCCGATACCCCATATGAGGGAGAAAACCACTGTTTGGGCGTACAGCAGAGGCGGGAAGCAAAATTTTCTGCAACAATTGGTGGACGCCATGTCACGTTTGGAGAGCCTCTGATGAGCCTAAACAGTGAAAATCCCATACAAGTGACCCCACTTTAAAAAATAAACCCCTCAAGGAATGTATTTAGATGCATGGTAAGCACCTTGAATGCCCAAGTGCTTCACAGAAGTTTATAATGTTGAGCCATGAAAATAATAAAATCACATTTTCCTCACAAAAATGTTGTTTTTAGTTTTTAATTTTTCTAAGGGATAATAGGAAATGTTTTTAAAACAAACTGAGGTCCATTTTTTCCTGAGTGTGCCAATTCTCTACATGTAATTGGGAAATAATTTTCTGGCACAGTGCAAGCTCAGAAGGCAAGATTTTACTGTTATGGTTTGCAGGTACCATGATCCACTGGGAGAGCCCATGAGGTGTCAGAAAAGTAGAACCCCACCATAAGTGACCCCATTTTACAAACTAAACCTCTCAATGAATTCATCTAGGGGTGCAGTGATCATATTGACACAACCGGTGTGTCACAGAATTTTATACTATTGAGGAGTAAAGAAAAAGTAACTACATTTTTACCATCAAAAATGTAGTTTTAGCCCCAGATGTTACATTTTCACACAAGAACTGGGTAAAAGTGGCACCAAAATTTGTCCCACAATTTCTATTGAACGTGGCAATACCCGATATGTGACTGTACAGTACTAGTTAACCATGCGGAAAGACTCGGGAGGAATGGAGCGCTATTTGCCTCCTGGAGGGCAGATTTTCCTAGAACAGTTTCCGGACTCCATATGCAGAGCCTCTAATTGCTAGTAGAGTAGAATCTCCCCTCATGTGACCCCATTTTGGAAATTATACCCCTTTGGGAATTTATCTACAGGTGTAGTGACAATTTTAACTCAGTGGGTACTTTCCGGAAACAAGCAGCAATGAATGTTGCCAAGTGAAAATTGCAAACTGCCACTGTAGTGACCAGTACTCTGTAGTGACCAGTATGTTGCAGTCACCAGTACATTATACCCAGTCTTTGCTTCTGGAGCCATGCACTTGTAAGGTAGGCAGGCTCTAATCACTTCAGAAATGCCAAACATGGAAGCTATATCTGGTTTAGGTACACTGTGGGGCTCAGAAGGGAGGTGGTATTTGGATTTGTGAGTGCAGAATTTGCAGAATTTCTTTTGGCTGGTGAGAAGCCATTTCGCTTTTCCAGAGCCTTTGTACTACCAGTAATGTGGAAACCCCCTATATTTCTGTTAACAGATAATGGTTCTGAGTGATGCCTTGCTTTTCTTTTTTGGTGGATTGAGTTGAAGCTTTAAATTGGGAACATTTTACATAACATTTTGGATCACATTTATCTGGCGCTCTATGCTGAGCACTGACTTTGGGGGTTTCCATCAAAATCTCCGAGTGACATGATTCAGATGAAACCCCTGAGGGATCCATTCACTATAATGAGGCAGGAGAGTCACACTGTGCTCCATCTGGCCTGCCAGAGGTTCCATCAGAGATTTACACGGAAACCTCAGTGCAAGAGCTCAATGCAGAGTGCAAGATAAATGTGTGCTGAGCCTTACTGCGATCTTTGGGAGGCAGAATGAAAAAATGTACAGTAGGTGAAGAATTGGTTTTATTTATTTTTTACGCCATTCCTCGTGGGACTTTATTCTTCTGGTCGGTGCAATTACAGGCATATGAAATTTATATAGGGTTTTTACATTTGGCTGCTGTCACACACTAAAAGATAAACACCGAAAAACTCTAAATAGGAATATAATATAAGCACAAACTCAACAAGTAATATTATACACAAACCCCAGCAAGCTTACATAAGACACAAGGGAACAAAAAGAGTATTTTAGGCTACAAAATAATTTATTATAGAAACATATTAGTATATACAAAGTTTTGAACAGAATATTCAAGCCGTAGCCGGTAAAGGTGGATCCCGTAAACAATCATTATAGTTCCATACTACTAGCATCAATAGTCACATTAATCCCCTAGAGAGTGCAACATTTTTTTTTAAATAAAATTAGATGTGTATCAAAACAACTCCCAAACACTCATGTATTCCCTAAGGATAAATTTTAATATCCCATTGTTGACTTGTACATATGTATGGGAATGGATTGCAGTGACCAAAAAGTCTCCAGTTATATGCTGGTTAGGAGGCAGCATCACGTGTGCTCAATAGCAAAGTGCTGGTGCTAAAGTGTCAATAATGCAGCTGCCATCATAATCATAGTCATACAGATCAGGAAAGGATTACTAGAGCAATCAGGAGGCCTCCTGAAGAAGAGACTTCAAAACGCACGTAGGGGCGGCAGGTCGGGGTCCTTCCTAACATTGGTAAATACCGGCTCTAGCAATGCTTTTTATTGCAAAAAATAGTTTTTGCATCATCACATTTTGAGAACTATAATTTTTCCATATTTTGGCCCAGAGTCATGTGGCCGAGAGGTTTTTCTTGCGGGATGAGTTGACGTTTTTATTCTTACTATTTTCTGGCAAGTGACATTTTTTGATTGCTTTCTATTCCAATTTTTTGTGAGGCAGAACGAACAAAAACCAGCAATTCAAGAATTTCTTTTTTGGGGGGGTTATGCCGTTTCATGTGTGGTAAAATTGATAAGGCAGTCGTATTCTTCAGGTCAATATGATTACAGCAATACCTCATTTATATAGCTTTTTTTGGCACTTTTATACAATAAAAACTATTTAAAAAAAATATTTTTGCATTGCTTTATTGTGAAAGCTATAACTTTTTTATATTTTCCCTGATGGAGTTGTTTGGCGGCTTGGTTTGCCTGCAACAAAATTACGTTTTCAGTGGTACCATGTTTATTTATATCCATCTTTTTCATCACGTTTCATTCTGCGTTTTGTTCGGCCGTACGATAATCAAGCATTGTTTTTTGCCTTGTTTTTAACTTTTTTATGGTGTTCAGTATAGGGGTTAACTAGCAGGACAGTTTTATAGGTCAGAACGTTGCAGACTCGGTGATGCTAAATATGTGTAATTTTATTGTTTGTTTTTTTAATTCTAATATTTATTTAGAGATACAATATCATTTGATTTTTTTTTAATATGTTTACAATTATTTAATTTTTTAACACAGGAAAGAAATATATCTTGGTACCGTGTTAGCCAGTAGATAGAAAAATATTTAGAATTGAGAGTCCTCAGTGGTTGATACCTTTTAATGGCTAACTGAAAGGATGGTAACAAATTGCAAGCTTTCGAGACTACATACGTCTCTTCATCAGGCAAAGACTAAAACAAATTCTGAAGAATCACATATTTATGCACAACATAGTATAGGAAAAAAAAAACAAAAAAAAACAAAGGGAGAGGGGAAAAAAAACCATGAATAAGCCAGGTGACATGAAGCAGAATTACCATGGGTGATAAACAGTTACATCCATAAGAATTGGCCCAATATTTATGGACATAACTGTTTATCACCCATGGTAATTCTGCTTCATGTCACCTGGCTTATCCATGGTTTTTTTTTCCCCTCTCCCTTTGTTTGTTTTTTTTTTTTTTCTATACTATGTTGTGCATAAATATGTGATTCTTCAGAATTTGTTTTAGTCTTTGCCTGATGAAGAGACGTATGTAGTCTCGAAAGCTTGCAATTTGTTACCATCCTTTCAGTTAGCCATTAAAAGGTATCAACCACTGAGGACTCTCAATTCTAAATATTAAGTTTTTAAAAAATTTTTGCTAACTTTTTTACTTTGACCCACTATGGGAAAATAATTTTTGCAGGCTAATCGTTTCTACAGCATGGAGATGAAGCAGTATCTCCATGCTGCAGAAACTGTCAGCTCTGCACTGAAAGACAAACGTGCTCGTCATGCACTGGGCATGATCTGCAAGTTTGCTATGTCTGGTGACCCGGATGTTGTCATGACGACATCAAGTCATCATGCTGCTATTGTGTTTGGGGGGTTAAAGTGCCATAAGTGGTGACCGCTCCTGGCACCTAGTGCCGGTTATCAGCTGTCAAAATCAGCTAACACCCAGCAGCGATCGTCCACACACCACCCGTGTACGTGGGAGATCGCTCAGATGTAATATTCCATCCATGGTCAAATAGGCCCAGGGCACATGGACAGAATATTATGTCTGATGTCAGAAAGGGGTTAGTGTTTTGTGTAGTGTGACTAACTGGATGAAAGGGATAATCATTCAAAGTTTGCAAATTTTAATTTTTAAAAAACTTATGTCAAATATCTGATATTTTTATAAATAAATGCAAAGCATAAATTTACCATTATCATGAAGTATAATGTGTCACAAAAAAAAACAATCTCCAAATCAATGTTGTATGTTGAAACATTTCAGTGTTATTACTGCATAAAGTGAGACTGGTCAGATTTTTTAAAAATTGGCTCATCACTAAGGGGTTAACCATGCAACTGGTATGTTGGAGATCTCTATTGCCCTCCTTTTTATCACTGTTACTAAATAGGAATAAAGAGTGATAACCAAGGTGACTGTCCGGTGACTGTCCTTATGTGTGGAAGATCGGTATTGGTTGCCTTGCATGGTACCTATGACCACAGTCAATAGGGACGCTATATACATGAGCCAGTTATTACATATGAATTTGCTTGCCCCCTAGCATCCTGGGACGTGGGTCACACCGTGTGATGTCTGCGCTCCACCTGCCAGATGATGCTGGAGCTGGATATCTTGCGACCCTAGCAGCCATATGTACAAGATCATTGAATCCACTTCTGCGTTCCAACTACTGGATATCCTCTTCAATGCAGACCGAAAGGGCGCCGAAAGCACGCTCAGGATAAAAATTAACACTTTACAACTGTTAGTAGAGGGATCACAAAAGATATTCATTTGGTGCTTGATGGGTGTGAGACCTTCTCTGCATCACTCCCCTGATGAGTGAACGAGACATGTCAGGAGTCATTGAGGGGGGACAGCCACAGTATGGAAGTATACAGCATCTTTATTAGGCCTAATTAAACTAACTTAAAAAAAATGAAACAATAAAGGGGGGGAGGGAACCCCTGTGCAATAGTGTACCCTATAATACCAACACAGAATAGGGGGGACAAAAATGACAAAGACAAAAGACAGTGCTAAATGGTCACTGAACCTGTGACCTAACTATGAAATGAGGCTAGAATAGAGCTCAGCTTATCTAAAAAAGCCAAGTCTGGACTGTGCCAAATGTCAAAAGAGGGGGCCTCAAGTGGAGTGATCCTCAATTGGGTTTATTAATATCATGCTGCTATATATATGTCAGCGCTTTAAGAAATGATTTGTTGTAAAATTGATATAGTGACCGTATAGTAATAACCATAAGGGATGCTCACAACTATTTTATGAGGTAGCACTGTCCTATATATATATATATATATATATATATATATATATATATATATATATATATATATATATATATATATATATATACGGTTCTAGCTATGGTTTACAAGCCTCTTTGATAGGCTGTTATATTTACTGACAGTAGCCAAACATATTTATGTGCGATTAAGAAACAATTTGTAATAACTGTTTACATGGACTTTGAAGTAAACTAATTGAGTATGGGTGCTGGATGACGGATTCCCTCGGCATAGTATTAATGTCCAGATGTATACAGACTAGTGTTGAGCGATACCGTCCGATACTTGAAAGTATCGGTATCGGAAAGTATCGGCCGATACCGGCAAAGTATCGGATCCAATCCGATACCGATACCCGATACCAATACAAGTCAATGGGACTCAAGTATCGGACGGTATCCCTGATGGTTCCCAGGGTCTGAAGGAGAGGAAACTCTCCTTCAGGCCCTGGGAACCATATTAATGTGTAAAAGAAAGAATTAAAATAAAAAATATTGCTATACTCACCTCTCCGAGGGAACCGGCAGCGTTGTTTGCTTAAAATTCGCGCTTTTCTTTCCTTACGTGAAGTCCCGGCTTTGTGATTGGTTGCGTCGCAGTCACATGGGCGACGCAACCAATCACAGCAAGCCGTGACGTAATTTCAGGTCCTTAAGGATTTTAAAATTACGTCCCGGCTTTGTGATTGGTTGCGTCGCAGTCACATGGGCGACACAACCAATCACAGCAAGCCGTGACGTAATTTCAGGCCCTTAAGGATTTTAAAATTACGTCCCGGCTTTGTGATTGGTTGCGTCGCAGTCACATGGGCGACGCAACCAATCACAAGCCGGGACGTCACGGGAGGCTGGACAAGCGCGCATTTTAAAATGCGCGCGTGTCCAGCCTCCCGGCTTGTGATTGGTTGACCGCGATGCAACCAATCACAAGCCGGGACGTCACAGGAGGCTGGACAAGCGCGCATTTTAAAATGCGCGCGTGTCCAGCCTCCCGTGACGTCACGGCTTGTGATTGGTTGCGTCGCCCATGTGACTGCGACGCAACCAATCACAAAGCCGGGACGTAATTTTAAAATCCTTAAGGGCCTGAAATTACGTCACGGCTTGCTGTGATTGGTTGCGTCGCCCATGTGACTGCGACGCAACCAATCACAAAGCCGGGACGTAATTTTAAAATCCTTAAGGACCTGAAATTACGTCACGGCTTGCTGTGATTGGTTGCGTCGCCCATGTGACTGCGACGCAACCAATCACAAGCCGGGACTTCACGTAAAGGAAAGAAAAGCGCGAATTTTAAACAAAGAACGCTGCCGCTTCCCTCGGTAAGGTGCAGGCTGCGTCGGAGAGGTGAGTATAGCAATATTTTTTATTTTAATTCTCTCTTTTACACATTTTTACATTAATGTTGTTTCGATACCGATACCCGATACCACAAAAGTATCGGATCTCGGTATCGGAATTCCGATACCCGCAAGTATCGGCCGATACCCGATACTTGCGGTATCGGAATGCTCAACACTAATACAGACTGATAAGGTATGTGCTTGACAAAGGAATTGTTCAAGCACACAGGCAATACTGTATACTCAGTGGCTGTGTTCATAATATAAAACAGGGTCCTGTACATCATAGAATTACACCCTGTGTAGAACTATGACCATAAAATACATTTGAGGATCACTCCACTTGAGGCACCCTCTTTTGACATTTGGCACAGTCCAGACGGCTTTTTTAGACAAGCTGAGCTCTATTCTAGCCTCATTTGATTGTTAGGTCAGAGGTTCAGTGACCATATCGCACTGTCAGTTTTTATTGAATTTTTGTCTTTGTCATTTTTGTCCCCCCTATTCTGTGTTGGTATTAGGGTACACTATTGCACAGGGGTTCCCTCCCCCCCTTTATTTTTTTGTATTTGTTAAGTTACTTTTATTAGACCTAATAAAGCTTAAGTTTTAATATATCCAATTGCTATTTATGCTTGATTTCTTGTTGGATAAATCACCTTGCTTCAATGAGGATACAGCATCCAAGGAATCTGCTGATTAACCACCATCATAATTTGGGTGCCACTGTTTCAATATATTTTATCATTTCCTTATACCGCATGCCTGCACAGTGGCTCTGGAGGACCAACAAACTTATACCCCATCCAGCTTGGTTATGATTACATTGTGGTTTTGAGTAAGTAAGGGCGACATTCTGCCACTGAGACCTAATGTGATATGGGTATACTCACTGCATTTGAAGCATAGTAGGGTATTTTATGCAGTTAGGCTAGTTTCACATTTGCGTTTAAAAATGCAGCGTTTAAAAAGCAAACGCAGGTGGTGAAAAAAACGCATGTAAACACGTGCAAACGCTGCGTTTTTTAGACGCATGCGTTTTCTCATGCGGTAAAAAAAACGCGGCGTTTTGATGCATTTACATGCGTTTTTTCCTGCGTTTGCGTTTTTGAAACGCATGCTGAGAAGTGTGTGACAGCTGCCAATCATCAAAATCATCTAGAAAACCCACTATAAATAGAAATAGCTAGGGTTGGGGTTAGGGTTAGGGTTAGGATCCCTAGGGTTACGGGTAGGGTTAGGGTTAGGATCCCTAGGGTTAGGGTTAGGATCCCTAGGGTTAGGGTTAGGGTTAGGGTTTGGATCCCTTTATCACCTTGATGGTGGGGGGTGGCTTATCAGTGTGTATTCTTGTTTTTTTCTATTGAAACGCATGCGTTTAAAACGCAACCAAACGCATGTGCTTAAAAACGCATGCGTTTACATAGACAGCAATACGTTTTTTTGCCGCAAAAAAACGCCTCTAGAAATTACTATATGTTGCATTTCTGCAACAAAACGCAAGCATAGAAAAGACGCATGCGTCGTCAAACGTGGCAAAACGCATACAAAAAAAGCGCATGCGTTTTTAATGTTAAATATAGGAAAAAAACGCATGCGTTTTTTTGCGCTAAAACGCAGCGGCAAAAAAAACAAATGTGAAACCAGCCTTAGAGTGTTCTAAAGGTCCCTAGATGACTGAAGCCCATACTAGAATATTTGTTATGTAATTTCGCAGCCTATAGATTAATATAAAAAGATTCGGAAATAATTGAGATTTCTCAATCCGCATTATTTGCAAAGCTAATACGGTATATAGCTACTTAGTGCAAAAGGATTCAATAAGGTAAGAACTGACTCGTTTGCCATTTTTTCTGTGCGACAATCAAGCTATGAGCCATTTGTGTGTTAGTCCTATGGCTTAGATTGACAATTTGACAGACAAATTATCTTATACTGGATCAAATTTATTTGGGTCTCACTTTATACTTGAAGATTTGCATTTGGAATCACTAAGTCAAAAGAAAAAAGGGGTTTGGTACTGTGTTAGCTAGTTGAAAAAAGAATGCTCTCAGTGTGAAAAACAAGAAAAATCTTGTAGTTATGATACCTTTTAACGACTAACAAAAATAAAATAAATGATGTTACAAAGCAAGCTTTTATTTCGGGACTTCTTAGATCCCTTCCTCCGGCATGGTATAACAAAGTTTCTGAAGAAACGCAAATATATGCAGAAATGTTGGGCCACCAGTTTTTTATCTGTAATTGTGTGGGATGAAACCCATCCTTGCTCTCAGTTTCTGTTCTGTTTCCCACACATAGGGGCCCCATATAGGACATATAGTGCACAGAAATAAATATACTACATTGGAAGAAGAACATGTGAATGTCCCAGGAATCTTATAGTCCTGCTGTGTGATATCTGAGGGCATTGAACTTCGGATCATGAGGATTCTTAAATTTGGAGGTTGCCTGTAGCACAGCAAGGGAGGGTCTTTAAATATTGTCTTTAGCTGGTCATCCTTGTGTAAGATGTGGTGAAGTTTTTTAGCAGTTTTTCTCAGTACCTCAAGCTCTGGGCTGTAGGTCACCATCAGAGGTACATGATTATTTTCCTCTTTTTCTTCGTATTGATGTAATTGACTGCTAGGGATCCTTGTGGCTCTATTGATCTGATCATCACTGGAGGTGGGGTGCTGGGTTATTAACTAAGTCAATTACTGCAAATTACAAGTATGAGTCCATTTTGTTGTGGCAGAGAGCATCTTATGCCAATCGATGGAGAGACTGATTGGCAGCAGCGAGAACTGCATGCATGCAATTTTTGTTTGTTTGTCCTGCACTTTGCACTTATTAAAACGGTTTTTATTATAAGCAGAATAAAAGTTATATTTTAGCCTCACAGACAACACTATATACTCTTATAGTGATCAATAAACTGCAATTCTGGAGTTTTTTTTCTCTGTACGTTTCTTATTTTACAAAGCAGGTTATTTATTTTTATATTTTGATAGATTTATTTTAGGCACAGTTGTCTTTTCATAGTTTGCAGATTATACTTACAGAAACAAAATTGCATTGTTTTTTAAACCCTTTTCTTTGTCTCTTTTTAGACTTCTTTGAGTTGTCAATCAAAACTACGATAAGTGAGCTGGTCACCTTACTGTTACTTTTTGCTAGAGTGACAGATGTTAAGAAATTGATCACTTCCAGAGGGGTTCTTTTCCATGAAAAGTTGCAACTGGTTATGAAAGTTGCTCAAAATCTGTAAGAAACAAACTGAAACAGAACATAATTATGGTCAAGAATGATTTTCTAATAGTTTTTTTTAATAGGGTTAAAGTTGTTTCAAAATCCTTATTAATAAAATAAATAAACAAGTGGAATGGAAACTATGTTAATCCTATAAGGACCTGGACATTTTTTGATTTCACGTTCCCTCCAAGAACCATAATATATACAGTATATCACAAGAGTGAGTAAACCTCTCACATTTTTATAAACATTTTATTATATATTTTCATGAGACAACACACAACATATGACACTTTCATACAATGTAAAGTGGTCAGTGTACAGCTTGTATAACAGTGTAAATATGGTGTGCTCTTTAAATAACTCAACACACAGCCATTATTGTCCAATCCACTGGCAGCAAAAGTGAATACACACTTAAGTGAAAATGGTCAAATTGTGCCAATTTAGCCATTCCCCCTCCTTGGTGTCATGTGACTCATTAGTGTTACAAGGTCTCAGGTGTGAATGGGGAGAAGGTGTGTTAAATTTGGTGTTATCGCTCTCACACTCTCTCATACTGGCCACTAAAAGTTCAACATGGCACCTCATGGCAAAGAACTCTCTGCGGATCTGAAAAAAAGAATTGCTGCTCTATATAAAGAGAGCTTAAGCTATAAGACAACATCTGCAATTAGTTTGAATGTTCTCCTCGTGTTTGCGTGGGTTTCCTCTGGGTTCTCCGGTTTCCTCCCACATTCCAAAGACATACTGATAGGGAATTTAGATTGTGAGCCCCATCGGGGACAGCAATGATAATGTGTGCAAACTGTAAAGCAAATATGTTAGCGCTATATAAAAATAAAGATTATTATTATTATTAAGATGATTGCCAACACCCTGAAACTGAGCTGCAGCATGGTGGCCAAGTCCATACAGCAGTTTAACAAGACAGGTTCCATTCAGAACTGTCCTCGCCATGGTCGACCAAAGAAGTTGAGTGCACATGCTCAGCACCATATCCAGAGGTTGTTTTCAAAAGAGATGCATAAGTGCTGTCAGCATTGCTACAGAGGTTAAAGGGGCGGGGGTTCAGCCTGTCAGTGCTCAGAACATACGATGCACACTGCAACAAATTGGCGTGCATGGCTTTCATCCCAGAAGAAAACCTCTTCTAAAGCTGATACAAAAGAAAGCCCACAAACACTTTACTGAAGACAAGAAGACTAAGGACATGGATTCCTGGTACCATGTCCTGTGGTCTGATGAGATTAAGATAAACTTATTTGATTCAGATGGTGTCAAGTATGTGTGATGGCAACCAGGTGAGGAGTAAAAAGACAAGTGTGTCTTGCCTACAGTCAAACAAGGAAGTGGGAGCCTAATAGTTTGGAGCTGCATGAGTGCTGCTGGCTGCGGGGGAGTTACAGTTCATTGAGATAACCATGAATGCCCACATGTACTGTAACATATTGAAACAAAGCATAATCCCTACCTGGGCCACAGGGTGGTATTCCAACATGATAACAATCCCAAGCACACCTTCAAGTTGATGACTGTCTCTCTAAATAAATTGAGGGTAAAGGTACTGCACAGGCCAAGCGTGTCTCCAGACCAAAACTCTATTGAGCATTTGTGAGGCATCTTCAAATGGAAGGTGGAGGAGCTCAAGGAGCGCTCTGTGATGTCGTCATGGAGGAGTGGAAAAAGATTCCAACGGCAACCTGTGAAGCTCTAGTTATCTCCATGTCTTAAGGTAGTGACTGAAAATAGTGGTGGCCACACAAAATATTGACACTTTGGACACAATTTGGTCATTTTCAATTAAGGGTGTACTCACTTTTGTTGCAAGTGGTTTAGAAATTAATAGCTGTGCGTTGAGTTATTCAGAGAGGACACCAAATTTACATTGTTAAACAAGCTGTACACTGACTACTCTATATTGTATCAAAGTGACATCTCTTCGGTGTTGTCCCATGAAATATTTACAAAATTAACTCATATTTGGAATATACTAAGTTACACTCACAGGCACTACAGTTAACGCAGGCATCGGGTTCAAACAGTGAGGGAGAAAACTACTGTTTGGGTACATGGCAGGGCTTTTGAAGGGATGGAGCGTCATTTGACTTTTTGAATCTAAAATTTCCTGGAGTCTTAAGAGGACATCATGTCCCATTTGGAGAGCCCCTGATGTGCATAAACAGCGGAATACCCCACAAGTGACCCCATTTTGGAAACTAGGACCCTCAAGGAATGTATTTAGATGTGTGGTGAGCACCTTGAACCTCCAGGTATTTCACAGAAGTTTACAACTTTGAGCCGTAAAAATAAAAAACATCACATTTTCCCCACAAAACTGTAATTTTTGCTCAAAATTTTGCATTTTCAGAAGGGTAACAGGAGAGATTGCACCATACAATTTGTTGTACAATTTCTCCTAAATGCTCCGATACCTGTATGAGGGAGAAAACTACTGAGTGGACGCACAGCATGGCTTGAAAGGAAAGGATCGTCATTTGACTTTTTCATTGTAAAATTTCATGGACTCATTAGCAGACATCATATCTCATTTGGAGAGCCCCTGATGTGCTTTAACAGTGGAAACATCCCACAAGTGACCCCATTTTGGAAACTAGACCCCTCAAGGAATGTATGTAGATGTGTGGTGAGCACCTTGAATCCTCAGGTGCTTTACAGAAGTTTATAACTTTGAGCCATGAAAATAAAAAAATCACATTTTCCCCACAAAAATATTTTCAAAAGGGGAACAGAAGAAATTGCACCATGCAATTTGTTGTGCAATTTCTCCTGAGTACGCCAAAACCCCCATATGTGGGGGGATACTACTTTTGAGGCACATTGCAAAGCTCAGAAGTAAAAAGGAGCCATATTGGAGTTCAGATTTTACTACTGTAATGATTTTAGGGTGCCATGTCACATTGGCAGAGCCCCTGAGGTGCCAGCACAACAGAAACCCCCTATACAGCTCTGGCAAAAATTAAGAGACCACTGCAAAATTTTCAGTTTGTCTGATTTTTCTCTTTATAGGAATATTTTTGAGTAAAATGTAAATTGTTCTTTTATTCTTTAAACTACTGACACATGACTCTGAAGTTCCAAGAAATACATTTTTTATTTATTTTCTGAAAATGAGAAATGGTCAAAATAACAAAAAATTCATTGCTTTTAGACCTAAAATAATGCAAAAAAAAAACAAGTTCATAAACATTTAGAAAAAACAATACTAATGTTTTCCCTCAGGAATTGTTCAGAAATCAATATTTTGTGTAATAACCATGATTTTTAATCACAGCTTTCATGCGTCTTGGCATGCTTTCCATCAGACTTTCACACTGCTTTTGGGTGACCTTATGCCACTCCTGGTACAAAAAGGTAAGCAGTTCTTCTTTGTTTGATGTCTTGTGAATATCCATCTTCCAGAGGTTTTCAATGGGGTTCAGGTCTGGAGATTGGGCTGGCCATAACAGGAATTTGATGTGGTGGTCCTTCATCCACACCTTGATTGACCTAGCTGTGTGGCATGGCGTATTGTCCTGCTGGAAAAACCAGTCCTCAGAGTTGGGGAGCAATGCCTGAGCAGAAGGAATCAACTCTTTTTCCATTATAACCTTGTATGCGGCTTGATTCATACGTCCTTCGCAAAGAACAACCTGCCCAATTCCAGTCTTGCTGAAGCATCCCCAGATCATCACCGATCCTCCACCAAATTTCACAGTGGGTGCAAGACACTATGGCTTGTACGCCTCTCCAAGTCTGGAATTGATTCCTTCTGCTCGGGCATTGTTCCCCAACAATGCTTACATTTTTGTACAAGAAGTGGCATAAGGTCACCCAAAAGCAGTGTGAAAGACTGGTCGAAAGCATGCCAAGATGCATGAAAGCAGTGATTAAAAATCATGGTTATTCCACAAAATAATAATTTAGAAACAACAATACTAATGTTTTAACTCAGGAAGAGTTCAGAAATCATTATGATTTGTTTTTTGCATTATTTGAGGTCTGCAAGCAATAGTTATTTTGACCATTTCACATTTTCAGAAAATAAATACAAAATTTATTGCTTGGAACTTCAGAGACATGTTATCAGTATTTTATAGAATAAAAGAACAATTTACATTTTACTCAAAAATATACCTATGAAGAGAAAAATCAGACAAACTGAAAATTTTGCCGTGGTCTCTTAATTTTTGCCAGACTGTATGTGAACTCATTTTACAAACTACACTTCAAAATGAATTAATCTAGGGGTGCAGTGATCATATTGACACCACATGTGCCTCACAGAGTATTATACCATTGAGCGGTGAAGAAAGAATAAATTACATTTTACCACTAAAATGTTGTTTTAGCCCCAAGTCTTTAATTTTTCTAAGGGCTAGTAGGAATTTTTTTTACAACAATTCTGAAGAATTGATTTACTCCAGCAGCGCAGCTCACCTGGATCCAAAATCTTCTGGAGGATTTATCCACCAGCCATGGGCAGCAGCAGCTGTTTTTCTTCATTCCTACTTAGGAGTTGTACCTTTCACAATTCCACCAGGTGAGCATAACCAGCACTCTCCTACTCTCCCTCCATAGTGTATCACCCTATTGTGTGCTCTGTTTCCCACTACTAGATTTCTTCAAAGTTCTTTCAAAGAACCAGTTGCTTATTTCTGGCACACACGTGGTAACAAACCATAGCCCTTTTTCAAAGAAGGTAAAGCAAATAGGGTATTACACAGACAGTAACTCAAATCCTTGCTTAGCTTCAGCTTGCTTCACTCTTAATAGCGATTCACCAGCTTCCACAACACACCTGAGGCAAGTCAGCTGCCTTTAAAAGGACCTAGATGAAAAAGTTTTTTAACAGGTAAATCACATATCAAACATCAAATAGTAAATAGTATATGGAAAAGACAAGCAAACGAATGACAGCCATAAGTCAATAAGTCATCATAGTGATATTACATCCTCCAAAAATATGCTTGTAGAAAAGGGGCACAGACAAAACCAACTGATAACATGTGTTAATCTCAAACCAAGTGGATATGCAAGTAGATGTATGCATGGTTGGGAAAGGTGCCTCTTATCTAGGTAGGAAGAAGGACTAAAGCCCCTGTCTCACTAAGCGAGATCGCTAGCGAGATCGCTGCTGAGTCACAAGTTTTGTGACTCAACAGCGACCTCAGTAGCGATCTCGCTATGTGTGACACGTAGCAGCGACCAGGCCCCTGCTGTGAGATCGCTGGTCGTGTCGGAATGGCCTGGACCTTTTTTGATCGTTGAGGTCCCGCTGGGTAGCACACATCGCTGTGTTTGACACCTTACCAACGACCTCGTTGACGACTCAGACACTGAATCATCATAATAGCTCCCATGTGACATCGTTGTACAGGTCGCTACAGGTCGCTGGTGAGATGTCAAACAGTGAGATCGCAGCAGCGATCGTTGGGAAGATCTCACTGTTTGACATCTCACCAGCGACCACATAGCGACGCAGCAACGATCCCTGACAGGTCGTATCGTTGTCGGGATCGCTTTAGAGTCGCTAAGTGAGACGGGGCCTTAAGGCTGTAAAGAAACCGGATAGGATGAACCCCAGAGTGCATTTCACATATTAGAATATTGCTTTCTCAAGGTGATATTCCCACATATCTACTCACCTGAAATGAAAAAATTAATCAGTTCTGAAATAGAGCAGTAGCATTGGTCAAACCGAATTGCATCACCAAATTCCCAAAGTGACCCTCAGGAATATTGAAGGCACTTCCACTCATCACCTTGATGTATAAGGTTATATATCCCTCTCAGATCCAGTTTAGAAAACCACTTTGCTCCCGCAGTCACTCTCTGAAGGCCCCGTGGATCGCAGAATGTCGGTGGTGTTTGGTGTAATGTCTCCTGGCGTCCTCGGTTCTACCGCTGAGCCCCTAGTCCATATATTTGTGGAGTAAGAGAGTAGAGCTCCCCACAAGAATCCTCTTGGAGTGGGTCTCCTTAAGAAGCCACTGTGACCTGAAGGGCTGCGCTGCAATGTTTTACCCGGCGTGCGCCTCACTGGATATCGGCCCACACTCGGATGTCTGTACTGCAATGTTCCGTCGATCGCATGCTCCCCTGCGCACCCGCCGGCTTAGGTGAGTCCCTCACTATGCCACCCTTTCTCTTCATGCCACGGCTTGTCGCTCCTCTCTCAATGTTTGCGGTCTGTCCCTCATCAGCGTTCAGGCGGGAAGACCGTTTCCATTGACATGCAACCCGTTTTACCTCAAGCTTACTGGCCATGCTCCTTTCACCCTGGTTACTGGCTCGCTTCGACTGCAATCTCGCTCTCCCCAGGAGGTTTGGCCCCAGCAGTTCTAAACCCAGTGTTTTAACAGCTCTGGAAGCCTGGTCTTCCTTTCTACACCTGGACGAGGTAGGACGGAGATGAAAATTTACATGAAGCAAAAAAAAGATGGAAAACTTACTTCGGTCTCCATCAAAATAGTCCGTCAATTTCATAATTTCACTTTAGGCTTAGATGATGGATTAGGGTGAAGCAGAACCCGCAGAGCAATGAAAAATGCAAGCTGTTGTTGCTGATTGATGTCTGCCACTTCCAAAGACAAAGTTTGCAATTGCTCGGTCAGGGCCTCCATGATGACTTCTCAACACACAAGAAATGGAGTGTGCTGGTGGTAATGTTATGAATACCAAAGAACACTCACACAGGTAACGTATAAACTAGGAAGACAAATACCTGAACCTGACAGGTCCCTTTTCAGACTAAGAAAAAGCCCTTCTCTGACCCTGGTCTGTCCCTGCCTGACCATGGAAATTTACACTTAATATAATGCAATGGTGTCCCAACTCGATTGCGGCTTACCCTGAATGTCCTTAGCAGCTCCTAGGATCACTAGAATAGCAATTCCCTAAGGAATAAAAGAAACACACACAACACAACTACAACCAACAAGAACTACAGCTAAGTGAATGAATTCAACAAATACTATCACCAGCAGGAAACACCAGTAGTTTAAAGTTGCACCTGAAAGGTTATGAGACAGACAAACAGAGAAAATGAAAAACACCTATTACTCAAAACCGACAGAAACAAAGATAACAGAACTAGAACACCCATAGAAGGGTGAATCTGCTGTGGATCAGGAGAAACAGACGCTAACCACAGAACACAGACCCAAGGGTTTGAATTCAGAGGCTAAAGAACCGCTTTATGTAATTTGTGAAATTGGCCAGGAAGTCTAAAAAGTTGAACAGAACATCCAATAAGTGTTTTGATTCAATAACGTTTAGCATCAGGTCTGCAACTTTCTTTTTGCTTATATGTTGCTTAAATATTGACAATATTTGCTACGATGTAAGTATTTTTAATCAATCAATAAATATACTCAAACGATTGACTCCAAAGACTTCTCTGTGAGTCGGACGTTTGATATATTCAATGTCACTTTCATAGCATTTGGTGTGATTCTAAATTTCAGGCTCTGAATGAGATAATAGAAAATGTGATTTAAAAGATGAAGCCGTTTTCTGTTGTTAGAGGGTCAGGGCCAACCAGAGTATTATCTGGTTAACCTGTTCTGACTATAGTTTTGAAAAAAGTAAAGCCTTCTAATGGAAAGGACAAGGAATTTTATCCAATTTTACCTTAAAGTAAAAACACAAGCTTTAATAAGCCAGCCTAAACAACTCTTAAAAACTAATCAGGTCTATGCTTATACAATGAAACAAGCCCTAAAGCGGTTGTCGCTTTTCAGTTACAGCATGGATTGCTTTTTTAAGTAAAAAACTACACCCGGAGATGAACTTAAAGGGGACAACCATTTAAAGCTCATTCTCTTGTAATGCTTACACATAAAGCTTGGTTTTCAACTTTATTCAGAACTTTACTGTTTTTCTTTTGAGTACTCATGAAAATCTGAGATTGATGGATACCTTATTACGTTCTCATATTTTTTCAAAATTATATCAAGCCAACATATCTTTATAATGGCCAATTCCAGGTATGACTGTAAAAACTGTTCACAATCTTCCAATCATTTGTACATCAGACATGTAATGAATTGGTCCCATTGTTTCCCCCAAATTAGAATCAAAGTTGTCAAATTTTGCTAAATTTATATGCCTTTCAATCCTCTATAGTCTGACTTGAAGGAGAACCGTGTGTATAAATCATTCATCTTGCTTTTGAAAGATCTATATTAAAATGAATTCTATAAAAGTAATACCATTTCTTTTCATTACTTTCTAACTGACAAATGTGTTATTATAGGTCCCTTAAGTGGAATGAATTTGATTTACAAGTACCCACAGTAATTTCTTCTTCAGACAGTTATTTTCCACGGCATGTGTTCTCATGTTTTAGCGAAAACTCAATCAATACCTCTGTAAGAACCTTCTGTAAGAAATTTTAAGTTCATTCAACACTTATTGCGCTCGAGATCTTTCTCTGTGGTTAAAATGTACTTTCTAAAGCTGACAATACCCAAGAGCTTGTTTAGACTACTACACAAAGTTACTGGTGTGCAGTACACTATGCTTCCAAATTGTTGTGCATCAAGAAGATACGGTATATGCTTAACATAACCATCCAAGTCCCCTCTATAATTTGTAAAGCGCTGCGGAATATGTTGGTGCTATATAAATAAAAATTATTATTATATTACCATATTTTCCGGCGTACAAGACGACTTTTTAACCCCTGAAAATCTTCTTAAAAGTCGGGGGTCGTCTTGTACGCCGGGAATCGCCTTGTACGCCGGGTGTATATGGTGGGTGGGGGGGGGAGTGGTCCTGATGACGACGAGGGGGCGTCTCACAGGAAAGTGAGTATCCCCCATTACCTTATCATAGCGCTGCAGTGTGAGGTCTCTGTGCTGGGAGCGGCGGCTGCTGTGCTGTGGTTCGGCGGCTCCTCTTCTGCAGTGTGGGGCCTGTGGGGCGGTGGCGGCTGCGTATCTTCATGCAGTCGGGGCTCCTCCAGCATCTGGATGGAGTTGCCTGGAAGCCCCGCCGGCAACTCCATCGGTATAATGCGGTGGCCTCCGGGAAAATGGCCGCTGCTTAGATTCAGATCTCGTGTCCCGAGATTTCGGGACGAGATCTGAATCTGAGCATGTGCAGCCCCCAGCGGCCGGGCCACCGCATCGCACCTATTGAGCTGCCTCCGGGAAAATGGCCGCTTCTCAGATTCAGATCTCATCTCCCGAGATCTCGGGACGAGATCTGAATCTGAGCAGCGGCCATTTTCCCGGAGGCCACCGCATTGTACCGATGGAGTTGCCGGCGGGGCCTCCAGGCTTTAATGAGATGCTGGAGGAGCCCCGACTGCATAAAGATACGCCGCCGCCACCCCACAGCACAGAGGCCCCACACTGCAGAAGAGGAGCCGCCGCACCACAGCACAGCAGCCACCGCTCCTAGCACAGAGACCCCACGCTGCAGCGCTATGATAAGGTAATGGGGGATACTCACTTTCCTGTGAGACGCCCCCTCGTCGTCATCAGGATCACTCCCCCCCCCCCCCAAAAGGCACATATTCACCGGCCCTATAAGACGACATAGGGTGTATAAGAAGACCCCCGACTTTTAAGAAGATTTTATTTTTTAACTGGTAAAGTTGGGGGGTCGTCTTATACGCCCAGTCGTCTTATACGCCGGAAAATACGGTATATATATTATTATCCAAGGCTTTGACAACCTGACTGCCATTAGCATTGATAGAATGAGTGAAAATAAGAAAATTGCAAGGTTGCCATGTAGAGATCTTTATTTAAATCTGTGAAGACTATGGCATCAAATTTTATTTATTTTCTTATTATGGAGCCAGAATGAAAAAACGGTTTTCGATTTCTGAGTGTCTGTCTTTTGAAGTACAGCGTAAACATTAAAGTTTTAGATGGTAACTTCTTGCTCTAGGTCTCTACACACAAAGTTATAAATGTGCATTTTGTATTGACTTTCATCATGTATTCAGTGTTTCAGCATTTGGTTGTACTTGGCAACTACAAATAAAATGCAGCAGAAAGAAAAGTTTTTGATATTTTGATGTTACTTCGCAAGAAAATAGGATCCTAATAAAATAGATTTTGCAACAACTGGTGTTGGATTTTCTGGAAATATTCTTGTCATGTACTTACCTTGTGACTTTACCTGTCAGCAACCACTCTGGTCTACACAGATAGGATAGAAATGCTGGTGGGGCATGTGCAATGCTGTCCGGCCACTCAATGGTTCCAGAAGTCTTTCCACATCAAAGGCCAATCAGGCCAATTGACAAACCCAGCACCTTAATTAAACTCCTTATTATGCACACATCTACCAATCATTGTATGAGCCTTCTACAAAGGGGAAATAAGTATTTGATCCCTTGCTGATTTTGTAAGTTTGCCCACAACAAAGACACGAACAGTCTATAATTTTAAGGGTAGGTTAATTTTAACATTGGCAGATAGAATATCAAAAATAAAATCCAGAAAATCACATTGTATAAACTATATAAATTTACTTGCATTTTGCAGTGAGAAATAAGTATTTGATCCCTCTGGCAAACAAGACTTATCACTTGGTGGCAAAACCGTTGTTGGCAAGCACAGCTTTCAAATGTTTTTTGTAGTTGATGATGAGGTTTGCTCACAGGAGGAATTTTGGTCCAATCCTCTTTGCAGATCATCTCTAAATCATTAAGCCACTCCATGACCTTAATGTGCTTCTTTTTGAGCCACTCCTTTGTTGCCTTAGCTGTATGTTTTGGGTCATTGTCTTGCTGGAAGACCCAGCCATGACCAATTTTTAATGTCCTGGCAGAGAGAAGGAGGTTGTCACTCAGGATTCATGTCTTTGTCAGTGGGAAAACTTACAAAATCAGCAAAAGATCAAATACTTATTCCCCCACTGTATGTAGCATTACTATTGCATGAAGCTGTAATTGACTTCTTAGTTTTCTGCTCATGTCTTCTCTGTCATACTGGCACTGTTGCAATATCATCACTGCACTGAAACCATCTTTCAGGAGAACAGTAGCTCAAAGACAGCTCTTATTCCAGGCAGAACAGTGGCTCAATTATTGTTCAAAACTGTGGACTTGGATCTCACATTGAAATATATTCATTGATCTCCTGCGGTTAGGCAGATTTTTCAAAAGTAAGCACGAGGTTGTTAGCTCAAATTTGATTCATGTTTTACACTTATTTTATTATAAGGGTTATCCGAGTAGGTTGTCCTTCTCAATCACTGTGTTTCCCCACAAGTAAAATAATAACAGTTATATTTACCTCTGATCCGGGCACAGTTCTAGTGATGTCGTAATTGCATCTCCTGGTACTCTTGTGACATTATGTCACACAATCTCTGCGGCAAAACAGCGGTTACTTCATTCTCACCTCTTTTGGATAAATCAACATTTGGAGGAAGAGCTTTCACCTCCTCAGGATGTCAGTTACGTATGAAGGAAGAGTGAGGGAAGCAGCAGCTGATTGGCTGTAGGGATCACAATAAATAAATCTATCTAAGCAATTTAGTAATGGCATTGCTCTCGTCATTTTCGCTTGCACCTCATACAAGCCTGAAAAATGACACTTATGGATCGTGTTACAATTCTCTAGAAACTGGACTCTCCCTACCTTTGCTCTCCACCCCAAAGACTTTTTCTCTGGTTCTGATCCAGGCTTATTTGGCTACTACTTTCAGCTTACTTCACTAGTCAGCTAGTACTCTGATGACACAACCTGTGAGCTCCTGCGGCAAAGTACACTTGTGTATATAGACATTGAAAGGGAAATTCCAAAGAATTTATTAGATTCTGACAGAATGGCCAGCACAAATTCAGACTATTGAAGCCTGATGTTCCAATGCTGACCACCTGATCATTCTTTGAAGATGTTGATGAAATGAAAAGCCTTTGATGGGGAACACATTAAGCTATCAATATGTTGTAACTCCAACCTATTTATATGTGCATGTAGCTCTTTTAAAGACAAAGCCAGAAATACCTTTACATGGCCAGTATATTACTCTATTACTGAGACATCAGCATTTGAAGTAGTACACGACTGAGGCTGAAGATTTGAAGCCTCTGTCACACCAGCTCTATGTCCCATCCAGCACTGCTTCCTCATGCTTTAATGACTGCTCCTTTGCCTCAAGTCAATCAGCATAGAGGCTGTAAGTCAAGTAGGAGGAGGCGATGCTTGTGGGGAATAGAGCTGGAGTGACAAAGGCTTCAGATCTACAACCTCATTGCATATCAATTCAAACACCGATTTCTTAGTAATGGAGGAACGGACTAGCCATGTACAGGTATTGCTGGATTTTGAAAGAGCTACATGCACATATAAATAGTTTGGTATGAAATATTTCTGGAAGATAACCTTTAATGTGTTTTAATATACTGTATGAAAAAAATGTGCAAGTCTGTTATTCTTGTCTTGAGCTATCATAGCTTGAGTTTGCAAAATACAAGTACTTGATAAAATGAAAACTTTTGTAACCTATGATTCATGACAAGATTTCATGATCTTATATTCTCACAGCTCATTGCAGTAATGTAGACACCAGGCAACAGATCACAGGTCAGCAACTGTAAATCTATGCCACATTAGAAAAACAGAAAAGTTATCTAATTATTTGCTATGAAGGCCAGGGTTACTATGATGATGCTGCACTGCCAGAAAAACTGCCATTGTAAATAACTAACTGGAAGGAAACAAATATTAATTGCCTGCTTCATAAAAATGCAATTGCTATAGCAATATAAAGATATACAGTGACAGAAGGTCAACATATCTTCATACAATATAGTGCCATAATCCTTTAACCCCTTCCTGACATGGCTGTGTTCCATGTTTTTGCTTTTTCCTCTCCTTCTTTCAAGAGCAATAAGTTTTTTATTTTTCCATTTAAATAGCCCTATGAGGGCTTGTTTTTTTGTGGGCTGAGTTATACTATTGAATGATATAATTAATTTTATTAAGTGATGTATTGGAAAGCGGCGACAAAATTCCAAGTGCAAGAAAATTGCAAGCAAAGCGCAAATCCACAATATTTTTTTTTCAGTTATATACAATTTTCACTATACAATAAAAATTACCTAGCACGATATTTCTCCAGGTCAGTATGATTATGCAAATATCAAACATGCATAGGTTTTTAGCTTTATTTAAGTGGTGAAAAAATATTCGAAAATTTGTATAACCTTTTTTTTGTGTGTTGTGTCACCATTTTCCGAGACTCATAACATTTTCAATTTTCAGTCAATGGGGCTGTGTAAGGGTTTGTTTTTTGTGCCTTGAGACAACTTTTTTTATTGATACTATTTTAGGGTAGATTTAATGTTTTGCTTTTTTATTGCCTTTTTTTGCAGTGTTGCTGATAGATCTGACTTTTATGGATGTAATAATCCACATGTTTATTTTTTTATTTTTTAGATCTTTATTTTTAATGGGGAAAAAAGGGTCTAATTTGAACTTTTCTTTTTTTTAATTCTTTTTAAAAACTTATTTTTTACACTTAGAAATGTATTGGTTAGTCCATTTAGGGAACCTGAACCTGCGATCATCCAATCACTTGTGCTATATACAGCAATACAATATGTCACTAGCTTCTAGTTTCAGTAGTCTGAAGTAATATCTCTTAGCATTCTAGGGTAGAAAGGAGGTTCATATTATGTTCATGGTGTTCAAAGGTAAAATAGAGGGTTAATATTGTATTTGTACTCCTCCTTAGTGGTCTTCTTGGGTAAAAGTGCTCAGAGGTCTGCATTATATAGTCTGACTGGTTTCCCTGACCAAACCAACATTTTTCCATTTTAGAATTCAAGAATATAAAAAAGCCCATTTAAAAGTGTTGCTTTAGAAATATCTATTCATCTTATCTCCAACATGGCCATTCATCTGTAGAGGTGTGTGCTGGGAGCTAACTTATGCTCCACATCCCTTTCTGTGCCTTTCTAATAAAACGGGTACGTTTTACATGTAAGTGATGTGCTGTGTGATACTGTTTTTTTGTGTATTAAATGTTAAACAATATACTGATGTTCGGGTACTGTGCAAGTTATATATCTTCATAAGACTAGGGATAGAGATAGGGGAAATATAGTGACAGTGTAAGGGTTAGTATTAAAAAGGGGTAATTTAGGATTTAGAACAGTGGGGTGCGCTGTAGAGTAAGAGATTAGACCGAGTTAGGATAAGAACTGGTTTCAGCCGGAGTAGTGACAGTTGAAAAACCTGGGTGGGGCCAAAGTAGTGGCAGTTACAGTTTTTCCTGAGGTAATTAGTTGAATAGTCATGGCAGAGCAGTCAGGTTGTGAGAAAAACGAGTTCGTGAGAAGATAAAAAGTCCAGGCCCCACGGGCGGGAGGAGACATGATGTGGAGAGATCCAGAGCAGCATGAGAGAGTCAGCGGCTAAGCTTAATTATAAATCCTGAAACACCCAAGTCCTACAGTCTGAAAAGGATTGGCAGTGGCATCCTTTAGTTTCACCCACAATGGGGAAAATGGATAGGGACCATCAGGAAGAAGGTAGTACAGCTACTCGGGGAGCTGCAGTACCAGAGGATACGGTATGGGTACGAGAAATGGCAGGAAGGACCAGGGACAGTTCAGGGAAAGGAATGTCCTTGATGTATGAAGATTACGGTGCCATGTCTGTGATTGAACTGGACGAGCTTAGTAAAGATTTTTATTAAAAATGAACTTGGACTCGGACATTCATTGTGTGGTGCTGAAGAATTCCAGAATGCTGCAACCTGAGAAGAAATCTAATTCACAAATGAGTGACTTGACACATTACTCAGATTGGACATGATGTTTATGCAGTGGATTGCCAGGGTGTGGGAGCACAGATGTCCCTCAGCATGACTACAACCCTGGCCCCCATTACACATCCATGATATGGAACATATATTACTGATGTCTTTTTATATAGCAGAACCAGAGTCTTTAGCTCTCTGGCACCAGGGTCTTTGTGCTCCTGCTGTCTGTGTGCCTCCTACAGCTAATCTCCTGCTCCAAACTGAAGTTAAAATTACTTAAATTAAAATTACTGGGAAAATAATATATGCAATAAAGATTTTTTAACCAACTAGTCATGAGATGACTAACACTTTTTCATGACTTACTTTTCTGTTTTGCTGAGTAAACATCTTGCTGTTTGTCCATAGCAAATTACAAATTATTCTGCTGTATAATCATGGCTGTGCATGAAAATTACCTACAAAGTTTCAGCTATGAATATTGATATCTCATATTAAATTAGAATTAGTTGTAATACCAAGCCATGTATTAGTGCCTTGACCTGCTAAATCACCTTTCTTCTAGTTCAGCCATGCTTTATAATTGACTTAAAATCAACAAAATGTTTTTCAAGCTTTGGAAATGATTTGCTGAATTACACGGCAAAATAATTACCTGAATTTTATGTCTGAGGTGGCTATTTCACTCAGTTAGGATTTTGTTCTCATTTATAATTACATGCTCAGCGTTCTACAATTGATCTTTCATTATAAAAGGTTAGGATGGGGTCAAACTTTTTTATTCCTTGCTGTAAAACATTTTTGCAAAAATAATTAATGACACAAAAGTCTTGGCCAACCAAATTTCATTGAGGCTTTTTATTTTTGCATAATAGTTTTCTAATTCCTTTGTTTATCCAATTAAAAAGAGAAGCTTTATTAAATTAAATTAGTAATATTTTCAATATTGTTAGAGACCATCGAGACTTAATTTAAAATGGTATTCTATATATTTTGTACTTATCCATAAAGGTTAATGAGGTATTGATCCATGAGGTGAGGAGTAAAGAAATTCTCAAAAAGAAAGCGTCTTGTACATTGCTATAATGTAATAAGATCACATGATCCTTATATATTGGCAGAACTTTTATTATTTCGATAAAAGTTTCATAGTTTAAAGGTTGGAAAAAGATACAAGTCTATGGAGTTTAATCTATAAAATAGCATGTTTATTCAGAGGAAATTTTATGCCTATGTGTATAAAAATAGAAAAATATCTTTAGTGTACATTAATATATTTGTACATTGTAATTACATCAACTCTAAGCCTTTGGTTTTCCAAACTGAATATCACCGAGTTTGATAACCTGTTTTGGTACTGCAGAGCAAATATTTCCTTAATAACCTTGTTCGCTCTTCTCTGTACCCGCTCTATTTCAGCTACGTCGTTCTTATACACTGAAGCACAAAATGGGAGTGGGAGAACGTGCACAATTGGTAATGAATAGCCCGAATACCGTACTATTTGTGCGAGTAACAAATAATACCGAATGTATTCACTCATCACTAGTTATGAGGTGACAAAAAGCTTTCCAAACAGATAACATTAGGGGTATACACCATCAAAAGTGGCATCAATTGACCCAAAGTAGAAATTTGCTAATGGCACAACAGCAATCAGCCACGGGCCATGCATGAGGTATCAGGGTCTGCCCCAGAATTTACAGCTTTAAATTGAAGTTTCAATGAAGACCTGGTGGTTAAGGGAGCAGTGTAAGCCTTTTTTCCTGGGAGCTCTGATGCCTCATGCAACAGTTCCAATTTTTTTCCCTGCCATACTCAGATGGCACACACATCAGTTTCATACAGTAGTATTAGTAGAAAAATGTAAGGAAAGTACACAGGTTGTTGACTAATTAACTGACTCACAGTAGAACATTTTATAATGGCATAGAAGCAGTCAGCCATGAGCCATGCATGAGGTATCAGGGTCTAAGCTAGTGTTGAGCCACCCCCCTAGTGTTCGAGTTCAGTTTGTCGAATTGGGGCGTGTTCGGCGAATGTTCGTCGAGTGTTCGACGAACGCCGTCGAACCCCATTTAAACCAATGGCAGGCAACACAAACACATACAAACACATAGAAAACACCTTAAAAGGTGTCCAAAAGCTGACAAACTGCTCAGAAGACACAACAAACACATGGAAAAGTCACAAGTACATATAGTCATGCGAAAAGAAAAGAGGTCATGCCCTTCTAAAATCAAGAAAGGCTGGAGTAATAATCTAAAATCAGCCTACCAACACCCAGACGTCGTGACAAAATTTTTTTAAAAAGAAATATATTTAGGTAGAATGGCGGGTCCATTCAGAACACTTTCCTTAGAAGGCATAGTGGTGTCCCCGTTGGGAGTCGTGCCAAAAAAGGAACCCAATACATTCAGACTAATCCTCATTTGTCATATCCAAGGGGCAGGTCAGTAAATGACAACATCGATGCGGAACCAAGTACAGTACTATATACTGTATTTCCTTTGATGAGGCAATCAGGCGGGTCAAGAAGTTGGGAAGGGGCGCCCTAATGGCCAAAACAGACATTGAGGGGGCGTTGCGGTTACTACCTGTGCCTCCGAATAGTGTCCGCCTATTGGGCTGCTTCTGTGAAGGCGCATACTACATAGATTGCTGTTTGCCCATGGGGTGCTCCATATCCTGATCTCTATTTGAGGCGTTTAGTTGCTTCCTCGAATGGGTCGTCATGGACGTTTCTAAGGGGGCACATATTATCCATTACCTCGACGACTTCTTATGCCTGGGCCCAAAAGATTCACCACAGTGTGAATACACGCAGTAGTCCACCTGTAAGAAGGAGAGAGCTGGAGGGAGAGCGGACACCCCAGAGCCGAGGGGTTAGATTGAGAAAGGAAGAAGGTGGTGTAGCTTGCTTCATGGGTAGGGTACTCTGCTGAGTAGCAGACACTGCTACTAGGCCCAAAAGGATTTCCTGGGCTAGATGCACTTAAAAATTAGTAATTAGATCTACAGACGTTGTAGCTTGCTTCATGGGTGGGGTACTCTGCTGAGTAGCAAACACTGCTACTAGGCCCAAAAGGATTTACTGGGCTAGATGCAGTTAAAAATTAGTAATTAGATCTACAGGCGATGTAGCTTGCTTCATGGGTGGGGTATTCTGTTGAGTAGCAGACACTGCTACTAGGCACAAAGTATTGCCTGGGCTGGATGCAGTTAAAAATTAGTACTCAGATAAACATGTGGTGTAGCTTGCTTCATGAGTGGGCTACTCTGCTGACTAGCAGACACTGATGCTTTGGAGCAGACCTCTGAATCCCAGGCCATAGTATGAGTAAACAGCTCTGCAGACTCAACCATCTCTGTTACACGAAGCCATAGTGTATGTAGTTTCTAAAGGTTAAAAAGGGAGGAGCAACCCCACCCACCTGGAATTGACGATGCCAACGTCATGTAAAACAAAGCAAGGGGACTCCAAAAAGAGTCTCAATTTTTTCCAAAAATTGGGCCACAGACACCACGTAAGTGGCATCAATTTCTCCAGAGTTTCTTAAAATGGTTGGTGAGGTGATTTTCAAAAATCATCAAGCTTTTAGTCTCCCCAAGATGACACAGAGGTATAAAAGTCCTTGAACGTTAGTCTGTCTACATTCTCACTGGACAGCCGCGTGCGCTTATCTGTCAGCACACCACCGGCAGCGCTGAACACTCGTTCAGAGAGAACGCTGGCTGCGGGGCACGACAATGAGGCGTGAGTGGCGAGCTCAGGCCATTTTTCCTGATTGGAAGCCCAAAATGAGCAAGGGTCCAGTTCCACATTCATGGCATAGATGTTAACTTGGAGATACTCCTCTACCATCCTCTCTAGGCGTTGGCTATGCGTCAAACTTCTTGTCTCCTGTGGCCTTGCAAAGGATGGTCTAAAAAATTGTTGAAACGATTGGAAAAAATTGCTGTCATCACCAGATACGATGTTACTGTTACGGTTTGAGTGATGACTCGACAGTCCCACGGTTGGAAAGTTAGAACTAAGAGATTCACTATGTGCACCACTGGTGTTTTGTGGAAAAGCAGATGTAAGATTCTGTAACAGTCTCTGCTGATACTCCTGCATGCGTGAATCCCTTTCTATGGCAGGAATTATTTCTCCAAATTTACTTTTGTACCGGGGATCTTAGAGTGTGGCAACCCAGTAGTCGGCATTACTTCGGATTCTGACAATCCGAGGGTCATGTTGCAGGTATTGCCGCAAGAAGGCACTCATGTGTCTTGCGCATCCAGGAGGACCAAGTCCTTGTAGTCTTGGTGGCAGTGAGGTGAGAATCATGCTTCCTTCCTCTGCACTATCCCCCCAACCTCGCACAACAGAAATTTGATCACAGTCTCCCTCATCTGATGAGTCTTCCATACCCAGCACCAGTTCGTCCTCCACTTCTTCCTCTGCTCCTGAACCTTCCTCAACAGTTTGGCTGCTACCATGCACCCTCGGTAATCCCTCTCCCCCACCCTCCAATGCCAGCTGCCTTGGTGCTGCCGACCGTCTGGACCTTGGAGATATTATCCCTTCCACATATGACTCCTCCTGTTCCTTCTCCTCCTCCTCTTGTCCCACCACCTGACTCCGAATACTGTTTAAGGTGTGCTCCAGCATGTAAATGACCGGAATAGTCATGCTGATAATGGCATCAGCACTAAACATCTTCGTCGCTATTTAAAAACTGTGCAGAAGGGTGCATAGGTCCCTGATCTGAAACCACTCCTGCAGCATGATTTGCCCAACCTCTGGATCTCGTTGGCCCAGGCTACACTTCATAACGTATTGCACCAGGGCTCTTTGGTGCTGCCACAGTCACTGCAACATGTGCAGAGTTGAATTCCACCGTGTGGGCACATCGCATTTCAGCCGGTGAACTAGCAGGCCCAACAACTTCTTTAGAGATGTAAGTCATTGAGCTGCGGGATGCGAACAGCGGAAGTGAGCACACAGCAACTGTGCCATCTGCAGAAGCCCATCTAGTCTGGGATAGTGGGATAAAAATTGCTGGACATCCAGGTTCAAAACGTGAGCCATACAAGGCACATGTGTGACATTGCCCCGGCGAAGGGCCGCACCCAGGTTTGCAGCATTGTCGCACACGACCTTCCCTGGCTGCAGGTTTAGTGGAGACAACCATTGATGGAACTCGGTCTCCAGAGCTGACCACAACTCCTCAGCTGTGTGACTCACATTTCCCAGACATTTCAAGGTAAACACTGCCTGATGCCATTGAGCCCTGGTGACAGCATAGTAAGGAGGTGTGCAGAATTCTTTCTTTGCAGTTAGAACACGGGTGGCATAACCAGACAGGCTTTGGGTGCAGGTGGAGGACCAAGAGGAGGTTGAGGAGACAGAAGCAATGGAGGAACTTATACATACAGAGGATCGAAGTGCAACTTGTGGGGACGGCAAGACTTGGACAACAGCCTCTTCTCCTGCTGTCACCATAGTTACCCAGTGCCCAGTCACCGAAATGTAATGCCCCTGTCCATGTCTACTCATCCAAGTGTCTGTGGTGAAATGCATCCTGTCACACACAGAGTGTCTCAAGGAAGCGGTGATGTTGTGTGCGACATGCTGGTTTAACGCATATACACAAAAGAGTATAGGCAGGCACCACCGCCAGGGATCACCTCTAGCATACTACAGAGCAGCACAGTAGAATAAACAAAGAAAAGAGTAGTATGCAAACAAAAGGGATCACCAAAAGCATTTACCAAAGTATAACAATTTTATTAGACCACACTCTTAGAACACTACACACAATAATTAAAACCACTTAAAATTTGCAACGACATAGCAAAACAAATCCTGAAGACCAGACCTATGATGAGGTCAAACCGCAGTGCCACCCTGAAGGCTACCTAAAGGATCAGAGTGAGAGTTCCCCCATGGCTTAAGAAAAGCCAGACCATAGGGCGTCCTATACTACCTGACAAAATGTACCATGCCTCACAGGTAGCATCCCCAAGAGATGGATCAGGGCAATAAAAGATGGAAAGATAAGAAGGTGGCACTGGGCACGGGTGCCCAACGCGTATCGCCAGTGAACTGGGTTCCTCAGGGGCCTGGTGTAACGCAGGCACAGCTTTCTTTGAGAAGTAGTGGTGACTGGGCATCTGGTACTGGGGCACTGCGATGGACATAAGGTCTCGAAAATCCTCTGTGTCCACCAGGCGGAAAGGCAGCATTTCTGTAGCCAACAGCTTGCAGATAGTGAAATTCAACCTCTTAGCTTTGTCATGGCTAAGAGGAAATGGTCTTTTACTTGTCCACATCTGAGGGACTGAGGGCTGACTGCTGTGCTTAGACGGGGTTGAGTAGGGTGTCCCCGGCAAACTGCTGTGAGGAAGGTGCAGGCGGAGATATTCTGTTGTCTTGATCAAAATGTGGTGGTCTCGATGTCGGAGAGTGCTCAATACCGGCAGGTGCTTTCCATTTGCAAATGTACTGACAACCTACCAATCGCACTGGCTGTTGCGGGTAAAGAGGTGGAAGGTCTGCGTCCAGAACCATGTGCGACTGCTGTCCCCACAGTAACAGAGGATGAAGCAGCCACGGGTGCACTTGATGGGGCAAATGGTGGTTAGCCCGGTCCACTAGGCCACAATGTAGCACAGTGAGCTTCCCACTGCAACTTATGCTTCATATCCATGTGACGGTTCATGCATGAAGTACTCAAACTATTAATTTTTTGGACTCTAATGAGATTTTGGTGACAAATCTTACAGACAACATGAGTTGGGTCATCCTTTGCGATCTCAAAAAATGCCCAGGCTATGCAAGGTTTAGAGCCCATGCGACCTGAAGAGCCACCATGACTTGTGCTCAGAGGCACAGTTGTGGTTGAGTATGCAGTTGTTGACGTGCTTCCAGTACTCTGTCTCTGTCCAGGAATGCACAACCTAACCTCGTCATCACTAGCATCCTCCTCCACCTTCTCTGCTGACCTCATGGACTGGCGGACTGTGGGTTGACAGTAAGTGGGGTCTCCAACCTCGTCATCATCACCCTGTGTGTTCTCACACCCGTCGTCCTCAGAGCCAACCTCTTCCTGCCCTGACCAAAAAGTCAAGTTTTCGTTCCAATTAGGTATCTCAGTCTCATCATCATCTTCCTCATTGTCTCCACCAACAGGAGTTACAGTTTGGGAATGAGGGTCTACATTATGCTCAGAACGTTCTTCATCTGGGCCTGGATCCGACTCACAAAGATTCTGGGCATCAGTGAAGATCATTTCCTCCTCTGGATTCACAGAAGCTCTGGAGCAGACCTCTGATTCCCAGGCTATAGTATAAGTAAACAGCTCTGCAGACTCAACCATCTGTGTTACCCCATACTCAGACGGGCGGCTGGAGACTTGGGAGCTGTGAAGAAGCAAGTGCGATTGGAGTGACACCTCTGAGGACTGGAGTATTTGTGATGTTGAAGTTGAGGTGGAGGAGAGCCCACTTGAAGGAGCACTTGATATGCATTCAAGCACCTGCTCTTTTTGTGCCTCACCTGGAATTTGTAGCGATGCTCATAGCGATGGTCGTAAGAAAGGGATCATATCAGATTGTCCACGAAAAGAAGTAGACTTCTTACTTTGGCTGGAAGATGGTCTTTCTTCTGCAGATGTTACTATTGCTTTAACACCTACCCCATGGACACAACCTTTTTTCCCTTTCCAACACACCTATTCCCCTTTCCACCAGCAGCAGGCCTTTTGCCACTCATTTTGGTGCTTAACTAATTGGCAACTCTGTAGTTGTTGGCACAAAAAGCGATCGATGGAAACCGAGCAGAGCTGAGTGGCCAAACTGTGGTACTAGCCCAAAACAAGTTACTGGGTTAGATGCAGTAAAACATTATTAGATACACAGGCGGTGTAGCTAGCTCCACAGGTGGGCTACTCCGCTGACATGCAGACACTGCTACTAGGCCCAAAATGATTTACTGGGTTAGATGCAGTAAAAAGTTATTAGATACGCAGGCAGTGTAGCTAGCTTCACAGGTGGGCTACTCCGCTGACGTGCAGACACTGTTACTAGGCCCAAAAACGATTTACGGTAGTTGGTTAGATGCAGTAAAAAAATTATTAGATACACGGGCGGTGTAGCTAGCTTCACAGGCAGGCTACTCCGCTGACGTGCAGACACTGCTACTAAGCCCAAAACGATGTACTGGGTTAGATGCAGTAAAAAGTATTAGATACACAGGAGGTGTAGCTAGCTTCACAGGCGGGCTACTCCGCTGACGTGCAGACACTGCTACTAAGCCCAAAACGATTTACTGGGTTAGATGCAGTAAAAATTTAGATACACAGGCGGTGTAGCTAGCTTCACAGGTGGGCTACACCGCTGACGTGCAGACACTGCTACTAATCCCAAAAGGATTTACTGGGTTAGATGCAGTAAAAAATTATTAGATTCACAGGCGGTGTAGCTTCACAGGCGAGCTACTCAGATGATTACCAGACAATGCTACTAAGCCCGAAAAGATTTACTGGGTTAGATGCAGTAAAAATTTAGATACACAGTCGGTGTAGCTAGCTTCACAGGCGGGCTACTCCGCTGATGTGCAGACACTGCTACAAAGCCCAAAACGATTTCCTGGGTTAGATGCAGTAAAAATCTAGATACACAGGCGGTGTAGCTAGCTTCACAGGCAGGCTACTCAGATGACTATCAGACAATGCTACTAGCCCAAAAGGATTGGCTGAGCTAGATTACACCAAATGCTGTGACTAACACTTGCACAGCACTGGCTCAGACCTGCCTGGCAAAAAGTGCTATGAACTGCTGTAACCTACCCTGAAAAGGGCTGATATTACAACTAGTCCTGACTCCCTAAACCTATCTCTCTCTATCTAACTGCAAATTCTCTCGCAATTCACACTCTTATGCTGTATAGCGCCCACAGCAGCAGCGGTGCCGTCTAACACTAAGCTGCAGCAGTGAGGAAATGGTGGTGACGGGGCAAATGGCTGGTTCTTATAGGGCAAGGACATGTGACATGCACATCCAATGACACATGCCCTTGCTTGTCTGCATCACATGCACATTGCTGTGTGTGTGTGTGCACTGCTGATAGGCTGAGAGACTGCACCGCCCCTCTGTAAATGCGGGAAAGGAAAAAAAAATGGAGATCGGCGTTATTTCAGCACAGATCTATCCCCCCCTGCCCACTATACACTGAAACAGTCTATTAACATTGATAAACAGTTTTAATGTGAAAATCAAGTTAGGCTTTTGGTGAACGAATAGTTATCGAACAGAAACTCGAACAGTCGAATTTTAAGCAAATTGTTCGACTTCGTCGAACGACTCGAACACTGCCCAAAACAGCTCGAATTTGAAATTGGCGACAGTTCGACTCGAACACCGCTCATCTCTAGTCTAGGCCAGCATTTACAGCTTTGAATTGAAGTTTCCATGAAGACCTTGTGGTTACGGGAGAGGTGTAAGCAGGGCTGACATCAGGGCATTAGGGCATTATTGACCTTACTAGTGTATGCGGCTCGGACTGGGTCCCCTCTCTTCTGCTCACCGGGGACCCAGTGGCAGATTTCTGTCAGTTCAGTAACTGAACATACATCCACGTTCAGATAAAATCTATATTGCCTTGTGGGAAGACTTCCCGTACAGCAATATTTAACATCTGCCAGCCAATCAAAGGCTGGCAGCTGACGTCAGCGTGCATGTCGCTGATGCTTTTTACTGCATTATAATTACAATGCATTCTGGTATTGGACATTTTTGAAGTTTCAGCTAAATGCTTAATTTAATGGTAACTATAATGGATCCAATTAAAGGATAAACTTATACTATATTGTTCAGAACACAGAAAGCAGAATAGAATTCTAGCAACGTATTTGTTTCTAAATGAATTTTGTATGATATTTAGTCAATAAGAAAACTGCATATACAGAGTAAAACTTTATACACACAATATTTCTTCTCTTGCCCAGATCTATACACTCAATTGCTACCTACAAAATAAAACAACTAAATATTAAGATTTGTGGATGGATACCTACTAAGCTAATCAGATTACAGCATCTGTGTCTGGATATTTGCCTATAGGAGGGGAAAACAGACCACAGCATAAAAACTTCACCCACTGTGTTTATACTCAATAACAGATTTTCTCCCCACGCTTCTAACTACGTTCCCACAATCCAATAGAAACAGTGATGAAGTTTAGAACACAGTTTGCACAAATTAAAGGACAAATGTAGAAAAACATTAAAACTTCTTCAAGTTTAGTGACTAACTATATTAAGATATTGCATGTGATATATCATGTGTTCAAATTGAAGAATTATACTGTAATCATGACAAATACAAAATAATAGGCCACAAAATCTTTCTTTACTTGAAGGCAAAACTTTTTTTTTTTACATTTAATGTTTGATTGGTAAAATAGCACGTGTTAGACATTACTTTTATAAACATGCTATAGAGCTCTCTGCTGTTCTTTTGATTCTCAGCACATCCCAATAAAGGGGTTTTCCCATTGACAAAGTACATTTTAATACATATTGAAATGAAAATAAATTCCACAATTAGTTGTGTTAAAAAAATGTTCCTGTGCTGAGATAATCTTTTAAATGTGTCCCTGGTATATATTGTGTTATGGCTGTATCTGACCGTGCAGGAACGTGGTCTGATCATATCACATCTCCTGGGCAGGGGAGGAAGCAAAAGAGTATATACTGTATTTTTTGGACTCTAAGACGCACCCAGGTTTTACAGGTGGAAAATAGGGAAAAAAAATATTTGAAGCAAAAAAAGTGGTATAAATAACATACTTTTATATGTGGTGTTATTATATGTAATAGTATGTCATTATGTTGGAAGCTGCGGGTAGAAGATGGCGCTGCGGGACCAGTGTGGTGTCTGTAAAGTACTATATGAAGACGCTGGAGGGTGAGTATAAGAATGGGGGCACAGGGCTTATATTTAAAGCACCACTCCAGCACTGAAAAATAACACTTCAGTGCTGCTTTAAGAACCCATTGGGAGAACTATAACTCCCAGCATGTCCTGCAGATCCTATGGCATGCTGGGAGTTATATTTCACCACAGGAGTGGCAGAGTACTTTATTGTGTGTTGTAAAGACTAACCTTTTAATTGTGGCAGCCAGCCACTGTGGTGAGGTAAAAAGCTGGAGCTTCCCATGACTGCACACACAGAGCCCTCCCTCTTGTTGCCTCTCCACAGCACAGCTCATAAGAGGAAGCCAGCAGATTCTAGTGGGGAGTCTGAAGGACCTGTGATGACATCAAGAAGAGGGAGGGCTCTGTGCTGCCATGTGATGCTCCAGCCCACCCACTTCCTGACATCACACAGGTCCTTATGCCTCAGCAGCCAGAGCAGCCTGTCAGGTATGCAGTGATCTTATCCCCTCTGGCCCCCTGCTGCTGCCTCCTCCTCCATGGGACACACAGATCTCCTCAGCTGCTGCAGGAATCCAGCGCTGGGGAAACCATGTGTGTCCCTGTGTAAGTGAAGGACTAGTCAATGGCTGCTCCCCACTCACTGCTCAGCTGACAGGTGGGCGGGGAAGCGGCTAATGAATATTCACTTCTCTTTAATCATCGGGACCACATGGTTTCCCCAGCACTGCAGTCAGGCAGCCGGACATTTTTCTGCCTCCTGTGAGTGGGATCACAGTGGATCCCACTCGCTGCTGCACCCCTCCCCACATGTTACATCCGGACCATAAGACGCACCCACACTTTCCTCCCAAATTTGGAGGAAAATAAGTGCGTCTTATGGTCCAAAAAATACGGTAGACATTACAGCACGGGATTGCATATGATTCTCTATGTGAGGTATAATATGTTTTTAAACAGGCAGGAAAATGTTCTATACAGAGAAAGAACCAGCTGTGATCCTGCTCTGTAATGTCTGTATTCTCTTGATTCCGCCCTGCTCAGGAGAAATAGTAGGTTCACACCATGTTCTGCACGGTCAGACACGACCATTACACAGTACACAGCAGGGGCACATTTATAAGATTATCTCAGCACAGTGACATTTTTTAATACATCCAATAGTGTTACTTATTTTTATTCCAAGATCTATTGATTAAAATGTAATTTTGTGGAACAACTCCTATTTAAAGTGAAGCTGTCACCAGGTTTGTCTGATAAGGGACCAAGACTAGCGACGCGCTTGGGAACCGGACCGCCTCACAGGTGAGAATAATAAAAGTTATTTTTTTTCTCTTACAGGTCGGGATGGGGGCAGATATACAGCATTATAGAATGCTGTATATCAGCCCTAAAAGGTAACGCCCACATCTCAAAACTGGTGACAGGTTCCCTTTAATGTGTCCTGTATGATTGGATGCATATACCCAGTGGTTAACTTGAACTGCTAATATATTCATACATGGCTGGCATTTCAGACCAGCTATAAGAAATCAGTGTATTGTATCAGTATCAGTATAGAAATCTGTCTTTTTATCAGCACTGATCACATTAGGTAGACATTCTGGGAAGGTATTCAAAAAATATACTAGGGGCATCCTAGCAAGCATGTAACAGCTGTATTTAGCTCCAGGATGAGTTTTTATAAACTAGTCTAATTGAAAAATTGTTTTACAAGAGTTAAAAAAATGAAATATATATTCGTAGGACAACTCATTTTGGTAAATCGATGATTGGTGATGGTTGAGCAATCAGTTCAAGAAAGTTACCTTGGCATTTGTTGTAGTGTGTTTATTCAAGCACAGCAACTGGGGACTATAGTTATGCCCCAATTACTTAAAGAATGACTGATCATTTTAGACTGCTCATTCATTGATTTTCAAGATTCTCAATTAACATGTAAAATCTGTCTTCAGTGTACACTGATTTTCTGATTACCAATATTGTTCATGCTCATAAAATTGCTTGCAGTAGAAGGTCTGTATCTGCCTCTTTCTCCTGCCTCGTCCTTGCCTTTCTATGAAATTGTAAAAGTGCCAACAGTCATCTCCTTTCTCAGTAAAGGCAAAGTCTGTCTTCACTGAATACTGATTTTATCCATTAATTGAGAGGGAATTATCAATCCAGGAGTTGAAAGAAACAGATTTCTCTGATACATCTCGGTCAGCAGGTGCTTAATGTACTGGGTACATCATAGCTTAAATGGGGCACCGGGACTGCTGTGGTGGCGATCGCATCTGTGTGTCGGTGCCATCTTACAGAAGGGTACATCGTCTTCCAGGGGGATCTCACTACCTGTTTCTGAACAGCCAATCACAGCATTTTCAGTGTGTCAGGCAATCAAATTACCTGAAACATTGAGGTCCAGCCTATGATCAGTGCTGTAAGAGCACCGATCATAGTCTGGAGCCTAGCAACCATGGAGTCACCAGGGCCAGCATTGATTGGTGAGATCGACTATGATGTCAATCACACCAATCACAGAACACAGACACGATCTGACCCCACAGTTACCGCTCTGCGCTTCCTCATTCCGGCTTGGGGATGTTGCAGAGCAGTCACTTTGCTGATTTGTTTGCTGTGCTGGGCTTGGTGGTGTCACAGACTTTTTGAAAACTGTGCATCAATGCTGTTTGTGTTCCTACTGCTTCTGAAGAATCAAGAAAGGAGAGTTCCTGATCCCTCCCTGATCATTGGTCTATTTTCCTAATCCATCCCAATCCCCCTCTTCCCCTCTTACTCCCCTATTCCCTTATTCTGCCCATTCTACCCCCTTCGCACCACCCCTTCTTCCACTGAGTGCTGATCAGTACTTTTTCTTTCAAATCAAAGATAATTGTCTGTGCTTGCTAATTTCCAGGACTGGGTACATATTCCAGGACTTTTTTTGCCCCTGTCCATTTTCCTCCCTCCTTTTGCATCACCTATGTGCCTGCATCCTGCAGCTGCCGAGTGTTGATCAGCGACTCACATCACTGATCCACACTCGTGCTCGCTATTTTCCACTTTTTTTTTTAGAAACTATTTTTTCTCCCACTTCCCCTTTGCACAACTCTGTGTGTGTGTCCTAAAGCCGCTGATCAGACATACACCACTGATTAACACCCGTGCTTGTTTTTGTCAAGGACTTTTTTTTCTGTGTATTTTTGTAATCCATTTTTGCACCACATCCGTGCATGCATACTTACATACTACAGTTGAGCACTGGTTGGTGATGAATATCACTGACCGGTCTTCGGTTGTTTTTTTTTATTGGTGAAAAAAGAATTGACTAAAAAGTAATCTAGATTAGTTGATAGGATTAGATTAGGTACAGTAAAAATATATCATAGTAATCGTCATCTGCTACGTCATCTACTACAGTATTTTGAACTGAATTGAGTTAGTAAAGATGAAAAAAATAGATTAATTGATAGGATTAGATTAGGGACAGTAAAAATATACTGCAGTAATCATCATCTACTACAGTATTTTTTACTTAATTCAGTTAGCGTCATTGTCAGTGTGGAAAAAAGAATCAGATCCATGCATCCTACAGCCGTCAAGCGCTGATCACTGACACAAATCAGTGATCAACCTCTCATTGTTGTTTTTTTTTTAGAAAAAATAATAAACAATAGTAATAGTAATTGTCAGATACTACAGTAATAAAAAATCATCCATGCGTTCATCCTACAGCCGTCAAGCGCTGATCATTGACGATGCACATCAGTGATGGTTTTTTATTTTTTGAAAAAAGAATAAAAAAGAATTTAGATTAGGGACAGTAAAAATATACCATAGTAATCTTTGGCTACTACAGTATCTTTTACTGAATTGAGTTAGGGAAAAAAGAATCACTTCCGTGCGTCTGTCCTAGAGCCATTGAGCACTTATCAGCAACACATCGTTGATTGGCACAAATCAGTGATCAACCTCCGGTTGTTGTTTTTTTTTTTTTTTAAAGAATAAAAAATAATTTAGATTAGAAACAGTAAAAATATACCATAGTAATTGTCAGCTACTTCAGTAATTTTTCTGAATTGAGTTAGTGTCGGGCGGAAAAAAATCATCTGTGTGTCCATGCTATGACAATGCACTTCAGTGATCAAGCTCCTTCTGTTGGGTTTCTTTAAAAAAAAGAATTAAATATAATTTATATTAAGGACAGTAAAAATATACCATAGTAATTGTTGGCTACTACAGTACTTTTTACTGAATTGAGTAAAGGTTAGTGTCAGCGTGGGAAAAAGAATCACTTCCATGCATGCGTCCTAGAGCACTGGCCAGCAACACATCACTCGGACCTATGGATTTTTTTTGTGTGAAAAGAGAGTAAAAAATATTTTTGATTAGTTGAAAGGATTCGATTTTTTTCTCTTCTAAATTATAAAGTTTACACCAAGCACTCACACACTTATCGGAATAAAATTTGGTACACATGCATACATCACATAAGTGAAAAAATGTCGACCGACTTGTCTCAAACCTGATATTCAGAGGAAGGGCATATGCTTTCCTTGTCTCTGACACTGACAGCGAGTGAGAGGATCCCGCCTTCCTTTATTTTTCCAACTCGTCCTCTTTCTCAAGTGATACCGAATCGCCCCAGTGCAGAAAATGAACTGGCACCCACCATTACTGACCCAATATGGACCTCACCCCCGAAGACTATGAGCCACAGTTTCCTGATTTTGTAGCACAATTAGGAATCCAGTTTGATACCACTGGCCTCACAGAAATATACTTTTTCAAAGTATTTTCCTCTGAGGATTTTGTAAACCTCATGAGGGCAGAGACAAATTTGTACGTCCAGCAATTTTTGTCACAAAACAGCCCGTCATCATTATCTAACTGGTCCCTTGTAGACATTTTGGAGCTTAGTCCTTTACATGGGGATAGTAAAGAAACCAGATCTTTAGTAATATTGGAGTGTTGATGTTTTGTATAATAATCCACTGTTAAGCATGGCAATAACCTGTAAATGTTTTGTGGCCATCCACAAATTTTTGCATTATAACGATAAAGCTCGGTGTCTTCCTCGAGGTGCCCCCAACTTTGACCAACTTTTCAAAGTTTTTCCGGTCATTGATCACTTCAGCAACAAGTTTGCTAAGGTGTACATGCCCCAAAGGGACGTCTGCATGGATGAGTCCCTAATCCATTTCAAGGGGAGGCACAAATTCCGACAGTGCCTGCCCAGTAACAGGGCCAGATATGGAATTAAGCTGCATAAACTGTGAGTGTACCTCAGGGTACACCCACAAGGTTAGGGTTTATGAATGGAAGAACACCTGGATTCAACCCCCTGAATGCCTCCCTGTCCTGGGAGTGAGTGGGAAAATTGTGTGGGATTTGATGCACCCACTGCTGGATCAAGGTTATCACCTCTACGTAGATAACTTTTATACCAGCTTCCCACTGCTGAAGTCCCTCACTGTGTTAGGTACCGCAGTCTGCAATACTGTCTGCAAAAATCAGAAAGACCTCCATAAGACGCTAATTAGGTGGCTGCTCAGGAAGGGCCAGAAGAGGGCCCAATGTAATGACAACATGCTGATGGTTGAGTACAAGGACAAGAGTGATATTCTTTTCTTGACTACCATACATGGTGATGACAGCACCTCAACCACTGAGTGAGGTACCTCTACACAGGTCCACAAGCCACACTGTGTACTGGGGTACAACAATACCATGGGGGAGTTGATATCTCTGATCAAGTCTCCCAACTGTACAGTGCCATGAGAAAGATTGTACAAGAAGCTGGCCATGCACATTGTGCAGATGGAAATGTACAACACTTTCGTGCTATCACGATGTGCAGGCCATAACGATACGTCATACCTTCTGTCCCAGGAGGTAGTGATTAAGGCCCTTATATTTGGCAGTCAGGAAGGGGCAGCTCTCAGTACTTCTGGAACTGAAGGTGCTCGTATCGTACCAGGTCAACATTTCGTCGGTGAGGTCCCTCAAGCCGCAAAAAAAGGATGGTCGAAAAAAGGGTGCCAAGTCTGTTACAAAAGGGGAATACCCAAGAACACCATTTGGCAATGTGAAACCGGCCCCGACAAACCTGGCCTGTGTATAAAAGAATGATTCTGACTGTACCACACATCCATGGACTGCTAAATTCATTTCTGACTTACACAACTCACATTTGATAACCTGACATACACTACGCAACTCACCTATGACAACATAACGAATACTACACTACTCACATATGCCAACCTGACTAATACTACACTACCTACGTATGTCAACCTGATGAACTCTACACAATTTACATATGTGTCACCACATTATAAGATTCACAAACCAGGAAAATATTAGATGAATTCCAATATAGGGTCACTTGTGGGGGTTTCTACTGTTTAGGCACATCAGGGTCTCTCCAAATGTGACATGGCTTCCACTACTGATTCCAGCAGATTTTGCATTAAAAAAGTTAAATGACGCTCCTTCCCTTCCAAGCCCTGCCATGCACCCAAACATTGGTTTTCCCCACATATACGGTATCGGCATGTTCAGGAGAAATTGAACTTCAAATATTTGGGTCAATTACCCTTGTGAAAATGAAAAAAATGGGGCCTTAATTAAAATGTTTGTAAAAAAAAAAAAAGTTAAATGTTAATTTTTTCCTTTCACATTGCTGAGGTTCCTGTGAAGCACCTGAAGGGTTAATAAGCATCTTGAATGCTGTTTTTAGAATGGTGTCACTTTTGGGTATTTTCTGTCATATTCTCAAAGTCACTTCCAAACATGTAATATTTATTTTAGCACAGAAGATGGAAAAATTCAGCATATTTTCCTTTGTATGCTTTTTCAGTGCTGGTGGAGACCGTGGGTTGGCATTGTTGACCATGCTTCTGGATACGGTTTACTATGTGGATGTTAGTCACTACTCATGGACAGGCCGTGAGGCAGAAGAGTCATTGACAGCCCAATCAGGGACCCAAGACCTCTCTTCTGGTCTGTAACCTCTCCAATGAATTAGGTACTGGAGGAAATTACGGACTTTCTGGGAATCAATCTTTTGAACTTCAAACTCAAAACTGTCATTTTTCTTCGCCCCCTGAAGAAGTGTTTACGAAATGCGCGTCGGGGTTGGAGGGACCGGGACTCTTCACTTAGCTATGTAAGTTAAGCGCAATATATGTTTTCAATTTTACATTGTTCTCTTGGTTAATATATTGATATATTAGGAGATGTTTAGTACGCTCTTGATAGTTTACAACCAGGGATATATTGGGCTTCTGACCCACTACCCCTATTAGGCTGTTGGATAGTATGTATAGAGTGGTTGGATATTGGGTATTTATATAGCCCATTCAGGCAATACTAATATTAACGCTTGTATCATATGCTGTATGTGAATAGTGACCATTCGGGTCCCTCTCAATCTGAGATATTTTGGTTTCTGTTTTTTGATTTTTGTTTTGTAAGTGGTTTTAAATATGGGATGAATAAAATAATTTTTGTTATACTTTGAATATGTTGTGCTTTTTCGGTCTCATTGCCGGTTGTGGTGCTTGGATGACACTGATGGGATTTTATAGTGTAGTCAGCACATATTGATTTTGGATCATAAAATTGATTACATCAAAACTGTCATTGACAGAAACCGGTGGAGGTGGAGATGATGGAGCCAAAATGGAAGGGACAGTGATTTATTAAATACATTTGGAATGTGATAAGATGGTGGGAGTTTTAATTTGAAAGCCACTGGGTTAACTACCTTCAAAATCTCAAATGGACCAATAAACTTAGGACCCAACTTGACCGATGGCACTTTCAATTTAATATTTTTGGAAGAAAGCCAGAGCTTATCACCAACCTTAAATATGAGACCCCTGAACATTTCCTCTCTGCCTTCCGTTTCTGATGACACTGGGCCACCTCAATATTCCTCTGAACCTCTCTCCAGACATCCCCCAGTTTTGTACTGTATATCAACCTCTACTCTCGGACAATCAGAACTCATCTTCTTGAGAATTCACCAAAATGTGGATGAAAACCATAATTCCAAAAAAACAGTGAGGTTCCAGTAGACTGGTTAACCAAACTGTTAAAGGTGAATTCAGCAAGAGGTAAGAATGTGGACCAGTCCTCCTGCTGAGCCGTAACAAAACACCTTAGAATTTGCTCCAACTGATTTGTCCTCTCCATCTGACCGTTGGTTTCAGGATGGTAAGCAGAAGAAAACGACGGGTCAATCCCCAATCCCTTACAAAATGCTCTCCAGAATTTAGAGACAAACTGCACCCCCCTATCAGATACAATATTCAAAGGATGCCACGCACTCTCACCACATGATTGTTGAATAGCCTGGAAAGCGTCTCAGTATTAGGTAACCCTGAGAATGGAACAAAGTGAGCTTGTTTACTGAATCAGTCAACCACCCAAATAACGGTTTCCCACTAGACAAAGGCAAATTAGTCATGAAATCCATGGACAAATGAGTCCACAGTCTTTCTGGAATTAGCAATTGAGCCAATTCGCCAGCTGGCCAGTTATGATAAATTTTAGCACGTGCGCAAACCTCACAAGCGGATACAACCCTCTTAATATCACTAAGCACTGATGGCCACCAAAAAAGTCTTCATATAGGTTTCTGTGTAGCAGTGACCCCAGGGTGACCACTCATGATAGTGTCATGAAACTCTTACAACACACATAATCTGAGATACACGGGCCCAAATAATTTAGATCCAGGAGTAGCAAAAGGAACCAAAGACTGTACTTGGTGAGTTTCAGCTTCAAATTCTGAGAACATCATAGAAATTATTACACCATGAGGAAGAATGGAGGAAGGCTTTTCTGGAGGAGAAACTGAATCAAGGCTGAGTGACAAAACGTTAACCCTAACATTCTTAGACCCTGGCCTGAATGTGATGGAAAAATTTAACCTAGAAAAAAATAAGGACCATCTGGCGTGTCTAGGGTAGCTCCCTCCAAAAAATGCCTTCATTGCTCAAATGCTAACTTGACAGCAAGCAGTTCACGATTTCCAACATCATAGTTTCTCTCAGCAGATGAAAATTTCCCAGAAAAAAAGCACATGCCTTAAGTTCATCAGGGTTTTAGGACCTTGAGATATAACAGTCCCCACCCCAACCTCTGAGGCATCCACCTCTATGATAAATGGTTTCTGAAGATCAGGTTGAATCAAAACTGGAGCAGACATGAAGCACTCTTTTTGTGTATTAAAGGCCTCAATGGCATCTGACGACCAATTTTTTAGATCTGTCCCCTTACATGTGAGATTGGTAAGAGGTTTAACGATCTGTGAAAAACCCCTAACACATTTTCTATAATAATTTTTGAATCCTAAAAAACGCTGAAGTGCTTTAAGGTTGTGAGGTTGAACCCAATCAATTATAGCTTGCACCTTCCCAGGATCCATTTTAAACCCATCAGCAGATATGATTAACCCCAGAAATATATATTTCCTGAACAGAGAATGTACACTTTTCTAATTTGTCAAACAAATAATTTTCCCTTAGTCTTTGTAAAACATAATGAACATGCTCATAGTGCGAATCCAGATCAGATGAAAAAATTAGAATGTCAACAAGGTATACCACAGTAAACCTTCCAATGATATCAGAAAAAAATGTCATTCATAAAGTTCTGAAAGACAGCAGGTGCATTGGATAAACCAAAAGGCATGACCAGGTTCTAAAATATACTCTCAGATGTTAAAAAAGCTGTCTTCCACTCATCACCCTCCCGGATCCATATCAGATTATATGCCCCTCTAAGGTGAAGCTTGGAAAACCATTTGGCCCCAGTAAGCTAATTATATAAGTCTTGGATGAGTGGGTAAGTATTTCTAACAGTAATCTTGTTCAGTTCATGGAAATCGAGGCAAGGGCAGAGCCCCCCATCCTTCTTTTTCACAAAGAAGAATACAGCCCCTGCAAGCAAGGAAGAGGGACAGATACGACCCTTCCGTAAACTTTCATTGACATATTCTTTAATAGCGATCCTTTCCAGTCCTGACATGCTGTACAGGCGAGCTTTAGGCAATTTGGCATTAGGAATAAAATCAATAATACAATCATAAGGACAATGTGGAGGTAGTATCTCTGCCTCTTTTTCTGAGAACACATCTCCAAAGTCCTTCAGGTATGCAGGCAGACCCTCCAGACTAGCGGAGCAAATTTGCACAGAATGAAGACACTTTTTATGATAGTTGGGGCCCCATTAAATAATATCCTTTTGCCACCAATCAATTACAGGATTATGAGCATGCAGCCAAGGAAACCCCAACACCAACCCAGCAGGTAAATTATCCAAGACATAACAGGAGATGGACTGAGAGTGGCGTGTTCCCACTTTCAGTGTGAATTCCACAGTTACCAGCTGGACAACGTTCTGGAGTAACTGTGTTTGTCAATAGCAACAATCTGAGTAGGTCTTTCCAAACTAACTGTCCCTAATCCTAATTTAAGAACCAGTCCAGAATCAATTAAGTTTGCTGCAGACCAACAGTCAATGAAAGCAAGTGCAGATAACCACAGGTTTTGAAAGCATAGTTCCACATTCAACAGTATTTTATCTGAGGAGTAAAAGGGTACCTAGAAGTCTGAGTGACCTCCTCGAATATATCGCAGACTTAGGCAATTCCCTCGACCACAGTAGAAGCAGAGTCCCAGATCACGCCGATGTCTCCTCTCCACGGCCCGAGAGCTGATGATTCCAACCTCCATAGGTTCCGCCTCAGGTAAGGAAACTGACTCAGGAAGAATGACCGAAACCCCTTGTCGCTCATCACTTCTCTCCCGAATTCTATGATACATATGAATGGCCTGAGTCGTGGCTTCCCCCAAATAACAGGGTGGAGAATGCAGAGAATGCAGAGCCAGAGCATCCTTAAGAGCATCTGTAAGGCCAAGACGAAACTGACACCTGAGAGCAGCATCGTTCAATAGAACCTCAGATGAAAATTGCCAGAACTCTGAACTATAATTTTCAGCAGTGCGGCCCCTCTGCGTCAGGTTCATGATCTTATCCTCTGCGACTTGGACCCTATCAGGTTTGTCATAAGTCTTCCCTAAAGCATAAAAAAGGTGACAACAGAAGAGCATTCTGGGGCTAGTGGGGACAAAGAGAATGCCCAAGTCTGAGGACCCCCACGCAGTAGGGACATAATTATACCCACCCACTGTGACTCATCCCCAGAAGACCGGGGTCATAGAGTAAAAAATTAATTTACAGCTCTACTTAAATATTCTAAATTGATCCTTCCCCCAAAAAAATCTGTCAGGAAGTGCCACAACTGGTTCGGTGGAGGTCAACTGTACGTCAGTGAGTCCAGGACACATGCCTACTGTCATTAGTGGAGTGTTTTGGGAACCACCCAGAGTACTAAATTGACCCTGCAGCTGGGACTGTGATGATTCTAGCCTCTGGTGATCCCTGGCCAGATCCTGAAACATCTGGGTAAGATTCATCACCTGATCACAGAGTGCACAAACTAGGTCCATTGTTCAGGAAAAATAAAAGTACCCGTATTTTCTGGTGTATAAGACGACTGGGCGTATAAGACGACCCCCAACTTTTCCATATAAAATATGGAATTTGGGATATGCCTGCTGTATAAGACGGGGGTCATCTTATACGCCCAGTCATCTTATACGGCGTGTGGTTCCCAGGGTCTGAAGGAGAGGAAACTCTCCTTCAGGCCCTGGGATCCATATTCATGTGAAAAATAAAGAATAAAAATAAAAAATATGGATATACTCACCCCTCCGAGAAGCTTGGCTGTCACCGCTGCAAGCGTCTGCCTCCGTTCCTAAGAATTGCAGAGGGTGAAGGACCTTCGATGACGTCACGGTCCTGTGATTGGTCCGTGACCGCTCATGTGACCGGTCACCTGACCGTGACGTCATCGAAGGTCTTTCAAGCTCTGCAATTCTTAGGAAAGGAGGCAGACGCTTGCAGCGGTGACAGCCAGGCTTCTCGGAGGGGTGAGTATATCCATATTTTTTATTCTTATTCTTTATTTTTTACATGAATATGGATCCCAGGGCCTGAAGGAGAGTTTCCTCTCCTTCAGACTCTGGGAACATCCAGGAACGCTCCATGCACACGCCATACCCGGCGTATAAGACGACCCCCGACTTTTGGGAGAATTTTTAGGGGTTAAAAAGTCGTCTTATACGCCGGAAAATACGGTATATGGCCAGACGTAATGTGATGTTAGTCAGACGTTTCGGGGTCAATATCAAGAGAATATGTAGATTACCAAGGGAAAAGATGAAGGTGTAAGTCAGGGCACAGTCCAGGGTCAATAACAAAAGATAGCAGATCAAAAGCCAAAGGACAAGACAAAGGGATAGTCAGAGCGTGGTCCAAAGGGTCAGGCAGCAGAAGATCAGAACTCAGAGCAACAGAATCAGGCTAACACTCATCTAGAAGCAGAAACTACGTCTGACAGGGATCAGGGGCAGACAGCTCAGTTAAGTAGCTATGCGATCACCAGAACACTGAACACCTGCAGAAAGTCCCGTAGATCCCAGTCACAGATTGCACAGCAGAACTGTCAATCAAGACACAGACAGCTCTCAGCAAGACAGTTATCATATTACAGCATAGCAATCATTCACTGAGCGGAGGAATCGTGACACTATAGCTGCTGCTCCTTCACTTCGGGATTTTACTTTTATTCCTAAAATAGATGGCATTTCAAGTGACTTATCCTAATTATTCCAAGAAGAGTATTCATTTATGGAATTTATTGGCCTTCCATTGGGGTTTATTTCACACCATAAAACAAATGCATGGTAGGCAAATACATCAACCATGTTTTAAAATAAAACCATTAGCCACCTATTGGTTTTGCATTTGTTCTTTGAACTATGAACATCTCTTTTAGCAACGATACCTTGAAGCAGTTCAGGCTTGCTATTTCTTACTGTGCTCAGCATTGCAAGTTTCCGTTTTAGCAACAACTGCCCCAATTGATGCAATGTAAAAAAGTTGTCACATGTCACATTTTGCCACTTAGTCCATATGTCAAGGTGGTATTTTCTGAAATACTGCCTGTACCACGTGCCATGCCAGAGAGGCAAAGGGAGATTAGGGAGGTTAATAAGTGGCTCAAGAATTGGTGTAGGAAGGAGGGGTTTGGATCCCTGGAGAACTGGGCTGACTTCTCAGTTGGCTACAGGTTCTACACTAGGGACGGGCTGCACCTCAATGGGGAAGGTGCAGCTGTGCTGGGGAGAAAATGGCTGGAAGGTGGGAGGAGTGTTTAAACTAGGGATTGGGTGGAGGGTATTCATTTTATAGGAGCAGAGGATAGTGCAGTTAGTGACCTTGGCACAAATAAAGAAATTAAGGGTGGGGGTGGCATGAGGGTGGGGTTAAAACAGTTAATAATTTAAGAAAGAATAGAGGTAGAGAGAGATACATAAAGTACATGTATACTAATGCCAGAAGCCTCGCCAACAAAATGGAGGAATTAGAATTAATTTTTTTGGAGCATAATTATGACATGGTGGGGATATCTGAAACATGGCTGGATGAGAGCCATGACTGGGCTGTTAACTTGCAGGGCTATAGTCTGTTCAGAAATGACCATACAGATAAGCAATGGGGAATTGTGTCTATATGTAAAATCATCCTTAAAACCCATCCTGCGTGATAATATAGGTGAATCTAATGAAAATGTAGAGTCCTTGTGGGTGGAGATAAGGGGAGGGGGGAAAATAATAAATTACTGAAAGGGGTTTGTTATAAGTGCCCAAAAATAATGGAAGCAATGGAGAATATCCTCGTAAAGCAAATAAATGAAGCTGCGATTCAAGGAGAAGTCATTATTATGGGGGACTTCAACTACCCTGAAATAGATTGGGGAACAGAAACCTGCAGTTCCAGCAAAGGTAATCGGTTTTTGACAACTATGAGAGACAATTACCTTTCACAACTGGTTCAGGACCCAACAAGAAGGGGGGCACTGCTAGACCTAATATTAACCAACAGGCCAGACCGCATATCAAATATAAGGGTTGGGGGTCACTTGTGGAATAGTGATCAGAAAATAATAAGTTTTCATGTATCCTTTAATAAGATGTGTAGTAGAGGGGTGACAAGGACACTAAACTTCAGGAGGGCAAATTTCCAACGAATGAGAGATGATCTTGGTGCAATTAACTGGGACGATATCCTGAGACACAAAAATACACAAAGAAAATGGGGGATGTTTATCAGCACCCTGGATAGGACCTGTGCACAGTATATACCGTATGGGAATAAACATACTAGAAATAGGAGGAAACCAACATGGCTAAATAGAGCTGTAAGGGGCGCAATAAGTGACAAAAAGAAAGCATTTGGACAATTAAAGCAAGTAGGTAGTGATGAGGCATTAAATAAATACAGAAATTTAAATAAATTCTGTAAAAAGCAAATCAAGGCAGCAAAGATTGAGTCAGAGAGACATTGCCAGAGAGAGTAAAAATAATCCCAAAATATTCTTTAACTACATAAATAGTAAGAAACTAAAAAATGATAGTGTTGGCCCCCTTAAAAATAGTCTGGGTGAAATGGGGAATGAGGATGAGGAAAAAGCCAATATGCTAAATGACTTTTTTTCCAACATTATTTACACAAGAAAATCCCATAACAGACAACATGATCAGTGATAACAAAAATTCCCCATTAAATTTCACCTGCTTAACCCAGCTGGAAGTACAGCGGCATCTAAAAATCCCAAATATTGACAAATCTCCGGGCCCAGATGGGATCCACCCCCGAGTACTGCAGGAAATAAGTACAGTCATTGATAGACCATTATTTTTAATCTTTAAAGATTCCATAATAGCATGGTCTGTACCACAGGACTGGCGTATAGCAAATGTGGTGCCAATATTCAAAAAGGGAACAAAAGCTGAACTTGGAAATTATAGGCCAGTAAGCTTAACCTCTACTGTGGGTAAAATCCTGGAGGGCATTCTACGGGATGCTATGCTGGAGTATCTAAAGAGGAATAACCTCATGACCCAATATCAGCACGGGTTTACTAGGGACCGTTCCTGTCAGACTAATCAGATCAATTTCTATGAAGAGGTAAGTTCCGGACTGGACCAAGGGAACGCAGTAGATGTAGTGTATATGGACTTTTCAAAAGCTTTTGATACGGTGCCACACAAAAGGTTGATACATAAAATGAGAATAATGGGGATAGGGGAAAATATGTGTAAGTGGGTTAAGAGCTGGCTCAGGGATAGGAAACAAAGGGTGGTTATTAATGGAGCACACTCGGACTGGGTCACGGTTAGCAGTGGGGTACCACAGGGGTCAGTATTAGGCCCGCTTCTTTTTAACATATTTATTAATGACCTTGTAGGGGGCATACAGAGCAGAATTTCAATATTTGCAGATGACACTAAACTCTGCAGGGTAATCAATACAGGGGAGGACAATTTTAAATTAAAGGATGATTTATGTAAACTAGAAGCTTGGGCTGATAAATGGCAAATGAGCTTTAATGGGGATACATGTAAGGTCATGCATTGGGGTAGAGCAAACAAGATGTATAATTATGTGCTTATTTGTAAAACACTGGGCAAAACCATCAATGAAAAAGACCTGGGGGTATGGGTGGATGACAAACTCACATTTAGTGGCCAGTGTCAGGCAGCTGCTACAAAGGCAAATAAAATAATGGGATGCATTAAAAGAGGCATAGATGCTCATGAGGAGAACATAATTTTACCTCTATACAAGTCACTAGTTCGACCACACTTAGAATACTGTGTACAGTTCTGGTCTCCGGTGTATAAGAAAGACATAGCTGAACTAGAGAGGGTGCAGAGAAGAGTGACCAAGGTTATTAGAGGACTGGGGGGTCTGCAATACCAAGGTATGTTATTACACTTGGGGTTATTTAGTTTAGAAAAACGAAGGCTAAGGGGTGATCTTAATACAATATATAAATACTTGAGGGGACAGTACAAAGACATTTCTGATGGTCTTTTTACTCGTAGACCTGAGACAGGGACAAGGGGGCATCCTCTACGTCTGGAGGAAAGAAGGTTTAAGCATAATAACAGACGCGGGTCCTTTACTGTAAGAGCAGTGAGACTATGGAACTCTCTGCCGTATGATGTTGTAATGAGTGACTCGTTACTGAAATTTAAGAGGGGACTGGATGCCTTTCTTGAAAAGTATAATGTTACAGGTTATATATATTAGATTACTTGATATGGTGTTGATCCAGGGAACTAGTCTGATTGCTGTATGTGGAGTCGGGAAGGAATTTTTCTCCCCAAGGTGGAGCTTACTCTTTGCCACATGGGTTTTTTTTTGCCTTCCTCTGGATCAACATGTTAGGGCATGTTAGGTTAGGCTATGGGTTGAACTAGATGGATGTAAAGTCTTCATTCAACCTTAAAAACAATGTTACTATGCTACTATGTAAATTTAAAACTTGCATACCCTGATTCTTTTCACGTTTTCTCCTGGCTTTATTCCTGTATATACATGAGCATTTAGAGTGTATGTACTGCTGCTCTCATAAAGTGTCCATATATTGATGTCATACTTTGCTGGCTTACTTGGCATATGTTGCTTGAATTGGCACCTACCTCGGAATGCCACAAGTTGCTTCTCCACATTGACAATTTTGTATACAGTATTGTATAATTTTTGAAGAATCTCTATGAATTTATCCCAAACTTCTCTAATAATGGCTAGTTATTAGAGAATTATCTGATGTTAGCAGAGGACAACTTTCATGCCTGGGCAGAAGGCTGAAGGTTCCAAATTACATTTTTGTTTTTGGACTGAATTACTTCCATCGGACTAGTTGTCTGGGTATCATGGCTCAAAAGATTCAACTTCAGAATCAGAATTCTCATAATCACTTTCCCCACCACTTATGAGGTCCTTATCTTCAGACATTTTCTCCAGTTGGACATCTCCTTCAGCAACTGAGACTTTGGAAAGTGTTTCCAATTCAGCATCACTCTGTGAATGTCTTTGCCACATTTTCATCCAAATTTCTAAATAATGGACACTCACAGCATCAATGGGTAAAATCAGAGTTGTGGAAAAAAATAAGATTACATGAATAATAGTAATATAATCGCAGCAAACACTAAGCAGTGTAGCAACAATAAGAACTTACAGTTGCGCTCAAAAGTTTACATACCCCGGCAGAATTTTTGCTTTCTTGGTCTTTTTTCAGAGAATATGAATGATAACACCAAAACTTTTTCTCCACTCGTGGTTAGTGGTTGGGTGAAGCCATTTATTGTCAAACTACTGTTTTCTCTTTTTAAATCATAATGACAACCCAAAACATCTAAATAACCCCAAAGTTCACATACCCCATTTATTAATACCGTATATTGCCCCCTCTAACATCAGACAGCCCAGGAATTTACAGGAACTGGAGGCTTTTGCCAAGAAGAGTGGGCAGCTTTACAATCTGAGAAAATAAAGAACCTCATCCACAACTACCACAAAAGACTTCAAGCTCTCATTGATATTAGAGGGGCAATACACAATATTAAGAAATGGGGTATGTGAACTATTGGGTTATTTGTATGTTTTGAGTTGTCATTATGTTTTAAAAAGAGAAAACACAGTAGTTTGACAATAAATGGCTTCACCCAACCAGTAACCATGAGTAGAGAAAAAGTTTGGTGTTATCATTCATATTCTCTGAAAAAGGCCAAGAAAGCAAAAATTCTGCCGGGATATGTAAACTTTTGAGCAGAACTGTATATACTACACCGAAACAAATCTGCACAGACCTGTACTCAAAGCCCATCCATCTGCAGTAAATTGCAAATGTATCGAGCTCACAAAATGGCAGGAACTGGAGAAAGCTATAAACTATAGTAGATGCAATAGATAATGCACAATGATATTATAAATCATTTATGTGACTGAAAATATGGCGGGAGATCTGTATAAAACACTATCGGGTTATATTGACAATATATAACGCGCAATATTTCATACAAAAAAAGTTTAAAAAACAATACTCATAATAACACCTACCCATAAACCAAAACTAACCACGATTTGCAGATCCGTATAATAAATAATCTGCAGCTTCACATTTTTTTTTGTCAAATAGACCCAAATGGTACAGCAGGGTTAGAGGAAACCTGTCTTGTCCTATGACGTTGTTAACCGGCAGAAGCAGTGTTAATCTGCAGGCTAATAGCGCTATGAAGCAGCCCAGCTGCAAAACTGACAGTTCAGCAGCTGGGAGCCACCGGTTTTTAGTCAAACAGGCAGGCTCAAAGCAATTACAGTCACCTCTCATGAAGCTGATTGGGGCGGCTGTAACCATGCCCAGGTACTGACTGACAGCCAGCTCTGTTCTCATACACTGCAGAGTGATCTGTCAAACAGCATTGACAGTAGTTGTTCCGGGCATGTCTGGATTGTTAGCAATCGGCTCTTTACTGATACACTGCATAGACTGCTATCAGTCAGCTGTGACTGTAATTGCTCAGGCCAGATCTGCATGACTGATAGCCAGTGACTCAAAGGAGAAATTAAATACATTTTCTCCACTTTCAGTATTGTGGTCAGGCACCTTCATAGTGCTACTAACCTGAAGATTATCCCTTTATCTGTAGGTTTATAGGGTTATCAGACATGATAGGTTCCCTTTAAACATTGCCCTGTAATATTCAGCACCGTCAAATAATGTTTGATGAAAAATCAACAAATCATATACTCGAGTATAAGCCGAGATTTTCATCCCATTTTTTAGGCTGAAAGTGCCCCTCTCAGCTTATACTCGAGTCATTGTCCCAGGAAGTCGGCGAGGGAGGGGGAGTGGTGGCTGTCAAATCTTATTCACCTGCTCCTGGCGCATCTCTGCATGTCCCTGCTTCTTCAATGGTCTCCGGGCGCTGGCAGCTCTTCCTGTGTTCAGCGGTCACGTGGTACTGCTTATTAAAGTAATGAATATGGACAGCGTCCGACTGGCCCACCGGGAGATCGGATAATCCTCTGGTGGGCCCGCCTCCCAGTGGGCCCTCCCCCTCACCAGCAACAGACTCCTGCCTCACTCATTAGTGCCTGCTCTGCCCTGTATTAGGATTTCGGCGCCTGCACCCAGCGGTGAGTTCGTTATTCCACACCCTGTGCTGGCCGTCTGCACTGCTCAGCAACAAGTGATGTGATGTGAGCGTGCAGCGCCCCAGAGTCCTGGTCGTTGCAGTACTGATGCTCCGCCGCTAAGGGGGGCTATGGTACGTCTGATGTCACTGAAGGAGTTCTTCTGACCAGGTATCACAGACACCAAAACACTTCACAGTCTGGCCTCCAGGGGGAGCTAAGGGTGCTATGTATTAGGCCACTCCTCACAATCTGGTAAAACTGGGGGTTAGGCAGAAAGTTAGACAGAAGCTGACTGGGAATCGAACAGGCAACATCCTGTGGCAGAGGGTGTTGCGGGAAGAGACTCAGTGGGCTCCCTGTCAGGGGTGGGATCCTGACAGAGGCCTAGCGAACAGAGAGAACGTTACGGGACCGCGTCTGCACTTGATCGCGGCGGTACCGAAAGGACAAGAAGCGAGGTATATTGTGCTGAGTGAGAAACGAGATCAACGCAACAAGGAGAAATACCAGTAGGAGTCGTGCTGTAAGACGAGGCAACATCCTACTGAGGCGCGTAGACGGTGGCCGGAACGACGAGGAAGTACTAGGCTCCAAGCAATACTTCAAACCTACAGCAGGACAGTCAGCTATAGGCGGGCTGTCTCACACAAATCACCTACGAAGACATAGGGGGCAACAATAGGAGAGGGGCGACGCTAGGGTCCCGGAAGAACTCCGAGCCTACCCGTCATACGGGTGCGTCCTAGCCATATCATCTGGGGGACAAAGAAGAACATCTTAATCGAGTTGTGAGGGAACTTCAGAAACAGACACAACAGTTGTGGGGACTATCCCGTAAGCACAGCAGGGGAGGACCACAACACACAAGCGCTAGAAGGTAGGTACAGATTTCCACCTGCAAAGGGAACTCTGGAGGTGCCATCGGACCGGCCGGACTTGCGCAGCCCGGTTAACCGTATTCCGGACTGAGGATCCTGGGACCTTCAGTAAAGAGGTAAAGAGACTGCAACCTGGTGTCCTCATTTAACCTGCACCGCACCACCACAACATCACCACCATCCCCTCCACCTTCATTGTACGCCCCTCAGCAGGGTCACGGACCGGGTCTCGCCACCGTGACAACCCCCAAACAGAGACTCAGAGACCCGGTACCGGGTACCCCTCGGCCCTGCGACAGGGGGGGCGCTACAACTTGGCGTCACAAACAGGATCTACTTAAGCCTGAAGAATCAGGTCATGTGTGCCTTGGAACTGTGATTTATTGTGCTTGGACTGTGACTTATTGCAAAGACTTATACAACAAAATTCCCTCTAATTGCGGGGAAAATAAAGGCATGGAGAAGAAATAAAAGTAAAATACTTTATTAATTATTGTGCAATAAAAACATGAAAACAAACAAGGAAAATCTCAATAAAAGCAAGCAAGCACAGGACAAACACCAATAGAATTTGACCATTTATAAATATAGATGGTATGCGTTGTGAACACTACTGAATGTGCATCAGCAGATATAAAGTGTGGACTAGTGGACTAAATGATGAATAATAAATATCAGTATAGGATCATGCCTGATAGAAATATGTATACAGCAATGATAAAGGCATGCCTAAACCGAAATAACGTAGGCGGCTATAATGAAAATAGCTGAATGCACATATGTATCAAAGGTATATAACCAAGTGCAAAAGTGCTAATAGCCCATAGCTAGTACGGAAACTAATGGGCAAAAGGTACTATACCTATGAGTATCTATATATAGCAGCTACCATAATGTGTCCATAATTATGCCGCCACTAAAACAACACCTATACCAAAGGCTAATGCGCAGATAAACTGAATGAACTTACATGAGAGTTGTAAGAAATATGGTGTGCCTGTGCTGCAACCCCGACAGCACTGTTTCGCCAATCAGGCTTCTTCCGAAAAGGGGCAAGTGTGCTATGTGTGCAGAGATGCTCATTATAAATGGCAAGAAATTAGCCTAAGGTTGTGAACAGCTGCTACTGTGTAGCTGCGGGCTGGATGTTGTGCGGCGCATGCGCCGGCTTTTGGACGCTCATGTAAAAACAGTGTCTTGCAGACTGCCGCTGCCTGGCATGCAAGCGTGGAACGCTCGCGTCACCTGATGGGCGGGGCTGCAAGTCACTGAGCGGCCAAATCCAGGGCATGCGCACTGATCCTCGCCTGCAGTCTGTGAGAAAAGGTATCGCTGATAGAATGGAGCGCAGTTAGCAGAGGGCGTGCTGAAGCCTCACAAAATCCGATAGGCAGAACGGATAAAAGGCAAATGCGCTACACCACGCCCAGTGTTAGTAGGAAAATGTCGCTGATATAGTGGAGCGCAGCTAAAAAGAGGCGTGATGAAAACCAACAGCACCCTATGGGCGAGACAGAAAATCCGCCCACTGTTTGTAAAAAGAATTGTATCGCTGAAAGAGTGGAACACAGCTAATAAGGGGCGTGGTACAGGCTAAAATGGGGCTGTGCAACCAGTTATTAAGCCTACATAACACTGGTGCATCAGAACGAGTACAACATGGCTAATAAAGGCATAGTACAAGCCAATTAGACAAAAACATAGAAAAATTATATACATAGGATACGAAATAATATGGTAATGAACAAAATTACATTAAATATTGCCCACTGATAATCTACAATAACAATAATTGGGCTTTATCATATTGTAACCCTGACCCGCAGAATATATATGAACCCTAAATGACAATATATTAAACAAGTATATCTGAACTCTATGAAAAAAGATTTTTTTGCCAGACAAATGAGCAACAATCAGTTCTAGGATTGTGTACTATAATTGGATCCCATTTTATCCTAAGGTAGAGTTTGGACAACATTTAAGAGAGATGGACTTTATAGTTATGCTGAGCCTCTTCAATCAAAACTCACCCTGCTACTTATGTTATATAATTCGAGGTGTTTAATATTACTACACATCATGCAATAGAGTTTGTATATATTGTTCGTTGTCCTTTTTGATAAATATTTATGATTGTTGCTCATTTGTCTGGCAAAAAAATCTTTTTTCATAGAGTTCAGATATACTTGTTTAATATATTGTCATTTAGGGTTCATATATATTCTGCGGGTCAGGGTTACAATATGATAAAGCCCAATTATTGTTATTGTAGATTATCAGTGGGCAATATTTAATGTAATTTTGTTCATTACCATATTATTTCGTATCCTATGTATATAATTTTTCTATGTTTTTGTCTAATTGGCTTGTACTATGCCTTTATTAGCCATGTTGTACTCGTTCTGATGCACCAGTGTTATGTAGGCTTAATAACTGGTTGCGCAGCCCCATTTTAGCCTGTACCACGCCCCTTATTAGCTGTGTTCCACTCTTTCAGCGATACAATTCTTTTTACAAACAGTGGGTGGATTTTCTGTCTCGCCCATAGGGTGCTGTTGGTTTTCATCACGCCTCTTTTTAGCTGCGCTCCACTATATCAGCGACATTTTCCTACTAACACTGGGCGTGGTGTAGCGCATTTGCCTTTTATCCGTTCTGCCTATCGGATTTTGTGAGGCTTCAGCACGCCCTCTGCTAACTGCGCTCCATTCTATCAGCGATACCTTTTCTCACAGACTGCAGGCGAGGATCAGTGCGCATGCCCTGGATTTGGCCGCTCAGTGACTTGCAGCCCCGCCCATCAGGTGACGCGAGCGTTCCACGCTTGCGTGCCAGGCAGCGGCAGTCTGCAAGACACTGTTTTTACATGAGCGTCCAAAAGCCGGCGCATGCGCCGCACAACATCCGGCCCGCAGCTACACAGTAGCAGCTGTTCACAACCTTAGGCTAATTTCTTGCCATTTATAATGAGCATCTCTGCACACATAGCACACTTGCCCCTTTTCGGAAGAAGCCTGATTGGCGAAACAGTGCTGTCGGGGTTGCAGCACAGGCACACCATATTTCTTACAACTCTCATGTAAGTTCATTCAGTTTATCTGCGCATTAGCCTTTGGTATAGGTGTTGTTTTAGTGGCGGCATAATTATGGACACATTATGGTAGCTGCTATATATAGATACTCATAGGTATAGTACCTTTTGCCCATTAGTTTCCGTACTAGCTATGGGCTATTAGCACTTTTGCACTTGGTTATATACCTTTGATACATATGTGCATTCAGCTATTTTCATTATAGCCGCCTACGTTATTTCGGTTTAGGCATGCCTTTATCATTGCTGTATACATATTTCTATCAGGCATGATCCTATACTGATATTTATTATTCATCATTTAGTCCACTAGTCCACACTTTATATCTGCTGATGCACATTCAGTAGTGTTCACAACGCATACCATCTATATTTATAAATGGTCAAATTCTATTGGTGTTTGTCCTGTGCTTGCTTGCTTTTATTGAGATTTTCCTTGTTTGTTTTCATGTTTTTATTGCACAATAATTAATAAAGTATTTTACTTTTATTTCTTCTCCATGCCTTTATTTTCCCCGCAATTAGAGGGAATTTTGTTGTATAAATATTTGTTTAAGGTATTTAACATAATTGGGATATTGTTATATATAAATTATTGCAAAGACTGTGTATTGCCACTTGCCGCCAAAAGTTCTTGCCAAAAGCCGCCGCCATTGCAGCTCCACAGAAAGCGCAGAGGAAGAAGAAGGGCGTGCCATGGGAGGAGACTACCAAAGCGGCGCCAAAAGCAGTGATCGCCCCCTTCGACTTCTGCTGCGAGATAATGACCGGCCCAGAAGCAGAGGAGAACCACCCCCTGATTTACAACGGCGGGAACGAGACGAAGGGGGAACTCGACCTTGGAGAAATGGTGGAGCCAGGTGCATGCGTTGCCGCCAAATGCCGGACAGCGATGACGATCAGCAAGTGCCCGAGCGACGGCGAAGTGATCCCGGCTTGCCTTCCCCCACCAAAGGCGAACCCGCATCCGCTGCAGCTGAAGGATCTGAACTCCTTGGAGCCACTGGTGGCGGAGCCGAGCCTACCTATCCCGACCACGGAGCCATGGAGAGCGGAGCCACATCGAGAGGCCACCTTGGAGGAGCTGCGGTCCGGGCTGCAGCTGATTCCAGTGTCCTTGTCAACGGAACGGATCGACATCGGTGGAATCACATCAGGCGCAGGTATGGAAGGCTCCCCTACTCCCCCGGCCGATTCTGCTCCCCCGACCGATCCTGCTCCCCTGACCGATCCTGCTCCCGTGACCGCTCCTCACCCCAACAATAACTGTCTCCTCTCGGCGGGGTTGGCGGTGCTCACCCCCGACGCGATGGGGAAGCTGGTACCTCCGCTACCGGCCACGATGGGGGAACCCATAGATGTGAGCCCAGAAGGGGTGATCCTCCGGTGGGACACCCCCTGGACCGGGCCGGATGGAATTCGGGAGGAGGGCCTCACCCTTGCTGTGCTCACCTGGGAACAATATAAACAGTGTCTGATCCTACATTGGAAAAACCGAAAGGAGACCGAACAGACTGATCCGCTAATAGTACGACACCCAAAGCCTGCGCACGGCAGGAAAGACGTGGTAAAGCGGGGAACTGTGCTGGCCTTTCAACCAAAGCGGGGTTGGGGCTCCATACAGGAACCGGGACTACCGACTGACGTCTTCGTTACCAGTTACAACGTGAAGACTCCCTGCCGCAACCAATATGGTGACCCACTATTGCAAAAGGGGGATCAAGTGACCTACACCCGCCACCGGAGTGCACAAGGATGGTGCGCTCGGAACGTCCAACGATGTGGGCCTGAGGGGGTGTCACCTGTTGCCCCGACCATGACCGATCCGGACTTGACAAATCTTGTTACTATTGCCACTGTGCACCTTGTCGCGGCTACCGAGCTTGCAGCCCGGGTTAGCCTTCGAATCCTGACCCCGGGTGACCTGACTACACCCGAGAGACCAACCCTTGATACTGGCACCGCGTCAGCCGCAGATAGGAGACCGCCTCCTGCGCAGCCAGAAACTGAGTAAGCAAGAATGCTTCATCATTTGTAAATAGTTAACTGTTTGTCCTTCTGATGTTTTGCTGCTTTAAACCCGGCTAGGGTTAACACTTAAAGGGATCCCTTTGTTTACCCGGGATCCCTTCTTCTGCTTTTTGTTTTGTTTCCTGTTTTATCATTATTGAAAGAACTGCTGGATCATGAACACTGCATGATTACAAACTCCTTGTAAATAGTTTGCACCTTCTTAAAGGTGCCCTCTACTGGTTTTATAAAAGAAAGGACTCTTTGCGAAGAAACTGTACCTGGAAGCAGTACCGGAGTCCTTGCTGCATACGAACTTGCAGCTTGAGAAGTTGCACTACCTCATAGAGACTTGGTCCCTTCTTAAAGGGGACGTTCATCGATAGTACTTAAAGAATGATGATGCTTTAAAAGAGAGTATTAATAATGCTTACGTATAAAGAGGTTACATGTAGTGAGCTAGTTAATTGTGAGAAATGTTTAATGATGTTGCTAGAAGAATGAGGACAGGAAGTGAACCCAGACAGGGTTAGTCGGTGAGTTCTCCTAGGAGCCATACAGAGATGGCTCGGTGATTCTGAACTGAGAGATGGAAGATAAGTTCTATACTGTGTATAGTAGCAGAAAGGCAGTAGGCCCGGGCTGAAAGGGGCGGTCCTGTAATAGAACGAGAGGCAGTAGGCCTGGGGCAGATAGACAGGCGGTCCTGCAGATGTAAAGATGGAAAATGAAGGAAAAGTTGATTAGCCTTATAGCATTTTATAAGAAGGTCTTTAGTGGATTCAGTGTGTACATCCTTAAAGGCAATGTTAAATTATTGTTCAAAAAAATTTGCACTTAGTAGAATACCCGGATGGGTAAGAAAAGTTATTTATAATATGCTATTTAAAGTATTTAACCATGTTTGTAACGTTCAAGTGTCCTCACCTCCCATAAAGGGAAGCTCTGTTCAACTCTACTTATTGTTACTGCATTTTCAAAATTGTATGTCTTTTTGCTGACATGTATTGTTGTTTTCTTCCCAGTCCAGGAGTACTGGATTTAACCGGGGGGGAGTGCAGCGCCCCAGAGTCCTGGTCGTTGCAGTACTGATGCTCCGCCGCTAAGGGGGCTATGGTACGTCTGATGGCACTGAAGGAGTTCTTCTGACCAGGTATCACAGACACCAAAACACTTCACAGTCTGGCCTCCAGGGGGAGCTAAGGGTGCTATGTATTAGGCCACTCCTCACAATCTGGTAAAACTGGGGGTTAGGCAGAAAGTTAGACAGAAGCTGACTGGGAATCGAACAGGCAACATCCTGTGGCAGAGGGTGTTGCGGGAAGAGGCTCAGGGGGGTCCCTGTCAGGGGTGGGATCCTGACAGAGGCCTAGCGAACAGAGAGAACGTTACGGGACCGCGTCTGCACTTGATCGCGGCGGTACCGAAAGGACAAGAAGCGAGGTATATTGTGCTGAGTGAGAAACGAGATCAACGCAACAAGGAGAAATACCAGTAGGAGTCGTGCTGTAAGACGAGGCAACATCCTACTGAGGCGCGTAGCCGGTGGCCGGAACGCCGAGGAAGTACTAGGCTCCAAGCAATACTTCAAACCTACGGCAGGACAGTCAGCTATAGGCGGGCTGTCTCACACAAATCACCTACGAAGACATAGGGGGCAACAATAGGAGAGGGGCGACGCTAGGTCCCGGAAGAACTCCGAGCCTACCCATCATACGGGTGCGTCCTAGCCATATCATCTGGGGGACAAAGAAGAACATCTTAATCGAGTTGTGAGGGAACTTCAGAAACAGACACAACAGTTGTGGGGACTATCCCGTAAGCACAGCAGGGGAGGACCACAACACACAAGCGCTAGAAGGTAGGCACAGATTTCCACCTGCAAAGGGAACTCTGGAGGTGCCATCGGACCGGCCGGACTTGCGCAGCCCGGTTAACCGTATTCCGGACTGAGGATCCTGGGACCTTCAGTAAAGAGGTAAAGAGACTGCAACCTGGTGTCCTCGTTATTTAACCTGCACCGCACCACCACAACATCACCACCATCCCCTCCACCTTCATTGTACGCCCCTCAGCAGGGTCACGGACCGGGTCTAGCCACCGTGACAACCCCCGAACAGAGACTCAGAGACCCGGTACCGGGTACCCCTCGGCCCTGCGACAGTGGGGGCACTACAACTGTTTTCTCATCATTTGCTGCTGCTGCTTTTACTGATCTTGTGGCACTCACCGCTCTATCAGCTGTGGCGTGCTGGATGAGATCAATAGAAGTGGCAGCAGCAGGTGATGAGAAAGCGCTCACCTCACATCACTTGTTGCTGAGCAGTGCAGACGGCCGGCTCCACGTGTGGAATAACACACCACGCACCGCACAGAGCCACAGGCTGTAAGACTGCACTGCACACAGCCTCTAGAGCGGAGTTGATTTTTTGAGGGCAATGGCATGATGTCACCGGAAGGGGCGGGGCCTCCATCAGACCAGTGATCTGAAAGCAGGAAGCAGCATTGTTCTGAGGCTGCTGCCTGGAGAGGAATGAAATGAGAGGCTGCACCATGGAGCCCCGTGAGGAGAGGACCGAGAAGCTGCACAATGGACCCTTGCACCAATAGAAATGAAGACCCAGGATTCAGTGAGAGTGGTGAGAGGATGTATTTTGGAAAGGGTTGATGTAAAAGTGGGGCTTGTATAGGGAAGATGATGAGGGGCTGTGTGAAGAAGGGGTCATGATGAGGGGCTGTGTGAAAAGCAGGATGATGAGGGGGCTGTATGGAGAAGGAGGGATGATGAGGCTGTGTGGAGAAGGAGGGATGATGAGGCTGTGTGGCGAAGGAGGGATGATGAGGCTGTGTGCAGAAGGGGGGATGATGAGGCTGTGTGGAGAAGGGGGGATGATGAGGCTTTGTGGAGAAGGGGGGATGATGAGGCTGTGTGGAGAAAGGGGGATGATGAGGCTGTGTGGAAAAGGAGGGATGATGATGACCTGTCTGGAGAAGGAGGAAAGATGGAGAAGGAGGGATGATAAGGGGCTGTGTGGAGAAGGGGGGATGATGAGGAGCTGTGTGGAGAAGGAGGGATGATGAGGCAGTGTGGAGAAGGAGGGATGATGAGGCTGTGTGTAGAAGGGGAGATGATAATGATGGGCTGTATGGAAAAAGGGTAATTATGAGGGGCTGTGTGAAAAGCAGGATGAGGAGGAGGCTGTGTGGAGAAGGAGGGATGATGTGGCTGTGTGGAGAAGGAGGGATGATGAGGCTGTGTGGAAAAGGGGGGATGATGAGGCTGTGTGGAGAAGGGGGGATGATGAGGAGCTGTGTGGAGAAGGGGGGATGATGAGCTGTGTGGAGAAGGAGGGATGATGAGGCTGTGTGGAGAAGGAGGGATGATGAGGCTGTGTGGAAAAGGGGGGATGATGAGGAGCTGTGTGGAGAAGGGGGGGATGATGAGGCTGTGTGGAAAAGGGGGGATGATGAGGCTGTGTGGAAAAGGGGGGATGATGAGGCTGTGTGGAAAAGGGGGGATGATGAGGAGCTGTGTGGAGAAGGGGGGGATGATGAGGCTGTGTGGAAAAGGGGGGATGATGAGGCTGTGTGGAAAAGGGGGGATGATGATGAGCTGTGTGGAGAAGGGGGGATGATGAGGATGTGTGGAAAAGGAGGGATGATGACCTGTGTGGAGAAGGAGGGATGATGGAGAAGGAGGGATGATAAGGGGCTGTGTGGAGAAGGGGGGATGATGAGGAGCTGTGTGGAGAAGGAGGGATGATGAGGCTGTGTGGAGAAGGAGGGATGATGAGGCTGTGTGTAGAAGGGGAGATGATAATGATGGGCTGTATGGAAAAAGGGTAATTACGAGGGGCTGTGTGAAAAGCGGGATGATGAGGAGGCTGTGTGGAGAAGGAGGGATGATGAGGCTGTGCGGAAAAGGAGGGATGATGAGGCTGTGTGGAGAAGGGGGGATGATGAGGAGCTGTGTGGAGAAGGGGGGATGATGAGCTGTGTGGAGAAGGAGGGATGATGAGGCTGTGTGGAAAAGGGGGGATGATGAGGAGCTGTGTGGAGAAGGGGGGGATGATGAGGCTGTGTGGAAAAGGGGGGATGATGAGGCTGTGTGGAAAAGGGGGGATGATGATGAGCTGTGTGGAGAAGGGGGGATGATGAGGCTGTGTGGAAAAGGAGGGATGATGACCTGTGTGGAGAAGGAGGGATGATGGAGAAGGAGGGATGATAAGGGGCTGTGTGGAGAAGGGGGGATGAGGAGGAGCTGTGTGGAGAAGGAGGGATGATGAGGCTGTGTGTAGAAGGGGAGATGATAATGACGGGCTGTATGGAAAAAGGGTAATTATGAGGGGCTGTGTGAAAAGCGGGATGATGAGGAGGCTGTGTGGAGAAGGAGGGATGATGAGGCTGTGTGGAAAAGGAGGGATGATGAGGCTGTGTGGAGAAGGGGGGATGATGAGGAGCTGTGTGGAAAAGGGGGGATGATGAGCTGTGTGGAGAAGGAGGGATGATGAGTGTTATGACCCCAATGGCAGAGGGTCTCAAAAGTACATACCAAGTCTGCAAACACAAAAAACCAGCTCATAGGGCAGTGGTAACTGGGCTGACCATATATCTAATCCTAGCACCACAAATAGCAGCAGCCGGGGAACGTGCCTACATTGGTTCTAGACGTCTCGCGCCAGCCGGAGAACTAACTAACCCTAGAAGGGAAAAGATAGACCTTTCTTGCCTCCAGAGAAAAGACCCCAAAAGTTGGATACAAGCCCCCAACAAATAATAACGGTGAGGTAAGGAGAAAAGACAAACGTAAGAATGAACTAGATATTTAGCAAAGAGAGGCCCACTGACTAATAGCAGAATATAGTACGATGACTTATATGGTCAGCAAAAACCCTATCAAAATTTCCACGCTGGATATTCAAGAACCCCCGAACCGTCTAACGGCCCGGGGGGAGAACACCAGCCCCCTAGAGCTACCAGCAAAATCAGGAATCACATTTAGTACAAGCTGGATAAAAAATAAGAGCAAAGCAAATAACCAAAAAACAAGGAAGCAGGACTTAGCTTAATTTTGCAAGATCCAAGACCAGCAGACAGGAGCAAACAGAAAGGAACTGATTACAACGATGCCAGGCAAAGGACTGAGAAACCAGGAAGTTTATATAGCAACACCCCTGGACTAACGACCCAGGTGGGTGCCAAACTGAGGAAAGACAATCCCAGAGTCATATCACTAGTGACCACAAGAGGGAGCCAAAAATGTCTAATTCACAACAGTACCCCCCCTTTAAGGAGGGGTCACCGAACCCTCACCAAGACCACCAGTGCGATCAGGATGAGCAGCGTGAAAGGCACGAACTAAATCGGCCGCATGCACATCAGAGGCAACCACCCAGGAATTATCCTCCTGACCATAGCCCTTCCACTTGACCAGATACTGAAGCCTCCGCCTGGAGAGACGAGAATCCAAGATCTTCTCCACCACGTACTCCAACTCGCCCTCAACCAACACCGGAGCAGGAGGCTCAACAGAAGGAACCACAGGTACAATGTACCGCCGCAACAAAGACCTATGGAACACGTTGTGAATGGCAAACGACACCGGAAGATCCAAGCGAAAGGACACAGGATTAAGGATTTCCAATATCTTGTAAGGACCGATGAAGCGAGGCTTAAATTTAGGAGAGGAGACCTTCATAGGAACAAATCGAGAAGACAGCCATACCAAATCCCCAACACGAAGTCGGGGACCCACACCGCGGCGGCGGTTGGCAAAACGCTGAGCCTTCTCCTGTGACAACTTCAAGTTGTCCACCACATGATTCCAGATCCGCTGCAACTTATCCACCACGGAATCTACCCCAGGACAGTCAGAAGGCTCCACATGTCCCGAGGAAAAACGAGGATGGAAACCAGAGTTGCAGAAAAATGGCGAAACCAAAGTAGCGGAACTAGCCCGATTATTAAGGGCAAACTCAGCCAACGGCAAGAAGGTCACCCAATCATCCTTATCTGCAGAAACAAAACACCTCAAATAAGCCTCCAGAGTCTGATTAGTTCGCTCCGTTTGTCCATTAGTCTGAGGATGAAAGGCACACGAAAACGACAAATCAATGCCCATCTTAGCACAAAAGGATCGCCAGAACCTGGAAACAAACTGGGATCCTCTGTCAGACACAATATTCTCAGGAATGCCGTGTAAACGAACCACATTCTGAAAGAACAAAGGAACCAGATCGGAAGAGGAAGGCAGCTTAGGCAAAGATACCAAATGGACCATCTTGGAAAAGCGATCACATACCACCCAGATGACAGACATGCCCTGAGACACCGGAAGATCTGAAATTAAATCCATGGAAATGTGTGTCCAAGGCCTCTTCGGGACAGGCAAGGGCAAGAGCAACCCGCTGGCACGAGAACAGCAAGGCTTAGCTCGAGCACAAGTCCCACAGGACTGCACAAACGACCGCACATCCCGTGACAAGGAAGGCCACCAAAAGGACCTAGCCACCAGATCTCTGGTGCCAAAAATTCCCGGATGTCCTGCCAACACCGAGGAATGAACCTCGGAAATGACTCTGCTGGTCCACTTATCAGGAACAAACAGTCTGTCAGGTGGACAAGAGTCAGGTCTACCAGCCTGAAATCTCTGCAACACACGTCGCAAATCCAGAGAAATGGCTGACAGGATAACTCCCTCTTTGAGAATACCAACTGGTTCTGCGACTCCAGGAGAGTCAGGCACAAAGCTCCTTGAAAGAGCATCAGCCTTCACATTCTTTGAACCTGGTAAATACGAGACCACAAAGTCAAAACGGGAGAAAAACAATGACCAGCGGGCCTGTCTAGGATTCAGGCGTTTAGCAGACTCGAGATACATCAGATTTTTTTGATCAGTCAAGACCACCACACGATGCTTAGCACCCTCGAGCCAATGACGCCACTCCTCAAATGCCCACTTCATGGCCAACAACTCCCGATTGCCAACATCATAATTCCGCTCAGCAGGCGAAAACTTCCTAGAGAAAAAAGCTCATGGTCTCATTACAGAGCAACCAGGGCCTCTCTGCGACAACACGGCCCCTGCCCCAATCTCAGAAGCATCCACTTCAACCTGAAAGGGAAGTGAGACATCAGGCTTGCACAAAACAGGCGCCAAAGTAAACCGGCGCTTCAACTCTTGAAAGGCTTCCACGGCTGCAGGAGCCCAGTTAGCAACATCAGAACCTTTCTTGGTCATATCCGTCAAAGGTTTAACAACGCTAGAAAAATTAGCGATAAAACGACGGTAGAAGTTAGCAAAACCCAAGAACTTCTGAAGACTCTTAACTGACGTGGGTTGAGTCCAATCATGAATAGCTCGGACCTTGACTGGGTCCATCTCCACCGCAGAAGGGGAAAAAATAAAACCCAAAAAGGGAACCTTCTGTACTCCAAAGAGACACTTTGAGCCCTTAACAAACAAAGCATTCTCACGCAAAACCTGAAACACCATCCTGACCTGCTCTACATGCGAGTCCCAATCATCAGAAAAAAACAGAATATCATCCAGATAAACAATCATAAATTTATCCAGATACTTCCGGAAAATATCATGCATAAAGGACTGAAACACTGAAGGAGCATTAGAGAGCCCGAAAGGCATCACCAAGTACTCAAAATGACTTTCGGGCGTATTAAATGCAGTTTTCCATTCATCTCCTTGCTTAATGCGCACAAGGTTGTACGCACCACGAAGATCTATCTTGGTGAACCACTTGGCACCTTTAATCCGGGCAAACAAGTCCGACAACAGAGGCAAAGGATACTGAAATTTAACAGTGATTTTATTCAGAAGCCGATAGTCAATACAAGGTCTCAAAGATCCGTCCTTCTTGGCCACAAAAAAGAATCCCGCACCAAGAGGGGAAGAGGATGGACGGATATGCCCCTTCTCCAGAGATTCCTTGATATACGAACGCATTGCGGTATGCTCAGGTACAGACAGATTAAATAATCTTCCCTTAGGAAATTTACTACCTGGAATCAAATCTATAGCGCAGTCACAGTCCCTATGAGGAGAAAGAGCACTGGACCTGGACTCGCTGAATACATCCTGGTAATCAGACAAATACTCAGGAACTTCCGAAGGAGTAGAGGAAGCAATAGACACCGGCGGGGAATCACCATGAATTCCCTGACAGCCCCAACTTGACACAGACATTGCCTTCCAATCCAAGACTGGATTATGGGTCTGTAACCATGGCAGACCCAAAACGACCAAATCATGCATTTTATGCAGAACAAGAAAACGAATCACCTCCCGATGTTCAGGAGTCATGCACATGGTTACCTGTGTCCAAAACTGCGGTTTATTTTCCGCCAATGGCGTAGCATCAATACCTCTAAGAGGGATAGGATTTACCAACGGCTCAAGAACAAAACCACAGCGCTTGGCAAAAGACAGATCCATAAGACTCAGGGCAGCACCTGAATCCACAAACGCCATAACAGGGTAGGAGGACAATGAGCAAATTAAAGTCACAGACAAAATAAATTTAGGTTGCAAATTACCAATGGCGACAGGACTAACAACCCTAGTTAGGCGTTTAGAGCATGCTGATATAACATGTGTAGAATCACCACAGTAAAAACACAACCCATTCTGACGTCTATGATTTTTCCGTTCATTTCTAGTCTGAATTCTACCACATTGCATTAAATCAGGTGTTTGTTCAGACACCACCACCAGAGGATTCGCGGCTTTGCGCTCCCGCAAACGCCGGTCAATTTGAATAGCCAGCGCCATGGAATCATTCAGACCTGTAGGAATGGAGAAACCCACCATCACATTCTTAATGGCTTCAGAAAGGCCATTTCTGAAATTTGCGGCCAGAGCACACTCATTCCACTGAGTAAGCACGGACCATTTCCGAAATTTTTGGCAATACACTTCAGCTTCATCCTGACCCTGAGAAACAGCCAGCAAGGCTTTTTCTGCCTGAATTTCAAGATTGGGTTCCTCGTAAAGCAATCCGAGCGCCAGAAAAAACGCATCAATGTTTGCCAATGCCGGATCTCCTGGCGCTAGCGAGAAGGCCCAATCCTGAGGGTCGCCCCGTAAGAAAGAGATAACAATTTTTACTTGCTGAGCTGAGTCTCCAGATGAACGGGGTCTCAGAGATAGAAACAATTTACAATTATTCCTGAAATTCCTAAACTTAAATCGGTCTCCAGAGAACAGTCCAGGAATAGGTATTTTAGGTTCAGACATTGGACTACTGGTAACAAAATCTTGTATGCCCTGCACACGAGCAGCAAGCTGATCCACACTTGTAATCAAAGTCTGGACATTCATGTCTGCAGCAAGCACAAGCCACTCAGAGGTAAAGGGGAGGAAAAAAGAGAGGAAAGAAAAAAAAAAAAAAAAACTCAGACTTTCCTTTCTTGTAATCCCACTTCTGCAATGCATTAAACATTCAACCTTGGCCTGGCATACTGTTATGACCCCAATGGCAGAGGGTCTCAAAAGTACATACCAAGTCTGCAAACACAAAAAACCAGCTCATAGGGCAGTGGTAACTGGGCTGACCATATATCTAATCCTAGCACCACAAATAGCAGCAGCCGCGGAACGTGCCTACGTTGGTTCTAGACGTCTCGCGCCAGCCGGAGAACTAACTAACCCTAGAAGGGAAAAGATAGACCTTTCTTGCCTCCAGAGAAAAGACCCCAAAAGTTGGATACAAGCCCCCAACAAATAATAACGGTGAGGTAAGGAGAAAAGACAAACGTAAGAATGAACTAGATATTTAGCAAAGAGAGGCCCACTGACTAATAGCAGAATATAGTAAGATGACTTATATGGTCAGCAAAAACCCTATCAAAATTTCCACGCTGGATATTCAAGAACCCCCGAACCGTCTAACGGCCCGGGGGGAGAACACCAGCCCCCTAGAGCTACCAGCAAAATCAGGAATCACATTTAGTACAAGCTGGACAAAAAATAAGAGCAAAGCAAATAACCAAAAAACAAGGAAGCAGGACTTAGCTTAATTTTGCAAGATCCAAGACCAGCAGACAGGAGCAAACAGAAAGGAACTGATTACAACGATGCCAGGCACAGGACTGAGAAACCAGGAAGTTTATATAGCAACACCCCTGGACTAACGACCCAGGTGGGTGCCAAACTGAGGAAAGACAATCCCAGAGTCATATCACTAGTGACCACAAGAGGGAGCCAAAAAAGTCTAATTCACAACAGATGAGGCTGTGTGGAGGAGGGATGATGAGGCTTTGTGGAAAAGGGGGGATGATGAGGCTGTGTGGAGAAGGAGGGATGATGAGGGGCTGTGTGGAGAAGGGGGGATGATGAGGAGCTGTGTGGAGAAGGGGGGGATGATGAGGAGCTGTGTGGAGAAGGTGGGATGATGAGGCTGTGTGGAAAAGGGGGGATGATGAGGGGCTATGTGGAGAAGGAGGGATGATGAGGGGCTGTGTGGAGAAGGGGGGATGATGAGGCTGTGTGGAGAAGGGGGAATGATGAGGAGCTGTGTGGAGAAGGGGGGATGATGAGCTGTGTGGAAAAGGGGGGATGATGAGGCTGTGTGGAGAAGGAGGGATGATGAGGCTGTGTGGAATAGGAGGGATGATGAGGCTGTGTGGAGGAGGGATGATGAGGCTGTGTGGAAAAGGGGGGATGATGAGGCTGTGTGGAGAAGGAGGGATGATGAGGGGCTGTGTGGAGAAGGGGGGATGATGAGGAGCTGTGTGGAGAAGGGGGGGATGATGAAGAGCTGTGTGGAGAAGGGGGGATGATGAGGCTGTGTGGAAAAGGGGGGATGATGAGGGGCTATGTGGAGAAGGAGGGATGATGAGGGGCTGTGTGGAGAAGGGGGGATGATGAGGCTGTGTGGAGAAGGGGGAATGATGAGGAGCTGTGTGGAGAAGGGGGGATGATGAACTGTGTGGAAAAGGGGAGATGATGAGGCTGTGTGGAGAAGGGGGGATGATGAGGCTGTGTGGAAAAGGAGGGATGATGAGGCTGTGTGGAGAAGGGGGGATGATGAGGCTGTGTGGAAAAGGAGGGATGATGAGGGGCTGTGTGGAGAAGGGGGATGATGAGGCTGTGTGGAGAAGGGGGGATGATGAGGCTGTGTGGAGAAGGAGGGATGATGAGTCTGTGTGTAGAAGGAGGGATGATGAGGAGCTGTGTGGAGAAGGGGATGATGAGCTGTGTGGAGAAAGAGGGATGATGAGGCTGTGTGTAGAAGGAGGGATGATGATGAGCTGTGTGGAGAAGGAGGGATGATGAGGCTGTGTGGAGAAGGAGGGATGATGAGGCTGTGTGTCACGTGTATGTATCCTGTGTCTAGCGTGTGACTGGTGTGTGTGTCACGTGTATGTATCCTGTGTCTAGCGTGTGACTGGTGTGTGTCACGTCGATGTATCCTGTGTCTAGTGTGTGACTGGTGTGTGTGTCACGTATTTGTATCCTGTGTCTAGTGTGTGACTGGTGTGTGTGTCACGTGTATGTATCCTGTGTCTAGCGTGTGACTGGTGTGTGTCACGTGTATGTATCCTGTGTCTAGCGTGCTTGACCAGATGGAAGCTAAGGGAAGACTCTGCAGCTAGTACCCCTTAAGCATGGTGGGCCCTTAGAATGATTTTCTCTGGTGGGCCCAAGCTACTCCAGTCCGACGCTGAATATGGATGCGACTCCACTCCCATAGGGGTGGAGCGCATATTCTTAACTTTACTGAGCGGTACCAGTGACCGCTGAACACAGGAAAAAGCTGCCGGCACCAGAGACCATAGCATCGGAGAAGCTGCCAGGGACCGCGACAGGAGGGTGAGTATGACGGGGGAGGGTGAGCATTGCGATATTCACCTGTCCCCGTTCCACCGCCGGGCTCCGTCTTCCGCGTCCTCTGGCTGTGATGTTCAGGTCAGAGGGTGCGATGACATGGTTAGTGTGTGCCCTATGCCTGAACAGTCAGAGAACCGGAAGACACAGTGGCACGTGGCGGTGGAACAGGGACAGGTGAATATCACAAGTACCGGTGTCCCCGCCTGTTCAGGATAAGAGATGAGTACATAATTTTTTTTTAATCGCAGCAGCATATGGGGCATAATATTTTATGGAGCATCTTATGGGGCCATAATCAACCTTTGTGCAGCATTTTATGGGGCATATTTTTGTATGAAGCATCTGATGGGACCCATCATAAACTTTATGGAGCATTATATGGGGTGTATTTTGTATGGAGCATTACATGGGGCTCCTGATTCAATATGGATATTCAAAAACATTTAACCTCCTGATGTCTTAATTAATTTTACTTTTATTGGTATCTATTTTTATTTTTGAAATTTACCAGTAGCTGCCGCATTTCCCACCCTAGGCTTATACTCGAGTCATTAAGTTTTCCCTATTTTTTGTGGCAAAATGAGGGGTCTCTGCTTATACTCGAGTCGGCTTATACTCGAGAATATACGGTACTTTGTAAATATTGATTGAAAAACCTGAAAGACTCGTTTTATTTATTTACCAGATGACATTAGCAAAATGAACAAAATATACACTTAATTTGCCTAGTAAAAATCGAAAGACTTTCAGGCTTGATGTATGTACTGTTCATATAGAAAAACAAACAGGACTCCTACGTATGTGTGTAGAGAAATACTTTATACTAATGTAATTTGTCATGATTACAAATGTCTTTCTTCATGAAAGAAAGCAGATTTCTGTGTTCGCTATAAACCCGTGAAGCTTGTCATTAATATATTTTGTAGTAACAATTACTGCTGCCAGCTCATAACCACCCATTTGAATGATCCTTAATAGATAATGTTAGAACACCATCTTATGCGTTGCTCTAGTCAGGATGCTCACTATTTTGAGAAATCATGTAATTGCTTGAGATTATAGGGTTCACCTCAAAGAGAATTTATTATATGCAATTAAACTGAAGATTAAATCAATTATGTTATTCCCAATAGAATTGTGCTGTGGAACATTTTTTTTTCATAATAAATCCATTGGTTCACGGTTCCCAGAAAGAATGAACTCAATTTTCTTCACTGCTCACCAAGTAAAAATACAAAATGCTGTGTTATAGTAAAATTGTTTTCAGAGATTGCAGACATATTGAAACCATAGGAGTGAAAATATATTTTTTTTGCTGCTGTGGTGCTCTACATAAAGATTACAGGTCATTTTGATAATCAAAAAATTCATTCAATGGAAAGTAAGACTTGTAAGCAATCTTTAAGTCTTAAACTGTGAGGATTAATATTATATAATGATATTGCTTCCATGTATTGAAAACTTCTGAATTCACTTTTTCTTAGAAATAGTAATTCTATCCTAAGAGCTTGAGGAATTGCTCCATGGAACGGTAAGCATTTCGTCAACCGTGCGATGACTCCAACATGTTACAGAGGCATCTGATGAAATGTGACATGCTTTTTCCTTGATGAAATTCTTGTTTTTGTGTTTAATTTTTTTATTATATTGTATTTTTATAACCTTGATGAAAACATAATATTTCAGCCAAAATATATTCAGTGATGCAGAAAATGATAAAAGTTTCACAAGGGTTCAAATGATGCTTCATTGCAGATAAAAAGATTAAGATAGTGGACCTTGTAAATGCAGGAGGCTACATTTTTTATATTGTGTTAACCCATTATCTGCCAATGTCCTTTTTTTGGAACGCCTAATCTTTATCTTCTAGCAACTAAGATTTTATAATTTTTATAGTTAGGTCCAATTTTTTGTGTTGTGTTTGTAAAATCAAATCATGTCATTGTCATTTTTAATTGAATATTGGGATGCCCTTTTCTGAAAAATCCGTCCAAAAAATTTTTTGCAAATTATGTTTCTGATTCATTAGGACCCAAATCATTAAAAATCTGTCATTAAAAAAAAAAAAAAAAAAAAAAATAATATGAAAATTGCAAATTTGGCAAGTAATGGGTTAATATGAAAATGAGCTGCTATTTTCAGAAAGAATATCTTATTTTGTTTCTACATTTCACATTATGCAATTACTGTACAATATCAACGAAAAGTTTGGACACCCCTGTTTATACAATATTTTTCGATAATTGTATTGGAAAGTGCACTTTGGAAATTCAGACTAAGACAGCAAAACCATGAAGGAGAGGAGGAAACCAGCATCAAATCCCTGGATGCTGCCACTTAGTTTCACCCCATAAGACACTCAGGGCTAGGGTTGAGCGACTTTTCCTTTTTTGAGGTCGAGTCGGGTTTCATGAAACCCGACTTTCTCAAAAGTCGAGTCGAGTGAAATCGGCCGATCTTCTTGAAAAGTCGGGGTCGGGGATCGGCCGAAACACAAAACCCAATGTAAGTTACTGGAAAATCTATATATTTTTATATTTACTTCAGCGCGATATATGTGAAAAGCCGGTAATTCAATTGCCGGCTTTTCATTTCTCCTGCCTAAACCCCAGAAAAGGCACATCTGGAAGATGCACCTATTCTGGCACTTGGCCACTCTCTTCCCACTCCCGTGTAGCGGTGGGATATGGGGTAATGAAGGGTTAATGTCACCTTGCTATTGTAAGGTGACATTAAGCCAGATTAATAATGGAGAGGCGTCAATTATGACACCTATCCATTATTAATCCAATTGTTCGAAATAGTTAATAAAACACACACACAATATTGCAAAGTATTTTAATGAAATAAACACACAGGTTGTTGTAATATTTTATTATACTGGTAATCCACCTGAAGACCATTGTTCTGTAACAAAGGAAAAATAATAAACCAACAATATACATACCATCCGTAGATCTGTAACGTCACACGATGTAAATCCATCTGAAGGGGTTAAAATATTTTACAGGCAGGAGCTCTGCTATAATGCAGCTGTGTTCGTGCCTGTAAAACCCCAGGAATGAAGGTAATGTAGGTCAATGACCTATAGTTACCTTCAGTCGCGGTGAGGCGCCCTCTGCTGGATGTCCTCATATGAACTCCAGCATGGGAACTTTTCCAAGGGTGGCTGGGGGCAGATGTTTGTAGCCAGGGGGGGGCAATAACCATGGACCCTCTCTAGGCTATTAATATCTGCCCTCAGTCACTGGCTTTACCACTTTGGCGGAGAAAATTGCGCGGGAGCCCACGCCAATTTTTTCCGTGATTTAACCCTTAAATTTAATAGCTACAGCGCCGAAATTTTGCACATACACACTACTAACATTAGTAGTGTGGAATATGCAAAAAAAAGGGGGATATGACATGGCTTACTGTATGTAAACCATGTCTCATATCATGTCGGGTTTAGGCAGGAGAAATGAAAAGCCGGCAATTGAATTACCGGCTTTTCACATATATCGCACCGAAGTAAATCTAAATATATATATATATATATATATATATATATATATATATATATATGTCTCAATGACATATATATATATAAAAAACGAAACCCGACTTTGGAGCGAAGATCGTCGACGGCCGACCGGATCCCACAGTGAGATCAGGTCGGGTTTCACGAAACCCGACTTTCCCAAAAGTCGGCGACTTTTGAAATTGATCGATCTGTTTCGCTCAACCCTACTCAGGGCCGTATTTATTGTTTCTGCTGCCCTAGGCACTTTTAGTGCTGCCTCCCCCATTGGTCAGTATGACTAATGCAGACACTGTCGGCAGTGACTTGGGCTACTTTCACATCAGCGAATTTTACCATTCGTGGCAGATCCGGCAGTTTTTCTGCATCTGCCACATAACGCATCACTTACGGCAACACTGTGTTCAGTCTCATTCATTCCCTGTGGGACTTGCGGACATGTGAAGCACTTGCAGTTTTGCCGCGATCCGGTAAATGCGGTATTTGCAGCAACGGAAAAAAACGCTACTAGCAGTGTTTTTTTGTCTCATCGTAAGTGTAAAACCGCAAGTGCTGCACATGTTCGCAAGTCCCATAGGGAATCAGTAAGGGGTCCAAATCTATGTATATGGCCAGGTAGCTCTTTCAAAGACAATTCCAGCAATATTTTACATGTTCAGTCCATTCATCTGAAATCGGTTTGCATACATATGCAAATGAGGGAGTAAATCTGTTACTCCAGCTCTATACCCCCTCAGTGCTGTATTATATTGTATATAACACAGCCACGTAGTATATAGGAGCTACATAGTATATAGCAGCCACATAGTATATAGCACAGCCCACGCAGTATATAACACAGCCCATGCAGTATATAGCACAGTCCACATAGTATATAGCACAGCCCATGCAGTATATATCACTGCCCATGTAGTATATAGCAGCCAAGCAGTATATAACACAGCCGACGAAGTATATAAAACTGCCCACATAGTATATATCACTACCCACATAGTATATAGCAGCCAGGCAGTATATAACACAGCCCACATAGCATATAACACAGCCCACGTAGTATATAACACTGCCCACGTAGTATATAACACTGTCCATGTAGTATATAACACTGCCCATGTAGTATACAGGTCCTTCTCAAAAAATTAGCATATAGTGTTAAATTTCATTATTTACCATAATGTAATGATTACAATTAAACTTTCATATATTATAGATTCATTATCCACCAACTGAAATTTGTCAGGTCTTTTATTGTTTTAATACTGATAATTTTGGCCTACAACTCCTGATAACCCAAAAAACCTGTCTCAATAAATTAGCATATCAAGAAAAGGTTCTCTAAATGACCTATTACCCTAATCTTCTGAATCAACTAATTAACTCTAAACACATGCAAAAGATACCTGAGGCTTTTAAAAACTCCCTGCCTGGTTCATTACTCAAAACCCCCATTATGGGTAAGACTAGCGACCTGACAGATGTCAAGAAGGCCATCATTGACACCCTCAAGCAAGAGGGTAAGACCCAGAAAGAAATTTCTCAACAAATAGGCTGTTCCCAGAGTGCTGTATCAAGGCACCTCAATGGTAAGTCTGTTGGAAGGAAACAATGTGGCAGAAAACGCTGTACAACGAGAAGAGGTGATCGGACCCTGAGGAAGATTGTGGAGAAGGACCGATTCCAGACCTTGGGGAACCTGAGGAAGCAGTGGACTGAGTCTGGTGTGGAAAGGCGTGTGCAGGAAATGGGCTACAGGTGCCGCATTCCCCAGGTAAAGCCACTTTTGAACCATAAACAGCGGCAGAAGCGCCTGACCTGGGCTACAGAGAAGCAGCACTGGACTGTTGCTAAGTGGTCCCAAGTACTTTTTTCTGATGAAAGCAAATTTTGCATGTCATTCGGAAATCAAGGTGCCAGAGTCTGGAGGAAGACTGGGGAGAAGGAAATACCAAAATGCCTGAAGTCCAGTGTCAAGTACCCACAGTCAGTGATGGTGTGGGGTGCCATGTCAGCTGCTGGTGTTGGTCCACTGTGTTTCATCAAGGGCAGGGTCAATGCAGCTAGCTATCAGGAGATTTTGGAGCACTTCATGCTTCCATCGGCTGAAATGCTTTATGGAGATGAAGATTTCATTTTTCAGCACGACCTGGCACCTGCTCACAGTGCCAAAACCACTGGTAAATGGTTTACTGACCATGGTATTACTGTGCTCAATTGGCCTGCCAACTCTCCTGACCTGAACCCCATAGAGAATCTGTGGGATATTGTGAAGAGAAAGTTGAGAGACGCAAGACCCAACACTCTGGATGAGCTTAAGGCCGCTATTGAAGCATCCTGGGCCTCCATAACATCTCAGCAGTGTCACAGGCTGATTGCCTCCATGCCACGCCGCATTGAAGCAGTCATTTCTGCCAAAGGATTCCCGACAAAGTATTGAGTGCATAACTGAACATTATTATTTGATGGTTTTTTTGTTTGTTATTAAAAAACACTTTTATTTGATTGGACGGGTGAAATATGCTAATTTATTGAGACAGGTTTTTTGGGTTATCAGGAGTTGTAGGCCAAAATCATCAGTATTAAAACAATAAAAGACCTGACAAATTTCAGTTGGTGGATAATGAATCTATAATATATGAAAGTTTAATTGTAATCATTACATTATGGTAAATAATGAAATTTAACACTATATGCTAATTTTTTGAGAAGGACCTGTATAGCACAGCCCATGTAGTGTATAACACAGCCCACATAGTATATAACACAGCCAGGCAGTGTATAACACAGCCCACGCAGTATATAACACAGCCCACGCAGTATATAACACAGCCCACGTAGTGTATAACACAGCCCACGTAGTATATAACACAGCCAGTCAGTATATAACACAGCCCACGCAGTATATAACACTGCCCAGGCAGTATATAACACAGCCCAGGCAGTATATAACACAGCCTAGGCAGTATATAACACAGCCCACATAGTATATATCACTGCCCACGTAGTATATAGCAGCCAGGCAGTATATAACACAGCCCATGCAGTATATAACACAGCCCACGTAGAATATAACACAGCCCACGTAATATATAGCAGTATGGGCACCCTGTTAAAAAAATAATTAAAATAAAAAATAGTTATATACTCACTAGTGTTGAGCGATACCTTCCGATATCGGAAAGTATCGGTATCGGAAAGTATCGGCCGATACCGTCAAAGTATCGGATCTAATCCGATACCGATACCCGATCCCAATGCAAGTCAATGGGACGAAAATATCGGAATTAAAATAAACCCTTTATAAACTTGTAGGTTCATTCTACATGAAGGAAAACAACTAAGAATAATGTAGGATGTATTGGGGGACGTGGCGGAGACATTAAAGGCACATAGGTTTAGCCCAATCTAATAGAATAGCAGGATTTTGTTTTGTTTTTTATGACGTTCGGCGTTAGAAAGATTTTGACTATGTTAATTTTTTTTTTATTTTGTCAGATATTGATGTTTCACTACTTCCTCGCCCTTCACCTTCTTTTTTACTTCTCCCACACTTTCTTCTTCATTATCCTCATCATCAGCTTCTTTGACATCAACTTCTTCACCTTATTCATCTTCTTCTTCATCTTCTACCTATTATTTTTTTGGTTACATTGTTCATATTCTTTTTATTTTACTATTATCTTCTTCATATTCTACTTCTTCATCATATTCTTATTTGTGACAGGCATTCCCGTAGTTGTTATCTATAAAAGTTTGAAGATTACACCTTCCGTTCTGCCTGTCACAAAACAGTTACATTTGTCCGCGTTCAGTTTGGCCTGCAGCATCAGGCTTTATACAGGGGCACCACGAGGAGGAACGGACTCACCCCCATACACTGCTTAGTCTTCTTCTGCTTATAATTTAGATAATATCTTTTGCTCTGATATTTAGTGTTATGCTTAATGTTCTTCTGCTCTTTGTTCTGCAGCCTCTTGTTCTTCTGCTTCTCGGTCTTCCAGGTCGTCGTCATCTCCAGGGTCGTCGTCTCCGGGGTCGTCGTCATCGGGGTGGTCTTCAGGGTCATCGTCTCCAGGGTCGTCGTCATCACGGTGGTTGTCGTCTCTGGTGTCGTCGTCATCTTAGGGGTGGTCTTCCGGGTCATCGTGTTTAGTCTCTTGAACTTGGAAATGTAGCAGAAGGTACAAGAAGGCTGAGAAAATGCCGAGAAACAGCTGATGGAACTGGAACTCGGATGGCTACCCGAAGGTCCAAGAGCCAATGGAACTACCGAGGACCAGCTGACGTTATTGGAACCCGGTTACTAAGCAGGAGGTACCCGTGCCTGAAAGCACTACCAAGGACCACCTGACGTTGGTGGAACTTGGATACCCAGAGGGAGGCACCTAAGCCAAAGGCTCTGCCCGAAACCAGCTGACGGTACTGGAACCAGGATGGGGAGCAGAAGGTACAAGAGCAAAAGACACTGCCGAGAACCAGCTGACGGTGCTGGAACCCGGATGGGTAGCCGAAGGTCCAAGAGCCAATGGAACTACCGAGGACCAGCTGACGTTACTGGAACCCGGTTACTAAGCAGGAGGTACCCGTGCCTGAAAGCACTACCAAGGACCACCTGATGTTGGTGGAACTCGGATACCCAGAGGGAGGCACCTAAGCCAAAGGCTCTGCCCGGAACCAGCTGACGGTACTGGAACCAGGATGGGGAGCAGAAGGTACAAGAGCAAAAGACACTGCCGAGAACCAGCTGACGGTACTGGAACCCGGATGGGTAGCCGAAGGTCCAAGAGCCAATGGAACGACCGAGGACCAGCTGACGTTACTGGAACCCGGTTACTAAGCAGGAGGTACCCGTGCCTGAAAGCCCTACCAAGGACCACCTGACGTTGGTGGAACTCGGATACCCAGAGGGAGGCACCTAAGCCAAAGGCTCTGCGCGGAACCAGCTGACGGTGCTGGAACCAGGATGGGGACCTATTCAAGCTTGTCTTCCTAGAGCCCCAACTAGCAGTGTTGGAGCAAAGGATCAGCAGGAGGAGGAGAGGGAGCAGAGTGTAGGCCGAAGCCTGCACTGGCGGCAGCTTTGGGTCTGTTGTGTCTGCGTGGCAGTTGCAGGACACGTTGCCGGCTGCACAGCAGGGGAACAGCTGGCGGTGCTGAACCCCACTGACACATTGGCTGGTGTTTTTCTCTGTGCAGCTAGCAGTACCGGGCCCCAACTGGCGGTGTTGTAGCCCGAGCTCTGCAGGGGGAGCAGAGTGTAGGCTGAAGCCTAATTGAACCAATTTCAAAGGTAACCTTTAACCCCCCCTCAGGTGTTACAAAGTAGAAGAGCCACAGCTTATGCAGCAGTAGTGCTGCACAAGTCAAAGGTTGCTCTTTTAATTTTTCTCCTTGCACACGCTGAATGAAACACGTATAACATTTAGAACTTTATACAGTCGAACTGTGTTGGAGGCGCGAGTTCCCTTCGTAATGAGACGCAGTACAGATGTCAAGAATCCCACCTTGGTGCTGGGTGCAGCCTCCTGAGCGTTGTTATTTGCTGTACAGGAGTCTGCGCTGTCGTGTTATCCCCTGGCCTAGCGCTGTTAGCGCTGCCCATCTTCTGACATCATTTAATGTCGGCCGGTGCGGTTCGCGATGACCATGAATCCCAGCCCCGCAGTGTCTTAACATTGTTAAAACACTGCGGGGCTGGGATTCATGGCCTGGCGCAGCACATATGTTCGCCTCTCACACTCGGGTCCTTACACCCGCTTCAGACTGTGCGGCGTCAGCTGATCCCTTATCGCATGCCACGGCCATGAAGCCGCACAGTCTGAAGAAGGCGGAAGGAGATGAGGGACAGGCGAACTGATGCACTGCTCATGCCCATCAATCACACCCTCGCAGTCCCAATAAATAAGACACCGAGGGGCGTTGTGTGGGTCAGGGCGGCCGCAGAGGCGCAGGCAGCCAAACAATGATGCCAGAAGACGGGCAGCGCTACCAAGGGGGTTGCAGCGTGTCATTACAAAGGAAAGTCACACCTCCGGGATGGTTAAATGGTCACACAGAGGACACATTTTAGACGTGTTTTCAGTTCCACATGTGCGAGGAGAATACGTTTATGAGCCACCTTGCACACATGCAGCATTACCGCTGTACAAGGTGGCTGTAAAACGTACAAACACCTGGGGGAGGGGGGACAGGTTCCCTTCAATTTCAGTTCTTGTGTCTGCGTGGCTTTTGCAGGACACGATGCCGGCTACACAGCAGGGGAACAGCTGGCGGTGCTGAACCCCACTGACACATTGGCTGGTGTTTTTCTCTGTGCAGCTAGCAGTACCGGGCCCCAACTGGCGGTGTTAGAGCCCAGGGTCAGCAGGAGGAGGAGAGGGAGCAGAGTGTAGGCCGAAGCCTGCACTGGCGGCAGCTTTGGGTCTGTTGTGTCTGCGTGGCAGTTGCAGGACACATTGCCGGCTGCACAGCAGGGGAACAGCTGGCGGTGCTGAACCCCACTGACACATTGGCTGGTGTTTTTCTCTGTGCAGCTAGCAGTACCGGGCCCCAACTGGCGGTGTTGTAGCCCGGGCTCTGCAGGGGGAGCAGAGTGTAGGCCGAAGCCTAATTGAACCAATTTCAAAGGTAACCTTTAACCCCCCCTCAGGTGTTACAAAGTAGAAGAGCCACAGCTTATGCAGCAGTAGTGCTGCACAAGTCAAAGGTTGCTCTTTTAATTTTTCTCCTTGCACACGCTGAATGAAACACGTATAACATTTAGCCCTTTATACAGTCAAACTGTGTTGGAGGCGCGAGTTCCCTTTGTAATGAGACGCAGCACAGATGTCAAGAATCCCACCTTGGTGCTGGGTGCAGCCTCCTGGGCGTTGTTATTTGCTGTACAGGAGTCTGCGCTGTCGTGTTATCCCCTGGCCTAGCGCTGTTAGCGCTGCCCATCTTCTGACATCATTTAATGTCAGCCGGTGCGGTTCGCGATGACCATGAATCCCAGCCCCGCAGTGTCTTAACATTGTTAAAACACTGCGGGGCTGGGATTCATGGCCTGGCGCAGCACATATGTTCGCCTCTCACACTCGGGTCCTTACACCCGCTTCAGACTGTGCGGCGTCAGCTGATCCCTTATCGCATGCCACGGCCATGAAGCCGCACATTCTGAAGAAGGCGGAAGGAGATGAGGGACAGGCGAACTGATGCACTGCTCATGCCCATCAATCACACCCTCGCAGTCCCAATAAATAAGACACCGAGGGGCGTTGTGTGGGTCAGGGCGGCCGCAGAGGCGCAGGCAGCCAAACAATGATGCCAGATGACGGGCAGCGCTACCAAGGGGGTTGCAGCGTGTCATTACAAAGGAAAGTCACACCTCCGGGACGGTTAAATGGTCACACAGAGGACACATTTTAGACGTGTTTTCAGTTCCACATGTGCGAGGAGAATACGTTTATGAGCCACCTTGCACACATGCAGCATTACCGCTGTACAAGGTGGCTGTAAAACGTACAAACGCCTGGGGGAGGGGGGACAGGTTCCCTTCAATTTCAGTTCTTGTGTCTGCGTGGCTTTTGCAGGACACGATGCCGGCTACACAGCAGGGGAACAGCTGGCGGTGCTGAACCCCACTGACACATTGGCTGGTGTTTTTCTCTGTGCAGCTAGCAGTACCGGGCCCCAACTGGCGGTGTTAGAGCCCAGGGTCAGCAGGAGGAGGAGAGGGAGCAGAGCGTAGGCCGAAGCCTGCACTGGCGGCAGCTTTGGGTCTGTTGTGTCTGCGTGGCAGTTGCAGGACACGTTGCCGGCTGCACAGCAGGGGAACAGCTGGCGGTGCTGAACCCCACTGACACATTGGCTGGTGTTTTTCTCTGTGCAGCTAGCAGTACCGGGCCCCAACTAGCGGTGTTGTAGCCCGGGCTCTGCAGGGGGAGCAGAGTGTAGGCCGAAGCCTAATTGAACCAATTTCAAAGGTAACCTTTAACCCCCCCTCAGGTGTTACAAAGTAGAAGAGCCACAGCTTATGCAGCAGTAGTGCTGCACAAGTCAAAGGTTGCTCTTTTAATTTTTCTCCTTGCACACGCTGAATGAAACACGTATAACATTTAGCCCTTTATACAGTCAAACTGTGTTGGAGGCGCGAGTTCCCTTCGTAATGAGATGCAGCACAGATGTCAAGAATCCCACCTTGGTGCTGGGTGCAGCCTCCTGAGCGTTGTTATTTGCTGTACAGGAGTCTGCGCTGTCGTGTTATCCCCTGGCCTAGAGCTGTTAGCGCTGCCCATCTTCTGACATCATTTAATGTCAGCCGGTGCGGTTCGCGATGACCATGAATCCCAGCCCCGCAGTGTCTTAACATTGTTAAAACACTGCGGGGCTGGGATTCATGGCCTGGCGCAGCACATATGTTCGCCTCTCACACTCGGGTCCTTACACCCGCTTCAGACTGTGCGGCGTCAGCTGATCCCTTATCGCATGCCACGGCCATGAAGCCGCACATTCTGAAGAAGGCGGAAGGAGATGAGGGACAGGCGAACTGATGCACTGCTCATGCCCATCAATCACACCCTCGCAGTCCCAATAAATAAGACACCGAGGGGCGTTGTGTGGGTCAGGGCGGCCGCAGAGGCGCAGGCAGCCAAACAATGATGCCAGATGACGGGCAGCGCTACCAAGGGGGTTGCAGCGTGTCATTACAAAGGAAAGTCACACCTCCGGGACGGTTAAATGGTCACACAGAGGACACATTTTAGACGTGTTTTCAGTTCCACATGTGCGAGGAGAATACGTTTATGAGCCACCTTGCACACATGCAGCATTACCGCTGTACAAGGTGGCTGTAAAACGTACAAACGCCTGGGGGAGGGGGGACAGGTTCCCTTCAATTTCAGTTCTTGTGTCTGCGTGGCTTTTGCAGGACACGATGCCGGCTACACAGCAGGGGAACAGCTGGCGGTGCTGAACCCCACTGACACATTGGCTGGTGTTTTTCTCTGTGCAGCTAGCAGTACCGGTCCCCAACTGGCGGTGTTAGAGCCCAGGGTCAGCAGGAGGAGGAGAGGGAGCAGAGCGTAGGCCGAAGCCTGCACTGGCGGCAGCTTTGGGTCTGTTGTGTCTGCGTGGCAGTTGCAGGACACGTTGCCGGCTGCACAGCAGGGGAACAGCTGGCGGTGCTGAACCCCACTGACACATTGGCTGGTGTTTTTCTCTGTGCAGCTAGCAGTACCAGGCCCCAACTAGCGGTGTTGTAGCCCGGGCTCTGCAGGGGGAGCAGAGTGTAGGCCGAAGCCTAATTGAACCAATTTCAAAGGTAACCTTTAACCCCCCCTCAGGTGTTACAAAGTAGAAGAGCCACAGCTTATGCAGCAGTAGTGCTGCACAAGTCAAAGGTTGCTCTTTTAATTTTTCTCCTTGCACACGCTGAATGAAACACGTATAACATTTAGCCCTTTATACAGTCAAACTGTGTTGGAGGCGCGAGTTCCCTTCGTAATGAGATGCAGCACAGATGTCAAGAATCCCACCTTGGTGCTGGGTGCAGCCTCCTGAGCGTTGTTATTTGCTGTACAGGAGTCTGCGCTGTCGTGTTATCCCCTGGCCTAGCGCTGTTAGCGCTGCCCATCTTCTGACATCATTTAATGTCGGCCGGTGCGGTTCGCGATGACCATGAATCCCAGCCCCGCAGTGTCTTAACATTGTTAAAACACTGCGGGGCTGGGATTCATGGCCTGGTGCAGCACATATGTTCGCCTCTCACACTCGGGTCCTTACACCCGCTTCAGACTGTGCGGCGTCAGCTGATCCCTTATCGCATGCCACGGCCATGAAGCCGCACATTCTGAAGAAGGCGGAAGGAGATGAGGGACAGGCGAACTGATGCACTGCTCATGCCCATCAATCACACCCTCGCAGTCCCAATAAATAAGACACCGAGGGGCGTTGTGTGGGTCAGGGCGGCCGCAGAGGCGCAGGCAGCCAAACAATGATGCCAGATGATGGGCAGCGCTACCAAGGGGGTTGCAGCGTGTCATTACAAAGGAAAGTCACACCTCCGGGACGGTTAAATGGTCACACAGAGGACACATTTTAGACGTGTTTTCAGTTCCACATGTGCGAGGAGAATACGTTTATGAGCCACCTTGCACACATGCAGCATTACTGCTGTACAAGGTGGCTGTAAAACACACAAACACCTGGGGGTGGAGCTACAGGATCCCTTCAATTTCAGTTCTTGTGTCTGCGTGGCTTTTGCAGGACACGATGCCGGCTACACAGCAGGGGAACAGCTGGCGGTGCTGAACCCCACTGACACATTGGCTGGTGTTTGGCTCTGTGCAGCTAGCAGTACCGGGCACCAACTGGCGGTGTTAGAGCCCAGAGTCAGCAGGAGGAGGAGAGGGAGCAGAGTGTAGACCGAATCCTGCACTGGCGGCAGCTTTGGGTCTGTTGTGCCTGCGTGGCTGTTGCAGGACACGTTGCCGGCTACACAGCAGGGGAACAGCTGGCGGTGCTGAACCCCACTGACACATTGGCGAGGTGTTTGGCTCTGTGCAGCCAGCACATCTGGGCCCCAACTGGCGGTGTTAGAGCCCAGGGTCAGCAGGAGGAGGAGAGGGAGCAGAGTGTAGGCCGAAGCCTGCACTGGAGCAAGTTGAAAGGGAAACATTAACCCCCCCCCCAGGTGTTTGTAGCTGAAAGAGCCATCGTGTACAGCACTAATGCTGGAAAAGGTAAACTTAGCTCTTTTAATTATGGTCCTTGCACATGCTGAACCTAACACTTATGAAAAGTGTCCCCTCCTACCGTGATACCGTCCGGTTGGTGGAACTTTTCTTTTGTGATGTGACGCAGCACAGCCGTCATTCTTACGCCCTTGGCGCCGTGCGCCGCCTCCTCAGCGTTGTTTGAATCAGTCCCGGAGCCTGCGCTGTTAGGTTAGTCCTTGGCCATGCACACATTTTGCGCTGCCCGTCTTCTGACATCATTTGGTGTCAGACTGGCTGCGCCTGTGCGGCTGCGCTGGCCGAGATCCCGCCTCGCAGTGTCGTCTAATGTAATCCCACCGCGGGCCTGGGATCCGTGGCCATGCGCAGTGCATATCCTCACCTCTCACTCCCCTCCCTACGGCTTCTTCAGACTGTGCGGTGTCACGGCCGTGGCATGCTATTAGGGACCAGCTGACACCGCACAGTCTGAAGAAGCCGTAGGGAGATGAGTGAGAGGTGGAGGTTCAGATATGCACTGCGCATGTCATGGATCTCAGGCCCCCAGTGGGATTAAATCAGAAGACAGTACGAGGCGGGATCTCGTCCAGCGCGGCCGCACAGGCGCAGCCAGCCTGACACCAAATGATGTCAGAAGACGGGCAGCGCAAAATGTGTGCATGGCCAAGGGCTAACCTAACAGCGCAGGCTCCGGGACTGATTCAAACAACGCTGAGGAGGCGGTGCACGGCGCCAAGGGGGTAAGAATGACGGCTGTGCTGCGTCACATCACAAAGAAAAGTTCCACCTACCGGACGGTATCACGGTAGGAGGGGACACTTTTCATAAGTGTTAGGTTCAGCATGTGCAAGGACCACCACGAAAAGAGGCACTTTTTCCCTTTGCATCATTACTGCTGCACAAGGTGGCTCCTTCAGTAACAAACGCCTGGGGGGGGGACAGGTTCCCTTAAATTTAACTTGTTGTGCCTGCGTGGCGGTCGCAGTACACGTTGCCGTATACACAGCAGGGGAACAGCTGGCGGTGCTGAACCCCACTAACACATTGGCGAGGTGTTTGGCTCTGTGCGGACAGCACTTCTGGACAGCAACTAGCGGTGTTGGAGCCCAGGGACAGGAGGAGGAGGAGGAGGTGGAGGAGATAGGAGGGATTGCCACACACACAGCAGGGGAACAGCTGACGTTACTGAACCCCAATAACAGAGGAGGGACTGTTGGGACTGTGCGGACAGCACTTCCGGACGGCAACTAGCGGTGTTGGAGCCCAGGGACAGGAGGAGGAGGAGGAGGTGGAGGAGATAGGAGGGATTGCCACACACACAGCAGGGGAACAGCTGACGTTACTGAACCCCAATAACAGAGGAGGGACTGTTGGGACTGTGCGGACAGCACTTCTGGACGGCAACTAGCGGTGTTGGAGCCCAGGGACAGGAGGAGGAGGAGGAGGTGGAGGAGATAGGAGGGATTGCCACACACACAGCAGGGGAACAGCTGACGTTACTGAACCCCAATAACAGAGGAGGGACTGTTGGGACTGTGCGGACAGCACTTCTGGACGGCAACTAGCGGTGTTGGAGCCCAGGGACAGGAGGAGGAGGAGGAGGTGGAGGAGATAGGAGGGATTGCCACACACACAGCAGGGGAACAGCTGACGTTACTGAACCCCAATAACAGAGGAGGGACTGTTGGGACTGTGCGGACAGCACTTCTGGACGGCAACTAGCAGTGTTGGAGCCCAGGGACAGGAGGAGGAGGAGGAGGTGGAGGAGATAGGAGGGATTGCCACACACACAGCAGGGGAACAGCTGACGTTACTGAACCCCAATAACAGAGGAGGGACTGTTGGGACTGTGTGGACAGCACTACCAGGCAACAACTAGCGGTGTTGGAGCCCAGGGACAGGAGGAGGAGGAGGAGGTGGAGGAGATAGGAGGGATTGCCACACACACAGCTGGGGAACAGCTGACGTTACTGAACCCCAATAACAGAGGAGGGACTGTTGGGACTGTGCGGACAGCACTTCTGGACGGCAACTAGCGGTGTTGGAGCCCAGGGACAGGAGGGGGAGGTGGAGGTGGAGGAGATTGGAGGGATTGCCACACACACAGCAAGGGAACAGCTGACGTTACTGAACCCCAATAACAGAGGAGGGACTGTTGGGACTGTGCGGACAGCACTTCTGGACGGCAACTAGCGGTGTTGGAGCCCAGAGACAGGAGGAGGAGGAGGTGGAGGAGATAGGAGGGATTGCCACACACACAGCAGGGGAACAGCTGACGTTACTGAACCCCAATAACAGAGGAGGGACTGTTGGGACTGTGCGGACAGCACTTCTGGACGGCAACTAGCGGTGTTGGAGCCCAGGGACAGGAGGAGGAGGAGGAGGTGGAGGAGATAGGAGGGATTGCCACACACACAGCAGGGGAACAGCTGACGTTACTGAACCCCAATAACAGAGGAGGGACTGTTGGGACTGTGCGGACAGCACTTCTGGACGGCAACTAGCGGTGTTGGAGCCCAGGGACAGGAGGAGGAGGTGGAGGAGATAGGAGGGATTGCCACACACACAGCAGGGGAACAGCTGACATTACTGAACCCCAATAACAGAGGCGGGACTGTTGGGACTGTGCGGACAGCACTTCTGGACGGCAACTAGTGGTGTTGGAGCCCAGGGACAGGAGGAGGAGGAGGAGGTGGAGGAGATAGGAGGGATTGCCACACACACAGCAGGGGAACAGCTGACGTTACTGAACCCCAATAACAGAGGAGGGACTGTTGGGACTGTGCGGACAGAACTTCTGGACGGCAACTAGCGGTGTTGGAGCCCAGGGACAGGAGGAGGAGGAGGAGGTGGAGGAGATAGGAGGGATTGCCACACACACAGCATGGGAACAGCTGACGTTACTGAACCCCAGTAACAGAGGAGGGACTGTTGGGACTGTGCGGACAGCACTTCTGGACGGCAACTAGCGGTGTTGGAGCCCAGGGACAGGAGGAGGAGGAGGAGGTGGAGGAGATAGGAGGGATTGCCACACACACAGCAGGGGAACAGCTGACGTTACTGAACCCCAATAACAGAGGAGGAACTGTTGGGACTGTGCGGACAGCACTACCAGGCAACAACTAGCGGTGTTGGAGCCCAGGGACAGGAGGAGGAGGAGGAGGTGGAGGAGATAGGAGGGATTGCCACACACACAGCTGGGGAACAGCTGACGTTACTGAACCCCAATAACAGAGGAGGGACTGTTGGGACTGTGCGGACAGCACTTCTGGACGGCAACTAGCGGTGTTGGAGCCCAGGGACAGGAGGGGGAGGTGGAGGTGGAGGTTATAGGAGGGATTGCCACACACACAGCAAGGGAACAGCTGACGTTACTGAACCCCAATAACAGAGGAGGGACTGTTGGGACTGTGCGGACAGCACTTCTGGACGGAAACTAGCGGTGTTGGAGCCCAGAGACAGGAGGAGGAGGAGGAGGTGGAGGAGATAGGAGGGATTGCCACACACACAGCAGGGGAACAGCTGACGTTACTGAACCCCAATAACAGAGGAGGGACTGTTGGGACTGTGCGGACAGCACTTCTGGACGGCAACTAGCGGTGTTGGAGCCCAGGGACAGGAGGAGGAGGAAGAGGTGGAGGAGATAGGAGGGATTGCCACACACACAGCAGGGGAACAGCTGACGTTACTGAACCCCAATAACAGAGGAGGGACTGTTGGGACTGTGCGGACAGCACTACCAGGCAACAACTAGCGGTGTTGGAGCCCAGGGACAGGAGGAGGAGGAGGAGGTGGAGGAGATAGGAGGGATTGCCACACACACAGCTGGGGAACAGCTGACGTTACTGAACCCTAATAACAGAGGAGGGACTGTTGGGACTGTGCGGACAGCACTTCTGGACGGCAACTAGCGGTGTTGGAGCCCAGGGACAGGAGGGGGAGGTGGAGGTGGAGGAGATAGGAGGGATTGCCACACACACAGCAGGGGAACAGCTGACGTTACTGAACCCCAATAACAGAGGAGGGACTGTTGGGACTGTGCGGACAGCACTTCTGGACAGCAACTAGCGGTGTTGGAGCCCAGGGACAGGAGGAGGAGGAGGAGGTGGAGGAGATAGGAGGGATTGCCACACACACAGCAGGGGAACAGCTGACGTTACTGAACCCCAATAACAGAGGAGGGACTGTTGGGACTGTGCGGACAGCACTTCTGGACGGCAACTAGCGGTGTTGGAGCCCAGGGACAGGAGGAGGAGGAGGAGGTGGAAGAGAAAGGAGGGATTGCCACACACACAGCTGGGGAACAGCTGACGTTACTGAACCCCAATAACAGAGGAGGGACTGTTGGGACTGTGCGGACAGCACTTCTGGACGGCAACTAGCGGTGTTGGAGCCCAGGGACAGGAGGAGGAGGAGGTGGAGGAGATAGGAGGGATTGCCACACACACAGCAGGGGAACAGCTGACGTTACTGAACCCCAATAACAGAGGAGGGACTGTTAGGACTGTGCGTACAGCACTACCAGGCAACAACTAGCGGTGTTGGAGCCCAGGGACAGGAGGAGGAGGAGGAGGTGGAGGAGATAGGAGGGATTGCCACACACACAGCAGGGGAACAGCTGACGTTACTGAACCCCAATAACAGAGGAGGGACTGTTGGGACTGTGCGGACAGCACTTCTGGATGGCAACTAGTGGTGTTGGAGCCCAGTGACAGGAGGAGGAGGAGGAGGTGGAGGAGATAGGAGGGATTGCCACACACACAGCAGGGGAACAGCTGACGTTACTGAACCCCAATAACAGAGGAGGGACTGTTGGGACTGTGCGGACAGCACTTCTGGACGGCAACTAGCGGTGTTGGAGCCCAGGGACAGGAGGAGGAGGAGGAGGTGGAGGAGATAGGAGGGATTGCCACACACACAGCTGGGGAACAGCTGACGTTACTGAACCCCAATAACAGAGGAGGGACTGTTGGGACTGTGCGGACAGCACTTCTGGACGGCAACTAGCGGTGTTGGAGCCCAGGGACTGGAGGAGGAGGTGGAGGAGATAGGAGGGATTGCCACACACACAGCAGGGGAACAGCTGACGTTACTGAACCCCAATAACAGAGGAGCGACTGTTGACTGTGCGTACAGCACTACCAGGCAACAACTAGCGGTGTTGGAGCCCAGGGACAGCAGGAGAAGCAGAGGAACACAATGTAGGCCGAAGCCTGATTGGAGAAAGTCGAAAGGGAACCTTTAACCCCCCCCCAAGGCGTTTGTAGCTGAAAGAGCCAGCTTGTGCAGCAAAAAAGATGCAAAAGGAAAAGGTGGCTCTTTTCATGATGCTCCTTGCAAACACAGAACTAAACACTTATAAAATGTGTCCCCTGAAACCGTGAGACCGTCCCGGAGGTGGGACTTTCCTTCATAATATGACGCAGCACAGCTGTCATTCCTACCTCCTTGGTGCCGTTCCCCGGCTCCTCAGCGTTGTTTGATTCTGTCCCGGGGCATGCGCTGTTATGTTATCCCTTGGCCAGGCACACTTAGCGCTGTCCATCTTCTGACATCATTTGGTGTCAGGCTGGCTGCGCCTGTGCGGCCGGGCTGGCCGAGAGCCCGCCTCGCAGTGTCGTCTAATGTAATCCCACCGCGGGCCTGGGATCCGTGGCCATGCGCAGTGCATATCCTCGCCTCTCACTCCCCTCCCTACGGCTTATTAAGACTGTGCGGTGTCACGGCCGTGGCATGCTATTAGGGACCAGCTGACACCGCACAGTCTGAAGAAGCCGTAGGGAGATGAGTGAGAGGTGGAGGTTCAGATATGCACTGCGCATGTCCATGGATCTCAGGCCCCCAGTGGGATTAAATCAGAAGACACTGCGAGGCGGGCTCTCGGCCAGCGCGGCCGCACAGGCGCAGCCATCCTGACACCAAATTATGTCAGAAGACGGGCAGCGCTAAGTGTGCCTGGCCAAGGGATAACATAGCGCAGGCTCCGGGACGGAATCAAACAACGCTGAGGAGCCGTGGCACGGCGCCAAGGGGGTAGGAATGACGGCTGTGCTGCGTCATATTATGAAGGAAAGTCCCACCTCCGGGACGGTTTTACGGTATCAGTGGACACATTTTATAAGTGTTAAGTTCTGCGTGTGCAAGGAGCTAAATAAAAATAGCTACCTTTTCCTTGTGCAGCATTACTGCTGCACAAGGTGGCTCTTTCAGTAACAAACGCCTTGGGGGGGGACAGGTTCCCTTACATTTCAGTTGTGTCAGCGTGGCGGTCGCAGGACACATTGCCGGCTACACAGCTGGGGATCAGCTGACGTTACTGAAACCCAATAACACTGGGTCGTATGTTTTGACTGTGCAGACGGCACTTCTGAGCCTCAACTGGCGGTGTTGGAGCCCAGGAATTAAAGTTCAGGTGGTAGAAAGATGAACACAACAGGAGACCTGGATACTGTAGACAGTCACCTAATTATTTAATCAGGAAGAGGAGTGGCAAATTCCTGCGAGATCCAGGCCTTGTTCATTTTCAGGAAAGTAAGCCGGTCAACGTTATCGGAGGATAGTCGCATGCGACGGTCAGTTAGTACACCACCTGCAGCACTAAAGACACGTTCCGATAATACACTGGCCGCAGGGCAAGACAGCACCTCCAATGCATACTGGCTTAGCTCTGGCCATGTATCCAGCTTTGAGACCCAAAACTTGAAAGGTGAAGAGCCGTCTGGGAGTACAGCAAGAGGGCAAGACATGTAGTCTGTCACCATCTGACGGAACCGTTGCCTCCTGCTGACTGGAGCCGTCTGTGATGGTGTAGACTTTTGTGGCGGGCACAGAAAACTGTGCCACAGTTGGGCCATACTGGTCTTGCCTTTGGCAGAGGCACTGCTTCTGCTCCCTCTTTGTGCAGAGCCTCCACCACTGCCTGGACGCACTGAGCTGCTTTGGAATGCACTAGCAGCACTTCTCTCAGTTGGAATGGAGAAGATGATGGAATTCACCAGTGTGTCTTGGTACTCCCGCATTTTTCGCTCCCGGTTCAACGGTGTGATGAGGCTTTCTACGTTGTCCCGGTAGCGAGGATCGAGGAGGGTGAACACCCAATAATCAGACATGTTGAGAATGTGGGCGATGCGGCGGTCGTTTCTCAGGCACTGCAGCATGTAATCCACCATGTGCTGCAGACTGCCAACTGCCCAAGAAACGCTGTCCCCTGCTGGAGGCGTGATCTCTGCCCGCTCGTCATCACCCCACCCTCGCTGTACACACTGAGTACTGGACAATTGTGTAACTCCCTCCTCTGGACGGATGTCTTCCTCCTCAATTGACTCCTCCTCATCCTCCTCACAAACTGTCCCCTGCCTACGCGTTTGTGAGGAACCACGTGGCGCTGACTGTCCAGAAGATGATGGAAATACTGAATCCTCATCCTCCACCTCTTCCACAACATCATCCCTTAGCGCTTGCAGTGATTTTTCAAGCAGGCAGATAAGGGGGACAGTCATGCTGACTAGTGCATCATCTGCACTCGCCATCCGCGTGGAATAATCAAAGGGACGCAAAACCTGGCAGACGTCATTCATAGTGGCCCACTCTGTGGTTGTGAAGTCTGTACGGCGCTGAGTGCGACTTCTTTGCGCCTGAAGCAGCTGGTACTCCATTACAGCTTGCTGCTGCTCACACAACCGCTCCAACATATGTAACGTGGAATTCCACCTGGTAGGTAGGTCACATATGATGCGATGTTCCGGCAGGCGGTGTCGGCGCTGCAGAGCCGCAATGCGCGCTTTTGCCGTGCTGGAACGCCGCAAGTGAGCACACTCTAGGCGGACCTTGTGCAGCAGTGCATCAAGATCCGGATAGTCCCTCAAAAAACTCTGCACGACCAAATTGAGCACATGTGCCAGACATGGGATGTGAGTGAGGTTGCCGAGGCCCAGAGCTGCCACCAGATTTCGGCCATTATCACACACTACCATGCCTGGCTGGAGATTCGCTGGCACAAACCACACATCGCTCTCCTGCTTGATGGCATTCCAGAGCTCCTGCGCTGTGTGGCTTCGATTCCCCAAAGAAATTAATTTCAAGACGGCCTGTTGACGTTTGGCCACGGCTGTGCTCATGTCGGTCGTAACAGGTAAACGTTCATCACGGGTCCATGTGGAGGTGGACTGTGACGGCTCCTGCAGCGATGATTCTGAGGAACTGGTGTAAGAGGAGGAGTCAATGCGTACAGAATGGATTCCTGCAATCCTTGGAGTGGGCAGGACACGTCCTGCGCCACTCGCACGGTCTGTACCCGGCTCAACGACATTAACCCAATGGGCAGTGAGGGAAAGGTATCGCCCCTGTCCATGTTGACTGGTCCACGCATCGGTGGTGAGGTGGACCTTGCTACTGACGGCGTTCAGTAGCGCGTGTTTTATGTGTCCCTCCACATGCTTGTGCAGGGCAGGGACGGCTTGCCTGCTGAAGTAAAAGCGGCTGGGCACATTGTACTGTGGGACTGCCAATGACATCAAGTCACGGAAGCTGTCAGTCTCCACCAGCCTGAATGACAGCATTTCCAGTGACAGAAGTTTGGCAATGCCTGCAGTCAGAGCCTGTGCTCGTGGGTGGTTTGACGAGAAAGGCCGCCTTTTCTCCCATGCCTGTACTACCGATGGCTGTAGACTGGGCTGGGAGTGTGTGGATGACTGGGAAAGTGGTGCTGCGGGTGGAATTACAGCGGGTCTCTGGACAACAGGGACAGAGGTTCTTCCACGGCGATCCTGGGAGGAAGCCGAACCAGCTGCGTGTGAGCTGGAGGAAGAGGCAACACGAGCTGAAGAGGTGGTAGCTGCCGCTGTTGGTTGGCCTAGCTCTTCAGTGTGTTTTTCTAACTCCGCCGGGTGCCTGGTGCGCACATGTTTCCATATGTTGGAGGTAGTGAGGTTGCTGACATTTTTCCCTCTTTTGACTTTGTGATGACACACCTTGCATTTGACATAGCAAATGTCATCTGCAACTGTGTCAAAAAAGGACCAGGCACTGCAAGTCTTGGGAGCGCCCTTTTTGGCTTTTGGAAGAGACATGCTCCTAACGGGTGCCAAAGCGGAGGCTGCAGGATCCGCAGTCTTCCCCCTCCCTCTCCCTCTTTGGGCCGTACGGGGAATCTCTTCCTCAGAGCTGCTCCCACCACCTTCCTGTCCCTCACGCCAAGATGGGTCAAGGACCTCATCATCTACACTACCCTCTGCCCCCAACTGCTCCTCCTGGGTAGTCTCAGCAGCAGAGCACGCACCAGTAAGTGGCACCTGAGTGTCATCATCAGCTGATGCGGCCTGCGATGTGGTGAACGGAGCCACTGGCCCACCCGCCTCTTCAGAGGAAGAGAGAAAAAGCTGTTGGGCATCACTGCACCCTGCCTCTTCTTCCATTTCTCCAATGCTGCTTGGCTGGCCCCCTGTTTCCAAGCCAAGAGATTCAGAGAACAGAAGTAGAGACGGCTCCTGTCCTGGGCTCTCTGTCTGCCTGGGCAATTTGGCAGGTGGTGAAGAGACAGATGGCTGCTCTCCAGTGCTCTGTGTCTGAGAGGATGTGGCACTAATTAAAGTTGATGCATTAGCTGCCATCCATCCGACAACGGCTTCAATTTGTTCTTCACGCAGCAGCGGTGTACGGCGCTCTGCGACAAAGCTGCGCATGAATGACTGTTCCCTGGTGAAAGTGGGTGCTGATGAGTCACCGGTGCCCGCAGCAGGCACAAAATCCCCACGTCCCCTCCCTGCTCCGCGCCCATGCCCACGCCCACGTGCCTTACTCACTGCCTTCTTCATCTTGGTTGACTGATAAAGATAAGCAGAAAAGTACTAACGGATCTGTGTGCTTATTCCTGAACAACTCCTCCTAACAGGTATAAGAAACACTAATTTTCTAAAGTGTGGACTAGACTTTAATATGAGCTAATGTGGCCTACACAAATGTAAAGTGGTGTCACTGGTGTGTTTGGTGAACTTTATTATTTATTTATTTTTTGGGGGCTGAACTGACAACAGATAGAGCTGCAGTCACACGGAGACCGTGCAGACAGCCGTAAACGGCGCTGCAAGGCCCAAAAACCCTCCTCTACGTTATCCTATGTAGTGTTTTTCCACAAGTTAGCTGGAGACGGGTGGAAAGACACTAATAGGAATTTTTTGAAAAAATGTGCAGCAGCCTGCACTACTTAAAACAAAATGAAAATTGATTTTGCGGTATGACACAGTGAAGAACCCTGAGCTGGAGACAACCAGGCTATGGCTGCTCACAGACTACAGGGCGAGCTGCAGTCACACGGAGACCGTGCAGACAGCCGTAAACGGCGCTGCAAGGCCCAAAAACCCTCCTCTACGTTATCCTATGTAGTGTTTTTCCACAAGTTAGCTGGAGACGGGTGGAAAGACACTAATAGGAATTTTTTGAAAAAATGTGCAGCAGCCTGCACTACTTAAAACAAAATGAAAATTGATTTTGCGGTATGACGCAGTGAAGAACCCTGAGCTGGAGACAACCAGGCTATGGCTGCTCACAGACTACAGGGCGAGCTGCAGTCACACGGAGACCGTGCAGACAGCCGTAAACGGCGCTGCAAGGCCCAAAAACCCTCCTCTACGTTATCCTATGTAGTGTTTTTCCACAAGTTAGCTGGAGACGGGTGGAAAGACACTAATAGGAATTTTTTGAAAAAATGTGCAGCAGCCTGCACTACTTAAAACAAAATGAAAATTGATTTTGCGGTATGACGCAGTGAAGAACCCTGAGCTGGAGACAACCAGGCTATGGCTGCTCACAGACTACAGGGCGAGCTGCAGTCACACGGAGACCATGCAGACAGCCGTAAACGGCGCTGCAAGGCCCAAAAACCCTCCTCTACGTTATCCTATGTAGTGTTTTTCCACAAATTAGCTGGAGACGGGTGGAAAGACACTAATAGGAATTTTTTGAAAAAATGTGCAGCAGCCTGCACTACTTAAAACAAAATGAAAATTGATTTTGCGGTATGACGCAGTGAAGAACCCTGAGCTGGAGACAACCAGGCCATGGCTGCTCACAGACTACAGGGCGAGCTGCAGTCACAAGGAGACCGTGCAGACAGCCGTAAACGGCGCTGCAAGGCCCAAAAACCCTCCTCTACGTTATCCTATGTAGTGTTTTTCCACAAGTTAGCTGGAGACGGGTGGAAAGACACTAATAGGAATTTTTTGAAAAAATGTGCAGCAGCCTGCACTACTTAAAACAAAATGAAAATTGATTTTGCGGTATGACGCAGTGAAGAACCCTGAGCTGGAGACAACCAGGCTATGGCTGCTCACAGACTACAGGGCGAGCTGCAGTCACACGGAGACCGTGCAGACAGCCGTAAACGGCGCTGCAAGGCCCAAAAACCCTCCTCTACGTTATCCTATGTAGTGTTTTTCCACAAGTTAGCTGGAGACGGGTGGAAAGACACTAATAGGAATTTTTTGAAAAAATGTGCAGCAGCCTGCACTACTTAAAACAAAATGAAAATTGATTTTGCGGTATAGTTACATAGTTACATAGTTATTAAGGTTGAAGGAAGACTGTAAGTCCATCTAGTTCAACCCATAGCCTAACCTAACATGCCCTAACATGTTGATCCAGGGGAAGGCAAAAAAACCCCATGTGGCAAAGAGTAACTCCACCATGGGGAAAAAAATTCCTTCCCGACTCCACATACGGCAATCAGACTAGTTCCCTGGATCAACGCCTTATTAAGGAATCTAGTGTATATACCCTGTAACATTATACTTTTCCAGAAAGGTATCCAGTCCCTTCTTAAATTTAATTAATGAATCACTCATTACAACATCATACGGCAGAGAGTTCCATAGTCTCACTGCTCTTACAGTAAAGAATCCGCGTCTGTTATTATGCTTAAACCTTCTTTCCTCCAGACGTAGAGGATGCCCCCTTGTCCCTGTCTCAGGTCTATGATTAAAAAGATCACCAGAAAGGTCTTTGTACTGTCCCCTCATATATTTATACATTAACATAAGATCACCCCTTAGTCTTCGTTTTTCCAAACTAAATAGCCCCAAGTGTAATAACCTATCTTGGTATTGCAGACCCCTCAGTCCTCTAATAACCTTGGTCGCTCTTCTCTGCACCCGCTCCAGTTCAGCTATGTCTTTCTTATACACCGGAGACCAGAACTGTGCACAGTATTCTAAGTGTGGTCGAACTAGTAAACGGCGCTGCAAGGCCCAAAAACCCTCCTCTACGTTATCCTATGTAGTGTTTTTCCACAAATTAGCTGGAGACGGGTGGAAAGACACTAATAGGAATTTTTTGAAAAAATGTGCAGCAGCCTGCACTACTTAAAACAAAATGAAAATTGATTTTGCGGTATGACGCAGTGAAGAACCCTGAGCTGGAGACAACCAGGCCATGGCTGCTCACAGACTACAGGGCGAGCTGCAGTCACACGGAGACCGTGCAGACAGCCGTAAACGGCGCTGCAAGGCCCAAAAACCCTCCTCTACGTTATCCTATGTAGTGTTTTTCCACAAATTAGCTGGAGACGGGTGGAAAGACACTAATAGGATTTTTTTGAAAAAATTAGCAGCAGACTACACTACTTGGAAAAAAAAAAAAAAAGAACAGTATGAGGCAATGAACCACCCTCCCTGAACTGAATACAACCAGCTATGGATGGCCTATGTGGCTGCACTCAGACTAGAGAGTGGGCTGCACTCACACACACACACACAGACCTTGCAGATCGCTGTGAAAACAGCGCTACAAGGCAAAAGCAAGGTGAATAGTAGGTGAACACAGCGGTTGCTAAATTAGCCTTTGGAAAGCACAAAGAAGCAAATCGCTATCTCTAAACTGGCCCTCAGTCAGCAAACAGCGTCCTGTCACTAACTGAATTCACAGCAGAGTGAGCGCAAAATGGCGCCAGCGACTTTTAAACTGCATCATGACATCATTTCAGCAGCCAATCACAGCCATGCCAGTAGTTTCATGCCCTCCATGCTGAACAGGATGTGCCCACACTTGGAATCATTCTCATTGGATGAATTTGTGCAGTTTGAATCTGTGAACTTCCGATTCCGGTATCCGATACGCGGCAAGTATCGGAATCCCGGTATCGGAATTCCGATACCGCAAGTATCGGCCGATACCCGATACTTGCGGTATCGGAATGCTCAACACTAATACTCACCCTCCGGTGTCAACCGAAGCTGTCCCGATGCGCGCGATGCTGCCGCCAGCTTCCGTTGCCAGTGATGCATTGCGAAATTACCAAGATGACTTAGCGGAGACCACTAAGTCATCTGGGTAATTTCGCATTGCATCACTGGGAACGGAAGCTGGCGGCAGCATAGCGCGCATCGGTGGATGGCGGAAGGTGAGAATAGCACAATTTTTAAATTTTTAAATTATTGTTAACATTATATTTTTTTACTATTGACGCTGCATAGGCAGCATCAATAGTAAAAAGTTGGTCCGGGATGGGGCGACACACTGGCACTGACAGCTCCGCACACATACAGCACCCCACAGACACACACATACATACAGCTCCACACACATACAGCGCCGCACACACACACATATAGCTCCACAAGCATAAATCACCACACACAGCTCTGCACAAACACACATACAGCTCCGCACACACATACAGCACCACAGACACACATGCATACAGCTCCATGCACACACATACACACACATACAGCTCCGCACGCAAACACACACAGCTCCGCACACACAAACACAGCCCCACACACACATACAGCTCCGCACACACACACATACAGCCCCAGACACATACAGCACCGCACAGACACACACATACAGCTCCGCACACACACAGCACCACACAGACACACATACAGCTCCGCGCACACACACACATACAGCTCCGCTGCCCATGCACACACACACACATACAGCTCTGCTGCCCGCACACACACACATACAGCCCCTCACTCATACAGCTCCGCACACACACACACGCAGCACCACACAGACACACACACATACAGCTCCGCACACACACATACAGCACCGCACAGACACATACAGCGCCGCACAGACACACACATACATACAGCTCCGTGCACACACACATACAGCTCCACTCCCCGCACACACACACATACAGCACCGCTGCTCGCACACACACATACAGCCCCACACACATACAGCTCCGCACACACACACATACAGCACCGCACAGACACACACATACATACAGCCCTGCACACACAGAGCTCTGCACACACACACTGACACGCACATACATACAGCTCCGTGCACACACACAGCTCCACTGCCTGCGCACACACATACAGCCCCACACACATATAGCTCCACACACACACACACACACACATACAGCACGGCACAGACACACACATACATACAGCTCCGCACAGACACAGAGCTTCGCACACACACATATACAGCACCGCACAGACACACACATACATACAGCTCCGCACACACAGAGCTCCGCACACACACACAGACACACACATACATACAGCTCCGCGCACACACACATACAGCTTCACTGCCCGCGCACACATAGCTCCGCTGCCTGCACACACATGCACATACAGCTCCACACACAAACAGCTCCGCACACACCCACACACAAATACAGCACTGCACAGACACACACATACATACAGCTCTGCACACACACACACACACACATACAGCTCTGCACACCAGCACTGGCAATGTTTGCTCCCAGGACCCAGATAGAGTGAGTGGGGGTGTATTATTCCCCACCCCCACCACTCACTCTCTGGGTCTGTCTGCCGGGAGCAAAGATCAAACAGACATCAAACATTCAAGGGCTGCTGTGTTTGCATGGCTCCTCCAGCCTCAGGTACTACAGGAAGAAATGAGGCTGAGGAATGTGAGGGAAGGGAAGGGGTGAGGACCGTGAGGTGAGTCACAGACAGCGCCGTGCAGCAGGCAGTGCGCGGGCAGGAGCCAGGAGGGAGATCATTACAGACAGAGACAGTACACTACTTGCTGTGTATGTACTGCTCTACTGTCTGCGAGTCCTCCAGGCCAGCAATGTGAGTCCAGGACAGGACCCAGGGTCGGAACACAGGGTGCCACCGCTCCACCTCAGCAGTCAGTCACATTTCAGCTGAGCACCAGTGAGGGTGTGAGCAGGGGGTCACTGTGTCTCAGCAGGGGGAGTAGGGAGAGTCGGCACCAGCACCACGTTTTCTGGCTGCCGCTCTGCCGCCCCCTGTCTTCAGGAAGGGACGCACAGGACTAGTATTAAAAAAAAAAAATTGAAAGAAAAAAAAAACCTTGCTCAGGTGCCGCCCCCTGCGTGTTCCCGCCGAGGCACGTAACCTCAAGTGCCTAGTGGCAAATACGGCCCTGAGGACACTGGAAAAACACCAGTCAAAAGGGAACTCGGGTGCACACCTGAAAAAAAGATGAACATATGTCCAAAATGAGAAAAGAAAGGTGGCACTCACCATCCATGTAAAACATTCCTTATTTCAAATTCTTAAATCATTGCAGCGAGAGAATGACCTGGGCATTTAATAGACAACGACTAGTGATGAGCGAGTATACTCGTTGCTCGGGTTTTCCCTAGCATGCTCGGGTGACCTCCGAGTATTTGTTATTTCTCGGAGATATAGTTTTCATCGCCTCAGTTGCATGATTTACGGCTTTGAGATAAGCTGAATACATGTGGGAATTCCATAACAAACAGGCATTCCTCACAGGTATTCAGCATATCTGGAAGCCGTAAATCATGCAGCTGAGAGGAAGAGAACTATATCTCCGAGCAATAACAAATACTCGGAGGTCACCCGAGCGTTCTCGGGAAAACCCGAGCAACGAGTACACTTGCTCATCACTAACAACGACCGATTCGTGCTGCCTGCGCGTCAAAGGGTCCTGTGCTTAGAGGGAAGTGACGGAGATCCTACTTAAAATGTGAAGCACTTAGTTAGTGATGAGAAACAATCCCTATGTTAAAATCATACATTCAACAGAAATTTATAAAAAGAATGTCCTCTCAAACTTATCATTAAAGCCAACGGTACCACTTTTCTTTTCTCATTTTGGACAAAACCATGAAGGATTACACATGGAAACAAGAAGTAAAGAAACAAACGGGAAACAAACTAGTACCCTTCTTTTACCCTGATGACAGATTTACATCACAATGGCTCTAGTGCTGAACATTTTTTGGCTGCTGAGTCTTATTTACCTTCTATCTGCAGTCCAACTCATTCCAATACATATCAATTGAGTTGAGGTCAGGTGGTTGTGGCGATCATATGCAACGTTCCATACCTTTCTGTCTTGGTCACATAGCCCTTACATAGCCCGGAGGTGTTTTTTGGGTCATTGTCCTATTGCAAAACAAATTAAAGTTCCACTAAGTGCAAACAAATATCACTGTAGAATGCTATGGCAGCCATGCTGGGTAAGCTGGGTAAGAGTACCTTGAAATGGGAATTAATCACCGATAACCTCACCAGCTCACTTTTTCTGACTTTCATAAAGACATGGCAGCAGTTAGCTTAAAAAAAATAAAAAAAATTGATTCATCACACCATAGTAAAGACTTTCACTGACCTAATGTTCTTTCCTTACTTTGCTAGGCCCAAAAAAGTATTTTATGGCTTGAGGTCCTTAGTAGTGGCTGTTTGTATCAATTCATACAAAAATACCTGCTTCTGACAGTCTCCTCTGGACAGTTAACATTGAGATGTGTCAAGTATTTGAGGCCTGTGAATGGTTTATGAGGGCTGCTATTTGACGTGCTGTCAATATGTGTTTTCTGGGCCTGGTAACTTTGATGAGCTTATCCTCTGCAGCAGAGGTAATTCTCCATCTTTCTTTCCTAGGGCAGTTCCAATGAGAGTCAGTATCACGATACATTCCTGAAGGTAAATGATTCTGCAAATTAACTCTGATGAAGCATACCTGTTCATTGGAAGCCATTCAAGACAACTACCTGATAAAGCTGCTTTAGATCATACTGTTATGGAAATTTGGTTTGGATAAATCTATCCCTGTGTGTGCTGCGGCCGTTCCCAATAAAACTGAGTATTTTGAACACTCAAGGAATGAGACTGCACACCATTGTGACAATAACATTCCACCAATACTGACGATTTATTGTACATACATGGATTTATAATTGCATATAGAAAGGAGTGGTTAGGGGTGGTTAGTTAATTACCATATTGTCTAGCTCCTCTGTTATTGGTTATCTAAATATATATGGAATATTGTGATTAACCCCTTTCTGTAATTGGACGTACTATTCCGTCCATGTGGGGTGGGCCCTACTTCCCAAGGACGGAATAGTACATCCAGCGCGATCAGCCGCACTCACGGGGGGAACGCGGCCGATCGCTGCTTATAGCAGCTGACATCCGGCGCTATGTGCCAGGAGCGGTCACGGACCGCCCCCGGCACATTAACCCCCGACATCATGTTTGATCGCGGTGTGCCGGCGGTATAGGGAAGCATCGCGCAGGGAGGGGGCTCCCTGCGGGCTCTCCTGAGACCCCCGCAGCAACGCGATGTGATCGCATTGCTCCGAGGGTCTCCTACCTCCTTCCTCACTGCAGGTCCCGGATCCAAGTTGGCCGCGGCATCCGGGTCCTGCAGGGAGGGAGGTGGTTTACCGAGTGCCTGCTCAGAGCAGGCGCTGGTAAGCCTGCAGTGCTGTAAGTGAGATCGGTGATCAGACAGAGTGCTGTGCAAACTGTCAGATCACCGATCTGTGATGTCCCCCCTGGGACAAAGTAAAAAAGTTTAAAAAAAAATGTCCACATGTGTAAAAAAAAAATAATAAAAAAATTCCTAAATAAAGAAAAAAAAAAAATATTATTCCCATAAATACATTTCTTTATCTAAATAAAAGAAAACAAATAATAAAAATACACATATTTAGTATTGCCGCGTCAGTTACGACCCAACCTATAAAACTGTCCCACTAGTTAACCCCTTCAGTAAACACCGTAAGGAAAGAAAAAAAAAACGAGGCAAAAAACAACGCTTTATTATTATACCGCCGAATAAAAAGTGGAATAAAACACAATCAAAGAGACGGATATAAATAACCATGGTACCGCTGAAAGCGTCATTTTGTCCCGCAAAAAAGAGCAACCATACAGCATCATCAGCAAAGAAATAAAAAAGTTATAGTCCTCAGAATAAAGCGATGCCAAAATAATTATTTTTTCTATAAAATGGTTTTTAGCGTATAAAAGCGCCAAAACATAAAAAAATGATATAAATGAGATATCGCTGTAATCGTACTGACCCGAAGAATAAAACTGCTTTATCAATTTTACCAAACACGGAATGGTATAAACACCTCCCCCAAAAGAAATTCATGAATAGCTGGTTTTTGGTCATTCTGCCTCACAAAAATCGGAATAAAAAGCGATCAAAAAATGTCACGTGCCCGAAAATGTTACCAATAAAAACGTCAACTCGTCCCACAAAAAACAAGACCTCACAAGACTCTGTGGACCAAAATATGGAAAAATTATAGCTCTCAAAATGTGGTAACGCAAAAAATATTTTTTTGCAATAAAAAGCGTCTTTCAGTGTGTGACGGCTGCCAATCATAAAAATCCGCTAAAAAACCCGCTATAAAAGTAAATCAAACCCCCCTTCATCACCCCCTTAGTTAGGGAAAAATTAAAAAATTAAAAAAACGTATTTATTTCCATTTTCCCATTAGGGCTAGGGTTGGGGCTAGGGTTAGGATTAGGGTTAGGGTTAGGGCTAGGGTTAGGGCTAGGGTTAGGGCTAGGGTTAGGGTTAGGGTTAGGGTTAGGGTTAGTGCTAGGGTTGGGGCTAGGGTTAGGATTAGGGTTAGGGCTGGGTTAGGGTTAGGGCTAGGGCTAGGGTTAGGGCTAGGGTTAGGGCTAGGGTTAGGGTTAGGGCTAGGGTTAGGGCTAGGGTTAGGGTTGGGGCTAGGGTTAAGGCTACAGTTAGGGTTGGGGCTAAAGTTAGGGTTAGGGTTTGGAATACATTTACGGTTGGGAATAGGGTTGGGATTAGGGTTAGGGGTGTGTCTGGGTTAGAGGTGTGGTTAGGGTTACCGTTGGGATTAGGGTTAGGGGTGTGTTTGGATTAGGGTTTCAGTTATAATTGGGGGTTTCCACTGTTTAGGCACATCAGGGGCTCTCCAAACGCGACTTGGCGTCCGATTTCAATTCCAGCCAATTCTGCATTGAAAAAGTAAAATAGTGCTCCTTCCCTTCCGAGCTCTCCCGTGTGCCCACACAGGGGTTTACCCCAACATATGGGGTATCAGCGTACTCAGGACAAATTGGACAACAACTTTTGGGGTCCAAGTTCTCCTGTTACCTTTGGGAAAATACAAAACTGGGGCTAAAAAATAATTTTTGTGAGAAATTTTTTTTTTTATTTTCACGGCTCTGCGTTATAAACTGTAGTGAAATACTTGGGGGTTCAAAGTTCTCACAACACATCTAGATAAGTTCCTTGGGGGGTCTAATTTCCAATATGGGGTCACTTGTGGGGGGTTTCTACTGTTTAGGTACATTAGGGGCTCTGCAAACGCAATGTGACGCCTGCAGACCAATCCATCTAAGTCTGCATTCCAAATGATGCTCCTTCCCTTCCGAGCTCTGCCATGCGCTCAAACGGTGGTTCCCCCCCACATATCAGGTATCAGCGTACTCCGGACAAATTGGACAATAATATTTAGGGTCCAATTTCTCCTGTTACCCTTGGAAAAATACAAAACTGGGGGCTAAAAAATAATTTTTGTGGGAAAAAAAATTTTGTTTTATTTTTACGGCTCTGCATTATAAACTTCTGTGCAGCCCTTGGTGGGTTAAAGTGCTCACCACACATCTAGATAAGTTCCTTAGGGGGTCTACTTTCCAAAATGGTGTCACTTGTGGGGGGTTTCAATGTTTAGGCACATCAGTAGCTCTCTAAACACAACATGGCGTCCCATCTCAATTCCTGTCAATTTTGCATTGAAAAGTCAAACGGCGCTCCTTCCCTTCCGAGCTCTCCCATGCGCCCAAACAGTGGTTTACCCCCACACTTGGGGTATCAGCGTACTCAGGACAAATTGTACAACAACTTCTGGGGTCCAATTTCTTCTCTTACCCTTGGGAAAATTAAAAATTGGGGGCAAAAAGATCATTTTTGTGAAAAAAAAGGATTTTTTATTTTTACGGTTCTGCATTATAAACTTCTGTGAAGCACTTGGTGGGTCAAAGTGCTCACCACACCTCTAGATAAGTTCCTTAGGGGGTCTACTTTCCAAAATGGTGTCACTTGTGGGGGGTTTCAATGTTTAGGCACATCAGTGGCTCTCCAAACGCAACATGGCGTCCCATCTCAATTCCTGTCAATTTTGCATTGAAAAGTCAAACGGCGCTCCTTCCCTTCCGAGCTCTGCCATGCGCCCAAACAGTGGTTTACCCCCACATATGGGGTATCAGCGTACTCAGGACAAATTGTTCAACAACGTTTGGGGTCCATTTTCTCCAGTTACCCTTGGTAAAATAAAACATATTGGAGCTGAAGTAAATTTTTTGTGAAAAAAAGTTAAATGTTCATTTTTATTTAAACATTCCAAAAATTCCTGTGAAACACCTGAAGGGTTAATAACCTTCTTGAATGTGGATTTGAGCACCTTGAGGGGTGCAGTTTTTAGAATGGTGTCACACTTGGGTATTTTCTATCATACAGACCCCTCAAAATGACTTCAAATGAGATGTGGTCCCTAAAAAAAAATGGTGTTGTAAAAATGAGAAATTGCTGGTCAACTTTTAACCCTTATAACTCCCTAACAAAAAAAATTTTGGTTCCAAAATTGTGCTGATGTAAAGTAGACATGTGGGAAATGTTACTTATTAAGTATTTTGTGTGACATATGTCTGTGATTTAATTGCATAAAAATTCAAAGTTGGAAAATTGCAAAATTTTCAAAATTTTCGCCAAATTTCTGTTTTTTTCACAAATAAACGCAGGTAATATCAAAGAAATTTTACCACTATCATGAAGTACAATATGTCACGAGAAAACAGTGTCAGAATCACTGGGATCTGTTGAAGCGTTCCAGAGTTATAACCTCATAAAGGGACAGTGGTCAGAATTGTAAAAATTGGCCCGGTCCATAACGTGCAAACCACCCTTGGGGGTAAAGGGGATAATGCACATATGAATGCTGATTAAGCAACTAAAGTGTAGCTCTCTGCATCTAGGACAAAGTTGAGACATCTAATCATCACTTAATACGTCTGGTACTATTCCGCTTTTTGGGTGTCTGGAAAGTACCGAGGAACCATCTGGCCTAGCTCATGTGGTCAAGTCAAGCAATTGATTATAAACTAGCTGAGTATATATTAGCTGTGAATATATGAGTATATATGATTATAGAGGAGTATACATGCAAGTGAGATCTACATTATATATATATTTCTATCACAATACCAAGGGAATGGAAAACTGTCATCAGAACAAAAGTAGGTTACGTTGAAGAAGCAAGGTAGAGACAACTTTATGCTTTGGGGCTGCTTTTCTGTAGCTGGAACTGGGGCTTTAGTCATGGTGAAGGGGATTCTGAACCATTTCAAATATCAGTCAGTTTTGCATCAAAACTATTAAGACTCCTGTGTGTTGGGTCCTTATTTCCATATGATGCTTTTCCTATGAGCCAATTTATGTGGACATGACTGTTAAGTATGATTATTTTATGAAGATATACAAAACATTAACGCTTATAGACAAGATGAACGCTTTGCAGAATATGTATAAGAATCACAGATATTAAGTAATGTGTGTATGTGCTCTAATTCATGCTCTGTCAGCAGGTTATATAACACTCACGTGAACTCTGATATGACAACGAGTCATACTTAGGGTAAAAACATGATCATAAAAGCTAATGAATATTAATAAAAATCCTCCTAAAAGAAGGAGGACTTGGGGGTTTGACCACAGAATTGCATTGATAATTGATAATCTATAAAATCATGTGCCTCCCGATGAATAAAGCAGATTTGCTACTAGTGAATATGTTGTCAATCACGAGTGGTTCTTCTCCGTGCATGTAAAATATCTCACAGAGATACAATTTGGCCACAGACAATTCAGAGGAGTCACACCTTAATGTGGTAGATTCAACAATGACAATTTATTTCACATAGTTATTGCTACTTTTTTATATTCTTTTGATACTGCATTATTTACTGGGTGTACATTGCACCTTTTTTTGTTACTGAATACTATTTTATATAACTTTTGGAGTAGTTTCTATTAATACCTAATGTATTAGGAAAATTAAATCAAGAGAAAAACAAGGAACATCTGGTCTGTTTCAGAGTTAACCTTTTAGCCGATTCAATGTAAGCTAAATTCTTGTGATCTGTGATCACCGTAACTAGATGAACCGCCCCTCCAAAAAATGCCTCCATTCCTCAAAGGCTTATTTGACAGCAAGTAACGTCCAATTCCCAACATCATAATTTCTCTCCGCTGGTGAAAATATTTTAGAAAGAAAAACACATGGACGCAGGTTAGACAGAGTTTTGGGCCCCTGCGATTAGACTGCCCCCATTCCGATCTCCGAAGCATCCACCTCCACAATGAACGGTTCTTGAAGATCAGGTTGAATCAGAATAGGTATGGAAATAAAACACTCTTTCAATCTTTCAAAAGCCCTGATAGCACTCGGCAACCAAACCTTGAGATTCGCTCCATTACATGTAAGGTCAGTAAGTGGTTTAGCGATCTGTGAAAACCCCTTGATAAATTTTCTATAATAATTGGCAAATCCCAGAAAATGCTGCACAGCCTTAAGATCACAAGGTTGAACCCAATCAATTATGGCCTGCACCTTCCCAGGGTCCATCTTAAACCTTTCTGCTGACAGGATATACCCCAAGAAAGAGATTTCTTACACAGAAAAGCACATTTCTCTAATTTAGCAAACAGAGAATTCTCCCTCAATCTCTGCAACACAACACGGACATGTTCCTCGTGAGTGTCCAAATCTGGCAAGAAAATTAGAATGTCATCGAGGTAAATTACAACAAATCTTCCAATTCAATCAGAGGAAATATCATTCATAAAATTTTTAAACACAGCAGGTGCATTAGATAATCCGAAAGGCATGACAAGGTTTTCAAACAGACCCTCAGATGTTAAAAACACCATTTTCCACTCATCACCCTTCCAGATGAATATCAAATTGTAAGCCTCTCTAAGATCAAGTTTAGAAAAAACTCTGGCCCCCAGAAGCTGATAATATAGGTCAGGGATGAGTGGAAGTGGGTAAGTATTTTTAACCGTGATCTTATTTAGCTCTCAGAAATCAAGGCAAGGATGAAGATCCCCATCTTTCTTTTTAACAAAGAAAAATCCAGCAGCTATAAGGAAGGAGATGACCCTTCCGTAAACTTTCACTAACATATTCTTTCATGGTGGCCCGTTCAGACCTCGACAAATTGTAAAGGTGAGCTTTTGGCAACTTGGAGCTAGGAATAAGATCAGTAGAGCAATCATAGAGACAGTGGGGAGGAAGTTTCTAGACCTTTTTTTCCCAGAACTTCAGGTACCCCAGAAGACCCTCCAGACTAGCGGAGCATATTTGTACATTTTTTAGACATTTCTTGTAACAATTGGGGCTCCATTTCACAATCTCTTTCTGACACCAATCAATAACTGGATTGTGAATCTGCACACATGGAAACCCCAATACCAATTCAGCAGATAAATTATCCAACACAAAACAGGAGATAGATTCAGAGTGGAGTACTCCCAATTGAAGAGGGAAATCGACCTTTACTCTCTTGACTAAATTGTGAGCTAACAGTGTGTAATAATTATAGGGGATAATTCAGGAGACTCTTTGCATGGAACAAGACAACAGGACACAGTTTTATAAGTGGTAAAGTTTATATTATCACAGGGTGATTCAAACAGGTGCAGAGAGAAACTCAAGTCCACAAAATTTGGTGCAAATAATAAACGCAGCTTAGCAGTCAATAAGAAACTTCAGAGGTAGATGCAAACAAACAGAAAGTCTATGAAGCACAGTTATTCTTGAGGAAACTTGACACAAAATAGATCCTTGACTTAGTCCAGACACAGATAGATATGCTATAAGGCAGTTCAAATCATATCTTAGCTCAACCAGGGAGGCCTGGTTAATAGTCTCAGGTTTTGCAGAGCAGCAACAGCTTACATGTCCAGCAAATGCAGATGGAAGTAACACGTGCAGCAGATGAAGGAGGATTACTGAACACTGGTGTATGCAGCAGGAACTCAGAGCAGAGTGGCAGGATCTCCAACACAGGTTCACAGGAGCAGGTGCAGGTGCAAGGCCAGGGAGTAATCAGGAGCTGGATGCAAAACAGAATAATCTAGCACAGACTGAAGGCTGGGGTGGAGTTTTATAGCAGGAAGACAAGTGCACATGAGAACAAAGACGCCATGTTGGAAAAGGGCAGTAATGCACAAAAGGTAAAAAATGTTCAGAGTCCTGACACAGTGTCTTGTCAAGAGCAATGATTTGAATGGATCTTTCTAAACTAAATGTCCCTAACCTTAACTTCAGAACCAGTCCCAAATCAATAAAGTTAGCAGCAAATCCACAGTAAATAAGCGTCATTGTTGATAACACTTGGTTCTCAAAGGAAATCATCATATTTAACAGTACTTTATCAGAGGAAGGAAAAGGTACCTAGGAGTCTGTGTGACCTCCTTGGCTTTCACCCAGACTCACATGTTCTCCAGATGGTTTGAGGACAAGTTTTGAAATTCTTAAGAAAATGTCCAGAGAGACAGCAGTATAGACAGAGTCCAAGATCTTTTCTCTGTCTTCTCTCTGCAGCGCAAAGACTGGTAACTCTAACCTCGGGTAAATAGACCTGCTCTAGGGAAATATAACATGCAGCCTTCTGTTCACCATGTCTGTCACAGATTCTGCAGTCCATTGGTATGGCCTGAGTCATGGCCTCCACCAGAGGACAAGGGGCGTCATGAAGGACCAGAGCAACCTTGAGTGTCTCAGAAAGGCCTCTTTGGAACTGCTATCTGAGAGCAGCATCATTCCATAGAACTTCGGTGGACTACTGCTGGAACTCAGTACAGTAGTCCTCAGCTGTGTGACCCCCTGTGCCAGATTCATGATCTTAGCCTCAGTGACCTGTATTCTGTCGGGTTCCTCATATATCAGACCTAAACTGTCAAAAAAGGAATTAACAGAAAAACTTTCTGGGGCTTGTGGGGACAAAGAAAATGCCAAGGTCTGAGGACCCCCTCGCAGTAGGGACATTATTATTCCCACCCGCTGGAACTCCTCCCCTGACGACCGGGGACGCAGGGTAAAAAATAACTTACAGCTCTCCCTGAATACCCTAAACTGGTGTTTTTCTCCCAAAAATTTATCACGGAGGAATATCACAGGTTCTGGAGTGGGGGGCTATGGGGGCTTTTCATCAAATTTGACCCTGCAACTGATATTGCGATGACTCCATACTCTGGCAAACCTTTGCCAGATCCTGAGTCATCTGCATCAAATTCGCCACCTGGTCACAAAGCGTGTAAACAGGATCCATACTGGCGAAAAATAAAAATGTCTCTGCCAGACGTAATGTGATGCTAGTCACTTCTCGCTGCCAAGCCGTGAGTCAGAGTAGTCAAGGAGTAAAAGGACAGAAGCCAGGAGGGTACATCATAAACAAAAGGAAGAGACAAAAGCATAGTCAGGTTACGTTCTGAAGTCAGAGTACTGGGAGGATAATGGATAAGAGCTGAAGGGGTTAAACAGGCGGATGTTCAGAATGAAGTCCAAGGTCAGGCAACAGATCAAGCAAACAGAACTCAAGGCACAGGAAATCACAGCGCAAACCTCACAAACTGAATGTACGTCTTGCAGAGTTCTGGGAGACAAAGCTCTGTTAAGAAGCATGGCAATTAATTGGAATAATGAACACATGGAGACAGCCAATGCCTCACAGTCTCAGATTGGATAGTTGAGCTGTCAATCAACACACTGACAGCTCAGTATGCCCCTGTACCAGATTGGATAGCTAAGCTGTCAATCAAAGTACTGGCAGCTTCAGCACACCCCTAAACCAGATTGAACGGCTGTGCTGTCAGTAGCTGCATCCCAGACATGCTGAGGGGTGGGACCGTGACACATGCAATTTGTAGTGCAATTTCTCCTGTTTCCCTTATGAAGATGCAACATTTGGGGATAGAATAACATTTTTGTGGAGAAAATGTGATTTTATTATTTTAACGGCTCAACGTCAACATCAATTGTGGGAGGTTTCCACTTTTTAGGCACATCAGGGGCTCTGAAAATGGGACACGATGTCTGCTAATGATTCCAGGAAATTTTACATTCAAAAAGTCAAGTGACGCTCTTTCTCTTTCGAGCCCTGCCGTGCAACCAAACAGTATTTTTTTCCTTTATAATGGGTATCAGCATACATAGTAGGAATTGCGCAACAAATTCTATGGTGCAATTTCTCCTGTTACCCTTATGAAAATGCAACACTTGGGGCTATTTGTGTGGAAAATGTGATTTTTAAAATTTTTACAGCTCATCGTTATAAACATCTGTGAAGCATCTAAGGATTCAGTGTGCTCAACACTCATCTAGATCAGTTCCCTGAGGGGTTTAGTTTCCAAAATGGCATCACTTATGGGGGATTTTCACATGAGAGGCTCTCCAAATGCGACATGGTGTCCGCCAATTGTTCCAGTAAATTTTGCATTCTAAAAGTCAAATGTGCTCCTTCCCTTCCGAGCTCTGCTGTGCACACAAACAGTAGTTTTCTTCCTCATATGGTGTATCAGCATGCTCAAGAGAAATTACAAATTTTGGGGTCCATTTTTTCCTTTTAGTCTTGTCAAAATTAAAAAAATTGGATCTGAGGTAAATTTTCTGTGAAAAAAGTTAAATGTTCATTTTCTTCAACATTCCAAATATTCCTGTGAACCACTTGAAGGGTTAATAAACTTCTTGAATGTAGTTTGGAGCATCTTGAGGGGTGCAGTTTTTAGAAAGGTGTCACTTTTAGGTGGTATTTTCTATCATATAGACCCTTCAAAGTGATGTTGAAACGTGATGTGACCCTAAAAAAAGGGTTTTGTAAATCGCTGGTCAATTTTTAACCCTTATATTGCAACTTTCTAAAAAATGTTGGTTCCAAAATTGTGCTGATATAAAGTAGACATGTAGGAAATGTTATTTATTAACTATTTTGTATGACATATCTCTGTGATATAAGGGATTAAAAATTAAAAGTTTGAAAATTGAAAAATGTTCTACATTTTTGCAAAATTTAATTTTTTTTCACAAATAAACGCAAGTCATATCAAATAAATGTTACCACTATCACGAAGTACAATATGGCATGGAAAAATAATCTCAGAATCACTGGGATCCGTTGAAGTGTTCCAAAATTATTACCTCATAAAGTGATAGTGGTAAGAATTATAAAAATTGGCCTGGGGTCTAAGGGGTATCGTTTCTCCTTATGGAGAGTCACATACCATCTCTGGCTTGTCAAGGTAAGGAGGCTTATTTGCCGTACAATGCTCCTCTGGGAAATTAAATATGCAATTGCCTCTTCTGAGAAAAAGAGGACTTAACTCTATAGCGCCACCTGTTGGAAGTAGCGATCCTACAAGTCACAATCAACCCTCTAATGAGTCGTGCAATATGACTTAGGATAAAAGCCAAATCAGTATCTCAATTCGCAGACACGGTGTTTCGGGCTGTTGGCCCTCGTCAGTGCGAAGCATGAGAACTGATTTGGCTAGGTGAGAGGCTCTGGACTGGGGTCTAAGGGGTATCGTTTCTCCTTATGGAGAGTGACATACCATGCAAACCACCTTCGGAGATAAAGGGGTTAATTTGTTTTCCAACATCAGCGTTTATTTCAAAAGATTTATTTTGCAGAACTTGTTGCTGGGAGATGCTGTATTGATGGTATAGAGATAATAGGTCTCACCTTATCTTCATGTCAAGGATCATTGTCATTTAAATGTGTTGCGGAATATGAATAGAAATGATTTTAATTAACAAATACCTCTAAATATATCCACCCACTCCTTATGAGACTTGGCTACAAAAACATGTGAGGCAGCATAAAATCATTACTTGCTCATTTCTCTAACTTTCCATTAGCCTTATTAGTGTATCTTTAATTATAATCATCCTAATAAGTGATCATGTATGCAAAATGTAATCACAATAAACACGAATAACTAGTGATGATCGATTAGAGAAATATTCGGTTTCGGGTAAATCGGCATGAATAATTACTAATATCCGCTGTAGTGGAGTGGGGTAGGTGCAGTGTGACAGACAGGCAATGACTACAGGAAAGTTCAAAACAAAGTATCTTTAATGTCCAACGTATTCACAAATTGAAAACAAATGGTACCCTCCAGATTGTAGCCGGGCCCTAACACCCATAATATGGTGCACCGTCCGGGTCAGTTCCGAGCATTCCTACATGAACAGTTTCCTGGAAAGTGTATTGTTTATCATGGGCCAGTTAAATGGCCACCAAGGTCTCCCAATCTGACCCCTTAGACATTTATCTTTGGGGTCATCTCAAGGCAATTGTCTATGCTGTGAAGATACGAAATGTGCAGCATCAGAAACAACGGATACTGGAAGCCTGTGCTAGCATTTCTTCTGCGGTGTTGCTATCAGTGTATCAAGAGTGGGAGAAGAGGGTTGCATTGACAATCCAACACAATAAGCAGCACTTTGAACACATTTTATAAGTGGTGATAAACTTGTAAATAACTCATGAAAGAATAAAGTTATGTTAAAACCAAGCACACCATTGTTTTTCTTGTGAAATTTTCAATAAGTTTGATGTTTCACATGACCCTCTTTACATTGGAAAAAATAAAGTTGGATTCAAAATGGCAACTTCAAAATGGCCGCCATGGTCACCACTAGTGTTGAGAGATACCGTCCGATACTTGAAAGTATCGGTATCGGAAAGTATCGGCCAATACCGGCAAAGTATCGGATCCAATCCGATACCGATACCCGATACCAATACAAGTCAATGGGACTCATGTATCAGACGGTATTCCTGATGGTTCCCAGGGTCTGAAGGAGAGGAAACTCTCCTTCAGGCCCTGGGAACCATATTAATGTGTAAAATAAAGAATTAAAATAAAAAATATTGCTATACTCACCTCTCCGACGCAGCCTGGACCTCACCGAGGGAACCGGCAGCGTTGTTCGCTTAAAATTCGCGCGTTTACTTCCTTATGCAAAGTCCCGGCTTGTGATTGGTCGCGTGCCGCCCATGTGGCCGCGACGCGACCAATCACAGCAAGCCGTGACGTAATTTTAGGTCCTTCAGGATTTGAAAATTACGTTCTGGCTTGTGATTGGTCGCGTCGCGGTCACATGGGCGACGCGACCAATCACAAGCTGTGACGTCACGGGAGGCTGGACACGCGCGCATTTTAAAATGCGCGCTTGTCCTGCCTCCCGTGACGTCACGGCTTGTGATTGGTCGCATCGCGTCGCGACCAATCACAAGCCAGAACGTAATTTTAAAATCCTGAAGGACCTAAAATTACGTCACGGCTTGCTGTGATTGGTCGCGTCGCGGCCACATGGGCGACTCGACCAATCACAAGCCGTGACGTCATGGGAGGCTGGACACATGCGCATTTTAAAATGTGCGCTTGTCCTGCCTCCCGTGACGTCACGGCTTGTGATTGGTCGCATCGCGTCGCGACCAATCACAAGCCAGAACGTAATTTTAAAATCCTGAAGAACCTAAAATTACGTCACGGCTTGCTGTGATTGGTCGCGTCGCGGCCACATGGGCGACGCGACCAATCACAAGCCGGGACGTCACGGGAGGCAGGACAAGCGCGCATTTTAAAATGCGCGCGTGTCCAGCCTCCCGTGACGTCACGGCTTGTGATTGGTCGCGTCGCCCATGTGACCGCGACGCGACCAATCACAAGCCAGAACGTAATTTTTAAATCCTGAAGGACCTAAAATTACGTCACGGCTTGCTGTGATTGGTCGCGTCGCGGCCACATGGGCGGCACGCGACCAATCACAAGCCAGGACTTCGCGTAAGGAAGTAAACGCGCGAATTTTAAGCGAACAACGCTGCCGGTTCCCTCGCTGAGGTCCAGGCTGCGTCGGAGAGGTGAGTATAGCAATATTTTTTATTTTAATTCTTAATTTTACACATTAATGTTGTTTCGATACCGATACCCGATACCACAATAGTATCGGATCTCGGTATCGGAATTCCGATACCCGCAAGTATCGGCCGATACCCGATACTTGCGGTATCGGAATGCTCAACACTAGTCACCACCCATCTTGAAAAGTATTCCCCCTCCCATATACTAATGTGCCACAAACAAGAAGTTGATATCACCAGCCATTCCCATTTCATTTAGGTTTATCCATATAAATGGCCCACCCTGTATATATATATATATATATATATATATATATATATATATATTTATTTACTGCTCAAAAAAATAAAGGGAACACTAAAATCCCACATCCTAGATATCACTAAATTAAATATTCCAGTTGTAAATCTTTATTCATTACATATTGAAATGTGTTGAGAACAGTAAAACCTAAAAATGATCAATGCAAATCACAACTAATATCCCACACAGGTCTGGAGTTGGAATGATGCTCAAAATCAAAGTGGAAAAGAAGTTACAGGCTGATCCAACTTCAGTTGAAATGCCTCAAGACAAGGAAACTATGCTCAGCAGTGTGTGTGGCCTCCACGTGCTTGTATGACCTCCCTACAAGGGAGGTCTCCTGAGGGATCTCCCCCCAGACCTGGACTAAATCATCCACCAACTCCTGGACAGTCTGTGGTGCAACGTGAAGTTGGTGGATGGTTCGAGACATGATGTCCCAGATGTGTTCATTCGGATTCAGGTCTGGGAATGGCAGGCAAGTCCATAGCTTCAATGCCTTCTTCTTGCAGGAACTGCTGACACACTCCAGCCACACGAGGTCTGGCATTGTCCTGCATTAGGAGGAACCCAACGCCAACCGCAACAGCATATGGTCTCACTAGGGGTCTGAGGATCTCATCTCGGTACCTAATGGCAGTCAGGCTACCTCTTGTAAGCACATGGAGGGCTGTGTGGCCCTCCAAAAAAATGCAGCAGATCACTCTCCACGGTGTCTCCAGACTCACGTCTGTCACATGTGCTCAGTGTGAACCTGCTTTCATCTGTGAAGAGAACAGGGCGCCAGTGGCGAATTTGTCAATCCTGGTCTTCTGTGGCAAATTCCAAGCATCCTGCACGGTGTTCAACCCCATCTGTGGACGTCAGGCACTCAGACCTTCCTCCTGGAGTCGGTTTCTAACCATTTGTACAGAAACATGCACATTTGTGGTCTGCTGGAGGTCATTTTGCAGGGCTCTGGCAGTGCTCCTCCTGTTCCTCCTTGCACAAAAGCTGAGGTAGCGGTCCTGCTGCTGGGTTGTTGCCCTCCTATGGCCCCTTCCATGTCTCCTGTTGTACTGGCCTGTCTCCTGGTAGCGCCTCCAGCCTCTGGACACTATGCTGACAGACATAGCAAACCTTCTTGCCACAGCTCGTATTCATGTGCCATCCTGGATGAGCTGCACTACCTCAGCCACTTGTGTGGGTTGGAGAGTCCATCTCATGCTACCATGAGTGTGAAAGCACAACCAATGCTCAAAAGTGACCAAAACATATGCCAGAAAGCATTGGTACTGAGATGTGGTCTGTGGTTCCCACCTGCAGAACCACTCCTTTATTGAGTTTGTCTTGATAATTGCCAATAATCTCCATCTGTTTTTTTTTCATTTGCACAACAGCATGAGAAATTGATTGTCAAACAATGTTGCTTCCTAAGTGGACAGTTTGATTAGACAGAAGTTTGATTACTTGGAGGTATATTCTGTTGTTTAAGTGTTCCCTTTATTTTTTTGAGCAGTATATATATATATACTGTATATATATATATATATATATATATATATATATATATATATCGTATTTTCCAGCGTATAAGATGACTTTTTAACCCCTGAAACCTTCTCAAAAGTCGGGGAACGTCTTATACGCCGAATACGGCATGTGCAGAGCTCTGAGGTCGCCGCATGTGGTGCAGGAAGCCGTCTTTGATGGTTTCCAGGGTCTGGAGGAGAGGAGACGCGACCGCGATGTCACAAAGATCCTTCGTGGCGCGCAATGCATCCCTGGGAACGGAAGCCGCCGTTTGCAGCGCTGAGAACCGGGAGAAGTCCGGGGGCGGTTGGAAGATAAGTATATCCATATTTATGGATTATTTATTTATTTACACGAATATGAATCCCAGGGCCTGAAGAAGAGTCTCCTCTCCTCCAGACCCTGGGAACTATCCGGGACCGCTTCCTGCACACGCCATATAAGACAATACCTGGTGTATAAGATGACCCCCGAAAAGTTGTGGGTCGTCTTATATGCCCAGTCGTCTTATGCGCCGAAAAATACGGTATATATTATCTAACTTATGCATTAAAAGGTATTGGAGACATGTCAGTTATCAACGGACAGGAGGCCTGTTAGATGATGCTTATAGCAGGGCCTAGCAAACCACTTTAACTGGCAGATCTGAAGGTCACTGTTTGACCTTCAGTTGACATGTGAGCTATCATAACTCTGCGATCACATTATGGGATGCAAATAGAGTGAAAGAGGAAGCCATGTCCCTTGTACAACCAACAATATGTGGTCTCTATTGACTGCTACATATAATGGCAAAGATCAGAGCCACAGCAGATGCACCCTTTTCTCTGGGTGTTTAGGTTCTATTATTCTGACTGCTGTTCATTTAGCATAACACAGGTGTTTTCATTTGACTGCCCTATCACCTTTCAAGTGCAGCTTTACATTTTTTCCCCCTGCTGGGATTTCCTGCAGGACGTAGTTTCTTGTGGATGTTCAGCCATTCTGCTATAGCTTAAAGCCAGTCAGTGAAATTCCTGCTAGGGTTTATCTCCTTGCTGTTTCTGTTCTTTACTTTCACCTACCTTGCACATAATCTAACAGTAAGCACATTATACTATATTTTGTGGTTTATTTTACAAACTCTAGATCTTTCCTTTTTCAGCGCACTTTCCCTTTTGTAGGTAATTTACACTCTGCACTATTCCCCGGTTCTTTAGGAGGAACATGAAGCGCTCAATGGCATTTTAGGCAATTTAGGCTCAAGCTGCCATCTTCTACTTTGTCGTTAGGGCTATCTCTGTTTAAACAGGAACCTTTAGGAACTGCTGGCCAAGATCTCTAGTCTGTTCAGGAACTGGCAGGGTCAGTTGCAGTTTCTACTTTTGTTACCTATTTTAGTGAGTTATTATGCAATAATAGCAACAGTTGACACCTTGCTGCTAATGATACTAGCTATGCTTCTCATCAATACTCAGTGACGGATCCATCAGTGCAGTACATGTGCAGCATTTTGTGGCATCTCCTTGCCTGCTGTGCCATACATGTGTGGTAGATATCAAGAAAAGGTTAAATCAATCAAAAGTTTGTTTAAAGAGAATTTGAAGCAATTGTTGAGCAGAACCTGCTTATAAATCCTTGTAAAAAAAAAAACCTTTGTGAGCATGCAACAATGAGGAGGTGACTATGTATGCAGATATGTCTCTCCAATAAAATGTATAGGTTTTTTGATAACTGCCTACGGTTTCACATCTCCCAGTTTACACCACTTAGTAGGTAGCTTACTTTGGACCTATAAGATACACCAAATTCGAAAGAAATGTCTTCACAATTTAGGCCATGTTCTCCTGTCTAGTATAAAAATACATGTCTGAAACACATAATCAATGTGAGATCAGACAGTTAAGAAGGACACATTGCCACTAGAAATGAGTGAATCAGGCAAAACTTGAACTTCTCTGGATTTTCAGGGAGAAGTTATTTTCTGCAAAATTAATGTCCCTTATTATGCTCTATGGGCTCTACAGACCCCAAACCGTAATAAAGATAAAAAATCCTTATATTCACTTTAGTAGTCACCTCAACAGCCCCTCAACTATTGATTGGCACTCTTCCAGTCGTGGTCACATCTCCTGATCCCAGTCACTGGCGCTCAAATACACTCACTCATTTCTAACCAAAATATATGGACATCAATATTTATGCTCTGGAAAACTCAAATAACTTAAATAAAAAAACAAATAAATTTGTGTAGGTAAAATATTATTAGCTGTGCATTTACCAGCAACACCTGTTTGTGCAATGTAAGAAACTCGCGCGAGTCTCTCGCATCAATATCCGGAACTGCCGCCAGCACTCAGAACTGGAGTGTGCAGCTGCATGTATTTCTATTCAGCTGAAAGCTCTGGTCCGAACCGCTGACGGTAGTGCCGGGTATTGATGCGAGAGACTCGGGCGAGTTTCTTACATTGCACACGCAAGTGTGACCCCGGCCTTACAGTAATAACTGATGGTAAGCACCAGCATCTTACTAGAAGATTAGTGATTGTTAGCCCACATCAAATCTATTAAGGCACTGCATGAGATGCCCTCCAATACCATCTTACAATAACATCAGAAAATAAGCAAGAGCCCTATTGAATGCAATTACTTCTTCTCAGCCTTAATAGAGTAATTAAACCTGTCTGAATGATATCTGCACACTTAATTGATACTACTGACACTAGGAAACAAGCTGTGATTATTATCTGCAGCATCCACACTTATGGAATGATACAAAAGCCAGGACCAATGTAATTACAAGAAGAAGTAACAGGCAAGTTAGCTTGCCTTATTAACAAATGATATCGGAATAGACAGGTAAATAAGGGTGAAATATGTGTAGACTGACATAGCAATGCATATATCTTATTGTTTATCACTAAAAGATAATTTAACGGCAGACAAAACAAAGACAACCTGTTGGTATCAAATAGCTAATGAGAAATATACATTTGCAGTGTAAATTAGAGAAGTGAAATATAAAACATTTCTCAAATAAATATGAATAGTAAAAGGAAAAAAAATTCTATTTTGGTCATTAAGCTTTGCCCCTTAACCCCTTAGTGACAGAGACAATTTTGTACTTAATGACCAAGCCAATTTGTACAATTCTGACCACTGTCAATTTATGAGGTTATAACTCTGGAATGCTTTAACGGATCCCGCTGATTCTGAGATTATTTTTTGTGACATATTGTACTTCATGTTAGTGGTAACATTTCTTCGATATTACTTGCGATTATTTATGAAAAAAATGGAAATATGGCGCAAATTTTTAAAATTTTGCAATTTTCAAACTTTGAATTTTTATGCCCTTAAATCAGAGAGATATGTCACACAACATAGTTAATAAATAACATTTTCCACATGTCTACTTTACATCAGCACAATTTTGGAAACAAAATTTTTTTTTGTTAGGACGTTATAAGGGTTAAAAGTTGACCAGCAATTTCTCATTTTTACAACAAAATTTACAAAACCATTTTTTTAGGGACCATCTCATATTTAAAGTCACTTTAAAAGGGTGTACATGACAGAAAATACCCAAACTTGACACCATTCTAAAAACTACACCCCTCAAGGTGCTCAAAACCACATTCGAGAAGTTTATTAACCCTTTACGTGCTTCACAGGAACTGAAACAATGTGGAAGGAAAAAATGAACATTTAACTTTTTTTGCAAACATTTTACTTCAGAACCAATTTTTTTATTTTCGCAAACGTAAAAAGAGAAAATGAACCACAAAATTAGTTGAGCAATTTCTCCTGAATACGTCGATACCCCATATGTCAGGGTAAACCACTGTTTGGACGCACAGCACGGCTTGGAAGAGAAGGAGCGCCGTTTGACTTTTTCAATGCAGAATTGGCTGGAATTGAGATCAGACGCCATGTTGCAATTGGAGAGCCCCTGATGTGCCTTAACAGTGGAAACTCCCCACAAGTGACATCATTTTGGAAAAAAGACCCATTAAGTAACTTATCTAGATGTGTCGTGAGCACTTTGAACCCCCAAGTGCTTCACAGAAGTTTATAACAAAGAGCCGTGAAAATAAAAAATCTCATTTTTTACACAAAAATTATTTTTCGCCCACAAATTCTTATTTTCACAAGGGTAACAGGAGAAATTAGACCACAAAAGTTGTTGCACAATTTCTCCTGAGTATGTTGATACCCCATATGTGGGAATAAACCGCTGTTTGGGCGCATGGCAGAGCTTGGAAGAGAAGGAGCACTGTTTGACTTTTTCAATGCAGAATTGGCTGGAATTGAGATCGGACGCCATGTCCCGTTTGGAGAGCCCCTGATGTGCCTAAACAGTGGAAACCCCCCAGAAGTGACACCACTTTGGAAACTAGACCCCTTAAGGAACTTATCTAGATGTGTGGTGAGCACTTTGAACCCCCAAGTGCTTCACAGAAGTTTATAACGTGGAGCTGTGAAAATAAAAAATCTCATTTTTTACACAAAAATTATCTTTTCGCCCACAAATTCTTACTTTTACAAGGGTAACATGAAAAAGTAGACCACAAAAGTTGTTTTGTAATTTGTCCTGAGTACACCGATACCTCATATATGGGAGTAAACCACAGATTGGGCGCATGGAAGAGCTTGGAAGAGAAGGAGCACCGTTTGACTTTTTCAATGCAGAATTGGCTTGAATTGAGATCAGATGCCATGTCGCGTTTGGAGAGCCCCTGATGTGCCTAAACATTGGAACACCCCCACAAGTGACCCCATTCAGGAAACTTGACCCCCCAAGGAACTTATCTAGATGTGTGGTGAGCACTTTGAACGCCCAAGTGCTTCACAGAATTTTATAATTCAGAGCCCTGAAAATAAAAAATCCTTTTTTTTTCATCAAAAATGATTTTTTGCTCTCAATTTGTTATTTTCTCAAGGGTAAGAGGAGAAATTGGACCCCAAAATTTGTTGTTCAGTTTGTCCTGAGTATGTTGATACCCTATATGTGGGGGGGGACCACTGTTTGGGCACACATCGGGGCTCGGAAGGGAAGTAGTGACGTTTTAAAATGCAGACTTTGATGGTATGGTCTGCGGGCGTCATGTTGCATTTGCAGAGCTCCTGATGTATCTAAACAGTAGAAACCCCGCACATGTGACCCCATTTTGGAAACTAGACCCCCAAAGAGCTTATCTAGATGTGTGGTGAGCACTATGAACCCCCAACTGCTTCATAGAAGTTTATAATGTAGAGCCTTGAAAATAAAAAATCTTATTTTTTCCACAAAGATGATCTTTTCACCCACAAATGTTTATTTTCACAAGGGTAACAGGAGAAATTGGACACCAAAATGTATTGTGCAATTTATGCTGAGTATGCTGATACCCCATATGTGGGGGGAACCACTGTTTGGGTGCATGGCAGGGCTCAGAGGGGAAGGAGCTCCTTTTGGAATGCAGACTTTGATAGAATGGTCTCCTGGCGTTATGTTGCGTTTGCAGACCCCCTGATGTACCTAAACAGTAGAAACCCCCCACAAGTGACCCCATTTTGGATACTAGACCCCCCAAGAAACTTATCTAGATGTGTGGTGAGCACTTTGAACGCCCAAGTGCTTCACAGAAGTTAATAATGCAGAGTCTTGAAAATAAAAATTTTTTCCACAAAAATTATTTTTTTAGCCCCCAAGTTTTTATTTTCCCAAGGGTAACAGGAGAAATTGAACCCCAAAATTTGTTGTCCAATTTGTCCTGAGTACGCTGATACCCCATATGTGGGGGGACCACTGTTTGGGCACAATCAGGGCTCGAAAGGGAAGTAGTGATGTTTTAAAATGCAGTCTTTAATGGAATGGTCTGTGGATATCATATTGCATTTTCAGAGCCCCTGAAATACCTAAACAGTAGAAACCCCCCACAAGTGACCGTATTTTGGAAACTAGACCCCTAAGGAACTTATCTAGATATGTAGTGAGTATTTTGAATGCCCAAGTGCTTCATAGAAGTTTGACGCAGAGCCGTGAAAATAAAAAAATCATTTTTTTTCCACAAAAATGATTTTTTAGCCCCCAATTTTTTTTAGTTTTGCAAGGGTAACAGGATAAACAGGACCTCAAATGTTGTTGTCCAATTAGTCCTGACTATGTTGATACCCCATTTGTGGGGGTAAACCACTGTTTGGGTGCACGGCAGAGCTCAGAAGGGAGGGAACACCATTTGACTTTTTGAGCTCAAAATTGGCTGTCACGTTTGGAGACCCCCTGATGTACCTAAACAGTGGAAACCCCCAATTCTAACTCCAACTCTAACTCCAACACACCCCTAACCCTAATCCCAACCCAATCCATAATGCTAATCAAAACCCTAACCCCAAAACACCCCTAACCCTAATCCCAACCTTAACCATAACCCTAATCACAACCCTAACACCCAAACACCCATAATCCCAACCCTAACCCTAATCAAATTTCTAAGGCCTAAAAACCGACCCCGATCATGTTCTTTGGGGTCTCAGCTACCCCCGGCAGCCGAGACCCCCAAAGATCTGCCGGGTGCCAGCCAACGGGCACACTGCGCATGCGCCCGCCTTTTCTTTCCCGAAAAAAGATGGCGGCGCCAATTGGGAGCCACGAGGAGCATCGGGGAGACAGGTGAGTATCGGGGGGTGATCGGGGACCCCATTTCTCTGTCCTCTGATGTACAATCACATCAGGGGACAGATAAATTAAATGGGAAATCACTTTTTTTGAGGTCGCCGGTAAACGGTTAATTACCGGTGATCGCAACCCGGGGTTTGGTAAAAACCGACCTGGGGGGCGCTATACACTTTTTCCACAGCAGTTAATTAACGGCGCTGTGGTTTAAGTACCCTTAACTGCCGCCGTTAAAAGGCGTATTGGTGGTCGTTAAGGGGTTTAACCCCTTGACGACCAGAGGTATTTTTGTTTTTGCATTTTCGTTTTTTTGCTTCTCTTCTTCCCAGAGCCATACATTTTTTTATTTTTTGGTCAAAATGGCAATGTGAGGGCTTGTTTTTTTGTGGGATGCATTGTACTATTGAACGACAGCATTGGTTTTAACATATTGTGTACTGGAAAACGGGAAAAAAAATCCAAATGCAGTGAAATTGTCAAAAAAATGCAAACCCAGATTTGTTTTTTTTGCCATGTTACGAGGTCATAGACACCAAACATGTACATGTTCTTTTTTATTTATTTTATTTATTTTTTAAGTGGTGAAAAAAAATCCAAAATTTGTTTTAAAAAAATTGCATTATATTCCGATACCCGTAGCACCTCCATTTTTCATGATCTGGGGTTGGGTGAGTTCTTATTTTTTGCATGCCAAGCTGATGTTTATACCATATTGGTACATATACGATCTTTTGATCGCCTGTTATTGCATTTTAATGCAATGTTGCAGCGATAAAAAAACCTGTAATTCTGGCGTTTTAACTTTTTTCTCTTTATGCCGCTTAACAATCGTGTTAATTCTCTTTTATATTGATAGATTGGGCGATTTTGAATGCTGCGATACCAAATATGTGTGTATGGTGCGAAAGGGGAGTGATTTGAACTTTTATATTTTTTTACTTTTTTAAATATTTTTAAAAACATTTTTTTTTACTTTTTGCATACTTCAATAGTTTCCAGGAGAGACTAGAAGCTACTTTGATTGACTCTGCTGCATACAGGTGATGATCAGATCACCTGTATGTAGCAGAAGAGCTCACTTGCTATGAGCAGCGACCACCAGGTGGCGCTCATAGCCATCCGGCATTGACAACCATGGAGGTCTGCTGGAGACCTCTGGTTAGCATGCCAAGCCATCGGTGACCCGCAATCACGTGAGGTGTTCACAGATGGGCGGGTTTAGTGACGCTCTTCCATTAAGCACGAGTTAAAAGCTGCTGTCAAAGATTGACAGCGGCATTTAACTAGTTAACAGCCAAGGGTGGATTGCGATTCCACCCGTGGCTGTTGCGGGCACATGTCACCTGTATATATCAGCTGTCATGTGCCCAGAAAGGTGCGGGCTCCACCATGTACTATTAGGCCCAATGTCGGAAAGGGTTTAAGAGGAGACTGGAGTCAGGTTAAATTAAGAGATCCTAAAATGTGGAGGTGAAAAATGGAAATAAAAATTATGGGGAGAAAAATGGAACACTAGCGCTTCTCAATATGGAAAGTAAAATAATTCATTGTCGAAATATTAAATGACACCTCTCAACATTAAAAAGAAAATTGCATGATGGTCAACAATAGCTCACGGAGTTTGAAAAAAATAAGAAACCTCCAGAATATCATGCATACCTAGAAGGTGTAGTTTCAAACAGTTAAGTATAGTACGTGCAAAAGCATAATATTATAGTGGATGTGTCACAGTTTCATCCCTCAGTATGTCTGGAATGCAGTTGCTGACAGCTCGACCATCCAATTCGGTACAAGAGCGTGCGGAATCTGTCAGTACTTTGACAGCTTGGCCATCCCATCTGGTCTGAGCTGTCAGTGTGTTCATTGACAGCTCGACTATCCAATCTGTGACTGGGAGGCGTCGGCTGTCTCCAAGTGTTCACTATCCCGGGTGATTGTCAGGCTACTTAACTGAGCTGCTTCTTACAGGCCAGAAGTACATTCAGCTTGTGAGGTTTGTGCTCCCTGTGTCTTGAGTTCTATATGCTTGATCATTTGCTTCCTGACCTTGGACTTCGCTCTGACCATCTGACTGTTTAAACTCTTCTGCTCCGATCCGTTATCCTTCTGGCTTCTGACTTTGGATTCTTTGACCATTCTGACTCACAGCTTAGCCGCATTAAGTGAATGGCATCACATTACGTTTGGCTGATACATTTTTCTTTTTCGCTAGTATGGATCCTATTCATACGCTTGTGACGAGGTGGCAAATTTTATGCAGATGACTCAGGATCTGGCTAAGGATTGCTAAAATCTGGGATCATCGCAATATCAGTTGCAGGGTCAGATAAATAAATTAATCAAGACCCCCATAACCCACCACTCCCGGTAGTGGCTGTGACATCAGTAACATCTGATGTACAGGTGGTCTGTCTCAAACCTGTGATATCCCTACCTGATAAATTATTGGGAGAGAAAGACCAGTTTAGGGTACTCAGGGAAAGCTGCAAGCTATTTTTTACTCTGCACCCCCGGTCATCAGGGGAAGAGTTCTAGTTGTTGGGAATAATAATGTCTCTACTGTGAGGGGGTCCTCAGACCTGGGCATTTTCTTTGTCCCTACAAACCCCAGAACAATTTTCTGTTGAGACTTTTTTTGGCAGTTTCAGTCTGATATATGATGAATCTGACAGAATCCAGGTCGCTGAGGCTAAGATCATGATCCTGGCAAAAGTGGGTCACACAGCTGAGGACTACTGTACTGAGTTCCGGCAGTGGTCCAATGAAGTTCTAAGGAACGATGAAGCTCTCAGGTGCCAGTTCCAAAAATGCTTTTACAAAACCCTCAAGGATGCTCTGGTCCTCAATGATGCCCCTTGTTCTCTGATGGAGGCCATGACTCAGGTCATATGAATGGACCACATAATTCCGTGAGAGACATGGCGAACAGAAGGCTGCTCGTTATACTTCCTCAGAGCAAGTCCATTTATCCGAGGTTAAAGTTGCCAGTCTTTGTGTTATAGAGAGAAAAAGGAGACAAGATCTCAGACTCTGTCTGTAATGAATGGAAACGGAGGCACAGATGTAGAAGTTCACATTCGTATTTATTAAGGTTTGATGTGGAACCACTAGACCACGGTCCGGGGGGCTCCGAAGGAGGCGTTACTGCGTGAGCAAAAGACAACCGTAGTAAGTCCCCTCGAACAGGGACAGAATGGAATGCCTGGAGGACATAGGTGCTACCTTCAGTTAGACCCCGAACTCGTGGTGGCTGTCCCAGTGGAACAGACGGACCAGCAATGTTAGCAGATGTTGCAGAGCTGACTGGAGGATACCGGGTGTAGGAGTAGAAGCTGGCACCGGGAATACTGGCTTGGTCCGGAAGTGAAGCTGGCGGACTGGCAGGACTAGACGGGTCCAGTGTAGATACTGCGGAAGCAGTCCAGAATAACCGGGTAACTGGTAGCAGAAGATCTGTGGAGACAGACAGAATGAGCGGAGTTCCTTGCAGATACTTCAGAAACAGAAGCGCAAGATAACAGGAACCGGAAGTTAGCAACAGTAGGAACTTGTTGCTCCGGTGCCCTCCCTATGGTGGAGGGGCCAGAAATAGCAGATAAACACATGCCATTGGCTAGAGACAACATTTGTAAAATGCACACTGTCTCTTTAAGAGACCGGGAGCGCGCGCTCGTGTGCAACCTAAGAACTCTGCCAGGGAACCTGCTGGCCACACGCCAGGAAGAAGGAGAGGAAGGAGGGGTGGGGGCTGTGTCCAGACAGCGTGAAGCTGGCACAGAGCGAGAGACCCGACGGAGACCCCCTGGAGGTACAGTAAACAGACCGGGTGTAACAGTATCCCCCTCTTTACGCCCCCTCTTTTTCAAGCCTGCGTAGAATTTTTCCAGAAGAAGAGGAGCATGGATATTCTCTCTAGGCTCCCATGACCTCTCCTCAGGACCAAAGCCCTTCCAATCCACCAAAAAATAGATCTTACCCCTTATTCTTTTAGTGGCCAAGATATTCTCTACCTCAAACACATCCTCCTTGCTGACGGGATCTGGAGTGGAACCAGGATCTTTAAAAAATGAACTCAAAAGTACAGGTTTGAGGAGGGAAACATGAAAAGAATTAGGCACCCGTAAGGAAGCCGGCAGTTTCAATTTGAACGAGACTGCATTAATCCGTTTCAAGACTTCAAATGGACCGATGAAGCGGGGACCCAGTTTGTAAGAGGGCATCTTCAGAGGGATATATTTGGAGGAGAGCCATACCTTATCCCCTGGCCGGAAGGAGGGAGCCTCCAGACGTCTTTTGTCCACATGCTTCTTCATACGTAGTGAAGCTCTCTAAGGCAACCTTGGTGTCGCTCCATACTTTCGAGAATTCCTCCGTAAAGGTATCAGCTGCAGGAACGCCAGAAGACCCAGAGATGGGAAGTGGAATCCTGGGTTGGAGCCCAAACACAATCTGAAAGGGAGATTTACCAGAAGACTCACTTACTTGATTGTTGTACGAGAATTCTGCCCAAGGCAGCAACTTGATCCAGTCATCATGATTTACGTTGACGAAGTGACGCAAAAAACCTGTCAGGATTTGATTAGTCCTCTCTACTTGCCCATTGGATTGAGGGTGATATGCAGAAGAGAAGTCCAGCTCCACTTGTACAGACTTAAAAAGTGCTCTCCAGAACTTGGAGGTGAACTGGACACCCCTGTCGGATACGATGTGTAGAGGAAACCCATGAAGACGGAAGATATGTTGAATGAAATGATCAGCGAGCTCTGAAGCAGACGAGAGACCAGGTAACGGAACGAAATGCGCCATCTTCGAAAAATGATCCACCACAACCCAGATGACTGAACAGCCAGATGAGACAGGAAGATCAGTAATGAAGTCCATTGCGATGTGCTGCCAGGGTACTGAAGGAACAAACAGAGGTAATAACTGACCGGAAGGCAAATGCTTATCAGTCTTGTTGCGAGCACACGAAGGACAGGCAGCCACATACTCCTGAACATCTTTGCCCATGGTAGGCCACCAGTAGTAATGGGAGATGAGTAGCAGAGTCTTCCTTTGTCCGGCATGACTGGCCAACTTAGAAGAATGACCCCACAGAAGAACTCATTTCCGATCTGAAGTAGAAACAAAGGTTTTACCTGGAGGGAGTCGAGCAAGATTAACCGCGGCCACCGACACTAATCTGGACGGTTCAATTATGTGGTGCGGTCCTTCCACAAAATCTGGAGGCAAAAACGCTCTGTAAAGTGCATCAGCTTTAATGTTCTTATCAGCTGGTCGAAAATGAAGAACAAAATTAAATCGAGCAAAAAACAAGGCCCACCGCGCTTGACAAGGATTCAGTCTCTGAGCAGATTGAAGATAAGCAAGATTCTTATGATCTGTGTAAATGATAACCTGATGAGCAGCACCCTCAAGAAGGTGACGCCACTCCTGCAGAGCCAACTTGATAGCCAACAATTCATGATCTCCTATGGAATAATTCCTCTCAGAAACAGAAAAGACTTTCGAGAAGAATCCATAGGTGACCATCCAGCCAGATGACGACTTCTGGGTGAGAACTGCGCCAGCACCTATGGAGGAAGCGTCTACCTCAAGCAAAAATTGTTTTTCGGAGTCCGGACGATGAAGTATGGATTCGGAGGAGAAGGCCTGCTTTAGGGAAGTAAAAGCCTCCTCAGCATCAGGTGTCCATCCCTTGGCATTCGCGCCTGTTGTGAAATTGGATTTTGGGCTCCCCCGGTGGCCACTGGTGGAATTGAACTGGTGTGCATCATCCTCTCTGTTCACCTGTTTCCATCAGGATGTGGGAGTCGCTATTTAGCCTTGCTCCTCTGTCACTTCCATGCCGGTCAACATTGTAATCAGAAGCCTTTCTGTGCATGTTCCTGCTGCTAGACAACTCCCAGCTAAGTTGGACTTTGTCCTTGTTTGTTTTTGCATTTTGTTCCAGTTCACAGCTGTAGTTTCGTTTCTGTGTCTGGAAAGCTCTTGTGATCTGAAATTGCCACTCTGATGTTATGAGTTAATACTAGAGTCTTAAAGTAATTTCAGGATGGTATTTTGATAGGGTTTTCAGCTGACCATGAAAGTGCCCTTTCTGTCTTCCTGCTATCTAGTAAGCGGACCTCAATTTTGCTAAACCTATTTTCATACTACGTTTGTCATTTCATCTAAAATCACCGCCAATATTTGTGGGGGCCTCTGTCTGCCTTTCGGGGAAATTTCTCTAGAGGTGAGCCAGGACTATATTTTCCTCTGCCAGGATTAGTTAGTCCTCCGGCCGGCGCTGGGCGTCTAGGGATAAAACGCAGGCTACGCTACCCGGCTACTGTTAGTTGTGCGGCAGGTTTAGTTCATGGTCAGTTTAGTTTCCATCCTTCCAAGAGCTAGTTCGTATGTTTGCTGGGCTATGTTCTCTTGCCATTGAGAACCATAACAGTTTGACCGGCCAAAAAGGGTTAAATTAATTGACAGAGAAAGGAGAGAAAAGAGAAGTCTGCTGAAGATTTTTTTTTTTTTTTTTTTTTTTCTCAGTTCTGAGTGTGCTTGTAATTGAATCTCTTGCAAGTCTGCCTATATTGCAGCCTTTCTCTCTCTCTCTCCTTCTAATCCTGGAATGGCTCTGTGTTCACCTGTTTAAAATGGATATTCAGAGTTTAGCTGCAGGTTTGAATAATCTCACCACGAAAGTTCAAAACTTACAAGATTTTGTTGTTCATGTTCCTATATCTGAACCTAGAATTCCTTTGCCTGAATTTTTCTCGGAGAATAGATCTTGCTTTCAAAATTTCAAAAATAATTGCAAGTTGTTTTTGTCCCTGAAATCTCGCTCTGCTGGAGATCCTGCTCAGCAGGTCAGGATTGTGATTTCTTTGCTCCGGGGCGACCCTCAGGATTGGGCTTTTGCATTGGCTCCAGGGGATCCTGCGTTGCTCAATGTGGATGCGTTTTTTCTGGCCTTGGGGTTGCTTTATGAGGAACCTCAGTTAGAACTTCAGGCGGAAAAGGCCTTGATGTCCCTATCTCAGGGGCAAGACGAAGCTGAAATATACTGCCAGAAATTCCGTAAATGGGCTGTGCTTACTCAGTGGAATGAGTGCGCCCTGGCGGCGAATTTCAGAGAGGGTCTCTCTGATGCCATTAAGGATGTTATGGTGGGGTTCCCTGTGCCTGCGGGTCTGAATGAGTCCATGACAATGGCTATCCAGATCGATAGGCGTCTGCGGGAGCGCAAACCTGTGCACCATTTGGCGGTGTCTACTGAGAAGACGCCAGAGAATATGCAATGTGATAGAATTCTGTCCAGAAGTGAACGGCAGAATTTTAGACGAAAAAATGGGTTGTGCTTCTATTGCGGTGATTCAACTCATGTTATATCAGCATGCTCTAAGCGTACTAAGAAGCTTGATAAGTCTGTTTCAATTGGCACTTTACAGTCTAAGTTTATTCTATCTGTGACCCTGATTTGTTCTTTATCATCTATTACCGCGGATGCCTATGTCGACTCTGGCGCCGCTTTGAGTCTTATGGATTGGTCCTTTGCCAAACGCTGTGGGTATGATTTGGAGCCTCTTGAAACTCCTATACCCCTGAAGGGGATTGACTCCACCCCATTGGCTAGCAATAAACCACAATACTGGACACAAGTAACTATGCGGATTAATCCGGATCACCAGGAGATTATTCGCTTTCTTGTGCTGTATAACCTACATGATGTGTTGGTGCTTGGATTGCCATGGCTGCAATCTCATAACCCAGTCCTTGACTGGAAAGCTATGTCTGTGTTAAGCTGGGGATGTAAGGGGATGCATGGGGACATACCTGTGGTTTCCATTTCATCATCTATTCCCTCTGAGATTCCTGAATTCTTGACTGAATATCGTGACGTTTTTGAAGAACCTAAGCTTGGTTCATTACCTCCGCACCGGGAGTGCGATTGTGCCATAGATTTGATTCCGGGTAGTAAATACCCTAAGGGTCGTTTATTTAATCTGTCTGTGCCTGAACATGCTGCTATGCGAGAATATATAAAGGAGTCCTTGGAAAAGGGACATATTCGTCCTTCGTCATCTCCCTTAGGAGCCGTTTTTTTCTTTGTGGCTAAGAAAGATGGCTCTTTGAGGCCGTGCATTGATTATCGGCTTTTGAATAAAATCACGGTTAAATATCAATATCCATTGCCACTGCTGACTGATTTGTTTGCTCGCATAAAGGGGGCCAAGTGGTTCTCTAAGATAGATCTTCGTGGGGCGTATAATTTGGTGCGAATTAAGCAGGGGGATGAGTGGAAAACCGCATTTAATACGCCCGAGGGCCACTTTGAGTATTTGGTGATGCCTTTTGGTCTTTCAAATGCCCCTTCAGTCTTTCAGTCCTTTATGCATGACATTTTCCGTGATTATTTGGATACATTTATGATTGTGTATCTGGATGATATTTTGATTTTTTCGGATGACTGGGACTCTCATGTCCAGCAGGTCAGGAGGGTTTTTCAGGTTTTGCGGTCTAATTCCTTGTGTGTGAAGGGTTCTAAGTGCGTTTTTGGGGTTCAAAAGATTTCCTTTTTGGGATATATTTTTTCCCCCTCTTCCATCGAGATGGATCCTGTCAAGGTTCAGGCTATTTGTGATTGGACGCAACCCTCTTCTCTTAAGAGTCTTCAGAAATTTTTGGGCTTTGCTAACTTTTATCGTCGATTTATTGCTGGTTTTTCTGATGTTGTTAAACCATTGACTGATTTGACTAAGAAGGGTGCTGATGTTGCTGATTGGTCCCCTGCTGCTGTGGAGGCCTTTCGGGAGCTTAAGCGCCGCTTTTCTTCCGCCCCTGTGTTGCGTCAGCCTGATGTTGCTCTTCCTTTTCAGGTTGAGGTCGACGCTTCTGAAATCGGAGCTGGGGCGGTTTTGTCGCAGAGAAGTTCCGATTGCTCCGTGATGAGACCTTGTGCTTTTTTCTCGCGTAAATATTCGCCCGCCGAGCGGAATTATGATGTTGGGAATCGGGAGCTTTTGGCCATGAAGTGGGCTTTTGAGGAGTGGCGTCATTGGCTTGAGGGGGCTAGACATCAGGTGGTGGTATTGACTGACCACAAAAATCTAATTTATCTTGAGTCCGCCAGACGCCTGAATCCTAGACAGGCGCGCTGGTCGTTGTTTTTCTCTCGGTTTAATTTTGTGGTGTCCTACCTGCCGGGTTCTAAGAATGTTAAGGCGGATGCCCTTTCTAGGAGTTTTGAGCCTGACTCCCCTGGTAATTCTGAACCTACAGGTATCCTTAAGGATGGAGTGATATTGTCTGCCGTTTCTCCAGACCTGCGGCGGGCCTTGCAGGAGTTTCAGGCGGATAGACCTGATCGTTGCCCACCTGGTAGACTGTTTGTTCCTGATGATTGGACCAGTAAAGTCATTTCTGAGGTTCATTCTTCTGCGTTGGCAGGTCATCCTGGAATCTTTGGTACCAGGGATTTGGTGGCAAGGTCCTTCTGGTGGCCTTCCCTGTCTCGAGATGTGCGAGGCTTCGTGCAGTCTTGTGACGTTTGTGCTCGGGCCAAGCCTTGTTGTTCTCGGGCTAGTGGATTGTTGTTGCCCTTGCCTATCCCGAAGAGGCCCTGGACGCACATCTCGATGGATTTTATTTCGGATCTTCCTGTTTCTCAGAAGATGTCTGTCATCTGGGTGGTGTGTGATCGTTTCTCTAAGATGGTCCATTTGGTTCCCCTGCCTAAGTTGCCTTCTTCTTCCGAGTTGGTTCCTCTGTTTTTTCAAAATGTGGTCCGTTTGCATGGTATTCCGGAGAATATCGTTTCTGACAGAGGGACCCAATTCGTGTCTAGATTTTGGCGAGCATTCTGTGCTAGGATGGGCATAGATTTGTCTTTCTCGTCTGCTTTCCATCCTCAGACTAATGGCCAGACCGAGCGGACGAATCAGACCTTGGAGACATATTTGAGGTGTTTTGTGTCTGCAGATCAGGATGATTGGGTTGCTTTTTTGCCTTTAGCGGAGTATGCCCTCAATAATCGGGCCAGTTCTGCCACCTTGGTGTCTCCCTTTTTCTGTAATTCGGGGTTTCATCCTCGATTTTCTTCTAGTCAGGTGGAATCTTCGGATTGTCCTGGAGTGGATGCTGTGGTGGAGAGGTTGCATCAGATTTGGGGGCAGGTAGTTGACAATTTGAAGTTGTCCCAGGAGAAGACTCAGCTTTTTGCCAACCGCCGGCGTCGGGTTGGTCCTCGGCTTTGTGTTGGGGACTTGGTGTGGTTGTCTTCTCGTTTTGTCCCTATGAGGGTTTCTTCTCCCAAGTTTAAGCCTCGGTTCATCGGCCCGTACAAGATATTGGAGATTCTTAACCCTGTGTCCTTCCGTTTGGACCTCCCTGCATCTTTTTCTATTCATAATGTTTTTCATCGGTCATTATTGCGCAGGTATGAGGTACCGGTTGTGCCTTCCGTTGAGCCTCCTGCTCCGGTGTTGGTTGAGGGCGAGTTGGAGTACGTTGTGGAAAAAATCTTGGACTCCCGTGTTTCCAGACGGAAACTCCAGTATCTGGTCAAATGGAAGGGATACGGTCAGGAGGATAATTCTTGGGTGACTGCCTCTGATGTTCATGCCTCCGATTTGGTCCGTGCCTTTCATAGGGCTCATCCTGATCGCCCTGGTGGTTCTGGTGAGGGTTCGGTGCCCCCTCCTTGAGGGGGGGGGTACTGTTGTGAAATTGGATTTTGGGCTCCCCCGGTGGCCACTGGTGGAATTGAACTGGTGTGCATCATCCTCTCTGTTCACCTGTTTCCATCAGGATGTGGGAGTCGCTATTTAGCCTTGCTCCTCTGTCACTTCCATGCCGGTCAACATTGTAATCAGAAGCCTTTCTGTGCATGTTCCTGCTGCTAGACAACTCCCAGCTAAGTTGGACTTTGTCCTTGTTTGTTTTTGCATTTTGTTCCAGTTCACAGCTGTAGTTTCGTTTCTGTGTCTGGAAAGCTCTTGTGATCTGAAATTGCCACTCTGATGTTATGAGTTAATACTAGAGTCTTAAAGTAATTTCAGGATGGTATTTTGATAGGGTTTTCAGCTGACCATGAAAGTGCCCTTTCTGTCTTCCTGCTATCTAGTAAGCGGACCTCAATTTTGCTAAACCTATTTTCATACTACGTTTGTCATTTCATCTAAAATCACCGCCAATATTTGTGGGGGCCTCTGTCTGCCTTTCGGGGAAATTTCTCTAGAGGTGAGCCAGGACTATATTTTCCTCTGCCAGGATTAGTTAGTCCTCCGGCCGGCGCTGGGCGTCTAGGGATAAAACGCAGGCTACGCTACCCGGCTACTGTTAGTTGTGCGGCAGGTTTAGTTCATGGTCAGTTTAGTTTCCATCCTTCCAAGAGCTAGTTCGTATGTTTGCTGGGCTATGTTCTCTTGCCATTGAGAACCATAACACGCGCCTTTCCGGGTCAAAGCCGAAATGGGTGCCACTTGGGTGGAAAAGTTTGGAATGAACAAACGGTAATAGTCGGCGAACCCCAGGAACCATTGTATTGCCTTCAGACCACATGGGCAAGGCCACTTTAGAATGGCGGATACCTTCTCTGGATCCATCTTTAAACCTGTAGGTGAGACAATATAACCCAGGAAAGGCAGAGAGGATTGCTCAAAGAGACACTTTTCAATCTTAGCATAGAGTCTGTTCTCCCTGAGTCTTTGTAAGACCATACGTACTTGTCTCTGGAGGGAAGCTAAATCAGCAGAGAAGATCAGAATGTCATCCAGGTAAACAACAACACAAGAGTAAAGCAGATCCCTGAAAATGTCATTTACAAATTCCTGAAACACTGCTGGTGCATTACTTAGCCCAAATGGCATTACCAGGTATTCGTAGTGTCCGTCCGGGGTATTAAAGGCGGTCTTCCATTCGTCTCCTTCACGAATGCGTATCAGATTGTAAGCCCCTCTGAGATCCAGTTTGGTGAAAATGTTAGATCCCTTAAGACGATCAAACAATTCTGAAATTAACGGCAAAGGATACATGTTCTTTACCGTAATCTGGTTCAAACCCCTGTAATCGATACAGGGTCGTAGAGATCCATTCTTTTTCTTCACAAAGAAGAATCCAGCTCCAGCAGGCGAGGAAGACTTCCGGATGAATCCTCTGTCCAGGTTCTCCTGAATGTATTCAGACATGGACTGAGTCTCTGCTTGAGAAAGAGGATAGATCCGTCTACGTGGAAGAGATGCTCCGGGAAGCAGATCAATGGGGCAATCATACGACCTGTGTGGAGGTAATTTCTCTGCCTCTTTTTTCCCGAAGACAACAGCGAAGGACCAGTAAGGAGACGGTAAACCAGGCAGGGCTTCAGGTTGTACTGGAGGCAGAGCAGGACGAACCGGAATGATACATCGATCAAAGCAAGAATCTCCCCAGCGCAGGATCTCTCCCGTCCTCCAATTTAGAACAGGTTCATGCATCCAGAAGCAGGGTAGACCTAAAAGCAAGGGGTGAGACAAATCCAGCAGCACATAAAAACGGATTCTTTCAGAATGGGTTAGACCTATCCGGAGTTCCAAAGGCACAGTCTGAAACCATATGGACTCCACCAGAGGTCTGCAATCCACAGATGTCACTTGCAAAGGTTCCGATAAACACTGGACTGGAATCTGATAACGATCCACTACCGCCTGTGAAATAAGGTTCCCGGCGGCACTAGAAGCCAACTTTGGCCAAATCAGAAGCAAACCTATGCCCAGTAGTTCGAAGTGCAGTGTGCACTGATTTATGAACCCTCGACACAAAACGGGGTCGCCTCGGAAGCGGGTGGGAGCCGCCAAGCGAGAATCCTTACTTGCTGTGCAGTTAGATACCTGGACACAGGTGGCAGGATCAGGTGCCATTGAAGAAGCCAGACTATCCAGGCGAGCAGATACGTTGTGCAGAAAAGGCATGATTTTATCCTGTTGCTCCTTCAGCTGGGAGATCTCCTGACGTAACTCCATGACTGGTGATTTCTGGGATCCAGCGGGTTCCATGGGTGGAGCAATCTGTAATGAATGGAAATGGAGGCACAGATGTAGAAGTTCACATTCATATTTATTAAGGTTTGATGTGGAACCACTAGACCACGGTCCAGGGGGCTCCGAAGGGGGCATTACTGCGTGAGCCCCAGACACCCGTAGTAAGTCCCCTCGAACAGGGACAGAATGGAATGCCTGGAGGACACGGGTGCTACCTTCAGTTAGACCCCAAAACTCGTGGCGGCTGTCCCAGCGGAACAGACGGTCCAGCAAGGTTAGCGGATGTTGCAAAGCTGACTGGAGGATACCGGGTGTAGGAGTAGAACCTGGCACCGGGAGTACTGGCGTGGTCCGGAAGTGAGGCTGGCGGACTGGCAGGACTAGACGGGTCCAGTGTAGATACTGCAGAAGCAGTCCAGAATAACCGGGTAACTGGTAGCAGAAGATCTGTGGAGACAGACAGAATGAGCGGAGTTCCTTGCAGATACTTCAGAAACAGAAGCGCAAGATAACAGGAACCAGAAATTAGCAACAGTAGGAACTTGTTGCTCCGGCGCCCTCCCTATGGTGGAGGGGCCAGAAATGGCAGATAAACACACGTCATTGGCTAAAGACAACATTTGTAAAATGCACACTGTTTCTTTAAGAGACCGGGAGCGCGCGAGACCTGGATCCCAGAAATCAGCAGTCATGGAGTTACGTCAGGAGATCTCCCAGCTGAAGGAGCAACAGGATAAAATCATGCCTTTCCTGCACAACGTATCTGGATAGTCTGGCTTCTTCGATGGCACCTGCTCCTGCCACCTGTGTCCAGGTATCTAACTGCACAGCAAGTAAGGATTCTCGCTTGGCAGCTCCCACCCGCTTCCGTGGCGACCCCGTTTTGTGTCGAGGGTTCATAAATCAGTGCACACTGCACTTCGAACTACTGGGGCATAGGTTTGCTTCTGATTTGGCCAAAGTTGGCTTCACCATGTTCCACCTTGATGGAGAGGCGCTCGCCTGGATGAATCCGCTGTGGGAGAGGGTGGATCCGTTGGTTACTAATCTCCAGTCTTTTCTAGAGGCATTCCGCAAGACCTTTGATGAACCTGGTCGTACTACGTCGACAGCTTCTGCTCTTCTTCGACTACGACAGGAGGCCTTTACGGTGGCTCAGTATGAGGTGCAGTTCTGTACTCTTTCGTCAGAACTTTCCTGGAACAATGAGGCTCTGGTGGCTACCTTCTGGCAGGGACTCTCTGGAGGAGTTAAGGATGAGTTGGCGGCACGTGACTTGCCTACTGTTCTGGATGACCTGATTTCCCTGGCCGTTCGGGTTGATCTACGGTTTCAGGAACGGTCAAACGAGATCAGACGTGAAAAAGAATCCAATCACCTGGTTGCTTGTGCTCCTAAATCTGCGAATTCTCCAACTTTGTCTCCGCTCCTGTGGCTATTGATGTGGATCGTGTAAGTCTGGTCAACCGTCGCCAGGAGGCGCGTCACCTGGAGGGGAGCTGTTTCTACTGTGGCAGTGCCAAGCATTATATCCGCTCTTGTCCTAAGAGACCGGGAAACTCCAGTGCCCAGGGTCTGTACGAGAGGCTACCCTAGGTAAGGATCATCTCTCTCCAGCTCTGCAAATAACAATCTCTGTGGCCTTCAGCGAGACGAAATTTTCGGAGTCCTGTCACCTGGATTCTGGTGCCACCGGGAACCTTATTTCACAGGCAGTAGTGGATCGTTATCAGATTCCAGTCCAGCGCTTATCGGAACCTTTTTACAGAAGCAGTCAGCTATAAAGGGAACCTGTCACCCCCCCCCCCAGTCGTTTCAAACTAAAAGAGCCACCTTGTGCAGCAGTAATGCTGCATTCTGACAAGGTGGCTCTTTTAGTTCTGGGTGCTGTAACTTGCAAAATAATCAGTTTTATAATTTGTCTGAAATACCTGCTCCTCAGTCAAGTGGGCCGGCGTTTCCCCCCTGCTTCAGACAGCACACAGCTGTCACTCACATCTTCTTGGCGCCGGGCGCCACCTCCTCCTCACCGCTGTTTTCAAAAGTAGCCGGCGCTTGCGCTCTTATCCCCTGCCTGGTGCAGGTGCAGTGAGCGCTGGCCGTCTTTCCTCATATGCAGTCCAGCTGACTGCGCCTGCGCAGAACTGCTACATGAAGAGGGTTATACTGGCCCCCAGATCGCAAGGAAGGTTGGCTGTAATCAGAGTATAGTCATAAGAATTTTGCAGAAACATAAGCAGCTTGGAATTACCCAGGACAGGCCCAGATCTGGTCGGCCCAGAAAGTCAACTAAAAGGGAGGATAGAGTACTGATAAGAACATCCCTTGCCAATTGAAAGCTCACCTCTCCTCAGCTTCTGCGAGAATGGCAAGAAAAGTGCAATATTGAGGTAGCAACATCAACTGTTAGGAAGAGATGTTTGGAAGCAGGATTGAAAGGGTGCAAGGCCCGAAAGAAGCCATTGATGACAGCCATACAAAGACAAAGGAGAAAACTGTGGGCATTGAAATATTTAAAATGGAGGAAGGAGGAGTGGGAAAAAGTGCTAATTAGTGATGAAAGCACTTTTTGCATTTTAGGAAATGATGGCAAGTCTTATGTGAGAAGGTTCCCACATGAAGAGTACAAGCCAGAGTGTTTGAGCTTCTCTGTGAAACATGTAATGAAAGTAATGGTCTGGGGCTGTATGGCAGCCAATGGTGTTGGAAGAACAAGGTGGCTACTATTGACTGGCCAGCTCAGTCCCCGGACCTCAATCCAATTGAAAATTTGTGGCACAAGGTATCATTAGAGATATCTAGAAAACAGCCAAGGACCAAGAGTAAGTTGATTGAGGCTCTGATACAGGCCTGGAACCACATCATCACTCGTGAACATCTGCAGAAGCTGGTTCACTCAATGCCACAGAGATGCAAGCTGGTGCTCAAGAGCAAAGGCTGGCCAATAAAGTATTAGAAGCTAAAGATGCACTCAAAAGGCCCTTTTCAGGACTCTGAATTAAATAATAAAAAAAAAATCTTAAAAAGTAAAATTTAAGTCTGTGTGAACTTGCATTGGAAGTTAATGAACTTAGAAACCTGTTCACCATTCTACACACTGTACTGGTGTAGGTATGGTTATGCTGTAAAAAAAATTATCAAAAATGCGCATGCCACCAATTAGCGAAGCGTAGTTCAAATACCGTGCCAATTCGTGGCCGGACTGCACCTGTCGCTGATTGTTCGCGGCCAGCCACATAGTATATAGCACAGCCACATAGTATATAGCACAGCCACGTAGTATATAACAGCCCAGGTAGTATATAGCACAGCCATATAGTACATAGCACAGCCACGTAGTACATTGCACAGCCACGTAGTATATTGTGCAGCCACGTAGCATATTGCCCAGCCCACGTAGTATATTGCACAGCCATGTAGTATATTGAACAGTCACGTAGTATATTGCACAGCCCACGTAGTATATTGCACAGCCACGCAGTATATTGCACAGCCCACGTAGTATATTGCACAGCCACGTAGTATATTGCACAGCCCACGTAGTATATTGCGCAGCCACGTAGTATATTGCGCAGCCACGCAGTATATTGCACAGCCCACAAAGTATATTTCACAGCCCACATAGTATATTGCACAGCTCACGTAGTATATTGCACAGCCACGTAGTATATTGCACAGCCACGTAGTATATTGCACAGCCCACGTAGTATATTGCACAGCCCACGTAGTATATTTCACAGCCCACTTGGTATATAGCATAGCCACGCAGTATATTGCACAGCCACATAATATATTGCACAGCCACATAGTATATAGCAGTCACGCAGTATATAACACAGCCCACATAGTATACTGCACAGCCACGTAGTATATTGCACAGCCCATGTAGTATATTGCACAGCCATGTAGTATATTGCACAGCCACGTAGTATATTGCACAGCCCACATAGTATATTGCACAGCCACGTAGTATATTGCACAGCCCACGTAGTATATTGCACAGCCACGCAGTATATTGCACAGCCCACATAGTATATTGCACAGACCACACAGTATATTGCACAGCCCATGCAGTATATAGCACAGCCCACATAGTATATAGCACAGCCCACATAGTATATAGCACAGCCCACGCAGTATATTGCACAGCCCACGCAGTATATTGCACAGCCCACATAGTATATTGCACAGCCCACATAGTATATTGCACAGCCCACGTAGTATATTGTACAGCCCATGTAGTATATTGCACAGCCCACGTAGTATATTGCACAGCCCACGCAGTGTCTCGTGTCCCGAGATCTCGGGACGAGATCTGAATCTGAGCATGCGCCGCCCCCAGCGGCCATTTTCCCGGAGGCCACCGCATCGCACCTATTGAGCTGCCTCTGGGAAAATGGCCGCTGCTCAGATTCAGATCTCGTCTCCCGAGATCTCGGGACGAGATCTGAATCTGAGCAGCGGCCATTTTACCGGAGGCCACCGCATTGTACCGATGGAGCTGCCAGCGGGGCCTCCGAGCTTTAAGCAGATGCCGGAGGAGCCCCGACTGCATGAAGATACGTCGCCACCGCCGCCCCACAGCACCAGAGGCCCCACATTGCAGAAGAGGAGCCGCCGCCCCACAGCACAGCAGCCGCCGCTCCCAGCACAGAGACCCCACGCTGCAGCGCTACGATGAGGTAATGGGGGATACTCACTTTCCTGTGAGACGCCCCCTCGTCATCATCAGGACCACTCCCCCCCCAAAAGGCACATATTCACCGGACCTATAAGACGACATAGGGTGTATAAGAAGACCCCCGACTTTTAAGAAGATTTTATATTTTAACTGGTAAAGTTGGGGGGTCATCTTATACGCCCAGTCGTCTTATACGCCGGAAAATACGGTATATCTAATATGGGCTATGTACTTGATACCTTAAACAGACAACTAGCCTAACATTATACCAGAGAAATAATATTTTGCTTTAATAATTATATTTTTGGCAAGTTAAATAAAATTTGAACTTTCAGTCTATGTAGAATATTCTATGCACATATGCTGAGAAGGGTTATTCATAGTGGTGAGCGAATACATTTGTCACTATTCACTACTCGCTCAAATAGTAGGGTATTCGGGCTATTCATTACTCAGCAAGTAATCTGGTATTCACCTTAGTATATTCGAGTGATCCGCCCAGCATGTTTGGTACTTTATTTGCAGCAAATGAGCATGCTGGGCTGGCTAGCCAATCACAGTAATGCCGCCACAGGGGATGTGATAGTTGTGTGCCTTGTTCCCCAACCCCCTGTTCAAATGTCATGTTATACTGCTACATTATTCAATGTATTATCACTGTTATTTATGTATGGTACTGCTACACATTTAAAGTGTATTACCATAGTTGTGCACAGGTATTGCTACACCCTAGGTGTATTACCTTTAAGAGTTTAAATGTATTACATGTTGTCATGCTATTGTTCATATATATGCACCACTGTTGTTAGGGAAAGTAAATGCCCCAGGCCAGTTTAGTGTTAGGGGAGTAATTTCTCTAGTTGGCCACTAGATGGGGCACTTTAGCAAATAGCTAGAATAGGAGGGGCATGGTGGGATAAGACAGTTAGGTCTTCCTGTTTAGTTCAGATGGGGCATGGGTTCCCGTAAAGCTCACAGGGGGCTGGCTAGAAAGAGAGGGCCCAGCAGTAGTATCCAGGTGGCCACAATTAAAAACAGAAAGTGTAGCATCTACAGAAACAGCAGTGCAGTAATAGTGGGACTACAGCTACTGGACAGAAGAAGGCTGGGCTAGTGGGAGAAAGTGCACCAAGATGTGGCAGGTTTTTGCATGGGCCACCATTCTCAGGACCGGGGCAAAACAGCAGTTAATGCTCCCACGAAAGGCAGAAATACTGGACATTGAGGACACTGTGGGACCGTATAGTATGGACTGTTCCAAAATGCAGGCTTAGCAACAGGAAAGGGTCAGAGATACCGGTGCCTGTTGTTGTAACAGTGTGTGCCCTGGATGACAAGTTGCTGAGTTAACAAGTTGAAGATAAAGCAAAGCCGGACTGTGACTCTTTATTTGTGAAAGCGTCTGTGAGGAATACATCCCCATACCGGGCAAGTCCAGATGGCGTTGAGGAACAGCACCGAGGTACTCAGAAAGATACACATGTTTGTATGGAGGGGGAAGGCCAGAGAGTAGTGTTGAGCATTCCGATACCTCAAGTATCGGGTATCGGCCGATACTTGCGGTATCGGAATTCCGATACCGAGTTCCGATACTTTTGTGGTATCGGGAATCGGTATCGGAACCATATTCATGTGTAAAATAAAGAATTAAAATAAAAAATATGGATATACTCACCTCTCCGGTGGCCCCTGGATCTTACCGCTGTAACCGGGAGCCTTTGTTCCTAAGAATGAGCGCATGAAGGGCCTTCGATGACGTCGTGGCTTCTGATTGGTCGCGTGACCGCTCATGTGACCGCTCACGCAACCAATCAGAAGCCACGACGTCAGCCGCGACATCATCGAAGGTCCTTCACGGGCTCATTCTTAGGAACGGAGGCTCCCGGTTACAGCGGTAAGGTCCAGGGGCCGCCGGAGAGGTGAGTATATGGATACAGTTAGGTCCATATATATTTGGACAGAGACAACATTTTTCTCATTTTGGTTATAGACATTACCACAATGAATTTTAAACAAAACAATTCAGATGCAGTTGAAGTTCAGACTTTCAGCTTTCATTTGAGGGTATCCACATTAAAATTGGATGAAGGGTTTAGGAGTTTCAGCTCCTTAACATGTGCCACCCTGTTTTTAAAGGGACCAAAAGTAATTGGACAGATTCAATAATTTTAAATAAAATGTTCATTTCTAGTACCTGGTTGAAAACCCTTTGTTGGCAATGACTGCCTGAAGTCTTGAACTCATGGACATCACCAGACGCTGTGTTTCCTCCTTTTTGATGCTCTGCCAGGCCTTCACTGCGGTGGTTTTCAGTTGCTGTTTGTTTGTGGGCCTTTCTGTCTGAAGTTTAGTCTTTAACAAGTGAAATGCTGCTCAATTGGGTTGAGATCAGGTGACTGACTTGGCCATTCCAGAATATTCCACTTCTTTGCTTTAATAAACTCCTGGGTTGCTTTGGCTTTATGTTTTGGGTCATTGTCCATCTGTAGTATGAAACGACGACCAATCAGTTTTGCTGCATGTGGCTGGATCTGAGCACACAGTATGGCTCTGAATACCTCAGAATTCATTCGGCTGCTTCTGTCCTGTGTCACATCATCAATAAACACTAGTGGCCCAGTGCCACTGGCAGCCATGCATGCCCAAGCCATCACACTGCCTCCGCCGGGTTTTACAGGTGATGTGGTATGCTTTGGATCATGAGCTGTACCACGCCTTCACCATACTTTTCTCTTTCCATCATTCTGGTAGAGGTTGATCTTGGTTTCATCTGTCCAAAGAATGTTCTTCCAGAACTGTGCTGGCTTTTTTAGATGTTTTATAGCAAAGTCCAGTCTAGCCTTTTTATTCTTGATGCTTATGAGTGGCTTGCACCGTGCAGTGAACCCTCTGTATTTACTTTCATGCAGTCTTCTCTTTATGGTAGATTTGGATATTGATACGCCGACCTCCTGGAGAGTGTTGGTCACTTGGTTGGCTGTTGTGAAGGGGTTTCTCTTCACCATGGAGATTACTCTGCGATCATCCACCACTGTTGTCTTCCGTGGGTGCCCAGGTCTTTTTGCATTGATGAGATCACCAGTGCTTTCTTTCCTTCTCAGGATGTACCAAACTGTAGATTTTGCCACTCCTAATATTGTAGCAATTTCTCGGATGGGTTTTTTCTCTGTTTTCACAGCTTAAGAATGGCTTGTTTCACCTTCATGGAGAGCACTTTTGACCGCATGTTCACTTCATAGGAAAACCTTCCAAATGCAAGCACCACACCTCAAATCAACTCCAGGCCTTTTATCTGCTTAATTGAGAATGACATAATGAAGGGATTGCCCACACCTGTCCATGAAATAGCCTTGGAGTCAATTGTCCAATTACTTTTGGTCCCTTTAAAAAACAGGGTGGCACATGTTAAGGAGCTGAAACTCCTAAACCTTTCATCCGATTTTAATGTGGATACCCTCAAATGAAAGCTAAAAGTCTGAACTTCAACTGCATCTGAATTGTTTTGTTTAAAATTAAATTGTGGTAATGTCTATAACCAAAATGAGAAAAATGTTGTCTCTGTCCAAATATATATGGACCTAACTGTATATATGGATATACTCACCTCTTCGGTGGCCCCTGGATCTTACCGCTGTAACCGGGAGCCTCCGTTCCTAAGAATGAGCCCGTGAAGGACCTTCGATGATGTCGCGGCTGACGTCGCAGCTTCAGAAGCCGCGACGTCATCGAAGGCCCTTCACGCACTCACTCTTAGGAACAAAGTCTCCCGGTTACAGCGGTAAGATCCAGGGGCCACCGGAGAGGTGAGTATATCCATATTTTTTATTTTAATTCTTTATTTTACACATGAATATGGATCCCAGGGCCTGAAGGAGAGTTTCCTCTCCTTCAGACCCTGGGAACTATTCCGATACTTTGCGTCCCATTGAAATGCATTGGTATCGGGTATCGGTATCGGCGATATCCGATATTTTTCAGGTATCGGCCGATACTATCCGATACCGATACTTTCAAGTATCGGACGGTATCGCTCAACACTACCAGAGAGTGATAAAGGGATTGCTATCGGCCATGACTAATGTCCTGGCTCCCCCATCCTACACTGGTGCCATCTTTGATGTGGCATTACTGTGATTGGCTGGCCTTCCAATAGGGACTTTTTAAGGCTGCTGGCACCATCTTGCGCACATTGCAGCTGGAAACAGCGTAGGGAGAATGTAATTTGAGCTTAGGGAAAGTGAAAGTAGTGTAAGGAGAGTGATAGGAGATTGCACTGAACGTTTATTTGTTCCAAAAAGCTCTTTTAAAGGGAACCTGTCAGCAGGATTGTGCACAGTAACCTACATACAGTGTTAGGTCAGCACCGTTACACTGATTAAAATGATACCTTGGCTGATGAAATTCGTCTTGAAAGGCAAGTACATGTCAGTCCTGATAATTGCAATTACTTGCTGCAGCCTCTGCTATTTTCCACTTAACAACTGAAACAATGGATATTGGAAACCTGTGCTAGCATTTCTTCTGCGGTGTTGCTATCAGTGTGTCAAGAGTGGGAGAAGAGGGTTGCATTGACAATCCAACACAATGGGCAGCACTTTGAACACATTTTATAAGTGGTCATAAACTAGTTAATAACTCATGAAAGAATAAAGTTATGATAAAACCAAGCACACCATTGTTTTTCTTGTGAAATTCTCAATAAGTTTGATGTTTCCCATGACCCACTTCCCATTGAAAAAAATAAAGTTAGATCCAAAATGGCCGACTTCAAACTGGCCACCCATCTTGAAAAGTTTCCCCTCTCCCATATGCAGTACTAATGTGCCACAAACAAGAAGTTGATATCACCAAATATTCCCATTTTATTTAGGTGTATCCATATAAATGGCCCACCCTGTGTATATATATATATATATATATATATATATATATATATATATATATATATATATATTTATTAGCTATTGAACCTGTTCTACGCCTGGGTGGTGATCATTTATATGGGTATATGGTCTCCATCCTGGTATGAGCTGCTTCCATCCTGCGCCCTAATCTTTTCATGTGCTGCTACCATCTTGAGCCCCAATCCAGTCATGTGCAGCCCCCATCCTGCGCCCTCATCCTGCTTTGTGCACCTCCTTCTTGTCATATGCTACTCTCTTCCTGAGCCCTAATCCTGTCATATGCTCTCATCCTGCACCCCAATCCTGTCATGTGGTGCTCTCATCCTGCACCCCCATGCTGACATGTGCTGCTCCCATCCTGCACCCCCATTCTGGTATGTGCTACTCCCATCCTGCGCCCCATCCTGTCATGTGCTTCTCCCATCCTGACCCCCATCCTGTCATGTGCTACTCTCTTGCTGAGCCCTCATCCTGTCATGTGCTCCCATCCTGCGCCCCAATCCTGTCATGTGGTGCTCCTATCTTGCGCCCCCTTCCTGTCATGTGCTACTCTCCCCCTGAGCCCTAATCCTGTCATGTGCTCCCATCCTGTGCCCCAATCCTGTCATGTGGTGCTCCCATCCTGCACCCCCATGCTGTCATGTGCTGCTCCCATCCTGTTCCCCCATTCTGGTATGTGCTGATCCTATCCTTTGCCCCCATCCTGTCATGTGCTGCTCTCATCCTGCGCCCCCATCCTGTCATGTGCTGCTTCCATCCTGTGCCCCCATCCTGTTATGTGCTGCTCCCATCCTGCACCCCATCCTGTAATGTGATGCTCCCATTCTGCGTCCCCATTCTGTAATGTGCTTCTCCCATCCTGTGCCCCCATTCTGTAATGTGCTGCACCCATCCTGCGCCCCAATCCTGTCATGTGGAGCTCCCATCCTGCACCCCCATGCTGTCATGTGCTGCTCCCATCCTGCGCCCCCATTCTGGTTTGTGCTGCTCCTATCCTTCGCCCCATCCTGTCATGTGCTGCTCTCATCCTGCGCCCCCATCCTGTCATGTGCTGCTCCCATCCTGTTATGTGCTGCTCCCATCCTGCACCCCATCCTGTAATGTGATGCTCCCATTCTGCGTCCCCTTTCTGTAATGTGCTTCTCCCATCCAGCACCCCCATTCTGTAATGTGCTGCACCCATGCTGCACCCCCATTCTGTAATATGCTGCTCCCATCCTTTCCCTCCATCCTGTAATGTGCTGCTCCCATCCTGTGCCCCCATTCTGTAATGTGCTGCTCCCATCCTGTGCCCCATCCTGTTTTGTGCACCTCCTTCTTGTCATATGCTACTCTCTTCCTGAGCCCTCATCCTGTCATGTGGTACTCCCACCCTCACCCCCATGCTGTCATGTGCTGCTCCCATCTGCGCCCCCATTCTGTCATGGGGTGCTCCCTTGCTGCGCCCCCATCCTGTCATGTGGTGCTTCCATCTTGCACCCCATGCTATCATGTGCTGCTACCATCCTGCACCCCCATTCTGTCATGTGGTGCTCCCATCCTGCACCCCCATGCTGTCATGTGCTGCTTCCATCCTGCGTCCCCATTCTGTAATGTGCTGCTCCCATCTTGCACCCCATCCTGTCATGTGGAGCTCCCATCCTGCACCCCACCCCCATGCTGTCATGTGCTACTCCCATCCTGCAAACCCATTCTGGTATGTGCTGCTCCTATCCTTCCCCCCCATCCTGTCATGTGCTGCTCTCATCCTGCATCCCTATCCTGTCATGTGCTGCTTCCATCCTGCGCCCCCATCCTGTTACGTGCTGCTCCCATTCTGTTCCCCCATTCTGTAATGTGCTTCTCCCATCCTGCGCCCCCATTCTGTAATGTGCTGCACCCATCCTGCGCCCCAATCCTGTCATGCGGTGCTCTCATTCTCCACCTCCTATCCTACTTCCCCATTCTGTAATGTGCTTCTCCCATCCTGCGCCCCCATTCTGTAATGTGCTGCACCCATCCTGCACCCCCATTCTATAATGTGCTGCACCCATTCTGAACCCCCATCCTGAAATGTGCTGCTCCCATCCTGTGCCTCTATTCTGTAATATGCTGCACCCATCCTGCGCCCCATTCTGTAATGTGCTGCTCCCATCTTGCACCTCATTATGTAATGTGCTGTTCTCTCATCCTGTCATGGGCTGCTCACATCCATATGCCCCGTATGCTGCTCCATAAAGGTTGATGGCCCCCATAAGATGCTCCATAGTATAATATGCCCCGTATGCTGCTCCATAAAGATTGATGGCCCCCATAACATGCTCCGTAGTATAATATGCCCCGTATGCTGCTGCAATAAAAAAAAAAAACATACTCACCTACCATCACTGGGCGCTGAGTGCCTGAGCAGGCGGGCACAACGGCGCGCTATGGGGGTCAGGTGCCAAAGTCGCCGCTGGCTCCGGCTCCTGGCACTTGCTATATTCACCTGTCCCTGTTCCACCTCTGCACGCCGCCTCATCTTCCAGGTCCTCTGGCTGTGACCACGTCATCGCACCCTCTGACCTGAACGTCACTGTCCCCGATGGGGCTCACAATCTTAATTCCCTATCAGTATATCTTTGGAATGTGGGAGGAAACCAGAGTACCCGGAGGAAACCCACAAGCTCCTTGCAGATGTTGTCCAAGGTGGGATTAGAACCCAGGACTCCAGCGCTGCAATGCTATCCACTGAGCCACCATGCTGCCCTGAGCCAAGTGGTGAACCTTCTTTTAATTGATTAATTTTAAATGACAGTACATTCTTATATATATGTGATAAATGTTTACCGTGAGTTACATAGTAAAATGTTCGCACTTTATTACTATGAAATCTGAATGTACACATGTGAAATTTCTTGATGATTTTATAATAAACAACGGAGAAAAGTTTTGTCACTAAATATGCTGTTTTTATGTGAAAAGAAGTACATATAATTGGTATCGCTGCACCCATGACAACACAAGCTATTAAACTGTTACAATATCATACCATGAACACCATAAAAAAATAATTTAAAAGATCCCAAAAAACAAACCAGTAACATTCATGCTCCAAAGTGACCCCTCTTCATAGCCCTGCAGTGTGCTCACAACCCAGGTTTGAGACATGACGCTCACAACCCAAATTTACTCTCAAAAAACCAGTGCTACTCTCTTTTGAGATCTGCCTTGTGCCTAAACACTGATTTATTACAACATATGAGGCATTGCAGCGTTTGGAGAAGCTATGTAATAAATTATGGAGTCCATTTAATCCTTTTATACCTGGAGAAAATAAAAATATTTGAGCTTAAGAAAAGATTTTTTTGTTAGACAGCTGCATTTTTTTCATTTCACTTAGGAATAATTCATGGTGCACTTGCAGTGAAAATAAACTTTCTAGATGCAGGTTTTTTAAAGTTTATTTTAAACATTTTTTTAAATAAGACAAGCTGTAAGGGACAATAATACATAACTGTTTATGGCAAGCAGCTTCATGGAGGCTGCACAAGAATGCAAGAATCCTGAATGCACTTTTCAGTACTTTGAAGGCTACAGGTTTTAAATTGATGGGGGGGTTTTCTGACATACAGTCTCAAGTCACATTAAATGTAAAGTGGTCCCTAAGAAAATAGGATTTTTGGGTTGACTTGATGTACAATAAAAATTATATTATGGTACTGTAATAGCCAGAAAAATCTATGTGAATACCTTTATGCCCAATGATGACAAAAGTATTCTCAGAGTGATACCTTTATTTAGCCATAAAATAATATATGTTTGCAACCTTTCAGAACACAGAGGCTCCTTCTTCAGCAAAGATTACAAATTAATTAATAAGACAAAGGCACAAGATTTAAGAGATATTACAGCAGGACACCTCATGAACAAATGTCCTGCTGTAATATCTCTTAAATGTTGTGCGTTGTAAATGTTGTGAAGAAGGAGCCTCTGTGCTCTGAAAGCTTGCAAACATATATTATTTTCTGGTTAGCCAATAAAGGTATCACTCCGACAAAACTTTTGCCATCATTGGGCATAAAAATATTCATATAGGTTTCCTTGAGAGATATGAAAAATTTCTGCTAAACTTTTAACCCTTCTAACAATCTAATAAAATAAAAGTACCTTTAAAATAGTATTGACATAAAGTAAACACATGGCACATGTTATTTAGTAATTTAGTAGTTATTTAGTAACTATGTTGTGTAGTGTGTTTGTTATTATAATGTTTTTTAATAACTGTAATTTTTATAAAATTTTATAAAATTTTACAATCAGAAATAAGACAAGCAAATCACAATTTGGCTTACAAATTATAGGATCAGGAAGAATGGAGTACAATTAGAATGAACTTACTATTGTATTGTATAGATCCCCATTAGCCTGAGATGTAAGAACTTCTGGCTCTCATATGCCAGTCTCTCATAGCCCTTTGTATGGAGACTTTCTTCCTTCCTATCTGTGATGAGGGCTTAGGGGTTTTATGCAGTCTGAGGGGAAGGGGCGGCTGTAGGACAGAGTCTTCTGAAGGTGAACGGACATTTTGTGAGGTGGACACTATAAAAGGACCATGCTCCTTCAGACCCTCATGTAATCCCTGCTGCTGGGAAAACTCCACCATGTGTCCATCCACCTTACCCCCCGCTGGCTCACCATCTCCTGTTCCGATCAGCAGCTCCCCTGCGTTTGAGCCTGAAGCCTCACCTTCTTCCTCCCATGAAGCAGCCAAATCAGCATCTCGGCTAGATGGTGCTGGGATTGTACAGCCCGCAGGCTCTCTGAAGAGGAACGCATCCAGGGCTCTCACCTGAGCAGCTGATGCAAATTGATAACTTTTCCAAATTGTAAGCCAATTTATAAATAAACGCAAAACATATGGACGAAAATTTACCATTATCATAAAGTACAATGTATCATGAAAAACATTCTCAGAATGACTAGGTTGAGAAGAAGCATCCCAAAGTTATTACCACATACAGTGACACTAGTCAGAATTTTAAAATGGTGTTTTATCAAGAGGGTCAAAACTGACTTTGGTGGTAAGGAATTAATAGGAAATTATTAATAAAATATGTGGAAAAAGAACCATGTGCACTATACATGCTGCTGAAAAAAATAAAGGGAACACTTAGACAACAGAATATAACTCCAAGTAAATCAAATTTCTGTGAAATCAAACTGTCCACTTAGGAAGCAACGCTGTTTGACTATCAATTTCACATGCTGTTGTGCAAATGGAATAGACAACATATGGAAATTAGTGGCAATTATCAAGACACACTCAAAAAAGGAGTGGTTCTGCAGGTGGGGACCACAGACCACATCTCAGTACCAATGCTTTCTGGCTGATGTTTTGGTCACTTTTGAATGTTGGTTGTGCTTTCACACTCGTGGTATCATAAGTCAGACTCTACAACCCACACAAGTTGCTCAGGTAGTGCAACTCATCCAGGGTGGCACATCAATGCGAACTGTGGCAAGAAGGTTTGCTGTGTCTGTCAGCATAGTGCCCAGAGGCTGGAGGTGCTACCAGGAGACAGGCCAGTACACCAGGAGATGTGAAGGGGGTCGTAGCAGGGCAACAACCCAGCAGCAGGACTGCTACCTCAGCCTTTATGCAAGGAGGAACAGGAGGAGCACTGCCAGAGCCCTGCAAAATGACCACCAGCAGGCCACAAATGTGCATGTGTCTGAAAAAACAGTTAGAATCTGACTCCATGAGAGTCTGAGTGCCCAACGTCCACAGATGGGGGTTGTGCTCACAGCCCAACACTGTGCAGGACGATTGGCATTTGCCACAGAACATCAGGATTAGCAAATTCGCCACTGGCGCCCTGTGCTCTTCACAGATGAAAGCACGTTCACACTGAGCACATGTAAAAGAGTCTGGAGATGTCGTGGAGAGTGATCTGCTGCCTGCAACATCCTTTAGCATGACCGACTTGGCAGTGGGGCAGTAATGGTGTGGGGTGGCATTTCTTTGGAGGGCCGAACAGCCCTCCATGTGCTCCCCAGTAGTAGCCTGACTGCCATAAGGTACCAAGATGAAATCCTCAGACCCCTTGTGAGACCATATGCTGGTGCAGTTGGCCCTGGGTTCCTCCTAACGCAGGACAATGCCAGACCTCATGTGGCTGAAGTGCATCAGCAGTTCTTGCAAAATGAAGGCATTGAAGCTATGGACTGGCCCACCCGTTCCCCAGTCCTTAATCCGATTGAACACATCTGGGACATCATGTCTCGCACCATCCACCAATGTCCCGTTGCACCACAGACTGTCCAGGAGTTGGCTGATGCTTTAGTTCAGGTCTGGGAGGATCTCCCTCAGGATATCATGTGCCATCTCATCAGGAGCATGCCCAGGCATTGTAGGGAGGTCATACAGGCACATGGAGGCAACACACACACAATTGAACATCATTTCCTTGTCTTGAGGCATTTCCTCTTAAGTTGGATTAGCCTGTAATTTGATTTTCCACTTTGATTTTTAGTATCATTCCAAATCCAGACCTCCATGGGATATTCATTTTGATCTACATTCATCATTTTTATGTTTTATTCTTCTCAACACATTCCACTATGTAATGAATAAAGATTTGCAACTGAAATATTTCATTCAGTGATATCTAGGATGTGGTATTTTAGTGTTCCCTTTATTTTTTTGAGCAATGTATGTGTTTACCAATTAAAATCAATTGGAAGCTTACTAAAAATATATCAGAAGTAGCTTTTGATGTGGATTTTGGAGGGATATATGCATCTATCGCTTTGTAAAAAATAAAACTGTGAGAATATACACATAACATTATTACTGGAGAAGGTGGGGATCCAGGAAGTGAAACAAGCACCTCTATAACATTTGTGACATATATGTTCAATATTCTTTAAATATCTCAAAGGCTTTACTTTAATCTTCATTGCAGTCCTTGGCAGCTCATGAATAAGACGAAATGTTGAAACGTGTTTATCGCTGACTTTCCTTGCTAGTGTGTCTATATGTTGGATGCAATTTGTTGGTCCATTTTGTTTACAAGAAATAAAAGTTTGTTTTTAGTCACCTTCACAACTTTCTGGATTTTTACCTTTCTTAGTCCTTGGGAGTGGTTAAATAAGACAATGTAGCCATAGAACCACAAATGAAATGTTACACGGGGTTACTGCAATGGAACGGAGCCAGAAGACTGCAGCGTTTGGTCACTCCTATTACGCTGAGAAGAAGCACTTCTCCAGTGTATTAAATGTGTTTATTTCTTACAGCAGAACAGGGGTTAATCTACTATATTGGAAAACTCTTATATTCAGCTGTGCTCAGTTAGCCACTTCTTTTTCCTATAAAATCTGGGCTCGATTACCTAGTCATCATCAGTGTTAGCAATTTGCTCCATGATTTTGGAGTGGGAGAAGCTGGTGTTGTGAAGGAGAGCTGGCGGAGTTTATTAGCGACTGTTGCCTGGTTTGGACGCTTGGAAATCTCTTATCCTTCCCTGTTTTACTTTCTTCCCCCTCCCTACACACCCTGGTGAATACCTATGTGAGTGTATATTTTGTGTGTGTGGAGTTTTCAGTTTTCCCTTGTCTTCATCACCCTGTTTGTTGGGTTGGTGCACTGCGATGCACAGTAGCACCTCTCTTCCCTAAGTGGGGGGTGGGCTACAGATGTAGGGCTGTTCTAGGAGATAAGGCAAGGGAAGAGGCCCTGGCATCTTCGCCATCTGAAGTATCTCGAGGAACAGAGTGACCTAGGGCACCCCCTAGTGTTAGGGCCAGGAAAGGTGCCCCCTGGTCCCAGGTCACTCGTCAGTCGAATCATGACATTTACATTAGTCCTACCTGTATGCCTCATATTAATGGTCTTGTTGCTGAGATATTGAATTTTAATTCCTTATGCTAATGATTTCTTCCAGGCTCCGGGAAGTGCAGTGCCTGGAAAATGTTCCGGCCTCCTCTCCTCGTTACAATGCTACCCCCTCCCATGCACATTAGTTATGGCCCCGGAATCCTGCACGTTGCACTCCCTCAGAAATATATACCTCATCCTTCCTTCTGTTAGCACTTCATTCATGGATCTTCTGCACATTCAGGGATTATTCTCCCCTTCTCTGCCAGTGATCAGTGTGAGCAGGGGAGAATGTTCAGAGTTATATTCAACTGATAACAGTGAGAGCAGAAGGTGGCTGATGGGACTATTACTCCCATTAGCCTACACCTGCTGCCACTAATAATAGAGATGGGCTCTCTTAGCTTGCACCTGTTCACAGTTATCTTTCTGCTTGGAAGTGACGGTCAGTCTCTTAATATTCATAATAAAAGACATCTGACTGAGCACTCCACCCATCAGTCTATGTCGGTTTTAAATAGAACTTGATCCTACCTGCCCATATAACTGTAGACTTAGCTCGGGAGAGGTATCATATTAGGTCAGGGTCCCAACAAAATGGTACGTATTGTCGCTGGCTATTGGGCTTATGTGAATTGGCCAATTTATGCGTTAAGTGCTTTCATTTTTTAACTTATTTTCTACAGCAGTAATACAATTCCAATTTCATATATTCAGCATTTCAGAGTGCAATTTTAATTTGTTAGAAATTAGAAGTATTGAATACAGTGCCTGTCTGAAACCAGTAATGTAACACATTAATGCAAATCTGTAAGCAGTTTTATGCCACCTATTCTGAGAGCAGAATAATGTAGAGATAGAGAACCAAATTCCTGTGGTCTGTCACTTACAGGTTTGCTTACTGTAGTTTTGATCAGGGGAGAGGCCACAACACGCTGCCAACAAGAGGAGAGGTAAATGTGCAGGAAGATATGAAAACACAGGGTGAGAAAAATAGAACATGTTTGTGGAGACACTGGGTTCAGCAGGTGCTCTAGTCCACTGGCTTGAAACCGCATAGACCAGGGATCATCCACTGAATGCCCGCTCTCCTTTTACTGTGTACATAATACTACTCAGCAACAAAGAGCGAGTAAGGGCAAAAATGTATTGAACTGCCAACAATCAATAACATATAGAACAGTCCCAGCAAATACCCAAGATGGTGCAAATTACGGTCTCACTCTTCTGCTGACTTGCTAGGATTAGAGCCACTTCCAGGACCTGATTGTCCCAACCTGGATTCTTCAAGATGTCTCTGGGGTTTCAGCGATGGTCAGTTGAGCAGTGCTGTGTTCTTCCAGCTGGGGCCATGGTCCCTTGGAACAGAGGCAAAATCTCCTTATATAATTCACAACTGTCCTTCAAGCCATGGATTGGCTACCCCTGTGTTGACATAATGCTAAACCAGGGGTGTTCAACCAGGCCGACTTGTGAACAGGGAGTCATATGTTCCAAGTAGTTTTGTTAACTGCTACTTCTGTAATGGACCAAGCCGCTCCCACAATGGCAGATAAGTTACCACCATTACCATTTTGTAATCCACAAATAAGTCTTGGATCTAGTCCATATCTGGGTCATCTAAAGTGGACAACAATCTGCTAAGCTGGTAACTTCCCTTTCCTCATAAGTTTTTAGTCTATTGACATGGTCCGTTCACGTACACCTGCTCAATCCAGGGCCGCGATATAGTCAGTATCTCCGCATTTCCTGGTGAAGGTGAATGGACTCATACTCATGGCTTGCAGCTTGTTTTTGCATACTGGTACTAGAACTAGAATCTTTTGTCCACAGGTAAATTCTCGGAGTTTGGCAGCACCGTTGTAACACCATTGTTACTTTTCCTGAGCTTCTAAGTTCATGGGCTAAGAGGACCATAAGGTACCTCATCTTTCCCCTAAACTTTTGGACATATTCCCAAATGGGGACCTCTACTGTGAGGAAAATGCCCTCCCAACCTTCTTTGTCTAGCTCCAATAGCCCTCATACTTTTCGTCCGTACAGAAATTCAAATGGAAAAAACCTGGTGGAATACTGCAGCACAACCTGGTAGGCAATCAGGAGGTGCTACAGTTTTTTTTTTTACCAGTCTCCCCCCTTGGCCTCCACTTACCAACTAATAAGCTGCTTGAGAGTTCCATTGAAACACTTACCCGCTAGTTTCTGGGTGGGTGGAGGTGGTACATATGGGGCGAATCCCATGTTTCTCTCAGAGGGTCTTAATCAGCTCGATTTGGAACTGGATCCCCTGGTCAGTCAATGCCTCCTACAGAAACCCTAGTTGACTAAAAATGTTCAGGAGAGCTTCAGCCACTTGCTTTGCACCTGTGGATGACAGGGCAATGGCCTCTGGTTAGTGGGTGACAAAGTTGACCAGGATGAGAATGAACCTCTTTCAGCTGCAGCTGGGGACCGCTAAGGGTCTCATTATATCGATGGCAACCCTCTGGAACAGTTCATCTATCAAGGGCATGTATTGGAGCAGGGCACGACAGAGTGCTCCCCCAATCCATTGATAAACTGGACAAGAGGCTCTGTCTTTCTGCACCTCTTGATCGACCCTTGGCCAAAGGAAACTATGCAGCAGTTGGGCCATTTTGTTTTTACCCCATGTGCCCAGCTGCAGGGACTTCATGGGCCAAGCACAGGAGTTGGGGTAGGTACTGCTGGGGTACCACGAGCTTATGGACATGGTTCCAGGTTTCTCTGATCAGGTTGCGGGCTTTTCCCAAATCTCCCATCTATACACCTCTCCCTGATTTCTTTCTTCAGGTCGAGCGGCCATACTGTGGGCAAGCATTAGGGTGGGGGCCGGGAGTTGAGCTTCCCTAATCTTCTGAAAATCTGTCTTGCCCCAGTCAATGGCCTCAGTCAATGGACTACTTCCACCAGTGGCACCCTGATTTTGGCGGGCACCCACAGAGAGGAGGTAACAACAAGCTTAGGAAGCTAACTGAGAGCAGTGAGGTATGTGGCCAGGTGACCTGATTATCCCAACCTGGATTCTTCAAGACATTTCTGAGAGTTCGGCGATAGTTAATTGAGCAGATTTGTGTACTTCCAGCTGGGACCGTGGTCCCCTAAGATCCAGTAGAGTCACTTTGAACAAAGGCAAAGTCTCCTTATTAGTGATAAGCGAGTATACTCGTTGCTCAGGTGGTCTCCGAGTATTTGTTAATACTCAGAGATTTAGTTTTTGTTGAAGCAGCTGAATGATTTATGGCAGCTAGCCAGCCTAAGTACATGTGGGGGTTGCTTGGTTGCTAGGGATTCCCCACATGTATTCAAGCTGTCTAGCAGTCATAAATCATGCAGCTGTGTCGACAAAAACTAAATCTCCGAGCACTAACAAATACTCGGAGACCACCTGTGCATGCTCGGGAAAACCCGAGCAACGAGTATACTCACTCATCACTAGGGTTGAGCGACTTTCATTTTTTTAAGATCGAGTAGGGTTTTGGGAAACCCGATTTTGTCCAGAGTCGAGTCGAGTGCAGTCGGCCGATTATCGCTAAAAGTCGGGGATCGACCGAAACACGAAACCCAATGCAAGTCAATGGGGAAGCATAGTCGGCAGTGAGTGGAGGCCAGGAAAACACCTACAGTGCCCATTTTAATGCCAAAAACATCCATTCTTGTTTCTGAAGCTTGCCAATCTTAATTAACTGTATAATAATAGTTGGGCATAGGGAATTGGGGGAAAGTTGTGGGGGGAGTAGGGCTGGCTCAAGTTTTTCGTGGGCCCAGGAAATGCGGACTACGTCACGGCGGTGTTGCAGGGAAAGGTAAGTATTTAAAAGTTGCAAGTGCTGTGATCCTGAGCAAGCAGGGGGGGGCCCACTCGTTCGCATTGCCACTGGCACAGGGCCCCTCAAAGTACGGCGGTGTGTTTGCATGGCGGGGGCGCCTCCCACCAGCAGCGACACTTTTGCGTACTCTGAGGGGCCCTGTGCCAGTGACGTCGCCAACGAGTATGCCCCCCCACCTGATGAAGGAACCTGCACTTTCATCTGCACCTTCCTCTTTGTCCCTGTGTAAGGTGGTATAACATGCGGGAAGGGGAACCTTACTTTCAGCAGGGTCAGATTCTGGCTGTGTAGAGTACAAGGGGAATGTAGTGGTCTAGGTCAATGTACCAGCAGACTCATTTAGCAGTGGCTGGGCAATGGGCAGGATGAGGAGGAAACAGATATAGGGCCAAAGAATAAAGTAGGCTACATGCAGTTCAAAATTGGTAACAGGACTAAACAGGCGGCATTGCTTTGTTCAGTGGAGTAGCAAACCCAAGAGCAGCAGACACTGTTTCAAGGGCCTAACCACACTAGTAGGCCAAATGCAGTTTAATATCTGATAGTATAGGGCGAAAGCCAGAATGTGGAAGCTCAGCTTTGTTCAGTTGAGGACAACACCAGGGAGGGGCAGACACCTTTAGTAGGCCGGAAAAGCCTATTGCATTTTTTAAAATGGTAATTTGGAGCAGAAGGTTGAAGCTCAGCTTTATTTAGTTGAGGGCAACACCAGGGAGGGGCAGAAGCCGTTAGTAGGCCCTAACCACCATTTTTTTTTTTTTAAACCACTTAATGAGAGCCGGAAGGTTGAAGCTCAGCTTTATTTAGTTGAGGACAACACCAGGCAGGGGCACACAGACAGACACCTTTAGTAGGCCGGAAAAGCCTATTGCATTTTTTAAAATGGTAATTTGGAGCAGAAGGTTGAAGCTCAGCTTTATTTAGTTGAGGACAACACCAGGCAGGGGCAGTCAGACACCTTTAGTAGGCCGGAACAGCCAATTTTTAAAAAAAACAGCAGTTAGTAAGAGGCAGAAGGTAGAAGCTCAGCTTTATTCAGTTGAGGACAACACCAGGCAGGGGCAGACAGACACCTTTAGTAGGCCGGAACAGCCAATTGCATTTTTAAAAATGGTAATTTGGAACTGAAGGTTGAAGCTCAGCTTTATTCAGTTGAGGACAACACCAGGCAGGGGCAGACATTCACCTTTAGTAGGCCGGAACAGCCAATTGCATTTTTAAAAATGGTAATTTGGAACAGAAGGTAGAAGCTCAGCTTTATTCAGTTGAGGACAACACCAGGCAGGGGCAGACATTCACCTTTAGTAGGCCGGAACAGCCAATTGCATTTTTAAAAATGGTAATTTGGAACTGAAGGTTGAAGCTCAGCTTTATTCAGTTGAGGACAACACCAGGCAGGGGCACACAGACAGACACCTTTAGTAGGCCGGAAAAGCCTATTGCATTTTTTAAAATGGTAATTTGGAGCAGAAGGTTGAAGCTCAGCTTTATTTAGTTGAGGACAACACCAGGCAGGGGCACACAGACAGACACCTTTAGTAGGCCGGAAAAGCCTATTGCATTTTTTAAAATGGTAATTTGGAGCAGAAGGTTGAAGCTCAGCTTTATTTAGTTGAGGGCAACACCAGGGAGGGGCAGAAGCCGTTAGTAGGCCCTAACCACCATTTTTTTTTTTTAAAACCACTTAATGAGAGCCGGAAGGTTGAAGCTCAGCTTTATTTAGTTGAGGACAACACCAGGCAGGGGCACACAGACAGACACCTTTAGTAGGCCGGAAAAGCCTATTGCATTTTTTAAAATGGTAATTTGGAGCAGAAGGTTGAAGCTCAGCTTTATTTAGTTGAGGACAACACCAGGCAGGGGCACACAGACAGACACCTTTAGTAGGCCGGAAAAGCCTATTGCATTTTTTAAAATGGTAATTTGGAGCAGAAGGTTGAAGCTCAGCTTTATTTAGTTGAGGGCAACACCAGGGAGGGGCAGAAGCCGTTAGTAGGCCCTAACCACCATTTTTTTTTTTTAAAACCACTTAATGAGAGCCGGAAGGTTGAAGCTCAGCTTTATTTAGTTGAGGACAACACCAGGCAGGGGCACACAGACAGACACCTTTAGTAGGCCGGAAAAGCCTATTGCATTTTTTAAAATGGTAATTTGGAGCAGAAGGTTGAAGCTCAGCTTTATTTAGTTGAGGACAACACCAGGCAGGGGCACACAGACAGACACCTTTAGTAGGCCGGAAAAGCCTATTGCATTTTTTAAAATGGTAATTTGGAGCAGAAGGTTGAAGCTCAGCTTTATTTAGTTGAGGGCAACACCAGGGAGGGGCAGAAGCCGTTAGTAGGCCCTAACCACCATTTTTTTTTTTTAAAACCACTTAATGAGAGCCGGAAGGTTGAAGCTCAGCTTTATTTAGTTGAGGGCAACACCAGGGAGGGGCAGAAGCCGTTAGTAGGCCCTAACCAAAGTTGAAGGCCAAATGCAGTTTAATTTCTGATACTATAGGCCGAAAGCCAGAAGGTGGAAGCTCCGATTTAGACAGTGGAGGACAATTTGAATTAGGGACTGCAGACAGACTTAGTAGGCTGTCCCCTGTGGACCATGCATCCACCACATTAACCCATTGCGCCGTAATGGACACGTAATCTTCCGTGGCCATGCCTACAGGTCCATGCGTCTGTTGTCAGGTGCACCTTTGTACTCACAGATTGCCAGAGTGCATGGACAATGCGGTCTTCTACATGCTGGTGGAGGGTTGGGATGGCTTTTCTCGCAAAAGAAGTGTCGACTGGTTAGCTTGTAGCGTGGTACAGCGTAGTCCATCATGGCCTTATTAATAGTAAATAAAATATATAACTAGGCTCTATGAACTTTTAAATAGGTTCCAGGGGTACACGGGCAGCATTGGTGTGGTCAGTGGAGGAGTATTGCAAGTAGGGGCTGCAGACAGGCTATCAAAGGCCTAAAATAACAAACAGTAGGCAGTCATGGCAGTTTTACATCGGTTACATAGATACACAGGCAGGCACTCCAGGCAGCATTGTGGTCAGTGGAGGAGTATTGCAAGTAGGGGCCGCAGACAGGCTATCAAAGGCCTAAAATAACAAACAATAGGCTCATTGCAGTTTTACAGCGGTTACATGGATACACGGGCAGGCAGCTTGGTGGTCAGTGGAGGAGTATTTAAAGTAGGGACCGCAGACAGGCTTCAAAGGCCTAACATAACAAACAATAGGCTCATGGCAGTTTTACAGCGGTTACATGGATACACGGGCAGGCAGCTTGGTGGTCAGTGGAGGAGTATTTAAAGTAGGGACCGCAGACAGGCTTCAAAGGCCTAACATAAGAAAATGGGCTGGCTGTAGGCACTTTATAATTGGTTCCAGGGGTACACGGGCAGCAGTGGTCTGGCCAGTGGAGGACTAGTGGAAGGAGGGACCGCAGACAGGCTTCAAAGGCCTAACATAAAAAAATGGGCTGGCTGTAGGCACTTTATAATTGGTTCCAGGGGTACACGGGCAGCAGTGGTCTGGTCAGTGGAGGACTAGTGGAAGGAGGGACCGCAGACAGGCTTCAAAGGCCTAAAATAACAAACAATAGGCTCATGGCAGTTTTACAGCGGTTACATGGATACACGGGCAGCTTGGTGGTGAGTGGAGGAGTAGTGCAAGGAGTGTCTGTCCCAGTACTCCCAAAATATAAATAGATGTTAATGTCTCGCAAAACAACCAAAACAAAAAAAAAGGTGGCATACTTAGGTACAGGGGTGGGCTCATCTGCTGAGTTTCTGACATAGTAATTTGGCAGTAACTATTTAATGGTGCCAATATAGGACACAGACACAGACTACTTTAAGTTGCATCGTAGATGTCTACAAATTTGTATTGTCAGTGCCAGACATTGAATGATGTCAGCGAATAGACTAAAGATTGGTGGAGCTGTGCGACATAATTTTGCATGTGGTAGAGCACATTTTGAGCTGGGGTAGGGGGGAACTCTCTAGAGGCCGGCGGGACCGCCCCAGGGCCCCTCATGTTACAACGGTGTGTCTGACGTTGGGTGTGCACCACCACCGCCAGAGACACTACATTGTACTATGAGGGACCCAGTAGCAATGCCGTCAACCAAAAGCGAGCACACCCACCTCTTCAGACAAACAGCAGTCTCACGGGTGCTTGCGCCAAGTCGCGATACCACGGCCCCGTGTGGGGAGTTTGGCCATTTAGGGAGGTGTAAACATGTCGTATGCTGTACAATCAGCTGCAGCAAATTAGACATTAGAAAAGTAATTCACAGGCAAGAGCCTTTCATAGGAAAGCTAGGTGTCGGCCGGGCAAGGTGGGGCAAAAGATTTCGAAATCCAGTTGTGGTTCATTTTAATGAATGTTAGATCGTCAACATTTTGGGTAGCCAGACGAGTCCTTTTTTCGGTTAATATTGAACCTGCAGCACTGAATACTCTTTCTGATAGGACACTTGCTGCCGGGCAAGCAAGCTCCTGCAATGCATATTCTGCCAATTCTGGCCAGGTGTCTAATTTGGAGGCCCAGTAATCAAATGGGAATGACGGTTGAGGGAGAACATCGATAAGGGATGAAAAATAGTTAGTAACCATACTGGACAAATGTTGTCTCCTGTCACTTTCAATTGATGCAGCAGTACCTGTCCTGTCTGCGGTCATAGCAAAATCACTCCACAACCTGGTCAGAAAACCCCTCTGTCCAACGCCACTTCTGATGTGTGCACCCCTAACACTCCTAGTCTGCTGCCCCCTGGAGCTCGTGTGAGAACGATCACGTGCGCTGTGTGCTGGGAATGCCTGAAGCAAACGGTCAACAAGAGTTGATTGTTTGGTTGCTAATATTAGTTCCAAGTTCTCATGTGGCATAATATTTTGCAATTTGCCTTTATAGCGTGGATCAAGGAGGCAGGCCAACCAGTAATCGTCATCGTTCATCATTTTCGTAATGCGTGTGTCCCTTTTTAGGATACGTAAGGCATAATCCGCCATGTGGGCCAAAGTTCCAGTTGTAAAATCTCCGGTTGTGATTGGTTGAGGGGCAGTTGCAGGCAAATCTACGTCACTTGTGTCCCTCAAAAAACCAGAACCCGGCCGTGACACGCAACCAATTTCCTGTGCCCCCGGGAAAGGTTCGGCATTAAAAATATACTCATCCCCATCATCCTCCTCGTCCTCCACCTCCTCTTCGCCCGCTACCTCGTCCTGTACACTGCCCTGACCAGACAATGGCTGACTGTCATCAAGGCTTTCCTCTTCCTCTGGTGCAGACGCCTGCTCCTTTATGTGCGTCAAACTTTGCATCAGCAGACGCATTAGGGGGATGCTCATGCTTATTACGGCGTTGTCTGCACTAACCAGCCGTGTGCATTCCTCAAAACACTGAAGGACTTGACACATGTCTTGTATCTTAGACCACTGCACACCTGACAACTCCATGTCTGCCATCCTACTGCCTGCCCGTGTATCCTCCCACAAATAAATAACAGCACGCCTCTGTTCGCACAGTCTCTGAAGCATGTGCAGTGTTGAGTTCCACCTTGTTGCAACGTCTATGATTAGGCGATGCTGGGGAAGGTTCAAAGACCGCTGATAGGTCTGCATACGGCTGGCGTGTACAGGCGAACGTCGGATATGTGAGCAAAGTGCACGCACTTTGAGGAGCAGGTCGGAGAACCCAGGATAAGTTTTCAATAAGCACTGCACCACCAGGTTTAAGGTGTGAGCCAGGCAAGGAATGTGTTTCAGTTGGGAAAGGGAGATGGCAGCCATGAAATTCCTTCCGTTATCACTCACTACCTTGCCTGCCTCAAGATCTACTGTGCCCAGCCACGACTGTGTTTCTTGTTGCAAGAACTCGGACAGAACTTCCGCGGTGTGTCTGTTGTCGCCCAAGCACTTCATAGCCAATACAGCCTGCTGACGCTTGGCAGTAGCTGGCCCATAATGGGACAACTGGTGTGCAACAGTGTCATCTGCCGATGGAGTGGTTGGCAGACTGCGTTCTGTGGAAGAGCTGTAGCTTCTGCAGGAGGACGAGGAGGAGGAGGAGGAGGGGGTGCGAACGCCTACAGCCAACTGTTTCCTAGACCGTGGGCTAGGCACAACTGTCCCTAAATTGATGTCGCCTGTGGACCCTGCATCCACCACATTCACCCAGTGTGCCGTGATGGACACATAACGTCCCTGGCCATGCCTACTGGTCCATGCATCTGTAGTCAGGTGCACCTTTGTACTCACAGATTGCCTGAGTGCATGGACGATGCGCTGTTTAACATGCTGGTGCAGGGCTGGGATGGCTTTTCTGGAAAAAAAGTGTCGACTGGGTAGCTCGTATCGTGGTTCAGCGTACTCCATCAGGGCTTTGAAAGCTTCGCTTTCAACTAACCGGTAGGGCATCATCTCTAACGAGATTAGTCTAGCTATGTGGGCGTTAAAACACTGTGTACGCGGATGCGAGGATAAGTACTTCCTTTTTCTAACCAGAGTCTCATGTAGGGTGAGCTGGACTGGAGAGCTGGAGATCGTGGAACTTTCGGGTGTGCCGGTGTACATGGCAGACTGAGAGACGGTTGGAGACGGTATTGTTTCCGCCGGTGCCCTAGATGCAATATTTCCTCCTACAAAACTGGTGATTCCCTGACCCTGACTGCTTTTGGCTGGCAAAGAAACCTGCACAGATATTGCCGGTGGTGCGGAAAATGGTGGCCTTACAGTGACGGAAGGGATGTTGCGTTGCTGACTAGCTTCATTGGCCGAGGGTGCTACAACCTTGAGGGACGTTTGGTAGTTAGTCCAGGCTTGAAAATGCATGGTGGTTAAGTGTCTATGCATGCAACTAGTATTTAGACTTTTCAGATTCTGACCTCTGCTTAAGCTAGTTGAACATTTTTGACAGATGACTTTGCGCTGATCAGTTGGATGTTGTTTAAAAAAATGCCAGACTGCACTCTTCCTAGACTCGGATCCCTTTTCAGGGATTGCAGACTGAGCTTTAACCGGATGGCAACGCTGTGCTCCAACAGGTTTTGGCTTTGACACGCGTTTTGGGCCAGATACGGGCCCGGCAGATGGAACCTGTTGCGATGTTGATGCCTGCTGCGGCCCCTCCTCCACCTCCGCTTCTGAACTACTGCCGCCTGCACCCTGTTCCCCCAATGGCTGCCAATCGGGGTCAATAACTGGGTCATCTATTACCTCCTCTTCGAGCTCGTGTGCAACTTCGTCTGTGTCACTGTGTCGGTCGGTGGTATAGCGTTCGTGGCGGGGCAACATAGTCTCATCAGGGTCTGATTGTGGATCTGTACCCTGAGAGGGCAATGTGGTGGTCTGAGTCAAAGGAGCAGCATAGTACTCTGGCTGTGGCTGTGCATCAGTGCACTCCATGTCAGAATATACTTGTAATGGGCATGGCCTGTTAAATGTTTCACTTTCTAAGCCAGGGACGGTATGTGTAAAGAGCTCCATGGAGTGACCCGTTGTGTCGCCTGCTGCATCCTTCTCTCTTGTTGTAGTTTTTGCTGAGGAGGACAAGGAAGCGACTTGTCCCTGACCGTGAACATCCACAAGCGACGCGCTGCTTTTACATTTACCAGTTTCGGAAGAGGAGGCAAAAGAGCTAGAGGCTGAGTCTGCAATGTAAGCCAAAACTTGCTGTTGCTGCTCCGCCTTTAAAAGCGGTTTTCCTACTCCCAGAAAAGAGAGCGTTCGAGGCCTTGTGTAGCCTGACGACGAAACTGGCTCCACAGCTCCAGACTTAGGTGGAATATTTTTATCCCCACGACCACCTGATGCTCCACTACCACTACCATCATTACCAGCTGACAATGAACGCCCACGACGACCTCTTGCACCAGACTTCCTCATTGTTTTAAAATCTTAACCAAAGTAACTTTATTTGTTGCTGTCAAACAACTTACACGGTGAGCTATAACTTCAGTATGATTTCAATATCCCTTAACAGGTTGGTGAGACCACAAGGAAAATCAGGCACAATGTTACACACTCTGTTTTCTGTGGCACAAAATCACAGAGATGACACACACGCAGGACTGTCACTCAAGCACTAATGTCAATATTAATCTCCCACCTAATTTATTTATTTTTTTTTCTCAGGGAGACTTTAGAAACCAAATAATATTAAAAAAAAAAAAAAAGGCTTTCTATGGCCCACAATTAGAGAGAGAGAGGTGGCACACCCAGGAGTCAAGACTGGCGCACAAGCTGAAAGGGCAATATTACTCTCCCACTGTTTTTTTAAGTTTTTTTTTTATTTCAGGGAGACTTTAGAAACCAAATAATATAAAAAAAAAAAAAAAAAAAATAGGCTTTCTATAGCCCACTGAATGAGAGAGAGAGGTGGCACACCCAGGAGTCAAGACTGGCACACAAGCTGAAAGGGCAATATTACTCTCCCACTGTTTTTTTATGTTTTTTTTTTTTTTTTCAGGGAGACTTTAGAAACCAAATAATAAGAAAAAAAAAAAATAAATAAATAGGCTTTCTATAGCCCACTGAATGAGAGATAGCACACACAGCAGTGGCACACAAGCCCTGACTGAGGCCAATATTTTTCTCCCACTGATTGATGTAGTGTTTTTGTGTTGAGGTAGATTTTAGAACACAAATCAAGGAAAAAAAAAAAAATGCTTTCTATGGCCCACTGAATGAGAGAGAGGTGGCACACCCAGGAGTCAAGACTGGCACACAAGCTGAAAGGGCAATATTACTCTCCCACTGTTTTTTTATGTATTTTTTGTTTTTTAAGGGAGACTTTAGAAACCCAATAATATTTAAAAAAAAAAATAAATAGGCTTTCTATGGCCCACTGAATGAGAGGGAGAGAGGTGGCACACCCAGGAGTCAAGACTGGCACACAAGCTGAAAGGGCAATATTACTCTCCCACTGTTTTTTTATGTATTTTTTTTTTTTCAGGGAGACTTTAGAAACCCAATAATATTTAAAAAAAAAAATAAATAGGCTTTCTATGGCCCACTGAATGAGAGGGAGAGAGGTGGCACACCCAGGAGTCAAGACTGGCACACAAGCTGAAAGGGCAATATTACTCTCCCACTGTTTTTTTATGTATTTTTTTTTTTTCAGGGAGACTTTAGAAACCCAATAATATTTAAAAAAATAAATAAATAGGCTTTCTATGGCCCACTGAATGAGAGGGAGAGAGGTGGCACACCCAGGAGTCAAGCCTGGCACACAAGCTGAAAGGGCAATATTACTCTCCCACTGTTTTTTTATGTATTTTTTGTTTTTTAAGGGAGACTTTAGAAACCCAATAATATTTAAAAAAATAAATAAATAGGCTTTCTATGGCCCACTGAATGAGAGGGAGAGAGGTGGCACACCCAGGAGTCAAGACTGGCACACAAGCTGAAAGGGCAATATTACTCTCCCACTGTTTTTTTATGTTTTTTTTTTTTTTTTCAGGGAGACTTTAGAAACCAAATAATAAGAAAAAAAATAAATAAATAAATAGGCTTTCTATAGCCCACTGAATGAGAGATAGCACACACAGCAGTGGCACACAAGCCCTGACTGTGCAGCGCCCCAGAGTCCTGGTCGTTGCAGTAGCATGGTTCAGCCACTAAGGGGGGCCATGCTGCGTTCGATGGCACGGAAGGAGTTCTCTGAGCAGGTATCACAGTCACCAATACATTTCACAGCTGGGCCTCCGGGGGGAGCTAAGGGTGCTATTCATTAGGCCACTCCCCACCATAGTGGGTAAACTGGGGGTCAGGCAGGAAGTTAGAGAGAACGCTGACGGGATTGAACGGAGCAACACCTGGTGGCAGAGGGTGTTGTGAAGGGAGAGACTGTAGGGTCTCTGCCAGGGGTGGGATCCTGGCAGAGGCTTGGCATGGAAAGAACGTAAAGGGACCGTGCCTGCTCAGCATAGCGGCGGTGCCCAAGGAAGGACTAAGAAGCGAGATAGATTGTGCTGAGTGAGAAACGAAATCAAGCGAAAGGAGATACCAGTGAGGGTTGTGCTGAAAGAGGCAGCACCTTACTGAGGCGCACTACCGGTGGCCGGAACGCCGAGGAGGTAAAGAGTTTCAAGCCATACCTCAGACCTACGGCAGGGCAGTTAGCTTGAGGCGGACTGTCTCACGCATCACCCAGGAAGGCAAAGGGGGGTACCAACAGGAGAGGGGCGCAGATAGAGTCCCGGAAGATCTCCGAGCCTCCCCGTCATACGGGTGCGTTCCTACCATAGTATCTGGAGGGACGAGGAAGATCATTGCGAATTAAGTTGTTGTGAGGGAACACGAGAAACAGACACAACAGTTGTGGGGTACTTTCCGTAAGCACAGCAGGGAAGGACTGCAACACATAGCGCTAGAAGGAAGGCACCGATTTCCACCTGCAAGGAGAGCTCTGGAAGTGCCATTGGACCGGCCGGACTTGCGCAGCCTGGTGAGCCGTATTCCGGACTGAGGACCCAGAGAGCTTCAGTAAAGAGGTAAAGAGACTGCAACCTGGTGTCCTCGTTATTTACCGCGACCTGCACCCCACAACTGCACCGCTACAACATCACTTATTGCACCGGACGTCCCCCACTGACAGACAGGGCCACGGACCGGGTCTAGCTACCGTGACAACCCCAGGACTGAGACCTAGAGGCCCGGCTCCGGGTACCCCTCGGCCCTGCGGCGGTGTGGGGGCGCTCCAACTTGGCGTCACGAACAGGATCTACTTAAGCCTGAAGAATCAGGTCATGTGTGCCTAGAGACTGTGATTTACTGTACTTTATTGCAAGATTGTGCTGCGCCATTAGCCGCCAAAAGTTCCCGCCAAAAGGCGCCGCCATTGCTACACCCAAAGGGAAGGAGGGCGTGTTATGGGCGGAGACTCCCAGTGTGGCGCGAGAAATGGCTACCGCCCCCTGCACTTCTGGCTGCAGAGGAATGACCTGCCCCAAAGCAGAAGAGAAACACCCCCTGAGATGCAACGGCGGGAAGCGGGTGATGGAGAAGCCCGACCTCAGAGAAATGGCGGAGTCAGGTGCATGCACTGCCACCGACTATCAGGCAGCGATGATGAACGGCGAGTGCCTGAGCGAGGAAGAAGTGGTTCAGGCCTGCCCTTCTTCACCGGAGATGGACCGGAAGCCTGCGGATCTGACAGCGGAGCTATGTCCACCAATCCCGACCTTGGAGTTAGAGGAGGAGGAACCACTGCAGGCGGAGCGGAATCCGAGCATCCCATTGGCGGGGCCCCGGTCCGGGCTGCAGCCGATTCCAGCGTCCTTGTTAACGGACCGGAGCGACACCGATGGAACCACATTAGACGCAGGTATGGCCGACGCCCCTGCTCCCCTTCACGAGCCCGCTTCCATGGCCCACCTCCATCGCAGTAGGGAGCGACTTATCTCGGCAGGGCTAATGGTGCTATCCCCCGACGACCTGGGGAGGATGGTGCCACCGCTGTCGACTGGAGTGGGGGAGCCTGTGGATGTGAGCTTAGATGGAGTAGTTCTTCGGTGGGACACCCCCTGGTTTAGAGCAGATGGATCCCGGGAGAACGGGTCCACTCTTGCGGTGCTTACATGGGAACAATATAGACAGTGCTTGATTCTGCAGTGGAAAGGACGGAAAGGAGCTGAGTCGATGGGCCCAACGAAAGTACAACAACCCCCCCCGGCATGGGATGACAGAGACGCGGTAAGGCGGGGCACTGTGTTGGCCTACCATGTAAAAAGGGGGTGGGGCCTCATACACGAACCGGGACTGGATACTGATGTTTTCGTTGCGCACTGTAACGTGAGGGCTCCCTGTTGTGGCCGAAGTGGAGAACCGTTACAAAAGGGGGATCCAGTGACCTACAGCCGCCACTTGAACCCACTCGGGTGGTATGCACGAAATGTTCGGCGGTGTATGTCTGGGCCTGCGGCACCTGCAGCCCCAGATCTGGTCCCGGGAGCGCCTGAACTTGTCACTATCGCGACGGTACGCCTAGTGGCAGCCCCGGAGTTGGCCAGTCGAGTCCATCTGCATGTTCGAACCGAGGACACTGGCGCTGTAGTGACCGGGGTCCAAGAACCAAAGCCACCGGAAGGAGAATAAACCTCGATACCATGGAAAATGTAAATAGTTACTGTTTGTCTTTTATTCCTTTAAGTTGCTGCTAAACCCGCCCAGGGTTAATGGATCCCTCTGTTCACCCGGGATCCTCTTTGTTTGTTTTCCTTTCCTAAAATTTTTGCACAAGTTTAAAGAACTGCAGAAATCATGGACTGTGCATGATTCGAACTTCCCTTGTAAATAGTTTGCACCTTCTTAAAGGTGCTCCCTACTGGTTTTAGCCAAAGACACTTTGCGAAGATATTTGCCCTATTTGTTTGAGCCAAAGACACTTTGCGAAGATACCTTTCCTACCGGTTCTAGTTAAAGACACTTTGCGAAGATACCATGCCGGAACCTTTGCATGGGCCGGTAGGCTGAGGAGACGAGCTACCTTAGAAAGACTTGGTCTCCTCTTAAAGGGGATGTGAGAAACTGAACTTGAGAGAGATACTGTTGCAGAACAGTAATGCCATAATGATGCCTTGAAAAGAAATGTAACTGTTTGACATGCTAAGTTATATGTGTTGAATTTGTTAAAATGTGAAATTTGAATAATGTTTTGAAGACAGGAAAGATGCAGAGAGCCCGTAGGGGTAGAAGTAGAGGTCTGCATAGTTGAAAGTAAGAGAAGTAATAATGAGGGTGAGGATAGAAGGTAAACCCTGCGTCCCCATTGAAAAGTTACTTTATTGCTAAGGACAGAGAGTGAACCCGTAGGGGTTAGAGAGTGAGTCCTTAAAGGGGCCGAGTAGAGCTGGCTCAGAGTTCTTCAACCGAAAGGAATGTTATGTCTATACTGTGTATAGTAGCGAAAGGCAGTAGGCCCTGGCTGAACAGGGCGGTCCTGTAGAAGAAAGGAGAGGCAGTAGGCCTGGTGCCGTAGGGACAGGCGGTCCTGCAGGTTCACAAGAAGGAGAATGTAAAGTTGAAATGCCTTATAATGTGATTATAGGAAGGCCTTTGATAGACTAAGAGTGTGAGTTTCTTAAAGGCAATGTTAAGTTATTATTTCAAAAATTGCACTAAATAGAATACCCGGTTGGGTAACAGAAGTTATTTATACTCTGTAAATTATAAGGTTAATTATGTTTGTAACGTTACAAGTGTCCTCACCTCCCATAAAGGGAAGCCTACTTAAGTATACTTATTGTTATTTGCACTCAACAAAATTGTATGTCTTTTTGCTAACCTGTATTGTTGTTTTTCTTCCCAGTCCCGGAGTACTGTGTTTAACCAGGGGGGAGTGCAGCGCCCCAGAGTCCTGGTCGTTGCAGTAGCATGGTTCAGCCACTAAGGGGGGCCATGCTGCGTTCGATGGCACGGAAGGAGTTCTCTGAGCAGGTATCACAGTCACCAATACATTTCACAGCTGGGCCTCCGGGGGGAGCTAAGGGTGCTATTCATTAGGCCACTCCCCACCATAGTGGGTAAACTGGGGGTCAGGCAGGAAGTTAGAGAGAACGCTGACGGGATTGAACGGAGCAACACCTGGTGGCAGAGGGTGTTGTGAAGGGAGAGACTGTAGGGTCTCTGCCAGGGGTGGGATCCTGGCAGAGGCTTGGCATGGAAAGAACGTAAAGGGACCGTGCCTGCTCAGCATAGCGGCGGTGCCCAAGGAAGGACTAAGAAGCGAGATAGATTGTGCTGAGTGAGAAACGAAATCAAGCGAAAGGAGATACCAGTGAGGGTTGTGCTGAAAGAGGCAGCACCTTACTGAGGCGCACTACCGGTGGCCGGAACGCCGAGGAGGTAAAGAGTTTCAAGCCATACCTCAGACCTACGGCAGGGCAGTTAGCTTGAGGCGGACTGTCTCACGCATCACCCAGGAAGGCAAAGGGGGGTACCAACAGGAGAGGGGCGCAGATAGAGTCCCGGAAGATCTCCGAGCCTCCCCGTCATACGGGTGCGTTCCTACCATAGTATCTGGAGGGACGAGGAAGATCATTGCGAATTAAGTTGTTGTGAGGGAACACGAGAAACAGACACAACAGTTGTGGGGTACTTTCCGTAAGCACAGCAGGGAAGGACTGCAACACATAGCGCTAGAAGGAAGGCACCGATTTCCACCTGCAAGGAGAGCTCTGGAAGTGCCATTGGACCGGCCGGACTTGCGCAGCCTGGTGAGCCGTATTCCGGACTGAGGACCCAGAGAGCTTCAGTAAAGAGGTAAAGAGACTGCAACCTGGTGTCCTCGTTATTTACCGCGACCTGCACCCCACAACTGCACCGCTACAACATCACTTATTGCACCGGACGTCCCCCACTGACAGACAGGGCCACGGACCGGGTCTAGCTACCGTGACAACCCCAGGACTGAGACCTAGAGGCCCGGCTCCGGGTACCCCTCGGCCCTGCGGCGGTGTGGGGGCGCTCCAACTGAGGCCAATATTTTTCTCCCACTGATTGATGTAGTGTTTTTGTGTTGAGGTAGATTTTAGAACACAAATCAAGGAAAAAAAAAAAATGCTTTCTATGGCCCACTGAATGAGAGAGAGGTGGCACACCCAGGAGTCAAGACTGGCACACAAGCTGAAAGGGCAAAATTACTCTCCCACTGTTTTTTTATGTATTTTTTGTTTTTTAAGGGAGACTTTAGAAACCCAATAATATTTTAAAAAAAAATAAATAGGCTTTCTATGGCCCACTGAATGAGAGGGAGAGAGGTGGCACACCCAGGAGTCAAGCCTGGCACACAAGCTGAAAGGGCAATATTACTCTCCCACTGTTTTTTTATGTATTTTTTGTTTTTTAAGGGAGACTTTAGAAACCCAATAATATTTAAAAAAATAAATAAATAGGCTTTCTATGGCCCACTGAATGAGAGGGAGAGAGGTGGCACACCCAGGAGTCAAGCCTGGCACACAAGCTGAAAGGGCAATATTACTCTCCCACTGTTTTTTTATGTATTTTTTGTTTTTTAAGGGAGACTTTAGAAACCCAATAATATTTAAAAAAAAAAATAAATAGGCTTTCTATGGCCCACTGAATGAGAGGGAGAGAGGTGGCACACCCAGGAGTCAAGACTGGCACACAAGCTGAAAGGGCAATATTACTCTCCCACTGTTTTTTTTTTTTAGGTATTTTTTTTTTTTTCAGGGAGACTTTAGAAACCAAATAATATTAAAAAAAAAATAAAAAAAAAAATAGGCTTTCTATAGCCCACTGAATGAGAGATAGCACACACAGCAGTGGCACACAAGCCCTGACTGAGGCCAATATTTTTCTCCCACTGATTGATGTAGTGTTTTTGTGTTGAGGTAGATTTTAGAACACAAATCAAGGAAAAAAAAAAAAATGCTTTCTATGGCCCACTGAATGAGAGAGAGGTGGCACACCCAGGAGTCAAGACTGGCACACAAGCTGAAAGGGCAATATTACTCTCCCACTGTTTTTTTATGTTTTTTTTTTTTTTTAAGGGAGACTTTAGAAACCCAATAATATTTAAAAAAAAAAATAAATAGGCTTTCTATGGCCCACTGAATGAGAGGGAGAGAGGTGGCACACCCAGGAGTCAAGACTGGCACACAAGCTGAAAGGGCAATATTACTCTCCCACTGTTTTTTTATGTATTTTTTGTTTTTTAAGGGAGACTTTAGAAACCCAATAATATTTAAAAAAAATAAATAAATAGGCTTTCTATGGCCCACTGAATGAGAGGGAGAGAGGTGGCACACCCAGGAGTCAAGCCTGGCACACAAGCTGAAAGGGCAATATTACTCTCCCACTGTTTTTTTATGTATTTTTTGTTTTTTAAGGGAGACTTTAGAAACCCAATAATATTTAAAAAAATAAATAAATAGGCTTTCTATGGCCCACTGAATGAGAGGGAGAGAGGTGGCACACCCAGGAGTCAAGACTGGCACACAAGCTGAAAGGGCAATATTACTCTCCCACTGTTTTTTTAGGTATTTTTTTTTTTTTCAGGGAGACTTTAGAAACCAAATAATATTAAAAAAAAAAAAAAAAAAAAATAGGCTTGCTATAGCCCACTGAATGAGAGATAGCACACACAGCAGTGGCACACAAGCCCTGACTGAGGCCAATATTTTTCTCCCACTGATTGATGTAGTGTTTTTGTGTTGAGGTAGAATTTAGAACACAAATCACGGAAAAAATAAATAGGCTTTCTATGGCCCACTCAGTGAGAGATGGCACACACAGGGATGGCACTGTAGCAGAAATGCCAATCTTAATCTCCCACAAAAAAAACAAAAAAAAAACAGGGACTGTCCTACAATTACTATCTCCCTGCAGTAATGTAAGCCAGGTATGGCAGGCAGCAATAGGAGTGGACTGATGCACAAATTAAATAAAAAGTGTGGACAAACAAAAAAGATAGCTGTGCAGAAAGGAAGGAACAAGAGGATATGTGCTTTGAAAAAAGCAGTTGGTTTCCACAGTGGCGTACACACAGCAATACAGCTATCACGGAGCCTTCTAGGGCAGCCCAATGAGCTACAGCGCTGAGGGGAAAAAAAAAAAAAAATAGCTTCCACAGTCCCTGCACACCGAAGGTGGTGTTGGACAGTGGAAATCGCTGCAGCACAAGCGGTTTGGTGGTTAGTGGACCCTGCCTAACGCTCTCCCTGCTTCTGACGAAGCGGCAGCAACCTGTCCCTAAGCTCAGATCAGCAGCAGTAAGATGGCGGTCGGCGGGAACGCCCCTTTATAGCCCCTGTGACGCCGCAGACAGCAAGCCAATCACTGCAATGCCCTTCTCTAAGATGGTGGGGACCAGGATCTATGTCATCACGCTGCCCACACTCTGCGTTCACCTTCATTGGCTGAGAAATGGCGCTTTTCGCGTCATTGAAACGCGACTTTGGCGCGAAAGTCGCGTACCGCATGGCCGACAAGCACAGGGGTCGGATCGGGTTTCATGAGACGCCGACTTAGCCAAAAGTCGGCGACTTTTGAAAATGATCGACCCGTTTCGCTCAACCCTACTCATCACTACTCATTCTATATTTCACAACTGTCCTTCAAGCCATGATTTACAGATCGAGGGGAAGGGGTAATGAGATTAACCTTTGTTGTTTTATTATTTATAATTTATCCTTCAATGTTTGCAAGTCAACAAACTGCATGGCCTGGTATAATATGTAATCAACATATTAACAAACATCATTGTTCAATGACCTTGAATCCCTGTTTTGAAAAGATAACAGTACTTCTTTAGAAGTTGATATAAGTAGTAAATAACAACCATTCATCAATTTACAAATATCAATTCAACCTACAAGAAGAGATAATAATTCAAGCAATAGTCTATTATTCTGGGCCTATGAAATTTACGTCTGGCATAATTAAGAAAAAATGCTGTCATCACAACAATCATATAAGGTAGAGATTGGAAACTAAGGCGGGCCAAAAATAAATGCGACAAGAATACCCTCCCAGAACCTAGAGAAGTGAAAGGAAGAGGAATTGGGAAGGTAAACAAACATACTCAGTGTAGGAATCCTACTGCTGTTTACCACTCAAGGTAAACACCTTAACTAAAGAGCTGGAACTCCTAAACCCAAGTCCACCTAGAGGAATAGCCAGCAAGGAAGTGCCATGAATGATGACTATATAATACCCAACCTAGAATGTGAAAGGCCAGACCGAAAGTGGGGAAATGGAAAACACTTGGATAGGAGCAAACAAAGAAGAGGGAACAAAGACAATTGGAACCATCAGCATTTGGACAGGGAGGAAAAGGAAATATCTCAGCAGACAGGGGAAGCGACCACAGAGCAACAGTTCACCGGATTGACTCCCCAAACTGAGCCATAACAATGGTCCTCTATATTGATAACAGTTTTCTGCCTATGAATAGTGTACACAGAAAGCTGTAAATCAGCAGTGGGGGTGGGGTTATACAGAGCTTAACATTTAGAGAACTTGTAGACCTGCAGCAGATAAATCTGTGATTTTATCAAAACTATTGAAAGCAGCCCAATCTCTGTTCCTACATTATACTGCTCTCATGTGAAATAAGAAAATCCTGGTGACAGATTACCTTTAATACTCGAGCCATATCCAGTTATGCTTCCCTGGTATGCATCATTCAATTGTAGAACACAATAATGTAATGTTCAGTACACTGTTGTGCTTGGAGCACACATTACTAGATTTTAATATCTCAAGTGTTAAAACTCTAAATAGTCTTGATTAGAAAAAAAATTTCCCCACATACTCGTGGCATAACTAGGCTCTCTATTTAAACCAGCCTATTGTAATTTTGTTGTCTCATATTAAATATTCAGTATTGAAATTGAAGGAATATTTGTAGACTCTGAGAATACCCATGTACCTGCTTGAAGGATTGCAGGATCAAACTAGGAAAAAGGTCCTTATACTTGACGTTATCATTTCCATTGGTCACATGATATTTTGAAAAAAAATTCTCAATGACTGACTATTACATATCATAGACCTCTCTACAAAAGAACCTCTTAAAGAGGTTGTATGCTATCCCATGATTATCTGCCAGAAAACTTATAAATGAGGCATAGCTATGCATGCAGTTTACGTAAACCAACTATTATAATATCTAGTTTGCTATGCACACATACAGCAGATGGTTTCCGCATTTCCAAAACTAAATATATTTCTCTATATACGCAGATGAGTATTGGACATGATAAATGAATTATGTGAAATTCAGCCAAGCACTGTTCTGTCTTGCTAAGCACATACCTGCTGATCGACCATAAGGCTTGCTATTTCTCAGTTTAACCTCCGTTGTGAAAAGCTGCGATTCCCAAAATGACAAATAGTAACACATACTGTATATTAGATTGTTGTACATTCTCCTGCGAACGTATGCTGTTTTTATGAACTGTATCCTGCTGACCATATGTGTTGTCTTTAAGATGAGATTTAGTTTGTTTGCTGAAAAAAGGCTGTTTATGTTTGAGCTGCCAGATTCAATAAAAGATAATTTTCAGTGCAAGACTTTGAGCCGTAACATCGTCTGTTGTGGATTCTCTTACACATCTGCTGTTATCATTGCTCTTGCAATATTTCATTTGTATTTGATATGTTTCCAGCTTTCCAGCTGAATAGTTCAGCTAAGCATATACTTGTTTCACACATGACTTTTTTTCCTATTTAAAAAAAAAAAAGGTCTCAATTAAAATCATAAAAGATGTTATATTCACAGGTTTTCAAGCTGCTCAAAAAATAAAATGTTTACTTTATTGTAGAGCAGGATGAAATTAAACTTTTGACAGCCTGATTGAACTCAATAATTATACTGTCTTCGGTAAGTCCTAGGGCTCCCTCTAGTGGTGCCTACAGGAAGCCAAAATCTTGTCATTGGATTTTGTATTTGTTTGTAGGAAGACCATTAATTCTGAGCTCTGTCTGTATATAGAGTGCTTTGCAAAAGTATCGGCCCCTGAAACTTTTCTAGCTTTTCCTACATATCATGCTTCAAACATAAAGATACCAAATGTAAATTTTTGTTGAAGAATCAACAACAAGTGGAACATAATTGTAAAGTTAAATGAAATGTATTGGTTATTTTACATTTTTGTGGAAATTCAAAAACTGAAAAGTGAAGAGTGCAATATTATTCGGCCCCTTTAACTTAATACTTTGTTGCACCACTTTTTGCTGCGATTACAGCTGCAAGTCACTTGGGGTATGTCTCTATCAGTTTTGTACATCGAGAGACTGAAATTCTTGCCCATTCTTCCTTGGCAAACAGCTCGAGCTCAGTGAGGTTTGATGGAGATCCTTTGTGAAGAGCAGTTTTCAGCTCTTTCCACAGATTCTCGATTGGATTGAGGTCTGGACTTTGACTTGGCCATTCTAACACCTGGATACATTTATTTGTGAACCATTCCATTGTAGATTTAGCTTTATGTTTGGGATCATTGTCTTGTTGGAAGACAAATTTTCGTCCAAGTCTCAGGTCTTTTGCAGACTCCAATAGGTTTTCTACAAGAATAGTCCTGTATTTGGATCCATCCATCTTCCTATTAATTTTAACCATCTTCACTGTCCCTGCTGATGAAAAGCAGGCCCAAACCATGATGCTGCCACCACCATGTTTGACAGTGGGGATGGTGTGTTCAGGGTGATGAGCTGTGTTGCCTTTATGCCAAACATATCATTTGTTATTGTTGCCAAAAAGTTCAATTTTGGTTTCATCTGACCAGAGCACCTTCTTCCACATGTTTGGTGTTTCTCCCAGGTGGCTTGTTGCAAACTTTAAATGACACTTTTATGAATATCTTTGAGAAATGGCTTTCTTCTTGCCACGTTTCCATAAAGGCCAGATGTGTGCAGTGTACAACTGACTGTTGTCCTATGGACAGACTGTCCCACCTCAGCTGTAGATCTCTGCAGTTCATCCAGAGTGATCATGGGCCTCTTGGCTGCACCTCTGATCAGTCTTCTCCTTGTTTGGGATGAAAGTTTAGAGGGACAGACGGTTCTTGGTAGATTTGCAGTGGTATGGTACTCCTTCCATTTTAATCTGATCGCTAGCACAGTGCTCCTTGGGATGTTTAAAGTTTTGGAAATCATTTTATATCCAAATCCGGCTTTAAACTTCTCCACAACAGTATCACGGACCTGCCTGTTGTGTTCCTTGGTCTTCATGATGCTCTCTGTGTTTCAAACAGAACCCTGAGACTATCACAGAGCAGGTGCATTTATACGGAGACTTGATTACACACAGGTGGATCATATTTATCATCATTAGGCATTTAGGACAACATTGGATCATTCAGAGATCCACAATGAACTTCTGGAGTGAGTTTACTGCACTGAAATTAAAGGGGCTGAATAATATCGAACGCCCAACCTTTCAGTTTTTGAATTTCCACAAAAATTTTAAATAACCAATACATTTTGTTCAACTTCACAATTATGTTCCAGTTGTTGTTGATTCTTCACCAAAAATTTACATTTGGTATCTTTATGTTTGAAGCATGATATGTGGAAAAGGTTGAAAAGGTCCAAGGGGCCGAATACTTTCGCAAAGCAATGTATATATATATATATATATATATATATATATATACACTCACCGGCCACTTTATTAGGTACACCTGTCCAACTTCTTGTTAACACTTAATTTCTAATCAGCCAATCACATGGCGGCAACTCAGTGCATTTAGGCATGTAGACATGGTCAAGACAATCTCCTGCAGTTCAAACCGAGCATCAGTATGGGGAAGAAAGGTGATTTGAGTGCCTTTGAACGTGGCATGGTTGTTGGTGCCAGAAGGGCTGGTCTGAGTATTTCAGAAACTGCTGATCTACTGGGATTTTCACGCACAGCCATCTCTAGGGTTTACAGAGAATGGTCCGAAAAAGAAAAAAAATCCAGTGAGCGGCAGTTCTGTGGGCGGAAATGCCTTGTTGATGCCAGAGGTCAGAGGAGAATGGGCAGACTGGTTCGAGCTGATAGAAAGGCAACAGTGACTCAAATCGCCACCCGTTACAACCAAGGTAGGCCTAAGAGCATCTCTGAACGCACAGTGCGTCGAACTTTGAGGCAGATGGGCTACAGCAGCAGAAGACCACACCGGGTACCACTCCTTTCAGCTAAGAACAGGAAACTGAGGCTACAATTTGTACAAGCTCATCGAAATTGGACAGTAGAAGATTGGAAAAACGTTGCTTGGTCTGATGAGTCTCGATTTCTGCTGCGACATTCGGATGGTAGGGTCAGAATTTGGCGTAAACAACATGAAAGCATGGATCCATCCTGCCTTGTATGGAGCATCTTTGGGATGTGCAGCCGACAAATCTGCGGCAACTGTGTGATGCCATCATGTCAATATGGACCAAAATCTCTGAGGAATGCTTCCAGCACCTTGTTGAATCTATGCCACGAAGAATTGAGGCAGTTCTGAAGGCAAAAGGGGGTCCAACCCGTTACTAGCATGGTGTACCTAATAAAGTGGCCGGTGAGTGTATATATATATAACTGTCTAAGGGGTACTTCCGTCTTTCTTTCTGTCCTCAACTTCCGCCACGGAAATCCCGTGTCGCTGATTGGTCTCGCCAGCTGCCTGTCATGGCTGCCGCGACCAATCAGCGATGGGCACAGTCCGATTAGTCCCTACCTACTCCCCTGCAGTCAGTGCCCGGCACCCACATACTCCCCTCAGGTCTGTGCTATATACTACGTGGCTGCTATATACATACATACATATTCTAGAATACCCGATGCGTTAGAATCGGGCCACCATCTAGTATATATATATATACTGCTAAAAAAAATAAAAGGGACATAAAATCCCACATCCTAGATATCACTGAAAGAAATGTTCCAGTTGTAAATCTTTATTCATTACATAGTGGAATGTGTTGAGAACAATAAAACCTAAAAATGATCAATGTAAATCACAACTAATATCCTACGAGGTCTGAAGTTGGAATGATGCTCAAAATCAAACTTCAGTGGAAATGCCTCAAGACAAGGAAATGATGCTCAGTAGTGTGTGTGGCCTCCACGTGCCTGTATGACCTCCCTACAATGCCTGGGCATGCTCCTGATGAGGGGGCAGATGGTCTCCTGAGGGATTTCCTCCCAGACCTGGACTAAAGCATCCGCCAACTCCTGGACAGTCTGTGGTGCAACGTGACATCAGTGGATGGTGCAAGACATGATGTCCCAGATGTGTTCCATTGGATTCAGGTCTAGGGAATGGGTGGGCAAGTCCATAGCTTCAATATCTTCATCTTGCAGGAACTGCTGACAAACTCCAGCCATATGAGGTCTGAAATTGTCCTGCATTAGGAGGAACCCAGGGCCAACCGCACCAGCATATGTCTCACAAGGGGTCTGAGGATCTCATCTCGGTAACTAATGGCAGTCAGGCTACCTCTGGTGTGCACATGGAGGGATGTGTGGCCCTCCAAAGAAATGCCACCACATACAATTACTGACCCACTGCCAAACCGATCATGCTGAAGGATGTTGCAGGAAGCAGATCGCTCTCCACGGCATCTCCAGACGCTGTCATGTCTGTCACATGTGCTCAGTGTGAACCTGCTTTCATCTGTGAAGAGCACAGGGCGCCAGTGACAAATTTGCCAATCCTGGTGTTCTGTGGCAAATGCCAAGCATCCTGAACAGTGTTGGGCTGTGAGCACAACTCCCATCTGTGGATGTCAGGCATTCAGATCATTCTCATGGAGTCGGTTTCTAACCAATTGTGCAGACACATGCATATTTGTGGCCTGCTGGAGGTCATTTTGCAGGGTTCTGGCAGTGCTCCTTCTGTTCCTCCTTGCACAAAGGCTGAGGTAGCGGTCTTGCTGCTGGGTTGTTGCCCTCCTATGGCCCCCTCCATGTCTCCTGGTGTACTGATCTGTCTCCTGGTAGCGCCTCCAGCCTCTGGACACTAAGCTGACAGACACAGCAAACCTACTTGCCACAGCTCACATTGATGTACCATCCTGGATGAGCTGCACTACCTGAGCCACGTGTGTGGGTTGTAGAGTCCATCTCATGCTACCACGAGTGTGAAAGCACAACCAACATTCAAAAGTAACCAAAACATCAGCCAGAAAGCATTGGTACTGAGATGTGGTCTGTGGTCCCCACCTTCAGAACCACTCCTTTTTCGAGTGTGTCTTGATAATTGCCAATAATTTCCAACTGTTGTCTATTCCATTTGCACAACAGCATGTGAAATTGATTGTCAAACAGTGTTGCTTCCTAAGTGGACAGTTTTATTTCACAGAAGTTTGATTTACTTTGAGTTATATTCTGTTGTTTAAGTGTTCCCTTTATTTTTTTGAGCATTATATATATACTAGATTGTGGCCCGATTCTAATGCATCGGGTATTCTAGAATATGCATGTCCGCGTAGTATATGGACAATGATGATTCCAGAATTCGCGGCAGACTGTGCCCGTCGCTGATTGGTCGAGGCAACCTTTATGACATCATTGTCGCCATGGCAACCATTATGACATCTACGTCGATACTGTGCCCGTCGCTGATTGGTCGAGGCGAATTCGCGGCAGACTGTGCCCGTCGCTGATTGGTCGAGGCAACCTTTATGACATCATCGTCGCCATGCTGTGCCCGTTGCTGATTGGTCAAGGCCTGGCGGCCTCGACCAATCAGAGACGTGGGATTTCCAGGACAGACAGACAGACGGAAAAACCCTTATACAATTATATATATAGATTTATCTATATATATCTAGAATGTAATGCTGGAAGCATCACTCTGTCCGAAGCCTTAATAAACTGCGCATGCGCGACACACCTGTGCAGTCTGGACCCCACAGAGTGACGCAGCCCAGGAGATCTTCCTGTGTTCAGTGGTCATGTGGTACCACTCATTAAGGTAATGAATATGAAGACATATTCATTACCTTAATGAGCGGTACCATGTGACCGATCAGCACTGGAAGGAGCTGTTGGCCTGGGATGATGGAGAAGCAGGGACGCACAAGGATGGGGTGAGTATGATGGGGGAGGGTGAGCCATGCGATATTCACCTGTCCCTGTTCCACCGCCGGGCTCCATCTTCCTTGACCTCTGACTGTGACATTCAGGTCAGAGGGCGCGATGACGTGGTTAGTGCACGCCCACTGACTGAACAGTCGCAGCCAGAGGACCCGGAAAACACAGCGGCGCATGGTGGTGAAACGGGGACAGGTGAATATCGCAAGTGTCGGGGACCTGAGCTAGCAGCAACTCCGGCACTTGGCCCCCATAGTGCGCCAGTGTCTCCTCCTGTTCCGGCCCCCGACACTCGGCGCCCAGCAATGAGAGGTGAATATGTCATTTTCTTTTTCAAATCATAGCAGCAGCAGCATACAGGGCATATTATTCTATGGAGCATCTAATGGGGCCATCAACCTTTATGGAGCAGCATGTGAGGCATAATATGCTATGGAGCATCTTATGGGGCCATCATCCTTTATGGAGCAGCATATGGGGCACATTATGCTATGGAGCATCTTATGGGCCATCAACCTTTATGGAGCAGCATACGGGGTATATTATGCTATTGAGCATGCATCTAATGGGGCCATCAACCTTTATGGAGCAGCATGTGAGGCATAATATGCTATGGAGCATCTTATGGGGCCGTCATCCTTTATGGAGCAGCATATGGGGCACTGTTGTGAATTTGGATTCTGGGCTCCCCCGGTGGCTACTGGTGGAATTGAACTGGTGTCTTCATCTTCTCTGTTCACCTGTTCCCATCAAGATGTGGGAGTCGCTATATAACCTTGCTGCTCTGTTAGTTGCTTGCCGGTCAACAATGTTATCAGAAGCCTCTCTGTGCTTGTTCCTGCTCCTAGACAACTACTAGATAAGTTGGACTCTTGTCCATGTTTGTTTTTGCATTTTTGTTCCAGTTCACAGCTGTAGTTTCGTTACTGTGTCTGGAAAGCTCTTGTGAACAGGAATTGCCACTCTGGTGTTATGAGTTAATGCCAGAGTTTTAAAGTAATTTCTGGATGGTGTTTTGATAGGGTTTTCAGCTGACCATGAAAGTGTCCTTTCTGTCTTCTGCTATGTAGTAAGTGGACCTCAAATTTGCTAAACCTATTTTCATACTACGTTTGTTATTTCATCTTAATTCACCGCCAATACATGTGGGGGGCCTCTGTCTCCTTTCGGGGTATTTCTCTAGAGGTGAGCTAGGACTAATATTTTCCTCTGCTAGCATTATTTAGTCCTCCGGCTGGTGCTGGGCATCTAGAATCAACGTAGGCATGCTACCCGGCCACTGCTAGTTGTGCGTTAGGTTTAGTTCATGGTCAGCTCAGTTCCCATCTTCCAAGAGCTAGTTCCTATATATGCTGATGCTATGTTCTCTTGCCATTGAGAACATGACAGTTTGACCGGCCCACTAAAGGGTTAAAATCCTTGGCTGAGAAAGGAGAGAAATAAGAAGTCTGCTGAGATTTTTTTTTTTTTTTCTCCTTCTAATCTTTGAATGGCTCTGTGTCCACCTGTTTGTAATGGATCTTCAGAGTGTAACTGCAGGTTTGAATAATCTCGCCACGAAGGTACAAAATTTGCAAGACTTTGTTTGTCATGCACCTGTATCTGAGCCGAGAATTCCTTTGCCGGAATTTTTCTCGGGGAATAGATCTGGGTTTCAGAATTTTCGAAATAATTGCAAATTATTTTTGTCCCTGAAATTTCGCTCTGCCGGAGACCCTGCACAGCAGGTCAGGATTGTGATTTCCTTGCTCCGGGGCGACCCTCAAGACTGGGCTTTTTCATTGACACCAGGGGATCCTGCGTTGCTCAATGTGGATGCGTTTTTTCTGGCCTTGGGGTTGCTTTATGACGAACCTCATTTGGGGCTTCAGGCAGAAAAAACTTTGATGTCCCTATCTCAGGGGCAAGATGAAGCGGAAATTTACTGCCAAAGATTCCGTAAATGGTCTGTGCTTACTCAGTGGAATGAGTGCGCCCTGGCGGCGACTTTCAGAGAGGGTCTCTCTGATGCCATTAAGGATGTTATGGTGGGGTTCCCTGTGCCTGCGGGTCTGAATGAGTCCATGACAATGGCTATTCAGATCGATAGGCGTTTGCGGGAGCGCAAACCAGTGCACCATCTGGCGGTGTCCACTGAGAAGTCGCCAGAGAGTATGCAGTGTGATAGAATTCTGTCCCGAAGCGAGCGGCAGAATTTTAGACGGAAAAATGGGTTGTGTTTCTATTGTGGTGATTCTACTCATGTTATATCAGCATGCTCTAAGCGCACTAAAAAGCTTGATAAATCTGTTTCCATTTGCACCTTACCGTCTAAGTTTATTCTATCTGTGACACTGATTTGCTCTTTGTCATCTATTACCACGGACGCCTATGTCGACTCTGGCGCCGCTTTGAGTCTTATGGATTGGTCCTTTGCCAAACGCTGTGGGTATGATTTAGAGCCTTTGGAGACTCCTATTCCTCTGAAGGGGATTGACTCCACCCCATTGGCTAATAATAAACCACAATACTGGACACAAGTAACTATGCGTATTAATCCGGATCACCAGGAGATTATTCGCTTTCTGGTGCTGTATAATCTACATGATGATTTGGTGCTAGGATTGCCTTGGCTGCAATCTCACAACCCAGTCCTCGACTGGAGAGCTATGTCTGTGTTGAGCTGGGGATGTAAGGGGGCTCATGGGGATGTACCTGTGGTTTCCATTTCATCATCTATTCCCTCTGAAATTCCTGAGTTCCTGTCTGACTATCGTGACGTCTTTGAAGAATCCAAGCTTGGTTCGTTACCTCCGCACCGAGAGTGCGATTGTGCCATAGATTTAATTCCGGGTAGTAAATACCCAAAGGGTCGTTTGTTTAATCTGTCTGTGCCTGAACATGCTGCTATGCGAGAATATATAAAGGAGTCCTTGGAAAAGGGACATATTCGTCCATCGTCATCTCCCTTAGGAGCCGGTTTTTTCTTTGTGTCAAAAAAAGACGGCTCTTTGAGACCATGTATCGATTATCGGCTTTTGAACAAAATCACTGTTAAATATCAATACCCATTGCCGTTGCTGACTGATTTGTTTGCTCGCATAAAGGGGGCCAAGTGGTTCTCTAAGATTGACCTTCGTGGGGCGTATAATTTGGTGCGAATCAGGCAGGGGGATGAGTGGAAAACCGCATTTAATACGCCCGAGGGCCACTTTGAGTATTTAGTGATGCCTTTTGGTCTTTCAAATGCTCCGTCAGTTTTCCAGTCCTTTATGCATGATATTTTTCGCGATTATTTGGATAAATTTATGATTGTGTATCTGGATGATATTCTGATTTTTTCGGATGACTGGGACTCTCATGTCCAGCAAGTCAGGAGGGTTTTCCAGGTTTTGCGGTCTAATTCTTTGTGTGTGAAGGGTTCTAAGTGTGTTTTTGGGGTACAGAGGATTTCCTTTTTGGGATATATTTTTTCTCCCTCTTCCATTGAAATGGATCCTGTCAAGGTTCAAGCTATTTGTGATTGGACGCAGCCCTCTTCTCTTAAGAGTCTTCAGAAATTTTTGGGCTTTGCTAACTTTTATCGTCGATTTATTGCTGGTTTTTCGGATATTGCTAAGCCATTGACCGATTTGACTAAGAAGGGTGCTGATGTTGCTGATTGGTCCCCTGACGCTGTGGAGGCCTTTCGGGAGCTTAAGCGCCGTTTTTCCTCTGCCCCTGTGTTGCGTCAGCCTGATGTTGCTCTACCTTTTCAGGTTGAGGTCGACGCTTCTGAGATCGGAGCTGGGGCAGTGTTGTCGCAGAAAAGTTCTGACTGCTCCGTGATGAGGCCTTGTGCCTTCTTTTCCCGTAAATTTTCGCCCGCTGAGCGGAATTATGATGTTGGGAATCGGGAGCTTTTGGCCATGAAGTGGGCTTTTGAGGAGTGGCGCCATTGGCTTGAGGGGGCCAGACATCAGGTGGTGGTATTGACTGACCACAAAAATTTGATTTATCTTGAGACCGCCAGGCGCCTGAATCCTAGACAGGCGCGCTGGTCATTATTTTTCTCTCGGTTTAATTTTGTGGTGTCATACCTACCGGGTTCTAAGAATGTTAAGGCGGATGCCCTTTCTAGGAGTTTTGAGCCTGACTCGCCTGGTAACTCTGAGCCCACAGGTATCCTTAAGGATGGAGTGGTATTGTCAGCCGTTTCTCCAGACCTGCGGCGGGCCTTGCAGGAGTTTCAGGCGGATAGACCGGATCGTTGCCCACCTGATAAACTGTTTGTTCCTGATGATTGGACCAGTAGAGTCATCTCTGAGGTTCATTCTTCTGCGTTGGCAGGTCATCCTGGCATTTTTGGTACCAGGGATTTGGTGGCAAGGTCCTTCTGGTGGCCTTCCCTGTCACGAGATGTGCGAGGCTTTGTGCAGTCTTGTGACGTTTGTGCTCGGGCCAAGCCTTGTTGTTCTCGGGCTAGTGGATTATTGTTGCCCTTGCCTATTCCCAAGAGGCCTTGGACGCACATCTCGATGGATTTTATTTCAGATCTGCCTGTTTCTCAGAAGATGTCTGTCATCTGGGTGGTGTGTGACCGTTTCTCTAAGATGGTCCATTTGGTTCCTCTGCCCAAGTTGCCTTCTTCTTCCGAGTTGGTTCCTCTGTTTTTTCAAAATGTTGTTCGTTTGCATGGTATTCCTGAGAATATCATTTCTGACAGAGGGACCCAATTCGTGTCTAGATTTTGGCGGGCATTCTGTGCTAGGATGGGCATAGATTTATCTTTTTCGTCCGCTTTCCATCCTCAGACGAATGGCCAGACCGAGCGGACTAATCAGACCCTGGAGACATATCTGAGGTGTTTTGTGTCTGCTGACCAGGATGATTGGGTTGCTTTTTTGCCATTGGCAGAGTTCGCTCTCAATAATCGGGCCAGCTCTGCCACTTTGGTGTCCCCGTTTTTCTGTAATTCGGGGTTTCATCCTCGATTTTCCTCTGGTCAGGTGGAATCTTCGGATTGTCCTGGAGTGGATGCTGTGGTGGAGAGATTGCATCAGATCTGGGGGCAGGTGGTGGACAATTTGAGGTTGTCCCAGGAGAAGACTCAGCTTTTTGCCAACCGCCACCGTCGTGTTGGTCCTCGGCTTTGTGTTGGGGATTTGGTGTGGTTGTCTTCTCGTTTTGTCCCTATGAGGGTCTCTTCTCCTAAGTTTAAGCCTCGGTTCATCGGCCCGTATAAGATATTGGAGATTCTTAACCCTGTTTCCTTCCGTTTGGACCTCCCTGCATCCTTTTCTATTCATAACGTTTTTCATCGGTCATTATTGCGCAGGTATGAGGTACCGGTTGTACCTTCCGTTGAGCCTCCTGCTCCGGTGTTGGTTGAGGGTGAGTTGGAGTACGTTGTGGAGAAAATCTTAGACTCTCGTGTTTCCAGACGGAGACTCCAGTATCTGGTCAAGTGGAAGGGATACGGCCAGGAGGATAATTCTTGGGTGAATGCATCTGATGTTCATGCCTCTGATTTGGTTCGTGCCTTTCATAGGGCCCATCCTGATCGCCCTGGTGGTTCTGGTGAGGGTTCGGTGCCCCCTCCTTGAGGGGGGGGTACTGTTGTGAATTTGGATTCTGGGCTCCCCCGGTGGCTACTGGTGGAATTGAACTGGTGTCTTCATCTTCTCTGTTCACCTGTTCCCATCAAGATGTGGGAGTCGCTATATAACCTTGCTGCTCTGTTAGTTGCTTGCCGGTCAACAATGTTATCAGAAGCCTCTCTGTGCTTGTTCCTGCTCCTAGACAACTACTAGATAAGTTGGACTCTTGTCCATGTTTGTTTTTGCATTTTTGTTCCAGTTCACAGCTGTAGTTTCGTTACTGTGTCTGGAAAGCTCTTGTGAACAGGAATTGCCACTCTGGTGTTATGAGTTAATGCCAGAGTTTTAAAGTAATTTCTGGATGGTGTTTTGATAGGGTTTTCAGCTGACCATGAAAGTGTCCTTTCTGTCTTCTGCTATGTAGTAAGTGGACCTCAAATTTGCTAAACCTATTTTCATACTACGTTTGTTATTTCATCTTAATTCACCGCCAATACATGTGGGGGGCCTCTGTCTCCTTTCGGGGTATTTCTCTAGAGGTGAGCTAGGACTAATATTTTCCTCTGCTAGCATTATTTAGTCCTCCGGCTGGTGCTGGGCATCTAGAATCAACGTAGGCATGCTACCCGGCCACTGCTAGTTGTGCGTTAGGTTTAGTTCATGGTCAGCTCAGTTCCCATCTTCCAAGAGCTAGTTCCTATATATGCTGATGCTATGTTCTCTTGCCATTGAGAACATGACAGGGCACATTATGCTATGGAGCATCTTATGGGCCATCAACCTTTATGGAGCAGCATATGGGACATATTATGCTATGGAGCATCTTATGGGGCCATCAACCTTTATGGAGCAGCATGTTGGGCATATTATGCTATTGAGCATATTATTGGGCCATCAGACTTTATGGAGCAGCATATGGGGCATATTATGCTATGGAGCATTTTATAGGGTCATCAACCTTTATGGAGCAGCATATGGGGCATATTATGCTATGGAGCATCTTATTGGGCCATCAACCTTTATGAAGCAGCATTTGGGGCATATTATGCTATGGAGCATCTTATGGGGCCATCAACCTTTATGGAGCAGCATATGGGGCATATTATGCTATGGAGCATCTTATGGGGCCATCAACCTTCATGGAGTAGCATATGGGCCATATTATGCTATTGAGCATCTTATAGGGTCATCAACCTTTATGGAGCAGCATGTTGGGCATATTATGCTATGGAGAATCTTATAGGGCCATCAACCTTTATGGATCAGCATATGGGGCATATTATGCTATGAAGCATCTTATGGGCCATCAACCTTAATGGAGCAGCATATGGGGCATATTATTCTATGGAGAATTCTATGAGGCCATCATTAACCTTTGTGCATTACATGGGGCGTATTGTATTATGGAACATCTTATGGGGCCATTATTAACCTTTGTGCAGCATTATATTGGGCATATTTTTGTATGGAGCATCTTATGGGGCCCATCATGAACTTTATGAAGCATCTTATGGGGCCCATCATGAACTTTATGGAGCATTATTTGGGGTGTATTTTGTATGGAGCAACTTATGGGGCTCCTGATTCCATATGGATATTCAAAAACATTTAACCTACTGATGTCTCAATCAATTTCACTTTTATTGGTATCTATTTTTATTTTTTAAATTTACCTGTGGCTGCTGCATTTCCTACCCTAGGCTTATACTAGAGTCAATAAGTTTTCCCAGTTTTTATTGGTCTCGGCTTATACTCGGGTAGGCTTATACTCGAGTATATACGGTATCTATCTGGTACTTAATCAGTCAGACTCTTACCTCTACAACATGGGCAAGACCAAAGAGCTTTATAATGATGTCAGGGACAAGATCATAGACCTGAACAAAGCTGGAATGGGCTACAAAACCATAAGTAAGTCGCTGGGTGGGAAGTAGACAGATGTTGGTGCATCAGTAAGAAAATGGAAAAAATACAAAATGACTGTAAATCGACATCAGTCTGAGGCACCATGCAAAATCTCATCTCGTGGGGTATCCTTAGGAATCAGATCATTAGGAAGGTGAGAGATCAGCCTAAAACTACAAGGGGGAAATTGTTAATCATCTAAAGGCAGCTGGGACCACTGTCACCAAGAAAACCATTGGTATCACATTACGCCGTAAAGGTTTAAAATCCTGCAGTGCCTGCAAAGTCCCCTTGCTCAAGAAAGCACATGTTCAAGCCCATCTGAAGTTTGCCAATGAACACCTGGATGATTTTGTGAGTGATTTGGAGAAGGTGCTGTGGTCAAATGAGACAGAAATTGAGGTTTTTGCCATTAACTCAACTCGCCATGTTAGGAGGAAGAGAAATGCTGCCTATGACCCAAAGAACATCATCCCCACTGTCAAGCATGGAGGTAAAAACATTATGTTTTGGGGTGTTTTTCTGTTAAAGGCACAGGACTACTTCACCACATCAATTGGAGAATGGATAGAGCCATGTACCATAAAATCCTGAGTGACAACCTCCTTCCCTCCACCCAGACATTTAAAATGGGTCATAGCTGGGTCTTCCAGCAAGAAAATGAACCAAAACATACAGCCAAGGCAACAAAGGAGTATCTAAAAAATAAGCACATTAATCCCATAGAAAACTTATGGAGGGAGTTGATGCTGAGAGTTGCCAAGAGACAGCCTCAAAATCTTAATGATTTAGAGATGGTCTGCAAAGAGGAGTGGGCCAAAATTCCTCCTGACATGTGTGCAAACCTAATCATCAACTACAAAAATGTCCGACTGCTGTGCTTGCCAACAAGGTTTTTGCCACCAAGTATTAAGTCTTGTTTGCCAGAAGGATCAAATACATATTTCTCACTGCAAAATGCAAATAATTATATAATTTATACAATGTGATTTTCTGGATTTTATTTTTGATATTTTATCTCTCAATGGTAAAATTAACCTACCCTTCAAATTATAGACTGTTCATGTCTTTGTCAGTGGGCAAACTTATGAAATCAGCAAGGGATCAAATAATTATTTCCTTCACTGTATAGAATATAATACTATATACAGGTGCTTCTCAGTTCTTCAATACAAAAAGTGAAACTCATATATATGTATTTACTCTGCTCAAAAAAATAAAGGGAACACAAACAACAGAATATACAGTAACTCCAAGTACATCAAACTTCTGTGAAAGCAAACTGTCCACTTAGGAAGAAACACTGTTTGACAATCAATTTCACATGCTGTTGTGCAAATGGAATAGACAACAGATGGAAATTATTGGCAATTATCAAGACACACTCTATAAAGGAGTGGTTCTGCAGGTGGGGACCACAGACCACATCTCAGTACCAATGCTTTCTGGCTGATGTTTTGGTCACTTTTGAATTTTAGTTGTGCTTTCACAATGTTCCTGTGGTGTTTCCTGATGAAGGAGTCTTGAGCTCTGAAACACGTAGAATAATAAAGCCACATGTAATTATAATTCTGGAATTCTAGTGATTCAGCAGCGCAGAAATTTGCCACACTTATGCCAATCTGTAGTCAGTGATATCTAGGATGTGGAATTTTAGTGTTCCCTTTATTTTTTGAGCAGTGTATATATGTACAGTATATGTACAGGTGCATCTCACAAAATTTAATATGATCAAAAAGTTAATTTATTTCAGTTCTTCAATACAAAATGTGAAACTCATATATTAGATAGAGTCAGTACAAACAGAGTGATGTATTTCAAGTGCTGATTTCTGTTAATATTGATGATTATGGCTTACAGCCAATGAAAACCCAAAATTCATTATCTCAGTAAATTAGAATACTTTATAACACCAGCTTGAAAAAAAAATTTTAACACCTGAAATGTTCGCCTTCTGAAATGTATGTTCAGTAAATTCACTCAATACTTGGTCGGGGCAATTACTGCATCAATGCAGCATGGCATGGAAGCAATCAGCCTGTGGCACTGCTGAGGTGTTATGGAAGCCCAGGTTGCTTTGATAGCAGCCTTCAGGTCATCTGCATTGTTGGGTCTGGTGTCTCTTTCTGGTGACGAGAAAAAAAAAAAAAGAAAAGACACAAGCTGAAAAATAGGGATCACAAAAAATAAAGGTAAACAAAAAATGTTTTTTTTCAATAGTCAACAATGCAAACAAAAAACAATATTAAAAACATTTAAAAACAAAAACTGGTAAGTACACATGTCATGCCCATAATACGGCAGTAACACTCCTTTAATCCTGGAAATCAAGGTCCCAGAGTCTGGAGGATGAGTGGAGAGACAGACAATCCAAGCTGCTTGAGGTCTAGTGTCAATTTTCCACAATCAATGATGGTTTGAGGAGCCATGTAATCTGCTGGTATAGGTACACTGTGTTTCATCAAGACCAAAATCAGAGCAGGCATCTATCAGGAAATTTTAGAGCACTTGATGCTTCCCTCCCCTGCAGTAGAGTAGCTACCAAGGGGGCAGAGGGGGCAGTCGCCCTGGGACCAGAGCTCAGGGGGGCCCACCCGAAGCTACGCTACTATAACTGTATCGGCGCATTCAGTGCACCTATGGGGTGCTGCCTTATACTACTGGGTCTGCCTATGGGGTTCCTGCCTTATACTACAGGGTGTGCCATGGGGTGCTGCCTTATGCTACAGGGTCTGCCTATGGGGGTGCTGCCTTGTGCTACAGGGTCTGCCTATGGGGTGCTACCTTATACTACAGGGTCTGCCTATGGGGTGCTGCCTTATATTACAGGGTCTGGCTATGACTTGCCTTATACTACAGGGTCTGCCTTTGGGGGTGCTGCCTTATACTACAGGGTCTGCCTATGGGGTGCTGCCTTATAGTGCTGGGTCTGCCTAGGGGGGGTTCTGCCTTATACTACAGGGTCTGCCTATGGGTTGCTGCCTTATATTACAGGGTCTGCCAATGGGGGTACTGCCTTATACTACAGGGTCTGCCTATGGGGGTGCTGCCTTATACTACAGGAAATGCCTATGTGGTGCTGTCTTATACTACAGGGTCTGCCAATGGGGGTGCTGCCTCATAATACAGGGTCTGCCTATCGGGGTGCTGCCTTATACTACAGGGTCTGCCTATGGGGGTGCTGCTTTATACTACAGGGTCTGCCTATGGGGTGCTGCCTTATGCTACATGGTCTGCCTATTGGGGTGCTGCCTTATACTACAGGGTCTGCCTATGGAGGTGCTGCCTTATACTACAGGGTCTGCCTATGGGGGTGCTGCCTTATACTACAGGGTCTGCCTATGGGGTGCTGCCTTATACTACAGGGTCTGCCTATGTGGGTGCTGCCTTGTGCTATAGATTCTGCCTATGGTGGTGCATTATGCAATATGGAGTAGGCCTATGAGGAGTGCATTATACTATATTTAGGACGATGTGGTGCATTATACTATATGGAGGCTATCTAGGGGGCCATCATACAGTGTGGAGAATACAGTGAGTGGGACATCATACAGTGTGGGGATAACAGTGAGGGAACCATCACACAGTGTTGGAGCCATCAAACAGTTTGGGGGCTACTAAGGGATCAGTATACTGTGTGGGTGGTACTATACAGTGAGGGGGCATTGTACTGTGTATAAGAGAGCATCATACTGTGTATAGGGGAGCTCTACAGGGGAGACCCGGGACTTTATTAAATGTAAAGTGGGCACTTATTGTTATAGGGGAACTCAGGTTACTGTGACTGTCAAAGGGGCACACACGGCATTATTACTTTCTAGGGGGCAAAAGGTGGGCCCTGTTTTCTAGGACATTTGCACCTGGCATTACTATATTATAGAGGGTTGCTTTAGAAATTTAGAATGCACAGAGAACCACACAGCAGGTGCAGTAATAGGGACACATACGGCAGCAGCGGCTCAGTATTTGGGGTATCAGCAGGATGAGGAGTTTGTGCAGGTTGGGAACAGATGGTGATGGCTGGAATATGAGAAGTGAAATGTGTCTTTGTTGTTTTCTCTGCAACCGAGCCCTGGCTGGAAGAAGTTGTCATGTTGGTCTGGGCCAGATGGGAAAGACAGGAAAAGTGAACGATTCCATCAAAAAGAACATCAGCAATAAGACATTATCTGTAACTGTGCTGTGATCTCTTATATGTTCTACAGGGCTGGTATCTACCACTGACCATATGGTGGTAATATCTATGTTGGTCTTGAAATAGAGATTATCTTCAGCAATAGCGCGGTCATCTGCTGAGGTTCTCTTCCACTATTAGGGTGCATCACCGAGTTGTAATCAAGGTTACCTGGTTAGGGAACCACTCAGAAGTTTTGCCCCCCCCCCCGATCCAAAATCCTATATACGCCTCTAATCTGCTGACAAGCTTTTTTGGAGAGGGAAATTTCATTCTCCAGCAGGACTTGGCACCTGTCCACACTGCCAAAAGTACTAATATCTGGTTTATAAACAACAGTATCAAACTCTGACCTTAACCCCCACAGGGAATCTATGGGGTATTCTCAAGAGGACGATGAGAGACACCAGACCAACAATGCAGATGAGCTGAAGGCTGCTATCAAAGCAACCTGGGCTTCCATAACACCTCAGCAGTGCCACAGGCTGATCGCCTCCATACCACGCCGCATTAATGCAGTAATTGATGCCAAAGGAGCCCCGACCAAGGAGTGCATTTAATGAATATGCAATTTAGTAGGCCAACATTTTGAATATTTTTAAATGATTTTTTCAAGCTGGTGTTATAAAGTATTCTAATTTACTGAGACAATGACTTTTGGGTTTTCATTGGTTGTAATCCATAATCATCAACATTAACAGAAATAAAAACTTGAAATAAATCACTCTGCTTGTAATGTCTCTATATAATATACAAGTTTCACTATTTGTATTGAAGAACTGAAATAAATAAACTTTTTGATGATATTCTAATTTTTGTGAGATGCATTTGTATATATAAATGCAATTATGTGTGTATATATATACAGTTATATGAAAAAGTTTGGGCACCCCTATTAATCTTAAGCCTAATGTTTTATAAAAATTGTGTTTTTTTGCAACAGCTATTTCAGTTTCATATATCTAATAACTGTTGGACACAGTAATGTTTCTGCCTTGAAATGAGGTTTATTGTACTAACAGAAAATGTGCAATCTGCATTCAAACAAAATTTGACAGGTGCATAAGTATGGGCACCCTTATCATTTTCTTGTTTAAAATACTCCTACCTACTTTTTTCTGACTTACTAAAGCACTTTTTTTGGTTTTGTAACCTCATTGAGCTTTGAACTTCATAGCCAGGTGTATGCAATAATGAGAAAAGCTACTTAAAGTGGCCACTTGCAAGTTGTTCTCCTGTTTGAATCTCCTCTGAAGAGTGGCATCATGGGCTCCTCAAAACAACTGTCAAATGATCTGAAAACAAAGATTATTCAACATAGTTGTTCAGGGGAAGGATACAAAAAGCTGTCTCAGAAGTGCCCCAGAAGTGGCAGGCCAAGAAAAACATCAGAAATGCAGAGGAGAAGAATGGTGAGATCAGTCAAGCACAATCCTCAGACCACCTTCAGAGAGCTGCAGCATCAACTTGCTGCAGATGGTGTCACTGTGCATTGGTCAACTATACAACGCACTGTGTTTTTTTGCCGCCATGCATAACGCCTTTTAGTATGACCAAACAACTCAATCTTGGTTTCATCAGTCCACAGGACCTTCTTCCAAAAGAAATTGGCTTCTCCAAATGTGCTTTTGCATACCTCAGCCGACTCTGTTTGTGGCGTGCTTGCAGAAACGGCTTCTTTCGCATCACTCTCCCATACAGCTTCTCCTTGTGCAAAGTGCGTTGTATAGTTGACCGATGCACAGTGACACCATCTGCAGCAAGTTGATGCTGCAGCTCTCTGGAGGTGGTCTGAGGATTGTCCTTGACTGATCTCACCATTCTTCTTCTCTGCCTTTCTGATGTTTTTCTTGGCCTGCCACTTCTGGCCTTAACAAGAACTGTACCTGTGTTCTTCCATTTCCTTACTATGTTCCTCACAGTAGAAATTGACAGGTTAAATCTCTGAGACAGCTTTTTGTATCCTTCCCCTGAACAACTATGTTGAATAATCTTTGTTTTCAGATCATTTGACAGTTGTTTTGAGGAGCCCATGATGCCACTCTTCAGAGGAGATTCAAACAGGAGAACAACTTGCAAGTGGCCACTTTAAGTAGCTTTTCTCATTATTGCATACACCTGGCTATGAAGTTCAAAGCTCAATGAGGTTACAAAACCAAAAAAAGTGCTTTAGTAAGTCAGTAAAAAGTAGGTAGGAGTATTTTAAACAAGAAAATGATAAGGGTGCCCATACTTATGCACCTGTCAAATTTTGTTTGAATGCAGATTGCACATTTTCTGTTAGTACAATAAACCTCATTTCAAGGCAGAAACATTACTGTGTCCAACAGTTATTAGATATATGAAACTGAAATAGCTGTTGCAAAAATTTTTTTTATATAAAACATTAAGCTTAAGATTAATAGGGGTTCCCAAACTTTTTCATATAACTGTATATATATATATATATATATATATGTATATATATATACATTATATACAGTTGTGCTCAAAAGTTTACATACCCCAGCAGAATTTTTCCTTTCTTGGACTTTTTTCACAGAATATGAATGATAACACCAGAACTATTTCTCCACTCATGGCTAGTGGTTGGGTAAAGCCATTTTTAGTCAAACTACTGTGTTTTAACATCATATTGGCAACCCAAAACATCCAAATGACCTGATCAAAAGTTCACATACCCTGGTGATTTTGGCCTGATAACATGCATGGAAGTTGACACAAATGGGTTTTAGGCTATGTGCACATGTTCAGGTTTTTTCGCGTTTTTTTCACGTTTTTTCGCGATAAAACACTATAAAAACTCATTAAAATGCATACATTATGCATCCTATCATTTAGAATGCATTCTGCATGTTTTGTACACATTGCGGTAAAAAAAGCATCATGTTCATTAATTTTGCGGATTTTCCGCATTTTTCCCACAATTCTATGCATTTGGAAAAAAACACAAAAAAAGTACAAAAAACGCGTCAAAAACGCATGAAAAAACGCGAAAAAAATGCATGCGGTTTTCTGGCAGAAATGTCCATTTTTTTGTCAGGAAAATTTCTGCAAGAAATTCTGACGTGTGCACATACCCTTAATGGCTACTAAAGGTAACAAACTCCCCTGTGACCTCTTTGCTTGTAATCAGTGTGTGTGCATAAAAGCTGAGTGAGTTTCTGGGATCCAGACAGACTCTTGCATCTTTCATCCAGTCACTGACATTTCTGGATTGTGAGTCATAGAGAAAGCAAAATAATTATCAACAGCTCTATGGGAAAAGGTAGATGAACTGTATAGCAGAGGAAAGGGATACAAAAAGATGTTGTCATGCTCACGCCCTGACTGGTGGGCACGAGCAAGGGGGTGTGGCCCCACTATGCCACAAACCAGACTACCCTGGAACGGGCATGAGTAAGCAGCTACCTTCGTGTTCACTGGAGCCTCTGATGGTGAGTTCAGGCTAGAGCTGCTACCAGGTACCACTCCAGGGTAGTGTCTGGCTGTGGCTGCTGATCCCACAGGGGGACAGAACACTGGCAGGCAGGAATGCACAGCTGAGACACAGGCAAGCAGGTGGGCACGGCTGAGGCACTGGCAGGCAGGCGGGCACGACTGAGACAGAAGGGACAGGAACTGATTCAGAAGGCACCGGAACACAGGCTGGTGTGAATGATATATGGGAACAGGTAGGGACCTGTTCAGACTGTGGGAACAGAGACTGATTCAGGGAGGACAGGAAAACGGAAAGGTATGAGTGGTATATGGGAACAAGTAAGAACCTGTTCAGACTGGAAGAACAAAGAGCTGAGCAGAGCTGGAGGGTACGGAGCAATGAGCTGAGCAGAGCCGCAGGGTGCGGAGCAAAGAGTTGAGAAGAGCCGCAGATGCGGAGAAAAGGGTTGAGCAGAGCCGCAGGATGCGGAGCAAGGCAGAACAGCAAGGGGCGGAGCAGGGCAGAACCGCAAGGAGCAGGGTAGGGTGGAACCACAAGGAGCGGAGCAAGGCAGAACCGCAAGGAGCAGAGCCGCAGAGCGAGAGCAGAGCGGAGCAGCAGAGAGGAGGTACAGAGCAAGAGCAGGGCAGAGCCACAAAGCGAAAGCAGAGCGGAGCCACAAAGCAAGAGCAGAGTGGAGCCGCAGAGCAGAGATGCAGAGCAAGAGCAGAGTGGAGCCGCAGAGCAGAGCTGCAGAGCAGAGCCACAGAGGGAGAGCAGAATGGAAGGTGAGCAGCAGGGCAGAACAGGGCAGCGCAGGAAGCAGTGAACACAAGGGAAAACACAGCAGAATAGGAAAGGCTACTGACAGGGATATGAACGGACACAGGAATAGGACTATGTTCAGACAGGGAATGGAACAAGGCAAGGGACAAGGACTCAGACCAGGGTAGTAAACCCCAATGGGTGGCTGACATAAGATACACAGGTACAGGCTAGGGTACAAAGCCCCCTTGGGTGGCTGACATAAGAGTAATAGCAGGACATTCTTGCACCTCAGCAGCAAGACACTGATTGAGGAAGTAAGTTGCTCAGGCCTTCCCCTAGGGTTGGGAATGCCTTAAGTACTTGAGGCCTCTTGGCAATTGGCTGGGGACACCTTAGGAAGGTGCACACTGACACGACAAGAATCAGGAAGTGCCGGGGCCGCTGCCATATACATACAGCCAGGAAGAATGCAAAGAGCAAGCAGGAGACATGAGGCACACAGCATGGAGCCGGCAGCAGACAAAACTCACAGCATGGCCTGAAGTAGTGAGTAAGTTGGTGTGTAATGCAGGTGGGGGATGGGAGGCCATGCAGTGATGCTGGCAGAGTTGTTACAGATATCCAAGGAATTGATAATGCCAGTCAGCGGCATTCAAACTATGATTAACAAATGGAAAATCAGGGGCTTTGTAAAAACAAAACCACGTTCAGGTAGACTAACAAAAATGTCATCCACAACTGCCAGGAAAATAGTTCTGGATGCAAAGAAAAACCCACAAATAACATCAACTAAAATACAGGTCTTTCCGAAAACTGGAGGTGTGGCTGTTTCAAGATGCACAATAAGGAGGCACTTGAAGAAAAATGGGCTGCATGGTCGAGTCGCCAGAAGACAGCCATTACTGCGCAAATGCCACAAACACAAAGTATCTCGCCTACAGTGCGCAAAACAGCACACAGACAAGTCTCAAAACTTCTGGAACAAGGTAATTTGGAGTGATGAGACCATTGAACTTTTTGGCCACAACCATAAACGTTACATTTGGAGAGAGGTCAAAAAGGTCTATGATGAAAGAAACAGTATTCCTACTGTAAAGCTCGGAGGTGGGTCGCAGATGTTTTGGGGATGTGTGACCTACAAAGGCACAGGAAACTTGGTTGAAGATGAAGGAAAGATGAATGCAGCACGTTATCAGCAAATACTGGAGGCAAATATGCACTTATCAGCCTGGAAACTGCACATGGAACGTACTTGGATGTTCCAACATGACAACGACCCAAAACACAAGGCAATGTTGACATGGCATTGGCTACAGCAGAACAAAGTGAAGGCTCTGGAGTGCCCATCTCAATCTCCTGACCTCAATATCTTTGAGCCACTCTGGGGAGATCTCAAGCATGCAGTTCATGCTAAGCAGTCCAGGAATTTACAGGAACTGGAGGATTTTTGCCAAGAAGAGTGGGCAGCTTTACCATCTGAGAAAATAAAGAACCTCATCAACAACTACCACAAAAGACTTCAAGCTGTCATTGATGTTAGAGGGGGCAATACACGGTGTTAAGAAATGGGGTATATGAACTTTTGATCAGGATCATTTGGATGTTTTGGGTTGTCATTATGACTTAAAAAGAGAAAATGCAGTAGTTTGACAATAAATGGCTTCACTTAACCACTCACCATGAGTGGAGAAAAAGTTTTGGTGTTATCATTCATATTTTCTGAAAAAAAGGCCAAGAAAGCAAAAATTCTGCCGGGGTATGTAAACTTTTGAGCACAACTGTAGATGGAAAAGTACAGCTCCTGCCCTCTCCTTACACCCTGCAATAACGTGATTGCTGGGTCAGGAGGAGATGCATTGTAAGTGATTCCCAATTACTGTATACAGAATGATTGTTTAGTGTTCGAGATACAGTGATTGGGATGAAATACAGTAGTAAACATTATCTCCCTTCACTTTTTGTGGCATGGTCATGATGACAGTTAGCTTTCTGATCCATTTTTAGAATGTCACTGTTGAATGTAATAGGGATTGGAAGTAGATAATTAGTAAATATATAGCCCTGTCCATGCAATTGTTGGGGATTGAAAGTAGTTAATTAGTAAATAAAAAACTCTGTCCATGCAATTGCTCTGTGATATATGATTTAAGATCACCACCAGTACAAAATGACTCTTCTTTAATCATAGGATTTGTCAGGAAACATGAGTCATCAATATTATCAGAGCAGGAAAAGGCAAGAAGTACAGGTCACATCTTTTGGACTTACTCAGTGGTCCTCCTCAACCACCCACACAGACGGACATACATTAGACCTGGTCTTTATCCTGTCTCAGCTCCCTATCTAACTTGACAACCTCTCCTCTCCTTCTATCTGACCACCATCTACTTACGTTCTCATCAGTGTCCTCCAGTCCTCACCTGTCACCCATGTCCACCAACTTGCGCACCCCCGCAGAAACCTCGTACATCTAGAGACTCCCACACTTTCTGACTCTATTCTACCACTGTCCCCCATATCTTCACCCCACAACACAGACACTACCACTAGTTTCTACAATATCACTCTTGCATCAGCTATGACTTGGTCACCCCTCTCATGCATAGCAGAGTGCGACGAATCAATAGACAACCCTGGCACAATAACATTACTAAAAAGCTTCGGCAAGTATCCAGAATTACAGACTGGCATTGGAAGAAAATACATTCTCAAGATGATTTCACTGCACTCAAACAAGCAATACTCACATTAAAATCAGCTTTCACCTCTGCTAAACAGGTCTACTTTGCATCCCTTGTATCTTCCTTATCCCACAAAACCAAACAGTTGTTCAACACTTTCAATTCCCTTCTCCACCCACCACTGCCCCCTCCAACTTCCTTAATCTCTGCCGAGGACTTTGACACACACTTCAAAACTAAGATAGACTAAATAAAGCTAGTCTTTATTGTCCAATTACCACAGCCCCTTTGTATACCAGACCAATGCCCTAACCCCATAACTTCCCTCTCCAAAATCACTTAAGGAGAGCTTACTCATCTCCTCTCCAAATCACACCCGGCCACTTGTGCACTTGATCCCATCCCACATTCTCCCCAACCTCACCACCAAACTTATCCCATCCCTAACCAATCTCTTCAACCAATCACTAACTTTTGTTACGTTTCCCTCTGCTTTAAACATGCCAAAATCACACCTAGCCTCAAAAAGCCATCCCTTGACCTGAGCTCTATGTCCAGCTATCCCCCCACATATTTGCTCCCATTTGCATCCAAACTCCTTGAGCAGCACGACAACCTACAATCTGGCTTCCATCCCCACCAATCCACTGAGACTGCCCTGACCAAACTTACTAACGACTTACTTACAGCCAAAGCTAACAGACAATTCTTTATACTCCTCCTTCTGGACCTGTTCTCTGCCTTCAACACAGTTGATCACAGCCTTTTACTACAGATCCTCTCTTCCTTTAGCGTCAAAGATCTTGCCCTATCTGGATCTCCTCATACCTTACCAACATTCAGCGTTTCCTATTCCCACACTACCTCCTCATCTCGCCCTTTCTCTGTTGTGTACCCTGTCCTAGGACCCCTTCTTTTCTCAATATAAACCCTTGGCCTGGGGCAACTCATAAAGTCCTATGGCTTCCAATACCATCTATATACTGATGACACTCAGATCTTCCTCTCTGGCCCAGATGTCACCTCTATGCTGTCCAGAATCCCAGAGTGTCTATCAGCCATATCCTCCTTCTTCTCCTCTTGCTCCCTCAAGCTCAATGTGGACAAATCTGAACTAATTATCTTTCCTCCATCTCGCATATCTTCCCTACCTGACCTATCTATCACAATAAAGCACATCACACGTCCCCTGTCCAGGAAATCCGCTGCCTCGGAGTAACCCTTGACTCTGCCCTGTCCTTTAAATCGCATATCCAAGCACTTGCCACCTCCTGTCACCTCCAGCTCAAAAATATTTCCTGTATCCATCCTTTTGTAAACCCTCACTCTACAAAAATGCTTATGCATGCCCTAATCATCTCCCGCCTTGACTACTGTAGCATGCTCCTCTGTGGTCTACCTTCTAACACTCGCATCTCTCCTTAAAGTACTGCAGTGCGCAGGCGCCGGGCCTCTCTGACCCTTCCCAGCACCTGCGTACTGCAGTACTTTGCTCTGCCCTCAACAGGGCAGACAAAGTACGCCTGTGCCAGAGCCGCAGCAGGAAGACAAGAAGAGGACATCATTGTATGAAGATAGGAGGTGCCAGACAAGGACTGCGACGCCCATTGGACCCGACCGCACCGCGACAGCCTTTGGGTGAGTATAACATAACTTGTTTTTCTTACCTTTCAGGTTACATCTGGGGCTTATCTACAGCATTACAGAATGCCTGTTCGTTATCTAATATATAAAGTTGAATGTGTGTGTATGTGTGTATGTCCGGGATTGGCATCTGCACCGTCGCAGGTACAGCCACAAAATTTTGCACAGTCAAATGTTTGGACCCTGAGAACATCATAGGCTATGTTGTGAGGCGAAATTTTAACCCCGGGCGTTCCAATTCACCAAACAATTTTGCCCCTATCTACATAATGGGGAAAAAGTGAAAGGAAAAGTGTTGATAGCAAATTGACAGCTGCCAGATGTGAACAAGGGGGACTTAAAGAGTGAGAGCGATGGCGCCAAAGAGTATATACCGCACAGTTGCTAAGGTGGGGCCCCAACATGGGTACTCACCACACACGAGGATATGAACACACACACAAAATGTGCCACACACTACCATGTGCTTGAACACATATATCACCCTCAGCACACATTTCACCACACATACACCAACCTCGCCACATAAAAGTCAAAACACAAAAGTCGCCGCTCAAAACTCGCCAAACGCAAAACTCGCTAAATGCAAAACTAGGCTCACGCAAAACTCGCCACACGTGCAAAACTCACCTCATGGAAAACTCGCCACATGCAAAACTTGCACACGCAGAAAAATTGCCACATGCACAAAAGTTGCAACACAATCAAAAGTTGCCTCACACAAAACTTGCACGTACTGAAAACGAACCACACATAAAACTCGCCATGTGCAAAACTCACAATGCGTAAAACTTGCTGCACACAACTTGCTACACTAACCTGTCACATGCAACTCGACACACAAAAAGTTGCTACACGCATGTCGCCACACAAAACTCATCTCACAAAAGTCGCTACATGCATGTCGCCACACGCAACTCAACAAACAACTTCACACATGAAACTCGCCCTAAAACACACACAAGTCTGGTATTATCCTTCAAAAATAAAAATCTGATTAATAAGCAGACAAACTACAAGAGCAACAAATGTACCATATAGGAAAAATGGCAGCTGTCAGTCACATGACCTGTCTATTATGTGTATGTGTGAGCTGATATATACTGCCGAGGGGGAGGGCTTCCTGTTGGCTGGGGATTTATCAGGCTGCCAATTTAGCTTACAAATACTGAGGTAAAAATACTGAGCAAATAACGTGTGAACGAGGTCTAATACAGGAGGAGATGACACACAGATATTTACTATATACAGGAGGAGATGACACACAGGTATATACTATATACAGAGGAGATGACACACACATATATACTACATACAGGGGAGATGACACACAGGTACATACTACAGTATATACAGGAGGAGATGACACACTGGTATATACTATATACAGGGGAGATGACTTACAGGTACATACTATATACAGGGGAGATGACACACAGGTATATACTATATACAGGGGAGATGACACACAGGTATATACTATATACAAGGGAGATGACACACAGGTATATACTATATACAGGAGGAGATGACACACAGGTATATACTATATACAGGAGGAGATGACATACAGGTACATACTACTGTATATACAGGAGGAGATGACATACAGGTAAATACTATATACAGAGGAGATGACACACAGATATATACTATATACAGGAGGAGATGACACACAGGTATATACTATATACAGTAGGAGGTGACACACAGGTACATACTATATACAGGGGAGATGTCACACGTATATAATATATACAGGAGGAGATGACACACAGATATTTATTAAATACAGGAGCAGATGACACACAGGTACATACTATATACAGGAGAAGATGACATACAGGTATATACTATATACAGGAGGAGATGACACACAGGTATATACTATATACAGGAGGAGATGACATACAGGTACATACTATATACAGGAGGAGATGACACACAGGTATATACTATATACAGGAGGAGATGACACACAGGTATATGCTATATACAGGAGAAGATGACTTACTTGTATATACTAGATACAGGAGGAGATGACATACAGGTGTATAGTATATACAGAAGATATGACATACAGGTATATACTATATACAGTAGGAGATGACATACAGCAGGCATATACTATTTACAGGGGAGATGACATACAGGTATATACTATATACAGGAGATAACATACAGGTGTTTACTATATATAAGGGAGATGACAAACATGTATATACTGAGGGGAAAATGAGAGATGTGAGGTGAAAATGAGGGGTGTGAGGTGAAATTGAAAAGGTGTGAGTGCAAAATGAGAGGAGTGAGGGAAAATAGTGGAGTGATCAGAAAATGACAGATGTGAGGTCGAAATGACAAGTGTTAGGGGGAATGAGAGGAGTGAGGGGGAATATAAGTGGAGTAAGGGGGACAATGAGAGGCATGATGGGAAAATAAGAGAAGTGCTATAACTAACCACAGATATTTACTATGCCCAGGTAACACCGGGCTCTTCATCTAGTCTAATATATAAAGCTGAAGGTGTGTGTGTGTTTGTGTGTATGTGTGTCTGTCTGGGATTGGCATCAGCACCGTCGCAGCTACAGCTACAAAATTTTGCACAGTCACACGTCTGGACCCTGAGAGCGTCATAGGCTATGTTGTGAGGCAAAATTTTAACCCCGCGTGTTCCAATTCACCAAACAATTTTGCCCCTGTCTACATAATGGGGAAAAAGTGAAAGGAAAAGTGTTGGAGGCAAATTGACAGCTGCCAAATGTGAACAAGGGGGACTTAAAGAGTGAGAGCGATGGCGCCAAAGAGTATATACCATACAGTTGCTAAGGTGGGGCCCTGACATGGGATACTCACCACACACGGGGATATTAACACACACACATAATGCACCACACACTACCACGTCCTGGAACACATAAACCACCCTCAGCACACATTTCACCACACATACACCAACCTCACCATATAAATGTCAAACACAAAAGTCGCTGCTCAAAACTCGCCACGCGCAAAACTCGCCACATGCAAAACTAGGCTCATGCAAAACTCGCCACACATGCAAAACTCACCTCATGGAAAACTCGCCACACGCAAAACTTGCACACACAGAAAAATTGCCACATGTACAAAAGTTGCAACACAATCAAAAGTTGCCTCACTGTCATGGTTCCCAATGGCAAGGGAACGTAAAAAACACATAAGTAACGAACGAGCTCTCGGGTGATGGAAACTCGAGTTGACCGTGAGCTAAATCTACCACACAACTAACAGTAGCCAGGGAGCATACCTACGGCTTCCTATATGCCACGCGCCAGCCGGAGGACTAACTACGCCTGGTAGAGGAAGAAACAGACCTGGCTTACCTCTAGGGAAATACCCCAAAAGATGATAGCAGCCCCCCACATGTAATAACGGTGAATTAAGAGGAAAAGACATACACAGTATGAAAGTAGATTTAGCAAAGAGAGGTCCACTTACTAGATAGCAGAAGGATACAAAAGAGGACTTCACGGTCAACTGAAAACCCTTTCAAAAACCATCCTGAAATTACTTTAAGACTCCTGTGTCAACTCATGACACAGGAGTGGCAATTTCAGCCCGCAAGAGCTTCCAGCTACAGAGAATTACAAAAACTGCAAACTGGACAAAAGGTACAAAACAAAAGGACAAAGTCCACTTAGCTGATCAGCAGACTAGTAGCAGGAACATGCAACCGAAGGCTCTGGTTACAATGATGACCGGCAAGGAAATGACTGGAGAGCAAGGCTAAATAGGAAACTCCCAAACACTGATGGAAGCAGGTGAACAGAAGAAGCAAAGTGCAAACAAGCCACCAGTACCACCAGCAACCACCAGGGGAGCCCAAAAAGCGGATACACAACACCTCACACAAAACTTTCACATACTCAAAACGCACCACACATAAAATTCGCCACGCGCAAAACTCGCCATGCGCAAAACTTGCTGCACATAACTTGCTACACTAACCTGTCACATGCAACTCGACACACAAAAAGTTGCTACACGCATGTCGCCACACAAAACACATCTCACAAAAGTCGCTACATGCATGTCGCCACACGCAACTCAACACACAACTTGACAGATGAAACTCGACCTAAAACACACACAAGTCTGGTATTATCCTTCAAAAATAAAAATCTGATTAATAAGCAGACAAACTACGAGAGCAACAAATGTACCATATAGGAAATACGGCAGCTGTCAGTCACATGGCTTGTCTATTATGTGTATGTGTGAGCTAACATATACTGCCGGGGGAGGGCTTCCTGTTGGCTGGGGATTTATCAGGCTGCTAATTTAGCTTACAAATACTGAGGTAAAAATACTGAGCAAATAACGTGTGAACGAGGTCTAATACAGGAGGAGATGGCATACAGATATATACTACATACAGGAGGAGATGACACACACATATATACTATATACAGGAGGAGATGACACACTAGTATATACTATATACAGGGGAGATGACATACAGGTACATAGTATATACAGGGGAGATGACACACTAGTTTATACTATATACAGGGGAGATGACACACAGGTATATACTATATACAAGGGAGATGACACACAGGTATATACTATATACAGGAGGAGATGGCACAGGTGTGTACTATATACAGGAGGAGATGACATACAGGTACATACTATATACAGGAGGAGATGACATACAGGTACATACTATATACAGGGGATATGACACACAGATATATAGTATATACAGGAGGAGATGACACACAGGTATATACTTTATACAGGAGGAGATGAAACACAGGTATGTACTATATACAGGGGAGATGACACACATATATACTATATACAGAAGGAAGTGACACACAGATATATACTATATACAGGAGCAGATGACACACAGGTATATACTATATACAGGAGGAGATGACACACAGGTATATACTATATACAGGAGGAGATGACATACAGGTACATACTATATACAGGAGAAGACAGAGAGGTATATACTATATACAGGAGCAGATGACTTACAGGTATATACTATATACAGGAGGAGATGACTTACAGGTATATACTATATACAGGAGGAGATGACACACATAAATACTATATACAGGAGGAGATGACATACAGGTATATACTATATAAAAGAGGAGATGACACATAGGTATATAGAGGAGGAGATGACATACAGCAGGTATATACTATATACAGGGGAGATGACATACAGGTATATACTATATACAGGAGATGACATACAGGTATATGCTATATATAGGAGGAGATGACATATAGGTACATAGTATATACAGGAGAGATGACAAACAGGTATATACTATATACAGGGGAAATGACACACAGGTATATACTATTTACAAGGGAGATGATGCACAGTTATACACTATATACAGGAGGAGATGACACACAGGCAAATACTATATACAGGAGGAGATGAAATACAGTTACATACTATATACAGGAGGAGATGACATGCAGGTACATACTATGTACATATACAGAGAAGATAACACACAGATATATACTACATACAGGAGGAGATGACACACAGGTATATACTATATACAGGAGGAGATGACATACAGGTATATACTATACACAGGAACAGACGACTTACATACTATATACAGGAGGAGATGACTTACACGTATATACTATATACAGGAGGAGATGACACACGTATATAATATATACAGGAGGAGATGATATACAGGTATATACTATATACAGGACATGACATACAGGTATATACTATATATAGGAGGAGATGATATACAGGTACATAGTATATACAGGGGAGATGACACACAGGTATATACTATATACAGGGGAGATGACACACAGGTATATACTATATACAGGGGAGATGACACACAGGTATATACTATATACAAGGGAGATGACACACAGGTATATACTACATACAGGAGGAGATGACATACAGGTACATACTATATACAGGAGAAGACAGAGAGGTATATACTATATACAGGAGCAGATGACTTACAGGTATGTACTATATACAGGAGGAGATGACTTACAGGTATATACTATATACAGGAGGAGATGACACACATAAATACTATATACAGGAGGAGATGACATACAGGTATATACTATATAAAAGAGGAGATGACACATAGGTATATAGAGGAGGAGATGACATACAGCAGGTATATACTATATACAGGGGAGATGACATACAGGTATATACTATATACAGGAGATGACATACAGGTATATGCTATATATAGGAGGAGATGACATATAGGTACATAGTATATACAGGAGAGATGACAAACAGGTATATACTATATACAGGGGAGATGACACACAGGTATATACTATTTACAAGGGAGATGACACAGTTATACACTGTATACAGGAGGAGACGACACACAGGTAAATACTTTATACAGGAGGAGATGAAATACAGTTACATACTATATACAGGAGGAGATGACATGCAGGTACATACTATGTACATATACAGGGAAGATAACACACAGATATATACTACATACAGGAGGAGATGACACACAGGTATATACTATATACAGGAGGAGATGATATACAGGTATATACTATATACAGGAACATACGACTTACATACTATATACAGGAGGAGATGACTTACACGTATATACTATATACAGGAGGAGATGACACACGTATATAATATATACAGGAGGAGATGACATACAGTTATATACTATATACAGGAGATGACATACATGTATATACTATATATAGGAGGAGATGATATACAGGTACATAGTATATACAGGGGAGATGACACACAGGTATATACTATATACAGGGGAGATGACACACAGGTATATACTATATACAGGGGAGATGACACACAGGTATATACTATATACAAGGGAGATGACACACAGGTATATACTATACACAGGAGGAGATGACACAGGTATATACTATATACAGGAGGAGATGACATACAGGTACATACTATATACAGGAGGAGATGACATATAGGTACATAGTATATACAGGGAAGATGACAAACAGGTATATACTATTTACAAGGGAGATGACTCACAGGTATATACTATATACAGAAGGAGATGACACACAGGTAAATACTATATACAGGAGGAGATGAAATACAGGTACATGCTATATACAGGAGGAGATGACATGTAGGTACATACTATATACATATACAGGGAAGATGACACACAGATATATACTACATACAGGAGGAGATGACACACAGGTATATACTATATACAGGAGGAGATGACATACAGGTACATACTATATACAGGAGGAGATGACAGACAGGCAGGTACGGACTGGGGCTGAAATTCAGCCCTGGCATTTGAAATCACACAGGCCCATGTTGTCCCCACTTTCTCATGAAACAGATGGGATTTATTACCAATATTACCCTGGGTGGAGGAAATGAAGATTTTCTAGAAGACCAATCAATATTTCTAATGATACCGGTGGCATGCTGGGGTAAGTGATGGAGTCAGCGACTTTGTTCTCCATCACAACTCTTAACAGTACGAGTGTCTTGAGAACACCAATTGTGTTAACAAGGTGGCCCATGACCACACAGGCCCTTCTGGCATTTGCCAGAATTGCCAGATGGCCAGTCCGGCCCTGCAGACAGGTATATACTATATACAGGAGCAGACGATTTATAGGTATATACTATATACAGGAGGAGATGACTTACAGGTATATACTATATACAGGAGGAGATGACACACGTATATACTGTATACAGGAGGAGATGACATACAGGTATATACTATATAAAAGAGGAGATGACACATAGGTATATAGAGGAGGAGATGACATACAGCAGGTATATACTATATACAGGAGATGACATACAGGTATATACTATATATAGGAGGAGATGATATACAGGTACATAGTATATACAGGGGAGATGACACACAGGTACATACTATATACAGGGGAAATGACATACAGATATATACTATATACAGGAGGAGATGACACACAGGTATATACTTTAAACTAGAGGAGACGACACACAGATATGCAATATATACAGGGGAGATGACGCACATATATACTATATACAGGAGGAGGTGACACACAGATATATACTATATACAGGAGCAGATGACACAGGTATATACTATATACAGGAGGAGATGTCACACAGGTATATACTATATACAGGAGGATATGACATACAGGTACATACTATATACAGGAAGAGATGACAGAGAGGTATATACTATATACAGGAGCAGATGACTTACAGGTATATACTATATACAGGAGGAGATGACTTACAGGTATATACAATATACAGGAGGAGATGAAACACATGTATAATATATACAGGAGGAGATGACATACAGGTATATACTATATAAAAGAGGACATGACACATAGGTATATAGAGGAGGAGATGACATACAGCAGGTATATACTATATTCAGGGGAGATGACATAAAGGTATATACTATATACAGGAGATGACATTCAGGTATATGCTATATATAGGAGGAGATGACATATAGGTACATAGTATATACAGGGGAGATGACACACAGGTATATACAATTTACAAGGTAGATGACACACAGGTATATACTATATACAGGAGGAGATGGCACACAGGTAAATACTATATACAGGAGGAGATGAAATACAGGTACATACTATATACAGGAGGAGATGACATGCAGGTACATACTATATACATATACAGGGAAGATGACACACAGATATATACTACATACAGGAGGAGATGACACACAGGTATATACTATATACAGGAGGAGATGACATACAGGTACATATAATATACAGGAGGAGATGACAGACAGGTATATACTATATACAGGAGCAGATGACTTACAGGTATATACTATATACAGGAGGAGATGACTTACAGGTATATACTATATACAGGAGGAGATGACACACGTATATACTATATACAGGTTGAGATGACATACAGGTATATACTATATAAAAGAGGAGATGACACATAGGTATATAAAGGAGGAGATCACATACAGCAGGTATATACTATATACAGGGGAGGTGACATAGAGGTATATACTATATACAGGAGATGACATACAGGTATATACTATATATAGGAGGAGATAATATACAGGTGCATAGTATATACAGGGGAGATGACACACAGGTATATACTATATACAGGGGTGATGACACACAGGTATATACTATATAGAGAGGAGATGACACACAGGTATATACTATATACAAGGGAGATGACACATAGGTATATACTATATACATGAGGAGATGACACAGGTATATACTATATACAGGAGGAGAAAAAACATACAGGTACATACTATATACAGGAGGAGATGACATACAGGTACATACTATATACAGGGGAAATGACACACAGATATATACTACATACAGCAGGAGATGACACACAGGTATGTACTATATACAGGGGAGATGACACACATATATACTATATACAGGAGGACGTGACACACAGATATATACTATATACAGGAGCAGATGACACACAGGTATATACTATATACAGGAGGAGATGACACACAGGTATATACTATATACAGGAGGAGATGACATACAGGTACATACTATATACAGGAGGAGATGACAGAGAGGTATATACTATATACAGAAGCAGATGACTTACAGGTATATACTAAATACAGGAGGAGATGACTTACAGGTATATACTATAGACAGGAGGAGATGACACACATATATACTATATACAGGAGGAGATGACATACAGGTATATACTATATAAAAGAGGAGATGACACATAGGTATATAGAGGAGGAGATGACATACAGCAGGTATATACTATATACAGGGGAGATGACATACAGGTATATACTATATGGAGATGACATACAGGTTTATGCTATATATAGGAGGAGATGACATATAGGTACATAGTATATACAGGGGAGATGACAAACAGGTATATACTATATACAGGAGGAGATGACACACAGGTAAATACTATATACAGGAGGAGATGAAATACAGGTACATACTATATACAGGAGGAGATGACATGCAGGTACATACTATATACATATACAGGGGAGATGACACACAGGTATATACTATATGCAGGAGGAGATGACATACAGGTACATACTATATACAGGAGGAGATGACAGACCGGTATATACTATATAAAGGAGCATACGACTTACAGGTATATACTGTATACAGGAGGAGATGACTTACCGGTATATACTATATACAGGAGGAGATGACACACGTATATACTATATACAAGAGGAGATGACATACAGGTATTTACTATATAAAAGAGGAGATGACACGTAGGTATATAGAGGAGGAGATGACATAGAGCAGGTATCTATATATATAATTGTCTAAGGGTTTTTCCGTCTGTCTGTCTGTCTGTCTTTCTGTCTGTCTGTCTGTCTGTCTGTCTGTCCTGGAAATCCAGCGTCTCTGATTGGTCGAGGCCGCCAGGCCTCGACCAATCAGCGACGGGCACAGTATCGACGTAGATGTCATAATGGTTGCCATGGCGACGATGATGTCATAAAGGTTGCCTCGACCAATCAGCGACGGGCACAGTCTGCCGTGAATTCTGGAATCATCATTGTCCATATACTACGGGGACAAGCATATTCTAGAATACCCGATGCGTTAGAATCGGGCCACAATCTAGTATACTATATACAGCAGATGACATACAGGTATATACTATATATAGGAGGAGATGACATACAGGTGTATAGTATATACAGAAGATATGACATACAGGTATATACTATATACAGTAGGAGATGACATACAGCAGGCATATACTATTTACAGGGGAGATGACATACAGGTATATACTATATACAGGAGATAACATACAGGTGTTTACTATATATAAGGAAGATGACAAACATGTATATACTGAGGGGAAAATGAGAGATGTGAGGTGAAAATGAGGGGTGTGAGGTAAAATTGAAAATGTTTGAGTGTAAAATGAGAGGAGTGAGGGAAAATAGTGCAGTGATCAGAAAATGACAGATGTGAGGTCGAAATGACAAGTGTTAGGGGGAATGAGAGGAGTGAGGGGGGAATGAGAGGAGTGAGGGGGAATATAAGTGGAGTGAGGGGGACAATGAGAGGCGTGATGGGAAAATAAGAGAAGTGCGGTGCTATAACTAACCACAGATATTTACTATGCCCAGGTAACACCGGGCTCTTCATCTAGTCTAATATATAAAGCTGAAGGTGTGTGTGTTTGTGTGTATGTGTGTCTGTCTGGGATTGGCATCAGTACCGTCGCAGCTACAGCTACAAAATTTTGCACAGTCACACGTCTGGACCCTGAGAGCGTCATAGGCTATGTTGTGAGGCAAAATTTTAACCCCGCGTGTTCCAATTCACCAAACAATTTTGCCCCTATCTACATAATGGGGAAAAAGTGAAAGGAAAAGTGTTGGAGGCAAATTGACAGCTGCCAGATGTGAACAAGGGGGACTTAAAGAGTGAGAGTGATGGCGCCAAAGAGTATATACCGTACAGTTGCTAAGGTGGGGCCCTGACATGTGATACTCACCACACAAGGGGATATTAACACACACAGATAAAGCACCACACACTACCACGTGCTGGAACACATATACCACCCTCAGCACACATTTCACTGTTATGATCTGGTGGCCTAAGAGAAGCATGGGACGTACTCTGGAGAAGGTGGTACCTGTACTGACCGCAGACCCTGAACCTAACACCGCAAGTAGAAGTAGCCGTGGAATGTACCTAGCGCTCCCTAGACATCTCGACACAGCCGGAGGACTAATTACCCCTAGAGATAGAAAAGGGAAAACTATCTTGCCTCAGAGAAAATCCCCAAAGAACAGGCAGCCCCCCACAAATATTGACTGTGAGAGGAGAGGGAAAAACATACACAGACTGAAATGAGAATTTAGCAAAGGAGGCTGTTATGGTTCTCAATGGCAAGAGAACATAGCCCAGCAATCATCAGTACTAGCTCTTGGAAGGATGGAAACTAAACTGACCATGAACTAAACCTGCCGCACAACTAACAGTAGCCGGGTAGCGTTGCCTACGTTTTTTATCCCTAGACGCCCAGCGCCGGCCGGAGGACTAACTAATCCTGGCAGAGGAAAATATAGTCCTGGCTCACCTCTAGAGAAATTTCCCCGATAGGCAGACAGAGGCCCCCACATATATTGGCGGTGATTTTAGATGAAATGACAAACGTAGTATGAAAATAGGTTTAGCAAAATTGAGGTCCGCTTACTAGATAGCAGGAAGACAGAAAGGGCACTTTCATGGTCAGCTGAAAACCCTATCAAAATACCATCCTGAAATTACTTTAAGACTCTAGCATTAACTCATAACATCAGAGTGGCAATTTCAGATCACAAGAGCTTTCCAGACACAGAAACGAAACTACAGCTGTGAACTGGAACAAAATGCAAAAACAAACGAGGACTAAAGTCCAACTTAGCTGGGAGTTGTCTAGCAGCAGGAACATGCACAAAAAGGCTTCTGATTACAATGTTGACCGGCATGGAAATGACAGAGGAGCAAGGTTAAATAGCGACTCCCACATCCTGATGGAAACAGGTGAACAGAGGGGATGATGCACACCAGTTCAATTCCACCAGTGGCCACCGGGGGAGCCCAAAATCCAATTTCACAACAGGAGGCCACTTCTAGCTAAATAGAAAGGACAGGACAGAGTACTATGCGGTCAGTACTAGAAAATATCCACCACAGAAAATACAAAAACTCCACAGCTAACTAAAGATATGGAGGGTATATCTGCATCTCCAGAGATACCAGCTTGGCTAAACAAATCCTTATACAGACCAAGCTGGACAAGACAAAACATGGAAAATAACTGAACAATAAGACCACAGCATGTGGACAGCAAAATCAAGGCCAGAACTTATCTTTGCTGAAAAGAACTGCAAAGCAGAAGAGACCAGGCAGGGATTTGAATCCTCCAGGAACAATGGACAACTGGCACCGACTAAAGGGTGAAGCAAGATTAAATAGCCCAGTCCAAATTGCAAAAAGTGAAAACACCTGATAAATGCTGTGATTCAGAGACAGCAGAGCTACCACTTACAACCACCGGAGGGAGCCCAAGAGCAGAATTCAGAACAGTACCCCCCCTTGAGGAGGGGTCACCGAACCCTCACCAGAGCCCCCAGGCCAATCCGGACGAGCCAAATGAAAGGCACGAACCAAGTCATCAGCATGAACATTGGAGGCAACAACCCAAGAATTATCCTCCTGGCCATAACCCTTCCATTTGACAAGATACTGAAGCCTCCGCCTCGAAAAACAAGAATCCAAAATCTTCTCAACCACATACTCCAACTCCCCATCAATCAACACCGGGGCAGGAGGATCAACAGAGGGAACAACGGGCACCACATATTTCCGCAACAAAGATCTATGAAAAACATTATGGATGGAAAAAGAGGCTGGAAGGGCCAAACGAAAAGACACTGGATTGATAATCTCAGAAATCCTATAAGGGCCAATAAACCGAGGCTTAAACTTAGGGGAAGAAACCTTCATAGGGACATGACGGGAAGACAACCAGACCAAATCCCCAACCCGAAGCCGGGAACCAACACAGCGACGACGGTTAGCAAAACGCTGAGCCCCTTCCTGAGACAACACCAAACTGTCAACAACATGAGCCCAAATTTGCTGCAACCTGTCAACCACAGTGTCCACTGTTGTGAACTATACTTCTTGGCTCCCTCTTGTGGTCACTAGTGGTTTGGCACTTGGATTGTCTTTTCCCAGGTTGGTACTCACCTGGTTCGTTAGGCCTGGGGTGTTGCTATTTAAACTTCCTGGATTCTCAGTCCAGTGCCTGGCATCGTTGTAATCAGTTCATTTCTGTTTGCTCCTGTCTTCAGGTCCTGGTTCTTTGCAAGATAAGCTAAGTCCTGCTTTCTTATTTTTGTTTATTTGCATTGTTCATATTTTTGTCCAGCTTGTACAAAATGTGATTCCTGATATCGCTGGAAGCTCTAGAGGGCTGATATTCTCCCCCCTCACCGTTAGTCGGTTCGGGGGTTCTTGGATATTCAGCGTGGATATTTTGCAGGGTTTTTTGCTGACCATATAAGTCATCTTACTATCTTCTGCTATTAGTCAGTGGGCCTCTCTTTGCTAAAATCTAGTTCATTCTTACGTTTGTCTTTTCTTCTTACCTCACCGTTATTATTTGTTGGGGGCTTGTATTATAACTTTGGGGTCTTTTCTCTGGAGGCAAGAGAGGTCTTATTTTCCCTGATAGGGTTAGTTAGTTCTCTGGCTGGTGCGAGACGTCTAGAATCAACGTAGGCACGTTCCCCGGCTACTGTTAGTTGTTTGTGCTAGGATCAGGTATATGGTCAGCCTAGTTACCACTTCCCTATGAGCTGGTATTTATGTTTGCAGACTTTGCTGTAATCTCTGAGATCCTCTGCCATTGGGATCATAACAGTATGCCAGGCCAAGTGAATAGTTAATGCATTGCAGAAGCGGGATTAAAAGAAAAGAAGTTCTGAGGTTTTTTTTTTTTTTCTCTTTCTTCCTTCCCCTTTTTCTCTGAGTGGCTTGAAGCTTTGCTGCAGACATGAATGTTCAGACCTTGATTACTAGTGTGGATCAGCTTGCTGCACGAGTGCAGGGCATTCAGGATTTTGTTGTTAGCAGTCCTATGTCAGAGCCTAAGATACCTATTCCTGAGCTGTTCTCTGGAGATCGATTTAAATTTAGGAATTTTAGGAATAATTGTAAATTGTTTCTATCTTTGAAACCTCGTTCGTCTGGAGATTCAGCTCAGCAAGTTAAAATTGTTATCTCCTTCTTGCGTGGCGACCCTCAGGATTGGGCTTTCTCGTTGGCGCCAGGAGATCCGGCATTGGCGTATGTTGATGCGTTTTTTCTGGCGCTCGGATTGCTTTATGAGGACCCTAATCTTGAAATTCAGGCAGAAAAAGCCCTACTGGCTATCTCTCAGGGCCAGGATGAAGCTGAAGTGTATTGTCAAAAATTTCGGAAATAGTCCGTGCTTACTCAATGGAATGAAGGTGCTCTGGCCGCAAATTTCAGAAATGGCCTTTCTGAAGCCATTAAGAATGTGATGGTGGGTTTCACAATTCCTACAAGTCTGAATGATTCTATGGCGCTGGCTATTCAGATTGATCGGCGGTTGCGGGAGCGCAAATCCGCTAATCCTCTGGCGGTGTTGTCTGAACGGACACCTGTCTCAATGCAATGTGATAGAATCTGGACTAGAACCGAACGACAAAATCATAGATGTCAGAATGGGCTGTGTTTTTACTGTGGTGATTCTACACATGTTATATCAGCATGCTCTAAACGCCTAACCAAGGTTGTCAGTCCTGTCACCATTGGTACTTTGCAGCCTAAATTTATTTTGTCTGTGACTTTAATTTGCTCATTGTCTTCCTACCCTGTTATGGCGTTTGTGGATTCAGGTGCTGCCCTGAGTCTTATGGACTTGTCGTTTGCCAAGCGCTGTGGTTTTGTCCTGGAGCCTTTAAAAGTTCCGATTCCTCTCAGAGGAATTGATGCTACGCCACTGGCGGAAAATAAACCGCAGTATTTGACACAAGTGACCATGTGCATGACTCCTGAACATCGGGAGGTGATTCGTTTTCTTGTTCTGCATAAAATGAATGATTTGGTCGTTTTAGGTCTGCCATGGTTACAGACCCATAATCCAGTTTTGGATTGGAAGACTATGTCTGTGTCGAGTTGGGGTTGTCAGGGAATTCATTGCGATTCTCCGCCGGTGTCTATTGCTTCTTCTACTCCTTCAGAAGTTCCTGAGTATTTGTGTGACTATCAGGATGTATTCAGTGAGTCCAGGTCCAGTGCTCTTCCTCCTCATAGGGACTGTGACTGCGCTATAGATTTGATTCCTGGCAGTAAATTTCCTAAGGGACGATTATTTAATTTGTCTGTACCCGAGCATGCCGCGATGCATTCTTATGTCAAGGAGTCTTTGGAGAAAGGGCATATTCGTCCATCCTCTTCCCCTCTTGGTGCGGGATTCTTTTTTGTGGCCAAGAAAGACGGGTCTTTGAGACCTTGTATAGACTATCGGCTTCTGAATAAAATCACTGTTAAGTTTCAGTATCCTTTGCCACTATTGTCAGACTTGTTTGCTCGGATTAAGGGTGCCAAGTGGTTCACCAAGATAGATCTTCGTGGTGCGTACAACCTTGTGCGCATTAGGCAGGGAGATGAATGGAAAACTGCATTTAATACGCCCGAAGGTCATTTTGAGTACTTGGTGATGCCCTTTGGGCTCTCTAATGCTCCTTCAGTGTTTCAGTCCTTTATGCATGATATCTTCCGGAAGTATTTAGATAAATTTATGATTGTTTATCTGGATGATATTCTGGTTTTTTCTGATGATTGGGATTCTCATGTAAAGCAGGTCAGGATGGTGTTTCAGGTTTTGCGTGATTATGCTTTGTTTGTGAAGGGCTCAAAGTGTCTCTTTGGAGTGCAGAAGGTTTCCTTTTTGGGTTTTATTTTCTCCCCTTCTGCTGTGGAGATGGACCCAGTCAAGGTCCGAGCTATTCATGATTGGACTCAACCTATGTCTGTTAAGAGTCTTCAGAAGTTCTTGGGGTTTGCTAATTTCTACCATCGTTTTATCGCTAACTTTTCTAGCGTTGTTAAACCTTTGACGGATATGACCAAGAAGGGTTCTGATGTGGCTAATTGGGCTCCTGCAGCCGTGGAGGCCTTCCAGGAGCTGTAGCGCCGGTTCACTTCGGCGCCTGTTTTGTGCCAGCCTGATGTCGCACTTCCCTTTCAGGTTGAAGTGGATGCTTCTGAGATCGGTGCTGGGGCTGTTTTTTCGCAGAGAGGCTCTGGTTGCTCTGTGATGAGACCATGTGCTTTTTTCTCTAGGAAGTTTTCACCTGCTGAGTGGAACTATGATGTTGGTAATCGGGAGTTGTTGGCCATGAAGTGGGCATTTGAGGAGTGGCGTCATTGGCTCGAGGGTGCTAAGCATCGTGTGGTGGTCTTGACTGATCACAAAAATCTGATGTATCTCGAGTCTGCTAAGCGCCTGAATCCTAGACAGGCTCGTTGGTCATTGTTTTTCTCTCGTTTTGACTTTGTGGTCTCGTACCTGCCTGGTTCGAAGAATGTTAAGGCTGATGCTCTTTCTAGGAGCTTTGTGCCTGACTCTCCTGGAGTCTCAGAGCCAGCTGGTATTCTCAAAGAGGGAGTAATCGTGTCGGCCATATCTCCTGATTTGCGACGTGTGTTGCAGAGATTTCAGGCTGGTAGACTTGACTCTTGTCCACCCGACAGACTGTTTGTTCCTGATAAGTGGACCAGCAGAGTTATTTCTGAGGTTCATTCCTCGGTGTTGGCAGGGCATCCGGGAATTTTTGGTACCCGAGATTTGGTGGCTAGGTCCTTTTGGTGGCCTTCCTTGTCACGGGATGTGCGGTCATTTGTGCAGTCCTGTGGGACTTGTGCTCGGGCTAAGCCTTGTTGTTCTCGTGCTAGCGGGTTGCTTTTGCCCTTGCCCATCCCGAAGAGGCCTTGGACACACATTTCCATGGATTTCATTTCTGATCTTCCGGTGTCTCAAGGAATGTCTGTCATCTGGGTGGTGTGTGATCGTTTTTCCAAGATGGTCCATTTGGTGCCCTTGCCTAAGTTGCCTTCCTCTTCCGATCTGGTTCCTTTGTTTTTTCAGAATGTGGTTCGTTTATACGGCATTCCTGAGAATATCGTGTCCGACAGAGGATCCCAGTTTGTGTCCAGATTCTGGCGATCTTTTTGTGCTAAAATGGGCATTGATTTGTCGTTTTCATCTGCCTTTCATCCTTAGACTAATGGCCAAACGGAGCGAACTAATCAGACACTGGAGGCTTATTTGAGATGTTTTGTTTCTGCGGACCAGGATGATTGGGTGACCTTCTTGCCATTGGCTGAGTTTGCCCTTAATAATCGGGCTAGTTCCGCTACTTTGGTTTCGCCATTCTTCTGCAACTCTGGTTTTCATCCTCGTTTCTCCTCGGGTCATGTTGAGTCTTCTGACTGTCCTGGGGTGGATTCCGTGGTGGATAGGTTGCAGCGGATTTGGAATCATGTGGTGGACAACTTGAAGTTGTCACAGGAGAAGGCTCAGCGTTTTGCCAACCGCCGCCGCGGTGTGGGTCCCCGACTTCGTGTTGGGGAATTGGTTTGGTTGTCTTCTCGGTATGTCCCTCTGAAGGTTTCCTCTCCTAAGTTTAAGCCTCGCTTTATTGGTCCTTATAAAATTTTGGAAGTTCTTAACCTGGTTTCTTTTCGTTTGGATCTTCCGGTGTCGTTTGCTATTCACAACGTGTTCCATAGGTCTTTGTTGCGGCGGTACGTTGTGCCTGTGGTTCCTGCTGTTGAGCCTCCTGCTCCGGTGTTGGTTGAGGGCGAGTTGGAGTACGTGGTGGAGAAGATCTTGGATTCTCGTCTCTCTAGACGGAGGCTTCAGTATTTGGTCAAATGGAAGGGCTATGGTCAGGAGGATAATTCCTGGGTGGTCGCCTCTGATGTTCATGCGGCCGATTTGGTTCGTGCCTTCCACGCTGCTCATCCTGATCGCCCTGGTGGTCTTGGTGAGGGTTCGGTGACCCCTCCTTAAAGGGGGGGTACTGTTGTGAACTATACTTCTTGGCTCCCTCTTGTGGTCACTAGTGGTTTGGCACTTGGATTGTCTTTTCCCAGGTTGGTACTCACCTGGTTCGTTAGGCCTGGGGTGTTGTTATTTAACCCCTTCCCGACCCATGACGCCTATGCGGCGTCATGGAATGATCGCATCCCTGCAGATCGGGTGAAAGGGTTAATTCCTATTTTACCCGATCTGCAGGGAGAGGGGGAGTTGTACTTCAGCCTAGGGGGGGTGGCTTTGCCCCCACGTGGCTACGATCGCTCTGATTGGCTGTTGAAAGTGCAACAGCCAATCAGAGCAATTTGCAATATTTCACCTATGAAAATGGTGAAATATTGCAATCCAGCCATGGCCGATGCTGCAATAGCATCTGCCATGGCTGGAAATCATGTACTGGCCCCCCCACCGCCCCCGATCTCCTCCCCAGTCGTCCGTTCTGTCAGGTACCCCCCTCCGTCCCCCTGTTCGCTCCCCCGTGCTCCTGTCCGCTCCCCCGTGCTCCTGTCCACTCCCCCCGTCCTCCGATCCCCCCCCCTGTGCTCCGATCCACCCCCCCACCACCCCCTCATACTTACCGATCCTCCCGGTGTCCGGCCGTCTCCTCGCTGGGCTGGGCTCGCTTTCCAAGATGGCGGGCGCATGCTCAGTACGCCCGCCGAATCTGCAGGCTGGCAGATTCGTTACAGGTACATTTTGATCGCTGTGGTAGGTTCTACCACAGCGATCAAAATAAAAAAATAATAAATAAACCCCCCCCTTTATCACCCCCATAGGTAGGGACAATAATAAAATAAAGAAAATATTTTTTTTTCTTTTACCACTAGGGTTAGGGTTAGAACTAGGGGTAGGGTTAGGGGTAGGGTTAGGGTTACGGGTAGGGTTAGGGTTAGGGGTAGGGTTATGGCATGTGCACACAGAGCGGATCGGCCGCGGATCCGCAGCGGATCGGCCGCGGATCGGCCGTGGATCCGCAGCGGATCGGCCGCGGATTGCAGCGGATCCGCAGCGGATCGGCCGCGGATCCGCAGTGGATCCGCAGCGGATTGGCCGCGGATCTGCAGCGGATTGGCAGCGGATTGGCCGCGGATCCGCAGCGGATCGGCAGCGGATCTGCAGCGGATTGGCCGCGGATCCGCAGCGGATTGGCCGCGGATCCGCAGCGGATCGGCAGCGGATCGGCAGCGGATTGGCCGCGGATCTGCAGCGGATTGGCAGCGGATTGGCCGCGGATCTGCAGCGGATTGGCAGCGGATTGGCCGCGGATCCGCAGCGGATCGGCAGCGGATCCGCAGCAGATTGGCCGCGGATCTGCAGCGGATTGGCCGCGGATCCGCAGCGGATCGGCAGCAGATTGGCCGCGGATCTGCAGCGGATTGGCAGCGAATTGGCCGCGGATCTGCAGCGGATTGGCAGCGGATTGGCCGCGGATCCGCAGCGGATTGGCCGCGGATCCGCAGCGGATTGGCCGCTGCGAATTCGAAGCAGTTTTCCATCAGGTTTACAGTACCATGTACACCTAAGGAAAACCAAATCTGCTGTGCCCATGGTGCGGAAAATTCCGTGCAGAAACGCTGCATTGTATTTTCCGCAGCATGTCAATTCTTTGTGCGGATTCCGCAGCGGTTTACACCTGTTCCTCAATAGGAATCCGCAGGTGAAATCCGCACAAAAAAACACTGGAAATCTGCTGTAAATCCGCAGGCAAAACGCAGTGCCTTTTACCTGCAGATTTTTCAAAAATCGTGCGGAAAAATCTCACACGAATCCGCAACGTGGGCACATACCCTTAGGGTTAGGGTTGGAATTAGGGCTAGGGTTGGAAATAGGGTTAAGAATAGGCTTGTGGTTAGGGTTACGCATAGGGTTAGGGGTGTGTTGGGGTTACAGTTGTGGTTAGGGTTGGGATTAGGGTTACGGTTGGGATTAGGGTTAGGATTAGGGTTGGAATTAGGGTTACGGTTGTGTTGCGGTTAGGGTTGTGGTTAGGGGTGTGTTGGGGTTAGGGTTGTGATTAGGGTTATGGCTACAGTTGGGATTAGGATTAGGGGTGTGTTGGGGTAAGTGTTGAAGTTAGAATTGAGGGGTTTCCACTGTTTTAGGCACATCAGGGGTCTCCAAACGCAACATGGCGCCACCATTGATTCCAGCCAATCTTGCGCTCAAAAAGTCAAATGGTGCTCCCGCCCTTCCAAGCCCCGACGTGCGCCCAAACAGTGGTTTAACCCCACATTTGGGGTACCAGCGTACTCAGGACAAACTGGGCAACAACTGTTGGGGTCCAATTTCTCCTGTTACCCTTGCAAAAATAAAAAATTACTTGCTAAAACATAATTTTTGAGGAAAGAACAATTATTTTTTATTTTCACGGCTCTGCGTTATAAACTTCTGTGAAGCACTTGGGGGTTGAAAGTGCTCACCACACATCTAGATAAGTTCCTTCGGGGGTCTAGTTTCCAAAATGGGGTCACTTGTGGGGTGTTTCTACTGTTTAGGCACATCAGGGGCTCTGCAAATGCAATGTGACGCCCGCAGACCATTCCATCAAAGTCTGCATTTCAAATGTCACTACTTCCCTTCCGAGCCCTGACGTGTGCCCAAACAGTGGTTTACCCCCACATATGGGGTATCAGCGTACTCACAACAAACTGGGCAACAAATATTGGGGTCCAAATTCTCCTGTTACCCTTGTGAAAATAAAAAATTGCTTGCTAAAACATCTTTTTTGAGGAAAGAAAAATGATTTTTTATTTTCACGGCTCTGCGTTGTAAACTTCTGTGAAGCACTTGGGGGTTGAACGTGCTCACCACACATCTAGATAAGTTCCTTGGGGGGTCTAGTTTCCAAAATGGGGTCACTTGTGGGGGGTTTCTACTGTTTAGGCATATCAGGGGCTCTGCAAACGTAACATGATGCCCGCAGACCATTCCATCAAAGTCTGCATTCCATAACGTCACTACTTCCCTTCCGAGCCCCGGCATGTACCCAAACAGTGGTTTACCCCCACATATGGGGTATCAGCGTACTCAGGAGAAACTGGACAACAACTTTTGGGGTCCAATTTCTCCTGTTACTCTTGCAAAAATAAAAAAATTCTGGGCTAAAAAAATATTTTTGAGGAAAGGAAACACATTTTTTATTTTCACGGCTCTGCGTTATAAACTTCTGTGAAGCACTTGGGGGTTCAAAGTGCTCACTACACATCTAGATAAGTTCCCTTGGGGGTCTAGTTTCCAAAATGGAGTCAATTGTGGGGTTCCTACTGTTTAGGCACATCAGGGGCTCTGCAAACGCAACCTGACGCCCGCAGAGCATTCCATCAAAGTCTGCATTTCAAAACGTCACTACTTCCCTTCCGAACCCCGACGTGTGCCAAAACAGTGGTTTACCCCCACATATGGGGTATCATCGTACTCAGGAGAAACTGGAAAACAACTTTTGGGGTCCAATTTCTCCTATTACCCTTGGGAAAATAAAAAATTGTGGGCTAAAAAATCATTTTTGAGAAAAGAAAAATTATTTTTTATTTTCATGGCTCTGCGTTATAAACTTCTGTGAAGCACTTGGGGGTTCAAAGTGCTCACCACACATCTAGATTAGTTCCTTGGGAGGTCTAGTTTCCAAAATGGGGCCACTTGTGCGGGAGCTCCAATGTTTAGGCACACAGGGGCTCTCCAAACGCGACATGGTGTCCGCTAATGATTGGAGCTAATTTTCCATTCAAAAAGCCAAATGGCGTGCCTTCCCTTCCGAGCCCTGCCGTGCGCCCAAACAGTGGTTTACCCCCACATATGGGGTATCATCGTACTCAGGACAAACTGGACAACAACATTTGGGGTCCAATTTCTCCTATTACCCTTGGGAAAATAAAAAATTCTGGGCTAAAAATCATTTTTGAGGAAAGAAAAATTATTTTTTTATTTTCACGGCTCTGCGTTATAAACTTCTGTGAAGCACCTGGGGGTTATAAGTGTTTACTATGCATCTAGATAAGTTCCTTGGGGGGTCTAGTTTCCAAAATGGGGTCACTTGTAGGGGAGCTCCAATGTTTAGGCACACAGGGGCTCTCCAAACGCGACATGGTGTCCGCTAACGATTGGAGCTAATTTTCCATTCAAAAAGTCAAATGGCACGCCTCCCCTTCCGAGCCTTGCTGTGCACCCAAACAGTGGTTTACCCCCACATATGAGGTATCGGCATACTCAGGAGAAATTGCCCAACAAATTTTAGGATCCATTTTATCCTGTTGCCCATGTGAAAATGAAAGAATTGAGGCTAAAAGAAATTTTGTGTGAAAAAAAAGTACTTTTTCATTTTTGCGGATCAATTTGTGAAGCACCTGGGGGTTTAAAGTGCTCACTATGCCTCTAGATGAGTTCCTTGGGGGGTCTAGTTTCCAAAATGGGGTCACTTGTAGGGGAGCTCCAATGTTTAGGCACACAGGGGCTTTCCAAACGCGACATGGTGTCCGCTAACGATGGAGATAATTTTTCATTCAAAAAGTCAAATGGCGCTCTTTCCCTTCCGAGCCTTACCATGTGCCCAAACAGTGGTTTACCCCCACATGTGAGGTATTGGTGTACTCAGAAGAAATTGCCCAACAAAATTTAGGATCCATTTTATCCTGTTGCCCATGTGAAAATGAAAAAATTGAGGCTAAAATAATTTTTTCGTGAAAAAAAAGTACTTTTTCATTTTTACGGATCAATTTGTGAAGCACCTGGGGGTTTAAAGTGCTCACTATGCTTCTAGATAAGTTCCTTGGGGGGTCTAGTTTCCAAAATGGGGTCACTTGTGGGGGAGCTCCAATGTTTAGGCACACGGGGGCTCTCCAAACGCGACATGGTGTCCGCTAAAGATTGGAGCCAATTTTTCATTGAAAAAGTCAAATGGCGCTCCTTCCCTTCCGAGCCCTGCCGTGCGCCCAAACAGTGGTTTACCCCCACATATGAGGTATCAGCGTACTCAGGACAAATTGGACAACAACGTCCGTGGTCCAGTTTCTCCTTTTACCCTTGGGAAAATAAAAAATTTTTTGCTAAAAGATCATTTTTGTGACTAAAAAGTTAAATGTTCATTTTTTACTTCCATGTTGCTTCTGCTGCTGTGAAACACCTGAAGGGTTAATAAACTTCTTGAATGTGGTTTTGAGCACCTTGAGGGGTGCAGTTTTTAGAATGGTGTCACTTTTGGGTATTTTCAGCCATATAGAACCCTCAAACTGACTTCAAATGTGAGGTGATCCCTAAAAAAAATGGTTTTGTAAATTTTGTTGTAAAAATGAGAAATCACTGGTCAAATTTTAACCCTTATAACTTCCTAGCAAAAAAAAAATTTGTTTCCAAAATTGTGCTGATGTAAAGTAGACATGTGGGAAATGTTATTTATTAACTATTTTGTGTCACATAACTCTCTGGTTTAACAGAATAAAAATTCAAAATGTGAAAATTGCGAAATTTTCAAAATTTTTGCCAAATTTCCGTTTTTTTCACAAATAAACTCAGAAATTATCGACCTAAATTTACCACTAACATGAAGCCCAATATGTCACGAAAAAACATTCTCAGAATCGCTAGGATCCGTTGAAGCGTTCCTGAGTTATTACCTCATAAAGGGACACTGGTCAGAATTGCAAAAAACGGCAAGGTCATGAAGGGGTTAAACTTCCTGGATTCTCAGTCCAGTGCCTGGCATCGTTGTAATCAGTTCATTTCTGTTTGCTCCTGTCTTCAGGTCCTGGTTCTTTGCAAGATAAGCTAAGTCCTGCTTTCTTATTTTTGTTTATTTGCATTGTTCATATTTTTGTCCAGCTTGTACAAAATGTGATTCCTGATATCGCTGGAAGCTCTAGGGGGCTGATATTCTCCCCCCTCACCGTTAGTCGGTTCGGGGGTTCTTGGATATTCAGCGTGGATATTTTGCAGGGCTTTTTGCTGACCATATAAGTCATCTTACTATCTTCTGCTATTAGTCAGTGGGCCTCTCTTTGCTAAAATCTAGTTCATTCTTACGTTTGTCTTTTCTTCTTACCTCACCGTTATTATTTGTTGGGGGCTTGTATTATAACTTTGGGGTCTTTTCTCTGGAGGCAAGAGAGGTCTTATTTTCCCTGATAGGGTTAGTTAGTTCTCCGGCTGGCGCGAGACGTTTAGAATCAACGTAGGCACGTTCCCCGGCTACTGTTAGTTGTTTGTGCTAGGATCAGGTATATGGTCAGCCTAGTTACCACTTCCCTATGAGCTGGTATTTATGTTTGCAGACTTTGCTGTAATCTCTGAGATCCTCTGCCATTGGGATCATAACAGTCCACCCCAGGACAATCGGAAGGTTCAACCTGCCCTGAAGAAAAATGAGGATGAAAACCAGAGTTACAAAAGAAGGGTGAAACCAAGGTAGCAGAACTAGCCCGATTATTAAGGGCAAACTCGGCCAATGGCAAGAAAGCCACCCAATCATCCTGATCAGCAGACACAAATCATCTCAAATAAGTTTCCAAAGTCTGATTAGTTCGCTCGGTTTGGCCATTTGTCTGAGGATGAAATGCGGAAGAAAAAGACAAATCAATGCCCAGCCTAGCACAAAAGGCCCGCCAAAACCTAGAAACAAACTGGGAACCTCTATCGGACACAATGTTCTCCGGAATGCCATGCAAACGAACCACATGCTGAAAAAACAATGGAACCAAATAAGAAGAGGAAGGCAACTTAGGCAAAGGTACCAAATGAACCATCTTAGAAAACCGGTCACAAACCACCCAGATAACTGACATCCTCTGGGAAACCGGAAGATCCGAAATAAAATCCATAGAAATATGCGTCCAAGGCCTCTCAGGGACCGGCAAAGGCAAAAGCAACCCACTAGCGCGGGAACAGCAAGGCTTGGCCCGCGCACAAGTCCCACAGGACTGCACAAAAGAACGCACATCCCGTGACAAAGAAGGCCACCAAAAGGACCTACCAACCAAATCTCTGGTACCAAAAATACCAGGATGACCGGCCAACACAAAACAATGAACCTCCAAAATCACTTTACTAGTCCATCTGTAAGGTACAAACAATTTCCCCACTGGACAGCGGTCAGGTTTATCAGCCTGAAATTTCTGAAGAACCCTTCGTAAATCAGGGGAGATGGCAGAAAGAACCACCCCCTTCCTTCAGAATACCGACCGGCTCAAGGACCCCAGGAGAATCAGGCAAAAAGCTCCTAGAGAGGGCATCAGCCTTAACATTCTTAGAACCCGGAAGATACGAGACCACAAAATCAAAATGGGAGAAAAACAGGGATCATCGGGCCTGTCTAGGATTCAGCCGTTTGGCAGACTCGAGATAAATCAGATTCTTATGATCGGTCAAGACCACAATACGGTGCTTGGCCCCCTCAAGCCAATGTCGCCACTCCTCAAATGCCCACTTCATAGCCAACAACTCACGATTGCCGACATCATAATTGCGTTCCGCAGGCGAAAACTTTCGAGAAAAGAAGGCACACTGTTGTGAATTCTGTTGTGGGTTCTGCTCTTGGGCTCCCTCCGGTGGTTATAAGTGGTAGTGCTGCTGTTTGTCCTTCACAGCAGTCATCAGGTGCTTCCACTTTGGACGGGGCTATTTAGTCTGGCTTCACCCTTTAGTGAGTGCCAGTTGTCCGTTGTTTTTCTGGAGGATTCACATCTCTGCTTGGTTTCTCCTCCTGGATTGTCCAAATCATCAAAGATAAGTCCTGGCTTTGTTTTTGCAGTCCACATGCGGTGGACTTTATAGTTCAGTGAATTGCTATGTTTTTTCTTGTCCAGCTTTGTCTGTGTAAGGATTTATTCAGCCAAGCTGGAAGCTCTGGAGTCGCAGAGTTACCCTCCATGCCTTTAGTTAGGTGTGGAGATTTTTGTATTCTCTGTGGTGGATTTTTGTAGTATTTAAATACTGACCGCACAGTACTCTGTCCTGTCTTTTCTTTCTAGGTAGCGTGGCCTCCTTTGCTAAATTCTGTTTTCAGTCTGCGTTTGTAATTTCCCTCTCCTCTCACAGTCAATATTTGTGGGGGGCTATCTTTTCTTTGGGGATTTTCTCTCAGGCAAGATAGTTTTCCTGTTTCTTTCCCTAGGGGTAATTAGTCCTCCGGCTGTGACGAGGTGTCGAGGGAGTGACAGGAACATCCCACGGCTACTTATAGTTGCGGTGTTAAGTTCAGGGTCTGCGGTCAGTATAGAGGCCACCTACTCCAGAGCTCGTCCATGCTGCTCCTAGGCCACCAGATCATAACAGTACAACTGGCCTGCAATGAGTTAACCGCATCTCAAAAGAAGGGAAAGAAAGTGCTGAGCCATTTTTTTTTCTGTACTCTGTTGTGTTTTTTTTTGCCTCTTCACCTCTGGGTGGCTCAAGAGTTAGGCGCTGACATGGATGTTCAGGGACTTGCTTCTCAGGTGGATCAACTTGCTGCTAGAGTACAGGGTATTTCTGATTATATCGTGCAGACTCCTGTTTTAGAGCCTAGAATTCCTACCCCCGATCTGTTTTTTGGGGACAGGTCCAAATTTTTGAGCTTTAAAAATAACTGTAAACTGTTTTTTGCTCTGAAGCCCCGTTCCTCTGGTGATCCCATCCAGCAGGTAAAAATTGTCATATCTCTAGTACGTGGCGACCCTCAGGATTGGGCATTTTCCCTGGAATCTGGGAATCTAGCCTTGCTTAATGTAGACACCTTTTTTCAGGCGCTTGGGTTATTGTATGATGAACCTAATTCAGTGGATCATGCTGAGAAAACCTTGTTGGCCCTGTGTCAGGGTCAAGAAGCAGCAGAATCATATTGCCAGAAATTTAGAAAATGGTCTGTGCTTACTAAGTGGAATGAGGATGCTTTGGCGGCAATTTTCAGAAAGGGTCTTTCTGAATCTGTTAAAGATGTTATGGTGGGATTCCCCACGCCTGCAGGTCTGAGTGATTCTATGTCTCTGGCCATTCAAATTGATCGGCGCTTGCCTGAGCGCAGAGTTGTGCACACTATGGCATTGTCTTCCGAGCGGAGTCCTGAGCCAATGCAGTGTGATAGGATTGTGTCTAAAGCTGAACGCCAAGGATTCAGACGTCAGAATAGGTTGTGCTTTTACTGCGGCGATTCTGCTCATGTTATTTCTGATCGCCCTAAGCGTGCCAAGAGAATCGCTAATTCCGTTACCATCAGTACTGTACAACCTAAATTTCTGTTATCTGTGACCCTGATCTGCTCATTATCGTCATTCTCTGTCATGGCATTTGTGGGTTCAGGCGCCGCTTTAAATTTGATGGACTTAGAATTTGCCAGACGTTGTGGTTTTCCCTTACAGCCTTTGTGGAGTCCTATCCCTTTGAGGGGTATTGATGCTACACCATTGGCTAAAAATAAACTTCAGTTTTGGACACAGTTAACCATGTGCATGGCGCCAGCCCATCAGGAAGATTGTCGTTTCCTGGTGTTGCATAATTTGCATGATGCTATTGTGCTGGGGTTTCCATGGTTACAGGTACAAAATCCGGTGTTGGATTGGAAATCTATGTCTGTGACTAGTTGGGGTTGTCAGGGGGTTCATGATGACGTTCCTCTGATGTCAATTTCCTCCTCCCCCTCTTCTGAAATTCCTGAGTTTCTGTCAGATTTCCAGGATGTTTTCGATGAGCCCAAGTCCAGTTCCCTTCCACCGCATAGGGACTGTGATTGTGCTATTGACTTGATTCCAGGCTCTAAGTTTCCTAAGGGCCGACTTTTCAACCTGTCTGTGCCTGAACATGCCGCCATGCGGAGCTATGTAAAGGAGTCTTTGGAGAAGGGGCATATTCGACCATCTTCTTCTCCACTGGGAGCAGGTTTTTTTTTTGTTGCCAAGAAGGATGGCTCCTTGAGACCCTGTATTGATTATCGCCTCTTAAATAAGATCACGGTCAAATTCCAATACCCTTTGCCTTTGCTTTCTGATTTGTTTGCCAGGATTAAGGGGGCTAGTTGGTTTACTAAGATTGACCTTCGAGTGGCATATAATCTTGTTCGTATTAAGCAGGGTGACGAATGGAAAACTGCGTTTAATACGCCCGAGGGCCATTTTGAATATCTTGTGATGCCATTCGGACTCTCTAATGCCCCATCTGTGTTTCAGTCCTTTATGCATGATATTTTTCGAAATTATCTTGATAAATTCATGATTGTATATTTGGATGATATTTTGATTTTTTCAGATGATTGGGAGTCTCATGTGAAACAAGTCAGGATGGTATTTCAGGTCCTTCGTGATAATGCCTTGTTTGTGAAGGGGTCTAAGTGCCTCTTTGGAGTACAGAAGGTTTCTTTTTTGGGCTTCATTTTTTCTCCATCATCTATAGAAATGGATCCGGTTAAGGTTCAGGCCATTCATGATTGGATCCAGCCCACATCCGTGAAGAGCCTTCAGAAATTTTTGGGCTTTGCTAATTTTTATAGCCGTTTCATTGCCAACTTCTCCAGTGTGGTTAAACCCCTGACCGATTTGACGAGGAAGGGCGCTGATGTAGCTAATTGGTTGTTTCTGCCTTTCAGGAGCTTAAGCGCCGATTTACTCCTGCCCCTGTGTTGCATCAGCCGGATGTTTCTCTTCCTTTTCAGGTTGAGGTTGATGCTTCTGAGATTGGGGCAGGGGCCATTCACATAGCTCCGCATGGCGGTATGTTCTGGCACAGACAGGTTGAAAAGTCGGCATTTAGGGAACTTACAGCCTGGAATCAAGTCAATAGCACAATCACAGTCCCTATGCGGTGGAAGGGAACTGGACTTGGGCTCATTGAATACATCCTGGAAATCTGACAAAAACTCAGGAATTTCAGAAGAGGGGGAGGAGGAAATTGACATCACAGGAACGTCACCATGAACCCCCTGAAAACCCCAACTAGTCACAGACATAGTTTTCCAATTTCCAATCTAATACCGGATTATGCACCTGTAACCATGGGAAACCCAGCACAATAGCATCATGCAAATTATGCAACACCAGAAAACGACAATTTTCCTGATGGGCTGGCGCCATGCACATGGTCACCTGTGTCCAAAACTTAGGTTTATTTTTAGCCAACGGTGTAGCATCAATGCCCGTCAAAGGAATAGGACTCTGCAAAGGCTGCAAGGGGAAACCACAAAGTCTGGCAAATTCATTCAATTTAGAGCGGCGCCTGAATCCACAAATGCCATGACAGAAAATGACATTAATGAGCAGATCAGGGTCACAGATAACAGAAATTTAGGTTGTACAGTACTGATGGTAACAGAACCAGCGATTCTCTTGGTACGCTTAGGGCAATCAGAAATAACATGAGCAGAATCGCCGCAGTAAAAACACAACCTATTCTGACGTCTGAATCCTTGTCGTTCAGCTCTAGACACAATCCTATCACACTGCATAGGCTCAGGACTCCGCTCGGAAGACAATGCCATAGTGTGCACAACTCTGCGCTCGCGCAAGCGCCGATCAATCTGAATGGCCAGAGACATAGAATCACTCAGACCAGCAGGCGTGGGGAACCCCACCATAACATCTTTAACGGATTCAGAAAGACCCTTTCTGAAGATTGCCGCCAAGGCATCCTCATTCCATTTAGTCAGTACAGACCATTTTCTAAACTTCTGGCAATATGATTCTGCCGCTTCTTGACCCTGAGACAGGGCCAACAAGGTCTTCTCAGCATAATCCACTGAATTAGGTTCGTCATACAATAACCCAAGCGCCTGAAAAAAGGTGTCTACATTAAGCAACGCCGGATTCCCAGGTTCCAGGGCAAATGCCCAATCCTGGGGGTCACCACGCAGCAGAGATATAATAATTTTAACCTGCTGGATGGGATCACCAGAGGAACAGGGTTTCAGAGAAAAAAACAGTTTACAGTTATTTTTAAAGCTCAGAAATTTGGACCTATCCCCAAAAATCAAATCAGGAGTTGGAATTCTAGGCTCTAAAACTGGAGTCTGAATGATATAATCGGAAATACCCTGTACTCTAGCAGCAAGTTGATCCACCTGAGAAGCAAATCCCTGAACATCCATACCAGCGCCGAACTCCTGAGCCACCCAGAGGCAAAGAGGGAAGAGAAAAAAAAACACAACAGACTAAAAAAAAATGGCTCAGCACTTTTCTTCCCTTCTTCTGAGATGCGGTTAACTCATTGTTGGCCAGTTGTACTGTTATGATCTGGTGGCCTAAGAGCAGCATGGGACGTACTCTGGAGAAGGTGGTACCTGTACTGACCGCAGACCCTGAACCTAACAATGCAACTAGAAGTAGCCGTGGAATGTACCTAGCGCTCCCTAGACATCTCGACAAAGCCGGAGGACTAATTACCCCTAGAGATAGAAAAGGGAAAACTATCTTGCCTCAGAGAAAATCCCCAAAGAACAGGCAGCCCCCCACAAATATTGACTGTGAGAGGAGAGGGAAAAAACATACACAGACTGAAATGAGAATTTAGCAAAGGAGGCCACTTCTAACTAAATAGAAAGGACAGGACAGAGTACTATGCGGTCAGTATTAAAATACTAGAAAATATCCACCACAGAAAATACAAAAACTCCAAAGCTAACTAAAGATATGGAGGGTATATCTGCATCTCCAGAGATACCAGCATGGCTAAACAATTCCTTATACAGACCAAGCTGGACAAGACAAAACATGGAAAATAACTGAAAAATAAGACCACAGCATGTGGACAGCAAAATCAAGGCCAGAACTTATCTTTGTTGAAAAGAACTGCAAAGCAGAAGAGACCAGGCAGGGATGTGAATCCTCCAGGAACAATGGACAACTGGCACCGACTAAATGGTGAAGCAAGATTAAATAGCCCAGTCCAAATTGCAAATAGTGAAAACACCTGATAAATGCTGTGATTCAGAGACAGCAGCGCTACCACTTACAACCACCGGAGGGAGCCCAAGAGCAGAATTCACAACATTTCACCACACATACACCAACCTCACCACATAAAAGTCGAAACACAAAAGTCGCCGCTCAAAACTTGCCACGCGCAAAACTCGCCACATGCAAAACTAGGCTCACGCAAAACTCGCCATACATGCAAAACTCACCTCATGGAAAACTCGCCACATGCAAAACTTGCACACGCGGAAAAATTGCCACATGTACAAAAGTTGCAACACAATCAAAAGTTGCCTCACACAAAACTTTCACATACTGAAAACGCACCACACATAAAATTCGCCACGCGCAAAACTCGCCATGCGCAAAACTTGCTGCACACAACTTGCTACACTAACCTGTCACATTCAACTCTCACACAAAAAGTTGCTACACGCATGTCACCACACAAAAGTCATCTCACAAAAGTCGCTACATGCATGTCGCCACACGCAACTCAACACACAGCTTGACAGATGAAACTCGCCCTAAAACACACACAAGTCTGGTATTATCCTTCAAAAATAAAAATCTGATTAATAAGCAGACAAACTACAAAAGCAACAAATGTACCATATAGGAAATAAAGCAGCTGTCAGTCACATGACCTGTCTATTATGTGTATGTGTGAGCTAATATATACTGCCGGGGGGTGGGCTTCCTGTTGGCTGGGGATTTATTAGGCTGCTAATTTAGCTTACAAATACTGAGGTAAAAATACTGAGCAAATAACGTGTGAACGAGGTCTAATATAGGAGGAGATGACACACAGATATATACTATATACAGGAGGAGATGACATACAGATATATACTATATACAGGAGGAGATGACACACACATATATACTATATACAGGAGGAGATGACACACTAGTATATACTATATACAGGGGAGATGACATACAGGTACATAGTATATACAGGGGAGATGACACACAGGTATATACTATATACAAGGGAGATGACACACAGGTATATACTATGTACAAGGGAGATGACACACAGGTATATACCATATACAGGAGGAGATGACACAGGTATGTACTATATACAGGAGGAGATGACATACAGGTACATACTATATACAGGAGGAGATGACATACAGGTACATACTATATACAGGGGAAATGACACACAGATATATACTATATACCGGAGGAGATGACACACAGGTATATACTTTATAAAGGAGGAGATGACACACAGGTATGTACTATATACAGGAGGAGATGACACACATATTTATTATATACAGGAGGAAGTGACACAAAGATATATACTATATACAGGAGCAGATGACACACAGATATATACTACTGTATATACAGGGGAGATGACACACAGGTATATACTATATACAAGGGAGATGACACACAGGTATATACTATATACAGGAGGAGATGACACAGGTATATACTATATACAGGAGGAGATGACATACAGGTACATACTATATACAGGAGGAGATGACATATAGGTACATAGTATATACAGGGGAGATGACAAACAGGTATATACTATTTACAAGGGAGATGACACAAAGGTATATAATATATACAGGAGGAGATGACACACAGGTAAATACTATATACAGGAGGAGATGATATACAGGTACATACTATATACAGGAGGAGATGACATGCAGGTACATACTATATACATATACATGGAAGATGACACACAGATATATACCACATACAGGAGATGACACACAGGTATATACTATATACAGGAGGAGATGACATACAGGTATATACTATATAAAAGAGGAGATGACACGTAGGTATATAGAGGAGGAGATGACATACAGCAGGTATATACTATATACAGGGGAGGTGACATACAGGTATAAACTATATACAGGAGATGACATACAGGTATATACTATATATAAGAGGAGATGATATACAGGTACATAGTATATACAGGGGAGATGACACACAGGTATATACTATATATAGGGGAGATGACACACAGGTATATACTATATACAAGGGAGATGACACACAGGTATATACTATATACAGGAGGAGATGACACAGGTATATACTATATACAGGAGGAGATGACATACAGGTACATACTATATACAGGAGGAGATGACATACAGGTACATACTATATACAGGGGAAATGACACACAGATATATACTATATACAGGAGGAGATGACACACAGGTATGTACTATATACAGGGGAGATGGCACACATATATACTATATACAGGAGGAGGTGACACACAGATATATACTATATACTGGAGCAGATGACACACAGGTATATACTATATACAGGAGGAGATGACACACAGTTATATACTATATACAGGAGGAGATGACATACACGTACATACTATATACAGGAGGAGATGACAGAGAGGTATATACTATATACAGGAGCAGATGACTAACAGGTATATACTATATACAGGAGGAGATGACTTACAGGTATATACCATATACAGGAGGAGATGACACACATATATACTATATACAGGAGGAGATGACATTCAGGTATATACTATATAAAAGAGGAGATGACACATAGGTATATAGAGGAGGAGATGACATACAACAGGTATATACTATATACAGGGGAGATGACATACAGGTATATACTATATGGAGATGACATACAGGTATATGCTATATATAGGAGGAGATGATATATAGGTACATAGTATATAGAGGGGAGATGACAAACAGGTATATACTATATACAGGGGAGATGAGACACAGGTATATACTATTTACCAGGGAGATGACACACAGGTATATACTATATACAGGAGGAGATGACACACAGGTAAATACTATATACAGGAGGAGATGAAATACAGGTACATACTATATACAGGAGGAGATGACATGCAGGTACATACTATATACATATACAGGGGAGATGACACACAGATATATACTACATACAGGAGGAGATGACACACAGGTATATACTATATACAGGAGGAGATGACATACAGGTGCATACTATATACAGGAGGAGATGACAGACAGTTATATACTATATACAGGAGCAGACGACTTACAGGTATATACTATATACAGGAGGAGATGACTTACAGGTATATACTATATACAGGAGGAGATGACACACGTATATACTATAAATTAAGAGAAGGAGAAAACTAGGAGCGTATGGATAATTAAACGGTAAAAAATCCTTTATTAAGTTACATATAATTTATATACTTGGTAACAAAATACAAAATAACATACATATATACATTCAGTGCTCAAGGATGTTTAAAAGAGAATGGATAACCCCCGGTGTGCGCTGTCAAAGTAACCACCATGCATACTTTCAGTACACAAAGCCTGCTGCTATAGGTACAAGTCTAGCTTATGATAACAGAAAAAGGCCATGTGGCATAAAGTAACAGATTTGAGAAGCAGCGCTTACCAGTAGAAGGCGTCAAGACAGGGCACACCGGGTGGGGTCCACAAAACACAACCCCCGACGCGCGTTTCGCCCGCAGAAAGATGGCTTTTTCAAGGGGAGATGGCAGCAAGTGTATATAACGCCCTTAAATGCAGCCGGTAAGTGCACATGTGACTAGTCATCCGATAGATGTCAACCAATGGTAGTGGATTATACGGCGCATGCGTGCGCACCACGCCGAGCCAGGCGCCACAGACCACGTCATGCATCGCGGGTGCGCCTGTATATACTATATACAGGAGGAGATGACATTCAGGTATATACTATATAAAAGAGGAGATGACACATAGGTATATAGAGGAGGAGATGACATACAGCAGGTATATACTATATACAGGGGAGATGACATACAGGTATATACTATATGGAGATGGCATACAGGTATATGCTATATATAGGAGGATATGACATATAGGTACATAGTATATAGAGGGGAGATGACAAACAGGTATATACTATATACAGGGGAGATGACACACAGGTATATACTATATACAGAGGAGATGACACACAGGTATATACTATATACAGGAGGAGATGACACAAAGGTATATACTATATAAAGGAGGAGATGACACACAGGTACATACTATATACAGGAGGAGATGACATACAGGTACATACTATATAAAGGGGAGATGACACACACATATTTACTAGATACAGGGGAGATTACACACAGGTATATACTATATACAAGATGAGATGACATACAGTTATATACTATATACAGGAGGAGATGACACACACATATATACTACATACAGGAGGAGATGACATACAGGTACATACTTTATACAGGAGGAGATGACATACAGGTATATACTATATACAGGAGGAGATGACTTACAGGTATATACTATATACAGGAGGAGATGACACACGTATATACTATAAATTAAGAGAAGGAGAAAACTAGGAGCGTATGGATAATTAAACGGTAAAAAATCCTTTATTAGGTTACATATAATTTACATACTTGGTAACAAAATACAAAATAACGTACATATATACATTCAGTGCTCAAGGATGTTTAAAAGAGAATGGATAACCCCCGGTGTGCGCTGTCAAAGTTCCCACCATGCATACTTTCAGTACACAAAGCCTGCTGCTATAGGTACAAGTCTAGCTTATGATAACAGAAAAATGCCATGTGGCATAAAGTAACAGATTTGAGAAGCAGCGCTTACCAGTAGAAGGCGTCAAGACAGGGCACACCGGGTGGGGTCCACAAAACGCAACCCCCGACGCGCGTTTCGCCCACAGAAAGATGGCTTTTTCAAGGGGAGATGGCAGCAAGTGTATATGACGTGACTAGTCATCCGATAGATGTCAACCAATGGTAGCGGATTATACAGCGCATGCGTGCGCACCGCGCCGAGCCAGGCGCCACAGACCGCGTCATGCATCGCGGGTGCGCCTGTACATACTATATACAAGAGATGACATACAGGTATATACTATATAAAAGAGGAGATGACACATAGGTATATAGAGGAGGAGATGACATACAGCAGGTATATACTATGTACAGGGGAAATGACATACAGGTATATACTGTATAAAGGAGATGACATACAGGTATATACTATATATAGGAGGAGATAATATACAGGTACATAGTATATACAGGGGAGATGACACACAGGTATATACTATATACAGAGGAGATGACACACAGGTATATACTATATACAGGAGGAGATGACACAAAGGTATATACTATATACAGGAGGAGATGACACACAGGTACATACTATATACAGGAGGAGATGACATACAGGTACATACTATATAAAGGGGAGATGACACACACATATTTACTATATACAGGGGAGATTACACACAGGTATATACTATATACAAGAGGAGATGACATACAGTTATATACTATGTACAGGAGGAGATGACACACACATATATACTACATACAGGAGGAGATGACATACAGGTACATACTATATACAGGAGGAGATGACAGACAGGTATATACTATATAAAAGAGGAGATGACACATAGGTATATAGATGAGGAGATGACATACAGCAGGTACATACTATATACAGGGGAGATGACATACAGGTTTATACTATATACAGGAGATGACATACAGGTACATACTATATAAAGGGGAGATGACACACGCATATATACTATATACAGGGGAGATTACACACAGGTATATACTATATACAAGAGGAGATGACATACAGTTATATACTATATACAGGAGGAGATGACACACACATATATACTACATACAGGAAGAGATGACACACTGGTATATACTATATACAGGGGAGATGACATACAGGTACATAGTATATACAGGGGAGATGACACACAGGTATATTCTATATACAAGGGAGATGACAAACAGGTATATGCTATATACAGGAGGAGATGGCACACAGGTATATACTGTATACAGGAGGAGATGACATACAGGTAAATACTATATACAGGAGGAGATGACATACAGGTACATACTATATACAGAGGAAATGAGGCACAGATATATACTATATACAGGAGGAGATGACACACAGGTATATACTATATACAGGAGGAGATGACACACAGGTATGTACTATATACAGGGAAGATGACACACGTATATACTATATACAGGAGGAGGTGACACACAGATATATACTATATACAGGAGCAGATGACACACAGGTATATACTATATACAGGAGGAGATGACACACAGTTACATACTATATACAGGAGGAGATGACATACAGGTACATACTATATACAGGAGGAGATGACATACAGGTATATACTATACACAGGAGCAGACGACTTACAGGTATATACTTTATACAGGAGGAGATTACACACGCATATACTATATACAGGTTGAGGTGACATACAGGTATATACTATAAAAAAGAGGAGATGACACATAGGTATATAGAGGAGGAGATGACATACAGCAGGCATATACTATGTACAGGGGATATGACATACAGGTATATACTATACAGGTAGTCCTCGGTTTACGACGGTCTCGGGTTACGTCGTTTCGTGTTTACGACGCTTTATACGATGCCTCATTCCGACTTACGACGTTTTGCGTCGTAAGTCGAACTACGTGCAGGGGCGGAACTACTGTACACTGTACCCGGTTACAGAGGAAACTGAGCCTCCTGCACACCATAAAACACTTCATTATGGCTCCCAAACGCAAGGTAGACTCATCTGACACCAGCAGTGAATCAAAGAAAAGGAAGGCCATCACCATGGAGGTGAAAGTGGATATCCTAAGGCGATCTGATAAGGGGGAAACACCAACAGAAATTGGCAGGTCATTAGGACTTAGTCGTTCGACTGTTGCTACAATTATCAAGGATAAAGATCGTATCCTTGAACATGTGAAAGGATCTGCTCCTATGAAAGCGACAGTGATAACAAAGCAGCGGAGTGGGCTTATTATTGAGATGGAAAGATTACACTGGTCAACAGCATTTTTGGTGCCAAAGATATTTCATCGAATTTGGGGTATTTTTGGGGTGCTGATTCTGAATATGTCATCAGTTTTGCCAGATTGGCTCAAGTTTTTGAGATTTTTGGTATCTTATTTATAGCACTTGTTGGTAAATGCGACGCATCATCTCATTAATTTCTTTGGATTAGTACTTGAACTGAGCAGTTCTCAATATAGTTTTGTGTTGATTAGTGTTCTAAAAGTTTGTTCATAGCTTGATTTTTGCACTAACTTTATGTTGTTGTCTGTTTTCCAGTGAAAAGCATGAACTCATCAAGAAGAAGTTGTCTTAACGATCCAGACTCATTCTGTTACATTTGTGGTGAATACACACTGCCAAAACATAGAAGAAACATAACAGACTTCGTAAAAAAAAGTGTATTTTGCGTATTTTGGGGTTATGCTTGGGGACCAAGACAAGTTTTGGGCACCACACATAGTGTGCAAAGCATGTATCGAATTATTACGAAAATGGAGCAAAGGACAAAGAAAAAGCTTCAAATTTGGTGTTCCAATGGTGTGGAGAGAGCCAAAAAATCATCATGATGACTGTTATTTATGGTAAACACAGGTACAGGCACATCTTCACAATGAGGGACAGGCCTTCTTGCAGATTCCATGTTACTCCCATTTTCGTTTCTTATGCTTATTGAATCCTTGCACTTGCACTGCACAGAAATAACAGTCATCATGATGATTTTTTGGCTCTCTCCACACCATTGGAACACCAAATTTGAAGCTTTTTCTTTGTCCTTTGCTCCATTTTCGTAATAATTCGATACATGCTTTGCACACTATGTGTGGTGCCCAAAACTTGTCTTGGTCCCCAAGCATAACCCCAAAATAGGCAAAATACACTTTTTTTACGAAGTCTGTTATGTTTCTTCTGTTTTGGCAGTGTGTATTCACCACAAATGTAACAGAATGAGTCTGGATCATTAAGACAACTTCTTCTTGATGAGTTCATGCTTTTCACTGGAAAACAGACAACAACATAAAGTTAGTGCAAAAATCAAGCTATGAACAAACTTTTAGAACACTAATCAACACAAAACTATATTGAGAACTGCTCAGTTCAAGTACTAATCCAAAGAAATTAATGAGATGATGCGTCGCATTTACCAACAAGTGCTATAAATAAGATACCAAAAATCTCAAAAACTTGAGCCAATCTGGCAAAACTGATGACATATTCAGAATCAGCACCCCAAAAATACCCTAAATTCATTAAAATATTTTGGACACCAGAAAAATTTTTTTTTTTTGTTGACCTGTGTTATTGGTGCTTTGGTTGGAAGACCAAAATCAACGCCGTATCCCTGTGAGCCTTATGGTTATTCAGGAGAAGGCTAGGCGACTGTTTGAGGCGTTGAAAAGAGATAAGGGGGAAGAAAGTGAAAGTGAAGAATTTGTGGCGAGTAGGGGTTGGTTTATGAGGTTTAAGGATCGTGCCAATTTCCATAACATTAAAGTGCAAGGTGAAGCTGCTAGTGCTGATGAGAAAGCAGCAACTGAGTTTCCTAAAGCATTGGCTGAGATAATTGAGGAGGGTGGTTACTGTGCTCAACAAGTGTTCAACGTGGATGAGACAGGCTTGTTTTGGAAATGTTTGCCTAACCGTACGTACATCGCCAAGGAGGAGAGGTCAGCAACAGGTCATAAAGTCGGCAAGGAGAGACTGACTTTGCTTCTTGGGGGCAATGCTGCTGGCGACTACAAACTGAAGCCCATGCTGGTGTATCAGGCTGAGAATCCAAGGGCACTCAAGGGCATTTCAAAGAGTCAACTACCAGTCATCTGGAAGTCTAATAGGAAGGCATGGGTGACACTCGCAGTGTTTGATGACTGGTTCACCCACCATTTTGTGCCAGGCGTGGAGTGTTATTGTATCTCCAAGGATATCCCCTTTAAGGTGTTGCTAATTCTGGACAATGCCCCTGGACACCCTGCCCGTCTGGATGACTTTAACCGTAATGTCAAGGTGGTTTACCTTCCACCTAATACCACTGCCCTAATACAGCCTATGGACCAAGGAGTCATTGCTACATTCAAGGCCTACTACCTCCGAAGGGTCATTGGTAATGCTTTAGCAGCAACTGAAAAGAATAAGGACTTGACTCTAAAGGCCTTTTGGAAAACATACAACATCCTTAATGCTGTGAATAACATTGCTGATTCCTGGGATGAGGTTAAGCAGACCAGTATGAATGGTGTGTGGAAAAAACTGTGTCCCCAGTTTGTGAAAGATGTCACAGAGGTCCAAGAGTCAGTGACTAGTGTCATAAAGAACATTGTTGATATGAGTAAGACAATGAATCTGGAGGTGGAGGAGGATGATATCACAGAGCTACTGGCATCTCATGGAGAGGAGTTATCTGCTGAGGACCTTATGCAACTGGAGAAGCAGATGATAGAGGAAGAGGAAGACATACCAACCCCAGAACGTAAGAGATTTACAAGGCAGGGCTTGGCAGGAGGTTTTGCCCTGATACAGGAAGGATTGTCAAAGTTTGAGGCTGAGGATCCCAACACGGAAAGGTACACTAGGGTTGCCAGAGGAGTCATGGATTCCCTTAGGTGTTACAAGGAGATCTTGGAGGAGAAGAAGATGGTCTCCTTCCAAACTAACCTTCAGCAGTACTTCAAGAAGGCAGAGAGGCCTGCAACAGATCCTGTACCTGTACCCTCTACCTCTCCTGCCCCTCTTGACCCCCCTGCCCCTCTTGACTCACCTGCCCCAGTATCTCCAACACCTTCTGCTGATTCCTTCCAATAAGCCTGTTCTCTCTTTGGAATTGTTATCTTTGTTTATTACAGTACTGTACAGTACACTGTTTATTACCTGTTACAGCACTTACAGTACAGTACAGTAGTACTGTACTGTACTTCATTATTAAACCTACTGTACTGCACAATATTTTACTGTACCTATCTTTATTGCTAATTATATAGGGTACTGTGTTAGGATAGGTGTTTGGATAGGCAGCACTGTACTTTTATTATGGTACAGTACTGTATGAACGTATGGTTCGACTTACGTCGAAATTCGGTTTACGACGACGCGTAAGAACGGATCAACGTCGTAAGTCGAGGACTACCCATATAAAGGAGATGACATACAGGTATATACTATATATAGGAGGAGTTGACATACAGGTACATAGTATATACAGGGGACATGACACACAGGTATATACTATGCACAGGGGAGATGACACACAGGTATGTCATGGTTCCCTGTCATGATTCTCAATGGCGAGAGAACATAGCCCAGCATATATGAGAACTAGCTCTTGGAAGATGGAAACTATACTGACCATGAACTAAACCTGCCGCACAACTAGAAGTGGCCGGGTAGCATGCCTACGTTTTTTTATCCCTAGATGCCCAGTGCCAGCCGGAGAACTACCTAATCCTAGCAGAGGAAAAGACAGTCCTGGCTCACCTCTAGAGAAATTTTCCCAAAAGGCAGACAGAGGCCCCCACATATATTGGCGGTGATTTTAGATGAAATGACAAACGTAGTATGAAAATAGGTTTAGCAAAAATCGAGGTCCGCTTACTAGATAGAAAGAAGACAGAAAGGGCACTTTCATGGTCAGCAGAAAACCCTATCAAAACACCATCCAGAAATTACTTTAAGACTCTAGCATTAACTCATAACACCAGAGTGGCAATTTCCGCTCACAAGAGCTTTCCAGACACAGTAACGAAACAGCAGCTGTGAACAGGAACAAAATGCAAAAACACACAAGGACAAAAGTCCAACTTAGCTGGGAGTTGTCTAGTAGCAGGAACATGCACAGAAAGGCTTCTGATTACATTGTTGACCGGCATGAAACTGACAGAGGAGCAAGGTTATATAGCGACTCCCACATCCTGATAGGAGCAGGTGAACAGAGGGGATGATGCACACAAGTACAATTCCACAAGTGGCCACCGGGGGAGCCCAGAATCCAATTTCACAACAGTACCCCCCCCTCAAGGAGGGGGCACCGAACCCTCACCAGAACCACCAGGGCGATCAGGATGAGCCCTATGAAAGGCACGGACAAGATCGGAGGCATGAACATCAGAGGCAGTGACCCAAGAATTATCCTCCTGACCGTATCCCTTCCATTTGACCAGATACTGGAGTTTCCGTCTGGAAACACGAGAGTCCAAGATCTTTTCCACAACGTACTCCAACTCACCCTCAACCAACACCGGAGCAGGAGGCTCAACGGAAGGCACAGCCGGTACCTCATACCTGCGCAACAATGACCGATGAAAAACATTATGAATCGAAAAGGATGCAGGGAGGTCCAAACGGAAGGACACAGGGTTAAGAATCTCCAATATCTTGTACGGGCCGATGAACCGAGGCTTAAACTTAGGAGAAGAAACCCTCATAGGGACAAAACGAGAAGACAACCACACCAAGTCCCCAACACCAAGCCGAGGACCAACACGACGACGGCGGTTGGCAAAAAGCTGAGTCTTCTCCTGGGACAACTTCAAATTGTCCACCACCTGCCCCCAAATCTGATGCAACCTCTCCACCACAGCATCCACTCCAGGACAATCCGAAGATTCCACTTGACCGGAGGAAAATCGAGGATGAAACCCCGAATTACAGAAAAACGGGGACACCAAGGTGGCAGAGCTGGCCCGATTATTGAGGGCGAACTCCGCCAAAGGCAAAAAAGCAACCCAATCATCCTGATCCGCAGACACAAAACACCTCAAATATGTCTCCAAGGTCTGATTAGTCCGCTCGGTCTGGCCATTAGTCTGAGGATGGAAAGCAGACGAAAAAGACAAATCTATGCCCATCCTAGCACAGAATGCCCGCCAAAATCTAGACACGAATTGGGTCCCTCTGTCAGAAACGATATTCTCCGGAATACCATGCAAACGAACAACATTTTGAAAAAACAGAGGAACCAACTCGGAAGAAGAAGGCAACTTAGGCAAGGGAACCAGATGGACCATCTTAGAGAAACGGTCACACACCACCCAGATGACAGACATCTTATGAGAAACAGGCAGATCCGAAATAAAATCCATCGAGATGTGCGTCCAAGGCCTCTTCGGGATAGGCAAGGGTAACAACAATCCACTAGCCCGAGAACAACAAGGCTTGGCCCAAGCACAAACGTCACAAGACTGCACAAAGCCTCGCACATCTCGTGACAGGGAAGGCCACCAGAAGGACCTTGCCACCAAATCCCTGGTACCAAAGATTCCAGGATGACCTGCCAACGCAGAAGAATGAACCTCAGAGATGACTCTACTGGTCCAATCATCAGGAACAAACAGTCTACCAGGTGGGCAACGATCAGGTCTATCCGCCTGAAACTCCTGCAAGGCCCGCCGCAGGTCTGGAGAAACGGCAGACAATATCACTCCATCTTTAAGGATACCTGTGGGCTCAGAATTACCAGGGGAGTCAGGCTCAAAACTCCTAGAAAGGGCATCCGCCTTAACATTCTTAGAACCCGGTAGGTAAGACACCACAAAATTAAACCGAGAGAAAAACAACGACCAGCGCGCCTGTCTAGGATTCAGGCGCCTGGCAGACTCAAGGTAAATTAAATTTTTGTGGTCAGTCAATACCACCACCTGATGTCTGGCCCCCTCAAGCCAGTGACGCCACTCCTCAAAAGCCCACTTCATGGCCAAAAGCTCCCGATTCCCAATATCATAATTCCGCTCGGCGGGCGAAAATTTACGGGAAAAAAAAGCACAAGGTCTCATCACGGAGCAGTCGGAACTTCTCTGCGACAACACCGCCCCAGCTCCGATTTCAGAAGCGTCGACCTCAACCTGAAAAGGAAGAGCAACATCAGGCTGACGCAACACTGGGGCGGAAGAAAAGCGGCGCTTGAGCTCCCGAAAGGCCTCCACAGCATCAGGGGACCAATCAGCAACATCAGCACCCTTCTTAGTCAAATCAGTCAATGGTTTTACAACATCAGAAAAACCAGCAATAAATCGACGATAAAAGTTAGCAAAGCCCAAAAATTTCTGAAGACTCTTAAGAGAAGAGGGTTGCGTCCAATCACCAATAGCCTGAACCTTGACAGGATCCATCTCGATGGAAGAGGGGGAAAAAATGTATCCCAAGAAGGAAATCTTTTGAACCCCAAAAACACACTTAGAACCCTTCACACACAAGGAATTAGACCGCAAAACCTGAAAAACCCTCCTGACCTGCTGGACATGAGAGTCCCAGTCATCCGAAAAAATCAGAATATCATCCAGATACACAATCATAAATTTGTCCAAATAATCGCGGAAAATGTCATGCATAAAGGACTGGAAGACTGAAGGGGCATTTGAAAGACCAAAAGGCATCACCAAATACTCAAAATGGCCCTCGGGCGTATTAAATGCGGTTTTCCACTCATCCCCCTGCTTGATACGCCCCACGGAGATCAATCTTAGAGAACCACTTGGCCCCCTTTATACGAGCAAACAAATCAGTAAGCAGTGGTAACGGATATTGATATTTAACCGTGATTTTATTCAAAAGTCGATAATCAATACACGGCCTCAAAGAGCCGTCTTTCTTAGACACAAAGAAAAAACCGGCTCCTAAGGGAGATGACGAAGGACGAATATGTCCCTTTTCCAAGGACTCCTTTATATATTCTCGCATAGCCGCGTGTTCAGGCACAGACAGATTAAATAAACGACCCTTAGGGTATTTACTACCCGGGATCAAGTCTATGGCACAATCGCACTCCCGGTGCGGAGGTAGTGAACCAACCTTGGGTTCTTCAAAAACGTCACGAAAGTCAGACAAGAATTCAGGAATCTCAGAGGGAATAGATGATGAAATGGAAACCAAAGGTACGTCCCCATGAGTTCCTTTACATCCCCAGCTTAACACAGACATAGCTCTCCAGTCGAGGACTGGGTTATGAGATTGCAGCCATGGCAATCCCAGCACCAAAACATCATGTAGATTATACAGCACCAGAAAGCGAATAACCTCCTGGTGATCCGGATTAACACGCATAGTCACTTGTGTCCAGTATTGTGGTTTATTACTAGCCAATGGGGTGGAGTCAATCCCTTTCAGAGGTATCGGAGCCTCCAATGGCTCCAAATCATACCCACAGCGTTTGGCAAAGGACCAATCCATAAGACTCAAAGCAGCGCCAGAGTCGACATAGGCGTCCGCGGTAATAGATGACAAAGAACAAATCAGGGTCACAGATAGAATAAACTTAGACTGTAAAGTGCTAATTGAAACAGACTTGTCAGGCTTCTTAGTACGCTTAAAGCATGCTGATATAACATGAGTTGAATCACCACAATAGAAGCACAACCCATTTTTTCGTCTAAAATTCTGCCGCTCGCTTCTGGACAGAATTCTATCACATTGCATATTTTCTGGCGTTTTCTCAGTAGACACCGCCAAATGGTGCACAGGTTTGCGCTCCCGCAGACGCCTATCGATCTGAATAGCCATCGTCATGGACTCATTCAGACTCGCAGGCACAGGGAACCCCACCATAACATCCTTAATGGCATCAGAGAGACCTTCTCTGAAAATCGCCGCCAGGGCGCACTCATTCCACTGAGTAAGCACAGACCATTTGCGGAATTTTTGGCAGTATATTTCAGCTTCATCTTGCCCCTGAGACAAGGACATCAAGGCCTTTTCCGCCTGAAGCTCTAAATGAGGTTCCTCATAAAGCAACCCCAAGGCCAGAAAAAACGCATCCACATTGAGCAACGCAGGATCCCCTGGTGCCAATGCAAAAGCCCAGTCTTGAGGGTCGCCCCGGAGCAAGGAAATTACAATCCTGACCTGCTGTGCAGGGTCTCCGGCAGAGCGAGACTTCAGGGACAAAAACAATTTGCAATTATTTTTAAAATTTTGAAAGTGAGATCTATTCCCCGAGAAGAATTCAGGCAAAGGAATTCTAGGCTCAGACATAGGTGCATGAACAACGAAATCTTGCAAATTTTGTACCTTTGTGGCGAGATTATTCAAACCTGTAGCTACACTCTGAAGATCCATTTGAAACAGGTGAACACAGAGCCATTCAAGGATAAGAAGGAGAGAAAGAGAGGAAGGCTGCAGTATAGGCAGACTAGCAAGTGATTCAATTAAGAGCACACTCAGAACTAGAGGAAAAAAAAAAAAAAAAATTGTAGCAGACTTCTTTTTTCTCTCCTTTCTCAGCCAGTAATTTAACCCTTTTTTTTGGGCCGGTCAAACTGTCATGATTCTCAATGGCGAGAGAACATAGCCCAGCATATATGAGAACTAGCTCTTGGAAGATGGAAACTATACTGACCATGAACTAAACCTGCCGCACAACTAGAAGTGGCCGGGTAGCATGCCTACGTTTTTTTATCCCTAGATGCCCAGCGCCAGCCGGAGAACTACCTAATCCTAGCAGAGGAAAAGACAGTCCTGGCTCACCTCTAGAGAAATTTTCCCAAAAGGCAGACAGAGGCCCCCACATATATTGGCGGTGATTTTAGATGAAATGACAAACGTAGTATGAAAATAGGTTTAGCAAAAATCGAGGTCCGCTTACTAGATAGAAAGAAGACAGAAAGGGCACTTTCATGGTCAGCAGAAAACCCTATCAAAACACCATCCAGAAATTACTTTAAGACTCTAGCATTAACTCATAACACCAGAGTGGCAATTTCCGCTCACAAGAGCTTTCCAGACACAGTAACGAAACAGCAGCTGTGAACAGGAACAAAATGCAAAAACACACAAGGACAAAAGTCCAACTTAGCTGGGAGTTGTCTAGTAGCAGGAACATGCACAGAAAGGCTTCTGATTACATTGTTGACCGGCATGAAACTGACAGAGGAGCAAGGTTATATAGCGACTCCCACATCCTGATAGGAGCAGGTGAACAGAGGGGATGATGCACACAAGTACAATTCCACAAGTGGCCACCGGGGGAGCCCAGAATCCAATTTCACAACAGTTCCCAATGGCAAGGGAACGTAAGAAACATATAAATAACGAACGAGCTCTCGGGTGATGGAAACTCGAGTTGACCATGAGCTAAATTTACCACACAACTAATAGTAGCCAGGGAGCATACCTACGGCTTCCTAAATGCCACGCGCCAGCCGGATGACTAACTAAGCCTGGTAGAGGAAGAAACAGACCTGGCTTACCTCTAGGGAAATACCCCAAAAGATGATAGCAGCCCCCCACATGTAATAACGGTGAAATAAGAGGAAAAGACATACACAGTATGAAAGTAGATTTAGCAAAGAGAGGTCCACTTACTAGATATCAGAAGGATACAAAAGAGGACTTCACGGTCAACTGAAAACCCTTTCAAAAAACCATCCTGAAATTACTTTAAGACTCCTGTGTCAACTCATGACACAGGAGTGGCAATTTCAGCCCGCAAGAGCTTCCAGCTACAGAGAATTACAAAAACTGCAAACTGGACTAAAGATACAAAACAAAAGGACAAGGTCCACTTAGCTGATCAGCAGACTAGTAGCAGGAACATGCAATCGAAGGCTCTGGTTACAATGATGACCGGCAAGGAAATGACTGGAGAGCAAGGCTAAATAGGACACTCCCAAACGCTGATGGAAGCAGGTGAACAGAAGCAGCAAAGTGCAAACAAGTCACCAGTACCACCAGCAACCACCAGGGGAGCCCAAAAAGCGGATACACAACAGTACCCTCCCGTTAAGGAGGGGGCACCGAACCCTCACAAGAACCGCCAGGGCGATCTGGATGAGCCCTATGAAAGGCACGAACCAAATCCGAGGCATGAGCATCAGAGGCAGTTACCCAAGAATTATCTTCCTGACCATAGCTGTTGTGAATTTACCTTTTGGCTCCCTCTAGTGGCTACTAGTGATTTGACTCTGGGTATGTCATTCATCCCTTGTATGCTCACCTGGGTCGTTAGGTCAGGGGTGTTGCTATATAAGCTCCCTGGACCTTCAGTTCAATGCCTGGCAACATTGATATCAGAGCTAATCTGTAGTGCTCTTGTCTACTGATCCTGGTTCCTGCTTGATTAAGCTAAGTCTGCTTTCTTGCTTTTTGCTATTTGTTTTGGTTTGCATTTTTGTCCAGCTTGTATATAATCTGTTTCCTGACCTTGCTGGAAGCTCTAGGGTGGCTGGTGTTCTCCCCCCGGGCCGTTAGACGGTTCGGGGGTTCTTGAATCTCCAGCGTGGATTTTGATAGGGTTTTTGTTGACCATATAAGTTATCTTACTACATTCTGCTATTAGTAAGTGGGCCTCTCTTTGCTAAAATCTAGTTCATCTCTGTGTTTGTCATTTCCTCTTACCTCACCGTTATTATTTGTGGGGGGCTACTATCCTACTTTTGGGGTCTATTCTCTGGAGGCAAGAGAGGTCTTTGTTTTCCTCTTCTAGGGGTAGTTAGTCCTCCGGCTGGCGCGAGACATCTAGCGACCAACGTAGGCATGTTCCCCGGCTACTTCTAGTGTTGGCGTTAGGAGTAGATATATGGTCAACCCAGTTACCACTGCCCTATGAGCTGGATTTTTGTACGTCGCAGACTTACTTGTTTCTCTGAGACCCTCGCCATTGGGGTCATAACAGTTTGCCAGGCCAGTATTAAATGTTAAATGCATTGCAGAAGCGGGATTATAAGAAAGAAAGTTCTGAGTTTTTTTTTCTCTCTCTCATTTTTTTTTTCTTTTCCCCTTTACCTCTGAGTGGCTTGTGTTTGCTGCGGACATGAATGTCCAGACCTTGATTACAAGTGTGGACCAGCTTGCTGCTCGTGTGCAGGGCATACAAGATTATGTTATCAGAAGTCCTATGTCAGAACCTAAGATACCGATTCCTGAACCGTTTTCCGGAGACCGATTTAAATTTAGAAATTTCAGGAATAATTGTAAATTGTTTTTGTCCCTGAAACCCTGTTCATCTGGAGACTCCGCTCAGCAAGTAAAAATTGTTATTTCCTTTTTACGGGGCGACCCTCAGGATTGGGCCTTCTCGCTGGCGCCAGGAGATCCGGCATTGGCTGACATTGATGCGTTTTTTCTGGCGCTCGGTTTGCTTTATGAGGAACCCAATCTTGAGATTCAGGCAGAAAAGGCCTTGCTGGCTATGTCTCAGGGCCAGGACGAGGCTGAAGTGTATTGCCAAAGATTTCGGAAATGGTCCGTGCTGACCCAGTGGAACGAGTGTGCATTGGCTGCTTATTTTAGAAATGGCCTTTCTGAAGCCATTAAGAATGTGATGGTGGGTTTTCCCATTCCCACAGGTCTGAATGATTCTATGGCCCTGGCTATTCAAATCGACCGGCGGTTGCGGGAGCGCAAAACCGCTAATTCCCTCATGGTGTTGTCTGAACAGACACCTGATTTAATGCAATGTGATAGAATCCTGACTAGAAATGAGCGGAAAATTCATAGACGCCAGAATGGCTTGTGTTACTACTGTGGTGATTCTACACATGTTATCTCAGCATGCTCTAAACGTCTTACTAAGGTTGTTAGTCCGGTCGCCATTGGTAATTTGCAACCTAAATTTATTCTATCTGTAACTTTGATTTGCTCACTGTCATCGTATCCTGTCATGGCGTTTGTGGACTCGGGTGCTGCCCTGAGCCTTATGGATCTGTCATTTGCCAAGCGCTGCGGATTTGTTCTTGAGCCATTGGAAAATCCTATCCCTCTTAGGGGTATTGATTCTACGCCATTGGCAAAAAATAAACCGCAGTTTTGGACACAGGTTACCATGTGCATGACTCCCGAACATCGGGAGGTAATACGTTTTCTTGTTCTGCATAAAATGCATGATTTGGTTGTTTTGGGTTTGCCATGGTTACAGACCCATAATCCAGTCTTGGACTGGAAGGCTATGTCAGTGTCAAGTTGGGGCTGCCATGGAATTCATGGAGATTCCCTGCCCTTGTCTATTGCTTCTTCTACGCCTTCGGAAGTTCCGGCGTATTTGTCTGATTATCAGGATGTCTTCAGCGAGTCTAAGTCCAGTGCACTGCCTCCTCATAGGGAATGTGACTGTGCAATAGATTTGATTCCTGGCAGTAAGTTTCCTAAGGGGAGACTGTTTAATCTGTCGGTACCTGAACATACCGCGATGCGTTCATATATCAAGGAGTCTCTTGAGAAGGGGCATATCCGTCCTTCTTCTTCCCCTCTTGGTGCGGGATTCTTTTTTGTGGCCAAAAAGGACGGATCTTTGAGGCCTTGTATTGACTATCGGCTTTTAAATAAGATCACTGTCAAATTTCAGTATCCTTTGCCGCTGTTGTCAGATTTGTTTGCCCGGATTAAAGGTGCCAAGTGGTTCACCAAGATAGACCTTCGTGGTGCGTACAACCTTCTGCGCATTAGGCAGGGCGATGAATGGAAAACCGCATTCAATATGCCCGAAGGTCATTTTGAGTACTTGGTGATGCCATTTGGGCTCTCTAATGCACCTTCAGTTTTTCAGTCCTTCATGCATGACATTTTCCGGAAGTATCTGGATAAATTTTTGATTGTTTATCTGGATGATATTCTGGTTTTTTCTGATGATTGGGACTCGCATGTGGAGCAGGTCAGGATGGTTTTTGAGATTCTGCGTGAAAATTCTTTGTTTGTAAAAGGCTCAAAGTGTCTCTTTGGTGTACAGAAGGTTCCCTTTTTGGGGTTCATTTTTTCCCCTTCTGCTGTGGAGATGGATCCAGTCAAGGTCCGAGCTATTCATGATTGGACTCAACCCTCGTCAGTTAAGAGTCTTCAGAAGTTCTTGGGTTTTGCTAACTTCTACCGTCGTTTTATCGCAAATTTCTCTAGCGTTGTTAAACCGCTGACGGATATGACCAAGAAAGGCTCTGATGTAGCTAACTGGGCTCCTGCTGCCATGGAGGCTTTCCAGGAGTTAAAACGCCGGTTTACTTCGGCGCCTGTTTTGTGCCAGCCTGACATCTCACTTCCCTTTCAGGTTGAGGTGGATGCTTCGGAGATTGGGGCAGGGGCCGTTTTGTCGCAGAGAGGCCCTGGTTGCTCTACTATGAGACCTTGTGCCTTTTTCTCTAGGAAGTTTTCGCCGGCAGAGCGAAATTATGATGTGGGCAATCGGGAGTTGTTGGCCATGAAGTGGGCATTTGAGGAGTGGCGTCATTGGCTCGAGGGTGCTAAGCATCGTGTGGTGGTCTTGACTGATCACAAAAATCTGATGTATCTCGAGTCTGCTAAACGCCTGAAACCTAGACAGGCCCGCTGGTCATTGTTTTTCTCCCGTTTTGACTTTGTGGTCTCGTATTTACCAGGTTCTAAGAATGTGAAGGCCGATGCTCTGTCTAGGAGCTTTGTGCCTGATGCTCCTGGAGTCGCTGAACCTGTGGGTATTCTTAAGGAAGGAGTTATCGTGTCTGCTATTTCTCCAGATCTGCGACGTATGTTGCAGAGATTTCAGGCTGGTAGGCCTGACTCTTGTCCACCTGACAGATTGTTTGTGCCTGCTAGATGGACCAGCAGAGTCATTTCCGAGGTTCATTCCTCGGTGTTGGCAGGGCACCCGGGAATTTTTGGCACCAGAGATCTGGTAGCCAGGTCCTTTTGGTGGCCTTCCTTGTCAAGGGATGTGCGGTCATTTGTGCAGTCCTGTGGTACTTGTGCTCGAGCTAAGCCTTGCTGCTCTCGTGCCAGCGGGTTGCTCTTGCCCTTGCCTGTCCCGAAGAGACCTTGGACACACATCTCTATGGATTTCATTTCTGATCTTCCGGTGTCTCAGGGCATGTCTGTCATCTGGGTGATATGTGATCATTTCTCCAAGATGGCCCATTTGGTTCCTTTGCCTAAGCTGCCCTCCTCTTCTGATCTGGTTCCTGTGTTCTTCCAGAACGTGGTTCGTTTGCACGGCATTCCTGAGAATATTGTGTCGGACAGAGGATCCCAGTTTGTTTCCAGGTTCTGGCGATCCTTTTGTGGTAGGATGGGCATTGAGTTGTCGTTTTCATCCGCTTTCCATCCCCAGACTAACGGACAAACGGAGCGAACTAATCAGACTCTGGAGGCTTATTTGAGGTGTTTTGTCTCTTCTGATCAGGATGATTGGGTGACCTTCTTGCCGTTGGCTGAATTTGCCCTTAATAATCGGGCTAGTTCCGCCACCTTGGTTTCGCCATTTTTCTGCAATTCTGGTTTCCATCCTCGTTTTTCCTCGGGACATGTGGAGCCTTCTGACTGTCCTGGGGTGGATTCCGTGGTGGATAGGTTGCAGCGGATCTGGGGATATGTGGTGGACAACTTGAAGTTGTCACAGGAGAAGGCTCAGCGTTTTGCCAACCGCCGCCGCGGTGTGGGTCCCCGACTTCGCGTTGGGGATTTGGTATGGCTGTCTTCTCGATTTGTTCCTATGAAGGTCTCCTCTCCCAAATTTAAGCCTCGCTTCATTGGTCCTTACAAGATATTGGAAATCATTAATCCTGTATCCTTTCGCCTGGATCTTCCGGTGTCGTTTGCCATCCACAACGTATTTCATAGGTCCTTGTTGCGGCGGTACGTTGTGCCTGTGGTTCCTTCTGCTGAGCCTCCTGCTCCGGTGTTGGTTGAGGGCGAGTTGGAGTACGTGGTGGAGAAGATCTTGGATTCTCGTCTCTCCAGGCGGAGGCTTCAGTACCTGGTCAAGTGGAAGGGCTATGGTCAGGAGGATAATTCCTGGGTGGTCGCCTCTGATGTGCATGCGGCCGATTTAGTTCGTGCCTTTCACGCCGCTCATCCTGATCGCCCTGGTGGTCTTGGTGAGGGTTCGGTGACCCCTCACTAAGGGGGGGGGTACTGTTGTGAATTTACCTTTTGGCTCCCTCTAGTGGCTACTAGTGATTTGACTCTGGGTATGTCATTCATCCCTTGTATGCTCACCTGGGTCGTTAGGTCAGGGGTGTTGCTATATAAGCTCCCTGGACCTTCAGTTCAATGCCTGGCAACGTTGATATCAGAGCTAATCTGTAGTGCTCTTGTCTACTGATCCTGGTTCCTGCTTGATTAAGCTAAGTCTGCTTTCTTGCTTTTTGCTATTTGTTTTGGTTTGCATTTTTGTCCAGCTTGTATATAATCTGTTTCCTGACCTTGCTGGAAGCTCTAGGGTGGCTGGTGTTCTCCCCCCGGGCCGTTAGACGGTTCGGGGGTTCTTGAATCTCCAGCGTGGATTTTGATAGGGTTTTTGTTGACCATATAAGTTATCTTACTACATTCTGCTATTAGTAAGTGGGCCTCTCTTTGCTAAAATCTAGTTCATCTCTGTGTTTGTCATTTCCTCTTACCTCACCGTTATTATTTGTGGGGGGCTACTATCCTACTTTTGGGGTCTATTCTCTGGAGGCAAGAGAGGTCTTTGTTTTCCTCTTCTAGGGGTAGTTAGTCCTCCGGCTGGCGCGAGACATCTAGCGACCAACGTAGGCATGTTCCCCGGCTACTTCTAGTGTTGGCGTTAGGAGTAGATATATGGTCAACCCAGTTACCACTGCCCTATGAGCTGGATTTTTGTACGTCGCAGACTTACTTGTTTCTCTGAGACCCTCGCCATTGGGGTCATAACACATAGCCCTTCCATTTAACCAGATATTGAAGTCTCCGTCTGGAAATACGGGAGTCCAAGATCTTTTCTACCACGTACTCCAATTCACCCTCCACCAGCACAGGAGCAGGAGGTTCAGTAGAAGGAACCACCGGTACCTCATATCTCCGCAACAGCGACCGATGGAACACATTATGGATAGCGAAAGATGCCGGGAGGTCCAAACGAAAGGAGACAGGGTTAAGAATCTCCAAAATCCTATAAGGACCGATGAACCGAGGCTTAAATTTAGGAGAAGAAACCCTCATAAGGACAAAACGGGAAGACAACCACACCAAGTCCCCAACACGAAGGTGGGGGCCAACACGACGATGGCGGTTAGCAAACTGCTGAGTCCTCTCCTGGGACAATTCCAAATTATCCACCACTTGTCCCCAAATCTGATGCAACCGATCCACTACCGCATCCACTCCAGGACAATCCGAAGATTCAACCTGACCAGATGAAAAACGCGGATGAAACCCTGAATTGCAAAAGAAAGGAGAAACCAAAGTGGCAGAACTAGCCCGATTATTAAGAGCAAACTCCGCCAACGGCAGAAAGGCAACCCAATCATCCTGATCTGCAGACACAAAACACCTCAAATAAGTCTCCAAAGTTTGATTAGTTCGTTCCATCTGGCCATTGGTCTGAGGATGGAATGCAGACGAAAAAGACAAATCAATGCCCAACCTGGCACAGACTGCCCGCCAAAATCTAGACACGAACTGGGTACCCCTGTCAGAAACGATGTTTTCCGGAATACCATGCAGGCGAACCACATTTTGAAAAAACAGAGGGACCAACTCAGATGAGGAAGGCAACTTAGGCAATGGCACCAAATGAACCATTTTAGAAAAACGGTCACACACCACCCAGATGACAGACATCTTCTGAGAAACAGGGAGATCCGAGATAAAGTCCATAGAGATGTGCGTCCAAGGCCTCTTCGGAATAGGCAAGGGCAACAACAACCCACTAGCCCTAGAACAACAAGGCTTGGCCCGAGCACACACATCTCAAGACTGCACAAAAACACGCACCTCTCGAGACAGGGAAGGCCACCAGAAGGATCTAGCCACCAAATCTCTGGTGCCAAAAATTCCCGGATGACCTGCCAGAGTAGAAGAATGAACTTCCGAGATGACTCTAGTGGTCCACTCGTCAGGAACAAACAGTCTACCAGACGGACAACGATCAGGTCTATCCACCTGAAATTCTTGCAAAGCACGACGCAAATTAGGAGAGAAAGCAGACAAAACCACTCCATCCTTAAGGACACCAGCAGGTTCAGAATTCCCAGTAGAGTCAGGCTCAAAACTCCTAGAAAGAGCATCTGCCTTCACATTCCTAGAACCCGGTAAGTACGAGACCACAAAATTAAACCGGGAAAAGAACAACGACCAACGTGCCTGTCTAGGATTCAGGCGCCTGGCAGACTCCAAATAAATTAAATTCTTGTGATCAGTCAAAACTACCACCTGATGTTTGGCACCCTCAAGCCAATGACGCCACTCCTCAAATGCCCACTTCATGGCCAAAAGCTCCCGATTACCAACATCATAGTTTCGCTCGGCGGCTGAAGATTTTCGCGAAAAGAACGCACAAGGTCTCATCACTGAGCAGTCGGGACTTTTCTGCGACAAAACCGCCCCCGCTCCAATCTCGGAAGCATCGACCTCAACCTGAAAGGGAAGGGAAACATCAGGCTGGCGCAACACAGGGGCAGACAAAAAGCGGCGCTTAAGCTCCCGAAAGGCCTCCACGGCAGCAGGGGACCAATTGGCAACATCAGCACCCTTTTTAGTCAAATCCGTCAGAGGTTTAGCAATGCCAGAAAAACCAGCTATAAATCGACGATAAAAATTAGCAAAGCCCAAGAATTTCTGGAGACTCTTCAGAGAAGTAGGCTGCGTCCAGTCGTAAATTGCCCGAACCTTGACAGGGTCCATCTCAATAGAAGAAGGGGAAAAAATGTACCCCAAAAAGGAAATTTTTTGAACCCCAAAAACACACTTTGAACCCTTTACACACAAAGAATTCTCCCGCAAAACCTGAAAAACCCTCCTGACCTGCTGAACATGAGACTCCCAGTCATCAGAAAAAATCAAAATATCATCCAAGTACACTATCATAAATTTATCCAAATATTCACGGAAAATATCATGCATTAAGGACTGAAAGACAGAAGGTGCATTAGAAAGGCCGAAAGGCATTACCAAATACTCAAAATGGCCCTCAGGCGTATTAAATGCGGTTTTCCACTCATCCCCCTGCTTAATTCACACCAAATTATACGCCCCACGAAGATCAATCTTAGAGAACCACTTAGCCCCCCTTATGCGAGCAAACAAATCAGTCAGCAAAGGCAACGGATACTGATATTTGACTGTAATTTTATTCAGGAGTCGATAATCAATACAAGGCCTCAGAGAGCCACCCTTTTTAGAGACAAAGAAAAAACCGGCTCCTAAAGGTGATGAAGAAGGACGAATATGTCCCTTTTCCAGGGACTCCTTAATATACTCGCGCATAGCAGCATGTTCAGGTACAGATAGTTTAAACAAACAACCCTTTGGAAATTTACTGCCAGGAATCAGATCTATGGCGCAATCACAATCCCTGTGAGGAGGGAGTGAACCAATCTTAGGCTCTTCAAAAATATCACGATAATCAGACAAAAATGCCGGAATCTCAGATGGAATAGATGATGAAATGGGCACCATAGGAGTGTCCCCATGAGCCCCCCGACATCCCCAGCTTAACACAGACATAGCTTTCCAGTCAAGGACTGGGTTATGAGACTGTAACCATGGTAATCCAAGCACCAAAACATCATGTAAATTGTACAACACAAGGAAGCGAATCACCTCCTGATGGTCTGGAGTCATACGCATAGTCACTTGCGTCCAGAACTGTGGTTTATTACAAGCCAAAGGTGTAGAATCAATACCCTTCAGAGGTATAGGGACTTCCAGAGGCTCTAAATCAAACCCACAGCGCCTGGCAAAGGACCAGTCCATAAGACTCAGAGCGGCGCCAGAGTCCACATAGGCATTCACGGTAATAACTGATAATGAACAAATCAAGGTTACAGACAAAATAAATTTGGACTGTAAAGTGCCAATTGAAATAGACTTGTCAACCTTCCTAGTACGTTTAGAGCATGCCGATATAACATGAGCAGAATCACCACAATAGAAGCATAACCCATTTTTACGCCTATAATTCTGCCGCTCGCTTCTGGACATAATTCTGTCACATTGCATTTTCTCTGGCGTCTCTTCAGAAGATACCGCCAAATGGTGCACGGGTTTGCGCTCCCGCAAACGCCGATCAATCTGAATTGCCATTGTCATGGACTCATTCAGACCTGTAGGCGCAGGGAACCCGACCATAACATCTTTAACGGCATCAGAAAGGCCCTCTCTGAAATTTGCCGCCAAGGCACACTCATTCCACTGAGTAAGCACAGACCATTTACGAAATTTTTGGCAGTATATCTCAGCTTCATCTTGCCCTTGAGATAGGGCTATCAAAGCTTTTTCAGCTTGAATCTCCAAATTAGGTTCCTCATAAAGCAACCCTAAAGCCAAGAAAAATGCATCCACATTGAGCAACGCAGGATCCCCTGGTGCCAATGAAAATGCCCAATTTTGAGGGTCACCTCGCAGCAAAGAAATTACAATCTTAACCTGCTGGACAGGATCTCCTGAGGAGTGAGGTCTGAGAGAAAGGAATAATTTACAATTATATTTGAAATTCAGAAACCGAGATCTATCTCCGGAAAACACCTCTGGTGTAGGGATTTTAGGTTCAGAAATAGGAGTATGCATAACAAAATCTTGTAAATTTTGAACCTTCGTAGCAAGATTATTTAAACCTGCAGCCAAACTCTGAGGATCCATCTTTAAACAGGTGAGCTCAGAGCCATTCAAGGATTATAAGGAGAGAAAGGCAAAGGCAGTAATTAGAGCTGAAATACAACTGATCCAACTATGGAGCAAGCATAGGGAAAAAGAAAAAAAAAAAAATTTACAGACTTCCTTTTTCTCTCCTTTCTTCTGCCAATAAGTTTAACACAAGTCCAGTCATACTGTCATGGTTCCCAATGGCAAGGGAACGTAAGAAACATATAAATAACGAACGAGCTCTCGGGTGATGGAAACTCGAGTTGACCGTGAGCTAAATCTACCACACAACTAATGGTAGCCAGGGAGCATACCTACGGCTTCCTAAATGCCACGCGCCAGCCGGAGGACTAACTAAGCCTGGTAGAGGAAGAAACAGACCTGGCTTACCTCTAGGGAAATACCCCAAAAGATGATAGCAGCCCCCCACATGTAATAACGGTGAAATAAGAGGAAAAGACATACACAGTATGAAAGTAGATTTAGCAAAGAGAGGTCCACTTACTAGATAGCAGAAGGATACAAAAGAGGACTTCACGGTCAACTGAAAACCCTTTCAAAAAACCATCCTGAAATTACTTTAAGACTCCTGTGTCAACTCATGACACAGGAGTGGCAATTTCAGCCCGCAAGAGCTTCCAGCTACAGAGAATTACAAAAACTGCAAACTGGACTAAAGATACAAAACAAAAGGACAAAGTCCACTTAGCTGATCAGCAGACTAGTAGCAGGAACATGCAACCGAAGGCTCTGGTTACAATGATGACCGGCAAGGAAATGACTGGAGAGCAAGGCTAAATAGGACACTCCCAAACGCTGATGGAAGCAGGTGAACAGAAGCAGCAAAGTGCAAACAAGTCACCAGTACCACCAGCAACCACCAGGGGAGCCCAAAAAGCGGATACACAACACAGGTATATACTATATACTGGAGATTACATACAGGTATATACTATACAGTATATAGGAGGAGATGATATACAGGTACATAGTATATACAGGGTAGATGACACACAGGTATATACTATATACAAGGGAGATGACACACAGTGTAGGGATTTCACTCACTCAGGTGCGACGGCTGACACATAGGAGGCAGGTTCCAACAAAAGTTCAAAGGTTCATTGCTTCATAAACCAGTTTAGCATCAACAGGAAAACAAATAGCCTTTAACTCAGGCAAAAGGGAAAAAGCAAGTGTCCATTCCTTCAGGCTCAGTGCTGGAGCCTTAACACACTGGAGGCTAGCACCTCCACACATATCCCACTGTGTTAAACATTAGCCTGTCTTATATAGAGCTAACCACACCCAGTAACCCATCACATGATTAGCCATGTGGTCTGACATCACCACAGGTCCTGTAAGGCATATATATACATGTTTATATACAATAAAGAAATACTCCGGGCTACATTACAGCACATACCGGTACCTGCCGTCGACTACACACCCTTTAGCCATGCTACAACAGGTATATACCATATACAGGAGATGACACAAAGGTATATACTATATACTGGAGGAGATGACACACAGGTACATACTATATACAGGAGGAGATGACATACAGGTACATACTATATAAAGGGGAGATGACACACACATATATACTATATACAGGGGAGATTACACACAGGTATATACTATATACAAGAGGAGATGACATACAGTTATATACTATATACAGGAGGAGATGGCACACACATATATACTACATACAGCAGGTATATACTATGTACAGGGGATATGACATACAGGTATATACTATATACAGGAGATGACATACAGGTATATACTATATATAGGAGGAGATGACATACAGGTACATAGTATATACAGGGGACATGACACACAGGTATATACTATATACAGGGGAGATGACACACAGGTATATACTATATACAAGGGAGATGACACACAGGTATATACTATATATAGGAGGAAATGACACACAGGTATATACTATATACAGGAGGAGAAGACATACAGGTACATACTATATAAATGAGGAGATGACATACAGGTACATACTATATACAGGGGAGATGACACACAGATATATACTATATACAGGAGGAGATGACACACATGTATATACTATATACAGGAGGAGATGACAGACAGGTATATACTATATACAGGAGTAGACGACTTACAGGTATATACTATATACAGGAGGAGATGAGTTACAGGTATATACTATATACAGGAGGAGATGACACACGTATATACTATATACTATATACAGGGGAGATGACACACAGTTATATACTATATACAAGGGAGATGACACACAGGTATACACTATATACAGGAGGAGATGACATACAGGTACATACTATATACAGGGGAGATGACACACATATATACTATATACAGGAGGATATGACATACAGGTACATACAATATACAGGAGGAGATGACATACAGGTACATACTATATACAGGAGGAGATGACAGACAGGTATATACTATATACAGGAGCAGACGACTTACAGGTATATACTATATGCAGGAGGAGATGACTTACAGGTATATACTATATACAGGAGGAGATGACACACGTATATACTATATACCGGAGGAGATGACATACAGGTATATACTATATAAAAGAGGAGATGATACATAGGTATATAGAGGAGGAGATGACATACAGCAGTTATATACTATATATAGGGGATATGACATACAGGTATATACTATATACAGGAGAAGACATACAGGTATATGCTATATCTTGGAGGAGATGACATACAAGTATTCAGTATATACAGAAGAGATGACATACAGTTATATACTATATACAGGAGGAGATGACACATAGGTATATACAATATACAGGAGGAGATGACATACAGGAGGTATATACTATTTACAGGGGAGATGACATACAGGTATATACTATATACAGGAGATGACATACAAGTGATACTATATATAAGGGAGATGACAAACATGTATTTACTGAGGGGAAAATGAGAGTTGTGAGGTGAAAATGAGGGGTGTGAGGTGAAAATGAAAAGGTGTGAGTGCAAAATGAGAGGAGTGAGGGAAAATAGTGGAGTGATCGGAAAATGACAGATGTGAGGTCGAAATGACAAGTGTTAGGGGGAAATGAGAGGAGTGAGGGGGAATGAGAGGAGTGAGGGGGAATATAAGAGGAGTGAGGGGGAAAATGAGAGGTGTAAGGGAGAAAATTAGAGATGTGAGGGGGGAAAATGAGAGGTGTGATAGGAAAATAAGAGAAGTGAGGTGTTATATCTAACCAGAGATATTTACTATGACCAGGCAATGCCGGGCTCTTCAGCTAGTATATAATATTGGTGTGATATATATCATATTCCTGGATAGTTTCGGGTGTTCTGCGTTTTCAAAACTAGCATTACAGAATGCTGTAGATAAGCCCCTGAAGCCAATGGCCTTATCTCATATACGATTTTTGGGGTGACAGATTCCCTTTAAGTCTGCTACTCGACTAATTAATTTCTCTCCTCGCTACACTCCTGCTTCCCCTCTTTGCAAATCCCTTTACTGGCTCCCAGTTTCCCAGCGTATCCAGTTTAAACTACTAAAATGACCTACAAAGCCATTCATAACCTTTCTCCTCTATATATTCCTGAACTAATTTCCCAATATCTTCCCTCACGTAATCTCCGGTTCTATCAAGATCTCCTTCTCTTCTCCACATTTATTCGCTACTCAACCAATCACCTCCAAGTTTTCTCCAGAATATTCCCCATCCTCTGGAATTCTGTGCCCCAACACATCTGATTATCCACCACATTTGGATCCTCCAGTCACAACCTGAAAACCCATCTCTTCAAAAAAGCTTACAACCTGCAATGACCACTCTGCCACCTCAACACCATCAGAGCTACTGCAACTCCCAACCTACTATCTCCTTCCCCATAATTCTATAGAATGTAAGCGCGCAAGGGCAAGGTCCTCTTCCCTCTGTACACGTCTGTCATTGTTAGTTTGTTTACTGTAAGTGCTTTTGGATTTTGATGCAACCCCATCTCATGTACAGCTTCATGGAATCAATGGTGCTATACATATAAGTGATAATAATAATAATAATAATAATAATAATAATAATAATAATAACAACATACTGTACATGTCTCAATTCAAATATGTTCTGTAAGAGTCATGTCGGTCTGGTAGTCGGGGGCAGGTATATCTCGCCCAGGTATTTGTCCTATGTGAATTAGGCCGCTCAGTATCTTCAGGATAACGAGGGGTTAATAAGTGCAGGAATAAAGGCTGACCAGCTGGAAGTTTCAGGTGTCAGCCTGGGGCACACAGAATGCCTGTCTGTGTGAGACGAACGTGAGTGAGAGCTCTGCTCATGATCTGTGTAATGTTAGCTGGGAGGGAGAAGCCCCCCCAGTTGTTAGTTAGCAACGTATTTGTTTAGTTAGCGCCGGACAGGCCAGGATTTATTTTTATGTTTTGTTTTCTGTATTTGCTTTCACTTTAATAAACCTGACCTGAGGTCAGTCTACTTGGAAACCTGCTGTCGCCTCAGAGTTCAATGCACAAACCACGTGACCTTTGACCCCAGCAAAGGCGATCCCGGAGTGTTTTGTCACATTGTGGTGGAGAACGCGGGCTACGCGTGGCACAGGCGACAGTATGGAAGACGTGGTGAAAGCCCTAGTACAGGCCACTGCGGCACAGCAGGAAGCTAATCGCTTGATGGCCGCACAGCTGAAGGAGTTACTGGACATGACGGCTGCGGACCGCCAGCTTCTCCAACAGGTGGCGCAACGCTTGGTGAGCATGCCTGAGGTTGACCCGGAAGCAGAGTCCAGGAGGATCCATGTGAGTCGATACTGGCAAAAGCTGACCGCGGAAGATGACGTCGAGGCGTACCTGACAACGTTTGAGCAGACGGCGTTGAGGGAGAAGTGGCCGAAGGCACGATGGGTCGATTTGATTGCTCCGTTTCTCTCCGGCGAGGCCCAAAAAGCTTACCATGACTTAGACCCGGAAGTCGCACAGGACTTTGAGAAGCTGAAAGTTGAGATCCTGGCCCGGCTGGGTGTGACGACGGCTGTCCGTGCACAGAGGGTACATCAGTGGACCTATCGCAGATGTTCTGCGATCGCAGATGTTCATAGTTATTAATTAAGGTTGAAGGAAGACTGTAAGTCCATCTAGTTCAACCCATAGCCTAACCTAACATGCCCTAACATGTTGATCCAGGGGAAGGCAAAAAAACCCCATGTGGCAAAGAGTAACTCCACCATGGGGAAAAAAATTCCTTCCCGACTCCACATACGGCAATCAGACTAGTTCCCTGGATCAACGCCTTATCAAGGAATCTAGTGTATATACCCTGTAACATTATACTTTTCCAGAAAGGTATCCAGTCCCCTCTTAAATTTAATTAATAAATCACTCATTACATCATCATACGGCAGAGAGTTCCATAGTCTCACTGCTCTTACAGTAAAGAATCCGCGTCTGTTATTATGCTTAAACCTTCTTTCCTCCAGACGTAGAGGATGCCCCCTTGTCCCTGTCTCAGGTCTATAATTAAAAAGATCATCAGAAAGGTCTTTGTACTGTCCCCTCATATATTTATACATTAAAATAAGATCACCCCTTAGTCTTCGTTTTTCCAAACTAAATAGCCCCAAGTGTAATAACCTATCTTGGTATTGCAGACCCCCCAGTCCTCTAATAACCTTGGTCGCTCTTCTCTGCACCCGCTCCAGTTCAGCTATGTCTTTCTTATACACCGGAGACCAGAACTGTGCACAGTATTCTAAGTGTGGTCGAACTAGTGACTTGTATAGAGGTAAAATTATGTTCTCCTCATGAGCATCTATGCCTCTTTAATACATCCCATTATTTTATTTGCCTTTGTAGCAGCTGCCTGACACTGGCCACTGAATATGAGTTTGTCATCCACCCATACACCCAGGTCTTTTTCATTGACGGTTTTGCCCAGAGTTTTAGAATTAAGCACATAGTTATACATCTTATTACTTCTACCCAAGTGCATGACCTTACATTTATCCCCATTAAAGCTCATTTGCCATTTATCAGCCCAAGCTTCTAGTTTACATAAATCATCCTGTAATATAAAATTGTCCTCCCCTGTATTGATTACCATGCAGAGTTTAGTGTCATCTGCAAATATTGAAATTCTACTCTGAATGCCCCCTACAAGGTCATTAATAAATATGTTAAAAAGAAGAGGGCCCAATACTGACCCCTGTGGTACCCCACTGCTAACCGTGACCCAGTCCGAGTGTGCTCCATTAATAACCACCCTTTGTTTCCTATCCCTGAGCCAGCTCTCAACCCACTTACACATATTTTCCCCTATCCCCATTACTCTCATTTTATGTAACAACCTTTTGTGTGGCACCGTATCAAAAGCTTTGGAAAAGTCCATATATACTACGTCCACTGGGTTCCCTTGGTCCAGTCCGGAACTTACCTCTTCATAGAAGCTGATCAAATTAGTCTGACATGAACGGCCCCTAGTAAACCCGTGCTGATACTGGGTCATGAGGTTATTCCTCTTCAGATACTCCAGCATAGCATCCCTTAGAATGCCCTCCAGGATTTTACCCACAGTAGAGGTTAAGCTTACTGGCCTATAATTACCGAGTTCAGTTTTTGCCCCTTTTTTGAATATTGGCACCACATTTGCTATACGCCAGTCCTGTGGTACAGACCCTGTTATTATGGAGTCTTTAAAGATTAAAAATAATGGTCTATCAATGACTGTACTTAGTTCCTGCAGTACTCGGGGGTGTATCCCATCCGGGCCCGGAGATTTGTCAATTTTAGTTATTTTTAGACGCCGCTGTACTTCCTGCTGGGTTAAGCAGGTGACATTTAATGGGGAATTTTTATCACTAGTCATTTTGTCTGCCATGGGATTATCTTTTGTAAATACTGATGAAAAAAAGTCATTTAGCATATTGGCTTTTTCCTCATCCTCATCCACCATTTCACCCAGACTATTTTTAAGGGGGCCAACACTGTCATTTTTTAGTTTCTTACTATTTATATAGTTAAAGAATATTTTGGGATTATTTTTACTCTCTCTGGCAATGAGTCTCTCTGTCTCAATCTTTGCTGCCTTGATTTGCTTTTTACAGAATTTATTTAATTTTCTGTATTTATTTAATGCCTCCTCACTACCTACTTCCTTTAATTCTCTAAATGCTTTCTTTTTGTCCCTTATTGCGCCCCTTACAGCTCTATTTAGCCATATTGGTTTCCTCCTATTTCTAGTATGTTTATTCCCATACGGTATATACTGTGCACAGGTCCTATCCAGGATGCTAATAAATGTCTCCCATTTTCTTTGTGTATTTTTGTGTCTCAGGATATCGTCCCAGTTAATTGCACCAAGATCCTCTCTCATCCGTTGGAAATTTGCCCTCCTGAAGTTTAGTGTCCTTGTCACCCCCCTACTACCCATCTTATTAAAGGTTACATGAAAACTTATTATTTTGTGATCACTATTCCCCAAGTGACCCCCAACCCTTATATTTGATATGCGGTCTGGCCTGTTGGTTAATATTAGGTCTAGCAGTGCCCCCCTCCTTGTTGGGTCCTGAACCAGTTGTGAAAGGTAATTGTCTCTCATAGTTGTCAAAAACCGATTACCTTTGCTGGAACTGCAGGTTTCTGTTCCCCAATCTATTTCAGGGTAGTTGAAGTCCCCCATAATAATGACTTCTCCTTGAGTTGCAGCTTCATCTATTTGCTTTACGAGGATATTCTCCATTGCTTCCATTAGTTTTGGAGATTTATAACAAACCCCTATCAGTAATTTATTTTTTCCCCCTCCCCTTATCTCCACCCACAGGGACTCTACATTTTCATTAAATTCACCTATATTATCACGCAGGATGGGTTTTAAGGAAGATTTTACATATAGACACACCCCTCCCCCTCGCTTATCTGTACGGTCATTTCTGAACAGGCTATAGCCCTGCAAGTTAACAGCCCAGTCATGGCTCTCATCCAGCCACGTCTCAGATATCCCCACCATGTCATAATTATGCTCCAACAACATTAGTTCTAATTCATCCATTTTGTTGGCGAGGCTTCTGGCATTAGTATACATGCACTTGATGTTACTCTCTGTACCTCTATTCAACTGGTGGACTTGGTGGAGCGTTATTCCGTGGCGGAAGGACTTCCTGATGATACCGCTACTACCCGAACTGTACCTCCTCCTCGTGGAACCGGTAAGACTGTTCCAGGGACTGCGGGGGAAGGAAAATTGCCAAAAACTGTGCGGGAGGAACACGGGACTGCTCGCACCCCGAGATCAAGGGTGTCGGACTCTGGTTTCAATAGGGGGCTTGTTAGGTGTTTCCATTGCCATGAGAAGGGCCATGTTTCTGCGAACTGTCCTGTTACCACTGAACCCATGCAGTGCGACGTTACGGACTCTAAGAAACGCATGTCTTTGGTTACACGGCTAGCAAGTGTGAATGCGGGTCAAAATGATACAGTAAAACATCTGTGTGAATTGTCTGTAGATGGGAAAAATGTTGTGGCATTACTAGACTCTGGAAGTGTGGTGACTCTAGTGAAAGCCAGTCTGATAGCACGTCCAACTAGTCCGTCTGACAAGTTTTCTGTAACATGTGTGCATGGTGACACCTGCTCATATCCTACAGCGGTCATATGTATCTCCATTCCCTATGGGTCTGTGCAACACAAAGTGGGACCCGTCCCCCATTGTTACAGGATATAATCTTGGGCAGGGATTTTCCTCTTTTCTGGCAGTTGTGGGAGAATCAGTTGCTCCTTCACGGTAGCTGTGACCGTGAATCTTCTCCCATGCTACCTGGAGTAGGGTTGAGCGAAACGGGTCGTTCATTTTCAAAAGTCGCCGACTTTTGGCTAAGTCGGCGTCTCATGAAACCCGATCCGACCCCTGTGCTTGTCGGCCATGCGGTACGCGACTTTCGCGCCAAAGTCGCGTTTCAATGACGCGAAAAGCGCAATTTCTCAGCCAATGAAGGTGAACGCAGAGTGTGGGCAGCGTGATGACATAGGTCCTGGTCCCCACCATCTTAGAGAAGGGCATTGCAGTGATTGGCTTGCTGTCTGCGGCGTCACAGGGGCTATAAAGGGGCGTTCCCGCCGACCGCCATCTTACTGCTGCTGATCTGAGCTTAGGGAGAGGTTGCTGCCGCTTCGTCAGAAGCAGGGATAGCGTTAGGCAGGGTCCACTAACCACCAAACCGCTTGTGCTGTAGCGATTTCCACTGTCCAACACCACCTTCGGTGTGCAGGGACAGTGGAAGCTATTTTTTTTTTTTTTCCCTCAGCGCTGTAGCTCATTGGGCTGCCCTAGAAGGCTCCATGATAGCTGTATTGCTGTGTGTACGCCACTGTGGAAACCAACTGCTTTTTTCAAAGCACATATCCTCTTGTTCCTTCCTTTCTGCACAGCTATCTTTTTTGTTTGTCCACACTTTTTATTTAATTTGTGCATCAGTCCACTCCTATTGCTGCCTGCCATACCTGGCTTACATTACTGCAGGGAGATAGTAATTGTAGGACAGTCCCTGTTTTTTTTTTTTTTTTGTGGAAGATTAAGATTGGCATTTCTGCTACAGTGCCATCCCTGTGTGTGCCATCTCTCACTGAGTGGGCCATAGAAAGCCTATTTATTTTTTTCCTTGATTTGTGTTCTAAAATCTACCTCAACACAAAAACACTACATCAATCAGTGGGAGAAAAATATTGGCCTCAGTCAGGGCTTGTGTGCCACTCCTGTGTGTGCCATCTCTCATTCAGTGGGCCATACAAAGCCTATTTATTTTTTTGTTTTTTTTAATATTATTGGGTTTCTAAAGTCTCCGTGAAAAAAAAAAATACATAAAAAAAACAGTGGGAGAGTAATATTGCCCTTTCAGCTTGTGTGCCAGTCTTGACTCCTGGGTGTGCCACCTCTCTCTCTCTAATTGTGGGCCATAGAAAGCCAATTTATTTTTTTGCTTTTTTTAATATTATTTGGTTTCTAAAGTCTCCCTGAAAAAAAAAAATACATAAAAAAACAGTGGGAGAGTAATATTGCCCTTTCAGCTTGTGTGCCAGTCTTGACTCCTGGGTGTGCCACCTCTCTCTCTCTAATTGTGGGCCATAGAAAGCCTATTTATTTTTTTGCTTTTTTTAATATTATTTGGTTTCTAAAGTCTCCCTGAAAAAAAAAAAAAAACATAAAAAAACAGTGGGAGAGTAATATTGCCCTTTCAGCTTGTGTGCCAGTCTTGACTCCTGGGTGTGCCACCTCTCTCTCTCTAATTGTGGGCCATAGAAAGCCTATTTATTTTTTTGTTTTTTTTTTAATATTATTTGGTTTCTAAAGTCTCCCTGAAAAAAAAAATACATAAAAAAACAGTGGGAGAGTAATATTGCCCTTTCAGCTTGTGTGCCAGTCTTGACTCCTGGGTGTGCCACCTCTCTCTCTCTAATTGTGGGCCATAGAAAGCCTATTTATTTTTTTGCTTTGTTTAATATTATTTGGTTTCTAAAGTCTCCCTGAAAAAAAAAATACATAAAAAAACAGTGGGAGAGTAATATTGCCCTTTCAGCTTGTGTGCCAGTCTTGACTCCTGGGTGTGCCACCTCTCTCTCTCTATTTGTGGGCCATAGAAAGCCTATTTATTTTTTTGTTTTTTTTTAAATATTATTTGGTTTCTAAAGTCTCCCTGAAAAAAAAAAATACATAAAAAAACAGTGGGAGAGTAATATTGCCCTTTCAGCTTGTGTGCCAGTCTTGACTCCTGGGTGTGCCACCTCTCTCTCTCTAATTGTGGGCCATAGAAAGCCTATTTATTTTTTTGCTTTGTTTAATATTATTTGGTTTCTAAAGTCTCCCTGAAAAAAAAAAAATACATAAAAAAACAGTGGGAGAGTAATATTGCCCTTTCAGCTTGTGTGCCAGTCTTGACTCCTGGGTGTGCCACCTCTCTCTCTCTAATTGTGGGCCATAGAAAGCCTATTTTTTTTTTTTTTTTTTTTTAAATATCATTTGGTTTCTAAAGTCTCCCTGAAAAAAAAAAATACATAAAAAAACAGTGGGAGAGTAATATTGCCCTTTCAGCTTGTGTGCCAGTCTTGACTCCTGGGTGTGCCACCTCTCTCTCTCTAATTGTGGGCCATAGAAAGCCTATTTATTTTTTTGCTTTGTTTAATATTATTTGGTTTCTAAAGTCTCCCTGAAAAAAAAAATACATAAAAAAACAGTGGGAGAGTAATATTGCCCTTTCAGCTTGTGTGCCAGTCTTGACTCCTGGGTGTGCCACCTCTCTCTCTCTAATTGTGGGCCATAGAAAGCCTATTTATTTTTTTGCTTTTTTTAATATTATTTGGTTTCTAAAGTCTCCCTGAAAAAAAAAAAAGTACATAAAAAAACAGTGGGAGAGTAATATTGCCCTTTCAGCTTGTGTGCCAGTCTTGACTCCTGGGTGTGCCACCTCTCTCTCTCTAATTGTGGGCCATAGAAAGCCTATTTATTTTTTTGCTTTGTTTAATATTATTTGGTTTCTAAAGTCTCCCTGAAAAAAAAAAATACATAAAAAAACAGTGGGAGAGTAATATTGCCCTTTCAGCTTGTGTGCCAGTCTTGACTCCTGGGTGTGCCACCTCTCTCTCTCTATTTGTGGGCCATAGAAAGCCTATTTATTTTTTTGTTTTTTTTTAAATATTATTTGGTTTCTAAAGTCTCCCTGAAAAAAAAAAATACATAAAAAAACAGTGGGAGAGTAATATTGCCCTTTCAGCTTGTGTGCCAGTCTTGACTCCTGGGTGTGCCACCTCTCTCTCTCTAATTGTGGGCCATAGAAAGCCTATTTATTTTTTTGCTTTTTTTAATATTATTTGGTTTCTAAAGTCTCCCTGAAAAAAAAAAAAGTACATAAAAAAACAGTGGGAGAGTAATATTGCCCTTTCAGCTTGTGTGCCAGTCTTGACTCCTGGGTGTGCCACCTCTCTCTCTCTAATTGTGGGCCATAGAAAGCCTATTTATTTTTTTGCTTTGTTTAATATTATTTGGTTTCTAAAGTCTCCCTGAAAAAAAAAAATACATAAAAAAACAGTGGGAGAGTAATATTGCCCTTTCAGCTTGTGTGCCAGTCTTGACTCCTGGGTGTGCCACCTCTCTCTCTCTATTTGTGGGCCATAGAAAGCCTATTTATTTTTTTGTTTTTTTTTAAATATTATTTGGTTTCTAAAGTCTCCCTGAAAAAAAAAAATACATAAAAAAACAGTGGGAGAGTAATATTGCCCTTTCAGCTTGTGTGCCAGTCTTGACTCCTGGGTGTGCCACCTCTCTCTCTCTAATTGTGGGCCATAGAAAGCCTATTTATTTTTTTGCTTTTTTTAATATTATTTGGTTTCTAAAGTCTCCCTGAAAAAAAAAAAAGTACATAAAAAAACAGTGGGAGAGTAATATTGCCCTTTCAGCTTGTGTGCCAGTCTTGACTCCTGGGTGTGCCACCTCTCTCTCTCTAATTGTGGGCCATAGAAAGCCTATTTATTTTTTTGCTTTGTTTAATATTATTTGGTTTCTAAAGTCTCCCTGAAAAAAAAAAATACATAAAAAAACAGTGGGAGAGTAATATTGCCCTTTCAGCTTGTGTGCCAGTCTTGACTCCTGGGTGTGCCACCTCTCTCTCTCTATTTGTGGGCCATAGAAAGCCTATTTATTTTTTTGTTTTTTTTTAAATATTATTTGGTTTCTAAAGTCTCCCTGAAAAAAAAAAATACATAAAAAAACAGTGGGAGAGTAATATTGCCCTTTTAGCTTGTGTGCCAGTCTTGACTCCTGGGTGTGCCACCTCTCTCTCTCTAATTGTGGGCCATAGAAAGCCTATTTATTTTTTTGCTTTGTTTAATATTATTTGGTTTCTAAAGTCTCCCTGAAAAAAAAAAAATACATAAAAAAACAGTGGGAGAGTAATATTGCCCTTTCAGCTTGTGTGCCAGTCTTGACTCCTGGGTGTGCCACCTCTCTCTCTCTAATTGTGGGCCATAGAAAGCCTATTTATTTTTTTGTTTTTTTTTTAAATATTATTTGGTTTCTAAAGTCTCCCTGAAAAAAAAAAATACATAAAAAAACAGTGGGAGAGTAATATTGCCCTTTCAGCTTGTGTGCCAGTCTTGACTCCTGGGTGTGCCACCTCTCTCTCTCTAATTGTGGGCCATAGAAAGCCTATTTATTTTTTTGCTTTGTTTAATATTATTTGGTTTCTAAAGTCTCCCTGAAAAAAAAAAATACATAAAAAAACAGTGGGAGAGTAATATTGCCCTTTCAGCTTGTGTGCCAGTCTTGACTCCTGGGTGTGCCACCTCTCTCTCTCTAATTGTGGGCCATAGAAAGCCTATTTATTTTTTTGCTTGATTTGGGTTCTAAAATCTACCTGAAAAAAAAAAAACACTACATCCATCAGTGGGAGATTAATACTGTCCTCAGGGCTTGTGTGCCACTCCTGACTCCTGTGAGCGCCATCTCTCACTCAGTGGGCCATAGAAAGCCTATTTATTTTTTTGCTTGATTTGGGTTCTAAAATCTACCTGAAAAAAAAATCACTACATCCATCAGTGGGAGATTAATACTGTCCTCAGGGCTTGTGTGCTACTCCTGATCCTGACTCCTGTGCGCGCCATCTCTCACTCAGTGGGCCATAGAAAGCCTATTTATTTTTTTGCTTGATTTGGGTTCTAAAATCTACCTGAAAAAAAACACTACATCCATCAGTGGGAGATTAATACTGTCCTCAGGGCTTGTGTGCCACTCCTGATCCTGACTCCTGTGCGCGCCATCTCTCACTCAGTGGGCCATAGAAAGCCTATTTATTTTTTTGCTTGATTTGGGTTCTAAGATCTAACTGAAAAAAAAATCACTACATCCATCAGTGGGAGATTAATACTGTCCTCAGGGCTTGTGTGCCACTCCTGATCCTGACTCCTGTGAGCGCCATCTCTCACTCAGTGGGCCATAGAAAGCCTATTTATTTTTTTGCTTGATTTGGGTTCTAAAATCTACCTGAAAAAAAAAACACTACATCCATCAGTGGGAGATTAATACTGTCCTCAGGGCTTGTGTGCCACTCCTGATCCTGACTCCTGTGAGCGCCATCTCTCACTCAGTGGGCCATAGAAAGCCTATTTATTTTTTTGCTTGATTTGGGTTCTAAAATCTACCTGAAAAAAAAAACACTACATCCATCAGTGGGAGATTAATACTGTCCTCAGGGCTTGTGTGCCACTCCTGATCCTGACTCCTGTGAGCGCCATCTCTCACTCAGTGGGCCATAGAAAGCCTATTTATTTTTTTGCTTGATTTGGGTTCTAAAATCTACCTGAAAAAAAAAACACTACATCCATCAGTGGGAGATTAATACTGTCCTCAGGGCTTGTGTGCCACTCCTGATCCTGACTCCTGTGAGCGCCATCTCTCACTCAGTGGGCCATAGAAAGCCTATTTATTTTTTTGCTTGATTTGGGTTCTAAAATCTACCTGAAAAAAAAACACTACATCCATCAGTGGGAGATTAATACTGTCCTCAGGGCTTGTGTGCCACTCCTTATCCTGACTCCTGTGTGTGCCATCTCTCACTCAGTGGGCACTGGGCCATAGAAAGCTTTTTTTTTTATTATTATTATTTGGTTTCTAAATTGTCCCTGAAAAAAACAATTTATCTTATTTGGTTTCTAAAGTCTCCCTGAGGGGAAAAAAAAAAAAAAATAGGTGGGAGATTAATATTGACATTTGTGTTTGAGTGACATTCCTGCGTGTGTGGCATCTCTGTGATTTGGTGCCACAGAAAACAGAGTGTGTAACATTGTGCCTGATTTTCCTTGTGGTCTCACCAACCTGTTATGGGATATTGAAATCATACTGAAGTTATAGCGCACCGTGTATGTTGTTTGACAGCAACAAATAAAGTTACTTTGGTTAAGTTTTTAAAACAATGAGGAAGTCTGGTGCAAGAGGTCGTCGTGGGCGTTCATTGTCAGCTGGTAATGATGGTAGTGGTAGTGGAGCATCAGGTGGTCGTGGGGATAAAAATATTCCACGTAAGTCTGGAGCTGTGGAGCCAGTTTCGTCGTCTGGCTACACAAGGCCTCGAACACTCGCTTTTCTGGGAGTAGGAAAACCGCTTTTAAAGGCAGAGCAGCAACAGCAAGTTTTGGCTTACATTGCAGACTCAGCCTCTAGCTCTTTTGCCTCCTCTTCTGAAACTGGTAAATGTAAAAGCAGCGCGTCACTTGTGGATGTCCACGGTCAGGGACAAGTCGCTTCCTTGTCCTCTTCAGCAAAAACTACAACAAGAGAGAAGGATGCAGCAGGCGACACAACGGGTTACTCCATGGAGCTCTTTACACATACCGTCCCTGGCTTACAAAGTGAAACACTTAACAGGCCATGCCCATTACAAGTTGATTCTGACATGGAGTGCACTGATGCACAGCCACAGCCAGAGTACTATGCTGCTCCTTTGACTCAGACCACCACATTGCCCTCTCAGGGTACTGATCCACAATCAGACCCTGATGAGACTATGTTGCCCCGCCACTAACGCTATACCACTGACCGACACAGTGACACAGACGAAGTTGCACACGAGCTCGAAGAGGAGTTAATAGATGACCCAGTTATTGACCCCGATTGGCAGCCATTGGGGGAACAGGGTGCAGGCGGCAGTAGTTCAGAAGCGGAGGTGGAGGAGGGGCCACAGCAGGCATCAACATCGCAACAGGTTCCATCTGCCGGGCCCGTATCTGGCCCAAAACGCGTGTCAAAGCCAAAACCTGTTGGAGGACAGCGTGGCCATCCGGTTAAAGCTCAGTCTGCAATCCCTGAAAAGGGATCCGATGCTAGGAAGAGTGCAGTCTGGCATTTTTTTAAACAACATCCAATTGATCAGCGCAAAGTCATCTGTCAAAAATGTTCAACTAGCTTAAGCAGAGGTCAGAATCTGAAAAGTCTCAATACTAGTTGCATGCATAGACACTTAACCACCATGCATTTTCAAGCCTGGACTAACTACCAAACGTCCCTTAAGGTTGTAGCACCCTCGGCCAATGAAGCTAGTCAGCAACGCAACATCCCTTCCTTCACTGTAAGGCCACCATTTTCCGCACCACCGGCAGTATCTGTGCAGGTTTCTTTGCCAGCCAAAAGCACTCAGGGTCAGGGAATCACCAGTTTTGTAGGAGGAAATATTGCATCTAGGTCACCGGCGGAAACAATACCATCTCCAACCGTCTCGCAGTCTGCCATGTCCACCGGCACACCCGCAAGTTCCACGATCTCCATCTCTCCAGTTCAGCTCACACTACATGAGACTCTGGTTAGAAAAAGGAAGTACTTATCCTCGCATCCGCGTACACAGGGTTTTAACGCCTACATAGCTAGACTAATATCGTTAGAGATGATGCCCTACCGGTTAGTTGAAAGCGAAGCTTTCAAAGCCCTGATGGAGTACGCTGAACCACGATACGAGCTACCCAGTCGACACTTTTTTTCCAGAAAAGCCATCCCGGCCCTGCACCAGCATGTTAAACAGCGCATCGTCCATGCACTCAGGCAATCTGTGAGTACAAAGGTGCACCTGACTACAGATGCATGGACCAGTAGGCATGGCCAGGGACGTTATGTGTCCATCACGGCACACTGGGTGAATGTGGTGGATGCAGGGTCCTCAGGGGACATCAATTTCGGGACAGTTGTGCCTAGCCCACGGTCTAGGAAACAGTTGGCTGTAGGCGTTCGCACCCCCTCCTCCTCCTCCTCCTCATCCTCCTGCAGAAGCTACAGCTCTTCCACAGACCACAGTCGGCCAACATGACACTGTTGCACACCAGTTGTCCCATTATGGGCCAGCTACTGGCAAGCGTCAGCAGGCTGTATTGGCTATGAAGTGTTTAGGCGACAACAGACACACCGCGGAAGTTCTGTCCGAGTTCTTGCAACAAGAAACGCAGTCGTGGCTGGGCACAGTAGATCTTGAGGCAGGCAAGGTAGTTAGTGATAACGGAAGGAATTTCATGGCTGCCATCTCCCTTTCCCAACTGAAACACATTCCTTGCCTGGCTCACACCTTAAACCTGGTGGTGCAGTGCTTATTGAAAACTTATCCTGGGTTCTCCGACCTGCTCCTCAAAGTGCGTGGACTTTGCTCACATATCCGACGTTCGCCTGTACACGCCAGCCGTATGCAGACCTATCAGCGGTCTTTGAACCTTCCCCAGCATCGCCTAATCATAGACGTTGCAACAAGGTGGAACTCAACACTGCACATGCTTCAGAGACTGTGCCAACAGAGGCGGGCTGTTATGTTTTTGTGGGAGGATACACATACACGGGCAGGCAGTAGGATGGCAGACATGGAGTTGTCAGGTGTGCAGTGGTCGAAGATACAAGACATGTGTCAAGTCCTTCAGTGTTTTGAGGAATGCACACGGCTGGTTAGTGCAGACAACGCCGTAATAAGCATGAGCATCCCCCTAATGCGTCTGCTGATGCAAAGTTTGACGCACATAAAGGAGCAGGCGTCTGCACCGGAGGAAGAGGAAAGCCTTGATGACAGTCAGCCATTGTCTGGTCAGGGCAGTGTACAGGACGAGGTAGCGGGCGAAGAGGAGGTGGAGGACGAGGAGGATGATGGGGATGAGTATATTTTTAATGCGGAACCTTTCCCGGGGGCACTGGAAATTGGTTGCGTGTCAAGGCCGGGTTCTGGTTTTTTGAGGGACACAAGTGACGTAGATTTGCCTGCAACTGCCCCTCACCCAATCACAACCGGAGATTTGACAACTGGAACTTTGGCCCACATGGCGGATTATGCCTTACGTATCCTAAAAAGGGACACACGCATAACGAAAATGATGAACGATGACGATTACTGGTTGGCCTGCCTCCTTGATCCACGCTATAAAGGCAAATTGCAAAATATTATGCCACATGAGAACTTGGAACTAATATTAGCAACCAAACAATCAACTCTTGTTGACCGTTTGCTTCAGGCATTCCCAGCACACAGCGCACGTGATCGTTCTCACACGAGCTCAAGGGGGCAACAGACTAGGAGTGTTAGGGGTGCACACATCAGAAGTGGCGTTGGACAGAGGGGTTTTCTGACAAGGTTGTGGAGTGATTTTGCTATGACCGCAGACAGGACAGGTACTGCTGCATCAATTGAAAGTGACAGGAGACAACATTTGTCCAGTATGGTTACTAACTATTTTTCATCCCTTATCGATGTTCTCCCTCAACCGTCATTCCCATTTGATTACTGGGCATCAAAATTAGACACCTGGCCAGAATTGGCAGAATATGCATTGCAGGAGCTTGCTTGCCCGGCAGCAAGCGTCCTATCAGAAAGAGTATTCAGTGCTGCAGGTTCAATATTAACCGAAAAAAGGACTCGTCTGGCTACCCAAAATGTTGACGATCTAACATTCTTTAAAATGAACCACAACTGGATTTCGAAATCTTTTGCCCCACCTTGCCCGGCCGACACCTAGCTTTCCTATGAAAAGCTCTTGCCTGTGAATTACTTTTCTAATGTCTAATTTGCTGCAGCTGATTGTACAGCATACGACATGTTTACACCTCCCTAAATGGCCAAACTCCCCACACGGGGCCGTGGTATCGCGACTTGGCACAAGCACCCGTGAGACTGCTGTTTGTCTGAAGAGGTGGGTGTGCTCGCTTTTGGTTGACGGCATTGCTACTGGGTCCCTCATAGTACAATGTAGTGTCTCTGGCGGTGGTGGTGCGCACCCAACGTCAGACACACCGTTGTAACATGAGGGGCCCTGGGGCGGTCCCGCCGGCCTCAAGAGAGTTCCCCCCTCCCCCAGCTCAAATTGTGCTCTACCACGTGCAAAATTATGTCGCACAGCTCCACCAATCTTTAGTCTATTCGCTGACATCATTCAATGTCTGGCACTGACAATACAAATTTGTAGACATCTATGATGCAACTTAAAGTAGTCTGTGTCTGTGTCCTATATTGGCACCATTAAATAGTTACTGCCAAATTACTATGTCAGAAACTCAGCAGATGAGCCCACCCCTGTACCTAAGTATGCCACCTTTTTTTTTTTTTTGGTTGTTTTGCGAGACATTAACATCTATTTATATTTTGGGAGTACTGGGACAGACACTCCTTGCAATACTCCTCCACTGACCACCAAGCTGCCTGTGTATCCATGTAACCGATGTAAAACTGCCATGAGCCTATTGTTTGTTATTTTAGGCCTTTGATAGCCTGTCTGCGGTCCCTACTTTAAATACTCCTCCACTGACCACCAAGCTGCCTGTGTATCCATGTAACCGATGTAAAGCTGCCATGAGCCTATTGTTTGTTATTTTAGGCCTTTGATAGCCTGTCTGCGGTCCCTACTTTAAATACTCCTCCACTGACCACCAAGCTGCCTGCCCGTGTATCCATGTAACCGATGTAAAACTGCAGTATTTTGCTTATAAAAAAGAAAATACTGGAGAGATATCAAATGCAGACATTTTAACATTAAAAACAAAAACACATACAACAAAAAACTGGTACAGTACAAAAATTGTCCACCAGCTACAAAAACTTTCTCCTGCAAGTAGTTAACTGAAAGGTTTTTTTCCATTGAAAACACAGATATGGCATCCACCGAGTGTTGTCCTGTCGCGTCTTCTTTATATTATTGCCAAGAAGCTGCAACTGAATAAAGCTGAGCTTCTACCTTCTGTTCCAAATTACGAATTTTAAAAATGAAATTGGCTGTTCCGGCCTACTAAAGGTGTCTGCCCCTGCCTGGTGTTGTCCTCAACTGAATAAAGCTGAGCTTCAACCTTCAGTTCCAAATTACCATTTTTAAAAATGCAATTGGCTGTTCCGGCCTACTAAAGGTGAATGTCTGCCCCTGCCTGGTGTTGTCCTCAACTGAATAAAGCTGAGCTTCAACCTTCAGTTCCAAATTACCATTTTTAAAAATGCAATTGGCTGTTCCGGCCTACTAAAGGTGAATGTCTGCCCCTGCCTGGTGTTGTCCTCAACTGAATAAAGCTGAGCTTCAACCTTCAGTTCCAAATTACCATTTTTAAAAATGCAATTGGCTGTTCCGGCCTACTAAAGGTGAATGTCTGCCCCTGCCTGGTGTTGTCCTCAACTGAATAAAGCTGAGCTTCAACCTTCAGTTCCAAATTACCATTTTTAAAAATGCAATTGGCTGTTCCGGCCTACTAAAGGTGACTGTCTGCCCCTGCCTGGTGTTGTCCTCAACTGAATAAAGCTGAGCTTCAACCTTCAGTTCCAAATTACCATTTTTAAAAATGCAATTGGCTGTTCCGGCCTACTAAAGGTGTCTGTCTGCCCCTGCCTGGTGTTGTCCTCAACTGAATAAAGCTGAGCTTCTACCTTCTGCCTCTTACTAACTGCTGTTTTTTTAAAAAAAAATTGGCTGTTCCGGCCTACTAAAGGTGTCTGTCTGCCCCTACCTGGTGTTGTCCTCAACTGAACAAAGCTGTGCTTCAACCTTCTGTTCCAAATTACCATTTTTAAAAATGCCATTGGCTGTTCCGGCCTACTAAAGGTGTCTGTCTGCCCCTGCCTGGTGTTGTCCTCAACTGAATAAAGCTGAGCTTCAACCTTCAGTTCCAAACATACAACCAAAAACTGGTACAATACAAAAAGTGGCCTCCAGCTACAAAAACTTTCTCCTACAAGTAGTTAAATGACAGTTTTTTTTCCAGTGAAAACACAGATATGGCATCCAACGAGTGTTGTCCTGTCTCGTCTTCTTTATATTATTGCCAAGAAGCTGTAACTGAATAAAGCTGAGCTTCAACCTTCAGTTCCAAATTACCATTTTTAAAAATGCAATTGGCTGTTCCGGCCTACTAAAGGTGTCTGTCTGCCCCTGCCTGGTGTTGTCCTCAACTGAATAAAGCTGAGCTTCAACCTTCAGTTCCAAATTACCATTTTTAAAAATGCAATTGGCTGGTCCGGCCTACTAAAGGTGAATGTCTGCCCCTGCCTGGTGTTGTCCTCAACTGAATAAAGCTGAGCTTCAACCTTCAGTTCCAAATTACCATTTTTAAAAATGCAATTGGCTGTTCCGGCCTACTAAAGGTGTCTGTCTGCCCCTGCCTGGTGTTGTCCTCAACTGAATAAAGCTGAGCTTCAACCTTCAGTTCCAAATTACCATTTTTAAAAATGCAATTGGCTGTTCCGGCCTACTAAAGGGGTCTGCCCCTGCCTGGTGTTGTCCTCAACTGAATAAAGCTGAGCTTCTACCTTCTGCCTCTTACTAACTGCTGTTTTTTTAAAAAATTGGCTGTTCCGGCCTACTAAAGGTGTCTGTCTGCCCCTGCCTGGTGTTGTCCTCAACTGAACAAAGCTGAGCTTCCACATTCTGGCTTTCGCCCTATACTATCAGATATTAAACTGCATTTGGCCTACTAGTGTGGTTAGGCCCTTGAAACAGTGTCTGCTGCTCTTGGGTTTGCTACTCCACTGAACAAAGCAATGCCGCCTGTTTAGTCCTGTTACCAATTTTGAACTGCATTTAGCCTACTTTATTCTTTGGCCCTATATCTGTTTCCTCCTCATCCTGCCCATTGCCCAGCCACTGCTAGATGAGTCTGCTGGTACATTGACCTAGACCACTACATTCCCCTTATACTTTACACAGCCAGAATCTGACCCTGCTGAAAGTAAGGTTCCCCTTCCCGCATGTTATACCACCTTACACAGGGACAGAGAGGAAGGTGCAGATGAAAGTGCAGGTTCCTTCATCAGGTGGGGGGGCATACTCGTTGGCGACATCACTGGCACAGGGCCCCTCAGAGTACGCAAAAGTGTCGCTGCTGGTGGGAGGCGCCCCCGCCATGCAAACACACCGCTGTACTTTGAGGGGCCCTGTGCCAGTGCCAATGCGAACGAGTGGGCCCCCCCTGCTTGCTCAGGATCACAGCACTTGCAACGTTGAAATACTTACCTTTCCCTGCAACACCGCCGTGACGTAGTCCGCATTTCCTGGGCCCACGAAAAACTTGAGCCAGCCCTACTCCCCCCACAACTTTTGCCAAATGACCCCCAATTCCCTATGCCCAACTATTATTATAAAGTTAATTAAGATTGACAAGCTTCAGAAACAAGAATGGATGTTTTTGGCATTAAAATGGGCACTGTAGGTGTTTTCCTGGCCTCCACTCACTGCCGACTATGCTTCCCCATTGACTTGCATTGGGTTTCGTGTTTCGGTCGATCCCCGACTTTTAGCGATAATCGGCCGACTGCACTCGACTCTGGACAAAATCGGGTTTCACAAAACCCGACTCGATCTTAAAAAAATGAAAGTCGCTCAACTCTAACCTGGAGGTCCCGAGCTCCTGGAGGAGACCCCACAGGAAGATGCTGCTGGGGAGATTAGTGAATCTAACCTTCAGTACCCCTTCTCAGTTATGGCGGGGGAAACTGAGGAAACTGAGGAAACTGAGGAAACTCAGCGAGAGGCGGAGGCAGACAGCCATCCCGCACCCTGCCTACCAGATTTGGGAGTCCAGTTGGATGACTTCCACAGCGAACAAATGAAAGATCCTACCCTGACTCAGGCTAGGAAAAATGTAAAAATGGTAGATAGCGTACCCGTAGAACCTGACACTAGGCTAGCGTACCCGTACATGGTTCTTGAAAATGATTTACTCTACCAGGTAGAAAAAAAAGGGGAAGACACTGTGCAGCAGTTAGTGGTACCCAAACCTTATCGGTGGAAGGTACTGGACCTGGCCCATGGACATATAATGGGGGGACATCTGGGGGTACAAAAAACCACAGAAAGAATATTGCATTGTTTTGTGTGGCCTGGAATACACAATGATGTGCGTAACTATTGTGAGTCCTGTCCAGAGTGCCAAATCTCGGCACCTAAACCTCGGTACTGTAGTCCTTTGGTACCCCTCCCTATCATTGGGGTCCCTTTTGAGAGAATTGGGATGGATTTGGTTGGGCCCCTTCCCCGGTCCGCACGTGGGCACCAACATATCCTAGTCATCATGGACTATGCCACTCGCTACCCGGAAGCCATCCCTTTGCGTAACACTGCTACCAAAACGATCGCCAAAGAATTGGTGCAAGTGTTTAGTCGGGTAGGAATTCCAAAACAGATACTCACCGACCAGGGGACTCCCTTTATGTCGAGGGTAATGAAGGAGCTCTGCAGACTCTTACAAATAGATCCGTTGCGTACATCTGTCTATCACCCTCAAACAGATGGGTTGGTTGAGCGGTTCAATAAAACCTTAAAACAGATGCTCCGGAAGGCGATAGACAAAGATGTGAAGAACTGGGATTACTTGTTACCCTATTTGCTGTTTGCCATTAGGGAAGTTCCCCAGTCTTCCACAGGGTTCTCGCCTTTCGAGCTATTATACGCCCGTTGTCCCCGTGGACTGTTGGACGTCGCAAAAGAAACCTGGGAAGGTCAAGTCACTCCCTTTAAAACGGTGTTAGACCATGTAACGCAAATGCAGGACCATATTGCTGCTGTCATGCCCATTGTTAGGGAACATATGTTACAGGCCCAGGGAGCCCAGAGGCTAAGTTATGATAGAGGCGCCAAGGTCCGTACGTTTGCACACGGGGATAGGGTGTTGATCCTAATCCCTACGGTGGATAGTAAATTTCTGGCGAAATGGCAGGGCCCCTTTGAGGTCATGGAACGAGTTGGAGAAGTGAACTATAAAGTGCACCAGCCTGGTAAGAGAAAACCAGAACAGATTTATCATGTGAATCTGATAAAACCCTGGAAAGACCGCGCTGCCCTAACAGCGGATCTGCCCTGTCCGGTTTGCTCACCTACCGTACCGGAGGTGCAGATTGCCGAGACTCTCTCTGAACGACAAAAATCTGAGGTTAAGCAGTTTTTGTTACAGAACCAACAGTTTTTCTCGGAAAAACCTGGCCAGACTAGGCTAGTGAAACATGAGATTGTCACAGAGCCTGGTGTCACAGTTCATGTGAAGCTGTACCGGATTCTGGAAGCACGCCATGAAGCCGTCTCCCGGGAGGTGAAGGCAATGTTGGACTTAGGAGTCATTGAAGAGTCGCACAGCACCTGGTCCAGTCCAATCGTGTTGATACCTAAGCCGGATGGCTCTATACGGTTTTGCAATGACTTTAGGAAACTGAATGCGGTTTCTAAATTTGATGCCTACCCTATGCCCTGGGTCGATGAGTTGATCGATCGGCTGGGTAAAGCCCGATACATCACGACCCTGGATCTAACAAAGGGGTACTGGCAGATCCCTCTGGCTGAGGCTGCCAGAGAGAAGACGGCATTTGCTACACCGGAAGGGCTGTTCCAGTATATCTACATGCCGTTTGGACTTCACAGAGCCCCAGCAACGTTCCAGAGATTGATGGATCGAGTCTTGAGGCCCCACAGGCAGTACGCTTCTGCCTACCTAGACGACATCATAATTTACAGCGTGGACTGAGAAGCTCACCTCCGGAAAGTACAGGCGGTGATTGATGACCTGAGAGACGCAGGCTTAACGGCGAACCCCAAGAAATGTCACATCGGCCTTGAAGAAGCCCGATACTTGGGCTACGTGATTGGCAGAGGAGTGGTTAAACCCCAGATCGACAAAATACAGGCAATTCAGGGCTGGCCGCAACCAGTGAACAAGAAACAAGTTCAAGCTTTCCTGGGCACTGCCGGCTATTATCGCCGGTTCATACCCAACTTTGCGGCCATGGCTACCCCCTTGACGGATCTTACCAAAGGGAGGGATTCCGTCATGGTAAAATGGACCTCAGCGGCTGAAGAGGCCTTCCACAGTCTGAAACGGGCTTTGTGCTCTCAGCCCGTACTAGTGACTCCTGATTTTAGCAGCGAGTTTGTGGTGCAAACTGATGCTTCTGATACTGGTGTCGGAGCTGTACTTTCCCAGGTAATGGATGGAGTCGAACACCCGGTCCTCTACCTCAGTCGGAAACTGAATGTACATGAGCAGAGGTATGCCGTGATTGAAAAAGAGTGCCTAGCCATTAAATGGGCTCTCGATTCCCTCAAGTATTATCTGGCAGGTAGGAAGTTTAGGCTGGTCACGGACCATGCCCCTCTCAAGTGGATGCATCTCCACAAGGACCGTAATAGTCGGGTAACCCGGTGGTTCCTTGCCCTGCAGGCTTACTCTTTCACGGTGGAGCACCGCCCCGGGGTGCAGATGGGGAACGCTGATGCCCTGTCCCGAGTACACTGTTTCGAGAGTATTCTTGCTCGACCTGAGTGGTCTGAGCAGGGGGGGAGGATATGTAAGAGTCATGTCGGTCTGGTAGTCGGGGGCAGGTATATCTCGCCCAGGTATTTGTCCTATGTGAATTAGGCCGCTCAGTATCTTCAGGATAACGAGGGGTTAATAAGTGCAGGAATAAAGGCTGACCAGCTGGAGGTTTCAGGTGTCAGCCTGGGGCACACAGAATGCCTGCCTGTGTGAGACAAACGTGAGTGAGAGCTCTGCTCATGATCTGTGTAATGTTAGCTGGGAGGGAGAAGCCCCCCCAGTTGTTAGTTAGCAACGTATTTGTTTAGTTAGCGCCGGACAGGCCAGGATTTATTTTTATGTTTTGTTTTCTGTATTTGCTTTCACTTTAATAAACCTGACCTGAGGTCAGTCTACTTGGAAACCTGCTGTCGCCTCAGAGTTCAATGTACAAACCACGTGACCTTTGACCCCAGCAAAGGCGATCCCGGAGTGTTTTGTCACAGTTCACTTGCACATATCAAACAATGGCAGCATCTGTATGTTCTGGGGGAAACAACATCACCAATGTTACTCTCCTTTCCTTTATTTAAAAGCCATTTTCCTTTCTCTAAAGGTCATAAGACGTAGCCTGTTATAAATCCTGATACATGTCACTTTTCTTCATAGTCCACAAAAGTATAAAGTTTATTAGATACTCTTAGGCCATGTTCACACGATCCTTTTTTTGATCCTTTTTTTTGATCCTTTTTTTTTCAGGTCCTGATTTGGAAAACCCGCAGTGCAAAACTGCACTGCTGATTTTCCTGCAGTTTCTTCTGCAGATTCCTCTGCGGGTTTTCAACAGCACTTTCCTATTGGTGCCTGTTGAAAACAGGAGCTGAATCCGCAGAAAGAAGTGACATGGTACTTCTTTTTTTCTGCAGGCAAATCCTTGCGGATTTGCCTGAGAAAAAAAGGATAGTGGGCACAGCGGTTTTTGTTTTCCATAGAGTAACATTGGACTGTACCCTGCATGGAAAAAGGACCTGAAAAAAAAAGGATCAAAAAAAGGATCGTGTGAACATAGCCTTAGAGAAATTAACATGGTTATAATTAGATTCCTGGTTTTTCTGCAGCAATTTGTCTGTGTTGCCGGATGATGACAATGTCGGTATCACTTGGTAAACACGAGACCCTGACAAGAAAATATAAATTTTTTTAAGAAAAGGACAGAGTTATCTTTCTTTATCTCAGATTTACAGTGGGTACGGAAAGTATTCAGACCCCTTTAAATTTTTTACTCTTTGTTTCATTGCAGCCATTTGGTAAATTCAAAAACTTATTTTTTGTTCATTAATGTACATTCTTTCACCCCATCTTGACTGTAAAAGAAACAGAAATGTAGAAATTTTTGTAAATTTATTAAAAAGAAAAATTGAAATATCACAAGGTCATAAGTATTCAGAAAAAACATCATAAGAGAAAAAAATGATCTGTATGTGGCATGTTCACAAGAAATGCAGAGCATATGGCTCAAGGCCTATTAATGACACCAAGTAGCGGGCCAGCCATTGCTATAATGCATCCTGTGTGAACAGAGGCCACAGTTTACAGAGCCATCCAGGGCCCAGTCGCACCCTGAAAAAATAACGTGCCCAAAAGCATAACAATGTATGCAAGGTATTGGTTGGTATTATGGCCACAATACTTAAGCCAGCAACCCACGTCAAGGGTCCTTACGTATTGCCAGTCCTACTCTAACAAAAAAAACACCATAAGAGGAAAAGACCTCCACTATTCTTGACAAAAAAAACAGTACAGTAACCAGGAAGAAGAGAGGTGAGTATTTATTTATTTATTTTTTTAATGGGTGCTGCTGCCTTATTACAGGGTCTGGCTATGGGGGGCTGCCTTATTACAGGGTCTGCCTATGGGGTGCTGCCTTATTACAGGGTCTGCCTATAGGGGTGCTGCCTTATTACAGGGGCTGACTATATGGGTGCTGCCTCATAACAGGATCTGACTATCGGGGTGCTGCCTTATTACAGGGTCTGACTATGGGGGTGCTGCCTTATTACAGGGGCTGCCTTTTTACAGGGTCTGACTATGGGGGTGCTGCCTTATTACAGGGTCTGACTGTGGGGGTGCTGCCTTATTACAGGGTCTGACTATAGGGATGCAGCCTTATTACAGGGTCTGCCTATAGGTGTGCTGCCTTATTACAGGGTGTGACTATAGGGGTGCTGCCTAATTACAGGGTCTGACTATGGGGGTGCTGCCTTATTACAGGGTCTGGCTATGGGGGTGCTGCCTTATTACAGGGGCTGCCTTATTACAGAGTCTGACTGTGGGGGTGTTGCCTTATTACAGGGTCTGACTATGGGGGTGCTGCCTTATTACAGGGTCTGCCTATGGGGGTGCTGTCTTATTACAGGGTCTGACTATGGAGGTGCTGCCTTATTACAGGGTCTGACTATAGGGGTGCTGCCTTATTAAAGGGGCTGCCTTATTACAGGGTCTGACTATAGGGGTGCTGCCTTATTACAGGGTCTGCCGCCTTATCACAGGGTCTGCCTATAGGGGTGCTGCCTTATTACAGGGTCTGACTATGGGGCTGCCTTATTACAGAGGCTGACTATGGGGGTGCTGCCTTATTACAGGGTCTGTCGCCTTATTACATTGTCTGTCTATGGGGGTGCTGCCTTATACTACAGAGTCTGCCTATGGGGGAGCTACCTTATTACAGGGTCTGCCTATATGGGGGTGCTGCCTTATTACAGTGTCTGCCTATGGGAGCTGCCGTATGCTATAGAGTCTGCCTATGGGGAGGGCATTATATTATATTGTGGACTATTTGGTGCATTATGCTACTGTATATGGAGGCTATCTAGGGGGCCAACATACAGCATGGAGATTACAGTGTGGGGGTCATTATACATTGTTGGAGCCATCAAGCAGTTTGGGGGCTACTGTATTGGGGTATCAGGTGCAGTAATAGGGACACATACAGCAGCAGCGGCTCAGTATTGGGGTATCAGGGGCAGTAATAGGGACACATGCGGCAGCAGCGGCTCAGTATTGGGGTATCAGGTGCAGTAATAGGGTCACATACGGCAGCAGTGGCTCAGTATTGGGGTATCAGGGGCAGTAATAGGGACATAAGGCAGCAGCGGCTCAGTATTGGGCTATCAGGGGCAGTAATAGGGACACATACGGCAGCAGCAGCTCAGTATTGGGGTATCAGGTGCAGTAATAGGGATACATACGGCAGCAGCGGCTCAGTATTGGGTAGCAGGTGCAGTAATAGGAAAACATATGGCAGCAGCGGCTCAGTATTGGGGTATCAGGAGCAGTAATAGGGACACATACGGCAGCAGCGGCTCAGTATTGGGGTATCAGCAGGATGAGGAGTTTGTGCAGGTTGGGAATAGATGGTGATGGGGCTGGAATATGAGATGTGAAACGTGTCTTTGTTGTATTCTCTGCAGACGAGTCCTGGCTGGAAGAAGTTGTCATGTCGGTCTGGGCCAGATGGAAAAGATGGGAAAAATGAATGATTCCATCAGAAAGGACGTCATCGGTAAGACATTATCTGTAACTGTGCTGTGATCTATGTTCTGTAGGGCTGATATCTACCACTGACCATATGGCGGTAATATCCATATTGGTCTTTATATAGAGATTATCTTCAGTAACAGAGTGGTCATCTGCTGAGGTTCTCCTCCAGTATTAGGGCGCACCACCGAGTTGTAATCAAGGTTACCTGGTTAGGGGCCCACTCAGAAGCTTCGCCCCCCCTGGACCAAAACCCTAGCTACGCCTCTGACTGTTGAGATTGTATTGGGCAGGTGATGAGAAGTGCCTGGTTTTCTCCACACATACCACTTAGAATTATCACCAAAAAGTTCTTTGTCTCATAAGATCAGTGAATCTTATTTCTCATAGTCTGGGAGTCCTTCATGTGTTTTGAAGCAAACTCTCTGCGGGCTTTCATATGTCTTGCACTGAGGAGAGGCTTCCATCGGGCCCTCTGCCATAAAGGCCTGATTGGTGGAGGGCTGCAGTGATAGATGTTTTTAGACTTCCAGGTCTAGGAAGACTTCTGGTGGTCCCAAACTTCTTCCATTTAAGAGTTATGGAGGCCACTGTGCTCTTAGGAACCTTGAGTACTTCAGAAATTCTTTTGTAACTTTGGCCAGATCTGTGCCTTGTCACAATTCTGTCTCTGAGCTCCTTGGCCAGTTCTTTTGACCTCATGATTCTCATTTCTTCTGACATGCACTGTGAGCTGTGAGCTGTGAGGTCTTAATAGACAGGTGTGTGCCTTTCCAAATCAAGTCCTACCAGTTTAATTAGACACAGCTGGACTCCAATGAAGGCGTAGAACCATATCAAGGAGGATTACAAGGAAATGGACAGCATGTGACTTAAATATGAGTGTCTGAGCAAAGAGTCTGAATACTTATTACCTTGTGATATTTCAGTTTTTCTTTTATAATAAATTTGCAAAAATTTCTACATTAGTTTTTTTCAGTCAGCATGGGTTGCAGAGAGTACATTAATGAGAAAAAAATGAATTTTTCTGAATTTACCAAATTGTTGCAATGAAGCAAAAAGTGAAAAATTGAAAGGGGTCTGAATACTTTCCGTACCCACTGTATATGCAGCAGGATAACAGGAGTCTAACCACACTAATGCTACTTTGTAATTTGCCTAAGAGTACCTGATGAACTGTTATGAACTATTATGAAAACCTGTTGGGATTTAAAGTAGATTACCGTATATCTTTTTGACTATAGCAAAAGGAAAATGAAAAGTGAATATTAATGGTGTATTTCCCTACTTCAAGACTGATTGCATATAGGAGTAGGGTAACGAATTAAAAATGAAATTACCTGTCCTCACCTCCACGGCGACATTGTTACTCTGTACCGGCGTCTATGACCTATGCAGTTCTCTTGACATAAACAGGTCTGCTGCAGCCGAAAACACTGACAGAGGAGTGGTGCCAGTCTGCGAGGTGTATATAGGTTTCTTATTTTTAATTTGTCACCCTAATAGCGAATACTTTATGTTTCATAGTAAGAGGAACATCTCCTATTCTAGGGGATAGGAGAGGGACAGCTGTAATGTTGCCAAGAACATGTGGATGCTGATATTGTTTCTAACTTATAAATCAATATATCTGGATTGAGACATGTAATCAACTCATATTTCTTGTCTTTTCCTGTTTTTGTACTTTAAGTAAAAAAACACTAATGAAAACTACAAAATGTGTGAATCATCCGAACATGCACCGATTATCTGCAGTAGAAGAGGAACTTCTGGCATTTGGTATTTCTTACATTTGTGGTGAGAAGCGTTCTTATGGCGCACCATAAAGGAGAGGCCACCTTCATCATTTACAGTCATGTGAGGTTATTTCTGTACTGCTGCCGTTCGGCCCCATTAACGTTAATGGTTTGCAGTAGATCACAGTAACAGACACAACTGCTTATATGGATCATTTTTTCAAACGATAAAGGAGTTGTGGCAAACCCATTCCAATGAAACGTTTATGGCCTCCTCTAAGGGCACGGTCAGACTGCTGTATAAATTGTACTGAGATCAGACTACAATGCTGGCCGGTAGCTCTCCTGAACCAAGCATGACAGTTTCATATACTGTATTTCTATGCAGCTGTCAAATTGGGTTCAGAAGAGCCGCGTCCAGACGAAGTATTGTGGTCCAATTTATTCGGCCGTGTGACTGCACCCTAAGGATAAGCCATCAGTTCTAATGTCTTGGAAGACACTTTTTATAGAAAAGTCACCATGATTTGTTGAAATGTTAGTGCAGTGCAGATATGAACATATAATGTTTAATGTAAGTTTAGGTTGGGCCCTCAGAGCCAATTCTACTAAGCACCTCACTCCAACAATGGGACTGAGCCTTTATGTCATTTTAAGGTAATACCAGAGACAACTCCTCAACGCATTCATGGAAGCCTTATTTATCCTGCAAAGTATTGTACAGACATGGATTTTTACATTCAGGAACTGCATTTGTATGCTGGATTGTATTTCATGCAGGAAGGAAATCAATAGTATGAAATTAAGTATTCTGTTCTGCAGAAAACTGGATAAAACATAATAAACATATTGAAAACCAGATATGAGTCTTCCAATTCATAGTCACATCTTTCATGTCATTAATACAGGCATCCATAAGTTTTATTTTTTATTTTTTCGAAGATATTTCTCAACATGCTATACAGTGGATTCACTTGCCATAATTGTCTGATTTCATTGAGTGTCATTTTATTATAGCTGTTCTGTAGTAAACCTGTTCTTTACAAATCAGTATCTAGATACTGTGCTTGGCTAGATAATTACCATATTAATAATGTGAATATGTGGGTGGAAATAATGTAGGCGAAAGACAAATGTGGAAGTTGCTAAGGAAAGCCATGATCTGCGTGTTAAAATCACACTGTAATACAAAATAGCACAAAATAAGCGAGGAAGAGAAATCAAGGGCTGAATTGAGTTCACTGTGTAAACACATATTCTGTATGTGATGGAGAAATTGTTTTTAAAGGGAACCTGTCATGTCCCCAAAAGACTATTAACCTGCAGATATAGGGTTAATCTTCAGATTACTAACATTACAATGCTCTCCTGGTGCCCTACTAAAAGCATGGCTACTGAGAGAAAATTAACTTTTTACTTCCCAGGAGCCGCCAGCTTTCAGTCATAGAGACATACTCTGAGCGGCTTCAGTCATCACTCAGTACACAGTGAGAGGCGGCTGTAATCACACCCTGACACTGTGATTGACAGATCACTCTGCACAGGTGCACTCTAGAGCGAGCTGTCAATCAGAATCCCCATGTGTGCTTACAGCCGCTGCCCACTGTGTACTGAGCGATGAATTAAACTGCCATGGGTATGCCTCTATGACTGAAAAACAGAAATAATATCCACTTCCAGGTAGACGTGCATTCAGTAAGGCAGCCAGGCAACATAGTAATGCTAGAATCCTGCAGTTATACCTCATCTCTATAGGTTAATAGCATTTGGGGACATGACAAGTTCCCTTTAATGTGTAGCCATTATATAATTGTTCATAGGTACAGTGAGAAAGCAGTAAAGTAATAATATATCCTAGCCACAAAATAACCTAGCAGACAGTAGGATCGGGCATAGTCCTAAATTGATATCAGGAATATATTTTTTTCTTTTTCTTAGAACATTACTCTTCAACCATTCCAAAACTACAGCTATAAGCAGTCGGAATTCACATTGTCACTTTGTGAATTAGTGATGAAACTAGTAATATGGCTCTGTGCCCATATTTTCAGCATATCCCTCTTGGTACATTTATATGTAGCATTGTATTTGAACACTGCAGTAATTTACCACAGAGGGCTTACATGATATTATATTTTCTGACAATGATTAGCTGTGAATTTTCACATTTTCATGTGTTAATGATGAGCTTTTTCTTTTTTTGATTTTTGAAAACTACTATAAATTGGCTACAGCAATTTTACAACTCAAGTTATAATAATTACATGTGAAATGGCTTAAAGAAAATATGTCATCTCTGAAATTCATTTCAAAGTAAATGCAACTTCTTGGAGGTGAGCTTGTGCTAAGAGTAGCCATACCTGTAATTTAATAGTTACAATTATTATGCAATAATTTCATTATTACATTTATATGTAAATAATATGTGCAGAGCACTGAGGGTAGAGCCATGCTATATACTGGAGCTTTTTATGTTTATGGAAACATCTCTTTTAAGAAAGACTATTGATCAACGTATGCCATTTGATGTAATGCTGCTGCAGTGCAGTATAGCGCAACCTCCACCAGGGGATGCCGGTGAGGGAAGAGAGGTTGCACACACAGAGTAACACCGCTGAGCAGCAGCACAAGCACCACCTGGTGGCGAAAGAGTGGCCAGACAAGCTGAGTCAGAAACAGTCAGGACTAGAAGTACCAGAAGTCACAGCAATGCACATGGTCAAATACAAGCCGGAAGTCAGAGCCAGACGGGAGCAGATATAACTGAGATGAGAGACAGTAAAACAGGTTAGAAGACAAGCCGGGTCACATACCAAAAGGTCCAAGAACAGGGAGTGAACACTAAGACAAGCGGGGAGGCAGAAAAGGGAAGTCATGGGAACAGAGTAAACGGGCAGATGACAAGACACGGTATCAAGGGGTCATCTGCTTTAGCCTGGGAGCATGAATTATCTCTGACATCTGTCTGCAGGCCACAGCAGACTGAAATAGCCACACCAAACCCAGAAGGCAGAGAAGGTTAACCCTGTATGACCGGAACAGGGAGAGAATAGCAAGAAACAAACCCTGGCCTGGATCATGACATTTGAATTAAAGAATAGTTTCAAAGAAAGGAGAGAGATTGGAGTCCACAAGCTATATAAAAATTACAATTCTTATTTGGAATAATAAAACACATGATTATAGTTCAAAAGATGACCAAGGCAAAATTGGTGGTTTTGAAAAACTATACAAGAATCAGATGCATGGGCAATCCCAAACAGTAAAGTTTGGGGTCCGTACCAAACATCTAGAGTCAGTGCACAGACTCTAAACATGGGGAAAAAAGGTTACTGCTGGTTATAGGCATCGGCCAATGAGAGAGTACTACTTTTATCAGCATATGCCTGCTGTCACTGACAGCAGCAAGAGCAGGCAAGGTTGATGAGAGGATTCATCAGCTAGCACCTGTGCTATAAATAAATAAATGATGTGGGGTCTCTTCTCTTTTTAGTAACTAGCACAGGCAAAACCGACAGCTGCGGACTGCAGCCCTCAGCTGTCAGCTTTATCATGGCTAGTTATCAAGACTAAATAAATAATTTTAAAAAATGGCACTGCGTCCTCCCATTTTTGACAACCAGACATTACCAACCTCTGGGCTTGGCGTCAATGGCCATAAAACAGATGACATCAACCCCAAACCTTTTACTCCACTTGCCACCATATGAGGGCAAGTGGAAAGAGCCAGGCAAAGCACCAGAATTGGTGCATCTATTAGATGCATCTTTTCTGGAGCAGTTGCAGACTGATATTTTTAGGGTGGGGGCAATATCCATGGCCCCTTACCAGTCTGAGAATTCTAGCCCCAGCTGTCTGCTTTAGCTTGGCTGGTAGTCCAAAATGGGGGATCCCACACTGTTTTTTTTTATTATTTATTCAAAAAATTAAAAGTCATGGGACCCCCTCAATTCTTGATAACAAGCCACAATAAAGCTGACAGCTGAGAGCTGCAGTGGCCTCAGCTGTTGGTTTTGCCTGTGCTGATTGCCAAGAATAGAAGAGATCCCATGTCATTTTAAAAAAATGTATTTATTTATAACACAGGCGCTGGCTGATGGATACTCTCATCATCATATGCTTGCTTTTGCTCCTACCAGCTAGAGCACGTGTAGGATGATGAGAATAGTACTCTCTTATCAGCTGACTCCTGTGACCAGCAGTAACCTTTATACGACTGGTAACAGCTGCTGGCTCACATGCTGTTAATGCTGTCATCTGACAGCATGTGAACCACAGCGCTCTGACAGGTGGTAACGATAATGCAGCCAATCACAGCCGATGTCTGTGATGCAGATGACAACATGGCAAAAACTGGATATTTGGGCTCCCGATTCATCTGAATGGGATTTGGATTCAGATTCGGGTTCCAGTTCGGTTACTGTTCTGGTACCCAAACTGAACTTTTTTAAATGTTCGTCCGAATCTGCCAGACATCCATGGGTTTACCCATTGTTACTAGATGTACAGTGGGGAAAATAAGTATTTGAAACACTACCGATTTTGCAAGTTTTCCCACCTACAAAGAATGGTGAGGTCTGTAATTTTTATCGCAGGTACACTTCAACTGTGAGACAGAAACTAAAAATAAAGAAGAAAATAACATTGAATGATTTTTAAATAATTAAATTGCATTTTATTGCATGAAAAAAGTATTTAGTCAACTACCAACCAGCAAGAATTCAGTCTCTCATAGACATATTAGTTTTTCTTTAAGACGCCCCCCTACTCTGCACACTTTACCTGTATTAAATGCACCTGCTTGAACTCATTACCTGTATAAAAGACACCTGCCCATACACTCAATCAAACACGCTCCAACCTCTCCACCCACCATAGCCAAGACAAAAGAGCTGTCTAAGGATGCCAAGGGCAAAATGGCACACCTGCACAAGGCTGGAATAGGCAACAGGACAATAGGCAAGCAGCTTGGTGAGAAGGCAACAACTCTTGGCACAATTATTAGAAAATTTAAGAAACACAAGATGACTGTCAATCTTACTTGGTGTCAGGGGCTTCAAGCATCACGAGATTTTAGCCAGCATCCTCCTTTTCTCAGTAAACGCATTAAAGATGGGTCATGGCTGGGTCTTCCAGCATCACAATGACAGACCAAAAACACACAGCTAGGGCAACTAAAGGTACCTTCACATTAAGCGACGCTGCAGCGATAGCGACAACGATGCCGATCGCTGCAGCGTCGCTGTTTGATCGCTGGAGAGCTGTCACACAGACAGCTCTCCAGCGACCAACGATGCCGAGGCCCCCGGGTAACCAGGGTAAACATCGGGTTGCTAAGCGCAGGGCCGCGCTTAGTAACCCGATGTTTACCCTGGTTACCAGCGTAAAATGTAAAAAAAAAAAAACAGTACATACTTACATTCGCATCCCCCGGCGTCCGCTTCCTGCACTGACTGAGCGCCGGCCCTAACAGCAGAGCGGTGACGTCACCGCTGTGCTGTACTTTCACTTTCACTTTACGGCGCTCAGTCAGTGTGGGAAGCGGACGCCGGGGGATGCGAAGGTGAGTATGTAGTGTTTGGTTTTTTTACATTTTACACTGGTAACCAGGGTAAACATCGGGTTACTAAGCGCGGCCCTGCACTTAGTAACCCGATGTTTACCCTGGTTACCAGTGTAAAACATCGCTGGTATCGTTGCTTTTGGTGTCAAACACGACGATACACGGCGATCTGACGACCAAATAAAGTTCTGAACTTTGTTCAACGACCAGCGATATCACAGCAGGATCCAGATGCTGCGTGTCAAACTAAACGATATCGCTAGCCAGGACGCTGCAACGTCACGGATCGCTAGCGATATCGTTTAGTGTGAAGGTACCTTTAGAAGTGGCTCCGTAAGAAGCATTTCAAGGTCCTGAAGAGGCCTAGCCAGGTTCCAGACCTGAACCAAATAGAAAATCTTTGGAGTGAGCTGAAGCTCAATGTTTCCCAGTGACAGCAACAAAATCTGAAAGACCTAAAGAAGATCTGTATAGAAGAGTGGCGTATTTTAGCGTGACAGCTGCCAATCATAAAAACCCAATATAAATCTGGTATCACCTGTAATCACACCGACCCGAACAATAAAGTAATAATAACTAATCACTTATACCACATGAGGATTGGAATAAAAAATCAATAAAACCAGTTTTTTACCCTGTTATTTTGTTCATTCTGCCTCCCAAAGATCGCAGTAAAGCTCAGCTCACAGTTATCCTGCACTCTGTGCTGAAAGCTTACACCAGGGTTTCCATTTAAATCTCTGAAATGCATGATTCAGATGGAACCTCAGTGGAAGATCCTCTATTATGAGGCAGATTGAGGCACTGTGGATGCCAAAGGACCTGTGATCCATCTTTTTATTTGTGAACAAAAGTGCGGTTGACCACAGTTTTGTGCACTTCTGAAAAGAATGACACTGCTGAACAGAGGCCAGATGGAGTTGAGAATAATTGTGCTGCCTCTTTATAGTGATAGGATCCATTGTGGGTTTCATCTCTCTTGTAACTCAGAGATTTAGATGGAAACTGCAAAGTAATGGCTTAGCATAGAGTGCCGGATTAATGTGATGTCAAATGTTCCCAATAAAATATTCAACTCAAACCACAAATAAGCATCTCCCCACTCAGGTCTGTCATATAGAGGGTTTCCACCTTACTGGTAGTACAAAGACTGTGGAAAAGTGAAATGGCTCCTGGCCCCCAAAAGAATTTCAGCAAATTCTGAGCTCTCAAATCCAAATGCCCCCGCCCATGTCAACATGTTTGGCATTTCTATAGTGATAATAGCCCACCTGATTTACGGGTGCGTGTCTACAGAAGCATGAGCTGGTCACTACAACGAACTGGGCGCTACAATGGCAGTTTGTAATTTTCATTCAGCAACATCCACTACTGCTTGTTTCTGGAAAATACCCCTGGACTCAAAATCGTCAAGGCACCTGTAGATAATTTCCAAAATGGGGTCACTTGAAGGGGGAGTCTGCTTGTCTAGCACTTAAGGGCTCTGTACATGGAGTCCACAAACTATTCAAGGAAATCTATGCTCCAGGAGGCAAATAGCGCTCTGTCCCGAGTCTTGCCGTGTGGCTAAGCAGCACTATACAGCCACATATGGGGTATTTTTGCTATTTTTTTTCTTTCTACACTCCTGTGGTGTCAATATAATCACTGCACACCTAAATGAATTCATTGAGCAGTTTAGTTTGTACGATGGGATCGGTATACTCAGGAGAAATTGCACAACAAATTTTGTCCTGTTACCCTTGTGAAAATGCTAAATTTGAGGCTAAAAAACATTTTTGTGGGAAAAATTAGATTTTTTTTTTTAATTTTCACGGCTCAACGTTATAAACTTCTATAAAGCATCTGGCTCTTCACCACGCATCTAGATAAGTTTCTTAGGGGTCTAGTTTCCAAAATGGTGTCACTTGTGGGGGCTTTCCTCTGTTTATGCATATCAGGGCACTCTAAACGTGACATGGCGTCCTCTAATTATTCCAGCAAGTTTTGCCTTCAAAATGTCAAATGGCGCTCCTTACCTTCCAAGCTCTGTCATGTGCCAAAACAGTAGTTTTCCTCTACATATTGGTTATTGGCGTACTTAGCAGAAATTGTATAACAAATTTTATGGTGCCATTTCTCCTGGTAACCTTATGAAAATGCAAAAATTTGGGCTAAAACATTGTGGGAAAAGTTAATTTTTTTTATTTACATGGCTCAATGTTATTAACTTCTGTGAAGCTCCTTGGGTGTCAGGACTCTGAACATTTTGATTACCTTTTGTGCATTACTGCCCTTTTCCAAGATGGCGTCTTTGGTCTCATGTGCACTGTGTCTTCCTGCTATATAATTCCACCCCAGCCTTTAGTCTGTGCTAGAGTATTCTGCCTTGCATTAAGCTCCTGACGACTCCCTGGCTTTGCACCTGCACCTGTGAACCTGTGTGGAGATCCTGCTACTCAGCTCTGAGTTTCTGCTGCATACATCGGTTTCCAGTAATGCTCCATCTGGCTGCTTGTGTTTGTTTCCATCTGCATTTGCTGGACATGTAAGCTGTTGCTGCTCTGCTTAAACCTGAGACTTTTACCCAGGCCTCCCTGGTTGTGCTAAGATATTATTTGAACTGCCTTATAAGCATATCTATCTGTGTTTGGACTACCAAGGACCTGTTCGTGTCAAGTATCCTCAAGAATAATTGTGCTTCATAGACTTTCTGCGTGATTGCATTTTCCTCTGAAGTTTCCTATAGACTGTTAAGCTGTGTTTAATATTTACACCAAATGTTGTGGACTTGAGTTTCTCTCTGCACCTGTTTGAATCACCGTGTGATAATGTAGACTTTACCACTTATAAAACTGTGTCCTGTAGTTGTCTTGTTCCACGCAAAGAGTCTCCTGAGTTATCCCCTATAATTATTACACCCAGTGTATAAAACAACGCAATGTGAGTGGCAGCAAGTGGCTGGCTGATACACGACAAACTAACAGGACTGAAATATATCCACTTTGTGAGAATTTCAATCTCACTTTTTTTTATGGATACTGAACCAAAACTCAGGCACAGTGTATAAAACAACATAATGGAAGTGGCAGAAAGTGGCTGGCTGATATACGACAAACTAAGAGGACTGAGGTATATCCACTTTGTGAGAATTTGAATCTCACTTTTTGGGGGGAGACTGAACCCAAACTCAGGCCCAGTGTATAAAACAATGCAATGTGAGTGGCAGCAAGTGGCTGGCTGATATGCGACAAACTAAGAGGACTGAGGTATATCCACTTTGGGAGAATTTGAATCTCACTTTTTTTTGGGGGGAGACGGAACACAATCTCAGGCCCAGTGTATAAAACGACGCAATGTAAGTGGCAGCAAGTGGCTGGAAGATATATGAAAAAATACAAGGACTGTAGTACAATTTCAATCTCCCTACAATGATCTCAGGACAAGTATGGCAGCAACAAAAAGGACTGCTGCACACAAAAGTGTGGACACATAAACAAGATAACTGTGCAGAAAGGAGCAACAGGATTTTTGCTTTTAAAAAAGCAGTTGGTTTGCACAACAGCGGTGCAAGCAGCAATGCAGCTATCAGGGAGCCTTATAAGGCAGCCTAATAAGCTACAGAGCTGATGCACAAACATATAGCGTTCCACTGTCCCTGCAAAAAAAGGTGGTGTTGGACAGTGGAAATCACTACAGCACAAGCGGTTTGGGGGTTAACCTTCCCTCCCTAACTATAGCCCTTCTTCTGATGAAGCTGCAGCAACCTCTCCCTATGCTAAGATCGGCAGAAGTAAGACGGTGGTCGGCGTGCACGCCCCTTTATAGCCCCTGTTACGCCACTACCACTTATAAAACTGTGTCCTGTAGTTGTCTTGTTCCATGCAAAGAGTCTCCTGAGTTATCCCTTAAAATCTTTACATTGGGGTACAAAGTGCTCACCACACATCTAGATAAGTACCCTGAGGGGTCTAGTATCTAAAATGGTTTCACTTGTGGGGAGTTTCCGCTGTTTAGGCACAGCAGGGGTTCTCCAAACATGACATGGCATCCAGTTATTATTCCAGCAAATTTTAAATTCAAAAGTCAAAGGGCATTCCTTTCCTTCTAAGATCTGCGTGCACCCAAACAGTAGAGGAGAGAGGATCAGGGAGCTTCAATGTAGCAGTGATTCTGTCCAAATGAGGCAGCGTCTGATGAAACCACAGATGGGTGCCGATTCCACTGCCAGCCATAACAGCCATAACAGCCATAACAGTCGAAGGAAAAGGATTCTAGCTGGCACACCAACCATATAAAATAGAAAAACTTTAATTCAGGCATGATTAAACCATATTAAAAAGTAGTATAGAACTACCTCAAACAGTAGTTTTGCTCCACACATTGGGTAATAGCGTGCTCAGGAGAAATTGCACAAAAATGATGCAATTTCTCTTGTTACTCTTATGAAAATGCAAAATTTGGGGCTAAAAACATTTTTTTGGGAAAAATGTGATTTTGTTTTCACAGCTCAAGGTTATAAACTTCTGTGAAGCACCTGGGGGTTCAAGGTGCTTATCATACATCACTGTAAGTTCCTTTAGGGGTCCAGTTTCCAAAATGGGGTCACTTGTGAGGAGTTTCCAATGTTTAGGCACATCAGGGGCTCTCAAAACACAACATGGCATCCGCTAGTTATGCCTGCAAATTTTATATAAAAAAGTCAAATGGCACTCATTCTATTTCGATCCCTGCCATTCACCCAAGCAGTGGTTTTCCCCACATATGGGGTATTGGTATTCTCAGGAGAAATTGCAAAATAAATGTTGGGGTCCATTTTTTTCTGTTACCCTTCTGAAAGTAAAAAAATGGGTTTACATGAAAATTTTTAAGAAAAAAAGTTAAATGTTTACTTTTTTTTCACATTCCATAAATTCCTGTAAAGCACCTGAAGGGTTAATAAACTTCTTGAATATTGGTTTTGAGCTTATTCAGGGGTGCATGTTTTATAATGCTGTCACTTTTGGGTATTTTCTGTCATATATGCCCTTCAAAGTCACTTCAAATGTGATGTGGTTCTTAAAAACATGTTTTGTAATTTTTGTTGTAAAACTGAGAAATTGCTGGTCAAGTTTTAACCCTTATAACTGTCTAACAAAAAAAAAATTATGTTTTCAATATTGTGCTGATGTAAAGTAGACATTTGGGAAATGTTATTTATTAACTAAGTTTTGCGACATGACTCTCTGGGTTAAGGGCATAAAAATTATAATTTTGAAATTTGCAAAAGTTTCTAAATATTCACCAAATTTCAGAATTTTTCACAAATAAATTTAAATGATATCAAAGAAATTTTACTACTATCATGAAGTACAATATGTTGTGAGAAAACATTCTAAGAATCAATGGGATCCATCAAAGTGTTCCAGAGTAATTACCTCATAAAGTGATAGTGGTCAGAATTGAAAAAAATGGCCTGGTCAGGAAGGTGAAAATAGGCTTCAGGGTGAAAGGGTTAAATGAAGGTCTTTATTATTAAAGTAAAAAGAAATAAAGAAATCCAAACCAACAGGGCCCTGTGTGAAAAAGTGATTGCCCTCTAAACCTAATAACTGGTTGGGTCACCCTTTGCAGTAAAAACTGCAATCAAACATTTGCGATAACTGCCAATGAGTCTTTTACAACGCTTTTAAGGAATTTTGGTCCACTCATCTTTGCAGAATCACTGTAATTCAGCCACATTGGATGGTTTCTTAGTATAAACTGCCTTTTTAAAGTTATGCCACAGCATCTCAATAGGATTAAGGTCAGGACTGGCCACTATAAGGTCTTAATTTTGTTTCATTAAGCCATTTAGAGGTGGGCTTGCTGGTGTGTTTTGGATCATTATCCAGCTACATAACCCAAGTGTGCTTCAGTTTGACATCGCAAACAGATGGCTGGACAATGTCCTTCAGGATTTTTTGGTAGATAGAAGAATTCATGGTTTCATTGACCACAGCAAGTCTTACAGGTCCTGAAGCAACAAAACAGCCCCCGACCATCACACTACCACTACTATATTTTACTGTTGGTATGATGTTCCTTTTCTGAAGTGCCATGTTACTTCTATGCCAGATGTAGCGGGACATACACCTTTCAAATAGTGCAACTTTTTTCTCATCAGTCTATAGAGTATTCTGCCAAAAGTCTTGGGGATCATCAAGATGTTTTCATGCAAAACTGAGATAAGTCTTTATGTTTTTATTGCTCAGCAGTGGTTTTTGTCTTGGAACTCTTCCATTCAGGCATTTTTGCCGTCTCCTTCTTATGTTGGAGTCATGAATACTGACCTTAACTGAGGCAAGTGAAGCCTGCAGTTGTTTAGATGTTGTTATGGGGTCTTTTGTTACCTTTTGGATGAGTCGCTGCTACGCTCTTGGGGTAATTTTGGTCTACATGTCACTCCTGCGAAAGTTCACCAATGTTCTATGTTTTAATCATTGTGTATAATGGCTCTCACTGTGGTTCGCTAGAGTCCCAAAGCTTTAGAAATTACTTTCTATCCTTTTCCAAACTGATAGATCTCAATTACTTTGTTTTTCATTTGTTCCAGAATTTATTTGGAACACGACATTATGGCTAGCTTTTTAGGATCTTTTGGTAATTTAAAACGCATCAATGCCAAATATATATACATGTATATTTTTTCTTTTCTTTTTTTTTTTTAATGGAAAAAAAGGGGGCGTTCTTCCATTCCAACTTCTTCCATTTAAGCATTATGGAGGCCACTGTGCTCTTAGGAACCTTGAGTGTTATGATCCCAATGGCAGAGGATCTCTGATATTCCGGCAAGATAGCAAAAATATAAATACTGCTCTAGGGAGGTGGAAACTGGGCTAACCGCATACCTGATCCTGACACAAACAACTAAAAGTAGCCGGTGAATGTGCCTACGTTGGTTCTAGACGTCTCGAGCCAGCCGGAGAACTGACTACCCCTAGAGGGAAAAAATAAGACCTCGCTTGCCTCCAGAGAAATTGAACCCCAAAGATATAGAAAGCCCCCAACAAATAATAACGGTGAGGCAAGAGGAAAACACAAACGTAGAGATGAACTAGATTCAGCAAAGTGAGGCCCAATAGTCTAGATAGCAGAAAATAGATAGAGGACTATGCGGTTAGCAGAAAACCCTACAAAACATCCACGCTGAACATTCAAGAACCCCCACATCGACTGACGGTGTGGAGGGAGAACATCAGCCCCCTAGAGCTTCCAGCGAGTCAAAAAATCAAATGTAAAGCAAGCTGGACAAAAACACTGAATAATGCAAACGATCCAAATTGTACAAAACAGACTTAGCTTTTCTTGCATGAGGCAGACTGAAAGGAATCCGGAGGAGACCCAAATAGGTCTGGATACAACGATGCCAGGCAAGAGACTGAGTCCAGAGGAGACTCAAATAGGAAACACCCGCTGCTTAACGACACAGCTGGAGCTCAGGCCTGCAACAAGACATACCTAACACAATACCGTTAGTGACCACCAGAGGGAGCCCAGAAACACAGTTCACAACAGTACCCCCCCCTTGAGGAGGGGTCACCGAACCCTCACCAAGACCCCCAGGGCGATCAGGATGAGCAGCGTGAAAGGCATGAACCAAATCAGCCGCATGAACATCAGAGGCGACAACCCAGGAATTATCCTCCTGACCATAGCCTTTCCACTTAACTAAATACTGGAGTTTCCGTCTAGAGATACGAGAATCCAGAATCTTCTCCACCACGTACTCCAACTCGCCCTCAACCAAAACCGGGGCAGGAGGCTCAATAGCAGGAACCATAGGCACCATGTACCGCCGCAACAAGGACCTATGGAACACATTATGAATAGCAAAAGACGCTGGAAGGTCCAAGCGAAAAGACACCGGGTTAAGGATTTCCAAAATCTTATAAGGACCGATAAAGCGAGGCTTGAACTTAGGAGAGGAGACTTTCAAAGGAACATGCTGAGAAGACAACCAAACCAAATCCCCAACACGAAGTCGGGGACCCACACCGTGGCGGCGGTTGGCAAACCGCTGGGCCTTAAGGGTCTTGTGACAATTTCAAATTGTCCACCACATGGTTCCAAATCCGCTGCAACCTATCCACCACAGAATCAACCCCAGGACAGTCAGAAGGTTCAACCTGACCCGAGGAGAAACGAGGATGAAAACCAGAGTTGCAGAAAAAGGGCGAAACCAAGGTGGCAGAACTAGCCCGATTATTAAGGGCAAACTCGGCCAGTGGCAAAAAGGTAACCCAGTCGTCCTGATCAGCAGAAACAAAACATCTCAAATAAGTCTCTAACGTCTGATTAGTTCGCTCGGTCTGGCCATTAGTCTGAGGATGAAAAGCCGACGAAAAAAAGGCTTAGCCCGAGCACAAATCCCACAGGACTGCACAAAAGAACGCACATTCCGCGACAAGGAAGGCCACCAAAAGGACCTGGCCACCAAATCTCTGGTACCGAAAATCCCAGGATGTCCCGCCAACACCGAAGAATGAACCTCAGAAATAACTCTGTTGGTCCATCCATCAGGGACAAACAATCTCTCTGGTGGACAACGATCAGGCCTATCAGCCTGAAATTTTTGCAGCCCTCGTCGCAAATCTGGGGAAATGGCAGACAAAATTACTCCCTCTCTGAGAATACCAGCCGGCTCAGAGACTCCCGGAGAATCAGGCACAAAACTCCTAGAAAGTGCATCAGCCTTCACGTTCTTCGAACCAGGCAGGTATGAGACCACAAAGTCAAAACGGGAGAAAAACAACGACCAACGGGCCTGTCTAGGATTCAGGCGCTTGGCAGACTCGAGGTAAATCAGATTTTTATGATCAGTCAAGACCACCACACGATGTCTAGCTCCCTCGAGCCAATGTCGCCACTCCTCAAATGCCCACTTCATGGCCAACAACTCCCGATTACCAACATCGTAGTTCCGCTCAGCAGGCGAAAATTTCCTTGAAAAGAAGGCACATGGCTTCATCACGGAGCCATCAGAACTTTTTTGCGACAAAACAGCCCCTGCACCAATTTCAGAAGCATCAATTTCAACCTGGAAGGGAAGAGAGACATCCGGCTGGCACAAGACTGGCGCTGAAGTAAACCGATGCTTCAGCTCCCGAAAGGCCTCCACCGCCGCAGGAGACCAATTTGCAACATCAGAACCCTTCTTGGTCATATCCGTCAAAGGTTTAACCACGCTGGAGAAATTAGCGATAAAACGACGGTAAAAATTAGCAAAGCCCAAGAACTTCTGCAGGCTCTTAACAGACGTGGGCTGAGTCCAGTCATGAATGGCACGGACCTTAACTGGGTCCATCTCCTCAGTAGAAGGGGAAAAAATAAAACCCAAAAAAGAAACCTTCTGTACCCCAAAGATACATTTTGAGCCCTTCACAAATAGAGCATTCTCCCGCAAAACCTGAAACACCATCCTGACCTGGTTCACATGGGACTCCCAATCATCAGAAAAAACCAAAATATCATCCAGATAAATAATCATAAATTTATCCAGATATTTCCGGAAGATGTCATGCATGAAGGACTGAAACACAGAAGGAGCATTAGATAATCCGAAAGGCATCACCAGGTACTCAAAATGACCCTCAGGCGTATTAAATGCCGTTTTCCATTCATCTCCCTGCTTTATGCGCACAAGGTTATACGCACCACGAAGATCTATCTTGGTGAACCAACTGGATCCCTTAATCCAAGCAAACAAATCAGACAACAATGGCAAAGGATACTGAAATTTAACAGTGATCTTATTCAGAAGACGATAATCAATACAAGGTCTCAGAGACCCGTCTTTCTTGCCCACAAAAAAGAATCCTGCACCAAGAGGGGACGAGGATGGGCGAATATGTCCCTTCTCCAAAGACTCCTTTATATAACTCCGCATCGCGGCGTGCTCTGGCACAGATAAATTAAAGAGTCGTCCCTTAGGAAACTTACTACCAGGAATCAAATCTATAGCACAATCACAGTCCCTATCAGGAGGAAGGGCACTGGACCTGGCCTCATTAAATACATCCTGAAAGTCTGACAAAAACTCAGGGATCTCAGAAGGAGTAGAAGAAGCAATAGACACCAATGGAGAATCGCCATGAATCCCCTGACACCCCCAACTAGACACAGTCATAGCTTTCCAATCTAAAACTGGATTATGGGCCTGTAACCATGGCAGACCCAAAACGACAACATCATGCATTTTATGCAGTACCAGAAAACGAATCACCTCCTGATGTACAGGAGTCATGCACATGGTCACTTGCGTCCAATACTGAGGTTTATTCTCTGCCAATGGCGTAGAATCAATTCCTCTAAGAGGAATAGGATTTTCCAAAGGCTCCAGGACAAAACCGCAGCGCTTGGCAAACGACAAATCCATCAGACTTAAAGCAGCACCAGAATCCACAAAAGCCATAACTGAGTAAGAAGATAATGAACAAATTAAAGTCACAGACAAAATAAACTTAGGCTGAAAAGTACCAATGGCGACAGGATTAACTTTTTTCTTTAAACGTTTAGAGCATGCTGAGATAACATGTGTTGAATCACCACAGTAGAAACACAACCCATTTTGACGTCTATGATTTTGTCGCTTGGCTCTGGTCAGAATTCTGTCACATTTAGACCTGTAGGGATAGGAAACCCCACCATCACATTTTTAATGGCTTCAGAAAGACCATTTCTGAAATTTGCGGCCAGTGCACACTCATTCCATTGAGTAAGCACGGACCATTTCCGAAATTTTTGGCAATATACCTCAGCTTCGTCCTGACCCTGAGAGATAACCAGCAACATTTTTTCAGCCTGATTTTCAAGATTAGGCTCCTCATAAAGCAAACCAAGTGCCAGAAAAAATGCATCAACATTCACCAATGCAGGATCTCCTGGCGGCAGAGAGAAGGCCCAATCCTGAGGGTCGCCGCGCAAGAAGGAAATAACAATCTTAACTTGCTGAGCGGAATCACCAGAGGAACGAGGTTTCAGAGACAGAAACAATTTACAATTATTCCTAAAATTCAGGAATTTAGATCTATCTCCAAAAAACGGCTCAGGAATAGGTATTTTTGGTTCAGACATAGGGCTATGGATAACAAAATCCTGAATGCTTTGCACCCTAGCAGCAAGCTGATCCACACTAGAAGTCAAAGTCTGGACATTCATATCTGCAGCAGAGTTTCAGCCACTCAGAGAAAAAGGGGATGGAAGAAGCTAGGCAAACTGCAGCAAAAAAAAACAAAAAAACTCAGAACTTCTTTTTAATCCCGCTTCTGCGATGCATTAAACATTTTCTTTTGGCCTGGCATTCTGTTATGATCCCAATGGCAGAGGATCTCTGATATTCCGGCAAGATAGCAAAAATATAAATACTGCTCTAGGGAGGTGGAAACTGGGCTAACCGCATACCTGATCCTGACACAAACAACTAAAAGTAGCCGGTGAACGTGCCTACGTTGGTTCTAGACGTCTCGAGCCAGCCGGAGAACTGACTACCCCTAGAGGGAAAAAATAAGACCTCGCTTGCCTCCAGAGAAATTGAACCCCAAAGATATAGAAAGCCCCCAACAAATAATAACGGTGAGGCAAGAGGAAAACATAAACGTAGAGATGAACTAGATTCAGCAAAGTGAGGCCCAATAGTCTAGATAGCAGAAAATAGATAGTGGACTATGCGGTTAGCAGAAAACCCTACAAAACATCCACGCTGAACATTCAAGAACCCCCACATCGACTGACGGTGTGGAGGGAGAATATCAGCCCCCTAGAGCTTCCAGCGAGTCAAAAAATCAATGTAAAGCAAGCTGGACAAAAACACTGAATAATGCAAACGATCCAAATTGTACAAAACAGACTTAGCTTTTCTTGCATGAGGCAGACTGAAAGGAATCTGGAGGAGACCCAAATAGGTCTGGATACAACGATGCCAGGCAAGAGACTGAGTCCAGAGGAGACTCAAATAGGAAACACCCGCTGCTTAACGACACAGCTGGAGCCCAGGCCTGCAACAAGACATACCTAACACAATACCGTTAGTGACCACCAGAGGGAACCCAGAAACACAGTTCACAACACTTGAGTACTGCAGAAACTATTTTGTAACCTTGGCCAGACTTGTGCCTTGCACAATTCTGTCTCTGAGCTCCTTGGCCAGTTCCTTTGACCTCACGATTCTCATTTGGTCTGACATACTCTGTGAGCTGGGAGGTCTTATATAGACAGGTGATTGCCTTTCCAAATCAAGTCCTATCAGTTTAATTAAGCACAGCTGGACTCCAGTGAATGAGTAGACCCATCTCAAGGAGGATCACAAGAAAATGGACAGCATGTAACTTAAATGTGAGTGTCTGAGTAAAGGGTCTGAATACTTATGACCATGTGATATTTCAGTTTTTCTTTTTCATTAAATTTGCAAAAATTTCTACTTTTTTTGGTCAAGATGGGGTGCAGAGTGTACATTAATATGGAAAAATTGTACTTTTTTGAATTTACTAAATGGCTGCAATGAAACTAAGGTTATTGACTCCTTACCTCCTACATTATATGTACACAATGTTTTAGATAAAAATAAATTGAAGGAAAGTATTACTATCTCCTATTCAAGTATACTTGCTTGTTCTACTCCATCTCAACACGCATTCAATGCAAAATGGGAACCTGTGAAATTTTACAAATACTCAATGAAATAATGCTTGGCAAATTGCCGTAGCACTAAAACATATCACTGTGTTAAGCATCTTCATTCTTCCATGAAGCTTCATTACAGGGGTACTTAGCACAAAATCGAATAGAAAAACTTTTTTCACAAGCATTAATTATATGCTCAAACTGTCTCTCTTATGCATATTTGGTGGATCTGTGATTTAACTAAATCTTTTTTGTTACAGATATATAGTTTTATCTCCAGTGACCAGTCATCCAATTGATTATTCTTCATTTTGAGTAAAAAATATAGCCTTTATTGCACCAACATTAAAATATAAAATGTACTGGTCACCCTAGAAGAAACAGCGATAGCGACCAACGCGTTTCAGCAAGGAGCCTTATTCATGGTGTGTGTCAAACCAAACTGAACAGGGGGTTCGAATATATCCTACTTAATCCTAGCTCAGATGTGATGGGGGGATGTTCAATGATTGTAATTAAATTTAACCCTGCAGTGAGAGGTATGGAGGTGAGTGCCACAGCAGTCAGCAGTCTCTAAACATTTCTCACAATTCCACCATGAGAATACCAACTCTTTTAAATTCTGTGGTATTGAGAACGTTTTCAAAAAGAAGAGGATATTTTAAGCGTAAAATATTATTGTCTGTCTATTTTCATGTATTTTATATGCATATTTTTCTTCAAATGGTTATGGGATTGTATCTGTCCTCTTTACCTTTCATTATATGGTTACATTTTGTTATAATCATTTAACCTCCCCCTATCACACCTGAGCTAGAATTAAGCAGGATATATTTGAACCCTGTTCAGTTTGGTTTGACACGCTCCATAATTAAGGCTTCTTGCAGAAACGCGTTGGCCGCTATCGCTTTTTCTTCTATGGTGACCTGTTAGGGCTGGTGGAACACACCAAGTGAATATAAAGATAATAATAAGTTGTTAATAAGGTGACTGCTGCTCCGTAATGGCGAGCACAAAGTGGCACTGGACACACGTGGGTTAACCGTCACCCGGAGTGTACTTGCGATGAGCTCTGTTACCTCACAGAATCGCAGTACCGCAGAACACAGATACTGTACCCTGTTAGCTGTCACAGGGCACAGCAGAATCAGCACTAGTGTTTGGTCACAAGACTCTGCCCCAAGGACGCAGGGTAAGAGTCTTTCTAGACCCACTTTGCGCACGGTGTTGCACTTGCGATGCCTCAGCTACAACTAGCTGATAGATTTAGCGCACAGTGTGTGCAGCATCATGCTGGCGAATGCCAATAACCAACCCTGACTAGAGAATTAGCGACGTCGCACTGGCGAAGCCACTAATAGACACTGTATTTCATGTACAGTGCTGGCAATGCACTAGTGGCACTGTATTTGCTCCAATCACCCTAAAACAATCACAACACGATGGAAGGGGATAATTAGGAGCTTGCACCTGACACAAACATGCTTGCACTCACACCACGAATAGGATATTCGTGCGATCCTTTTATATCTGCTGTCTTCCGGAACCTTGCTAGAGAACCAATCTGAGCTGCTTGAGGACCTGGGCATGTGACCTCTGACGACGAATGAGTGGTCGTCTCGTGGGCATGCTCAGAAGGCCAAAAACAGGACTTAGTCCCAGGAGCGTCTGCTCACCGCTGACTAATGCTGGTTGCTATAGCTGGACCTGGAATGACAGCAGCAACCAGACGCACAGCGTTAGTCTGAGTAAGATGCTGGGACCAATGACTCTGCTGAGCAGGATCCCATGCAGCTGAGAAGTAATGAGAGACCACAGAGGACATGGTGTGAGATTCCCCCTGTGCAGCGGTGGAATCTTGTTGCCTAACAGTGACCAGTACATTTTATATTTTAATGTTGATACAATAAAGGCTATTTTTTCCCCGTAATGAAGAATAATCAATTGGATGACTGGTCGCTGGAGACAGTCTCTCCTCCTTCCTACCGTTTGACTGCTTCCGAGACTGGGACGGCTCCATGCGGACGCTTTCATCCAAAAAGGTGCACCTGGATGCGGTGAGCTGGCTTTCCTTTTTTCCTTCCTTCCTTGTGTAGATATATAGATTTATTACAAAAATGTATGGATTCATCAACTTATGAGGTCCTCATGTAGCTCTTTTGTTTTTAGGACCTTCCTTACATTTGTCCTTAAAGCCGGCGTCACACTTAGCGTAGGAAAATGCGGTCTGTTTTTTTACAGCCGTAATATGCAGAAAAGCTCCTGAACATTGATCCGTATTCAATGTGCGGATGCGATTTTTTTCTCCAAAAATTATCCGTGTGTCATCCGTATGGCATCCGTATGGCATCCATACGGCGAGATTTTCTCGCCGGCTTGCAAAATGGACATAGAATGGATCCATGGGCTCAAATATTCATGAAAACATATATGCAGTCTATATATATACATATATATATATATATATATATATATATATATATATGTATATATTTAATACAGCGCTGGATAGCAGAAAAGCCAGTAATTCAATTGCCGGCTTTTGCTATTTCCTTCCCAAACCCGACAGGATATGAGACATGGTTTACATACAGTAAACCATTTCATATCCCTTCTTTTTTTACATATTCCTCACTGCTAATGTTAGAAGTGTCTGTGTGCAAAATTTTGTGGCACTAGCTATTAAAATAAAGGGTTAAATCACGAAAAAATTTGGCGTGGGCTCCTAGAGTAGGATGCGCCTTTTCTGGGGTGGCTGGGGGCAGATGTTTTTAGTCAGGTGTCTCACATCTCACTTCTAACATTAGTAGTGAGTAGTGTTGAGCGATATCTTCCAATATCAAGAAGTATGGGTATCGGATTGGATCGGCCGATATCCAAAAAATATCGGATATCGCCGATACCGATACCAATGCAAGTCAATGGGACACAAATATCTGAATGTAAATAAGCCCTTTCTGTTCTTCCACATCCTGTTCTGGAGGGGGGAAGAGTGTGGGCGGTGCGTGGGCAGACACTGTGCGTGTCTGTGTGTGCGGGAGGAATCTGTGCGGGCCTGCCGGGGATCTGTACGGGCATCTCGGGGGTCTGTGCATGCCTGCCGGGGCTCTGTGCGTGCCTGCCGGGGCTCTGTGCATGCCTGCTGGGGCTCTGTGTGGACTGCCGGGGCTCTGTGCAGCGTGCTGGAGCTCTGTGCGGGGCTCTGTGCGGCATGCCGGGGCTCTGTGCAGCATGCCGGGGCTCTGTGCAGGGCTCTGTGCGGCATGCCGGGGCTCTGTGCAGCATGCTGGGGCTCTGTGCGAGGCTCTGTGTGGTGTGCCGAGGCTCTGTGCGGCGTGCTGGGGCTCTTTGCGGCATGCCGGGGCTCTGTGCAGGGCTCTGTGCGGCATGCCAGGGCTCTGTGCAGCATGCCGGGGCTCTGTGCGGCGTGCCGGGGCTCTGTGCGGGGCTCTGTGCGGCGTGCCGGGGCTCTGTGCGGGGCTCTGTGCGGCGTTTCGGGGCTCTGGGCGGGCTGCCGGGGCTCTGTGCATGTGTGCAGGCATCGTCCGATGGGACTACAAGTCCCATCGGACAATGCCTGCAACAGTGACAGTGATTGACACATTAGCCAATGATGGGACAGTAGTAGTCCCATCATCTGGCTAATGTGTTGAATGTAAAAAAAAACAAAAAACCATACAGTACATTAAACATAGATTTCATACTCACCATTACTTGTCACTTTGTTCCCCGAAGCCAGTGTCATCTGTAAAAAAGATGAAAATAACAAACAACCAATATACTCCCTGTCCGCAGAAATCCACGAGTGTCCCACGACGATCTCCCGTGTAGAACGACAGCATCAGCTGATGTGACCACTCTCCAGGGGCTCCAGGAATACAATGACGCAAGGAAGGTATCCTTCCGCACTGTATTCCTCCGCCGCTGAAAAAAATAGTCCCTAGTTTCACTTTTGGCATTGCTGTGTGAGAAATTTTCCCAGGCAGCAATTGCCATAAAGTGAGACTTTGTCCTAAGGTAACCTCTCAGTGATGCACTGCAGGAGCCATTGTCTCCTGTCAGTGTGTCACTGAGGGTCCTATAGAACAGTGACATCACCCGATGTCACTGTTCTTTAGGGGAGATCATCGTGGGACACTCGTTATTAATTGGACTATGGTGGACAGGTAGTATACGGTTTATTATTTTACATTTTTTGCAGGCGCTGAAGTATGGTAAGTATGGTTAAATGAAGAATATTAAAATACTTTTTTCTAATGTGTGTGTGTTTTATTAACCCTTTCCTACTATTGGATTAATAATGGATAGGTGTCTTATTGACGCCTGTCCGTTATTAACCTGGCTTAATGTCACCCTACAATAGCAAGGTGACATTAACCCCTTATTACCCCATATCCCACCGCTACACAGAAGTGGAAAGAGAGGGGCTAAGTGCCGGAATTGGTGCATTTTACAGATGCGCCATTTTGGGAGGGCTGCGGACTGGTATTTGTAGCCGGGGGGCCAATATCCATGGCCCCTCTCTAGGCTATGAATATCAGCCCGCAGCTGTCTGCATAGCCTTTCTGGCTATAAAATATAGTGGTACCCCACTTCATTTTTTTGGGGGGTCCCCCTATTTTAATAGCCAGTAAAGGCTACGCAGACAGCTGCGGGCTGATATTCATAGCAGGCTACAAATATTGGCCCCCGGCCGTCGGCTTTCCCCCTCTGGCACAGAAAATTGCGCGGGATCCCACGCCGTCTTTTTCTTTTTTTTTTTTTAATTCAACGCTCATTAAGGAATCTTTCACACTTGCGTCGGTACGGGTCCGACGCTATGCGTCGGGCCGACGTACCGACGCACGTTATGAAACTGATGCATGATGTGGGCAGCGCATGCAGTTTTTCAACGCATCCGCTGCCCATTCTGAAGTCCGAGGAGGAGGGGGCGGAGTTTCGGCCGTGCATGCGCGGTCAAAAATGGCAGACGCGATGGACAAAAAAGTTTCGTGCCGACGGTCCACCAAGACGCGACGTGTGGCCATCCATCTTGATCCGTCGCTAATACAAGCCTATGGGTAAAAAACGCATCCTGCGAGCACATTTGCAGGATCCATTTTTTTCCCAAAATGACGGATTGCAACAGATTGCTTAAAATGCAAGTGTGAAAGTAGCCTTAGAAACATCGGCCTTTCTATTATATATCTATTGATATATCTATCTATAGATATATTTATAGACAGATATATCTATAGATACATAGATGTATCTATCCATATATCTGGCTGCTTTCACACATCAGGTTTTTGCCGTCAGGCACAATCCGGTGAGTTTTGAAAAAAACAGATCCGGCGGAAAAAAACGGATCCGGCAGAAAAAACGGATCCAGCGGAAAAAACAGATCCTGTGGGAAAAAAAACGGATCCGGTGGAAAAAAATGGATCCGGCGGAAAAAAACAGATCCGGCGGAAAAAAACGGATTCGGCGGAAAAAAACGGATCCTGCAAATGTACTCGCAGGATGCGTTTTTTTCCCATAGACTTGTATTAGCGACGGATCACGACGGATGGCCACACGTCGCGTCCGTCGTGCAACGGATCCGTCGTGTTTTGGCAGACCGTCGGCACGAAAAAACATTCAAGTGAATGTTTTTTGTCCGTCGCGGCCGAAACTCCGCCTCCTCCTCCCCGGACTTCAGAATGGGCAGCGGATGCATTGAAAAACTGCATCCACTGCCCACGTCGTGCACAAATTTTACAACGTGCGTCGGTACGTCGGCCCGACGCATAGCGACGGACCCGTACCGATGCAAGTGTGAAAGAGGCTGTAATGAGCATTGAATAAAAAAAAAATGGAAAAAAACGGCGTGGGCTCCCGCGCAATTTTCTGTGCCAGAGGGGGAAAGCCGACGGCCGGGGGCCAATATTTGTAGCCTGCTATGATTATCAGCCTGCAGCTGTCTGCGTAGCCTTTACTGGTTATTAAAATAGGGGGACCCCCCAAAAAAATGACGTGGGATCCCCCTATATTTTATAGCCAGAAAGGCTACGCAGACAGCTGCGGGCTGATATTCATAGCCTAGAGAGGGGCCATGGATATTGGCCCCCCCAGCTACAAATACCAGTCCGCAGCCGCCCCAGAAATGTAGTATGTATGTAGTATTTTTTTTTTTACATTCAACACATTAGCAGGATGATGGGACTACTACTGTTCCGTCATTGGTTAATGTGTCAATCAATGTCACTGTTGCAGGCATCGTCCGATGGGACTTGTAGTCCCATCGGACGATGCTTGCACACATGCACAGACCACTGGCAGCCCGCACAGAGCACCGGCACACCGCACAGAGCCCCGGCACACCCCACAGAGCCCCGCACAGAGCCCCGGCAAACCGCACAGAGCCCCGGCACACCACACAGAGCCCCGCACAGAGCCCTGGCACGCCGCACAGAGCCCCAGCATGCTGCACAGAGCCCCGGCACGCCGCACAGAGCCCCGGCAGGCACGCACAGACCCCGCCCGCACACCCACACGCAGTCTCCACCCACTGTTGTGAAATTGGATTTTGGGCTCCCCCGGTGGCCACTGGTGGAATTGAACTGGTGTGCATCATCCTCTCTGTTCACCTGTTTCCATCAGGATGTGGGAGTCGCTATTTAGCCTTGCTCCTCTGTCACTTCCATGCCGGTCAACATTGTAATCAGAAGCCTTTCTGTGCATGTTCCTGCTGCTAGACAACTCCCAGCTAAGTTGGACTTGTCCTTGTTTGTTTTTGCATTTTGTTCCAGTTCACAGCTGTAGTTTCGTTTCTGTGTCTGGAAAGCTCTTGTGATCTGAAATTGCCACTCTGATGATATGAGTTAATACTAGAGTCTTAAAGTGATTTCAGGATGGTATTTTGATAGGGTTTTCAGCTGACCATGAAAGTGCCCTTTCTGTCTTCCTGCTATCTAGTAAGCGGACCTCAATTTTGCTAAACCTATTTTCATACTACGTTTGTCATTTCATCTAAAATCACCGCCAATATTTGTGGGGGCCTCTGTCTGCCTTTCGGGGAAATTTCTCTAGAGGTGAGCCAGGACTATATTTTCCTCTGCCAAGATTAGTTAGTCCTCCGGCCGGCGCTGGGCGTCTAGGGATAAAACGCAGGCTACGCTACCCGGCTACTGTTAGTTGTGCGGCAGGTTTAGTTCATGGTCAGTTTAGTTTCCATCCTTCCAAGAGCTAGTTCTTATGTTTGCTGGGCTATGTTCTCTTGCCATTGAGAACCATAACAGTTTGACCGGCCCAAAAGGGTTAAATTAATTGACAGAGAAAGGAGAGAAAAGAGAAGTCTGCTGAAGATTTTTTTTTTTTTTTTTTTCTCAGTTCTGAGTGTGCTTGTAATTGAATCTCTTGCAAGTCTGCCTATATTGCAGCCTTTCTCTCTCTCTCTCCTTCTAATCCTGGAATGGCTCTGTGTTCACCTGTTTAAAATGGATATTCAGAGTTTAGCTGCAGGTTTGAATAATCTCACCACGAAAGTTCAAAACTTACAAGATTTTGTTGTTCATGTTCCTATATCTGAACCTAGAATTCCTTTGCCTGAATTTTTCTCGGGGAATAGATCTTGCTTTCAAAATTTCAAAAATAATTGCAAGTTGTTTTTGTCCCTGAAATCTCGCTCTGCTGGAGATCCTGCTCAGCAGGTCAGGATTGTGATTTCTTTGCTCCGGGGCGACCCTCAGGATTGGGCTTTTGCATTGGCTCCAGGGGATCCTGCGTTGCTCAATGTGGATGCGTTTTTTCTGGCCTTGGGGTTGCTTTATGAGGAACCTCAGTTAGAACTTCAGGCGGAAAAGGCCTTGATGTCCCTATCTCAGGGGCAAGACGAAGCTGAAATATACTGCCAGAAATTCCGTAAATGGGCTGTGCTTACTCAGTGGAATGAGTGCGCCCTGGCGGCGAATTTCAGAGAGGGTCTCTCTGATGCCATTAAGGATGTTATGGTGGGGTTCCCTGTGCCTGCGGGTCTGAATGAGTCCATGACAATGGCTATCCAGATCGATAGGCGTCTGCGGGAGCGCAAACCTGTGCACCATTTGGCGGTGTCTACTGAGAAGACGCCAGAGAATATGCAATGTGATAGAATTCTGTCCAGAAGTGAACGGCAGAATTTTAGACGAAAAAATGGGTTGTGCTTCTATTGCGGTGATTCAACTCATGTTATATCAGCATGCTCTAAGCGTACTAAGAAGCTTGATAAGTCTGTTTCAATTGGCACTTTACAGTCTAAGTTTATTTTATCTGTGACCCTGATTTGTTCTTTATCATCTATTACCGCGGATGCCTATGTCGACTCTGGCGCCGCTTTGAGTCTTATGGATTGGTCCTTTGCCAAACGCTGTGGGTATGATTTGGAGCCTCTTGAAACTCCTATACCCCTGAAGGGGATTGACTCCACCCCATTGGCTAGCAATAAACCACAATACTGGACACAAGTAACTATGCGGATTAATCCGGATCACCAGGAGATTATTCGCTTTCTTGTGCTGTATAACCTACATGATGTGTTGGTGCTTGGATTGCCATGGCTGCAATCTCATAACCCAGTCCTTGACTGGAAAGCTATGTCTGTGTTAAGCTGGGGATGTAAGGGGACGCATGGGGTTGTACCTGTGGTTTCCATTTCATCATCTATTTCCTCTGAGATTCCTGAATTCTTGACTGAATATCGTGACGTTTTTGAAGAACCTAAGCTTGGTTCATTACCTCCGCACCGGGAGTGCGATTGTGCCATAGATTTGACTCCGGGTAGTAAATACCCTAAGGGTCGTTTATTTAATCTGTCTGTGCCTGAACATGCTGCTATGCGAGAATATATAAAGGAGTCCTTGGAAAAGGGACATATTCGTCCTTCGTCATCTCCCTTAGGAGCCGGTTTTTTCTTTGTGGCTAAGAAAGATGGCTCTTTGAGGCCGTGCATTGATTATCGGCTTTTGAATAAAATCACGGTTAAATATCAATATCCGTTGCCACTGCTGACTGATTTGTTTGCTCGCATAAAGGGGGCCAAGTGGTTCTCTAAGATAGATCTCCGTGGGGCGTATAATTTGGTGCGAATTAAGCAGGGGGATGAGTGGAAAACCGCATTTAATACGCCCGAGGGCCACTTTGAGTATTTGGTGATGCCTTTTGGTCTTTCAAATGCCCCTTCAGTCTTTCAGTCCTTTATGCATGACATTTTCCGTGATTATTTGGATAAATTTATGATTGTGTATCTGGATGATATTTTGATTTTTTCGGATGACTGGGACTCTCATGTCCAGCAGGTCAGGAGGGTTTTTCAGGTTTTGCGGTCTAATTCCTTGTGTGTGAAGGGTTCTAAGTGCGTTTTTGGGGTTCAAAAGATTTCCTTTTTGGGATATATTTTTTCCCCCTCTTCCATCGAGATGGATCCTGTCAAGGTTCAGGCTATTTGTGATTGGACGCAACCCTCTTCTCTTAAGAGTCTTCAGAAATTTTTGGGCTTTGCTAACTTTTATCGTCGATTTATTGCTGGTTTTTCTGATGTTGTTAAACCATTGACTGATTTGACTAAGAAGGGTGCTGATGTTGCTGATTGGTCCCCTGCTGCTGTGGAGGCCTTTCGGGAGCTTAAGCGCCGCTTTTCTTCCGCCCCTGTGTTGCGTCAGCCTGATGTTGCTCTTCCTTTTCAGGTTGAGGTCGACGCTTCTGAAATCGGAGCTGGGGCGGTTTTGTCGCAGAGAAGTTCCGATTGCTCCGTGATGAGACCTTGTGCTTTTTTCTCGCGTAAATTTTCGCCCGCCGAGCGGAATTATGATATTGGGAATCGGGAGCTTTTGGCCATGAAGTGGGCTTTTGAGGAGTGGCGTCATTGGCTTGAGGGGGCTAGACATCAGGTGGTGGTATTGACTGACCACAAAAATCTAATTTATCTTGAGTCCGCCAGACGCCTGAATCCTAGACAGGCGCGCTGGTCGTTGTTTTTCTCTCGGTTTAATTTTGTGGTGTCCTACCTGCCGGGTTCTAAGAATGTTAAGGCGGATGCCCTTTCTAGGAGTTTTGAGCCTGACTCCCCTGGTAATTCTGAACCTACAGGTATCCTTAAGGATGGAGTGATATTGTCTGCCGTTTCTCCAGACCTGCGGCGGGCCTTGCAGGAGTTTCAGGCGGATAGACCTGATCGTTGCCCACCTGGTAGACTGTTTGTTCCTGATGATTGGACCAGTAAAGTCATTTCTGAGGTTCATTCTTCTGCGTTGGCAGGTCATCCTGGAATCTTTGGTACCAGGGATTTGGTGGCAAGGTCCTTCTGGTGGCCTTCCCTGTCTCGAGATGTGCGAGGCTTCGTGCAGTCTTGTGACGTTTGTGCTCGGGCCAAGCCTTGTTGTTCTCGGGCTAGTGGATTGTTGTTGCCCTTGCCTATCCCGAAGAGGCCCTGGACGCACATCTCGATGGATTTTATTTCGGATCTTCCTGTTTCTCACAAGATGTCTGTCATCTGGGTGGTGTGTGATCGTTTCTCTAAGATGGTCCATTTGGTTCCCCTGCCTAAGTTGCCTTCTTCTTCCGAGTTGGTTCCTCTGTTTTTTCAAAATGTGGTCCGTTTGCATGGTATTCCGGAGAATATCGTTTCTGACAGAGGTACCCAATTCGTGTCTAGATTTTGGCGAGCATTCTGTGCTAGGATGGGCATAGATTTGTCTTTCTCGTCTGCTTTCCATCCTCAGACTAATGGCCAGACCGAGCGGACTAATCAGACCTTGGAGACATATTTGAGGTGTTTTGTGTCTGCAGATCAGGATGATTGGGTTGCTTTTTTGCCTTTAGCGGAGTTTGCCCTCAATAATCGGGCCAGTTCTGCCACCTTGGTGTCTCCCTTTTTCTGTAATTCGGGGTTTCATCCTCGATTTTCTTCTGGTCAGGTGGAATCTTCGGATTGTCCTGGAGTGGATGCTGTGGTGGAGAGGTTGCATCAGATTTGGGGGCAGGTAGTGGACAATTTGAAGTTGTCCCAGGAGAAGACTCAGCTTTTTGCCAACCGCCGGCGTCGGGTTGGTCCTCGGCTTTGTGTTGGGGACTTGGTGTGGTTGTCTTCTCGTTTTGTCCCTATGAGGGTTTCTTCTCCCAAGTTTAAGCCTCGGTTCATTGGCCCGTACAAGATATTGGAGATTCTTAACCCTGTGTCCTTCCGTTTGGACCTCCCTGCATCTTTTTCTATTCATAATGTTTTTCATCGGTCATTATTGCGCAGGTATGAGGTACCGGTTGTGCCTTCCGTTGAGCCTCCTGCTCCGGTGTTGGTTGAGGGCGAGTTGGAGTACGTTGTGGAAAAAATCTTGGACTCCCGTGTTTCCAGACGGAAACTCCAGTATCTGGTCAAATGGAAGGGATACGGTCAGGAGGATAATTCTTGGGTGACTGCCTCTGATGTTCATGCCTCCGATTTGGTCCGTGCCTTTCATAGGGCTCATCCTGATCGCCCTGGTGGTTCTGGTGAGGGTTCGGTGCCCCCTCCTTGAGGGGGGGGTACTGTTGTGAAATTGGATTTTGGGCTCCCCCGGTGGCCACTGGTGGAATTGAACTGGTGTGCATCATCCTCTCTGTTCACCTGTTTCCATCAGGATGTGGGAGTCGCTATTTAGCCTTGCTTCTCTGTCACTTCCATGCCGGTCAACATTGTAATCAGAAGCCTTTCTGTGCATGTTCCTGCTGCTAGACAACTCCCAGCTAAGTTGGACTTGTCCTTGTTTGTTTTTGCATTTTGTTCCAGTTCACAGCTGTAGTTTCGTTTCTGTGTCTGGAAAGCTCTTGTGATCTGAAATTGCCACTCTGATGTTATGAGTTAATACTAGAGTCTTAAAGTGATTTCAGGATGGTATTTTGATAGGGTTTTCAGCTGACCATGAAAGTGCCCTTTCTGTCTTCCTGCTATCTAGTAAGCGGACCTCAATTTTGCTAAACCTATTTTCATACTACGTTTGTCATTTCATCTAAAATCACCGCCAATATTTGTGGGGGCCTCTGTCTGCCTTTCGGGGAAATTTCTCTAGAGGTGAGCCAGGACTATATTTTCCTCTGCCAGGATTAGTTAGTCCTCCGGCCGGCGCTGGGCGTCTAGGGATAAAACGCAGGCTACGCTACCCGGCTACTGTTAGCTGTGCGGCAGGTTTAGTTCATGGTCAGTTTAGTTTCCATCCTTCCAAGAGCTAGTTCTTATGTTTGCTGGGCTATGTTCTCTTGCCATTGAGAACCATAACAACCCACGCACCGTCCACACAACATTATAGTGCATAATTGCACTATGGGAACTTCCGATTCCGGTATCTGATATCGCAAAAATATCGGAACTCAGTATCGGAATTCTGATACAGCGAATATCGGCGATACCCGATATTTGCAGTATCGGAATGCTCAACACTAGTAGTGAGGAATATGTAAAAAAAATAAAGGATAGGAAATGGTTTACTGTTTGTAAACCATGTCTCATATCCTGTCGGGTTTGGGAAGGAGAGAGCAAAAGCCGGCAATTGAATTACCGGCTTTTCTGCTATCTAGCTCTGTATTAAATATAAATATATATATATATACACTCACTGGCCACTTTATTAGGTACACCTGTCCAACTTCTTGTTAACACTTAATTTCTAATCAGCCAATCACATGGCGGCAACTCAGTGCATTTAGGCATGTAGACATGGTCAAGACAATCTCCTGCAGTTCAAACCGAGCATCAGTATGGGGAAGAAAGGTGATTTGAGTGCCTTTGAACGTGGCATGGTTGTTGGTGCCAGAAGGGCTGGTCTGAGTATTTCAGAAACTGCTGATCTACTGGGATTTTCACGCACAACCATCTCTAGGGTTTACAGAAAATGGTCTGAAAAAGAAAAAAAATCCAGTGAGCGGCAGTTCTGTGGGCGGAAATGCCTTGTTGATGCCAGAGGTCAGAGGAGAATGGGCAGACTGGTTCGAGCTGATAGAAAGGCAACAGTGACTCAAATCGCCACCCGTTACAACCAAGGTAGGCCTAAGAGCATCTCTGAACGCACAGTGCGTCGAACTTTGAGGCAGATGGGCTACAGCAGCAGAAGACCACACCGGGTACCACTCCTTTCAGCTAAGAACAGGAAACTGAGGCTACAATTTGTACAAGCTCATCGAAATTGGACAGTAGAAGATTGGAAAAACGTTGCTTGGTCTGATGAGTCTCGATTTCTGCTGCGACATTCGGATGGTAGGGTCAGAATTTGGCGTAAACAACATGAAAGCATGGATCCATCCTGCCTTGTATGGAGCATCTTTGGGATGTGCAGCCGACAAATCTGCGGCAACTGTGTGATGCCATCATGTCAATATGGACCAAAATCTCTGAGGAATGCTTCCAGCACCTTGTTGAATCTATGCCACGAAGAATTGAGGCAGTTCTGAAGGCAAAAGGGGGTCCAACCCGTTACTAGCATGGTGTACCTAATAAAGTGGCCAGTGAGTGTATATATATGTATATGTGTGTCTCAATGACATATGCTGTATATATATATATATATATACATATATATATATATATATATATATATATATACACCTATACTATGTGTAGACATTTATTCTACCTATTCTATTTTAACCTGTCAGTGTGATTTTACTGTACACCGCGCTGAATTGCCGGCTTTTCTATAGAACACCGCTGCGTATTAATCGCAAGTCACACTGATGGTCCGTGTGTAATCCGTATTTTTCTCGCCCCCATAGACTTTCATTGGTGGATTTTTTTGCGCAATACGCTGACAATCGCAGCATGCTGTGATTTTCTTCGCCCATAAAATACAGCTGAGAAATATACAGCAGATAGGAGCTTCCCCATAGAGAGACATTGGTCCGTGTGCAATGCGTAGTTTTTGCGCCTCTCATACGTCCGTAAAACTCTCTAGTGTGACGCCGGCCTAAAGCTGTAGATCTAGCAGTTCTCTAAATGTTGAGCTCCATATAACCCCGCTCACATCACTGATTGACAGCTGTACAAATGCTGAAAGCTGTCAATTAGTGGTGGGGCGGCAGAGGTGTATCTAGGGTTTCTGGCACCCGGGGCAAGAATTCATTTTGGCGTCCCCCCCACCCCAGGACATATGCCCCCTGTCAGCCCCATCATTGCCCTCTCCCCATCAGCCCCATCATTGCCCTCTCCTCCTCCACCATCCCCATCATTGCCCTGTCCTCCTCCACCATCCCCATCATTGCTCTCCCCGTCAGCCCCATCATTGCCCTCTCCTCCTCCACATCCCCATCATTTCTCTCTCCCCGTCAGCCCCATCATTGCCCTCTCCTTCCCTCACACACACACGCCATTCACTTCTCTGCACATTCCCCTGCAGCGCGATACACACACTCCCCATACAGAGCCACACACACATACACACATTCACATACACACACACATTCATATACACACACACACATTCACATACATGCACACACATTCACATACACACACATACACACACACATTCACATACACACACACATATACACACATTCACATACACACACATTCACATACACACACATTCACATACACACACACATACACACATTCACATACACACACGCACATACACACATTCACATACACACACGCACATACACACATTCACATACACACATATACACACACACACCTCTCACCTCTCCTCGCGCTCTGCTGCAGCATCTCATCGTCTTCCTCTGACACAGCCGGCCACTGAATGATGACGTCATCCAGCGGCGCGTCTGTGTGAGAGGAAGCAGGAAGACAGATCGCTGGGCAGCGGAGCTGCGGGTATTTCTCCCTGCCTGCCGCAACCACCCTGCAGGGGCCCCCCTCTACCTCTGCACACGTTGGGAGCCGGCGCTCTGCAGCTTCTCTGTGCTGGCTGTCAGCTTGACAGTCGGCACAGAGAACAGCTGACTCCCAGACCGGGGGCGGCAGAATGCAGCCGCCGGGGGAGACACTGCGGACCGCCGAATTAGGCGGCCCGACTGCGCCCCCCTGCCGGCTGCGCCCGGGGCACATGCCCCAGCTGCCCCCCCTAGATACGCCACTGTGGGGCGGGGTTATACAGAGCACATGAATATGGAGGACTATGTGGCAGCAGGTTTATTAGTCTTCTAGTGATAATCTCCTGCTGATAAAACCGTAATTTTATGAAAACTACAGCAAGCATCCCAGTAAGTGACATGTCATGCGAATTAGGGTATTTTTGTCTACATTATGCTGCTCTTATATTAAAAACTTTACTAAGGTTTCCTTTTAATTTCTGGGCATTTTGGAATCATAGAAACAATTAAGTATAGATAGATTAAATAGCTCCTTTTCTCAGGGTACATCTGCTAATTTATCACTCCCCAATAATCCAAAGTTATGGCCACTAATAACCAGTGTAATGTGGAATTTTAGTGTAGTCTCTGGAAGTATAATGACAAGCTTATTTATAAAGAATTATCTGGGTTTCACTGCGTTAATATGAGGGATATTTTTTATTTTGTTAGTTTCACTTTGCTTCATTTCATTTCACTTGGTAACAATAACATTACTAATGGTATTTATTCTTCTCATTCATGATAATGATATGCCAACCCATTCCTATGATGTAAAATATTCTCAATTCAATTTCTCAGTGTTTTAAGACACATTAACATTTGCATATATGAAAATTATTAAAATATTTCCAATTGTATTTAACACAATATTTAATAATATTTATGATGAATTTGCTTTATTGTACTTTACCTATTTATGCATTTCAAAATTTAAACAATACATACCTTAAAAAATATAATAAAAATGGAAATAATGAGCAATGAAAAACTATCTCTGTCTAAATACAGCTCTATCAAGGGAAAAATATAACAAGTTTTGGCTCTCACAATAGGACAGAACAAAAATTAACTTTTTAAAGTGTTGCTTATTTTGCAAAAATAATAAAACATTAAGAAAACGTTATTAAATTTGATTTAACCATAATTGTACTACTGTTTAGAATAACATTAGCAAAAAAAATGCAAAAGTGGAAAAATGGCTGTTTGTCTTATCCCTTCCCCTAAAAACTACTGTATTTTCTGGTGTATAAGACGGCTGGGCATATAAGACGACCCCCAACTTTCCATATAAAATATGGAGTTTGGGATATACTCGCCGTATAAGACGGGGGTCATCTTATACGCCCAGTCATCTTATACGGCATGTGCGGTGCATATGGTTCCCAGGGTCTGGAGGAGAGAAGACTCTCCTTCAGACCCTGGGATCCATATTCATGTAAAAAAAGAATAAAAAATTTGGGATATACTTACCCTTTGATGGCCCCTGGCTCTCAGCAGCGCAAGCGGCGGCCTCCGTTCCTAAAGATGCATTGAGAGAAGGACCTTCGATGATGTCACGGTCATGCGACCGGTCACGTGTGCGCGACGTCATCGAAGGTCCTTCGCTCAATGCATCCTTAGGAACGGAGGCCGACGCTTGCACCGCTGAGAGCCGGGGCAATCGGAGGGTAAGTATATCCCATATTTTTTATTTGTATTCTTTTTCTTACATGAATATCGAACCCAGGGCCTGAAGAAGAGTCTCCTCTCCTTCAGACCCTGGGAACCATACAGGACCGCTCCCTGCACACGCCGTACCCAGCGTATAAGACGACACCCGACTTTTGAGATGATTGTCAGGGGTTAAAAAGTAATCTTATACGCCGGAAAATACGGTAAATGTCTTTCAGCACATACTATGTATAGCAAAATTGTTGCATTGAAAATGCAACTTACCTGGAAAAAAAGCCTTCATATGTCTACATTGAATGAAAAATTAAATACAGAAAAGGAAGTATTTCTTCCAGAAAATTATTGAAATTACACGTTTTGTTATACACATGTTTATTTCCTATGTGAGTATTGGAACAACACAAAAGAAAACAGAAAACCAGAATCGGAAGTTCCCATAGTGCAATGAGCCAGTTTGATTTAATTCAGCCAATGAGGAATCCTAAGAAGTGTCGGCACATCCTGTTATGCATGTTAGGCATGTAAGTAAGGGCATGGCTGTGATTGGCTGCTGAAATTATGTCATGATGCACTATAAAAGCTGCCGCCGCCATTTTGGGTTCACTCTGCTGTGAATTCAGTTAGGGACAGGACGCTGCTGTTCTGACTGAGGGATAGTTTGAGATAGCGAATTGCTTCATTGTGCTTTACCCAGGCTAATTTAGCAACCGCTGTGTGAGAACCTTGTTTTTGCCTTGCAGCGCTGCTCACGGCTGTCTGCAAGGTCTCTGTGTGAGTGCAGCTCACGCTGTAGCCTGTTCTGCAGCCACAGCTGGTTGTAGTCAGCTCAACGTGCATCACTGCCTCATACTGTTCCATTGTCCTTTTTTCAATTAGTGCTGCCTACTGCACATTTTTCCTGATTTATCCTAAGTGGGTTTCCATCCATATCCTGCTAGATTGCAGAAAAACACTATATTGGAGTACATAGAGGAGCCTTTCTGCAGCCTTGTGCCCTGCAGCCCCAGCCAGATTAGTTTTAGCCTATTTTTTTGAGCCTCATCTATTGCATTGTAGGTTACCTTCCTGCATTGTAATCGCTAGAAAAAGTTTGTGATACTATAGGTTTTACATCTTTGGGCACATCCAGTGTCTTTTTGTGAAAAAAACAAAAAGTTAATAAAGTTCACCAAACACTCCACTTTACAGTTGTGTAGGCCACATTAGCTCATGTTAAAGTTTAGTCCACACTTTATAAAATTAGTGTTTTTTATACCTGTTAGCAGCTGTTCAGGAATAAGCACACTAAGCCCTTAGTACTTTTCTGCCTATCTTTATCAGTCTACCAAGATGAAGAAGGCGGGGAGTAAGGCATGTGGTCGTGGGCGTGGAGTTTCTGCAGGGAGAGGACGTGGGGATTCTGTGCCTGCTGTGGGCACCGGTAACTCATCATCCCCCAGTTTTAGCAGGGAACAGTCATTCATGCGCAGCTTTGTTGGAGCTTGCTGTACCCTACTGCTGTGGGACGAACAATTTGAAGCCGTTGTCGGATGGATGGCAGCTAACGCATCAACTTCAATTAGTGCCACATCCTCTCAGGCACAGAGCACTGAAGAGCACCCATCTGTCTCTTCACCACCTGCCAAATTGCCCAGGCAGTCAGAGAGCCCAGGACAGGAGCCATCTCTACTTCTGTTCTCTGAATGTCTTGGCTTGGAAAGAGGAGGCCAGCCAAGCAGCATTCGAGAAACTGAAGAAGCGGCAGTATGCAGTGATGCGCAACTGCTTTGTCTCTCTGAATCTGAAGAGGCAGGTGGGCCAGTGCCTACGGTCAGCACACCTCAGTACGCATCTGATGATGAGACTCAGGTGCCACTTTCTGGTGCATACTGTGCTGCCGAGACTACCCAGGAGAAGCAGTTGTTGGAAGAGGGTAGTGTAGATGATGAGGTCCTTGACCCATCATGGCATGAGGTACAGGAAGGTGGTGGGAGCAGCTCTGAAGAAGAGATTCCCTGAGCAGCCCAAAAAGGAGGGAGAGGGAGGGGGAAGACTGCATTGACTGACACCTTCTGTAATTTCATGGCATTTGCAGTCCCACAATACAACGTGCCCAGCCGCTTTTATTTCAGCAGGCAAGCCGTCCCTGCCCTGCAAAAGCATGTGGATGAAAAAATTAAACATGCGCTACTAAACGCCGTCAGTAGCAAGGTCCACCTGACCACCGATGCGTGGACCAGTCACCATGGACAGGGACGATACCTTTCCCTCACTGCCCATTAGGTAAATGTTGTGGAGCCGGGGACAGATCTTGAAAGTGGCGCTGTACATGTTCTGCCAACTCCAAGGATTGCAGGAATCCAGTTTGTAGACATTGACTCCTCCTCATACTCCAGTTCCTCTGAATCATCGCTGCAGGAGCCATCACATGCTACCTCCACATGGACCCGTGAATACTTACCTGTTACGACCGATATGAGCACAGCCATGGCTAAACGTCAATAGGCCGTATTGAAATTAATTTCTTTGGGGAATCAAAGCCACACAGCGCAGGAGCTCGGGAATGCCATCAAGCAGGAGAGCGACGTGTGGTTTGTGCCAGTGAATCTCCAGCCAGGCATGGTAGTGTGTGACAATAGCCGAAATCTGGTGGCAGCTCTGGGCCTAGGCAACCTCACTCTCATCCCATGTCTGGCACATGTGCTCAACTTGGTCATGCAGAGTTTTTTGAGGGACTATCCAGATCTTGATGCACTGCTACACAAGGTCTGCATAGAGTGCGCTCACTTGCGGCGTTCCAGCATGGCAAGATTGCGCATTGCAGCTCTGCAGCTCTGATTCTGCCTTCCGGAACATTGCATCACATGTGACTTACCAACCAGGTGGAATTCAACGTTACAAATGTTGGAGTGGTTGTGTGAGCAGCAGGCAGCAGTAATGGAGTACCTGCTGCATCAGGCACAAACAAGTCGCACTGCACGCTGTTCACACTTCACCACCACTGAGTGGGCCTCTATGAAGGACATCTGCCACGTTTTGCGTGCCTTCGATGATTCCATGCGGATGGCGAGTGCAGATGATGCACTAGTCAGCATGACTATCCCCCTTATCTGCCTGCTTGAAAAAACACTGCAAGCACTAAGGGAGGAGGTTGTGGAAGAGGTGGAGGATGTGGAGTCACAAACACCATCTGCTTCTGGACTGTTGTGAGTTTGGTTTTTGGGCTCCCCCGGTGGTCACTGGTGGTACTGGACTTGTGTGCTTCACTTTCTCTGTTCACCTGTTTCCATCAGGATATGGGTGTATCCTATTTAGCCTTGCTGCTCAGTTATTCTAGTGCCGGCCATCAATGTAACCAGAGCCTTTCTGTTGCATGTTCCTGCTTCTAGACTACTATCAGCTAAGTTGGACTCTTAGTCCTAAGTTTGTTTTGCATTTTTGTTCCAGTTCACAGTTATGTTATTTTTCTGTAGCTGGAAGCTCTTGTGGGCCGAAATTGCCACTCCGGTGTCATGAGTTGACACATGAGTCTTAAAGTAATTTCGGGATGGTATTTTAATAGGGTTTTCAGCTGACCGTGAAGTTCCCTATTGTATCTTCTTGCTATCTAGTAAGCGGACCTCGCTTTGCTGAACCTACCTTCATACTGCGTATGTCTTTTCCTCTGAACTCACCGTCATTATATGTGGGGGGCTTCTGTCTCCTTTTTGGGGGAATTTCCCTAGAGGTAAGCCAGGTCTGTCTTTTCCTCTATTAGGGTTAGTTAGTCCTCCGGCTGGCGCTAGGCGTCTAGGGATAAAACGTAGGTACGCCACCCGGCCACTGTTAGTTGTGTGGTAGGTTTAGCTCACGGTCAGCTCGAGATTCCATCACCCAAGAGCTGTTCTGTTATTTATGTTCTCTGACGTTCCCTTGCCATTGGGAACCATGACAGTATGGCCGGCCCAGTGTTAAAACCGTTGGCAGAAGAGAGGAGAGAAAAAGAAGTCTGCAGATTTTTTTTTTTTTTTCTCCTCTGAGTTTGCTCTATAGTTGACTTAGTTGCATTTCTGCTCTAATTGCAACCTTTGTCTCTCTCTCTCCTTCTAATCCTTGAATGGCTCTGATCTCACCTGATTAAAATGGATCCTCAGAGTTTGGCTACAGGTTTGAATAATCTTGCTACGAAGGTTCAAAATTTACAGGATTTTGTTATTCATGCTCCTATATCTGAACCTAGAATTCCTATACCAGAATTTTTCTCCGGGGATAGATCTCGTTTCCTGAATTTCAAAAATAATTGTAAATTATTTCTTTCCCTGAGATCTCGCTCCGCTGGAGATCCCGCACAGCAGGTTAGGATAGTAATTTCCTTGCTGCGGGGTGACCCTCAAGACTGGGCATTTGCATTGGCACCCGGGGATCCTGCGTTGCTCAATGTGGATGCGTTTTTTCTGGCTTTGGGGTTGCTTTATGAGGAACCTAACTTAGAGATTCAGGCTGAAAAAGCCTTGATGGCCCTATCTCAAGGGCAAGATGAAGCTGAAATATACTGCCAAAAATTTCGTAAATGGTCTGTGCTTACTCAGTGGAATGAGTGCGCCCTGGCGGCGAATTTCAGAGAGGGTCTCTCTGATGCCATTAAAGATGTTATGGTGGGGTTCCCTGCACCTACAGGTCTGAATGAGTCCATGACAATGGCTATTCAGATTGATCGGCGTTTGCGGGAGCGCAAACCTGTGCACCATTTGGCGGTGTCTTCTGAGAAGGCTCCAGAAAATATGCAATGTGATAGAATTCTGTCCAGAAGCGAACGGCAGAATTTTAAGCGAAAAAATGGGTTGTGCTTCTATTGTGGTGATTCAACTCATGTTATATCAGCATGCTCTAAACGTACAAAAAAGGTTGATAAGTCTATTTCAATTGGCACTTTACAGTCTAAGTTTATTCTGTCTGTGACCTTGATTTGTTCATTATCGTCAATTACCGCGGATGCCTATGTCGACTCTGGCGCCGCTTTGAGTCTAATGGATTGGTCCTTTGCCAGGCGCTGTGGGTTTGATCTAGAGCCTCTGGAAGTTCCTATACCTCTGAAGGGTATTGACTCTACACCATTGGCTAGTAATAAACCACAATACTGGACACAAGTGACTATGCGTATGAATCCAGACCATCAGGAGATGATTCGCTTCCTTGTGTTGTACAATCTACATGACGTTTTGGTGCTCGGATTACCATGGTTACAATCTCATAACCCAGTCCTTGACTGGAAAGCAATGTCTGTGTTAAGCTGGGGATGTCAGGGGGCTCATGGGGACGTACCTTTGGTTTCCATTTCGTCATCTATTCCCTCTGAGATTCCGGAATTTTTATCTGATTATCGTGATGTTTTTGAGGAGCCTAAGCTTGGTTCACTACCTCCTCACAGAGATTGCGATTGTACCATAGATCTGATTCCGGGCAGTAAATTTCCAAAGGGTCGTTTATTTAATCTATCTGTACCTGAACATGCTGCTATGCGAGAATATATTAAGGAGTCCCTGGAAAAGGGACATATTCGTCCTTCTTCATCTCCCTTAGGAGCCGGTTTTTTCTTTGTATCTAAAAAAGATGGCTCTTTGAGGCCGTGTATTGATTATCGACTCTTGAATAAAATTACAGTCAAATATCAGTATCCTCTGCCACTGCTGACTGATTTGTTTGCTCGAATAAAAGGGGCTAAGTGGTTCTCTAAGATTGATCTCCGTGGGGCGTATAATTTGGTGCGAATTAAGCAGGGGGATGAGTGGAAAACCGCATTTAATACGCCCGAGGGCCATTTTGAGTATTTAGTAATGCCTTTTGGTCTTTCAAATGCCTCTTCAGTCTTTCAGTCCTTTATGCATGACATTTTCCGTGAATATTTGGATAAATTTATGATCATGTATCTGGATGATATTTTGATTTTTTCAGATGACTGAGATTCTCATGTCCAACAGGTCGGGAGGGTTTTTCAGGTTTTGCGGGCTAATTCCTTGTGTGTGAAGGGTTCTAAGTGTATTTTTGGGGTTCAAAAGATTTCTTTTTTGGGGTACATTTTTTCCCCCTCTTCCATTGAGATGGATCCTGTCAAGGTTCGGGCTATTTGTGATTGGACGCAACCTTCTTCTCTTAAGAGCCTTCAGAAATTTTTGGGCTTTGCTAATTTTTATCGTCGATTTATAACTGGTTTTTCTGATGTTGCTAAACCTTTGACTGATTTGACCAAAAAGGGTGCTGATGTTGCTGATTGGTCCCCTGCTGCTGTGGAGGCCTTTCGGGAGCTTAAGCGCCGCTTTTCTTCCGCCCCTGTGTTGCGTCAGCCTGATGTTACTCTTCCTTTTCAGGTTGAGGTCGATGCTTCCGAGATCGGAGCTGGGGCGGTCTTGTCGCAGAAAAGTTCCGACTGCTCCGTGATGAGACCTTGTGCGTTCTTTTCTCGAAAATTTTCGCCCGCCGAGCAAAATTATGATATTGGTAATCGGGAGCTTTTGGCTATGAAGTGGGCTTTTGAGGAGTGGCGTCATTGGCTTGAGGGGGCTAGACATCAGGTGGTGGTATTGACCGATCACAAGAATTTGATTTATCTTGAGTCTGCCAGGCGCCTGAATCCTAGACAGGCACGCTGGTCGTTGTTTTTCTCTCGGTTTAATTTTGTGGTCTCATACTTACCAGGTTCTAAAAATGTGAAGGCGGATGCCCTTTCTAGGAGTTTTGAGCCTGATTCCCCTGGTGATTCTGAACCTACAGGTATCCTTAAGGATGGGGTGATATTATCTGCTGTTTCCCCAGACCTGCGACGGGCTTTGCAGGAGTTTCAGGCGGATAGACCTGATCGTTGCCCGCCTGGTAGACTGTTTGTTCCTGATGATTGGACCAGTAGAGTCATCTCGGAGGTTCATTCTTCTGTGTTGGCAGGTCATCCAGGGATCTTTGGTACCAGGGATTTGGTGGCTAGGTCCTTCTGGTGGCCTTCCCTGTCTCGAGATGTACGAGTTTTTGTGCAGTCTTGTGATGTTTGTGCTCGGGCCAAACCTTGTTGTTCTCGGGCTAGCGGATTGTTGTTATCTTTGCCTATTCCGAAGAGGCCTTGGACTCACATCTCTATGGATTTTATTTCTGATCTCCCTGTTTCTCAGAAAATGTCTGTCATCTGGGTGGTGTGTGACCATTTTTCAAAGATGGTTCATTTGGTGCCCTTGCCTAAGTTGCCTTCCTCATCCGAGTTGGTTCCTCTGTTTTTTCAAAATGTGGTTCGCTTGCATGGTATTCCGGAGAATATCGTTTCTGACAGGGGGACCCAGTTCGTGTCTAGATTTTGGCGGGCGTTCTGTGCTAGGATGGGCATTGATTTGTCTTTTTCGTCTGCGTTCCATCCTCAGACTAATGGCCAGACTGAGCGAACTAATCAGACCTTGGAGACTTATTTGAGGTGTTTTGTGTCTGCGGATCAGGATGACTGGGTTGCCTTTTTGCCGTTGGCGGAGTTTGCCCTCAATAATCGGGCTAGTTCTGCCACTTTGGTTTCTCCTTTCTTTTGCAATTCGGGGTTTCATCCTCGTTTTTCTTCCGGTCAGGTGGAGTCTTCGGATTGTCCTGGAGTGGATACTGTGGTGGATAGGTTGCATCGGATTTGGGGACAGGTGGTGGACAATTTGGAGTTGTCCCAGGAGAAGACTCGGCATTTTGCTAACCGCCGTCGTCGTGTTGGTCCTCGTCTTCGTGTTGGGGACTTGGTGTGGTTGTCTTCTCGTTTTGTCCCTATGAGGGTTTCTTCTCCTAAGTTTAAGCCTCGGTTCATCGGCCCGTATAAGATTTTGGAGATTCTTAACCCCGTGTCCTTTCGATTGGACCTCCCAGCATCTTTTTCTATCCATAATGTCTTCCATCGGTCATTATTGCGCAGGTATGAGGTACCGGTTGTGCCTTCCATTGAGCCTCCCGCTCCGGTGTTGGTTGAGGGTGAATTGGAGTACGTTGTGGAGAAGATCTTGGACTCCCGTGTTTCCAGACGGAAACTTCAGTATCTGGTCAAGTGGAAGGGCTACGGTCAAGAGGATAATTCTTGGGTGACAGCCTCTGATGTTCATGCCTCTGATTTGGTCCGTGCCTTTCATAGGGCTCGTCCTGATCGCCCTGGTGGTTCTTGTGAGGGTTCGGTGCCCCCTCCTTGAGGGGGGGGTACTGTTGTGAGTTTGGTTTTTGGGCTCCCCCGGTGGTCACTGGTGGTACTGGACTTGTGTGCTTCACTTTCTCTGTTCACCTGTTTCCATCAGGATATGGGTGTATCCTATTTAGCCTTGCTGCTCAGTTATTCTAGTGCCGGCCATCAATGTAACCAGAGCCTTTCTGTTGCATGTTCCTGCTTCTAGACTACTATCAGCTAAGTTGGACTCTTAGTCCTAAGTTTGTTTTGCATTTTTGTTCCAGTTCACAGTTATGTTATTTTTCTGTAGCTGGAAGCTCTTGTGGGCCGAAATTGCCACTCCGGTGTCATGAGTTGACACATGAGTCTTAAAGTAATTTCGGGATGGTATTTTAATAGGGTTTTCAGCTGACCGTGAAGTTCCCTATTGTATCTTCTTGCTATCTAGTAAGCGGACCTCGCTTTGCTGAACCTACCTTCATACTGCGTATGTCTTTTCCTCTGAACTCACCGTCATTATATGTGGGGGGCTTCTGTCTCCTTTTTGGGGGAATTTCCCTAGAGGTAAGCCAGGTCTGTCTTTTCCTCTATTAGGGTTAGTTAGTCCTCCGGCTGGCGCTAGGCGTCTAGGGATAAAACGTAGGTACGCCACCCGGCCACTGTTAGTTGTGTGGTAGGTTTAGCTCACGGTCAGCTCGAGATTCCATCACCCAAGAGCTGTTCTGTTATTTATGTTCTCTGACGTTCCCTTGCCATTGGGAACCATGACAGTATGGCCGGCCCAGTGTTAAAACCGTTGGCAGAAGAGAGGAGAGAAAAAGAAGTCTGCAGATTTTTTTTTTTTTTTCCTCTGAGTTTGCTCTATAGTTGACTTAGTTGCATTTCTGCTCTAATTGCAACTTTTGTCTCTCTCTCTCCTTCTAATCCTTGAATGGCTCTGATCTCACCTGATTAAAATGGATCCTCAGAGTTTGGCTACAGGTTTGAATAATCTTGCTACGAAGGTTCAAAATTTACAGGATTTTGTTATTCATGCTCCTATATCTGAACCTAGAATTCCTATACCAGAATTTTTCTCCGGGGATAGATCTCGTTTCCTGAATTTCAAAAATAATTGTAAATTATTTCTTTCCCTGAGATCTCGCTCCGCTGGAGATCCCGCACAGCAGGTTAGGATAGTAATTTCCTTGCTGCGGGGTGACCCTCAAGACTGGGCATTTGCATTGGCACCCGGGGATCCTGCGTTGCTCAATGTGGATGCGTTTTTTCTGGCTTTGGGGTTGCTTTATGAGGAACCTAACTTAGAGATTCAGGCTGAAAAAGCCTTGATGGCCCTATCTCAAGGGCAAGATGAAGCTGAAATATACTGCCAAAAATTTCGTAAATGGTCTGTGCTTACTCAGTGGAATGAGTGCGCCCTGGCGGCGAATTTCAGAGAGGGTCTCTCTGATGCCATTAAAGATGTTATGGTGGGGTTCCCTGCACCTACAGGTCTGAATGAGTCCATGACAATGGCTATTCAGATTGATCGGCGTTTGCGGGAGCGCAAACCTGTGCACCATTTGGCGGTGTCTTCTGAGAAGGCTCCAGAAAATATGCAATGTGATAGAATTCTGTCCAGAAGCGAACGGCAGAATTTTAAGCGAAAAAATGGGTTGTGCTTCTATTGTGGTGATTCAACTCATGTTATATCAGCATGCTCTAAACGTACAAAAAAGGTTGATAAGTCTATTTCAATTGGCACTTTACAGTCTAAGTTTATTCTGTCTGTGACCTTGATTTGTTCATTATCGTCAATTACCGCGGATGCCTATGTCGACTCTGGCGCCGCTTTGAGTCTAATGGATTGGTCCTTTGCCAGGCGCTGTGGGTTTGATCTAGAGCCTCTGGAAGTTCCTATACCTCTGAAGGGTATTGACTCTACACCATTGGCTAGTAATAAACCACAATACTGGACACAAGTGACTATGCGTATGAATCCAGACCATCAGGAGATGATTCGCTTCCTTGTGTTGTACAATCTACATGACGTTTTGGTGCTCGGATTACCATGGTTACAATCTCATAACCCAGTCCTTGACTGGAAAGCAATGTCTGTGTTAAGCTGGGGATGTCAGGGGGCTCATGGGGACGTACCTTTGGTTTCCATTTCGTCATCTATTCCCTCTGAGATTCCGGAATTTTTATCTGATTATCGTGATGTTTTTGAGGAGCCTAAGCTTGGTTCACTACCTCCTCACAGAGATTGCGATTGTACCATAGATCTGATTCCGGGCAGTAAATTTCCAAAGGGTCGTTTATTTAATCTATCTGTACCTGAACATGCTGCTATGCGAGAATATATTAAGGAGTCCCTGGAAAAGGGACATATTCGTCCTTCTTCATCTCCCTTAGGAGCCGGTTTTTTCTTTGTATCTAAAAAAGATGGCTCTTTGAGGCCGTGTATTGATTATCGACTCTTGAATAAAATTACAGTCAAATATCAGTATCCTCTGCCACTGCTGACTGATTTGTTTGCTCGAATAAAAGGGGCTAAGTGGTTCTCTAAGATTGATCTCCGTGGGGCGTATAATTTGGTGCGAATTAAGCAGGGGGATGAGTGGAAAACCGCATTTAATACGCCCGAGGGCCATTTTGAGTATTTAGTAATGCCTTTTGGTCTTTCAAATGCCCCTTCAGTCTTTCAGTCCTTTATGCATGACATTTTCCGTGAATATTTGGATAAATTTATGATCGTGTATCTGGATGATATTTTGATTTTTTCAGATGACTGAGATTCTCATGTCCAACAGGTCGGGAGGGTTTTTCAGGTTTTGCGGGCTAATTCCTTGTGTGTGAAGGGTTCTAAGTGTATTTTTGGGGTTCAAAAGATTTCTTTTTTGGGGTACATTTTTTCCCCCTCTTCCATTGAGATGGATCCTGTCAAGGTTCGGGCTATTTGTGATTGGACGCAACCTTCTTCTCTTAAGAGCCTTCAGAAATTTTTGGGCTTTGCTAATTTTTATCGTCGATTTATAACTGGTTTTTCTGATGTTGCTAAACCTTTGACTGATTTGACCAAAAAGGGTGCTGATGTTGCTGATTGGTCCCCTGCTGCTGTGGAGGCCTTTCGGGAGCTTAAGCGCCGCTTTTCTTCCGCCCCTGTGTTGCGTCAGCCTGATGTTACTCTTCCTTTTCAGGTTGAGGTCGATGCTTCCGAGATCGGAGCTGGGGCGGTCTTGTCGCAGAAAAGTTCCGACTGCTCCGTGATGAGACCTTGTGCGTTCTTTTCTCGAAAATTTTCGCCCGCCGAGCGAAATTATGATATTGGTAATCGGGAGCTTTTGGCTATGAAGTGGGCTTTTGAGGAGTGGCGTCATTGGCTTGAGGGGGCTAGACATCAGGTGGTGGTATTGACCGATCACAAGAATTTGATTTATCTTGAGTCTGCCAGGCGCCTGAATCCTAGACAGGCACGCTGGTCGTTGTTTTTCTCTCGGTTTAATTTTGTGGTCTCATACTTACCAGGTTCTAAAAATGTGAAGGCGGATGCCCTTTCTAGGAGTTTTGAGCCTGATTCCCCTGGTGATTCTGAACCTACAGGTATCCTTAAGGATGGGGTGATATTATCTGCTGTTTCCCCAGACCTGCGACGGGCTTTGCAGGAGTTTCAGGCGGATAGACCTGATCGTTGCCCGCCTGGTAGACTGTTTGTTCCTGATGATTGGACCAGTAGAGTCATCTCGGAGGTTCATTCTTCTGTGTTGGCAGGTCATCCAGGGATCTTTGGTACCAGGGATTTGGTGGCTAGGTCCTTCTGGTGGCCTTCCCTGTCTCGAGATGTACGAGTTTTTGTGCAGTCTTGTGATGTTTGTGCTCGGGCCAAACCTTGTTGTTCTCGGGCTAGCGGATTGTTGTTATCTTTGCCTATTCCGAAGAGGCCTTGGACTCACATCTCTATGGATTTTATTTCTGATCTCCCTGTTTCTCAGAAAATGTCTGTCATCTGGGTGGTGTGTGACCATTTTTCAAAGATGGTTCATTTGGTGCCCATGCCTAAGTTGCCTTCCTCATCCGAGTTGGTTCCTCTGTTTTTTCAAAATGTGGTTCGCTTGCATGGTATTCCGGAGAATATCGTTTCTGACAGGGGGACCCAGTTCGTGTCTAGATTTTGGCGGGCGTTCTGTGCTAGGATGGGCATTGATTTGTCTTTTTCGTCTGCGTTCCATCCTCAGACTAATGGCCAGACTGAGCGAACTAATCAGACCTTGGAGACTTATTTGAGGTGTTTTGTGTCTGCGGATCAGGATGACTGGGTTGCCTTTTTGCCGTTGGCGGAGTTTGCCCTCAATAATCGGGCTAGTTCTGCCACTTTGGTTTCTCCTTTCTTTTGCAATTCGGGGTTTCATCCTCGTTTTTCTTCCGGTCAGGTGGAGTCTTCGGATTGTCCTGGAGTGGATACTGTGGTGGATAGGTTGCATCGGATTTGGGGACAGGTGGTGGACAATTTGGAGTTGTCCCAGGAGAAGACTCGGCATTTTGCTAACCGCCGTCGTCGTGTTGGTCCTCGTCTTCGTGTTGGGGACTTGGTGTGGTTGTCTTCTCGTTTTGTCCCTATGAGGGTTTCTTCTCCTAAGTTTAAGCCTCGGTTCATCGGCCCGTATAAGATTTTGGAGATTCTTAACCCCGTGTCCTTTCGATTGGACCTCCCAGCATCTTTTTCTATCCATAATGTCTTCCATCGGTCATTATTGCGCAGGTATGAGGTACCGGTTGTGCCTTCCATTGAGCCTCCCGCTCCGGTGTTGGTTGAGGGTGAATTGGAGTACGTTGTGGAGAAGATCTTGGACTCCCGTGTTTCCAGACGGAAACTTCAGTATCTGGTCAAGTGGAAGGGCTACGGTCAAGAGGATAATTCTTGGGTGACAGCCTCTGATGTTCATGCCTCTGATTTGGTCCGTGCCTTTCATAGGGCTCGTCCTGATCGCCCTGGTGGTTCTTGTGAGGGTTCGGTGCCCCCTCCTTGAGGGGGGGGTACTGTTGTGAGTTTGGTTTTTGGGCTCCCCCGGTGGTCACTGGTGGTACTGGACTTGTGTGCTTCACTTTCTCTGTTCACCTGTTTCCATCAGGATATGGGTGTATCCTATTTAGCCTTGCTGCTCAGTTATTCTAGTGCCGGCCATCAATGTAACCAGAGCCTTTCTGTTGCATGTTCCTGCTTCTAGACTACTATCAGCTAAGTTGGACTCTTAGTCCTAAGTTTGTTTTGCATTTTTGTTCCAGTTCACAGTTATGTTATTTTTCTGTAGCTGGAAGCTCTTGTGGGCCGAAATTGCCACTCCGGTGTCATGAGTTGACACATGAGTCTTAAAGTAATTTCGGGATGGTATTTTAATAGGGTTTTCAGCTGACCGTGAAGTTCCCTATTGTATCTTCTTGCTATCTAGTAAGCGGACCTCGCTTTGCTGAACCTACCTTCATACTGCGTATGTCTTTTCCTCTGAACTCACCGTCATTATATGTGGGGGGCTTCTGTCTCCTTTTTGGGGGAATTTCCCTAGAGGTAAGCCAGGTCTGTCTTTTCCTCTATTAGGGTTAGTTAGTCCTCCGGCTGGCGCTAGGCGTCTAGGGATAAAACGTAGGTACGCCACCCGGCCACTGTTAGTTGTGTGGTAGGTTTAGCTCACGGTCAGCTCGAGATTCCATCACCCAAGAGCTGTTCTGTTATTTATGTTCTCTGACGTTCCCTTGCCATTGGGAACCATGACAGTATGGCCGGCCCAGTGTTAAAACCGTTGGCAGAAGAGAGGAGAGAAAAAGAAGTCTGCAGATTTATTTTTTATTTTTTCCTCTGAGTTTGCTCTATAGTTGACTTAGTTGCATTTCTGCTCTAATTGCAACCTTTGTCTCTCTCTCTCCTTCTAATCCTTGAATGGCTCTGATCTCACCTGATTAAAATGGATCCTCAGAGTTTGGCTACAGGTTTGAATAATCTTGCTACGAAGGTTCAAAATTTACAGGATTTTGTTATTCATGCTCCTATATCTGAACCTAGAATTCCTATACCAGAATTTTTCTCCGGGGATAGATCTCGTTTCCTGAATTTCAAAAATAATTGTAAATTATTTCTTTCCCTGAGATCTCGCTCCGCTGGAGATCCCGCACAGCAGGTTAGGATAGTAATTTCCTTGCTGCGGGGTGACCCTCAAGACTGGGCATTTGCATTGGCACCCGGGGATCCTGCGTTGCTCAATGTGGATGCGTTTTTTCTGGCTTTGGGGTTGCTTTATGAGGAACCTAACTTAGAGATTCAGGCTGAAAAAGCCTTGATGGCCCTATCTCAAGGGCAAGATGAAGCTGAAATATACTGCCAAAAATTTCGTAAATGGTCTGTGCTTACTCAGTGGAATGAGTGCGCCCTGGCGGCGAATTTCAGAGAGGGTCTCTCTGATGCCATTAAAGATGTTATGGTGGGGTTCCCTGCACCTACAGGTCTGAATGAGTCCATGACAATGGCTATTCAGATTGATCGGCGTTTGCGGGAGTGCAAACCTGTGCACCATTTGGCGGTGTCTTCTGAGAAGGCTCCAGAAAATATGCAATGTGATAGAATTCTGTCCAGAAGCGAACGGCAGAATTTTAAGCGAAAAAATGGGTTGTGCTTCTATTGTGGTGATTCAACTCATGTTATATCAGCATGCTCTAAACGTACAAAAAAGGTTGATAAGTCTATTTCAATTGGCACTTTACAGTCTAAGTTTATTCTGTCTGTGACCTTGATTTGTTCATTATCGTCAATTACCGCGGATGCCTATGTCGACTCTGGCGCCGCTTTGAGTCTAATGGATTGGTCCTTTGCCAGGCGCTGTGGGTTTGATCTAGAGCCTCTGGAAGTTCCTATACCTCTGAAGGGTATTGACTCTACACCATTGGCTAGTAATAAACCACAATACTGGACACAAGTGACTATGCGTATGAATCCAGACCATCAGGAGATGATTCGCTTCCTTGTGTTGTACAATCTACATGACGTTTTGGTGCTCGGATTACCATGGTTACAATCTCATAACCCAGTCCTTGACTGGAAAGCAATGTCTGTGTTAAGCTGGGGATGTCAGGGGGCTCATGGGGACGTACCTTTGGTTTCCATTTCGTCATCTATTCCCTCTGAGATTCCGGAATTTTTATCTGATTATCGTGATGTTTTTGAGGAGCCTAAGCTTGGTTCACTACCTCCTCACAGAGATTGCGATTGTACCATAGATCTGATTCCGGGCAGTAAATTTCCAAAGGGTCGTTTATTTAATCTATCTGTACCTGAACATGCTGCTATGCGAGAATATATTAAGGAGTCCCTGGAAAAGGGACATATTCGTCCTTCTTCATCTCCCTTAGGAGCCGGTTTTTTCTTTGTATCTAAAAAAGATGGCTCTTTGAGGCCGTGTATTGATTATCGACTCTTGAATAAAATTACAGTCAAATATCAGTATCCTCTGCCACTGCTGACTGATTTGTTTGCTCGAATAAAAGGGGCTAAGTGGTTCTCTAAGATTGATCTCCGTGGGGCGTATAATTTGGTGCGAATTAAGCAGGGGGATGAGTGGAAAACCGCATTTAATACGCCCGAGGGCCATTTTGAGTATTTAGTAATGCCTTTTGGTCTTTCAAATGCCCCTTCAGTCCTTTATGCATGACATTTTCCGTGAATATTTGGATAAATTTATGATCGTGTATCTGGATGATATTTTGATTTTTTCAGATGACTGAGATTCTCATGTCCAACAGGTCGGGAGGGTTTTTCAGGTTTTGCGGGCTAATTCCTTGTGTGTGAAGGGTTCTAAGTGTATTTTTGGGGTTCAAAAGATTTCTTTTTTGGGGTACATTTTTTCCCCCTCTTCCATTGAGATGGATCCTGTCAAGGTTCGGGCTATTTGTGATTGGACGCAACCTTCTTCTCTTAAGAGCCTTCAGAAATTTTTGGGCTTTGCTAATTTTTATCGTCGATTTATAACTGGTTTTTCTGATGTTGCTAAACCTTTGACTGATTTGACCAAAAAGGGTGCTGATGTTGCTGATTGGTCCCCTGCTGCTGTGGAGGCCTTTCGGGAGCTTAAGCACCGCTTTTCTTCCGCCCCTGTGTTGCGTCAGCCTGATGTTACTCTTCCTTTTCAGGTTGAGGTCGATGCTTCCGAGATCGGAGCTGGGGCGGTCTTGTCGCAGAAAAGTTCCGACTGCTCCGTGATGAGACCTTGTGCGTTCTTTTCTCGAAAATTTTCGCCCGCCGAGCGAAATTATGATATTGGTAATCGGGAGCTTTTGGCTATGAAGTGGGCTTTTGAGGAGTGGCGTCATTGGCTTGAGGGGGCTAGACATCAGGTGGTGGTATTGACCGATCACAAGAATTTGATTTATCTTGAGTCTGCCAGGCGCCTGAATCCTAGACAGGCACGCTGGTCGTTGTTTTTCTCTCGGTTTAATTTTGTGGTCTCATACTTACCAGGTTCTAAAAATGTGAAGGCGGATGCCCTTTCTAGGAGTTTTGAGCCTGATTCCCCTGGTGATTCTGAACCTACAGGTATCCTTAAGGATGGGGTGATATTATCTGCTGTTTCCCCAGACCTGCGACGGGCTTTGCAGGAGTTTCAGGCGGATAGACCTGATCGTTGCCCGCCTGGTAGACTGTTTGTTCCTGATGATTGGACCAGTAGAGTCATCTCGGAGGTTCATTCTTCTGTGTTGGCAGGTCATCCAGGGATCTTTGGTACCAGGGATTTGGTGGCTAGGTCCTTCTGGTGGCCTTCCCTGTCTCGAGATGTACGAGTTTTTGTGCAGTCTTGTGATGTTTGTGCTCGGGCCAAACCTTGTTGTTCTCGGGCTAGCGGATTGTTGTTATCTTTGCCTATTCCGAAGAGGCCTTGGACTCACATCTCTATGGATTTTATTTCTGATCTCCCTGTTTCTCAGAAAATGTCTGTCATCTGGGTGGTGTGTGACCATTTTTCAAAGATGGTTCATTTGGTGCCCTTGCCTAAGTTGCCTTCCTCATCCGAGTTGGTTCCTCTGTTTTTTCAAAATGTGGTTCGCTTGCATGGTATTCCGGAGAATATCGTTTCTGACAGGGGGACCCAGTTCGTGTCTAGATTTTGGCGGGCGTTCTGTGCTAGGATGGGCATTGATTTGTCTTTTTCGTCTGCGTTCCATCCTCAGACTAATGGCCAGACTGAGCGAACTAATCAGACCTTGGAGACTTATTTGAGGTGTTTTGTGTCTGCGGATCAGGATGACTGGGTTGCCTTTTTGCCGTTGGCGGAGTTTGCCCTCAATAATCGGGCTAGTTCTGCCACTTTGGTTTCTCCTTTCTTTTGCAATTCGGGGTTTCATCCTCGTTTTTCTTCCGGTCAGGTGGAGTCTTCGGATTGTCCTGGAGTGGATACTGTGGTGGATAGGTTGCATCGGATTTGGGGACAGGTGGTGGACAATTTGGAGTTGTCCCAGGAGAAGACTCGGCATTTTGCTAACCGCCGTCGTCGTGTTGGTCCTCGTCTTCGTGTTGGGGACTTGGTGTGGTTGTCTTCTCGTTTTGTCCCTATGAGGGTTTCTTCTCCTAAGTTTAAGCCTCGGTTCATCGGCCCGTATAAGATTTTGGAGATTCTAAACCCCGTGTCCTTTCGATTGGACCTCCCAGCATCTTTTTCTATCCATAATGTCTTCCATCGGTCATTATTGCGCAGGTATGAGGTACCGGTTGTGCCTTCCATTGAGCCTCCCGCTCCGGTGTTGGTTGAGGGTGAATTGGAGTACGTTGTGGAGAAGATCTTGGACTCCCGTGTTTCCAGACGGAAACTTCAGTATCTGGTCAAGTGGAAGGGCTACGGTCAAGAGGATAATTCTTGGGTGACAGCCTCTGATGTTCATGCCTCTGATTTGGTCCGTGCCTTTCATAGGGCTCGTCCTGATCGCCCTGGTGGTTCTTGTGAGGGTTCGGTGCCCCCTCCTTGAGGGGGGGGTACTGTTGTGAGTTTGGTTTTTGGGCTCCCCCGGTGGTCACTGGTGGTACTGGACTTGTGTGCTTCACTTTCTCTGTTCACCTGTTTCCATCAGGATATGGGTGTATCCTATTTAGCCTTGCTGCTCAGTTATTCTAGTGCCGGCCATCAATGTAACCAGAGCCTTTCTGTTGCATGTTCCTGCTTCTAGACTACTATCAGCTAAGTTGGACTCTTAGTCCTAAGTTTGTTTTGCATTTTTGTTCCAGTTCACAGTTATGTTATTTTTCTGTAGCTGGAAGCTCTTGTGGGCCGAAATTGCCACTCCGGTGTCATGAGTTGACACATGAGTCTTAAAGTAATTTCGGGATGGTATTTTAATAGGGTTTTCAGCTGACCGTGAAGTTCCCTATTGTATCTTCTTGCTATCTAGTAAGCGGACCTCGCTTTGCTGAACCTACCTTCATACTGCGTATGTCTTTTCCTCTGAACTCACCGTCATTATATGTGGGGGGCTTCTGTCTCCTTTTTGGGGGAATTTCCCTAGAGGTAAGCCAGGTCTGTCTTTTCCTCTATTAGGGTTAGTTAGTCCTCCGGCTGGCGCTAGGCGTCTAGGGATAAAACGTAGGTACGCCACCCGGCCACTGTTAGTTGTGTGGTAGGTTTAGCTCACGGTCAGCTCGACATTCCATCACCCAAGAGCTGTTCTGTTATTTATGTTCTCTGACGTTCCCTTGCCATTGGGAACCATGACACTGGACAGTCTGCGCAACGTGGTTCCTCACAAAGGCCTAAGCAGGGGACACTTTGTGAGCAGGATGAGGAGGAGTCAATGGTGAAGGAAGACATCTGTCCAGAGGAGGGAGTTACACAATGCTCTAGTAGTCAGTATGTAGAGCGATGGTGGGGTGATGCAGAGCAGGCAGAGATGACGCCTCAAGCAGGGGACAGCGTTTCTTGGCCAGTTGGCAGTCTGCAACACATGGTTGATTTCATGCTGCAGTGCCTGAGAAACGACCGCCGCATCAGCCACATTCTCAACACGGCTGATTATTGGGTGTACACCCTCCTAGATCCTCGCTACCGGGACAACTTAGAAAGCCTCATAACACCGGTGAACCAGGAGCGTAAAATGTGGGAGTACCAAGACACACTGGTGCATTCCATCATGTTCTCCATTCTAACCGAGAGCAGTGCTGCTAGTGCTTTACAAAGCAGCTCAGTACGTCGAGGCAGTGGAGGAAGCTCTGCACAAAGAGGGAGCAGAAGCAGTGCCTCAGCACAAGGCAAGACCAGTATGGCGCAAATGTGGCAAAGTTTTGTGTGCCCGCCACAAATGTCTACACCATCACAGACGGCTCCAGTCAGCAGGAGGCAACGTTTCCGTCAGATGGTGACAGACTACATGTCTTTCCTTCTCAGTGTACTCCCAGATGGCTCTTCCCCCTTCAAGTTTTGGGTCTCTAAGCTGGATACATGGCCAGAGCTTAGCCAGTATGCATTGGAGTTGCTGGCTTGCCCTGCTGCTAGATTATTATCAGAATGCGTCTTTAGTGCCACAGGTGGTTTACTAACAGACCGTCGCATGCGACTATCCTCTGATAATGTTGACCGGCTTACTTTTCTGAAAATGAACAAGGCCTTGATCTCGCAGGATTTTGCCACTCCTCTTCCAGATTAAATAATTGGTTGGCAACAGTATCCAGGTCTCCTGTTGTGTTCATGTTTCTACCACCTGAGCTGTAATCCCTGGGCTCCAACACCGCCAGTTGCTGCTCAGAAGTGCCGTCTGCACAGTCAACACGTGACCCAGTGTTATTGGTTTTCAGTAACGTCAGCTGATCCCCAGCTGTGTATCTGGCAATTTCTCCTGCTCCGTCCACACTCACACTACAACAGATATTAAACTGCCTCCAATTAGGCCTCAGCCTACATTCTGCTTCTCCTGGATTCCCTGGGCTCCAGCACCACCAGTTGCTGCTCAGAAGTTCCATCTGCACAGTCAACAGTGGCTCCTCTGTTATTGGGGTTCAGTAACGCCAGCTGCTCCCCAGCTGTGTATCCAGCAATTTCTCCTGCTCCGTCCACACTCACACTACAACAGGTATTAAACTGCCTCCAATTAGGCCTCAGCCTACATTCTGCTTCTCCTGGATTCCCTGGGCTCCAGCACCACCAGTTGCTGCTCAGAAGTGCCATCTGCACAGTCAACACATGACCCAGTGTTATTGGTTTTCAGTAACGTCAGCTGCTCCCCAGCTGTGTATCCGGCAATTTCTCCTGCTCCGTCCACACTCACACTACTACAGATATTAAACTGCATCCAATTAGGCCTCAGCCTACACTCTGCTTATCCTGGATTCCCTGGGCTCCAACACCGCCAGTTGCTGCTCAGAAGTGCCATCTGCACAGAGAAAAACACTAGCTCCTGTGCTAGTGGGGTTCAGTAACGTCAGCTGCCCCCTGCTGTGTGTCCGGCAATGTCTCCTGCTCCCTCCACATTCACATTACATCAGATATTAAACTTGCTCCAATTAAGCCTCTTCCTACACTCTGCTTCTAGCATTGACCGTAGGCTCCAACACTGCCAGTTGCTGCTCAGAAGTGCCGTCTGCACAGTCAACAGTTGCTCCTCTGTTATTGGGGTTCAGTAATGCCAGCTGCTTCCCTGCTGTGTGTGCAGCAATTTCTCCTCTCTGTTTCTAGCATTGACCCTGGGCTCTAACACCGCCAGTTGCTGCTCGGAAGTGCCATCTGCACAGGCAACACTTGCTGCCGTGTTATTGGGGTTCAGTAATGTCAGCTGATCCCCTGCTGTGTATCCGGCAATTTCTCCTGCTCCTTCCACACTAAGACTACAACAGATATTAAACTTGCTCCAATTAGGCCTCGGCCTACACTCTGCTTCTAGCGTTGACCCTGGGCTCCAACACCGCCAGTTGCTGCTTGGAAGTGCGATCTGCACAGTCAACAGTTGCTGCCGTGTTATTGGGGTTCAGTAATGTCAGCTGATCCCCTGCTGTGTGTGCGGCAATTTCTCTACTCTGCTTCTAGCATTGACCCTGGGCTCCAACACCGCCAGTTGCTGGTCAGAAGTGCGGTCTGTACAGTCAACAGTTGCTCCTCTGTTATTGGGGTTCAGTAACGCCAGCTGCCCCCCTGCTGTGTGTGCGACAATTTCTCCACTCTGCTTCTCGCATTGACCCTGTGCTCCAACACCGCCAGTTGCTGCTCGGAAGTGCCGTCTGCACAGTCAACAGTTGCTCCTCTGTTATTGGGGTTCAGTAATGTCAGCTGATCCCCTGCTGTGTATCTGGCAATTTCTCCTGCTCCCTCCACACTCACACTACTACAGATATTAAAGGGAACCTGTCCCCCCGGCGTTTGTAAATAAAAGAGCCACTTGTGCAGCACTAATGCTGCCTTTGGACAAGGTGGTCTTTTTGTTATGCTCCTTGCACGTGCTGAACTAAACACTTATAAAATGTGCCCAGTCATACCGTGAAAGTCTCGGAGGCGGGACTTTCCTTCCTAATCAGACGCAGCACAGCCATCATTCATACCACCTTGGCGCCGTGCGCCACCTCCTGAGCGTTGTTTGAATCTGTCCCAGAGCCTGCGCTGTTATCTTATCCCTTGGCCATGCGCAGTTATTGCTGCCCATTTTCTGACATCATTTGATGTCAGGCTGACTGCGCCTGTGCGGCCGCGCTGCCCGAGATCCCGCCCCCCAGTGTCTTCTGATTTATTCATGCTGCGGGGCTGGGATTCATGGGCATGCGCAGTGCATATCTTCACCTCTCACTCATCTCTCTCCACCTTCTTCAGACTGTGCGGCATCAGCTGATCCCTAGTCGCCATGGCATGTGGACAAGCTCCCCCTGTAGGACTGTGGGTTTTCAGTAACTCCGGCCGGCTCGCGGCCTTGCAATTTTTTGTTCATGTGGACCTTCTGCTGACTATCTGAGTTCCAGCACCATTAGCTGGTTCTTTAGAAGTCAATCTTGAATAGGTCCCCCTGGGTTCCAGTACCGTCAGCTGGTTCCAGGCAGAGCCTTTGGCTTAGGTGCCTCCTTCTCGGTATCCACCAATGTCTGGTGGTCCTTGGTAGTGCTTTCTGGCACGGGTACCTCCTGCTTAGTAACCGGGTTCCAGTACCATCAGCTGGTCCTCGGTAGTTCCATTGGCTCTTGTACCTTCTGCTACCATCCGGGTTCCAGCACCGCCAGCTGGTTCTTGGCAGTGTCTTTGGCACGGGTACTCTCTCCTACCCAGCCTGGTTATAGCATGCCAGCTGTTTCCGGGTAGTGTCAAGGTCACTTTGCCTCCAATACATTGTCCTGTCGGTTTGCAGTTGGGTTAGCCAACTCAATGGTGCCTGCAGTTTAGGTGCATCCTATGTGGGCTGTGGGATCTGGCTATCAAGGCTTGTTCCATAGTGCCAATAGGACAAGCCCCCCTGTAGGACTGTGGGTTTTTGGTAACTCCGGCCGGCTCGTGGCCTTGCAATTTTTTGTTCATGTGGACCTTCTGCTGACTATCTGAGTTCCAGCACCATTAGCTGTTTCTTTAGAAGTCAATCTTGAATAGGTCCCCCTGGGTTCCAGTACCATCAGCTGGTTCCAGGCAGAGCCCTTGGCTTAGGTGCCTCCTTCTCGGTATCCGAGTTCCACCAACGTCTGGTGGTCCTTGGTAGTGCTTTCTGGCACGGGTACCTCCTGCTTAGTAACTGGGTTCCAGTAACGTCAGCTGGTCCTCGGTAGTTCCATTGGCTCTTGTACCTTCTGCTACCCATCTGGGTTCCAGTACCATCAGCTGGTCCTCGGTAGTTCCATTGGCTCTTGTACCTTCTGCTAACCATTCGGGTTCCAGTACCATCAGCTGGTTCTCGGCAGTGTCTTTGGCTCTTGTACCTTCTGCTACCCATCCTCGTTCCAGTACCATCAGCTGGTTCCAGGCAGAGCCTTTGGCTTAGGGGCCTCCTTCTCGGTATCCGAGTTCCACCAACATCTGGTGGTCCTTGGTAGTGCTTTCTGGCACGGGTACCTCCTGCTTAGTAACTGGGTTCCAGTAACGTCAGCTGGTCCTCGGTAGTTCCATTGGCTCTTGTACCTTCTGCTACCCATCTGGGTTCCAGTACCGTCAGCTGGTTCTCAGCAGTGTTTTTGGCTCTTGTACCTTCTGCTACCCATCCTGGTTCCAGTACTGTCAGCTGGTTCCAGGCAGAGCCTTTGGCTTAGGTGCCTCCTTCTCGGTATCTGAGTTCCACCAACATCCACCGTCAGCTGGTTCTCGGCAGTTCCTCAGCCTTCTTGTACCTTCTGCTACATTTCCAAGTTCAAGCTTTTTGAAATGGCTTTTGGTAATCACTCTGGATCTCCCTGACAATGACCCTAAAGACAACAACCCTGAATACCACCCCGAAGAAGACAACGACCCCGGAGACGATGACCCCGAAGACGACGACCCCGGAGACAACGACCCTGGAGACGACGACCCTGAAGACCACCCCGAAGAAGATGACGACCCTGAAGATGACAACCCTGGAGATGACGACCCTGAAGACCACCCCGAAGAAGACCAAGAAGCAGAAGAACAAGAAGCTGCAGAACAAAAAGCAGGAGAACATTAAGCATATGACTAAAAATAAGAGCAAAAGATATTATCTAAATTGTAAGCAGAAGAAGACTAAGCAATGTATGGGGGTGAGTCCGTTCCTTCTCGTGGTGCCCCTGGAAAAAACCTGCTACTGCAGGCCAAACTGAACGCGGACAAATCCTGTTGTAAATCTTTTGTGACAGGCAGAACAGAAGGTGTGATCTTCAAACTTTTATAGATAGCAACTACAGGAATGCCTGTCACAAATAATAATATGGTGAAGAAGAAGAATATGAAGAAGATGAAGAAGTAGAATATGAAGAAGAATAATAGTTGAATAAAAAGAATATGAAGAATGTAAAAAAAAAAAATAATAGGAAGAAGGTGAAGAAGAAGAAGATGAATAAGGTGAAAAAGAAGTTGATGAAAAAGATGCTGCTGCTGAGGATGATGAAGAAGAAAGTGTGGGAGAAGTAAAAAAGAAGGTGAAGAGCATGGAAGTAGTGAAACATAAATTTCTGACAAAATATAAAAAAGCTTAACATAGTCAATATCTTTGTAACTCCGAACGTCTTAAAAAAAAAATAATAATTTCTGCTATTCCTTTTGATTTGGCTAAACTTCTATGCCTTTAATGTCTCCTCCACCTCCCTCAATACATTCTACATTATTCTTAGTTGTTTTCCTTCATGTAGAATTAACCTACAGGAAAGAAAGGGTTTATTTTAATTCCGATATTTGTGTCCCATTGACTTGCATTGGTTTCCGGTATCAGTATCGGAAATATCCGATATTTTTTGGATATCGGCCGATCCAATCCGATACCGATATTTTTGGATATCGGAAGGTATCGCTCAACACTATTTGTTAATCTTCAGATTTTATGATGCCTTGCACACAGACAGCACCAAAGTCTCTCAATGAATGAGGTACATCTGAAAAGTGGCGTGCCTCCATTTATATAGCCACAAATTTGACTTTAGTCAGGTACTGGAGTATATTTTTGGCATTAGGCATGCCACAATTCCTCTTGAAGCAGAAGAGCTTTGGTGCCATGCCCTGTCCCTCCCAGTTCTGCCCTTTTTGGCAGAGGAGGGTGAAACTGATGTGAAAACACCAATAGTCACAACATTTTGCTCAATAATTTTGCTACTTATCAATCTGTTTTGTACGTGAAATCTGAAGAAAACACTTTGATGAATCAGGTGCATATAGATGTTTTGATACCTCACAAAACTAAGGTGCAGTGCCTTGTAGAATCGAGATTTTCTTAGCTTTGTATGAATGGAAAGATCATGTATTAATCTCAGCTATTACTGATTTATTGTTTTTTTTATGAAGCTGCAAATGAACATTAGCCACTCCTAATGAATTCTTTAAATGTACTTGGAAGGTATGCAAATACTTCACTCTCTTGTTCAAGAGCTCCTTGTGACATCAAATTACTACCAGGATGTCTCATCATTTGACCTTCATAAATGGCACTGCATTTCCGAAAGACTAGAAGGAGCCTTAAGGCAAGAATCACATGTCTTATCTCCAATTTCAGGAGAACTGGGCATCAGATGCTAAGCTACCAGGGAGATTTATGTCTGCCTTTAAGAGAACAGGCTGATCAAATAATATTCCAATTCCTTCCGAGATGAGCAGAGTTTATAATGTTCTCCAACGGCATAATGATATTTGATCTGTACTCAATAATGGGCAATAACCATCTTCTAAGAGAAATATTTGAGATTATACATTTTAGATCGGTTGGGGAGGAATAAACAAACCTAAATGCTCAGTCACCTACTGTCTTGTTTTATCTGCTCAAACATATACATAAGAAGGCTCGCTATCAGCAATGTCAAAGCAAATTAATTCCCAGAATGTTTCCTAATTTTCAGCTTACGCCAAATGTGGTCTGAAAGACAACATAAGCAGTAAAAGGAATCAAGGACTAATGCCAGTGACTATACAGCCGGCTGTGCAGTTGCCATAGCAGCAATCAATCTGCTAAACGACTGGTAACATACACTGATTCAAAGGGAAAGACTGATTTAGGTCAGGGTATAACACTTTAGAGAAAGACTTGCCTTACACTTCAGTCGATTGGTTTACTGTGTCGATTTTTAAGTCTGTAAGAATACACAATGCTGGAGCTCTGTAACCTTCTTCCTTCCAGTATGAGAAAGCTGCTTATTACCGTGGTTTGGAAATGGAGTTCTGTTCTGTTATATATTTACAATGATGTATTATAGAGTGATACATTGCAACATATAAGAGCACATGCAATGAAGCACTGTCCTCAGGGAAAAGAGGAAACTTTTCCTATGGTGGCACAATGTTTAAATGCTGTTTATTTTGGCAATAAACCTTATGCTGTGCGACTCTGAATGATCATTGTACCTTATGAGTGGTTTCTCCTTAACCCCTTGTGACAGGGTCCCTGATAATGTGTCACATGAGGAGATATGCATCACAGAAAGGTATATTTTCTGTGATAAGGGCTTGGAAGTTTTGTTCCAGCATTTCATGTTCGGAAGGGTTAATCCTCCATTTTGTGGGCCAAGCTTAGTGGGCGGTGCAGCGTGGGAGGGAACCGCACACCATGTCTCCTGACTCATGTCTCCTGACTAGGTGTTGCCTGTATGTAATCTGTCAGGGTGTAGATCTCTCCATGTATCCAGGCTAAACACTAGAGAGTGGTCTGTGTGCAGAGAGGGAGAAGCCTTCCTGTGTGTGGCTCCAGACCGAGCCTGCGTACTGGACATTGCCCAGCCTGTGTGCCCACAGGCCTGAGGGAGCAGAACCAGGCTAAGGAAATGTTGATATTGTTTTTGCCTGCTCTGAAGGACGTTTATCTTTTTGTTTTGCCTATGGGGTTATGAAGTAAATAAACCAGCAATTACTTTGTCCAGGAATGCGCCTCCTGTTTTCATCCTGCCGCACCTGAGTGAGCATAAACCCCTTACAATTGGTGCTAGATTTTGGGCATCAGTCCAGAAGGTACCTGGGAGGATTGCAGCTTGCCGTGGATTGGTGGGTCCTCGAACTCCGGGCGGCTGCTGTGGATTGGCGGGTCCACAAAATCTGCGGAGTGGTGCGGAGCCATGCAGAGCGGAGCGAAGGCTTGTGGAGTCGTGTAGAGCCATGCAAAGCGGGGCAGAGTCCTGCAGAGCAGTGCGGAGCCTCGCTGTGCAGAGCTTGAAAGGGATGTGGGCAGGGCTGGCGTTAGGGGCAGGCAGACCAGGCAGCTGCCTGGGGCCCCTGCTCCTCCAGGGGCCCCCAGCTAGCATCAAGTCATGCAGCCACTATGGGGCCCCTGTGAGGCAGGGGGGCCCACCTGCCGCCAGCGCTGACTCCCCCGCCGCACTGAACTATACCGGCATCTGCCGGTACAGTTCAAAGCAATAATGGAGGAGAGAGCATCACCTGACGCTCCCTCTCCCATCATTCCCTGCTCTGCCTCTGACACAGCAGGTGCGCGTCATCGTGCACTCGCTGTGTGTTAGGCAGTGCGGCGGCAGGGAGCAGAGTGGGCTTGGGGAGAGGTAGGGAGCTTGTGTTTTTTTTTTTTTACTAGACTGTGGGGCCATTCTTGGGAGGAGAGAGGCGGGGAGGGAAGGGGGGATGTGGGCAGTGCTGTATACTACTGTGGGCAGTGCTGTATACTACTGTGGGCAGTGCTGTATACTACTGTGTGGGCTGTGATGTATACTACTGTGGGCAGTGCTGTATACTACTGTGTGGGCTGTGCTGTATACTACTGTGGGCAGTGCTGTATACTGCTGTGTGGGCAGTGCTGTATACTACTGTGGGCAGTGCTGTGTACTACTGTGGACAGTGCTGTATACTACTGTGTGGGCTGTGCTGTATACTGCTGTGTGGGCAGTGCTGTATACTACTGTGGGCAGTGCTGTATACTACTGTGGGCAGTGCTGTATACTACTGTGGGCAGTGCTGTGTACTACTGTGGGCAGTGCTGTATATTACTGTGTGGGCAGTGCTGTATACTACTGTGGGCAGTGCTGTATACTACTGTGTGGGCAGTGCTGTATACTACTGTGGGCAGTGCTGTATACTACTGTGGGCAGTGCTGTATACTACTGTGTGGGCAGTGCTGTATACTACTGTGGGCAGTGCTGTATACTACTGTAGGCTGTGCTATACACAACTGTGTAGGCTGTGCTATACACTACTGTGTGGGCTGTGCTATACACTACTGTGTGGGCAGTGCTGTATACTACTGTGTGGGCAGTGCTACATACTACTGTGTGGGCTGTGCTGTATACTACTGTGTGGGCAGTGCTGTATACTACTGTGTGGGCAGTGCTTTATACTACTCTGTGGGCAGTGCTATATACTACTGTGTGGGCTGTGCTATATACTACTGTGTGGGCTGTGCTATATATATTAAGTGGCTGTGCTATATACTACTATGTGGGCTGTCCTATATACTATGGGGGTATATTATATTCTATGGGGGAGGCTGTGTTATATGCTATGTGGCTATGTTATATATTTGGGGGGTACATCATACATTATATTCTATGGAGGAGGCTGTGTTATATACTATGGGTGGCTGCATTATACTCTGTGGGAGGCTTTATTAGATTTTATGAAGGATGATTGCATCATACCCCTTGATGGGGCTACATTATATTCTATGGGGAGGTGGGCTATATTATATCTTGTTCGGGGCTACATTATATTCTATGGGGGGGCTGTATTATAGTTATATTCTATGAGGGGTGATTGCATCATACTCTATGAGGGGGCTACATTATACTATATGGGGGGCTGCATTATATTCTATGGGGAGGTTACATTATACTCTGTGGGGGGTTACATTATACTCTGGGGTGGCTGCATTATACTCTGTGGGGTGGTGGCTGCATTATACTATATGTGGGCTGAATTATATTGTATCGAGGACTATGGGGAATACATTATACTATATGAAGAACTATGGGGTGCATATACTATGGGAAGTGAATTGTACTACATGGATGACTATGGCGGTGCATTATACTATATGGAGCACTGTGAGGAGTGTATTATGCTATATAGAGGACTGAGGAGTATATTTTAATATATGGAGGACTATGAGGAGTGTATTATACTATATGGAGGACTATGGGGCACATTATATTATATGGAGGACTATGGGGTTTCCATTTTACAATATGGAGGACTGTGGTGCACATTATAATATATGGAGGACTATGGGGTGTATTATACTAAACAAGCAAAATGCTGCATATTCATTGGGTGATTGGATTGTTTATGCCGGATCAAAAATCATTGTTCTCAGCAGCACATCGCCGGTGTAAACTGTAGATGTGCTGCTGATAACATGATACTGTATGGTGATCTGTTAGTGATCTATTAATGATCGTTCTTTCCCCTTCATTTTTTCTCAGACGGTGGAAAGATTCTGGGAAACAAGCGTCCAACGACTTCAGTATTGTCAATCACACTTGTTTAGCGGCCTGAGATCAGCGCATGTAAATACAACCAAAATGCTTCTGTATGGTGTGCAATATGTTAGCATTTGGGGCCCCATTTTAAACTTTGCCTAGGGCCCCACTTTGCCTAAATCCGGCCCTGGACGTGGGGAGTCCATGGTGTGCACTCCAGGGAGGGATGGTTGCCCAAAAGGGGGTGAAGTGCCAAAAGGGGGCAGTGATGAAAACAGGGTTGGTTGCCCAAAAAGGGGTGGAGTTCCAAAAAAGGGTGATTGCCCAAAGGAAGACAGAATCCCAGAGAGGCATGATTGCCCAAAAGGGGGCAGAGTCCCAAAAATGTGTGGTTGCCCAAAAAGGGGAAGAGCATCCCAAGTCCCAAGGTGCAGTGTCCCAAATAGGGGCGGGTACCCACAAAGGGGTGGAGCATCTTCAATCCCATGGGACCGTCGCCCCAAAACGGGTGGAGCCTTCCAAATGGGCGGCACCTGTTACATCAGTGGATGTGTTTGGAGACAGATGCTGCAAGAGATGTCAAGCTTCAGGACATTCAGCAGATCAATGTCCCCTGATGACTTTAAAGGCGAATTGTGCTTGGGAATGCCAATGTTTGTGTAACGCTTATTCTGCATGTGGCACAGACTTTTCATATGACGAAAGGCCACAAGTGTGTACCGTGATGTTAAATCGTGAAGGAGTATCTGGACTCAAAGAATCTGTTAGGGCTAGCGGAATGCACTGAGTATAGATAGGTAGCTACAAGGTGCGTTCGCAGCCCGGGGTCCACCGTGCAGAGATATCTGCTGCAAAGTAATGGCGGATAACCTCTGAGTTCACACATGGGTTAAGCTTCACCTCGTTTGAACTGGAAGCGATCTCTGTTGACTCACAGAGTCGCGCTGTACACAAACTATTACCCTAACTAAGGGTTGTGTTTGCTCTAGAACTCTTCTGTGCTAACCGCACACATGAAGGAACCAGATGCTAAGCCAAGGCTAATTGCCCCCACTGATGCTAGCTGCCTGCCTGAGTGTACAGTCCTAAAGCTACAGCCTCACACCACATAAGTATAGAGTGGTATAGTATCCACTGGCGTAAATCAAACACATTTGATACTAGCGCATGGCAGTGCTGCCATGCAAACCTTTTATAGTTGCAGCTCTACAGGACCTTCCTGGTGGACCAACAGGAGCTGCAACAGGGCCTGAGCATGTGACCCCCGACCTCCAATGAGAGGTCCTCCTGTGGGCATACTCAGTGCATGAAAAGCAGGACTTAGTCCCAGAAAAGCCTGCTCGCCGCTGACCAGTGCTGGCTTCAAGGGCAGAGCCTGGAAAGGCAACAGTAACCATTCACACAGTATCAGGCTGAGCCAGACGCTGGGACCGATGTCTCCGCTGAGTAGGTTCCACTGTGGCTGAAAGAGAATGGGAGTCCACAGCAGACATGGTTCGAGATTCCCCCAGCAGCGGGAACTCAACACCTAGCAGAGTCAGGTAACTCTGATGGTAACCCCACTTGCTCTCTGTCTGACCGAGTAAAAAGGTCAAGGTTCGCTGCATCCATGGGGTCACTGTGGACTATGTGGTGGAAAGGGTGACCATTGAAATGTCCAAAAGTTTTGAGTGCTAAGATGTCGGTGTAATACCAAACTTGTTGTACCACTTTGTGAGGGGCCAGGACTTTGCGTTATTTGAGGACTTATGGGAAACTGATGTAGTGTTTGGTTGCTCAGAGAATACCCGGAACACTCATATGGGAACCCCACCACAGCAAATGGCTGAAGGAGTTCCTGTTCATACTGTGATGTGTATAGGGGCGGAGCTAGCATCTCCCGAGGTCAACAGTGATAAGTTAGTTGTGACTCAACAGACTGATAGCTCTGACCAACTTATGGACCTGACATTAGTAAACGTAAAGGTCGACTATACTGTGACCATCGCTAACGTGGAATTATCACCAGACAAGAGGTTCGACACCTGGTTGGCTGTGTACTTGCTGTTCCAAGGTACCAGGGTGAGTGATGATGTCCCCAGTCTGGACAGTGACTCTGACAAAGTTGAAATAGGGTGCAGTAATGAAAAGCCAAGTAAAAAGTGCAAGTCCTCCTCGAGTCACTGGAAACACAATAAGCGCAGAGAGACAGAACAGGCTGCATCCTCTGTACTTTGAGTCAGGAAGTTAGTTTGCCAGAGACACCTGCTGCTTCTAAGGAAAACAGTGGTATGCAAAAAAATAATGAACTGACACATTGTAAGTACAGGAGTCCACAAGATGAAGTCGCAGCGAATGAGCCGAGCCGACAAAGAAAGTAATGGTGGTGTCTTCAATGATTACTGAACTAAAGGTGGACGACCTGTCGGTCAGGAACGCCATAGGACAAGAGTTCCTAACGAGTGTGGATGGAGGGGACATCCTAAAAAAATACTGAGAAAAGTCCCATGATGCACTTGGCTCTGAGGAGTCAGTTGGCGACATCAGTGCAGAAGTTCCAGAAGGTAAAGAGGACCATGGTGAGGGGTATGACGCTGAAACTAAAAAATGTAAAATAACTGTAAATGAGGATGGTGAGGTTTCAGTGACCCCAGTAGGTGTTAAAGGTAACACTGCACAGGGTGATGATGATGCTGCAGAGATGCAAGAGAAAGCGGAAGCCCTAAAGAAAGTCTCACCAGAAGCTGAGAAGTTAACTGAACCTGCTGTCTTCATTTACCATGTAACTATAGGATTAGTAATGGATAGGTGTCTTATAAAAATCTCTCCATTAGTAATCGGTGGGCTTTATGTCACCTGACAATACAAAGGTGACATCAACCCCATAAATATGAACCCTACTTGCCACCGCTACAGGGCAAGTGGGAAGAGCCTGGCAAATCACCAGAATTGGCGCATCTAATAGATGTGCTCTTTCTGGGTGGCTGAGGGTTGCTATTTTTAGGCTGGGGAGCCAATATCCATGGCCCCTTACCAGCCTGAGAATACCAGCACCCAGCTGTTAGCTTTAGCAAGGCTGGTTGTCAAAAATGGGGGAACCTCATGCCATTTTTAAAAATTATTTATTTCAATAATTAAAAAAATATGGCGTGGGACCCCTCTATTCTTGTTAACCAGCCTTGCTGAAGCTGACAGCTGAGGGTTGCAGCCCCCAGCTGTGAGTTTTGCCTGGCTGGTTATCAAAAATACAGGGGAACCCACTCAGGTTGTTTTTAAAATTATTTATTTACTGTGCAGGAGCGACTGATGAAGACTGGCGTTACACTACCATAGAATATGGGCAAGAGATTTGTGAGGAAATATCGCATAGCACGCAGCCCAGTGTGTGTAAAATTGCAGCATGCTGCGATTATCACTGAGACTCGTCCAGGACTGCCAATGAAAGCCTATGGGTGTGGGAAAAAAATTGCAAAGTACTCGTACCATGTGAGGGCTGGCACCGATGTACTTTGAAAAGCCGGCAATTCATGTGCCATGTACAGTGAAATCAGACTGACAGGTTAGAATAGAATAGATAGAATAGATATATATGCATAGAATGTAACTATATATACATATCTATATATAAATATGTCAGTGTCAGTGGCACACACACATATATTCATCTATATATATTGCATAGATAGAAGAAAAGCCAGCAATTCATCTGCCGTGTACTGTAAAATCACCTCAGGAGCCAATGGGATAGAAGAGATAGATGGACAAATACAATTAGTACAGTGTGTAGCTTACTGTACATGTATTTAATTAATAAAAGATTATTTTTCTGAAAAAAAATGTCGTGGGCTCCTGCACAATTTTTGTAACCAGCAAAAGGAAAGCCGACGGCTGGGGGCTGATGTTAATAGCCTGGAAAGCTGGTAATACTCATGGAGCTTCCCAGACTATTAATATCAGCTCACAACTGTATACTTAGTCTTTGCTGGTTATTAAAATGGGGGACCCTAAAAAAACATATAGGGTCCCCTTATAATTAATAATCAGCAAGTCTATGCAGACAGCTGCGGGCTGAAATTAATAGTCTAGGAAGGGGCCATGGATACTGCCCCCAAGCTAAAAACATCAGTACTCAGCCGCCCCATAAAAGGTGCATCTCTAAGATACACCAATTCTGGCACTTAGCCTTGCTCTTCCCACTTGCCCTGTAGCGGTGGCAAGTGGGGTGACAGTTGGAGGGGTTGATGTCACTTTTGTATTGTCAGGTGACATCAAGCCCTGAGGTTAGTAATGGAGAGGTGTCAATAAGACGCCTACATTAATAACCCAATAGTCATATTGTATAAAAACACAGACAACCAGAAAAAAGTCCTTCCATTGAAAAAAGACACAGACTCCTTTAATAATCTTAATTAAACCATACTTACGGCCTCACCCATTCCCCTTATGCCCTTGTCATCTGCAAAAGAGGTAAAATAAACAAACAACAATATTCCTCACCTTTTCGCAGAGTTGCTTTTAATCTATTTGTCCCACAATAGGTCTAACTCTGCTACATCTAGATGGCAGGCTGCATGGTTGCAGGATGGGACCACACGGTCTGTCATCCAGTAGACACCAAGCACTGTGTGCTCAGTGTCTGCCTGTGAACTGTGTGCCTGTGTGTCTGAGGGCACCGCAAGCTTGAGAAAGTTCTCCTGCTTATGGTGCCATCTGACAGGTCCTGCGAGTTCTCGGCCAATGAACTCACTTCTCCTTTCCGAAGTCAGTGCTAGCGCACTTGGGAATATTTCCCACAGTGCTCACGCTGACGTCACATAGGTGAAGTGAATTCTATCTTTTTCCGAATGTTGACGACTCTTTCTGATTTTAAGAAAAATGCTTGTGTTACTGATCACGAATCCGAATGTACCATATTCGTGCCAAATATATATTTGGTGATCATTTTCCAAACATATTCACTCATCTCTATTTATAGACAAATCTTTCTTGTCAAAGTACAATATTTCAAGACAGAACACTTTAACAGGGTGAGTTACTATTCCTTATAATTTATATCTACCTCTATTCAGAGGTCCAAATATATGTTCACTGATTTGTTGTGTAGAAGCTAACCCTGGAAAATCTAACCATGGACCCCAGAAAATGTCGAGTTTATTGATCCGACAACACTTAATTAGTGTTGAGCATTCCGATACCGCAAGTATCGGGTATCGGCCGATATTTGCTGTATCGGAATTCCGATACCGAGATCCGATACTTTTGTGATATCGGGAATCGGTATCAGGATCGATATTAATGTGTAAAATAAAGAATAAAAATAAAAAATATTGATATACTCACCTCTCCAACGCAGCCTGGACCTCCTTACCGATGTAACCGGCAGCTTCCGTTCCTAAGAATGAGCGCTTGAAAGACCTTAGATGACGTCGCAGCCTGTGATTGGTCGCGTGAGCGGTCACGTGAGTATGACACTATCGGCAGTGACTTTGGCAAGAATCGCTGTTGTGAAAATAGCCTTTTGCAGCAGATCGGGCAGTTTTTTCGCATCTGCCGCGTAACGGATCACTTACGGCAACACTGCGTTTGGCTTCATTCATTCCCTATGGGATTTGCGGCACTTGCTGTGATCTGGCAAATGCGGTACCATACCTCCCAACTCTTGAAGGGAAAGAGGCATAAAGGTTGCGGCGCATGTAGTGCGCCGTGGCAAATTTTAGGCCACACCTCTGACCACACCCATTTCACAACTAGTCACACCTATATCCAAGTCCCAACCACACCCATTTAGCACTGCTGATCACACTGTTTCATATACAATAATTATAACCAAAAAAAAAATATGGCCACACAATGCTCCATACTGTATAATGACCCCTCATGATGTTCAATACTGTATAATGGCCCCACATGATGCTCAATACTGTATAGTTGCCACACAGGATGCTCAATACTGTATAATGGACACACACGATGCTCCATACTGTATAATGGCCACACATGATGCTCCATACTGTACAATGACCACACAGTGCTCCATACTGTATAATGGCCACACATGATGCTCCATACTGTATAATGACAACACATGATGCTCCATACTGTATAATGGCCACACATGATGCACCATACTGTATAATGGCCACACAGTGCTCCATACTGTATAATGACCACACATGATGCTCCATACTGTATAATGACCCCACATGATGTTCAATACTGTATAATGGCCCCACATGATGCTCCATACTTTATAATGGCCACACATGATGCTCCATACTTTATAAGGGCCACATATGATGCTACATGCATACTGTATAATGGCCCACCCCCCTCCCATCCTGTATGCGTGGCTTATCTCCCCCTCCCTGTATGCATGGGTGGCTCAGGCTCATCTCCCATCCCCCCTGTATGCGTGGCTCATCTCCCCCTCCCTTCCTTTATGCATGGGTGGCTCTGGCTCATCTCCCATCCCCCCCTGTATGCGTGGCTCATCTCCCCCTCCCTGTATGCATGGGTGGCTCTGGCTCATCTCCCATCCCCCCCCTGTATGCGTGGCTCATCTCCCCTCCCTGTATGCATGAGTGGCTAAGGCTCGTCATCTCCCATCCCCCCCTGTAGGCTGAATGCATGGCTCATCTCCCCCTCCCTGGCTGTATGCGTGGCTCATCTCCCCCTCCCTCCCTGTATGCATGGGTGGCTGGCTCATCTCCCATCCCCCCCTATGCGTGGCTCATCTCCCCCTCCCTGGCTGTATGCGTGGCTCATCTCCCCCTCCCTGGCTGTATGCGTGGCTCATCCCCCCTCCCTCCCTGTATGCATGGGTGGCTGGCTCATCTCCCATCCCCCCTGTAGGCTGTATGCGTGGCTCATCTCCCCCTCCCTGGCTGTATGCGTGGCTCATCCCCCCCTCCCTCCCTGTATACATGGGTGGCTGGCTCATCTCCCATCCCCCCTCCCTATGCGTGGCTCATCTCCCCCTCCCTCTGTATGCATGGGTGCGGGTGGCTCAGACTCGTCATCTCCCATCCCCCCCGCCCCCCAATGCGTGGCTCATTGGCTGCCCCGCCGCCCCCCATCCACGGTCCTGCTTCATCCTCCCCGGCTCCCCCCGTCCTCCCTGGCTGACGACTGTCATCATCATACTCACCTCACACCGCGCAGAAGAACGGAATCCCGGCCGGCTCCACCTCTGTCCCGACTCCCAGCGGCGGCGCAGCACCCTCGTCCTGTGTGAGCGCAGCGGTCAGGTGGTACCGCTCATTAAGTTCATGAATATGCATGCATATTCATGAACCTTAATCAGCGGTACCATGTGACCGCTCACACAGGACGAGGCGAGGGCGTGCAGTCACTGAGAGCAGACCAGGCATCGCTGGAGCAGGTGAGGTGAGTATGATTGTATCATGATGTCTTCAAGGGGGCAAGGAGGCAGCAGCGGCGGTGGGCGGGTGGCAGGCGGGCGGGCGGAGGGGGGTTATTTTGGTGACCCCGGCCGGACCGGACTCTATTAAAAAAAAACAAAAAAAAAAAACATACCTGCTCAGGTGCCGCCCCCCCGCGTCGCACCGCCCTAGGCACGTGCCCTCAAGTGCCTAGTGGCAAATATGGCCCTGGTAGCAGTTAAAAAAAATATGATGCTGGCTGCTGTATTCAAAACAAATTGAAGAGTTGAGAGTTTGGTAAGTGAGAGACTGATTAGTACAGAGTTATAAAAGCCCAGACGAGAATGAGTCAGAGCAACAGTAAGAGTTTTGCCAAGTCAAAGGTAAGAAAAGGTTGAATTCTAGATATGTTTTTGAGGTGTAGATGATATGAGTGGGCAAGTGATCGGATGTGGGGAGTGAAGGAAAGATCTGAGTCAAATGTGACTCCAAGACAGCAGGCATGTTGCAGAGGAGTAATGGCAGAATCACACACAGAAATGGCAATATTGGGCATAGGTAGGTTGGTGGAGGGAGGAAACAGAATGAGTTCAGTTTTTCACAGATTAAATTTTTGATAGAGAGAAGACATGATGTTAAAGAGAATGGAAAGACAATCACTTGTATTTTGTAGAAATGCAGGGCTGATGTCAGGAAAATCAAATCTTCTAATTATTTGTCCAATAGGAGCACTTTATGAAGAGAAGAGGAGGGCACCTAGGACTGATCCTTGAGGAACACCGATGGTAAACGGAAAAGGAGCCAGCAAAAGATACAGTGAAGGAGAGATCAGAAAGGTAGGAGGAGAACCAAGAGAGCACAGTATCTTTGAATCCCATAGATTGGAGCATAGTGAGGAAGAGCTGGTTGTCCACAGTGTCAGTTGCTGCAGATAGATCAAAGAGAATCAGCAGGGAGTAGTGACAATTAGATTTAGCTGCTAGCAGATCATTAAAGACTAGGGCAGTTTTAGTAGAGTACAATGGCAGAAACCAGACTGTAAAGGGTCAAGAAGAGAGTTATCTGAGAAATAGTGTATTCCTCCTGACCAAGTTTTTCAGGAATTTAGAGATGAAGGGAAGAGGGAAGACTAGAGACAGGTCTGTAGTCAGCAGCGCAGTTCTGGTGTAGGGATGTTTTTTTAAGCAATGGATATATGGTGGTGGGTTTAAATGAGGAAGGAAAGATAACAGATGAGAGAGAGAGGTTAAATATATTTTAATTAGGTGAGTAGTGACATCCAGGAAAAGTGACTGAATGAGAGGTGAGGGAATTGGATCACTGATGCAGGTAGTAGAGTGATAAGATACAAGGAGCCTGGTCACTTCTTCCATAACTGGATCAAAGTCTGAAAATTAGCTAGTTTCCACTGGTTGATAGTGAAAAAAATAAGAAGCTTTCTCCTTTAGTAAAAACTCTGGATTAACCTCTTTTTGAGATTTGTCTTAATAATAAGTCCCTGTGCCCTGGGCCTGTCTGACCAGGGATGTATTATTATTGCATGGCGATCGCCACCGGGTGTCAGCTGATTCTGACAGCTGACATCCAGCACTAAGTGCCAGGAGCAGTTACACACTACTCCCGGCACTTTAACCCCCTAAATGCTACGATTGACAGCGATTGCAGCATTCTGGGAGCTGGCTGGGAGTTGACAGCCCCTCTGTCTATGGGTTGGAGACCCTGCAGTGTGACGCTGGGTCCCGATCGTTGCCATGGTGACCCGATGTCATCATGACAATATCCGGGTCACCAGAGCTAGGAAAATTGCTGATACTACTCAGTGCATCATCAGCAACTTTCCCTGTCAGTGTAGAGCTGACAGTTTCTACAGCATGGGGATGCTGCTGCATCCCCATGCTGTACATGCAATCAGCCTGCAAAAATTGATAGTCCCATATTGGGACAAAGTAAAAAATTGTTTTTTAAATAATTGTAAAAATATTTTACAAAAATATAAAAATAATAATGAAAAAAAAAAGATATTGTTTCTTTAAATTAGATGTACTATCCCGTCGAGGTAGGGTGGGCCCATATGACCACCGACGGGATAGTATGTCATATGCGATCGGCCGCACTCACGGGGGGAGCGCGGCCGATTGCGGCCGGGTGTCAGCTGACTATCGCAGCTGACATCCGGCACTATGTGCCAGGAGTGGTCACGGACCGCCCCCGACACATTAACCCCCGGCACACTGCGATCAAACATGATCGCAGTGTTCCGGCAGTATGGGGAAGCATCGCGCAGGGAGGGGGCTCCCTGCGTGCTTCCCTGAGACCCCCGGAGCAACGTGATGTGATCGCGTTGCTCCGAGGGTCTCTTACCTCCTCCTCACTGCAGCAGGCCCGGATCCAAAATGGCCACGGCATCCCGGTCCTGCAGGGAGCTGGCTTCACAGCGCCTGCTCAGAGCAGGCGCCGGGAAGCCTGGATCTGTGCACATCAGATCGTCAATCTGACACAGTGCACAGCAAAGTGTCAGATCAGCGATCTTACACTATAACATGATGCCCCCCCTGGGGCAATGTTATAGTGTAAAAAAATATTCACATGTGTAAAAAAAATATAAAAAATTCCCAAAAAAATAAAAAAAAATATATATATATTGTTCCTATAAATAAATTTCTTTATCTAAATAAAAAAAAAAACAATAAAAGTACACGTATTTAGCATCGCCGCGTCCGTAACGACCCGACCTATAAAACTGTCCCACCAGTTAACCCCTTCAGTGAACACGGCAAAAAAAAAAAAAAAAGAGGCAAAAAACAACGCTTTATTATCATACCGCCAAACAAAAAGTGGAATAACACACGATCAAAAAGATGGATATAAATAACCATGGTACCTCTGAAAACGTCATCTTGTTTCACAAAAAATGAGCTGCCATACAGCATCATCAAAGAAAAAATAAAAAAGTTATAGTCCTCAGAATAAAGCGATGCAAAAATCATTATTTTTTTCTGAAAAATAGTTTTTATCGTATAAAAGCGCCAAAACATAAAAAAATGATATAAATGAGGTATCGCTGTAATCATACTGACCAGAAGCATAAAACAGCTTTATCCATTTTACCAAACGCGGAACAGTATAAACACCTCCCCCAAAAGAAATTCATGAATAGCTGGTTTTTGGTCATTTTGCCTCACAAAAATCGGAATAAAAAGCGATCAAAAAATGTCACGTGCCCAAAAATGAAAAACGTCAACTTGTCTTGCAAAAAACAAGACCTCACATGACTCTGTGGACCAAAATATTGATAAATTATAGCTCTCAAAATGTGGTAACGCAAAAAATATTTTTTGCAATAAAAAGCGTCTTTCAGTGTGTGACGGCTGCCAATCATAAAAATGTGCTAAAAAACCCACTATAAAAGTAAATCAAACGCCCCTTCATCACCCCCTTAGATAGCAAAGAATTAAAAAATTAAAAAAATGTATTTATTTCTATTTTCCTATTAGGGTTAGGGTTTGGGCTAGGGCTAGGGTTAGGGTTAGGGTTAGGGCTAGGGTTAGGGCTAGGGTTAGGGCTAGGGTTAGGGTTAGGGTTAGGGCTAGGGTTAGGGTTAGGGCAAGGGTTAAGGTTAGGGCTAGGGTTAGGGTTGGGGCTAGGGTTAAGGCTACAGTTAGGGTTGGGGCTAAAGTTAGGGTTAGGGATATCCATATACTCACCTCTCCGGCGGCCCCTGGACCTTACCGCCGTAACCGGGAGCCTCCGTTCCTAAGAATGAGCGCATGAAGGACCTGCGATGACGTCGCGGCTTGTGATTGGTCGCGTGAGCGGTCACATGAGTGCTCACACGACCAATCAGATGCCGCGACGTCATCGAAGGCCCTTCACGCGCTGATTCTTAGGAACGGAGGCTGCCGGTTACAGCGGTAAGATCCAGGGGCCGCCGGAGAGGTGAGTATATCCATATTTTTTATTTTAATTCTTTATTTTACACATGAATATGGTTCCGATACCGATTCCCGATATCACAAAAGTATCGGAACTCGGTATCGGAATTCCGATACCGCAAGTATCGGCCGATACCCGATACTTGCGGTATCGGAATGCTCAACACTACTCACAACACATCTAGATGAGTTCCTTAGGTTATCTACTTTTCAAAATGGTGTCACTTGTGGGGGGTTTCAATGTTTAGGCATATAAGTGGCTCTCCAAATGCAACACGGCGTCCCATCTCAATTCTTGTCAATTTTGCATTGAAAAGTCAAATGGCACTCCTTCCCTTCCGAGCTCTCCCATGCGCCCAAACAGTGGTTTACCCCCACATATGGGGTATCAGCGTACTCAGGACAAATTGTACAACAACTTTTGGGGTCCATTTTCTTCTCTTACCCTTGGGAAAATAAAAAATTGGGGGCGAAAAAATCATTTTTGTGAAAAGATATGATTTTTTCTTTCTACGGCTCTGCATCATAAACTTCTGTGAATCACTTAATGGGTCAAAGTGCTCACCACACATCTAGATAAGTTCCTTAGGGGGTCCACTTTCCAAAATGGTGTCACTTGTGGGGGGTTTCAATGTTTAGGCAAATTAGGGGCTCTCCAAATGCAACATGGCGTCCCATCTCAATTCCAGTCAATTTTGCATTGAAAAGTCAAATGGCGCTCCTTCGCTTCCGAGCTCTGCCATGCGCCCAAACAGTGGTTTACCCCCACATATGGGGTATCGGCCTACTCACGACAAATTGTACAACAACCTTTGGGGTCCATTTTCTCCTGTTACCCTTGGTAAAATAAAACAAATTGGAGCTGAAATAAATTTTTTGTGAAAAAAAGTTAAATGTTCATTTTTATTTAAACATTCCAAAAATTCCTGTGAAACACCTGAAGGGTTAATAAACTTTCTGAATGTGGTTTTAAGCACCTTGAGGGGTGCAGTGTTTAGAATGGTGTCACACTTGGTTATTTTCTATCATATAGACCCCTCAAAATGACTTCAAATGAGATGTGTTCCCTAAAAAAAATGGTGTTGTAAAAATGAGAAATTGCTGGTCAACTTTTAACCCTTATAACTCCCTAGCAAAAAAAAAATTTTGGTTCCAAAATTGTGCTGATGTACAGTAGACATGTGGGAAATATTAATTATTAAGTATTTTGTGTGACATATCTCTGTGATTTAATTGCATAAAAATTCAAAGTTGGAAAATTGCAAAATTTTCAAAATTTTCACCAAATTTCTGTTTTTTTCACAAAAAATTGCAGGTAATATCAAAGAAATTTTACCACTATCAGGAAGTACAATATGTCACAAGAAAACAATGTCAGAATCACCAGGATCCGTTGAAGCATTCCAGAGTTATAACCTCATAAATGGACAGTGGTCAGAATTGTAAAAATTGGCCCGGTCATTAACGTGCAAACCACCCTTGGGGGTAAAGGGGTTAAATAAATATTTGTGTGAAAAAAATAATAAAAACAATAAAGTACACATATTTGGTATCTCCACATCTGCAACGACCTGACCTATAAAACTATCCCATTAGTTAACTCCTTTAGTGATTACCATATAAAAATAAATAAAAAACAAAGCAAAAAGTGGAATAAAGGGCGATCAAAAAGACAGATATAAATAAACACTGCTGAAAACGTCATCTTGTCCCTTAAAAACAAGCCACCATACAGCTCCATCAGCGGAAAAATAAAAAAGTTAGAGCTCTCAGAATAAAGGCATGTTGCTGTAATCGTACTGACCCGAAGAATAAAACTGCCTTATCAATTTTACCACACACGGAATATCACAAACCCCCCAAAAGAATTTCCTGAATTGCTGTTTTTTGAACATTCTGCCTCACAAAAATTAGAATAGTAAGTGATAAAAAAAAGTCATGTGCCCAAAAATTGTACCAATGAAAACGTCAGCTTGTCCCGCAAAAAACAAGCCCTCAGATGACTTTTAGTGTGTGGCAGCAGCCAAACATGAAAACCTGATATTAATCTGGTAATGCTGTAATCGCACCAACCCGAAGAATAAAGTCGCCTTATCACTTATACCACACAAGGAACGGTGTAAAAAATAAATAAAATCAATGCTTCACCTGCTGTTGATTTTTTCATTCTGCCTCCCATAGATCGTAGTAAGGCTTAGCGCACATTTATCCTGCACTCTGCGCTGAGCACTTGCATTGGAGTTTCCATGTACATCTATGAAATACATGATTCAGATGGAACCTCTGGTAGAAGATTCCTTATAATGAGGCAGATAGAGGCACTGTGGATGCCTTCTGACCTGTGATTTGACGGTGTCCATCTTTTTAGGATTACATAAAAGTGCCATTGGTCACAGTTTTGTGAACTTCTGAAAAGAAGGACACCTCTGAACAGAGGCCAGTTGGAGTCCAGAGTAACTCTGCTGCCTCATTATAGTGACTGGATCCCTCAGGGGTTTCATCTGAATTACATCATTCAGAGATCTAGATGGAAACCACAAAATAAGTGGTCAGCGTAGAGCGCCAGATAAATGTGATCCAAAACATTATGTAAAAATGTTCCCAATAAAAGCTTCAACTCAACCTACAGAAAAAAGCAAACCCTCACTCAGTTCTGTCATCTGTTAATAAAAACATAAAGGGCTTCCACGTTACTGGTAGCACAAAGGCTCTGGAAAAGTGAAATGGCTCCTCACCAGCCAAAAGAAATTCAGAAAATTCTCCGCTCTGAAATCCAAATGCCCCTCTCCCTTCTGAGCTCCACAGTATGCCTAAACCACATATTGTGTCCATTTTGCATTTCTGAAGCGATGAGAGCCCGCCTAAATTATGGGTGCATGCCTCCAGAAGCACAGTCTGGACCCAACGTACTGGTGACTGCAATTGGGCATAACATACTGTTGACTGCAACTGGGCATAATGTACTGGTGACTGTAACATACTGGTCACTACAGGGTGCTGGTCACTACAACCGCAGTTTGAAATTTTCACTCGGAAACATTCATTGCTGCTTGTTTCTGGAAAATACCCATGGAGTCAAAATCATCACAACACCTGTGAATAAATTCCCAAATGGGCATAGTTTCTAAAATGGGGTCAATTGAGGGGGGTTCTGCTCTTCTAGAAATTAGGAGCTTTGTATATGGAGTCCGCGAACTGTTCTAGGAACATCTGCACTCCAGGAGGCAAATAGCGCTCTGTTCCTCCCGAGTCTCTCCGTATCACTAACTAGTACTATACAACCACATATGGGGCATTGCCACTTTTAGTAAAAAGTGTGGGACAAATTGTGGTGCCATTTTTACTCACTTCTTGTGTGGAAATCTAAAATCTGGGGCTAAAACTAAATTTTGTTGGTAAAAATTTAGTTATTTTTTCATCACTACCCAATGGTATGAAATGTTGTGACATACCTGTAGTGTCAACATGATCACTGCACCCCTAGATGAAATCATTGAGAGGAGTAGTTGTAAAATGGGGTCACTTATGGGGGGTTCTGCTTTTCTGGCACCTCAGGGTCTCTCCCAGTGGGTCACTCATGGCACCTGCAAACCCTTCCAAACCATGCCGTGCGCCCAAAAATTTGGGGCTAAAATAACATTTTTTTGAGGAAAATTTGACTTTGTTATTTTCTCAGTTTAACATTATAAACTTTTGTGAAGCAACTGGGGGTTCAAGGTCTTCACCACCCATCTATATACATTCCTTGAGGGGTCACTTGTGGTGGCTTTCCACTGTTTATGCAATTCAGTGGCTCTCCAGACACGACATGGCATCCGCCAATTGTTCCAAAAAATGTTTCATTCAAAAAGACAAATGGTGCTCCTTCCCTTCCAAGCTCTGCTATGCGCCCAAACAGTGGTTTTCTCCCTCATATGGGGTATTGTTGTACTCATGAGGAATTGCACAACAAATACTATGGTGCAATTTCTCCTGTTACCTCCTTTTAAAAAATGCAATATTTTGTGCTTGAAACATATTTGTGAGGAAAATTTTTTTATTTTTTATTTTATGGCTCAACGTTATAAACATCTGTGAAGCTGCTGAGGGTTCAATGTGCTCGCCACACATCTAGATCAGTTCCCTGATGGGTCTAGTTTCCAAAATAATGTCACTTGTGTGGGATTTTCACTGTTTAGGTACATGGTGTCTGCCAATTGTTTCAGGAAATTTTGCATTCAAAAAGTCAAATGGCGCACTTCCCTTCCAAGCTCTGCCGTGCACCCAAGCAGTGGTTTTCTCCCTTATATGGGTATCGACATGCTCAGGAGAAATTACACAACACATTCTGGGGTCAATTTTCTCCTGTTACCCGGGATCCGTTAAACCGTTCTAGAGTTATAACCGCATAAATTGACAGTGGTCTGAATACGCTAGGAAGTCATCAAAGTTAACGACGGGGTGTCAGACAAAGCTGAAGATATCAAAAGGTGATGTGGGCACCTCAGGTCATCAATGCAGCCAGATTTAATAGAATGGATCTATGTTCACAGTTTATTCCTCTTCCTGGACCACCTTTTCTGTCCATGAACTTTGTAGTATGGGGAGAACAGTGGCTCAATGGGTTGCACTGTTGCTTTGCAACCCTGGGGTTCTGGGTTCAAATCCCACAAAGGGCAACATCTGCAAGGAGTTTATAAACAAATTCAGAGCAGAAAACCAGAGGAAGCCCACACAGGTTACCGCAGTGGAGATTATGGGTAAGAGCATTATTTGGCACTTTCAGTGATGTTACCGGTTTCTTAAAGTGCTATACACCTTATTATTGGATTATCAATTGTGACTGGATGGGATTACTCTATTGCTTATTACATTCATTTATTATATATACATTTCTTACATATTATATTTTTTGTATTATCATAGAATTTTGATAATTGGGCTTTGAGCAGTATTGTTTCCCTTCCAGCGACTCCCACTTGTGAACTTTTTTTATCTATTTACTGCACTGGCACTTTTTTCTGACTTGTTGCCACTTCTTGCTCCCCCATCCATTTAAATACACGTGGTTCCTGGGTGTTACACCTGTGATATTAGCTATTCAACTTTGTCTCTTAATTTTTGTAGTTATTTACTTTTTTGTTTTATGAGTCATTTTGAATAAATTATGATCTTTTTTTATTTGGGAGTTTTTGTGCTCTTTTTTCTCTTTTGTGTGAATCTGCAAGGAGTTTGCATGTGCTCCCTGTGTTTTTGTGGGTTTCTTTCCATACTCCAAAGATAACTGATATTGAATTTAGATTGTGATTTCAATTGAGGACAGTGAAAACAATGTATGTCAAGCGCTGTGGAATATGATGGTGCCATATAAGCAAAATAAGATAAGAGGGTATGCACAAAGCATTTTAGTAGTAAAAATAGCTTAAAAAAAACTAGAAAAACAGGAACTCAATTCAAAGAAGACTTTCCTCTCCATAACCTGTGTCAAGAATGAATTCTCCTTGAATTCCAGAAGGAATTTGACAACTCCAAAAAAGTGGATGCAAACAGAAGCCAGTTTCAGTTTTTGAATGTACCAATCAAACACATGTCATACTGTATGTAAAATTAGACAGGACAGGCGATGGGATTATCCCATTGTATGTTGTAGATCCCAAGCCTAGTCTACCTTAGCGGTCTCCCGTTCGGGCTTGGCCACTGACAGGTGCAGCTCAGCATAAACGTCAGTCCCTGCATCTAGCTCAGGCTTGTGATATATGGTTGGTTACTACAGGCTCTCCAGCAAAGGCCTTTGTAGTCAGTGTTATACAGGAGCAACCTGCCACTCTGGAGTCTAAGTCCAGAAATCACCTTACAATACTGAGCATGTCTGTGAGGTGGCATCTTCTCACTTGTGGACAGACATCAGCTGCTCTGGTGATGTGGCAACTCCGGATTGGTCCACGGGCAAGGTCCTGTCTGACTGGACATGAGTCTAGTGTATATAAGGCTCTCAGAGGCGAACACCGGTGCGCTAGTATCATTTATGTGTAGTTGTTTCCTGTGGATACTCTACCACTCAGTCTGCATGCGTTGTGTGTCTAGCCTTGGGACTGCACATGCAGGTAGGCAGCTAGCGTCAGTGGGGGTAATTTGCCATTGGCTTAGCATCTGTTACCTACATGTGTGCAGTTAGCACAGTAGAGTTCCAGAGCTAGCTCATCCCTACTCAGGGTATTAAGATCAGAGCATCTTTCGTTTCTGTGTGCGAGTGGCACAGCTCAGTTTCAGAGCCTCTGTTTCGTTCGTGTGTACGGCTGATCGCTCGCCGTGTGTCCTATTCACTAGCAGCAGTTTTTCATCTCTGCATGGTGGACCCCGGGTTGTGATGGCGCTTTATTATTTAGTTTATTTAGCGAAATCCGCTAACCCTAACAAATTGTCTATTAAAAATAGCAAACTATTGCACAATTTATCTGTGGCCCCTTCTAGAAATATATGACTAAATTACCATTGGGCACTAGTCTCCATGTCAATAGACTTGTCAAACTTTTATATTATTTGTTCCCAAGAGGAATTGTTGAGAAACAGCATAATGCAGGGTTTGAAAAAAAGAAGCTCCAACATTGAAATTTCATGGGGAATACACATATTGACTAAAATATATATGTTAGGAAAGCTCATATGTTTTTTTTTCTAAAAGGATAGATAGATAAATATGAGATAGATAGATAGATAGAATAGATAGATAAATATGAGATAGATAGATAGATAGATAGATAATAGATATGTGATAGATAGATACTAGATAGATATGAGATAGCCAGATAGATATGAGATAGATAGATAGATAGATAGATAGATGGATAGATACGTAGATAGATAACAGATAGATAGATAGATAGATAGATAGATAGATAGATAGATAGATAGATAGATAGATAGATAGATAGGATAGAGATGTTTCATTGCAGTTGCGGAAGTTTATCAAGCTTGATAAAGTTCTACACTTGCAACAAAACGTCGCCATCACAATGGGTCAGTAAACCACTCATAACTTTTGATCTTGAAGTGCTGACTCTATTTTGCCTGGATATTGTTAAGGTTTGGAGTTAACTGGGGGCTTTGCACTCACTTTTTTATTTTTTGCTATTGCTTGTGCGGAAGTATTTTTTACTTTTATAGAAAGATAGATAGAAATATAGGTAGATCGACAGCGATTTGTTCCATTATTTACCATATTTCTTTGTATGGTAAAACTGAGTATAAAGCTGTAAATCATTTCATATGCGACTTCAATTTGCAGATATTTCCACTACAGAAGCTTCAGGTGTGTTGAGTATTGCAGACAATCCTATTATGTAGGTTAGAACTATCTGATTCTTATCTCCCTTACGCATTAGAGCCAGAAAATCCAGTGTTTTGATCTCTGTAAAATTATTTAAATCATTGAATAATAAAATACCTACAAATGTAAAATGTGTAGATACTTCACAAGGAGGTAATAGGTACGGCGGATGAAATTTTCTACAGTATATGAGATGTCATCTTTGGCTGCATCAGGGAGGCAGAATCCAATGCAACATGATTGTATTATTAAAGTCAATCCTCTTTCTGTCTGAAATGCAAATGTCACATCTAGGTTATTTCTGCCTGCAGTGTATTGAAGCTGGCACCAATTCCTACTTTGGAAGGTATTATTAGAAAAACATAGAGGCATAAAACCATTTTAAGCTGCACATTACATTGAGAAAATATTACTTTCATTAATTAGAAAAGCTAGAAATGTAGTGTGAGTATTTTATTGGAAAATCATACAGTACATAATCTAGCAAATGAAGTAGATTTCCAAATATGTTTTCTTATCAAGTGTAGTCACAGATCATATACAAATCTTTAGCTAAATGCTTGTGCACACAACATGCACACAGCCCAATATGTTATAAAGCCACAGTCACACTATGTTTCCATATATTGCCTCTTAGGCACCATGTTATTTCCTAGAAGAAATATTGCCTCTGATAAAACATGCCATAATTCATTTTTCTCATGGATTCTCGCATAATCAATGAGAAAAGACTTTGTGTATCTCTATAAAAAATGGAGGCATCTAAAAATATGATTTGGACCTCGGACAAAGTATCAGATAAGCATCAAAACAGGTTTTTCTAGGACCTAAATATTTCTTAAACTTCTCTTAAAACTTTTGCTATGCTACATGTTTTGTTTTGAGCTTTGACGTTTATTCACCTCTTTTTCCATGTGCACAGCCCTCACTCTGATTTGGGACTTATGTTGTCATTTCCCAAACTTCTTAGATGTATTATTTTATACTCCACAGCCCACCAACACAATGCCATAATTAGCGAAAAGCGCATATGTTTGGAAAACGGTCACCAAACATAAATTTGGCACGAATATGGTACATTCAGATTCGTGATCGGTAACACAAGCATTTTTCTTAAAATCGGAAATTATTGGTAACATTCGGTAAAAGATCACAGAGTGACAGGTTAGAATAAAATAGAATAGATAAATACACATAGAATATATATATATATATATATTCAGTGGGGTAAAAAAGTATTTAGTCAGTCAGCAATAGTGCAAGTTCCACCACTTAAAAAGATGAGAGGCGTCTGTAATTTACATCATAGGTAGACCTCAACTATGGGAGACAAACTGAGAAAAAAAATCCAGAAAATCACATTGTCTGTTTTTTTATCATTTTATTTGCATATTATGGTGGAAAATAAGTATTTGGTCAGAAACAAAATTTCATCTCAATACTTTGTAATACATCCTTTGTTGGCAATGACAGAGGTCAAACGTTTTCTGTAAGTCTTCACAAGGTTGCCACACACTGTTGTTGGTATGTTGGCCCATTCCTCCATGCAGATCTCCTCTAGAGCAGTGATGTTTTTGGCTTTTCGCTTGGCAACACGGACTTTCAACTCCCTCCAAAGGTTTTCTATAGGGTTGAGATCTGGAGACTGGCTAGGCCACTCCAGGACCTTGAAATGCTTCTTACGAAGCCACTCCTTCGTTGCCCTGGCGGTGTGCTTTGGATCATTGTCATGTTGAAAGACCCAGCCACGTTTCATCTTCAATGCCCTTGCTGATGGAAGGAGGTTTGCACTCAAAATCTCACGACACATGGCCCCATTCATTCTTTCATGTACCCGGATCAGTCGTCCTGGCCCCTTTGCAGAGAAACAGCCCCAAAGCATGATGTTTCCACCACCATGCTTTACAGTAGGTATGGTGTTTGATGGATGCAACTCGGTATTCTTTTTCCTCCAAACATGACAAGTTGTGTTTCTACCAAACAGTTCCAGTTTGGTTTCATCAGACCATAGGACATTCTCCAAAACTCCTCTGGATCATCCAAATGCTCTCTAGCAAACTTCAGACGGGCCCGGACATGTACTGGCTTAAGCAGTGGGACACGTCTGGCACTGCAGGATCTGAGTCCATGGTGGTGTAGTGTGTTACTTATGGTAGGTCTTGTTACATTGGTCCCAGCTCTCTGCAGTTCAGTCACTAGGTCCCCCCGCGTGGTTCTGGGATTTTTGCTCTCCGTTCTTGTGATCATTCTGACCCCACGGGGTAGGATTCTGCGTGGAGCCCCAGATCGAGGGAGATTATCAGTGGTCTTGAATGTCTTCCATTTTCTAATTATTGCTCCCACTGTTGATTTCTTCACTCCAAGCTGGTTGGCTATTGCAGATTCAGTCTTCCCAGCCTGGTGCAGGGCTACAATTTTGTTTCTGGTGTCCTTTGTCAGCTCTTTGGTCTTCACCATAGTGGAGTTTGGAGTCAGACTGTTTGAGGGTGTGCACAGGTGTCTTTTTATACTGATAACAAGTTCTACAGGTAATGAGTGGAGGAAAGAGGAGACTCTTAAAGAAGAAGTTACAGGTCTGTGAGAGCCAGAAATCTTGATTGTTTGTTTCTGACCAAATACTTATTTTCCACCATAATATGCAAATAAAATGATAAAAAAACAGACAATGTGATTTTCTGGATTTTTTTTTTCTCAGTTTGTCTCCCATAGTTGTGGTCTACCTATGATGTAAATTACAGACGCCTCTCATCTTTTTAAGTGGTGGAACTTGCACTATTGCTGACTGACTAAATACTTTTTTGCCCCACTGTATATATATATATATATATATATATATATATATATATATATATATATATACACTCACCGGCCACTTTATTAGGTACACCTGTCCAACTTCTTGTTAACACTTAATTTCTAATCAGCCAATCACATGGCGGCAACTCAGTGCATTTAGGCATGTAGACATGGTCAAGACAATCTCCTGCAGTTCAAACCGAGCATCAGTATGGGGAAGAAAGGTGATTTGAGTGCCTTTGAACGTGGCATGGTTGTTGGTGCCAGAAGGGCTGGTCTGAGTATTTCATAAACTGCTGATCTACTGGGATTTTCACGCACAACCATCTCTAGGGTTTACAGAGAATGGTCCGAAAAAGAAAAAAAATCCAGTGAGCGGCAGTTCTGTGGGCGGAAATGCCTTGTTGATGCCAGAGGTCAGAGGAGAATGGGCAGACTGGTTCGAGCTGATAGAAAGGCAACAGTGACTCAAATCACCACCCGTTACAACCAAGGTAGGCCTAAGAGCATCTCTGAACGCACAGTGCGTCGAACTTTGAGGCAGATGGTCTACAGCAGCAGAAGACCACACCGGGTACCACTCCTTTCAGCTAAGAACAGGAAACTGAGGCTACAATTTGTACAAGCTCATCGAAATTGGACAGTAGAAGATTGGAAAAACGTTGCTTGGTCTGATGAGTCTCGATTTCTGCTGCGACATTCGGATGGTAGGGTCAGAATTTGGCGTAAACAACATGAAAGCATGGATCCATCCTGCCTTGTATGGAGCATCTTTGGGATGTGCAGCCGACAAATCTGCGGCAACTGTGTGATGCCATCATGTCAATATGGACCAAAATCTCTGAGGAATGCTTCCAGCACCTTGTTGAATCTATGCCACGAAGAATTGAGGCAGTTCTGAAGGCAAAAGGGGGTCCAACCCGTTACTAGCATGGTGTACCTAATAAAGTGGCCGGTGAGTGTATATATACATATATATATATATATATATATATATATATATATATATATATATACATACAGTACAGACCAAAAGTTTGGACACACCTTCTCATTTAAAGATTTTTCTGTATTTTCATGACTATGAAAATTTTAAATTCACACTCAAGGCATCAAAACAATGAATTAACACATATGGAATTGTGGAATTATATACTTAACAAAAAAGTGTGAAACAACTGAAAATATGTCTTATATTCTAGGTTCTTCAAAGTAGCCACCTTTTGCTTTGATGACTGCTGTCACGGGGAGACTAGATGGGCAAGAGCTAATAACCCGGGCCCCTGCAATTTCCCTCAGACTAGGGAAATCCTGACTGACCCTCTACCTAGAGTTTACACTGATGGTGAGCATGTCTAGGCCTCGACCCTTGCCCTGTCTCCTGTTTCAACCCTAGGCTGAAACCACTGCCCACCACCTAGTGAAAAGATCATACACCAATACCCACAGTTAGAACAGACAAGGATAACGGAAAATATACACCACGCCGCAGTCACTCAGGAATACACTATAAATGTGCAGGGCAAAATAAATACAAATATAGGAAGGAGTAAATAAGACAAAGGGAAATACACCACCAGCAACGATACTCCAACTACTAGCTCACCACTCCAGACCGAGATAACAACGCACAAGACAGAAGCTATAATCGGCGACGCCCAATGTTCAGGAGAACTATTTAAAAGCAATGGGCATGGCCCAGCTTCCAATCCAAGCATCAGGTAAGTTAACCCCAAACCAGCTAGATAAAATCTAGCCAACGCCAATGAGCACATAGTGGTCAAAAGTGGAATTACCGCTGTCTGTCAAACGACCTGGTCTGAACAGCGTCCGACATGACACTGCTTTGCACACTGTTGACATTCTCTTGATGAGCTTCAAGAGGTAGTCACCGGAAATGGTTTTCATTTCACAGGTGTGCCCTGTCAGGTTTAATAAGAGGGATTTCTTGCCTTATAAATGGGGTTGGGACCATCAGTTGTGTTGTGCAGAAGTCTGGTGGATACACAGCTGATAGTCCTACTGAATAGAATGTTATAATTTGTATTATGGTAAGAAAAAAGCAGCTAAGTAAAGAAAAATGAGTGGCCATCATTACTTTAAGAAATGAAGGTCAGTCAGTGAAAAAAAATTGGGAAAACTTTGAAAGTGTCCCCAAGTGCAGTTGCAAAAACCATTAAGCATTACAAAGAAACTGGCTCACATGAAGACCGCCCCAGGAAAGGAAGACCAAGAGTCACCACTGCTTCTGATGATAAGTTTATCTGAGTCACCAGCCTCAAAAATCGCAGGTTAACAGCAGCTCAGATTAGAGACCAGGTCAATGCCACACAGAGTTCTAGCAGCAGACACATCTCTACAACAACTGTTAAGAGGAGACTTTGTGCAGCAGGCCTTCATGGTAAAATAGCTGCTAGGAAACCACTGCTAAGGACAGGCAACTAGCAGAAGAGACTTGTTTGGGCTAAAGAGCACAAGGAATGGACATTAGACCAGTGGAAATCTGTGCTTTGGTCTGATGAGTCCAAATTTGAGATCTTCGGTTCCAACCACTGTGTCTTTGTGTGATGCAGAAAAAGTGAACGGATGGACTCTACATGCCTGATTCCCACCGTGAAGCATGGAGGAGGAGGTGTGATGGTGTGGGGGTGCTTTCCTGGTGACACTGTTTGGGATTTATTCAGAATTGAAGGCATACTGAACCAGTGTCGCTACCACAGCATCTTGCAGTGGCATGCTATTCATCCGGTTTGCGTTTAGTTGGACCATCATGTATTTTTCAACAGGACAATGACTCCAAACACACCTCCAGGCTGTGTAAGGGCTATTTGACCAAGAAGAAGAGTGATGGGGTGCTACGCCAAATGACCTGGCTTCCACAGTCTCCAGGGGTGAGCTGGACCGCAGAGTGAAGGCAAAAGGGCCAGCAAGTGCTAAGCATCTCTGGAAACTCCTTCAAGATTGTTGGTAGACCATTTCTGGTGACTACCTCTTGAAGCTCATCAAGAGAATGCCAAGAGTGTGTGCAAAGCAGTCATCAAAGCAAAAGGTGGCTACTTTGAAGAACCTAGAATATAAGACATACTTTCAGTTGTTTCACACTTTTTTGTTAAGTATATAATTCCACATGTGTTAATTCATAGTTTTGATGCCTTCAGTGTGAATTTACAATTTTCATAGTCATGAAAATCCAGAAAAATCTTTAAATGAGAAGGTGTGTCCAAACTTTTGGTCTGTACTGTATATATATATATATATATATATATATATATATATATATATATAATGTAAGATTGCACTTACTGAGTGTATTGGGGGACACTCGCTTGGCACAGGATTCAAGCACACGGGCACAGTTTTTCACACAAAACAGTCTATTTGGTTTATTAAAGACTCATAAACCATATCATGAACAGTCCATTACACATTCCACAGGACATCACATTAAGTCTGTGGCAACTAAACACGCTGGTCCTCTTCTGACCAGTTGCCGTGGGTTACCACACAGTTCATGGAACACCATAAGCACCAAAAGTCTATGGAGGTACCTTATGGGAGCTCCTGCTCCACCTGTTGACTCCTTGTCAGTCCACTCTTCCAGGAAAGCTGCCCCACGGGAATCACCCACTAGCCTGGGCGGCACACCTTAGTCAGTCCAGACCCACCAAAGGACGGTAGCTTCCCCAACAGTTTCACTGTGCGCTTCTCAGAGATCCGGTCCTACTCCCAGGACCTCCCAACACACAAGCATGTGGTCTGTCCAGGTGCTATTCAGGACTTCATCCAACACCCCAGGCATTTGACCTGTCCGGGTGCTATTCAGGACGTTAGTCCAACACCCCAGGCCACCAAGTCCAAAGCCCCATCACGTGCTGTTCAGGAATCCTACTCCCAGGACTTTCAACACAGGCTTCCAGGGCCTTGTACTTGGACCCTTCAGATCCAAACACTGGAGTGTGGATGTGTGGCTAGTTTGTCCCGCCTATCTCACATAACTAGCCTAGTAAGTCTCCCTTACTAACTATACACACTCTTGAGGGACTACAGCTCCCAGAATAACAACATTACATCAGACTTACCACGCAGACTCCCACGCAGACACATATCGGCCATTCACAACACTGCCAGTCACTGTTTCACCACCAGTATAACAACAAATATGCCCCCATGCATATCCCAAGGAGCATACACAGCGCCCCCTAGCCGCCACAGGGGTCATTGCATCACAATCCGCCACAGGGGTCACTGCATCACAATATATATATATATATATATATATATATATATATATATATATACAGAATTTTTCTTTTCATGTGTAATATTTATTTATGAAACTAAAATATAAACAATGGTTACTCTTTAAATCTTAACTCTTAAGTATGTTAGTGTTGTACATTGCTGTAGATGTTGTCATTGACATTATTATAAACAGCACCCAGAGCACTGATTTGGAATAGGCTGTTTTCCCAATGCCCAGTTCTGGATAGTCCTTGGACTAATCCCTTATTGGACTTTGATGCTAATTTACTTGTCTTTTGGTAGTTTGTGTATTTGTGTGGTAACAAAATGGCCTATTTTGTCCACCTTAACAATCTTTCCTCTGCAGCCTTTCCTTTTATCATGTGTAAGGCACAAGCATAATGTTACACCAGAATCTAGAATAACTAGATAGTATTTGGAATATCTTAACAACAGTGCTCAAAATTCCTGTAGCTGGACCGTGGTTAGCATTATGGTCGGGATGATAATAAATAAGCATCTTTGCGTGACGTCTAACTTCTGAGATAACGGTAATATTTTAAGCCGTTGATAAAAGTTTAGCTTGTAATCAAAACAAGAACAATTTCACAATTGACTTCTTATATTCTAATGCAGTTTGGAAAGGCACAGCAAATGTGTCCAGATGATAATGGCATTTGACAGTTCGAAATGTATTTATAGATGTTTCCAGCTCCATCTAAATTCTTATAGGATTATCCAGGATTTTGTGGGTTTATCACTGCAGACACACGGGATTAGTAGCCTGATGAAGTCAAAAAGAATTATTCCAATGCTGCTGTGTGTTTTTAAAATAGAAAGTGTTTTAACTGTTCGTGTCATTACCATAATACCACTAATCTAATCAGCTTTTAAATAAAGTAATTACCTTTCTCTGCTGTTTAAATCTAAACATTATTTGAATAGATTGCCACAGAAATGTTTTATTCTTCAGCTCATTAGGTGGACTGTATTTATGGTCATTTAAAGGGGTTGTCCAGGATTAATAGTTTTCGTTATGCCTCATATTAATTAAGAATAAAATGGCTTTTTCGCACACTGTGACAATTTAACTTGCGGTATCTTTAGACATTGTGAAGAAGTATGGAGAATAATAATGTATGTTATCAACATATAAAACATTTATGTTACCGTTTTAATTAAGTATTCGGTCCACAGTGTTGTTACATGGCGTGATTGTGGAGGGCCTAGCCAAAAAACTATTTATCAAGTTTCACAGTCTTTGAAAAAAAATATGGTTTTTGGAAAATTTTATTTTTCTTTTTTTAAAATGTAGCAGCCAGATGTAGTGTGTTAGTCCATAGGGAAATAACACTTACATTTGAGCTAATATTACTTTTGTTGTATGTTTTTGTGTGATATTTACTGTTATTTATCATATTTTGGATAACTGCTTGACCCACTCATCTTTTTTGCCACCTATTTAATGTGTATAGTATGGCAGCTCAAAGAAGTGGCCTACATACCAGTACTTGGTCGCAGTACCAAAATACTGCATGAATCAATCGGGCGGGCCCCAGTGAAGTAATGAGGAGGCAGTACAGTTGCAAAATACTGATGAACATCCACTTGCATGTCAGTATGATTGGCTGGCTTCTTAGTATCATCATAAATGCACACAGATAATGCTTATATAATGTGCCACTGTCACGGATATACACATGGACAGAATTGTTGGTACCCTTCTGTTAAATTAAAAAAAGCTTGAAATGGTCACTGAAATAACGTGAAACTGACAAAAGTTAATGTCTATTGAAAGCATAACCGTTGTTTCAATTTTTATTTCATAAATCAATAGTATGCATGAAAATAAGCAACTTTTTAACATAATGTTAGGGCTGGCGGAAAGCACCAAATAATAATAAGGAAGATATAAGGTGCGTTCGCAGCCCGGGTCCACCGTGCAGAGCTGACACCTGCTGCTCGGTAATGGCGGACAGTATATGGCGGTATAATGTGAACACACCCGGGTTAGCTTCACCTGGTATGTAAGGAGGCGAACCCTGTTGCGTCACAGGGCCGCAATACCGCAAAATAAACACTAGCATTAGGTCACAGGACTCGGGGTTAGAGTCCCTCTAGACCACTAGCGCTCGGCGCCGCACCTACGGTGCTAAGGAAAAACAAAATATAGATTTACCGCACAAAGTGCGTACAGCGCTGCTCTGGCGGACACCACTAACCACCCTAACTAGAGCCTGGAAAGCACACTAGTTGCGCACAGCGCCGCACTGGCGGTCGCTGCTAATAGACACCGTATACTCGTGCCTAGTGCTGGATGGCTCAGTCTGGCACTAGATAGCTCAATCACCAAAGTACATGCAACAATGCTAGGGATGGGTATGATTAAGGAGCTTTCACCAGATTCAACCACACGTCCACCCACACACGAGTTTAGTTTTATACTAGCGCATGGCCGAGCAAGCCTTTTATAGATGTAGCCTTCTGGTACCTTCCTAGTGGTCCAATCGGAGCCGCTACAGGACCTGAGCATGTGACCTCCGATCTCCAATGAGAGGTCGTCCCACAGGCATGCTCAGTAGATGAAAAGCAGGAACATCTGTTCACCGCTGATCAATGCTGGGTACAAAGGCTGAACCTGGGGCCGCAGCTGTAACCAGACGCTCAGAATCAGCATGAGCCAGATGCTGGGACTGATGTCTCTGCTGAGCAGACTCTATTGTGGCTGGGGAGGAATGGGAGACCACAGAGGACATGGTTTGAGATTCCCCCTGTGCAGCGGTGGGAACTGGACACCTAATATCTTATCAGAAAAATCAGCTTTTTTTCTCTGCCAAAATTGATCAGTCATTAGCACAATTCTCAATTCTGAGGTAAAAATCAGTATTCAGTGAAGACTGACATTCCCATTACTGAGATAGAAGATGACAATTGCTACTGATAATGTGGCGCCCCAGGGTCCTTGTCGTCGCAGTGGTATTGCTTTCCTCTCAGGGAGAGTGATGCTACGTTTGGAGGCAATGAAGGAGAACTCTTTGTCAGTTAACACAATGCATGCAACATGTTCACACTCCAGACCAGAAGGGGGAGCTCTAAGCCTGTTTAAGGTGAACTCCCCTATAAGAACATCCTGATCTGGAGGGAAAGGGTTCAGTTCCTGTCAGGGAGATAGAGGGAAATGAAGCATAGGAGCCGTGTAGCCTAAAGTGCTGCAGCTCCAAGGAAACAGACGGATAGAAAGCCGAACATATTGCAGAGAGCGTGCAAGGAAAGCAAAGCAAAGGAGAGGATACAAAAAGGGAACCAGCCCTGCTCAGGCTGCCTCCTTCTGAGGCGCAGAATCCCAGTAGCTGGAACACCGAGAGAGTAAGGACCTTTATGCTTTGCTCCAGAGCCCAGTAGGACAGCTAATTGCAAGTTACCTGTTTGCCCTGCACCCAAATACTCCCTTATGTGGCGTATTTGGTATATTAGCCCCCTCTTTTACTAAAATTATATTTGTCAGAGGTATGTAACACTGTGATGTGACTACCTTGCAAGGACTATTATAGTATATGGTAACATACTTCCTTTGTTTACATACAAAGCATATAAAATGTGTACTTCATGTCAGTAATTTTTAGGATATTTTTCCATGATTTTGATGCCAGGTGTCTACCCTTTTTATTCTGTATGTGTTGTCTCTTACCTGCTGCCTATTGTGGGCTATTTTGACCATGTTTGGTGTTTTATGATGTTCAATAAAGTGTTTTTTTCTATATCATCAATGTGTGGTGCCTTTTTATAGGTATACATTAGTTATGTGCGGCTAACCACCGTGGGTTACATTATTGGTGTCAGGAGGCACGGTGGCAACCTTTGGAGGCCAGGGCATGCTAGAGTCCCTATAAACAGCCTCTTGCCACCAGTCATATGGGTTTGTCCTATCCTATATGGGGGACAGAGAGAGAGACATTACATCTGTGAGGACCTTATGTGAAGCCTTAGGCAGTAAGGAACTACAACACTGCAGTGCAAGGGAAGGCTTCTGATTTCCACCTGGACAAAGGGACTCTAGATTTGCCTCTGAACCGGCTGGACTCTGCCTGCCCTGTGATCTGGTGCACTGGACTGTGGATGCTGAAGTCTTCAGTAAAGGTAAAGAGACTGCAACCTTGTGTCCTCGTTCTTCTCTGCGCCTCTCATCATCCACCATCTTCACACCGGGAAGCCTTGGGGACATACTTCACCTGTGGGAAGGTATACCATATAGCTGCCATAACATCACCCCAGCAGACCCCTTAAAGCAGCGTCGGTCACCCTGACCGAATACCACAGGTGGTGTCACGAACACAAACTTTATCCCTTTAAAGACCTTTCCCTTTTACACAGACGTCCCAGGGCCACGGACCGGGTCAGCCACCGTGACATTTCCCTGTGAACCGAAGGACCTGGTACCGAGTACCCCACGGCCCCATGGGGGTGCTCCAATAACATTCTATTTAGAGAGAAGAAGGGGTGAGCTTTAGGCAGAGCTCTTCCCTCCTCTCTCCCTTCTGTTTAGATAGAATCTCATCAGTAGAAACTACCATCTACTACCTCAGTAATGGGAAAGTCTGTCTTCACTGAATACTGATTTTACCTCAGAATTGAGAATTGTGCTAATGACTGATCAATTTTGGCACAGAAGTAAGGACATTTTTCTGTTTAAATATATTATAAAGTGTGCTATTGATTTATGAACTAAAAATTTACCCCTTCACCACATTGGGTTTTTCTGTTTTTGAGTTTCTGTTTTTTGCTTCCCAAAGCCATAACTTTTTTATTTTTCTGTCAATATGGCCATGTGAGTGCTTATTTTTTGCAAGACGAGTTGTACTTTTGAACGACACCATTGGTTTTGCTATATAGTGACCAGTATCGTCGTGATCTGCGGTTGGGTAAGGCATTTTTTTTACGTGCCGAGCTTACGTTTTTATTGATACCATTTTGCAATTCAATGCAATGTGGCGGTGACCAGAAAAACTTAATTTTGACGTTTTGATTTTTTCTTCTTGTTACATCGGTTACCGATCAGATTAATTATTCTTATCTATTGATAGATTGTGTTATTCTGAACTCGGTGATACCAAATATGTGTTTTTTTGTTTTTTTTTGAATGGGGCAAAAGGGAGGTGATTTAAACTTTTCTATTTTTTTACATTTGTAAAAACTTTTTTTTTAACTTTAGACTAGCCTCAATAGTCTCCATTGGAGACTAGAACCTGTGATCATCCAACTGCTTGTGCTACACAGAGCAGGGATTCAGTCCTGGTTTGCGCAGCAGAAATGCTCACTTGCTATCCAGCTATAACCACTACAGTGGTCTCTTGCAGACCCTGGGTTGTCATGCCAACCCATTGGCGACCCGCGGTCATGTGAAATGGTCACCGATGGGATTAGTGACTCACTTCTGGTGCAAGCATGTTAAATGCCACTGTCAGAGATTGAAAGAGGCATTTAACATGCTGACGTGCTGGAAAAGCTGCAGGCTCATCACTGGAGCCCACAGCAAACAGGTGGAGCCAACCTTAGAAGTACTTATAAGTCTAAGGTTGGAAAGGTGGTATGATGGTTGGAATGATGGTAACACTTTCAATTTACTAAATATCAACTAATGCACCTATTCACACTTGCTTTATTCTGTTCTGAGATGCTAGTCAGTTTTATGTTTTTTTATAGTAAATGCTCTTAGGTTGTGACCGCCTCCAGATTAGCCCAGGAGAGGCATGTTCAATAAATATTAGGTTTGTGTCTGATAAAAGAAAGGTACACCTTGTCCTGGCTAGTGGGCTTTCATGAATTAGCCAATTTGCGCACTAGGCATCTTCTTTTCATTATACATATATTTGATTTATTATTAATGCAGTAGAAATTTCATATATTCAGTGTTTTCAAACATCCTAGCGCCTACAGGGTGCTGCTGTATTCTCTTGTTCTTCTATTATTATGATCTTTATAGCATAAACTGTGAGCGTATTTGACTAAATTGAAATAGTTTCTTGTAGTGATCAGAAAAACACTGGAATTTAAGAGTGTCTTGAAATTCTATGAGCTTGAACCTTTTTTTAATTTGAGACATAATTAATTATGATTTGCATGGTTGTTTGTAGAAACACTTGTCTTATCCACAAATATTTTAGTTATCTTTGCATGATTGCTTTGCTAATAGTTTGGAAGGGAGTGAAGTCAGTTTAAAAATATTCTTGTGCCCTGATTTTTTTAATTAGATTACCTTGTGTTTATAGGTGCAGATATTCTAATGTTCCTAAATATTCATTTATTAATACATTTTTCTGTTATTGATACCATCGCTAATACAATAAATACATACCTATTTAATCTGGGTAGGCTCCACAATGTAGAACTCTGGCCCCTCCACTCCTCACCATCACTCCATGTCCAGTCTGCCCCTCATCACATCTTTTGATCACCTCCACTTACACTGCAATCCCTGAGTCTGTCACTTCCAGATCTGCGGGATGCGCGGGTTGGTTCTGCGCAGGTTAAAACATCGTGACCTGACAATGTGTGCCATGACTTTTTGTGCACATGCACAAGTTGTGAAGATCAGAAGAAGTGACAAGGTCCAAATTTGAGATGGCGAGGAGTGGAGAGGTTTGCGGTGATGTGAGTATAAGGACTTTTTACATTTTTTTTAACCTTTTGATGGCCTTTTACGGTTCAGTGACCAGCGCAGTAGCAGATTGGCGAATGCAAAATTTTTGTAAAATTCAAGAAGAATACAATTCCACATGAATATATTCACTAATATCTAGAAATATGTACTAGATACATGGTATAACATACAAAAATTATAGTTTATTTATTGCTCAAGATCAGGTAAGTACTGTACTATAATAAAATATATATAAAAATTACATGAAAATAATACAAAATAACCATCGTTTTAAGTCTGTCCCTTCAATTACAATTTGTGAAGATGAACTACAGTATATTATTGAATGCACTACATGTGTAAAGAAAAATGCACTAATTATGCATAAAAAATAGAAAATAGTAAAAAAAAAGGTCAGTGAGTAGTGTCTGTGTGGGTATATATTAATAACAACAGATTTAATAGTGGTAGTCATTTATTGGAAAGCAAAATAACTAGTGATGAGTGAATATACTCGTTACTCGAGATTTCTTGAGCACGCTCGGGGGTCCTCCGAGTATTTACATCTGTTAGCCAGCATAAGTACATGTGGGGATTCCCTAGCAACCAGACAACCCCCACATGTACTTATGCTGGCTAACAGATGTAAATCATTCAGCTGCGGCAAGAAAAACTAAATCTCCGAGCACTAAAAAATACTCGGAGGACCCCCGAGCGTGCTCGAGAAATCTCAAGTAACGAGTATATTCGCTCATCACTAAACATAACTCAAGCATCCCTAATAAAGTTGTGATCCTTGTTTGCATGGAGATTTTTTAGATTCGGTGACATCTTTGAAAAAAAAGCTTAAAGTTTAACCCCTTTCTGCCAGCTGATGGAATAGTACATCAGCTGGCAGTATCCCCCACTTTGAGGTGGGCTCCGGCGGTGAGCCCACCACAAAGCAGTGACATGTCAGCTGTTTTCAACAGCTGACATGTGCCCGCAATGGGCGCGAGTGGAATTGCAATCCACCTGCACCCATTAACTAATTAAATGCCACTGTCAAACTCTGACAGCGGCATTTAACAAGCGCTCACGGATGCATGGCCGGGAATACTCGCACCGCTGACCCCGTCACATGATCTGAGGTCAACGGTGCATTGCCATTACAACCAGTGGTCTCCTTGAGACCTCTATGGTTGTTGATGGCGGATTGCTATGAGCGTCACCCTGTGGCTGGCGCTCATAGCAAGCCTGCAATTTTGCTGCATAGTGGTGATCTGTGCATCACCTCTATGTAGCAGAGGCGATCAAGTAGTGCATGATTCTAGCCTCCCATGGAGGCTATTGAAGCATGCCAAAATGTTAAAAAAAATTGTTTAAAAATATATAAAAAAATATATAAAAGTTCAAATCACCCCCCTGTTGCCCTAATCAAAATAAAACAATAAAAAATCAAACCTACACATATTTGGTATCACCGCGTTCAGAATCGCCCGATCTATCAATACAAAAAAGGATGATAACCTGATCGCTATACAGCATAGCGAGAAAAAGAATCTAAACAACAAAACTACGTTTTTTTGGTCGCCACGGTATTTCATTAAAATGTAATAACAGGCGATTAAAAGAACTGATCTGCACCAAAATGGGATCATTAAAAGTGTCAGCTCGGTCCTCAAAAAATAAGCCCTCAACCGACCCCAGAACACGAAAAATGGTGACGCTACCGTTATTGGAAAATTGAGCCAATATATTTATTTTTTTTAGCAAACATTGAAATTTTTCTTTTACCACTTAGAGACCCTAGATATGTTTGGTGTCTATGAACTCGTAATGACCTGGAGAATCATAATGGCAGGTCAGTTTTAGCATTTAGTGAACCTAGCAAAAAAGCCAAGCAAAAAACAAGTGTGGGATTGCACTTTTTTTTGTAATTTCATTGCACGTGGAATTTTTTCCCGTTTTCTCTTAAACAACATGGTAAAACCAATGGTATTGTTCAAAATTACAACTTGGCCTGCAAAAAAGAAGCCCTCACATGGCCATATTGACAGAAAAATAAAAAAGTTATGGATCTGGAAAGAAGGGGAGCGAAAAACAAAAAAGCTCTGGGGGTGAAGGGGTTAATATAGGCATATTTTTACCTCTTGTAGGTCAGTTTTGGCCTTAATGACAAACCACTTTTTTCCTTTTTTCTTGTCATGTTCCAGAAGACATAATTTTAGAATTTTGGGGGGTGAAATATGTCTACAAGTGCTTTTTCAGAATGACTTGTATTTGTCAGTGTAATCATTTTGGGGTAAAATTCCTCCACATCAATTCTGTCAGGTATTTGTAGGCCAGTACAAATATGGCAATACCCAATTTAGTGTATATGGTTTCATGCATTTTATTATTTTGTACAATAAATGCACAACAAAGCCCTCAAATTATTTTTTTTTTCAAGCTGTGTGGGAAACTACAGTTTTCATTGGCACCATTTTGTGGAGCAATATATACAACTTTTTGATCACTTTTTGTAACACACTTTTGATGTGAATACTTTTCTGCCCAATGATGACAAAAGTATTCTCAGAGTGATACCTTTATTGGCTAACCAGAAAATAAAGGTATCACTCTGAGAATATTTTTGTCATCATTGGGCAGAAAAGTATTCACATCGATTTTTATGGCTAACATGGTACCATAATATAATTTGTTATTGTACATCAATATAACACACTTTGCAAGGCAAAATTTACAATTTATCAACTCTAACTTAATATTATCAATTTTCTTTAAACATCATTCACTGTTGAGTACAATTGACGTGCTATGTATAGTATGAGGCTTGATATGAGGATTGGTTTGCTTTATTTTTAGCACCAATACATTTTATTTGCATATTTGCATGCACAGAGTTCCGTGAGAGCTTTATTTGTAGGACAAGCTGTAGTTTTCTCTGGTATAATTTTTGAGTACAAGTGATAAAACATCACAGTGATCACTGTGACTCATTTTTTGTAAACAAGATTAGCAAAAAATACAACAAATCAAAAATGTTTTTAGAGAGCTACAACTTTTTCATATTTCTGAGTAATAAACGTCATACAAAGCATTGTTTTTGCAATAACAACCTGTTGTTTTCATTGGTATCATATAATGATATACAAACTGTCCCTAGGTTAGAAACTAGATATGCCCTGCTTGTTTGTAAGTTACATTTGTATATAAGTTGGACCCAGGGCCGGACTGGCCATCTGGCAATTCTGGCAAATGCCAGAAGGGCCTGTCTGGTCATGGGCTGCTTTGTCTGTTACGTTGTTAACAGAATCTGTGTTCTCAAGATACCCATACTGTTAAGAGTTGTCATGGAACACAAAGTTGCTGACCCCATCACTTACCCGAGCAGGCCACGGGTATCATTAGAAATATTGGTCTTGTATAAAATCTTCCTTTCCTCCATCCAGGGTAATATTAGTAATGTATCCCATCTGGTTCATGGGGACGGGGACAACATGGGTCTGTGTGATGTCAAATTTCAGCCCCAGTCTGTACCTGGTTGGACCTGTTTCTTGCTGACCAGTCCTATTCCATCCACTGCTATGTGCTGCATCACCAGACACCTCACTATTGTCCAGGACTTCCGAAAACGCTCAGACTTCGAAGGTCAGTCACTGCATGTCTTTTCAGATTGTGTCATCATTTGTATATTTTTTACATTTAAAAACTTGTTTTTTTTTTACAATACTTACAAGTCCCACTTGATCCCCCAGGCCCCGTGTGATCACATTGATAATACACTTGTGTAGGGCACTGCATTACTTAGCCTTTCAGTGTTTAATTGACAAGTAACCTATTAGATCTTACCTCTGGTGGAATCTGATAGGCTGAGGTATATGGTAGACACAAAGGCTATTCTTAGGCCTCCTTATTGTCATATAAACCATCAGCACCCTGCGATTGTACTGTTGTGGGTGCTGATGGGCCGATACAGAGATTTGTGCCCTTGCCATCCTCTGTATATAATTGTATGCCAGATTGCTGTAAACTACTTGCAATCTAGTCATATAGTTATACATAATATAATGATCTTCAAGTAATAGTAATAAAAGTCCTAACAACAAAAAAGTTAAGCACATGGATATGAAGGAGTCAGTTACCATGTTATAAGTAAGCAGCTAGGGTTAAACCTAAGGTAAAAACAAAATAAGCAAATACCCTTCAGTAAATACTGTAGATAAATAGCAATAGTGCAATAAAATGACATTGGGTACTTAGATAACATTATTTTGATCAAGAAAAGTAAAATCCATCTCACCACGTCAAGATGACCCTACTCATGACAATCCTAATGTCTCATATTAAAACCTTACTATTTGTCAAATGACGTAATTTGAATAAGAGCCAGGCAGACCTGGCGCCTCGATTATTAGATGCCCAGATATAGGAATCTATATAATATAATGATATCCAGCTCAATGAAAAGAGAGGTCACGTCACGGATCTAGGAGCTAGGATTAGTTTGGGAGGGGGATATATAAAGTAACCCTGGGAATACACAATTTGACATATCTGGACATATTGATACTTTAAAATTCAAACACAATATAGATATAATGAAATTAAAAAAATAACAAATTATGAATTAAATACTATTAAGGTGTATTTACATGATGCTGTGCTATCACATTAGCTTTATTGTTGTGATATCTGCAAAGTTCTGCCAAAAACTTGACATAGCCAGACCTCCTGAATAAACATTTACAGTCTGTACAGACACAGTAGATTTGATGTTTCTGCAACCGTTCCATATATCTGAATGAGTTTTCTTTTTGCAACGTATGTCTGGATTTTTCCAAACCTTATTCACATAAATGAGACAGTCTCAGAAAGTTTTATAAGATGTCTACCATGTACAAAGCTATGCTAAGGCTGGTTTCACATATAGTATTTTGTGGCAAAACACAATGGCAGGTTTTGATGCTGTTGTTTTCATACAAATCCAGACGCAGATCTATTAAGAAAGAAGTTTATGTCCGTTACTCCAGGCTTCAGCCTTTTTACAAACAGGCATCATATTTTCCCTGGTTCCTTGACACTATAATAGTCACTCTTATAGACAGGTGGTATAGTAATAATAATATTAATAATAATAGTAATATTAATAATTGTATAGCAAAATTCTTTAACCCCTTTCTGATCAAGTCATTTTTTAAGTTTTTAAGTCCTTTTTTCATTCTCTTCTTCCCAAAATAACAACTTTTTCTATTTATATATCACCGTAACTATATTAAGGTTCATTTTTTGTGATGCTAGTTGTAGTTTTGAAGGATGTTATTTACTTTTCAATATAATATACAGACACCTCAGATTTTCTGGGGCTTTTTATTTCTACAGTGTTCATTTCGGTGTTTGCATTAAAGAGCTTGAATGTGGTTGGAAACAGTCTAGGAGACCTCTGAGTTTTTCACACATCTAGTGAGGGTAATTAGAGCCTTTGTAGTACTGTGCTTTGGGTGAACCAAATTTTGGGGAAAAATTCAGTGAATTTGGCAAATTCAAATTTCAAAATATTTGAACATCTTTACTTAGTAAATTTGAACCTGAGCTCTACAGTTTTTTGAAAAAAGTGTTTGCCTCCTTCCCGATTTCCTATTCTATTGAATGTTTGTCACACTTAAAATTTTCAGATCACCAAAAAATGTTAATATTAGGCAAAGATAACACAAGTAAACACAAAATTCATTCAGTTTTTAAATAAGTCTTTATTATTAAGGGAAAGAGAAATCCAAACCTACAGGGCCCTGTGTGAAAAAGAGATTGCCCTTCCCCCCTGAAAACATAAATTAACTGGAGTTTATCACATCTTTGGGAAGTTGAGTTCAAATTTCCTAGCCACGACCAGGCCTTATTACTGCCACAACTGTTCTCAATCAAGAAATCACTTAAATAGGACCTGCTTAACAAAGTAGACCAAAAGTTTGTCAAAAGCTAGACATCATGCCACGATTCAAAGAGATTCTGGAACAAATGAAAATCAAAGTAATTGAAATCTGTCAGTCTGGAAAACGTTATAAAGCCATTTCTAAAGCTCTTGGACTACACAATGAGAGCCATTATCTGCAAACGGCAAAAAAAATTGAACATTTGTTACTAATGCTTGATTGCAGTTGCTGCTGCTAAGGGTAGCCCAACCAGTTATTAAGTTTAGGCGGCAATCACTTTTTCACACAGGGCCCTGTTGGTTTGGATTTTTTTTTACCTTAGTAATAAAGACCTTAATTTAAAAACTGCATTTTGTGTTTACTTGTGTTATCTTTGTCTAATATTTAAATTGATTGATGTTTGATGATCTGAAACATTTAAGTGTAACAAACATGCAAAAGAATACTAAATCAGGAAAGGGGCAAACACTTTTTCCCACAACTGTATGTTCCAATACTATGGTATTACAGCTTTTAAAAGAAATGACAATATCCTATGAGAATACAATGATAGCAGCAATGGGGAGAACCAGGCTACCATGGCAATATATTTTCAGCGATCAGAGCTAATGGCTAGTAAGAGGCTAGCTAGTATAACACATGAAGCACCAACTGTGCATTGAGCAGGTTCAACTCTTGAACTTGCTCCTTAAACTCACACCTAACATCTATATATATAATTTTCTAAGGGTTTTTCCATCTGTCTGTCTGTCTGTCTGTCTGTCCTGGAAATCCAGCGTCTCTGATTGGTCGAGGCCGCCAGGCCTCGACCAATCAGCGACGGGCACAGCATGGCGACGATGATGTCATAATGGAAATCCCGCATCTCTGATTGGACCAATCAGCAACGGGCACAGTATCGACGTAGATGTCATAATGGTTGCAATGGTGACGATGATGTCATAAAGGTTGCCTCCACCAATCAGCGACGGGCACAGTCTGCCGCGAATTCTGGAATCATCATTGTCCATATACTACGGGACATGCATATTCTAGAATACCCGATGCGTTAGAATCGGGCCACAGTCTAGTAGAACATATCTGTCCTATATTGGGAAAGGGATAATAACTCTTGAGTACAGTTCATTAGGTATATGGAGTCTTATTTACATTTACTTTATTTAACTGCTTCATGACATGGCTATTTTTCGCTTTTGAGCTTTCGACTTTTACTCCTCTTTTTCTAGAGTCATAACTTTTTTTGGGACTTTCCATCAACAATGGTATAAAGGCTTGTTTTCGAGGGACTTGCAGTTTGTAAAGACACCATTCGCTTAACTGAAAATGAAGAAAAAACCTAGTGTGATTTTGTATCACAGTTGACAAATAAGAGCAGGTAGAAATTACATCAGTGATTGCTCTATTTAAATGCTGTTGTCAAAAATCAACATCAGAATGTAAATGATTAACTTGCTGCAGGCGGATCTCCCTCCAACCACTTCTGTTACATGTAGACACCCACTGTTTAGCACCACGTGCATCTGCCTGGAATAGCGCGGGCTCAGTTTCTGAGCACGCTCCCTACATCTGACGTGACTAAACGCCATAAATTTATGATTTCTGGTTGTCATTTGGTTAACTTAATGACAGCAACTCCATCACTGGGTCACTTACTTGTCAAGATGCCGAAAATGATATATACATATTTGACATGATTTTATCAAAACTACTGCCGGATCGGTCATAACACCATAATTAGCACTACTGTCACTACTTTTTGCAGCCCTCAGATAAAATAAACGTGCAGAGAAATTTCCTTTAAATTATATATTAACAGCATTGGCATTGCCTGTATTGAGTTTTCTCTTTTTTATAAGTTCTTCCACCTTTTTATCAACAGTGATCAACTCCTCATTATCATTATTTAGTGTTCCTACATTTTGTGACCTAGTTTTATTTCACATTTAAATACTTAAAAATGCTTTGATTTTTGGAATTGAAGATAAGTCATTCAAGATAAAATATATAGTATATATAGCAGAGGGGCAGCATTTTAATAGGAGTGAGGTGGGGGATTTTTACAGCACTCTAGGGGGATATGTCATGTGCATGACTTACATTCTGATTGTGGTGGAATTTTGTCAAATATTGCTTGTGCATCAGGCCTATATCTTATCAGCATCATATCTTCACATTCATAAGATAAATCTAGAGGAATTGTTGCCTTCAAAAAGCTGAAATAAAAAAGCAAAATGTCTGCCAAGAGAAAAATAAATCACAGTTTTAGAGGGAAAAAAAAAGATTTGTGTACACCATCATTTATTTCACTGCTTCTAAGAGCTGCAAATGTTCATACATTTAAGTTTTGCATTTATTATGGAGTGCCATCTTCTCTGGATATAATTTGTTGTCTGCCCCATACATATGTCTTTAATATGTATTAGTGTGTGTTTTCAATATTTCTATTATAGAGCTGAATTTCACACTTTTTTATTAGCATCCTTAATATTGGTATGCTCCCATAGCAGAATTCTTGCTGAAAGGCAATGTTTTACACTAAACCATTACATGTTGACATGTCCTTGGTTATCTTGTTGTGAGAAATGGATAACATATATGCAAATTAATAATCCCTTTGGAGCATCAAAAACAGTACAGTGTTGGAAGACATATGGCCTCTAGCCAAAAATGACCTAAGACAATAAAACATGCTGCAATATAAAACAGCGTGAATTACTTTTAGAGTCAATCACAAATTGTAAATGCTCTCTGAAGACTAGTATATGAAAGCACTGTAAAATAGTGGTCATTTGTCCAAGGGGATTAATAGCAGTTACTGGAAAATTCTATGCTAATGTATTCACACCATGTCATGTGCCCAATTTCCATTCTTTGAGATCAGATTAGTGTTTTGATAGTAAATTTTATGTGCTGTCAAATTAGGTTACATTTTCAGAGCTAATTTACTTAAAGGGATTGTTTGGCTTAGGAAACACATCTTCAAATATCTTGTTGAATTAATAAGTTAATGGAGGTGAGTCTTGAGATAATAATTAGTGATTTCTCACCCAAGTATCACTATGCTCAGTGTACTCGGCGAGCAGCGAGTATTTCCGGGGTTATTCGGCAGAATTCAGGCACTCTTTAGAGCACTAAGGACAATGCAGAGATTGTCTGCCATGCACTGTAATGCCGCAGCCATCTTTGTTGTGGTATTACAGCCATTGGCTGGCCACACAGCGTCATCAGGTCTATAAGAGACCTGGCGCCATCCTGCTCACTGTATTCTGCTCCGGACTTAGCTAGTGTAGGGAGAGCTGCTGCTGAGATAGGGTCAGAATCTTCCTTTTAATATTTAGTGTAGGTCTGCAACTGTTCAGTCCACAACTCCTGAGAAACCAACAGTCCTTTTTGGGGCTAATTCGGGGGTCCCGAGATTGCAGCGCTAGTTAGGCAGAGGAGTCTATGTGCACATATCCACATCAGTGCAAGGCATGCAGGCACTGTATATGAGCACATAGCTCTCACTGCATACATCAAAAGGGTCCTTTACTGTCTGCTGCTTCTGCTCATTTAATATATACCTAGCTGCAGTTTTCTGTGGCTTTTTTTTTTCTTCACCTACCTGCTCCTTTTATTCTAAAGCAATCCATAGCCCCCTTATTTTAACATTTATTTGCTTGTTCACGCTGCCTACTACAGCCAGGTTATTGAAGTCTAAGGCCGGCGTCACACTAGGCGTAAGTAAATACTGTCTGTTTTTAATGGCCATAATATGCAGTAATTGTCCCAAAACACTGTTCCGTATTCAATGCGAGGATGCGATTTTTATGCACAAGTTTATCTGTGTGTCATCCGTATGGCTTCCGTACGGCGATTTTTTCTCGCAGGCTTGCAAAATGGACATATCATGGATCCATTGGCTCAAATATTCTTAAAAACATATATACAGTCTATATATATATATATATATATATATATATATGTCAGTGAGACACGCATATATATACACATATTTATATTTAATTCAGCGCTAGATAGCAGAAAAGCCGGTAATTCAATTGCCGGCTTTTCCTATCTCCTTCCCAAACCCAACATGATATGAGACATGGTTTACATACAGTAAACCATCTCATATCCCTTCTTTTATTACTAATGTAAGAAGTGTCTTTGTGTCAAATTTGGGGTCTCTAGCTATTAAATTAAAGGGTTAAATCCCGGAAAAAAATGGCGTGGGCTCCCGCGCAATTTTCTTTGCCAGAGTGGGAAAGCCAGTGACTGAGAGCAGATATTAATAGCCTAGAGAGGGACCATGGTTATTGCCCCCCCCCTTGGCTAAAAACATCTGCCCCCAGCCACCCCAGAAAAGGCACATCTGTAAGATGCACCTATTCTGGCACTTAGCCTCTCTCTTCCCACTCCCCTGTAGCAGTGGGATATGGGGTAATGAAGGGTTAATGTCACCTTGCTATTGTAAGGTGACATTAAGCCAGGTTAATAATGGAAAGGCGTCAATTATGACACCTATCCATTATTAATCCAATAGTACGGATGCGTAATATACGGCAGATAGGAGCTGCCCCATAGAGAATCATTGGGCTATGTGCAATGCGTATTTTCTGGATGTATTTTCTGCGATCATACGTCCGTAAAACTCGCTAGTGTGACGCCGGCCTAAGAGTGTACAAATCTTCCTTTTTCTTTGTCCCAGACACCAGATGGGAGAGCGCCAAAAAATCTTTTTTTTCTTGTTTCATAGCCAATTTGTTGACACAATTTAGTTGTGATCCAAAAAATCAAGGCCACATTTACATCAGTCTGTTATCTGGGGCTGACGGCTGGTGTATTGGTGGTGGAAAAATCGTAGCTTCATAGTTCTGTCTGCTAGCCTTCTTCCACTTTAAAAAATAAATAAATAAATATACAAAAACCTCCAAAAACTGTATACAGTCTGTTATGTCAGGTTGAGGCCTGGTGTATCAGTGGTGGAAAAATCATAGCTTCGCAGGCATAAGTTTCATAATTCTGTCTGCTAGCATTGTTCCACTCTTTTATTGTTATTTTAAAAATTCTCCAAACCCCCCCAAAAATGTTACAGTCTTTTTTGTCAGGCTGAGGCCTGTTGTATCTGTGGTGGAAAAATCATAGCTTCGCAGGCATAAGATTCATAGTTCTGTCTGCTAGCCTTGTTCCACTCTATTTTTGTTATTTTAAAAATTCTCCAAAACCTCACAAAAAATTATACAGTCTGTTACTGTATGTCAGGCGGAGGCCTGTTGTATCTGTGGTGGAAAAATCTTAGCTTCGCAAGCATAAGTTTCATAGTTCTGTCTGCTAGCGTTGTTGTACTCATTTTTAATTTTTTTGCCAAATTTCACATACAAGAGAAAAAAAAATTAGACAGACTGTTGTCTGTGGCTGCGGCCTGGTGTATCGGTGGTGGGAAAATCGTAGTTTCGCAGGAATACGTATCATAGTTCTGTGTGCTATCCTTGGTCTCCTTTTTTTCTTTTTTTTTTTTTTAAATTCACCACCCCAAAAAAAAAAAATGTACACAGTCTGTTATGTCAGGCTGAGGCCTGGTGTATCTGTGGTGGAAAAACCGTAGCTTTGGAGGCATACTGATCAGATATAATTTTGCTCCAAATAAATACATTTGTGTTGAGCTTTTTAAATAGTGCAGTAGTCCATTTAAAATGGGCAAGGCAAGGGGCTAGGGATGGGGAAGTGGACACGATGCTGATGGTGCATGCAGCGGACGAGGCCGTGGCTAGCTGAAAGTGGGCCACAACAAAGACCCACATCTTCTTGCATGACCTTCCTGTCCCATTTTCTAGGGGATAGCAGCACACCACTATTAAAGCCAGAGCAGTGTGAAACGGTTGTTGGTTGGATAGCGGATAATGCTTCCAGTCACTTAGCCACCACCACCACCATCATGTCTTCCACATGGTCAAGTATGAGTAGCCGTGAGTATGGACCAGATATTCCTTACCCTGATCCTCCTTCCCCCACCATGCCGAGTGCCCTGAGACAACTGATCCCACACTTTGACACTCCGAAGAGCTGTTCAGTTTTCCCTTTCAAGATTCCATACTCTCGGCCGGTCAACTTGAAGTGGGGCCAGATGAGATCGCATGTAGCGATGCCCAGAGCTTTGAGCAGCCACAGTCACATGAAGGCGATGGTGGGAAAGTGTCACAAGAGATGGACGATGATGAGACAGTATTGCCAGAAAGACAGGAGGAGGAGCAGAGTGCTGTTGTGGAAGATGAGGTGGTGGATGACTTAGTGACTGACCCAACCTGGCAGGATGACATGCAGAGTGAGGACAGCTGCACACATGGTGAAGGCGGCATATCACCCCAACAGGCAGGAAGAAGCAGTGAGGTGGCCATAGACAGAAGGCGTGCATCTGTTCCCGGTAACACCAAGATGAGGGAAGTTGCCATTCCAACTGTTAGATCTTCCAAGTCTGGTTATTTTTTAATGACTCTGCCGATAACACCAAACAGGCAATTTGCAGCACCTGCCATGCCGGCATCAGCAGGTGTAGCAAAACTACCAGCCTGACCACCATCAGCATGATCAGGCACATGGCAGCAAAGCACCTGACTTTGTGGGCCTAACCACAGGCTCCAGGAACACTGTCTGCAGGTGACACCACTGCTTCTTCCACTCTTTTGCATAGAAGCCAATTCCTAGTCCACCATGCATGTGAAGATGCCTCTAGCCCTGCACCTGTTGTTGCCCACAGTCAAGCAGCACCATCATCAAGCCCACGTCCTTATCCCAGCACAGCCTTCAGTTGTCTATACCCCAGTCATTGGAATGCAAGCAGAAATACCCAGCCAATGCCCCACAGGCCACAGTACTAAATTCTAACATTTCTCTTCTGCTTGCGCTCAAAATGTTGCCTTTTAGGCTCATTGAGACGGAAGCTTTCTGCAACCTGATGGCGGTGGCCATCCCAACGTACTCTGTCCCTAGTCGCCACTCTTTCTCCCAATGTGCCGTACTGGCATTACACCAGCATGTGTCCCACAACATTACCTGTGCCCTCAACAATGCTGTTACTGGGAAAGGATACCTAACCACGGACACATGGACATGTGCTTGTGGGCAGGGACTGTACATCTCACTGATGGCACACTGGGTTAAGATAGTGGAACGTGGGACCCAGTCAGACCTTGCAGGGAAACACATCCTCCCCCTGCTGAGGATTGCGGGCCCTATGTAAATCAGGGTTGCCCCCACAGTCTCTAGCTCCTGCACCTCCTCCTCCTTGTCCTCCTCTTCAGCCTCCATCTCTGAAATCAACACATCAGTCAGAAGCTGGGAGCACTGCAGCACTGCCTCAGCCAAGCGGCAACAAGCTGTGCTGAAGCTAATGTGCATAGGTCACAAACCGCACAATGCAGAAGAGTTGAGGACAGTGCTGAAAGAGCAGTCAGATATTTGGATGACACTGCTGAACCTACATCCAGGCATGGTCGTGTGTGAAAATGGCCGGAACCTAGTGGCGGCTCTGAGGAAAGTGAGCTCACACACATGTATTGCCTGGCCCATGTGCTTAATTTCGTGGTTCAACATTTTCTGAAAAGCTACCCGGAGTTGCCAGATCTGCTAGTGAAAATACGCCATCTGTCTGCCCATTATAGAAAGTTAGCTACAGCTTCAGCCGCCCTCGCCATGCTTCAGCAGCGCTTGCAGCTTCCAGCTCACGGACTGGTGTGTGATGTCCCCACGCACTGGAACTCTATGCTGCATATGTTGGAAAGGATTTGTGAGCAGAAGAGGGCAGTTGTTGCCTACCAGCATCAACAAGGCCATCGATATTCAGTCAGACTCAACACATAAGACCTCAGGAGTGGACATTGATGTCAGACATATGTACCATCCTACAAAACTTTAAGGACTGCACCAAGATGGTGAGCGGCGATGACGCCTTAATTAGCATCACCATCCCACTTCTCAACATTGTGAAAACCTCTCTGGTCATAATTAAAGAGGATGCATTGCAGGCAGAGCACGAGGACATGGACCAAGGAACCATACAGAGAGATTACACTCAGCCCAGCCTTATGTCTTCCCAACATGGATTGGTAGGAAATGAGGAGGAGAAGGAAGAACAGGAGCTACTTTCATGTGCTATAGACGGTACTACAAGCACAGCTGTCATACCATCGTTTCAGTGGGATGGCCTGAGGACAGGGAGGAGGAGGATGAGGAGGAGCACAGCTTGGTCAGTCATCCTGCTGGTGAGCACATGGAAGTCTTACCTTTTAGCAGACTGGCACGCATGGCTGACTTTATGTTGTGCTGCGTTTCACGTGACCCTCGCATTATAAAAATTTTGGGTGACACTCATTACTGGTTGGTGACACTTCTAGACCCATGCTACAAGGAGAACTTTCAATCTCTGCTGCCAGAGGCAGAAAGGTGTACTAAAATGTTGCAGTACCAGAGGGCGGAATTATTAAGAAAATTCCCTTGTGAGAACGCTGTCAGCAGACATCAGAGTTTGTTTTACAACCAAGGAGTCCAATCGAGAGAGACAGAAGTAAAATCCAGCTCAGAAAGGGGAACAATGGCAAAGTTCTGGGACAGTTTTCTCAGAACCTCCAATCGTGGCGGCACAGAGGCAAGGGGTGCTGTCACAAGAAGTGCAATGTTTGGGAAGATGCTGAGGGAGTACCTTGCAGATCGTACAAGCGTCCTCCGTGATTCCTCTGTGCCTTTTAATTATTGGGTTTCCAAGCTGGACACGTGGCATGAACTGGCTCTCTAAGCCTTGGAGGTCCTGACCTGCCCTGCTGCTAGCGTTCTGTCAGAGCGGGTTTTTAGTTCCGCTGGTGGAATTATAACAGATAAGCGCATCTGCCTGTTAACTGAAAATGCTGACAGGCTGACTCTTATGAAAATGAACAAGGGCTGGATTGGGCAAGATTTCTGTACACCACCAAGTGAAAACAGTGGCATATAACCTGTAATACATTGTCTTTTTTGTGGAGGTGTATTGTCATGCACCTCTCCCCAACCACACATGGCTATCAGCTTCCTGATTTCGTCTCTTTGGTATTATCCTCCTTTTCCTCATCATCCACAACCAGTACAACACCAGGGTGATTGTATTCCGTGATGCAAAAGTCACTAAATTTTTGTGAAGCGGTGTTTTTCAGATGCCTGTTACTATTTAGAAACCAAAATAAACTCCCCCAGGGGGAACTGTCATCTATATGAGATGTACGTATATTTTTCCCATTTATGCTTATATATTCCTGTTTTAATATCTCTGCACCATCCTTTTATGACCCAGTGTATACCTCTACAATATGAAAATATTGAAATACTATTATATATTTTTTGTTATATCCCTGTCTCTGAGCTGTTGCTAGGGACAAACATACTGCATCTCGTTAGACACAATCTGGCATCATACAGTATATACAAAGCTGTGTTCGCCCCTCCCTTTTGTTGTTTACTTTCATCAGTGGATTCACATCCTTTTTCTTTTTTTTATTTCAGTATGATTTATCATTATGTCTCCTCATTCTCCACCACTAGATCACCAGGCTTAATGTCTTCTGTGCCGCTAAAGGCAGTTCAGTTCTTGGCAAGGGTGTCTATGATGCCCATAATATGTTTTTTTTTAAATGTATCCTCATTGGGGACCTGTTTTTCAGCCCATGCACTACGTGTTTGGGCATTAAAAGTTTAGAGACACACTCCTTTACATTGGGCCTATTTTTTCATGAGGTCTTCAGCAATGTCTCCTCATTCTCCACCACTAGACCACCAGGCTTAACGTCTTCTGTGCCACTATAGGCAGTCCAATTTTTGGCAAGGGTATCTATGATGCCCATAGTATATTTTTAAAAAATATATCCCCCTTTGGGAAATGTTTATCAGCCCATGCACTGCGTTTATGGGCATTACAAGTTTAGGAGACACACTCCTTTACATTGGGCCTATTTTTTCATGAGGCCTTCAGCAATGTCTCCTCATTCTCCACCACTAGATCAACACGCTTAACGTGTTCTGTGATGCTACAGGCAGTACAATTTTTGCCAAGCCTGTCTATGATGTCCATAAAAGATTTTTTAAAAATGTACCCCCCACGGTGAAATGTTTCTCAGCCCATGCACTTTGTATACGGTCGTTACAAGCCTAGTAGACCCGCTCCTTGTCATTGGGCCTAAATTTTAATGAAGCCTTCCTCCACCTCTCTTCATTTTCCACCACTAGATCACCAGTGTTCATGTGTTCCATGCTGCTACAGACAGTCAATTATTTGGCAAGGATGTCTGTGATCCCAATTAAATATTTTTTTACAAATGTATCCCCCAAGGGGAAATGTTTGTCAGCCCATACACTTAGAGTATGGGCATTACAAGTCTAGAAGACCCGCTCCTTATCATTGGGCCTAACATTTAATAATGACTTCCTCCACATATCATCATTCTCCGCCACTAGAACACCATGGTGAACGTGTTCTGTGCTGCTACAGCCTTTCAATTTTTGGCCAAGGGCGTCTATGATCCCCATAAATATTTTTTTTTAAATGTAACCCCCATGGGGAAATGTTTGTGAGCCCATACACTTAGTGTATGGGCATTACAAGTGTAGGAGATACACTCGTTTGTAATGGGACAGTTTTTTTATGAGGCCCTCCTCTATGTTTCTTCCAAAGAGGATTGGGGTGCGTGCAAATTTGGGTCAAGGCGGAACTTGCATTCAATGCACAAGGAAACAGTATGGCAGGACCAACTGAAGAATGTGAAGAGGCTTTTCCTGTGGCCATCCAGTACCTGGGTTCAAAGGCTTATTGGGGTGCATATGACTTGATAGCAGGGGCCTTGCAGGTAATGCATAAGAAAACAGTATGGCAGGACCAACTGAAGAATGTGAAGTGGCTTTTCCTGTGGCCATCCAGTACCTGGTTCAAAGGCTTATTGGGGTGCATATGACTTGCATTCAGTGCAACATTTTTTCAGGAAGCCCTCCTGCGCTCTCGTGAAAGGGGTATTGGGGTGCGTTGTAATTGTTGGCAGCCCAGCCACTCACTTCATAGGTAATAACAGCATAGAAGACCCAGTGTTTAATAATGGCCCTTTAAGAATATTATTGCCGCCTGATGCCCCTCTAAAAATAGGCTTTGAGACTTTAAGACTGAATCCCTCTTTCATAAATGAAACAAGATGTGTCTAGTTATGTGTCACACACCACATGGCCAGCTAGGGTTGTTAAATGTTACAATGACATTTCCCAGTGAATGCATTTGTATTGGTTGAAAGCAATGTTAAAGTTGAAAAACGCATCAAAAAACGCTGCTTGTGAACGTAGCCCAAGTGGTGGAGGAACATTTTGGTCTGGGGTTAATTATTTTGCCTTATATACAAGTCATTACCCTGGAAAGTTTGTACCTTAACATATTTCCCAGCAAAATCCATTTTGGTTTAGTTTTTGTATGTTTTTTGGTTCACCTGTAATGGGGCGAAACTCTGACAACATTGCTTTACAGCTACGACCTAGGAGTCAGAAATGCTTCCAGTGGCAATCCCCATGATCTTCCCGTGTAATTTGAGCAGTGTTTCCATTATTTTCTGACGTTTTTAGACCTTAAAAGGACCCCGGGTGGATCACAGTAAAAATGCTCGGGTTTCCCATAGACTTACACTGGGCTCGTTGCTCGGGTCGAGTACCCGAGTATTCCAATTTGCTCAACCCGAGCAACGAGCACCCGAGCATTTTAGTGCTCGCCCATCACTAATAATAATGTTTTTTATTAATCAGATTGGAAAAGACTACAAAGTGTATCTCTTAATGCCCTCAGACACATGAGTCCACCAAGATAATCTAGATCAGGAGGTACTCTAAAGTGTAGAGAAAAGATGTGTAGAGAGATGAAAGAAAAGCATAATGGCCTTTTAGATTTCCAACACCCAATCTTTTTCTCTCTATGGGTTATTAACCTCTGGCTGCAGCTCACTACTGATCATAGGAATGCTCACTATATTGTGTGTCCTAGCTGTTGGCCGAACGATCATAAGGGTCCTTAATCTTGTAGACTTTGCAAGATTATGGATTCCATGGATAGTCTATTAATAGGCAATGTGTATTGCAAACAAAGGCGTATGTTGCAGTAAGTATACAAAAATACAAACAAAAATACTTTAAAAACTGTATTTTGCATTAAAGTGTGTTGAGCATTAATTGTGTGACTTGAGAATAAAGAGCTTGTCTCATCTGGTTAATATATCTCATAACATCAGGATGTCACTAGGTTATGTCTTAAATATCTAATGAATGCCAACGTCAGGGCCCACATCTATCTCAAGAATAAGGCTGTGTCACATGCTGTCAGGAATTATGAGGTGGCTTGAATGGTTCTCTGCTTTCATTTCTATGGGCGCAGCAAAAAAAAGTGCATGATTGTTTGTCAATTTTCAACAACAGAAAAAAATGTGGATTACAGCAAGAGGAAAATAATATTTTACTTACTCCCAGCACAACACATAACAATCTAAAAATGTCCTCACATAAAAACAGGGAACCACTGAGACATGGTGGACATTGTCTGTCTTTTTATAGCTACAACTTTCCTTGCTTTGAAGACAAACACACTTTCACTGGCTGCGAAGTGTATGGATGGTGTGAAGATGAAAAATGTTCATGTATAATTGGCTTTGTATGTTTACAGGGCTGGAGAAAAATATGTAATTCCATGTGCATGGCAGTAATAGAAGCAAGTTTAACTTCAAGGTATCCAAGGTATGCATTTAATCAAACAGTGTGCAGAACAATTAAAACAATTAAATGGGTCTACATTTGGCCTTTGTAATCTTTTTGGCCACTCACAATAGAATGTAAAGGATTTTTTTTTGTTATTACATGCATGTATATATACAGTATATGCAACATGCATGTATGTACGTATGCAGGGCCACTTCTGCCATGAAGCGAGATGAGCATCTAGCCTCTGGTGACAGGCTGAGATGACTCTCAGGGGAAGCCATTCTGCTGACCCCCACAGATGGGTTGCATTGGCTAGCAACACTTGGCATCACGAGGACTCCAATACTGTTAACAGCTATAGTGGAGCAGAAAACCATTGGCCCCTTGCTCTGCCACTTCTGGTTTGTTGGAGTCTGGCACCATGCAAAGGTCATCAGGTGGTGTGTAGTGTTGAGCGATACCGTCCGATACTTGAAAGTATCGGTATCGGAAAGTATCGGCCGATACCGGCAAAGTATCAGATCTACCGTATATACTCGAGTATAAGCCGACCCGAGTATAAGCCGACCCCCCGAATTTTGCCACAAAAAACTGGGAAAACTTATTGACTCGCGTATAAGCCTAGGGTGGAAAATGCAGCAGCTACCGGTGAATTTCAAAAATAAAAATAGATGCTCCATACCGTTCATTATGGCTCCATAGCTGTGCCATATAGTGCTCTGCACCGTTCATAATTGCCCCATAGCTGTGCCATATAGTGCTCTGCACCGTTCATAATTGCCCCATAGATGTGCCATATAGTGCTCTGCACCATTATTGTCCCATAGCTGTGCCATATAGTGCTCTGCACCATTATTGCCCCATAGCTGTGCCATATAGTGCTCTGCACCATTCATTATTGCCCCATAGCTGTGCCATATAGTGCTCTGCACCATTATTGCCCCATAGCTGTGCCATACAGTGCTCTGCACCATTATTGCCCCATAGCTGTGCCATACAGTGCTCTGCACCATTATTGCCCCATAGCTGTGCCATATAGTGCTCTGCACCGTCCATTATTGCCCCATAGCTGTGCCATATAGTGCTCTGCACCATTATTGCCCCATAGCTGTGCCATATAGTGCTCTGCACCGTTGCCCCATAGCTGTGCCATACAGTGCTCTGCACCGTTGCCCCATAGCTGTGCCATATAGTGCTCTGCACCGTCCATTATTGCCCCATAGCTGTGCCATATAGTGCTCTGCACCGTTGCCCCATAGCTGTGCCATATAGTGCTCTGCACCATTGCCCCATAGCTGTGCCATATAGTGCTCTGCACCGTTGCCCCATAGCTGTGCCATATAGTGCTCTGCACCGTCCATTATTGCCCCATAGCTGTGCCATATAGTGCTCTGCACCATTATTGCCCCATAGCTGTGCCATACAGTGCTCTGCACCATTATTGCCCCATAGCTGTGCCATACAGTGCTCTGCACCATTATTGCCCCATAGCTGTGCCATATAGTGCTCTGCACCATTATTGCCCCATAGCTGTGCCATATAGTGCTCTGCACCGTCCATTATTGCCTCATAGCTGTGCCATATAGTGCTCTGCACCATTATTGCCCCATAGCTGTGCCATACAGTGCTCTGCACCGTTGCCCCATAGCTGTGCCATATAGTGCTCTGCACCGTCCATTATTGCCCCATAGCTGTGCCATATAGTGCTCTGCACCGTTGCCCCATAGCTGTGCCATATAGTGCTCTGCACCGTTGCCCCATAGCTGTGCCATATAGTGCTCTGCACCGTCCATTATTGCCCCATAGCTGTGCTGCTGCTGCAATAAAAATAATAAAACACATACTCACCTGTCTTGCTTGCAGCTCCTCACGTCCCGTCCCGGCGTCTCTCTGCACTGACTGATCAGGCAGAGGGCGGCGCGCACACTATATGCGTCATCGCGCCCTCTGACCTGCACAGTCAGTGAGGAGAGACGCCGGGAAGATGGCGCGACGCCCGGCGTGTGGAACGAGGACAGGTGAATATGTCATACTTACCTGCTCCCGGCGTCCCGCTCCTTCCCCCGGACAGCTGGTCTTTGGTGCCGCAGCCTCTTCCTCTGTCAGCGGTCACCGGCACCGCTGATTAGAGAAATGAATATGCGGCTCCGCCCCTATGGGAGGTGGAGCAGCCTATTCATTTCTCTAATGAGCGGTCCCATGTGACCGCTGTACAGGGGAAGAGCTGCTGCACCCGGAGACCGTGGGATGGGCAGGGGGAGCGTCAGGATCGCCGGGACTAGGTAAGTATGCCTCGGGCGCCCTCTCCCCCTCACCCGCCGACCGTGACTTGAGTATAAGCCGAGGGGGCACTTTCAGCCCAAAAATTTGGGCTGAAAATCTCGGCTTATACTCGAGTATATACGGTAATCCGATACCGATACCCGATACCAATACAAGTCAATGGGACTCAAGTATCGGATGGTATCCTGATGGTTCCCAGGGTCTGAAGGAGAGGAAACTCTCCTTCAGGCCCTGGGATCCATATTAATGTGTAAAATAAAGAATTAAAATAAAAAATATTGCTATACTCACCTCTCCGACGCAGCCTGGACCTTACCGAGGGAACCGGGAGCCTTCTTTGCTTAAAATGCGCGCTTTTACTTCCTTCCGCGACGTCACGGCTTCTGATTGGTCGCGTGCCGCCCATGTGGCCGCGACGCGACCAATCACAGCAAGCCGTGACGTAATTTTCAGGTCCTCAATGCCTAATTTTAGGCATTCAGGATTTTAAAATTATGATCCGGCTTGTGATTGGTCGCGTCGCGGTCACATGGGCGACGCGACCAATCACAAGCCGTGACGTCACGGGAGGCAGGAGACGCGTGCATTTTTAAAATTACGTCACGGCTTGTGATTGGTTGCGTGCCGCCCATGTGGCCGCGACGCGACCAATCACAGCAAGCCGTGACGTAATTTCAGGTCCTGAATGCAGAAATAGGCATACAGGACATGAAATTACGTCACGGCTTGCTGTGATTGGTCGCGTCGTGGCCACATGGGCGGCATGCAACCAATCACAAGCCGTGACGTAATTTTAAAATGCGTGCGTCTCCTGCCTCCCGTGACGTCACGGCTTGTGATTGGTCGCGTCGCCCATGTGACCACGACGCGACCAATCACAAGCCGGAACGTAATTTTAAAATCCTGAATGCCTAGAATTAAGCTTCCAGGACCTCAAAATTACGTCACGGCTTGCTGTGATTGGTCGCGTCGCGGCCACATGGGCGGCACGTGACCAATCAGAAGCCGTGACGTCGCGGGAGGCAAGAAACGCGCGCATTTTAAGCAAACAACGCTGCCGGTTCCCTCGGTGAGGTCCAGGCTGCGTCGGAGAGGTGAGTATAGCAATATTTTTTATTTTAATTCTTTATTTTACACATTAATGTTGTATTTTACACATTAATGTTGTTTCGATACCGATACCCAATACCACAAAAGTATCGGATCTCGGTATCGGAATTCCGATACCTGCAAGTATCGGCCGATACCCGATACTTGCGGTATCGGAATGCTCAACACTAGTGGTGTGGTAATGTCACTGCATTGTGCCACTTGTGCCCACTGTGAGATAAGCTGAAGGGAAAGATTAGCTTGGGTTAGGTGAGCATAAGGTTTTTTATTAGTGATGATTGAATAGTGAAATATTCGGATTTGGGAAAATCCGCACAAATAATTTTTAATATCCGTGTATTCATATTAAATAGCGAATTCAATGCAAGTCAATGGGAAAGCCAAATATTTTTCTGCTGGACCCAATAAACAGGTAAGGGGGTATGGGAAAAAAGCTGAAATGGATGGAAAAGAGCTATAACTAAATGGGAACAGCATGGAGAAGATGCCTGCATACTTTTCTGACTCACATATGGTATCTGGAAATAACATTGTCAGACTATTTAGTTGGTTTTACAGATTTTTAAAAAGATCTACCAAACCAAACCAAACTTTTTTTAAAAGGGAAAAATGCTAAGAAACATTTTTTTCATTCATAATTACATGTATATAACGCTAAATAAAAAAAATATATACCTTCCCTTTCGCATATGTTCACAAGGAGCATTTTGGCTTTAGTTTTTCCTTCAACGTTTGTGTGGGCTCTCACTCCTACATTTGGGACGTCCCTCCCTCATGTCAAATAGTTAGCAATGTAGGGGAATACATATTCCCCATTCCTTTGCAATGCCATTTCAAACATGCAAATTTGAATTTTGGGCTTTGCCACCACCACCACTGTTATGACCCCAATGGCGAGGGTCTCAGAGGAACGTGGAAGTCTGCAGAATACAAAAATCCAGCTCATAGGGCAGTGGTAACTGGGTTGACCATATATCTACTCCTAACGCCAACACTAGAAGTAGCCGGGGATCATTCCTACGTTGATTCTAGATGACACGCGCCAGCCGGAGAATCTAGCTACCCCTAGTAGAGGAAAACAAAGACCTTTCTTGCCTCCAGAGAAGGGGACCCCAAAGCTGGATAGAAGCCCCCCACAAATAATGACGGTGAGGTAAGAAGAAATGACAAACACAGAAATGAACCAGGTTTAGCACAGAGAGGCCCGCTTACTGATAGCAGAATAAAGAAAGGTAACTTATATGGTCAACAAAAACCCTATCAAAATCCACACTGGAAATTCAAGAACCCCCGAACCGTCTAACGGTCCGGGGGGAGAACACCAGCCCCTAGAGCTTCCAGCAAAGGTCAGGATATAGATTTGGAACAAGCTGGACAAAAATACAAAACAAAAACAAATAGCAAAAAGCAAAAGGCAGACTTAGCTGATATAACTGGAACCAGGATCAGTAGACAAGAGCACAGCAGACTAGCTCTGATAACTACGTTGCCAGGCATTGAACTGAAGGTCCAGGGAGCTTATATAGCAACACCCCTAACTAACGACCCAGGTGCGGATAAAAGGAATGACAGAAAAACCAGAGTCAAAAAACTAGTAACCACTAGAGGGAGCAAAAAGCAAATTCACAACAGTACCCCCCCCTTAGTGAGGGGTCACCGAACCCTCACCACGACCACCAGGGCGATCAGGATGAGCGGCATGAAAGGCACGAACTAAATCGGCCGCATGAACATCAGAGGCGACCACCCAGGAATTATCCTCCTGACCATAGCCCTTCCACTTGACCAGGTACTGAAGCCTCCGCCTGGAGAGGCGAGAATCCAAGATCTTCTCCACCACGTACTCCAACTCGCCCTCAACCAACACCGGAGCAGGAGGCTCAGCAGAAGGAACTACAGGCACAATGTACCGCCGCAACAAGGACCTATGAAATACATTGTGAATAGCAAACGACACAGGAAGATCCAGACGAAAAGATACAGGATTAAGGATTTCCAATATCTTGTAAGGCCCAATAAAACGAGGTTTAAATTTGGGAGAGGAGACCTTCATAGGAACAAAGCGGGAAGAAAGCCACACCAAATCCCCAACGCGTAGTCGGGGACCCACACCGCGGCGGCGGTTGGCAAAGCGCTGAGCCTTCTCCTGTGACAACTTCAAGTTGTCCACCACATGATTCCAGATCTGCTGCAACCTATCCACCACAGAATCCACCCCAGGACAGTCAGAAGGCTCCACATGACCCGAAGAAAAGCGAGGATGGAAACCAGAGTTGCAGAAAAAAGGCGAAACCAAGGTGGCGGAACTAGCCCGATTATTAAGGGCAAACTCAGCCAACGGCAAGAATGTCACCCAATCGTCCTGATCAGCAGAGACAAAACACCTCAAATAAGCCTCCAAAGTCTGATTGGTTCGCTCCGTCTGTCCATTAGTCTGAGGATGGAAAGCAGACGAAAACGACAAATCAATGCCCATCCTACTACAAAAGGATCGCCAGAACCTGGAAACGAACTGGGATCCTCTGTCTGACACAATATTCTCAGGGATGCCGTGCAAACGAACCACGTTCTGGAAAAACACAGGAACCAGATCGGAAGAGGAAGGCAGCTTAGGCAAAGGAACCAAATGGACCATCTTGGAGAAGCGATCACATATCACCCAGATAACGGACATGCCCTGAGATAGCGGAAGATCAGAAATGAAATCCATGGAGATATGTGTCCAAGGTCTCTTCGGGACAGGCAAGGGCAAGAGCAAACCGCTGGCACGAGAACAGCAAGGCTTAGCTCGAGCACAAGTCCCACAGGACTGCACAAATGACCGCACATCCCTTGACAAGGAAGGCCACCAAAAGGACCTGGCCACCAGATCTCTGGTGCCAAAAATTCCCGGGTGACCTGCCAACACCGAGGAATGAACCTCGGAAATGACTCTGCTGGTCCACTTATCCGGGACAAACAGTCTGTCAGGTGGACAAGACTCAGGCCTATCAGCCTGAAATCTCTGCAACACACGTCGCAGATCCGGAGAAATAGCTGACAAGATAACTCCATCTTTAAGAATACCAACAGGATCAGCGACTCCAGGAGCATCAGGCACAAAGCTCCTAGAAAGAGCATCGGCCTTCACATTCTTTGAACCTGGTAAATACGAGACAACAAAATCAAAGCGGGAGAAAAACAATGACCAGCGGGCCTGTCTCGGATTAAGGCGTTTAGCAGACTCGAGATACATCAGATTTTTGTGATCAGTCAAGACCACCACACGATGCTTAGTACCCTCGAGCCAATGACGCCACTCCTCAAATGCCCATTTCATGGCCAACAACTCCCGATTGCCCACATCATAATTTCGCTCGGCAGGCGAAAACTTCCTAGAGAAAAAGGCACAAGGTTTCATAACAGCGCAACCAGGGCCTCTCTGCGACAAAACGGCCCCTGCCCCAATCTCCGAAGCATCCACCTCAACCTGAAAGGGAAGTGAGACGTCAGGCTGGCACAAAACAGGCGCCGAAGTAAACCGGCGTTTCAACTCCTGGAAAGCCTCCACGGCAGCAGGAGCCCAGTTAGCTACATCGGAGCCCTTCTTGGTCATATCCGTCAAAGGTTTCACAATGCTAGAAAAATTAGCGATAAAACGACGGTAGAAGTTAGCGAAGCCCAAGAACTTCTGAAGACTCTTAACTGACGAGGGCTGAGTCCAATCAAGAATAGCTCGGACCTTGACTGGGTCCATCTCCACAGCAGAAGGGGAAAAAATGAACCCCAAAAAGGGAACCTTCTGTACACCAAAGAGACACTTTGAGCCCTTGACAAACAAAGAATTTTCACGCAAAATTTCAAAGACCAACCTGACCTGCTCCACATGCGAATCCCAATCATCAGAAAAAACCAAAATATCATCCAGATAAACAATCAAAAATTTATCCAGATACTTCCGGAAAATGTCATGCATAAAGGACTGAAAAACTGAAGGCGCATTGGAGAGCCCAAAAGGCATCACCAAGTACTCAAAATGACCTTCGGGCGTATTGAATGCGGTTTTCCATTCATCACCTTGCTTAATGCGCACAAGGTTGTACGCACCACGAAGGTCTATCTTGGTGAACCACTTGGCACCCTTAATCCGGGCAAACTAGTCAGACAACAGCGGTAAAGGATACTGAAATTTGACAGTGATCTTATTTAAAAGCCGATAATCAATACAAGGTCTCAAAGATCCGTCCTTTTTTGCCACAAAAAAGAATCCCGCACCAAGAGGGGAAGAAGACGGACGAATATGTCCTTTTTCCAGAGACTCCTTGATATATGAACGCATAGCGGTATGTTCAGGTACCGACAGATTAAACAGTCTTCCCTTAGGAAATTTACTGCCTGGGATCAAATCTATAGCACAGTCACAGTCCCTATGAGGAGGCAGTGCACTGGACTCAGACTCACTGAAGACATCCTGATAATCAGACAAATACTCCGGAACTTCCGAAGGCGTAGAAGAAGCAATAGACACAGGCAGGGAATCCTCATGAATACCACGACAGCCCCAACTTGAGACTGACATAGCCTTCCAGTCCAGGACTGGATTATGGGTCTGTAACCATGGCAGCCCTAAAACGACCAAATCATGCATTTTATGTAAAACCAGGAAACGTATCACCTCGCGGTGTTCAGGAGTCATGCACATGGTAACCTGAGTCCAATACTGCGGTTTATTTGCTGCCAATGGTGTAGCATCAATACCCCTAAGAGGAATAGGATTTTCTAATGGTTCAAGAGTAAAACCACAGCGCTTAGCAAATGAGAGATCCATGAGACTCAGGGCAGCACCTGAATCTACAAACGCCATGACAGGATAAGATGACAGTGAGCAAATCAAAGTTACAGACAGAATAAATTTAGGCTGCAAATTACCAACGGTGACAGGACTAACAACCTTAGCTATACGTTTAGAGCATGCTGAGATAACATGTGTAGAATCACCACAGTAGTAGCACAAGCCATTCCGGCGTCTATGAATTTTCCGCTCATTTCTAGTCAGGATTCTATCACATTGCATTAAATCAGGTGTCTGTTCAGACAACACCATGAGGGAATTTGCGGTTTTTCTATCACATTGCACCGAATTAGGTGTCTGTTCAGACAACACCATGAGGGAATTTGCGGTTTTGCGCTCCCGCAACCGCCGGTCAATTTGAATAGCCAGTGCCATAGTATCATTCAGACCTGTGGGAATGGGAAAACCCACCATAACATTCTTAATGGCTTCAGAAAGGCCATTTCTAAAATTAGCGGCCAGTGCTCACTCGTTCCAATGTGTCAGCACGGACCATTTCCGAAATTTTTGGCAATACACTTCAGCCTCGTCCTGCCCCTGAGACATAGACAGCAAGGCCTTTTCTGCCTGAATCTCAAGATTGGGTTCCTCATAAAGTAAACCGAGCGCCAGAAAAAACGCATCAAGATCAGCCAATGCCGGATCTCCTGGCGCCAGCGAAAAAGCCCAATCCTGAGGGTCGCCCCGTAAGAACGAAATAACAATTTTTACTTGCTGAGCAGAATCTCCTGATGAACAGGGTCTCAGGGACAAAAACAATTTACAATTATTCACGAAATTCCTAAACTTAAACCTGTCTCCGGAAAACAGTTCAGGAATTGGTATTTTAGGTTCTGACCTAGGATTTCTGATAACATAGTCTTGTATGCCCTGCACACGAGTAGCCAGCTGGTCCACACTTGTAATCAAGGTCTGGACATTCATGTCTGCAGCAAGCATAGCCACTCTGAGGTAAAGGGGAAGGAGAAAAAAAAAAACTCAGAATCTTCTTTCTTATAATCCCTCTTCTGCAATGCATTAAACATTTAATACTGGCCTGGCAAACTGTTATGACCCCAATGGCGAGGGTCTCAGAGGAACGTGGAAGTCTGCAGAATACAAAAATCCAGCTCATAGGGCAGTGGTAACTGGGTTGACCATATATCTACTCCTAACGCCAACACTAGAAGTAGCCGGGGATCATTCCTACGTTGATTCTAGATGACACGCGCCAGCCGGAGAATCTAGCTACCCCTAGTAGAGGAAAACAAAGACCTTTCTTGCCTCCAGAGAAGGGGACCCCAAAGCTGGATAGAAGCCCCCCACAAATAATGACGGTGAGGTAAGAAGAAATGACAAACACAGAAATGAACCAGGTTTAGCACAGAGAGGCCCGCTTACTGATAGCAGAATAAAGAAAGGTAACTTATATGGTCAACAAAAACCCTATCAAAATCCACACTGGAAATTCAAGAACCCCCGAACCGTCTAACGGTCCGGGGGGAGAACACCAGCCCCTAGAGCTTCCAGCAAAGGTCAGGATATAGATTTGGAACAAGCCGGACAAAAATACAAAACAAAAACAAATAGCAAAAAGCAAAAGGCAGACTTAGCTGATATAACTGGAACCAGGATCAGTAGACAAGAGCACAGCAGACTAGCTCTGATAACTACGTTGCCAGGCATTGAACTGAAGGTCCAGGGAGCTTATGTAGCAACACCCCTAACTAACGACCCAGGTGCGGATAAAAGGAATGACAGAAAAACCAGAGTCAAAAAACTAGTAACCACTAGAGGGAGCAAAAAGCAAATTCACAACACACCACCATGTCCACCGCCATGTCATTATGCAGCCCTCGCTTTTCATTTTCAGAGGGCCACCAGGTGCTGTGAAACCTGCATTTTGTAAGTTCCACAATTCATTTTGCCACCAGATCCCAATGGAACCACTGTCATAATGGGTGAAGCCGCTGTAAGGTGAATATAATACAGGAGTTGGGGGAGCTGTATGATCAATGTCAATAAATTGAATTCTACCAGAAACCCATGTCAGGTACATGTACAAGCCTAATTTTACTTGGAAACAGCCTCCTCCAAGGAAAGAGACAGGAGTGCCATTTACCAATCTGCACAAGACCAAGCACTTCATCTGGAAACTACCCAACCAGGCAGAATATATCTTCTGCATGGTTTTGAGCAACAATGGAGTAATTACAGGATATGTCCCAGAGAGTGTCGAGGTCTGTGGAGTGTATTACTCAGCTGTCAGGCAGTGCTACAGAGCACAGGTAAAGGCCTAGCATGGCAATTACCACGTTCCAATATGTGGAAGGCTGCAGTCTCAATAGGTCTGTGGAGCATATTAACCCAGTCTCTTAGACGTGCTTAAAATGTACAGAAACTGGCCAATACCCCAGTACCCCTCCACCATTTTTTGTAAGGACCCAAAAGTAAAAAATGTAAGGGAAGCGACAGTTGAATAAAGAGGCAGAAGTCTCATTTAGGATCCTGGAAATGCCAGCAATGGTCTTTGTCCAGCACCGGACAGTGTAAAGTGCTAAAGAATATATATGCCCTATGTAACTATAAATTTGTGAAAATACATATATGCTGACAAGGGACAACTGAATGCTGGGCTGAGACAACGAACTGGACGTGGTTGCTGACCGTTGTGTCTGTGCAACTGCAGGTTGTGGATAGGAGGCCTCAGCACCTCCTTCCTGGACAGCAGAGTGGGAATGACGTTACACAGGGGAAGGGCCAGTGGTTTCAGCATCAGACACATATTTTGTACCCATGCGTTCCTCTCACCCACTGGGGTGCTGCATATATGAGCAGTATATAGCATATGCTAACAGAGGAATTATGTTGAATTTCACTTTATAAGGGGAGATGTGGGTAAGATTTTAGAACTAGCAGCATATATATGGAGCATGTTTCATTACTCAAATTATTATTCTGTGTAAGGCTGAAACCTGAAGACTTGTGTGGAGTAGGGTTGAGCGAAATGGATGGGTCAATTTCATAAATCGCTGACTTTCGGCAAAGTCGGGTTTTGTGAAACCCGAGCCGATCCCAGTGTGTGATCGGCCATGCGGTCGGCGATCTTCGCGCCAAAGTCGCGTTTCATATGACGCGTTCAGCGCCATTTCTCAGCCAATGAAGGTGGACGCAGAGTGTGGGCAGAGTGATGACATAGGTCTCGGTCCCCACCATCTTAGAGTAGGGCATTACAGTGATTGGCTTGCTTTCAGCGGTGTTACAGGGGCTATAAAGGGGCGTGCACGCCAACCGCCATCTTACTTCTGCCGATTGTAGCATAGGAAAAGGTTGCTGCAGCTTCGTCAGAAGCAGGGATATTGTTAGGGAGGAAAGATTAACCCCCAAACCGCTTGTGCTGTAGCGATTTCCACTGTACAACACCACCTTTTCTTTGCAGGGACAGTGGAAGCTAGATTTCTGTGCATCAGCTCTGTAGCTTATAAGGCTCCCTGATAGCTGCATTGCTGTTTGTACGCCGCTGTGCAAACCAACTGCTTTTTTCAAAGCAAAAATCCTGTTGCTTCTTTCTGCACAGTTCTCTTGTTTCTTTGTCCACACTCTTGTGTGCAGCAGTCCTTTTTATTGCTGCCATACTTGTCCTTTGATCATTGTAGGGAGATTGAAATTCTACTACAGCCCTTGTATTTTTTTATATATCTGCCAGCCACTTTCTGCCAATCAAACTGTCTAGTGTAATACAGTGGGCCTGATTTTTTCCTGCATTCTCCCACACATAAAAAGGGAGATTTCTATTGCCACTGAGTGCATCTGCGTCAGTCCTGTTTGTGGCATATCTGCAGCCACTTTCTGCCACTCAAACTGTGTAGTGTAATACAGTGGGCCTGATTTTCCCAGCAGTCTCCCACACCTATAAAGGGAAATTTCTATTGCCACTAAGTGCATCTGCGTCAGTCCTGTTTGTGGCATATCTGTCAGCCACTTTCTGACACTGAAACTGTGTAGTGTAATACAGTGGGCCTGATTTTCCCAGCAGTCTCCCACACCTATAAAGAGAAATTTCTATTGCCACTAAGTGCATCTGCGTCAGTCCTGTTTGTGGCATATCTGTCAGCCACTTTCTGACACTGAAACTGTGTATTGTAATACAGTGGGCCTGATTTTCCCAGCAGTCTCCCACACCTATAAAGGGAAATTTCTATTGCCACTAAGTGCATCTGCGTCAGTCCTGTTTGTGGCGTATCTGTCAGCCACTTTCTGACACTGAAACTGTGTAGTGTAATACAGTGGGCCTGATTTTCCCAGCAGTCTCCCACACCTATAAAGGGAAATTTCTATTGCCACTAAGTGCATCTGCGTCAGTCCTGTTTGTGGCATATCTGTCAGCCACTTTCTGACACTGAAACTGTGTAGTGTAATACAGTGGGCCTGATTTTCCCAGCAGTCTCCCACACCTATAAAGGGAAATTTCTATTGCCACTAAGTGCATCTGCGTCAGTCCTGTTTGTGGCATATCTGTCAGCCACTTTCTGACACTGAAACTGTGTAGTGTAATACAGTGGGCCCGATTTTCCCAGCAGTCTCCCACACCTATAAAGGGAGATTTAAATTCACAACAAGTTTACGTACACCTTCTACCTGGTTTTACAGTACCATATAACGGTTGTTAGTTTGGTTACATTTTTCCAAGAATGAGGAAGTCTGGTGGAAGAGGTTGTGGCCGTGGGCAGTCATTGCCAGCTGGTAATGATGGTAGTGGTGGTGGAGCATCAGGTGGTCGTGGGAAAAGCAAAATAGCACCTAAGTCTCGAGTTGTTGAGCCAGCGTCATCGTCTGGCTACACAAGGCCTCGAATGCTCCCTTTTCTGGGAGTAGGAAAACCGCTTTTAAAGCCAGAGCAGCAGGAAAAAGTTTTGGCTTTCCTTGCTGACTCTGCCTCTAGCTCTTTCGCCTCGTCTTCGGAAAGTGCAAAATTTAAAAGCAGCGCGTCGTCAGTGGATGCTCCCGGTCAGGAACAAGTCGCTTCCTTGTGTCCTTCACCCAGAACAACAGTGAAGGATGCGTCAGGCGACACAACAGGTTACTCCATGGAGCTCTTTACACATACCGTGCCTGGGTTAGAAAGGGAAATTGTTAACAGGCCATTGCCATTACAAGATGAATCGGACATGGAGTGCACAGATGCACAGCCACAGCTAGATTATTATGCTGTTTCATTGACTCAGATCACAACATTGCCCTCGCAGTGTACTGAGCCAGAATCTGACCCTGATGAGACTATGGTGCCCCGTCCCGAACGCTATAGCACTGGCTTACACGGTGACACAGAGGAAGGTGCACAGGACATAGAAGAGGAGGTGATAGATGACCCAGTTGTTGACCCCGATTGGCAGCCATTGGGGGAACAGGGTGCCGCTGGCAGTAGCTCTGAAGCGGAGGAGGAGCCGTAGCAGGCATCAACATCGCAACAGCTTTCATCTGGCAGGCCCATATCTGGCCAAAAACGTGTGTCAAAACCAAAAACAGTTGTAGGACAGCGTGGCCATCTGGTTAAAGTAGCACAGTGTGCAATGCCTGAAAAGGTATTCAATATGCAAAAAGGAGAAAACTGGGAGCAGATAGGTATAAATATAATACAAAGTACTTTATTAGATAACACACAAGTTACATGCTTGATAGCAAGATACATAAAAACATATTAACAACGCATAGAATGCCCAAGGATGGGAATAAAAGGAGGAGGACACCCCCGGTGTGCGCTGTTTTAGAGGAGATCACCACATGCTAACATACAGTGTATAAAGGGCATGCTGCTGTGTATCCAAGGCTATCTATAGTAGCATAAAGATGCCATGTGGCGGTTGGAAAGGTATTTAGCTAGCAGCACTTACCCAAAGAGGAATCTCCAATGCAGGGCACACCGGGTGGGATCCACTAGACGCAACCCCCGACGCGCGTTTCGCCCGCTTAGAGGATGGCTTTCTCAAGGGGAGATGAAGCCGAACGTGCATGATGCCCCTTAAGTACATCCGGTCGATGTACAAGCAATATATCATCCAATAAGTGTGAGCCGTCGGTATCGGCATGTCCGGCGCCTGCGCGCGCCCCGCACCAGGTCCGGCGCCCCAGACTGGCGTCACCCACCGCGAGCGCGCCTGGGAAGTGAGCCCAGAGTGCACGCGCGGGGGGCCGTGACGCCGCCGAGACGACGAACACAGGAGAGGGGCACAGCGCAGGCGCACTGCCGTAACCTGACAGACATGGGTGAGTAGTTGCGGGATGTATGAGCGCATGCGCGCATCCCGGACCAGGCCAAACGTCACAGCAGGCGTCATGCCGGCGGGCGCGCCCGGGGGTGGGAAACCCCAGAGCCCACATGCCCAGCAAATGAGACGCCGCTGCGACGAAAGGCGGGACAGGGCATGCGGCGCATGCGCTCCACCGCAAGACACAGGCCCAATATAGGCAAGCATTTAATGCAGCACCCAGGGACATAGGAGTAAATAGAATGAAAAATGTGTATATACATCAGTGACCACACATACAAGCTAAGCCAAATGTAATATGTCATGAAGACAAAAGCATTATATATATAAATGAATAAAGCATTATGTCAAGTACAGAAACTGCTGAGCCATAAAGCAAAGCAGAATAAAAGCAAAATAGTCCGTCAGATGTTAATTGGGACGATGGTGATACTGTGGTCAATGGTGAAAGCAGCTTGGATGAATTCGGATCCTATGAGCTAAAGGACATCAGGACATCAGCCCTAATATTGTGATAAAGAAAAAATGAAAAAATGTTAAAATACAATAAAAACAATGCAAAAGGATCCCAGATGGGTATCCTACTCCAGGGGAAAGATGTTACAGCCAGAGGGAAAAGAGTAAGCACACAAAAAACCACTAAAATGTGATAAAATATGTATAGGAGCACTAAGGAGAACATTAAATCGCAGGGACAATTATAGATTATATTAATGGAGAAAAATATCAGAAGAATATGTATATATATACTGAATGGTGCCTCCACGAGACACCCAAATGAGTATACTTAAAGGAAAGAAGAAAAACTTAAATACTCATTCAGTCCCTTAGGTACCATTGTATCAATACGAACAATCCAACCAGCTTCACGCTGGGCGAGCACTTTTTTGTAATTGCCCCCCCGTATGCCAAGATGAATACTTTCGATACCTCTGATCCGAAGAGTACCCGCATCACAGCCATGAAATAGTTTAAAATGGCGCGGGATAGTCTTCAGCTCAGAGTCATCGTCTATAGTTTTGGCAGCCTCTATGTCTCTAACATGTTCACGGACACGTACGCGCAACTCCCTGGACGTCAGTCCGATGTAGATCAGGGAGCACCCACATGTGGCATAATACACCACATTGGACGTACCACATGTGATGCGCTGCCTGATGGAGAATTCTTTTTTACCGTCAGAAGATTTAAACGTAGTAGCCCGTATGATGTTATTACATGCCATACAATGCCCGCACTGGTAAGAGCCCAATAATGGACCCCTCGTGCTAAAAGGGTTCGTTATGGGTGGCACATAGTGGCTACGAACTAACATATTACTCAGATTGGGGGATCTTTTAGCCGTCATGAGTGGAAATTCGCCCAGGGCCTGAGCCAATATAGGCTCGGTCATCAGAACAGGCCAATGTTTTTTCAAAATGCCTCTCATGTTGGACCATTCATGGTTGTAAGTAGTAATGTACCTAATTTTATCTCCATCTGTCCCACTACTGCGGTTATTGGAAACAGTGTGCAGAAGATCCCTACGGGGTGTCCTTCTTGCTCTTTCAAAACCCCTCCTGATGCTTCTGCCACTGTAGCCACGATCTCTAAAGCGTCCTTCAAGGTCAACCGCCTGTGCAATAAATCTATCATCTGTGGAGCATATCCGCCTCACCCTTAAGAACTGTCCGACCGGGATGGCCCCAATAGTGGTCGGGTTATGAGCGGAATCAGCATGCAGCAAAGCATTGACTGCCGTAGATTTTCTGAAAACGTCAGTCTGGACCCGACGGGTATTGTCAACCTCCAGGCTGATGTCCAGAAAGTCAATGCGTGCCGAATCATAGATGTATGTCAATTTAATATTCAAAAGATTTCATTGAGCTGACCCATGAAATCCCCGAGCTGCCGCGTCGTACCTCCCCACAAAAACAGAACATCGTATATATATCTTAGCCAGCACAGCACATGGTCTGCCCCCTGTACCCCCCCGTCGCCAAATATCTGTCTCTCCCATGAGCCCAGGAAGAGATTGGCGTACGAGGGGGCACAGGCCGCACCCATGGCCGTGCCGCGTTTTTGCAAGAAAAACTTGTCCTTAAAAGTAAAAAAGTTGTGGGTAAGAATAAAACGAAGCAGCTCGAGGATTAGACCACACATGGGGCCACCCAGGTCGGAGGCCTCCAGGAAGAGGCGGACTGCTGCAAGGCCATGTTCGTGGTCAATGCATGTATATAATGTCTGCACGTCGGCGGTGACTAAGAGGACGCCAGGGTCCACAAGGACACCGTCAACCCGTGTGAGGACGTCCGTTGTGTCTTTAACATATGATGGTAATGTTTCGACTAATGGTTTTAAATAAAAATCAATAAATTTGCATATCGGCTCACATAAGCCCTCAATGCCTGACACGATCGGACGTCCCGGTGGGTTGACGGGGTCCTTGTGCACCTTAGGAAGCAGATAAAAGGTTGGTGTTTTGGGGGACTTAACCGTCAAACCCTCCAAGATTTTTTTATCAATAATCCCTTTCTCAAAAGCCCTGCCCAGGATGGCCTGTAGCTGAGACGAAAAGGAGGGTAGAGGGTTATAGGTTAATTTAGTATATGTATTTGTATCCCTCAGCTGACAAAAGGCTTCTTTCTCATATTTTGCACATGGCCAGATCACGATGTTCCCACCCTTGTCTGCTGGTTTAATTACAATGTCCTTATATGACTGCAGCTCCTTAATGGCTGTTCTCTGTCTAGACGTGAGATTATCATACGTCCGTCTTGACGATAATTGTTTGAAATCTTCTAGCACCATTTGGGTAAAAATATCTACAGCCGGACATAAAGACAAGGGTGGGAACCTCGTTGATCTGGGCATGCAACCAGGTGGAAACCTACCTTGGGGGTTACTTGTTTGCTCATCCAAGAGATCCTCCAAGGCCTGTAGGGCCTCCCTTTCCGTCTCAGATAGAGGCCCCTGGGCTACGTGACTCTTGTGGTGAAGTTTTTTAAGGATAAGTTTTCGGGAGAAAAGATTAAGGTCCTTCATAGCTGCAAAATAATCAAAAGAATTAGTTGGTGAAAAATTTAAACCCCTGCTCAACACCTCAATCTGAATATCAGAGAGGGACCGCGTGGAAAGGTTAAGTACCTGGAGACCGGCGTTACTATTAAGCCCCGATTGTTTCCCAGCCGCAGTCATGATCTTAGAGGTCTGTCGTGTGACGATCTTTTTGTTGTACGTGCTAGAGCCAGATTGTCCTCCTCTTGTTTCCATACATGGGGGGTTACCATCTTCAGAAGGCACATTAGATCTAGTTGATCTGGACCGTGATCTGGAACTTGAGAAATTTCTCAAACGGGAACGTGACCGGTCTCCCAGGTTCCGCCATCTATAGACATTAGACGTTTGCCTGTCCTGCATATCACGTTTAAATTTTTTTGCTTTTAACTCTTGAATCTCCTTTACCCATTTTTGTAGATCTATATCCATATCGTCATTCAGTTTTTTAATAGCTTCCCCCGACATATCCTTCTTAAGCTTAATTTGAATGGTTTCAATCTCAGCCTCGATCTCACCCAATTTGGTTCGATCCAAATTTTTGAGGAGAGACATAAATCCAAGAGAACAGGTATTTGCCAGTTCCTCCCATCTATTCTTAAACTCCTCATCCAAGGTAGGGAATGATGGAAAGACCTGGATTCTCAGTCCACGGGGGATAAGCCCCCCTTCCAGATATTTTTCAAGGAAGGCGTGATTCCACCAAACCCTTGTTCTTTTCTTTAAAAGGTCCCTAAACTGTCCAATGGTCTCCTGTAACTCACTATTGGAACCCTCCAGCCCCCCATTAAAACCATCCTTGAATGTATCGTTAATTTGGGCACGCCATGTCGAGTCTCGTGCCCTAAAGTCCATAGTGGGCCTGTAAAGAGCTGTGAAAAACACAGAGATAAATATGGTAACAAAACCAGGCAACATATCAGATACACAGAAGGGGGTGAGAGCACAAAATAGTGCAAAACTACCCCCTGCCTAAAGCAAAACCAACTCCATGAATAACATGCAAAAAGGAGAAAACTGGGAGCAGATAGGTATAAATATAATACAAAGTACTTTATTAGATAACACACAAGTTACATGCTTGATAGCAAGATACATAAAAACATATTAACAACGCATAGAATGCCCAAGGATGGGAATAAAGTAGTGGTTTTTTGTGTGCTTACTCTTTTCCCTCTGGCTGTAACATCTTTCCCCTGGAGTAGGATACCCATCTGGGATCCTTTTGCATTGTTTTTATTGTATTTTAACATTTTTTCATTTTTTCTTTATCACAATATTAGGGCTGATGTCCTGATGTCCTTTAGCTCATAGGATCCGAATTCATCCAAGCTGCTTTCACCATTGACCACAGTATCACCATCGTCCCAATTAACATCTCACGGACTATTTTGCTTTTTTTCTGCTTTGCTTTATGGCTCAGCAGTTTCTGTACTTGACATAATGCTTTATTCATTTATATATATAATGCTTTTGTCTTCATGACATATTACATTTGGCTTAGCTTGTATGTGTGGTCACTGATGTATATACACATTTTTCATTCTATTTACTCCTATGTCCCTGGGTGCTGCATTAAATGCTTGCCTATATTGGGCCTGTGTCTTGCGGTGGAGCGCATGCGCCGCATGCCCTGTCCCGCCTTTCGTCGCAGCGGCGTCTCATTTGCTGGGCGTGTGGGCTCTGGGGTTTCCCACCCCCGGGCGCGCCCGCCGGCATGACGCCTGCTGTTACGTTTGGCCTGGTCCGGGATGCGCGCATGCGCTCATACATCCCGCAACTACTCACCCATGTCTGTCAGGTTACGGCAGTGCGCCTGCGCTGTGCCCCTCTCCTGTGTTCGTCGTCTCGGCGGCGTCACGGCCCCCCGCGCGTGCGCTCTGGGCTCACTTCCCAGGCGCGCTCGCGGTGGGTGACGCCAGTCTGGGGCGCCGGACCTGGTGCGGGGCGCGCGCAGGCGCCGGACATGCCGATACCGACGGCTCACACTTATTGGATATATATCGACCGGATGTACTTAAGGGGCATCATGCACGTTCGGCTCCATCTCCCCTTGAGAAAGCCATCCTCTAAGCGGGCGAAACGCGCGTCGGGGGTTGCGTCTAGTGGATCCCACCCGGTGTGCCCTGCATTGGAGATTCCTCTTTGGGTAAGTGCTGCTAGCTAAATACCTTTCCAACCGCCACATGGCATCTTTATGCTACTATAGATAGCCTTGGATACACAGCAGCATGCCCTTTATACACTGTATGTTAGCATGTGGTGATCTCCTCTAAAACAGCGCACACCGGGGGTGTCCTCCTCCTTTTATTCCCATCCTTGGGCATTCTATGCGTTGTTAATATGTTTTTATGTATCTTGCTATCAAGCATGTAACTTGTGTGTTATCTAATAAAGTACTTTGTATTATATTTATACCTATCTGCTCCCAGTTTTCTCCTTTTTGCATGTTATTCATGGAGTTGGTTTTGCTTTAGGCAGGGGGTAGTTTTGCACTATTTTGTGCTCTCACCCCCTTCTGTGTATCTGATATGTTGCCTGGTTTTGTTACCAAAGGTATTCAATAGTAGGAAGAGTACAGTCTGGCAATTTTTTAACCAAGATCCGAATGATCAGTGCCAAGTGATCTGTAAGAAATGCTCAAAGACCTTTAGCAGAGGTCAGAATGTCAAACATTTAAATACAACTTGCATGCGTAGACATTTAACCACCATGCACATGCAAGCCTGGACTAACTACCAAACGTCCCATAACGTTGTTCCACCTGCTCACAATGAAGCTAGTCAGCAATGCTACATTACTTCCCTCACTGTAAGCCCACCGTTTACGACACCACCTGCAGCAAATGTGGAGGTATCGTCGCAAGGCCAAAGCAGTCAGGGAATCACCAGGTTCTTGGTAGGAAACACTGTATGTAGGCCAACAGCAAGAATACCATCACCAACCCTCTCTCAGTCTGCCATGTCCACCACCACCCCCGCTAATTCCACCATATGCAGCTCTCCAGTCCAGCTCACCCTACAAGAGACTCTCGTTAGGAAAAGGAAGTACTCGTCCTCTCATCCGCGTACACACGGTTTGAACGCCCACATTGCTAGACTAATCTCGTTAGAGATGATGCCCTACCGGTTGGTTGAAAGCGAAGCTTTCAAAGCCCTGATGGCCTACGCAGTACCATGCTATGACCTACCCAGTCGACACTTCTTTGCGAGAAAAGCCATCCCAGCCCTCCACAAGCATGTCAAAGACCGCATTGTCCATGCACTCAGGCAATCTGTCAGTAGAAAGGTGCACCTCACAACAGATGCATGGACCAGTAGGCATGGCCAGGGATGTTACGTGTCCATCACGGCACACAGGGTTAATGTGGTGGATGCAGGGTCCACAGGGGACAGCCATATTGGGACAGTTCTGCCTAGCCCACGGTCTAGGAAACAGCTGGCTGTAGGCGTTTGCCACCCCTCCTCCTCCTCCTCGTCCTCCAGCAGAAGCGAGAGCTTGTCCACAGACCGCAGTCGCACGACCACTCCATCTGCAGCTGCCAGTGTTCCACATGAGGTGTCCCATTATGGAACAGCTAGTGGTAAGCGTCAGCAGGCTGTGTTGGAAATGAAGTGTTTGGGCGACAACAGACACACAGCGAAAGTTCTGTCCGAGTTCTTGCAGCAAGAAACTCAGTCATGGCTGGGCAGTGTACATCTTGAGGCAGGCAAGGTAGTCAGTGATAACGGAAGGAATTTTATGGCTGCCATAGCCCTTTCACAACTGAAACACATTCCTTGCCTGGCTCACACCTTGAACCTGGTGGTGCAGTGCTTCCTGAAAAGTTATCCGGGGTTACCCGCCCTGCTCCTGAAGGTGCGAAGACTTTGCTCTCACATCCGCCATTCACCCGTACACTCCAGCCGTATGCAGAACCATCAGCGATCTTTGCAGCTTCCCCAGCACCGCCTAATAATCGTCGTTGCAACAAGGTGGAACTCCACACTGCACATGCTTCAGAGGTTGTGCGAACAGAGGCGTACTGTTATGTATTTGTGGGAGGATACACATACACGGGCAGGCAGTTGGATGGCAGACATGGAGTTGTCAGGTGTGCAGTGGTCGAAGCTGCAAGACCTGTGTCAAGTCCTTCAGTGTTTTGAGGAATGCACATGCCTGGTTAGTGCAGATGACGCCATCATAAGCATGAGCATTCCCCTAATGCATCTGCTGATGCAAAGTTTGACGCACATGAAGGAGCTGGTGTCTGCAGCCGAAGACGAGGGAAGCCTTGATGACAGTCAGCCATTGTCTGCTCAGGGAACTCTCCTGGACAAGGTGGCGAATGAAGAGGAGGAGGACGAGGAGGATGATGGGGATGAATATTTATGAGAGGAGGAAGCTTCTCAGGGGGCAACAGAAACTGGTGGCGTTGCAAGGTCAGGTACAGGGTTTTTGAGGGAGACAAGTGATGTTGATTTGCCAGAAAGTGCCCCTCAACCCAGCACAAGCAGTGAATTGACACCTGGAACATTGGCCCACATGGCGGATTATGCCTTGCGTATCCTAAAAAGGGACCCCCGCATTATCAAAATGATGACCGATGACGATTACTGGTTGGCCTGCCTCCTGGATCCACACTATAAAGGGAAATTGCAAAATATCATGCCACTTGAGAACCTTGAGTAAATATTGGCTACCAAACAAGCAACTCTTGTAGACCGTTTGGTTCAGGCATTCCCAGCACACAGCGGCGGTGATGGTTCTCACACGAGCTGCAGGTGGCAACATGGCAGAGGTGTTAGAGGTGCACAAATCAGAAGTGGCGTTGGACAGAGGGGTTTTATGACCAGGTTGTGGATTGATTTCGCAATGACTGCAGACACGACAGGTACTGCAGCATCAATTCAAAGTGACAGGAGACAACATTTGTCCAGTATGGTTACTAACTATTTTTCCTCCCTTATCGATGTTCTCCCTCACACGTCATTCCCATTTTATTACTGGGCATCCAAAATAGACACCTAGCCTGAATTGGCAGAATATGCATTACAGGAGCTTGCTTGCCCAGCTGCTAATGTGCTATCAGAAAGAGTATTCAGTGCTGCTGGTTCAATACTGACCGAAAAAAGGACTCGTCTGGCTACCCAAAATGTTGATGATCTAACCTTCATTAAAATGAACCAATCATGGATTTCTAATTATTTTGCCCCAACTTTCCCTGCTGACACCTAGCTTTCCTGTAAAAAGGTCTTGCTTTTGGGCTCGTCTTACTGACTGCTCCAATTTCTCCATTTGCAGCTGCTGTATGTCCACCATAGGCCATTTTTACACCTCCCTAAATGGGCTGACTCCCTCCACGGGGCCGTGGTCACCACTTGGCGCAAGCACCCGTGCGAGTGCCGTTTGGCTGAACAGGTGGGTGTGCCCACTTTTGGGTGACGGCACTGGCACAGGGTCCCTCATAGTACAATGAGGTGTCTCTGGCAGTGGTGGTGCACACCCAACATCAGACACACCATCGTAACATGAGGGGCCCTGGGCCAGTACCGCCGCCCACGAGAAAGTGCCCCCCCAGCTCAAACAGTGCTCTACCACTTGCAAAATTACCTCTCACTGCTCCACCACAGTTTAGTCTGTGCTGTTAAATCCTTCAATGGCACTGCCAATACCAATTTGTTGACATGATTGATGCTAGTAAAAATATTCAGGGGCCCTGTCCTACATTTACACCAGTTAATACTTTGCGCCAACTATCACTGTCTGCAAGTCAGCAGAGGAGCCCACCCCTGTACCTAGGTATGCCACCTGTTTATTTGTGAATTTTTTTTTTGCCAGACATTAACCTCACTTTATTATTTTGGCCTACTAACTGTGTCAGACACTCCTTACAGTTGTCCTCCACTGAACAAAGCTAGGCCGCCTGCGTACTCCTGTAACCTATTTTTAACTGCATTTTGCCTATTACTTTTTTGGCCCTACTAACTGAGTCTGCCCCTCGTTGCAATCATCCTCCGCTGAACACACCAATGCTGCCTGTGTACCCCTGTAACCTATTTTAAACTGCATAGAGCCAACTTTTTTATTTTAGGCCTAGTAAGTCTGTCTGCGGTCCCTCCTTGCAATCGTCCTCCGCTGACCACACCAATGCTGCCTGCGTACCCCTGTAACCTATTTTAAACTGCATAGAGCCAACTTTTTTATTTTATGCCTAGTAAGTCTGTCTGCGGTCCCTCCTTGCAATCGTCCTCCGCTGACCAAACCAATGCTGCCTGTTTACCCCTGTAACCTATTTTAAACTGCATTGAGCCTACTTTTTTATTTTAGGCCTAGTAAGTCTGTCTGCGGTCCCTCCTTGCAATCATCCTCCGCTGACCAAACCAATGCTGCCTGTGTACCCCTGTAACCTATTTTAAACTGCATAGAGCCTACTTTTTTATTTTAGGCCTAGTAAGTCTGTCTGCGGTCCCTCCTTGCAATCGTCCTCCGCTGACCACACCAATGCTGTCTGTGTACCCCTGTAACCTATTTAAAACTGCATAGAGCCTACTTTTTTATTTTAGGCCCAGTAAGTCTGTGCCACTCCTTCCAATTGTCCTCCGCTGACCGCACCAATGCTGCCTGTGTACCCCTGTAACCTTTTTTAAACTGCATTGAGCCAACTTTTTTGGTTAAGGCCTACTACCTGTGTCTGTCTGCGCCACTAAATACAGCTGTCCTCCTCTGAAAAAAGCTGAGCTTCAATTGTCAGGTTTTCAGCCTATAGGAATTTGAAAACTGCATTGGGGCTACTAGTTTGGTTGGGCCTACTAACGGTGTCTGCCGCTCCTTGGTGTTCTCCTGGTTTTTTATCCTGAGCTTCTATCTTCAGGCTTTTGGCCTGTATTTATAATATTAAACTGCATTTAGGCTACTAGTTTGGTTGGGCCCTACTAACGGTGTCTGCCGCTCCTTGGTGTTGTCCTCCAAGGAAAAAAGCTGAGCTTCAATCTTCAGGCTTTCGGCCTATATCAGATATTAAACTGCATTTGGCCTACTAGTTTGGTTGGGCCCTACTAACGGTGTCTGCCGCTCCTTAGTGTTCTCCTCCACTGAACAAAGCTGAGCTTCAATCTTCAGGCTTTCGGCCTATATTTACAAATTTTAAACTGCATTTGGCCTACTAGTTTGGTTGGGCCCTACTAACGGTGTCTGCCGCTCTTTGGTGTTCTCCTCCACTGAACAAAGCAGTGCCGCCTGTTTACTCCTGTTACCAATTTTGAACTTTTTTTGGCCCACTTTATTATTTGGGCTTACTAACTGTGTCTGCCTCTCATTACAGTTGTCCTCCACTGAACAAAGCAATGCCTCCTGGTTAGTCCTGTTACCAATTTTGAACTGCATTTAGCCCACTTTATTATTTGGGCCTATATCTGTGTTTCCTCCTCATCCTGCCCATTGCCCAGCCAGTGCTACATGAGTCTGCTGGTACATTGACCCAGGCCACTACAAGGGCCCAGGCCCTTGCACTCTACACAACCAGAATCTGACCCTGCTAAAAGTCAGGTTCCCCTTCCCGCATACTATACGACCTTACACGGGGACAAAGAGGAAGGCGCAGATGAAAGTGCAGGTTCCTTCATCAGGTGGGGAGGGCATACTTGTTGGTGACGTCACTGTCACAGGGCCCCTCATAGTACGCAAAAGTGTATCTGCCGGTGGGAGGCGCCCCCGCCGTCAAACACAACGCCGAACTTTGAGGGGCCCTGTGCCAGTGCCAATATGAACGAGTGGGCCCCCCCTGCTTGCTCAGGATCACAGCACTTGCAAAGTTGAAATACTGACCTCTACCTGCTCCACCACTGTGACATAGTCTGCGTTTCCCGGGCCCACAAAAAACTTGAGCCAGCCCTACCCCCCCACAACTTTAGGCAAATGACCTCCAATTTTCAATGCCTAACCATTATTATAAGGTAAATTAAGATTCAGAAGCTTAAGTGACACAAATTGATGTTTTTGACATTAAAATGGGCACTGTAGGTGTTTTCCTTTCCTCCACTCACTGCCGACTTTGCTTCCCCATTGACTTACATTGGGTTTCATGTTTCGGTCGATCCCCGACTTTGCGCGATAATCGGCCGATTTCACTCGACTCGACTTTTGACAAAGTCAGGTTTCGCGAAACCCGACTCGATCCTAAAAAAGTAAAAGTCACTCAACCCTAGTGTGGAGCATATTAATGCATTCATGTACCAAAATGTCCAAGTGTACAACCAAAAATCAACATAGGGAAACCAGATACATGCTTAAAGAGACCGTGAGATGGGCAACACAATACAGAAATTATAATAATAGAATATATAGAGATTGAGAGTAGAAATTTGACCTTTATACAATGTAAAAAGGTTTCCAAAAATTACCCCAAGGGTTCTATATCATACACGCTGAATGATGCCGTGATGGGGACATCACAATACACTTTGCAGTTATTACAAGAGGTATATGAAAAAGCATAATTTTCAATTGGTGTAATAAATAGCGTATCTTTATCTAGCAGTAGTGTGACTGGCACAAAGCCTGTCGAGATGTGTAAACGTGACTATTAGTGTTGAGCATTCCGATACCACAAGTATCGGGTATCGGCCGATATTTGCTGTATCGGAATTCCGATACCGAGATCCGATATTTTTGTGGTATCGGGTATCGGTATCGAAACAACATTAATGTGTAAAATAAAGAATTAAAATAAAAAATATTGCTATACTCACCTCTCCGACGCAGCCTGCACCTTACCGAGGGAACCGGCAGCGTTGTTTGCTTAAAATTCGCGCTTTAACTTCCTTACACGAAGTCCCGGCTTGTGATTGGTCGCGCGCCGCCCATGTGGCCGGGACGCAACCAATCACAGCAAGCCGTGACGTAATTTCAGGTCCTTCAGGATTTTAAAATTACGTTCCGGCGTTGTGATTGGCTGCGTCGCGGTCACATGGGCGACGCAACCAATCACAAGCCGGGACGTCACGGGAGGCTGGACACGCGCGCATTTTAAAATGCGCGCGTGTCCTGCCTCCCGTGACGTCCCGGCTTGTGATTGGTTGCGTCGCCCATGTGACCGCAACGCAACCAATCACAGCAAGCCGTGACGTAATTTCAGGTCCTTCAGGATTTTAAAATTACGTTCCGGCGTTGTGATTGGCTGCGTCGCGGTCACATGGGCGACGCAACCAATCACAAGCCGGGACGTCACGGGAGGCTGGACACGCGCGCATTTTAAAATGCGCGCGTCTCCTGCCTCCCGTGACGTCACGGCTTGTGATTGGTTGCATCGCCCATGTGACCGCGACGCAGCCAATCACAACGCCGGAACGTAATTTTAAAATCCTGAAGGACCTGAAATTACGTCACGGCTTGCTGTGATTGGTTGCGTCCCGGCCACATGGGCGGCGCGCGACCAATCACCAGCCGGGACTTCGCGTAAGGAAGTTAAAGCGCGAATTTTAAGCAAACAACGCTGCCGGTTCCCTCGGTAAGGTGCAGGCTGCGTCGGAGAGGTGAGTATAGCAATATTTTTTATTTTAATTCTTTATTTTACACATTAATATGGTTCCCAGGGCCTGAAGGAGAGTTTCCTCTCCTTCAGACCCTGGGAACCATCAGGGATACCGTCCGATACATGAGTCCCATTGACTTGTATTGGTATCGGGTATCGGTATCGGATTAGATCCGATACTTTGCCGGTATCGGCCGATACTTTCCGATACCGATACTTTCATGTATCGGACGGTATCGCTCAACAATAGTGACTATCTCTAATTTTCATGAGTCTGCTATTGCCGTGTTTAATAAAGGTGATTTCTTAAAAAATTGCCACAAATTGCTAGATATATTGAATTTGTACATAACACCTCTGTGAAGGTACTTGTCAAAATTAAGCCAGGAATTGTTTTTTCATAAGCATAAAGCATTCAATATGAGAAAGGGTGATGTTAAGGGATGTGGATGTGGTGGTGCCCGCCAAGGCCATGTTACAGATCAGCAGGTGACTGGATCTTGTTCTACCTTCCTAGAATGGTCAGTGCGCTACACCACTGACAAACCCAGGCAATTGCGAAGATGTTATGGGTTCGATGGGAGACAAAGGCTCCAGTGTGTTGAGAAACAGCACTACAAAGTGTTCCACAAGGTCCAGTCTTAGTAGCCAAGAGGCTAGGTCTCTGAATCATCAACCTCAAGTAGACATGTGACCCCAATGCTGGCCACTCTGAGGAACTGTTTGCATTCCCTTGTAATTTGTCAGGCCTCTTAGCGTGCACCATTAATGAGGGTTATGAGGATGTGGAGTGCAGTAATGCCCATGGCCAGGAGGAAGCCATGCTGGGGAAGGTCAATTCATGTCTGAAGAAGTGGAGGCTAATCATGACTCACAGTTCCCATCAGGTCCGCCTAAATTCACAACTCAGAAGGAGGATTAGATTGAGGAATTGGAAGATGACATGGTCAATGATGAGGCCACTAATCCAACCTGGCATGGTGGCACGCCTAGCCATAGCAATGTAGACAGGGAGTGGTTCATAGCACGCAAACAGGCAAGAAGAGGTAGTGGTTTGACCAGAGGGAGAACTCGGTCAACTGTTCCACAGAACTCCCCGAAATCTGCTAGATAACAAGCCAAGGGTGCGTTGTTCCCCTGTATGGCAGTTTTTTCTGAAATTACTTCAGATAAAACAACTGTAATTTGCATCATCTATCAAACCAAGCTAAGAGGCCAGAACACTACCAACCTGAGCACCACCAGCATGCAAAAGCACATGGCAGACAAACACCTCAGTTAGTGGGCGGAAAGCCTGGGTACAAAATATCTGTCTGATGGTGAAACCACTGCCCCTTCTCCTGTGCTATGGCATTCCAAATCTGCTGTCCATGAAGCAGGCACTGATGCCTCCTGCCCACAACCTGCAGCTGCACAGACACTACAGTCAGCAACCACGTCCAGTTCATTGTCCCAGCACAGCATTCACTTGTCCCTGCCCCAAATGTTTAACAGAAAGCAAAAATATAGACCCACCCACAAACCAAAGAGCTAAATACCCACAAAGCCAGATTGGTAGCAATGGAAATGTTGCTGCTTCGACTTATGAGAACTGAGTCTTTCCATGACCTCTTGGCCGTGGCAAGGTGTGCTGTCAGCACCTTGTGTAAACACTTGTTACATAACATCAGCTGTGCTCTGGCCAACGCAGTCACATGGAAGGTCTACTTTACCACATACACGTGGACAAGTTCTTGTAGACACAGTCCCACATTTCGCTTATGGCACACTGGCTGAACCTGGTGGAGTATGGTGCAGAGTCAGAGGCTGGGACATCAAACATCTTACCCACATCAAGAATAGCGGTCCCAACTTCCATCAGGGTTTCAGTCTCCTCGGATTACAGTTCTTGTCTGTCCTCCTCCTCCTCACCGAAAGTAGCCTCCCCATCACTTCCAGCTTGGAAGTCTGCAGTATTGCCTTGGCAAAGTGGCAGCACGCTCTGTTGAAGCGCATCTGTTTATGTGATAAAGCTCACAATGCAGCTTAGCTGTTGAAGTTGATAAAAGACCTGACCAATCAGTGGCTCTCCCTGCAGGAACTAGAACCAGGTCGGGTTGTGTGGGATAATGGGGGTAACTTGGTGGCGACTTTAAAGCAAACATGTTCTATGCATGGCTCACGTGCTTTACTTGGTTGTACAGAGTTTTAAAAAAACCTGACTTGCCGAACATACTTGCCAAGGTACAGTGTGTCAGCGCACATTTCCGAAAGTCATCTCAGGTTTTCGGCGGACTAGCTTTGCTGCAGCAGCGCTTTAATTTACCGACCAATTTGCGACCTGCTGGCACACTATAATTCAACCTTTATTAATAATAATAATTAATAATAATTTTATTTTTATAGCATCAACATATTCCAGACCACTTTACATTTTAGAGGGGACCTGTACAGACAATAAAAGACATTATAGAATAACAATAAACACATAAACAACAGATACCAAGAGGAATTAGGGCCCTTCTCGCAAGCTTACAATCTATGAGGAAATAGGGGAGACACGAAAGGTGGATGGTAACAATTGCTTTCATTGTTCTCACCAGCCATAATGTAGGAAATCGGGTGTTCATTTAATGTTGCATGAACCGGTTACCAAATAGTATGTGGAAAAGTACAGACATGGAGGGCTATTAAATGCATAAAGGGTGTGAGAACAAGATACAAAGATCCTGGTTATAAAGAAAATTTTGAATGGGCAACACAGGGATAGTTAGATAAATGTGTTGAGGTGGTAGGTGGTTCATATGTTGGCAAGGCTTAGTGAGCAGCAGAGAGCAGTGTCAGAATTCCAGCTTCTCAATGCCCATCAAAGTAACACTCAGCCTCCACATATAACAACTGCTGACTGGGTGTGGATCGATGACATTTGTAAGGTTCTTCAAAACTTTGAGTACCGCAACAAGATGGTGAGCACTGATGATGCTATTGTGAGCTTAACCATCCCGCTGCTCTGTCTATTAAAATGTTCACTGCAGAATCTCAGAGGAAACTTTGAATACCGAGCAGGTGGCTATGGAGCAAGATTTTACAGTGGCTGATACCACACAGCCCAGCCGCACAAAATATTCTCAAACCACAGTGAGTTATGATGATAAACAGGAGGAGACAGAACAGGAGTTTTTGGTCTGTGCAACAAAGGGGACTCCCAATCCAATCTTCATGCCTGTCCAGCATGGATGGCTTGAAGAGGAGAACGAGGAGGAGGCTATGCATTGTGAAGAGGAGAGGATGATTAATGTTCATCCTGGTGAGGACACTGAACATTTGACTCTTTGTAGTCTCCCACACATGGCAGAGTTCATATCCAGATGCCTTTCTCAAGACCCTTGCGTGAAGCACATTTTGTCCAATAAGAAAAACTGGCTGTGCACCTTTCTTGACCAACGGTACAAAGATAAATTTGCTTCTCTCATGTTAGAGGCAGACTTGCCATTTTCAATGCCTGTATGCCAGAGGACCGTTATTGAAGACTTGCTAAAAAGATTACTCTCAGACAACGCTGCTGGCAGAGATACCAGCTCTTTTCACCAACAAGGATTACAGGGGAGGACCAGGCACACGAGGTGCAACTCGGTGGGGAAATGTCCACCAACTGGCACATTTTCACAGGATCATCACATCAGCAAGGGCTATCCGTGGGTGTAACTTGATGATAAGGAAGAAGTTTACCAAGATGGTGAAGGACTACTTAAGTGAACAAATCAGCATTCTTCCTTCTTCTTCAGTGTTTTTTAACTATTGGTTGTACAAGCTCCACATTTGGCCCGACCTCTCCTTCTACACCTTGAAGGTGATGCCATGGCCTGCTGCAAGTGTGTCGTCTGAGCAGGTTTTTAGTTTGGCTGGTGCAATCACAACAGATAGGCGCACACGCCTGTCAATGGAAAATGCAGACAGGTTGACTCTTTTAAAATTGAACAAGGGCTGGATTTCCGGTAACATTGTAAGCCTTATGGATGACAGCAACATAATTTAGAAGCAGCCCAAATGTTTTGTTTGGGAAGTTGTCTTAACACCCATCCCTTACCATCCAAACCCATTTTGTTCATGAAATCACCTCCTTCTGCTGCTTATGCAATAAGTACAGTTGTGCTCAAAAGTTTACATACCATGGCAGAATTTTTTCAAAGAATATGAATGATAACACCAAAACTTTTTCTCCACTCATGGTTAGCTGTTGGGTGAAGCTATTCATTGTTAAACTACTGTGTTGTGTCTTTTTCAATCATAATGACAACCCAAAACTTCCAAATTATCCCAATCAAAAGTTCACGTACCCTGGAGATTTTGGCTTGATAACATGCACAAAAGTTGACACAAATGGGTTTGAATGGCTTTTATAGGTAATATCCTCAACTGTGACCTGTTTCATTATAATCAGTGTGTGTGCATAACAGCTGAGTGAGTTTCTGGGATCGAGACAGACTCTTGAATCTTTCATCCAGCCACTGACGTTTCAGAATTCTGAATCATGGGAAAAGCAAAAATATTGTCAATGGTTCTATGGGAAAAGTTAGTTGAACTGTGTAAAATAGGAAAGTGATACAAAAAGATATCCAATGAATTGATAATGTCAGTCAGCAGGGCTCAAACTGTGATTAACAAATGGAGAATCAGGGGTTCTGTAAAAACAAAACCACTGTCATGTAGACCAACAAAAATGTTGTCCACAACTGCCAGGAAAATTGTTTGGGATGCAAAGAAAAACCCACAAATAACATCAGCTGAAATACAGGACTTTCTGAAAACTAGCGGTTTGGCTGTTTCAAGATGCACAATAAGGAGGCACTTGAAGAAAAATGGGCTGCATCATTGAGTCACCAGAAGAAAGCCATTACTGCACAAATGCCACAAAGTATCTCACCTACAATGCGCAAAACAGCACAGACACAAGCCTCAAAACTTATAAGGTAACTGATAGGTAATTTGGAGTAATGAGATCAAAATTGAACTTTTTGGCCACAACCATACACGTTACATTTAAGGAGAGGTCATCAAGGCCTATGATGAAAGAAAAACCATTCCTACTGTAAAGCACGGAGGTGGATCACTGATGTTTTGGTGATGTGTGAGCTACAAAGACACGGAAAACTTGGTCAAAGTTGAAGGAAAGATGAATGCAGCGTGTTATCAGCAAATACTGGAGGCAAATTTGCACTCATCAGCCCGGAAGCTGTGCATGGGACATACTTGGAAGTTCCAGCCTGACAACAATCCAAAACACAAGGCCAAGTTGACCTGTCATTGGCTACAGCAGAAGAAAGTGAAGATTCTGGTGTGGCCATCTCAGTCTCCTGAAATTAATATCAATGAGTTACTCTGGAGAGATCTCAAGCACGCAATTCATGCTAGACAGCCCAGGAATTTACAGGAACTGGAGGCTTTGTGTCAAGAAAAGTGAGCAGCATTACCATCTGCGAAAATAAAGAACCTCATCCACAACTACCACAAAAGACTTCAAGCTGTCATTGATGTTAGAGGGGGCAATACACAGTATTAAGAAATGGGGTATGTAAACTTTTAATCAGGGTCATTTGGATGTTTTGGGTTATCATTATGATTTAAAAAAAGAAAACACAATAGTTTAAAAAGAAATGGCTTCACCCATCCACGAGCCATGAGTGGAGAAAAAGTTTTGGAGTTATAATTCATTTTCTCTTAAAAAAAGGGCCAAGAGAGCCAAAATTCTGCCTTGGTAATATTATTTCCCTCTACAAATAGCTGATTTTTAAGTTTTATATTTTGATAGTGGATGAAACTCTCCCTATTTCACCCTAATCCTACAGTCTGTTCCTAATATTATGTACTATACAACACAGTGGAAAATAGCCCACATCTGCAGCATGTACTTGAAGAGATGAGACCCCCCACGTGCCTGCCTTTCACCCTCCCTCCTATTAAATCTCTCCATACTTAAATCCCCACCTAAAAAACAAGTAATGTATTCACAATCTTCAGCTCTTAAAAGAGCTTTTTCGAATAAATAATGCTCACTATAACCTCATATCACTCTCTCTATGCTCCTTTCATTCTCATTACGCTGAAACTATGCTCTCCCTATGTGCGCAAGATGGTGCCGGCAGCCTTTAAATAGTCCCTATGATGCTGGAAGGCCAGCCAATCACAGTAATGCCACACCAAAAATGGCGCCGGCATTACTGTGATTGGCAAGCCAGCCCAGCATGCTCATTGGCTGCAAATAAACCGCCAAACATGCTGGGTGGGTCACTCAAATATGCTGAGGTGAATACCTAATTACTCACCGAGTAACAAATACAGACACTAGGGAAAGGGTGAGTGGAGACCCTTTAGGCAGATCTGATAACACCCTACCTCCCCTTCCATCCCTAAATTGGTTCCTCACCAATCGCCGAGCTGGAACCTAAGTCCTGTATCTCCCTAGAGCTAGGCCCTTCATAGAGAGGGGGAGGGGATGTGAACTGGTCAATCACCACTGTAAACTAAAGATAAAAAGGTAGACAGACAAGGGGAATAAACTTAGCTTCAGCAGACTCAGAGAGGTAACACCAAACGTCCTCAAACAGCTCCAGAGGAGACGATAACTGACTGCTATAGCTCCAAGCCTTCACAGGGAAAAATGTGAATATCACCAATGTCTCTCTGCAGCAGACTGGGGATTACTAAACCCCCATGTCCAAGTGTGTCAACTAGAGCTAGAGGGAGGTTGCTGCTGGGTCCAAGTGTCAGAAGGATTAAGGAGGTGTCTGTAATGTCAAACACAGACCTTCTGGAGCCAGATGCAGAGCGACAGTCTGTTGCATCTGATACACCCCTGACAGAAGTTTAGAGCTCACTGGCTGGGGCTAGTGATATGGAGGCTGATGGAGGTGGGGAAGATCAGGACCCAGAATGTTATGATCTGGTAACCTTGGAGCTGCATGAAAGACTTTCTCAGGAGTAGGTGGTTCCTGTACTGACCGCAAACCCTAAACTAACACAGCAACTAGAAGTAGCCGTGGGATGTACCTAACACGTCCTAGACACCTCGACACAGCCAGAGAACTAAATACCCCTATAGATAGAAATGGAAATTCTATCTTGCCTCAGAGCAGAACCCCAAAGGATAGGCAGCCCCCCACAAATATTGACTGTGAGTATAAGAGGAAAGACACATGCAGGCAGAAAAACAAGATTTAGCAAAAGAGGCACTTCTAGCTAAATAGAAAAGGATAGGACAGAATTCTAAGCGGTCAGTATTAAAATCCTAAAAATATCCACAGCAGATAATACAAATATTCCACATCTAACTAAAGACATAGAAAGTATATCTGCATCTCCTGAGAATCCAGCATGACTGAAAAATCCAAAGTCTAAGCTGGACAAAAACACAATAAATTGCACTGAATTGCAAAGCACACTGCATGTGTGCACAGAGACAAAAAACAGACACTTATCTTATCTGAATTGGCAGCATGGCATGAGGAGCCAGAGAGAGATGCAATCCCTCCAAGTACAATGGACAACTGGCACTGACTCATGGAGCCTGCACACCTAAATACCTAATAGAGCTGCAATCAGCAGAAACACCTGTCCGAATTACAACCCCAAGACAACTGCACTACCACCAACATCCACCGGAGGGAGCCCAAGAGCAGAATTCACAACAGTACCCCCCCCCTTGAAGAGGGGTCACCGAACCCTCACCAGAGCCCCCAGGCCGATCAGGACGAGCCAGATGAAAGGCACGGACCAAATCAGCAGCATGGACATCAGAGGCAAAAACCCAAGAATTATCCTCCTGGCCATAACCCTTCCATTTGACAAGGTACTGAAGCCTCCGCATCGAAAAGCGAGAATCCAAAATCTTCTCAATCACATACTCCAACTCCCCATCAACCAACACAGGAGCAGAAGGATCAACAGAGGGAACAACGGGCACCACATATTTCCTCAATAAAGATCTATGGAAAACATTATGGATGGCAAAAGAGGCCGGAAGGGCCAAACGAAAAGACACCGGATTGATAATCTCAGAAATCCTATAAGGACCAATAAACCGAGGCTTAAACTTAGGGGAAGAAACCTTCATAGGAACATGACGGGAAGACAACCAGACCAAATCCCCAACCCGAAGCCGGGAACCAACACACCGACGACGGTTAGCAAAACGCTGAGCCTCCTCCTGAGACAACACCAAATTGTCCACCACATGAGCCCAAATCTGCTGCAACCTGTCAACCACAGAATCCACACCAGGACAATCAGAAGGTTCAAATTGCCCCGAAGAAAAACGAGGATGAAAACCAAAATTACAAAAGAAGGGCAAAACCAAGGTAGCCGAACTAGCCCGATTATTAAGGGCAAACTCGGCCAATGGCAAGAAAGCCACCCAATCATCCTGATCTGCAGACACAAAGCATCTCAAATAAGTTTCCAAAGTCTGATTAGTTCGCTCGGTCTGGCCATTTGTCTGAGGATGAAATGCGGAAGAAAAAGACAAATCAATGCCCAGCCTAGCACAAAAGCCCCGCCAAAACCTAGAAACAAACTGGGAACCTCTGTCAGACACAATATTCTCCGGAATACCATGCAAACGAACCACATGCTGAAAAAACAACGGAACCAAATCAGAAGAGGAAGGCAATTTAGGCAAAGGCACCAAATGAACCATCTTAGAAAACTGGTCACAAACCACCCAGATAACCGACATCCTCTGGGAAACCGGAAGATCTGAAATAAAATCCATAGAAATATGCGTCCAGGGCCTCTCAGGGACCGACAAAGGCAAAAGCAACCCACTAGCACGGGAACAACAAGGCTTGGCCCGCGCACAAGTCCCACAGGACTGCACAAAAGAACGCACATCACGCGACAAAGAAGGCCACCAAAAGGACCTACCAACCAAATCTCTGGTACCAAAAATACCAGGATGGCCAGCCAACACAGAACAATGAACCTCAGAAATCACTCTACTAGTCCATCTATCAGGAACAAACAGTTTCCCCACTGGACAGCGGTCAGGTTTGTCAGCCTGAAATTCCTGCAGAACCCGTCGCAAATCAGGGGAAATGGCAGAAAGGACCACCCCTTCCTTCAGAATGCCGACCGGCTCAAGTACCTCAGGAGAATCAGGCAAAAAACTCCTAGAGAGGGCATCAGCCTTAATATTCTTAGAACCCGGAAGATACGAAACCACAAAATCAAAACGGGAGAAAAACAGGGACCATCGAGCCTGTCTAGGATTCAACCGTTTGGCAGATTCGAGGTAAATCAGATTTTTATGATCGGTCAAGACCACAATACGGTGCTTGGCTCCCTCAAGCCAATGTCGCCATTCCTCAAACGCCCACTTCATAGCCAACAACTCCTGATTGCCAACATCATAATTGCGTTCAGCAGGCGAAAACTTACGGGAAAAGAAGGCACACTGTTTCATCAAGGAACCATCAGAATTCCTATGAGACAAAACGGCCCCTGCCCCAATCTCAGAAGCGTCAACCTCAACCTGAAACGGAAGAGAAACATCTGGCTGACGCAACACCGGGGCAGAAGTAAATCGGCGTTTTAGCTCCTGAAAGGCAGAGACAGCCACAGAGGACCAATTCGTCACATCAGCGCCCTTCTTCGTCAAATCGGTCAGGGGCTTAACCACACTGGAAAAGTTAGCAATGAAACGGCGATAAAAATTAGCAAAGCCCAAAAATTTCTGAAGGCTCTTCACGGATGTGGGCTGAATCCAATCATGAATGGCCTGAACCTTAACCGGATCCATCTCTATAGATGAGGGAGAAAAACTGAAGCCCAAAAAAGAAACCTTCTGCACTCCAAAGAGACACTTAGACCCCTTCACAAACAAAGCATTATCACGAAGGATCTGAAATACCATCCTGACCTGTTTCACATGAGACTCCCAATCATCGGAAAAAATTAAGATGTCATCCAAATATACAATCATGAATTTATCAAGATAATTCCGGAAGATATCATGCATGAACGACTGAAAAACAGATGGAGCATTAGAGAGCCCGAATGGCATCACAAGTAGTGTTGAGTGATACCGTCCGATACTTGAAAGTATCGGTATCGGAAAGTATCGGCCGATACCGGCAAAGTATCGGATCTAATCCGATACCGATACCCGATACCAATACAAGTCAATGGGACACCAAGTATCGGACGGTATCCTGTATGGTTCCCAGGGTCTGAAGGAGAGGAAACTCTCCTTCAGGCCCTGGGATCCATATCAATGTGTAAAAGAAAGAATTAAAATAAAAAATAGGGATATACTCACCTCTCCGACGCAGCCTGGACTTTACCGCCGTAACCGGGAGTCGTTGTACCTAAGAATGCGCGCTTGAAGGGCCTTAGATGACGTCACGGCGCTCTGATTGGTCCGTAGCGGTCGCGTGACCGCTACGCGACCAATCACAAAGCAGTGACGTCACCTAAGGCCTTTCAAGCGCTTGAAAGACCTTAGGTGACGTCACTGCTTTGTGATTGGTCGCGTAGCGGTGACTCGACCGCTACAGACCAATCAGAGCGCCATCATCTAAGGCCCTTCAAGAGCGCATTTTTAGGCACAACGGCTCCCGGTTACAGCGGTAAAGTCCAGGCTGCGTCGGAGAGGTGAGTATATGCCTATTTTTTATTTTAATTCTTTCTTTTACACATTGATATTAATCCCGATACCGATTCCCGATACCACAAAAGTATCAGATCTCGGTATCGGAATTCCGATACCCGCAAGTATCGGCCGATACCCGATACTTGCGGTATCGGAATGCTCAACACTAATCACAAGATATTCAAAATGGCCTTCGGGCGTATTAAACGCAGTTTTCCATTCGTCACCCTGCTTAATACGAACAAGATTATATGCCCCCTGAAGGTCAATTTTAGTAAACCAACTAGCCCCCTTAATCCTGGCAAACAAATCAGAAAGCAAAGGTAAAGGGTATTGAAACTTCACAGTGATCTTATTCAAGAGGCGATAATCAATACAGGGTCTCAAGGAGCCATCCTTCTTAGCAACAAAAAAAAATCCTGCTCCCAACGGTGAAGAAGATGGCCGAATATGCCCTTTCTCCAAAGACTCCTTAACATAACTCCGCATGGCAGTATGTTCCGGCACAGACAGATTGAAAAGTCGGCCTTTAGGGAACTTACAGCCTGGAATCAAGTCAATAGCACAATCACAGTCCCTATGCGGTGGAAGGGAACTGGACTTGGGCTCATCGAATACATCCTGAAAATCAGACAAAAACTCTGGAACTTCAGAAGAGGAGGAAGAGGAGATTGACATCACAGGAACGTCATTATGAACCCCCTGACAACCCCAACTAGTCACAGACATAGACTTCCAATCCAACACAGGATTATGTATCTGCAACCATGGAAAACCCAGCACAATAGCATCATGCAAATTATGCAACACCAGAAAACGACAATCTTCCTGATGGGCTGGCGCCATGCACATGGTCACCTGTGTCCAAAACTGGGGTTTATTTTTAGCCAAAGGTGTAGCATCAATGCCCCTTAAAGGAATAGGGTTCTGCAAAGACTGCAAGGGGAAACCACAACGCCTGGCAAATTCAAAGTCCATTATGTTCAAAGCGGCGCCTGAATCCACAAATGCCATGACAGAAAATGACGACAATGAGCAGATCAAGGTCACAGATAACAGAAATTTAGGTTGTACAGTTCCGATGGTAACTGAACTAGCGATTCTCTTTGTACGCTTTGGGCAGACTGAAATGACATGAGAAGCATCGAAACAATAAAAACACAACCTATTCTGATGTCTGAATCCTTGTTGTTCCGTTCTAGACAGAATCCTATCACACTGCATAGGCTCAGGCATCTGCTCTGAGGACAACGCCACAGCGCGCACAGTTCTGCGCTCCCGCAAGCGCCGATCGATCTGAATGGCCAGAGACATAGAATCACTCAGACCAACAGGCGTGGGAAACCCCACCATAACATCTTTGACAGACTCAGAAAGACCCTTTTTGAAAATTGCCGCCAAAGCATCCTCATTCCATTTAGTCAGCACAGACCATTTTCTAAATTTCTGACAATACAATTCTGCCGCTTCTTCACCCTGAGACAGGGCCAACAAGGTCTTCTCCGCTTGATCCACAGAATTTGGCTCATCATATAATAATCCTAGAGCCTGGAAAAAGGCATCTACATTAAGCAAGGCCGGATTCCCAGATTCCAGGGAAAATGCCCAATCCTGAGGGTCGCCATGCAGCAGGGATATGACAATTTTAACCTGCTGAATGGGATCACCAGAGGAACGAGGCTTCAGAGCAAAAAACAGTTTACAGTTGTTTTTAAAACTCAAAAATTTGGATCTGTCCCCAAAAAACAAATCAGGAGTAGGAATCCTAGGCTCTAAAAGCGGAGTCTGAGTAATATAATCAGAAATACCCTGTACCCTAGCAGCAAGCTGGTCTACACGAGAAACTAATCCCTGAACATCCATGCTAGCACAAGACTCCTCAGTCACCCAGAGGAAAAGAGGGAAGAAAAGCCAAAGCAGACTACAGAAAAAAAAATGGCTCTTTCTTCCCTTCTTCTGAGATGCATTTAACTCATTGTTGGCCAGTTGTACTGTTATGATCTGGTAACCTTGGAGCCGCATGAAAGACTTTCTCAGGAGTAGGTGGTAGCTGTACTGACCGCAAACCCTAAACTAACACCGCAACTATAAGTAGCCGTGGGATGTACCTAACACGTCCTAGACACCTCGACACAGCCAGAGAACTAAATACCCCTATAGATAGAAATAGGAATTCTATCTTGCCTCAGAGCAGAACCCCAAAGGATAGGCACCCCCCCAAATATTGACTGTGAGTATAAGAGGAAAGACACACGCAGGCAGAAAAACAAGATTTAGCAAAAGAGGCACTTCTAGCTAAATAGAAAAGGATAGGACAGAATTCTAAGCGGTCAGTATTAAAATCCTAAAAATATCCACAGCAGATAATACAAATATTCCACATCTAACTAAAGACATAGAAAGTATATCTGCATCTCCTGAGAATCCAGCATGACTGAAAAATCCAAACAAAGTCTAAGCTGGACAAAAACACAATAAATTGCACTGAATTGCAAAGCAATGTGTGCACAGAGACAAAAAACAGACACTTATCTTATCTGAATTGGCAGCATGGCATGAGGAGCCAGAGAGAGATGCAATCCCTCCAAGTACAATGGACAACTGGCACTGACTCATGGAGCCTGCACACCTAAATACCTAATAGAGCTGCAATCAGCAGAAACACCTGTCCGGATTACAACCCCAAGACAACTGCACTACCACCAACAACCACCGGAGGGAGCAGAATTCACAACACCAGAAATACAAAACTGGGTGACAGTTACAAAAAGTGGCAAGGGGAAAAGATCCAAGGAGCTCAGTCCTGATCTGGAACAACCTAATAAATATGCCTTTCTGGCTGAAATTAGAAATGCAAGCCCAGGACAAGGATTACTGCTACATATTGCAAATTAGATAGACATATTGCTGTGTGGGGCTGGGAAAAATCCAGTTGTCATGGTACACATCTGTACCATTGACAATGCTAGAGGGAAGTGTAAGTTCCAAAAAATGATTACAGGGAATTGGAAGAGAAGTTAAAGGCCAGAACCTCCAAGGTGGTGCTTCCAGAAATACTGTCAGTGCCACGAGCCTTACTAGAAAGATAGTGCACGCTTAGGGTGATAAATAGGTGGCATAGAAATTGGTGCAGGAAGGAAAGGTTTGGGTTCATGGAGGGAGAACTGGGATAACTTCTTTTTCAGCTACAGGCTCTACGGTAGGAATGGATTGCACCTCATTGGGGAGGGTGCAGCTGTGCCTGGGTAAAAATAGAAGAATGGAGGAGCTTTTAAATTAGGATTTTGGGTGAGGGAGGGTAGAAATGCTAATAAGGGGATAGATAGACTAGACAGAGATTGAGACAGTAGGGGTCTATGAGGATATTGGGGGAGGCTGGTACATGCAAGGAACATAGAAAGGTGAGAAGGAGTAATAAATGTGCTAATAGTTTTAACCCCTTAACGACCGCTGATACGCCTTTTAACGGCGGCCGCTAAGGGTACTTAAACCACAGCGCCGTTAATTAACGTTAATTAATTGCGATCGCCAGTAATTAACCGTTTACCGGCGGTCGCAAAAAACCCCCAAAAAACGAGATTTCCCATTTAATTTCTCTGTCCTCCGATGTGATCGCACATCAGAGGACAGAGAAATGGGGTCCCCGATCGCCCCCGATAGCCCCCCAATACTCACCTGTCTCCCCCGGTGCTCCTCGTGGCTCCCGATGGGCGCCGCCATCTTCTTCCGGCAAAATAATGGCGGGCGCATGCGCAGTGCGCCCGCTGGCCGGCACCCGGGAGATCTTTGGGGTCTCGGCTGCCGGGGGTAGCCGAGACCCCAAAGAACATGATCGGGGTTGGTTTTTACCGACCCCTGTTTTGCGATCGCCGGTAATTAACTATTTACCGGCGACCGCAAAAAAAAAAGAAGAAGCGATGTGTAATTCTCTGTCCTCTGATGTGATCGCACATCATAGGATAGAGAAATAGGGGGATTCGGGGACCCTATCATACTTACCGGTGTCCCTGGGTCCTCCTGTGTCCTCTTCTGGCCGCCGGCTTCTTCCTTCTGTAAGAAAATGGCGGGTGCATGAGCAGGGCGCCCGCCATGATCTGCCGGCCGGCAGCTAGAGGAGTTGGGGCTAAATTTAGGGTTAGGGTTAGGGCTAGGGTTAGGGTTAGGGTTAGGGTTAGGGTTAGGGCTAGGGTTAGGGCTAGGGTTAGGGCTAGGGTTTGGGTTAGGGTTAGGGCTAGGGTTAGGGCTAGGGTTAGGGTTGGGGATAAATTTAGGGTTGGGGTTGGGGCTAAATTTAGGGTTAGGTCTGGGGCTAAATTTAGGGTTAGGGCTAGGGTTAGGGTTGGGGGTAAAGTTAGGGCTAGAGTTAGATTTGGGACTAAATTTAGGGTTAGGGTTGGGGCAAAAGTTAGGGTTAGGGTTGGGGCTAAAGTTAGGACTAGGGTTGGGGCTAAAGTTAGGACTACGGTTGCGGCTAAAGTTAGGGTTAGAGTTGGGATTAGGGTTTGGATTAGGGTTGGCATTAGGGTTACATTTGGGATTAGGGTTAGGTTTGGGATTAGGGTTAAGGTTAGGGTTGGGATTAGGGGTGTATTGGGATTAGGGTTAGGTTTGAGGTTAGGGTTGAGATTAGGATTAGGGGTGTGTTGGATTTAGGGTTCTGATTAGGGTTATGGTTGTTTTGGGGTTAGGGTTGTGATTATCCTTAGGGTTGTGATTAGGGTTATGGATGGGGTTGTCATTAGGGTTAGGGGTGTGTTGGGGTTAGGGTTGGAGTTAGATTTGGGGGGGTTTACACTGTTTAGGTACATCAGGGGTCTCTAAACGCCACAGCCAATTTTGCGCTCAAAAAGTCAAATGGTGCTCCCTCCCTTCCGAACTCTGCCGTGCACCCAAACAGTGGTTTACCCCCACATATGGGGCATCAGCATACTCGGAATAAATTGGACAACAACTTTTGGGGTCCAATTTCTCCTGTTAACCTTGTGAAAATAAAAACTTGGGGGCTAAAATATCTTTTTTGTGGGAAAAAAATGTTTTTTATTTTCACAACTCTGCATTATAAACTTCTTTGAAGCACTTGGGCATTCAAAGTTCTCACCACACATCTAGATAAGTTCCATGGGGGCTCTAGTTTCCAAAATGGGGTCACTTGTGGGGGGTTTCTACTGTTTAGGTACATCGGGGGCTCTGCAAATGCAACATAACGCCCACATACCATTCTATCAAAGTCTGCATTCCAAAACGGCGCTCCTTCCCTTCTGAGCTCTGCCATGCGCCCAAACAGTGGTTTACCCCAACATATGGGGTATCAGCCTACTCAGCATAAATTGCACAATAAATTTTGGGGTCCAATTTCTCCTGTTACCCTTGTGAAAGCAAAAATTTGGGGGTGAAAAATCATTTTTGTGGAAAAAATATGATTTTTTTTATTTTCATGGCTCTACATTATAAACTTCTGTGAAGCAGTTGGGGGTTCATAGTGCTCATCACACATCTAGATAAGCTCTTTGGGGGGTCTAGTTTCCAAAATGGGGTCACTTGTGGGGGGTTTCTACTGTTTAGGTACATCAGGAGCTCTGCAAATGCAACATGACACACCCTATAAAGACATACTGCACCAAAGGGAACCATGTCAGAAAAATACTTTATTGAACAAAACATACATAATAAAATATTAATAACAGTAATGATTGGGATACTCTGAACGGTGACAGCACCGGAACCGCAGGCAAGAGGAAAAAGCAATGCTACATTACCAAGAATGGGGAGAAAAACCTTTCTGTATACACTCTGTATAGTAGCACTAGTACTAGTGATCCGTTAGGTATATAACACTAGGCTGGTAGTCAAAATCCAGCAGGCACATCTAAACAGAACAGAACCATAATATAAGTTATAAGAGCATGTTTACCTCCAAACCTGCGGCGCCACCCCTACGCGCGTTTCGGCTAGCGTGCCTTCTTCCGGGGGAGAAATGCAACATGACGCCCGCAGACCATCCCATCAAAGTCTGCATTCCAAGTGGCACTCCTTCCCTTCCGAGCCCCGATGGGTGCCCAAACAGTGCCCCCCACCCACAAATGGGGTATCAGCGTACTCAGGACAAACTGGTCAACAGATTTTGGGGTCCAATGTCTCCTGTTTCCCTTGAGAAAATAAAAAATTGCAGGCTAAAAAATAATTTTTGAGGAAAAAAAAAGGATTTTTTATTTTCACGGCTCTACGCTATAAACTTCCATGAAGCACCTGGGGTTTTAAAGTGCTCACCACACATCTAGATAAGTTCCTTAAGGGGTCTAGTTTCCAAAATGGTGTCACTTGTGGGGGATTCCACTGTTTAGGCACATCAAGGGCTCTCCAAACGCGACATGGTGCCCGATCTCAATTCCAGCCAATTCTACATCGAAAAAGTAAAACGGCACTCCTTCTCTTCCAAGCTCTGCAGTGCGCCCGAACAGTGGTTTACCCCCACATATGGGGTATCGATGTACTCAGGAGAAATTGCACAACAACTTTTGTGGTCTAATTTCTCCTGTTACCCTTGTGAAAATAAAAATTTTGGGGCAAAAAGATCATTTTTGTAGAAAAAATGCGATTTTTTATTTTCACGGCTTTACGTTATAAACTTCTGAGAAGCACCTGGGGTCTAAAGTGCTCACCACTAGGGTTGAGCGAAACGGGTCGATCATTTTCAAAAGTCGCCGACTTTTGGCTAAGTCGGCGTCTCATGAAACCCGATCCGACCCCTGTGCTTGTCGGCCATGCGGTACGCGACTTTCGCGCCAAAGTCGCGTTTCAATGACGCGAAAAGCGCCATTTCTCAGCCAATGAAGGTGAACGCAGAGTGTGGGCAGCGTGATGACATAGATCCTGGTCCCCACCATCTTAGAGAAGGGCATTGCAGTGATTGGCTTGCTGTCTGCGGCGTCACAGGGGCTATAAAGGGGCGTTCCCGCCGACCGCCATCTTACTGCTGCTGATCTGAGCTTAGGGAGAGGTTGCTGCCGCTTCGTCAGAAGCAGGGAGAGCGTTAGGCAGGGTCCACTAACCACCAAACCGCTTGTGCTGTAGCGATTTCCACTGTCCAACACCACCTTCGGTGTGCAGGAACAGTGGAAGCTTTTTTTTTTTTTTTTTTTCCTCAGCGCTGTAGCTCATTGGGCTGCCCTAGAAGGCTCCGTGATAGCTGTATTGCTGTGTGTACGCCACTGTGGAAACCAACTGCTTTTTTCAAAGCACATATCCTCTTGTTCCTTTCTGCACAGCTATCTTTTTTGTTTGTCCACACTTTTTATTTAATTTGTGCATCAGTCCACTCCTATTGCTGCCTGCCATACCTGGCTTAGATTACTGCAGGGAGATAGTAATTGTAGGACAGTCCCTGTTTTTTTTTTTTTTTTTGTGGGAGATTAAGATTGGCATTTCTGCTACAGTGCCATCCCTGTGTGTGCCATCTCTCACTGAGTGGGCCATAGAAAGCCTATTTATTTTTTCCGTGATTTGTGTTCTAAATTCTACCTCAACACAAAAACACTACATCAATCAGTGGTAGAAAAATATTGGCCTCAGTCAGGGCTTGTGTGCCACTGCTGTGTGTGCTATCTCTCATTCAGTGGGCTATAGAAAGCCTATTTATTTATTTATTTTTTTTCTTATTATTTGGTTTCTAAAGTCTCCCTGAAAAAAAAAAAAAAAAAAAAAAACAGTGGGAGAGTAATATTGCCCTTTCAGCTTGTGTGCCAGTCTTGACTCCTGGGTGTGCCACCTCTCTCTCATTCAGTGGGCCATAGAAAGCCTATTTATTTTTTTGGTTTTTTTAATATTATTTGGTTTCTAAAGTCTCCCTGAAAAAAAAAAAAACATAAAAAAACAGTGGGAGAGTAATATTGCCCTTTCAGCTTGTGTGCCAGTCTTGACTCCTGGGTGTGCCACCTCTCTCATTCAGTGGGCCATAGAAAGCCTATTTATTTATTTTTTTAAATATTATTGGGTTTCTAAAGTCTCCCTTAAAAAACAAAAAATACATAAAAAAACAGTGGGAGAGTAATATTGCCCTTTCAGCTTGTGTGCCAGTCTTGACTCCTGGGTGTGCCACCTCTCTCATTCAGTGGGCCATAGAAAGCATTTTTTTTTTTCCTTGATTTGTGTTCTAAAATCTACCTCAACACAAAAACACTACATCAATCAGTGGAAGAAAAATATTGGCCTCAGTCAGGGCTTGTGTGCCACTGCTGTGTGTGCTATCTCTCATTCAGTGGGCTATAGAAAGCCTATTTATTTATTTATTTTTTTTCTTATTATTTGGTTTCTAAAGTCTCCCTGAAAAAAAAAAAAAAAAAAAAACAGTGGGAGAGTAATATTGCCCTTTCAGCTTGTGTGCCAGTCTTGACTCCTGGGTGTGCCACCTCTCTCTCATTCAGTGGGCCATAGAAAGCCTATTTATTTTTTTGGTTTTTTTAATATTATTTGGTTTCTAAAGTCTCCCTGAAAAAAAAAAAACATAAAAAAACAGTGGGAGAGTAATATTGCCCTTTCAGCTTGTGTGCCAGTCTTGACTCCTGGGTGTGCCACCTCTCTCATTCAGTGGGCCATAGAAAGCCTATTTATTTATTTTTTTAAATATTATTGGGTTTCTAAAGTCTCCCTTAAAAAACAAAAAATACATAAAAAAACAGTGGGAGAGTAATATTGCCCTTTCAGCTTGTGTGCCAGTCTTGACTCCTGGGTGTGCCACCTCTCTCATTCAGTGGGCCATAGAAAGCATTTTTTTTTTTCCTTGATTTGTGTTCTAAAATCTACCTCAACACAAAAACACTACATCAATCAGTGGGAGAAAAATATTGGCCTCAGTCAGGGCTTGTGTGCCACTGCTGTGTGTGCTATCTCTCATTCAGTGGGCTATAGAAAGCCTATTTATTTATTTTTTTTTTTTCTTATTATTTGGTTTCTAAAGTCTCCCTGAAAAAAAAAAAAAACAGTGGGAGAGTAATATTGCCCTTTCAGCTTGTGTGCCAGTCTTGACTCCTGGGTGTGCCACCTCTCTCTCATTCAGTGGGCCATAGAAAGCCTATTTATTTTTTTGGTTTTTTTAATATTATTTGGTTTCTAAAGTCTCCCTGAAAAAAAAAAAAACATAAAAAAACAGTGGGAGAGTAATATTGCCCTTTCAGCTTGTGTGCCAGTCTTGACTCCTGGGTGTGCCACCTCTCTCATTCAGTGGGCCATAGAAAGCCTATTTATTTTTTTTTTAAATATTATTGGGTTTCTAAAGTCTCCCTTAAAAAACAAAAAATACATAAAAAAACAGTGGGAGAGTAATATTGCCCTTTCAGCTTGTGTGCCAGTCTTGACTCCTGGGTGTGCCACCTCTCTCTCTCATTCAGTGGGCCATAGAAAGGCTATTTATTTTTTTGGTTTTTTTAATATTATTTGGTTTCTAAAGTCTCCCTGAAAATAAAAAAAAAAAAACTTAAAAAAACAGTGGGAGAGTAATATTGCCCTTTCAGCTTGTGTGCCAGTCTTGACTCCTGGGTGTGCCACCTCTCTCTCTCATTCAGTGGGCCATAGAAAGGCTATTTATTTTTTTGGTTTTTTTAATATTATTTGGTTTCTAAAGTCTCCCTGAAAAAAAAAAAAAAATAAATTAGGTGGGAGATTAATATTGACATTAGTGCTTGAGTGACAGTCCTGCGTGTGTGTCATCTCTGTGATTTTGTGCCACAGAAAACAGAGTGTGTAACATTGTGCCTGATTTTCCTTGTGGTCTCACCAACCTGTTAAGGGATATTGAAATCATACTGAAGTTATAGCTCACCGTGTAAGTTGTTTGACAGCAACAAATAAAGTTACTTTGGTTAAGATTTTAAAACAATGAGGAAGTCTGGTGCAAGAGGTCGTCGTGGGCGTTCATTGTCAGCTGGTAATGATGGTAGTGGTAGTGGAGCATCAGGTGGCCGTGGGGATAAAAATATTCCACCTAAGTCTGGAGCTGTGGAGCCAGTTTCGTCGTCAGGCTACACAAGGCCTCGAACGCTCTCTTTTCTGGGAGTAGGAAAACCGCTTTTAAAGGCGGAGCAGCAACAGCAAGTTTTGGCTTACATTGCAGACTCAGCCTCTAGCTCTTTTGCCTCCTCTTCCGAAACTGGTAAATGTAAAAGCAGCGCGTCGCTTGTGGATGTTCACGGTCAGGGACAAGTCGCTTCCTTGTCCTCCTCAGCAAAAACTACAACAAGAGAGAAGGATGCAGCAGGCGACACAACGGGTCACTCCATGGAGCTCTTTACACATACCGTCCCTGGCTTAGAAAGTGAAACATTTAACAGGCCATGCCCATTACAAGTATATTCTGACATGGAGTGCACTGATGCACAGCCACAGCCAGAGTACTATGCTGCTCCTTTGACTCAGACCACCACATTGCCCTCTCAGGGTACAGATCCACAATCAGACCCTGATGAGACTATGTTGCCCCGCCACGAACGCTATACCACCGACCGACACAGTGACACAAACGAAGTTGCACACGAGCTCGAAGAGGAGGTAATAGATGACCCAGTTATTGACCCCGATTGGCAGCCATTGGGGGAACAGGGTGCAGGCGGCAGTAGTTCAGAAGCGGAGGTGGAGGAGGGGCCGCAGCAGGCATCAACATCGCAACAGGTTCCATCTGCCGGGCCCGTATCTGGCCCAAAACGCGTGTCAAAGCCAAAACCTGTTGGAGGACAGCGTGGCCATCCGGTTAAAGCTCAGTCTGCAATCCCTGAAAAGGGATCCGAGTCTAGGAAGAGTGCAGTCTGGCATTTTTTTAAACAACATCCAACTGATCAGCGCAAAGTCATCTGTCAAAAATGTTCAACTAGCTTAAGCAGAGGTCAGAATCTGAAAAGTCTAAATACTAGTTGCATGCATAGACACTTAACCACCATGCATTTTCAAGCCTGGACTAACTACCAAACGTCCCTTAAGGTTGTAGCACCCTCGGCCAATGAAGCTAGTCAGCAACGCAACATCCCTTCCGTCACTGTAAGGCCACCATTTTCCGCACCACCGGCAGTATCTGTGCAGGTTTCTTTGCCAGCCAAAAGCAGTCAGGGTCAGGGAACCACCAGTTTTGTAGGAGGAAATATTGCATCTAGGGCACCGGCGGAAACAATACCGTCTCCAACCGTCTCTCAGTCTGCCATGTACACCGGCACACCCGAAAGTTCCACGATCTCCAGCTCTCCAGTCCAGCTCACCCTACATGAGACTCTGGTTAGAAAAAGGAAGTACTTATCCTCGCATCCGCGTACACAGGGTTTTAACGCCCACATAGCTAGACTAATCTCGTTAGAGATGATGCCCTACCAGTTAGTTGAAAGCGAAGCTTTCAAAGCCCTGATGGAGTACGCTGAACCACGATACGAGCTACCCAGTCGACACTTTTTTTCCAGAAAAGCCATCCCAGCCCTGCACCAGCATGTTAAACAGCGCATCGTCCATGCACTCAGGCAATCTGTGAGTACAAAGGTGCACCTGACTACAGATGCATGGACCAGTAGGCATGGCCAGGGACGTTATGTGTCCATCACGGCACACTGGGTGAATGTGGTGGATGCAGGGTCCACAGGCGACATCAATTTAGGGACAGTTGTGCCTAGCCCACGGTCTAGGAAACAGTTGGCTGTAGGCGTTCGCACCCCCTCCTCCTCCTCCTCCTCGTCCTCCTGCAGAAGCTACAGCTCTTCCACAGAACGCAGTCTGCCAACCACTCCATCGGCAGATGACACTGTTGCACACCAGTTGTCCCATTATGGGCCAGCTACTGCCAAGCGTCAGCAGGCTGTATTGGCTATGAAGTGTTTGGGCGACAACAGACACACCGCGGAAGTTCTATCCGAGTTCTTGCAACAAGAAACGCAGTCGTGGCTGGGCACAGTAGATCTTGAGGCAGGCAAGGTAGTGAGTGATAACGGAAGGAATTTCATGGCTGCCATCTCCCTTTCCCAACTGAAACACATTCCTTGCCTGGCTCACACCTTAAACCTGGTGGTGCAGTGCTTATTGAAAACTTATCCTGGGTTCTCCGACCTGCTCCTCAAAGTGCGTGCACTTTGCTCACATATCCGACGTTCGCCTGTACACGCCAGCCGTATGCAGACCTATCAGCGGTCTTTGAACCTTCCCCAGCATCGCCTAATCATAGACGTTGCAACAAGGTGATACTCAACACTGCACATGCTTCAGAGACTGTGCGAACAGAGGCGTGCTGTTATTTATTTGTGGGAGGATACACGGGCAGGCAGTAGGATGGCAGACATGGAGTTGTCAGGTGTGCAGTGGTCTAAGATACAAGACATGTGTCAAGTCCTTCAGTGTTTTGAGGAATGCACACGGCTGGTTAGTGCAGACAACGCCGTAATAAGCATGAGCATCCCCCTAATGCGTCTGCTGATGCAAAGTTTGACGCACATAAAGGAGCAGGCGTCTGCACCAGAGGAAGAGGAAAGCCTTGATGACAGTCAGCCATTGTCTGGTCAGGGCAGTGTACAGGACGAGGTAGCGGGCGAAGAGGAGGTGGAGGACGAGGAGGATGATGGGGATGAGTATATTTTTAATGCCGAACCTTTCCCGGGGGCACAGGAAATTGGTTGCGTGTCACGGCCGGGTTCTGGTTTTTTGAGGGACACAAGTGACGTAGATTTGCCTGCAACTGCCCCTCAACCAATCACAACCGGAGATTTGACAACTGGAACTTTGGCCAACATGGCGGATTATGCCTTACGTATCCTAAAAAGGGACACACGCATTACGAAAATGATGAACGATGACGATTACTGGTTGGCCTGCCTCCTTGATCCACGCTATAAAGGCAAATTGCAAAATATTATGCCACATGAGAACTTGGAACTAATATTAGCAACCAAACAATCAACTCTTGTTGACCGTTTGCTTCAGGCATTCCCAGCACACAGCGCACGTGATCGTTCTCACACGAGCTCCAGGGGGCAGCAGACTAGGAGTGTTAGGGGTGCACACATCAGAAGTGGCGTTGGACAGAGGGGTTTTCTGACCAGGTTGTGGAGTGATTTTGCTATGACCGCAGACAGGACAGGTACTGCTGCATCAATTGAAAGTGACAGGAGACAACATTTGTCCAGTATGGTTACTAACTATTTTTCATCCCTTATCGATGTTCTCCCTCAACCGTCATTCCCATTCGATTACTGGGCCTCCAAATTAGACACCTGGCCAGAATTGGCAGAATATGCATTGCAGGAGCTTGCTTGCCCGGCAGCAAGTGTCCTATCAGAAAGAGTATTCAGTGCTGCAGGTTCAATATTAACCGAAAAAAGGACTCGTCTGGCTACCCAAAATGTTGACGATCTAACATTCATTAAAATGAACCACAACTGGATTTCGAAATCTTTTGCCCCACCTTGCCCGGCCGACACCTAGCTTTCCTATGAAAAGCTCTTGCCTGTGAATTACTTTTCTAATGTCTAATTTGCTGCAGCTGATTGTACAGCATACGACATGTTTACACCTCCCTAAATGGCAAAACTCCCCACACGGGGCCGTGGTATCGCGACTTGGCGCAAGCACCCGTGAGACTGCTGTTTGTCTGAAGAGGTGGGTGTGCTCGCTTTTGGTTGACGGCATTGCTACTGGGTCCCTCATAGTACAATGTAGTGTCTCTGGCGGTGGTGGTGCGCACCCAACGTCAGACACACCGTTGTAACATGAGGGGCCCTGGGGCGGTCCCGCCGGCCTCAAGAGAGTTCCCCCCTACCCCAGCTCAAAATGTGCTCTACCACGTGCAAAATTATGTCGCACAGCTCCACCAATCTTTAGTCTATTCGCTGACATCATTCAATGTCTGGCACTGACAATACAAATTTGTAGACATCTATGATGCAACTTAAAGTAGTCTGTGTCTGTGTCCTATATTGGCACCATTAAATAGTTACTGCCAAATTACTATGTCAGAAACTCAGTAGATGAGCCCACCCCTGTACCTAAGTATGCCACCTTTTTTTTTGTTTTGGTTGTTTTGCGAGACATTAACATCTATTTATATTTTGGGAGTACTGGGACAGACACTCCTTGCACTACTCCTCCACTCACCACCAAGCTGCCTGTGTATCCATGTAACCGCTGTAAAGCTGCCATGAGCCTATTGTTTGTTATTTTAGGCCTTTGATAGCCTGTCTGCGGTCCCTACTTTAAATACTCCTCCACTCATCACCAGCTGCCTGCCCGTGTATCCATGTAACCGCTGTAAAGCTGCCATGAGCCTATTGTTTGTTATTTTAGGCCTTTGATAGCCTGTCTGCGGTCCCTACTTTAAATACTCCTCCACTGACCACCAAGCTGCCTGCCCGTGTATCCATGTAACCGCTGTAAAACTGCCATAAGCCTATTGTTTGTTATTTTAGGCCTTTGATAGCCTGTCTGCGGTCCCTACTTTAAATACTCCTCCACTCACCACCAAGCTGCCTGTGTATCCATGTAACCGCTGTAAAGCTGCCATGAGCCTATTGTTTGTTATTTTAGGCCTTTGATAGCCTGTCTGCAGTCCCTACTTTAAATACTCCTCCACTCATCACCAGCTGCCTGCCCGTGTATCCATGTAACCGCTGTAAAGCTGCCATGAGCCTATTGTTTGTTATTTTAGGCCTTTGATAGCCTGTCTGCGGTCCCTACTTTAAATACTCCTCCACTCATCACCAAGCTGCCTGCCCGTGTATCCATGTAACCGCTGTAAAACTGCCATAAGCCTATTGTTTGTTATTTTAGGCCTTTGATAGCCTGTCTGCGGTCCCTACTTTAAATACTCCTCCACTCACCACCAAGCTGCCTGTGTATCCATGTAACCGCTGTAAAGCTGCCATGAGCCTATTGTTTGTTATTTTAGGCCTTTGATAGCCTGTCTGCAGTCCCTACTTTAAATACTCCTCCACTCATCACCAGCTGCCTGCCCGTGTATCCATGTAACCGCTGTAAAGCTGCCATGAGCCTATTGTTTGTTATTTTAGGCCTTTGATAGCCTGTCTGCGGTCCCTACTTTAAATACTCCTCCACTCATCACCAGCTGCCTGCCCGTGTATCCATGTAACCGCTGTAAAACTGCCATAAGCCTATTGTTTGTTATTTTAGGCCTTTGATAGCCTGTCTGCGGTCCCTACTTTAAATACTCCTCCACTCACCACCAAGCTGCCTGTGTATCCATGTAACCGCTGTAAAGCTGCCATGAGCCTATTGTTTGTTATTTTAGGCCTTTGATAGCCTGTCTGCGGTCCCTACTTTAAATACTCCTCCACTCATCACCAGCTGCCTGCCCGTGTATCCATGTAACCGCTGTAAAGCTGCCATGAGCCTATTGTTTGTTATTTTAGGCCTTTGATAGCCTGTCTGCGGTCCCTACTTTAAATACTCCTCCACTGACCACCAAGCTGCCTGCCCGTGTATCCATGTAACCGCTGTAAAACTGCCATAAGCCTATTGTTTGTTATTTTAGGCCTTTGATAGCCTGTCTGCGGTCCCTACTTTAAATACTCCTCCACTCACCACCAAGCTGCCTGTGTATCCATGTAACCGCTGTAAAGCTGCCATGAGCCTATTGTTTGTTATTTTAGGCCTTTGATAGCCTGTCTGCGGTCCCTACTTTAAATACTCCTCCACTCATCACCAGCTGCCTGCCCGTGTATCCATGTAACCGCTGTAAAGCTGCCATGAGCCTATTGTTTGTTATTTTAGGCCTTTGATAGCCTGTCTGCGGTCCCTACTTTAAATACTCCTCCACTGACCACCAAGCTGCCTGCCCGTGTATCCATGTAACCGCTGTAAAACTGCCATAAGCCTATTGTTTGTTATTTTAGGCCTTTGATAGCCTGTCTGCGGTCCCTACTTTAAATACTCCTCCACTGACCACCAAGCTGCCTGCCCGTGTATCCATGTAACCGCTGTAAAACTGCCATGAGCCTATTGTTTGTTATTTTAGGCCTTTGATAGCCTGTCTGCGGTCCCTACTTTAAATACTCCTCCACTGACCACCAAGCTGCCTGCCCGTGTATCCATGTAACCGCTGTAAAACTGCCATAAGCCTATTGTTTGTTATTTTAGGCCTTTGATAGCCTGTCTGCGGTCCCTACTTTAAATACTCCTCCACTCACCACCAAGCTGCCTCTGTATCCATGTAACCGCTGTAAAGCTGCCATGAGCCTATTGTTTGTTATTTTAGGCCTTTGATAGCCTGTCTGCGGTCCCTACTTTAAATACTCCTCCACTCATCACCAGCTGCCTGCCCGTGTATCCATGTAACCGCTGTAAAGCTGCCATGAGCCTATTGTTTGTTATTTTAGGCCTTTGATAGCCTGTCTGCGGTCCCTACTTTAAATACTCCTCCACTGATCACCAAGCTTCCTGCCCGTGTATCCATGTAACCGCTGTAAAACTGCCATAAGCCTATTGTTTGTTATTTTAGGCCTTTGATAGCCTGTCTGCGGTCCCTACTTTAAATACTCCTCCACTCACCACCAAGCTGCCTGTGTATCCATGTAACTGCTGTAAAGCTGCCATGAGCCTATTGTTTGTTATTTTAGGCCTTTGATAGCCTGTCTGCGGTCCCTACTTTAAATACTCCTCCACTCACCACCAAGCTGCCTGTGTATCCATGTAACCGCTGTAAAGCTGCCATGAGCCTATTGTTTGTTATTTTAGGCCTTTGATAGCCTGTCTGCGGTCCCTACTTTAAATACTCCTCCACTCATCACCAGCTGCCTGCCCGTGTATCCATGTAACCGCTGTAAAGCTGCCATGAGCCTATTGTTTGTTATTTTAGGCCTTTGATAGCCTGTCTGCGGTCCCTACTTTAAATACTCCTCCACTCACCACCAAGCTGCCTGTGTATCCATGTAACCGCTGTAAAGCTGCCATGAGCCTATTGTTTGTTATTTTAGGCCTTTGATAGCCTGTCTGCGGTCCCTACTTTAAATACTCCTCCACTGACCACCAAGCTGCCTGCCCGTGTATCCATGTAACCGCTGTATAACTGCCATGAGCCTATTGTTTGTTATTTTAGGCCTTTGATAGCCTGTCTGCGGTCCCTACTTTAAATACTCCTCCACTGACCACCAAGCTGCCTGCCCGTGTATCCATGTAACCGCTGTAAAACTGCCATGAGCCTATTGTTTGTTATTTTAGGCCTTTGATAGCCTGTCTGCGGTCCCTACTTTAAATACTCCTCCACTGACCACCAAGCTGCCTGCCCGTGTATCCATGTAACCGCTGTAAAACTGCCATGAGCCTATTGTTTGTTATTTTAGGCCTTTGATAGCCTGTCTGCGGTCCCTACTTTAAATACTCCTCCACTGACCACCAAGCTGCCTGCCCGTGTATCCATGTAACCGCTGTAAAACTGCCATAAGCCTATTGTTTGTTATTTTAGGCCTTTGATAGCCTGTCTGCGGTCCCTACTTTAAATACTCCTCCACTCACCACCAAGCTGCCTGTGTATCCATGTAACCGCTGTAAAGCTGCCATGAGCCTATTGTTTGTTATTTTAGGCCTTTGATAGCCTGTCTGCGGTCCCTACTTTAAATACTCCTCCACTCATCACCAGCTGCCTGTGTATCCATGTAACCGCTGTAAAGCTGCCATGAGCCTATTGTTTGTTATTTTAGGCCTTTGATAGCCTGTCTGCGGTCCCTACTTTAAATACTCCTCCACTGACCACCAAGCTGCCTGCCCGTGTATCCATGTAACCGCTGTAAAACTGCCATAAGCCTATTGTTTGTTATTTTAGGCCTTTGATAGCCTGTCTGCGGTCCCTACTTTAAATACTCCTCCACTCACCACCAAGCTGCCTGTGTATCCATGTAACCGCTGTAAAGCTGCCATGAGCCTATTGTTTGTTATTTTAGGCCTTTGATAGCCTGTCTGCGGTCCCTACTTTAAATACTCCTCCACTCATCACCAGCTGCCTGCCCGTGTATCCATGTAACCGCTGTAAAGCTGCCATGAGCCTATTGTTTGTTATTTTAGGCCTTTGATAGCCTGTCTGCGGTCCCTACTTTAAATACTCCTCCACTGACCACCAAGCTGCCTGCCCGTGTATCCATGTAACCGCTGTAAAACTGCCATAAGCCTATTGTTTGTTATTTTAGGCCTTTGATAGCCTGTCTGCGGTCCCTACTTTAAATACTCCTCCACTCACCACCAAGCTGCCTGTGTATCCATGTAACCGCTGTAAAGCTGCCATGAGCCTATTGTTTGTTATTTTAGGCCTTTGATAGCCTGTCTGTGGTCCCTACTTTAAATACTCCTCCACTCACCACCAAGCTGCCTGTGTATCCATGTAACCGATGTAAAACTGCAGTATTTTGCTTATAAAAAAGAAAATACTGGAGAGATATCAAATGCAGACATTTTAACATTAAAAACAAAAACACATACAACAAAAAACTGGTACAGTACAAAAATTGGCCACCAGCTACAAAAACTTTCTCCTGCAAGTAGTTAACTGAAAGGTTTTTTTCCATTGAAAACACAGATATGGCATCCACCGAGTGTTGTCCTGTCGCGTCTTCTTTATATTATTGCCAAGAAGCTGCAACTGAATAAAGCTGAGCTTCTACCTTCTGCCTCTTATTAACTGCTTTTTTTAAAAAAAAATTGTCCACCAGCTACAAAAACTTGCTCCTGCAAGTAGTTAACTGAAAGGTTTTTTTCCATTGAAAACACAGATATGGCATCCACCGAGTGTTGTCCTGTCGCGTCTTCTTTATATTATTGCCGAGAAGCTGCAACTGAATAAAGCTGAGCTTCTACCTTCTGCCTCTTATTAACTGCTTTTTTTTTATAAAATTGGCTGTTCCGGCCTACTAAAGGTGTCTGTCTGCCCCTGCCTGGTGTTGTCCTCAACTGAATAAAGCTGAGCTTCAACCTTCAGTTCCAAATTACCATTTTTAAAAATGCAATTGGCTGTTCCGGCCTACTAAAGGTGTCTGTCTGCCCCTGCCTGGTGTTGTCCTCAACTGAACAAAGCTGAGCTTCCACATTCTGGCTTTCGCCCTATACTATCAGATATTAAACTGCATTTGGCCTACTAGTGTGGTTATGCCCTTGAAACAGTGTCTGCTGCTCTTGGGTTTGCTACTCCACTGAACAAAGCAATGCCGCCTGTTTAGTCCTGTTACCAATTTTGAACTGCATTTAGCCTACTTTATTCTTTGGCCCTATATCTGTTTCCTCCTCATCCTGCCCATTGCCCAGCCACTGCTAGATGAGTCTGCTGGTACATTGACCTAGACCACTACATTCCCCTTATACTCTACACAGCCAGAATCTGACCCTGCTGAAAGTAAGGTTCCCCTTCCCGCATGTTATACCACCTTACACAGGGACAGAGAGGAAGGTGCAGATGAAAGTGCAGGTTCCTTCATCAGGTGGGGGGGCATACTCGTTGGCGACGTCACTGGCACAGGGCCCCTCAGAGTACGCAAAAGTGTCGCTGCTGGTGGGAGGCGCCCCCGCCATGCAAACACACATCGCTGTACTTTGAGGGGCCCTGTGCCAGTGCCAATGCGAACGAGTGAGCCCCCCCTGCTTGCTCAGGATCACAGCACTTGCAACGTTGAAATACTTACCTTTCCCTGCAACACCGCCGTGACGTAGTCCGCATTTCCTGGGCCCACGAAAAACTTGAGCCGGCCCTACTCCCCCCACAACTTTTGCCAAATGACCCCCAATTCCCTATGCCCAACTATTATTATAAAGTTAATTAAGATTGACAAGCTTCAGAAACAAGAATGGATGTTTTTGGCATTAAAATGGGCACTGTAGGTGTTTTCCTGGCCTCCACTCACTGCCGACTATGCTTCCCCATTGACTTGCATTGGGTTTCGTGTTTCGGTCGATCCCCGACTTTTAGCGATAATCGGCCGACTGCACTCGACTCGACTCTGGACAAAATCGGGTTTCACAAAACCCGACTCGATCTTAAAAAAATGAAAGTCGCTCAACTCTACTCACCACACATCTAGTTATGTTCCTTAAGGGGTCTAGTTTCCAAAATGGGGTCACTTGTGGGGGGTTTCCACTGTTTAGGCACATCAGGGGCTCTCTAAACATGACATGGCATCCGATCTCAATTCCAGCCAATTCTGCATTGAAAAAGTCAAACGGCGCACCTTCTCTTCCAAGCTCTGCGGTGCGCCCAAACAGTAGTTTACCCCCACATATGGGGTATCGGCGTATTCATGAGAAATTGCCCAACAACATTTATGGTTAAATTTCTGTTTTTACACTTGTGAAAATAAAAAAAAATGGTTCTGAAGTAAAATGTTTGCAAAAAAAAGTTAAATGTTCATTTTTGCCTTCCACATTGTTTCGGTTTCTGTGAAGCACGTAAAGGATTAATAAACTTTTTGAATGTGGTTTAGAGCACCTTGAGGGGTGCAGTTTTTAGAATGGTGTCACACTTGGTTATTTTCTATCATATAGACCCCTCAAAATGACTTCAAATGTGATGTGGTCCCTAAAAAAAAATGGTGTTGTAAAAATGAGAAATTGCTGGTCAACTTTTAACCCTTATAACTCCCTAACAAAAAAAAATTTGTTTCCAAAATTGTGCTGATGTAAAGTAGATATGTGGGAAATGTTATTTATTAACTAATTTTTTGTGACATATCTCTCTGATTTAAGGGCATAAAAATACAAAATTTGAACATTGCAAAATTTTAAATTTTTTTGCCATATTTCTGTTTTTTTCATAAATAATCGCAAGTAATATCTAAGAAATGTTACCACTAACATGAAGTACAATATGTCATGAAAAAACAATCTCAGAATCAGCAGGATCCGTTGAAGCGTTCCAGAGTTATAACCTCATAAAGTGACAGTGGTCAGAATTGTAAAAATTTGCCTGGTCATTAAGTACCAAATTGGCTCTGTCACTAAGGGGTTAAATGTCTGCTCGCAAATGCAAGAAGTCTCATGAATGAACTGTAGACTCTTATGTCAGTCACAGAATATGATGTGGAGACCTGGCTGGACAAAAATCATGACTTGGATGACAAGCATAGAGGTTTACACTACATTTAGAAAGGATGGGAAAGATAGAAAAGGTGGAGGGGTGTGTATTTTTATTAAATCTAACTCAAGACCTGTGGTCAATGACGGCATATGGGGGAGCTGTGACAATGTAGAGTCAGTGTGGTAAATGTTCATGGGAAAGGCTATAATGGAAAACTGCTAATTGGAGTTTACAACAAACCTCATAATATAGCTGAACAGGTAGAGGATGAAATATGGCAACTAATTAAAAAGACAGGAAACAATAATAGGGTCCTTATTATGGCAGATTTAACTATCCAGACTCCAGACATTCAACAGGAGATAGAATCTTCTGGTTATGCAAAAAGCTGTAATTTCTTATCCGCAATTCAGGACAATTACCTCTCTCAGCTGGTAGAGGAACCAAATATCTGCTGGATCTGGTTCTGTCAAATAGACTAGATACCATTTCAGATCTACAGGTCAGGGAGAATTTGGGATTTTGTGACCATAGTATGGTAATTAGTGTTGAGCATTCTGATACCGCAAGTATCGGGTATCGGCCGATACTTGCGGGTATCGGAATTCCGATACCGAGATCCTATACTTTTGTGGTATCGGGTATCGGTATCGAAACAACATTAATGTGTAAAATACAACATTAATGTGTAAAATAAAGAATTAAAATAAAAAATATTGCTATACTCACCTCTCCGACGCAGCCTGGACCTCACCGAGGGAACCGGCAGCGTTGTTTGCTTAAAATGCGCGCGTTTCCTGCCTCCCGTGACGTCACGGCTTCTGATTGGTCGCATGCCGCCCATGTGGCCGCGACGCGACCAATCACAGCAAGCCGTGACGTAATTTTGAGGTCCTGGAAGCTTAATTCTAGGCATTCAGGATTTTAAAATTACGTTCCGGCTTGTGATTGGTCGCGTCGCGGTCACATGGGCGACGCGACCAATCACAAGCCGTGACGTCACGGGAGGCAGGACACGCGCGCATTTTAAAATTACGTCACGGCTTGTGATTGGTTGCGTGCCGCCCATGTGGCCGCGACGCGACCAATCACAGCAAGCCGTGACGTAATTTCAGGTCCTGTATGCCTATTTCTGCATTCAGGACCTGAAATTACGTCACGGCTTGCTGTGATTGGTCGCGTCGCGGCCACATGGGCGGCACGCAACCAATCACAAGCCGTGACGTCATTTTAAAATGCGCGCGTGTCCTGCCTCCCCTGACGTCACGGCTTGTGATTGGTCGTGTCGCCCATGTGACCGCGATGCGACCAATCACAAGCCGGAACGTAATTTTAAAATCCTGAATGCCTAGAATTAGGCTTCCAGGACCTCAAAATTACGTCACGGCTTGCTGTGATTGGTCGCGTCGCGGCCACATGGGCGGCACGCGACCAATCAGAAGCCGTGACGTCGCGGGAGGCAGGAAACGCGCGCATTTTAAGCAAACAACGCTGCCGGTTCCCTCGGTGAGGTCCAGGCTGCGTCGGAGAGGTGAGTATAGCAATATTTTTTATTTTAATTCTTTATTTTACACATTAATATGGATCCCAGGGCCTGAAGGAGAGTTTCCTCTCCTTCAGACCCTGGGAACCATCAGGGATACCGTCCGATACTTGAGTCCCATTGACTTGTATTGATATCGGGTATCGGTATCGGATTAGATCCGATACTTTGCCGGTATTGGCCGATACTTTCCGATACCGATACTTTCAAGTATCGGACGGTATCGCTCAACACTAATGGTAATGCAAGGAAAAAAGGAATGGAAAATATTCAGCTCACCAGTTTGAAGCAGAAGTCCTTGTGTGCAAACTTGCACAGGAACAAAATTCTTGATTGGCGTTGTCCACAACAGAAGAAAAATGGAAGGAAGTAAATCCCCAGTGTGAAACTTAGATAAAAGTTCAATTTATTTAGACAAATCCATAAATACTTGTATCATATTGGTACAGCAAATAATGGAGTACATGATGGCGGTGGCATGGGGGGTGGGGTTAGAACAATTAATAATTTAAGAAAGAGTTGAAGTGCAGAGAGATACATAAAATGTATGTATGCTAATGCGAGAAGCCTTGCCAACAAAATGGAGGAATTAGAATAAATGGTGTTGGAGCATAATTATGACATGGTGGGGATATCTGAAACGTGGCTGGATGAGAGCCATGACTGGGCTGTTAACTTACAGGGCTATAGTCTGTTCAGAAATGACCGAATGGATAAGCGAGGGGGAGGGGTGTGTCTATATGTAAAATCATCCTTAAAACCCATCCTGCGTGACAATATAGGTGAATCTTATGAAAATGTAGAGTCCCTGTGGGTGGAGATAAGGAGAGGGGGAAAAAATAATAAATTACTGATAGGGGTTTGTTATAAGTCTCCAAAAATAATGGAAGCAACGGAGAATATCCTCATAAAGCAAAAAGATGAAGCTGCGACTCAAGGAGAAGTCATTATTATGGGGGACTTCAACTACCCTGAAATAGATTGGGGAACAGAAACCTGCAGGTCCGGCAAAGGTAATCGGTTTTTGACAACTATCAGAGACAATTACCTTTCAAAACTGGTTCAGGACCCAACAAGAATGGGGGCACTGCTAGACCTAATATTAACCAGCAGGCCAGACCGCATAGCAAATATAAGGGTTGGGGGTCACTTGGGGAATAGTGATCACAAAATAATAAGTTTTTATGTATCCTTTAATAAGATGTGTAGTAGAGGGGCTACAAGGACACTAAACTTCAGGAGGGCAAATTTCCAACCGATGAGAGATGATCTTGGTGCAGTTAACTGGGACGATATCCTGAGACATAAAAATACACAAAGAAAATGGGAGACGTTTATTAGCATCCTGGATAGGACCTGTGCACAGAATATACTGTGTGGGAATAAACATACTAGAAATAGGAGGGAACCAATATGGCTAAATAGAGCTTTAAGGGGCGCAATAAGTGACAAAAAGAAAGCATTTAGAGAATTAAAGGAAGTAGATAGTGATGAGGCATTAAATAAATACAGAAAATTAAATAAATTCTCTAAAAAGCAAATCAAGGCAGCAAAGATTGAGACAGAGAGACTCATTGCCAGAGAGAGTAAAAATAATCCGAAAATATTCTTTAACTACGTAAATAGTTAGAAACTAAAAAATGATAGCGTTGGCCCCCTTAAAAATAGTCTGGGTGAAATGGTGGATGAGAATGAGGAAAAAGCCAATATGCTAAATGACTTTTTTTCATCAGTATTTACACAAGAAAATCCCATGGCAGACAATATGATCAGTGATAACAAAAATTGCCCATTAAGTGTTACGTACGTAACCCAGCAGGAAGTACGGCGGCGTCTAAAAATCACTAAAATTGACAAATCTCCGGGTCGGGATGGAATCCACCCCCGAGTACTGCAGGAATTAAGTACAGTCAATGATAGACCATTATTTTTAATCTTTGAAGACTCCATAATAACAGGGTCTGTACCACAGGACTGGCGTATAGCAAATGTGGTGCCAATATTCAAAAAGGGGACAAAAACTGAACTCGGAAATTATAGGCCAGTAAGCTTAACCTCTACTGTGGGTAAAATCCTGGAGGGCATACTAAGGGATGCTATGCTGGAGTATCTGAAGAGGAATAACCTCATGACCCAATATCAGCAAGGGTTTACTAGGAACCGTTCCTGTCAGACTAATCTGATCAATTTCTATGAACAGGTAAGTTCCCGACTGGACCAAGGGAACACAGCGGACGTAGTGTATATGGACTTTTCAAAAGCTTTTGATATAGTGCCACACAAAAGGTTGATACATCAAATGAGAATATTGGGGATAGGGGAAAATATGTGTAAGTGGGTTAAGAGCTGGCTCAGGGATAGGAAACAAAGGGTGGTTATTAATGGAGCACACTCGGACTGGGTCACGGTTAGCAGTGGTGTACCACACTGGTCAGTTTTGGGCCCTCTTCTTTTTAACATATTTATTAATGATCTTGTAGGGGGCATACAGAGTAAAATTTCAATATTTGCAGATGACACTAAACTCTGCAGGGCAATCAATAGAGAGGAGGACAATTTTATATTAAAGGATGATTTATGTAAACTAGAAGCTTGGGTTGATAAATGGCAAATGAGCTTTAATGGGGATAAATGTAAGGTCATGCACTTGGGTAGAAGTAATAAGATGTATAACTATGTGCTTAATTCTAAAACGCTGGGCAAAACCGTCAATGAAAAAGACCTGGGAGTATGTGTGGATGACAAACTCACATTTAGTGACCAGTGTCAGGCAGCTGCTGCAAATGCAAATGAAATAATGGGATGCATTAAAAGAGGCATAGATGCTCATGAGGAGAACATAATTTTACCTCTATACAAGTCACTACTTCGACCACACTTAGAATACTGCGACCAAGGTTATTGGAGGACTGGGGGGTCTGCAATACCAAGACGGGTTATTACACTTCTGGCTATTTAGTTTGGAAAAAGGAAGGCTAAGGGATGATCTTATTTTAACCACTTTACCCCCAAGGGTGGTTTGCACGTTAATGACCAGGCCAATTTTTACAATTCTGACCACTGTCCCTTTATGAGGTTATAACTCTGGAACGCTTCAACGGATCCCAGTGATTCTGACATCGTTTTCTCGTGACATATTGTACTTCTTGATAGTGGTAAAATTTCTTTGATATTACCTGCGTTTATTTGTGAAAAAAATGGAAATTTGGCGAAAATTTAGAAAATTTAGCAATTTTCTAAATTTGAATTTTTATGCAATTAAATCACAGAGATATGTCACACAAAATACTTAATAAGTAACATTTCCCACATGTCTACTTTACATCAGCACAATTTTGGAACCAAAAGGTTTTTTTTGTTAGGGAGTTATAAGGGTTAAAAGTTGACCAGCAATTTCTCATTTTTACAACACCATTTTTTTTTAGGGACCACATCTCATTTGAAGTCATTTTGAGGGGTCTATATGATAGAAAATAACCAAGTGTGACACCATTCTAAAAACTGCACCCCTCAAGGTGCTATAAACCACATTCAAGAAGTTTATTAACCCTTCAGGTGTTTCACAGGAATTTTTGGAATGTTTAAAAAAAATTTACATTTAACTTTTTTCACCAAAAATTTATTTCAGCTCCAATTTGTTTTATTTTACCAATTGTAACAGGAGAAAATGGACCCCAAAAGTTGTTGTACAATTTGTCCTGAGTATACCGATACCCCATATGTGGGGGTAAACCACTGTTTGGCTGCATGGCAGAGCTCGGAAGCGAAGGAGCGCCATTTGACTTTTCAATGCAAAATTGACTGGAATTGAGATGGGACTCCATGTTGCATTTGGAGAGCCCCTGATGTGCCTAAACATTGAACCCCCCCCGAAAAGTGACACCATTTTGGAAAGTAGACCCCCTAAGGAACTTATCTAGATGTGTGGTGAGCACTTTTTTCCACAAAAATTATTTTTTAGCCCCCAGTTTTGTATTTTCCCAAGTGTCATAGGAGAAATTGGACCCCAAAAGTTGTTATCGAGTGTGTCCTGAGTACGCTGATACCCCATATGTTGGGGGTAAACCCCTGTTTGGGCGCACGGGAGAGCTCGGAAGGGAAGGAGCAATGTTTTACTTTTTCAGTGCAAAATTGGCTGGAATTGAGATCGGACGCCATGTCGCGTTTGGAGAGCCCCTGATGTGCCTAAACAGTGGAAACCCCCCAATTATAACTGAAACCCTAATCCATACACATCCCTAACCCTAATCCCAATGGTAACCCTAACCACACCCCTAACCCTGACACACCCCTAACCCTAATCCCAACCCTATTCCCAACCGTAAATGTAATCCAAACCCTAACCCTAACTTTAGCCCCAACCCTAACTGTAGCCTTAACCCTAGCCCCAACCCTAACCCTAACCCTAGCCCTAACCCTAGCCCTAACCCTAACCCTGGCCCTAACCCTAGCCCTAACCCTAGCCCTAACTCTAACCCTAAACATAGCCCTAACCCTAGCCCTAACCCTAGCCCTAACCCTAGCCTTAACCCTAGCCCTAACCCTAACCCTAGCCCTAACCCTAGCTCTAACTCTAACCCTAACCATAATGGGAAAATGGAAATAAATAAATTTTTTTAATTTTTTAATTTTTCCCTAACTAAGGGGGTGATGAAGGGGGGTTTGATTTACTTTTATTGTGGGTTTTTTAGCGGATTTTTATGATTGGCAGCCGTCACGCACTGAAAGACGCTTTTTATTGCAAAAAATATTTTTTGCGTTACCACATTTTGAGCTATAATTTTTCCATATTTTGGTCCACAGTGTCATGTGAGGTCTTGTTTTTTGCGGGACGAGTTGACGTTTTTGTTGTTAACATTTTCGGGCACGTGACATTTTTTGATCGCTTTTTATTCCGATTTTTTCGGAAAAACCAGCTATTCATGAATTTCTTTTGGGGGAGGCGTTTATACCGTTCCGCGTTTGGTAAAATGGATAAAGCAGTTTTATTCTTCGGGTCAGTATGGTTACAGCGATACCTCATTTATATCATTTTTTAATGTTTTGGCACTTTTTTATACGATAAAAACTATTTTATAGAAAAAATAATTATTTTTGCATCGCTTTATTCTGAGGACTATATCTTTTTTCTTTTTTCTTTGATGATGCTGTATGGTGGCTCGTTTTTTGCGGGACAAGATTACATTTTCAGCGGTATCATGGTTATTTATATCCGTCTTTATGATCGCGTGTTATTCCACTTTTTGTTTGGCGGTATGATAATAAAGCATTGTTTTTTTATTTTTTTTACGTTTTTCACTGAAGGGGTTAACTAGTGGGACAGTTTTATAGGTTGGGTCGTTATGGACGCGGTGGTACTAAATATGAGTACTTTTATTGTTTTTTTTTTCATTTAGACAAAGAAATGTATTTATAGGAACAATATTTTTATTTTTATTTTTTTACACATGTGAATATTTTTTTTTTACACTATAACATTGCCCCGGGGGGGGGGGGGGCATCATGTTATAGTGTAAGATCGCTGATCTGACACTTTGCTGTGCACAGTGTCAGATCAGCGATCTGACGTGCACCCCTGGAGGCTTCCCGGCGCCTGCTCTGAGCAGGCGCTGTGAAGCCATATCCCTGCAGGACCCGGATGCAGTGGCCATTTTGGATCCAGGCCTGCTGCAGGAAGGAGGAGGTAAGAGACCCTCAGAGCAACGTGATCACATCGCGTTGCTCCGGGGGTCTCAGGGAAGCACGCAGGGAGCCCCCTTCCTGCGCGATGTTTCCCTATACCGCTGGAACACTGCGATCATGTTTGATCGCAGTGTGCCGGGGGTTAATGTGCCAGGGGGCGGTCCGTGACCACTCCTGGCACATAGTGCCAGATGTCAGCTGCGATACTCAGCTGACACCCGGCCACGATCGGCCGCGCTCCACCCGTGAGCGCGGCCGATCACATATGACATACTATTCCGTCGGTGGTCATACGGGCCCACCTCAACGGGGTAGTACGTCTAATGTCAGAAAGGGGTTAATGTATAAATATATGAGGGGACAGTACAAAGACCTTTCTGAAGATCTTTTTAATCATAGACCGGAGACAGGGACAAGGGGGCATCCTCTACGTCTGGAGGAAAGAAGGTTTAAGCACAATAACAGACGCAGATTCTTTACTGTAAGAGCAGTGAGACTATGGAACTCTCTGCCGTATGATGTTGTAATGAGTGCTTCATTACTTAAATTTAAATTTGGGGACTGGATGCCTTTCTTGAAAAGTATAATGTTACAGGGTATATATACTATATTCCTTGTTAGGGTGTTGATCCAGGGAACTAGTCTGATTGCCGTATGTGGAGTCGGGAAGGAATTTTTTTCCCCAATGTGGAGCTTACTCTTTGCCACATGTTTTTTTTTTTGCCTTCCTCAACATGTTAGGGCATGTTAGGTTAGGCTATGGGTTGAACTAGATGGACTTAAAGTCTTCCTTCAACCTTAATAACTATGTTACTATGTTACTATGATGCGACCAACGCGTTTCGACCTGTGAAGGTCTTAATCATCGTAGGGTATATGGTCAAAGCAACAAAACATATATAGAAAAAATTAAACACACAACAGGTGCAACAATTAAAATCAGGAAAAAGGAACAAAAAAAAGCAAAAACAGGTGCACTAATTAAAAGTCCCAACATTGGAATACAAGCAATTGAAATACAATGATTTACAGAAAAACGCTATAATAGCATTATGGCACTGTATACAGAAATCCAGATCAAATTAACAATGGAGATATATATTACCACTAAAGTTCATACAGAGGATAATATATAGAAATATACAAAAATAACATTTTAATCGTATTGTAAAATCAAATCTTGCCATTTGTTCAGACCCAGTGGGGTTCTAGTTTGCAATTTAAAAGTCCAAAAGGATTCACGGTTCAAGACCTTACGGCTGAAATCCCCACCTCGACTCGGTTTAAAGACTTTTTCAATGCCCATAACACTAAGAGTATTAGTTTTTCCAGCATGAAATTGTATGCAATGATTAGATACTGCAGAAATGTTATGAGCATTAGCGTTAGACACATCTGCCAAATGTTTGCGAGTTCTCCTTTTAAGAGGTCCTATTGTACAGCCAACATATAGAAGTCGGAAGGCTGTGCACTCAATGAAATAAATAGGACCTTCTGTGTTACAATTCATATATGTATTGATAGTATATGAAACACCCCTTACAATGGAAGTGATTTTACTGTTTTTATTAACATAATTACAAGTTTTGCACGGATGATGGCCGCATTTGAAAAAGCCCTTATAAGAAAGCCATGATTTCCCATCTGAATAATTTTTACTCAAAAAAAAAGGCTGGATGAAAGAATCCGACGAAGGAGCTTTTCTGGCTACAAATTGCATACGAGTTTTTTCCAAAATATTCGCCAGTTTAGTATCACCATATAAAGTTGGAAGATATTTTTTCATTATTTTAGTGATAGTATCACACTGAGGACTAAACTCTGTAATGAAATTAATACTGGAAGGCTTTTCCATGTCTCTTGTGGAAACATTGCAAAGAACTTTCTGAGAATTTTTTATAGAATTATTTTTTGTATTTTTTTTTGTAGTTTTTTGGGGGGCATTACCCTCAATCATTAAAGATTGTCTATCTATATTATTCACAATTCGTTTGGCTTTAGATAGAGTCCACTTAAGATAACCTCTGGATCGTAATCTGTGCAATGTTTTAGAGGCTTAATTTTTGTATGTTTCTTTGGAAGTGCAATTCCTTTTCAGTCTGATCAATTCACCTGTGTGGGTATGTTTCTAATAACATGTTTCGGATGTGATGAATGAGCTTGTAAAATGGAATTAGTGTCTGTAGGCTTTTGATTTGGTGAAATGAAAACTGTATTTGTGATGAAATCTGCTAAAAGTACGATATCTAAATAACTGATAGACACTTTAGAAAAATTATAAATGAAAGTGAAATTAAATTCATTATCATTGATATAATTAATAAATTCAGAAATTTCCAAAGGAGTACCATTCCAAATCAATATCAAGTCATCTATGTAGCAACCCAAAAAGGAAATATTTGAGGCAAAAGGGTTATTTTCATTAAAAAAAATTTGTTCCTCCCATACCACAACTGTTATATTTGCCAAGGAGGGGGAGCATTTACATCCCATACTTACTCCTTGTTTTTGTAGGAAGAAATTATTGTCAAATGAAAAATAATTGTGTGTAAGTAAAAAAATTGTTACCTCAATAATGAATAATTGAATCTCTTCTTTATAATGGCTGTACTTGTTCCAAAAATAGGTCAAACTAGAAATAATGATTTTATGTGGGATGGAGGGATGTAATCCCACAATATCACATGCCATCATAAATAAGAAAAAGACCAACTGAAACCATCCAAAGCAGAGATGACAGCTCTGTATTCCATATATAACCTGGTAGATTTACTACTAAGGGCTGTAAGTAATGATCAACCCATTCTCCAAGATGTTCCGAAAAAGAACCTATAACCAAAATAATAGCCCTGAAGGGATGGGGGGGAATATTTTTATGCAGTTTGGGCAGAGCATGATAGATAGGTGTAACAGGATTTTTCACAAATACATAATCTGTGTAATTTTCTGTGTGATTTCTCCCAGAGCAAGTCCATCATCAAGTAAAGGTACTGTCACACTCAGCAACGCTGCAGCAATATAGACAACGGGCCGATCACTGCAGCATCGCTGTTTAGGTCGCTGTAGAGACGTCAAACACAGCAGCTCCACAACGATGCAGGAGCGATCCTCTGACATAACGGTGACTCACTTATCGTTCTCACAGGTCGTTACCTGTTGTGAACTGTGTTTCGGGGCTCCCTCTTGTGGTCACTAATGGTATGGTATGAGTCATGTCTTTCTGCAGGCTTGGACTTCAGCTGTTCCATTTATCTGTGGGTGTTTCCTATATAGTCCTCCTTAGGACTCAGTCTCTTGCCTGGTATCGATGTATTCAGTCCAATTTGGTCTCCTCCTGATTCCTTGCCATCTGTCTCATGCAAGAAAAGCTAAGTCCTGTTTGCATACTTTGGATCATCTGCATTATTAGTGTTTTTTGTTCAGCTTGCTCAAAATGTGATTTTCTAGCTCGCTGGAAGCTCTAGGGTGCTGTTATTCTCCCCTCACACCGTCAGTCGGTGTGGGGGTTCTTGATTACTCAGCGTGGATGTTTTTGCAGGGTTTTCTGCTGACCGCAGAGTTCACTTTCTATTTTCTGCCTATCTAGATTAGTGGGCCTCACTTTGCTGAATCTAGTTCATCTCTACGTTTGTGTTTTCCTCTTGCCTCACCGTTATTATTTGTTGCGGGCTTTCTATATCTTTGGGGTTAATTTCTCTGGAGGCAAGTGAGGTCTTATTTTCCCTCTAGGGGTAGTCAGTTCTCCGGCTGGCTCGAGACGTCTAGAATCAACGTAGGCACGTTCACCGGCTACTTCTAGTTATGTGTTAGGATCAGGTATGCGGTTAGCCTAGTTTCCACCTCCCTTGAGCAGTTCTATGTTTTTGCAGACTTAGTCTGAATACCAGTGATTCTCTACCACTAGAATCATAACAGTATACCAGGCCCAAAAAGGAAATGTTTAATGCATCGCAGAAGCGGGATTAAAAAGAAGTTCTGAGGTTTTTTGTTTTTTTTTCAGTCTGTCTAGCTTCTTCCATCCCCTTATACTCTGAGTGGTTTTGAGATCTGCTGCAGACATGGATCTTCAGACTCTGACTTATTGTATGGATCAGCTTGCTGCAAGGGTGCAAAGCATTCAGGATTTTGTCACTCATAGTATATCTGAACCAAAAATACCTATCTCTGAGCTATTTTTTGGAGATAGATCTAAGTTCCTGAATTTTAGGAATAATTGTAGATTGTTTCTGTCTCTGAGACCTCGTTCCTCTGGTGATTCCACTCAGCAAGTTAAAATTGTTATCTCCTTCTTGCGTGGCGACCCTCAAGATTGGGCTTTCTCTCTGGCGCCAGGAGATTCCGCATTGGTGAATGTCGATGTGTTTTTTCTGGCGCTTGGTTTGCTTTATGAGGGGCCTAATCTTGAAAATCAAGCTGAAAAAGCGTTGCTAGCTATATCTCAAGGTCAGGACAAAGCTGAGGTGTATTGTCAAAAATTTCGGAAATGGTCCGTGCTTACTCAATGGAATGAGTGTGCCCTGGCCGCAAATTTCAGAAATGGTCTTTCTGAAGCCATTAAGAATGTGATGGTGGGGTTTCCTATCCCTACAGGTCTGAATGATTCAATGGCTCTGGCCATTCAAATTGACCGGCGTTTGCGGGAGCGCAAATCTGCTAATCCTTTGGCGGTGCTGTCTGAACGGACACCTGATCCTATGCAATGTGACAGAATTCTGACCAGAGCCGAACGGCAAAATCATAGACATCAAGAGGGGCTGTGTTTTTACTGTGGTGATTCAACGCATGTTATCTCAGCATGCTCTAAGCGCTTAAAAAGAGTTGTTAATCCTGTCACCATTGGTACTTTGCAGCCTAAATTTATTTTGTCTGTGACCTTAATTTGTTCATTATCTTCCTACCCAGTCATGGCTTTTGTGGATTCTGGTGCTGCTCTGAGTCTTATGGATTTGTCGTTTGCCAGGCGCTGTGGTTTTGTCCTGGAGCCTTTGGAATTTCCTATTCCTCTTAGAGGAATTGATGCTACGCCATTGGCGGAGAATAGATCTCAGTATTGGACGCAGGTGACCATGTGCATGACTCCTGTACATCAGGAGGTTATTCGCTTCCTTGTTCTGCATGATTTGCATGATGTGGTCATTTTGGGTCTGCCATGGCTACAGATCCATAATTCAGTTTTGGATTGGAAAGCTATGACTGTGTCAAGTTGGGGTTGTCGGGGGATTCATGATGATACTCCGGTGGTGTCTATTGCTTCTTCTACTCCTTCTGAGACCCCTGAGTTTTTGTCAGATTACCAGGATGTATTTAGTGAGCCCAAGTCCAGTGCCCTTCCTCCTCATAGGGACTGTGATTGTGCTATAAATTTGATTCCTGGTAGTAAATTTCCTAAGGGTCGACTCTTTAATTTGTCGGTACCAGAGCATGCCGCGATGCGGAGTTATATTAAGGAGTCTTTGGAGAAGGGACATATTCGCCCATCCTCTTCACCTCTTGGTGCAGGATTCTTTTTTGTGGCCAAGAAGGACGGGTCTTTGAGACCTTGTATAGATTATCGTCTTCTGAATAAGATCACTGTCAAATTTCAGTATCCTTTGCCATTGTTGTCTGATTTGTTTGCTCGGATTAAGGGTGCCAGTTGGTTCACCAAGATAGATCTTCGTGGTGCGTATAACCTTGTGCGCATAAAGCAGGGAGATGAATGGAAAACAGCATTTAATACACCCGAGGGTCATTTTGAGTACTTGGTGATGCCTTTTGGACTCTCTAATGCTCCTTCTGTGTTTCAGTCTGTCATGCATGATATCTTCCGGAAATATCTGGATACATTTATGATTGTTTATCTGGATGATATTTTGTTTTTTTCTGATGATTGGGAGTCCCATTTGAACCAGGTCAGGATGGTGTTTCGGGTTCTGCGTGATAATGCTTTGTTTGTGAAGGGCTCAAAATGTCTCTTTGGAGTACAGAAGGTTTCTTTTTTGGGTTTTATTTTTTCCCCTTCTACCGTGGAGATGGACCCAGTCAAGGTCCGTGCCATTCATGACTGGACGCAGCCCACGTCTGTTAAGAGCCTTCAGAAGTTCTTGGGCTTTGCCAATTTTTACCGTCGTTTTATCGCTGGTTTTTCTAGCGTAGTTAAACCTTTGACGGATATGACCAAGAAAGGTTCTGATGTTGCTAATTGGTCTCCTGTGGCCGTGGAGGCCTTTCGGGAGCTGAAGCACCGGTTTACTTCAGCGCCAGTCTTGTGCCAGCCAGATGTCTCTCTTCCCTTCCAGGTTGAAGTTGATGCTTCTGAGATTGGTGCGGGGGCCGTTTTGTCACAGAGAAGCTCTGATGGCTCTGTGTTATGACCCCAATGGCGAGGGTCTCAGAGGAACGTGGAAGTCTGCAGAATACAAAAATCCAGCTCATAGGGCAGTGGTAACTGGGTTGACCATATATCTACTCCTAACGCCAACACTAGAAGTAGCCGGGGATCATTCCTACGTTGATTCTAGATGACACGCGCCAGCCGGAGAATCTAGCTACCCCTAGTAGAGGAAAACAAAGACCTTTCTTGCCTCCAGAGAAGGGGACCCCAAAGCTGGATAGAAGCCCCCCACAAATAATGACGGTGAGGTAAGAAGAAATGACAAACACAGAAATGAACCAGGTTTAGCACAGAGAGGCCCGCTTACTGATAGCAGAATAAAGAAAGGTAACTTATATGGTCAAAAAAAACCCTATCAAAATCCACACTGGAAATTCAAGAACCCCCGAACCGTCTAACGGTCCGGGGGGAGAACACCAGCCCCTAGAGCTTCCAGCAAAGGTCAGGATATAGATTTGGAACAAGCTGGACAAAAATACAAAACCAAAACAAATAGCAAAAAGCAAAAGGCAGACTTAGCTGATATAACTGGAACCAGGATCAGTAGACAAGAGCACAGCAGACTAGCTCTGATAACTACGTTGCCAGGCATTGAACTGAAGGTCCAGGGAGCTTATATAGCAACACCCCTAACTAACGACCCAGGTGCGGATAAAAGGAATGACAGAAAAACCAGAGTCAAAAAACTAGTAACCACTAGAGGGAGCAAAAAGCAAATTCACAACAGTACCCCCCCCTTAGTGAGGGGTCACCGAACCCTCACCACGACCACCAGGGCGATCAGGATGAGCGGCATGAAAGGCACGAACTAAATCGGCCGCATGAACATCAGAGGCGACCACCCAGGAATTATCCTCCTGACCATAGCCCTTCCACTTGACCAGGTACTGAAGCCTCCGCCTGGAGAGGCGAGAATCCAAGATCTTCTCCACCACGTACTCCAACTCGCCCTCAACCAACACCGGAGCAGGAGGCTCAGCAGAAGGAACTACAGGCACAATGTACCGCCGCAACAAGGACCTATGAAATACATTGTGAATAGCAAAAGACACAGGAAGATCCAGACGAAAAGATACAGGATTAAGGATTTCCAATATCTTGTAAGGCCCAATAAAACGAGGTTTAAATTTGGGAGAGGAGACCTTCATAGGAACAAAGCGGGAAGAAAGCCACACCAAATCCCCAACGCGTAGTCGGGGACCCACACCGCGGCGGCGGTTGGCAAAGCGCTGAGCCTTCTCCTGTGACAACTTCAAGTTGTCCACCACATGATTCCAGATCCGCTGCAACCTATCCACCACAGAATCCACCCCAGGACAGTCAGAAGGCTCCACATGACCCGAAGAAAAGCGAGGATGGAAACCAGAGTTGCAGAAAAAAGGCGAAACCAAGGTGGCGGAACTAGCCCGATTATTAAGGGCAAACTCAGCCAACGGCAAGAATGTCACCCAATCGTCCTGATCAGCAGAGACAAAACACCTCAAATAAGCCTCCAAAGTCTGATTGGTTCGCTCCGTCTGTCCATTAGTCTGAGGATGGAAAGCAGACGAAAACGACAAATCAATGCCCATCCTACTACAAAAGGATCGCCAGAACCTGGAAACGAACTGGGATCCTCTGTCTGACACAATATTCTCAGGGATGCCGTGCAAACGAACCACGTTCTGGAAAAACACAGGAACCAGATCGGAAGAGGAAGGCAGCTTAGGCAAAGGAACCAAATGGACCATCTTGGAGAAGCGATCACATATCACCCAGATAACGGACATGCCCTGAGATAGCGGAAGATCAGAAATGAAATCCATGGAGATATGTGTCCAAGGTCTCTTCGGGACAGGCAAGGGCAAGAGCAAACCGCTGGCACGAGAACAGCAAGGCTTAGCTCGAGCACAAGTCCCACAGGACTGCACAAATGACCGCACATCCCTTGACAAGGAAGGCCACCAAAAGGACCTGGCCACCAGATCTCTGGTGCCAAAAATTCCCGGGTGACCTGCCAACACCGAGGAATGAACCTCGGAAATGACTCTGCTGGTCCACTTATCTGGGACAAACAGTCTGTCAGGTGGACAAGACTCAGGCCTATCAGCCTGAAATCTCTGCAACACACGTCGCAGATCCGGAGAAATAGCTGACAAGATAACTCCATCTTTAAGAATACCAACAGGATCAGCGACTCCAGGAGCATCAGGCACAAAGCTCCTAGAAAGAGCATCGGCCTTCACATTCTTTGAACCTGGTAAATACGAGACAACAAAATCAAAGCGGGAGAAAAACAATGACCAGCGGGCCTGTCTCGGATTAAGGCGTTTAGCAGACTCGAGATACATCAGATTTTTGTGATCAGTCAAGACCACCACACGATGCTTAGCACCCTCGAGCCAATGACGCCACTCCTCAAATGCCCATTTCATGGCCAACAACTCCCGATTGCCCACATCATAATTTCGCTCGGCAGGCGAAAACTTCCTAGAGAAAAAGGCACAAGGTTTCATAACAGAGCAACCAGGGCCTCTCTGCGACAAAACGGCCCCTGCCCCAATCTCCGAAGCATCCACCTCAACCTGAAAGGGAAGTGAGACGTCAGGCTGGCACAAAACAGGCGCCGAAGTAAACCGGCGTTTCAACTCCTGGAAAGCCTCCACGGCAGCAGGAGCCCAGTTAGCTACATCGGAGCCCTTCTTGGTCATATCCGTCAAAGGTTTCACAATGCTAGAAAAATTAGCGATAAAACGACGGTAGAAGTTAGCGAAGCCCAAGAACTTCTGAAGACTCTTAACTGACGAGGGCTGAGTCCAATCAAGAATAGCTCGGACCTTGACTGGGTCCATCTCCACAGCAGAAGGGGAAAAAATGAACCCCAAAAAGGGAACCTTCTGTACACCAAAGAGACACTTTGAGCCCTTGACAAACAAAGAATTTTCACGCAAAATTTCAAAGACCAACCTGACCTGCTCCACATGCGAATCCCAATCATCAGAAAAAACCAAAATATCATCCAGATAAACAATCAAAAATTTATCCAGATACTTCCGGAAAATGTCATGCATAAAGGACTGAAAAACTGAAGGCGCATTGGAGAGCCCAAAAGGCATCACCAAGTACTCAAAATGACCTTCGGGCGTATTGAATGCGGTTTTCCATTCATCACCTTGCTTAATGCGCACAAGGTTGTACGCACCACGAAGGTCTATCTTGGTGAACCACTTGGCACCCTTAATCCGGGCAAACAAGTCAGACAACAGCGGTAAAGGATACTGAAATTTGACAGTGATCTTATTTAAAAGCCGATAATCAATACAAGGTCTCAAAGATCCGTCCTTTTTTGCCACAAAAAAGAATCCCGCACCAAGAGGGGAAGAAGACGGACGAATATGTCCTTTTTCCAGAGACTCCTTGATATATGAACGCATAGCGGTATGTTCAGGTACCGACAGATTAAACAGTCTTCCCTTAGGAAATTTACTGCCTGGGATCAAATCTATAGCACAGTCACAGTCCCTATGAGGAGGCAGTGCACTGGACTCAGACTCACTGAAGACATCCTGATAATCAGACAAATACTCCGGAACTTCCGAAGGCGTAGAAGAAGCAATAGACACAGGCAGGGAATCCTCATGAATACCACGACAGCCCCAACTTGAGACTGACATAGCCTTCCAGTCCAGGACTGGATTATGGGTCTGTAACCATGGCAGCCCTAAAACGACCAAATCATGCATTTTATGTAAAACCAGGAAACGTATCACCTCGCGGTGTTCAGGAGTCATGCACATGGTAACCTGAGTCCAATACTGCGGTTTATTTGCTGCCAATGGTGTAGCATCAATACCCCTAAGAGGAATAGGATTTTCCAATGGTTCAAGAGTAAAACCACAGCGCTTAGCAAATGAGAGATCCATGAGACTCAGGGCAGCACCTGAATCTACAAACGCCATGACAGGATAAGATGACAGTGAGCAAATCAAAGTTACAGACAGAATAAATTTAGGCTGCAAATTACCAACGGTGACAGGACTAACAACCTTAGCTATACGTTTAGAGCATGCTGAGATAACATGTGTAGAATCACCACAGTAGTAGCACAAGCCATTCCGGCGTCTATGAATTTTCCGCTCATTTCTAGTCAGGATTCTATCACATTGCATTAAATCAGGTGTCTGTTCAGACAACACCATGAGGGAATTTATACACAGAGGCATCAGCTATATATTACTAAACCAAAACATCGGCGACTCAATCATAAATATATCAAACCTAGGAGAACCGTGAGTCAAAAATTGTTGCCAGTCATTTTCATATCAAAAAATACTAATATTTATTAGAAATACAATCAGAGATCATAGTAAAATATTACCACTTATATAAAGGTGACATAGTGATTACATCCATACGTGCAGTGGTGAACTGGCGATGACGGCACGAGACATGTAAATATCTATATGTGCAGATTTTATTGCAGTTAAGTGTACTAGCAACCAGCTGCCGCAGATCGGCAGTCCAGCAAAAAATTGTATAAAGTGCAAAACGTGCTACAGAGTAAGCCGAAAGCTGCAATGTACACAAAATCAATGGATAAGGAGCATTATTTACCCATGTGGGATAATGTGAAGGTCTCGTCCGGCACCCAGTCACGTACCCCAACGCGCGTTTCGCGTTTGAACGTTTGCCGCTTCCCCCTGAGGAAGCGGCAAACGTTCAAACGCGAAACGCGCGTTGGGGTACGTGACTGGGTGCCGGACGAGACCTTCACATTATCCCACATGGGTAAATAATGCTCCTTATCCATTCATTTTGTGTACATTGCAGCTTTCGGCTTACTCTGTAGCACGTTTTGCACTTTATACAATTTTTTGCTGGACTGCCGATCTGCGGCAGCTGGTTGCTAGTACACTTAACTGCAATAAAATCTGCACATATAGATATTTACATGTCTCGTGCCGTCATCGCCAGTTCACCACTGCACGTATGGATGTAATCACTATGTCACCTTTATATAAGTGGTAATATTTTACTATGATCTCTGATTGTATTTCTAATAAATATTAGTATTTTTTGATATGAAAATGACTGGCAACAATTTTTGACTCACGGTTCTCCTAGGTTTGATATAACCATGAGGGAATTTGCGGTTTTTCTATCACATTGCACCGAATTAGGTGTCTGTTCAGACAACACCATGAGGGAATTTGCGGTTTTGCGCTCCCGCAACCGCCGGTCAATTTGAATAGCCAGTGCCATAGTATCATTCAGACCTGTGGGAATGGGAAAACCCACCATAACATTCTTAATGGCTTCAGAAAGGCCATTTCTAAAATTAGCGGCCAGTGCACACTCGTTCCAATGTGTCAGCACGGACCATTTCCGAAATTTTTGGCAATACACTTCAGCCTCGTCCTGCCCCTGAGACATAGACAGCAAGGCCTTTTCTGCCTGAATCTCAAGATTGGGTTCCTCATAAAGTAAACCGAGCGCCAGAAAAAACGCATCAAGATCAGCCAATTCCGGATCTCCTGGCGCCAGCGAAAAAGCCCAATCCTGAGGGTCGCCCCGTAAGAACGAAATAACAATTTTTACTTGCTGAGCAGAATCTCCTGATGAACAGGGTCTCAGGGACAAAAACAATTTACAATTATTCACGAAATTCCTAAACTTAAACCTGTCTCCGGAAAACAGTTCAGGAATCGGTATTTTAGGTTCTGACCTAGGATTTCTGATAACATAGTCTTGTATGCCCTGCACACGAGTAGCCAGCTGGTCCACACTTGTAATCAAGGTCTGGACATTCATGTCTGCAGCAAGCATAGCCACTCTGAGGTAAAGGGGAAGGAGAAAAAAAAAACTCAGAATCTTCTTTCTTATAATCCCTCTTCTGCAATGCATTAAACATTTAATACTGGCCTGGCAAACTGTTATGACCCCAATGGCGAGGGTCTCAGAGGAACGTGGAAGTCTGCAGAATACAAAAATCCAGCTCATAGGGCAGTGGTAACTGGGTTGACCATATATCTACTCCTAACGCCAACACTAGAAGTAGCCGGGGATCATTCCTACGTTGATTCTAGATGACACGCGCCAGCCGGAGAATCTAGCTACCCCTAGTAGAGGAAAACAAAGACCTTTCTTGCCTCCAGAGAAGGGGACCCCAAAGCTGGATAGAAGCCCCCCACAAATAATGACGGTGAGGTAAGAAGAAATGACAAACACAGAAATGAACCAGGTTTAGCACAGAGAGGCCCGCTTACTGATAGCAGAATAAAGAAAGGTAACTTATATGGTCAAAAAAAACCCTATCAAAATCCACACTGGAAATTCAAGAACCCCCGAACCGTCTAACGGTCCGGGGGGAGAACACCAGCCCCTAGAGCTTCCAGCAAAGGTCAGGATATAGATTTGGAACAAGCTGGACAAAAATACAAAACCAAAACAAATAGCAAAAAGCAAAAGGCAGACTTAGCTGATATAACTGGAACCAGGATCAGTAGACAAGAGCACAGCAGACTAGCTCTGATAACTACGTTGCCAGGCATTGAACTGAAGGTCCAGGGAGCTTATATAGCAACACCCCTAACTAACGACCCAGGTGCGGATAAAAGGAATGACAGAAAAACCAGAGTCAAAAAACTAGTAACCACTAGAGGGAGCAAAAAGCAAATTCACAACAGCTCTGTGATGAAGCCATGTGCTTTCTTTTCCAGAAAATTTTCGCCTGCTGAGCGGAACTATGATGTTGGTAATCGGGAGTTGTTGGCTATGAAGTGGGCATTTGAGGAGTGGCGACATTGGCTCGAGGGAGCTAAGCATCGTGTGGTGGTCTTGACTGATCATAAAAATCTGATTTATCTCGAGTCTGCCAAACATCTGAATCCTAGACAGGCTCGTTGGTCGTTGTTTTTCTCCCGTTTTGACTTTGTGGTCTCATACCTGCCTGGTTCAAAGAACGTGAAGGCTGATGCGCTTTCTAGGAGTTTTGTGCCTGACTCTCCGGGAGTCTCAGAACCGGCTGGTATTCTCAGAGAGGGAGTGATTTTGTCTGCCATTTCCCCAGATTTGCGACGAGTGCTGCAGAAGTTTCAGGCTGATAGACCTGATCGTTGCCCACCAGAGAGACTGTTTGTCCCTGATAGATGGACCAGCAAAGTTATTTCCGAGGTTCATTCTTCGGTGTTGGCAGGGCACCCTGGGATTTTTGGTACCAGAGATTTGGTGGCTAGGTCCTTTTGGTGGCCTTCCTTGTCGCGGGATGTGCGTTCCTTTGTGCAGTCCTGTGGGATTTGTGCTCGGGCTAAGCCTTGCTGTTCTCGTGCCAGCGGGTTGCTTTTGCCTTTGCCTATCCCGAAGAGGCCTTGGACGCACATTTCCATGGATTTCATTTCGGATCTTCCAGTATCTCAGAAGATGTCTGTCATCTGGGTAGTGTGTGATCGTTTTTCTAAAATGGTCCATTTGGTGCCCTTACCTAAGTTGCCTTCCTCCTCCGATTTGGTTCCTTTGTTCTTTCAGAATGTGGTTCGTTTGCACGGCATCCCTCAGAATATTGTGTCTGACAGAGGATCCCAGTTTGTGTCCAGATTCTGGCGATCCTTTTGTGCTAAGATGGGTATTGACTTGTCGTTCTCATCGGCTTTTCATCCTCAGACTAATGGCCAAACCGAGCGAACTAATCAGACGTTGGAAACTTATTTAAGATGTTTTGTTTCTGCTGATCAGGATGATTGGGTGACCTTTTTGCCTCTGGTCGAGTTTGCCCTTAATAATAGGGCTAGTTCTGCCACTTTGGTTTCGCCCTTTTTCTGCAATTCTGGTTTTCATCCTCGTTTTTCCTCGGGTCAGGTTGAACCTTCTGACTGTCCTGGGGTGGATTCGGTGGTGGATAGGTTGCAGCAGATTTGGAACCATGTGGTGGACAATTTGAAATTGTCACAGGAGACGGCTCAGCGTTTTGCCAACCGCCGCCGCGGTGTGGGTCCCCGACTTCGTGTTGGGGATTTGGTTTGGTTGTCTTCTCGGCATGTTCCTTTGAAGGTCTCCTCTCCTAAGTTCAAGCCTCGCTTTATCGGTCCTTATAAGATTTTGGAAATCCTTAACCCGGTGTCTTTTCGTTTGGACCTTCCAGCGTCATTTGCTATTCATAATGTGTTCCACAGGTCCTTGTTGCGGCGGTACGTGGTGCCTGTGGTTCCTGCTGTTGAGCCTCCTGCCCCGGTTTTGGTTGAGGGTGAGTTGGAGTACGTAGTAGAGAAGATCTTGGATTCTCGTATCTCTAGACGTCGTCTTCAGTATTTGGTTAAGTGGAAGGGCTATGGTCAGGAGGATAATTCCTGGGTTGTCGCTTCTGATGTTCATGCAGCTGATTTGGTTCATGCCTTTCACGCTGCTCATCCTGATCGCCCTGGGGGTCTTCGTGAGGGTTCGGTGACCCCTCCTCAAGGGGGGGGTACTGTTGTGAACTGTGTTTCGGGGCTCCCTCTTGTGGTCACTAATGGTATGGTATGAGTCATGTCTTTCTGCAGGCTTGGACTTCAGCTGTTCCATTTATCTGTGGGTGTTTCCTATATAGTCCTCCTTAGTACTCAGTCTCTTGCCTGGTATCGATGTATTCAGTCCTATTTGGTCTCCTCCTGATTCCTTGCCATCTGTCTCATGCAAGAAAAGCTAAGTCCTGTTTGCATACTTTGGATCATCTGCATTATTAGTGTTTTTTGTTCAGCTTGCTCAAAATGTGATTTTCTAGCTCGCTGGAAGCTCTAGGGTGCTGATATTCTCCCCTCACACCGTCAGTCGGTGTGGGGGTTCTTGATTACTCAGCATGGATGTTTTTGCAGGGTTTTCTGCTGACCGCATAGTTCACTTTCTATTTTCTGCCTATCTAGATTAGTGGGCCTCACTTTGCTGAATCTAGTTCATCTCTACGTTTGTGTTTTCCTCTTGCCTCACCATTATTATTTGTTGGGGGCTTTCTATATCTTTGGGGTTAATTTCTCTGGAGGCAAGTGAGGTCTTATTTTCCCTCTAGGGGTAGTCAGTTCTCCGGCTGGCTCGAGACGTCTAGAATCAACGTAGGCACGTTCACCGGCTACTTCTAGTTGTGTGTTAGGATCAAGTATGCGGTTAGCCTAGTTTCCACCTCCCTAGAGCAGTTCTATGTTTTTGCAGACTTAGTCTGAATACCAGTGATTCTCTACCACTAGAATCATAACAGTTACCTCCATGTAAAACATTGCTGACATCATTGATTTTGCTGTCAAACATGACGATACACGCCGACCTGACGACCAAATAAAGTTCTGGACTTCTAGCTCCAACCAGCGATATCACAGCGGGATCCAGATCGCTGCTGCGTGTCAAACACAACGAGATCGCTAACCAGGACGCTGCAATGTCACGGATCGTTGTCGTTCTCGTTGTAAAGTTGCTGAGTGTGAAGGTGCCTTAATCTACTAATCTCTTCAGTATATTTGTCAATAGGATTATTCAAAATTCTGACATAAGTAGAATAATCATTCAAAATCTTAAGATTTTCTGCAAAATACAAACCTGCATTTAGTACTACTACCCAAACCCCCTTATCAGACGTCTTATAATGAGATCAACATGTGTACCACTCAATCTAGGGCACTTCGCAACAATACAACAATTAATCTCACATGTACATATATGTGGGAAGAATAAAGATCCCAAATAATATTAAAAGCAGTATTTATTAAGAAACCATTAAAAATGCATAAGAATGTAAATACATACAAAAATATAAAAAAGCAAAAATACCTTAGGGGACACCACACCAAGCACCAAGGTACAAAATGCTAGTATGAAGGCAGAGATATGTCTACAGCTATAGTGGGTAGTAACAAAGTAATCAGAAAATATATATTCAGGAAGTTATATGGAAACCTGTTAGTATATTTGACAAGATATATCATATAGTCCATGAGCCACTGCGCTCTATGATGTAGTATGTTGATGGTTAATCTAGTGATGTATTGTATTAAATATCTGCAGTTTCCTGTCTCCACCGCATTGATATCCGCCATATGTTGGTATCACATTTAAGCTGGGCACATAAGATATTGATCTTACAGATGTGGTATTTTTTGTGTACTTCCTGAATATATATTTTTCTGATTACTTTGCTACTACCCACTATAGCTGTAGACAAATCTCTACCTTCATACTAGCAGTTTGTACCTTGGTGCTTTGTGTGGTATCCCCTACTGTATTTTTGCTTTTTTATGTTTTTGTATGTATTTACATTCTTATGTATGTTTAATAGTTTCTTAATAAATACAGCTTTTAATATTATTTGGGATCTCTTCTTCTTCCCACATATTTGTCTTATAATGAGGTCCGTGTTGGTTTTCAGATCTCTTAGGGCATTTCTTTCCTGTACAGTGAGATTATCTGAAACACTATTTAATTCTCTATCCAATTCTATTAAGTCCCTTTCAATAAGCTCCTGAAAGAGATCCAAAAACAACAGGTCTAGATTGTATGGGATAAAAAATGGGTTAGGCATATGAAAACTGTTATTGATTGAATAGTCTCTAATCACTGAATGCGATTGCAGATCTCATAGCCTGTTATAATTCAAAAGATCCTGAAAAGAAAAATATCCCAAGGGAAAAACTGAATCATCCATAGAAATTAGTTCATTGTCAGCAGAATGATGCAAATCAGAGGACTGTTTTAAATGACATTTAAGGGTTAGGTATCTAGCGAATTTATTCACATCAAGTAGAGTATTGAAAATTTTGAATCTTTTAACAGGGTAAAAACCCAAACCCTTACTAAGCAAGGCTGTTTGTGCATCTGACAAAATGAAGCTCGACAAGTTCCAAATGGGACATGTTAATAACGTCTCTTGTTCCGGGAGGGAAAAGACCTTACATTTAAGTTTACTCTCCGCTAAGTTTCAAATGAATTTTCAATCAAACATTCAAAAGGGGAAATGCAAAAACCTGGAACTTTAGGAAAGATGATTTCAAGAAATTAAGGGAAGAACTTAATCGTGTAGACTGGGACTATGTCATGATAACTGAGTATACCGACCATAAATGGGGCATGTTTAATGATATATTACTAGAATCCTGTAGAAAACACACACTCTAGCAATAATATGTGCAGGAATGAAAATAAACTGTCAGGAATATGATGTATTTGATTCTCTATTATTATGCACACTGAGCTCTGCTGCATCCATTAGGTCTTGGATACAGACACACGCTGTGAGCTTTCGACCCCACTCCCAGCTCCTTCTCTCTGCCTCCAATACAGCTGTAATGTGAAACTCCAGTGTGTGACTCTGTTCCCCCTCCCTCAAGAATACGGGGGTTAGCAAAAAAACAGTTCTTTTGTTTCCAGAGCATTCTTTTGTGTATGAGAGTTTTTCAAGAGGCAATAATTCGACCCTAGGTAGGGAGATAGGTGTAAAAGTTACATTTTTGGAATGTACATTAATAGACCTACACACCAGTGGGTTTCCTAATATCCCATACCAGCGGTATCTGAGAAAAGGATAATTGCTTAACCGAGGCACCTAGCCAAGTCGTGTTTGGATTTAAATGACCACCACTTTTGTGCTGAGAAAAATGGTCATTGTGTCGTCCTTCTACGTGCTTCCCAGCACGAGATATGAAAATTAATAAGATGTTGGTTGCTAAGAAAAGAGGAGTGCTTTCATAATTTAGCCCACTCAGTGATGTCACGGCCAGGTGGTATAAGATAGTGGGAGCTCATTTTGCACTAGGTTTTTGTCCAGGGAGCCAGCTAAAGAGAGACTCTGTGATGCATTTTGATGTCACCCCTCCTCCACACCACATGGTCAGCCATGATATAAGACAAATGTAAGTTTATTTTCATCTTTAATCCTTTGTATTTTGTGATCAATCTGTACATACATGATTGTCTCATTTTGGTAATATCTTTTTATATATTTTTGTAAACACTGCCTAATCTTTTTGGAGTAAAAGCTATAATATTTACTAATCATGTCATCCTTGCTCTAAAACGTACCTCCAGCATCCTCCGAAGTAAATTATGCTACTGATTGGGTTGGCTCCTGACTCGCTATTAGTCATTGGAATAGGAGCTGGTGGCAGCAGATCGTACGGAGCTTGTTGGGTAACGCTGGCAGTGATGGAATGGGGTTTATAAGTGTATTGCTCAGCAGCAGCTGGGAATAATTATATCACCCTCACGGCAGCATGCCCAATAGCCAGTACACAAGCAGGCAGCCTTTCTGGCTACTAATTATCCTAGGTGCAGTTCCCTGACTGACCTTAAGGTAAGAGGGGAGCCAGAGAGCTGCACATTCCAAACCGGAACTGGGAAGTGGGATGTAAATAAATTCCTGAGGAAAGAAATGGGGTAATCAAACACCCCCAGTTCATGACATATTGTTGGCAGCAGTGGGATAATCAAATATATCCCCCTGTGATTGGTGACAGAGACCATTATGGATAAATTAGACAGTACACAGTTTAATAAGATTAAAACAAAGGGCATTCAAAATCTTGAAGGCCGAGAATACAGAAATTGCATTTCAGGGGTATGAAGATCTCAATAAGAAAGGTAAAAAAGAAATCAAGCTAGCAAAGTTATCCACAGAGAAACAAATTGCCCGCAACATTAAATTAAATCCCCCAAATTTTTATAAATACATCAATGCTAAAAAAAAGAAAAAAGATGGTATAGGCCCCGTAAAAGACGATAATAAGATAATTATAGCGGACAAAGAAAAGGCTGAGATATTAGGCAGGCACTTTTCATCCGTGTCCACCAATAAACTGAGTGTTCAAGGGATCAGTCAACAAGGTAAAAATCAAAGTTCACCACTAGTGATGAGCTAACATGCTAGGATAACGTCTTATTCGTGCATGCTCGGGTGTTATACGAGCATCTGGTAGTGCTTGTTTTTTATGTTCGAGTGCCTGTGCCTGAATGAGAATCCCCACATGTGTACAGGCTGTCTAACAACTGCAAATCATTCAGCCATGGGGACGCTAACATAATAGGCGAGCACTACCAGATACTCGGATAACACCTGAGCATGTGCGGATAAGGTGTTATTCAAGCAAGTTCACTCATCACTATTCGCCACTTGATATAACTAATTTAACACAAGAGAACACCTGAATCTGAGCGAATTAAACATTGTCAAATCTCGCAGCCCAGATGGCATTCAATCATGGATACTGAGGGAATTGAGCTCAGTAATTGACAGACCGCTGTATCTTATATTCTTGGACTCTCTTATAAGAAGGTTGGTGCCAAAGAATTGGAGGATGGCTCACGCAGTACCAATTTATAAGGAAGGTAAGAAGGTGGATCCAGGCAACTACCGTCCAATAAGCCTGACATCAGTAGTGTGCTAAGTTTTTGAGGGCGTTATAAGAGATGAGCTGCAGAAATATATAGCAGAGAATAACATAATAACTGACAACCAGCATGGATTCATGAAGAAGAGGTCAAGTCTAACTAATATGTTGAGTTTCTATGAGGAGGTAAATGCAAATTTGGATGTTGGCTATGCAGCTGATGTGATTTATCTGGACTTTGCAAAGGCATTGGATACTGTATGACATAACAGCCTTATACTGAAGCTAAAGAAGCAAGGACTGGGGGAAACTATATGCAGATGGGTAATTAATTGGCTAAATGAAACAAAGAATTGTCATAAATGGTACATACTTTTAATGGGATACAGTCAGCAGTGGGGTACCGCAGGGATCTGTGAAAGGACCGCTTCTTTTTAACCTCTTTTTTTAATGACCTTATGTGAGATATAGGAAAATGTTAGCATTTAGATATCTGGTAGAATTCCCTGTCAGATGCTGTGGCCCAAAAATACTTGCTCCAAACTCAGCCCCACCCTTGGCATTCCCCCAGGCCATAAGGGATGTCAAATATACCTTATTCAATGGGACCTCGTTTTACAGCAAAGGCACTTCCTTGGACAGAGCATACCAATGTTTTCTTTATTTAGCCCAAGTAAATAGGCCTTTAAAGTTCTCTCCGGGGTGTGCCAAAAGACCATAGACCCTGTTTCTCCCAGCACCAAGTTCAGCAATTATGACAAGGGTGTGAATTCTTGTGCAGGACCAGCCAACTGAAGTCCTTTGTTTGACTCAAGCAGACATTGTGGCACCACAGATCCCAAGCCAGCACAAGGCTCTGAAATATTGAATATGGAAAATGACCTATAATAACAGAATGTAATACCTCTGAGCATAGTCGAGCACATAATAATCGGGATCAGCATTCCTTCCCTCACATGCCTGTACCCTGCAGCCACCTGTGGAACTCTACGTTATTGAGTTATAAAGCATAGCTACCAGGAATTACATACAGTAGGCATGTTTGGTCTCCCTGCACAGCTAAAATCCAGCAGAACCCAGTGGAGCCACCGCCATCTTAGTTAGACCTTTGGGCAGAAAGTTATGAGCATCCACAGTTCTGGACAGAAAACAATAATCTCAGATATGGGAGGAGAGAAGCTGAATAAGCCCAGGAGTGGGCATAGCATGTGGGTGGAGGCAGCTTAGGGGATAATAGGCAGCTACTCATTTTGAACTGAGTCTTTTCTACTGGCAGGAGGCCCGTTAGCTGATGCGCACAGAGAATCACATAACAAAGATTTGGACCTGTGATCCATCAGTGCCTCCATGTGATCACATGCTACATAACATGATAATTGCAATCTATCTGTACCCTACCATTGTACTACACTCTTGACTGTTTATTTCTATATTAGCTTTTGCATATACTGTATATACCTGTATCTTTCTAGTGTGCCTTTCTGTGATTAACTATAAAATTAATCTTGGGCTGCTCTTTTATCTCAATTCATGAATCCCCATGTCTGCATGCTCAGTTGGTTATTATACGCTACCCGGGTTGGTTTCTGACCCGATATAAGCCTGTTGACAGATGGGGCTTATATCGAATGAGGAACTGGTGGCAGCATACCGTACTGTGTTAGTGAGGAGCCTTGAAAGTAATGGCAGGGATGTTTATATATATCATCAGCCTAGACTGGTGATGAATATCCCCCCTCACTGGGAGTGCCTCAATAACTAGTACCAATAAGGGAAGCCTTTCTGGTGACTATTTGCCTCGATACAGTTCCCTGACTGACATGGGGCAAGTAGTGAAGCCAGAGATTCGATCCCTGCTGGGTCCTTCTCTACCCTCCCCAGAGGTGAGTGAAGTCAACATACCCTTTCCCCTGTACGATTTGTCACACCTTGTGGATGAGATTGAGAGTAAAGTGTCAGTCTTTGCTGACAACACCAAACTATGTAGGATATTAAAATCTGACCTTGACAGTACAATCTTGCAAAATGATCTGGGTAAGATGTCTGAATGGGCAAATGCTTGACAAATGAAGGTTAATGTAGATAAATGTAGACCAATTTACCTAGGATGGAGTAATTCTATTGCTGCATATACAATAAATGAGGGTATGCTCGAGACTACATACAGAATTTGGGCATTCTGTTTACAAGTAAGCTGAGCAACAGTAGTCAATGTCAAGCAGCAGCCGCAAAAGCAAACAAGATTTAAGGGTGTATAAAAAGAGAGAAAAAAATTCTGCTATCCTAATGTATTGTTACCCCTTTATCAATCACTTGTGTTGCCATATCTACAATATGCGATCCAGTTTTGGGCTCCACATTAATATATAGATAATCAGAAGTTAGAGTTAGTTCAAAAGCGGGCGACTAAATTATTACAAGGGATGGAAGGCCTCTCATATGATGAGAGGTTGGAAAATTTGGGCTTGTTAAGCTTAGACAAAAAAATTCTCAGAGGCGATCTCATTTACATGTATAAATAAATGTGTGTCTAGTACACAAGACTTGCACATGACTTATTCTTTCCGGGGGCCGTACTAAGGGCCAGTGGGCACTCATTGAGGGTGGATGAAATTAGATTCTGACAGCTAAATAGGAAAGCATTTTTTACAGTTAGAACAATTAGAATGTTGAATGAATCCAGCCGTAGAGAAGAAAAAGATGGAACTCAGTGATCCAATCAAATTCTTCTTTATTGTAGAAAATGTATACATGGATGGAGGGGAGCAAGTACAGCAGTGGAGGACAGTGTCGGACGGATGCTTCAATGGATCCAAGAATGCTGTACCTGCTCCCCTGCATCCATGTATTAATTTTCTACAATAAAGAAGAATTTTCTATTGGATTACATAGTTCCACCTATTTCTTCTCTTTGGCTGGATTTCTACAATGCTGTTCCTTATAGGTGCAGGACCTGTGATGGTGAAGCCCACAATATGGTGTCCATTGAAAAAGCTTTTCAATGTATGCAACACGTTTGTTGCTGGTTCCTTCTCACTTCCACAATCCATTAAGAATGTGCAATGCCCTACCACAAGAGATAGTAATGGCTGACACTATAATAGCTTTTAAAGAATGGTTGGATCATTTCTTCAATACACATAACATTTCAGGTTATTACAGTTAATTTAGTGACAAAATGCATAATTGGTGGAGAGTGGTTGAACTTTATAGACCTAGGTCTTTTTTCAACCTATGTAAGTATGTATCAAGCTTGGTAATGTATTGATGTATTTATGTTCATGTTTTGATTTGGTCATATAATGATGTTGGTGCAGGTGATGTATTCATGTACTAATGGTTGTTCTGATCTCATGTTAATGTAGATGAAGAAAGCTTTCATGTGATAGGCTTAATACTAGATCTGTGTGCTGTCCATTGCACACATGGAGAACACAGACTGGAAATACAGGCATCTAAACAGGCAATGTATTCATGTACTGATCATGTTTTTTTTGCTTTACTCCTTTGCTTATGATAATACTGGTGATGTATTAATGAAGTGGTGATGGTCCTTGTGATGAATTCCTGTACTGATTGGTGTTCTGGTGATATATTCCAGTATTCATGCGAGTTCTCGGCTTGTATTTTTCAATAGGAGACAATGATTTACTATTTAAAATGCAATATTGTGCTATTGCAGAATATACAGGTGCTTCTCACAAAATTAGAATACCATCAAAAACTTAATTTATTCTTCAGTACAAAAAGTGAAACTCATATATTATATAGAATCATTACAAACATAGTGATCTATTTCAAGTGTTTATTTCTGTTAATGTTGATGATTATGGCTTACAGTCAATGAAAACCCAAAAGTCTTTATCTCAGTAAATTAGAATCATTAACAGGAAATACCTGCAAAGGCTTCCTAAGCATTTAAAAAGGTATTTTAGCCTGTTTCAGTAGGTTCCACAATCATGGGGAAGACTGCTGTCTTGACAGAAGGTAGTCATTGACATACTCCACAAGGAGTATAAGTCACAAAAGGTCATTGCTAAAGAAGCTGGCTGTTCACAGAGTGCTTTAGCCAAGTATTTTAATGGAAAGTTGAGTAGAAGGAAAAAGTGTGGTAGAAAAAGGTGAAAAAGCAACTGGGATAACTGCAGCCTTGAAATGATTGTTAAGAAAAGGCCATTCAAAAATTTGGGGGAGATTCACAAGGAGTGGACTGCTGCTGGAGTCATTGCTTCAAGAGCCACCACACACAGACGTATCCAGGACATGTAAGAACTAGAAAAAATGCGGCAGCACTCACCAGCATCGGTGTGGTCTGAGTCCTTTATTGAGACATGTGATACATCACCATTATCTTCACGGCACGGGGGAGTGTAAAAGGAAAGAAGGTGAGCAGGGATCAACGACGGCCGTTTCGCGCCAACAACAGCGCTTCTACGGGTCACGAAAAAGGTGAAAAAGCAACTGGGATAACTGCAGCCTTGAAATGATTGTTAAGAAAAGGCCATTCAAAAATTTGGGGGAGATTCAAAAGGAGTGGACTGCTGCTGGAGTCATTCCTTCAAGAGCCACCACACACAGACGTATCCATGACATGGGCTACAAGTGTTGCATTCCTTGTGTCAAGCCACTCATGACCAATAGACAATGCCAGAAACGTCTTACCTGGGCCAAGGAGAAAAAGAACTGGACTATTGCTCAGCGTTGTTTTTAGATGAAAGTAAATTTTGCATTTCATTTGGAAATCAAGGTCCCAGAGTCTGGAGGAAGAGTGAAGAGGCACATAATCCAAGCTGCTTGAGGTCTAGTGTGAAATTTCCACAATCAGTGATGGTTTGAGGAGCCATGTCATCTGCTGGTGTAGGTCCACTGTGTTTTATCAAGACCAAAGTCAGCTCAGCCGTCTGCCAGGAAATTTTAGAGCACTTCATGCTTCCCTCTGCCAACAAGCTTTTTGGAGAAGGACATTTCATTCTCCAGCAGGACTTGACACCTATCCACACTGCCAAAAGTACCAATATCTGGTTTAAAAACAATAGTATCACTGTGCTTGATTGGCCAGCAAACTCACCTGTTTGTATGCCTCATATTGTCAAGAGGGAGATGAGAGACACCAACTCAACAATGCAGATGAGCTGAAAGCTGCTATGAAAACAACCTGGGCTTCCATAACACCTCAGAAGTGCCACAGGCTGATAGCCCACATGCCAAGCCGCATTGATGCAGTAATTGATGCAAAAGGAGCCACGACCAAGTTTTGAGTGCATTTACTGAACATACATTTCTGTAGGCCAACATTTCAGATTTTAAAATCAGTTTTCAAGCTGGTGTTATAAAGTATTATAATTTATTGAGATAATGACTTTTGGGTTTTCATTGGCTGTAAGACATATTCTTCAACATTAACAGAAATAAACACTTGAAATAGATCACTCTGCAATGACTCTACATAAAATATGAGTTTCACTTTTTGAATCGAAGAACTGAAATATTAACTTTTTGATGATATTCTAATTTATTGAGAAGCACCTGTAGTATAAGCAATTAGATGATCGCAGGTTCAAGTCCCCTAAGGGCAATAAATAATAATTAATGGATGCCATAAAATGAAAACACAAAAAACAATGATGGAATTGTGTTTGTTCACTGCAGATTTAATTTGGGTTGTGAGGAGCAGCGCCATTTAAATTTTTGCCTCTGTCAGCAGAAAGGCTAGAATTGGCCCTGCATATACAGTATTCATATATAAATAGCAATATTAACATATTTGTGTTTGCAATTGTTCAAAGGAAAAACCATTCACTCCGGTTTCCAAGACCTAATTTAACAGGTATGATTAGGAAATAAAGCATTCAAACACGTCATATACAGTACCTTATTCTATCTCAAGCATGAAAAATATCAGCAGACTTAACATTGCCTCAAAGTCAATTTGGGAATTGGCTCCAAATAAAAGCTGCCAAATGAATAAACACAAAAATATTTTCTATGAACAATACATTTTACATCATGTACCACGTGTATCGGGGACAAGTATTATTTCTTTATATTCAACATAAATTATTTACTGCACCAATGAATAATGTCCAATAGTAAAATAGCAAAGCTGCTAAAATATAGTATAGTATATATTCTCCATCTTTGCTGGAATATTTTGATATATCACTAGAAGTCTTCCAACATTGTCCCAATGGAAATCAATCCAACAATTGTCTATATCTATATCCAAGTGTGTGAACTAATGTCATAAAACATAATAGGTTTTAGTTTTATTATGTTTTCTATAATATCATTTTTTCAAACTTTCTGACCTCTTTTAAATATACTTCTATTCTGCTGTGGATTTGGCAATTCCATCACTGTCTTACCTCAATCCTGAGAGAACAGACATTAGCCTTCCATTCTCAAAATAATATGCAATAGAAAAAGAATTTATACTTTAGTAACATAGTGGTAGAACCTTAACTAAAAACAAGATTGTTTTTGCTGGGCAGTATAAATCAGCCACCACATCGATAATATTTTAGGGTGTTTCATAAAGTATGTAGGTTAGGTTTGGTATATCAGACTATATTGCTTTCCTTGTATTATTCAACTGAGTAATGCAATTTAGCACTGCACTGTAATAGCTTCTATGGATATTTATTGAGAATTCAATGAAGTATAAAAAGTAATAAACTGCATTGACAAAGTCCAATTATTTGGATTTCCTTACACCACATGTATTGGTTTCTTTCATAATATATAATATATAATAGTTTATGAAATGAAGCTATTACACAGTTATCCTATTTAGCCAAACATGTATATTCATAACATGAATCCTAAATGTTAAAATACAGCCAATGCCATGATAAGTGTATACTGCATTTTCTTATTGTACTTGTTTTCCACATTATATAAGGCATTTTTATTAGGCTGGCTGTTTGCGTTACGATTAGTAATGAGCGAATATACTCGTTACTCGAGATTTCCCGAGAATGCTCGGGGGTCCTCCAAGTATTTTGTAGTACTCGAATATTTAGTTTTTCTTGCTGCAGCTGAATGATTTACATCTGTTAGCCAGCATAAGTACATGTGGGGGTTGCATGGTTGCTAGGCAACCCCCACATGTACTTATGCTGGCAAACAGATGTAAATCATTCAGCTGCGGCAAGAAAAACTAAATCTCCGAGTACTAAAAAATACTCGGAGGACCCCCGAGCATGCTCAAGAAATCTCAAGTAGCGAGTATATTCGCTCATCACTAGTTACGATTAATCGTAACCAAGGATATAGAAATTAGATATCAACAGAAACAGTGAGATGAAATCCCATTTATATTTAAAACATTTATTTTTATTGAAAAATATTAAAAAACAAGGATAAATAAAATAAATAGTGGTTGCTCAAAAGGGACATTTTGCACTTAATAATCCAGAAAAGCCAATGAAAAAACAATTCAAGCCATTTAAAGTCATCCAGGAGTGATGAAGCATTCCCTGCAAAACGTGCGTCGGGTGCAGTAGGGACTTTACCAACACCCCGGCACAGTTACTGCATTTCATTGAGTAACCTATGTCATTAATTGTCTTATCCAGTGCCTTACAAAAGTATTCGGCCCCCTGGAACTTATCAACTTTTTCCCACATACCATGCTTCAAACATAAACATACCAAAAGTAAATTTTTGGTGAAGAATTAACAAGTGGAACACAATTGTGAAGTTGAATGAAATGTATTGGTTATTTTAAATTTTTGTGGAAAGTAAAAAAACTGAACAGTAGGGCGTGCAATATTATTCGGCCCCTTTAACTTAATACTTTGTTGCGCCACCTTTTGCTGTGATTACAGCTGCAAGTCGCTTGGGGTATGTCTCTATCAGTTTTGTACATCGAGAGACTGAAATTCTTGCCCATTCTTCCTTGGCAAACAGCTCGAGCTCAGTGAGGTTTGATGGAGATCGTTTGTGAACAGCAGTTTTCAGCTCTTTTCACAGATTTTCGATTGGATTGAGGTCTGGGCTTTGACTTGGCCATTCTAACACCTGGATACATTTATATGTGAACCATTCCATTGTAGATTTTGCTTTATTTTTGGGATCATTGTCTTGTTGGAAGACAAATCTCCGTCCCAGTCTCAGGTCTTTTGGAGACTCCAACATGTTTTCTTCACGAATGGTCCTGTATTTGGCTCCATCCATCTTCCCATCAATTTTAACCATCTTCCCTGTCGCTGCTGAAGAAAAGCAGGCCCAAACCATGATGATGCCACTACCATGTTTCACAGTTGGGATGGTGTGTTCAGGGTGATAAGCTGTGCTGCCTTTATGCCAAACATATCATTTGGGACTGTTGCCAAAAAGTTCGATGTTGGTTTCATCTGACCAGAGCACCTTCTTCCACATGTTTGGTGTGTCTCTCAGGTGGCTTGTTGCAAACTTTAAATGACACATTTTATGGCTATCTTTGAGAAATGGCTTTCTTCTTGCCACTCTTCCATAAAGGCCAGATTTGTGCAGTGTACGACTGATTGTTGTCCTATAGACAGACTGTCCCACCTCAGTTGTAGATCTCTGTAGTTCCTCCAGAGTGATCATGGGTCTCTTGGCTGCATCTCTGATCAGTCTTCTCCTTGTTTGAGATGAAAGTTTAGAGGGAAGGCCGTGTCTTGGTAGATTTGCAGTGGTATGATACTCCTTTCATTTCAATATGATCGCTTGCACAGTGCTCCTTGGGATGTTTTAAGTTTGGGAAATCATTTTGTATCCAAAGCCAGCTTAAAACTTTTCCACAACAGTATCATGGACCTGCCTGTTGTGTTCCTTGGTCTTCATGATGCTCTCTATGCTTCAAAAAGAACCCTGAGAATATCACAGAGCAGGTGCATTTATGCTGAGACTTGATTACACATAGGTGGATTATATGTATCATCATTAGGCATTTAGGACATCGTTGGCTCATTCAGAGATCCACAATGAACTTCTGGAGTGCGTTTGCTGCACTGAAAGTAAAGGGGTTGAATAATATTGCACGCCCCACTTTTCAGTTTTTGAATTTCCACAAAAATATTAAATAACCAATAAATTTCATTCAACTTCACAATTGTGTTCCACTTGTTGTTGATTCTTCACCAAAAATTTACATTTGGTATCTTTATGTTTGAAGCATGATATGTGGGAAAAGGTTGAAAATTTCCAGGGGGCCGAATACTTTCACATAGGGTTGAGCGAAACGGATCGGTCATTTTCATAAGTCGCCGACTTTTTGAAAAGTCGGGTTTCATGAAACCCGACCCGATCCCTGTGTGGGGTCGGCCACGCGGTACGCGACTTTCGCGCCAAAGTCGCGTTTCAATGACGCTAAAAGCGCCATTTCTCAGCCAATGAAGGTGGACGCAGAGTGTGGGCAGCGTGATGGCATAGATCTCAGTCCCCACCATCTTAGAGAAGGGCATTGCAGTGATTGGCTTGCTTTCTGCGGCATCACAGGGGCAATAAAGGGGCGTTCCCGCCGACCGCCATCTTACTGCTGCTGATCTGAGCATAGAGAGAGGTTGCTGCTGCTTCATCAGAAGCAGGGATAGCGTTAGGCAGGGTACATTCATCCCCAAACCGCTTGTGCTGTAGCGATTTCCACTGTCCAACACCACCTTTTGTTTGCAGGGACAGTGGAAGCTACATTTTTTTTTCCTCAGCGCTGTAGCTCATTGGGCTGCCCTAGAAGGCTCCCTGATAGCTGTGTTGCTGTGTGTACGCCGCTGTGCAAACCAACTGCTTTTTTCAAAGCGCAAATCCTGTTGTTTCTTCCTTTCTGCACAGCTATCTTGTCTGTTTGTCCACACTTTTGTTTTTTTTTGTGCAGCTGTCCACTCCTTGTTATTGCTGCCTGCCATACCTTGCTGAGATTACTGCAGGGAGATAGTAATTGTAGGACAGTCCCTTTTTTTTTTTTTTTTTTTTTAAATTCTCCCTGAAAAAAAAAAATAGTGGGAGATTAAGATTGGCATTTCAGCTTGAGTGCCGGTCCTGTGTATGCCATCTGTCTCAAATTATTGGGGCACATAAAACCTAGTGTGTCATACTGGGATATATATATATTTTTTTAAATTCTCCCTGAAAAAAAAAAATAGTGGGAGATTAAGATTGGCATTTCAGCTTGAGTGCCGGTCCTGTGTGTGCCATCTGTCTCAAATTATTGGGGCACATAAAACCTAGTGTGTCATACTGGGAATTTTTTTTTTTTAAATTCTCCCTGAAAAAAAAAAAATAGTGGGAGATTAAGATTGGCATTTCTGCTTGAGTGCCGGTCCTGTGTGTGCCATCTGTCTCAAATTATTGGGGCACATAAAACCTAGTGTGTCATACTGGGAAATTTTTTTTTTTTTAAATTCTCCCTGAATAAAAAAAAATAGTGGGAGATTAAGATTGGCATTTCTGCTTGAGTGCCGGTCCTGTGTGTTCCATCTGTCTCAAATTATTGGGGCACATAAAACCTAGTGTGTCATACTGGGATTTTTTTTTTTTTTTTAAATTCTCCCTGAAAACCAAAAAAATAGTGGGAGATTAAGATTGGCATTTCTGCTTGAGTGCCGGTCCTGTGTGTGCCATCTGTCTCAAATTATTGGGGCACATAAAACCTAGTGTGTCATACTGGGAATTTTTTTTTTTTAAATTCTCCCTGAATAAAAAATAATAGTGGGAGATTAAGATTGGCATTTCTGCTTGAGTGCCGGTCCTGTGTGTGCCATCTGTCTCAAATTATTGGGGCACATAAAACCTAGTGTGTCATAGTGGGAATTTTTTTTTTTTTTTTAATTCTCCCTGAATAAAAAAAAATAGTGGGAGATTAAGATTGGCATTTCTGCTTGAGTGCCGGTCCTGTGTGTGCCATCTGTCTCAAATTATTGGGGCACAGAAAACTTAGTGTGTAACATTGGGCCTGATTTTCCTTTCAGTGTCAGCCACCTATAAAGGTATATATAAATCCTACAGAAGTTTGAGTTCACCTTATAAGTTGTTTTACAGTAACAAATACCGTTACTTTGGTTACGTTTTGAAAACAATGAGGAAGTCTGGTGGAAGAGGTTGTGGCCGTGGGCGGTCATTGTCAGCTGGTAATGATTGTAGTGGTGGTGGAGCATCAGGTGGTCGTGGTAAAAGCAATACAGCACCTAAGTCTCGAGTTGTTGAGCCAGGTTCATCGTCTGGCTACAGAAGGCCTCGAACGCTCCCTTTTCTGGGAGTAGGAAAACCGCTTTTAAAGCCGGAGCAGCAAGAAAAAGTTTTGGCTTTCCTTGCTGACTCAGCCTCTAGCTCTTTTGCTTCCTCTTCTGGAACTGGTAAATGTAAAAGCAGCACATCCTTAGTGGATGTTCACGGTCAGGGAGAAGTCGTTTCCTTGTCTTCTTCAGCAAGAACAACAGAGAAGGATGCGTCTGGCGACACAACGGGTTACTCCATGGAGCTCTTTACACATACCGTTCCTGGGTTAGAAAGTGAAACAGTTAACAGGCCATGCCCATTAGAAGTTGAATCGGACATGGAGTGCACAGATGCACAGCCACAGCCAGATTACTATGCTATTCCTTTGACTCAGACCAGAACATTGCCCTCGCAGTGTACTGAGCCAGAATCAAACCCAGTTGAGACTATGGTGCCCCGTCACGAACGCTATACCACCGGCTTACACGGTGACACAGACGAAGTTGCACACGAGATAGAAGAGGAGGTCATAGATGACCCAGTTGTTGACCCCGATTGGCAGCCATTGGGGAAACAGGGTACAGGCGGCAGTAGTTCTGAAGCGGAGGAGGAGGAGACGCAGCAGGCATCAACATCGCAACAGGTTCCATCTGGCGGGCCCGTATCTGGCCAAAAATGCCTGGCAAAGGCAAAACCAGTTGTAGGACAGCGTGGCCATCCGGTTAAAGAAGCTCAGTCTGCAATGCCTGAAAAGGTATCCCATAGTAGAAAGAGTGCAGTCTGGCATTTTTTTAAACAACATCCAAATGATCAGCGCAAAGTAATCTGTCAAAAATGTTCAACTACCTTAAGCAGAGGTCATAATCTAAAAAGTCTAAATACAAGTTGCCTGCATAGACATTTAACCACCATGCATTTGCAAGCCTGGACTAACTACCAAACATCCCTTAAGGTTGTAGCACCCTGGGCGAATGAAGCTAGTCAGCAACGCTACATCCCTTCCGTCACTGTAAGCCCACCATTTCCCGCACCACCTGCAGTATCTGTGCAGGTTTTGTCGCTAGGCCAAAGCAGTCAGGGAATCACCAGGTTCATAGTAGGAAACACTGCATGTAGGGCACCGGCAAGAATACCGTCTCCAACCCTCTCTCAGTCTGCCATGTCCACCGGCACCCCCGCTAGTTCCACGATCTCCAGCTCTCCAGTCCAGCTCACCCTACATGAGACTCTCGTTAGAAAAAGGAAATACTCATCCTCGCATCCGCGTACACAGGGTTTGAACGCCCACATTGCTAGACTAATCTCGTTAGAGATGATGCCCTACCGGTTAGTTGAAAGCGAAGCTTTCAAAGCCCTGATGGACTACGCTGTACCACGCTACGAGCTACCCAGTCGACACTTCTTTTCGAGAAAAGCCATCCCAGCCCTCCACCACCATGTTAAAGAGTGCATCGTCCATGCACTCAGGCAATCTGTGACTACAAAGGTGCACCTGACAACAGATGCATGGACCAGTAGGCATGGCCAGGGACGTTACGTGTCCATCACGGCACACTGGGTGAATGTGGTGGATGCAGGGTCCATAGGGGACAGCAATATTGTGACAGTTCTGCCTAGCCCACGGTCTAGGAAACAGTTGGCTGTAGGCTTTCGCCCCCCCTCCTCCTCCTCCTCGTCCTCCTGCAGAAGCGAGAGCTCGTCCACAGACCGCAGTCGCACAACCACTCCATCCGCAGCTGCCACTGTTGCACACCAGGTGTCCCATTATGGGACAGCTAGTGGCAAGCGTCAGCAGGCTGTATTGGCAATGAAGTGTTTGGGCGACAACAGACACACCGCGGAAGTTCTGTCCGAGTTCTTGCAGAAAGAAACTCAGTCATGGCTGGGCACTGTACATCTTGAGGCAGGCAAGGTAGTGAGTGATAACGGAAGGAATTTCATGGCTGCCGGAGCCCTTTCCCAACTGAAACACATTCCTTGCCTGGCTCACACCTTAAACCTGGTGGTGCAGTGCCTCCTGAAAAGTTATCCGGGGTTACCCGACCTGCTCCTCAAAGTGCGCAGACTTTGCTCGCATATCCCCCGTACACTCCAGCCGTATGCAGAACTATCAGTGGTCTTTGAACCTTCCCCAGCATCGCTTAATCATCGATGTTGAAACAAGGTGGAACTCAACACTGCACATGCTTCAGAGACTGTGCGAACAGAGGCGTGCTGTTATGTATTTGTGGGAGGATACACATACACGGGCAGGCAGTTGGATGGCAGACATGGAGTTGTCAGGTGTGCAGTGGTCGAAGCTGCAAGACCTGTGTCAAGTCCTTCAGTGTTTTGAGGAATGCACACGGCTGGTTAGTGCAGACAATGCCATAATAAGCATGAGCATCCCCCTAATGCGTCTGCTGATGCAAAGTTTTGACGCACATAAAGGAGCAGGCGTCTGCAGCCGAGGAAGAGGAAAGCCTTGATGACAGTCAGCCATTGTCTGGTCAGGGCAGTCTACAGGACGAGGTAGCGGGCGAAGAGGAGGAGGACGAGGAGGATGATGGGGATGAGTATTTTTTAAATGAGGAAGCTTCTCCGGGGCCAATGGAAATTGGTGGCGTGGCAAGGCCGGGTTCAGGTTTTTTGAGGGAGACAAGTGACGTAGATTTGCCTGTAACTGCCCCTCAAACCAGCACAACCGCAGATTTGACAACTGGAACTTTGGCCCACATGGCGGATTATGCTTTACGTATCCTCAAAAGGGACCCACGCATTATTAAAATGATGACCGATGACGATTACTGGTTGGCCTGCCTCCTTGATCCTCGCTATAAAGGCAAATTGCAAAATATTATGCCACATGAGAACCTCGAACAAATATTAGCAACCAAACAAGCAACTCTTGTAGACCGTTTGATTCAGGCATTCCCAGCACACAGCGCCGGTGATGGTTCTCACACGAGCTGCAGGGGGCTACAGGGCAGAGGTGTTAGAGGTGCACAAATCAGAAGTGGCGTTCGACAGAGGGGTTTTGTGACCAGGTTGTGGAGTGATTTCGCAATGACCGCAGACAGGACAGGTACTGCAGCATCTATTCAAAGTGACAGGAGACAACATTTTTCCAGTATGGTTACTAACTATTTTTCATCCCTTATCGATGTTCTCCCTCAACCGTCATTCCCATTTGATTACTGGGCATCCAAATTAGACACCTGGCCTGAATTGGCAGAATATGCATTGCAGGAGCTTGCTTGCCCAGCAGCTAGTGTGCTATCAGAAAGAGTATTCAGTGCTGCTGGTTCAATATTAACCGAAAAAAGGACTCGTCTGGCTACCCAAAATGTTGATGATCTAACTTCATTAAAATGAACCACTCCTGGATTTCAAATTATTTTGCCCCACCTTTCCCGGCTGACACCTAGCTTTCCTATAAAAAGGTCTTGCTTGTGGACTGGTCTTACTGAGTGTTCCAATCTCTTAATTTGCAGCAGCTGTTTGTCCAGCATACGACATGTTTACACCTCCCTAAATGGGAAAACTCCCCCCACGGGGCCGTGGTCTCGCCACTTGGCGCAAGCACCCGTTAGAGTGCCGTTTGTCTGAAGAGGTGGGTGTGCCCGCTTTTGGTCGATGGCACTGCCACTGGGTCCCTCATAGTACAATAAAGTGTCTCTGGCGGTGGTGGCGCACAACCAACGTCAGACACACCATTGTAACATGAGGGGCCCTAGGCCTGTACCGCCGGCCACAAGAGAGTTCCCCCCCTCCAGCTCAAACTGTGCTCTACCACGTGCAAAATTATCCCTCACAGCTCCAACAATGTTTAGTCTATGCACTGGCATCCTTCAATGCCTGGCACTGACAATACCAATTTGTTGACTGCTCACAGAGCAGACGCTCAATGGGATAGATGAGGAGGGGGATGGTAGGATGGAGCTGCAGGACAGTGTGGCAGTTAGCTGGGTGACAGATAGAAGGCGGGGTAGAGGGAAGAGTGCCAGGGAGGCTAGTCCTGATCTGGCACACCCCAATAAGTTTGCTAAGTTGGCAGATGAGGGGGGTGCCAGTACAGGGGTAGCACTGCTGCAGCCAGGCATGTCCTCTGAAAGTCGGAGGAGTGACTGCTCCAGTAAGGGGGGAAATAGGAGAGCAGGGCAGGCCAGACAGGTGCTGGTAGTGGGGGACTCAATTATTAGGGGAACAGATAGGGCAATCTGTCACAAAGACAGGGATCGTCGGACGGTGTGCTGCCTACCTGGCGCTCGAGTCCGACACATCGCTGATCGGGTGGACAGATTACTGGGAGGGGCTGGTGAGGACCCAGCGGTCATGGTGCACATTGGCACAAATGACAAAGTTAGAGGTAGGTGGAAGGTCCTTAAAGATGATTTCAGGGAATTAGGCTGCAAGCTGAAAGCAAGGACCTCCAACGTGGTATTTTCCGAAATACTGCCTGTACCACGTGCCACGCCAGAGAGGCAACGGGAGATTAGGGAGGTTAATAAGTGGCTCAAGAATTGGTGTAGGAAGGAGGGGTTTGGGTTCCTGCAGAACTGGGCCGACTTCTCAGTTGGCTACAGGCTCTACGCTAGGGACGGGCTGCACCTCAATGGGGAAGGTGCAGCTGTGCTGGGGGAGAAAATGGTTAGAAGGTTGGAGGAGTGTTTAAACTAGGGAATTGGGGGGAGGGTATTCATTTTATAGGAGGGGAAGATAGTGCAGATAGAGACCTGGGCACAAATAAGGAAGTTGGGGGTGGCGGTGGCATGGGGGGGTGGGGTTAGAACAGTTAGTAATTTAAGAAAGAATAGAGGTACAGAGAGTAACATCAAGTGCATGTATACTAATGCCAGAAGCCTCGCCAACAAAATGGATGAATTAGAACTAATGTTGTTGGAGCATAATTATGACATGGTGGGGATATCTGAGACGTGGCTGGATGAGAGCCATGACTGGGCTGTTAACTTGCAGGGCTATAGCCTGTTCAGAAATGACCGTACAGATAAGCGAGGGGGAGGGGTGTGTCTATATGTAAAATCTTCCTTAAAACCCATCCTGCGTGATAATATAGGTGAATTTAATGAAAATGTAGAGTCCCTGTGGGTGGAGATAAGGGGAGGGGGAAAAAATAATAAATTACTTATAGGGGTTTGTTATAAATCTCCAAAACTAATGGAAGCAATGGAGAATATCCTCGTAAAGCAAATAGATGAAGCTGCGACTCAAGGAGAAGTCATTATTATGGGGGACTTCAACTACCCTGAAATAGATTGGGGAACAGAAACCTGCAGTCCCAGCAAAGGTAATCGGTTTTTGACAACTATGAGAGACAATTACCTTTCACAACTGGTTCAGGACCCAACAAGGAGGGGGGCACTGCTAGACCTAATATTAACTAACAGGCCAGACCGCATATCAAATATAAGGGTTGGGGGTCACTTGGGGAATAGTGATCACAAAATAATAAGTTTTCATGTAACCTTTAATAAGATGGGTAGTAGGGGGGTGACAAGGACACTAAGCTTCAGGAGGGCAAATTTCCAACGGATGAGAGAGGATCTTGGTGCAATTAACTGGGACGATATCCTGAGACACAAAAATACACAAAGAAAATGGGAGACATTTATTAGCATCCTGGATAGGACCTGTGCACAGTATATACCGTATGGGAATAAACATACTAGAAATAGGAGGAAAACAATATGGCTAAATAGAGCTGTAAGGGGCGCAATAAGGGACAAAAAGAAAGCATTTAGAGAATTAAAGGAAGTAGGTAGTGAGGAGGCATTAAATAAATACAGAAAATTAAATAAATTCTGTAAAAAGCAAATCAAGGCAGCAAAGATTGAGACAGAGAGACTCATTGCCAGAGAGAGTAAAAATAATCCCAAAATATTCTTTAACTATATAAATAGTAAGAAACTAAAAAATGACAGTGTTGGCCCCCTTAAAAATAGTCTGGGTGAAATGGTGGATGAGGATGAGGAAAAAGCCAATATGCTAAATGACTTTTTTCATCAGTAATTTACAAAAGAAAATCCCATGGCAGAGAAAATGACTAGTGATAAAAATTCCCCATTAAATGTCACCTGTTTAACCCAGCAGGAAGTACAGCGGCGTCTAAAAATAACTAAAATTGATAAATCTCCGGGCCCGGATGGGATACACCCCCGAGTACTGCAGGAACTAAGTACAGTCATTGATAGACCATTATTTTTAATCTTTAAAGACTCCATAATAACAGGGTCTGTACCACAGGACTGGCGTATAGCAAATGTGGTGCCAATATTCAAAAAAGGGGCAAAAACTGAACTCGGTAATTATAGGCCAGTAAGCTTAACCTCTACTGTGGGTAAAATCCTGGAGGGCATTCTAAGGGATGCTATGCTGGAGTATCTGAAGAGGAATAACCTCATGACCCAGTATCAGCACGGGTTTACTAGGGACCGTTCATGTCAGACTAATTTGATCAGCTTCTATGAAGAGGTAAGTTCCGGACTGGACCAAGGGAACCCAGTGGACGTAGTATATATGGACTTTTCCAAAGCTTTTGATACGGTGCCACACAAAAGGTTGTTACATAAAATGAGAGTAATGGGGATAGGGGAAAATATGTGTAAGTGGGTCGAGAGCTGGCTCAGGGATAGGAAACAAAGGGTGGTTATTAATGGAGCACACTCGGACTGGGTCACGGTTAGCAGTGGGGTACCACAGGGGTCAGTAATGGGCCCTCTTCTTTTTAACATATTTATTAATGACCTTGTAGAGGGCATTCAGAGTAGAATTTCAATATTTGCAGATGACACTAAACTCTGCAGGGTAATCAATACAGGGGAGGACAATTTTATATTACAGGATGATTTATGTAAACTAGAAGCTTGGGCTGATAAATGGCAAATGAGCTTTAATGGGGATAAATGTAAGGTCATGCACTTGGGTAGAAGTAATAAGATGTATAACTATGTGCTTAATTCTAAAACTCTGGGCAAAACCGTCAATGAAAAAGACCTGGGTGTATGGGTGGATGACAAACTCATATTCAGTGGCCAGTGTCAGGCAGCTGCTACAAAGGCAAATAAAATAATGGGATGTATTAAAAGAGGCATAGATGCTCATGAGGAGAACATAATTTTACCTCTATACAAGTCACTAGTTCGACCACACTTAGAATACTGTGCACAGTTCTGGTCTCCGGTGTATAAGAAAGACATAGCTGAACTGGAGCGGGTGCAGAGAAGAGCGACCAAGGTTATTAGAGGACTGGGGGGTCTGCAATACCAAGATAGGTTATTACACTTGGGGCTATTTAGTTTGGAAAAACGAAGACTAAGGGGTGATCTTATTTTAATGTATAAATATATGAGGGGACAGTACAAAGACCTTTCTGGTGATCTTTTTAATCATAGACCTGAGACAGGGACAAGGGGGCATCCTCTACGTCTGGAGGAAAGAAGGTTTAAGCATAATAACAGACGCGGATTCTTTACTGTAAGAGCAGTGAGACTATGGAACTCTCTGCCGTATGATGTTGTAATGAGTGATTCATTAATTAAATTTAAGAGGGGATTGGATACCTTTCTGGAAAAGTATAATGTTACAGGGTATATACACTAGATTCCTTGATAAGGCGTTGATCCAGGGAACTAGTCTGATTGCCGTATGTGGAGTCGGGAAGGAATTTTTTTCCCCATGGTGGAGTTACTCTTTGCCACATGGGTTTTTTTTGCCTTCCCCTGGATCAACATGTTAGGGCATGTTAGGTTAGGCTATGGGTTGAACTAGATGGACTTACAGTCTTCCTTCAACCTTAATAACTATGTAACTATGTAACTATGATGCTAGTTAAAATAGTCAGGGTCAGTGTCCTATATTGACACCAGTAAATACTTAGTGCCAAATTACTATGTCTGAAACTCAGCAGAGGAGCCCACCCCTGTATGTAAGTATGCCACACTTTAGTTTTTTTGTTTTGTTGTTTTGCGAGACATTAACATCTATTTATTTTTTGGGAGTACTAACTGTGTCAGACACTCCTTGCAATCGTCCTCCGCTGACCACACCAATGCTGCCTGTGTACCCCTGCAAGATAATTCAAACTGCATTGAGCCTAATGTTTTTTATTTTGGGCCTACTAAGTCTGTCTGCGGTCCCTCCTTGCAATCGTCCTCTGCTGACCACACCAATGCTGCCTGTGTACCCATGTAACCTATTTAAAACTGCATAGAGCCTGCTTTTTTATTTTAGGCCTAGTAAGTCTGTCTGCGGTCCCTCCTTGCAATCGTCCTCCGCTGACCACACCAATGCTGCCTGTGTACCCCTGCGAGATAACTCTAAGTGCCTTGAGCCTATTTTTATTTATTTTAGGCCTAGTAAGTCTGTCTGCGGTCCCTCCTTGCAATTGTCCTCCGCTGACCACACCAATGCTGCCTGTGTACCCATGTAACCTATTTAAAACTGCATAGAGCCTGCTTTTTTATTTTAGGCCTAGTAAGTCTGTCTGCGGTCCCTCCTTGCAATCGTCCTCCGCTGACCACACCAATGCTGCCTGTGTACCCCTGCGAGATAACTCTAAGTGCCTTGAGCCTATTTTTATTTATTTTAGGCCTAGTAAGTCTGTCTGCGGTCCCTCCTTGCAATTGTCCTCCGCTAACCACACCAATGCTGCCTGTGTACCCATGTAACCTATTTAAAACTGCATAGAGCCTGCTTTTTTATTTTAGGCCTAGTAAGTCTGTCTGCGGTCCCTCCTTGCAATCGTCCTCCGCTGACCACACCAATGCTGCCTGTGTACCCCTGCGAGATAACTCTAAGTGCCTTGAGCCTATTTTTATTTATTTTAGGCCTAGTAAGTCTGTCTGCGGTCCCTCCTTGCAATCGTCCTCCGCTGACCACACCAATGCTGCCTGTGTACCCCTGCGAGATAACTCTAAGTGCCTTGAGCCTATTTTTATTTATTTTAGGCCTAGTAAGTCTGTCTGCGGTCCCTCCTTGCAATTGTCCACCGCTGACCACACCAATGCTGCCTGTGTACCCATGTAACCTATTTAAAACTGCATAGAGCCTGCTTTTTTATTTTAGGCCTAGTAAGTCTGTCTGCGGTCCCTCCTTGCAATCGTCCTCCGCTGACCACACCAATGCTGCCTGTGTACCCCTGCGAGATAACTCTAAGTGCCTTGAGCCTATTTTTATTTATTTTAGGCCTACTAAGTCTGTCTGCGGTCCCTCCTTGCAATCGTCCTCCGCTGACCTCACCAATGCTGCCTGTGTACCCATGTAACCTATTTAAAACTGCATAGAGCCTGCTTTTTTATTTTAGGCCTAGTAAATCTGTCTGCGGTCCCTCCTTGCAATCGTCCTCCGCTGACCACACCAATGCTGCCCGTGTACCCCTGGAACCTATTTTAAAGTGCATATAGCCACTTTTTTTAATTGTAGGCGTACTAAGTCTGTCTGCGGTCCCTCCTTCCAATAGTCCTCCACTGACCACACCAATGCTGCCCGTGTACCCCTGGAACCTATTTTAAAGTTCATAGAGCCTATTTTTTAATTTTATTTAATATTAATAAAGCCATGATGGACTACGCTGTACCACGCTACGAGCTACCCAGTCGACACTTCTTTTGCGAGAAAAGCCATCCCAGCCCTCCACCAGCATGTAATACATCGCATTGTCCATGCACTCTGGCAATCTGTGAGTACAAAGGTGCACCTGACAACAGACGCATGGACCTGTAGGAATGGCCATGGAAGGTTACGTGTCCATTACGGCGCAATGGGTTAATGTGGTGGATGCATGGTCCACAGGGGACAGCCTACTAAGTCTATCTGCAGTCCCTAATTCAAATTGTCCTCAATTCAGGTTTTCGGGCTTTTTTAAAAAATAGGAAACTGCATTTGGGCTACTAGTTTGGTTGGGGCCTACTAGCTGTGTCTGCCGCTGCTTGCTGTTCTCCTACATGACTAGCTTCAATCTTCAGGCTTTCGGGCTATTTTTAAAAATAGGAAACTGCATTTGGGCTACTAGTTTGGTTGGGGCATACTAGTGGTGTGTGCCGCTGCTTGCTGTTCTCCTACACGACTAGCTTCAATCTTCAGGCTTTCGGGCTATTTTTAAAAATAGGAAACTGCATTTGGGCTACTAGTTTGGTTGGAGCCTACTAGCGGTGTCTGCCGCTGCTTGCTGTTCTCCTACACGACTAGCTTCAATCTTCAGGCTTTCGGGCTATTTTTAAAAATAGGAAACTGCATTTGGGCTACTAGTTTGGTTGGGGCCTACTAACGGTGTCTGCCGCTCCTGGGTGTTCTCCTCCTCCTGGGTGTTCTCCTCCTCCTGGGTGTTCTCCTCCAGGTTTCCTTGTCTGAGCTTCAACCTTCAGGCTCTCATTAAGTAGTTGTTTAGATAACACAGCATTAGGCCTACTAGTTTAAATGGGGCCTACTAACGGTGTCTGCTGCTCCTGGGTGTTCTCCTCCTCCTGGGTGTTCTCCTCCTCCTGGATGTTCTCCTCCTCCTGGGTGTTCTCCTCAAGGTTTCCTTGTCTGAGCTTCAACCTTCAGGCTCTCATTAAGTAGTTGTTTAGATAACACTGCATTAGGCCTACTAGTTTGGTTGGGGCCTACTAACGGTGTCTGCCGCTCCTGGGTGTTCTCCTCCTCCTGGGTGTTCTCCTCCTCCTGGGTGTTCTCCTCCAGGTTTCCTTGTCTGAGCTTCAACCTTCAGGCTCTCATTAAGTAGTTGTTTAGATAACACAGCATTAGGCCTACTAGTTTGGTTGGGGCCTACTAACGGTGTCTGCCGCTCCTGGGTGTTCTCCTCCTCCTGGGTGTTCTCCTCCTCCTGGGTGTTCTCCTCCAGGTTTCCTTGTCTGAGCTTCAACCTTCAGGCTCTCATTAAGTAGTTGTTTAGATAACACTGCATTAGGCCTACTAGTTTGGTTGGGGCCTACTAACGGTGTCTGCCGCTCCTGGGTGTTCTCCTCCTCCTGGGTGTTCTCCTCCTCCTGGGTGTTCTCCTCCTCCTGGGTGTTCTCCTCCAGGTTTCCTTGTCTGAGCTTCAACCTTCAGGCTCTCATTAAGTAGTTGTTTAGATAACACAGCATTAGGCCTACTAGTTTAAATGGGGCCTACTAACGGTGTCTGCCGCTCCTGGGTGTTCTCCTCCTCCTGGGTGTTCTCCTCCTCCTGGGTGTTCTCCTCAAGGTTTCCTTGTCTGAGCTTCAACCTTCAGGCTCTCATTAAGTAGTTGTTTAGATAACACTGCATTAGGCCTACTAGTTTGGTTGGGGCCTACTAACGGTGTCTGCCGCTCCTGGGTGTTCATCTCCTCCTGGGTGTTCTCCTCCTCCTGGGTGTTCTCCCCCAGGTTTCCTTGTCTGAGCTTCAACCTTCAGGCTCTCATTAAGTAGTTGTTTAGATAACACTGCATTAGGCCTACTAGTTTGGTTGGGGCCTACTAACGGTGTCTGCCGCTCCTGGGTGTTCTCCTCCTCCTGGGTGTTCTCCTCCTCCTGGGTGTTCTCCTCCTCCTGGGTGTTCTCCTCAAGGTTTCCTTGTCTGAGCTTCAACCTTCAGGCTCTCATTAAGTAGTTGTTTAGATAACACTGCATTAGGCCTACTAGTTTGGTTGGGGCCTACTAACGGTGTCTGCCGCTCCTGGGTGTTCTCCTCCTCCTGGGTGTTCTCCTCCTCCTGGGTCTTCTCCTCCAGGTTTCATTGTCTGAGCTTCAACCTTCAGGCTCTCATTAAGTAGTTGTTTAGATAACACAGCATTAGGCCTACTAGTTTGGTTGGGGCCTACTAACGGTGTCTGCCGCTCCTGGGTGTTCTCCTCCTCCTGGGTGTTCTCCTCCTCCTGGGTGTTCTCCTCCAGGTTTCCTTGTCTGAGCTTCAACCTTCAGGCTCTCATTAAGTAGTTGTTTAGATAACACAGCATTAGGCCTACTAGTTTGGTTGGGGCCTACTAACGGTGTCTGCCGCTCCTGGGTGTTCTCCTCCTCCTGGGTGTTCTCCTCCTCCTGGGTGTTCTCCTCCTCCTGGGTGTTCTCCTCCAGGTTTCCTTGTCTGAGCTTCAACCTTCAGGCTCTCATTAAGTAGTTGTTTAGATAACACAGCATTAGGCCTACTAGTTTAAATGGGGCCTACTAACGGTGTCTGCCGCTCCTGGGTGTTCTCCTCCTCCTGGGTGTTCTCCTCCTCCTGGGTGTTCTCCTCAAGGTTTCCTTGTCTGAGCTTCAACCTTCAGGCTCTCATTAAGTAGTTGTTTAGATAACACTGCATTAGGCCTACTAGTTTGGTTGGGGCCTACTAACGGTGTCTGCCGCTCCTGGGTGTTCATCTCCTCCTGGGTGTTCTCCTCCTCCTGGGTGTTCTCCCCCAGGTTTCCTTGTCTGAGCTTCAACCTTCAGGCTCTCATTAAGTAGTTGTTTAGATAACACTGCATTAGGCCTACTAGTTTGGTTGGGGCCTACTAACGGTGTCTGCCGCTCCTGGGTGTTCTCCTCCTCCTGGGTGTTCTCCTCCTCCTGGGTGTTCTCCTCCTCCTGGGTGTTCTCCTCCAGGTTTCCTTGTCTGAGCTTCAACCTTCAGGCTCTCATTAAGTAGTTGTTTAGATAACACAGCATTAGGCCTACTAGTTTGGTTGGGGCCTACTAACGGTGTCTGCCGCTCCTGGGTGTTCTCCTCCTCCTGGGTGTTCTCCTCCTCCTGGGTGTTCTCCTCCAGGTTTCCTTGTCTGAGCTTCAACCTTCAGGCTCTCATTAAGTAGTTGTTTAGATAACACTGCATTAGGCCTACTAGTTTGGTTGGGGCCTACTAACGGTGTCTGCCGCTCCTGGGTGTTCTCCTCCTCCTGGATGTTCTCCTCCTCCTGGGTGTTCTCCTCCTCCTGGGTGTTCTCCTCCAGGTTTCCTTGTCTGAGCTTCAACCTTCAGGCTCTCATTAAGAAGTTGTTTAGATAACACTGCATTAGGCCTACTAGTTTGGTTGGGGCCTACTAACGGTGTCTGCCGCTCCTGGGTGTTCTCCTCCTCCTGGGTGTTCTCCTCCTCCTGGGTGTTCTCCTCAAGGTTTCCTTGTCTGAGCTTCAACCTTCAGGCTCTCATTAAGTAGTTGTTTAGATAACACTGCATTAGGCCTACTAGTTTGGTTGGGGCCTACTAACGGTGTCTGCCGCTCCTGGGTGTTCTCCTCCTCCTGGGTGTTCTCCTCCTCCTGGGTGTTCTCCTCCAGGTTTCCTTGTCTGAGCTTCCACCTTCAGGCTCTCATTAAGTAGTTGTTTAGATAACACTGCATTAGGCCTACTAGTTTGGTTGGGGCCTACTAACGGTGTCTGCCGCTCCTGGGTGTTCTCCTCCTCCTGGGTGTTCTCCTCCTCCTGGGTGTTCTCCTCCAGGTTTCCTTGTCTGAGCTTCAACCTTCAGGCTCTCATTAAGTAGTTGTTTAGATAACACAGCATTAGGCCTACTAGTTTGGTTGGGGCCTACTAACGGTGTCTGCCGCTCCTTGCTGTTCACCTCCACTGAACAAAGCAGTGCCGCCTGTTTACTACTGTTACCAATTTTGAACTGCATTTAGCCTACTTACTTATTTGGGCCTACTCACTGTGTCAGCCTCTCATTACAGTTGTCCTCCACTGAACAAAGCAATGCCGCCTGGTTAGTCCTGTTAAAACTTTTGAACTGCATTTAGCCAACTTTATTGTTTGGGCCTATATCTGTGTTTCCTCCTCATCGTGCCCATTGCCCAGCCAGTGCTACATAAGTCTGCTGGTACATTGACCCAGACCACTACATTCCCCTTGCATGCTACACAGCCAGAATGTGTCCCTGCTGAAAGTCAGGTTCCCCTTCCCGCATACTATACCACCTTACACGGGGACAAAGAGGAAGGTGCAGATGAAAGTGCTCGTTCCTTCATCAGGTGGGGGGGAATACTCGTTGGCGACGTCACTGGCACAGGGCCCCTCATAGTACACAAAAGTGTCGCTGCCGGTGGGAGGCGCCCCCGCCGTGCAAACACACCGCCGTACTTTGAGGGGCCCTGTGCCAGTGCCAATGCCAAAGAGTGGGCCCCCCCTGCTTGCTCAGGATCACAGCACTTGCAAAGTTCAAATACTTACCTCTCCCTGCGCCACTGCCGTGACGTGGTCCAGATTTCCTGGGCCCACAAAATACTTGAACCAGCCCTACCCCCAACAACTTTAGCCAAATGACCCCCAATTTCCAATGCCTAACTATTATTATAAGGGAAATTAAGATTGACAAGCTTCATTAACAAGAATGGATGTTTTTGCCATTAAAATGGGCACTCTAGGTGTTTTCCTGGCCCCCACTCACTGCCGACTATGCTGCCCCATTGACTTGCATTGGGTTTCGTGTTTCGGCCGATCCCGACTTTACGAGATAATCGGCCGATTTCACTCGACCCGACTTTTGAGATAGTCGAGTTCCGCGAAACCCGACTTGACCCTAAAAAAGTCAAAGTCGCTCAACCCTACTTTCACAAGACACTGTAGATGACTTTATGGAACTTTCTCCCATCTCCCTACTGCATCTCTGTAGCACAGCCACAGTGATCTTGGAGTTTTTATTTACCTCTCTCACCATAGGCTCTTCTCCCATGCTTGCTTAGTTTGGCTCTATGGCCAAGTCTAGAAAGGCTTCTGGTATTCCCAAACTTCTTCCATTTAAGGATTATGGAGGCCACTGTGCTCTTAGGGACCTTGAGTACTGCAGAAATTCTGTTGTAACCTTGGCCTGATCTATGCCTTGCCACAATCCTGTCTCTGAGCTCCTTGGCCAGTTCCTTTGACCTCGTGATTCTTGTTTAGTCTGACATGCACTGTGAGCTGTGAGGTCTTATTTAGACATGTGTGTGCCTTTCCAAATCAAGTCTTATCAGTTGGATTAAAAACAGCTGGACTCCAATGAAGGCGTAGAACCATCTCAAGGAGGATCACAAGGAAATAGACAGCATGTGACTTGAATATGAGTGTCTGAGCAAAGGGTCTGAAAACTTATCACCATGTGATATTTCAGTTTTTCTTTTTTATTAAATTTACAAAATTTGGAGTGTTCAGCGGTTAGGCCTTTGGGGACTTCTGTGACGTCCAGGACCTACAGTCCTATAAGGCTTAGAGGCATAATCTGGTAATTTCTCCCAAGGAAGGGGAAAGTGAACGGGGAGCACCAGGGACAAGCTAGGCCGACAAACTAGAAAACTGCGGGAATGAAGATCACGGTACAGATGATGTGTTGTCAGGAAAGACCAGGGACAGCATAGAAGGTGAAACATCTGTGACATGTGAAGACTGTTGGACGTTTGTAGTGCAACTGAAGGAGTTAAGTAAAGTTCTGCTGGAAATGAATCTGGACTTTGAGAGTAATTGCTTGTTGCTGAGACAAATTGGGACTTTGCAGTCTGTGGAGAATGCTGACCTACAGGTTGGTGAAATACATTGCAAACACAGCACACCAGAGAAAGGACATTTTATTAATGCAGCATGGCACCGGGGTGTGTCGGAAGAGCAGCCAGCCCTCGCCACGGCTACCAAACTGGCCCCTGTTACACCCAGTTGTTCAACTCTCTATGAACTCCATGCAACAATTTTTAATAAGATACTCAAAAATTGGTGCTCACATAGATGAAGATTTGTTAAAGACAATCTACAAATACAATATTTTCCCAGACAATTCTCAATAATAATATATCCAAAAATGTACATTGGTGTCCTCCGACATGGTTAACTTCCTTATTCCTCTAGACTGCATACATTATATGCTCTGCTACCATACAGAATAATTCTGTTTAAAACTTTGGGCATCGCCTCCAAATTTGTTACATCATTTTTGCTGCCAAATTTTTATGTGAAACAGTCTCTCTTTATACTTTTCTTGTCTGAGTTTGATGTTAGCTGCCTGAAGTGTCCAGCAACAGTTTTGCTATATAGTTACATAGTTACATAGTTATTAAGGTTGAAGGAAGACTGTAAGTCCATCTAGTTCAACCCATAGCCTAACCTAACATGCCCTAACATGTTGATCCAGAGGAAGGCAAAAAAACCTCATGTGGCAAAGAGTAACTCCACCATGGGGAAAAAAATTCCTTCCCGACTCCACATACGGCAATCAGACTAGTTCCCTGGATCAACGCCTTATCAAGGAATCTAGTGTATATACCCTGTAACATTATACTTTTCCAGAAAGGTATCCAGTCCCCTCTTAAATTTAATTAATGAATCACTCATTACAACATCATATGGCAGAGAGTTCCATAGTCTCACTGCTCTTACAGTAAAGAATCCGCGTCTGTTATTATGCTTAAACCTTCTTTCCTCCAGACGTAGAGGATGCCCCCTTGTCCCTGTCTCAGGTCTATGATTAAAAAGATCATCAGAAAGGTCTTTGTACTGTCCCCTCATATATTTATACGTTAAAATAAGATCACCCCTTAGTCTTCGTTTTTCCAAACTAAATAGCCCCAAGTGTAATAACCTATCTTGGTATTGCAGACCCCCCAGTCCTCTAATAACCTTGGTTGCTCTTCTCTGCACCCGCTCCAGTTCAGCTATGTCTTTCTTATACACCGGAGACCAGAACTGTGCACAGTATTCTAAGTGTGGTCGAACTAGTGACTTGTATAGAGGTAAAATTATTTTCTCCTCATGAGCATCTATGCCTCTTTTAATACATCCCATTATTTTATTTGCCTTTGTAGCAGCTGCCTGACACTGACCACTGAATATGAGTTTGTCATCCACCCATACACCCAGGTCTTTTTCATTGACGGTTTTGCCCAGAGTTTTAGAATTAAGCACATAGTTATACATCTTATTACTTCTACCCAAGTGCATGACCTTACATTTATCCCCATTAAAGCTCATTTGCCATTTATCAGCCCAAGCTTCTAGTTTACATAAATCATCCTGTAATATAAAATTGTCCTCCCCTGTATTGATTACCCTGCAAAGTTTAGTGTCATCTGCAAATATTGAAATTCTACTCTGAATGCCCCCTACAAGGTCATTAATAAATATGTTAAAAAGAAGAGGGCCCAATACTGACCCCTGTGGTACCCCACTGCTAACCGTGACCCAGTCCGAGTGTGCTCCATTAATAACCACCCTTTGTTTCCTATCCCTGAGCCAGCTCTCAACCCACTTACACATATTTTCCCCTATCCCCATTACTCTCATTTTATGTAACAACCTTTTGTGTGGCACCGTATCAAAAGCTTTGGAAAAGTCCATATATACTACGTCCACTGGGTTCCCTTGGTCCAGTCCGGAACTTACCTCTTCATAGAAGCTGATCAAATTAGTCTGACATGAACGGTCCCTAGTAAACCCGTGCTGATACTGGGTCATGAGGTTATTCCTCTTCAGATACTCCAGCATAGCATCCCTTAGAATGCCCTCCAGAATTTTACCCACAGTAGAGGTTAAGCTTACTGGCCTATAATTACCGAGTTCAGTTTTTGCCCCTTTTTTGAATATTGGCACCACATTTGCTATACGCCAGTCCTGTGGTACAGACCCTGTTATTATGGAGTCTTTAAAGATTAAAAATAATGGTCTATCAATGATGACTGTACTTAGTTCCTGCAGTACTCGGGAAAGTACTATATCTCTCTTATCAGTTTCTTGGATATTTAGACACCTCCAGATTTATTTTATGTTGCTGACTTTCTATAATACTGCATTTTATATTGCAAACATTACACTATATTGTACTTCACTGTGACTTTGATCCATGTGTTCTTTAGAAGTGCTTTGGTGGCATTTTTTCACACATGTTTAAAATGCTTGTCTCGCTGCTTTTTTTTTCCTATAGAGGAGCCCTTAGGAAATGCCATGAAAAATTACATGTCTATACAACCATGAAAAAGTAAGTAAAAATACTTTAGTATTTACTGGTTTTAGTGTTTGTTTAGCTTAAACCTGACAGTTGGCCACAAAGTTCTTTAGAAATGTTCTAAAATAAGTGAAGGAACCAATATTTAATAGTACAAAAATTCTTAATATATATATACATTTTATATATCTGCATCAAATTAAGATCTAATGTGATGTTAAATAAATAATATTAAATATAAGTAGGTTGAGCAATAAATTGTACGTATATTTTTTTTAAGTTAAATAAGCTATGGTTGAAAAATTGATCTAATAAGGAAGGGAGGAAAAGTTCTAGTAATTGAATGGTTAAATTTTGTCAAATCTTCAAATTTGTTATCTAATTTCTGGGATCTTGCAAAATTACTATAGGGTCAATCCACATCAAGTGGACCAGTTTTAAAAATCATCCCCACTCGACCTTCTCCGATTTTGCTGAAAATGTATAAGGATGTACATGTATGTTTGAAAAGAGGTTCTGTAAATTTTTAGGGCCAGATCTCAAATACATTGGGCACTGTTGACCTTTCACTGGAGGTTCCACCAAGCCTGCCGCTTCAGCTAAGAGGATTTTGCAAACTTTGGCACATAGCCATTAGAGTTCTATACTGGCTATGATGCTGAAATTTGGCATACTAGTTCAACTTTTGCTGCTAAACACGATAAAAGTATTACCGGTTATGACAAAACAATATTTTGGCTGCAATTTTGTGTCAAAGTAGCTTGAAAAACGCGTCGCACAAAATTTATGCCAAACTTTGCCCATATATAACTCAAGACCAAAAACCAATAGTAACTGGTGCTTTGCCCTGTACACCAAACATCTACATGACTTTGCATTGCTGCAATATCATGGTCAAAGCATATGTATTTGTGGAAATATTCACACCCACATATGATGAAAAACTTAAAAAAACCGAATTTTACCTATTTTTAGGTCAAATTTCTCAAAAAGGGTACCCCTAAAATATATTAATTCTGATATCATTAGAAAGAGCACATTTTTCTCTACAAGGATCATTGGTTTCTATTTTGGAGTCTCTCAGTTTAAGAAATGAAAAATGCCACTGAACATGGTGTTATTTATTAATACGCAATGAACGGTAACTGCACTATTCAAACCCTTGCGTTGGTCCATGGTGGTTATACCACAACCAATTCCATAAGAATTGGTATTATAATCCTATTAAGAATTGTAATAATGCTGTCTTTCAAGAATTGGCAGCCCCATTGGCTAGTATGCCAAATTTCAGCATCATAGCCAGTATAGAACTCTAATGGCTATGTGCCAAAGTTTGCAAAATCCTCTTCGCTGAAGCCACAGGCTTGGTGGAACCTCCAGTGAAAGGTCAACAGTGCCCAATGTATTTGAGATCTGGCCCTAAAAATTTACAGAACCTCTTTTCAAACATACATGTACATCCTTATAAATTTTCAGAAAAATCGGAGAAGGTCGAGTGGGGACCACTGGTCCACTTGACATGGAATGACCCTATACATGCCTTAGGCTACTTTTACACTAGCGTCGGGCTCGGCCCGTCGCAGCGCGTCGGGCCGAGGTCACTGACGCTAGCGTTGTCTCCGCCGCACAACGGGGGCAGCGGATGCATTTTTCCAGCGCATCTGCTGCCCCATTGTGAGGTGCGGGGAAGTGCGGGGAGGTGGGGTGGAGTTCTGGCCGCGCAAACGTTTTTTGCTCCCGACGGTCCGCCACAACACGGCGCAACCGTCTCACGACGGTTGCGACGTGTGGCAATCCGTTGCAATGCGTCGCTAATGTTAGTCTATGGGGAAAAAACGCATCCTGCAAGCACTTTTGCAGGATGCGTTTTTTCAGCAAAACGACGCATTGTGACGGATTGCAGTTAACGCTAGTGTGAAAGTAGCCTTACCCATTAATAAACTGTTATAAGCATATACTGCCACTCATCCCACTGCTTTATCATATATTTTAGGGCACTGTTATGGACAGCATTTACCATAATCTAGTTTGACAAAACAAAAAGAAAGAAAAGCTTGATGCACTTTGCTCAGGAAAGTGGAATTTATATTTAAGATGTCCTCGGGGAAACATGATATCTGAAGGAAGGTTACAACTGATGATGACCTGGGCTGACTAGCCTTATTCTTTTGTAGGTCAGTCTGATGTAAGGCACTAAGACAGCTGTGAAATATGCCAAAGATGCCCAGGCAAAGAGAAGTGTTAATATACACCTATTCAGCACCTACAATGACCATCTTTAGAGAAAGTTGGGATCTATAATTTTCAATCTAAATATATGTTTCGGGTAGATAATCCATTCTATGATATATTCAATAAAAAGAAAAATGCTAAATATGCTTCCAACAAATAATACAATGTCCCTCATTAACTTATAATTAAAATTTTTGAATCAATCTGATATGAGTTTTTATTAAAGCATTTGTGCCAGCTATATGGTATCAAAATGTTGCACATTTTGTAACACGCTTTTTTGAGTAAAAATTTGAACACAGTTAAAATATGTACGCCAGGCTTATGCATTGCAACCTACTTTAATAGCTACAGCAAAGTTGCAATTCTCACTCGACTAGGTGGTGAAACTAAAGTAGAAAAACAAATGTGCACTTGCAAGCCTTATCTTATATGTTCCACTCCAAATGTCTGGGGATCATCAGATGTGCAAACCTCATACACTTAAGGTACCTTCACACTGAACAACTTAACAACGATAACGATAGCGATCCGTGACGTTGCAGTGTCCTGGATAGCGATATCGTTGTGTTTGACACGCAGCAGCAATCTGGATCCCGCTGTGATATCGCTGGTCGGAGCTAGAAGGCCAGCACCTTATTTTGTCTCTGGATCACCCGCTGAGTCGACGTTTGTGACGCTGATTCAGCGATGTCTTCACTGGTAACCAGGGTAAACATCGGGTTACTAAGCGCAGGGCCGTCACCACTCTGCTTTACAGCCAGCGCTTACACAGTGCAGGGAAGTGGACGCCGGGGAACGCGACAGACACCGGAATGTAAGTATGTAGTGTTTTTTTTTTTTTACATTTACACTGGTAACCAGGGTAAACATCAGGTTACTAAGTGCGGCCCTGCGCTTAGTAACCCGATGTTTGCCCTGGTTACCCGGGGACTTTGGCATCGTTGGTCGCTGGAGAGCTGTCTGTATGACAGCTCTCCAGCGACCACACAACGACTAAACAGCGACGCTGCAGCGATCGGCATCGTTGTCTATATCGCTGCAGCGTCGCTTAATGTGACGGTACCTTTACACAAACAAATACAGGTGATTATTCTTTTTAGGATACCGGTCAGATACAATCGTTTTCATAAGACTGCTCTTCAATATTGAAACAAAAAAAAAACAAGATGCATCCTCTAAGTGTAAAGCTAAATTCATAAGTTAAAAAAATTCAAATCAGAAGGTTCATTTCTCAACTCTGACTTTCGCCTTTAGCTTCCTCTCAGGGCATGACCTCTTAACTGACACTTCCTATTTAAATGAGCAATTTGTATATTTATATATGGAACATGAGAAAAATATTTTACTTTCAATTCTTTTTAGAGTATTTATAGCATCCACATATCCAAAAATATTACATTTTATTTTACAGCAAAATCATGAAGTGCTACAACCCATTTGCATAAACATTACCAGCCGTTTGAGTGTTTGATAGCGTGAAGAACTCAAGCATAATTTAGCTCCAACAAAGTGTTAATCCGTACAGCGGGGAAGCCCACTCAGTGCACAGGTAATTGCACGAACTGATGCTGCAAGCAGTAAGTGCTCCGTGAGCCGGGGTGCCACTCCAAAGAAAATAGCCACAATGGATACAAAAATTTAAAGGAACGGATGCACTCACTGGTTAAAAAAACTTCTTTATTCCAATACTTTAAAACATCGGCGTCAGGAGGATGGGAGCAGGAGTGGAATGGACGACAGCCGTTTCGCACTGCAGTGGCACTTCTACTGGTCACCATAATTTAACATCCTTTGGAAGGACTCATTTAAGTTTATTTTTTTACAGGGTTAAAAAGTCGTTTTATTTTTAAAGATGCATCAAATTATCAAAAAATCAAATAATACTGATACATTTTGAATAACTACAATGCTGCTACAATCAAAAGTGACTTCAAAAAATTCCCTCATGTCAAATATATTTCTAAGCGGAGCAAAACGTTGGAATAATTTGTGGCAAATTTTATTACAAATTATTTAGAGTATTTTGACCTGACATACTTGCAGGAAATCTGAATTGATTTACCATTTGTGACTCTATGTTCTCCCTTTTCAAGATTGTTTTTTTTTTCAATTTGTGTTTAGTACAAATCTGTTACAGACCCAGCATGTGAGTACATTGTTGCCTAATATTACAAGAAAAAGTGGTGCATACTACTTAATAAATATCGACCAATGACTGACTGTGGAACCAAACATGTTCATCTTGTATAAAGATCACCCAGCTCGTATTATTTCACAAAGTATTTCAGCAATGGTGTAGCTACAGAAATTGCAGAATTTACAACTTTTACTTTAAATCTAAGGCAGGAAAGCCCATAGGTTCACTGCATCATTAGTGCTGACTTCAGTGCGCCACATAAGAGAACCAGCAATGTGGCTGAAATGTATGAGCAGTCTGTAGACATGAAGCTACATTTGGAGATGTCAATGTATGAAGAAAGGAGAGCTGGCATATTCAAAAGGTTTTCTCTGCTATATAGTTCAGTAACACCACATTTCATGTCCTGTTGAAATAGAGCCATCCCTTGTGGTTCTGCCACATCTGTTGTGTAAATTAATGCATTAAGTATTTATGTTAGTCACTTATATAGTGCCATTGATTTTCATAGTGCTTTACAGACATCATCACTGTACCCATAATCTAAATTCCCTATCAGTATGTCTTTGTAGTGTGGGACAAAACCAGAGTACCAGAAGAAAGCCCACACAAACACGGGGCGAAAATGCAAACTTCTTGCATATCTTGTTCTTAGTGTGACCCAGGACCCCAGCACTGCAAGGCTACAGTGCTAACCACTGAGCCACCATGCTGCCCATAAAAACCCTACATGTTCAGTAGAATTCCTTGGTTTATTGATAGAAAAAGATTGTATGTCCATTGCAGCGCCATTACTTATCCCCCCCAATCATTGCTTCCATCTTTTCCTGCAGTATTGATGTGCCATCCTTCCATGTGACCACAGAGGCCAGTATTTGCCTGCAATCATGTGAATTTATATGATGTTATCACAGCAAAAATAATTGAAGGGTGTTGTCCAAATTATAAATTTTTTTAAGCTTAGGGGAGGACACCACTTATTGGGTAAGAAGAAGCTAAATATCACAAAGACAATGGACTCATGGTTCCCCAAATTGTAATTGTTCTTTGATTATTAAACTAAAAGTTCTATACAACTACTGCATCTTTACAAATAAGAAACAGCATGTCAGTTATTACATTATGCCAACAAGTCTCCTTTAATTTTCCTGCCCTTCCTAATCAGCCTATAACTACTGCAATGTAAATAGAGTCTAGATGACTGCCAGAGATCACTAACACTAATATCCATTGTTTTTCAAAGAATAAATGTATTGCAAACTTGAAAAACAGTGGTCCATATTGGATTTTTTACAGGTAGTCATCCTTCTGTCCAAATCTAATAAGCCCTTTAAGAAATGATTATATATGTTAGGCACCAGGATTCTACTGCTGCACAGGGTAAATCCCAAGCCTTGTCTGCCTCTGCAGTCGTCCATTTGGGCTCAGCCGCGGCAGGTGCTGCTCAGCATAGACGTAGGTCACAGTGTCTTGCTCAGGCTCACAGTGTTCATTTGATTACTGCTGGCTCTCCAGCCAAGTCTATAGCAACCAGCAATAGTCTGCCAAAGCCTGTAGTTCTGGAGTCAAAGTCCAGAGATCACCATACTGAGCATGTCCGTAAGGTGGCATCTTCTCATTGATGGTCGGACGTAAGCTGCTCTGGTGATGTGGCAGTACCAGATTGTTCCACGGGCAAGGCACTGTCTGACTGGACATGAGCCTAGTGTATAAAAGGTTCTCAGAGGTACACGCCAGTGCGCTAGTATCATTTATGTGTGGTTGTTGCCTGCGGATACTCTACCACTCTGTATGCATGTGTTTTGTGTCTTTCTAGCCTTGGGACTGTACACATAGGCAGGCAACTAGTGTCAGTGGTGGCAATTAGCCGTTGGCTTAGTATCTGGTTCCTACATGTGTGGTGTGAGGTGCGGTTAGTATAGTAAAGTTCCAGAGCAAGCACAACCATAGTCAGGTTATACTCAGCATCTGCTTCGTTCCTGTGTGCGAGTGAAACAGCTCAGTTGCTATGCATCTCTTTTATTTCTGTGTGTGAGTGACACAGCTCAGTTGCTGAGCATCTCTTTCATTTCTGTGTGCGAGATACACAGCTCAGCTGCAGAGCTTCTCTTTCATTTCTGTGTGTGAGTGACACAGCTCAGTTGCAGAGCTTCTCTTTCATTTCTGTGTGCGAGTGACACAGCTCAGTTGCAGAGCATCTCTTTTGTTTCTGTGTGCGAGTGACACAGCTCAGTTGCAGAGCATCTCTTTTGTTTCTGTGTGCGAGTGACACAGCTCAGTTTCTGAGCATCTCTATCATTTCTGTTTGCAAGTGCCACAGCTCAGTTGCTGAGCATCTCTTTTGTTTCTGTGTGCGAGTGACACAGCTCAGTTGCAGAGCATCTCTTTTGTTTCTGTGTGCGAGTGACACAGCTCAGTTGCTGAGCATCTTTTTCATTTCTGTGTGCGAGTGACAGCTCAGTTGCCGAGCATCTCTCATTTATGTGTGCGAGTGACACAGCTCAGTTGCAGAGCATCTCTTTCGTCTCTGTGTGCGGGTGATCGCTCGCCGTGTATTCCGTCATTATTCACCAATCCGCCATCCCTAACAATATATTATCTCTATACTGGGTACATTACAATTTTTCAAAAAGCAATAAAGGGTTATTCTTTTCTAGCTTTAATACACTAAATAATAGAATGTTAAAGCCTTAAATACTATGTATATATGAATGGCACTGCTAATGAAATGTTGCCTTTTACATGAAATCAATTTTCTATTTTAAGCATTATGCAAACTTTGTACTTAGAGAAGTAGAATTGAATTCAACTTATATTATGTTTAAGTCACAGATTTCTGTGTACTAGTCAAGTGTATCATTATTATTTTACCATTATTATTACATGTTACTCTGAATAAGACTATTTCAGAAGAATATTAATAGAATTGTGAAGAAGAGAAATGCACACATAAATGTTCTTGCATAGCTTGGTAAGAAAGACCAGTTGGAGTTTTGGAGCTGAAAATATCTTCATCAATGAATTAACATTTATTTCTTGTGTGTCAGTAGCATACTGCAGAGAAAAATATTTACATTGATTACAAACAACCTTCATTATTAAGAAAAACTACATTCGGTATTTCTATAGTACATAAGGCTAATACAAGAGAAAAAGCAACATCTTTAAAAGGTAGAACAGAATTAATTAAAAATAGTATTAACAGTCTATGACCTTACTGAGGAAAACAATACTGTCAGCAGGTAAGAAAGATGGAGATTTTAGGTAATGAACAGAAAATTCTAATGTAACCAACTTTTCATTCTTGATATGTTCTTTTATTTGTTGTTATTCCTGATATCCATGGTTTCAGGTTAATTCAAACATTTTGAGATGTGATTTGCATTTTGTAAAAAAAAGTCTTGCCCAGCACCATTTCCTACACAGCTGAAACAACAGAAGGCGGGCTTTCATCATTTGGCCTTGACACATGGGACTCTCCATTATGCCCTAAAGCTATAACATTGGATTATAACTTGTATAAGGGGTAATCACAGAACAGATGTGTACCATCAGAGAGCAGCGGTTCCTAGTGGTACATGCTGAACATGTGGAAAAGGTTGCATACATATAACATGCATATAACATACAGTATATAAAACGTATATAAAATAATAAAATGGATAAACTAGTTCAGAGGGGGAGAGAACCCTGCCCTTATGGGCTTACTATCTACAGGGTAATGAGGGAGGAGACAGTAGAGAGCGATTTGTTCCAGTGGTTGAGAGTTGGCAGCAAGGTTCTTCTGATGAGTCTTAAGTGAAGGCTATGTTTGTGCTGGTGTCTCTTAACAGTGGAACAATATACCACAACTTCAGAGTCTGCTAAATCTTTCTGAAGGTTTTTTGCAGTCAAGCAAAGGTTCTGATTTGCCTCTCTAGCAATCCTATGGACAGCTCTCACTGAAATTGTCCTTGGTCCTCCAGACCTTATCTTGACCTCCACAGTTCCTGTAAACTGCCATTTCTTAATTACACTTAATTACATTTCAAACTGAGGAAACTAAAACTTAAAAATGATTTTCTATCTCTTTATAGCTTTCTTCTCCTTTATGGGCATCCATCATTTTCATTTTTAAGGTGCTAGGCTGCTGCTTAGAAGAACACATGACTTCTGTTTTTTGTCACAAGGTTAGAGGAGGCTGGGTTTTTATAAACCTGGGAAATTTGCACCAGCTAGCCTTTACTAGCGATGATAGTGAGCAAACCATGACCTTAACAGGAAAATTAAGATCTGAAACCTTGGTCAAAGTTATCAGAGCACATAAATATCCAAGGGTGCCCAAACGTTTGTGTTTGTCCAGTTTCTTTTTAGATTTTTTTAAAATGATAAAAATGACTACATGTATATTATGATGCAGTGACCCCTGTTACAGCTCGGGGGCACTGCATGCTCTCTTCAGAATACGCACGGAGGTGTATGGAGGCCATGGGAATGCATGGTACGCGCAGGCATAACTATAATGGTGAAACAACATCCGGCATTATTGTACATGGCCGGTATGTGTCACAGAGGAGATCCTCTGCGCTGTAAGTCGATAATGTTGCTCTGGGACCTGTAGTCCCACAAGTATTGGTTTAGTGTTAAAGGGAGGATATAGGGTTAGTCAGAGAGCTTGGGGGGTCTGACTAACCACACACACCTCCCACCTTTGGGAGTGGTTACAAGTATATAATGTGACCATGGTGTGGTCACATGGTCACATGGTCTCTCTCTGTTTGGAAGGTCCTGAGTGTGGACTAGATTCCTAGGAAGCACATGGTGGAGACATGTGCCTGCAGAGACCGTGACGGCTATCTGGGTTGGGGGAAAGCTACCGTCCTTCGGTGGGTCTGCAACTGATGGATGTGTGTCTGCCAGGCAAGTCGATGATCCCCATAATGAAGCTTCTCCGGAGGTCAGGACCGATGTGATGCCAATTGTTGAAAAACCTGCAATGCTGTCAAACAGGTAATGCAGACTGTGTGTGTTTGACTCCAGAGTAAGCCTGAATTTTGACTCTACCGAGTATGGTCACAGTCCTGATGAAGCAGAGTCTGTGACGGCACTGTGTTGGGGAAGCTACCATTTCTTTTGCAGGTCTGGACTGTTGTGAGTGCCCTGGTCACAAGGACAATGATCCTAGTAAGACAGCTTCCCCAGGAGAGAGGACTGACAGGAGGTCAGTGTATGGAGCAGGAGCTCCAGGAAGGTAACTCCAGGAAGGGGATTATAATGGCAGGGAAATATCTGCTATAGGAACTGACTGATGTGTGCTGGACAGGCAAGTCAGTGTTTGTTATGTTCCGTTGATGCATATAATGAACCATGTGAACGTAACCGCAGCTGAAATGGACTATATGTCGGTCCTGTGGTGTTCAAATGCCCTACCATGGTTTATGGAGATAAATATAAACCATACAGGGCAACGTTAGTATAAGGGTGCCACAGAGACCAATACCCATGTACATGTCTCAAAGGTGCACCTGCGGGACACTCCTAGGCATGATATAAAACATAAGAAAATTAGAGTACAGTCCAAAAGTAATCAAAAGATATAAGTTTATTGAGGTAATAAACACAACATATAGATAGAAATAAATAGACTAGGATCAGGTAATAAAAATGCAGACAGTAGTGTCCTGATTACAGATGTTATTACTCTTCATGGGTAAAAAGTGCTCAAGTGCCGCAAAAAAAACCCTTAAATTCAAACAAAGAATATATAGTAATGATACAAGTATCCAAATGGCTGTAGTAAACTGTGTGCTATGCCATTAAATAGGACAGGGTTATATGCTCTCATCCGTGCTTACCCATGATGTTGCTAAGTCAGGAAACGTGTCCACGCCGCCACCGACGTGCGTTTCACCTCTTTCTCAAGGTGCGGTGGTGTACTGTGTGCCTAACCGCCGTTAAATACCCTCAACACTATGTATCCATCCTCACGACACATGTGTGCGGATCCGTGCGCTGGTGATAACATCACTTCCGGCAAGGTGCGTCAGACATGCGGGCCAGGGAGACGTCACACAAATGTCACTGATGAGAGCGTATAACCCTGTCCTATTTAATGGCACAGCGCGCAGTTTACTACAGCCATTTGGATACTTGTATCATTACTATACACTCACTGGCCACTTTATTAGGTACACCTGTCCAACTTCTTGTTAACAATTTCTAATCAGCCAATCACATGGCGGCAACTCAGTGCATTTAGGCATGTAGACATGGTCAAGACAATCTCCTGCAGTTCAAACCGAGCATCAGTATGGAGAAGAAAGGTGATTTGAGTGCCTTTGAACGTGGCATGGTTGTTGGTGCCAGAAGGGCTGGTCTGAGTATTTCAGAAACTGCTGATCTACTGGGATTTTCACGCACAACCATCTCTAGGGTTTACAGAGAATGGTCCGAAAAAGAAAAAAAATCCAGTGAGCGGCAGTTCTGTGGGCGGAAATGCCTTGTTGATGCCAGAGGTCAGAGGAGAATGGGCAGACTGGTTCGAGCTGATAGAAAGGCAACAGTGACTCAAATCACCACCCGTTACAACCAAGGTAGGCCTAAGAGCATCTCTGAATGCACAGTGCATCGAACTTTGAGGCAGATGGGCTACAGCAGCAGAAGACCACACCGGGTACCACTCCTTTCAGCTAAGAACAGGAAACTGAGGCTACAATTTGCACAAGCTCATCGCAATTGGACAGTAGAAGATTGGAAAAACGTTGCTTGGTCTGATGAGTCTCGATTTCTGCTGTGACATTCGGATGGTAGGGTCAGAATTTGGCGTAAACAACATGAAAGCATGGATCCATCCTGCCTTGTATCAACGGTTCAGGCTGGTGGTGGTGATGTGCAGCCGACAAATCTGCGGCAACTGTGTAATGCCATCATGTCAATATGGACCAAAATCTCTGAGGAATGCTTCCAGCACCTTGTTGAATCTATGCCACGAAGAATTGAGGCAGTTCTGAAGGCAAAAGGGGGTCCAACCCGTTACTAGCATGGTGTACCTAATAAAGTGGCCAGTGAGTGTATATTCTTTGTTTGGATTTAAGGGTTTTTTTTGCGGCACTTGAGCACTTTTTATCCATGAAGAGTAATAACATCTGTAATCAGGACACTACTGTCTGCATTTTTATTACCTGATCCTAGTCTATTTATTTCTATCTATATGTTGTGTTTATTACCTCAATAAATTTATATCTTTTGATTACTTTTGGACTGTACTCCAATTTTCGTGGTTTATGGAGGTATAATAAACCAGGCACGGACTTTTGTTAAAGAAAATACGGTCTTGCTTATATTTCTGCCAAGTGAGTATTCCCCAACCCGTTAGTGATTGCAGTATCACATATGGTGCTAAACTGCAGGCAACGGTCCAGGAAGCACCTGTCAAGGTGATTGCTGTAAATCGGCGGGGTTACAAAGTTTTCTGTGGATCGGCGGGTTCACGAAGCCTACAAGCGTCTGGCTGTAACTCGGCAGGGTTAAAGGAGTTGCTGTGGATCAGTGGGTTCACGAAGTCTGCAGTGCAGAGCCGTGCAGAGCCTTGTGGAGAGTAGCTGCAGGTGCATCAAGAGGTTCTGCAGCAGCAGGAGCTGCAGTTGCAGCAGCAGTGGCTTGTGATCAGCACATGGAGATGCCGACAGTTTGTATCTGCAGCAGGAGTTATGGTAGTGCCAGCAGGAGCTGGTGAGGTGTTGTAAGGACATTGGTGGTCTGGATCGTGCAGATCCTTAAAGGGCCAGTGCTGGCCCAAAGAGATTTTTTTTTTGGACTGTGCGAGTTGGTGCCTAAGAGTACCATAGGAAGTCCAAGGGGTATACCCCAGTAAGGGGGTGGTGTCCCTACAAGGGGTGCGGTCGCTAAAAGTGGGTGTGACCCAAACAGGGATGGTTGCCCAAAAAGGGGTGGAGTCCCAGAAGGACGCTATGTGGGTGTGCTCTGCTGATGAATGCAGAGCATATATATTCAGTCTGGTCGATTATGGGAGCCTGGTGACTCTAGGGAGGGTTGCACCCGAGAGATTTGTAATACCAAATAATAAGGTCAGGGTCACCTGCATCCATGGGCGCACTATGAACTATCCAGTGGCCAGGGTGGTCCTCGAGACAGCCAGGGACAGTGCATTCCATGATGTTGCTATAGTCTCAAACTAAACCTGTCCAGTAATAACAGGCCAGGACTCTGGGCTGTCCAACGACTTGTGGGAGAGGGGAGCTTGACTATAGCAGGAGAATGGAGGGCTCTCGGATGATGGGGTTGTGTACTTAAAAGCAGTAATACCTCCCAAAATTGACGGGTCAGACGTCGGGTTGACCAGGGGGAAGGGTGCGTCTGCCAAACTTACAGACATGTCACCTGACGTGTACCACAAGATGAGTGTTAGTGATGTGGTAGATAACACCTGCTTAGCTGACACCCAGTTAGAAAGCAACTGGAGGGTTCACCATGTTGTGGGTTGTAAGACAGACTCCGGGGGTGACTGTGACATGTCATTGCCAGTAGCAATCACTAGAGTTGAGTACGATATTATGCTGCCAGAAGCACTGACACCGGAGAATGACAGGACTCTACAGGGTGAAGTCAGGATGGCGGTGGCAGCCATACCAGAAAATATTACCTATTTAAGTGACGACTGCTCATTCCAGGATGACCATTTGGGGGATGATGACTCCCATTCAGATGGCGACGCTGGTGGGAAAGAGTGTAGTAAGGCTGACTCAAACACAAATGGCAGGACTACCTCCCATTGCCGGAGACGTTAAAGGTGCAAAGTTGTTGAACCAGTTGCGCTTTGTGAAAATTTGAATAAAGGCAAGGCAGTGTCTTGTTCTTTTGTTCAAGATTGGGATTCTCTTCCAGACTGTACAAGGAAGATGAATGCATTCATGTTGCCCCTAGCAACCATTAGGTTGGAGTTGGATGACCGATCAGTTGGTGGTGCTGAACGAAAGGTAAACCTGGGGAGTGCTGATGGAGCGAGAATCCACAACGGTCACAGAGAGCAGTCCTGTCAGAGGCCCGCGTCTCTTGGTGACAGGAAAAGGTGAGGTGACGGAAGATGGTGAAGGCTCCAAAGGACCTGATACGGAGGATCTGGGGTACTCAGATACCCAAGAGAGGGCTGAAACTGACGGTGCTGAGTCCAAGGGTGTAGGAGTGGAGGAAGCCACCAAAGAAGTAGGGCCTGAAGTAGATACCTCCTCGTGTGATGGAAGCCCAACCAATCCAGAGGATGGGAGAAGTGAGTTAAGGAGGATCCAGGATACATTAGAAGCCTGTTTGAAGCAAGAGGAGCTTCAGAGACAGGCTGCTGAGTGCCGTGTGGGTGCCTTAGAGAAAGAGGTGGCAGGGCTCAGAGGTTGCCTGGCAGAAAGCCAGTTGATGAATGGAACAGCCTTGAAGAATATGGAACGGAAGGTGTCTTTCCTGGCCAGATAGGTGGAAGCAGGTGACATGCCAAAGCAGATGGCTCTGAGAGCTGAACAAATTGGTGACCTTGTGACAGCAGAAGAGAAGAAGACTTCCTTGTTTCAATACATGAGAGATGTACCTGAAGACCTGAGAGAGGCATGTGCAGGGAGTCTATGCATGAAGAGTTCAAGAAGGCTGTGGGGATGTGAAGGTTGTACTGGACCCCGAAAACTGAACAGCTAGTGGAACTGTCCACAACGGATGTAACAGCAAAGAAAGTAGCTGTCCTGAGTAACCTGCACTGGAGATGTGTACGGATGAAACAGAGGATCCTCTTGAGGAATGGGGAAGCCTCTTGACATCTGGAGCGTGTGAGGAAAGCTCAAAGTCAGCTGGGCATTATGGAAGACATCATTCAATTGCCCAGAGGTTTGGTGAGGAAGGTCATCGGAAGACTTGGGAAAGTGTTGCAGGAGATTGCGAATAGATCCGGTGTGAAGAGAGTAAGGATTCTGGCTGATGAAGAGGCCCTGGTCATGGGTGAAGTTGGGATGGTTTCATTCCTTGTTGTTGGATCCATGGAGTGCCTTGGGAATATCCGGATGCTCCGGGAATTTCACATGGCATACCTAAAAGAGATCAAGCAGCTAAGACTTGAGAAGGAGCAGATCAATAGAGAGCTGCAGGAAATGGGAAACAGGTGGCCGCCACCTTCAACTCACGGTATAGATATAAATGGAGGACCTGCTCTCTTGGCAATAAAGACCATAAGGGAAATGGCCAGCAGAGACATAATAGGCAGGAGACCCTGTAGCGGACTTGAGGACAAAGAATCAGACCAGACAGGAGATATGGGAATAAGGGAATCATGACACTGTACTGACCGCTGGGGGGAGGCCTAAAAAGGGTATGGCGATGAAGGATGCTCAAAACTGACGGAGAGGGCCCTCTCGACTGGTACAGCTAGGTGACTTGTGTACCCGGTCTCGAGACCCTTGGTGTGTGATTGAACAAAGGGGGGGGAATATGTGATGCATTGACCCCTATTACAGCTAGGAGGCACTGCATGTTCTCCTCAGAATACACACAAAGGCTTATGGAGGCCATGGGAATGCATGGCAGGTGCAGGCATAGCTATAATGGTAAGACAACATCCAGCATTATTGTAAATGGCCGGTATGTGTCACAGAGGAGATCCTCTATGCTGTAAGTCGATACTGTTGCTCTGGGACCTGTGGTCCGACAAGTACTAGTTTAGTTTTAAAGGGAGGCTTACAGGGTTAGTCAGAGAGCTGGGCAGGTCTGACTAACCGCACACACCTCCCACCTTTGGAAGTGGTAACAAGTATATAATGTGACCATGGTGTGGTCACATGGTCTCTCTCTGCTTGGAAGGTCCTGTGTGTGGACCAGATTCCTGGGAAGCACATGGTGGAGACATGTGCCTGCAGAGACCAACAGGTGGAGGGGTGCACTGATAGCTGACTTTGTGGAACTTTCTCCCATCTCCCTACTGTATCTCTAGAGCTCATCCGCAGTGATCTTAGGCTTCTTCCCTACCTCTCAAACCAAGGCTCCTCTCCCATGATCGCTCAATTTGGCTTAACAGCCAGGCCTAGGAAGACTTCTGGTGGTCCCAAACTTCTATTTAAGGATTATGGAGACCACTGTGCTCTTAGGAACTTTGAGTACTGCAGACATTCCAGACATTCTGTTGTAACCTTGGCCAGATCTGTGTCTTGCCACAATTCTGTCTCTGAGCTCCTTGGCCAGTTTATTTGACCTTATAATTCTCATTTAGTCTGACATGCACTGTGAGCTGTGAGGTCTTAGGGTACCGTTACACAAAACGATTTACCAACGATCACGACCAGCGATATGACCTGGCCGTTATCGTTGGTAAGTCGTTGTGTGGTCGCTGGGGAGCTGTCACACAGACAGCTCTCCAGCGACCAACGATGCCAAAGTCCCCGGGTAACCAGGGTAAACATGGGGTTACTAAGTGCCGGCCGTAAAGTGAAAGCAGAGCACAGCGGTGACGTCATCGCTGTGCTCTGCTTTTACTTTCCGGCCGGCAGTCAGTCAGTGCGGGAAGCGGACGGCTAGGGACCTGACGGACACCGGAATGTGAGTATGTACGGTTTGGTTTTTTTTACATTTACGATGGTAACCAGGGTAAACATCGGGTTGCTAAGCGCGGCCCTGCACTTAGTAACCCGATGTTTACCCTGGTTACAAGCGAACGCATCGCTGGATCAGTGTCACACACACAGATCCAGCGATGACAGCGGGGGATCCAGCGACGAAATAAAGTTCCAAACGATCTGCTATGACGTACGATTCTCAGCAGGGTCCCTGATCGCTGCTGCGTGTCAGACACAGCGATATCATATGGATATCGCTGGAACGTCACGGATCGTGCCGTCGTAGCGACAAAAGTGCCACTGTGAGACGGTACCCTTATATAGACAGGTGTGTGCCTTTGCAAATCAAGTCCTATCAGTTTAATTAACACAGCTGGACTCCAATGAAGGAGTAGAACTATCTCAAGGAGGATCACTAGGAAATGGATAGCATGTGACTTAAATATGAGTGTCTGAGCAAAGGTTCTGAATACTTATGACCATGTGATATTTTTGTTTTTGTTACATTTGCAAAAATTTCTACTTTTCTGTTTTTTTTCAGTCAAGATGGGGTGCAGAAGGTACACATTAATGTGAAAAAATGAACTTTTTTGAATTTTCCAAATGGCTGCAATGAAACAAACAGTGAAAAATTTAAAGGGGTCTGAATACTTTCCTTACCATATGTATATATATATATATATATATATATATATACACATATATATATATATATATGTCACGCTCACGCTGTGACTGGTGGGCACGAGCTCGGGGGGTTTGTGGCCCCACTGTGCCACGAACCAGACTACCCTGGAAGGGGCGTAACTATGACAGCTGCCTTGGTCTTCGCTGGAGCCTCTGATGGTGAGGTCAGACTTGTGCGGCAGGCAGTTGCCAGGTGCTACTCCAGGGTGGTGACTGGCTGTGGCTGCTGATCCCACTTGGATGACAGAAACACTAGGACAGGTGCGGGCATCAGGCAGGACTGGCAGATGAGCACGGATGACACTCAGACGAGTAGGCTGGCATGGCTGAGACACAGGGCTGGCCAAGACACAGGGCTGGCAGGAACGGCAGAGACACAGGGCTGGCAGGAATGGCAGAGACACAGGGCTGGCGGGTGTGGTGTATGAAGGAACAGGTTTGGACCTGTTCTCACAAGAGGTGCAGGTATGGATGCAAGCTGGAAGGAAAGGAGTATGAAGAAACAGGTTGGGACCTGTTCACATGGGAGATGCAGGTATGGATATGAAGTATGAAGGAAAGGAGTATGAAGGAACAGGTTGGGACCTGTACACACAGGAAGAGAAGTGCAAAGCTGCATATAGGAATATGAATATGGAATACGGAATATGTTGGCGCTATATAAATAAAATTATTATTATTATTATTATTATTATTATTATATAGGAGCGGAAGAGCAGCAAGAGATAGTGCAGCAACAAAAGCTAAGCAGAGTGGAACTGCAAGGAATGCAGAGAGGTGCTGCAGCAAGAGATTACTGCAGCATCAGAAGCTAAGCAAAATGGAACCACAAGGAATGCGGAGAGGAGCTGCAGCAAGAGATTACTGCAGCAGCAGAAGCTAAGCAGAACGGAACCACAAGGAATGTGGAGAGGAGCTGCAGCAAGAGATTCCTGCAGCAACAGGAGCAGAGCAAAGTAGAACAGAGCAGAACCGCAGGAGTGCGGAGCAGAGGTAAAGCTGCAAGAGAGCGGAGCACAGGCAAAGTCACAAGAGCCTGTGTGCCAAGAGTGCAGAGCATAAGCAAACAGAAATGAAACAAGGAAAGACACAGCAAGGAAGGAAGCCACAGACAAGGAGACAGAGGTAGGACAAAGTTCAGACAAGGTAATGGAACAAGACAAGGTACAAGAACAAAGACACAGGGACCAGGATATTCTGCCTCCTGGAGGGCAGACATACAAGATCAAGGCAAGGCAAGAAGAAAAGCCTCTAGAGAGGGAGTAACACAGAGCAAGGCCTGGCAACTCAGAAGCTAAACACAAACTGAGCTAACACATTGTACAGGCCCAGTCCACTGGATGGAGCTGCCCTAAACACTGGAGGCCTCTTGGTAATTGGTCAGGAACAGATTAGACAGGTGCTCCTGATTCCTATAAGAACCAGAGAGTTCAGGCGCTGCCCCCCTATGCACACAGCCAGGAAGCAAGCAGAGAGCAGAGGCACAGAATATGAAGCTGGCAAGAAACAGAAACCACAACATGACCTGGAGCAGTGGGTAAGATAGTGTGAGAGATGAGAGGCCATGCCGTGATGCCAGCAGAGTTGTTACAATATATATATATATATATATATATATATATATATATATAATGTCCAAGGGATGGTCAGGGTTTTAAATGCCACTGTATCCATATACAGTGGTGTGGAAAAGTGCTTGCCCCTTTTGTGATTTAGTACTCTTTTCAATGTTTGTCACACTTAAATGTTTCAGATCACAAAACAAATTTAAATATTAGACACAGATAACACAAGTAAAAATGCAGTTTTAAATGAAGGTATTTATTATTATTGCAATTTTGGCCCACTAATCTTTACATAATTATTGTACTTTAGCCACAATGGAAGGTTTCAGAGCATGAACTACCTTTTCATGGTCATGCTACAGCATCTCAATCGGATTAAGGTCAGGACTTTTAGTAGGGCACTCCAAAGTCTTAATCTTGTTTTTCTTAAGCCATTCAGAAATGGAATTGCTGGTGTGTTTTGGATCATTGTCCTGCTGCATAACCCAAATTCGCCTCATCTTGAGGTCACAAACAGATGGCCAGACATTGTCCTTCAGGATATTTTGGTAGACTGCAGATTTCTAGGTTCCATTTACCACAGCAAGTCTTCCAGGTCTTGAAGCAGCAAAACAGCCCTAGGCCATCACACTAGCACCACCATATTTTACTGTTGGTATGATGTTCCATTTCTGAAATGATGTGTTACTTCTACACCAGATGTAATGGGATATATACCACCCAAAAAGTTCAACTTTTGTGTCATCAGTCCACGTTTTTCTTCCAAAAGTCTTAGCGATCATCAAGATGTTTTCTAGCAAAACTAAGTTAGGCATTTATGGTTTTTTTTGCTCAGAAGTGGTTTTTGTCTTGGAAATCTTCCATGCATGCAATTTTTGCCCAGTCTATTTCTTATGTTGGAGTCATGAACACTGACCTTATGTGATGCAAGTGAGGCCTTCAGTTCTTTGAATGTAGTTGTGGGGTCTTTGTTGCCTTTTGGATAAGTCATCGCTGCACTCTAGGGGTAACTTTGGTTGGCCTACCATTCCTGGGAAAGTTCACTACTCTTCCATGTTTTCACCATTTGTGGATAATGTCCCAAAGCTTTAGAAATGTCTTTATAACCTTTTCCAGACTGATAGATCTCAATTACTTTGCACACTCAGCTGTCATGGGGGTGCTGGCTGAGCTGGAGAGCTACAGTGTATCAAGAAAGAAGTAACCAGCTGCATTCACAAAAATCTTTGCAAAAAAGTGTAAGTTTTATTGCATAAATAGTAGTTCACCACAGTGAAGATAAAGTAGTTCATGATGGATATAGCTTAGGTTTAGGTTACATTTCGACCCAGTCTGGGTCTTTCTCAAACCTTGCTTAGACCAGCTGTTTTAATAGTGCAGGGAAGCTACATAATTAAAAAACATGTATTACAGGTAATGTGTTTTTATGGAACCCATGAAAGCAACAACGAGAGAGGGGTTGCGCCCTTCAAGGACTGGAAACCTTCAAGATAAAGCCTACAAGCCTACAACCTGCAGTAACCACCAATCAACCAAACCGCTGCATGACCAGCTCTATCCTCACCTACTGTATTCTCACCCATCCCTTGTAGATTGTGAGCCTTCGTGGGCAGGGTCCTCTCTCCTCCTGTACCAGTTATGACTTGTATTGTTTAAGATTATTGTACTTGTTTTTATTATGTATACCCCTCCTCCCATGTAAAGCGCCATGGAATAAATGGCGCTATAACTATAAATAATAATAATAATAATAAAAAGGGTGGCTATTCTCTCCGCATAAGTGGATTACAGAGCAATGAGAGGACCTCCGATTTAGTGTACACATATGTATATACATTTATACAAATTATCCATTACCACACCATAAGTGGTATAATAACCCACACACTAGAAGGTGATGGCTTAGAAACAGGAGGAAATATAAGGGTGCTGTCATGGTTTACATAAAAACATATTACCGGTAAGTAATAAACATGTTTTCCAGTAACCCACGACAGCACCAATGAGAAATTTGTGGAGAATTACTCTATTAAGGAGGGACCACAGCCTGTAGAACCCGCTTCCCAAACATGAGAACAGAAGAGGCAGAAAGATCCAGTCTACAGTTTCTATAAAAGGTGGAAAGTGACAACCATGTAGCTGCCTTACATATCTGTTCTATGGACACGTCTGCTCTTTCAACCAAAGATGTTGCCATCGCTCTTGTAGAGTGGGCCCTCAGGTCGTCAGGGACCGGTCTTCCTGCATCTATATAGGCCAATTGGATAGCTTCCCTTATCCACCTGGATAGGGTACCCTTCGAGACTCCCATTCCTTTCCTAGAACCCTGAAAGGATATAAACAGGACGCTATCCTTCCTCCAAGGTTTTTTTTTAGTAACAAATAGCGAGGAAGGCATCTCCTGACATTTAGTGTATGGAACTTCTTCTCCCTATCATTTTTTGGGTTAGGACAGTAGGAAGGTAGAGATGTCTCCTGTGACCTATGGAACCTAGATACTACTTTCGGCAGATAGGCGGAGTCAGGTTTTAAAACTACTCTATCGTCCATCACCATGGGAAAAGGAGGGCCTGTATTTTGCTTACTCTCCATGCTGATGTTAGAGCTACTAAAAGTATAGTCTTTAATGCAATTATCTTTATGGACCCTTTAGTTAAAGGCTCAAAAGGAAGTTTTGTCAAAACATTCAAGACCAAGTTCAAGTCCCATGGAGGGACCCTAGCCACCCGGAATTGTCTAGATCTAGCACATGCCTTAATAAACCTGACCACTGACGGATTACCCGTGAGGTTGTAATTATACAGAGCCACTAAGGCCTGATCTTTCAAGGTACTAACCGCCAGGCCCTGTTCCTGACCTTTCTGAAGGAACTCCAGGATCTCTTTTAGGGGCACCCTTCCTTCCAGAGTACACTCTGTAGATGACAAAAATTTCTTCCAGGTGATACCGTAAATTCTTGTAGTGTTCGGCTTCCTACTAGCAAGCAAGGTAGAGACCAAGTTGGGAGAAAACCCCTTACCCTCTGGCACTTACCTCTCAAGTTCCAGGCTGTTAAGTTCAGCCCAGTCACCTGAGGATGGAAACGGGCCCATGAGCTAGAAGCTCTGAGATTTCAGGAAGGACCCACGGTTCCATGACTGACAAGTTCTTCAGTCAAAACTACCAGGGACTCTTGGGCAAAAAGGGGTCTATGAGTACTAATCTTACCCTGTCCTGCCTCATCTTTCTGAGAACTGATATCAGATAAATTGGGGGAAAGGTGTAGACCATGGTGAAGTCCCCTCTGATCTGAAAGGCCTCCACCGCCTGAGGATTTTCTTTTGGATCCAGGGAGCAGAACCTCTCCACTTTGCTGTTCTGCCGAGTAGCAAAAATATGGATTTCTGGCTGCCCCCACATGGCCACCAAACTTTTGAATATTGCTGTCTTGAGGGACCATTCGCCCTGTAGAAGCGGTCTGAAGCTCAAAAAATCTGCTATTATATTGTCCTTTCCTCTGATGTGAAGCGCAGATAGTGAAAGGATGTTGCCATCTGCAAGGCTGAAAATCAGTTTAGTAATATACATTAGAGAATGGAACTGTGTACCCCCTGATGATTCAGGTATACAACTGTGACCTGGTTGTCCAACAATATTTTTACGTGATGGCCTCGTAGGAATGGTAGGAGACTCTGTAACGCATTTGCTACTGCCAGCAGCTCCAACATATTTGAGGAGCCTTCCCTTTTTACTGCTGACCATGTTCCCTGAACTGGCATCTGTGGTAACTACCATGGGGATGTGAGGAAACCATGGGACCCCCTCCCGAAGGGATTATATCTCCAACCACCAGTGGAGCGAATGTATAAACATCTGAGGCAGTATTAGTGTACCTTCCAGATACCCCTGCAAGGAACGTTGGCTTTCCAACATGAACCACTGCAACTCTCTAGAGTGGATTTGGGCCTACTTCACTGCCAGGATACATGAACTCAGGGAGCCCAGGAGGGGCATAGCATTCCTGAGGGACATCACCGGATCTTGTGTTGACCTGGAGAGGAGACTGAGCAAGTCTTGCTGGCACAAGTCGAGTAAGATAGATTTGTGTCCTTTGTGGGTCTATCCTTCATTTTTCTAGGTTCAAACACCACCCTAAGTTTTCTAAGATGGTGGTTAAGTCTCTCACTTGACTGCGGCAATGAGCAAAAGAACGGCCTACTATTAGGAAGTCATTCAGGTATGGGATGACCAGTCTGTTTCTTTCCCTGAGATGGAATGCAACCTCTGCTATTAACTTCATGAATACACAAGGGGCCACTGCCAGGCCAAAATGGAGGGCCTTGTACTGGAGGTGCCTTGTGGTGCCCCCCTACTGGCACTGCTACTCTGAGATACTCCCGGAACACTACTTGTATTGACACGTGGAATGATCCATCCATGTGACCTGGGCCTATTTGATCATGGACGGATCATTACGTCATCGCGATCGCCAGCACTCACGGGGGGTGCGCGGGCGATCACCACCAGCTGTCAGCTGATTCTGATAGCTGACACCCGGCACTAGGTGCCATGACAACATCCGGGTCACCAGAGCTTGGAAACTTGGTGATCATGCACGATGCATGATCAGCAAGCCTCTCTCTGTCAGTGCAGAGCTGACAGCTTCTATAGCATGCAGATTCTGATTCTGCTTCATCTATATGCTATAGAAGCGACCAGAGTGCAAAAAATGATAGTCCTTTAGTGGAATAAAGTAAAAAGTTAGAAAAAAGTAAAAATATTTTTTTTAAATAATTGTAAATATATTTTTAAAAAATCAGAGACCAGGGATGACGCCATAGAGGTTACCTCCGGTCACTGGGCTCCGCTCCCAGCCGGACTGAACCGCGGTGCCTTCGGTTAAATCCCCTCTAGCACCGTGAGTTGTGAGCCCTCACAATGCTAACGGGGATCTCACTGCATCTCACTGCAGCTCAGCCCAGCTGGGAACGGAGCCCAGTGACCGGAGGTAATCTTTATGACATCACCCCCGGTCTCTGAGGCTGCATTCCCAAAGCTCATTCACCAGTAGTTCTCAGCATGGACGGACCCATCTTAGCACCTTCCAGGTTGAAAACAAATTATCCCCCAGACATGGATTATGGCATGGGACAGAACAACAGACAGGTATGGTATATTGTTTATTTTTTATTTTAGTTTTATCACAGGAGAATGAAGCCTTCAATGGATTATGCGTTTGGTGAGTATAACGGTGTTTGTTATTTTTAAATAAAAAAGTAAAACTGTGTTTTGTTTTATTTCTAAAAAAAGAATTTATTCTGGCTGTCTTTATTTACCATGTAACTATAGGATTAGTAATGGATAGGTGTCTTATAGATGCTTCTCCATTACTAAGCCGTGGGCTTGATGTCACTTGCGACCACTACAGGGCAAGTGGGAAGAGCAATGCAAAGAACCATCTAATAGATGTCACTTTTCTGGGCAGCTGTGGGCTGCTATTTTTAGGTAGAGGGGATCAATATCCATGGCCCCTTACCAGCCTGAGAATACCAGCCCCCAGCTGTGAGATTTAGCAAGGCTGGTTGTCAAAAATTGGGGACCTCGTTTTTTTAAATTATTTAAGTAAATATGTAATTTAGAAAAAGCAGCATGAGGACCCCTCTATTCTTGATAACCAGCCTTACTGAAGATGACAGCGGAGGATTGCAGCCCCCAGCTGTGAGTTTAGCCTGGCTGGTTATAGAAAATACAGGGGAACCCACGCCATTTTTTTCATTTATTTATTTATAGCGCAGGCGGCAGCTGAGGAATACCCCCATCATCCGCCACCTGCTGTTTCTTTTATCACTTAAATGTAACTCATCATTCTCCCCTGCTCGCGTCGATCCATGTGTGTTATGCCTATGCACGTGTGCAGAGCGTTTTGTGGCCCATGCGGACAAAAAAACGGACATGTCAGCTTGTTTTGCCCACCGACACACAGTCTGTGGAAACACACTGACACGTGCACAGACCCACTCACTTGAATAGGCAAATAGCGCTCCGTTCCTCCTGAGTCTCTCCGTATGGCTAAGTAGTATAGTACAGCCACATATGGGGTATTGCCACGTTCAGAACAAACTGTGGGACAAATTTTGGTGCCATTTTTACCCACTTATTGTTTGAAAATGTAAAATCTTTGGCTAAAACAAAATTTTGGTGGTAAAAATATAGTTATTTTGTCTTCACTGCACAATGGTATAAAATTCTGTGACACGCCCATGGTGTCAATATGATCACTGCACCCCTAGATGAATTTATTCAGAGGTGTAGTTTGTAAAATGGTGTCACATATGGGGGGTTCTGCTGTTCTGGCACCTCATGGGCTCTCCCAGTGCGTCATGGCACCTGCAAACCATAACAGTAAAATCTGGCGCTCCTTGCCTTCTAAGCTTTGCATTGTGCCTGAAAAATATTTCCCGATTACATGTAAGGTATAGGCACACTCAGGAAAAAATGGACCTCAGTTTGTTGTAAAAAAAATTTCCTATTAGCCCAGAAAAATTAAAAACTTGGGGCTAAAGCAACATTTTAGTGGAAAAATGTAATTTATTCTTTCTTCACAGCTCAATGGTATAAAATTCTGTAAGGCACATGTGGTGTTAATATGATCACTGCACTCCTAGATGAATTCATTGGGGAGTGTAGTTTGTAAAATGAGTTCACATATAGGGGGTTTCTGTTGTTCTGGCACCTCAGGTGCTCTGCTAATGTGACATGGCACCCTCAAACCATTCCAGCAAAATCTGAACTCCAATATGGCACCTCTTCCCATCTGAGCTTTGTACTGTGCCTCAAAAGTAGTATTGCCTTACATATGAGAGAGAAATTGCAGAACTTTTTTGGTCCAATTTCTACTGTTATCCTTGGTAAAATAAAAAATTGGAGCCAAAAAAATTATTTTTGTGAAAAAAATATTTTTTTTATTTTTACGGATGTACGTTATTAACTTCTGTGAAGCACTTGGTGTGTCAAAGTGCTCACCACACATCTAGATAAATTCCTAAGGGGTCTAGTTTTTAAAATGGTGTCACTTGTGGGAGGTTTCCACAGTTTAGGCACATCAGGGGCTCTCCAAAAGTGACATGGTGTCCGATCTTAATTCCAGTCAATTTTGCGTTGAAAAAGTAAAACAGCGCTCTTTCCTGTCCGAGCTCTGCCATATACCCAAACAGTGGTTTACTCCCACATATGGGGTATCTGCATACTCAGGACAAAATGACAAATTGCACAATAACTTTTGGGGTCCAATTTCTCCTGTTACCCTTGGAAAAATAAAAAAAATTGGAAGTGAAAAGATTATTTTTGTGGAAAAAAATTGATTTTTTATTTTCAAGTCTTTACGTTATAGTTACATAGTTACATAGTTATTAAGGTTGAAGGAAGACTTTAAGTCCATCTAGTTCAACCCATAGCTTAGCATGCCCTAACATGTTGATCCAGGGGAAGGCAAAAAAACCCCATGTGGTAAGAGTAAGCTCCATCATGGGGAAAAAATTCCTTCCCGACCCCACATACGGCAATCAGACTAGTTCCTTGGATCAACGCCTTATCAAGGAATCTAATATATATACCCTGTAATATTATACTTTTCCAGAAAGGTATCCAGTCCCCTCTTAAATTGAAGCAATGAGTCACTCATTACAACATCATACAGCAGAGAGTTCCATAGTCTCACTGCTCTTACAGTAAAGAATCCGCGTCTGTTATTATGCTTAAACCTTTTTTCCTCCAGACGTAGAGGATGCCCCCTTGTCCCTGTCACCGGTCTATGATTAAAAAGATCAGCAGAAAGGTCTTATAAACTCATGTAAAGCAGTTGGGGGTTCAAAGTGCTCAGCACACATCTAGTTAAGTTCCTTGGGGGGTCTAGATTCCAAAATGGTGTCACTTGTGGGGGGTTTACACTGTTTAGGCACATCAGAGGCTCTCCAAAGGCAACATGGTGTCGATATTCATTCCAGCAAATTTTGAATTGAAAAGTCAAATGGCGCTCCTTCCCTTTCCAGCTCTGTAATGCGCCAAAACAGTGGTTTACCTGCACATACTTAGGACAAATTGTGCAACAACATTTGGAATACAATTTCTCCTGTTACCCTTGGTAAAATGAACAAATTTGGATCTGAAGTAAATTTGGGGTGAAAAAGTTAAATGTTCATATTTTTTAAAACATTCCAAAAATTTCTGTGATGGGAAAATAAAGGATGACACGGTCTTTAGAAGTGCTGAGGCAAAAAGGTAAAATAGTTAAAATTAAAAGGCACAAACCTTTATTAAAAATATACTGCACTCCACAACGCGTTTCAATAGCGGCACGCTATCTTCCTCAGGTGGTAAAAAAAAATTCCTGTGAAGCACCTGAAGGGTTAATAAACTTCTTGAATGTGGTTTTGAGCACCTTGAGGGGTGCAGTTTTTAGAATGGTGTCACTTTGGGTATTTTCTATGATATAGACCCCTCAAAGTGACCTCAAATGTGATGTGGTCCCTACAAAAAATGATGTTCTAAAAATGAGAAATCGCTGTCTAACTTTAATCCTTATAACTTCCTACCAAAAAAAATTGGGTTCCAAAATTGTGCTGATGTTAAGTAGACATGTGAGAAATGTTATTTATTAAGTATATTGTGTGACATATCTCTGTGATTTAAGGGAATAAAAATTCAAAATTGGAAAATTGCAAAATTTTCCAAATTTTCCCCAAATTTCCATTTTTTTTCACAAATAAATGCAAGTCATATGAAAGAAATTTTACCACTATCATGAAGTACAATATGTCACAAGAAAACAGTCTCAGAATCAGTGGGATACATTGAAGCGTTCCAGAGTTATAACCTCATAAAGGGACAGTGGTCAGAATTGTTAAAATTGGCCCAGTCATTAACATGCAAACCACTCTTGGGGTAAAAGGGGTTAAGCGCAGTGACACATATCTCCCCTCTATTACATTATCAGTGACTTTGTCACAGTGCACATAGCCACTGAGCGTAAACTGAGCAGAAAATCTTCAAATCTCAAAACTCCTTAAAAATTTGAGTTTTGGCAAATTGCTGCTCAAGAAAAAGACTCCTAAGGGTATGTGCTCATGGTATTTTTTTCAGGTGGTTTCCACCCAAAATCTGCCTGAAAAATTGCAACAAAAGTTGCCCTTAAAATGATTGTAATGAACAACAAAGTCAAAATCACTTGCATCATTTAGTTTAATTGCTTCAGGGAAAGCTGACGACTCTCTAAACTTAAAGTATAGAATGAAAGAATTTAGAGGTTCTGCTTAGTTCCTGCTGTAAAACGAAAATACGCTTTCTCCTAGTTTTCCACACAGGTTTCAGTCAAAGCACAATTGACAGTTGTCTCAATGCAAAAAATCTGAATGTATATTTTCTTTCAACCGCTCTATTCTATTTATCTATAAGACTTTAAATACTTTATTATTTATGAGCAACAAGTAAAAGGAAAGCATTTACAGTTCGGTTATTTCATTAATCTTAATTTTCTATCATTTGTCTTTTTTTACAGACAATCTGAATTTAAATACATGACAAAGTTAGAAATAATGAGAAGGCATCTCTTCTTTGAGCATTCTAACTGTATACTCTAGTGACCTAATGAAAGATCTTTGAAAAGAGAGTTTAAACATTAATTGAGTACTGAATACTGTAGTTAAACATGAATAGTTCAATCATATCTTCCTCTAAATTAGTTTTGTCAAACACAAATATTTAGTACATTAGCCTAGAATAAAATAAAATATGTTAAGTGTTTAGATGTTTAACCCCATTCATAACAGTTTTTTTCCTCTTACTAACATAATTTTGACCTTGAAAACCATAATATCTGCTTCATAGTGAAGCCTCAGAACAAAGAGAATCATTTCCATTCCATCACTATGGTTACACTTTTTTTTTTCGGAGTCTAGCAACAGCATTGGAAGTATTGAATATATAGATTCCTCAAGAGGGTATGAAGAACTTTGTACAGCATTTAGTTTTCATTAAACCATTCAATGCTGGAGTGTCCTGGAAGACCACTGCACAGAAAGATGTCTTTCATACCGTGGAGGTGATAAATAAACACAAAACTATATACATTGCAATGGCCTCACAGAATCATTTACATAATATGTGCTTCAATATCAATCATATGAGCATTAGGGTGAACAACTGGGATTTACATCCAAAAGTGAAGTTTTTGTGGTAGACATATGGGAGATCTAGAAATAGCAGCTGCCAATAGTCCCTCATGCCTAAGGCTGCATTTACAGTGCCATATAGTCATTAATGTTCTTAAAAACGCTCATTTCACTATAATCTTGCAGCACAAACAGGCTGCCGATCACCAGATGTACGAGCAAAATACTCAATCATTGGGTGAAATATTCTTTTGCATGTCGCAATAAAACATCACTCTTGGTGGTGCATCATCTGAAAACAGGACTCGCACTGCCAAGAAGCATGGCAGTCTATGTGCACAACTATTACTATTACAACTATTACAGATCGCTCAATGGACATAGTTTTTTGGGGGGCTGCTTGTGTAAACAAGCAAATAAACAAGTGCCAATTAGTAATGGTTTTCTGACTGACTGTCATTTAGTTCATGGCCCCTTTGAGACATAAATATCTATTTTCACTATAAAATAAAAGAATTAGAAATGGCACACAGTAGATAAAGGCCCTCATGTGGATTTTGCTATGGGTTTGAAAACCTTTAAATTATACCTCCAACTTATGCTAAGTTCATTATACTTAGAAAGGTATTCCCATCTCCAAGATCCTATACCAAATATTTTGAGTGGGCGCCGCCTGTAGACCCTAGAAATATTTTGGGTGAGTGCTGCCTTGATTACCCTAGAAAGATTTTTGGTGAGGGCTCTCTGATGACCCTCACAAGCATTTGAGTGAGTGCGGCCTAATGACCCTAATGTCATGACTCTGTTTCTGGGTATCCCAGGGCCAAGGGCTCATTCCCTGTCTCTAACGCTAAAGGTGCCCTAGCTATCCCTGTTCCCCGGATTACTTCTAATGATGAAGATGCCGGGGCCATGTCCCTTGCTGAGTTCTTGATTCCACCTTTACTCTGTTCCTTCCCCCCAACCAAGGTAAGAGGGGAGTAGTAGTATATGGCTATACACCAACAAGACTAACAAGGTAATACAAACATGGATAAAGGAAAATACTAATCATACAAATAAGCTCACACAAACAATAGAAGGAGACACCGGGGAGCGAAGGAAGGGAAAAACCAAAGTAGGAGAAAGAGAAGATTTGCACACTACCAGAATATAGCAACAGTTTTAGATAAATCCACTAAACACCTTCTCAAACAGAACACCACTAACTCCTGAGCCATGCAGCAATGAAGCAAACTCTGGCAATGACAGTAAGCTTCCAGGAGCTTTCACCTGACAAGATTAACCCCTGCACTGCTAGAAAAAACCTGCACCATTTAATATGAAGGTGAAGCTTCCCTCTGTCATGGCAACCCCATGACACCTATAAAGATTTTGAGTGAGGTCCGCCTAATGATCCTATAAAGATTTTGAAGCATCTTTTCAGCATGATACACCTCACAGAGCCAACCTAGTCCAGGCAGATAAAATAGTGTAGAAAAAAAGTGGTTCTCCATCGATGATAGAAAAACAGATAACGCTTTTCGACTAATGTGCCTTAGTAATGGTCTGTGTGAACAAGCATCTAGCTAAGTTAATAAACATTTGTTCATTAGCTAAGAAATTAGCACCTGTGTGCCAAAGAATATTTAACTCTATCCCAGTTGGATGCAATAAAAGCCTGGAAATACATTAAAAACACAATATGAAACAAGCTGTTAGTGCTGAAGGATTATATCTTGTCTAATATTCATACCTAGCGGTATTCTAGATTGAAACTTATTGATCCAATATAATTCTCTGTTTAATGTTTTCCTCTTTAAATCCCATCCTCTGATAGGTTTGAAAACCTTTTCAATACCTGCAAATCTGAACAATGTCATATCCCATAATGTATCAATGAAAAATGTCTAGAGCAGGGGTCCCCAACCTTTCTTACCTTGAGAGCCACATTCCGCTATGAAAGTTGGTCGAGAGTCACAATGCAGATAGTCATAGAAAAACCTAGAGAAGGCACAAATGATAACATGTAGAGTTTCGCTTTCACTCTATCCTTATGTATTTTACATTATTGTTATGCAAATTGAACTCTAGTGTCACCTATTGGAAGTAGCAATCTTAAAAGTCAATACCCTCTAACAGTCCCATAAAATGTTTCATATATTATTGGCCCCATATACTGCTCCATATGGAATTGGCCCCATATACTGCTCCATATGGAATGGGCCCCATATACTGCTCCATATGGAATTGGCTCCATATGCTGCTCCATATAGAATTGGCCCCATATACTGCTCCATATGGAATTGGCCCCATATACTGCTCCATATGGAATTGGCCCCATATACTGCTCCAGATGGAATTGGCCCCATATACTGCTCCATATGGAATTGGCCCCATAAGATGCTCCATATTAAATTGGCTCCATAAGAGGCTCCCTATAGAATTGGCCCAATAAGATGCTCCCTATAGAATTGGCCCCATAAGATGCTTCCTATTAAATTGGCCCCATAAGATGCTCCCTATTAAATTGGCCCCATAAGATGCTCCCTATAGAATTGGCCCCATAAGATGCTTCATATTAAATTGGCCCCATAAGATGTTCCATATTAAATTGGCCCCATAAGATGCTCCCCATATTACTGGCCCCATAAGATGCTCTCTATATTACTGACCCCATAGGATGCTCCCTATATTACTGGCCCCATAGGATGCTCCCCATATTACTGGCCCCATAAGATGCTCCCTATATCACTGGCCCCATAAGATGCTCCCTATATCACTGGCCCCATAAGATGCTCCCTATATCACTGGCCCCATAAGATGCTCCCTATATCACTGACCCCATAAGATGCTTTCTATATTACTGGCCCCATAAGATGCTCCCTATATCACTGGCCCCATAGGATGCTCCTTATATTACTGGCCCCATAAGATGCTCCCTACATCACTGGCCCCATAAGATGCTCCTTATATTACTGGCCCCATAAGATGCTCCCTATATTACTGCCCCCATAGGATGTTCCCTATATCACTGGCCCCATAAGATGCTCCCTATATTACTGGCCCCATAGGATGCTCCCTATATTACTGGCCCTATAGGATGCTCCCTATATTACTGGCCCCATAGGATGCTCCCTATATCACTGGCCCCATAAGATGCTCCCTATATTACTGGCCCCATAAGATGCTCCCTATATTACTGGCCCCATAGGATGCTCCCTATATCACTGGCCCCATAAGATGCTCCCTATATTACTGGCCCCATAGGATGCTCCCTATATCACTGGCCCTATAAGATGCTCCCTATATTACTGGCCCCGTAAGATGCTCCCTATATTACTGGCCCCATAAGATGCTCCCTATATTACTGGCCCCATAGGATGCTCCCTATATCACTGGCCCCATAAGATGCTCCCTATATTACTGGCCCCATAATGTGCTCCCTATATTACTGGCCCATATATTGCTCCAAATATTAAAAAAAATGAAATACCCACCTCTTGTTGCTTGTTGCTGCTCTGGACTCTTCACCGTTGGCGTCTTCCTGCTCTGCACTCTGACTGCTCAGGCAGAGGGTGCACACTGGTGATCTCATCGCGCCCTCTGACCTGAACGTCACAGTCAGAGGATGGAAGACGCTGCAGCGCCGGAACCGGGAGAGGTAAGTATCGCAAGTGCCGGGGCCCGGAGCAGGCGGGGGGTTCACTCGCGGGGGCCGGTGTTGTGAATTCTGCTTTTGGGCTCCCTCCGGTGGTTATAGTTGGTAATGCAGTTGCCCCTGAGTTGCAGTCCTGGTCAGGTGTATCTGCTGATTGCAGATCTGACTAGGGTATTTAGGCGTGCAGGATTCATTAGTCCTTGCCAGTTGTCAATTGTTGTTGGGAGGTGTAGGACCTCTGCCTGGTTCCTCCTGCCTTTCTGCCAAATCAGCAAAGATAAGTGTCTGGTTCTTTTTCCCTGTGGCACACATGTTGTGTGCTTCATAATTCAGTGCTATTCTTTGTGTTTTCTTGTCCAGCTTAGATTGTGTCAGTATTTTCTCAGTCTTGCTGGATTCTCTGGAGTGGCAGATATACATTCCATGTCTTTAGTTAGATTGTGGAACTTTTTGTATTATCTGCTGTGGATATTTTTGGAAGGGTTTTAATACTGACCGCCTAGTTATCTGTCCTATCCTTTCCTATTTACACTGTGTTCCAAATTATTATGCAAATAATATTTCCTCATATTTTCTCTAAATTACCTATCTGAATTGCAGTCATTGTTGTTTTCCAGTCATCTACTATTCTAGTATAATTGCAATGTTTTGGAACAAACTGCCTATGAAAACAGTATCTTTTTAAAAAAAATAAACACTCAAAATGCATGTTCCAAATTATTATGCACATCAGAGTTTTCAACCTTTTTTTTTATTTTGAACAAAAAAATGGTCAATTGTGAAGTTATAAGCATTATCAGCTTACTACAAAATGAAATCAAACAGTTTTCAAGTGAAAACTTTATTCTAGGTGATGTTACATTTGCACATAGGACCCCTTGTTCGAAAGAAGCTTCTGAACTCTCTCATCCATTGAATTTGTCAGTTTTTGGATGGTTTCTGCTTCAATTGTTTTGCATGTGGACAGAATACCCTCCCAGAGCTGTTGTTTAGATGTGATCTGCCTCCCGCCATCATAGACACTCCTTTTGATGATGCTGCAGAGGTTCTCAATGGGGTTGAGATCAGGGGAAGATGGTGGCCACACCATAAGTTTGTCCTCTTTTATGCCCATAGCAGCCAGAGATGCAGATGTGTTTTTTGCAGCATGAGACGGTGCATTATCATGCATGAAAATGATCTTGCTGCGGAAAGCACGGTTCTTCCTCTTGAACCATGGCAGGAAGTGTTGTTTTAGAAACTCCACATAGATTATGGAGTTCATCTTTACCCCTTCAAGGATCATAAAGGGGCCGACGATCTCTCTCCCCATGATTCCAGCCCAAAACACTACTCCACCTCCTCCTTGTTGGCGCCTTAGCCATGTTTTCATGGGGTGTCCATCAACCAGCCATCCTCCACTCCATCCATCTGGACCATCGAGCGTTGCACGGCACTCATCAGTGAACAAAACAGTTTGGAAGTCAGTCTTCATGTATCGTTTGGCCCACTGGAGCCGTTTCTGCTTGTGTGCAGTGGATAGAGGTTGTCGACAGGATGGCTTACGCACCTCTGAAGGACCCTGAATCTTGTTGTTCTGGGGACGTTGGAGGCACCAGCAGCTTCAAAAACTTGTCTGCTGCTATGACAAGGCATTTTTGCAGCTGCTCTTTTAACCTTACGCAATTGCCTGTTGGAAAGAGTCCTCAATTTTTCCTTATCAGCACGCACACGTGTGTGCTGGGAATCAGCTACATACTTCTTGATTGTGCGATGATCACGATGAAGTATCCTGGAAATGTTGATTGTAGTCTTGCCTTGACCTAAATACTCCACAATTTGTTGCTTCTCAGCAGCCGACACATCCTTTTTCTTTCCCATTTTGGCAAAAAATGTAGTCTGCTTAATAATGTGGAACAGCCTTCTTAAGTAGTCTTGCCTTTATTTGGACACACCTGCCAAACTAATTTGCACAGGTATCTGCAATTGCTTTCAGTGATATAAAGAGCCCTGACACACATCACCATCAATGAGTTTAAATGACAAACCAAAAAATTCTAACCTTATCACTCCTAAACTCTTTGTGCATAATAATTTGGAACACAGTGTAGCTAGAGTGGCCTCTTTTGCTAAATCCTGTTTTCTACCTGCGTGTGTCTATTCTTCTCCTACTCACAGTCATTATTCGTGGGGGGCTGCCTATCCTTTGGGGGTCTGCTCTGAGGCAAGATAGCATTCCCATTTCCATATATAGGGGTATTTAGTCCTCCGGCTGTGTCGAGGTGTCTAGGGAGTGTTAGGCACACCCCACGGCTACTTCTAGTTGCGGTGTTAGTTCAGGATTGCGGTCAGTACAGGTTCCACTGACTCCAGAGAAAGTTTCATGCGGCTCCAAGGTCACCAGATCATAACAGGCCGGCACTATAGCGCGCCAGTGTCCCCGACGGTGAGGGGGCCCCCTGCCTGCTCAGGGCCCCGTCACTTGCCCGGGTGCTGATGCCCGCCCTAGGTAGGCATTACAGGCAGCGGGGAGGCTCCCTAGGGACTTTTTTTCTGTGATCAGCTGTGAGCCACATGTCAGGGGCAGGCAAGCCACATGTGGCTCGCGAGCTATGGGTTGGGGACCCCTGGTCTAGAGGCTGCAGACATATTAACAGTATAGCTTTAATAACGCACAAAAAAAGTGTCCTTCTAGATTATACACCCAATATTATGACAAACATAAAACATCTATAACAGCAACACAGTATTACATAGGACTGGCAAGCCATATAAAAGATAAAAGGAACATATCATGGAGGAGCGATTACAAGCGACATTCATTTATAACCTCAGGTGCCAAAACAATTAAACAAGATTAGAAGCATCAGACAAATTATGTCTGATGCGTTTTTTTAAAGGGCCGGTAGGGCACCCTACTTATTATTTTTTGCACGTTATGCACTCTATCATGCAAAAACCTCTGTTGTATTGCAATTGATAAAGCTACATTGTGGGAATTATTGTCCTGGTGTAAAAGGAATTTCAATGCATATTTACAGTATACACACTGTGTGTGTCCACATCCAAAGAATCCCTTAAATGAAAGCCAAGTCAGTTTCGGAGATTGTGTGTTTTTCTGGAAAAGACTGGGAGATAAAAGCTTACTTAATATGAGTGCTTTTTTTCAACAAATTTGAATTCATTATTCTTTATTATGTCACAGTCTACTGTCCTGATTGATAATCGGTAAGTATTTTTTGATGATAGGGGTAATTTCTTGATATTGAGGACTATATTGTGTTGAAAACATGGCAAATTGTTTAGATTTACTACAATTTTTTGTTCTTGTCAATTTATGCCATTTATTATCATATCTGCTCTAATTGGAATCCACTTGGAATATCCTCTACTCTGCAATCTGGTAAGTACTTTTTGAGACTCCTCTTTGTAGCGACATAACCACTACAAAGATGAGTTAGCCAAAATACTTAAATAAATGTGAAGTTTTACATTTACCTGTTTATCTATCATCGCTGGAGAACCACCTTTTGTTTTTGTTGATATGGTGGAGGAGGACAAGAAAAAGAAGAAACCATGAACTGTATGCCCTTTTTGGGGCGGGAGGTGGTGCATGGGAATACAACAGAAGAAAAGGAACATTTGAATTGGCTTTATGTTCCACTGCTGTCATCTGGAGGGGTTGAGAAATCTGGGCCAATCCAGAGCTTATTTGATTAAGAGTCAGCCTGGGCTGGGTAATATCACCCTGTGTACTTTCTTCCTCCATCTCCACCTGGTATAAAAGCAAAGTTTCCTCTTTAATTGTGAGCAGTGAGCATTTGAGTAGATAGAGAAGCAGGATGGTTGCACTAATTATGGCGTCATTGCTGCTCACCCTCTTGGTTGAATCCTTAATATTTTGTAGAAACTCGCAGATGTCAGACATTGTTTTGTTAAGGTTCAAGGAATTGTGAATAAATAAATGCTCACACGAAAATTGAAAAAACAAAAATGAATTTATTTAATAAAAGATAATAAATATAAACAGTCACTCAAATAGCACATAATCAATAAAGTCATACATTACATTAAAATGGTAGGAGTCAATCAGCCTGGTCTCTCAGTGTCATCTCTCTTCCATCTGTCCCCCTCTCTATCTCATCTCTTCCTTTTTATGTTAAACCAACCCCATTGAAAGTTCTCTAAAGGCTTTGATGTCCCAAGTAGGGTTGAGCGAAACGGGTCGATCATTTTCAAAAGTCGCCGACTTTTGGCTAAGTCGGCGTCTCATGAAACCCGATCCGACCCCTGTGCTTGTCGGCCATGCGGTACGCGACTTTCGCGCCAAAGTCGCGTTTCAATGACGCGAAAAGCGCCATTTCTCAGCCAATGAAGGTGAACGCAGAGTGTGGGCAGCGTGATGACATAGATCCTGGTCCCCACCATCTTAGAGAAGGGCATTGCAGTGATTGGCTTGCTGTCTGCGGCGTCACAGGGGCTATAAAGGGGCGTTCCCGCCGACCGCCATCTTACTGCTGCTGATCTGAGCTTAGGGACAGGTTGCTGCCGCTTCGTCAGAAGCAGGGAGAGCGTTAGGCAGGGTCCACTAACCACCAAACCGCTTGTGCTGCAGCGATTTCCACTGTCCAACACCACCTTCGGTGTGCAGGAACAGTGGAAGCTATTTTTTTTTTTTTTTCCCCTCAGCGCTGTAGCTCATTGGGCTGCCCTAGAAGGCTCCGTGATAGCTGTATTGCTGTGTGTACGCCACTGTGGAAACCAACTGCTTTTTTCAAAGCACATATCCTCTTGTTCCTTCCTTTCTGCACAGCTATCTTTTTTGTTTGTCCACACTTTTTATTTAATTTGTGCATCAGTCCACTCCTATTGCTGCCTGCCATACCTGGCTTACATTACTGCAGGGAGATAGTAATTGTAGGACAGTTTTTTTTTTTTTTTGTTTTTTTTTTGTGGGAGATTAAGATTGGCATTTCTGCTACAGTGCCATCCCTGTGTGTGCCATCTCTCACTGAGTGGGCCATAGAAAGCCTATTTATTTTTTCCGTGATTTGTGTTCTAAAATCTACCTCAACACAGAAACACTACATCAATCAGTGGGAGAAAAATATTGGCCTCAGTCAGGGCTTGTGTGCCACTGCTGTGTGTGCGCTATCATTCAGTGGGCTATAGCAAGCCTATATTTTTTTTTTTTTTTTTTTTTTAATATTATTTGGTTTCAAAAGTCTCCCTGAAAAAAAAAAAAAACCTAAAAAAACAGTGGGAGAGTAATATTGCCCTTTCAGCTTGTGTGCCAGTCTTGACTCCTGGGTGTGCCACCTCTCTCCCTCTCATTCAGTGGGCCATAGAAAGCCTATTTATTTTTTTTTTTAAATATTATTGGGTTTCTAAAGTCTCCCTGAAAAAAACAAAAAATACATAAAAAAACAGTGGGAGAGTAATATTGCCCTTTCAGCTTGTGTGCCAGTCTTGACTCCTGGGTGTGCCACCTCTCTCCCTTTCATTCAGTGGGCCATAGAAAGCCTATTTTTTTTTTTTTAATATTATTTGGTTTCTAATTCTCCCTGAAAAAAAAAAAAAAACCTAAAAAAACAGTGGGAGAGTAATATTGCCCTTTCAGCTTGTGTGCCAGTCTTGACTCCTGGGTGTGCCACCTCTCTCCCTCTCATTCAGTGGGCCATAGAAAGCCTATTTATTTTTTTTTTTAAATATTATTGGGTTTCTAAAGTCTCCCTGAAAAAACAAAAAATACATAAAAAAACAGTGGGAGAGTAATATTGCCCTTTCAGCTTGTGTGCCAGTCTTGACTCCTGGGTGTGCCACCTCTCTCCCTTTCATTCAGTGGGCCATAGAAAGCCTATTTATTTTTTCCGTGATTTGTGTTCTAAATTCTACCTCAACACAAAAACACTACATCAATCAGTGGGAGAAAAATATTGGCCTCAGTAAGGGCTTGTGTGCCACTGCTGTGTGTGCTATCTCTCATTCAGTGGGCTATAGCAAGCCTATTTTTTTTTTTTTTTTTTTTTTTTTTAATATTATTTGGTTTCTAAAGTCTCCCTGAAAAAAAAAAAAAACCTAAAAAAACAGTGGGAGAGTAATATTGCCCTTTCAGCTTGTGTGCCAGTCTTGACTCCTGGGTGTGCCACCTCTCTCCCTCTCATTCAGTGGGCCATAGAAAGCCTATTTATTTTTTTTTTTAAATATTATTGGGTTTCTAAAGTCTCCCTGAAAAAAACAAAAAATACATAAAAAAACAGTGGGAGAGTAATATTGCCCTTTCAGCTTGTGTGCCAGTCTTGACTCCTGGGTGTGCCACCTCTCTCCCTCTCATTCAGTGGGCCATAGAAAGCCTATTTATTTTTTTTTTTAAATATTATTGGGTTTCTAAAGTCTCCCTGAAAAAAACAAAAAATACATAAAAAAACAGTGGGAGAGTAATATTGCCCTTTCAGCTTGTGTGCCAGTCTTGACTCCTGGGTGTGCCACCTCTCTCCCTTTCATTCAGTGGGCCATAGAAAGCCTATTTTTTTTTTTTTAATATTATTTGGTTTCTAATTCTCCCTGAAAAAAAAAAAAAAACCTAAAAAAACAGTGGGAGAGTAATATTGCCCTTTCAGCTTGTGTGCCAGTCTTGACTCCTGGGTGTGCCACCTCTCTCCCTCTCATTCAGTGGGCCATAGAAAGCCTATTTATTTTTTTTTTTAAATATTATTGGGTTTCTAAAGTCTCCCTGAAAAAACAAAAAATACATAAAAAAAACAGTGGGAGAGTAATATTGCCCTTTCAGCTTGTGTGCCAGTCTTGACTCCTGGGTGTGCCACCTCTCTCCCTTTCATTCAGTGGGCCATAGAAAGCCTATTTATTTTTTCCGTGATTTGTGTTCTAAATTCTACCTCAACACAAAAACACTACATCAATCAGTGGGAGAAAAATATTGGCCTCAGTAAGGGCTTGTGTGCCACTGCTGTGTGTGCTATCTCTCATTCAGTGGGCTATAGCAAGCCTATTTTTTTTTTTTTTTTTTTTTTTTTTAATATTATTTGGTTTCTAATTCTCCCTGAAAAAAAAAAAAAAACCTAAAAAAACAGTGGGAGAGTAATATTGCCCTTTCAGCTTGTGTGCCAGTCTTGACTCCTGGGTGTGCCACCTCTCTCCCTCTCATTCAGTGGGCCATAGAAAGCCTATTTATTTTTTTTTTAAAATATTATTGGGTTTCTAAAGTCTCCCTGAAAAAACAAAAAATACATAAAAAAACAGTGGGAGAGTAATATTGCCCTTTCAGCTTGTGTGCCAGTCTTGACTCCTGGGTGTGCCACCTCTCTCCCTTTCATTCAGTGGGCCATAGAAAGCCTATTTTTTTTTTTTTTAATATTATTTGGTTTCTAATTCTCCCTGAAAAAAAAAAAAAAACCTAAAAAAACAGTGGGAGAGTAATATTGCCCTTTCAGCTTGTGTGCCAGTCTTGACTCCTGGGTGTGCCACCTCTCTCCCTTTCATTCAGTGGGCCATAGAAAGCCTTTTTTTTTTTTGGTTTTTTTAATATTATTTGGTTTCTAAAGTCTCCCTGAAAAAAACAAAAAAAACATAAAAAACAGTGGGAGAGTAATATTGCCCTTTCAGCTTGTGCGCCAGTCTTGACTCCTGGTTGTGCCACCTCTCTCTCTCTAATTGTGGGCCATAGAAAGCCTTTTTTTTTTTTTTTTTAATATTATTTGGTTTCTAAAGTCTCCCTGAGAAAAAAAAATAAATAAATTAGGTGGGAGATTAATATTGACATTAGTGCTTGAGTGACAGTCCTGCGTGTGTGTCATCTCTGTGATTTTGTGCCACAGAAAACAGAGTGTGTAACATTGTGCCTGATTTTCCTTGTGGTCTCACCAACCTGTTAAGGGATATTGAAATCATACTGAAGTTATAGCTCACCGTGTAAGTTGTTTGATAGCAACAAATAAAGTTACTTTGGTTAAGATTTTAAAACAATGAGGAAGTCTGGTGCAAGAGGTCGTCGTGGGCGTTCATTGTCAGCTGGTAATGATGGTAGTGGTAGTGGAGCATCAGGTGGTCGTGGGGATAAAAATATTCCACCTAAGTCTGGAGCTGTGGAGCCAGTTTCGTCGTCAGGCTACACAAGGCCTCGAACGCTCTCTTTTCTGGGAGTAGGAAAACCGCTTTTAAAGGCGGAGCAGCAACAGCAAGTTTTGGCTTACATTGCAGACTCAGCCTCTAGCTCTTTTGCCTCCTCTTCCGAAACTGGTAAATGTAAAAGCAGCGCGTCGCTTGTGGATGTTCACGGTCAGGGACAAGTCGCTTCCTTGTCCTCCTCAGCAAAAACTACAACAAGAGAGAAGGATGCAGCAGGCGACACAACGGGTCACTCCATGGAGCTCTTTACACATACCGTCCCTGGCTTAGAAAGTGAAACATTTAACAGGCCATGCCCATTACAAGTATATTCTGACATGGAGTGCACTGATGCACAGCCACAGCCAGAGTACTATGCTGCTCCTTTGACTCAGACCACCACATTGCCCTCTCAGGGTACAGATCCACAATCAGACCCTGATGAGACTATGTTGCCCCGCCACGAACGCTATACCACCGACCGACACAGTGACACAGACGAAGTTGCACACGAGCTCGAAGAGGAGGTAATAGATGACCCAGTTATTGACCCCGATTGGCAGCCATTGGGGGAACAGGGTGCAGGCGGCAGTAGTTCAGAAGCGGAGGTGGAGGAGGGGCCGCAGCAGGCATCAACATCGCAACAGGTTCCATCTGCCGGGCCCGTATCTGGACCAAAACGCGTGTCAAAGCCAAAACCTGTTGGAGCACAGCGTTGCCATCCGGTTAAAGCTCAGTCTGCAATCCCTGAAAAGGGATCAGAGTCTAGGAAGAGTGCAGTCTGGCATTTTTTTAAACAACATCCAACTGATCAGCGCAAAGTCATCTGTCAAAAATGTTCAACTAGCTTAAGCAGAGGTCAGAATCTGAAAAGTCTAAATACTAGTTGCATGCATAGACACTTAACCACCATGCATTCTCAAGCCTGGACTAACTACCAAACGTCCCTCAAGGTTGTAGCACCCTCGGCCAATGAAGCTAGTCAGCAACGCAACATCCCTTCCGTCACTGTAAGGCCACCATTTTCCGCACCACCGGCAGTATCTGTGCAGGTTTCTTTGCCAGCCAAAAGCAGTCAGGGTCAGGGAATCACCAGTTTTGTAGGAGGAAATATTGCATGTAGGGCACCGGCGGAAACAATACCGTCTCCAACCGTCTCTCAGTCTGCCATGTCCACCGGCACACCCGAAAGTTCCACGATCTACAGCTCTCCAGTCCAGCTCACCCTACATGAGACTCTGGTTAGAAAAAGGAAGTACTTATCCTCGCATCCGCGTACACAGGGTTTTAACGCCCACATAGCTAGACTAATCTCGTTAGAGATGATGCCCTACCGGTTAGTTGAAAGCGAAGCTTTCAAAGCCCTGATGGAGTACGCTGAACCACGATACGAGCTACCCAGTCGACACTTTTTTTCCAGAAAAGCCATCCCAGCCCTGCACCAGCATGTTAAACAGCGCATCGTCCATGCACTCAGGCAATCTGTGAGTACAAAGGTGCACCTGACTACAGATGCATGGACCAGTAGGCATGGCCAGGGACGTTATGTGTCCATCACGGCACACTGGGTGAATGTGGTGGATGCAGGGTCCACAGGCGACATCAATTTAGGGACAGTTGTGCCTAGCCCACGGTCTAGGAAACAGTTGGCTGTAGGCGTTCGCACCCCCTCCTCCTCCTCCTCGTCCTCCTGCAGAAGCTACAGCTCTTCCACAGAACGCAGTCGGCCAACCACTCCATCGGCAGATGACACTGTTGCACACCAGTTGTCCCATTATGGGCCAGCTACTGCCAAGCGTCAGCAGGCTGTATTGGCTATGAAGTGTTTGGGCGACAACAGACACACCGCGGAAGTTCTGTCCGAGTTCTTGCAACAAGAAACGCAGTCGTGGCTGGGCACAGTAGATCTTGAGGCAGGCAAGGTAGTGAGTGATAACGGAAGGAATTTCATGGCTGCCATCTCCCTTTCCCAACTGAAACACATTCCTTGCCTGGCTCACACCTTAAACCTGGTGGTGCAGTGCTTATTGAAAACTTATCCTGGGTTCTCCGACCTGCTCCTCAAAGTGCGTGCACTTTGCTCACATATCCGACGTTCGCCTGTACACGCCAGCCGTATGCAGACCTATCAGCGGTCTTTGAACCTTCCCCAGCATCGCCTAATCATAGACGTTGCAACAAGGTGGAACTCAACACTGCACATGCTTCAGAGACTGTGCGAACAGAGGCGTGCTGTTATTTATTTGTGGGAGGATACACGGGCAGGCAGTAGGATGGCAGACATGGAGTTGTCAGGTGTGCAGTGGTCGAAGATACAAGACATGTGTCAAGTCCTTCAGTGTTTTGAGGAATGCACACGGCTGGTTAGTGCAGACAACGCCGTAATAAGCATGAGCATCCCCCTAATGCGTCTGCTGATGCAAAGTTTGACGCACATAAAGGAGCAGGCGTCTGCACCAGAGGAAGAGGGAAGCCTTGATGACAGTCAGCCATTGTCTGGTCAGGGCAGTGTACAGGACGAGGTAGCGGGCGAAGAGGAGGTGGAGGACGAGGAGGATGATGGGGATGAGTATATTTTTAATGCGGAAACTTTCACGGGGGCACAGGAAATTGGTTGCGTGTCACGGCCGGGTTCTGGTTTTTTGAGGGACACAAGTGACGTAGATTTGCCTGCAACTGCCCCTCAACCAATCACAACCGGAGATTTGACAAGTGGAACTTTGGCCCACATGGCGGATTATGCCTTACGTATCCTACAAAGGGACACACGCATTACGAAAATGATGAACGATGACGATTACTGGTTGGCCTGCCTCCTTGATCCACGCTATAAAGGCAAATTGCAAAATGTTATGCCACATGAGAACTTGGAACTAATATTAGCAACCAAACAATCAACTCTTGTTGACCGTTTGCTTCAGGCATTCCCAGCACACAGCGCACGTGATCGTTCTCACACGAGCTCCAGGGGGCAGCAGACTAGGAGTGTTAGGGGTGCACACATCAGAAGTGGCGTTGGACAGAGGGGTTTTCTGACCAGGTTGTGGAGTGATTTTGCTATGACCGCAGACAGGACAGGTACTGCTGCATCAATTGAAAGTGACAGGAGACAACATTTGTCCAGTATGGTTACTAACTATTTTTCATCCCTTATCGATGTTCTCCCTCAACCGTCATTCCCATTTGATTACTGGGCCTCCAAATTAGACACCTGGCCAGAATTGGCAGAATATGCATTGCAGGAGCTTGCTTGCCCGGCAGCAAGTGTCCTATCAGAAAGAGTATTCAGTGCTGCAGGGTCAATATTAACCGAAAAAAGGACTCGTCTGGCTACCCAAAATGTTGACGATCTAACATTCATTAAAATGAACCACAACTGGATTTCAAAATCTTTTGCCCCACCTTGCCCGGCCGACACCTAGCTTTCCTATGAAAAGCTCTTGCCTGTGAATTACTTTTCTAATGTCTAATTTGCTGCTGCAGATTGTACAGCATACGACATGTTTACACCTCCCTAAATGGCCAAACTCCCCACACGGGGCCGTGGTATCGCGACTTGGCGCAAGCACCCGTGAGACTGCTGTTTGTCTGAAGAGGTGGGTGTGCTCGCTTTTGGTTGACGGCATTGCTACTGGGTCCCTCATAGTACAATGTAGTGTCTCTGGCGGTGGTGGTGCGCACCCAACGTCAGACACACCGTTGTAACATGAGTGGCCCTGGGGCGGTCCCGCCGGCCTCAAGAGAGTTCCCCCCTACCCCAGCTCAAACTGGGCTGTACTACGTGCAAAATTATGTCGCACAGCTCCACCAATCTTTAGTCTATTCGCTGACATCATTCAATGTCTGGCACTGACAATACAAATTTGTAGACATCTATGATGCAACTTAAAGTAGTCTGTGTCTGTGTCCTATATTGGCACCATTAAATAGTTACTGCCAAATTACTATGTCAGAAACACAGCAGATGAGCCCACCCCTGTACCTAAGTATGCCATCTTTTTTTTTGTTTTGGTTGTTTTGCGAGACATTAACATCTATTTATATTTTGGGAGTACTGGGACAGACACTCCTTGCACTACTCCTCCACTCAGCACCAAGCTGCCTGCCCGTGTATCCATGTAACCGCTGTAAAACTGCCATGAGCCTATTGTTTGTTATTTTAGGCCTTTGATAGCCTGTCTGCGGTCCCTACTCCTCCACTGACCACCAAGCTGCCTGCCCGTGTATCCATGTAACCGCTGTAAAACTGCCATGAGCCTATTGTTTGTTATTTTAGGCCTTTGAAGCCTTTCTGCGCTCCCTCCTTCCACTAGTCCTCCACTGACCAGACCACTGCTGCCCGTGTACCCCTGGAACCAATTTTAAAGTGCCTACAGCCAGCCCATTTTATTGTGTTAGGCCTTCGAAGCCTGTCTGCGGTCCATACTTCCACTAGTCCTCCACTGACCAGACCACTGCTGCCCGTGTACCCCTGGAACCAATTTTAAAGTGCCTACAGCCAGCCCATTTTATTGTGTTAGGCCTTCGAAGCCTGTCTGCGGTCCATACTTCCACTAGGCCTCCACTGACCAGACCACTGCTGCCCGTGTACCCCTGGAACCAATTTTAAAGTGCCTACAGCCAGCCCATTTTATTGTGTTAGGCCTTCGAAGCCTGTCTGCGGTCCCTCCTTCCACTAGGCCTCCACTGACCAGACCACTGCTGCCCGTGTACCCCTGGAACCAATTTTAAAGTGCCTACAGCCAGCCCATTTTATTGTGTTAGGCCTTCGAAGCCTGTCTGCGGTCCCTCCTTCCACTAGGCCTCCACTGACCAGACCACTGCTGCCCGTGTACCCCTGGAACCAATTTTAAAGTGCCTACAGCCAGCCCATTTTATTGTGTTAGGCCTTCGAAGCCTGTCTGCGGTCCATACTTCCACTAGGCCTCCACTGACCAGACCACTGCTGCCCGTGTACCCCTGGAACCAATTTTAAAGTGCCTACAGCCAGCCCATTTTATTGTGTTAGGCCTTCGAAGCCTGTCTGCGGTCCCTCCTTCCACTAGGCCTCCACTGACCAGACCACTGCTGCCCGTGTACCCCTGGAACCAATTTTAAAGTGCCTACAGCCAGCCCATTTTATTGTGTTAGGCCTTCGAAGCCTGTCTGCGGTCCCTCCTTCCACTAGGCCTCCACTGACCAGACCACTGCTGCCCGTGTACCCCTGGAACCAATTTTAAAGTGCCTACAGCCAGCCCATTTTATTGTGTTAGGCCTTCGAAGCCTGTCTGCGGTCCATACTTCCACTAGGCCTCCACTGACCAGACCACTGCTGCCCGTGTACCCCTGGAACCAATTTTAAAGTGCCTACAGCCAGCCCATTTTATTGTGTTAGGCCTTCGAAGCCTGTCTGCGGTCCATACTTCCACTAGGCCTCCACTGACCAGACCACTGCTGCCCGTGTACCCCTGGAACCAATTTTAAAGTGCCTACAGCCAGCCCATTTTATTGTGTTAGGCCTTCGAAGCCTGTCTGCGGTCCATACTTCCACTAGTCCTCCACTGACCAGACCACTGCTGCCCGTGTACCCCTGGAACCAATTTTAAAGTGCCTACAGCCAGCCCATTTTATTGTGTTAGGCCTTCGAAGCCTGTCTGCGGTCCATACTTTAAATACTCCTCCACTCACCACCAAGCTGCCTGCCCGTGTATCCATGTAACCGCTGTAAAACTGCCATGAGCCTATTGTTTGTTATGTTAGGCCTTTGATAGCCTGTCTGCGGTCCTTACTTTAAATACTCCTCCACTCACCACCTAGCTGCCTGTGTATCCATGTAACCGATGTAAAACTGCCATGACTGCCTACTGTTTGTTATTTTAGGCCTTTGATAGCCTGTCTGCGGCCCCTACTTGCAATACTCCTCCACTGACCACAATGCTGCCTGGAGTGCCTGCCTGTGTATCCATGTAACCGATGTAAAACTGCCATGACTGCCTACTGTTTGTTATTTTAGGCCTTTGATAGCCTGTCTGCGGCCCCTACTTGCAATACTCCTCCACTGAGCACAATGCTGCCTGGAGTGCCTGCCTGTGTATCCATGTAACCGATGTAAAACTGCCATGACTGCCTACTGTTTGTTATTTTAGGCCTTTGATAGCCTGTCTGCAGCCCCTACTTGCAATACTCCTCCACTGACCACACCAATGCTGCCCGTGTACCCCTGGAACCTATTTAAAAGTTCATAGAGCCTAGTTATATATTTTATTTACTATTAATAAGGCCATGATGGACTACGCTGTACCACGCTACAAGCTAACCAGTCGACACTTCTTTTGCGAGAAAAGCCATCCCAACCCTCCACCAGCATGTAGAAGACCGCATTGTCCATGCACTCTGGCAATCTGTGAGTACAAAGGTGCACCTGACAACAGACGCATGGACCTGTAGGCATGGCCACGGAAGATTACGTGTCCATTACGGCGCAATGGGTTAATGTGGTGGATGCATGGTCCACAGGGGACAGCCTACTAAGTCTGTCTGCAGTCCCTAATTCAAATTGTCCTCCACTGTCTAAATCGGAACTTCCACCTTCTGGCTTTCGGCCTATAGTATCAGAAATTAAACTGCATTTGGCCTTCAACTTTGGTTAGGGCCTACTAACGGCTTCTGCCCCTCCCTGGTGTTGTCCTCAACTAAATAAAGCTGAGCTTCAACCTTCCGGCTCTCATTAAGTGGTTTTAAAAAAAAAAAAATTGGTGGTTAGGGCCTACTAACGGCTTCTGCCCCTCCCTGGTGTTGTCCTCAACTAAATAAAGCTGAGCTTCAACCTTCCGGCTCTCATTATGTGGTTTAAAAAAAAAAAATGGTGGTTAGGGCCTACTAACGGCTTCTGCCCCTCCCTGGTGTTGTCCTCAACTAAATAAAGCTGAGCTTCAACCTTCCGGCTCTCATTAAGTGGTTTTAAAAAAAAAATGGTGGTTAGGGCCTACTAACGGCTTCTGCCCCTCCCTGGTGTTGTCCTCAACTAAATAAAGCTGAGCTTCAACCTTCCGGCTCTCATTAAGTGGTTTTTAAAAAAAAATGGTGGTTAGGGCCTACTAACGGCTTCTGCCCCTCCCTGGTGTTGTCCTCAACTAAATAAAGCTGAGCTTCAACCTTCCGGCTCTCATTAAGTGGTTTTAAAAAAAAAAAAAATGGTGGTTAGGGCCTACTAACGGCTTCTGCCCCTCCCTGGTGTTGTCCTCAACTAAATAAAGCTGAGCTTCAACCTTCCGGCTCTCATTATGTGGTTTTAAAAAAAAAAATGGTGGTTAGGGCCTACTAACGGCTTCTGCCCCTCCCTGGTGTTGTCCTCAACTAAATAAAGCTGAGCTTCAACCTTCCGGCTCTCATTAAGTGGTTTTTAAAAAAAAATGGTGGTTAGGGCCTACTAACGGCTTCTGCCCCTCCCTGGTGTTGTCCTCAACTAAATAAAGCTGAGCTTCAACCTTCCGGCTCTCATTAAGTGGTTTTAAAAAAAAAAAAATTGGTGGTTAGGGCCTACTAACGGCTTCTGCCCCTCCCTGGTGTTGTCCTCAACTAAATAAAGCTGAGCTTCAACCTTCCGGCTCTCATTATGTGGTTTAAAAAAAAAAAATGGTGGTTAGGGCCTACTAACGGCTTCTGCCCCTCCCTGGTGTTGTCCTCAACTAAATAAAGCTGAGCTTCAACCTTCCGGCTCTCATTAAGTGGTTTTAAAAAAAAAATGGTGGTTAGGGCCTACTAACGGCTTCTGCCCCTCCCTGGTGTTGTCCTCAACTAAATAAAGCTGAGCTTCAACCTTCCGGCTCTCATTATGTGGTTTTAAAAAAAAAAAAAATGGTGGTTAGGGCCTACTAACGGCTTCTGCCCCTCCCTGGTGTTGTCCTCAACTAAATAAAGCTGAGCTTCAACCTTCCGGCTCTCATTAAGTGGTTTTAAAAAAAAAATGGTGGTTAGGGCCTACTAACGGCTTCTGCCCCTCCCTGGTGTTGTCCTCAACTAAATAAAGCTGAGCTTCAACCTTCCGGCTCTCATTATGTGGTTTTAAAAAAAAAAATGGTGGTTAGGGCCTACTAACGGCTTCTGCCCCTCCCTGGTGTTGTCCTCAACTAAATAAAGCTGAGCTTCAACCTTCCGGCTCTCATTAAGTGGTTTTTAAAAAAAAATGGTGGTTAGGGCCTACTAACGGCTTCTGCCCCTCCCTGGTGTTGTCCTCAACTAAATAAAGCTGAGCTTCAACCTTCCGGCTCTCATTAAGTGGTTTTAAAAAAAAAAAAATTGGTGGTTAGGGCCTACTAACGGCTTCTGCCCCTCCCTGGTGTTGTCCTCAACTAAATAAAGCTGAGCTTCAACCTTCCGGCTCTCATTATGTGGTTTAAAAAAAAAAAATGGTGGTTAGGGCCTACTAACGGCTTCTGCCCCTCCCTGGTGTTGTCCTCAACTAAATAAAGCTGAGCTTCAACCTTCCGGCTCTCATTAAGTGGTTTTAAAAAAAAAATGGTGGTTAGGGCCTACTAACGGCTTCTGCCCCTCCCTGGTGTTGTCCTCAACTAAATAAAGCTGAGCTTCAACCTTCCGGCTCTCATTAAGTGGTTTTTAAAAAAAAATGGTGGTTAGGGCCTACTAACGGCTTCTGCCCCTCCCTGGTGTTGTCCTCAACTAAATAAAGCTGAGCTTCAACCTTCCGGCTCTCATTAAGTGGTTTTAAAAAAAAAAAAATTGGTGGTTAGGGCCTACTAACGGCTTCTGCCCCTCCCTGGTGTTGTCCTCAACTAAATAAAGCTGAGCTTCAACCTTCCGGCTCTCATTATGTGGTTTAAAAAAAAAAAATGGTGGTTAGGGCCTACTAACGGCTTCTGCCCCTCCCTGGTGTTGTCCTCAACTAAATAAAGCTGAGCTTCAACCTTCCGGCTCTCATTAAGTGGTTTTAAAAAAAAAATGGTGGTTAGGGCCTACTAACGGCTTCTGCCCCTCCCTGGTGTTGTCCTCAACTAAATAAAGCTGAGCTTCAACCTTCCGGCTCTCATTATGTGGTTTTAAAAAAAAAAAAAATGGTGGTTAGGGCCTACTAACGGCTTCTGCCCCTCCCTGGTGTTGTCCTCAACTAAATAAAGCTGAGCTTCAACCTTCCGGCTCTCATTAAGTGGTTTTAAAAAAAAAATGGTGGTTAGGGCCTACTAACGGCTTCTGCCCCTCCCTGGTGTTGTCCTCAACTAAATAAAGCTGAGCTTCAACCTTCCGGCTCTCATTATGTGGTTTTAAAAAAAAAAATGGTGGTTAGGGCCTACTAACGGCTTCTGCCCCTCCCTGGTGTTGTCCTCAACTAAATAAAGCTGAGCTTCAACCTTCCGGCTCTCATTAAGTGGTTTTTAAAAAAAAATGGTGGTTAGGGCCTACTAACGGCTTCTGCCCCTCCCTGGTGTTGTCCTCAACTAAATAAAGCTGAGCTTCAACCTTCCGGCTCTCATTAAGTGGTTTTAAAAAAAAAAAAATTGGTGGTTAGGGCCTACTAACGGCTTCTGCCCCTCCCTGGTGTTGTCCTCAACTAAATAAAGCTGAGCTTCAACCTTCCGGCTCTCATTATGTGGTTTAAAAAAAAAAAATGGTGGTTAGGGCCTACTAACGGCTTCTGCCCCTCCCTGGTGTTGTCCTCAACTAAATAAAGCTGAGCTTCAACCTTCCGGCTCTCATTAAGTGGTTTTAAAAAAAAAATGGTGGTTAGGGCCTACTAACGGCTTCTGCCCCTCCCTGGTGTTGTCCTCAACTAAATAAAGCTGAGCTTCAACCTTCCGGCTCTCATTAAGTGGTTTTTAAAAAAAAATGGTGGTTAGGGCCTACTAACGGCTTCTGCCCCTCCCTGGTGTTGTCCTCAACTAAATAAAGCTGAGCTTCAACCTTCCGGCTCTCATTAAGTGGTTTTAAAAAAAAAAAAAATGGTGGTTAGGGCCTACTAACGGCTTCTGCCCCTCCCTGGTGTTGTCCTCAACTAAATAAAGCTGAGCTTCAACCTTCCGGCTCTCATTATGTGGTTTTAAAAAAAAAAATGGTGGTTAGGGCCTACTAACGGCTTCTGCCCCTCCCTGGTGTTGTCCTCAACTAAATAAAGCTGAGCTTCAACCTTCCGGCTCTCATTAAGTGGTTTTTAAAAAAAAATGGTGGTTAGGGCCTACTAACGGCTTCTGCCCCTCCCTGGTGTTGTCCTCAACTAAATAAAGCTGAGCTTCAACCTTCCGGCTCTCATTAAGTGGTTTTAAAAAAAAAAAAATTGGTGGTTAGGGCCTACTAACGGCTTCTGCCCCTCCCTGGTGTTGTCCTCAACTAAATAAAGCTGAGCTTCAACCTTCCGGCTCTCATTATGTGGTTTAAAAAAAAAAAATGGTGGTTAGGGCCTACTAACGGCTTCTGCCCCTCCCTGGTGTTGTCCTCAACTAAATAAAGCTGAGCTTCAACCTTCCGGCTCTCATTAAGTGGTTTTAAAAAAAAAATGGTGGTTAGGGCCTACTAACGGCTTCTGCCCCTCCCTGGTGTTGTCCTCAACTAAATAAAGCTGAGCTTCAACCTTCCGGCTCTCATTATGTGGTTTTAAAAAAAAAAAAAATGGTGGTTAGGGCCTACTAACGGCTTCTGCCCCTCCCTGGTGTTGTCCTCAACTAAATAAAGCTGAGCTTCAACCTTCCGGCTCTCATTAAGTGGTTTTAAAAAAAAAATGGTGGTTAGGGCCTACTAACGGCTTCTGCCCCTCCCTGGTGTTGTCCTCAACTAAATAAAGCTGAGCTTCAACCTTCCGGCTCTCATTATGTGGTTTTAAAAAAAAAATGGTGGTTAGGGCCTACTAACGGCTTCTGCCCCTCCCTGGTGTTGTCCTCAACTAAATAAAGCTGAGCTTCAACCTTCCGGCTCTCATTAAGTGGTTTTAAAAAAAAAAAAAATGGTGGTTAGGGCCTACTAACGGCTTCTGCCCCTCCCTGGTGTTGCCCTCAACTAAATAAAGCTGAGCTTCAACCTTCTGCTCCAAATTACCATTTTAAAAAATGCAATAGGCTTTTCCGGCCTACTAAAGGTGTCTGCCCCTCCCTGGTGTTGTCCTCAACTGAACAAAGCTGAGCTTCCACATTCTGGCTTTCGCCCTATACTATCAGATATTAAACTGCATTTGGCCTACTAGTGTGGTTAGGCCCTTGAAACAGTGTCTGCTGCTCTTGGGTTTGCTACTCCACTGAACAAAGCAATGCCGCCTGTTTAGTCCTGTTACCAATTTTGAACTGCATGTAGCCTACTTTATTCTTTGGCCCTATATCTGTTTCCTCCTCATCCTGCCCATTGCCCAGCCACTGCTAAATGAGTCTGCTGGTACATTGACCTAGACCACTACATTCCCCTTGTACTCTACACAGCCAGAATCTGACCCTGCTGAAAGTAAGGTTCCCCTTCCCGCATGTTATACCACCTTACACAGGGACAAAGAGGAAGGTGCAGATGAAAGTGCAGGTTCCTTCATCAGGTGGGGGGGCATACTCGTTGGCGACGTCACTGGCACAGGGCCCCTCAGAGTACGCAAAAGTGTCGCTGCTGGTGGGAGGCGCCCCCGCCATGCAAACACACCGCCGTACTTTGAGGGGCCCTGTGCCAGTGGCAATGCGAACGAGTGGGCCCCCCCTGCTTGCTCAGGATCACAGCACTTGCAACTTTTAAATACTTACCTTTCCCTGCAACACCGCCGTGACGTAGTCCGCATTTCCTGGGCCCACGAAAAACTTGAGCCAGCCCTACTCCCCCCACAACTTTCCCCCAATTCCTTATGCCCAACTATTATTATACAGTTAATTAAGATTGGCAAGCTTCAGAAACAAGAATGGATGTTTTTGGCATTAAAATGGGCACTGTAGGTGTTTTCCTGGCCTCCACTCACTGCCGACTATGCTTCCCCATTGACTTGCATTGGGTTTCGTGTTTCGGTCGATCCCCGACTTTTAGCGATAATCGGCCGACTGCACTCGACTCGACTCTGGACAAAATCGGGTTTCCCAAAACCCTACTCGATCTTAAAAAAATGAAAGTCGCTCAACCCTAGTCCCAAGGTATGTGTACTGAAGCCTCCAATTAGCATAAACATCTCCTGTGAAAGATCCAATCAGGTAGTTCTCATCTTTGAACTGCAAACAAATTACTGGTCATTTACATTCCTTTGTTAGATTGACCATCTGGTTGAAGATACATTTTGGCTTCAATGACCTTCTGTGAACTCCATACAGTAAGGATATACTGAATATTAAATAATGAACTGATTGAAACAAATATCAATATCTCTATAATTCGTCTTAATTAATTGGAGTTTTGAAATCATTTAAAAATATAACATACTACACATTCCACCCCTGATTTCAATCACTTTAAATAATTATCCTACCACTAAACTATGCAAATTTTTTATGAACCATTTTACATTGTTTCCCATATATTTGTTTGTTTGCTAATCTAGATCATAACTTTCTACTAAATAAAACCTGTGTATCATATATAAATCGTATATGTCTGGACTTATACACTGAAATATATCATACCTCCAGAATATCAAACATCAGTTATTAAATGCATCAAATTCATATCAATCACATTTGAATTTGAGATGCCCCGCCTTGGCCGTGGGGTTCTCGGTACCGGCTCCTGAGTTTCACAGGGGGATGTCACGGTGGCGACCCGGTCCGTGGCCCTGGGCGCCCATTTAGAAAAGAAAAAGTCTTTAAAGGGAATAAAGTTTATGTTCGTGAAGCTACCTGTGGTATTCGGTCATTGGGTCCATCGCTGCTTTAAGGGTTCCTCTGGGGTGATGTTATTGCAGCTAGATTGTATAACTTCCCACAGGTGAAGTATGTCCCCAGGGCACCTGATGTGTAAATGGAAGATGGTGAATGGTGCAATTAAGAACCAGGACACAGGTTTGCAGTCTCTTTACCTTGTTTACTGAAGTCTTCAGACAGCCACAGTCCAGGGCACCAGATCACAGGGCAGGCAGGGTCCGGCCGGCTTGGAGGCAAGTTAGGAGTCCCCTTTCCCAGGTGGAAATCAAAGCCTTCCTCTAGCACCATGGTGTTGTATTCCCTTACTGCCTAGGGCTTCAAGTAAGGTCCTCACAGGTGTTCTATTGTTCTCTCTGTCAAGAACTCTTCTGACCTTTCCCTACAGACTACCATATATATATATATATATATATATATATATATATATATATATATGGGAGTCACCTAGTAAATAGGATAAAAAGCTCCCCCTGGTGGCCTGGAGTGTGAATATGTTGCATGACTGTGGTTACCTGGTTACAGTTATCCCTTCTTGCCTTCAAGCGTAACATCACTCTCAACATGAGGAAATCAATGCTACTGTGACGACCAGGACCCTGGGGTGCCACACTCCCCCCCCCCCGTTAAATCCAGTACTCCTGGACTGGGAAAAGAAGAACAATAATGTTTTAGCAAAAGACATACAATTTTTGAAATGCTATAAACTTATAAAACAAATTAATACTAATTAATAATGGAACTGGAGCTTCCCTTTATGGGAGGTGAGAACACTTGAAAGTTGCAAGAACTTATTTACATGGTACGCGTACTTTTAACAATAGAGAACAGTATTATAACTACCTATGAAATGCTATTACCCGCTACGGGTATACTATCTTAAGGCTTCAAAGTGCAAAACAAACATTTTCTTTTTTCAAAGTGCAAAACTTTTCTGGTAACGAGGACTACCCCTACGGATATGCTATCTCAAGTCCATCTGTTTCAAAAGTGCAACATCATACATTTTCACTACTTTCAGCACACAACACTATCTAACTACAAGTTTCAATTTTAATTTTATTCAATATATTAACTAACTAATATACTACTAGCTGACGTACTTATGACGTACTTTTCTAACTAACTTTTGGTATTGGTTCAACAAAGTTCACCAAATCAACTTTCAAGTCTTTCAACTTTGAGGTAGTGCAATTTGATACTCAAGTCAATCATTAACTTTAGAACAGCAGCAGCAATGCGAGGGACCCGTCATTAACCCCCAACGTTGGGTTGGGCGGGCTACAAGGCGTGTATCCAGACCTGGAATCCTGACTCGCCAAATGGGTTTTTCTTCAGGTCTCTGTAAAACAAAGCATCTTTCACAGTAATGTTAGAAGCAGTCTTTTTAAAGCTTCTTTGTAAAACCAGTAGGAAGCACCTTTAAGAAGGTGCAAACTATTTACAAGACAGTTTGTGAATCATTCACCGTCCATGATCCAAATGTTCTTTAAACAAACGAACTCTGTAAACAGAGGATCCCTTTAAATGAGGGACCCCTTTAACCCCTTCATGAGCTTGGGATTTTCCGTTTTTCCGTGTTCGTTTTTCACTCCCCTCCTTCCCAGAGCCATAACTTTTTTATTTTTCCGTCAATTTGGCCATGTGAGGGCTTATTTTTTGCGGGACAAGTTGTACTTTTGAATGACACCATTGGTTTTAGCATGTCGTGTACTAGAAAACAGGAACAAAATTCCAAGTGCTGTGAAATTGCAAAAAAAGTGCAATCCCACACTTGTTTTTTGTTTGGCTTTTTTGCTAGGTTCACTAAATGCTAAAACTGAGCTGCCATTATGATTCTCCAGGTCGTTGAGAGTTCAAATACACCTAACATGACTAGGTTCTATTTTATCTAAGTGGTGAAAAAAAATTCCAAACTTTGCTAATAAAAAAAAAAAAATGCGCCATTTTCCGATATCCGTAGCGTTTCCATTTTTCATGATCTGGGGTCAGTTGAGGGCTTATTTTTTGCGTGCCTAGCTGGCATTTTTAGTAATACCATTTTGGTGCAGATACGTTCTTTTGATCGCCCGTTATTGCATTTTAATGCAATGTCGCGGCGACCAAAAAAAGTAATTCTGGCGTTTCGATTTTTTTTTTTCGCTATGCTGTTTAGCGATCAGGTTAATGTTTTTTTATTGATAGATCGGGCGATTCTGAACGCGGCGATACCAAATATGTGTAGATTTGATTTTTTTTTAATTGATTTATTTTGAATGGGGCGAAAGGGAGGTGATTTAAACTTTTATATTTTTTTTACTTTTTTTTTTAAATTTTTTTACTTTTGCCATGCTTTAATAGCCTCCATAGGAGGCTAGAAGCTGGCACAACGCGATTGGCTCTCCTACATAGCAGTGATCTTATGTTCTCTGCTATGTAGCAGAAAACCATATATATATATAAGAGCGTGGTGGTGGTGGTGATGGCAAAGTGACTGGAAGCATTATCTGCTATTCAACCAACAAACTTTTGACACTGATCTGGGTTCAATAGTGGTGTGCTGCTGCAGTCCCCTAGTAAATTGGGCCAGGAAGGTCAGGCAAGAAGATGTGGGTTTTTGTTGTGGCACAATTTCAGCTTGCCCACGGCCAGCTTGTGACTGATGTGGTCATTTCAGAGATGGAGGCTGAAGAGGTGGAGGAGAAGGTGCAGGAGCTGTAGACTGTGGGGGCAAACCTGATTGACATAGGGCCAGCAACCCTTGCCGTTGGGAGGACGTGTTCCACCCCAAGGTCCAACTGGGTCCCAACTTCCACTATGTTAACCCAGCGTGCCTTCAGTGAGATGTACCATCCCTGCCCGCAAGCACTTGTTCACTTGTCCGTGGTTAGGAGGACTTTCCCAGTAACTACATTGTTGAGAGCATGGCTAATGTTGTGGGACACAAGCTTGTGTAATGCAGGGACGGCACACCTGGAGTTGCGGCTGGGGACCGATTATCAAGGGAGGGTCAACGCCATTATGTTGCAGAAAACTTTTGCCTCCATGAGCCTAAAAGACAACATTTTGAGGGAAAGCCGACGAGAAATATGTACATTTAGTAGTGTGGCCTGTGTGGCATTGGCTACGTATTTGCGCTTGCTTTCCAAGGACTCGGGTATGGACAACTGAACTCTGTGCTGGGACAAGGGCGTGGACCTGCTTGATGATCATGCTAGTTGAGTGTGTGAAACAAGAGGTGAAGGTCAGGAGGCATCTTCGCATGCACTATGATCGGCTTGCATGCACAACAGCAGAAGAAGCAGTTGTATCAACCACAGACACTGTTCCTGGGCCCTGGGGTTCGGCCCACAAAATTGGGTGCTTTGCTGCCATATGCCTGATCATGCTGGTGGTGGTCAAGCAGGTAGTTTTGCTACCCCTGCTGATGCAGGTGGTGCAAATAGCCTTTTTGGGGTTTTCAGGAGTCTTTAAAAAACAACCAGACACGGGAAGACCTTACAATTGGACTGGCAACTTCCATCTTGTTGGTGTTACTGGGAGCGGTTGCCCAACTTCTGTCTGCGGCCACCACACTACTTCTTCCTGCCTGTTGGGATGCTACACCTCCCTCCACCTGTGTGCTGCTGTCCTCACTCTGCATGTCCTCCTGACAAGTTGAGTCAGTTACTATATCATCCACCACCTCGTCTTCCACTTCTGCACCCTGGTCCTCCTCCTAACTTTCTGGCAATTGTGTCTCATCATTGGCCACTTCTTGTCACACTTTCCCACCGTCGCCCTCGTGTGACCATGGCTGCTCAAATATTTGGGCATCGTTACATGCGATCTCCTGTTGCTTCCTCTTCACCGGGCGAGTTGTCCAAATCTATAAATGGAAAAGTGAACAGCTCTTTGGAGTGTCCAAGTGCGGGATCAGTTGTCTCTGTGTACTCGGTATGGTGGGAGGAAGGAGGATAATGGTGAGAAATATGCGGTGCACCTTGCCTACTTTAAATGTAGGACAATATTTTCCATGTTCAGTACAAATGCCTGAATTTGGAGCGAACTTGTATGTGATCCGTGTGACGGACAAACCCCAGTATAAAATATCTGGCCTCTAGGTAACTATTTTTTTCAGCAAACTGGTGTCAATAACTTGGCTAATACACTGCAAAAAATTGAAATGGAGTCCTGAAATGGCACAATTTTGAGCTCACTGATATGTGATCCATGTGACGGACAAACCCCAGTTTAAAATATCTGGCCTCTAGGTAACTATTTTTTCAGCAAACTGGTGTCTATAACTTGGGTAAGACACTGCAAAAAAATTGAAATGGATGCCTGAAATGGCAGAATCTTGAGAGCACTGATATGTGATCCGTGTGACGGATAAACCACAGTTTAAAATAGCAGGATTTTTAGCACTCTAATATGGAAAAGATCTGGCTGTATTCTGCAGTGCCAGCAAGCAAATGGACGAGACAAATGGTGCTCTCTGGATTGCTTTTAAAGCACATAATCAGGATTAAGATTCAAAAAAATTGTTCTTGGCCCCTGATACCTGGGGCTATGTCTAGAAATATCTGAAAAAGGCAGCTGTAGCAGCAGACAGAACTGGAATGGACCCTCTTGCTATATGCACTGAATTCTGCAACATACACTGCCTGGCTGGCTAGCACTGATCTCTATGCAGCTTTATTAGTCCTCAGAAGGATTGTTAGTTGGATATGTATTATTTATGGTATACCCACAACAAGTATGAAGCAAACAAATCTCTCCCTAGCTCAGCAGAAACTCTCCCTACACTGCCTGATTCCGGAGCAGACTAGGACATGCATGGCGGTACCAGGTGTGATATAGACCTATGCGGCCAGCCAATCACTGTAATGTGAGAACCAACATGGCTGCAGAATTACAGTATGTGACAGACAATCCCTGCATGTTCATTGGCTCTCTAAACAGCACCAAACATGCAGGGTGGGTACCTGAGCTCTCGCTGATCAAACCCAGAAATACTCAGCGAGCTAAGAGCATCTTAAGTGGTGAAATGCTTGAGCAAGCACCGAGTAGTGGCAAGCATGCTCGCTCATCACTAGTCCTCAAAGTAGTCCCCATACTGTATAATGTCCCTCACACTTCATAATAGCTGCCACAGTAATCTCCACACATTAAGAGGACCATGCACAGTAGTCCACACTGTATAATAGCCCTTCCATTAGCTCCCACACTGTATAATGACCCCCACAGTAGTCCCCACACTTTATGATGGCCCCCACTGTGGTCCCCACACTGTATATGGGCTGCCACATTTTATGATGGCCCCCAAACTGTATAGTGACTCATATCCAACTTGAACAGGAAGCATGAGCCATAAAGTAAAATCAATCAACTTTATTGAAAAAAAGACATAATAAAATCTATAAAAATTGAAAAGGAGCACATGTCCAATAATTACTGCCTGGTAACACCATATATCCTACATATAGTCATCCAGTGTGACCCATCTCCACAACCATCAAAAAGATCAAGTGGCTCGCTGCTCAGATCTCCATAGTCTATATACTATATATATATATATATATATATATATATATATATATATATATATATATATATATATATATATATATACTGTATATACACACCTCCACAGCCAGAGTACCTATAAATATGAGGGGTGAGTCCCCAAAAGATTTACCAAATTGGTATATACACAATAACAGGGATAAATCCTCCTAAAGCTATCTTAAATTTGGCTTGGTGGGTATATATGGTGTGCTATAGGACCATTAAGGCTCCTTATTTAAAACTACAGTGACCATTTAGAAATCCCATAACTATGATAGATAGAAACCTCAAGTGAGGCAACCAAACATAAATATAGCAGTAGGCAAATGCAACAATAGTATATAGATGGATAAAGGGTATATGACCTTGTCCAGGCAGTATTGATCCCCGACACGCGTTTCGCGTTTAGTTTCTTCCCAGGGAGGGTTAACATGTACTTATGTAGCGTGTATAGTGACTCATGTTAGAGCCCACTCTGACATTCTGTGCATGCGCTGGTAACTCAGCCAATTCATCACCCTGCTGTTCTGTAAACCACAGGCTTAAAGCGACCTGTGGTTGTCTACAAATGAGAGCAGTAATGCATGGAGATCTTGTCTCCCTGCTCTACTGTAGAGCTTAAAGGGAACCTGTTATGTAAAGTAATGCTATTAACCTGCAGATATAAGGTTAATCTGCAGGTTAATAACGTTTTGACTCCGTGCGGTGCCCGCACTGGGAGCGTGGCTGCTGGGAGGAAATTAACTTTATTCCTCCCAGCAGTAATGCTCTTCCAGTCAAAGGGGCAACGCAGGCATGTTTTCAGTCACCGCTCTTTGTATAGAGAGTGGCTGCCGTAACCATGCCCCAGCACTGACTGACAGTCAATTCATCACCTTCTGACACCCAGTAGCTACGCTTCAAATAATAATGCAAATGCAGTGGGGGAAATAAATATTTGATCCCTTGCTGATATTGTAAGTTTTCCCACTGACAAAGACATGAACAGTCTATAATTTACTTATAATTTTAAGCTACTGCATTAAAGACAGCTGTCTTTTATAAAATACTCCTGTCCACAGACTTAATTAATCAGTCAGACTCTAACCTCTACAACATGGGCAACACCAAAGAGCTGTAAAATCCTGAGTGACAACCTCCTTCCCTCCGCCAGCACATTAAAAATGGGTCATGGCTGGGTCTTCCAGCAAGATAATGACCCAAGACAAACAGAAAGGGCAACAAAGGAGTGGCTCAAAAAGAAGCACATTAAGATAATGTAGTGGTCTAGCCAGTCTCCAGACCATAATCCCAGAGAAAACTTATGGAGCGAGTTGAATTTCCGAGATGCCAAGCGACAGCATCAAAATCTTAATGATTTCGAGATGGTCTGCAAAGAGGATTGGACCAAAATTCCTCCTGACGTGCGCAAACCTCATCATCAACTGCAAAAAACGACTGACTTGCCAACAAGGGTTTTGCCACCAAGTATTAAGTCTTGTTTGCCAGAGGGATCAAATACTTATTTCTCAATGTAAAATGCAAATAAATGTATATCATTTATACAATGTGATTTCCTGTATTTTATATTTGGTTTTCTATCTGGCTATGTTAAAATTAACCAACCTTTAAAATTATAGACTGTTCATGTTTTTGCAAGTGGGCAAACTTACAAAATCAGCAAGAGATCAAATATTTATTTCCCCCACTATAATAATGCTTCTTAAGTGCCTACTTAATATTTAACAATGAGTCCCCATTAGTGTTGAGCATTCCGATACCGCAAGTATCGGGTATCGGCCGATACTTGCGGGTATCGGAATTCCGATACCGAGATCCGATACTTTTGTGGTATCGGGTATCGGTATCGAAACAACATTAATGTGTAAAATAAAGAATTAAAATAAAAAATATTGCTATACTCACCTCTCCGACGCAGCCTGGACCTCACCGAGGGAACCGGCAGCGTTCTTTGCTTAAAATGCGCGCTTTTACTTCCTTCCGTGACGTCACGGCTTGTGATTGGTCACGTGCCGCCCATGTGGCCGCGACGTGACCAATCACAGCAAGCCGTGACGTAATTTTCAGGTCCTCAATGCCTAATTCTAGGCATTCAGGAATTTAAAATTACGTTCCGGCTTGTGATTGGTCGCGTCGCGGTCACATGGGCGACGCGACCAATCACAAACCGTGACGTCACGGGAGGCAGGAGACGCGCGCATTTTTAAAATTACGTCATGGCTTGTGATTGATTGCGTGCCGCCCATGTGACCGCGACGCGACCAATCACAGCAAGCCGTGATGTAATTTCAGGTCCTCAATGCAGAAATAGGCATCAGGACCTGAAATTACGTCACGGCTTGCTGTGATTGGTCGCGTCGCGGTCACATGGGCGGCACGCAACCAATCACAAGCCGTGACGTAATTTTAAAAATGCGCGCGTCTCCTGCCTCCCGTGACGTCACGGCTTGTGATTGGTCGCGTCCACATGTGACCGCGACGCGACCAATCACAAGCCGGAACGTAATTTTAAATTCCTGAATGCCTAGAATTAGGCATTGAGGACCTGAAAATTACGTCACGGCTTGCTGTGATTGGTCGCGTCGCGGCCACATGGGCGGCACGCGACCAATCACAAGCCGTGACATCACGGAAGGAAGTAAAAGCGCGCATTTTAAGCAAAGAACGCTGCCGGTTCCCTCGGTGAGGTCCAGGCTGTGTCGGAGAGGTGAGTATAGCAATATTTTTTATTTTAATTCTTTATTTTATACATTAATATGGATCCCAGGGCCTGAAGGAGAGTTTCCTCTCCTTCAGACCCTAGGAACCATCAGGAATACCGTCCGATACTTGAGTCCCTTTGACTTGTATTGGTATCGGGTATCGGTATCGGATTAGATCCGATACTTTGCCGGTATCGGCCGATACTTTCCGATACCGATACTTTCAAGTATCGGACGGTATCGCTCAACACTAGTCCCCATATGTACAGTAATAATGGCTCTCGCATCCCTGATGTGAGCAGGGGTTTGTGTGACAATTCTCTTCTAGGGAAGTCAAAAGTCAAACTTGTCTAGTCGTCACGTGCAAATAGCACACATGGTTGCATGACCGCCTGATTGCACCAGTGGTATTGGGGTCTCATGATGGCAAGTGCACCCCACCATGATTTGGAAGTCTGCAGTCTCAGAGTGACTGCAAACATTTATCCCAAGCCTTTAATAACTTAAGCCTTTCGTGCCCGAGCCTGTTTATGCCTTTGTGACTGTGCCAATTTTTTCAATTATGACCAGTGTCAATTTATGAGGTCTTAAAGGGAACCTGTCACCACGTTTTTGGAAGATGGGATAAAAATAGCGTTAAATAGGGGCAGAGGTGGGCGTTACATTAGTGTGTGTGTTATGCGTTTATTACCCACCTAAGTTGCCGAAATAACTTTGCAAAGTCTCCGTTTTCGCCTGTCAATCAGGCTGGTCAGGTCACATGGGCGTGGTGTCTTCACCCAGATTTGGCGTAGTTTTCCGTTGGTGGCGTAGTGGTGTGCGCATGCCCAAAGTCCGGAATCCTCTTCCAGGGGATTTAAAATAGCGCGGTGTTCGTTATTGCATTGGTGATCGGTGGGCGCGGCCATCTTCCTTTGGCCGCGCGTGCGCAGAAGCGGCGCTCTGCTGGCCGCGGCTTCAGGAAAATGGCCGCGGGATGCCGCGCGTGCGCAGATGGATATCGCGGCGGCCATTTTCCTGAAGCCGCGGCCAGCAGAGCGCCGCTTCTGCGCACGCGCGGCCAAAGGAAGATGGCCGCGCCCACCGATCACCAATGCAATAACGAACACCGCGCTATTTTAAATCCCCTGGAAGAGGATTCCGGACTTTGGGCATGCGCACACCACTACGCCACCAACGGAAAACTACGCCAAATCTGGGGGAAGACAACGCCCATGCGACCTGACCAGCCTGATTGACAGGCGAAAACGGAGACTTTGCAAAGTTATTTCGGCAACTTAGGTGGGTAATAAACGCATAACACACACACTAATGTAACGCCCACCTCTGCCCCTATTTAACGCTATTTTTATCCCATCTTCCAAAAACGTGGTGACAGGTTCCCTTTAACTCTAGAACGCTTCAATAGATCTCACTGATTCTGAGATTATTTTCTTGCTATATATTGTACTTTATGATAGTGGTAAAATTTCTTTGATATGACTTGCATTTATTTGTGTTAAAAAAAAATGGTATTTTTCAAAAATTTTGAAAGTTTTGCAATTTTCAAACTTTTAATTTTTATGACCTTAAATCAGAGTCATATCAAACAACATGGTTAATATATAACATTTCCCGCATGTTTACTTTACATAAGCACAATTTTTGAAGCATACTTTTTTTGGTTAGAAAGTTATAAGGGTTAAAAGTTGACCAGCGATTTCTCATTTTTCCAACAAAATTTACAAAACCATTTTTCTTAAGGACCATCTCACATTTGAAGTAAGTTTGGAGGGTCAATATGTCAGAAAATGCCCAAAAGGGACACCATACTAAATACTGCATCCCTCAAGGTACACAAAACCACAATCAAGCCCCTAAAAGCCAGAAAATCAGAATCCCCTACAACTGACCAGAGTTTGGAAATTACCCCCCTTTAAGAATTTATCTACAAGTGTAGTGACAATTTTGACTCCATAAGTGTTTTCCAGAAACAGGCAACAGTGGATGTTGCTGAGTGAAAAATGCAAACTGCCATTGTATTGACCAGTACTCTGTAGTGACCAGTATGTTGTAGTCACCAGTACGTTATGCCCAGCCTGTGCTTCTGGAGGCATCCACCTTGGGCGGGCTCTCATCACTACAGAAATGCCAAACATGTGGATGATATATGTGGTTTAGGTACACTATGGGGTTCAGAAGGTAGAGGGACATTTGAATTTGGGAGCCCAGAATTTCTTTTAGGGGGTGAGTAGCCATAATGCTTTTCCAGAGCCTTTGTACTAGCAGTAATGTGGAAGCCCCCTATATTTCCGTTAACAGGTCACAGACCAGAGTGAGGACTTGCTTTTTTTGTGGATTGAGTGGAAGCTTTATTGGGAACATTTTACATAACGTTTGGGATCACATTTATTTGACGCTCTACGCTGAGCACTTACTTTGGGGTTTCTATCTAAATCTCTGAGTGATGTGACAGATGAAACCCCCGATCCATTCACTATAATGAGGCAGCAGAGTTACACTGGACTCCGTCTGGCCTCTGTTCAGCGGTGTTCTTCTTTTCAGAGGTGCTCAAAACTGTCTGACAGCGCTTTTAAAAAAAAAAAAAAAAAACGTTCTTAATTAGTCCCCGTATGGGACTTCAATTTTTATTTGTCTGATCACAGGCCTCTTACAATGCAATACACATGTATTGCATTGCAAGAGACCTGTCAGTTTTACGCTGTGAGATCACTTGTTAGACTCAGCTGCAGGTTGAGCCTATGGAGCCTAAGCCACATGACCTCCGGCTGCCGGAACAACGCATCCCTGTGATGTGACCAGATCTCATCACAGGAGGCATCGGAGAGGTGAGTATAGCAGGGGTCTCCCTCTGCTATCTTCTAAATGCCGCCATTGCGGTATTTAGGAGATAGAAAAGGGTTAACATCATTGGGACCTGATCTAATCAGGTCCCGATAATGTCACCTGTCAGAGCAACCGCTCTCCACAGGAATCGCAGCACTTGCAGGACCCTGGGGGTCCTGAGCACTGGTAGACCATCCACCATTGACAAACGTTGGCACTGCAGAAAGCCCAGCAAGCACCAATGTATATCTACTGTGGGCGGGCATGAAGAGGTTAATAATTTCATAATAAGCAATTTATTATTATAACATAGAATGCAGCGCTGTCACACTCAGGTCAGGAGAGGTGTCAGGCCAGTCCGAGGATTGTGATCCAATCCTTGCACAAGAAATACATCCATCTGTCTGCGCCCTTATGCTAATACTTATCCTTTTTTATACTATTACTTAAATATTAACCTATTAGTAAAGTATTAACACTATTAAACCATGTGGTTATGCTTGTTATACTAATACTTATAAAAGACCCAGCTCGGAAGTATAAAAAGCCCCTAACCTCCTCATCTCCAGCCCCCCACCCAAGACAGCAAATATTATATGTGATGGAGTTCATAAAATCTCAAAGCGTTAAACAGTATAATAATAATCAGCCCCCCCCCAGTGCTCTGCCTCCCTCTCCCACAAAACCCCATTCTCTCACATTCACCCCCAGTGCCCTGTCCCCCTCCCAAACCCCAACACCCACAATAACCCCCATCCTCTCACATTCACTCCACATTGCCTTGCCCCCCTCCCCCCACAATACCTCCATCCTCTCACATTCACTTCACAGTGACCATGATATGCCTAAATTGAATAAATCTAATAAATTCGATCCCCACTTATCAATGAAGTTTGCAAGCAGTAAGGCAGGACCAGGAAGTGTCCAGTTAAATGCAGGGTGAGAACTAGGGCCCAGTGTGCCTGAGACAATCAGAGTCTGCACAGCAAGAAACTTACTGCAGCTACTGCCAGCCCAGCCCTTTCTGATGATCCTTGCCAATATATACTTCATTTGCTTGCATATGTATTGTACTTTTGCCTGCATGTAACAGGTAGATCCCGTCGATATACAGCTGTGACAAAAATTAAGAGACCACTGCAAAATGTTCAGTTTGTCTGAGTTTTCTCTGTATTGGTATATTTTTGAGTAAAATGTAAAGTGTTCTTTTATTCTATAAACTTCTGACAACATGTCTCCGATTTCCAAGCAATACATTTTGTTTGTTTTTTTTTTAAAAAGAAGAAATGGTCAAAATTTAAAAAAAACAGTGCTTTCAGACCTCAAACAATGCAAAGAAAACAAGTTCATAATCATTTAGAAACAACAATACTAATGTTTTAATTCAGGAAGAGTTCAGAAATCAATATTTTGTGGAATAACCATGATTTTTAATCACAGCTTTCATGCGTCTTGACTCTTGGCATGCTTTCCACCAGTCTTTCACACTGCTTCAGGCGCAAAACTTTAAGCAGTTCTTCTTTGTATGATGGCTTGTGACTATTCATCATCCTTTTGATTACATTCCAGAGGTTTTCAATGGGTTTCAGGTCCGGAGATTGGGCTGCCCATGACAGGGTTTTGATGTGGTGGTCTCTTAATTTTTGCCAGAGCTGTATATCTTTCATTATTACTTACACGTATATGTACACCCCACATAATTTGCCCTGCACTCTTTCACCACCTGGTGGTTTTTCCTCTTTGCTCATTTTTCTGATTTAATTTTAATTATCTGTTAATAAATACTCTATTTTTCATACTACTTGGTTATGTAGCACATTTTTGAAAAATATGTATCTTAGTGGATAAACAACATTTATATTTATCTGTTTATTTATATGTTAACTAAACATTGCCTTGGTCAAATAACTTGACCAGGTTCACACTTACTTTTATTTTGCACTGCAGCCACAGCTATATATGTGACTGCAATGCACTCCAGTGGGTTTAATATGCTTCTATATGCATCCTGGGGGATACATATCGATCCACGCATATGATCCCCTTCACTGCCTCACACCATTTATTGTCAAACTACTGCGTTATCTCTTTTTAAATTATAATGACAACCCAAAACATCCAAATGACCCTGATCAAAAGTTCACATACCCTGGTGATTTTGACCTGATAACATGCACAGAAGTTGACACAAATGGGTTTGAATGACTACAAAAGGTAACATCCTCCCCTGTGACCTGTTTGCTTGGAATCAGTGTGTGTGCATAAAAGCTGAGTGAGTTTCTGGGATTCAGACAGACTCTTGTATCTTTCATCCAGCCACTGACGTTTCTTGATTCTGAGTCATGGGGAAAGTAATAGAATTGTCAATGGATTTACTGGAAAAGGTAGTTGAACTGTATAAAACAGGAAAGGGATACAAAAAGATATCCAAGGAATTTATAATGCCAGTCAGCAGTGGTCAAACTGTGATTAACAAATTGAAAATCAAGGGCTCTGTAAAAACAAAACCACGGTCAGGTAGACCAACAAAAATGTCATCCACAACTGCCAGGAAAATTGTTGGGAATGCAAAGAAAAATGCACAAATAACATCAGCTGAAATACAAGACTCTCTAAAAACTAGCAGCGTGGCTGTTTCAAGATGTACAATAAGGAGGCACTTGAAGAAAAATGGGCTGCATGGTCAAGTCGCCAGAAGAAAGCCATTACTGTGCAAATGCCACAAAGTATCTTGCCTACAATATGTAAAGCAGCACAAAAACAAGCCTCAAAACTTCTGGAACAAGGTAATTTGGAGTGATGAGACCAAAATTGAAGTTTTTGGCCACAACCATAAACGTTACATTTGGAGAGAGGTCAACAAGGCCTATGTTGAAAGGAACACCATTCCTACTGTAAAGCACAGAGGAGGTTTGCTGATGTTTTGGGAATGTTTGCCCTACAAAGGCACAGGAAATTTGGTCAAAGTTGAATGAAAGATGGGGGCGCATGCGCGGACCTTGACGGAGTCAGACATGCTCTGCTGAGCTCCGCAGCCTGAATCTGCCGCCATTACCACACAAACCACCGGAATCGCTGCAGACTCACCCTGAACGGACCGCCTCTGCCTCCGGGATCCGTACGGACCGAAATGCCAAAGAAAGTCAGTGCCAGTCAGCCGGTAAGCCGCACAATAACTGACCTTCTCGTGAGCGGTGGAGCTGGCAAAATGGCCGCCATCACTTCTTCCCCATCAGTCTCTCCTGCATCACTCAATAGTGAGGTTGGCCCCGATGAACTGGCAATGACTGAGGGAGCTATTATCCCCACAGCAGCGCTAATCAAAGTGCTCCAGGAGACTTTCAGAGCTGAGCTTGCTCCAGCCATGCAAAACATCTCTACTCAGTTGCAAGACATAGTTCAACGCACCTCCAACCTGGAGGATAAAATGGATGCCACAGCAGAGGCTCTTGAGGAGCACCAAGAAACTATTAAGCAGCACACAGAACGCATTGCGGATCTTGAATTAAAGTGTGAGGACTATGAGAATAGATCTCGCAGAAGTAATATACGAATCCGAGGTCTCCCTGAAACTATACTGGCGCTTAAAGATACGGCTTCTGCACTGTTTAAGATACTGCTTCCAGATCTGGATCCATCCTTGCTGCACATCACAAGGATACACAGGGCCTTGGGCAGACCGCGCTCTGCAGATTTCCCTAGAGATGTAGTTCTCAAAATGCATCATGAGGAGTCTAGGGACCTTGTCCTGGCTGCCACTGGAGAACTAGCCTCCCTGCCAAGTCTGCCAGATTCAGTGCACCTATATGCAGATATCTCCCCATCTACGCTGGCTAGGAGAAGGGCCCTGAAGCCAATCACTGCTGCACTTCAGGCAATGCAAGTAAAGTACAGATGAGGATTTCCATTTGCACTCTCATTTACATATGGCAATGAGATATTTATTTGTCGTTCACTGGAAGACGGCAGGAGGGCCCTTGATCGCACTGGGATTCCGGTTCTGGAGGCAGTACCACCTCAGCCACAGCAAAGGCCACGTCCAACTAAAGATTGGAAGTTCATGCCTAGAACCAGGAGCCAGAACATACAGGTCACTTGAACACGTTTTAAATAATTTGCTATTTGAATTCATTTGGTTCCGAAAACATTAATATTAATATGCTTTTTGAATAGTCCTCACGAAAAACAAGGTTCATAACCTTATCGCTGGGTCTTACACTATCAGACTTAAATGGTGGTAGAATGTCTATAATATTTATACCTGCTGTAAATTCCGAGTAAAGTACCAAATGCCCTAACTTACTCCTCCCTTCCCCTTTCTTATACCAAGCCTTTCTCCCAACCCCCTCCCTGTCCTCTTACCTTCACACCCCCCCACCTCACCTTTCCCCTCCTCCTCCCCCTTCCCCCCTCATTCCATTCTCCCTTCTCACTATCCCTTTCCCCCCCTTCCCCATTTCACTCTAACCACATCCTCTTAACCTCCCCTCCTCCCCCCCTTTCCCCCCCCACATAAGGGCACTATCACATAGGGGTAAGGCACTCGGGCATATAGCATGCTGCCCAACCTTGGTGATACTTGGTGTTCCCATTAATATGGAGCCCCAAATCACCATACAACTTGGGTTCTCAACCCAATTGATGTATTGTTGTTTGTTCTATGTCATTGTCTCCCCCTGTTTTGTCGCTTCCCTATTGTTTCCCTACAAAAATGTTTGCATCTATAACTATCGTTCATGCCTGTTCTGGTTTTCTGAGGAAGAATTAGAGTTGAAACCCCAAGAATCTCCGTCGTTCAGCAGTAAACGGCTATATTACCATGTGTAGAATTCTTTTCCATAATGTGTGAGGGTTTAACTCCCCTTTGAAACGCAGAAAGGCTTTCATAGATTTCCATAAACTGAAACCTGACATTATATGCTTACAAGAAACCCACTTCTCTAGGTCCTCAAGCCCTAAATATTTCGATTCACATTTCTCGCGTTTCTTTTTAGCATCTTGGGAACGTAAAACTAGAAGTGTAGCCATATTTCTTAGAAATAGTCTCCCACTCCAAATAAGCAACACATACACAGACCCTGAGGGCAGGTTTATAATCATACCAGGCTCCTTACAAGGCCAAAATATCTGCATAGTGAATTGCTACTTACCCGCTAATACTCAAACTTTGTTTTTTAAATTAATTTTGTCTAAAATATCTTCAATCCCATACCAACATTTGATATGGTGTGGAGACTTCAACTTCACCCTAAACCCAAGCTTAGACAGCAGTGCCCTGAAACGGTCAGATTTTACCAAAGCAGATAGAAAAAAATCCTTCGCTTGATGGGCGAGAGCAGTCTGGTGGATGTGTGGAGGGAGACTAATCAATCGGCGAGAGGCTACACATGCTTTTCCTCCGTACACAAATCATACTCGAGAATTGATCTGCATATAACCACAACAAACTCGCTTCCAGCTGTATTGTTTTCACGCCACATCCCATCTTCATGGTCCAACCATGATGCAGTTCTTTCTGTGTTTAACTTCAATATAGCGACATCTCGCCTGTTTCGCTGGCAATTAAATGAATCCCTAATTGTAGACCCCATGGTCGCTACCCAAATTAAGGAGGAGTTAAGATTCTATTTCCAATCTAATGTTACGGAGGATTCGAGCCCTGGAAACGTGTGGTTAGCCCATAAAAAATACATTACTGGTACGTTTATTAAAATAGCAGCGAACAAAAAGAAAAGTAGATCAGAGCTCCAAACTAAGCTAGAAAATAAACTGATGAAGCTCGAACAAGCAAATCAATTATCTACTTCCCGTTACTTAATTAAACAAATACATGATACCAAATTGCAATTAAATGCCACCCTTACCAACAGAACAAAGAGGGCCTTGGCCTAGACCAGAGCTACTTTTTATAGAGAGGCTAATAAACCAAGTAGAATGCTGGTGCGACAATTAAGGACGAAAGAGCTATTAAACACTATTCCATCAATTAAAGATAAAAAAGGTCACGTCTCGGCACACCCCGAAATTATCTATAAGGAATTCCATGACTATTATCAAAAACTTTATTCTTCTCCGCAATCTCCCCCTCCACACCATTTACAATCTTTTTTTACAAAATCTACCGCTTCCCAAGATCAACAAACCCACATCCCAACAACTTCAAGCAGAAATAAATGAGGAAGAAATAAAATCAATAATTAAAAATTTGAAGACTAGCAAGGCACCCGGACCAGATGGCCTCACGGCCCTTTATTACAAAACATTTAGTGAATCACTCGCACCCCACATAAAAACTTCTGCAATACCCTTTTAAATGGATCCCAGATGCCCCCCGAATTCTATACTGCGCACGTGACAGTGATCCCCAAGCCGAAAAGAGATCATCTATTAACCAAAAATGATAGGCCCATTTCACTACGAAATGTTAACCTTAAAATATTTACCTCAATTATCACTGATAGAATTAACAAGATACTCCCCTCATTAATACATAGAGATCAAGTGGGTTTCATTCCCATGAGGCAAGGGCCAGACAACATAAGAAGGAATTTAAACATTATTCACTCAGCGCATAATTCACAAAGATCGACTATGCTATTAGCATTAGACATCGAAAAAGCCTTTGATACAGTATCCTGGTCATACCTCTTTAAAGTCCTATCCAAATTTGGCCTCCCTCGCAAGCTACTTTCATGTCTTCATTTACTATATGATAATCCGTCTGCATACCTCAAACTACCCTCAATACAACCACTCCCAATAACCATACAGAGAGGAACTAGGCAGGGATGCCCTCTATCACCAGCATTATTTGCCTTAGCTATGGAACCTCTGGCAGAAGCTATAAGGAATAAAGTATAAAGTTAGCCTCATCGCGGATGATCTTCTTTTGACCATTACCAGTCTGCACACTACTCTCCCCAGTCTGTTCTTGTTACTTCGCGATTTTGAATCAATTTCAGGCCTGAAAATAAACATTGAAAAGTCAGAAGCCTTATTCATAAATACCCCTGAAGAGGTACAATTAGGCCTGACATCTCAATTTGGGTTCACAAAAAAAGAGCACTTTTTGACTTATTTAGGGATAAATCTCACGACCACTAAAGCATCCTTATATAAGTGGAACTATATCCCATTGATTCGAAATCTTCAGAAAGATGTGACCAGATGGTCCTCAATGACACTGTCTTGGTTGGGGAGATTAAACGCCATAAAGATGGTGACCCTCCCACGATTTTTATACTTATTCCGTTCCCTTCCTATTATGATACCTTCCAAAGCGTTTCGGGATATACATACCATAATCTCAAAGTTTATATGGCAGGGGAAGAAACCAAGAATTGAGCAGAAAACAATGTTTGCACATAGAAAAATGGGAGGATTATCCCTGCCTAATTTTATAGCCTATTTTAAATCGGCGCAAATTGCTCAATTAACCAAAGTTTGTTCTATTAATAACAAACCTAGATGGGTTTACCTAGAATCACACTTATTAAAACCCTACTCATTACCAGGCCTACTATGGACCACAGAGAAGCTCCCGCGAGACATTTCTATTGGAGCGCCTTTCACCGCTCACTCATTGATTCTCTGGAGGAAGGAAAGATTTAAACATGGACTTCAGTCTAAATGTACCCCATTACAAAGTATATTTAATAATCCAATGTTTTTACCAGGCCTAGACCCCCGCCCTTACTCTTGGTGGATACTAAATGGCATAATAACGTTAAAACACCTATGCACCCCATTCAACACATTATTAACCATGCAAGAATTCACCCGAAAACATAACCCACCATTTGGGGAAGCCTTTCGTATGAATCAAATTTTTAATTTCGCAAAACAGAATCTGCCGAATAGAAATCCCTTCTCTATATCAGGCTTTGAACAAAAATGTGTGAATGATCCCATTAATTAAACAACAACCAATAGGGTGCCCATCTCCCTTAAAAAAACACACAATATAGCAAAACATAATCATATAAATATAAAAACCATCCCAAATAGGCAGTCCCACATAGGCCCCATTAACTAACAGAGTCCAACTACTCCTGATCGTTCCCAAATGTATACACATGTCCATACATCACATAAAACATACCCCACACTCAGAATGTAAACAGAACGCATCGCACCAATCGGGATAATGCATTAGTAGTTGCCATAGTAATATAGGCGTGCATAGGACAGGAATAACCCAATCCTGATGTCATGCAGCCATATCATGTGACCAACCCATAACCGGCATGCAATGCACAGCACCGCGCCAGCTCATAGGTTGTTTACCCAGTCCATCAATACTTATCGCCGGAAATGATGACGCCACACCGACATATTCTTCAAGAATCCTATTGCGCATGTCAGAAGTCCACTTCCTAATCAGACCGCGCATGTCCGCGAAGTCATCCTGCTCAAAGGCTGAATTGCGCATGTCCATGACGTCATCTCGCTCGAGCGCTGTACTGCGCATGTCAAGATCCCATTTCTCTCCAATGTCAGTGCGCATGACAGTAATTGTCCATATATCCATATTGCATAAATCCCGGTTCCAAATTGTGCCGATATCAATGCGCATAGCCCTGCTGGTCATAAGACAGCACTCCATATATAGGGCATCACGGGAATATATCGGATGTTCCTCCGGTTTAAAACAAGAATGTATCCCATGATAGGGTACATATTTAGATCTTATATAGGGCATCACAGGAATATATCGGGTGTTCCTCCGGTTTAAAACAAGAATGTATCACATGATAGGGTACACATTTAGATCTTATCAGGTAACAGCTAGATCTTTTCAAATGTTCCATTGTCCATATTAATCCGTATTTGAGGAACTATCAAGGTGTGCAAACATATAGATAAACCAAATGTCACCTCTCACAGAATGTGGACACACCTGTGATGTAATATTACATATTGACCTGAAAATACACCAACCAGCATATAAAAGGAAAAGAACATAATTTACACAAACATTGTCAATATCATAGGAGACATTACTACTTAGGGGAACTAACCTATCAGGGACATCACTTATCTTACTCAAATAACAATTCTCACATAAAAACAATATATAATAGGTTAAAAACAATATACCGATTTATGCATCACAAGAACCACATAACACTATAAGAGACAACTCTGTTGATATTCAATATTTAATCCCCTAGGGGAAAGTGTGTCAAGCTCATATATCCATTTGAGTTCTTTTCTCTTAAGGATAGCAACACGATCTCCTCCTCGTCTCAATGCAGGGACATCATCTATAATCCTATATCTGAGTTGATTAACTGACTGTTTCAACTCATGAAAGTGCCTTGGTACCGGAAGGTCAATGAGCTTTGTTCTAATTGTGCTTTTATGTTTGGAGATCCTTGTCCTGATCTCCTTTGTGGTCTCGCCCACATAGTAGAGGTCACAAGGGCAACTAAGAACATAGATCACAAAACTACTCTTGCATGTATATCGTTTTTGAATCATGTACTTTTTTCCAATGTGGGGATGATAAAAACATGCCCCTTTCACCATATTGTTACAACACGCGCATCCGAGACATGGGAAATTACCCAAGCTCGGACGACTAAGAGTAGTTTGTGGGTCCCTCTTTGAACTCCCCACATCCGATACCACCAACACATCTTTTAGATTTTTATTCCTCCTATAAGAAAAAAGCGGAGGTTTCTGAAATTCCTTAACCTTAGCATGTCCCTTGTTAAGCAAAGGCCAATGCTTTCGTATTATACCCGAAATCTGATGACTCTGACCATTATATGCTGTAACAAAAGGTATCCTTTTTTCTGACTCTACAACAACCTTGGGGGTGAGAAGCTCATCCCTATTCTTGGATAACACCTTAGACTTAAACTCCTCCAAATCAGACTTGGGGTACCCTCTCGCAAGAAATTTTTGGCACATTTCATCAAGCCTAATATCAATCAGAGCATCATTAGAGACAATTCTTCTGACCCTCAGAAGCTGGCTCCATGGGAGAGACTCCACCATTCGCCGCGGATGCTCACTTGAAAAATGTAACAAATTGTTCCTGTCTGTCTGCTTAACAAACAGATCAGTGTACAATAAAGCATTATTTTTATACACACTTGTATCAAGGAACTGCATCCTAGTCTGAGAGCACTCCATCGTGAAACCCAACCCAGGGTGTATATTGTTCAAAAATAGATGAAAGAGCTCAAGTTCATCTCGGTCACCGTCCCATATCAGGAAGACGTCATCAATGTAGCGCCGCCAGCCCCTAACATGGCCCCAAAACCGAGAACTGTACACGTACTCGCCCTCCAGGACAGCCATATAGATGTTAGCATAAGTGGGGGCCACATTGGACCCCATGGCTGTCCCACGGCGCTGCAGGAAAAATTCATCCCCAAAGAGAAAAAAATTCCTCCCAAGGACGAACTCCAGCAGCGCCAGGACGAAACGTGAACAGTCAGGAGCCATGTCGGAGCCGGCCAGCGCCACACCAACTGCCGACATCCCCCTGACATGTTCAATGGACGTGTACAATGAGGTCACATCAAAGGAGACCAACCATGTGGAATCCTCAACCCGCACACCCTTCAGAGATCCAATGAAGTCACTAGTATCTTTAACGTAGGATGGCGCAGAAACTGCAAACTTCCTCAACAGGTGGTCTAGAAAAATCACCACTTTGTTGCATAGGGAACCCCTGCCCGACACAATCGGGCGACCAGGGGGCCTCTGAAGATCCTTGTGGATCTTCGGAAGGGTGTACAGGACGGGAACCACCGGGTGTTCAACTTTCAAATATTCCACCAACTTTGTATCAATCAAACCATTGGTGTGTGCCTCCTCTATCAATGTATCCAACTCCACTTTGAACCTCTGGGTTGGGTTCACCTGGAGTCTCTCATACACGTTAGTGTCCGAAAGCTGTGACCTTATCTCATCAACATATTGGGCCGTGTCCATCACCACCAAGGCCCCGCCCTTGTCGGCAGCCTTGATGGTGATGGATTTATTATTTTTAAGGGGCTCAATTTCCCTACGTTCCATATAACTCAAATTTGAACGACCCCTTCTCCTCCCTTTTTGTTTCAATCTGGCTATATCTGCCTTCACAAATTTACAGAAAGTCTGTACAACAGGGTCCTGTATTAATGGGTGTGTCTATGGATATATAATGGTGGTTGAAATGTGTTTTGTACTGTGCTTGATAAAGGTCCTCGGACCGAAACGTTGCCGCAGGAGGCAGATTAAAATGTAAGTTGCTTTCTTCACATCCTGATGTGGCGCTGTCCTTTCTTCATTTATATTTGGAACTGTGGACTGGGTTGGACCCCCCGGTAAGGATTTGCGCCTTTGAGTCCAAAGAGACTATACAATTCTAGGGTGCGGCCCTACGACTACTGGATATTTATACTGTATGGGTCTTGTTTGGCCTGCATCCTTGTTATCTTGAATTATGGATATATGTGCTGGACCGAGTGGTGGTGAACCAGCATCTGCTTGTTTTTATTATACCGATGAGGATGCTGCAAGGATCATATTAGACACTAGGACTGACAACTCATATTTACAACAACCCTCTGTTGAAATGCTGAAAGCAAGATGGGAGGCAGAAAGGAGAAAAATTATCTCGCTAGAGTTACATGCGGGAACATTGGTGGAGTATTTTAAGGCCAAGAGAATCCCTAGGGGATTGAGGTCTAGTTTAAGGCCCACCTTGATGCCGAGTAATGTGCAATTTTGTGCCAAGTTTGAGGCGATTGGCAATAAGTATGCGTTTGACATCATGCTACTAAATATAGAATTTCTGAAAAAAGAAATTGAGATTTTAAAGATTAAACAGGATGAGACGAAAAATGCCCTGTTGTCTGCCACTTCAGTCGATGAACTTGGAGATATTAATGTTAAAATGGAGGAAAATCTTCTCAAGTTTAAAGTTGGATTGGAGGATACCAAGAGATCCAAATGGTTTAGGGATCTGGACGATTATAACAATGGCAGAGTCTATGGGTGGCAATTCGGAAATTCGTTGCCAAGTAGACCATCGCCAGGCTTTGGACGACCTAGGGGTGCTCCTAAGAGAACAAGGAGACCCCGTAAGAATATGAATGCACAAGCAGCCTTTGGTTTCACAGGGGGTGAATCCGATTCTACTGATGATGGTAGAGTGATGATTCCGGACACATCTCGTTTTTTAGCCAAAGGGGCGGGGACATCCCAAGGAGACAGAGTGGCCACAGGGGTGGCAGGAAACACCAGAAGGGAGAATCAAGGGTCGGTGACCAGATCCAAGGGGAGGAGGAAGTGAGCGGAGCATCCTCTTTGGTGGTAAATATTTCTTCACTAACCCTTTCAGATTTGCAGGTCAAAGTGTTGTCCAAAGGACTTTCTTTTTGTCCTACGGGTAGCACTAATTGGTTTAATGTTGACAATGATTTGTTCTCCTTCTTTAGACGTTTGAAATTGGCGTTATTCTTTTCGGATAAAGAGAAGGCTGTGCCCTTAGAATCTCACACACATCTCTCCCTGGATAAGTGTGGTCTCTATAACAGGAGTGATTTTATACCTCCGGTACAGGACCCTGTTGTAGAGACTTTCTGTAAATTTATGAAGGCAGATATAGCCAGATTGAAACAAAAAGGGAGGAGAAGGGGTCGGTCAAATTTGAGTTATATGGAACGTAGGGAAATTGAGCCCCTTAAAAATAATAAATCCATCACCATCAAGGCTGCCGACAAGGGCGGGGCCTTGGTGGTGATGGACACGGCCCAATATGTTGATGAGATAAGGTCACAGCTTTCGGACACTAACGTGTATGAGAGACTCCAGGTGAACCCAACCCAGAGGTTCAAAGTGGAATTGGATACATTGATAGAGGAGGCACACACCAATGGTTTGATTGATACAAAGTTGGTGGAATATTTGAAAGTTGAACACCCGGTGGTTCCCGTCCTGTACACCCTTCCGAAGATCCACAAGGATCTTCAGAGGCCCCCTGGTCGCCCGATTGTGTCGGGTAGGGGTTCCCTATGCAACAAAGTGGCAATTTTTCTAGACCACCTGTTGAGGAAGTTTGCAGTTTCTGCGCCATCCTACGTTAAAGATACTAGTGACTTCATTGGATCTCTGAAGGGTGTGCGGGTTGAGGATTCCACATGGTTGGTCTCCTTTGATGTGACCTCATTGTACACATCCATTGAACATGTCAGGGGGATGTCGGCAGTTGGTGTGGCGCTGGCCGGCTCCGACATGGCTCCTGACTGTGCACGTTTCGTCCTGGCGCTGCTGGAGTTCGTCCTTGGGAGAAATTTTTTTCTCTTTGGGGATGAATTTTTCCTGCAGCGCCGCGGGACAGCCATGGGGTCCAATGTGGCCCCCACTTATGCTAACATCTATATGGCTGTCCTGGAGGGCGAGTACGTGTACAGTTCTCGGTTTTGGGGCCATGTTAGGGGCTGGCGGCGCTACATTGATGACGTCTTCCTGATATGGGACGGTGACCGAGATGAACTTGAGCTCTTTCATCTATTTTTGAACAATATACACCCTGGGTTGGGTTTCACGATGGAGTGCTCTCAGACTAGGATGCAGTTCCTCGATACAAGTGTGTATAAAAATAATGGGTTATTGTACACTGATCTGTTTGTTAAGCAGACGGACAGGAACAATTTGTTACATTTTTCAAGTGAGCATCCGCGGCGAATGGTGGAGTCTCTCCCATGGAGCCAGCTTCTGAGGGTCAGAAGAATTGTCTCTAATGACGCTCTGATTGATATTAGGCTTGATGAAATGTGCCAAAAATTTCTTGCGAGAGGGTACCCCAAGTCTGATTTGGAGGAGTTTAAGTCTAAGGTGTTATCCAAGAATAGGGATGAGCTTCTCACCCCCAAGGTTGTTGTAGAGTCAGAAAAAAGGATACCTTTTGTTACAGCATATAATGGTCAGAGTCATCAGATTTCGGGTATAATACGAAAGCATTGGCCTTTGCTCAACAAGGGACATGCTAAGGTTAAGGAATTTCAGAAACCTCCGCTTTTTTCTTATAGGAGGAATAAAAATCTAAAAGATGTGTTGGTGGTATCGGATGTGGGGAGTTCAAAGAGGGACCCACAAACTACTCTTAGTCGTCCGAGCTTGGGTAATTTCCCATGTCTCGGATGCGCGTGTTGTAACAATATGGTGAAAGGGGCATGTTTTTATCATCCCCACATCGGAAAAAAGTACATGATTCAAAAACGATATACATGCAAGAGTAGTTTTGTGATCTATGTTCTTAGTTGCCCTTGTGGCCTCTACTATGTGGGCGAGACCACAAAGGGGATCAGGACAAGGATCTCCAAACATAAAAGCACAATTAGAACAAAGCTCATTGACCTTCCGGTACCAAGGCACTTTCATGAGTTGAAACATTCAGTTAATCAACTCAGATATAGGATTATAGATGATGTCCCTGCATTGAGACGAGGAGGAGATCGTGTTGCTATCCTTAAGAGAAAAGAACTCAAATGGATATATGAGCTTGACACACTTTCCCCTAGGGGATTAAATATTGAATATCAACAGAGTTGTCTCTTATAGTGTTATGTGGTTCTTGTGATGCATAAATCGGTATATTGTTTTTAACCTATTATATATTGTTTTTATGTGAGAATTGTTATTTGAGTAAGATAAGTGATGTCCCTGATAGGTTAGTTCCCCTAAGTAGTAATGTCTCCTATGATATTGACAATGTTTGTGTAAATTATGTTCTTTTCCTTTTATATGCTGGTTGGTGTATTTTCAGGTCAATATGTAATATTACATCACAGGTGTGTCCACATTCTGTGAGAGGTGACATTTGGTTTATCTATATGTTTGCACACCTTGATAGTTCCTCAAATACGGATTAATATGGACAATGGAACATTTGAAAAGATCTAGCTGTTACCTGATAAGATCTAAATGTGTACCCTATCATGTGATACATTCTTGTTTTAAACCGGAGGAACACCCGATATATTCCTGTGATGCCCTATATAAGATCTAAATATGTACCCTATCATGGGATACATTCTTGTTTTAAACCGGAGGAACATCCGATATATTCCCGTGATGCCCTATATATGGAGTGCTGTCTTATGACCAGCAGGGCTATGCGCATTGATATCGGCACAATTTGGAACCGGGATTTATGCAATATGGATATATGGACAATTACTGTCATGCGCACTGACATTGGAGAGAAATGGGATCTTGACATGCGCAGTACAGCGCTCGAGCGAGATGACGTCATGGACATGCGCAATACAGCCTTTGAGCAGGATGACTTCGCGGACATGCGCGGTCTGATTAGGAAGTGGACTTCTGACATGCGCAATAGGATTCTTGAAGAATATGTCGGTGTGGCGTCATCATTTCCGGCGATAAGTATTGATGGACTGGGTAAACAACCTATGAGCTGGCGCGGTGCTGTGCATTGCATGCCGGTTATGGGTTGGTCACATGATATGGCTGCATGACATCAGGATTGGGTTATTCCTGTCCTATGCACGCCTATATTACTATGGCAACTACTAATGCATTATCCCGATTGGTGCGATGCGTTCTGTTTACATTCTGAGTGCGGGGTATGTTTTATGTGATGTATGGACATGTGTATACATTTGGGAACGATCAGGAGTAGTTGGACTCTGTTAGTTAATGGGGCCTATGTGGGACTGCCTATTTGGGATGGTTTTTATATTTATATGATTATGTTTTGCTATATTGTGTGTTTTTTTAAGGGAGATGGGCACCATATTGGTTGTTGTTTAATTAATGGGTGTGTCTATGGATATATAATGGTGGTTGAAATGTGTTTTGTACTGTGCTTGATAAAGGTCCTCGGACCGAAACGTTGCCGCAGGAGGCAGATTAAAATGTAAGTTGCTTTCTTCACATGCTGATGTGGTGCTGTCCTTTCTATATTTATATTTGGAGCTTGGGGGGTGTATGTCACCGGCCGGGACTACACTCCTGAAGAAATATTTCTTCCACCTCGGATTTCTTCCGGCAAGCATCTGGCACTGCACCTTTAATTCGGAGACTGACATCATCGTTTAAGGAGGTACTTACTAGCGCTATACATCTTATCTTATTGAACTGCTAATGAACTTGCGGCACTTGAAATAACTGATATATAGTCAAAGCAAGACTGGTGGATTGTTTTTATAGTTATTTATTTTTATATTTTTGTGTTGATTTTAATTTACGTGGCTGACTTGCTGCTAATGGTTGCATAACACTTATTTATATATAAAAAAGTTGTCGGCTTCATAGTAAATAGGAAGTTTTTGTCATCATTAGGTGGAGATTATTTGCATAACCTAAGGTTTTTTATATTTTACTGTTGACAATATTGGTGGTTTTTGTCCTGTTTTGCAGCTGCAAAAAAATCTTTTTTTCCCCTAATACTGCCGTTTTTGCGCTGACCACTATATACTTGCACTATTAAATCGTGTTTATCTTCCAGTCACATCCAGAACTGCAAGTCAATACAAAACCCAGCACTCAACTTTGTGATGAGAAGAAAACGAATAATTTATTGTATCCCAAGCAAAACGTTTCGGTCACACATTGGACCTTCGTCAGTAACTGAAAGGTACATACATTAAAACAATTCATGTAGTCAAGGTAACAAAATCATAAATAACTAATAAACAAAGTATATACACAACATACACATGGACAGCCGTATATGTACATGGCAATAAGAGTATTACTGCAGTGCGCGTATGCTAACAGAGAGTCACAAATACATAGTGGCACAGTAGGTGAGAAAGAGGGAGTGGAGGGGTACATACCAAATACTGGGATAGAGGATGGATGCTAGTGGCTATACACGCTGCCTATAAGATAGAAATCATGGTGAGACCGGTCAGATCCGGAGGTGTAGGGATATAATAGAAGCAGGAGGTATATCAATGCAAGCCTACCAACAATATCCGGAGTACAGCGCTAGTTCCGATGGCATGAGAGTGTCCTTATGCAGCCTAAAGGGGATAGGGCAATGTTGTAGGTATCAGCATAAAAATATGAGGCCGAGGAAGTGCAATGTATAAGATGAATTACCTTGCAGGTGGCTGGTTCCGCGGTGTCCACCGCTGTATCAGTGAGGAGTATAGGAGGATGGGCCATTTTAAATGCCAGAGGGCGGGAAATATGCTGGTGATTGCTGCACAATGTGTGCAAGGCGCATCCTTGTCCTGAGTAAAGGCGGAAGTGACGCGCTGAGATTGACAGTGCATACATGCACTGTGTTCCACCAAGGGGTGGTATTGAAAGGAGGGACGGAGGCCGGATATGACGTACCGGAAGTGGGGCACCGGACGACAAAAGGAATGGTCCCGTCACCATAATGGGTGAGGAAGGCTGCATTGCGCATGACCGCTAGGTGTAGGAGAAAGCTCCACCAGATAGTATGGGGAGAGCGGACTAAGACCGGATATGACGCACCGGAAGTGGGGCGCCGGGTGTCAGTGTGAATGGATCCGTCACCATGATAGAAGAGGCATACTGTGGGGTAAATGTCCACTGTCATGTATAATAAGTAACGTGGAGACAGGGACAAGTAGGCTTAAGATGCAGTGTGTAGACACTAGGGGCCGATATTTACTGGCCCAGGATAGGAACGCTAGTGATGCGTCATAATAGGGAAAAAAAAAGGGGGGGAGAGAAAAGAAATATAAAAGAAACTTCCTGATGAGTACGTGATCCCTAAATACACTGATGATCTTAAGATGGAAAGTATTGCAATAAGATGTCGGTACGTGATGACAAGTGACCAGCTATAAAGAAAATAAAAGAAAAGGAAGAGAAAAGGGACAATAAGTGGACGTGACTAATCCGGAGCACAGTGACAACAGGTGGATAAGATGGTGCTCGTGATCCGTGGTGCCAATAAATCAATACAGACGGCTCTAAAAAGAAAGAGAAAAGCAAATTAGTAACCATACATAGCAACAATTGTTAAACAAACGCCATAAGTTCGTAATCACGGTTTAGACCTTTAGGGGCCAACGTTTCTAAAGTGTGAATCCAGAACGCCTCCTTTTTGTGTAGTGAAGCGACTTTGTCACCACCCCTCCTCGGAGGTGGTGCACTATCAATGACCTGGTATCGCAGTTGAGAGACTGAGTGGCCCAATGAATGAAAGTGGTGTGGGATTGGCAGGAGTAGATTCTTACATCGGATTGTAGATTTGTGTTTTGAAATCCTATATCTCACTGACTGTGTGGTCTCACCCACGTATAACAGACCACATGGGCACTTGATCAGGTACACAACGTAAGAGGACTCACACGTAAAGAACTGATTAATCCTGAAAGTCTTGCCTGATCTGAGATGTTGGAAGGTATTTCCTTTGAGCACATTGTGACACTGTGCACAATGGAGGCACGGAAATGTGCCAGTCTTGGGGCGTGATAGGAAAATTTGCCTTCGCTGATCTGCTGACCCGATATTGGCTTTGACTAGATTGTCCCTTAAGTTGGGTGGCCTTCTGAAGCATGGTAGAAATGGTGACCTGAATTCAGCTATATCCGGATGGGCTGTGGACAAAAGGTGCCAATGTCATCTGATGGCCTTGTGAAGGATGAAAGAGAAGGGGTGATATGAGTGCACGAAGGGAATGCGTTTACCCTGATCTCTGATAGGGGACCTAGGTGGGGGATCCCTGGATTGTGCTAGAACCGTTGGTGGATAGCCCCTCTCTATGGGCTTGGTAGTCAATATTTCCTCTAGATCATTGGGTGTCGCCGAACTTGGGGTTTTACAAAAGGGCTTGTCATTTTGTCCTGCTTATCAATGTAAAACGTTTGACTTAGAGATGGACCTATTACGTTTTTTCCGACTATTAAGACTTAAAGCCCATTTTGCTACCTCCCCCATTGCTCCAACAGCTGCATGCACCAACCCCATGTCAATCATGTCATTAGGGTTACGTAATAAAAGTTCCTTCCATCTGCCACAAGGGTCTCACGCAGTTGAGACCTTTATTGGCTTTATCCAAAACACTTTCCACACCCTGCGTGATGACATAGAAAAAGGTAGGTTACACTATTCCCCCAATCTCACTCCTGCTGAACATCAGGCACTGATGACGTTACAAAAGGATTCCACTTTAGTTATAAAACCAGCTGATAAGGGGGGTGCACTTGTAGTAATGGACAAGACCCAGTACATCACAGAAATCCATCGTCAACTTAACGACACATCTGTTTATGATAAACTCTTGAGGGACCTGACTTCAGAGATTAGGAGTAAAATAGACGCCGTGGTAACAAAATACTCCAATTTAGGGATTATAGACACCAAAACTAGTGAGTTCTTAAGAAAAAACAATCCCATAACACCAGTGTTCTATACACTGCCTAAGATACATAAAGATTTGTCTAACCCACCTGGCAGGCCAATTGTCGCCTCCACCGATTCAATCCTTTCTCCACTCTCGGTATATCTTGAAAAAATCTTGACTCCTATCACCAAGACATCACCCTCCTTCATCCTGGATACAGGGGAGTTCCTACAGTGTATTAAGGGGCTACAGAGAGTACCCACGAACACCATTTTGGTCACGTTAGATGTCAAGGACCTATACACGTCCATGCCCCATCTCAATGGCATCAACGCGGTGCACCACTCTCTGACCACTGCAGGCCTTACCACCAATCAGATCGACCTATGTGTGGAATTATTGACTATTGTTTTGTACAATAACTTCTTCCTTTTTCAGGATACCTTCTATCTACAGAAGCGGGTTACCGCAATGGGCTCCAATGTGGCACCCCCATATGCTAACACATACATGACGGAATTTGAAACCTCGATCATCTATAGACATCCTCTGTTTATTCAAAATGTCTCCCTATGGAAACGTTTCATAGATGATTTTTTTTGCATCTGGGGTGGCACATTGGAGTCCTTGCAGGAGTTCTTCCAGTTCCTCAACGGAGCTTGGCCAGGCATCAAGTTCACGATCAGTCATGACTTACATTCTATTAATTTCTTAGATACCATGGTACACAAAGACCCAGCAGGGTTTCTGACTACAGACCTCTTTTCCAAACCCACAGACAGAAACAGCTTGTTACATTATCATAGCTTTCACCCACCAACCACCAAACGCTCTATACCAATCTCACAGTTTCAACGAGTGAAACGTATAGTACCAGACAGAACCTTATGTGACAAACGACTCCAAAATATGACCACCAAATTCATAGAGAGGGGCTATCCACCAATGGTTCTAGCACAATCCAGGGATCCCCCACCTAGGTCCCCTATCAGAGATCAGGGTAAATGCATTCCCTTTGTGCACTCATATCACCCCTTCTCTTTCATCCTTCACAAGGCCATCAGACGACATTGGCACCTTTTGTCCACAGCCCATCCGGATATAGCTGAATTCAGGTCACCATTTCTACCATGCTTCAGAAGGCCACCCAACTTGAGGGACAATCTAGTCAAAGCCGATATCGGGTCAGCAGATCAGCGAAGGCAAATTTTCCTATCACGCCCCAAGACTGGCACATTTCCGTGCCTCCATTGTGCACAGTGTCACAATGTGCTCAAAGGAAATACCTTCTAACATCCCAGATCAGGCAAGACTTTCAGGATTAATCAGTTCTTTACGTGTGAGTCCTCTTACGTTGTATTCCTGATCAAGTGCCCATGTGGTCTGTTATACGTGGGTGAGACCACACAGTCAGTGAGAGATAGGATTTCAAAACACAAATCTACAATCCGATGTAAGAATCTACTCCTGCCAATCCCACACCACTTTCATTCATTGGGCCACTCAGTCTCTCAACTGCGATACCAGGTCATTGATCATGCACCACCTCCGAGGAGGGGTGGTGACAGAGTCGCTTCACTACACAAAAAGGAGGCGTTCTGGATTCACACTTTAGAAACGTTGGCCCCTAAAGGTCTAAACCGTGATTACGAACTTATGGCGTTTGTTTAACAATTGTTGCTATGTATGGTTACTAATTTGCTTTTCTCTTTCTTTTTTGAGCCGTCTGTATTGATTTATTGGCACCACGGATCACGAGCACCATCTTATCCACCTGTTGTCACTGTGCTCCGGATTAGTCACGTCCACTTATTGTCCCTTTTCTCTTCCTTTTCTTTTATTTTCTTTATAGCTGGTCACTTGTCATCACATACTGACATCTTATTGCAATACTTTCCATCTTAACGTCAACAGTGTATTTAGGGATCACGTACTCATCAGGAAGTTTCCTTTATTTTTCTTTTCTCTCCCCCCCTTTTTTTCCCTATTATTATGATGACGCATCACTAGCGTTCCTATTCTGGGCCAGTAAATATCGGCCCCTAGTGTCTACACACTGCATCCTATGCCTACTTGTCCCTGTCTCCACGTTACTTATTATACATGACAGCGGACATTTACACCACAGTATGCCTCTTCTATCATGGCGACAGATCCATTCACACTGACACCCGGCGCCCCACTTCCGGTGCGTCATATCCGGTCTTAGTCCGCTCTCCCCATACTATCTGGTGGAGCTTTCCCCTACACCTAGCGGTCATGCGCAATGCAGCCTTCCTCACCCATTATGGTGACAGGACCCTTCCTTTTGTCGTCCGGTGCCCCACTTCCGGTACGTCATATCCAGCCTCCGTCCCTCCTTTCAATACCACCCCTTGGTGGAACACAGTGCATGTATGCACTGTCAATCTCAGCACGTCACTTCCGCCTTTACTCAGGACAAGGACGCGCCTTGCACACATTGTGCAGCAATCACCAGCATATTTCCCGCCCTCTGGCATTTAAAATGGCCCATCCTCCTACACTCCTGTTACAGCGGTGGACACCGCGGAACCAGCCACCTGCAAGGTAATTCATCTTATACATTGCACTTCCTCGGCCTCATATTTTTATGCTGATACCTACAACATTGCCCTATCCCCTTTAGGCTGCATAAGGACACTCTCATGCCATCGGAACTAGCGCTGTACTCCGGATATTGTTGGTAGGCTTGCATTGATATACCTCCTGCTTCTATTATATCCCTACACCTCCGGATCTGACCGGTCTCGCCATGATTTCTATCTTATAGGCAGCGTGTATAGCCACTAGCATCCATCCTCTATCCCAGTATTTGGTATGTACCCCTCCACTCCCTCTTTCTCACCTACTGTGCCACTATGTATTTGTGACTCTCTGTTAGCATACGCGCACTGCAGTAATACTCTTATTGCCATGTACATATACGGCTGTCCATGTGTATGTTGTGTATATACTTTGTTTATTAGTTATTTATGATTTTGTTACCTTGACTACATGAATTGTTTTAATGTATGTACCTTTCAGTTACTGACGAAGGTCCAATGTGTGACCGAAACGTTTTGCTTGGGATACAATAAATTATTCGTTTTCTTCTCATCACAAAGTTGAGTGCTGGGTTTTGTATTTACTTGGTATAATGGTTTGGGAACCTACCCATGCACCTCTTCAGGTTGTGCACACGTTGATCTATCACATCCAGAACTGCAGTCACTATTTTGCTGTTGTTGGGTCTTTAACCTCATTCACATTCAGAGCTGCAATGACAACATCTAATATACAACTTCAGCAGTCTCTTTAATCTTATGATTCATTTATTTTTTGTGATACTTGGACATTATAGTAAAGGCATGACATGGAGTTGTGCTTTTAAAAGGGAAGTGGTTTATGTCTGGAAAAATTCAGGGCTGTTTTTTTGGTAGTCCAGAAAAATGTAAGCATAAGTTGGTAATCCGTATGGGACCTACATCCTTCACGAGCACTGTGACCCCCAAAATCCCTGTAGTGTAGCAGTGCGCATAGTTGACCAGCACTTCATACATGTTTATGGGACTCAACTAGCTCCGTTAGATTGATAAACCTCATGTACTTGCCCTCATTACAGGGTCAAACTGTTCTCCTCTAGAAGCAATGCTTCCTGATTTAATATGAGCACCATTCTTAAACAAAAGTCCTAAAAAGTCACAACGTAACAAATGGGATTACATCTTCTATAGCTCCTGAAATCCGACGGCTTTAATAACGCTCCATTTTATTTTCCCTAATTGCAAAAAAATACACCCTCTATTCAGCCATCCATTAGAATAGGTTTAATTCTCCAGGCATCCCGTTGGAGTAACTGATAATTATTAGCAATCTAGCAAACAAATAAACAAAAAAATCTGTAAAGATGCATATATTTGTCAAGAAGAGATTTTATGCCTCTGTTATTTTTAATTGTAAGTTAATGTACAAGTATAATTTTGCACATGCCTTTTACTGCAGAAAAAGCCAACACATTTTACACATTTACTAATGATGGATTATTGTTAGCATATTGTTTTTCCCATAAAGACTGTGGATAAGCAAATAAATCTTGGCAGATTTTGCAGCGGTAAAAGGCATCCCACTGCCAAATGATTTCTGTTTATAGCACACAACAAATCTTATTGCAATTTAACTTCCAAGTGGCATTTTAATATATACTTGCATACAATGCTTAATTAGTTTACTTGCATGGTAACTTATTTCTTAATAAGGAATTCATTGTAAGCTTGGAGAAAATAATAGACTATCTCTGCTGACTCTTGAAGTCTCACTGCTGTGCAAGATTTTTTCTCACTACTAAGTGTTTTTCTTTTTCTTGTGTCTATTGCTGCACAAATTTGCTCATGGAATTTTTAAAAAATATTTATTTATATTCATTTCATACTATCATTGTATCCATTGTATAAGGAACAGCCACCTGTCCTTCAGGAAGCTGCATATCTTTCATTGTTTCCTTCCAAGTATTTCATAGCTTTTTTTCCTGTTCTGGGTTTGCGAGGTCTAGTTGGTAGCATTTCAGTAACAATTTATTATTGTCATCCTGTGATTGCTTTTTAACAAATGAAAAGAGCATGGTTTGGCACTACTAGTAATTGCAATAAAATTAATGGATTAATAATACACTGCTCAAAAAAATAAAGGGAACACTTTAACAACAGAATATAACTCCAAGTGAATTAAACTTTTGTGAAATCAAACTGTCCACTTAGGAAGCAACACTGTTTGTCAATCAATTTCACATGCTGTTGTGCAGATGGAATAGACAACAGATGGAAATTATTGGCAATTATCAAGACACACTCAATAAAGGAGTGGTTCTGCAGGTGGGGACCACAGACCACATCTTAGTACCAATGCTTTCTGGCTGATGTTTTGGTCACTTTTGAATGTTGGTTGTGCTTTCACACTCGTGGTAGCATGAGACGGACTCTACAACCCACACAAGTGGCTCAGGTAGTGCAGCTCATCCAGGATGGCACAATCAATGCGAGATGTGGCAAGAAAGTTTGCTGTGTCTGTCAGTGTAGTGTGCCGAGATGCTGGAGGCGCTACCAGGAGACAGGCCAGTACACCAGGAGACGTTGAGGGGGCCATAGGAGGGCAACAAACCAGCAGCAGGACTGCTACCACAGCCTTTGTGCAAGGAGGAACAGGAGGAGCACTGTCAGAGCTGTCAGACGTCCAAAGATGGGGGTTGTGCTCACAGCCCAACACCGTGTAGGACAATTGGAATTTGCCACAGAACACCATGATTGGCAAATTCGCCACTGGCGCCCTGTGCTCTTCACAGATGAAAGCAGGTTCACACTGAGCACATGTGACAGATGTGACAGAGTCTGGAGACGCGGTGGAGAACGATCTGCTACCTGCAACATCCTTCAGCATGACCGGTTTGGCAGTGGGTCAGTAATGGTGTGGGGTGGAATTTCTTTGGAGGACCGCACAGCCCTCCATGTGCTCACTAGTGGTAGCCTGACTGCCATTAGGTACCGAGATGAGATCCTCAGACCCCTGGTGAGACCATATGCTGGTGTGGTTGGCCCTGGGTTCCTCCCAATGCAGGACAATGCCAGACCTCATGTGGCTGGAGTGTGTCATCAGTTCCTGAAAGATGAAGGCATTGAAGCTAGGGACCAGTGGCGTAACTACAAAGTTATGGGCCCCGGTGCGAACTTCCAAATGGGGCCCCCCCCCCCCACCATAAAATTCAATGTAACCCCCGTAGAATACAATGCAGCCCCCCTCATAGTATAATGCAGCCCCTCCATACAGGGGCAGTGAGAAAGACACGAGCAAATGGTGGGGAGAGGGCACAAGGGGGCAAGGAAGACAGGCACAAGGGGACACATGGGGGCTAGGAGGCAGGGGAGAAGGATACAAGGGGACTAGTGGGCAAGGGAGACTGACACAAGGGGAAAATGGAGACTGACACAAGGGGCACACGGGGACAAGTGGGCAAGGGAGACTGACACAAAGGGCACACGGGGACTAGTGGACAAGGGAGACTGGCACACGGGGACACAGGGACTAGTGGGCAAGGGAGACTGACACGGGGAATAGTGGGCAAGGGAGACTGATACAAGGGGACTAGTGGGCAATGGAGACTGATACAAGGAGACACACGGGGATAAGGGACAAGCACAAGGGGAAAAGGGAGACAGGCACAAGGGGACACACAGGGACTAGTGGGCAAGAGACTGACACAAGGGGACAAGGGATACAAGCACAAGGGGACACACAGGGACAAGTGGGAAAGGGAGACTGACACACAGGGACTAGTGGGCAAAGGAGACTGACACAAGCACAAGGGGACAAAGGAGACTGACACAAGCACAAGGGGACATAGGAGACAGGCACATGGGGACACACAGTGACTAATGGGCAAGGGAGACTGGCACATGGGGACACAAGCATAAGGGAGACAGGCTGAAGGGGACACACGGCCCCCTGACCTGCCAGAGCCGCTTGCAGCTGCGACCGTGGTAGTTACGCCGCTGCCTCACACACACACATACTACAGATATCACACACACACTACAGATATCACACACACACACACATCATACTACAGATATCACACACACATCAGTTATCACACACACTACAGATATCACACACACTACAGATATCACACACACTACAGATATCACACACACTACAGATATCACACACACACACACACACACATACAGATATCACACACATACTACAGATATCTCACACACACACACACACACACACTACAGATATCACACACATCATATTACAGATATCACACACACACTACAAATATCACACACACACTACAGATATCACACACACACACACAGACATACTACAGATATCACACACACATCATACTACAGATATCACACACACACATACTACAGTTATCACACACACACTACAGATATCACACACACACATACTACAGATATCACACACACACACCAGAGATACCAGCTCATATACACAACTCACAATCTCCTCTCTGGTACAGGGGTGGCTGATGTAAACCGGCTGCAGCTCCTCAGCTTCTCCTGACTAAAGCGGCTCTGTCCCGCACCTCCCCCCTGCTCTCGCCTTCTGTCCCGGGGTTATTTTGGCTTTCTCTTAAATACGATCTCATTCAGACGTACATGAGATGTATGAGGGGGGAAAAATACAGACTGAGAAGCTGTCTCATCGTGATGACTGGAGCTGCTTCCTGTCTCTCACGTGCCCCGGCTGCCCCCTTCCCCTAGATACGCCTCGGACTGTTGCCGTGCAGGAGGAATCTCCTGCACTGCAACATGGTGTTGGGTGCCAGCACAGCCCGCACAGTGGTCTATCCAGCACAGCCCGCACAGTGGTCTATCCAGCACAGCCCGCCCAGTGGTCTATCCAGCACAGCCCGCCCAGTGGTCTATCCAGCACAGCCTGCCCAGTGGTCTATCCAGCACAGCCCGCCCAGTGGTCTATCCAGCACAGCCCGCACAGTGGTCTATCCAGCACAGCCCGCACAGTGGTCTATCCAGCACAGCCCGCACAGTGGTCTATCCAGCACAGCCCGCCCAGTGGTCTATCCAGCACAGCCCGCCCAGTGGTCTATCCAGCACAGCCCGCACAGTGGTCTATCCAGCACAGCCCGCACAGTGGTCTATCCAGCACAGCCCGCACAGTGGTCTATCCAGCACAGCCCGCACAGTGGTCTATCCAGCACAGCCCGCACAGTGGTCTATCCAGCACAGCCCGCACAGTGGTCTATCCAGCACAGCCCGCACAGTGGTCTATCCAGCACAGCCCGCACAGTGGTCTATCCAGCACAGCCCGCACAGTGGTCTATCCAGCACAGCCCGCACAGTGGTCTATCCAGCACAGCCCGCACAGTGGTCTATCCAGCACAGCCCGCACAGTGGTCTATCCAGCACAGCCCGCACAGTGGTCTATCCAGCACAGCCCGCACAGTGGTCTATCCAGCACAGCCCGCACAGTGGTCTATCCAGCACAGCCCGCACAGTGGTCTATCCAGCACAGCCCGCACAGTGGTCTATCCAGCACAGCCCGCACAGTGGTCTATCCAGCACAGCCCGCACAGTGGTCTATCCAGCACAGCCCGCACAGTGGTCTATCCAGCACAGCCCGCACAGTGGTCTATCCAGCACAGCCCGCACAGTGGTCTATCCAGCACAGCCCGCATCTCTCGCCCCCCCCCCCCCCCCACTCTCCTTACCTTTCCTCTTGCCAGCGTTGCTTCCTGCTCCGGTCTCAGGCTCGGCTGCAGTCTGCCCGGGATCGCGCACCCGCAGTGTCAGAGGCAGAGCGCGGAATGATGGGAGAGGGAGCATCTGTAGACGCTCTCTCCTCCGTCATTGCATTCAACTGTACCGGCGTCATAGACGCCGGTATAGTTGAATGCGACGGCAGGGGGGGTGAGTCGTCGGCGGCGGGGGGAGGCGGATCGAGCGGCCCATGACTGGCACCGGCTCTTCTGGCATTTGCCAGAAGTGCCCGATGGCCAGTCCGGCCCTGCTCTGACCTGCTGGCCCCGGGCCCCTGACCTGCTGGGCCCGGTTGCAATGGCGACCACTGCAACCGCGGTAGTTACGCCCCTGTCCATACTGTACAATGGCCACACATAGTGCTCCATACTGTACAATGGCCACACATAGTGCTCCATACTGTACAATGGCCACACATGATATTGCCTACAGTATAATGGCCACACATAGTTACTCCTACACATGCGGCTGAGCTCCGTACACATTGCACATGCGGCTCCCCTCCGTACACCTCTTACACACCCGGCTCCGCTCCGTACACCTTGCACACGGCTCCGCTCCGTATACCTCGTACACACACGGCTCCGCTCCGTACACCTCGTACACACACGGCTCCGCTCCGTACACCTCGTACACACCCGGCTCTGCTCCGTACACCTCATACACACCCGGCTCCGCTCCGTACACCTCGTACACACCCAGCTCCGCTCCGTACACCTCATACACGCGGCTCTGCTCCGTACACCTCGTACACACCCAGCTCCGCTCCGCACACCTTGTACACACCCAGCTCCGCTCCGTACACCTTGTACACACCCAGCTCCGCTCCGTACACCTTGTACACACCCAGCTCCGCTCCGTACACCTCGTACACACACGGCTCCGCTCCGTATACCTCATACACACACGGCTCCGCTCTGCACACCTCATACACACACGGCTCCGCTCCATACACCTCGTACACACACGGCTCCGCTCCGTACACCTCGTACACACATGCTCCGCTCTGCACACCTCATACACACACGGCTCCGCTCTGCACACCTCATACACACACGGCTCCGCTCTGCACACCTCATACACACACGGCTCCGCTCTGCACACCTCATACACACACGGCTCCGCTTTGCACACCTCATACACACACGGCTCCGCTCCATACACCTCGTACACACACGGCTCCGCTCCATACACCTCGTACACACACGGCTCCGCTCCGTACACCTCGTACACACATGCTCCGCTCTGCACACCTCATACACACACGGCTCCGCTCTGCACACCTCATACACACACGGCTCCGCTCTGCACACCTCATACACACACGGCTCCGCTCTGCACACCTCATACACACACGGCTCCGCTCCATACACCTCATACACACACGGCTCCGCTCCGTACATCTCGTACACACATGCTCCGCTCCGTACACCTCGTACACACCCAGCTCCGCTCCGTACACCTTGTACACACCCAGCTCCGCTCCGTACACCTCGTACACACACGGCTCCGCTCCGTACACCTCGTACACACACGGCTCCGCTCCGTACACCTCGTACACACACGGCTCCGCTCCGTACACCTCGTACACACACGGCTCCGCTCCGTACACCTCGTACACACACGGCTCCGCTCCGTACACCTCGTACACACCCGGCTCCGCTCCGTACACCTCGTACACACCCGGCTCCGCTCCGTACACCTCGTACACACCCGGCTCCGCTCCGTACACCTCGTACACACCCGGCTCCGCTCCGTACACCTCATACACACATGGCTCCGCTCCGTACACCTCATACACACACGGCTCCGCTCTGTACACCTCATACAAACACGGCTCCGCTCCGTACACCTCATACACACACGGCTCCGCTCCGTACACCTCATACACACACGGCTCCGCTCCGTACACCTCATACACACACGGCTCCGCTCCGTACACCTCATACACACCCAGCTCTGCCTTGTACACCTCATACACACCCGGCTCCGCTCCGTACACCTCATACACACCCAGCTCTGCCTTGTACACCTCATACACACACGGCTCCGCTCCGTACACCTCATACACACACGGCTCCGCTCCGTACACCTCATACACACACGGCTCCGCTCTGTACACCTCATACACACACTGCTCTGCTACATCCACACAAACCCATCCTGACCTCACACAAAAGCTTACCCTCCTCCAGCAAGATGACGACCAGCACTGCACTACTGTCCTGCACTACACAGAAGCCTTTGATCATGTGACTCCGACTCCTCCCCTCCTGTGACCTCATCACAGGTCCTGCGTGCACAGAGCAGCTGCAGCCATAGTTGTGGACGGTGTGCGGCTCTCTGGGGTGGAGGGGCTCTGCTGCAGGACAAGTGCAGTCCCACCCGTGATCGCGCGTGCACTGAGAGAGTGCACGCGCACTAGGGCCTGTAAAGAAGGTTTATTTAAAGGGCCGGCGGCCCATTTTGTAGCTCAGAGTCGGGGCCCCTAGGCACTGCGGGCCCCGTCGCAATTGCGACCCCTGCGACCGCGGTAGTTACGCCCCTGCTAGGGACTGACCCACCCGTTCCCCAGACCTGAATCCGATTGAACACATCTGGGACATCATGTCTCGCACCATCCACCAAGTTCACGTTGCACCACAGACTGTGCAGGAGTTGGCAAATGCTTTAGTTCAGGTCTGGGAGGAGATCCCTCAGGAGACCATCCACTGCCTCATGAGAAGCATGCCCAGGTGTTGTAGGGAGGTCATGCAGACACATAGAGGCAACACACACAAAACTGAACATAATTTCCTTGTCTTGAGGCATTTCCACTGAAGTTGGATCAGCCTGTAATTTGATTTTCCACTTTGATTTTGAGCATCATTCCAAATCCAGACCTCCATGGGATATTAATTTAGATTTAATGTGATCATTTTTATGTGTTATTGTTTTCAACACATTCCACTATGTAATGAATAAAGATTTGCAACTGAAATATTTCATTCAGTGATATCTAGGATGTGGTATTTTAGTGTTGCCTTTATTTTTTTGAGCAGTGTATATGGAGATAGCTGTGAGCTGTGTGTTGTTGTTTACTTTGACTGAAGGTTGTGTCACCTGATGTTTACCATTGCTGTGACAGGTGCACAGGCTCTCATCTGACTCCGCTCCCTCCAGTGATCAGCAGTTCATTGTCTATAGACTATGTACACAGAGAGCCTGGTGTGGGTGGGGTTAGATTTCTCAGCTCAGCTGCATTGCTAAATCTAAGAACTAAGATTGTGTCAGAACTGCTGCACCCAGTAAACTAAGTGATGGATTTTTATAATCAGGGTCTCTTTCCTCTATTATGCTGCTCTTAGATGAGGTAGCAAAAGCATGGTGACAGATTCTCTATAGGTCCTGATTCAATTATAGCATAGCCTCATGTAGTGCTCGACAGGTGATAGGCAACATCAAAAACAGGAAAAGAGAAAAAACTGTGGTGCTTACCCTGTGGCTAAAAAGTTATTCCTTTATTACATCTGGATGGAAGATATAGACAAACAGAAAAAACAGTGACGGCCATTGGCTTCTTGCATTACTGTGATTTGACGTCCTCATAGTGTCATGGGGTATTATAAAAGACATGGTGGAACGATGCTCGGCTCAGTGTTTTCAGAAGGATTTCAGGGAGAGTGGTAATGGGAGGGAGAGAGTAGTTTAGAGCAGAGATATAGTAATAGTTAAATGATCATGCTATTGCAGTACTTGTACACTGCTCCTGCAGCATTGAAATAGGGCTAAATACAGTCATATGAAAAAGTTTGGGCAGCCCTATTAATGTTAACCTTTTTTCTTTATAACAATTTGGGTTTTTGCAACAGCTATTTCAGTTTCATATATCTAATAACTGATGGACTATTTCTGGATTGAAATGAGGTTTATTGTACTAACAGAAAATGTGCAATCTGCATTCAAACAAAATTTGACAGGTGCATAAGTATGGGCACCCTTATCATTTTCTTGTTTTAAATACTCCTACCTACTTTTTACTGACTTACTAAAAGCACTTTTTTTGGGTTTTGTAACCTCATTGAGCTTTGAACTTCATAGCCAGGTGTATGCAATCATGAGAAAAGCTACTTAAAGTGGCCACTTGCAAGTTGTTCTCCTGTTTGAATCTCCTCTGAAGAGTGGCATCATGGGCTCCTCAAAACAACTGTCAAATGATCTGAAAACAAAGATTATTCAACATAGATGTCCAGGGGAAGGCTACAAAAAGTTGTCTCAGAGATTTAACCTGTCAGTTTCCACTGTGAGGATCATAGTAAGGAAATGGAAGAACACAGCTACAGTTCTTGTTAAGCCCAGAAGTGGCAGGCCAAGAAAAACATCAGAAAGGCAGAGAAGAAGAATGGTGAGATCAGTCAAGGACAATCCTCAGACCACCTCCAGAGAGCTGCAGCATCAACTTGCTGCAGATGGTGTCACTGTGCATCGGTCAACTATACAACGCACTTTGCTCAAGGAGAAGCTGTATGGGAGAGTGATGCAAAAGAAGCCGTTTCTTCAAGCACACCACAAACAGAGTCGCCTGAGGTATGCAAAAGCACATTTGGACAAGCCAGTTACATTTTGGAAGAAGGTCCTGTGGACTGATGAAACCCAGATTGAGTTGTTTGGTCATACAAAAAGGCGTTATGCATGGAGGCCAAAAAACACAGCATTCCAAGAAAAACACTTGCTACCCACAGTAAAATTTGGTGGAGGTTCCATCATGCTTTGGGGCTGTGTGGCCAATGCCGGCACCGGGAATCTTGTTAAAGTTGAGGGTCGCATGGATTCAACTCAGTATCAGCAGATTCTTGACAATAATGTGCAAGAATCAGTGACGAAGTTGAAGTTACGCAGGGGATGGATCTTTCAGCAAGACAATGATCCAAAACACCGCTCCAAATCTACTCAAGCATTCATGCAGAGGAACAATTACACTGTTCTGGAATGGCCATCCCAGTCCCCAGACCTGAATATCATTGAACATCTGTGGGATCATTTGAAGAGGGCTGTCCATGATCAGCGACCATCAAACTTAACTGAACTGGAATTGTTTTGTAAACAGGAATGGTCAAAAATACCTTCATCCAGGATCCAGGAACTGATTAAAAGCTACAGGAAGTGAATAGAGGCTGTTATTTTTGCAAAAGGAGGATCTACTAAATATTAATGTCACTTTTATGTTGAGGTGCCCATACTTTTGCACCAGTCAAATTTTGTTTAAATGCAGATTGCACATTTTAAACCTCATTTCAATCCAGAAATATTACTGAGTCCATCAGTTATTAGATATATGAAACTGAAATAGCTGTTGCAAAAACCCAAATTGTTATAAAGAAAAAAGATTAACATTAATAGGGGTGCCCAAACTTTTTCATATGACTGTATTAACCTTTCTGTAGTAAAACAGCTGTTACCTGCATTCAGTGGAGGGAAAGTTTAGGATTAAAGGCACCTACGCAGGGTTTAATATTGCAATACTTGTATACTGGTCCTGCAGCATTAAAAAAAACAGTTCTTGTCAGGGCTAAATATTTTTGTACCCTATCAATATTGGAAGCTTTGCAAGCATATATATCTAAGTTAAAATGCGCAAAGCGTACGGTAAGGTAGAGGGAAGTGGACATGCTGCTGATGCTGCACGCAGAGGCTGAGGCCATGGGACAGGTGAGACTTTGCTTGCTCATCTACAAGACCTGTGGGGGTGGAGGACATCACTCTTAAAGCCAAAACAGTGTGAACTGTTGGTTGACTGGATGGCAGATAATGCTTCCAGTATGTTTCCCAGCACCACCCAAATGATCCAGTCTCACTAGCTAAGAGTCTAGACAATGGCATCCTCACCCTGATCCTGCTTCCTCCCACCATTGCAAGTCCCAGGAGATAAGTGATCCCACACTCGGACACCCCGAGGAGCTCTTTACATTTCCATTTATTGGATCTGGCCTCTCGCATTGCATGTTTCAAGAGGGACAAGAGGAGCTCATCTGTAGCAATGACCAAATATTTGAGCAGCCACGGTCAGAAGCTGATGATGGTATGGAAGAACAATTAGTGCTTTAAGAGGTAGATGATGATTAGACACAGTTGCCATCAAGTGATGTTTTTAAGTCAACAAGTCAGGAGTACCACAGTGCAAAAGAGGAAGATGAGGCGGTTCCATGCCGTCAGGCCAGCAGCGCAGAGGGGGAGTGATCCACAGCACCGCAACAAACAGGAAGAGGCAGTACTATGGCCAAGGAAGAAGGCAGGCAACTGTGACCCAAAGCATCCACAAGTGGCAAGTCCCCAGGTCAAGGGTTAGGTGTACCCCAGTCTGGCACTTTTTTAAAGAAAGTTTGGGTGGTAAATGAAATGTCATTTGATACCTGTGCCATACCAAGATCAGCAGGGGTCTGACGACTACCAGCCTAACCTTCACCAGCATGCTCAGGCACATGTCATCAAAGCACCTGACTAGGTGGGCTGAAAATTTGAGTCCAGACATTAGTGTCTGAGGATGACACCACTGCCACTTCCCCTGTGTTTTCCAATCCCCTTTCCATGACACAGGTGCAAATGCCTCCTGCCCTGCACGTGTTGTTGCACATTTGCAAGCATCATCAGCAACCATGTCCAATTTCTTTTCCCAGACAAGCATTCCGCTGTCCCTACTCCAGGCCTTGAAACGCATGTGTAAATAACCAGCCACCCACACACAGTCCCAAACAATAAATGAAAATAAGTGAAAGCAGTCACAGGGGAGCGCAGAGGAATCAACCCAGGGAAGGGGAGATGTCGAGCACCACCGCAGCTCCAGCTGAATACCTCCAAGGGAGGATAAGAGCGTATGCCAAGCAGAAATCAGTCCCAGGAGCACTGAAGGAAACTCAGACAACATATGTAGTTTACCACAACGCGTTTTGATGGTAAACACCGTCTTCTTCTTCCACCTGAAGAAGACGGTGTTTACTGTCGAAACGCGTTGTGGTAAACTACATATGTTGTCTGAGTTTCCTTCAGCGCTCCTGGGACTGTTTTCTGTTTGACATACCAAACAATAAATGGGCACATTTCCAGATTGCTTCCCTGGGAAATGTTTCAGTTTAGGCTTATAAACACTAAGACTTTCCACAACCTCATGCCAGTGGCTGACCCTTGGTACTCAATTCTCAGCTGCCACTATTTTTGTCTGTGTGCCATCCCCGCCTTACACCAGAACATTTCCCATAACATCACCCAAGACCTGACCAACATAGTCATTGGAAAAGTCAACTTAACAACCAAACCTTGCATAAGTGTTTGTGGCCAGGGATGCTACATTTCCCTGATGGCACACTGAGTGAACCTAAAGGAGTCATGTCCTGGGATGACATACATGCTACCGATGCTGAAGATTGTCGGCCCTAGTTCCATCAGGGATTCTTCCATCTCCTACACTAGTTCCTGTATCTCTTGCTATTTATCCTCCATTTTGGAATTGTTATCCTTATCAGATGCAATCTGGAAGCACTGAAGTGGCAACAGGCTCTGTTAAAACTTATTTGTTTAGCTGACAAACAGCACATTGCCACAGGTCAAATAGACAAGACAGAGCTATGGCTCTTACTGATGAACCTAGAACCAGGCATGGTTATGTGTGGTAATGGCCATAATCTGGTAGCAGCACTGAAGTTTGGCAAGCTCGCACACCTACCATGCCTGGAACACATGATCCACTTAGTGGTTCAGTGGTTTCTAAAAAGATACCCAGATTTGCCTGAGATACTTGTGAAGGTATGCTGCATGTGCACCCATTTCTCAAACTCAGCTACAGCTGCCACAGGACTGGCAGTGCTGCGCCAGCGCTTGCATGTGCCAGCTTGCCAACTGGTGCACAATATGACCATGCACTGGAACTCCACATTAGACATGTTGTTAAGGCTTTGTGAGCACCAGATATAACATATCAGCCTTTGCACATAACTACCGACAAGTGGGAATGGATGTCTGTGTAGTATGTTATATTTTTAAATGATTTCAACACTCCAATTAATTAATACGAATTATAAAGATATTGATATTGGTTTCAATCAGTTCATTATATAATATTCAGTATATCCTTACTGTATGAAGTTCACAGAAGGTCATTGAAGCCAAAATGTACCTTCAGCCAGATGGTCAGTCTAAGGGTACTGTCTCACAGTGGCACTTTGGTCGCTACGACGGCACGATCCGTGACGTTCCAGCGATATTCATACGATATCGCTGTGTCTGACACGCTACTGCGATCAGGGACCCCGCTGAGAATCGTACGTCGTAGCAGATCGTTTGAAACTTTCTTTCGTCGTCAAGTGTCCCGCTGTGGCGGCATGATTGCATCGTGTGACAAAGGTTGTATACGATGTGCGCACAGTAACCAATGGCTTCTACATCGCAAATACGTCATGAAATTATCGCTCCAGCGCCGTGTATTGCAACGTGTGACCGCAGTATACGACGCTGGAGCGATAATGGAGCGACGCTGGAACGTCACGGATCGTGCCGTCGTAGCGACCAAAGTGCCACTGTGAGACAGTACCCTAACAAAGAGATGTAAATGACCAGTAATTTGTTTGCAGTTCAAAGATGAGAACTACCTGATTGGATCTTTCACAGGAGATGTTTATGCTAATTGGAGGCTTCAGTACACATACCTTGGGACATCAAAGCCTTTAGAGATCTTTCATTGGGGTTGGTTTAACATAAAAATGAAGAGATGACATTTGACAGGGGGACAGACGGAAGAGAGAGCGGACTGAGAGACCAGGCTGATTGACTCCTACCATTCTAATGTAATGTATGACTTTATTGATTATGTGCTATTTGAGTGACTGTTTATATTTATTATCTTTTATTAAGTAAATTAATTTTTTGTTTACTCAATTTTTGTGTGAGCATATCACTTGCGTTTAGAGCTGCATACAGCTATAGAGCAAATGATTGGCTTGCAATCAGCCTTGAGAGACCAAGTAAAACAGCATGACGATATGCAAAGGAATTTTGAAGATTATGTTGTAGAAAATGTGAATAAGAATAAGCACAGGAGGAGACAGCAGCCAGGGTCAGCTATTTGTACTGCGCAAGTTAGAACTATGATTGTTCAAAGAAAAAGAAAAAAATCTGCACCGCTGCTGTGCTGACCCTGTTGTACGTCTGTCACTATAACCATCCACTGCTGTTAGAGCTTATATGCTTCCAAAAATATGAGACATAGGGTGCAACACCTGTAGTGACATGCAAAGTTCAAACAGTAGAAAAAATGGTGTGCACTCACCTTCCCGATGAAAAGTTCCTTTATTGAGACATTAGCAGTTCAGACAGGGAGAACATGTAGTGAAAGAGGATGACAGCTGTTTCACGCGAGCAGCGCTTCCACAGATCCTGATAGCCAAAGGAAGTGGGAGGGCCGGTTTATATAGAGTAAGACAAAACCTCCCACCACCTGGCTTCATGGGCAGGGCCGGACTGGCCATCGGGCACTTCCGGCAAATGCCAGAAGGGCCGGTGCCAGTAGTGGGCCGCTGCACTGTTCCTCCCCCTCCCCCCCGCCAGTGCCGCCGACGCCGCATTTAACTATACCGGCGTCTATGGACGGCTCTGCCTCTGACACTGCGGGTGCGCGATGACGTCATATCATCGCGCACCTGCTGTGTCCCGGGCAGACTGCAGCTGCTGAGACAGGAGACAGGAGCCAGGAGCAGCGCGCAGCGCGGGCAAAAGGAAAGGTGAGGAGAGTGTTTTGTTTTTTTTTAACTGGACTGTGGGGCCATTATCGGGGGGGGAAGGTGACGAGATGTGGGCTCTGCTGTATATACCCCTGTGTGGGCTCTGCTGCATACACCCCTGTGTGGGCTCTGCTGTATACACCCCTGTGTGGGCTCTGCTGTATACTGTGTGGGCTCTGCTGTATACTGTGTGGGCTCTGCTGTATATACCCCTGTGGGCTCTGCTGTATATACCCCTGTGTGGGCTCTGCTGTATACTGTGTGGGCTCTGCTGTATATACCCCTGTGTGGGCTCTGCTGTATACACCCTGTGTGGGCTCTGCTGTATACACCCCTGTGTGGGCTCTGCTGTATACTGGGTGGGCTCTGCTGTATACTGTGTGGGCTCTGCTGTATATACCCCTGTGGGCTCTGCTGTATATACCCCTGTGTGGGCTTTGCTGTATACTGTGTGGGCTCTGCTGTATATACCCCTGTGTGGGCTCTGCTGTATACACCCCTGTGTGGGCTCTGCTGTATACACCCCTGTGTGGGCTCTGCTGTATACTGTGTGGGCTCTGCTGTATATACCCCTGTGGGCTCTGCTGTATATACCCCTGTGTGGGCTCTGCTGTATACTGTGTGGGCTCTGCTGTATACTGTGTGGGCTCTGCTGTATACTGTGTGGGCTCTGCTGTATATACCCCTGTGTGGGCTCTGCTGTATACTGTGTGGGCTCTGCTGTATACTGTGTGGGCTCTGCTGTATATACCCCTGTGGGCTCTGCTGTATATACCCCTGTGTGGGCTCTGCTGTATACTGTGTGGGCTCTGCTGTATACTGTGTGGGCTCTGCTGTATACTGTGTGGGCTCTGCTGTATACTGTGTGGGCTCTGCTGTATATACCCCTGTGGGCTCTGCTGTATATACCCCTGTGTGGGCTCTGCTGTATACTGTGTGGGCTCTGCTGTATATACCCCTGTGTGGGCTCTGCTGTATACACCCCTGTGTGGGCTCTGCTGTATACACCCCTGTGTGGGCTCTGCTGTATACACCCCTGTGTGGGCTCTGCTGTATACTGTGTGGGCTCTGCTGTATACTGTGTGGGCTCTGCTGTATACTGTGTGGGCTCTGCTGTATATACCCCTGTGGGCTCTGCTGTATATACAACTGTGTGGGCTCTGCTGTATACTGTGTGGGCTCTGCTGTATACTGTGTGGGCTCTGCTGTATACTGTGTGGGCTCTGCTGTATACTGTGTGGGCTCTGCTGTATATACCCCTGTGTGGGCTCTGCTGTATACTGTGTGGGCTCTGCTGTTTATACCCCTCTGTGGGCTCTCCTGTATACTGTGTGGGCTCTGCTGTTTATACCCCTGTGTGGGCTCTGCTGTATACTGTGTGGGCTCTGCTGTATATACCCCTGTGTGGGCTCTGTTGTATACTGTGTGGGCTCTGCTGTATATACCCCTGTGTGGGCTCTGCTATATACTGTGTGGGCTCTGCTGTATATACCCCTGTGTGGGCTCTGCTGTATATACCCCTGTGTGGGCTCTGCTGTATATACCCCTGTGTGGGCTCTGCTGTATACTGTGTGGGCTCTGCTGTATATACCCCTGTGTGGGTTCTGCTGTAAACTGTGTGGGCTTTGCTGTATATACCCATGTGGGCTCTGCTGTATATACCCCTGTGTGGGCTCTGCTGTATATACCCCTGTGTGGGCTCTGCTGTATATACCCCTGTGTGGGCTCTGCTGTATATACCCGTGTGGGCTCTGCTGTATATACCCCTGTGTGGGCTCTGCTGTATATACCCATGTGGGCTCTGCTGTATATACCCCTGTGTGGGCTGGGCTGTATATACCCCTGTGCTGTGCTGTATATACCCCTGTGTGGGCTGGGCTGTATATACCCCTGTGTGGGCTGGGCTGTATATACCCCTGTGTGGGCTGGGCTGTATATACCCCTGTGTGGGCTGGGCTGTAAATACCCCTGTGTGGGCTGGGCTGTATATACCCCTATGTGGGCTGGGCTGTATATACCCCTATGTGGGCTGGGCTGTATATACCCCTGTGTGGGCTGGGCTGTATATACCCCTGTGTGGGCTGGGCTGTATATACCCCTGTGTGGGCTGTGCTGTATATACCCCTATGTGGGCTGTGCTGTGCTGTATATACCCCTGTGCGGGCTGTGCTGTATATACCCCTGTGCGGGCTGTGCTCTATATACCCCTATGCGGGCTGTGCTCTATATACCCCTGTGCGGGCTGTGCTCTATATACCCCTGTGCGGGCTGTGCTCTATATACCCCTGTGCAGGCTGTGCTCTATATACCCCTGTGCAGGCTGTGCTGTATATACCCCTGTGCGGGCTGTGCTCTATATACCCCTGTGCGGGCTGTGCTCTATATACCCCTGTGCGGGCTGTGCTCTATATACCCCTGTGCGGGCTGTGCTCTATATACCCCTGTGCGGGCTGTGCTCTATATACCCCTGTGCGGGCTGTGCTCTATATACCCCTGTGCGGGCTGTGCTCTATATACCCCTGTGCAGGCTGTGCTGTATATACCCCTGTGCGGGCTGTGCTCTATATACCCCTGTGCGGGCTGTGCTCTATATACCCCTGTGCGGGCTGTGCTCTATATACCCCTGTGCGGGCTGTGCTCTATATACCCCTGTGCGGGCTGTGCTCTATATACCCCTGTGCGGGCTGTGCTCTATATACCCCTGTGCGGGCTGTGCTCTATATACCCCTGTGCGGGCTGTGCTCTATATACCCCTGTGCGGGCTGTGCTCTATATACGCCTGTGCAGGCTGTGCTATATTATGCAGGCTGTGCTATATACTATGCAAGTTGTGCTATATACTATGCGGGCTTTGCTATATACTATAGGGGGTATATTATATTCTATGGGGGAGGCCATGTTATATACTATGTGGCTGTGTTATATACTATTGCGGGGGTATATTATATTCTGTAGGGGAGGCTGTGTTATACTATGGGGGTATATTATATTCTATGGGGGAGGCTTTCTTATACTATGGGGGGCTGTATTATATATTATGGGGAGGTGGGCTGTATTATATTCTATGGGGGGCTGTATTAGATTTCATGAGGGATGATTGCATCATACTCTGATGGGGCTGCATTATATTCTATGGGGAGGTGGGCTGTATTCTATTCTATTTGGGGCTACATTAAATTCTATGGGGGGGCTGTATTATATATATATTCTATGAGGGGTGATTTCATCATACTCTATTGGGGGGGCTGCATTATATTCTAAGGGGGGTTACATTATACTCTGTAGGGTGGTGGCTGGATTATACTCTGTAGGGTGGTGGCTGCATTACACTGTATGTGGGCTGCATTATACTGTATCGAGGACTATGGGGAATACGTTATACTATATGAAGAACTATGGGGTGCATTATACTATGGGAAGTGAATTGTACTACATGGATGACTATGGCGGTGCATTATACTATATGGAGCACTATGAGGAGTGTATTATGCTCTGTGGAGGACTGAGCAGTGTATTTTAATATATGGAGGACTATGGTGCACATTATAATATATGGAGGACTATGGGGTATATTTTACTAAACAAGTAAAATGCTGCATATTCAGATTGTTTTTGCCGGAACAAAAATCATTGTTCTCAGCAGCACATCGCCAGCGTAAACTGTAGATGTGCTGCTGATAACATGATACTGTATGGTGATCTGTTAGTGAAAGTTCTGTCCCATCATTCTGTCTCAGACGGTGGAAAGAGGCCAGGAAACAAGCGTTGAACAACTTCAGTATGGTCGATCAAACTCATTTAGCGGCCTGAGATCAGCGCATGTAAGTAAATACAACCGAAATGCTTTTGTGTGATGTGCAATATGTTAGCATTTGGGGCCCCATTTTAAACTTTGCCTAGGGCCCCACTTTGCTTAAAACCGGCCCTGCCTACAAGTGTACAAAGGTATTATACAGTCACCGTGTGACAAGTGGGCCTGTGTAACTTCAAATGCCAGGGCTGAATTTTAGTCCCAGTCCGGCCCTGTTCATGGGTATAACTAATACCATCTTCAGAAGATGAATAAAGACATACAAATACACATCATTAAAAACATGAGAAAAACATGAAAAGAGAGAAACAAAATACATCTGAAACATAGAAGGGAGATTCACAAAAAAACGGACATATCAATTTTTCATTTAGACCCATTGGTCCTGTAGTGTTTGTACACATTATCCATATTGCTTCTCTCCTCAAAAGCAATCTATTTAGATTGCCACCATATTTGGGTAAAGTCACTCTTTCCAGACCTATAAAGCGGAGTATCCTTGCATTACCCTCATGGCATTGTCTTACATGGTTTATAAGCCGAGGGACTCCTCTACCTGTACGGATTGAATTGAAGTGCTCTCTGACTCATATAAAAAGGGGACGGATAGTTTTACCTATATAGTAAAAACCGCATGGGCATATCAGCGCATAGACCACGTATGTAGTCCTGCATGAAATAAAATCCCGCACCTGATGATCAATGGCACCCAGTTTAATGGTGTTACCTGTTATGTGAAATATGCAAAAAATGCAATGGCCGCATTTATGGTTTCCTTTCGGTATACCTGCTTCCAGCCAATTCATGCGATCATTCTGAAAATGGTTGTGTACTATCAGATCTTTGATATTTTTACTGCGGTGACTGGCGAAAAGGGGGCCCCTATCAACCCTTTCCAGGATGTCATTGTCTTTACTTAAAATGTGCCATTTTTTTCTTATAACCGATCTAATGCAACTGTCTAATGGGCCAAATTTAAAGCAAAAAACAAATTGCTTGTTTTTTGCTGCTCTTTTACCACTAAATCTAGGGGAGACAACATTGTCTGCACTTTCTGCCCTTGTCAGTGCTGCATCCAATACTGGGCGGGGATAACATCGGTTTTCGAACCTCTTATATAGTTCTTGCGATTGTTGTTTAAAACCCCTCCTGCTACTATTAATTCTCTTTACCCTCAAAAATTGACTGTATGGCAATGAGTGGTCTAGAAACGATACCCCCGAACTCAGTGATCAATCTAACGGAACATGTTCTTAATGCGGCACACTATTCAGTCCTTTCTAAAGGTCTAAATTATTGTTTACCAGAGCCTTTCGATCTAGTAGAGGAATTCAAGATAGATTTATATAAAGCGGTAAGAAATACACACTTACATAAATTCTTTAAATCTTCTTCACATACAGAAGCCACCGGACGCCCGGGGGAAGTCCCATGCACTGTGGGTCCCTTGGGTTTCATGGTGGCAGATAACTCCATGGGGGACATACAGGATGATGTACATTTACTGTTAAGTCTCCGGTCAAAAACTAACAACACCAAGATCACACATGTGGAACTATTCACTGGAGGGGTGGTTAGATCTACCTTCATGCCACCGGTTTCCCCAGGCAATCCAATAGATATCTTTGAATCTTCGGTCATTAAGGACATAGAGGCGTTAATTTACCGCACAACACCTCCAAATTTGAATCCAGCAGAAACACAAGCTTTGAAGGACATACAGGGGTGGTCTGACACAGTGGTACGCCCCGCCGACAAGGGGGGCAACACTGTCTTGCTGTCCAGGGACTACTATGTGTCAGAAGCAATACGACAACTCTCAGATAGTAAAACTTACAATAAGTTAAAAACTGATCCAACTGTTAAATTCCAGAATGATTTAAGAACATTATTAAGAGAATATGTTGAAAGGGGGACACTATCAAAAAAACCAGCCGAGAAACTTATACCAGATTTTCCCAGGAAACCATACTGGTACCACGTACCTAAGGTGCACAAGTCAATAACCAGGCCACCGGGTCGCTCTATCATGTTGGGCATTGGCTCCATAATCGAGCCGCTTTCACGGTACTTGGACTGGCTATTGCGGCCACTCCTAGGGGATGTTCCATCATATGTGAAGGACACGAATGAATTTTTACGCATAGTTAAAAGCTTTGTATGGCAGGAAAGTTTTAGTCTTGCATCAATAGATGTCGAAAGTCTGTACACTAGGATTCCACAAAATATGGCAGTGGCAACTATTAGAGATATCCTTTCAAATACACCTACAGACACTAACACCATTAATTTTATATGTGACAGCTTACTGTTTGTACTAAAACACAATGCATTCACATTTGACAATACGTGGTATGTCCAAACGGAAGGGACTGCCATGCCATGGGTACATCAGTCGCATGTACCCTGGCTAATCTTTTTCTGGCGGCCCTGGAGGACAAGTTTGTCTATTCTATGAGCAACTTATTTTTACAACACATTAAGTTATTTATAAGGTACGTGGGCGATATTTTTATCGTATGGGACAGCTCTACTGACACTTTCACTCAGTTTGTAGAATATCTGGGGAATGCAAATACTATGAACATGAGTTTTACCACTCATTTTGGGGGTACTAAATTGGAGTCTCTTGATGTCAAATTGGAGACATTAGAAGGTACTATTCACACTGAAGTCTTTCGGAAACCCACTTTGTCGATTTCGCTACTACATTATAACAGTGCTCACCCCACTACACCAAACACTCATTGCCATACAGTCAATTTTTGAGGGTAAAGAGAATTAATAGTAGCAGGAGGGGTTTTAAACAACAATCGCAAGAACTATATAAGAGGTTTGAAAACCGAGGTTATCCCCGCCCAGTATTGGGTGCAGCACTGACAAGGGCAGAAAATGCAGACAATGTTGTCTCCCATAGATTTAGCGGTAAAAGAACGGCAAAAAACAAGCACTTTGTTTTTTGCTTTAAATTTGGCCCATTAGACAGTTGCATTAGATCGGTTATAAGAAAAAAATGGGAAAAAAAGGCAATATTGCCTTGCACTGGCGTGTACTCCGGAGGACAGAGAATGAACTTCAATCCAATATTGCGGCCAGCATGCAGCCAGCGGGTAAGGAAAGGGTGAATCAAACACCCGAAAACCCCGCCCATATGACCCAAAACTGGTCCCGCCAAATTCAGGTGACAGGTTCCCTTTAATGATGTGTATTTGTATGTCTTTATTCATCTTCTGAAGATGGTATTAGTTATACCCATGAAGCCAGGTGGTGGGAGGTTTTGACTTACTCTATATAAACCGGCCCTCCCACTTCCTTTGGCTATCAGGATCTGTGGAAGCGATGCTCGCGCGAAACATCTGTCATCCTATTTCACTACACGTTCTCCCTGTCTTTACTGCTAATGTCTCAATGAAGGAACTTTTTATCGGGAAGGTGAGTGCACACCATTTTTTCTACTGTTTGAACTCTAGAACTATGATTGCACATGAGAAATGGTCAGATTTGTTAGAATGGGATGGCTCTGACAGTGAGACAAATGATGTAGAAATGCATGCCTGACCAATTGTAATAACAAATACAAGGAAAGAAGTCACACAGCGTAGTGGAGATAGGATGGATGCAGGAAATGCAGCTGTTGGAGCAGAAGCCGCAATGACAGAGGAATCTAGGAATTATACTGCAGGAGAGTTAACAGAATTAGATACCAGGTACAAGCAGCAAGCAGGAGAGCATTTGTTAACATGGATTCTCAGGTTATGGGATAATAGATCCAATACTATACTTTTGAACCGTCTTGAGGGCATAGGAATTGGTAGTATTTGTATTGATCCTATGGTACGTCTAAAAATGAGACATGCCAGGGACACTGCCGAGAATTTTTTCCTATTGCATTTGGTGAGGGATCCAGTGGCACAAATGTATGATTCTCCTATTGAATTAATACCACAAACATGATGGGAGTCTCTTGCAGATGGAGTTCAGAGACTGAGAGAAATTGCATGTATAGGTGGTATAACTCGCAATCCTTTGCCAGATCTGAATGATCATTTTACTGTTGTTGAGGATTGGAAGGGACCAGATGCTGCAGTGATGACAGGAATGATGAAAAATAAGTTCATAGACGGTGCTCCAGCTGCTTACAAATCCCCATTATTTACCATGTTCAGTGCGCTTATGGGAAATCCCACTACTGTCTATAAAGCATGCAGTTTAATTTCACAGTTATCTGCTCTAGAAAAAGCAAAAGTGTCAAGGAATTGCACAGCAAACAGAGTAGATCAAGAAAGGATAAAAAGGGATAATATCCAAGTTAGAAAAAGCAGGAAGGAGTTGTTTTGTGACCTGATAGCTAGTGGAGTTCCATTCCAGAAGATAGATGGTATCCTTACTAGTGACCTGTTCAGAAGATGGCAAGATCTGAGGAGAAAAGGCACATTTTAAATCGCCAGGCCCAGGAGGGTGGCAATAAATGAGATAGTGGGTAGGAAAGATAGAGTTGGGACACCTGATGACAAAGTCCCTACTGTAACCGCCCCTTTCACTCCTCCAATACCATGTCTTTATTCCCTCATGGACTAATCTAATGCAAATGCAGATGTTTAGATAAAAGTTGTGGAACATTCCATGAGAATTGTGTTTGAACAGTTTTGCCATTTTTTGTATGCATAATGATGTTTGTTTTCGTTTTAGAGTTAGTACAAAGAGAATTATCCTGTGAGTATATTATGATGTATGCACTGTCTGATATATGATTAATTGAATTTGGTCTTGGTGAATGCATATATATGCATTTCTCATTTGAGGGTTTGTAATATCTTCCAACTGACAGTCCACTGTCATTTGATGCTAGACCTTGGTGTTTTTAAATGGCAAAAGACCACAACAGTTGCAAGATGACAGTATGTGGAAGCCATTGTGAAAGAGACATGCAAGGAAAAGAGGGCGTTAAATTACAGACAATTAATTTAGTGAGATGACTAATATCAATTATGGGGGGTTGACTGAAGTAATAGATGACATAATGACATATTTGTTACATGTTTGTCACTGTATGTTGTTTGTACAAACCCCTGTATTTGTCATGGATATTCTTTGTTTAAATTGGTTCATAGTAGTGTTGAGCATTCCAATACCGCAAGTATCGGGTATCGGCCGATATTTGCGGTATCGGATTTCCGATACCGAGTTCCGATACTTACCGCATATCGGATCCCGGAATCGGAAGTTCCCAGAATTCAAACTGCACGAATTCAGCCAATGAGGAATGATTACAAGTGTGGGCACATCCTGTTCAGCATGGTGAGCATGTAACTACTGGCAAGGCTGTGATTGGCTGCTGAAATGATGTCATGATGCACTATAAAAAACGATGCCGCCCTTTCTGGCTCACTCTGCTGTGAATTCAGTTAGGCATAGGACGCTGTGTTCTGACTGAGGGCCAGTTGAGATAGCGATTTGCTTCATTGTGCTTTTCCCAGGCTAATTTAGCAACCGCTGTGTGTTCACCTTGATTTTGCCTTGCAGCGCTGTTTTCACAGCGATCTGCAAGGTCTCTGTGTGTGTGTGTGTGTGAGTGCAGCCCACTCTGTAGTCTGTGTGCAGCCACACTTGGTTGTATTCAGCTCAGGGTGGTTCACTGCCTCATACTGTTCTATCCATTGTCCTTTTTTGCAAATAGTGCAGGCTGCTGCACATTTTTTCAAATATTTCCTATTACTGGCTTTCCACCCGTATCCAGCAAAATTGTGGAAAAACACTACATAGGATAACGTAGAGGAGGTTTTTTTGGGGCCTTGCAGCGCCATTTACGGCTGTCTGCACGGTCTCCGTGTGAGTGCAGCTCGCCCTGTAGTCTGTGTGCAGCCACAGCCGGTTGTATCCAGCTCAGGGTGTGTCACTGCCTCATACCGTAAAATACATTGTCCTTTTTTGCAAATTGTGCAGGCTGCTGCACTTTTTTTCAAATAATTCCTATTAGTGGCTTTCCACCCGTATCCAGCTAAATTGTGGAAAAACACTACATAGGATGACATAGAGGAGGTTTTTTTGGGCCTTGCAGCGCCGTTTATGGCTGTCTGCACGGTCTCCGTGTGAGTGCAGCTCGCCCTGTAGTCTGTGTGCAGCCACAGCCGGTTGTATCCAGCTCAGGGTGCGTCACTGCCTCATACCGTAAAATACATTGTCCTTTTTTGCAAATAGTGCAGGCTGCTGCACATTTTTTCAAATAATTCCTATTAGTGGCTTTCCACCCGTATCCAGCCAAATTGTGGAAAAACACTACATAGGATAACCTAGAGGAGTTTTTTGGGCCTTGCAGTGCCGTTTACGGCTGTCTGCATTGTCTCCGTGTGAGTGCAGCTCGCCCTGTAGTCTGTGTGCAGCCTCAGCCGGTTGTATCCAGCCCAGGGTGCGTCACTGCCTCATACCGTAAAAGACATTGTCCTTATTTGCAAATAGTGCAGGCTGCTGCACATTTTTTCAAATAATTCCTATTAGTGGCTTTCCACCCGTATCCAGCTAAATTGTGGAAAAACACTACATAAGATAACCTAGAGGAGTTTTTTGGGCCTTGCAGCGCTGTTTACGGCTGTCTGCACAGTCTCCGTGTGAGTGCAGCTCGCACAGTAGTCGGTTCTGCCAAAAAAAAAAAAAAATAATAAAGTTCACCAAACACACCACTTTACAGTTGTGTAGGCCACATTAGCTCATATTAAAGTCTAGTCCACACTTTAGAAAATTAGTGTTTCTTATACCTGTTAGTAGCTGTTCAGGAATAAGCACACTAAGCCCTTAGTACTTTTCTGCTTATCTTTATCAGTCAACCAAGATGAAGAAGGCAGGGAGTAAGGCACGTGGGCTTGGGCGCGGAGTAGGGAGAGGACGTGGGGATTCTGTGCCTGCTGAGGGCACCAGTGACTCATCATCACCCAGTTTCAGAAGGGAAAAGTCCTTCATGCTCAGCTTGAAATGGAAGAAGAGGCAGTGTGCAGTGATGCGCAACAGCTTTGTCTCTCTGACTCTGAAAAGGCAGGTGGGCCAGTGCCTCTGGTCACCACACCGCAGTACGCATCTGATGACGACACTCAGGTGCCACTTTCTGGTGCGTGCTGTGCTGCCGAGACTACCCAGGAGGAGCAGTTGGTGGCAGAGGGTAGTGTAGATGATGAGGTCCTTGACCCATCGTGGCACGAGGGACAGGAAGGTGGTGGGAGCAGCTCTGAGGAAGAGATTCTGCGAACTGGCCAAAGAGGGAGAGGGAGGGGGAAGACTGTGGAGCCTGTAGCCTCCACTTCAGCACCCATTAGGAGCATGTCTCTTCCAGAAGCCAAAAAGGGCGCTCCCAAGACCTGCAGTGCCTGGTCCTTTTTTGACACAGTTGCAGATGACATTTGCTTTGTCAAATGCAAGGTGTGTCATCATAAAATCAAAAGAGGGAGAAATGTCGGCAACCTCAATACCTCAAACATGTGGAAACATGTGCGGACCAGGCACGCGGTGGAGTTACAAAAACGCACTGAAGACCTAGGCCAACCAACAGCATCAGCTACCACCTCTTCAGCTCGTGTTGTTGCCTCTTCCTCCAGCTCACACACAGCTGGTTCGGCTTCCTCCCAGGATCGCCATGGAAGAACCTCTGGCACTGTTGTCCAAAGACCCACTGTAATTCCACCTGCAGCACCACGTTCCCAGTCATCCTCACACTCCCAGCCCACTCTACAGCCTGGATTGGCAGTGCTGCGCCAGCGCTTGCATGTGCCAGCTTGCCAACTGGTGCACAACATGACCATGCACTGGAACTCCACATTAGACATGTTGTTAAGGTTTTGCGAGCACCAGATATAACATATCAGCCTTTGCACATAACTACCGACTAGTGGGAATGGATGTCTGTGTAGTATGTTATATTTTTAAATGATTTCAACACTCCAATTAATTAATACGAATTACAAAGATATTGATATTGGTTTCAATCAGTTCATTATATAATATTCAGTATATCCTTACTGTATGAAGTTCACAGAAGGTCATTGAAGCCAAAATGTACCTTCAGCCAGATGGTCAATCTAAGGGTACTGTCTCACAGTGGCACTTTGGTCGCTACGATGGCACGATCCGTGACGTTCCAGCGATATTCATACGATATCGCTGTGTCTGACACGCTACTGCGATCAGGGACCCCGCTGAGAATCGTACGTCGTAGCAGATCGTTTGAAACTTTCTTTCGTCGTCAAGTGTCCCGCTGTGGCGGCATGATTGCATCGTGTGACAAAGGTTGTATACGATGTGCGCACAGTAACCAACGGCTTCTACATCGCAAATACATCATGAAATTATCGCTCCAGCGCCGTGCATTGCAAAGTGTGACCGCAGTCTATGACGCTGGAGCGATAATCAAGCGACGCTGGAAGGTCATGGATCGTGCCGTCGTAGCGACCAAAGTGCCACTGTGAGACAGTACCCTAACAAAGAGATGTAAATGACCAGTAATTTGTTTTTGTTTGCAGTTCAAAGATGAGAACTACCTGATTGGATCTTTCACAGGAGATGTTTATGCCAATTAGAGGCTTCAGTACACATATCTTGGGACATCAAAGCCTTTAGAGATCTTTCATTGGGGTTGGTTTAACATAAAAATGAAGAGATGAGATTTGACAGGGGGACAGACGGAAGAGAGAGCGGACTGAGAGACCAGGCTGATTGACTCCTACCATTCTAATGTAATGTATGACTTTATTGATTATGTGCTATTTGAGTGACTGTTTATATTTATTATCTTTTATTAAGTAAATTAATTTTTTGTTTACTCAATTTCTGTGTGAGCATATCACTTGCGTTTAGAGCTGCATACAGCTATAGAGCAAAGGATTGGCTTTCAATCAGCCTTGAGAGACCAAGTAAAACAGCATGACGATATGCAAAGGAATTTTGAAGATTATGTTGTAGAAAATGTGAATAAGAATAAGCGCAGGAGGAGACAGCAGCCAGTGTCAGCTATTTGTACTGCGCAAGTTAGAACTATGATTGTTCAAAGAAAAAGAAAAAAATCTGCACCGCTGCTGTGCTGACCCTGTTGTACCTCTGTCACTATAACCATCCACTGCTGTTAGAGCTTATATGCTTCCAAAAATATGAGATATAGGGTGCAACACCTGTAGTGACATGCAAAGTTCAAACAGTAGAAAAAATGGTGTGCACTCACCTTCCCGATGAAAAGTTCCTTTATTGAGACATTAGCAGTTCAGACAGGGAAAACATGTAGTGAAAGAGGATGACAGCTGTTTCGCGCGAGCAGCGCTTCCACAGATCCTGATAGCCAAAGGAAGTGGGAGGGCCGGTTGATATAGAGTAAGACAAAACCTCCCACCACCTGGCTTCATGGGTATAACTAATACCATCTTCAGAAGATGAATAAAGACATACAAATACACATCATTAAAAACATGAGAAAAACATGAAAAGAGAGAAACAAAATACATCTGAAACATAGAAGGGAGATTCACAAAAAAACGGACATATCAATTTTTCATTTAGACCCATTGGTCCTGTAGTGTTTGTACACATTATCCATATTGCTTCTCTCCTCAAAAGCAATCTATTTAGATTGCCACCATATTTGGGTAAAGTCACTCTTTCCAGACCTATAAAGCGGAGTATCCTTGCATTACCCTCATGGCATTGTCTTACATGGTTTATAAGCCGAGGGACTCCTCTACCTGTACGGATTGAATTGAAGTGCTCTCTGACTCATATAAAAAGGGGACGGATAGTTTTACCTATATAGTAAAAACCGCATGGGCATATCAGCGCATAGACCACGTATGTAGTCCTGCATGAAATAAAATCCCGCACCTGATGATCAATGGCACCCAGTTTAATGGTGTTACCTGGTATGTGAAATATGCAGAAAATGCAATGGCCGCATTTATGGTTTCCTTTCGGTATACCTGCTTCCAGCCAATTCATGCGATCATTCTGAAAATGGTTGTGTACTATCAGATCTTTGATATTTTTACTGCGGTGACTGGTGAAAAGGGGGCCCCTATCAACCCTTTCCAGGATGTCATTGTCTTTACTTAAAATGTGCCATTTTTTTCTTATAACCGATCTAATGCAACTGTCTAATGGGCCAAATTTAAAGCAAAAAACAAATTGCTTGTTTTTTGCTGCTCTTTTACCACTAAATCTAGGGGAGACAACATTGTCTGCACTTTCTGCCCTTGTCAGTGCTGCATCCAATACTGGGCGGGGATAACATCGGTTTTCGAACCTCTTATATAGTTCTTGCGATTGTTGTTTAAAACCCCTCCTGCTACTATTAATTCTCTTTACCCTCAAAAATTGACTGTATGGCAATGAGTGTTTGGTGTAGTGGGGGTGAGCACTGTTATAATGTAGTAGCGAATTCAACGAAGTGGGTTTCCGAAAGACTTCAGTGTGAATAGTACCTTCTAATATCTCCAATTTGACATCAAGAAACTCCAATTTAGTACCCCCAAAATGAGAAGTAAACTCATGTTCATAGTATTTGCATTCCCCAGATATTCTACAAACTGTGTGAAAGTGTCAATAGAGCCATCCCATACGATAAAAATATCATCCACGTACCTTATAAATAACTAAATGTGTTGTAAAAATAAGTTGCTCATAGAATAGACAAACGCCAAACAGAAATAAAACAGAGGAAACGAGATAAATTCATTCGCGACAAAGGGGACTTTGATTCAGGAAGAATTTTTACATGGAATAAACAGAACCAACTACAAGGAAATCGCAAGTATTCTAAAAGGAATCACAAGCCTAGAGTCTACAAGAAGATAAACATAAAGGATTACCTCACCACCGACTCGGACTCCAGTGCCAATGAGGAAGGGGCTATGCCAACAGGATCCACATGGGTTCCAGGCACCCGCTTATCAACAACAATCCCTTTAGACGTAGAACAAGGCGAGGGGGGAGGAGAAACCGCAACATCAAGCATTCAGCGCAAAAGGAAGCAGGTCTCATGGAGACCCATGGTCTAGAAACGATACCCCCGAACTCAGTGATCAATCTAACGGAACATGTTCTTAATGCGGCACACTATTCAGTCCTTTCTAAAGGTCTAAATTATTGTTTACCAGAGCCTTTCGATCTAGTAGAGGAATTCAAGATAGATTTATATAAAGCGGTAAGAAATATACACTTACATAAATTCTTTAAATCTTCTTCACATACAGAAGCCACCGGACGACCGGGGGAAGTCCCATGCACTGTGGGTCCCTTGGGTTTCATGGTGGCAGATAACTCCATGGGGGACATACAGGATGATGTACATTTACTGTTAAGTCTCCGGTCAAAACTAACAACACCAAGATCACACATGTGGAACCATTCACTGGAGGGGTTAGATCTACCTTCATGCCACCGGTTTCCCCAGGCAATCCAATAGATATCTTTGAATCTTCGGTCATTAAGGACATAGAGGCGTTAATTTACCGCACAACACCTCCAAATTTGAATCCAGCAGAAACACAAGCTTTGAAGGGCATACAGGGGTGGTCTGACACAGTGGTACGCCCCGCCGACAAGGGGGGCAACACTGTCTTGCTGTCCAGGGACTACTATGTGTCAGAAGCAATACGACAACTCTCAGATAGTAAAACTTACAATAAATTAAAAACTGATCCAACTGTTAAATTCCAGAATGATTTAAAAACATTATTAATTAATATTATTAAGAGAATATGTTGAAAGGGGGACTGTTGTGAATTTGGATTCTGGGCTCCCCCGGTGGCTACTGGTGGAATTGAACTGGTGTTTTCATCTTCTCTGTTCACCTGTTCCCATCAAGATGTGGGAGTCGCTATATATACCTTGCTGCTCTGTTAGTTGCTTGCCGGTCTTCAATGTTATCAGAAGCCTCTCTGTGCTTGTTCCTGCTCCTAGACAACTACTAGATAAGTTGGACTCTTGTCCATGTTTGTTTTTGCATTTTTGTTCCAGTTCACAGCTGTAGTTTCGTTACTGTGTCTGGAAAGCTCTTGTGAACAGGAATTGCCACTCTGGTGTTATGAGTTAATGCCAGAGTTTTAAAGTGATTTCTGGATGGTGTTTTGATAGGGTTTTCAGCTGACCATGAAAGTGTCCTTTCTGTCTTCTGCTATGTAGTAAGTGGACCTCAAATTTGCTAAACCTATTTTCATACTACGTTTGTTATTTCATCTTAATTCACCGCCAATACATGTGGGGGGCCTCTGTCTCCTTTCGGGGTATTTCTCTAGAGGTGAGCTAGGACTGATATTTTCCTCTGCTAGTATTATTTAGTCCTCCGGCTGGTGCTGGGCATCTAGAATCAACGTAGGCATGCTACCCGGCCACTGCTAGTTGTGCGTTAGGTTTAGTTCATGGTCAGCTCAGTTCCCATCTTCCAAGAGCTAGTTCCTATATATGCTTATGCTATGTTCTCTTGCCATTGAGATCATGACAGTTTGACCGGCCCACTAAAGGGTTAAAATCCTTGGCTGAGAAAGGAGAGAAATAAGTAGTCTGCTGAAAATTTTTTTTTTTTTTTTTTCTCTCCTTCTAATCTTTGAATGGCTCTGTGTCCACCTGTTTGTAATGGATCTTCAGAGTGTAACTGCAGGTTTGAATAATCTCGCCACGAAGGTACAATATTTGCAAGATTTTGTTTGTCATGCACCTGTATCTGAGCCGAGAATTCCTTTGCCGGAATTTTTCTCGGGGAATAGATCTGGGTTTCAGAATTTTCGAAATAATTGCAAATTATTTTTGTCCCTGAAATCTCGCTCTGCCGGAGACCCTGCACAGCAGGTCAGGATTGTGATTTCCTTGCTCCGGGGCGACCCTCAAGACTGGGCTTTTTCATTGACACCAGGGGATCCTGCGTTGCTCAATGTGGATGCGTTTTTTCTGGCCTTGGGGTTGCTTTATGACGAACCTCATTTGGAGCTTCAGGCTGAAAAAACTTTGATGTCCCTATCTCAGGGGCAAGATGAAGCGGAAATTTACTGCCAAAGATTCCGTAAATGGTCTGTGCTTACTCAGTGGAATGAGTGCGCCCTGGCGGCGACTTTCAGAGAGGGTCTCTCTGATGCCATTAAGGATGTTATGGTGGGGTTCCCTGTGCCTGCGGGTCTGAATGAGTCCATGACTATGGCTATTCAGATCGATAGGCGTTTGCGGGAGCGCAAACCAGTGCACCATCTGGCGGTGTCCACTGAGAAGTCGCCAGAGAGTATGCAGTGTGATAGAATTCTGTCCCGAAGCGAGCGGCAGAATTTTAGATGGAAAAATGGGTTGTGTTTCTATTGTGGTGATTCTACTCATGTTATATCAGCATGCTCTAAGCGCACTAAAAAGCTTGATAAATCTGTTTCCATTTGCACCTTACCATCTAAGTTTATTCTATCTGTGACCCTGATTTGCTCTTTGTCATCTATTACCACGGACGCCTATGTCGACTCTGGCGCCGCTTTGAGTCTTATGGATTGGTCCTTTGCCAAACGCTGTGGGTATGATTTAGAGCCTTTGGAGACTCTTATTCCTCTGAAGGGGATTGACTCCACCCCATTGGCTAATAATAAACCACAATACTGGACACAAGTAACTATGCGTATTAATCCGGATCACCAGGAGATTATTCGCTTTCTGGTGCTGTATAATCTACATGATGATTTGGTGCTAGGATTGCCTTGGCTGCAATCTCACAACCCAGTCCTCGACTGGAGAGCTATGTCTGTGTTGAGCTGGGGATGTAAGGGGGCTCATGGGGATGTACCTGTGGTTTCCATTTCATCATCTATTCCCTCTGAAATTCCTGAGTTCCTGTCTGACTATCGTGACGTCTTTGAAGAATCCAAGCTTGGTTCATTACCTCCGCACCGAGAGTGCGATTGTGCCATAGATTTAATCCCGGGTAGTAAATACCCAAAGGGTCGTTTATTTAATCTGTCTGTGCCTGAACATGCTGCTATGCGAGAATATATAAAGGAGTCCTTGGAAAAGGGACATATTCGTCCATCGTCATCTCCCTTAGGAGCCGGTTTTTTCTTTGTGTCAAAAAAAGACGGCTCTTTGAGACCATGTATCGATTATCGGCTTTTGAATAAAATCACTGTAAAATATCAATACCCATTGCCGTTGCTGACTGATTTGTTTGCTCGCATAAAGGGGGCCAAGTGGTTCTCTAAGATTGACCTTCGTGGGGCGTATAATTTGGTGCGAATCAGGCAGGGGGATGAGTGGAAAACCGCATTTAATACGCCCGAGGGCCACTTTGAGTATTTAGTGATGCCTTTTGGTCTTTCTAATGCTCCGTCAGTTTTCCAGTCCTTTATGCATGATATTTTTCGCGATTATTTGGATAAATTTATGATTGTGTATCTGGATGATATTCTGATTTTTTCGGATGACTGGGACTCTCATGTCCAGCAAGTCAGGAGGGTTTTCCAAGTTTTTGCGGTCTAATTCTTTGTGTGTGAAGGGTTCTAAGTGTGTTTTTGGGGTACAGAGGATTTCCTTTTTGGGATATATTTTTTCTCCCTCTTCCATTGAAATGGATCCTGTCAAGGTTCAAGCTATTTGTGATTGGACGCAGCCCTCTTCTCTTAAGAGTCTTCAGAAATTTTTGGGCTTTGCTAACTTTTATCGTCGATTTATTGCTGGTTTTTCGGATATTGCTAAGCCATTGACCGATTTGACTAAGAAGGGTGCTGATGTTGCTGATTGGTCCCCTGACGCTGTGGAGGCCTTTCGGGAGCTTAAGCGCCGTTTTTCCTCTGCCCCTGTGTTGCGTCAGCCTGATGTTGCTCTACCTTTTCAGGTTGAGGTCGACGCTTCTGAGATCGGAGCTGGGGCAGTGTTGTCGCAGAAAAGTTCTGACTGCTCCGTGATGAGGCCTTGTGCCTTCTTTTCCCGTAAATTTTCGCCCGCTGAGCGGAATTATGATGTTGGGAATAGGGAGCTTTTGGCCATGAAGTGGGCTTTTGAGGAGTGGCGCCATTGGCTTGAGGGGGCCAGACATCAGGTGGTGGTATTGACTGACCACAAAAACTTGATTTATCTTGAGACCGCCAGGCGCCTGAATCCTAGACAGGCGCGCTGGTCATTATTTTTCTCTCGGTTTAATTTTGTGGTGTCATACCTACCGGGTTCTAAGAATGTTAAGGCAAATGCCCTTTCTAGGAGTTTTGAGCCTGACTCGCCTGGTAACTCTGAGCCCACAGGTATCCTTAAGGATGGAGTGGTATTGTCAGCCGTTTCTCCAGACCTGCGGCGGGCCTTGCAGGAGTTTCAAGCAGATAGACCGGATCGTTGCCCACCTGATAAACTGTTTGTTCCTGATGATTGGACCAGTAGAGTCATCTCTGAGGTTCATTCTTCTGCGTTGGCAGGTCATCCTGGCATTTTTGGTACCAGGGATTTGGTGGCAAGGTCCTTCTGGTGGCCTTCCCTGTCACGAGATGTGCGAGGCTTTGTGCAGTCTTGTGACGTTTGTGCTCGGGCCAAGCCTTGTTGCTCTCGGGCTAGTGGATTATTGTTGCCCTTGCCTATTCCTAAGAGGCCTTGGACGCACATCTCGATGGATTTTATTTCAGATCTGCCTGTTTCTCAGAAGATGTCTGTCATCTGGGTGGTGTGTGACCGTTTCTCTAAGATGGTCCATTTGGTTCCTCTGCCCAAGTTGCCTTCTTCTTCCGAGTTGGTTCCTCTGTTTTTTCAAAATGTTGTTCGTTTGCATGGTATTCCTGAGAATATCATTTCTGACAGAGGGACCCAATTCGTGTCTAGATTTTGGCGGGCATTCTGTGCTAGGATGGGCATAGATTTATCTTTTTCGTCCGCTTTCCATCCTCAGACGAATGGCCAGACCGAGCGGACTAATCAGACCCTGGAGACATATCTGAGGTGTTTTGTGTCTGCTGACCAGGATGATTGGGTTGCTTTTTTGCCATTGGCAGAGTTCGCTCTCAATAATCGGGCCAGCTCTGCCACTTTGGTGTCCCCGTTTTTCTGTAATTCGGGGTTTCATCCTCGATTTTCCTCTGGTCAGGTGGAATCTTCGGATTGTCCTGGAGTGGATGCTGTGGTGGAGAGATTGCATCAGATCTGGGGGCAGGTGGTGGACAATTTGAGGTTGTCCCAGGAGAAGACTCAGCTTTTTGCCAACCGCCACCGTCGTGTTGGTCCTCGGCTTTGTGTTGGGGATTTGGTGTGGTTGTCTTCTCGTTTTGTCCCTATGAGGGTCTCTTCTCCTAAGTTTAAGCCTCGGTTCATCGGCCCGTATAAGATTTTGGAGATTCTTAACCCTGTTTCCTTCCGTTTGGACCTCCCTGCATCCTTTTCTATTCATAACGTTTTTCATCGGTCATTATTGCGCAGGTATGAGGTACCGGTTGTGCCTTCCGTTGAGCCTCCTGCTCCGGTTTTGGTTGAGGGTGAGTTGGAGTACGTTGTGGAGAAAATCTTAGACTCTCGTGTTTCCAGACGGAGACTCCAGTATCTGGTCAAGTGGAAGGGATACGGCCAGGAGGATAATTCTTGGGTGAATGCATCTGATGTTCATGCCTCTGATCTGGTTCGTGCCTTTCATAGGGCCCATCCTGATCGCCCTGGTGGTTCTGGTGAGGGTTCGGTGCCCCCTCCTTGAGGGGGGGGTACTGTTGTGAATTTGGATTCTGGGCTCCCCCGGTGGCTACTGGTGGAATTGAACTGGTGTTTTCATCTTCTCTGTTCACCTGTTCCCATCAAGATGTGGGAGTCGCTATATATACCTTGCTGCTCTGTTAGTTGCTTGCCGGTCTTCAATGTTATCAGAAGCCTCTCTGTGCTTGTTCCTGCTCCTAGACAACTACTAGATAAGTTGGACTCTTGTCCATGTTTGTTTTTGCATTTTTGTTCCAGTTCACAGCTGTAGTTTCGTTACTGTGTCTGGAAAGCTCTTGTGAACAGGAATTGCCACTCTGGTGTTATGAGTTAATGCCAGAGTTTTAAAGTGATTTCTGGATGGTGTTTTGATAGGGTTTTCAGCTGACCATGAAAGTGTCCTTTCTGTCTTCTGCTATGTAGTAAGTGGACCTCAAATTTGCTAAACCTATTTTCATACTACGTTTGTTATTTCATCTTAATTCACCGCCAATACATGTGGGGGGCCTCTGTCTCCTTTCGGGGTATTTCTCTAGAGGTGAGCTAGGACTGATATTTTCCTCTGCTAGTATTATTTAGTCCTCCGGCTGGTGCTGGGCATCTAGAATCAACGTAGGCATGCTACCCGGCCACTGCTAGTTGTGCGTTAGGTTTAGTTCATGGTCAGCTCAGTTCCCATCTTCCAAGAGCTAGTTCCTATATATGCTTATGCTATGTTCTCTTGCCATTGAGATCATGACAGGGGACACTATCAAAAAAACCAGCCGAGAAACTTATACCAGATTTTCCCAGGAAACCATACTGGTACCACGTACCTAAGGTGCACAAGTCAATAACCAGGCCACCGGGTCGCTCTATCGTGTTGGGCATCGGCTCCATAAACGAGCTGTTTTCACGGTACTTGGACTGGCTATTGCGGCCACTCCTAGGGGATGTTCCATCATATGTGAAGGACACGAATGAATTTTTACGCATAGTTAAAAGCTTTGTATGGCAGGAAAGTTTTAGTCTTGCATCAATAGATGTCGAAAGTCTGTACACTAGGATTCCACAAAATATGGCAGTGGCAACTATTAGAGATATCCTTTCAAATACACCTACAGACACTAACACCATTAATTTTATATGTGACAGCTTACTGTTCGTACTAAAACACAATGCATTCACATTTGACAATACGTGGTATGTCCAAACGGAAGGGACTGCCATGCCATGGGTACATCAGTCACATGTACCCTGGCTAATCTTTTTCTGGCGGCCCTGGAGGACAAGTTTGTCTATTGTATGAGCAACTTATTTTTACAACACATTAAGTTATTCATAAGGTACGTGGACGATATTTTTATCGTATGGGACAGCTCTACTGACACTTTCACTCAGTTTGTAGAATATCTGGCGAATGCAAATACTATGAACATGAGTTTTACCACTCATTTTGGGGGTACTAAATTGGAGTCTCTTGATGTAAAATTGGAGATATTAGAAGGTACTATTCACATTGAAGTCTTTCGGAAACCCACTTTGTCGAATTCGCTACTACATTATAACAGTGCTCACCCCACTACACCAAACACTCATTGCCATACAGTCAATTTTTGAGGGTAAAGAGAATTAATAGTAGCAGGAGGGGTTTTAAACAACAATCGCAAGAACTATATAAGAGGTTCGAAAACCGAGGTTATCCCCGCCCAGTATTGGATGCAGCACTGACAAGGGCAGAAAATGCAGACAATGTTGTCTCCCATAGATTTAGCGGTAAAAGAACGGCAAAAAACAAGCACTTTGTTTTTTGCTTTAAATTTGGCCCATTAGACAGTTGCATTAGATCGGTTATAAGACAAAAATGGCACATTTTAAGTAAAGACAATGACATCCTGGAAAGGGTTGATAGGGGCCCCCTTTTCACCAGTCGCCGCAGTAAAAATATCAAAGATCTGATAGTACACAACCGTTTTCAGAATGATCACACGAATTGGCTGGAAGCAGGTATACTGAAAGGAAACCATAAATGCGGCCATTGCAATTTTTGCATATTTCACATAACAGGTAATACCATTAAACTGGGTGCCATTGATCATCAGGTGCAGGAGTTTATTTCATGCAGGACTACATACGTGGTCTATGCGCTGATATGCCCATGCCACTTTTACTATATAGGTAAAACTATCCGTCCCCTTTTTATATGAGTCAGAGAGCACTTCAATTCAATCTGTACAGGTAGAGGAGTCCCTCGGCTTATAAACCATGTAAGACAATGCCATGAGGGTAATGCAAGGATACTCCGCTTTATAGGTCTGGAAAGAGTGACTTTACCCAAATATGGTGGCAATCTAAATAGATTGCCTTTGAGGAGAGAAGCATTATGGATAATGCGTACAAACGCTACAGGACCAATGGGTCTAAATGAAAAAATTGATATGTCCGTTTTTTTGTGAATCTCCCTTCTATGTTTCAGATGTATTTTGTTTCTCTCTTTTCATGTTTTTCTCATGTTTTTAAAGGGAACCTGACACCTAAATTTGGCGGGACCAGTTTTGGGTCATATGGGCGGGGTTTTCGGGTGTTTGATTCACCATTTCCTTACCCGCTGGCTGCATGCTGGCCGCAATATTGGATTGAAGTTCATTCTCTGTCCTCCGGAGTACACGCCTGCGCAAGGCAATATTGCCTTGCACTGGCGTGTACTCCGGAGGACAGAGAATGAACTTCAATCCAATATTGCGGCCAGCATGCAGCCAGCGAGTAAGGAAAGGGTGAATCAAACACCCGAAAACCCCGCCCATATGACCCAAAACTGGTCCCGCCAAATTCAGGTGACAGGTTCCCTTTAATGATGTGTATTTGTATGTCTTTATTCATCTTCTGACGATGGTATTAGTTATACCCATGAAGCCAGGTGGTGGGAGGTTTTGACTTACTCTATATAAACCGGCCCTCCCACTTCCTTTGGCTATCAGGATCTGTGGAAGCGCTGCTCGCGCGAAACATCTGTCATCCTATTTCACTACACGTTCTCCCTGTCTTTACTGCTAATGTCTCAATGAAGGAACTTTTTGTCAGGAAGGTGAGTGCACACCATTTTTTCTACTGTTTGAACTCTAGAACTATGATTGCACATGAGAAATGGTCAGATTTGTTAGAATGGGATGGCTCTGACAGTGAGACAAATGATGTAGAAATGCATGCCTGACCAATTGTAATAACAAATACAAGGAAAGAAGTCACACAGCGTAGTGGAGATAGGATGGATGCAGGAAATGCAGCTGTTGGAGCAGAAGCCGCAATGACAGAGGAATCTAGGAATTATACTGCAGGAGAGTTAACAGAATTAGATACCAGGTGCAAGCAGCAAGCAGGAGAGCATTTGTTAACATGGATTCTCAGGTTATGGGATAATAGATCCAATACTATAATTTTGAACCGTCTTGAGGGCATAGGAATTGGTAGTATTTGTATTGATCCTATGGTACGTCTAAAAATGAGACATGCCAGGGACACTGCCGAGAATTTTTTCCTATTGCATTTGGTGAGGGATCCAGTGGCACAAATGTATGATTCTCCTATTAAATTAATACCACAAACACGATGGGAGTCTCTTGCAGATGGAGTTCAGAGACTGAGAGAAATTGCATGTATAGGTGGTATAACTCGCAATCCTTTGCCAGATCTGAATGATCATTTTACTGTTGTTGAGGACTGGAAGGGACCAGATGCTGCAGTGATGACAGGAATGATGAAAAATAAGTTCATAGACGGTGCTCCAGCTGCTTACAAATCCCCATTATTTACCATGTTCAGTGCGCTTATGGGAAATCCCACTACTGTCTATAAAGCATGCAGTTTAATTTCACAGTTATCTGCTCTAGAAAAAGCAAAAGTGTCAAGGAATTGCACAGCAAACAGAGTAGATCAAGAAAGGATAAAAAGGGATAATATCCAAGTTAGAAAGAGCAGGAAAGAGTTGTTTTGTGACCTGATAGCTAGTGGAGTTCCATTCCAGAAGATAGATGGTATCCTTACTAGTGACCTGTTCAGAAGATGGCAAGATCTGAGGAGAAAAGGCACATTTTAAATCGCCAGGCCCAGGAGGGTGGCAATAAATGAGATAGTGGGTAGGAAAGATAGAGTTGGGACACCTGATGACAAAGTCCCTACTGTAACCGCCCCTTTCACTCCTCCAATACCATGTCTTTATTCCCTCATGGACTAATCTAATGCAAATGCAGATGTTTAGATAAAAGTTGTGGAACATTCCATGAGAATTGTGTTTGAACAGTTTTGCCATTTTTTTTATGCATAATGATGTTTGTTTTCGTTTTAGAGTTAGTACAAAGAGAATTATCCTGTGAGTATATTATGATGTATGCACTGTCTGATATATGATTAATTGAATTTGGTCTTGGTGAATGCATATATATGCATTTCTCATTTGAGGGTTTGTAATACCTTCCAACTGACAGTCCGCTGTCATTTGATGCTAGACCTTGGTGTTTTTAAATGGCAAAAGACCACAACAGTTGCAAGATGACAGTATGTGGAAGCCATTGTGAAAGAGACATGCAAGGAAAAGAGGGCGTTAAATTACAGACAATTAATTTAGTGAGATGACTAATATCAATTATGGGGGGTTGACTGAAGTAATAGATGACATAATGACATATTTGTTACATGTTTGTCACTGTATGTTGTTTGTACAAACCCCTGTATTTGTCATGGATATTCTTTGTTTAAATTGGTTCATAGTAGTGTTGAGCATTCCAATACCGCAAGTATCGGGTATCGGCCGATATTTGCGGTATCGGATTTCCGATACCGAGTTCCGATACTTACCGCATATCGGATACCGGAATCGGAAGTTCCCAGAATTCAAACTGCACGAATTCAGCCAATGAGGAATGATTACAAGTGTGGGCACATCCTGTTCAGCATGGTGAGCATGTAACTACTGGCAAGGCTGTGATTGGCTGCTGAAATGATGTCATGATGCACTATAAAAAACGATGCTGCCCTTTCTGGCTCACTCTGCTGTGAATTCAGTTAGGCATAGGATGCTGAGTTCTGACTGAGGGCCAGTTGAGATAGCGATTTGCTTCATTGTGCTTTTCCCAGGCTAATTTAGCAACCGCTATGTGTTCACCTTGATTTTGCCTGGCAGCGCTGTTTTCACAGCGATCTGCAAGGTCTCTGTGTGTGTGTGTGTGAGTGCAGCCCACTCTGTAGTCTGTGTGCAGCCACACTTGGTTGTATTCAGCTCAGGGTGGTTCACTGCCTCATACTGTTCTATCCATTGTCCTTTTTTGCTAATAGTGCAGGCTGCTGCACATTTTTTCAAATATTTCCTATTACTGGCTTTCCACCCATATCCAGCAAAATTGTGGAAAAACACTACATAGGATAACGTAGAGGAGGTTTTTTGGGCCTTGCAGCGCCGTTTACGGCTGTCTGCACGGTCTCCGTGTGAGTGCAGCTCGCCCTGTAGTCTGTGTGCAGCCACAGCTGGTTGTATCCAGCTCAGGGTGCGTCACTGCCTCATACCGTAAAATACATTGTCCTCTTTTGCAAATAGTGCAGGCTGCTGCACATTTTTTCAAATAATTCCTATTAGTGGCTTTCCACCCGTATTCAGCTAAATTGTGGAAAAACACTACATAGGATAACCTAGAGGAGTTTTTTGGGCCTTGCAGCGCTGTTTACGGCTGCCTGCACAGTCTCCGTGTGAGTGCAGCTCGCTCAGTAGTCGGTTCTGCAAAAAAAAAAAATAATAATAATAAAGTTCACCAAACACACCACTTTACAGTTGTGTAGGCCACATTAGCTCATATTAAAGTCTAGTCCACACTTTAGAAAATTAGTGTTTCTTATACCTGTTAGTAGCTGTTCAGGAATAAGCACACTAAGCCCTTAGTACTTTTCTGCTTATCTTTATCAGTCAACCAAGATGAAGAAGGCAGGGAGTAAGGCACATGGGCTTGGGCTCGGAGTAGGGAGAGGACGTGGGGATTCTGTGCCTGCTGCGGGCACCAGTGACTCATCATCACCCAGTTTCAGGAGGGAAAAGTCCTTCATGCGCAGCTTTGTTGGAGTGCGCCGTACACCGCTGCTGCATGAAGACCAAATTGAAGCAGTTGTCGGATGGATGGCAGCTAACACATTGACTTCAATTAGTGCCACATCCTCTCAGGGACAGAGCACTGGAGAGCACCCATCTGTCTCTTCACCACCTGCCAAATTGCCCAGGCTGTCAGAGAGCCCAGGACAGGAGCCATCTCTACTTCTGTTCTCTGAATCTCTTGGCTTGAAACAGGGGGCCAGCCAAGCAGCATTGGAGAAATGGAAGAAGAGGCAGTGTGCAGTGATGCGCAACAGCTTTGTCTCTCTGACTCTGAAGAGGCGGGTGGGCCAGTGCCTCCGGTCACCACACCGCAGTACGCATCTGATGACGACACTCAGGTGCCACTTTCTGGTGCGTGCTGTGCTGCCGAGACTACCCAGGAGGAGCAGTTGGTGGCAGAGGGTAGTGTAGATGATGAGGTCCTTGACCCATCGTGGCACGAGGGACAGGAAGGTGGTGGGAGCAGCTCTGAGGAAGAGATTCTGCGAACTGGCCAAAGAGGGAGAGGGAGGGGGAAGACTGTGGAGCCTGTAGCCTCCACTTCAGCACCCATTAGGAGCATGTCTCTTCCAAAAGCCAAAAAGGGCGCTCCCAAGACCTGCAGTGCCTGGTCCTTTTTTGACACAGTTGCAGATGACATTTGCTTTGTCAAATGCAAGGTGTGTCATCATAAAATCAAAAGAGGGAGAAATGTCGGCAACCTCAATACCTCAAACATGTGGAAACATGTGCGGACCAGGCACGCGGTGGAGTTACAAAAACGCACTGAAGACCTAGGCCAACCAACAGCATCAGCTATCACCTCTTCAGCTCGTGTTGTTGCCTCTTCCTCCAGCTCACACACTGCTGGTTCGGCTTCCTCCCAGGATCGCCATGGAAGAACCTCTGGCACGGTTGTCCAGAGACCCACTGTAATTCCACCCGCAGCACCACGTTCCCAGTCATCCTCACACTCCCAGCCCAGTCTACAGCCATCGGTAGTACAGGCATGGGAGAAAAGGCGGCCTTTCTTGGCAAACCACCCACGAGCACAGGCTCTGACTGCAGGCATTGCCAAACTTCTGTCACTGGAAATGCTGTCATTCAGGCTGGTGGAGACTGACAGCTTCCGTGACTTGATGTCATTGGCAGACCCACAGTACAATGTGCCCAGCCACTTTTATTTCAGCAGGCAAGCTGTCCCTGCCCTGCACAAGCATGTGGAGGGACACATAAAACACGCGCTACTGAGCGCTGTCAGTAGCAAGGTCCACCTCACCACCGATGCGTGGACCAGTCACCATGGACAGGGGCGATACCTTTCCCTCACTGCCCATTGGGTTAATGTTGTTGAGCCAGGTACAGATCGTGCGAGTGGCACAGGACGTGTCCTGCCCACTCCAAGGATTGCAGGAATCCAGCCTGTACGCATTGACTCCTCCTCATACACAAGTTCCTCTGAATCATCGCTGCAGGAGCCGTCACAGTCCACCTCCACATGGACCCGTGAACGTTTACCTGTTACAACCGACATGAGCACAGCAGTGGCCAAACGTCAACAGGCCGTCTTGAAATTAATTTCTTTGGGGAATCGAAGCCACACAGCGCAGGAGCTCTGGAATGCCATCAAGCAGGAGAGCGATGTGTGGTTTGTGGCAGCGAATCTCCAGCCAGGCATGGTAGTGTGTGACAATGGCCGAAATCTGGTGGCAACTCTGGGCCTCGGCAACCTCACATCCCATGTCTGGCACATGTGCTCAACTTGGTCGTGCAGAGTTTTTTGAGGGACTATCCAGATCTTGATGCACTGCTGCACAAGGTCCGCCTAGAGGGTGCTCACTTGCGGCGTTCCAGCACGGCAAGATCACGCATTGCAGCTCTGCAGTGCCGATTCCGCCTTCCGGAACATCGCATCATATGTGACCTACCTACCAGGTGGAATTCCACGTTACATATGTTGGACCAGTTGTGTGAGCAGCAGCAAGCAGTAATGGAGTACCAGCTGCATCAGGCGTAAAGAAGTCGCACTCCGCGCCGTTCAGACTTCACAACCACAGAGTGGGCCACTATGAAGGACGTCTGCCAGGTTTTGCGTCCCTTTGATTATTCCACGCGGATGGCGAGTGCAGATGATGCACTAGTCAGCATGACTGTCCCCCTTATCTGCCTGCTTCTACAAACACTGCAAGCGCTAAGAGATGATGTTGTGGAAGAGGTGGAGGATGAGGAGTCACCATTTCCATCAGCTTCTGGACAGTCAGCGCCACGTGGTTCCTCACAAACGTGTAGGCAGGGGACACTTTGTGAGGAGGTTTAGGAGGAGTCAATGGAGGAGGAAGACATCCGTCCAGAGGAGGGAGTTACACAATTGTCCAGTAGTCAGTGTGTACAGCGAGGGTGGGGTGATGAAGAGCGGGCAGAGATCACGCCTCAAGCAGGGGACAGCATTTCTTGGACAGTTGGCAGTCTGCAGCACATGGTTGATTACATGCTGCAGTGCCTGAGTAACGACCGCCGCATCGCCCACATTCTCAACATGGCTGATTATTGGGTGTACACCCTCCTCGATCCTCGCTACCGGGACAACGTACAAAGCCTCATCACACCGTTGAACCGGGAGCGTAAAATGCGGGAGTACCAAGACACACTGGTGAATTCCATCATCTTCTCCAGTCCAACTGATAGAAGTGCTGCTAGTGCTTTACAAAGCAGCTCAGTGCATCCAGGCAGTGGAGGAGGCTCTGCACAAAGAGGGAGCAGAAGCAGTGCCTCTGCCCAAGGCAAGACCAGTATGGCCCAACTGTGGCACAGTTTTGTGTGTAAGCCACAAATGTCTACACCATCACAGGCGGCTCCAATCAGCAGGAGGCAACGGTTCCGTCAGATGGTGACAGATTACATGTCTTGCCCTCTTACTGTACTCCCAGACGGCTCTTCCCCTTTCAAGTTTTGGGTCTCTAAGCTGGATACATGGCCAGAGCTAAGCCAGTATGCATTGGAGGTGCTGGCTTGCCCTGCGGCTAGTGTATTATCGGAACGCGTCTTTAGTGCTGCAGGTGGTGTACTAACAGACCGTCGCATGCGACTATCCTCCGATAACGTTGACAGGGTTACTTTTCTGAAAATGAACCAGGCCTGGATCTCGCAGGAATTTGCCACTCCTCTTCCTGATTAAATAATTGGGTGACTGTCTACAGTATCCAGGTCTCCTGTTGTGTTCATCTTTCTACCACCTGAACTGTAATTCCTGGGCTCCAACACCGCCAGTTGAGGCTCAGAAGTGCAGGCTGCACAGTGAAAACATATGACCCAGTGTTAATGGGTTTCAGTAACGTCAGCTGATCCCCAGCTGTGTAGCCGGCAATGTGTCCTGCGACCGCCACGCTGACACAACAACTGAAATTGAAGGGAACCTGTGCCCCCCAGGCGTTTGTTACTGAAAGAGCCACCTTGTGCAGCAGTAATGCTGCCCAAGGAAAAGGTAGCTATTTTAGTTTAGCTCCTTGCACACGCAGAACTTAGCACTTATAAAATGTGTCCACTGATACCGCAAAACCGTCCCGGAGGGGGGACTTTCCTTCGTAATGTGACGCAGCACAGCCGTCATTCCTACCCCCTTGGTGCCGTGCGCCGCCTCCTCAGCGTTGTTTGATTCTGTACCGGAGCCTGCGCTGTTATGTTATCCCTTGGCCAGGCGCACTTAGCGCTGCCCGTCTTCTGACATAATTTGTTGTCAGGCTGACTGCGCCTGTGCGGCCGCGCTGTCCGAGATCCCACCTCACAGTGTCTTCTGATTTAATCACACTGCGGGCCTGGGATCCATGGCCATGCGCAGTGCATATCTTCACCACAGGCTCTCACTCATCTCCCTCCGCCTTCTTCAGACTGTGTGCCGTCAGCTGATCCCTAATAGCATGCCACGGCCGGGACGCCGCACAGTCTGAAGAAGCCGGAGGGAGGAGAGTGAGAGGCGAGGATATGCACTGCGCATGCCCATGGATCCCAGGCCCGCAGTGGGATTACATTAGACGACACTGCGAGGTGGGATCTCGGGCAGCGCGGCCGCACAGGCGCAGCCAGCCTGACACCAAATGATGTCAGAAGACGGGCAGCGCTAAATGCGCCTGGCCAAGGGATAACATAACTGCGCAGACTCCGGGACAGAATCAAACACTGAGGAGGCGGCGCACAGCACCAAGGGGGTAGGAATAATGGCTGTGCTGCGTCCCATTACAAAGGAAACCTCCGTGACGGTCTCACGGTATCAGGGGAGACATTTTATAAGTGTTTAGTTCTGTGTTTGCAAGGAGCATAATTAAAAGAGCCACCTTTTCCTTTTGCATCCTTAGTGCTGCACAAGATGGCTCTTTCAGCTACAAACGCCTTGGGGGGGGGGTTAAAGGTTCCCTTTCGACTTGCTCCAATCAGGCTTCGGCCTACACTGTGTTCCTCTGCTCCTCCTGCTGTCCCTGGGCTCTAACACCACCAGTTGGTGCCTGGAAGTGCTGTCCGCACAGTCAACAGTCGCTCCTCTGTTATTGGGGTTCAGTAATGTCAGCTGCTCCCCTGCTGTGTATCCAGCAACGTGTCATGCGACCGCCACACTAACAGACATTTACATGCCTCCAGTGCAGGCTTCGGCCTACACTCTGCTCCTACTGCTGACCCTGGGCTCTAACACTGCTGGTTGCTGCCCAGAAGTGCTGTTTGCACAGAGACAAACACCTCGCCAATGTGTTAGTGGGGTTCAGTAACGCCTGCTGCTCCCCTGCTGTGTATCCGGCAATGTGTCATGCGCCCGCCACGCTGGCACAACTATAATTTAAGGGAACCTGCCCCCCTCCCAGGTGTTTGTTACTGAAAGAGCCACATTGTGCAGCAGTAATGCTGCACAAGGAAAAGGTGCCTCTTTTCGTAGTGCTCCTTGCACAAGCTGAACCTAACACTTATGAAATGTGTCTCCTCACACCGATAAACCGGCCCGGAGGTGGGACTTTCCTTTGTAATGTGACACAGCACAGCCGTCATTCCTACTCCCTTGGTGCCGTGCGCCGCCTCCTCAGCGTTGTTTGATTCTGTCCCCGAGCCTGCTCTGTTATGTTATCCCTTTGCCAGGCACACTTAGCGCTGCTTGTCTTCTGACGGCATTTGGTGTGAGGCTGGCTGTGCCTGTGCGGCCGCGCTGGCCGAGATCCCGCCTCGCAGTGTCTTCTGATTTAATCACACTGCGGGCCTGGGATCCATGGCCATGCGCAGTGCATATCTTCACCTCAGGCTCTCACTCATCTCCCTCCGCCTTCTTCAGACTGTGCGCCGTCAGCTGATCCCTAATAGCATGCCACGGCCGGGACGCCGCACAGTCTGAAGAAGCCGGAGGGAGGAGAGTGAGAGGCGAGGATATGCACTGCGCATGCCCATGGATCCCAGGCCCGCAGTGGGATTACATTAGACGACACTGCGAGGCGGGATCTCGGGCGGCGCGGCCGCACAGACGCAGCCAGCCTGACACCAAATGATGTCAGAAGATGGGCAGCGCTAAGTGCGCCTGGCCAAGGGATAACATAACTGCGCAGGCTCCGGGACAGAATCAAACAACACTGAGGAGGCGGCACACGGCACCAAGGGGGTAGGAATGACGGCTGTGCTGTGTTACATTACGAAGGAAAGTCCCACCTCCGGGACGGTATTACGGTGTGAGGGGACACATTTCATAAGTGTCTAGTTCAGCGTTTGCAGGGAGTATACTTAAAAGAGCCAACTTTTCCTTTTGCAGCATTAGTGCTGTACAAGATGGCTCTTTCAGCAACAAACGCCTGGGGGGGGTAAAGGTTCCCTTTCAACTTGCTCCAGTGCAGGCTTCCGCCTACACTCTGCTCCTCCTGCTGTCCCTGGGCTCTAACACCGCTAGTTGGTGCCCGGAAGTGCTGGCTGCACAGAGAAAAACACCCGTCAATGTGTCAGTGGGGTTCAGCAACGCCAGCTGTTCCCCCGCTGTGTAGCCAGCAACGTGTCCTGCAAATGCCACGCAGACACAAAGATGCCGCCAGTGCAGGCTTCGGCCTACACTCTGCTCCTCCTGCAGACCCTGGGCTCTAACACCGCCAGTTGGTGCCCGGAAGTGCTGGCTGCACAGAGAAAAACACCCGCCAATGTGTGAGTGGGGTTCAGCAACGCCAGCTGTTCCCCCGCTGTGTAGCCGGCAACGTGTCCTGCAAATGCCACGCAGACACAACAGTCTTAAAACTGCCTCCAGTGCAGGCTTCGGCCTACACTCTGCTCCCTCTGCTCCCTCTCCTCCTGCTGTCCCTGGGCTCTAACACCGCCAGTTGGTGCCCAGAAGTGCTGGCTGCACAGAGAAAAACACCCGCCAATGTGTCAGAGGGGATCAGCAACGCCAGCTGTTCCCCAGCTGTGTAGCCGGCCACGTGTCCTGCAAACGCCACGCAGACACAAAGCTGCCGCCAGTGCAGGCTTCGGCCTACACTCTGCTCCTCTGCTCCTCCTGCTGACCCTGGGCTCTAACACCGCCAGTTGGTGCCCGGAAGTGCTAGCTGCACAGAGAAGAACACCCGCCAATGTGTCAGAGGGGTTCAGCAACGCCACCTGTTCCCCTGCTGTGTAGCCGGCATCGTGTCCTCCCAAACGCCATGCAGACACAAAGCTGCCTCCAGTGCAGGCTAGTTGGGGCTCTAGGAAGACAATCTTGAATAGGTCCCCATCCTGGTTCCAGTACCGTCAGCTGGTTCCGGGTAGAGCCTTTGGCTTAGGTGCCTCCTTCTGGGTATCCGAGTTCCACCAACGTCAGGTGGTCCTTGGTAGTGCTTTCAGGCACGGGTACCTCCTGCTTAGTAACCGGGTTCCAGTAACGTCAGCTGGTCCTCGGTAGTTCCATTGGCTCTTGGACCTTCGGCTACCCATCCAGGTTCCAGTACCATCAGCAGGTTCTCGGCAGTGTCTTTTGCTCTTGCACCTTCTGCTCCCCATCCTGGTTCCAGTACCGTCAGCTGGTTCCGGGCAGAGCCTTTGGCTTAAGTGCCTCCTTCTGGGTATCCGAGTTCCACCAACGTCAGGTGGTCCTTGGTAGTGCTTTCTGGCACGGGTACCTCCTGCTTAGTTACCGGGTTCCAGTAACGTCAGCTGGTCCTCGGTAGTTCCATTGGCTCTTGGACCTTCGGGTAGCCATCCGAGTTCCAGTTCCATCAGCTGGTTCTCGGCATTTTCTCAGCCTTCTTGTACCTTCTGCTACATTTCCAAGTTCAAGACCCTAAAGACGACGACCCGGAAGACCACCCCTAAGATGACGATGACACCAGAGACGACAACCACTGAGATGACGACGACCCTGGAGACGATGACCCTGAAGACCACTCCGATGACGACGACAACGACCCTGGAGACGACGACATGGAAGACCGAGAAGCAGAAGAACAAGAGGCTGCAGAACAAAGAGCAGAAGAATATTAAGCATAACACTAAATATCAGAGCAAAATATATTATCTAAATTATAAGCAGAAGAAGACTAAGCAGTGTATGTGGGTGAGTCCGTTCCTCCTCGTGGTGCCCCTGGATAAAGCCTGATGCTGCAGGCCAAACTGAACGCGGACAAATGAAACTCTTTTGTGACAGGCAGAACGGAAGGTGTAATCTTCAAACTTTTATAGAAAACATCTACAGGATTGCCTGTCACAAATAAGAATATGATGAAGAAGTAGAACATGAAGAAGAATAATAGTTGAATAAAAAGAATATGAAGAATGTAACAAAAAACAATAATAGGTAGAAGATAAAGAAGAAGATGAATAAGGTGAAGAAGAAGTTGATGTCAAAGATGCTGATGATGATGAAGAAGAAAGTGTGGGAGAAGTTAAAAAAAGGTGAAGGGCGTGGAAGTAGTGAAACATCAATATCTGACAAAATAAAAAAATTCTTAACATAGTCAATATCTTTGTAACTCCGAACATCTTAAAAAAAAAAAAAAAATTCCTGCTATTCTATTTGATTGGGCTAAACCTCTATGCCTTTAATGTCTCCGCCACCTCCCCCAATACATCCTACATTATTCTTAGTTGTTTTCCTTCATGTAGAATGAACCTACAAGGAAAGAAAGGGTTTATTTTAATTCCGGTATTTTCGTCCCATTGACTTGCATTGGTATCGGGTATCGGTATCGGCGAGATCCGATATTTTGCCGGTATCGGCCGATACTTTCCGATATCGATACTTTCCGATATCAGAAGGTATCGCTCAACACTAGTTCATAGCCAAAAGAGAAATTCCACGTGGTATTTTTGTATTTTTTATGAGCTTGTACATTCAATTTTGTTCATACCGTGATTAGTTTTTAAAAGGAATAAATTTATCCTTTCAGCCCACCAAATGTTGGATCGGGGGGGGGGGAGGAGGGGGTTGTGGGGGGGTGTAATTAACCTTTTGTTTGATTGCAGGAGTGAAGGAAGAGACCTTGGCCATCTAATTACCATGTGTGCACTGTAAATAGTTTTTGTTTCTGCAGTACTGAAACAGGAATCCACCTACTTAACCCCTTAATGACAGCCAATATGTCTTTTAACTGACCTGAGATAAATGAGACTAGCCTCCCCATACAGGTGACAATCCAGCAGCCATCAGTTATCCACTATAGCTGACAACTTGGTGTATCAGCCACGATCAGTGTTTGCACCGTCCAAATCTGTTTAACCCCTTAGATGCTGCTGTCAATAGTGACTACATCATTATAAATGGTTATCAGAGTGCAGGGGCTCCTCTTTATCCCAATTGGTGCCCTCAGATCATGATTGTGTGGTCCTGATGTTTGCCGTGGCAATTCATGACCAAATAGTGGCCTTAGAGTCTGACGGCCGTTGTAAAAATCAACTTTTTCATTTCTGTCATGCCACTTTGCATTAATTCCTGGAAAAGCACCTGAAGGGTTAATAAAATACCTGACAGCAGTTTTCAATATGCCAGGGGGTGCTGTTTTTAAAATGGTATAACTTTTGGGGGTTTCCCAATATATTGGACCACTAAAAGCACTTTAAACATGGATAGGTCCCTACAAAAATACATTTTGTAAATTTCTTTGAAAAAATGAAAAATTACTGCTACATTTTTAAACCTCCTAAAATGCTAACAAAATAAAATAACATTTTACAAATGGTGCCGATGTAAAGCAGACATGTGGGAATTATTATTTATTAACCCCTTCCCGACCCATGACGCCTATGCGGCGTCATGGAATGATCGCATCCCTGTTGTGAATTTGGTTTCTGGGCTCCCCCGGTGGTTTCTGGTGGTACTGCACTTGTGTGCTTCATCTCCTCTGTTCACCTGTTTTCCATCTGGATGTGGGAGTTTTCTATTTAGCCTTGCTCCTCAGTCATTTCTATGCCGGCCAACAATGTTACCAGAAGCCTTTCTGTTGCATGTTCCTGCTCCTAGACAACTATCAGCTAAGTTGGACTTGTTGTCCTAGTTTGTTTTGCATTTTTGTTCCAGTTCTCTGTGATTGATTATTTCTGAGGCTGGAAGCTCTTGTGAGCTGAAATTGCCACTCTGGTGTCATGAGTTGATATTAGAGTCTTAAAGTAATTTCAGGATGGTATTTTGAAAGGGTTTTCAGCTGACCGTGAAGTTTCCTTTTCTGTATTCCTACTATCTAGTAAGCGGACCTCAATTTGCTAAACCTATCTTCATACTTCGTATGTCAATTTCCTCTAAAATCACCGCCAATATATGTGGGGGCTACTGTCTGCCTTTTGGGGAAAATTTCTCTAGAGGTAAGCCAGGTCTGTATTTTCCTCTGCTAGGGTCAGTCAGTTCTCCGGCTGGCGCTGGGCGTCTAGGGATAAAACGTAGGCACGCTACCCGGCCACTGTTAGTTGTGCGGTAGGTTTAGCTCATGGTCAGCTCGAGTTCCCATCTTCCAAGAGCTAGTCCTTTTGTATGCTTAATTACGTTCTCTTGCCATTGAGAACCATGACAGTTTGGCCGGCCCAGAGTTAAGATAATTGGCAGAAGAAAGGAGAGAAAAGAAGTCTGCAGAGATTGTTTTTTTTTTTTTTCCTGAGTTTGCTCATTAGTTGATTCACTAGCATCTCTGCTTACTGCAGCCTTCGTCTCTCTCTCCTTCTAATCCTTGAATGGTTCTGATTTCACCTGATTAATATGGATCCTCAGAGTTTAGCTACAGGTTTGAATAATCTCGCTATGAAGGTTCAAAGCTTACAGGATTTCATTATTCATGCTCCTACATCTGAACCTAGAATTCCTTTACCTGAATTTTTCTCTGGGGATAGATCTCGCTTCCAGAATTTCAAACATAATTGTAAATTATTTTTGTCTCTGAGATCTCGCTCCGCTGGAGATCCTGCACAGCAGGTCAGGATTGTAATTTCCTTGCTTCGGGGCGACCCTCAGGATTGGGCATTTGCTTTAGCACCAGGGGATCCTGCGTTGCTCAATGTGGATACGTTTTTCCTGGCTTTGGGGTTGCTTTATGAGGAACCTCATTTAGAAATTCAGGCTGAAAAAGCCTTAATGGCCCTGTCTCAAGGGCAAGATGAGGCTGAAATATACTGCCAAAAATTTCGTAAGTGGTCTGTGCTTACTCAGTGGAATGAGTGCGCCCTGGCGGCGAAATTCAGAGAGGGTCTCTCTGATGCCATTAAAGATGTTATGGTGGGGTTCCCTGTGCCTACAGGTCTGAATGAGTCCATGACAATGGCTATTCAGATTGATCGGCGTTTGCGGGAGCGCGAACCTGTGCACCATTTGGCGGTGTCTACTGAGAAGACGCCAGAGATTATGCAATGTGATAGAATTCTGTCCAGAAGCGAACGACAGAATCTTAGGTGAAAAAATGGGTTATGCTTCTATTGTGGTGATTCAACTCATGTTATATCAGCATGCTCTAAACGTACTAAGAAGGTTGATAAGTCTGTTTCAATTGGCACTTTACAGTCTAAGTTTATTCTATCTGTGACCCTGATTTGCTCTTTATCGTCTATTACCGCGGACGCCTATGTCGACTCTGGCGCCGCTTTGAGTCTTATGGATTGGTCCTTGGCCAAACGCTGTGGGTTTGATTTAGAGCCTCTGGAAGTTCCTATACCTCTGAAGGGTATTGACTCCACGCCATTGGCTAGTAACAAACCACAATACTGGACACAAGTAACTATGCGTATTAATCCAGATCACCAGGAGATTATTCGCTTCCTTGTGTTGTATAATCTACATGATGTGTTGGTGCTTGGATTGCCATGGCTGCAATCTCATAACCCAGTCCTCGACTGGAAAGCAATGTCTGTGTTAAGCTGGGGATGTCAGGGGACTCATGGGGACGTACCTTTGGTTTCCATTTCGTCATCTATTCCCTCTGAGATTCCAGAATTTTTATCTGATTATCATGACGTTTTTGAGGAGCCTAAACTTGGTTCACTACCTCCGCACAGAGATTGCGATTGTACTATAGATCTGATTCCGGGCAGTAAGTTTCCAAAGGGTCATTTATTTAAAGGGAACCTGTCACCACGTTTTTGGAAGATGGGATAAAAATAGCGTTAAATAGGGGCAGAGGTGGGCGTTACATTAGTGTGTTTGTTATGCGTTTATTACCCACCTAAGTTGCCGAAATACCTTTGCAAAGTCTCCGTTTTCGCCTGTCAATCAGGCTGGTCTGGTCAAAAGGGCGTTGTCTTCCCCCAGATTTTGCGTAGTTTTCCGTTGGTGGCGTAGTGGTGTGCGCATGCCCAAGGTCCCGAATCCTCTGCCAGGGGATTTAAAAGAGCGCGCTGTTCGTTATTTCATTGGTGATCGGTGGGCGCGGCCATCTTCCTTTGGCCGCGCGTGCGCAGAAGCGGCGCTCTGCTGGCCGCGGCTTCAGGAAAATGGCCGCCGCGATATCCATCTGCGCATGCGCGGCATCCCGCGGCCATTTTCCTGAAGCCGCGGCCAGCAGAGCGCCGCTTCTGCGCACGCGCGGCCAAAGAAAGATGGCCGCGCCCACCGATCACCAATGAAATAACGAACAGCGCGCTCTTTTAAATCCCCTGGCAAAGGATTCGGGACCGTGGGCATGCGCACACCACTACGCCACCAACGGAAAACTACGCAAAATCTGGGGGAAGACAACGCCCTTTTGACCAGACCAGCCTGATTGACAGGCGAAAACGGAGACTTTGCAAAGGTATTTCGGCAACTTAGGTGGGTAATAAACGCATAACAAACACACTAATGTAACGCCCACCTCTGCCCCTATTTAACGCTATTTTTATCCCATCTTCCAAAAACGTGGTGACAGGTTCCCTTTAATCTATCTGTGCCTGAACATGCTGCTATGCGGGAATATATTAAGGAGTCCTTGGAAAAGGGACATATTCGTCCTTCGTCATCTCCCTTAGGAGCCGGTTTTTTCTTTGTAGCTAAAAAAGATGGCTCTTTGAGGCCGTGTATTGATTATCGGCTTTTGAATAAAATCACGGTTAAATATCAGTATCCTTTGCCACTGCTTACTGATTTGTTTGCTCGAATAAAGGGGGCCAAGTGGTTCTCTAAGATTGATCTTCGTGGGGCGTATAATTTGGTGCGAATTAAGCAGGGGGATGAGTGGAAAACCGCATTTAATACGCCTGAGGGCCATTTTGAGTACTTAGTAATGCCTTTTGGTCTTTCAAATGCCCCTTCAGTCTTTCAGTCCTTTATGCATGACATTTTCCGTGATTATTTGGATAAATTTTTGATTGTGTATCTTGATGATATTTTGATTTTTTCGGATGACTGGGACTCTCATGTCCAACAGGTCAGGAGGGTTTTTCAGGTTTTGCGCTCTAATTCCTTGTGTGTAAAGGGTTCTAAGTGCGTTTTTGGGGTTCAAAAGATTTTATTTTTGGGGTACATTTTTTCCCCCTCTTCCATTGAGATGGATCCTGTCAAGGTTCAGGCTATTTGTGATTGGACGCAACCCTCTTCTCTTAAGAGTCTTCAGAAGTTTTTGGGCTTTGCTAATTTTTATCGTCGATTTATAACTGGTTTTTCTGATGTTGCTAAACCGTTGACTGATTTGACTAAGAAGGGTGCTGATGTTGCTGATTGGTCCCCTGCTGCTGTGGAGGCCTTTCGGGAGCTTAAGCGCCGCTTTTCTTCCGCCCCTGTATTGCGTCAGCCTGATGTTACTCTTCCTTTTCAGGTTGAGGTTGACGCTTCAGAAATCGGAGCTGGGGCGGTTTTGTCGCAGAAAAGTTCCGACTGCTCCGTGATGAGACCTTGTGCGTTCTTTTCTCGTAAATTTTCGCCCGCTGAGCGAAATTATGATATTGGTAATCGGGAGCTCTTGGCTATGAAGTGGGCTTTTGAGGAGTGGCGTCATTGGCTTGAGGGGGCTAGACATCAGGTGGTGGTATTGACCGACCACAAGAATTTGATTTATCTTGAGTCTGCCAGGCGCCTGAATCCTAGACAGGCGCGCTGGTCGTTATTTTTCTCTCGGTTTAATTTTGTGGTTTCTTACCTACCAGGTTCTAAAAATGTGAAGGCGGATGCCCTTTCTAGGAGTTTTGAGCCTGATTCCCCTGGTAATTCTGAACCTACAGGTATCCTTAAGGATGGAGTGATATTGTCTGCCGTTTCCCCAGACTTGCGACGGGTCTTGCAGGAGTTTCAGGCGAATAGACCTGATCGTTGCCCGCCTGGTAGAATGTTTGTTCCTGATGATTGGACCAGTAGAGTCATCTCGGAGGTCCATTCTTCTGCGTTAGCAGGTCATCCTGGAATCTTTGGTACCAGGGATTTGGTGGCTAGGTCCTTCTGGTGGCCTTCCCTGTCGCGAGATGTGCGAGGTTTTGTGCAGTCTTGTGATGTTTGTGCTCGGGCCAAGCCTTGTTGTTCTCGGGCTAGTGGATTGTTGTTATCCTTGCCTATTCCGAAGAGGCCTTGGACTCACATCTCCATGGATTTTATTTCTGATCTCCCTGTTTCTCAGAAGATGTCTGTCATCTGGGTGGTGTGTGACCGTTTCTCTAAGATGGTCCATTTGGTTCCCTTGCCCAAATTGCCTTCCTCATCCGAGCTGGTTCCTCTGTTTTTTCAAAATGTGGTGCGCTTGCATGGTATTCCGGAGAATATCGTTTCTGACAGGGGAACCCAATTCGTGTCTAGATTTTGGCGAGCGTTCTGTACTAGGATGGGCATTGATTTGTCTTTTTCGTCTGCTTTCCATCCTCAGACTAATGGCCAGACCGAGCGAACTAATCAGACCTTGGAGACTTATTTGAGGTGTTTTGTGTCTGCGGATCAGGATGATTGGGTTGCCTTTTTGCCCTTGGCGGAGTTTGCCCTCAATAATCGGGCTAGTTCTGCCACCTTGGTTTCTCCTTTCTTCTGTAATTCGGGGTTTCATCCTCGTTTCTCTTCCGGTCAGGTGGAGTCTTCGGATTGTCCTGGAGTGGATGCTGTGGTGGAGAGGTTGCATCAGATTTGGGGGCATGTGGTGGACAATTTGAAGTTGTCCCAGGAGAAGACTCAGCATTTTGCCAACCGCCGTCGTCGTGTTGGTCCTCGTCTTTGTGTTGGGGACTTGGTGTGGTTATCTTCTCGTTTTGTCCCTATGAAGGTTTCTTCTCCTAAGTTTAAGCCTCGGTTCATCAGCCCGTACAAGATATTGGAGATTCTTAACCCTGTGTCCTTTCGTTTGGACCTCCCTGCATCTTTTTCTATTCATAATGTCTTCCATCGGTCATTGTTGCGCAGGTATGAGGTACCGGTTTTGCCTTCCGTGGAGCCTCCTGCTCCGGTGTTGGTTGAGGGTGAGTTGGAGTACGTTGTCGAGAAGATCTTGGACTCCCGTGTTTCCAGACGGAGACTTCAGTATCTGGTCAAGTGGAAGGGCTACGGTCAGGAGGATAACTCTTGGGTGACAGCCTCTGATGTTCATGCCTCCGATTTGGTCCGTGCCTTTCATAGGGCTCATCCTGATCGCCCTGGTGGTTCTGGTGAGGGTTCGGTGCCCCCTCCTTGAGGGGGGGGTACTGTTGTGAATTTGGTTTCTGGGCTCCCCCGGTGGTTTCTGGTGGTACTGCACTTGTGTGCTTCATCTCCTCTGTTCACCTGTTTTCCATCTGGATGTGGGAGTTTTCTATTTAGCCTTGCTCCTCAGTCATTTCTATGCCGGCCAACAATGTTACCAGAAGCCTTTCTGTTGCATGTTCCTGCTCCTAGACAACTATCAGCTAAGTTGGACTTGTTGTCCTAGTTTGTTTTGCATTTTTGTTCCAGTTCTCTGTGATTGATTATTTCTGAGGCTGGAAGCTCTTGTGAGCTGAAATTGCCACTCTGGTGTCATGAGTTGATATTAGAGTCTTAAAGTAATTTCAGGATGGTATTTTGAAAGGGTTTTCAGCTGACCGTGAAGTTTCCTTTTCTGTCTTCCTATTATCTAGTAAGCGGACCTCAATTTGCTAAACCTATCTTCATACTTCGTATGTCAATTTCCTCTAAAATCACCTCCAATATATGTGGGGGCTACTGTCTGCCTTTTGGGGAAAATTTCTCTAGAGGTAAGCCAGGTCTGTATTTTCCTCTGCTAGGGTCAGTCAGTTCTCCGGCTGGCGCTGGGCGTCTAGGGATAAAACGTAGGCACGCTACCCGGCCACTGTTAGTTGTGCGGTAGGTTTAGCTCATGGTCAGCTCGAGTTCCCATCTTCCAAGAGCTAGTCCTTTTGTATGCTTAATTACGTTCTCTTGCCATTGAGAACCATGACACATCCCTGCAGATCGGGTGAAAGGGTTAATTCCTATTTTACCCGATCTGCAGGGAGAGGGGGAGTTGTACTTCAGCCTAGGGGGGGTGTCTTTGCCCCCACGTGGCTACGATCGCTCTGATTGGCTGTTGAAAGTGCAACAGCCAATCAGAGCAATTTGCAATATTTCACCTATGAAAATGGTGAAATATTGCAATCCAGCCATGGCCGATGCTGCAATAGCATCTGCCATGGCTGGAAATCATGTACTGGCCCCCCCCCACCGCCCCCGATCTCCTCCCCAGTCCTCCATTCTGTCAGGTACCCCCCTCCGTCCCCCTGTTCGCTCCCCCGTGCTCCTGTCCGCTCCCCCGTGCTCCTGTCCGCTCCCCCCGTCCTCCGATCCCCCCCCCTGTGCTCCGATCCACCCCCCCCACCACCCCCTCATACTTACCGATCCTCCCGAAGTCGGTCCGTCTTCTCCCTGGGCGCCGCCATCTTCCAAGATGGCGGGCGCATGCTCAGTACGCCCGCCGAATCTGCAGGCTGGCAGATTCGTTACAGGTACATTTTGATCGCTGTGGTAGGTTCTACCACAGCGATCAAAATAAAAAAATAATAAATAAACCCCCCCCTTTATCACCCCCATAGGTAGGGACAATAATAAAATAAAGAAAATATTTTTTTTTCTTTTTCCACTAGGGTTAGGGTTAGAACTAGGGGTAGGGTTAGGGGTAGGGTTAGTGTTACGGGTAGGGTTAGGGTTAGGGGTAGGGTTATGGCATGTGCACACAGAGCGGATCGGCCGCGGATCCGCAGCGGATCGGCAGCGGATCGGCCGCGGATCGGCAGCGGATCGGCAGCGGATCCGCCGCGGATCCGCAGCGGATCGGCCGCGGATCCGCAGCGGATCCGCAGTGGATTGGCCGCGGATCTGCAGCGGATCCGCAGCGGATCGGCAGCGGATCCGCAGCGGATCGGCAGCGGATCGGCAGCGGATTGGCCGCGGATCTGCAGCGGATCGGCCGCGGATCCGCAGCGGATCCGCAGCGGATCGGCCGCGGATCTGCAGCGGATTGGCAGCGGATTGGCCGCGGATCCGTAGCGGATTGGCAGCGGATCCGCAGCGGATTGGCCGCAGATCTGCAGCGGATTGGCAGCGGATTGGCCGCGGATCCACAGCGGATTGGCAGCGGATTGGCCGCGGATCCGCAGCTGATTGGCCGCTGCGAATTCGAAGCAGTTTTCCATCAGGTTTACAGTACCATGTACACCTAAGGAAAACCAAATCTGCTGTGCCCATGGTGCGGAAAATTCCGTGCAGAAACGCTGCATTGTATTTTCCGCAGCATGTCAATTCTTTGTGCGGATTCCGCAGCGTTTTACACCTGTTCCTCAATAGGAATCCGCAGGTGAAATCCGCACAAAAAAACACTGGAAATCTGCTGTAAATCCGCAGGCAAAACGCAGTGCCTTTTACCTGCAGATTTTTCAAAAATCGTGCGGAAAAATCTCACACGAATCCGCAACGTGGGCACATACCCTTAGGGTTAGGGTTGGAATTAGGGCTAGGGTTGGAAATAGGGTTAAGAATAGGCTTGTGGTTAGGGTTACGGATAGGGTTAGGGGTGTGTTGGGGTTACAGTTGTGGTTAGGGTTGGGATTAGGGTTACGGTTGGGATTAGGGTTAGGATTAGGGTTGGAATTAGGGTTACGGTTGTGTTGCGGTTAGGGTTGTGGTTAGGGGTGTGTTGGGGTTAGGGTTGTGATTAGGGTTATGGCTACAGTTGGGATTAGGATTAGGGGTGTGTTGGGGTTAGTGTTGAAGTTAGAATTGAGGGGTTTCCACTGTTTAGGCACATCAGGGGTCTCCAAACGCAACATGGCGCCACCATTGATTCCAGCCAATCTTGCGTTCAAAAAGTCAAATGGTGCTCCCGCCCTTCCAAGCCCCGACGTGCGCCCAAACAGTGGTTTACCCCCACATTTGGGGTACCAGCGTACTCAGGACAAACTGGGAAACAACTTTTGGGGTCCAATTTCTCCTGTTACCCTTGCAAAAATAAAAAATTACTTGCTAAAACATAATTTTTGAGGAAAGAACAATTATTTTTTATTTTCACGGCTCTGCGTTATAAACTTCTGTGAAGCACTTGGGGGTTGAAAGTGCTCACCACACATCTAGATAAGTTCCTTCGGGGGTCTAGTTTCCAAAATGGGGTCACTTGTGGGGTGTTTCTACTGTTTAGGCACATCAGGGGCTCTGCAAATGCAATGTGACGCCCGCAGACCATTCCATCAAAGTCTGCATTTCAAATGTCACTACTTCCCTTCCGAGCCCTGACATGTGCCCAAACAGTGGTTTACCCCCACATATGGGGTATCAGCGTACTCACAACAAACTGGGCAACAAATATTGGGGTCCAAATTCTCCTGTTACCCTTGTGAAAATAAAAAATTGCTTGCTAAAACATCTTTTTTGAGGAAAGAAAAATGATTTTTTATTTTCACGGCTCTGCGTTGTAAACTTCTGTGAAGCACTTGGGGGTTGAACGTGCTCACCACACATCTAGATAAGTTCCTTGGGGGGTCTAGTTTCCAAAATGGGGTCACTTGTGGGGGGTTTCTACTGTTTAGGCATATCAGGGGCTCTGCAAACGTAACATGATGCCCGCAGACCATTCCATCAAAGTCTGCATTCCAAAACGTCACTACTTCCCTTCCGAGCCCCGGCATGTACCCAAACAGTGGTTTACCCCCACATATGGGGTATCAGCGTACTCAGGAGAAACTGGACAACAACTTTTGGGGTCCAATTTCTCCTGTTACTCTTGCAAAAATAAAAAATTCTGGGCTAAAAAAATATTTTTGAGGAAAGGAAACACATTTATTATTTTCACGGCTCTGCGTTATAAACTTCTGTGAAGCACTTGGGGGTTCAAAGTGCTCACCACACATCTAGATAAGTTCCCTTGGGGGTCTAGTTTCCAAAATGGAGTCACTTGTGGGGAGTTCCTACTGTTTAGGCACATCAGGGGCTCTGCAAACGCAACCTGATGCCCGCAGAGCATTCCATCAAAGTCTGCATTTCAAAACGTCACTACTTCCCTTCCGAACCCCGACGTGTGCCAAAACAGTGGTTTACCCCCACATATGGGGTATCAGCGTACTCAGGAGAAACTGGACAACAACTTTTGGGGTCCAATTTCTCCTGTTACTCTTGCAAAAATAAAAAAATTCTGGGCTAAAAAAATATTTTTGAGGAAAGGAAACACATTTTTTATTTTCACGGCTCTGCGTTATAAACTTCTGTGAAGCACTTGGGGGTTCAAAGTGCTCACTACACATCTAGATAAGTTCCCTTGGGGGTCTAGTTTCCAAAATGGAGTCAATTGTGGGGAGTTCCTACTGTTTAGGCACATCAGGGGCTCTGCAAACGCAACCTGACGCCCGCAGAGCATTCCATCAAAGTCTGCATTTCAAAACGTCACTACTTCCCTTCCGAACCCCGACGTGTGCCAAAACAGTGGTTTACCCCCACATATGGGGTATCATCGTACTCAGGAGAAACTGGAAAACAACTTTTGGGGTCCAATTTCTCCTATTACCCTTGGGAAAATAAAAAATTGTGGGCTAAAAAATCATTTTTGAGAAAAGAAAAATTATTTTTTATTTTCATGGCTCTGCGTTATAAACTTCTGTGAAGCACTTGGCGGTTCAAAGTGCTCACCACACATCTAGATTAGTTCCTTGGGAGGTCTAGTTACCAAAATGGGGTCACTTGTGCGGGAGCTCCAATGTTTAGGCACACAGGGGCTCTCCAAACGCGACATGGTGTCCGCTAATGATTGGAGCTAATTTTCCATTCAAAAAGCCAAATGGCGTGCCTTCCCTTCCGAGCCCTGCCGTGCGCCCAAACAGTGGTTTACCCCCACATATGGGGTATCATCGTACTCAGGACAAACTGGACAACAACATTTGGGGTCCAATTTCTCCTATTACCCTTGGGAAAATAAAAAATTCTGGGCTAAAAATCATTTTTGAGGAAAGAAAAATTATTTTTTTATTTTCACGGCTCTGCGTTATAAACTTCTGTGAAGCACCTGGGGGTTATAAGTGCTCACTATGCATCTAGATAAGTTCCCTGGGGGGTCTAGTTTCCAAAATGGGGTCACTTGTAGGGGAGCTCCAATGTTTAGGCACACAGGGGCTCTCCAAACGCGACATGGTGTCCACTAACGATTGGAGCTAATTTTCCATTCAAAAAGTCAAATGGCACGCCTCCCCTTCCGAGCCTTGCCGTGCACCCAAACAGTGGTTTACCCCCACATATGAGGTATCGGCATACTCAGGAGAAATTGCCCAACAAATTTTAGGATCCATTTTATCCTGTTGCCCATGTGAAAATGAAAGAATTGAGGCTAAAAGAAATTTTGTGTGAAAAAAAAGTACTTTTTAATTTTTGCGGATCAATTTGTGAAGCACCTGGGGGTTTAAAGTGCTCACTATGCCTCTAGATGAGTTCCTTGGGGGGTCTAGTTTCCAAAATGGGGTCACTTGTGGAGGAGCTCCAATGTTTAGGCACACAGGGGCTTTCCAAACGCGACATGGTGTCCGCTAACGATGGAGATAATTTTTCATTCAAAAAGTCAAATGGCGCTCCTTCCCTTCCGAGCCTTACCATGTGCCCAAACAGTGGTTTACCCCCACATGTGAGGTATTGGTGTACTCAGGAGAAATTGCCCAACAAAATTTAGGATCCATTTTATCCTGTTGCCCATGTGAAAATGAAAAAATTGAGGCTAAAATAATTTTTTTGTGAAAAAAAAGTACTTTTTCATTTTTACGGATCAATTTGTGAAGCACCTGGGGGTTTAAAGTGCTCACTATGCTTCTAGATAAGTTCCTTGGGGGGTCTAGTTTCCAAAATGGGGTCACTTGTGGGGGAGCTCCAATGTTTAGGCACACGGGGGCTCTCCAAACGCGACATGGTGTCCGCTAAAGATTGGAGCCAATTTTTCATTGAAAAAGTCAAATGGCGCTCCTTCCCTTCCGAGCCCTGCCGTGCGCCCAAACAGTGGTTTACCCCCACATATGAGGTATCAGCGTACTCAGGACAAATTGGACAACAACGTCCGTGGTCCAGTTTCTCCTTTTACCCTTGGGAAAATAAAAAAATGTTTGCTAAAATATCATTTTTGTGACTAAAAAGTTAAATGTTCATTTTTTACTTCCATGTTGCTTCTGCTGCTGTGAAACACCTGAAGGGTTAATAAACTTCTTGAATGTGGTTTTGAGCACCTTGAGGGGTGCAGTTTTTAGAATGGTGTCACTTTTGGGTATTTTCAGCCATATAGAACCCTCAAACTGACTTCAAATGTGAGGTGGTCCCTAAAAAAAATGGTTTTGTAAATTTTGTTGTAAAAATGAGAAATCACTGGTCAAATTTTAACCCTTATAACTTCCTAGCAAAAAAAAAAATTTGTTTCCAAAATTGTGCTGATGTAAAGTAGACATGTGGGAAATGTTATTTATTAACTATTTTGTGTCACATAACTCTCTGGTTTAACAGAATAAAAATTCAAAATGTGAAAATTGCGAAATTTTCAAAATTTTTGCCAAATTTCCGTTTTTTTCACAAATAAACTCAGAAATTATCGACCTAAATTTACCACTAACATGAAGCCCAATATGTCACGAAAAAACAATCTCAGAATCGCTAGGATCCGTTGAAGCGTTCCTGAGTTATTACCTCATAAAGGGACACTGGTCAGAATTGCAAAAAACGGCAAGTCATGAAGGGGTTAATGTTTTGCTGTGGTATGACTATCTGGATTAAACGGATAATCATTCAAAGTGTGAAAATTGCTAATTTTTTTAAATTGTTCTCAAATTTCTGATATTTTTTATAAATAAACACAAAACATATCGGCCTAAATTTACCATTATCATAAAGTATAATGTGTCATGAAAAAACAGTCTCAAATTCACTGGGATTTGTTGAAGCATTCCGGAGTTATTACCACATAAATTGACACTGGTCAGATTTCAAAAATTTGGCTCCGTCACTAAGGGGTTAAATTTAGATGTGACTCATTTTATTGTTTGAGTTTTTCAGGTTTTTATATTTTTGGGAGTTCCAGTGCATATAAGGGTTTTGAAAAACGTATATGTTAAATAAGAAATGATTTAAGTGAATGTTTGTTAATATCAGTCTTTTGTTTTTGATTTGCATCTACACTTGAGTACAGTATTGGGCCGGGGTCACACATGCGTGTTTTACGGACGTAAGAGCGCAGAAACTACATCCGTAAAACTCGCATTACATACGGCACAATTATTCTCAATGGGGCTGCTCCTATCAGCCGTATATTACGGATCCGTAATATACGGCTTTCTACGGCCGTACAAAATCGCAGCATGCTGCGTTTGTCAGCGTATTGCGCAAATAATACGCCAATGAAAGTCTATGGGGGCGAGAAAAATACGGATTACACACGGACCAGCAGTGTGACTTGCGAGAAATACGCAGCGGTGTTAGTGAAAAGTCGGTAATTCAATTGCCGGCTTTTCATTTCTCCTGCACAAACCCGACAGGATATGAGACATGGTTTACATATAGTAAACCATCTTATATCCCCATTTTTTTTGCATATTCCACACTACTAATGTTAGTAGTGTGTATGTGCAAAATTTCAGCGCTGTAGCTGCTAAAATAAAGGGTTAAATGGCGGAAAAAATTGGCGTGGGCTCCCGCGCAATTTTCTCCGCCAGAATGGTAAAGCCAGTGACTGAGGGCAGATATTAATAGCCAGGAGAGGGTCCATGGTTATTGGCCCCCCCGTGGCTAAAAACATCTGCCCCCAGCCACCCCAGAAAAGGCACATCTGGAAGATGCGCCTATTCTGGCACTTGGCCACTCTCTTCCCACTCCCTGTAGCGGTGGGATATGGGGTAATGAAGGGTTAATGCCACCTTGCTATTGTAAGGTGACATTAAGCCAGATTAATAATGGAGAGGCGTCAATTATGACACCTATCCATTATTAATCCAATTGTTTGAAAGGGTTAAAAAACACACACACACATGATTTAAAAGTATTTTAATGAAATAAACACAGCGGTTGCTTTAATAATTTATTGCTCTCTCAATCCATTTGCAGGCCCTCGCTTGGCAAAATAATAAACGCACAAGATACATACCCTCAGCTGAACCGTCACGTCCCACGAGGTAATCCATCTGAAGGGGTTAAAATATTTTACAGGCAGGAGCCCTGCTAATGCAGCGGTGTGCTCCGTGCCTGTAATCCCCGGCGAATGAATGAAATGTAGGTCATTGACCTACATTTCCTTCAGTCGCGGTGATGCTCCCCCTGGTGGATGTCCTCATATGACCTGGAGCGTGGGAAAAAGTTCCCAGGCTGCAGTTCATGAGAACATCCAGCAGGGGCGCATCACCGCGACTGAATGTAAGTATAGATCACTCTGCTTTCCTTTCAGCACCCGGGGATTACAGGCACGAGCGAGTGGTTTATCGCAGCTCGTGCCTGTAATATTAGTTAACCCCTTCAGATGGATTACCTCGTTGGACGTGATAGGACATCAGAAGGTATGTATCTTGTGCGTTTATTATTTTGCCAAGCGAGGGTGTTGCTGATGGATTGAGAGAGCAATAAATTATTAAAACAACCGCTGTGTTTATTTCATTAAAATACTTTTAAATCATGTGTGTGTGTGTTTTTTAACCCTTTCATACAATTGGATTATTAATGGATAGGTGTCAGAATTGACGCCTCTCCATTATTAATCTGGCTTAACGTCACCTTACAATAGCAAGTTGGCATTAACCCTTCATTACCCCATATCCCACCGCTACAGGGAGTGGGAAGAGAGTGGCCAAGTGCCAGAATAGGCGCATCTTCCAGATGTGCCTTTTCTGCGGTGGCTGGGGGCAGATGTTTTTAGCCACGGGGGGGCCAATAACCATGGACCCTCTCCTGGCTATTAATATCTGCCCTCAGTCACTGGCTTTACCATTCTGGCGGAGAAAATTGCGTGGGAGCCCACGCCAATTTTTTCCGCCATTTAACCCTTCATTTTAGCAGCTACAGCGCTGAAATTTTGCACATACACACTACTAACATTAGTAGTGTGGAATATGCAAAAAAAAAATGGGGATATGAGATGGTTTACTGTATGTAAACCATGTCTCATATCCTGTCGGGTTTGTGCAGGAGAAATGAAAAGCCGGCAATTGAATTACCAACTTTTCACAGATATCGCGCTGAATGAAATCTAAATACAGAATATATATATATGTGTCTCAATGACATATATATATATATATATATATATATATATATATATATATATATATATATATATATATACTGTATATATGTTTTAATGAACATTTGAGCACATAAATCCATTAGATGTCGGTTTTGCAAGCCTGTGCGAAAATCTCGCAGTACGGATGCCATACGGATTACATACGGAGGATGCCATGCGCAAAATACGCTGACACACCCTGACTACGGATCAATATTTTGGGAACATTTCTCCGTATTACGGCCGTAGTATGGACGTATAATACGTGGCGTATTGTCTTACGCCAAGTGTGACCCCAGCCTTAGCATGCAATACCCAAAGTGTGATTTTCTTTGTTTCATATGTAAATGAGAAACTTTACTCCTTACTGAATGAATGCATTGCTGAAATCAGGGACAGCGTGCACATGTAATGTTTTTGTGTTTGTTATGATGTAAATAATTAATTTGTTAAAATTGGGTTTGGGTTATGTTTTTCCTGAAAAATGTGAAAATATTTACTTACTGATTTTGATTAGAAACATAATTTTGTAATTTTTACTGACACGATTGTGCTAGTAATTATGATCATCATTATTATGTGTGGCGCCCCAGGGTCCTGGTCATCACAGTAGCATTGGTTTCCTCACGGGGAGAGTGATGTTACACTTGAAGGCAAGAAGAGATAACTGTAACCAGGTAACCACAAGCATGCAACACATTCACACACCAGGGGGAGCTTTTGATCCTATTTACTGGGTGACTGCCCCATATATATATGGTAGTCTGTAGGGAAAGGTCAGAAGAGTTCTTGCCAGGAAATAGACTGGATCAGTCTGAGGCAGAAGAGGGTTTACGAAGCTGTGTAGCATCAGTGCATCAGTTCCCGGAAAGAGACATTCAGAAAGCCGAATGCATTGCAGTGAACGTGCAGGAGAGCAAAGAACAGGAGAGGATACCAGGGGGGAAACCAGCCCCGAGCAGGCTGCCTCCTTCTGAGGTGCAGAAACCGGTAGCTGGAACACCGAGGATCGTAAGGCCCTCCACAACTTACATTAGTGACCGGCAGGACAGCTGAACTCCACGTTACCTGTCCGCTTTAGTACCCAGGAGGCATAGTGACACCCTTAGAGGCTGGGGTGTGCTAGAGTCCCTAAAAACCGCTTCAAGTCACCAGTCATAAGGGTCGTGTCTTATCCTATATGGGGACAGAGAGAACAATAGAACACCTGTGAGGACCTTACTTGAAGCCTTAGGTAGTAAGGGACTACAACACCATGGCGCTAGAGGAAGGCTTTGATTTCCACCTGGGAAAGGGGACTCCCAACTTGCCTCCAAGCTGGTCGGACCCTGCCTGCCCTATAATCTGGTGCCCTGGACTGTGGCTGCCTGAAGACTTCAGTAATCAAGGTAAAGAGACTGCAAACCTGTGTCCTCGTTCTTCATTGCACCACTCACCATATTCCATTTACACACCGGGATACTGGGGACATACTTCACCTGTGGGAATTTATACCATCTAGCTGCCATAACATCACCCCAGAGGACCGCTTAAAGCAACGTCAGTCGCCACTGACCAAATACCACAGGTGGCGTCACGAACATAAACTTTATTCCCCTTAAAGACCTTCCCCTTTTTAAATGGGCCATGGACCGGGTTGCCACCGTGACATCCCCCTGTGAAACTCAGGACCCGGTACCGAGTACCCCACGGCCCAGGCAGGACGTCTCATTTCTTGGCATCATGAACAGGATGGACTGACCCAGAAAATCGGGTCATGTGCACCTAGGAGACTGTGTTTAATTGTGAGACTGTGCACTGTGAAATACAGCCAAAAAAAATTGCTGCCAAAAACGCCATGAGGAGTGCTGGAGAAGAAGGGTATGTCATCATGGGCGGACCCAGCAGAGCGGCACGAAGATCATGCCCGCCCCCTTCCAGCACTGTGATGTGAGGAAGGAGGAAGAACCAGGAATGAACATGGCGGAAGGAGGTGAGCAGACCCTGGAGCGTGGGATGGAGCAAGATGACTCTCCCAGCCGGGACCTGCAAGCACTTCACACGTCACCGACGATGAGCCCGGACCTCCTGCAGAGAGAGATGGAGGAGCTGGCCCGATGACTCCTGCGGACCCAGATGACAGTGGTGACCGCATGGAAGGAGTCCCTGATCAAAATGACGACAACCGCACAGCGACAAAACTTACTACCAGCACTCACAACCCCGCCGAAGCCAGAAAGAGCAACACTGCTACAGAAGCCATAAAGTGAGACACTGCTGAGGGAGACAACAGCACTGTGGCCTGTCCAACGACCAGCAACTGCAGCTTTACCATCGGAGCAGACCGGCACCGGAGGGACCGCACTGAAGCAGTCATGAGGAACGACCCTACCCCAGTGACCGACCCCGCTCCTGCAACAGCTCCTACCCCAGCTAGTGACTGACATTACCGTGGCAATCGATTGTGCCACATTGCAGACCAAAGAGTCACTGATAGGCCCGCTCCCAACACCATCAGCTCCCTGACCTGGTGGGGGCCATTACAACATTCCCTGGGACCAGGGATCCAGGATGGAGAAGCACTTCAGAGCACTGCTAAAACTCACAGGCACACCACTGGAGGTGAGCACAGATGAGGATATGATCATGCTTCAAGGGGAAATCCCCATGATAACCTGGCATGAGTGCTGTAAATGTCAGGAGAAGCAGGGAAGGCAACCATCCCTGGGCAGACAAGCATAAGAGAAAGTAAAGATTCTGAGAATTTAAAATGACTGTAAATAGTTGAAAATTTACCCATTGTTGGTAAAGTTCAAAAATGACTGTTGCCCTTCAAAAGTTTAATAAACCTGACCAGGTTTCCATTTAACCCCTTTCTGACCTCGGACGTACTATCCCGTCCGAGGTTAGAAGCCCCGCTTTGATGCGGGCTCCGGCGGTGAGCCCGCATCAAAGCTGGGACATGTCAGCTGTTTTGAACAGCTGACATGTGCCCGTAATAGGCGCGGGCAGAATCGCGATCTGCCTGCGCCTATTAACTAATTAAATGCCACTGTCAAACGCAGACAGCGGCATTTAACTACCGCTTCCGGCCGGGCGGCCGGAAATAAGCACATCGCCGACTCCCATCACATGATCAGAGGTCGGTGATGCTTCTCCATTGTAACCATAGAGGTCCTTGAGACCTCTATGGTTACTGGTCACCGGTAGCTGTGAGCGCCACCCTGTGGTTGGCGCTCACAGCACACCTGATTTTCCATTGGCATCAAGGACACCGTTCTCTCTTGGTTCTCCTCCTATCTCTCTGACCGATCCTTCACTGTATGTTTTGCTGGTTCCTCCTCCTCTCACCTTCCCCTTACTGTTGGGGTTCCTCAAGGATCAGTCCTAGGCCCCCTCCTCTTCTCTTTGTATACTGCCCCTGTTGGACAAACAATCAGTAGATTTGGGTTCCAGTACCATCTCTATGCTGATGACACCCAATTATACACCTCTTCTCCTGCTTTCACTCCGACCTTCTTAGAAAACACCAGTGATTGTCTTACCGCTGTCTCCAACATCATGTCCTCCCTCTATCTGAAACTGAACCTGTCAAAAACTGAACTCCTCGTGTTCTCTCCCTCTACTAGCCTACCTTTGCCTGACATTGCCATCTCCGTGTGCGGTTCCACCATTACTCCAAAGCAACATGCCCGCTGCCTTGGGGTCATCCTTGATTCCGAGCTTTCATTCACCCCCCACATCCGATCACTGGCTCGCTCTTCTTATCTGCATCTCAAAAACATTTCTAGAATTCGCCCTTTTCTTACTTTCGACTCTGCAAAAACTCTTACTGTTTCTCTTATTCATTCCCGTCTGGACTATTGTAACTCTCTACTAATCGGCCTCCCTCTTACCAAACTCTCCCGGCTCCAATCTGTCCTGAATGCTGCTGCCAGGATCATATTCCTCACCAACCGTTACACCGATGCCTCTACCTTGTGCCAGTCATTACACTGGCTACCCATCTACTCCAGAATCCAGTACAAAACTACTACCCTCATCCACAAAGCACTCCATGGCTCAGCACCACCCTACATCTCCTCTCTGGTCTCAGTCTACCACCCTACCCGTGCCCTCCGCTCCGCTAATGACCTCAGGTTAGCATCCTCAATAATCAGAACCTCCCACTCCCGTCTCCAAGACTTTACACGTGCTGCGCCGATTCTTTGGAATGCACTACCTAGGTTAATACAATTAATCCCCAATCCCCACAGTTTTAAGCGTGCCCTAAAAACGCATTTGTTCAGACTGGCCTACCGCCTCAACGCATTAACCTAACTATCCCTGTGTGGCCTATTAAAAATAGAAAAAAAACCAAAACACATAATCAGGTTCCTTGCATCGTGTTCTCATACACTTTATGCAGTTAATAGCACTCTGTGTCTGTACTGCTACATACTTAGGCTGTTAACTGGTTTATGCAGCTTTACATGAACACCCGAGCCTTACACTATGGCTGGTCCAAATAACTAAAGCAATTTTTACCATCCACCTCTCGTGTCTCCCCTTTTCCTCATAGTTTGTAAGCTTGCGAGCAGGGCCCTCATTCCTCCTGGTATCTGTTTTGAACTGTGATTTCTGTTATGCTGTAATGTCTATTGTCTGTACAAGTCCCCTCTATAAGTTGTAAAGCGCTGCGGAATATGTTGGCGCTATATAAATAAAAATTATTATTATTATTATTATGGTCAAGTCTCAATAGCTGTGAGTCTGAACCGCATATTTCTCACCATTATCCTCCTTCATCCCACCATGTTGAGTACCCGGAGACCACTGATCCCACAGTTGGACACTCCGAAGAGCTGTTCACCATTCCATTTATAGATTGACAACTCACCCAGTCCACTTGAAGCAGGGCAAGAGGAGATCGCATGTAGCGATGCCAAAATATTTGAGCTATAGATGGCAATATCTGCACAACTTTCACACCATCTGTTCAGCGTGGATGGCCCGAGGACAGGGAGGAAGAAGAGGAGGAGAACATGGTCAGTTGTTCTCTTGGTGAGGACACAGAAGTCTTGCCTGTTATCAGTCTAGCATGCATGGTTGAGTTTACGTTACAATGCCTTTCCCGTAACCCTCACATTCTCCAAATTTTAGTCTTAGGCGAACTGAAGACCGCGCACACGAGGTAGATTTAAGGTGGTTTATTGAAGCCTATGCGTTTCAAGAGCTATCTTGCTCTCTTCTTCAGGGCATATAGTCTATATGCCCTGAAGAAGAGAGCAAGATAGCTCTTGAAACGCATAGGCTTCAATAAACCACCTTAAATCTACCTCGTGTGCGCGGTCTTCAGTTCGCCTAAGACTATTACCTCCAGCATCCCTTTGTATTCTTGTGGAGACCTGCTGCTACGATTATGCCTTCTTGGGAGTTGTGACCCAGGTTCACAACACCAATAGGTGAGCACATTCCCTACAAAGGACTGTATGTGTGTTTTTTAAACAGTGTGACACATTGGGGGCGCCTTGTCTTTTCTCCATTCTCCAAATTTTGGGTGACAGTCATTACTGGTTGGTGACACTTCTAGACCCACACTACAAGGAGAACTTTCTATCTCTTATTCCCGAGGCAGATAGATCTACTAAAATAGGGCAGTACTAGAGGGACCTTGATATTAATTATTTAATTATTAATTATTAAATAAATTCCCTTCTAAAAACGCTGGTGGCAGAGGTCACAATTCATTGGACAACCAAGGAGTACAGGCGAAAGAGACACAACTTTAATCCAGCAGAGGCAGGGGAACACTGGCAAAGTTCTGGGAGAGTTTTCTCAGACCCTCCCATCGCACAGGCCCTGAGGCACAGTGTACTCTCACAAGGAGTGAAATGTTTTGGAAGATGCTGAGGGAGTACCTTGCTGATGGTACCAATCTCCTCCATGATTCATCCGTGTCTTATAATTTTTGGGTATCAAAGCTGGACACTTGGCATGAACTAGCTCTCTACACCTTGGAGGTCCTGGCCTGCCCTGCTGTTAGCATTCTGTCTGAGCGGGTTTTTAGTGCCACTGGTGCAATTATAACTGATAAGCGCATTTGCCTGTCAACTGAAAATGCTGAAATGCTGACGCTTATTAATATGAACAAGAGCTGGATTGGTCCCGACTTCTCAACACCTTCAAATGATAGCAGTGTAACATAAGCTCAAATCCAGTGTCTTTTTTTGGGAGGTCTATTCCCATGCAACTCTTCACACCCACACATGGGTATACACTTCCTGATTTAGGCTGTTGTCCTCCTTCTTTTCCTCTTTTCCTCATCCTCATCCCCCAAGACTATATCACCAGGGTGACCGAGGTCCGTGATGCAACACCCACATAAGATTTTTAAAGGGGGTTTATGATGCCCATAAAAAAATGGTTATACGGTATGTTCATGTATACCCCCCAGGGGTAAATGTTTGTCAGCCCATACACTTAGTGCATGGGCATTACAGGTATAGGAGACCCGCTCCTTTCAATTGTGAACATTTTTTTATGAGACCCTCCTCCATGTCTCTTCCAAGGGGCATTGGAGTGCCTCCAAAATTTTTGGCAGCCCTTGCATGCACTGCATAGGCAAACACTATGGGAGGATCAACTTCTAAATAATGAACTGGAACATTGTTTTCAGGAGGCCGTCCTGTATGTCCTGTATAAGGGGTATTGGGGTGAGTCTAAATTTTGGGCACTAGAAGTGAAAATGGCGTGCACTCTGATCAATGAGGACAGGTGCAGACTGAACCTGGATGCTATCCAGTTGGCTCATAAATTCATAAGAAACAGCCGCACACAAATTCTTGGAGTTTTTCAAATGCAAAAAAAGGAGTAATTTATTGTATTCACCACAGAAGTATAGCGAAGTTGAGGTAACGTTTCAGCCCCGTAGTGGGCCTTTGTCAAACCTCACTGGAAAAACAATGAAAATTACAGTATATTAGTTTGTGGGAAAAGATTTTTGTAAAAAGGAGAGTGCTGTACAACAAATACAAATATAACAAATATAAATATAACAGTGTAGACTGGACAGCAATAAGGTCCCTTAAGGGTATGAAGCTATACCCAGTTACAATCTTTCCACATGGTGAACATACAAAACATATAATATATACATATACTGTATACATGTACCTATAAATACAAGTTGCCCATTGCATAGTTAGGATGGCGTGCAATCCATAGTGCAAGTGTAAATATGGCGCAGGAGGACGGCATAAAAAAATATGTATAAATATTTTAGTTATACTGTATGTGCTTGCAGAGTGAAACAATAGCAAAACAATAGACTGACCTTGTTGTAGAAATAATAGAAGGGTCGGTCTATTACACATATGCTCGTCATTCATAACATTACGTTCACAATAAAGTATACACTCCCAAGTTGGGTTCGTAGAGATAATCAACTACTCTAGCAGCCGATCAGGGGACCTGTAGTGTGCCATCAGTGAACCAGGTCTAGTTCCCGGTTACGACCTTTTGGTCTGAAGGGTGTATATCCAATGGGCTTAGCAGATTATCAGAAATAAAATGGTGGGAAAGGGGGAGCCACTTTTTTTGCATTGTATGGTAGACTTATGGGATGCAATTCTGTCGCGAATATGTTGTGTCGTCTCACCGACATAGAGAAGGCTGCAGGGGCATTTTATCACATATACGACATTGTTTTAGTCGCAAGTGAAGAACCCCCTAATCCTAAATTGTTTGCCAGAGTGAGGGTACGTGATTGAGCTCGATTTTATAAGGTTTGAGCAGCAGGCACACCCCAAGCAGGGAAATGTCCCGTTCCTTTCGGTGCCAATGAAAGTTTGCCTGGGTAATCTCGTGAAACTGCTTATATCGGCCTTGACCACTTTGTCGCTAATATTATTGGGCCTACATTTACACATTAGTGGTGGTGTGGAGAAAGCCTCAATTTGAGGATATGCATGTTTCAGCAAGGGCCAGTGTTTGCGGATCACATTGTAAATCCTGGGCATGACGGGATGGTGAGTATGGACGAAAGGGACCCTTTCAGGTTTGGATTGAGTCCTCAGGTTAGAAACAGGATTTGTAGCCAGCAATTTTTGTCTATCCAATAGGCTCTTAGGATAGTTCCTGGCTGTAAATTTACGGGACATCTCATCGAACCGTTCGGGTAATAGGTCAGGTTTTGAGACTATGCGTGCTACGCGTTTAAATTGCGAACGGGGCAGACTGTGCTTGGTGGAGGTAGGGTGACAGCTCTGGTAATGGAGCAGACTATTAGAGTCTGTAGGTTTAGAGAAAATATGAGTGGTTAGAGAACCATCGGGCTCTTTGGTGACCAAAGTGTCATGAAATTATATCTGTGTTGGATCACAGTTCAATGTAAATTGGAGTTCTGGCCAAATAGAATTGAGGTATTCAGTAAAGGTGAGTAGAGTGTCATGTGGGCCTGTCCATAGACTAAAGATATCATCTATGAATCGAAGCCAACATCGACTGTAGGTGCAGAATAGGGTTTTGTTGTACACGTGTGCGTTTTCGTAGTTGTCCATGTAGATATTCGCATAAGCCGGGGCTACATTTGAGCCCATAGCGGTGCCCTGGATCTGCAAGTAATATTGGTCACCAAAAAGAAAGAAGTTGTTATGTAGGGTCAGGGATAGGAGTTCTAAGCATACAGTAGTTGTCGAGAGTTTACTGTGAAGTTGGATTGCTGCAAGATATTTCCCACTGCTTTTAGGCCTAAATCATGTTTGATGGAAGTATATAAACTTTTTACGTCAAACGTGACAAGGGTGCTCTCTGGTGGTGTAGGGGAGAATTGTTGCAAGATTTGGAGGAAATGCCCTGTATCGAGAATAAATGATCTTGTTGTCCTGGTGAGTAGGGTCAAGATTTTTTCTAAATAGCTGGAAATAGGGGCCAAAATAGAATCCGTAGAGGCGACGATAGGTCGTCCAGGTGGATTGATGTGGGACTTATGAATTTTGGGTAGAGTATATATGACAGGAGTAACAGGATGAGGATTAGTGAGGAAAGTTACTGTTTTAGAGTCAATGGCATTGATGAATTGGTATCTATGGAGAATTGTGTTAATCCGTGTTTTAATAGTGGACGTGGGGTCAGAGGAAATTTGTTGATATGTGGTTCCATCAGATAGTTGTCTAAGAATTTCAGATGTATAGTCAGCGGTGTTCTGTACCACAATAGCACCACCCTTGTCAGCTGGCTTTATCATGATACTTTTTTTGTTTCTAAGATAATCGAGGGCCTGTTTCTCAATAGGAGAAATGTTGTTATGTGTAGGGAAACTACCCGTACGGTGCTGTTCCAAAATTATATCAATATCCTTCTGAATAAGATCAATATATGCCTCAGTGGCATGATAGTTACGCAGAGGATTGAAACTGCTGGCATTACGTAAACCAAAATGTACAATACTTAGTGCAGGGATAGGGTCATCCACAGATGTGGACACCCTATTCCTTGATGAGTCCTGTGACAGTCCAAAGTGTGTCTTCAAGCGGAGATTGTGAAAAAATGTAAGTCCTGGGATAGTTTAAACTTGTCCCATGGCGGGTTTGGACAGAAGGATAAGCCCCGTTGCAAAACTGCTAGTTCCGCCTGGTTGAGGGTTTAGGAGGAGATTTTGATGACCGAGTTGGTGGCCTTACCTGGGACCTCGTGGTCATCTGATCTGCGTTTCTGGAGGGCCCTCCATGTCGGTCTCCTCCGTAGCGAGTATTGGGCCTTGAAGTCGGACGCATGGATAAAAAACGGCTTTGTTGGAAGCTGTTTGAAGAGCTGTCGCTGTCTGTACTGTACGACCCCTGGCGCTGAGGTCCAGTGTTATTTCGTCCGGTACCTAAAAAAGCAGAATTGTTCCATCTATATACTTGATTTTGGGAATAATCTTCAGAATCTCACTGAAATTTGGAGCGTTTCTTCTGTAAAAATTTGCGATGTTCTTCAATTGCCTTATCAGTTTTCGTCTTCAAGAAGCTCCAATCCGCCGTTGGTAAAGATGTGGACAGTTGCTCCTCAATGGAAGAGATCTTCTCTTCAAATTCTGTGATGGCTGTTTGGAGAAAGTCAATAGTAAGTAGGATAATATCTAAAGAGCATTTATTAAGTATTTTTTGAAACTTGTCACAGTAGTCAGTTTTATCGGAGAACAGTGTTGGACGCAGATGGCACCTGAGGCCAAGTGTAATCCTGCTCAGTCTACGATATTATGCTAGGGTGATGGAGTGTAGATCAAATGATGCCAACCGCCTCCGCTCCCGCTCGTAGTCTTTAGTGCGAAGTTCCTGGGCTGGGATTTTCAAGAAATCACCTGAGTTGGTAACTTTAGCAAGGACGCGTGTAGCTGCAGGCTCGTCGAATGCAAATGTTTCTGTAGACATTTAGGGCTCAGGTGCAGACGCCAATAGAATACGAAACTTGAAGTGGAAATGGCGTGCACTCTGATCAATGAGGACAGGTGCAGGCTGAACCTGGATGCTATCCAGTTGGCTCATAAATTCATAAAAAACAGCCGCACACAAATTCTTAGAGTTTTTCAAATGCAAAAAAAGGAGTCATTTATTGTATTCACCACAGAAGTATAGCGAAGTTGAGGTAACGTTTCAGCCCCGTAGTGGGCCTTTGTCAAACCTCACTGGAAAAACAATGAAAATTACAGTATATTAGTTTGTGGGAAAAGATTTTTGTAAAAAGGAGAGTGCTGTACAACAAATACAAATATAACAAATACAAATATAACAGGGTAGACTGGACAGCAATAAGGTCCCTTAAGGGTATGAAGCTATACCTAGTTACAATTTTTCCACATTGTGAACATACAAAACATATAATATATACATATATACATATATAAATACAAGTTGCCCATTGCATAGTTAGGATGGTGTGCAATCCATAGTGCAAGCGTAAATATGGCGTAGGTGCAGGAGGACAGCATAAAAAAATATGCATAAATATTTTAGTTATACTATACGTGCTTGCAGAGTGAAACAATAGCAAAACAATAGACTGACCTTGGTGTAGAAATAATAGAAGGGTCAGTCTATTACACATATGCTCGTCATTCATAACATTACGTTCAAAATAAAATATACACTCCCAAGTCGGGTTCGTAGAGACAATGAACTACTCTAGCAGCAGATCAGGGGACCTGCAGTGTGCCATCAGTGAACCAGGTCTAGTTCCCGGTTAAAGCCTTTTGGTGTGAGGGTCTGAAGGGTGTATATCCAATGGGCTTCCTGTTCCATCAACAATTTAATATGGTTCCCACCCCTGCGTGGTCTATCAACCTGCTCCAGTGTTATGATCCCAATGGCAGAGGATCTCTGATATTCCGGCAAGATAGCAAAAATATAAATACTGCTCTAGGGAGGTGGAAACTGGACTAACCGCATACCTGATCCTGACACAAACAACTAAAAGTAGCCGGTGAACGTGCCTACGTTGGTTCTAGACATCTCGAGCCAGCCGGAGAACTGACTACCCCTAGAGGGAAAAAATAAGACCTCGCTTGCCTCCAGAGAAATTGAACCCCAAAGATATAGAAAGCCCCCAACAAATAATAACGGTGAGGCAAGAGGAAAACACAAACGTAGAGATGAACTAGATTCAGCAAAGTGAGGCCCAATAGTCTAGATAGCAGAAAATAGATAGTGGACTATGCGGTTAGCAGAAAACCCTACAAAACATCCACGCTGAACATTCAAGAACCCCCACACTGACTGACAGTGTGGAGGGAGAATATCAGCCCCCTAGAGCTTCCAGCGAGTCAAAAATCAAATGTAAAGCAAGCTGGACAAAAACACTGAATAATGCAAACGATCCAAATTGTACAAAACAGGAATCCGGAGGAGACCAAATAGGTCTGGATACAACGATGCCAGGCAAGAGACTGAGTCCAGAGGAGACTCAAATAGGAAACACCCGCTGCTTAACGACCCAGCTGGAGCTCAGGCCTGCAACAAGACATACCTAACACAATACCGTTAGTGACCACCAGAGGGAGCCCAGAAACACAGTTCACAACAGTACCCCCCCCTTGAGGAGGGGTCACCGAACCTTCACCAAGACCCGCAGGGTGATCAGGATGAGCAGCGTGAAAGGCATGAACCAAATCAGCCGCATGAACATCAGAGGCGACAAACAAGGAATTATCCTCCTGACCATAGCCTTTCCACTTAACTAAATACTGGAGTTTCCGTCTAGAGATACGAGAATCCAGAATCTTCTCCACCACGTACTCCAACTCGCCCTCAACCAAAATCGGGGCAGGAGGCTCAACAGCAGGAACCATAGGCACCACGTACCGCTGCAACAAGGACCTATGGAACACATTATGAATAGCAAAAGACACTGGAAGGTGCAAGCGAAAAGACACCGGGTTAAGGATTTCCAAAATCTTATAAAGACCGATAAAGCGAGGCTTGAACTTAGGAGAGGAGACTTTCAAAGGAACATGCCGAGAAGACAACCAAACCAAATCTCCAACACGAAGTCGGGGACCCACACCGCGGCGGCGGTTGGCAAACCGCTGGGCCTTGTCTTGTGACAATTTCAAATTGTCCACCACATGGTTCCAAATCCGCTGCAACCTATCCACCACAGAATCAACCCCAGGACAGTCAGAAGATTCAACCTGACCCGAGGAGAAACGAGGATGAAAACCAGAGTTGCAGAAAAAGGGTGAAACCAAGGTGGCAGAACTAGCCCGATTATTAAGGGCAAACTCGGCCAGTGGCAAAAAGGTAACCCAGTCGTCCTGATCAGCAGAAACAAAACATCTCAAATAAGTCTCTAACGTCTGATTAGTTCGCTCGGTCTGGCCATTAGTCTGAGGATGAAAAGCCGACGAAAAAGACAAATCAATACCCATCTTAGCACAAAAGGATCGCCAGAATCTGGACACAAACTGGGATCCTCTGTCAGATACAATATTCTCAGGGATGCCATGCAAACGAACCACATTCTGAAAGAACAAAGGAACCAAATCAGAGGAGGAAGGCAACTTAGGCAAGGGCACCAAATGGACCATTTTAGAAAAACGATCGCACACCACCCAGATGACAGACATCTTCCGAGACACCGGAAGATCCGAAATGAAATCCATGGAAATGTGCGTCTAAGGCCTCTTTGGGATAGGCAAGGGCAAAAGCAACCCGCTGGCACGAGAACAGCAAGGCTTAGCCCGAGCACAAATCCCACAGGACTGCACAAAAGAACGCACATCCCGCGACAAGGAAGGCCACCAAAAGGACCTGGCCACCAAATCTCTGGTACCAAAAATCTCAGGATGTCCCGCCAACACCGAAGAATGAACCTCAGAAATAACTCTGTTGGTCCATCCATCAGGGACAAGCAATCTCTCTGGTGGACAACGATCAGGCCTATCAGCCTGAAATTTTTGCAGCCCTCGTTGCAAATCTGGGGAAATGGCAGACAAAATTACTCCCTCTCTGAGAATACCAGCCGGCTCAGAGACTCCCAGAGAATCAGGCACAAAACTCCTAGAAAGTGCATCAGCCTTCACGTTCTTCAAACCAGGCAGGTACGAGACCACAAAGTCAAAACGGGAGAAAAACAACAACCAACGGGCCTGTCTAGGATTCAGGCGCTTGGCAGACTCGAGGTAAATCAGATTTTTATGATCAGTCAAGACCACCACACGATGTCTAGCTCCCTCGAGCCAATGTCGCCACTCCTCAAATGCCCACTTCATGGCCAACAACTCCCGATTACCAACATCGTAGTTCCGCTCAGCAGGCGAAAATTTCCTTGAAAAGAAGGCGCATGGCTTCATCACGGAGCCATCAGAACTTTTTTGCGACAAAACAGCCCCTGCACCAATTTCAGAAGCATCAACTTCAACCTGGAAGGGAAGAGAGACATCCGGCTGGCACAAGACTGGGGCTGAAGTAAACCGAAAGGCCTCCACGGCCGCAGGAGACCAATTCGCAACATCAGAACCCTTCTTGGTCATATCCGTCAAAGGTTTAACCACGCTGGAGAAATTAGCGATAAAACAACGGTAAAAATTAGCAAAGCCCAAGAACTTCTGCAGGCTCTTAACAGACGTGGGCTGAGTCCAGTCATGAATGGCACGGACCTTAACTGGGTCCATCTCCACAGTAGAAGGGGAAAAAATAAAACCCAAAAAAGAAACCTTCTGTACCCCAAAGATACATTTTGAACCCTTCACAAATAGAGCATTCTCCCGCAAAACCTGAAACACCATCCTGACCTGGTTCACATGGGACTCCCAATCATCAGAAAAAACCAAAATATCATCCAGATAAATAATCATAAATTTATCCAGATATTTCCGGAAGATGTCATGCATGAAGGACTGGAACACAGAAGGAGCATTAGATAATCCGAAAGGCATCACCAGGTACTCAAAATGACCCTCAGGCGTATTAAATGCCGTTTTCCATTCATCTCCCTGCTTTATGCGCACAAGGTTATACGCACCACGAAGATCTATCTTGGTGAACCAACTGGATCCCTTAATCCGAGCAAACAAATCAGACAACAATGGCAAAGGATACTGAAATTTAACAGTGATCTTATTCAGAAGACGATAATCAATACAAGGTCTCAGAGACCCGTCTTTCTTGCCCACAAAAAAGAATCCTGCACCAAGAGGGGACGAGGATGGGCGAATATGTCCCTTCTCCAAAGACTCCTTTATATAACTCCGCATCGCGGCATGCTCTGGCACAGATAAATTAAAGAGTCGTCCCTTAGGAAACTTACTACCAGGAATCAAATCTATAGCACAATCACAGTCCCTATGAGGAGGAAGGGCACTGGACCTGGCCTCATTAAATACATCCTGAAAGTCTGACAAAAACTCAGGGATCTCAGAAGGAGTAGAAGAAGCAATAGACACCAATGGAGAATCGACATGAATCCCCTGACACCCCCAACTAGACACAGTCATAGCTTTCCAATCCAAAACTGGATTATGGGCCTGTAACCATGGCAGACCCAAAACGACAACATCATGCATTTTATGCAGTACCAAAAAACGAATCACCTCCTGATGTACAGGAGTCATGCACATGGTCACCTGCGTCCAATACTGAGGTTTATTCTCTGCCAATGGCGTAGAATCAATTCCTCTAAGAGGAATAGGATTTTCCAAAGGCTCCAGGACAAAACCGCAGCGCTTGGCAAACGACAAATCCATCAGACTTAAAGCAGCACCAGAATCCACAAAAGCCATAACTGAGTAAGAAGATAATGAACAAATTAAAGTCACAGACAAAATAAACTTAGGCTGAAAAGTACCAATGGCGACAGGATTAACTTTTTCTTTAAACGTTTAGAGCATGCTGAGATAACATGTGTTGAATCACCACAGTAGAAACACAACCCATTTTGACGTCTGTGATTTTGTCGCTCGGCTCTGGTCAGAATTCTGTCACATTGCATAGAATCAGGTGACCGTTCAGACAGCACCGCCAAAGGATTATCAGATTTGCGCTCCCGCAAACGTCGATCAATTTGAATGGCTAGAGCCATTGAATCATTTAGACCTGTAGGGATAGGAAACCCCACCATCACATCTTTAATGGCTTCAGAAAGACCATTTCTGAAATTTGCGGCCAGTGCACACTCATTCCATTGAGTAAGCACGGACCATTTCCGAAATTTTTGTCAATATACCTCAGCTTCGTCCTGACCCTGAGAGATAACCAGCAACATTTTTTCAGCCTGATTTTCAAGATTAGGCTCCTCATAAAGCAAACCAAGTGCCAGAAAAAACGCATCAACATTCACCAATGCAGGATCTCCTGGCGCCAGAGAGAAGGCCCAATCCTGAGGGTCGCCGCGCAAGAAGGAAATAACAATCTTAACTTGCTGAGCGGAATCACCAGAGGAACGAGGTTTCAGAGACAGAAACAATTTACAATTATTCCTAAAATTCAGGAATTTAGATCTATCTCCAAAAAACGGCTCAGGAATAGGTATTTTTGGTTCAGACATAGGGCTATGGATAACAAAATCCTGAATGCTTTGCACCCTAGCAGCAAGCTGATCCACACTAGAAGTCAGAGTCTGGACATTCATATCTGCAGCAGAGTTTCAGCCACTCAAAGAAAAAGGGGATGGAAGAAGCTAGGCAAACTTCAGCAAAAAAAAACAAAAAAACCTCAGAACTTCTTTTTAATCCCGCTTCTGCGATGCATTAAACATTTTCTTTTGGCCTGGCATTCTGTTATGATCCCAATGGCAGAGGATCTCTGATATTCCGGCAAGATAGCAAAAATATAAATACTGCTCTAGGGAGGTGGAAACTGGACTAACCGCATACCTGATCCTGACACAAACAACTAAAAGTAGCCGGTGAACGTGCCTACGTTGGTTCTAGACATCTCGAGCCAGCCGGAGAACTGACTACCCCTAGAGGGAAAAAATAAGACCTCGCTTGCCTCCAGAGAAATTGAACCCCAAAGATATAGAAAGCCCCCAACAAATAATAACGGTGAGGCAAGAGGAAAACACAAACGTAGAGATGAACTAGATTCAGCAAAGTGAGGCCCAATAGTCTAGATAGCAGAAAATAGATAGTGGACTATGCGGTTAGCAGAAAACCCTACAAAACATCCACGCTGAACATTCAAGAACCCCCACACCGACTGACGGTGTGGAGGGAGAATATCAGCCCCCTAGAGCTTCCAGCGAGTCAAAAATCAAATGTAAAGCAAGCTGGACAAAAACACTGAATAATGCAACGATCCAAATTGTACAAAACAGACTTAGCTTTTCTTGCATGAGGCAGACTGAAAGGAATCCGGAGGAGACCAAATAGGTCTGGATACAACGATGCCAGGCAAGAGACTGAGTCCAGAGGAGACTCAAATAGGAAACACCCGCTGCTTAACGACCCAGCTGGAGCTCAGGCCTGCAACAAGACATACCTAACACAATACCGTTAGTGACCACCAGAGGGAGCCCAGAAACACAGTTCACAACACTCCAGTACCTGAAACCGTAGTTGCGAGACGGAATGATTAGCAGAAATAAAATGGTGGGGAAGGGGGAGCCACATTTTTTTGCATCGTATGGTAGACTTATGGTATGCAATTCCGTTGCAAATATGTTCTGTCATCTCACCGACATAGAGAAGGCCACAGGGGCATTTTCTCACATATACGACATTGTTGGAGTCGCAAGTGAAGAACCCCCTAATTCTAAATTGTTTGCCAGAGTGAGGGTGGGTGATTGAGCTCGATTTTATAACGTTGATAGACCACGCAGGGGTGGGAACCATATTAAATTGTTGATAGAACGGGAAGCCCATTGGATATACACCAATATAGAATATAGAACACCAATTCAGACCCTCACACCAAAAGGCCTTAACCGGGAACTAGAACTGGTTCACTGATGGCACACTGCAGGTCCCCTGCAACAAGGTCAGTCTATTGTTTTGCTATTGTTTCACTCTGCAAGCACATACAGTATAACTAAAATATTTATGCATATTTTTTGATGCCGTCCTCCTGCGCCATATTTATGCTTGCACTATGGATTGCACGCCATCCTAACTATGCAATGGGCAACTTGTATTTATAGGTATATGTATATATGTATATATATATGTTTTGTATGTTCACCATGTGGAAAAATTGTAACTGGGTATAGCTTCATACCCTTAAGGGACCTTATTGCTGTCCAGTCTACACTGTTATATTTGTATTTGTTATATTTGCATTTGTTATATTTGTATTTGTTGTACAGCACTCGTTGCTCGGGTCAAGCACCCGAGCTTTCCAATTTGCTGACTCGACCAATGAGCACCCGAGCATTTTAGTGCTTGCCCATCACTAATGAGGAACAATAAACATTTTCGAGGCTACTGTGGATGCGAGTATACTGTGTGGGGGACATCATAAAGTGAGGATTACTCTGGAAGTCATTCTACTGTGCTTTGGGACAGCATTGGGGACATAATTCTATGTATAGAGAAACTCTGGGGACGTCATACTAAATGTAGGGGAGCTGTGAGCCATCATACTGTGTATAAGGAAGCTGTGGGGGCTTTATACTGTGTATAGTGGAGCTCTTTCAACATTACACAGTGTAGGGGAGCTGTGGGCACATCATACTGTGTATAGGGAAGCTGTTGGCCTCGTATACTGTACTATGTATCGGGGAGCTGTAAGATCATCATATGGTGTATGAAAGATCTGTGGGCCGACCATACTGTGTATGAGGAAGCTGTGGGGGGCATTATACTGTGTATAGGGCAGTTGTGAGCCCATAATGCTATGTATAGGAGAGCTGCGGACACATCATACTGTTTATAAGGAAGCTGTGGGAGCATTATACCGTGTATAGGGTAGCTGTGGGATCACCATACGGTGTATAGGGGATCTGTGGGCCCACCATACTGGGTATAGGGGAGTTGTACATAGGGAACTCAGGGGACATTGTTAAATGTTAAGTGGGTACTTAAACATTATTGTTATAGGCGCTCTCAGCATTGTGACCATCAAAATTGCACATGGAGTATTATTACTTTCCAGGGACAAAATGTGGAGGGCACATGCACAGGAAATTAGTATTTTCTAGGCGGCAATTTTACCATCTAGAGAGCACAGAAACTGCATTATTACTATGTGAGGGCACACTAGTAGCATTACTATGTGGGGCACTAAGAGGAGCCGTTATTGTATCACACAGTGGGTGCAGAAATAGGGACACATATGGCAGCAGCGGCTCAGCACTGGGGCATCAGCTGGATAAGGAGTTTGTGCAGATTGGGAATAGATGTGAACAGTGTTGGAAATGTGAGAAGTCAGATGTGTCTTTGTTGTTATCTCTGCAGACGAGTCCTGGCTGGAGAAGTCGACATGCTGGTCTGGGCCAGATGGAAAAGACAGGAAAAGTGAATGACTGCACCAGAAAGAACGTCAGCGGTAAGTCACCATCTATAACTGTACTGTAATCTCTATATGTTCTGCAGGACTGGTATCTACCAATATATGTCACCATATGGCGGTAATATCAGTGCTGGGCTTTGTATAGAGATCTATTTTCAATAACAGTGCGGTCATCTCCTGAGGTTCCCCTATACCCACCATAGTTATAATCATGGCTACCTGGTTAGGGGCCACAGGTGGACACAGACATAAATAGGCCCATGCGCAAAAGCAATATATGGGCCCTTTGCAGCCCAAGAGCTCCTAAAATTGCAAAATTGCACCTTTATAAAGGTACAAACTGGCCCCCTTATCTTTTGGGCCCAAGTGTGTCCCCACAGGTTGCACTAACGATATGTCTACCTGTTATGGACCCTCTCACGTGTCCCCCCCCCCCCCCGAGCTGAACCCCTAGCTACGTATCTGGCTCATATATTATGTTTGAGTTCCTGCGGCTGTATGATTTGCGGCTGTTAGACAGCCTTAACACATGCAGGGATTGCCTGCTTGTTAGGGACTCCACACATGTTCAGGCCGTCTAACTGCCACAAATGATGCAGCCGCAGGAACTCAAACATAATATACGAACACTCCCAGATGCCCGGATAACACCTGAGCATGCTCGGATAAGATGTTATCCCAGTGCGTTCACTTATCACTAGTGTGCAACCAAATATTAAGTTGAGGATGCCAACAATTTTGTCTTGTCCAATTTGTCATTTTTTCTCAGCTTTTTGTGTTGTTCCAATACACACAAAGGAAATAAACATGTGTATAACAAAGCATGTGTAATTTCTATAATCTTCTGGGAGAAATACTGTACTTAATTTCTGGGACAATTTCAAGAGTGCAACACTTTCGGCCATGGCTCCATAAAACCAAGATAAAACTATAATACCATTCCAATATTATGTTATATTTTGGGCAGGTGGAATAAGTTATATAGAGTGTGTGCCTAGCCACTAAAAGCTATATTTTGCCTATTTTCTTCTTACTACAACTAAGTGGTGTCACAATTATACTTTCTCCATGCATCATTTTCACACCATGACATTTTATATGCTTAATCCAGCAAAAAGCTACATGAGAATTAAAGGTTGTTAGAACTCTAAAGAATTTTGCTGGTAATAAAATGAAGGGTCAGCAAGTAAAATAACTTAGACTGAATCATGAAGTGGTTCGCCCTTCATAAACTATGGGGAAACATTTCATTTTTGTTTGTAACTGTGACTGTAATTTTGCCATATCCTAAAAGGCAACCGCAGAGCAATATTCAGGACATTACAGGAAGCAAAGAAAGATAACTAGCCTGTGCAATACATGTAGGAGTTCATGTTGGGTTAACACCACTACTTGCAATTGCATTTACAATTACCTTTGTCTTTGAAGAAAATTACTAACTCCAGGGGCTTTGAAAACTGTATTTTGCTTAACCACACAGCTTTCTCAGCTTTATAGATTTATTGGATTTTTTTTTTTACAGAATCTTGTTTACATTAAAACATAAAAATGTTTTGTTTCTCTCTTTTTTATCTCTGCATTTAAATAATTCACTATAATAAACTTATAATTCAATTTTTGTTTATAATTGAATCAATGGAAAACTTAAATACATTTGGTGTAAAAGCTAATTTTTGTTTTTATAACTAGATATATACTGTAGATGTATGAGAGGTGTGTTTTAAAAAGTGAGCCTTTGCACAAATAGGTGCTTATGAAATGTAAGTGGCCTTTTAAAACATTATATATATATATATATATATATACACACTCACCGGCCACTTTATTAGGTACACCATGCTAGTAACGGGTTGGACCCCCTTTTGCCTTCAGAACTGCCTCAATTCTTCGTGGCATAGATTCAACAAGGTGCTGGAAGCATTCCTCAGAGATTTTGGTCCATATTGACATGATGGCATCACACAGTTGCCGCAGATTTGTCGGCTGCACATCCCAAAGATGCTCCATACAAGGCAGGATGGATCCATGCTTTCATGTTTACGCCAAATTCTGACCCTACCATCCAAATGTCGCAGCAGAAATCGAGACTCATCAGACCAAGCAACGTTTTTCCAATCTTCTACTGTCCAATTTCGATGAGCTTGTACAAATTGTAGCCTCAGTTTCCTGTTCTTAGCTGAAAGGAGTGGTACCCGGTGTGGTCTTCTGCTGCTGTAGCCCATCTGCCTCAAAGTTCGATGCACTGTGCGTTCAGAGATGCTCTTAGGCCTACCTTGGTTGTAACGGGTGGCGATTTGAGTCACTGTTGCCTTTCTATCAGCTCGAACCAGTCTGCCCATTCTCCTCTGACCTCTGGCATCAACAAGGCATTTCCGCCCACAGAACTGCCGCTCACTGGATTTTTTTTCTTTTTCGGACCATTCTCTGTAAACCCTAGAGATGGTTGTGCGTGAAAATCCCAGTAGATCAGCAGTTTCTGAAATACTCAGACCAGCCCTTCTGGCACCAACAACCATGCCACGTTCAAAGGCACTCAAATCACCTTTCTTCCCCATACTGATGCTCGGTTTGAACTGCAGGAGATTGTCTTGACAATGTCTACATGCCTAAATGCACTGAGTTGCCGCCATGTGATTGGCTGATTAGAAATTAAGTGTTAACAAGAAGTTGGACAGGTGTACCTAATAAAGTGGCCAGTGAGTGTATATATATATATATATATATATATATATATATATATATATATATATATATATATTTATATATTGTTCAAGATAGCTTAGCCCTTTCATGTCCTCCGACATACCTATATGTCATGGGAAGTGGATCCCAACCCTTGATGAATATTTACGTCATGGTGAATGTGAGAGGTACAGGAACTGTGCCCGTATGATAGGCACCGGGAGATCAGCTTACGTGAGAGCCGAGCCTTGGTTGTCACAGCCAGGAGTGATGCCTGCACCAGCTGTTAAACCCCTTAAATGATGCAATCAATATGGATCTCATCATTTGGGATGCTAGGAGAGGGAGGGGGCTATCTCTCCCTTTCGATCAGAATATCCACAACGTTATCAAGAGGATCTGATTGTTGTCGTTATCTCTGGGTCTGCCAGCTACTGTAGCTTGCTTAAACCAAGCCAGGAGCATGGTTTAGGAGGCTTCTTTTAGTGCAGCACTGACAGGTATAATGCATTGCAATGCTGATGCATCATAATACATTATACCAGCGATTAGAGTACTGTACTGCTGTACTGGGAGAAAGCGGACTAAGGAGAACAGGACATACTGCTGGACTGTGCGTGAGGTGCAGGTGGAGATGTTATGGTGGATTGAGAAAAATGTGTTGTGCTAGGTGATGTAAAAGCAGCAGTCTTGACTACTTCCATAACAGCTGAATGGCTATCACTCACCCCGACTGCGGTGGGTAAGCAATTGTAGTTTCTACAGCCCGAGACCTGTGCGTGAACAATTGGAATGGTGATGGAAGAAGCAGTACATGGGGTTGATGGGACGGATGGTGGTTGGTGAGGCCTTCTAGTCCACATTTTAGCGCAGTAAGATTCCCACACTAAGGCACGTTGATCACACATGTGCCAGTTCATGCATGTTCATGCATGTAGATGTGAAATTATTGCAATTTTTGCCTCTTCTGAGTTTTTTTTTTGCAAATTTGACAGATAACATGTGTTGATTCATCCTTTGCAGTCTCAAAAAACGTGCAGGCTAGGCAACCGTTGCCACCCCTGCAAACTGCACTTTCGCAACCGGTTTTGGCAGCAGGCAACATTGGGGCTGAGGATGCAGTGCTTGTCATGGTTGCGTCACTTTGTGCTGTGTGGCAAGCTGCAATGTAACCTTCTCATCTTCCCCTTCTCCATCTCCTTTGCTGAGCTACGTAGCTGCAGACCTCTGGGCTCAAACTAAGTGGGATCTACAACTTCTTTCTCATCCTCTCTGTTCTCACACTACTCACCCTGAGAGTCACCCTCCTCCTTTTCCTGCCCTGATGCCACAGTACAAATCGCATGCGCCTCTGGTATCTGAGACTTATCTGGATCACCTCCACCCTTGGTGGTTAATGTCTGGTGATGAGGGTCTGGATTCTGCTCTGACCCTACTTAGTCTGACCCTGGATCCTACATGAAAACATTTTGGGCATTGGTGCATATGCTTTCCTCCTCTGAATTCTGTTATTCTTAGGAGCAGACCTCTTATGCCCATGGAATACAATGTGTGAACTCTTTTCAGAATGGCCTATCTGAGGTTCCCCACAGTTAGTTGGGCATTTGGAAATTTTTTACAAGGGGGGAAACAAGGGTGATTGGGGTGCCACCTCTGAGGATTGTACTGTGTGTGATGTTAAAGTGGAGGAAGAGGAGAGGCCACTTGATTGTGTGTTTGCCATCAAGCAGATGCTCTTTGTGAGCTGCTGCTAAAGAGTGTTGGGTAGACTGGCCAGTAACAGATGTTATCAATGGTCTTTGGTTAGGACATGACGGTGTTTGTTCAGTTGAGATTTCATTCACATTAACATCTAACCCAAATACAGTACATGTCGAACAACAAGCCTATTCCCCTTTCCATCACATTCTTGCTTTTTCTCACTCATGTTTTAAGTAGCCTTCCCCCTTGTACCCTGCTGTTTCACAACCTTAGGCCCACAGCTGTCAGTCACCTGTCACTAAATGAACAATCACTATTTATTTTCTTAGATAGTGTGCTTGAACAACACTGTTATGGCTACTTTCACACATCAGGTTTTTTGTTTCAGGCACAATCCGGCAAGTTTGGAAAAAACGGATCCTTTTTTATGCGCCGAATCCGTTTTTCTTCTCATAAAGTTGTATTAGTACCGGATTGCGTCTGATGGCCAGACGTTTCATCCGTTTTTTTCCGGATCCGTCCAAATAGTTGTTTCCAGCGGATGGAGAAAACATCCAGATGAACATTTTTTTGTCCAGCGAAAAAAGCGCACAGCGACGGAACCGGCCAAAAACGTGTGAAACGGACATGTGAAAAGATGAATCCGGTCTCCGATTCCATTTTTCCCAGCATTTTCCATTGAAAATTCTCTCTCTCTCTTCTGCCTGAAACAAAAAACCTGATGTGTGAAAGTAGCCTAAGCCTAACAATTTTTATGTGGAAATATAGCCTTCTGATTCACCACTGAAACATAATATAAGCAGAAACAATTTGGAGTAGCTAATAACGCCTAGTGGCTGCACCACATTAGTAGGCCTAATGATTTTTACATGGAAACCTAGCCTTCTGATTTGCCACTGAATACTCCCATCAGCAGCCACCTGCTCTCGCTATTATTAGCGGCAGCAGGTGTAGGCTTATGGAAGTTGTCCCATCAGCTAACGCCAGTGACCAGAGGTAAAGTTTTTACCTCCGACCTCAGCTGCAGGCTTATGCTGTCACTTGACAGCATGGGAACAGTGGCTGTCTGACCGGCAGTAATGATTTTACCGCTGATCAGAAGCAGTGTTTACCCAGCTGTCAGGCACATGACAGCGTGGCAAACACTGGATGTTCAAGCCTCACATTAAAGTGAATGGGTCTGATTTCGTGCTCAGGTCTGGGTACTGTTCTGGTATCCGAACCTAAACTTTTTTTCTAACTGTTCGGCCTAACCCACCAGACTTGAACGTCCAGGGGTCCGCCCATCTCTAGACATGGGTCATATGGGAATTCCTTCTCTACAAGGTGTGAAGGAGGGGTTACCAGCACAGAGCACTGCTTTTCATGATTTACAGTATAACTAAAATGCAGAAAGGTGTCAGGAGCTAGCAGAGCCAACTGCTCTGTTCACCAACAGTATATCACCCACCAGTGCTGCCTGGTGCCTGTCCAAAGTCTGGACATCCATAAAAACACTTTTCTATTGCAGACTCATTACTTTCAATGTGCTGCTTCTGCATTTTGATGATACCGGCTAGTAGTACTGCAGCAGAGCGAGCTCAGCGAGGATAGGATGACTGAAAATCCCACCCCTGCTGTCCTCTGACCTGGATTGGTTACTCTCCCAGGCTGCCTGTCAAAATCAAGCTGCACCTTCCTACTGTGTCAGAACACTGATAAGAACTTCGTACAGGAAAAAAAAATCAAAGACAGTGTTTTTTTCCTCTCAAACACTATAGCGGGCAGAAAAAAACCACCAAGTTTTTGCTGGCCGTGAATATACATACTGTTGGCAACTCCTGCACAGGGCCTCCCCAGCTCAGGTGAGTAGCAGCATGGTCTGCCACCACGGGCCTTACGCTCCTGAGTTAGGGAATTTATCTCAATCACATCATTTGGATATTTAGATGGAAACCCCGATGTAAGAGCTCAGCATGGTTTGAATGATAGATGTGATCCAAAATGTTATGTAAAATATTCCCAATAAATATGTCAACTCAGTCCACAAAAAAAGCAAGTCCCCTCTCAAGTCTGTCATCCATCAATGGAAATATATGGTGTTTCAACGTTACTGGTAGCCCAAAGAAAAAATACTGTGACTCATTGATCCCCCCCCAAAAAAAAATCCAGCAAATTCTGCGCTCCAAAATCCAAATTCTCTGTTTTGATCTAAGTGCTTATTTTAATGCTGTAATATCTATTGTATGTACAAGTCCCCTCTAAAATGTAGAGTGCTGCGGAATATGTCAGTGCTATAGAAATACAATTATCATTATTATTATTATTATTATCATTATTATTCTCCACTCCCTTCTGATCTCCACAGTGTTCCTAAACTGCAGTTAGGGTCCAGATGTTTGGATTTTCTTTAGCAATGATAGCCTGCTTAATCTATGGGGTCTATATATCCCAAGGCACGAGCTGGGTACAATGCATAGGCACTACAATGTACGGGCACTACAATGGCAGATTTGCCATTTTCACTATGCAACATCCTCTTCTGCTTATTTCTGGAAAACACAAATTAACTCAAATTCGTCACTACACTTGTGGATGCATAGATTATACCACACTATTTTCTCCGGGCACCAAGATGGCCGTTGGGTCCTTTCGGGTCCTGCAGGGACCTGTGAAGCCTCTTTCCTTTCCTGTCAGTCGCTGCTCCGATGTTCTGCAGTGCAGATGCATTGCAGAACATCAGATCAGCGATATGATGTTATACAGTAATGTCCCACCCTGGAACAATGTAAAAATGTTAAAAGAAAAATTATAATGTGTAAAAATATTACAAAAAAATCCCCAAATAAAGAAAAAAAGAAATATTTTCCAATAAATACATTTATTTATGTAAATAAAAAAATAAACAATAAAAATACACATATTTGGTATTGCCAAGTCCATAACGACCCACTCTATAAAAATTTACCACTAGTTAACCCCTTCAGTGAAACGTAGAAAATAAATAAAAAATAAATGAAAAACTAGGCAAAAAAACAATGCTTTATCATCATACCACAGAAGAAAAAATGGAATAAAATGTGATAAAAATTACTAATGTAAATAAAAATGGTACCGCTGAAAACGTCATCTTGTCCCACAAAAACCATGCCACCATACAGCTCCATCAGCAGAAGAATAAAAAAGTTATAGCTCTCAGAATAAAGAGAGGCAAAAATAACTATTTTTTTCTATGAAATAGTTTTTATTTTGTAAAAGCGCCAAAACATGAAAAAATATAAATTGGGTATCGCTTTAATCGTACTGACTCAAAGAATAAATTTGCCTTAACAATTTTACACCAGCAGAACGGTATAAAAAAAAAACAAAAAACAAAAGCAATTCCTGAATTGCTGGTTTTTGTTCATTTTGTCTCACAAAAATCTTAATAGAAAGCGATCAAAAAATGTCATGTGTCTGAAAATAGTACCAATAAAACGTCGGCTCGTCCCGCAAAACATGAGCCATAACATGACTGTCGGCTGAAATATGGAAAATTTATAGCTCTCAAAATATGGTGATGCAAAACTAGTTCTCACAATAAAAAGCATTTTTTATTGTGTGACAGCAGCCAAACGTAAAAACCCGGTATAAATCTGGTATTTCTGTAACCACACCGACCCGAAGAATAAAGTCGCCTAATCACTTGTACTGCACGAGGAATGGAACGAAAAATAAATAAAGCCAATTTTTCACATGCTGTTGATTTTTTTATTCTGCCTCTCAAAGATCGCAGTAAGCCTTGGAGAACATTTATCCTTCGCTCTGCTCTGAGCGCTTACAACGGGGTTTCTGTGTAAACATCTGAAATATGTGATTGAGACAGAAATCCCGGCAGAAGATTCCCTATAATGAGGCAGAGGAAGGCACTGTGGGCCCATAGGACCTGTGATTCGGTGGTGTCCATCTTTTAGTATTGCATAAAAGTGCCATCAGCCACAGTTTTGTTCACTTCCAAAAAGGACACCACTGAACAGCGGCCAGACGTAGTCCAGAGTACTACTTCTGCTGCAAGATTATAGTGAATGGATCCATCGGTGGTTTCATCTGCCACATCACTCAGAGATTTAAATGGAAGTGTAGTGCGCCGGATAAATATGATCATAAATACCATGCAAAATGTTCCCCATAAAAGCTTCAATTCAATCCACAAAAAAAGTAAGCCCGCACTCAGGTCTGTCATGTATGAGTGGAAATAAAGGGGCTTCCATGTTACTGGTAGCACAAAGGCAAAAAATTCAGCAAATTTTCCCTTCTATGCCCCAATATGCCTAAACCACATTCTGCACCCACATGTTTGGCATTTCTGCAGTGATGAGAGCCCACCTAAATTACAGGTTCATGTCTCCAGAAGCATGAGTTGGGCATAATATACTGGTCACTACAACGGCAACTTGCAATTTTCACTCAGCAACATTCACTGCTGCCTGTTTCTGGAAAACACCCATGGAGTCAAAATCATCACTACATCTGTAGATAAATTCCCAAATGGTTATAATTTACAAAATGGGGTCACTTGAGGGTAGATTCTGCTACTCTAGCATTTATTGGCTCGTTATAGGGAATCAGCAAACTACTCTAGGAACATCTGCGTTCCAAGAGGCAAATAGCTATCCGTCTCTCACGAATTTCCCTGTATGGCTAAGTAGTGCTGCATAGCCATATATGGGGTATTAGCACATTCAGTAGAAATTGTGGGACAAATTTTGGTGCCATTTTACCCATTTCCCAGTATGAAAATATAAAACTTGGGCTAATACACAATCTTGGTTGTAAAAATGTTAATTATTTTTTCTTTACTGCTTAATGGTATAAAAGTCTGTGACACACCTGTGGTGTCAATATAATCACTGCACCCCTAGATGAATTCATTAAGAGGTTTAGTTTGTAAAATGCTGTCACATATGGGGGTTTCTGTTGTTTTGGCACCTCAGGGGCTCCTCCAATGTAACATGGCACCCTCAGACAGTGCAGTAAAATCTACACTGTAATATGGAGTTTCTTCACTTCTGAGCTTAGCACTGTGCCTCCAAAGTAGTTTTCGATGACATACAGGCTACAGGAATCCTCAGGAGAAATTGCACAACAAATTTTGGGGTCCATTTTCTCCTGTTACCCTTGTGAAATTAAAAAATTTGTAGCTAAAAAAGATTTTTGCGGAAAACGTGATTTTTTAATTTTTTTAATGTTATAAACTTCTGTGAAGTACCTGTGGGTTCAAGGTGCTCAACACACACCTAGATAAGTTCCCTAAGGGGTCTAGTTTCCAAAATAGTGTCACTTGAGGGGGTCTTAGGTACATCAGGGGCTCTCCAAATGCGAAATGCATCCGCTAATTATTCTAGCAAATTTTATATTCAAAAGGTCTAATGGTGCTCCTTCCACTCCAAGCCCTGCCGTGCGCCCAAACGGTTGTTTTCCCCAACATCTAGGGTATTGGTGTACTCAGAAGAAATTCCAAAACAAATTGTATGGAGCAATTTCTCCTGTTACCCTTATGAAAATGCAAAATTTGGAGCTAAAAAAGATTTATATAGGAAAATGTGAATTTGTTATTTTCACGGCTTAACGTTATAAACTTCTGTGAAGCACCTGGGGGTTTAATGTGCTCAATACACATCTAGATAAGTTCCCAAAGGGGTCTAGTTTCCAAAATGGTGTCACTTGTGGGGGTTTCTACTGTTTAGGCACATGAGAGGTTCTCCAAACGCGACATGGCATCCGCTAATTATTCCAGCAAATTTTACATTAAAAAAGTGAAATGGCGCTCCTAAACTTCCAAAACCTGCCTTTTGCCTGAACAGTAGAATTCTCCCACATATAGGGTATTGGCATGCTCAGGAGAAATTGCAAAACAAATTGTATGGTCTGTTTTCTACTGTTACCCTTGAGAAATAAAAAAAAAAATAGATCTAAAGGAAAATTTTTGTGAAAGAAAAGTAAATGTTTATTTTTTCCTTCCACATTCTCCAAATTCCTGAGAAGCACCTGAATGTGGTTTTGAGTACCTTGCAAGGTGAAGTTTTTAGAATGGTGTCGCTTTTGGGTATTTTCTGTCATATAGGCTCCTAAAAGTCACTTCAAATGTGATGTGGTCCCTGACAAAAATTGTTGCTGATATAAAGTAGTTATGTGGTAAATGTTATTTATTAACTATTTTGTGCGATATGACTCTCTGATTTAAGGGCATAAAAATTAAAATTTTCAAAATTGAGAAATTTTCAACATTTTTGCCAAATTTCTGTTTTTTTTCACAAACACAAGTCGTTTGAAAGAAATTTTACCACTATCATGAAGTACAATATGTTATGAAAAAAAAAATCCTGAATCAATAGAAACATTCTAGAGTTATGACTAATAATGTGACAGTGGTCAGAATTGTAAAAATTGTCCTGGTCAGGATGGTGAAAACAGGATTTGGGGCAAGGGGGTTAAGATATATTTTCACTTGTCGATAATCAGGAACCAATTTTTTATCTAAACAAGCTTCGATTAACCCAATGCAACAGCAAACCATTCACTAGGCTATATAATTTTGAATCCAAAAAATAAGAACAAAAAGCAATGGGTGGCACTGCCTGCAACGGTAATTAACCACCACTACAGGATGTGATACAATACAGCAACGAACACAGCAGCCTACAAATCCTGACTTGGGGTGCACCTCTGCAAAAAGTCATCGGCAGTCCAATAAATAAGTAAAAAGATGAGGGCACTCACCAATCTTCTCAGGATACAAACTTTATTGAAAAAATATTCACATCAATTCCATGGCCAGAGCTACTAGAGCCTTAGCTCTTGTGAGCAGGGGTTCTCCCCTGCTCACAAGAGCTAAGGCTCTAGTAGCTCTGGCCATGGAATTGATGTGAATATTTTTTCAATAAAGTTTGTATCCTGAGAAGATTGGTGAGTGCCCTCATCTTTTTACTTATTTATTGGATATATAATTTTGAAGCCTGCTTAACGAGTTCGTAACCAGATCATTTATCTCAATTACTGATATGTGGTTTAAAGAGCAGTAAAAAAAACTTCTCATTTAGATATTCAAGTAATTTTTGTATCTTTTTTTCATGATACATGGGGCTTCATTTTTATGTGAATTTTATATTCTCTTTTTATTTTTGCTAATATCGGATATCGGGCAACATCAGTGAGAAAATAAGTGAAAAAATTGTCTGTATTTCCTATTTTTTCATTTTTTTTAGCACAAGGTGCAACTAAAATTGATTTAGTCTTTATTCTGTAACAATTACTTTATATATCAGACACAGTATTATTTTTACTGGGGAGGGGCTAGTAACAACAAATTAAATTGACCCAGCAGTTCCTACTACCTCCCTATGCACAGTGATCACATGACCGCTATGCATAAAGGAGTAAACACAATGAGCACTTCCTATTACTGCATACACAGTGCTTGCTTTGTGCTTTCTACATACAAGACACAGATGGCAATAAACTGTCTGTGAAGTCTCTATGGGAATTCTCACTAAAACAGCTACAGTATATGATTGCTTGTACCTGCTCTACTATGCATTGACATTTTAGAATGTCAATGCAGTGCAGGAGCCGACCACCCAGGTCTTTAAAGTCTATGGGTGGCTCGGAAGCAGTTAAATATCATTGTTCTCAGCATCATATTGTCCTGTGTAAGCAGAAATTATGCACCTAAGAGAAATACTATTCTGTGCTCACAGAATGATCACGTTAAGACCAGGGTCACACTTGTAAGTGCAATGCGAGAAACTCGCGCAAGTCTCTCGCATCAATACCTGGTACTGTCGCCAGCACTCAGGACCGGAGCGTGTGGCTGCATTTATTTATATGCAGCAGAATGTTCCGGTCCTGAGTGTCTGCGGCAGTGCCAGGTATTTAGGCGAGAGACTTGCGCGAGTTTCTGGCATTGCACTCGCAAGTGTGACCCTGCCTAAAGATCTTTCTGAGCACATAAAAATTCAGTAATCCTGTCTAAATAGGCTGTTAAATGACTGCCAATTGGCTCCATCCTATGCCTCTTCTTCATGCTATCTCTCCTTTATACTGTATGACCTCTTCACAGTGTCCCAACACTGTCCACTTTCAAAAATATGTCCACATTTCAAATTGCTCCCACCCCCACTTGCTGTTCACCCCTCACATACTGCATCACTACATGATCCCTTCTTTTATGTACTATCTACTCTCAAACTGTGCCCTCACACTGTCCCTCACTCTGTATGCTGACCTACAATATTTTGCCCTAGCACTATCTTCTCCATCTGCATAGTGGACCTTTCATGGGTGTGTCAGAGGCTGCAGACAGTCACACAGCATCTGGCTGCAGAAGGTCTCTGCGGTTGGCTTTGCAGATGCCTTCCTAGTCCTTCTGACTCTTATTACCAGTGGCAACCTTTTTACGGCTCTAGTTGACACACCTGAACCTGGGTGTTTATAGACTTCCTGGCTGCTTCTGGGAATCGTGGTGATATTTTCATTTCCCCCGTTGATGCTTGGCGGTATCGCAGTCGGCTGTCTTTCTCTTTGGTGCTGTTGGAGGATGTCTGTGTTTACTCTCTTAGTCATTTCAAGATAAGTGTTCCCCTCATTTGTCTACCCCATCTGTCTTTAGTTGTAGTGTGGATTGACTAGTGTCATCAAGTCCTTCCCTAAGCAGGGCTTATTGCCTGGGTCAGGCAAGGATTAGGTTCCTGCTCGGCAAAGATGCAGAACCTATATACGGATGTTTAGGGCAGACCAGGAGACTTTTGATCTGTCTAGGGGTCTCAACTATCTTCCCTAGTGGTGGACTCCCTACCCCTCATCCCTTCATGCTTCACTTGGTCTTTCCCACACTGTGCATGACAGGACCCCTCTTATACTATGCCCTCAACTATCCTTCATTCTGTATACTTCCCTCTCCTATACTGAGTTCTCACACTATTCCTCATTCTGTATATTGCCCCCTTACCATATTGTACCCTCACACCATCCCTCACTCTGTACATTGATCACCCTAAATACTGTGCCTTAGCTCCCTCCTTTTGTAAATTTACCTCTCCCATGCTGTGGCCTCACACAATTTACCTTCTGTATATTGCTCCCTACATATACTGTGCCTTCACATTGTCCCTCACTATGTATACTGCCATTGATACTGTGCACTGTGTGCTATCGCTCCTTCTGCATAATGAACACTCTCCAATACAATACCCTCGCACTGTCCCTCTATCTGTTTAATTTTCAGCCATACTGTGCCAACACATTATCCATATTTCTGTATACTGCCCTATCCCATATTGTTTTTTCACAATGTGCTTCACTCTGTATGCTGCCCCCTCCCTTATTGTGCCCTCACACTATCCCTTCTTCTGTATAATCTCCCCCACCCATTCTATGCTCTTAAACTAGACTTTCAACTGCTTACTGCTCCTATCTCCCATATTGTGCTTTCACATTGTCCCTCACTCTGTAACTGATTCCCCCTGTCATATTGTGCTTTCACACTGTCCCTCTTTCTATAAAAGGCCCCCTCTCATGCTGTGGCCACAAACTGGCCCACAGTATGTATCATTCCTCCTCCAATAAAGTGCCCTCACACTGTCCTTCCCGCTCAACATTGCCCCTCACATACTGTACTTTCATATTATCCCTGCTGTTTACTATCCCTGTCATACTGTGCCATTACACTGTCCCTCCTGTACACTGTCCCCCTCCTATGCTGCATACTGTGCCCACACACTATCCTTCCTTTTGTATACTGCCCCACTCCAATACTGATCACTCACTCATTCTAATGCTCTCTCCCATACTGCACCCTCACTCCGTACACTGTGCCTTGAGATTGTACCTCTTTGTGTATATTGCCTCCTCTAATACTGTACCCTTATGATATCCCTCCTTCTAAATACTAAACCTCCAGTGCCTAGTGGCAAATGTAGTCATGACTGTACATTAGGACTGCTATGCTGCCTTTTATTTGTACACTATTTAGCACTTTTGCAGATGTATGAGCTTTTTATTTGCTGACTCTTTTGCATAATATTCCACTGTCTATTGGCCTGGTTTCTAACCTTGTATTATCATTATTAGCATATATAATTTCCTTAATTCATCTAACCTTTATATTGACTTTTGCTGAAGATTTAAATTAAATGCTGCTAAAGAACATAGGCACATGTAAAAAGGGAATGTTTTGGATATTGAACTTTAAGTGTTCTTCTTTGACTATCTGATTTGTTAGGTAGTATCTGTTTCTATTACCATAAATACACCTTATTATTTAAAGGCCAACCTTTACTGAGATAAAACAACTGCTGTTGTTGAATGACTGATAAGATTTCAATTTTTGTAAAACCAATGAAAGTGATTGAAAATGTTGCAGAGTAATAGCACAAGATTGCCAGGTGTCTAGAAATATTAATGGATAGGAAGCACTGATTGTGTGACAGTTAACAAGTACTTAGTGGATTTGTGATAGAAGAACAATTGTTATTATTACCGCAGTAAAGACAAAGCATGTATAAATATTGCTTCAAATGAGTTTTATGAAAGATGAGTCACTCACAAATTACTGGAATTGAAATGGCATTTGGAAAAGTCAACATATTAAAGAGGCACGTTATGTTTTAGCTTTGAGAAAGTCTTCTGATACTATTTATATGAAGCAGTGAATATGGATGCAAACCTTTCAAACTTTGTTTCATACTATTAATCCACATACAGGATAAATATAAAGATAGAGTCGCCAGGATAATAGCAGTTGTTACATCAGGTGTTCCAGGGTCAACTACCCCCCTGTGGCATGTTCACAGAGAGGAGGTAATGACAAGTGTAGGAAGTTAACTGTCCATTCAGGTACAAGGCCAGTTGACTGGAGGGTCACAACCTTGCTTCATCTTCTAGGACCGACTGCCCCACCTGTGGCATGGACAGAGAGAAGGTAATGACAGGCTTAGGAAGATAACTGTTCATTCAGGTACAAGGAAAATGATCCCGGATGTTCACAACCTGGCTTCTACTAACATCTACATGGAGCCAGGTGACCAACGGGTGTCAATCCTGGTTTTCCCCCAACATATCAATGGATTTGTGATGGTCAATGGAGAAGATCAGTATTTTCCAAGCTGGGGCTGAGATCCCCTAAGCTGACATCTTGTAGAATGACAAATCTGTGTCCCATGTGATGGAGCTATGATGTCTTTGCTATTGTCCTATCTCTGGTCCTTTTGATGTCCAAATTTCTTGGCTGAATCTCTGGCTGTCTCACTTTTACAAAGGTATATAACCTTTTTTTATGCTTAACAAGTGCCCTACATTCAGTATTTACAGGTAATGCTGATTACATAATCAAACAATGTGAGTTGATGTCATCTATTTGCATAGATTTTCCTCCTCTGTTTATAATGCCAACAAACTGACTGGCATGGACAATGGATAATTAGCATATCAGCCAACATGACTAGTCATCCAGGATAAGAGCACAGAATTTGACATCAAATGTCAACTTACAAAACAATATTACAGGCTTACACAAGCAAAAGTTTGTTTTCTTAATCAACTAGAAAGAAATACATAAATTTAAAAGAAAACATAACAGTCTATTCTTCCTGACTTGCTAAACATAGACGTCTTATTAATTAAGATAAAATGCTGTGTTTCCACAGGTAGATAATTAAAAGAGGACCTCTTACTAAATTTTGCACGTTGAAATGAATACACAATATAAAAAGGACTGCAGAGAAGAATAATATATATTTTTTTATTTTATCTCTCCATTGCAGAGATAAGTAATGGAGTATTTGACAACTAAACAGTCATTTCATTTTAAGTTGAAGTGGACATTACCAGAGAGATTTCACTTTTCCCTCTTTCTGATGCTGACCAATCATAAGCAGGCAGCAATATATTGAGGAAAGAAGAACATGACCCCCACAACAATCTAGAACAGGTTCTGTGTGAGACCTATATTAACAAACAGTCTGCCCTCCTCATTGCAGAGTAATGACTTTTGCTGGAGCACAGCAGACCTGAGTGTGATTGGCTGACAGCTTTCTACTCTCATCTCTAGCACTCAGTGTATTTGTGAGTGGGAGCAGTATCGTTGGGTCTCATTAAAAACATTTCTATTAGAAGAAGAACGACATGCCCGCAGTGAAATCTATCTGTAAACGTCAAATTGGACTTTAACCCCTTCACCATCTTGTAATTTTCCATTTGTGAGCTTTGGTTTTTTGCTTCCCTTCTTCCCAGAGCCATAACTTTTTAATTTTTCTGACAATATAGCTGCATGAATGATGTGAATGATGATCTACTGATGTGGGTGAGCGCAAATAATGATAAATTGGGGGGGACAGTGAATGATTTAGATTTGGGAGTGCAGATGATGATAAATTGGGGGAGGGGAGAAAATGATGAATTGAGGGTGTGGGACAGCAAATCATTAATTAAAGGTGGAAAGGTGGGGAGAGCAAATAATGTTGAATTGAGTGTGGGGGACAGCAAATGGTAATAAATTGATGATAAATTGAGACTGTTGGATGGGGAACAGCAAATGATGAATTGAGGGTTGGGGAGAGTGATGGTGGAGAGTGACTGGTAATGAATTTGGTAAAAGAGTACAGAAGCTAATTAATGTATATATTAATTGGATGGGGAAAGTGGCTATCTATAGTTAGTGGGGCACAGTAATGGATTACAATTTATATTTGAAATGGTGGGTTGCATAATAACTAATTATATATCTATGTTGGATGCACGTCTGTACACTGGCACTACATACAGAGTTCCTGTGTATAACATCACTGGTGGTCACTGTATTAGCTGTACACTGTACACTATAGGCAGAGCTCCTGTGTATAATAGCACTCACGGTAATATTAGTATTGTTTTTTTTATTATTGATCAGTATTGTAGTATTCGGTCACTATGTAGCAGTAATATGTGGTCTGGTCATGGTTTGGCGATATTTGTTTCTTGTATGTGGTATTATTTGGTTACTGTTATGATCCCAATGGCAGAGGATCTCAGAGATTACAGCAAAGTCTGCAAACATAAATACCAGCTCATAGGGAAGTGGTAACTAGGCTGACCATATACCTGATCCTAGCACAACCAACTAACAGTAGCCGGGGAACGTGCCTACGTTGATTCTAGACGTCTCGCGCCAGCCGGAGAACTAACTAACCCTATCAGGGAAAATAAGACCTCTCTTGCCTCCAGAGAAAAGACCCCAAAGTTATAATACAAGCCCCCAACAAATAATAACGGTGAGGTAAGAAGAAAAGACAAACGTAAGAATGAACTAGATTTTAGCAAAGAGAGGCCCACTGACTAATAGCAGAAGATAGTAAGGTGACTTATATGGTCAGCAAAAAACCCTGCAAAATATCCACGCTGAATATCCAAGAACCCCCGAACCGACTAACAGTGAGGGGGGAGAATATCAGCCCCCTAGAGCTTCCAGCGATATCAGGAATCACATTTTGTACAAGCTGGACAAAAATATGAACAATGCAAATAAACAAAAATAAGAAAGCAGGACTTAGCTTATCTTGCAAAGAACCAGGACCTGAAGACAGGAGCAAACATAAATGAACTGATTACAACGATGCCAGGCACTGGACTGAGAATCCAGGAAGTTTAAATAGCAACACCCCAGGCCTAATGAACCAGGTGAGAACCAACCTGGGAAAAGACAATCCAAGTGCCAAACCACTAGTGACCACAAGAGGGAGCCAAGAAGTATAGTTCACAACAGGTTACTATGTGGTGCTAATATGTGGTCTGGTGTTATGGACCTGGTGGTTAGGAGCACCCGAAGTGACCTGATGGTTAAAACAGAAAAACCTGGGACAAGCTCTGAGGAGGTGGTAACTCTACTGACCGCAATCCCTAATCCTATCACACACACTAGAAATAGCCGTGGAGCGTACCTAACTCTCCCTAGACACCTCTTCACAGCCTAAGAGCTAACTACCCCTAAAGATAGAAACAGCAGCCTACCTTGCCTCAGAGAAATTCCCCAAAGTAAAGGTAGCCCCCCACAAATATCAACTGTGAGTTAAGAGGGAAGTGACAAACACAGGAATGAAACAGATTTTAGCAAAGGAGGCCAAATCTTCTCTAGAAAGACTGAGGATAGGAAAGGGAACTATGCGGTCAGTATCAAAAACTACAAAAACCATGCAGAGTGTGCAAAAAGACCTCCACACCGACTCACGGTGTGGAGGTGCAGCTCTGCACCCCCAGAGCTTCCAGCTAGCAAGGAAATATCATAATAGCAAGCTGGACTAGAAACATAGCATGTACTGAAAAATATATTCAAAAACCGAAGAACAGCAAAGGACTAGCAAGGACTTAGCTTCTGCTGGAGTAGACAGGTCATCTGAGAAATCCAAGAGAGATCTGAACCAGTACTGAGACATTGACAGCTGGCATGAACTAACGACCTGGGCAGAGTTAAATAGGGAAGCGAGCAGAAGCAATAAACGAGGGCAGCTGAAAAAGCCAACCTCAAAGATCAGCAGTTCCACTCAAAGCCACCAGAGGGTGTCCAAGGACAGAACTCACCAAAGTACCATTCACGACCACAGGAGGGAGCCCGAGAACGGAATTCACAACAGTACCCCCCCCTTGAGGAGGGGTCACCGAACCCTCACCAGAGCCCCCAGGCTGATCAGGACGAGCCAAATGAAAGGCACGAACCAAATCAGCAGCATGGACATCGGAGGCAACAACCCAGGAATTATCCTCCTGACCATAGCCCTTCCATTTAACCAAGTACTGAAGCTTCCGTCTCGAAATACGAGAATCTAAAATCTTCTCCACCACATACTCCAACTCCCCCTCAACTAACACCGGAGCAGGAGGATCAACGGAAGGAACCATAGGCGCCACATATCTCCGCAACAACGACCTATGGAACACATTATGGATGGCAAAAGAAGTTGGAAGGGCCAAACGAAATGACACAGGATTGATAATTTCAGAAATCTTATAAGGACCAATGAAACGAGGCTTGCACTTAGGAGAAGAAACCTTCATAGGAACATAACGAGAAGACAACCAAACCAAATCCCCAACACGAAGTCGGGGACCAACACAGCGACGGCGGTTAGCAAAACGTTGCGCCTTCTCCTGAGACAACGTCAAATTGTCCACCACGTGAGTCCAAATTTGTTGCAACCTGTCCACCACAGAATCCACACCAAAACAGTCAGAAGGCTCAACCTGCCCTGAAGAAAAACGAGGATGAAAACCAGAATTACAAAAAAAAGGCGAAACCAAAGTAGCAGAACTAGCCCGATTATTAAGGGTGAACTCGGCCAATGGCAAGAAGGTCACCCAATCATCCTGATCAGCAGAAACAAAGCATCTCAGATAGGTTTCCAAGGTCTGATTGGTTCGTTCGGTTTGGCCATTTGTCTGAGGATGGAACGCTGAAGAAAAAGACAAATCAATGCCCATCTTAGCACAAAAGGACCGCCAAAACCTAGAAACAAATTGGGAACCTCTATCCGACACAATGTTCTCCGGAATGCCATGCAAACGAACCACATGCTGAAAAAATAATGGAACCAAATCAGAGGAGGAAGGCAATTTAGGCAAGGGTACCAAATGGACCATCTTAGAAAACCGATCACAAACCACCCAGATGTCAGACATCCTTTGAGAGACAGGAAGATCAGAAATAAAATCCATGGAAATATGTGTCCAGGACCTCTTCGGGACAGGCAAAGGCAAAAGCAACCCACTGGCACGAGAACAGCAAGGTTTGGCCCGAGCACAAGTCCCACAGGACTGCACAAAAGAACGCACATCCCGTGACAATGAAGACCACCAAAAGGATCTGGCAACCAAATCTCTGGTACCAAAAATCCCAGGATGACCAGCCAACACTGAACAATGAACCTCAGAAATAACCCTACTAGTCCATCTATCAGGGACAAACAGTTTCTCCACTGGGGAGCGGTCAGGTCTATCAGCCTGAAACTCCTGCAGCACCCACCGCAAATCAGGGGAGATGGCAGACAGAATCACCCCCTCTTTAAGAATACCAGCCGGCTCAGGGACTCCCGGAGAATCAGGTAAAAAACTCCTAGAAAGGGCATCAGCCTTCACATTCTTAGATCCCGGAAGGTATGAGACCACAAAATCGAAACAGGAGAAAAACAGTGACCATCGAGCCTGTCTAGGGTTCAACCGCTTGGCGGACTTGAGGTAAGTCAGATTCTTGTGATCAGTCAGGACCACCACGCGATGTTTGGCTCCCTCAAGCCAATGACGCCACTCCTCAAATGCCCACTTCATAGCCAACAACTCCCGATTGCCAACATCATAATTACGCTCGGCAGGCGAAAACTTTCTAGAAAAGAAAGCACACGGCTTCATCAAGGAGCCATCAGAACTTCTCTGAGACAAAACAGCCCCTGCCCAAATCTCAGAAGCATCAACCTCGACCTGAAAAGGGAGCAAAACATCTGGCTGACGCAACACAGGGGCTGAAGTAAAACGACGTTTAAGCTCCTGAAAGGCCTCAGCGACCGCAGGGGACCAATTCACCACATCAGCGCCTTTCTTCGTCAAATCAGTCAAAGGCTTAACCACACTAGAAAATTTAGCGATGAAGCGACGGTAAAAATTAGCAAAGCCCAGGAACTTCTGAAGACTCTTCACAGATGTAGGTTGAGTCCAATCATAAATGGCCTGAACTTTAACAGGATCCATCTCGATAGTAGAAGGGGAAAAAATGAAGCCCAAAAAGGAAACCTTCTGAACTCCAAAGAGGCATTTAGAGCCCTTCACAATCAACGCATTAGCACGAAGGACCTGGAACACCATCCTGACCTGCCTTACATGAGACTCCCAATCATCCGAAAAGACCAAATTATCATTCAAATATACGATCATGAACCTATCCAGATACTTCCGGAAGATGTCGTGCATAAAGGACTGAAACACAGATGGAGTATTAGAAAGCCCAAATGGCATCACCAGGTACTCAAAATGGCCCTCGGGCGTATTAAATGCTGTTTTCCATTCATCGCCCTGTTTAATACGCACAAGATTATACGCCCCTCGAAGGTCAATCTTGGTAAACCAACTAGCCCCCTTAATCCGAGCAAACAAATCAGACAACAGAGGCAAAGGGTACTGAAATTTGACCGTGATTTTACGCTCCCAGCTCCCAACGGCGGTAATCTATACAGGGTCTCAGAGAGCCATCCTTCTTGGCCACAAAAAAGAACCCTGCTCCCAACGGCGATGAAGACGGGCGAATAAGCCCTTTCTCCAAGGACTCCTTTACATAACTCCACATAGCGGCATGTTCTGGCACAGATAAATTGAACAGTCGGCCCTTAGGGAACTTACTACCAGGAATCAAATTAATAGCACAATCACAGTCCCTATGAGGAGGTAGGGCACTGGACTTGGGCTCATCAAATACATCCTGGTAATCCGACAAAAACTCAGGGACTTCAGAAGGAGTGGAAGAAGAAATTGACATCAAAGGAACATCACCATGTATCCCTTGACAACCCCAACTAGACATAGACATTGATTTCCAATCCAGTACTGGATTATGAACCTGTAACCATGGCAAACCCAACACGACAACATCATGCAAATTATGCAACACCAAAAAGCGAATATTTTCCTGATGTGCGAGAGCCATGTACATGGTCAGCTGAGTCCAGTACTGAGGTTTATTCTTGGCCAATGGCGTAGCATCAATCCCCCTTAAGGGAATAGGACTCTGCAAAGGCTCCAAGGAAAAACCACAGTGCCTGGCAAACTCCAAGTCCATCAAGTTCAGGGCAGCGCCCGAATCCACAAATGCCATAACAGAGTAGGACGACAGTGAGCAAATCAGAGTAACAGATAAGAGAAATTTAGGCTGCAAAGTACTAATGGTGACAGACCTAGCGAACCTCTTAGTGCGCTTAGGACAATCAGAGATAGCATGAGAGGAGTCACCACAGTAAAAACACAGCCCATTCTGACGTCTGTGTTCTTGCCATTCAGCTCTGGTCAAAGTCCTATCACATTGCATAGGCTCAGGCCTCCGCTCAGAGGACACCGCCAAATGGTGCACAACTTTGCGCTCGCGCAAAGTCGATCAATCTGAATGGCCAAAGACATTGACTCATTCAGACCAGCAGGCGTGGGGAACTCCACCATAACATCCTTAAGGGCTTCAGAAAGACCCTTTCTGAAAATTGCTGCCAGGGCACACTCATTCCATTGAGTAAGCACAGACCACTTTCTAAACTTCTGGCAATATACCTCTGCCTCATCCTGACCCTGACATAGAGTCAGCAAGATCTTTTCTGCCTGATCCACAGAATTAGGTTCGTCATAAAGCAATCCAAGCGCTAGAAAAAAAGCATCCACATTAAGCAATGCAGGATTTCCTGGCTCAAGGGAGAAAGCCCAGCCTTGCGGGTCACCACGCAACAAAGAAATAATGATCTTTACTTGCTGAATGGGATCACCAGAGGAGCGGGGTTTCAGAGCAAGAAACAGTCTGCAATTACGTTTGAAATTCAAAAATTTAGATCTATCCCCAGAAAACAAATCAGGAATTGGAATTCTAGGCTCTAACATCGGATTCTGAACTACATAACCTTGAATACTCTGTACCCTAGCAGTGAATTGATCCACACAAGAGGACAAACCTTGAATATCGATATCTACACCTTAGTCCTGAACCATCCAGAGGTTAAGGGGAAAAGAAAGACAAAACAAGCTGCAAAGAAAAAAAAATGGACTCAGAACTTCTCTTATCCCTCTTTTGAGATGCATCAACACTTTGTAGGCCAGCTGTACTGTTATGGACCTGGTGGTTAGGAGCACCCGAAGTGACCTGATGGTTAAAACAGAAAAACCTGGGACAAGCTCTGAGGAAGTGGTAACTCTACTGACCGCAATCCCTAATCCTATCACACACACTAGAAATAGCCGTGGAGCATACCTAACTCTCCCTTGACGCCTCTTCACAGCCTAAGAGCTAACTACCCCTAAAGATAGAAACAGCAGCCTACCTTGCCTCAGAGAAATTCCCCAAAGTAAAGGTAGCCCCCCACAAATATCAACTGTGAGTTAAGGGGGAAGTGACAAACACAGGAATGAAACAGATTTTAGCAAAGGAGGCCGAATCTTCTCTAGAAAGACTGAGGATAGGAAAGGGAACTATGCGGTCAGTATCAAAAACTACAAAAACCACGCAGAGTGTGCAAAAAGACCTCCACACCGACTCACAGTGTGGAGGTGCAGCTCTGCACCCCCAGAGCTTCCAGCTAGCAAGGAAATATCATAATAGCAAGCTGGACTAGAAACATAGCATGTACTGAAAAATATATTCAAAAACCGATGAACAGCAAAGGACTAGCAAGGACTTAGCTTCTGCTGGAGTAGACAGGTCATCTGAGAAATCCAAGAGAGATCTGAACCAGTACTGAGACATTGACAGCTGGCATGAACTAACGACCTGGGCAGAGTTAAATAGGGAAGCGAGCAGAAGCAATAAACGAGGGCAGCTGAAAAAGCCAACCTCAAAGATCAGCAGTTCCACTCAAAGCCACCAGAGGGTGTCCAAGGACAGAACTCACCAAAGTACCATTCATGACCACAGGTGGGAGCCCGAGAACGGAATTCACAACAGTCTGGTCACAGTATGGTGGTATTTATTCCTTGTATGTGGCATTAATCAGTCACTATATTGTGGTACTATGTGCTCTTGTTATGGTGTGACGGTATGTCTCCTTTGTCCATGGTATTATTCAGTCACTATGTGGTGGTAATATGTGGCCTGGCCTTTGTGTGATAGTATTTGTCCCTTGCATATGGTATTTTTAGTCATTATAACAAAATGTATGTGACACATTCCCTTAAAGAAAAATAAATACAAATAAACCTAAAAAGAGTATTGAATATTTTAACAAATGATTAATAGGTTTTTTGTCATAGAGTTGTATTAGCGCCGGATTGCGCCTGATGGCCAACTGACGTGAATGTGACTGACGGCAAAAACCTGATGTGTGAAATTAGTCAGATAGATATATGGATAGAAATATCTATGTATCTATAGATATATCTATAGATAGACATATCCATAGATAGGCCGATGTTGATAAATAAACATAAAGAAAAAAACTGGAAAAAAAATGGCGTGGGCTACCGCGCAATTTTCTGCGCCAGAGGGGGAAAGCCGATGGCTGGGGGCCAATATTTGTAGCCTGGGAAGGGGTTAATACCCATGGCCCCTCCCAGGCTATGAATATCAGCCCGCAGCTGTCTGCTTACCCTTTACTGGCTATTAAAATAGGGGGACCCCCCAAAAAATGACGTGGGTTTCCCCTATATTTTATAGCCAGAAGGGCTACACAGATAGCTGTGGCTGATATTCATGGCCTCGAGAGGGACCATGGATATTGCCCCCCCACTACAAATACTAGTCCGCAGCTGCCCAGAAATGGTCCATCTGTAAGAAAAAAGAAAAATAATAAACACCCATGTCCCTTTTAAATGCAGCTAATCCACACTGTCCCACAGTGAATTGGATGATTTGGAGAGCAGTCACATTAGCCACCGCTCTCTCGGTGATCCGGATTATACTGACAGGTGAGTAAATGCTCCTGTCAGTGTCTATCGCTGAGCTCCTATGAAAGTTCACAGGAGTTCAAAGCTGGCACCGCTCGTGGGGTAAGCTGAAAGAGGTGTGGGGTCTAGTGTTGAGCATTCCGATACCGCAAGTATCGGGTATCGGCCGATACTTGCGGTATCGGAATTCCGATACCGGGATTCCGATACTTGCCGCGTATCGGATACCGGAATCGGAAGTTCCAAGATTCAAAATGCAGAAATTCAGCCAATGAGAATGATTCCAAGTGTGGGCACATCCTGTTTAGCATGGAGGGCATGAAACTACTGGCAAGGCTGTGATTGGCTGCTGAAATGATGTCATGATGCAGTTTAAAAGTCGCTGGCGCCATTTTGCGATCACTCTGCTGTGAATTCAGTTAGTGACAGGACGCTGTTTGCTGACTGAGGGACAGTTTAGAGATAGCGATTTGCTTCTTTGTGCTTTCCAAAGGCTAATTTAGCAACCGCTGTGTTCACCTACTATTCACCTTGCTTTTGCCTTGTAGCGCTGTTTTCACAGCGATCTGCAAGGTCTGTGTGTGTGTGTGTGTGAGTGCAGCCCACTCTCTAGTCTGAGTGCAGCCACATAGGCCATCCATAGCTGGTTGTATTCAGTTCAGGGAGGGTGGTTCATTGCCTCATACTGTTCTTTTTTTTTTTTTTTTTTCAAGTAGTGTAGTCTGCTGCTAATTTATTCAAAAAAATCCTATTAGTGTCTTTCCACCCGTCTCCAGCTAATTCGTGGAAAAACACTACATAGGATAACGTAGAGGAGGGTTTTTGGGCCTTGCAGCGCCATTTACGGCTGTCTGCACGGTCTCCGTGTGACTGCAGCTCGCCCTGTAGTCTGTGAGCAGCCGTAGCCTGGTTGTCTCCAGCTCAGGGTTGTTCACTGCGTCATACCGCCAAATCAATTTTCATTTTGTTTTAAGTAGTGCAGGCTGCTGCACATTTTTTCAAAAAATTCCTATTAGTGTCTTTCCACCCGTCTCCAGCTAATTTGTGGAAAAACACTACATAGGATAACGTAGAGGAGGGTTTTTGGGCCTTGCAGCGCCGTTTACGGCTGTCTGCACGGTCTCCGTGTGACTGCAGCTCGCCCTGTAGTCTGTGAGCAGCCGTAGCCTGGTTGTCTCCAGCTCAGGGTTGTTCACTGCGTCATACCGCCAAATCAATTTTCATTTTGTTTTAAGTAGTGCAGGCTGCTGCACATTTTTTCAAAAAATTCCTATTAGTGTCTTTCCACCCGTCTCCAGCTAACTTGTGGAAAAACACTACATAGGATAACGTAGAGGAGGGTTTTTGGGCCTTGCAGCGCCGTTTACGGCTGTCTGCACGGTCTCCGTGTGACTGCAGCTCTATCCGTTGTCAGTTCAGCCCCCAAAAAATAAATAAATAATAAAGTTCACCAAACACACCAGTTACACCACTTTACATTTGTGTAGGCCACATTAGCTCATATTAAAGTCTAGTCCACACTTTAGAAAATTAGTGTTTCTTATACCTGTTAGGAGGAGTTGCTCAGGAATAAGCACACAAAGCCGTTAGTACTTTTCTGCTTATCTTTATCAGTCAACCAAGATGAAGAAGGCAGTGAGTAAGGCACGTGGGCGTGGGCGCGGAGCAGGGAGGGGACGTGGGGATTCTGTGCCTGCTGCGGGCACCGGTGACTCATCAGCACCCACATTCACCAGGCAACAGTCGTTCATGCGCAGCTTTGTGTCAGAGCGCCGTACACCGCTGCTGCGTGAAGAACAAATTGAAGCCGTTGTCGGATGGATGGCAGCTAATGCATCAACTTCAATTAGTGCCACATCCTCTCAGACACAGAGCACTGGAGAGCAGCCATCTGTCTCTTCACCACCTGCCAAATTGCCCAGGCAGACAGAGAGCCCAGGACAGGAGCCGTCTCTACTTCTGTTCTCTGAATCTCTTGGCTTGGAAACAGGGGGCCAGCCAAGCAGCATTGGAGAAATGGAAGAAGAGGCAGGGTGCAGTGATGCCCAACAGCTTTTTCTCTCTTCCTCTGAAGAGGCGGGTGGGCCAGTGGCTCCGGTCACCACATCGCAGGCCGCATCAGCTGATGATGACACTCAGGTGCCACTTACTGGTGCGTGCTCTGCTGCTGAGACTACCCAGGAGGAGCAGTTGGGGGCAGAGGGTAGTGTAGATGATGAGGTCCTTGACCCATCTTGGCGTGAGGAAGAGGAAGGTGGTGGGAGCAGCTCTGAGGAAGAGATTCCCCGTACGGCCCAAAGAGGGAGAGGGAGGGGGAAGACTGCAGATCCTGCAGCCTCCGCTTTGGCACCCGTTAGGAGCATGTCTCTTCCAAAAGCCAAAAAGGGCGCTCCCAAGACTTGCAGTGCCTGGTCCTTTTTTGACACAGTTGCAGATGACATTTGCTATGTCAGATGCAAGGTGTGTCATCAAAAAGTCAAAAGAGGGAAAAATGTCAGCAACCTCAATACCTCCAACATGTGGAAACATGTGCGCAACAGGCACCCGGCGGAGTTAGAAAAACACACTGAAGAGCTAGGCCAACCAACAGCGGCAGCTACCACCTCTTCAGCTCGTGTTGCCTCTTCCTCTAGCTCACACGCAGCTGGTTCGGCTTCCTCCCAGGATCGCCGTGGAAGAACCTCTGGCCCTGTTGTCCAGAGACCCGCTGTAATTCCACCCGCAGCACCACTTTCCCAGTCATCCACACACTCCCAGCCCAGTCTACAGCCATCGGTAGTACAGGCATGGGAGAAAAGGCGGCCTTTCTCGTCAAACCACCCACGAGCACAGGCTCTGACTGCAGGCATTGCCAAACTTCTTTCACTGGAAATGCTGTCATTCAGGCTGGTGGAGACTGACAGCTTCCGTGACTTGATGTCATTGGCAGTCCCACAGTACAATGTGCCCAGCCGCTTTTACTTCAGCAGGCAAGCCGTCCCTGCCCTGCACAAGCATGTGGAGGGACACATAAAACACGCGCTACTGAACGCCGTCAGTAGCAAGGTCCACCTCACCACCGATGCGTGGACCAGTCAACATGGACAGGGGCGATACCTGTCCCTCACTGCCCATTGGGTTAATGTCGTTGAGCCGGGTACAGACCGTGCGAGTGGCGCAGGACGTGTCCTGCCCACTCCAAGGATTGCAGGAATCCATTCTGTACGCATTGACTCCTCCTCTTACACCAGTTCCTCAGAATCATCGCTGCAGGAGCCGTCACAGTCCACCTCCACATGGACCCGTGATGAACGTGTACCTGTTACGACCGACATGAGCACAGCCGTGGCCAAACGTCAACAGGCCGTGTTGAAATTAATTTTTTTGGGGAATCGTAGCCACACAGCGCAGGAGCTCTGGAATGCCATCAAGCAGGAGAGCGATGTGTGGTTTGTGCCAGCGAATCTCCAGCCAGGCATGGTAGTGTGTGATAATGGCCGAAATCTGGTGGCAGCTCTGGGCCTCGGCAACCTCACTCACATCCCATGTCTGGCACATGTGCTCAATTTGGTCGTGCAGAGCTTTTTGAGGGACTATCCGGATCTTGATGCACTGCTGCACAAGGTCCGCCTAGAGTGTGCTCACTTGCGGCGTTCCAGCACGGCAAAAGCGCGCATTGCGGCTCTGCAGCGCCGACACCGCCTGCCGGAACATCGCATCATATGTGACCTACCTACCAGGTGGAATTCCACGTTACATATGTTGGAGCGGTTGTGTGAGCAGCAGCAAGCTGTAATGGAGTACCAGCTGCTTCAGGCGCAAAGAAGTCGCAGTCAGCGCCGTACAGACTTCACAACCACAGAGTGGGCCACTATGAATGACGTCTGCCAGGTTTTGCGTCCCTTTGATTATTCCACGCGGATGGCGAGTGCAGATGATGCACTAGTCAGCATGACTGTCCCCCTTATCTGCCTGCTTGAAAAATCACTGCAAGCGCTAAGGGATGATGTTGTGGAAGAGGTGGAGGATGAGGATTCACCATTTCCATCATCTTCTGGACAGTCAGCGCCACGTGGTTCCTCACAAACGCGTAGGCAGGGGACAGTTTGTGAGGAGGATGAGGAGGAGTCAATGGAGGAGGAAGACATCCGTCCAGAGGAGGGAGTTACCGAATTGTCCAGTACTCAGTGTGTACAGCGAGGGTGGGGTGATGACGAGCGGGCAGAGACCACGCCTCCAGCAGGGGACAGCGTTTCTTGGGCAGTTGGCAGTCTGCAGCACATGGTGGATTACATGCTGCAGTGCCTGAGAAACGACCGCCGCATCGCCCACATTCTCAACATGTCTGATTATTGGGTGTTCACCCTCCTCGATCCTCGCTACCGGGACAACGTAGAAAGCCTCATCACACCATTGAACCGGGAGCGAAAAATGCGGGAGTACCAAGACACACTGGTCAATTCCATCATCTTCTCCATTCCAACTGAGAGAAGTGCTGCTAGTGCATTCCAAAGCAGCTCAGTGCGTCCAGGCAGTGGTGGAGGCTCTGCACAAAGAGGGAGCAGAAGCAGTGCCTCTGCCCAAGGCAAGACCAGTATGGCCCAACTGTGGCACAGTTTTCTGTGCCCCCCACAAAAGTCTACACCATCACAGACGGCTCCAGTCAGCAGGAGGCAACGGTTCCGTCAGATGGTGACAGACTACATGTCTTGCCCTCTTGCTGTACTCCCAGACGGCTCTTCCCCTTTCAAGTTTTGGGTCTCAAAGCTGGATACATGGCCAGAGCTAAGCCAGTATGCATTGGAGGTGCTGTCTTGCCCTGCGGCCAGTGTATTATCGGAACGTGTCTTTAGTGCTGCAGGTGGTGTACTAACTGACCGTCGCATGCGACTATCCTCCGATAACGTTGACCGGCTTACTTTCCTGAAAATGAACAAGGCCTGGATCTCGCAGGAATTTGCCACTCCTCCTCCTGATTAAATAATTAGGTCACTGTATACGTTATCCAGGTCTCCTGTTGTGTTCATCTTTCTACCACCTGAACTTAAATTCCTGGGCTCCAACACCGCCAGTTGAGGCTCAGAAGTGCCGTCTGCACAGTCAAAACATACGACCCAGTGTTATTGGGTTTCAGTAACGTCAGCTGATCCCCAGCTGTGTAGCCGGCAATGTGTCATGCGACCGCCACGCTGACACAACAACTGAAATGTAAGGGAATCTGTCCCCCCCCCCAAGGCGTTTGTTACTGAAAGAGCCACCTTGTGCAGCAGTAATGCTGCACAAGGAAAAGGTAGCTATTTTGGTTTAGCTCCTTGCACACGCCGAACTTAACACTTATAAAATGTGTCCACTGATACCGTAAAACCGTCCCGGAGGTGGGACTTTCCTTCGTAATATGACGCAGCACAGCCGTCATTCCTACCCCCCCGGCGCTGCGCCCCGGCTCCTCAGCGTTGTTTGATTCCGTCCCGGAGCCTGCGCTGTTATGTTATCCCGTGGCCAGGCACACTTAGCGCTGCCCGTCTTCTGGCATCATTTGGTGTCAGGATGGCTGCGCCTGTGCGGCCGCGCTGGCCGAGAGCCCACCTCGCAGTGTCTTCTGATTTAATCCCACTGGGGGCCTGGGATCCATGGACATGCGCATTGCATATCTGAACCTCCACCTCTCACTCATCTCCCTATGGCTTCTTCAGACTGTTCGGTGTCAGCTGGTCCCTAATAGCATGCCACGGTCGTGACACCGCACAGTCTTAAGAAGCCGTAGGGAGGGGAGTGAGAGGCGAGGATATGCACTGCGCATGGCCATGGATCCCAGGCCCCCAGTGGGATAAAATCAGAAGACACTGCGAGGCGGGCTCTCGTCCAGCGCGGCCGCACAGGCGCAGCCAGCCTGACACCAAATGATGTCAGAAGAAAGGCAGCGCTAAGTGTGCCTGGCCAAGGGATAACTTAACAGCGCAGGCTCCGGGACGGAATCAAACAACGCTGAGGAGCCGGTGCGCGGCGCCGGGGGGGTAGGAATGACGGCTGTGCTGCGTCATATTACGAAGGAAAGTCCCACCTCCGGGACGGTTTCACGGTTTCAGGGGACACATTTTATAAGTGTTTAGTTCTGTGTTTGCAAGGAGCGTGATGAAAAGAGCCACCTTTTCCTTTTGCATCTTTTGTGCTGCACAAGCTGGCTCTTTCAGCTACAAACGCAATGGGGGGGGGGTTAAAGGTTTCCTTTCGACCTTCTCAGGCTTCGGCCTACATTGTGTTCCTCTGCTTTTCCACCTGTCCCTGGGCTCCAACACCGCCAGTTGCCGTCCAGAAGTGCTGTACGCACAGTCAACAGTCCCTCCTCTGTTATTGGGGTTCAGTAACGTCAGCTGTTCCCCTGCTGTGTGTGTGGCAATCCCTCCTACCTCCTCCTCCTCCACCTGTCCCTGGGCTCCAACACCGCCAGTTGCCGTCCAGAAGTGCTGTACGCACAGTCAACAGTCCCTCCTCTGTTATTGGGGTTCAGTAACGTCAGCTGTTCCCCTGCTGTGTGTGTGGCAATCCCTCCTACCTCCTCCTCCTCCACCTGTCCCTGGGCTCCAACACCGCCAGTTGCCGTCCAGAAGTGCTGTACGCACAGTCAACAGTCCCTCCTCTGTTATTGGGGTTCAGTAACGTCAGCTGTTCCCCTGCTGTGTGTGTGGCAATCCCTCCTACCTCCTCCTCCTCCACCTGTCCCTGGGCTCCAACACCGCCAGTTGCCGTCCAGAAGTGCTGTACGCACAGTCAACAGTCCCTCCTCTGTTATTGGGGTTCAGTAACGTCAGCTGTTCCCCTGCTGTGTGTGTGGCAATCCCTCCTACCTCCTCCTACCTCCTCCTCCTCCACCTGTCCCTGGGCTCCAACACCGCCAGTTGCCGTCCAGAAGTGCTGTACGCACAGTCAACAGTCCCTCCTCTGTTATTGGGGTTCAGTAACGTCAGCTGTTCCCCTGCTGTGTGTGTGGCAATCCCTCCTACCTCCTCCTACCTCCTCCTCCTCCACCTGTCCCTGGGCTCCAACACCGCCAGTTGCCGTCCAGAAGTGCTGTACGCACAGTCAACAGTCCCTCCTCTGTTATTGGGGTTCAGTAACGTCAGCTGTTCCCCTGCTGTGTGTGTGGCAATCCCTCCTACCTCCTCCTACCTCCTCCTCCTCCACCTGTCCCTGGGCTCCAACACCGCCAGTTGCCATCCAGAAGTGCTGTACGCACAGTCAACAGTCCCTCCTCTGTTATTGGGGTTCAGTAACGTCAGCTGTTCCCCTGCTGTGTGTGTGGCAATCCCTCCTACCTCCTCCTACCTCCTCCTCCTCCACCTGTCCCTGGGCTCCAACACCGCCAGTTGCCATCCAGAAGTGCTGTACGCACAGTCAACAGTCCCTCCTCTGTTATTGGGGTTCCGTAACGTCAGCTGTTCCCCTGCTGTGTGTGTGGCAATCCCTCCTACCTCCTCCTCCTCCACCTGTCCCTGGGCTCCAACACCGCCAGTTGCCGTCCAGAAGTGCTGTACGCACAGTCAACAGTCCCTCCTCTGTTATTGGGGTTCAGTAACGTCAGCTGTTCCCCTGCTGTGTGTGTGGCAATCCCTCCTACCTCCTCCTCCTCCACCTGTCCCTGGGCTCCAACACCGCCAGTTGCCATCCAGAAGTGCTGTACGCACAGTCAACAGTCCCTCCTCTGTTATTGGGGTTCAGTAACGTCAGCTGTTCCCCTGCTGTGTGTGTGGCAATCCCTCCTACCTCCTCCTCCTCCACCTGTCCCTGGGCTCCAACACCGCCAGTTGCCGTCCAGAAGTGCTGTACGCACAGTCAACAGTCCCTCCTCTGTTATTGGGGTTCAGTAACGTCAGCTGTTCCCCTGCTGTGTGTGTGGCAATCCCTCCTACCTCCTCCTCCTCCACCTGTCCCTGGGCTCCAACACCGCCAGTTGCCGTCCAGAAGTGCTGTACGCACAGTCAACAGTCCCTCCTCTGTTATTGGGGTTCAGTAACGTCAGCTGTTCCCCTGCTGTGTGTGTGGCAATCCCTCCTACCTCCTCCTCCTCCACCTGTCCCTGGGCTCCAACACCGCCAGTTGCCGTCCAGAAGTGCTGTACGCACAGTCAACAGTCCCTCCTCTGTTATTGGGGTTCAGTAACGTCAGCTGTTCCCCTGCTGTGTGTGTGGCAATCCCTCCTACCTCCTCCTACCTCCTCCTCCTCCACCTGTCCCTGGGCTCCAACACCGCCAGTTGCCGTCCAGAAGTGCTGTACGCACAGTCAACAGTCCCTCCTCTGTTATTGGGGTTCAGTAACGTCAGCTGTTCCCCTGCTGTGTGTGTGGCAATCCCTCCTACCTCCTCCTACCTCCTCCTCCTCCACCTGTCCCTGGGCTCCAACACCGCCAGTTGCCGTCCAGAAGTGCTGTACGCACAGTCAACAGTCCCTCCTCTGTTATTGGGGTTCAGTAACGTCAGCTGTTCCCCAGCTGTGTGTGTGGCAATCCCTCCTACCTCCTCCACCTCCCCCTCCTGTCCCTGGGCTCCAACACCGCCAGTTGCCGTCCAGAAGTGCTGTACGCACAGTCAACAGTCCCTCCTCTGTTATTGGGGTTCAGTAACGTCAGCTGTTCCCCTGCTGTGTGTGTGGCAATCCCTCCTACCTCCTCCACCTCCTCCTCCTCCACCTGTCCCTGGGCTCCAACAACGCTAGTTGCCGTCCAGAAGTGCTGTCCGCACAGAGCCAAACACCTCGCCAATGTGTTAGTGGGGTTCAGCACCGCCAGCTGTTCCCCTGCTGTGCAGCCGGCAACGTGTACTGCGACCGCCACGCAGGCACAACAAGTTAAATTTAAGGGAACCTGTCCCCCCCCCCCAGGCGTTTGTTACTGAAGGAGCCACCTTGTGCAGCAGTAATGATGCAAAGGGAAAAAGTGCCTCTTTTCGTGGTGCTCCTTGCACATGCTGATCCTAACACTTATGAAAAGTGTCCCCTCCTACCGTGATACCGTCCGGTTGGTGGAACTTTCCTTTGTGATGTGACGCAGCACAGCCGTCATTCTTACCCCCTTGGCGCCATGCGCCGCCTCCTCAGCGTTGTTTGAATCAGTCCCGGAGCCTGCGCTGTTAGGTTAGCCCTTGGCCATGCACACATTTTGCGCTGCCTGTCTTCTGACATCATTTGGTGTCAGGCTGGCTGCGCCTGTGCGGCCGCGCTGGCCGAGAGCCCGCCTCGTACTGTCTTCTGATTTAATCCCACTGGGGGCCAGAGATCCATGGACATGCGCAGTGCATATCTGAACCTCCACCTCTCACTCATCTCCCTACGGCTTATTCAAACTGTGCGGTGTCAGCTGGTCCCCAATAGCATGCCACGGCCGTGACACCGCACAGTCAGAAGAAGCCGTAGGGAGATGACCATAATTAAAAGAGCTAAGTTTACCTTTTCCAGCATTAGTGCTGTACATGATGGCTCTTTCAGCTACAAACGCCTGGGGGGGGGTTAAAGTTTCCCTTTCAACTTGCTCCAGTGCAGGCTTCGGCCTACACTCTGCTCCCTCTCCTCCTCCTGCTGACCCTGGGCTCTAACACCGCCAGTTGGGGCCCAGATGTGCTAGCTGCACAGAACCAAACACCAGCCAATGTGTCAGTGGGGTTCAGCACCGCCAGCTGTTCCCCTGCTGTGCAGCCGGCAACGTGTCCTGCAACAGCCACGCAGGCACAACAGACCCAAAGCTGCCGCCAGTGCAGGCTTCGGCCTACACTCTGCTCCATCTCCTCCTCCTGCTGACCCCGGGCTCTAACACCGCCAGTTGGGGCCTGGTACTGCTAGCTGCACAGAGAAAAACACCAGCCAATGTGTCAGTGGGGTTCAGCACCGCCAGCTGTTCCCCTGCTGTGCAGCCGGCAACGTGTCCTGCAACAGCCACGCAGGCACAACAGACCCAAAGCTGCCGCCAGTGCAGGCTTCGGCCTACACTCTGCTCCATCTCCTCCTCCTGCTGACCCCGGGCTCTAACACCGCCAGTTGGGGCCCGGTACTGCTAGCTGCACAGAGAAAAACACCAGCCAATGTGTCAGTGGGGTTCAGCACCGCCAGCTGTTCCCCTGCTGTGCAGCCGGCATCGTGTCCTGCAAAAGCCACGCAGACACAAGAACTGAAATTGAAGGGAACCTGTCCCCCCTCCCCCAGGCGTTTGTACGTTTTTAAGGCCACCTTGTACAGCGGTAATGCTGCATGTGTGCAAGGTGGCTCATAAACGTATTCTCCTCGCACATGTGGAACTGAAAACACGTCTGAAATGTGTCCTCTGTGTGACCATTTAACCGTCCCGGGGGTGTGACTTTCCTTTGTAATGACACGCTGCAACCCCCTTGGTAGCGCTGCCCGTCTTCTGGCATCATTGTTTGGCTGCCTGCGCCTCTGCGGCCGCCCTGACCCACACAACGCCCCTCGGTGTCTTATTTCTTGGGACTGCGAGGGTGTGATTGATGGGCATGAGCAGTGCATCAGTTCGCCTGTCCCTCATCTCCTTCCGCCTTCTTCAGACTGTGCGGCTTCATGGCCGTGGCATGCGATAAGGGATCAGCTGACGCCGCACAGTCTGCAGCGGGTGTAAGGACCCGAGTGCGAGAGGCGAACATATGTGCTGCGCCAGGCCATGAATCCCAGCCCCGCAGTGTTTTAACAATGTTAAGACACCGCGGGGCTGGGATTCATGGTCATCGCGAACCGCAGCGGCCGACATTAAATGAGGTCAGAAGATGGGCAGCGCTAACAGCGCTAGGCCAGGGGATAACACGACAGCGCAGACTCCTGTACAGCAAATAACAACGCTCAGGAGGCTGCACCCAGCACCAAGGTGGGATTCTTGACATCTGTGCTGCGTCTCATTACAAAGGGAACTCGCGCCTCCAACACAGTTTGACTGTATAAAGGGCTAAATGTTATACGTGTTTCATTCAGCGTGTGCAAGGAGCAAAATTAAAAGAGCAACCTTTGACTTGTGCAGCACTACTGCTGCATAAGCTGTGGCTCTTCTACTTTGTAACCCCTGAGGGGGGGTTAAAGGTTACCTTTGAAATTGGTTCAAGTAGGCTTCGGCCTACACTCTGCTCCCCCTGCAGAGCCCGGGCTCCAACACCGCCAGTTGGGGCCCGGTACTGCTAGCTGCACAGAGCCAAACACCAGCCAATGTGTCAGTGGGGTTCAGCACCGCCAGCTGTTCCCCTGCTGTGCAGCCGGCAACGTGTCCTGCAACAGCCACGCAGGCACAACAGACCCAAAGCTGCCGCCAGTGCAGGCTTCGGCCTACACTCTGCTCCATCTCCTCCTCCTGCTGACCCCGGGCTCTAACACCGCCAGTTGGGGCCCGGTACTGCTAGCTGCACAGAGAAAAACACCAGCCAATGTGTCAGTGGGGTTCAGCACCGCCAGCTGTTCCCCTGCTGTGCAGCCGGCATCGTGTCCTGCAAAAGCCACGCAGACACAAGAACTGAAATTGAAGGGAACCTGTCCCCCCTCCCCCAGGCGTTTGTACGTTTTTAAGGCCACCTTGTACAGCGGTAATGCTGCATGTGTGCAAGGTGGCTCATAAACGTATTCTCCTCGCACATGTGGAACTGAAAACACGTCTGAAATGTGTCCTCTGTGTGACCATTTAACCGTCCCGGGGGTGTGACTTTCCTTTGTAATGACACGCTGCAACCCCCTTGGTAGCGCTGCCCGTCTTCTGGCATCATTGTTTGGCTGCCTGCGCCTCTGCGGCCGCCCTGACCCACACAACGCCCCTCGGTGTCTTATTTCTTGGGACTGCGAGGGTGTGATTGATGGGCATGAGCAGTGCATCAGTTCACCTGTCCCTCATCTCCTTCCGCCTTCTTCAGACTGTGCGGCTTCATGGCCGTGGCATGCGATAAGGGATCAGCTGACGCCGCACAGTCTGCAGCGGGTGTAAGGACCCGAGTGCGAGAGGCGAACATATGTGCTGCGCCAGGCCATGAATCCCAGCCCCGCAGTGTTTTAACAATGTTAAGACACCGCGGGGCTGGGATTCATGGTCATCGCGAACCGCAGCGGCCGACATTAAATGAGGTCAGAAGATGGGCAGCGCTAACAGCGCTAGGCCAGGGGATAACACGACAGCGCAGACTCCTGTACAGCAAATAACAACGCTCAGGAGGCTGCACCCAGCACCAAGGTGGGATTCTTGACATCTGTGCTGCGTCTCATTACAAAGGGAACTCGCGCCTCCAACACAGTTTGACTGTATAAAGGGCTAAATGTTATACGTGTTTCATTCAGCGTGTGCAAGGAGCAAAATTAAAAGAGCAACCTTTGACTTGTGCAGCACTACTGCTGCATAAGCTGTGGCTCTTCTACTTTGTAACCCCTGAGGGGGGGTTAAAGGTTACCTTTGAAATTGGTTCAAGTAGGCTTCGGCCTACACTCTGCTCCCCCTGCAGAGCCCGGGCTCCAACACCGCCAGTTGGGGCCCGGTACTGCTAGCTGCACAGAGCCAAACACCAGCCAATGTGTCAGTGGGGTTCAGCACCGCCAGCTGTTCCCCTGCTGTGCAGCCGGCAACGTGTCCTGCAACAGCCACGCAGGCACAACAGACCCAAAGCTGCCGCCAGTGCAGGCTTCGGCCTACACTCTGCTCCATCTCCTCCTCCTGCTGACCCCGGGCTCTAACACCGCCAGTTGGGGCCCGGTACTGCTAGCTGCACAGAGAAAAACACCAGCCAATGTGTCAGTGGGGTTCAGCACCGCCAGCTGTTCCCCTGCTGTGCAGCCGGCATCGTGTCCTGCAAAAGCCACGCAGACACAAGAACTGAAATTGAAGGGAACCTGTCCCCCCTCCCCCAGGCGTTTGTACGTTTTTAAGGCCACCTTGTACAGCGGTAATGCTGCATGTGTGCAAGGTGGCTCATAAACGTATTCTCCTCGCACATGTGGAACTGAAAACACGTCTGAAATGTGTCCTCTGTGTGACCATTTAACCGTCCCGGGGGTGTGACTTTCCTTTGTAATGACACGCTGCAACCCCCTTGGTAGCGCTGCCCGTCTTCTGGCATCATTGTTTGGCTGCCTGCGCCTCTGCGGCCGCCCTGACCCACACAACGCCCCTCGGTGTCTTATTTCTTGGGACTGCGAGGGTGTGATTGATGGGCATGAGCAGTGCATCAGTTCACCTGTCCCTCATCTCCTTCCGCCTTCTTCAGACTGTGCGGCTTCATGGCCGTGGCATGCGATAAGGGATCAGCTGACGCCGCACAGTCTGCAGCGGGTGTAAGGACCCGAGTGCGAGAGGCGAACATATGTGCTGCGCCAGGCCATGAATCCCAGCCCCGCAGTGTTTTAACAATGTTAAGACACCGCGGGGCTGGGATTCATGGTCATCGCGAACCGCAGCGGCCGACATTAAATGAGGTCAGAAGATGGGCAGCGCTAACAGCGCTAGGCCAGGGGATAACACGACAGCGCAGACTCCTGTACAGCAAATAACAACGCTCAGGAGGCTGCACCCAGCACCAAGGTGGGATTCTTGACATCTGTGCTGCGTCTCATTACAAAGGGAACTCGCGCCTCCAACACAGTTTGACTGTATAAAGGGCTAAATGTTATACGTGTTTCATTCAGCGTGTGCAAGGAGCAAAATTAAAAGAGCAACCTTTGACTTGTGCAGCACTACTGCTGCATAAGCTGTGGCTCTTCTACTTTGTAACCCCTGAGGGGGGGTTAAAGGTTACCTTTGAAATTGGTTCAAGTAGGCTTCGGCCTACACTCTGCTCCCCCTGCAGAGCCCGGGCTCCAACACCGCCAGTTGGGGCCCGGTACTGCTAGCTGCACAGAGCCAAACACCAGCCAATGTGTCAGTGGGGTTCAGCACCGCCAGCTGTTCCCCTGCTGTGCAGCCGGCAACGTGTCCTGCAACAGCCACGCAGGCACAACAGACCCAAAGCTGCCGCCAGTGCAGGCTTCGGCCTACACTCTGCTCCATCTCCTCCTCCTGCTGACCCCGGGCTCTAACACCGCCAGTTGGGGCCCGGTACTGCTAGCTGCACAGAGAAAAACACCAGCCAATGTGTCAGTGGGGTTCAGCACCGCCAGCTGTTCCCCTGCTGTGCAGCCGGCATCGTGTCCTGCAAAAGCCATGCAGACACTTGCTCTTGTACCTTCTGCTCCCCATCCTGGTTCCAGTACCGTCAGCTGGTTCCGGGCAGAGCCTTTGGCTTAGGTGCCTCCCTCTGGGTATCCGAGTTCCACCAACGTCAGGTGGTCCTTGGTAGTGCTTTCAGGCACGGGTACCTCCTGCTTAGTAACCGGGTTCCAGTAACGTCAGCTGGTCTTCGGTAGTTCCATTGGCTCTTGGACCTTCGGCTACCCATCCGGGTTCCAGCACCGTCAGCTGGTTCTCGGCAGTGTCTTTTGCTCTTGTACCTTCTGCTCCCCATCCTGGTTCCAGTACCGTCAGCTGGTTCCGGGCAGAGCCTTTGGCTTAGGTGCCTCCCTCTGGGTATCCGAGTTCCACCAACGTCAGGTGGTCCTTGGTAGTGCTTTCAGGCACGGGTACCTCCTGCTTAGTAACCGGGTTCCAGTAACGTCAGCTGGTCCTCGGTAGTTCCATTGGCTCTTGGACCTTCGGGTAGCCATCCGAGTTCCAGTTCCATCAGCTGGTTCTCGGCATTTTCTCAGCCTTCTTGTACCTTCTGCTACATTTCCAAGTTCAAGAGACTAAACACGATGACCCGGAAGACCACCCCTAAGATGACGACGACACCAGAGACGACAACCACCGTGATGACGACGACCCTGGAGACGATGACCCCGAAGACCACCCCGATGACGACGACCCCGGAGACGACGACCCTGAAGACCACCCCGATGACGACGACCCCGGAGACGACGACCCTGGAGACGACGACGACCTGGAAGACCGAGAAGCAGAAGAACAAGAGGCTGCAGAACAAAGAGCAGAAGAACATTAAGCATAACACTAAATATCAGAGCAAAAAATATTATCTAAATTATAAGCAGAAGAAGACTAAGCAGTGTATGGGGGTGAGTCCGTTCCTCCTCGTGGTGCCCCTGGATAAAGCCTGATGCTGCAGGCCAAACTGAACGCGGACAAATGTAACTCTTTTGTGACAGGCAGAATGGAAGGTGTAATCTTCAAACTTTTATAGATAACAACTACGGGAATGCCTGTCACAAATAAGAATATGATGAAGAAGTAGAATATGATGAAGATAATAGTAAAATAAAAAGAATATGAACAATGTAAGAAAAAAAATAATAGGTAGAAGATGAAGAAGAAGATGAATAAGGTGAAGAAGTTGATGTCAAAGAAGCTGATGATGAGGATAATGAAGAAGAAAGTGTGGGAGAAGTAAAAAAGAAGGTGAAGGGCGTGGAAGTAGTGAAACATCAATATCTGACAAAATAAAAAAAAATTAACATAGTCTAAATCTTTCTACCGCCGAACGTCATAGAAAAAAAAAAAACCTGCTATTCTATTACATTGGGCTAAACCTCTGTGCCTTTAATGTCTCCGCCACGTCCCCCAATACAGCCTACATTATTCTTAGTTGTTTTCCCTCATGTAGAATGAACCTACAAGTTTATAAAGGGTTTATTTTAATTCCGATATTTTCGTCCCATTGACTTGCATTGGGATCGGGTATCGGTATCGGATTAGATCCGATATTTTGACGGTATCGGCCGATACTTTCCGATACCGATACTTTCCGATATCGGAAAGTATCGCTCAACACTAGTGGGGTCCCATCTATTCTTGATAACCAGTCATGATAAATCTGACAGCTGAGGGTTGCAGTCTAAATCATGCTATTTAGCAATGGATATAAAACTTAACTTTTACTGTTCTATTAAAAATGACAAAACAATGTGATACAAAAAACTTATACCACCTTAGTGAGGAAAACTCGAAAAAATAGACCAACAAGATATGGTAGGGAAATGTTAAAAAATGAGCTGGTTACATGAAAGTCTTGAAATCAGACCCCAATAGCACAAACACTATATATTCCTCATTTTGTTGTATTAGAATTAAAGCAACATATTCCTGCAGGATATGAGCTCATTTTCATGTGGGCTGTGCTATACAAGGGGATAGTCAAAAGATACTTGGTCCATTCCAATTATGGATTATCAGAACACATGTCAAAGAAACACACTTGTTAGCGTATTAGCTCCCTTATAAAATATGATTTAACAGGCAAAGTTCCCAATGACCATTTTATCCGTAAATTGGGCTGTACTCATAAATAATCTGCCCCAATTTAATGTACAAACTTTATGGTTACCAAGACAAGACTATATAGCAGCTATAAAAATTGCAGCAAATTACAACAAAACATGCATTGGAAAAGCCCAATGTTAGACCAAAACATTGTATGGCCAGATTGTCCATAGGAGACCCGAGTATTCCAATTGTTCACCTCTAAATGTCCCACATAAAGACTCTGACACCTCAATATAAGTAGGTTATTGTGTAATATTCTATACCAATTCTTTCACTGCTATTAGTAACATCCAAAATGATTAATTAAGCACTATAGAATGGTTAGATCTCACCCGTGTCCCATCAGGAACACGTCACGTTACTCCATATGAGGGGAAGTCGGGTAAGGGGCTTTTACTTTAGTGTGGCGTCTTCCGACGCGTTTCGTCCTTACATGGACTCATCAGGGGAGTGTGATACCTGAGTTGGCTGCATTACACCTTCCCCGCTCGTGTCCTTTAAATCAGATGGGACAGGAAATGCGTCAGACGCCCATTATGAAAGGCGTGCAGCTAATCTCCTGTCACTGGTTCGCGCTTCCGCAGTCCTGGAACGCACGTAGTGCGCCTGTGCAGTCCGTGGAGCACCCGGCCCCTAGCAGTTACACGCAGATGTATTCCTTGCGCATGCACTGGGTTAAGTCGCAATGCGCCTGTGCAGTGCTTGGAGCGCATAATCCCTTATAATGACACGCAGACCTTTCTTGTGCGCCTGTGCTGGATTGGATCACATATTACATCATCCTCCCAATGGAGGAATACCAGTCTTATCCACTCCATAAAGTCCCAAGGTTTTAATATGCCGTATGTTATATTTGCCTAAAAATATTAATTTAGGCCTATTTAACGAATATATGAACCCAGAGCAGTTCCTATCTAATCACATATATAAAGAGTCACCCCAATCTTTATAAATATACAGAGGGGGATGCATACATACTTGCATTACAAATAAGACAGCTCTCATTCCAAGAATTACACGCTGTCTTATTATCCATTTGATATGATTCAGGCCTTCTCCGATTTTACATGTTTACCAACTTAAGGTGGGGGTACCAGGCCCAAGGGGATAGCCTCGTCGAACTCACGAATCGAAATATGAAATATAATTTTGGTTCGTGGGAAAACACATATGTAATGTATACATATGAGTCAATCAAAAAGAAAAAATGAAAAAATGAGAAAAAAAATAAAAAAATAAAAAAAGTGAGAAATACCACTGTCCCATAAAAACTGCCTTGTACACTAGTATTGAGCTATGCTCCTGAGACCTGCCTAACGCGGAGGTTGGCACCCTAGGGACCTGCGCAAGTGGCGCCCCCACTCGACAGCGACTGCCCCTATGTAACTGTCCCTGTAAGGCCCTTCCATTGATAGAAAGAAGTGCAAAGATGTAGAGGACTGTGGCAATATAGGTCATAAGAAACAGCTGTAGGATATTTGTTCATTCAGTCCGTCGGGTCGTGTAGTTTTAAGGTTGAAGATCCACCTGCATTCCTTCTGGAGTATTAACTTATCCCAGTCTCCCACCCTGATGGTGAGTATTCATGTGATTGGCCACTGGTGTGTCTCTTTTATTCATTATTAGTGTTGAGCATTCCGATACCGCAAGTATCGGGTATCGGCCGATACTTGCGGGTATCGGAATTCCGATACCGAGATCCGATACTTTTGTGGTATCGGGTATCGGTATCGAAACAACATTGATGTGTAAAACAAAGAATTAAAATAAAAAATATTGCTATACTCACCTCTCCGACGCAGCCTGGACCTTACCGAGGGAACCGGGAGCCTTCTTTGCTTAAAATGCGCGCTTTTACTTCCTTCCGTGACGTCACGGCTTGTGATTGGTCGCGTGCCGCCCATGTGGCCGCGACGCGACCAATCACAGCAAGCCGTGACGTAATTTTCAGGTCCTCAATGCCTAATTCTAGGCATTCAGGATTTTAAAATTATGTTCCGGCTTGTGATTGGTCACGTCGCGGTCACAACAAGCCACCTTGCTGTTCAAATGCACTTCCTATAGATACGTCACAAGGTACACTGCCATTTACCTTTTCATTTAACATCTACGCCAAGTTATCCATATTGGGTAAGACACCTTAATAAACCTTATTTTTTGTTATACTTTACACATTTGTACATCTTAAGGTCCTTATAGCCTTTCCTTATGTATACCATTACAGTCCTTTTCCTCAACGAACAATTTGAAGATCTACACCCTTTGTTCCTACTAGGACATAAAATTTATCTGGTTAGTATATAATCTCCTCTCTCATACATCATGTGGTTTTTTACACATTTTTCATAAACATATCATTATTCTGCAGGGAGATTTTTTCTTCCATAGATTTTTTCTTCTATATATCTCTACAGAGTGAGCCCCCGTATGTTCTTTTACCTTGATTGGGGTACAGTGACACTCATTTGAGTTGCTATACTAGAGCAGTCGGGTATGTAATTATTTTCCTCTCTCCCTTCCTTATTTTTGCCTACCCTCACTTCCATCACCATGCACCTATTTGGAATAGTGTCTTTTGAGATTTATCTTGTATTTTTTCTACATTTTGATGTATTCTTTTGTATTTTTTCTGTATATGTTTCATGCAGTTTACTGAGGAAGGTCGTGTTAAGACCGAAACGTTTATTTATTTTGGACTGCAATAAAATATCACTTCCTAAACAATAGATGCATATAAGTTGAGTGCCAATTTATTATATTATTATATCTTTTATTCATTACATCTCGAACATGTTCACGAACCCTCTTGCGGAATTCTCTTTTTGTTTTACCCACGTACTCCATCCCGCAATCACACGTTGCCTTATATACCACCCCTTTTGTGCAGCAATTGATGAAGTGTGGGATAGAATACGTGACACCCGTGACGTTGCTTGAAAAGAACTTACTTGGGAGGATTGAATTGCAGGCTTTACATTTACCGCACTTAAAACAACCCTTAGTCTGATTTGTCAAGAAATTAGTTTTTTGTCCTGGCTGGTAATGGCTGTGAACTAACCTATCTCCCAGAGATCTGCCCCTTCTATAAGCAATTTGGGGCGAGTGGGGGAGCTGTCCCTTAATATCCATGTCCATCATTAATATTGGCCAATATTTTTCCAAAATAGTTCTTACATTATTGGCACCATTGGAATATTTTGTAATAAAGCGGATGATGGTGTCGTCCTCCACTTTTTGTTTAGGAATCAATAATTCCTTGCTCTCTCTCATCATTGACTCTTTGTATGCTTTTTTCAGGACCTCCTTCGGATACCCCCTTTCCAGGAACCTTGTTTGGAGGTCTTTGGCCTGTTCTTTGAAAGTGTCGAGGTTAGAGCAATTCCTACGTACTCTTAAATACTGGCCCTTTGGAATCCCTCTCTTGAGTGGGACCAGATGAATGCTTTCCCATCTCAAGAGGGAATTTGTAGCAGTAGCCTTTCTATGTCTTCTGGTGGTAATGGCCCCATCACAATCTCTCTCGATGCTAATGTCCAAAAAGGCCAATTTAGAAGGTTTAGCCTCAAAGGTGAAATGGAGGCCTATAATGTTCTGGTTAAGACTATCGACAAACTTTTTGTAATCAATAACATCACCCTTCCAGATGACCAGAATATCATCGATGTATCTTAGCCATAAAATTATTCTGTCATCAGGATGTGATGTACATTCATCAAAGACTATTGTCTCCTCCCACCAACAAAGGAGCAGATTTGCATACAAAGGTGCACAAGGGCTGCCCATTGCAGTGCCACTGAGCTGGTGGTAAATCTTCTTGTCAAACAAGAAGATATTCTTTGTGAGACAAAATTCCAGACTTTCCAATATAAATTCGTTGTGCTTTAGGGTACTGTCACACTCTGCAACTTTCCAACGATCACAACCAGCGATACGACCTGGCCGTGATCTTAGGAAAGTTGTTGTGTGGTTGCTGGGGAGCTGTCACACAGACAGCTCTCCAGCGACCAACGATGCCGAGGTCCCGGGTAACCAGGGTAAACATCGGGTTACTAAGCGCAGGGCCGCGCTTAGTAACCCGATGTTTACCCTGGTTACCAGCGTAAAAGTAAAAAAAAACAAAACGTACATACTCACATTCCGGTGTCCTTCTCAGGTCCCTTGCCGTCTGCTTCCCGCTCTGACTGAGTGCCGCCGTAAAGTGAAAGCAGATCACAGCGGTGACTTCACCGCTGTGATCTGCTCTTACTTTCCGGCCGGGAGTCAGTCAGAGCGGGAAGCAGACGGCAAGGGACCTGAGAAGGACACTGGAATGTGAGTATGTACGTTTTGTTTTTTTTTACTTTTACGATGGTAACCAGGGTAAACATCGGGTTACTAAGCGCGGCCCTGCGCTTAGTAACCCGATGTTTACCCTGGTTACAAGCGAACCCATCGCTGGATCGGTGTCACACACAACGATCCAGCGATGACAGCGGGAGATCCAGCGACGAAAGAAAGTTCCAAACGATCTGCTACGACGTACGATTCTCAGCAGGGTCCCTGATCGCTGCTGCATGTCAGACACTGCGATATCGTATGGATATCGCTGGAACGTCACGGATCGTACCGTCGTAGCGATCAAAGTGCCACTGTGTGACAGTACCCTTATATATTGTGTGCCTCTGGTGTTGAGATAGTAGTTCACAGCCATCAATCCAATTTCATGTGGGATGGAGTAGTACAGTGCTTCCACATCTATACTCCCTATTATCATATCAGAATCAAGAAAAACACCATCAAGTTTGCCCAAAAGATCTGTGGTATCTCTCACGAAAGAATTAAGGGCTCCAACAAAGGTTTTCAAAACTTTATCTACATAAATTCCCAATTTTTCAGTAAGGCTGTTATTGCCCGACACAGTTGGTCTGCCTTTCAAAGGATTTGTGCCTTTGTGAATTTTTGGAAGGCAATAAAAAGTGGGTAAAACCGGGTGTTTTGGGATCAAAAAGTCTCTCTCATCCTTGCCAACAACTCCATTCAAAGGACCTTGTTCCACAATAGATCTCAATTCATTCATGAATTCTACAAGGGATTCATTTTTAAAATCTCGTATTTGTCTCTTTTTTCCAATAAGGAGAGACATAAGGAATGATACTCTGATGTATTCATAATCATGACATTTCCACCCTTGTCAGAGGATTTTATTGTGATACTCTGATCCTTCTCAAGACTAAGGAGGCAAGCCATCTCTGCTTTGGATAAATTGTATCGATTCTTATGTTTAGTCACTGAGAGTTTGACAAAATCATCAGTGACTAGGTTCAAAAAGATATCCAATGAGCACAAGTCTCCCATTGGGGGGCATATTTGAGCTCTTATTTTTTAAGTTGGTAAACGGGCCTCTCCCCTCATCATTGGGATCAATGTCCCCTAGATGATAAAGGAATTGGACATCATGCAAGAGATCATCTGGTATGCCCAGTTCCTCACATTGTTTTCTATCTTCCCTTGTGAAATATTTTTTCCACTTCAGTCGTCTCACAAAAAGGTTTAAATCCTTAATAATTTCAAAGGTGTCCATATCTGACATAGGAACAAATCCGACACTTCATCAATTGCTGAACAAAAGGGGTGGTATATAAGGCAACGTGTGATTGAGGGATGGATGGGTAAAACGTAAAGAGAATTCTGCAAGAGGGTTCGTGAACATGTTCGAGATATAATGAATAAAAGAGACACACCAGTGGCCAATCACATGAATACTCACCATCAAGGTGACCCCAAAAGGATCAGATTTGTGGGGATTGACAGAGTTATACCACCCTCAAGGGGGGGAGTGTTGTGAATTTGGATTCTGGGCTCCCCCGGTGGCTACTGGTGGAATTGAACTGGTGTCTTCATCTTCTCTGTTCACCTGTTCCCATCAAGATGTGGGAGTCGCTATATAACCTTGCTGCTCTGTTAGTTGCTTGCCGGTCAACAATGTTATCAGAAGCCTCTCTGTGCTTGTTCCTGCTCCTAGACAACTACTAGATAAGTTGGACTCTTGTCCATGTTTGTTTTTGCATTTTGTTCCAGTTCACAGCTGTAGTTTCGTTACTGTGTCTGGAAAGCTCTTGTGAACGGGAATTGCCACTCTGGTGTTATGAGTTAATGCCAGAGTTTTAAAGTAATTTCTGGATGGTGTTTTTGATAGGGTTTTCAGCTGACCATGAAAGTGTCCTTTCTGTCTTCTGCTATGTAGTAAGTGGACCTCAAATTTGCTAAACCTATTTTCATACTACGTTTGTTATTTCATCTCAACTCACCGCCAATACATGTGAGGGGCCTCTGTCTCCTTTCGGGGTATTTCTCTAGAGGTGAGCTAGGACTAATATTTTCCTCTGCTAGCTTTATTTAGTCCTCCGGCTGGGCTGGGCATCTAGAATCAACGTAGGCATGCTACCCGGCCACTGCTAGTTGTGCGTTAGGTTTAGTTCATGGTCAGCTCAGTTCCCATCTTCCAAGAGCTAGTTCCTATATATGCTTATGCTATGTTCTCTTGCCATTGAGATCATGACAGTTTGACCGGCCCGCAAAGTGTTAATTGTTTGGGCTGAAGCAGGAGAAAAAGAAGTGTTGAAGGGAAATTTTTTTTTTTTTTCCCCTCAGAGTTTTGCTGCCTAGCCCTTAATTGCTGTCTAGCTGCTTCTTACCTCCTCTTAACCCTTGAATGGCTCTGTGTCCACCTGTTTGTAATGGATCTTCAGAGTGTAACTGCAGGTTTGAATAATCTCGCCACGAAGGTACAAAATTTGCAAGATTTTGTTTGTCATGCACCTGTATCTGAGCCGAGAATTCCTTTGCCGGAATTTTTCTCGGGGAATAGATCCGGGTTTCAGAATTTTCGAAATAATTGCAAATTATTTTTGTCTCTGAAATCTCGCTCTGCCGGAGACCCTGCACAGCAGGTCAGGATTGTGATTTCCTTGCTCCGGGGCGACCCTCAAGACTGGGCTTTTTCATTGACACCAGGGGATCCTGCGTTGCTCAATGTGGATGCGTTTTTTCTGGCCTTGGGGTTGCTTTATGACGAACCTCATTTGGAGCTTCAGGCAGAAAAAACTTTGATGTCCCTATCTCAGGGGCAAGATGAAGCGGAAATTTACTGCCAAAGATTCCGTAAATGGTCTGTGCTTACTCAGTGGAATGAGTGCGCCCTGGCGGCGACTTTCAGAGAGGGTCTCTCTGATGCCATTAAGGATGTTATGGTGGGGTTCCCTGTGCCTGCGGGTCTGAATGAGTCCATGACAATGGCTATTCAGATCGATAGGCGTTTGCGGGAGCGCAAACCAGTGCACCATCTGGCGGTGTCCACTGAGAAGTCGCCAGAGAGTATGCAGTGTGATAGAATTCTGTCCCGAAGCGAGCGGCAGAATTTTAGACGGAAAAATGGGTTGTGTTTCTATTGTGGTGATTCTACTCATGTTATATCAGCATGCTCTAAGCGCACTAAAAAGCTTGGTAAATCTGTTTCCATTTGCACCTTACCGTCTAAATTTATTCTATCTGTGACCCTGATTTGCTCTTTGTCATCTATTACCACGGACGCCTATGTCGACTCTGGCGCCGCTTTGAGTCTTATGGATTGGTCCTTTGCCAAACGCTGTGGGTATGATTTAGAGCCTTTGGAGACTCCTATTCCTCTGAAGGGGATTGACTCCACCCCATTGGCTAATAATAAACCACAATACTGGACACAAGTAACTATGCGTATTAATCCGGATCACCAGGAGATTATTCGCTTTCTGGTGCTGTATAATCTACATGATGATTTGGTGCTAGGATTGCCTTGGCTGCAATCTCACAACCCAGTCCTCGACTGGAGAGCTATGTCTGTGTTGAGCTGGGGATGTAAGGGGGCTCATGGGGATGTACCTGTGGTTTCCATTTCATCATCCATTCCCTCTGAAATTCCTGAGTTCCTGTCTGACTATCGTGACGTCTTTGAAGAATCCAAGCTTGGTTCGTTACCTCCGCACCGAGAGTGCGATTGTGCCATAGATTTAATCCCGGGTAGTAAATACCCAAAGGGTCGTTTATTTAATCTGTCTGTGCCTGAACATGCTGCTATGCGAGAATATATAAAGGAGTCCTTGGAAAAGGGACATATTCGTCCATCGTCATCTCCCTTAGGAGCCGGTTTTTTCTTTGTGTCAAAAAAAGACGGCTCTTTGAGACCATGTATTGATTATCGGCTTTTGAATAAAATCACTGTTAAATATCAATACCCATTGCCGTTGCTGACTGATTTGTTTGCTCGCATAAAGGGGGCCAAGTGGTTCTCTAAGATTGACCTTCGTGGGGCGTATAATTTGGTGCGAATCAGGCAGGGGGATGAGTGGAAAACCGCATTTAATACGCCCGAGGGCCACTTTGAGTATTTAGTGATGCCTTTTGGTCTTTCTAATGCTCCGTCAGTTTTCCAGTCCTTTATGCATGATATTTTTCGCGATTATTTGGATAAATTTATGATTGTGTATCTGGATGATATTCTGATTTTTTCGGATGACTGGGACTCTCATGTCCAGCAAGTCAGGAGGGTTTTTCAGGTTTTGCGGTCTAATTCTTTGTGTGTGAAGGGTTCTAAGTGTGTTTTTGGGGTACAGAGGATTTCCTTTTTGGGATATATTTTTTCCCCCTCTTCCATTGAAATGGATCCTGTCAAGGTTCAAGCTATTTGTGATTGGACGCAGCCCTCTTCTCTTAAGAGTCTTCAGAAATTTTTGGGCTTTGCTAACTTTTATCGTCGATTTATTGCTGGTTTTTCGGATATTGCTAAGCCATTGACCGATTTGACTAAGAAGGGTGCTGATGTTGCTGATTGGTCCCCTGATGCTGTGGAGGCCTTTCGGGAGCTTAAGCGCCGTTTTTCCTCTGCCCCTGTGTTGCGTCAGCCTGATGTTGCTCTACCTTTTCAGGTTGAGGTCGACGCTTCTGAGATCGGAGCTGGGGCAGTGTTGTCGCAGAAAAGTTCTGACTGCTCCGTGATGAGGCCTTGTGCCTTCTTTTCCCGTAAATTTTCGCCCGCTGAGCGGAATTATGATGTTGGGAATCGGGAGCTTTTGGCCATGAAGTGGGCTTTTGAGGAGTGGCGCCATTGGCTTGAGGGGGCCAGACATCAGGTGGTGGTATTGACTGACCACAAAAATTTGATTTATCTTGAGACCGCCAGGCGCCTGAATCCTAGACAGGCGCGCTGGTCATTATTTTTCTCTCGGTTTAATTTTGTGGTGTCATACCTACCGGGTTCTAAGAATGTTAAGGCGGATGCCCTTTCTAGGAGTTTTGAGCCTGACTCGCCTGGTAACTCTGAGCCCACAGGTATCCTTAAGGATGGAGTGGTATTGTCAGCCGTTTCTCCAGACCTGCGGCGGGCCTTGCAGGAGTTTCAGGCGGAGAGACCTGATCGTTGCCCACCTGATAAACTGTTTGTTCCTGATGATTGGACCAGTAGAGTCATCTCTGAGGTTCATTCTTCTGCGTTGGCAGGTCATCCTGGCATTTTTGGTACCAGGGATTTGGTGGCAAGGTCCTTCTGGTGGCCTTCCCTGTCACGAGATGTGCGAGGCTTTGTGCAGTCTTGTGACGTTTGTGCTCGGGCCAAGCCTTGTTGTTCTCGGGCTAGTGGATTATTGTTGCCCTTGCCTATTCCTAAGAGGCCTTGGACGCACATCTCGATGGATTTTATTTCAGATCTGCCTGTTTCTCAGAAGATGTCTGTCATCTGGGTGGTGTGTGACCGTTTTTCTAAGATGGTCCATTTGGTTCCTCTGCCCAAGTTACCTTCTTCTTCCGAGTTGGTTCCTCTGTTTTTTCAAAATGTTGTTCGTTTGCATGGTATTCCTGAGAATATCGTTTCTGACAGAGGGACCCAATTCGTGTCTAGATTTTGGCGGGCATTCTGTGCTAGGATGGGCATAGATTTATGTTTTTCGTCCGCTTTCCATCCTCAGACGAATGGCCAGACCGAGCGGATTAATCAGACCCTGGAGACATATCTGAGGTGTTTTGTGTCTGCTGACCAGGATGATTGGGTTGCTTTTTTGCCATTGGCGGAGTTCGCTCTCAATAATCGGGCCAGCTCTGCCACTTTGGTGTCCCCGTTTTTCTGTAATTCGGGGTTTCATCCTCGATTTTCCTCTGGTCAGGTGGAATCTTCGGATTGTCCTGGAGTGGATGCTGTGGTGGAGAGATTGCATCAGATCTGGGGGCAGTTGGTGGACAATTTGAGGTTGTCCCAGGAGAAGACTCAGCTTTTTGCCAACCGCCACCGTCGTGTTGGTCCTCGGCTTTCTGTTGGGGATTTGGTGTGGTTGTCTTCTCGTTTTGTCCCTATGAGGGTCTCTTCTCCTAAGTTTAAGCCTCGGTTTATCGGCCCGTATAAGATATTGGAGATTCTTAACCCTGTTTCCTTCCGTTTGGACCTCCCTGCATCCTTTTCTATTCATAACGTTTTTCATCGGTCATTATTGCGCAGGTATGAGGTACCGGTTGTGCCTTCCGTTGAGCCTCCTGCTCCGGTGTTGGTTGAGGGTGAGTTGGAGTACGTTGTGGAGAAAATCTTGGACTCTCGTGTTTCCAGACGGAGACTCCAGTATCTGGTCAAGTGGAAGGGATACGGCCAGGAGGATAATTCTTGGGTGAATGCATCTGATGTTCATGCCTCCGATCTGGTTCGTGCCTTTCATAGGGCCCATCCTGATCGCCCTGGTGGTTCTGGTGAGGGTTCGGTGCCCCCTCCTTGAGGGGGGGGTACTGTTGTGAATTTGGATTCTGGGCTCCCCCGGTGGCTACTGGTGGAATTGAACTGGTGTCTTCATCTTCTCTGTTCACCTGTTCCCATCAAGATGTGGGAGTCGCTATATAACCTTGCTGCTCTGTTAGTTGCTTGCCGGTCAACAATGTTATCAGAAGCCTCTCTGTGCTTGTTCCTGCTCCTAGACAACTACTAGATAAGTTGGACTCTTGTCCATGTTTGTTTTTGCATTTTGTTCCAGTTCACAGCTGTAGTTTCGTTACTGTGTCTGGAAAGCTCTTGTGAACGGGAATTGCCACTCTGGTGTTATGAGTTAATGCCAGAGTTTTAAAGTAATTTCTGGATGGTGTTTTTGATAGGGTTTTCAGCTGACCATGAAAGTGTCCTTTCTGTCTTCTGCTATGTAGTAAGTGGACCTCAAATTTGCTAAACCTATTTTCATACTACGTTTGTTATTTCATCTCAACTCACCGCCAATACATGTGAGGGGCCTCTGTCTCCTTTCGGGGTATTTCTCTAGAGGTGAGCTAGGACTAATATTTTCCTCTGCTAGCTTTATTTAGTCCTCCGGCTGGGCTGGGCATCTAGAATCAACGTAGGCATGCTACCCGGCCACTGCTAGTTGTGCGTTAGGTTTAGTTCATGGTCAGCTCAGTTCCCATCTTCCAAGAGCTAGTTCCTATATATGCTTATGCTATGTTCTCTTGCCATTGAGATCATGACAGGGGAGACTGGGATAAGTTAATACTCCAGAAGGAATGCAGGTGGATCTTCAACCTTAAAACTACACGACCCGACGGACTGAATGAACAAATATCCTACAGCTGTTTCTTATGACCTATATTGACACAGCCCTCTACATCTTTGCATCTCTTTCTATCTATGGTAGGGCCTTACAGGGACAGTTACATAGGGGTAGCCGCCATCGAGTGGGGGCGCCACTTGCGCAGGTCCCTAGGGTGCCAACCTCCGCGTTAGGCAGGTCTCAGGAGCATAGCTCAATAATAGTGTACAAGGCAGTTTTTATGGGACAGTGGTATTTCTCACTTTTTTTATTTATTTATTTTTTTTCTCATTTTTTCATTTTTTCTTTTTGATTGACTCATATGTATACATTACATATGTGTTTTCCCACGAACCAAAATTATATTTCATATTTCGATTTGTGAGTTCGACGAAGCTATCCCCTTGGGCCTTGTACCCCCACCTTAAGTTGGTAAACATGTAAAATCGGAGAAAGCCTGAATCATATCAAATGGATAATAAGACAGCATGTAATTCTTGGAATGAGAGCTGTCTTATTTGTAATGCAAGTATGTATGCATCCCCCTCTGTATATTTATAAAGATTGGGGCGACTCTTTATATATGTGATTAGATAGGAACTGCTCCAGGTTCATATATTCGTTAAATAGGCCTAAATTAATATCTTTAGGCAAATATAACATACGGCATATTAAAACCTTGGGACTTTATGGAGTGGATTAGACTGGTATTCCTCCATTGGGAGGATGATGTAATATGTGATACAATCCAGCGCAGGCGCAAAAGAAAGGTCTGCGTGTCATTATAAGGGATTATGCGCTCCAAGCACTGCACAGGCGCATTGCGACTTAACCCGGCGCATGTGCAAGGAATACGTCTGCGTGTCACTACTAGGGGCCGGGCGCTCCACGGACTGCACAGGCGCACTACGTGCGTTCCAGGATGGCGGAAGCGCGAACCAGCGAGAGGAGATTAGCTGCACGCCTTTCATAATGGGCGTCTGATGCATTTCCTGTCCCGTCTGATTTAAAGGACACGAGCGGGGAAGGTGTAATGCAGCCAACTCAGGTATCACACTCCCCTGATGAGTCCATGTAAGGAAGAAACGCGTCAGAAGACGCCACTCTAAAGTAAAAGCCCCTTACCCGACTTTCCCTCATATGGAGTAACGTGACATGTTCCTGATGGGACACAGGTGAGATCTAACCATTTTATAGTGCTTAATTAATCATTTTGGATGTTACTAATAGCAGTGAAAGAATTGGTATAGAATATTACACATTGACCTACTTATATTGAGGTGTCAGAGTCTTTATGTGGGACATTTAGAGGTGAACAATTGGAATACTCGGGTCTCCTATGGACAATCTGGCCATATAATGTTTTGGTCTAACATTGGGCTTTTCCAATGCATGTTTTGTTGTAAATTGCTGCATTTTGTTATAGCTGAATTTAATAATACACTCATGAAGCACTAGAGTATATTGTAGCTGAGAGCAAGCAACCCTAGCTCTCTCAAAGCACCCAAAGGGTGCCAAATCACCAGGACAACTCCAAACAGAAATTAACACAAAAACCCACTGACTTTTTTGAGTATTTACCTGCAGCTCCTGTCTTTCCTCCCTTTGCTGTGGGAATCCTTCTTTGGTTCCATCTTGCAGGTAAGCTTCTTCCAAAACCTTAATTATTTGGCCATTGGTCAGTCCTCTATAGCAGATTCCTAAATCACGGATCTTTGCTTGTAAATTCCCCACAGTCCAGTTCTTGTATCCTGAGGTTCCTGTTCCAGACATTGATGAGCCGCTGTCCTCCATTCCCTCTGCTCTGATCCCACCGCTTGCCACCAGTTTGTGACGGGGCATACGACAGAGCAGAAAGAGACACCAGGCCGATAAACAATCCAACAAGATTTATTGGAACAGGAAACTGGGACAACGCAAATGAAAGTAATTCTGCAGCATCCACAATGAGTCTACAATGAGACCACAGAAAGGGAGTAGATCCAGGGGCGCCACCCGGCAATCCGACGCCAGGGAAATAGCAATAGTCCTTGAGTGAATTTAATAGATCCAGCAGATGAGGGGCACAACACAGTCCCAAGCGGCAGCTTCCAACAATACACACGGTCACAGGGATCTCGCCTCAGCCTAAGAACTCAGCCCTTCGCAAGTCACCACACAATTGAATCAGCCAACACATGAGTCTATTGTTCTGTGTCCCTGTATCCACCCCCCCATGGGGGAGGGCTCTCCCCTACTGGTTGTTGACTCCTGCCTGATTACATGGCAGTCCAGGAACACAGGCCGGGGAGAGACTCTCTGTTACAGTAGGCTAAGCTAATGGCATCCCTGATCCATCTAGCTAAAGTCCCACTTATAACACTACACCGTTTCTTATTTTGCTGGAAAGTTGCAGATAAGGCCTTGTCCCTTCTACTCTGTCTAGTCCTGTCTAAGTAGTGGATCAGGGCTCTCCTGACATCTAACGTGTGAAGTCTCTGTTCTTCTTCAGATTTTGGTTCACTGAAGAAGAAGAAGGGAAGGATTACCTCCTGGCTTTTGTGAAATTTAGAGGCCACTTTGGGGAAATATGCTGGATCACATCTCAGCACGACTCTATCCTCTAACACCTGCATGAAGGGATGATTAATTGATAGAACCTGCAAATCACTGACCCTATGTGCCTATGTCAGGGCTACCAGAATCACTGTTTGTAATTTCAATATTTTGTCAGATAAGCCCTGTAAAGATTCAAAGGGTGACCTTGTTAATGCTTCTAGGACGAAGCTCAAATTCCATGGAGGCATTTTTGGAGCTGGCCGCATGCGCTGCCCGGAAGTGACGTGCCCGGAGCGCTACGTCAGCGGGACACATTGGAAGACTCCTGTGTCCCGCGCGTGCACAGTCCCAGGCAGCCTGTTCACCGGCGCGCTCAGCTGAAGACACCAGATCCACCAGCATCACCATGCGCAGCCTCGGGAGTCTGTCCTGGAGCACACTGCTGGGCCATACCACAGAGCGCAGCCCAGGACCCATGTAGACAGGGGACATTTTCCAAAGAGGTCTCCTGCTGCACTCTGCATGAACCCAATGGTTGGCTCTTCTTCAACCATGGACGGCATCCCGACTACCGGATATCCTCCTGGGTAAGTGTACCGCTAGTCTTCTTGTACGCTTCCATGACAACAGGAAACCGAACTGATGCGGAGGAGAGGTACCGCCTTTTTATTCAGTAGGTTTCCTGTCCTGGTGGATGGATACCCTCTCTCAAGTGGTGCTGTCATGGGAGAGGGGGAAAATGTATGGGTCCAATATATTTTTTATTTTTTGTGACTTTTAAAAAAACATTTTTACAATTTTTTAAACTTTTTTACCAAGTCCCTCTATGGACTCATTTTCTCTGATATCTGATGACCTTTCTAATGCATTGCAATGCACCTGCATTGCTATGCAAAATAATTGTCAGCCTTACAGATGCAAGTTAGCTAGATCATTAGTTAGATCACGCACTGCACAGATCTAACTAAATTGCTAGTATCTGGTGGCAACATCAGGTCACCATAGCAATGACTGAGGCTCCTTGGGGCACCAATTGGAGTGCAGAGGGGTCTCTGTCTGCCTGCCTGCTAAATGTTGCAGTATCCATCACAGTATTTTGGGGGTTAAAGTGATGGGAACCGTCAAAATCAGCTGACACCAGGCAGCGATCGCGCTCACAGCCTCTGTGCTTGGAAATCGTAAACATCGTATCCCCCTAAATGATATCAGTAAAAATATAAGTTCAAGGGGCAAAGACGAAATCCTTATACAGCCCAATGTCCCCAAAAATGAAAACATTATGGGTCTCGGAAAATGGTGACAAAAGCTATTTTTTCTTTGCAAATTTCCAAATTTTTTTCACCACTTAAAAAAAACAAAAAAACTATACAGGTTTGATATCTGCAAAATCGGACTGACCTGGTGAATCTTATTGTATAAGTTTTAATGTTCAGTATAGTGAACATGCTAAAAGAAAAAATCAAGCAACAATTGTGAATTACACTTTTTTGCAATTTCAACGCACTTGGAATTTTTTTCCCCCACTTTCCAGTACATGACATAACAAATAGTGTAATTCATAAATACAACTAGTCCACAAAAAAACAAGTCTCATGATTCTGGGAAAAAAAAGCTATGGCTCTTAGGGTATTTTTCCACTGTCAGTAAATGTTGCAGGTTGAACGCTTCGTACATCTGCAGTGTCCAACCCACAGCAGCCAGATGTTACATTATAGTGGATGGGATTTCAAGAAATCCCATGCCCACTATGCGTGCACCGACGCCCGTGGATCACCTGCGGAGACCGACATGCTTCACGTCTCTCCAGACCGCAGCATGTCAATTTATCTTGTAGAGACGCGAGTTTCCGCAAGATAAATTTCACCCATCCCATGTATTGGACACTCTGATTCCACATGTTCAATGAACACATGCAGAATCACCTGCGTTCAAAAGCCAGAGCAGAACTTTGGATGCAGCGGACATGTGCCGCATCCAAAGCGCTGCTCATTACTGACAGTGGGGACATAGCCTGAGAAGAAGGGGAGAAATAAACAACAAATTTAAAAAAATGAAAATTGTCATAATGCGATGAGCGCCTGTACTTAGTTTCAACAGTCATTCTGGGCTGACAGAGTCCCTTTAACCCCTTAATGACCGCCAATACACCTTTTAACAGAGGTAGTTAAGGGTACCTAAACCACAGCGCCGTTAATAAACGGCACTCTGGAAAAAGTGTATAGCGCCCCCCAGAGTCGGACTTTCTCTGGGTTCTCAGCTGCTGACCCCAGAGAACATGATTTGTGTTATGATCCTTAGTGGTTGAGGATCACAAATTACTCCAGCTAGGTAACAAACATAGGACAAGCTCTAGGGAGGTGGCAAACTGGACTGACCGCAAATCTGAACCTATCCAAACACACTAGAAGTAGCCGGTGAACGTGCCTAAAATTCTAGACGTCTCGAGCCAGCCTGAGGAACTAACTACCCCTAGAGAGAGAGAAAGACCTCACTTGCCTCCAGAGAAATAATCCCCAAAGATAAAGAAGCCCCCAACAAATAATAACGGTGAGGTAAGAGGAAGGCACATACACAGGGGTGAAAGCAGATTCAGCAAATGAGGCCCACTAATACTAGATAGCAGAAAATAGAAAAGGGGTCTGTGCGGTCAGTAAAAAACCCTTACAAAATATCCACACTGAGATTTCCAGAACCCCCGCACCAACTAACGGTGTGGGGGGAGAACCTCAGTCCCCTAGAGCAACCAGCAAGCGAGGAAATCACATTTTAGCAAGCTGGGCAAGAAACATCATGAATGCTGATAATCAAAAATGAACAAACAAAAACTTAGCTTGTCTTGGAGAGACTGGGAGCAAGGTAGTCACAAGGAATCTGAAGAGCACTGAATACATTGATAGCAGGCAAGGAACTGAGTATCCAGGTGAGCTAAATAGGAAACCAGCCAAGGATAACGAACCAGCTGATGCTGCCAACCTGCAGAAAGACAACACTACACAGTACCGCTTGTGACCATTAGAGGGAGCCCAAAAACAGAGTTCACAACAGATTTGGGTCAGTTTTTACCGACCCCCGGTTTGCAATCGCCATTATTAACCATATAACGGCAGCTGCAAAGAAAGGAAAAAAAAGCTTGATTTGCCATTTAATTTCTCTGTCCTCCGATGTGATTGCACATCAGAGGACAGAGAAATAGGGTCCCCGATACTTACCAGTGTCTCCTGGTGTCCCTGGGTCCCCCTGCCTCCCCCCACAGCTGCTGGCGTCTTCTTCCGGAAAGAAAATGCGCAGTGCGCCCGAGATCTGCTGTCTGGCACCCGGCAACAATAGGAAGATTTTTCCTATTGGTTCATTTTGGTCACCGTGATAGACCCCATCACAGTGATCAAAATAAAAAAATAGTAAATGAAGCCTTCTCTTATCACCCCTTAGCTAGGGAAAAATAATAAAATAAAGAAAAAATATTTATTTCCATTTTCCCATTAGGGTTACGGTTGGGCTAAAGTGAGTTGGGCTAAAGTTAGGGTAAGGGTTAGGGTTGGGGCTAAAATTTGGGTTAGGGTTGGGGCTAAAGTTAGGGTTACAGTTGGGATTAGGGTTAGGGTTTGGATTAGGGTTTGGATTAGGGTTAGGGTTGAGATTAGGGTTAGGGTTGAGATTAGGGTTTGGATTAGGGTTAGGGTTGGGATTTGGGTTAGGGTTATGGTTGGGATTATGGTTAGGGGTGTGTTGGGTTAAGGTTGGGATTAGGATTAGGGTTAGGATTAGGGTTAGGGGTGTGTTGGGGTTAGGTTTATGGTTAGGGTTAGGGTTAGGGTTGTGTTGAGGTTAGGGTTGGAGTTAGAATTGGGGGGTTTCCACTGTTTAGGTACATAAGCAGGTTTCCAAACGCAACATGGCGCCACCATTGATCCCAGCCAATTTTGCATTCAAAAAGTCAAATGGTGCTCCCTCCCTTCTGAGCTATGCCGTGCGCACAAACAGTGGTCCCCCCACATGTTGGGTATCAGAGTACTCAGGACAAATTGCACAACAACTATCATGGTCAAATTTCTCCTGCTACCATTGTGAAATTATAAATTTGGGGGTGAAAACATCATTTTTGTGGAAAAAATATGATTTTTTTTTATTTTCACTGCTCTACGTTATGAACTTCTGTGAAGCACTTGGGGGTTCATAGTGCTCACCACACACCTAGATAAGCTCCTTGAGGGTCTAGTTTCCAAAATGAGGCCACTTTTGGGGGGTTTCTACTGTTTAGGGGCTCTGCAAAAGCAACAAGACGCCCACAGACCATCTGCATTTTAAAACGTCACTACTTCCCTTCCGAGCCCAAACAGTGGTCCCCCTACGTATGGGGTATTGGCGTACTCAAGAAAAATTCTACCACAACTTTTGACATCCAATTTCACCTGTTACCCTTGTGAAAATAAAAAATTCTGACTAAAAAAATCATTTTTGAAGAAAAAAAAGATTTTTCATTTTCATGGCTCTACGTTATAAACTTCTGTGAAGCGATTGGGGGTTCAATGTGCTCACCACACATCTAGACAAGTTCCTTAAGGGGTCTAGTTTCCAAAATGGTGTCACTTCTGGGAAGTTTCCACTGTTTAGGCACATCAGGGGCTCTCAGACGCTACATGGCGTCCAATCTCAATTCCAGTCAATTCTGCATTGAAAAAGTCAAATGGCTCTCCTTCCCTTCCGAGCTCTTCCGTGTGCCAAACAGTAGTTTTGCCCCCGCATTTGGGGTATTGACATACTGACATACTCAGGACAATTGCACAACAACTCTTTTGGTCTACTTTCTCCTGTTACCCTTGTAAAAATAAAAAATTGGGCGAGAAAATATCATTTTTGTGGAAATAGCACAATTTTTTATTTGTTTGGCTCTATATTATAAACTTCTGTGAAGCATTTGGGGGTTCAAAGTGCTCACCACACATCCAAATAAGTTTCTTAAGGGGGTCTAGTTTCCAAAATGGTATCACTTGTGGGGGGTTTCCACTGTTTGGGCACATCAGGGGCTCTCCAAACGCGACATGGCATCCGATTTCAATTCCAGCCAATTCTGCACTGAAAAAATCAAGCAGCACTCCTTCTCTTCCCAACCTCTGCTGTGCACCCTAACAGTAGTTTACCCCCACATATCGGGTATCGGCGTATTCAGGAGAAATTCCTCAACAAATTTTGTGGTTCATTTTCTCTTTTTACACTTGAGAAAATAAAAAAAAATTGGTTCTGAAATAAAATGTTTGTAAAAAAAAGTTAAATGTTAATTCTTTCCTTCAACATTGCATCAGTTCCTGTGAAGCACCTAAAGGGTTAATAAACTTCTTGAATGTGTTTTTGATCACCTTGAGGGGTGCAGTTTTTAGAATGGTGTCACTTTTGGGTATTTTCTGTCATGTACACCCCTCAAAGTGACTTTAAATCTGAGATGTCCCTACATCGCCAACAAGTATGCCCCCCCACCTGATGAAGGAACCTGCACTTTCATCTGCACCTTCCTCTTTGTCCCTGTGTAAGGTGGTATAGTATGCAGGAAGGGGAACCAGACTTTCAGCAGGGTCAGATTCTGGCTGTGTAGAGTGCAAGGGGAATGTAGTGGTCTGGGTCACTGTACCAGCAGACTCATCTAGCAGTGGCTGGGCAATGGGCATGATGGGGAGGAAACACAGATATAGGCCCAAAGAGTAAAGTAGGCTAAATGCAGTTCAAAATTGGTAACAGGACTAAACAGGCGGCATTGCTTTGTTCAGTGGAGGAAAACTGAAATGAGTGGCAGACACGGTTAGTAGGCCCAAGTAATAAAGTGGGCCAAATGCAGTTCAAAATTGGTAACAGGAGTAAACAGGAGGCACTGCTTTGTTCAGTGGAGGAGAACAACAAGCAGAGGCAGACACCGTTAGCAGGCCCAACCAAACAAGTAGGCCAAATGCAGTTTAAAATTCAAAACAGGATGAAAATTGAGGCTCAGCTTTGTTCAGTGGAGGAGAAAAGCAAGGAGCGGCAGACACCGTTAGTCGGCCCAACCAAACAAGTAGGCCAAATGCAGTGTAATATTTCCTATAGGCCGAAAGCTTGAAGATTGAAGCTCAGCTTTGTTCAGTGGAGGAGAACAGCAAGGAGCAGCAGACACCGTTAGTAGGCCCAACCAAACAAGTAGGCAAAATGCAGTTTCTTATTTGAAATAGGCCGAAAGCCTGAAGATTGAAGCTCAGCTTTGTTCAGTAGAGGAGAACAGCAAGGAGCGGCAGACACCGTTAGTAGGCCCAACCAAACAAGCAGGCCAAATGCAGTTTCTAATTTGAAATAGGCCGAAAGCCTGAAGATTGAAGCTCAGCTTTGTTCAGTGGAGGAGAACAGCAAGGAGCGGCAGACACCGTTAGTCGGCCCAACCAAACAAGTAGGCCAAATGCAGTTTAATATTTCCTATAGGCCGAAAGCCTGAAGATTGAAGCTCAGCTATATTCAGTGGAGGAGACAAGCAAGGAGCGGCAGACACACCGTTAGTCCCCAACCAAACAAGTAGGCCAAATGCAGTTTAATATTTCCTATAGGCCGAAAGCCTGAAGATTGAAGCTCAGCTTTATTCAGTGGAGGAGAACAGCAAGGGGAATGTCGGCCCTACAAAAAAGGTAGACCAAATGCAGTTTCATATTTCCTATAGGCCGAAAGCCTGAAGATTGAAGCTCAGCGTTGTTCAGTGGAGGAGACAATCAAGGAGCGGCAGTCACCGTTTGTAGGCCCAACCAAACAAGTAGGCCAAATGCTGTTTCATATCTGATATAGGCTGAAAGCCTGAAAATTGAAGCACAGCTTTGTTCAGTGGAGGACAGCTGTATTGAGTGGCGCAGACAGACACAGATAGTAGGCCTAAAATAAAAAAGTAGGCTAAATGCATTTTAAAATAGGTAACAGGGGTACACAGGCGGCATTGGTTTGTTCAGCGGAGAACGATTGTAAGGAGTGGCGCAGACACACTTAGTAGGCCTAAAATAAAAAAGTAGGCTAAATGCAGTTTAACATTGGTTAAAGGGGTACACAGGCAGCATTGGTTTGCTCAGCGGAGGACGATTGTAAGGAGTGGCGCAGACAGACTTAGTAGGCCTAAAATAAAAAGTAGGCTCAATGCAGTTTAACATTGGTTACAGGGGTACACAGGCAGCATTGGTTTGTTCAGCGGAGGACGATTGTAAGGAGTGGCGCAGATAGACTTAGAAGGCCTAAAATAAAAAAGTAGGCTCTATGCAGTTCAAAACTGGTAACAGGAGTAAACTGGCAGCATAGGTTTGTTCAGTGGAGGACAACTGTAAGGAGTGGATGACACAGTTAGTAGGCCAAAACAATAAAGTGAGGTAAATGTCTGCCAAACAAATTTTCAGAAATAAAAAGGTGGCATAGCTACGTACAGGGGTGGGCTCCTCTGCTGAGTAGCAGACAGTGGTAGTTGGCGCAAAGTATTAACTGGTCTAAATGGAGGCCAGGGCCCCTGTATATTTTTACAATCATCTATCATTTCAACACATTTTTATTGGCAGTGCCATTGAAGGATTTAACAGTACAGACTACACAGTGGTGGAGCCGGGAGAGGTAAGTTTTGCAAGTGGTAGAGCGCTGTATGAGCTGGGGGGACACTCTCTCGTGGGCGGCGGTACTGGCCCAGGGCCCCTCATATTACAATGGTGTGTCTGACGTTGGTTGTGGACCACCACCGTCAGAGACACTTCATTGTACTATGAGGGACCCTGTGCCAGTGCCGTCGCCCAAGAGTGGGCACACCCATCTGTCCAGGCAAACGGCACTCGCATGGGTGCTTGCGCTAGGTTGTGACCACGGCCCTGTGGGGGGAGTCAGACCATTTATGGAGGTAAAAAAATGGCCTATGGTGGACATTCAGCAGCTGCAAATGGAGGAATTGGAGCAGTCAGTAAGAGGAGTCCAAAAGCAAAACATTTTTCAGGCAAACTACGTGTCAGCAGGGGAAGGTGGGGCAAAATAATTAGAAATCCATGATTGGTTCATTTTAATGAAGGTTAGATCATCAACATTTTGGGTAGCCAGACGAGTCCTTTTTTTGGTCAGTATTGAACCAGCAGCACTGAAGACTCTTTCTGATAGCACACTAGCAGCTGGGCAAGCGAGCTCCTGTAATGCATATTCTGCCAATTCAGGCCAGGTGTCTATTTTAGATGCCCAGTAATCAAAGGGGAATGACGTGTGAGGGAGAACATCGATAAGGGAGGAAAAATAGTTTGTAACCATACTGGACAAATGTTGTCTCCTGTCACTTTGAATTGATGCAGCAGTACCTGTCGTGTCTGCGGTCATTGCGAAATCACTCCACAACCTGGTCATAAAACCACTTTGTCCAGTGCCACTTCTGATTTGTGCACCTCTAACACCTCTGCCATGTTGCCCCCTGCAGCTCGTGTGAGAACCATCACCGCCGCTGTGTGCTGGGAATGCCTGAACCAAACGGTCTACAAGAGTTGCTTGTTTGGTAGCCAATATTTGCTCAAGGTTCTCATGGGGCATGATATTTTGCAATTTCCCTTTATAGCGTGGATCCAGGAGGCAACCAGTAATCGTCATCGGTCATCATTTTGATAATGCGGGGGTCCCTTTTTAGGATACGCAAGGCATAATCAGCCATGTGGGCCAATGTTCCAGGTGTCAATTCACTGCTGGGTTGAGGAGCACTTTCTGGCAAATCAACATCACTTGTCTCCCGCAAAAACCCTGTACCTGACCTTGCAACGCCACCAGTTTCTATTGCCCCGTGAGAAGCTTCCTCCTTCCATAAATATTCATCCCCATCATCCTCCTCCTCCTCCTCTTCATCCGCCACCTCGTCCAGGAGAGTTCCCTGAGCAGACAATGGCTGACTGTCATCAAGGCTTCCCTCCTCCTCGGCTGCAGATGCCTGCTCCTTAATGTGCGTCAAACTTTGCATCAGCAGACGCATTAGTGGGATGCTCAAGCTTATGATGGCGTCGTCTGTCATGAATCCCCAATGGCTAGGGATAGCACAGGATTAGCAAAGTATAAAAAATATCGGACGAGCTCTAGGGTGATGGAACCTGGGCTGACCGCTGCCCTACGCCTGACAAACGCAACTAGAGATAGCCAGGGAGCGTGCCTATGTTGGTTCTAGACGCCACGCACCAGCCTAAGAGCTAACTAGTACTGCAGAGGAAACAAAGACCTCACTTGCCTCCAGAGGAATTAACCCCAAAGATATAGTTGCCCCCCACATGTATTGACGGTGAAATGAGAGGAAGGCACACACATAGAGATGATGTATATAGCTTTAGCAAATAGAGGCCCGCTGAAAACTAGAAAGCAGAATGACACAAAAGGGGACTGAGCGGTCAGCAAAAAACCCTAATCAAAAAAACCATCCTGAGATTACAAGAACCCATGTGCCAACTCATGGCACATGGGGAGAACCTCAGTCCACTAGAGCAACCAGCTAACAAAGAGACATTCTAAGCAAGCTGAACAAAAAACCAAACAACTGAAAATCAGCACTTAGCTTATCCTGAAAGATCTGGGAGCAGGTAGGCAGGAACCAAACAGAGCACATCTGAACACATTGATAGCCGGCAAGGGAAATGACAGAAAGGCCAGGTAAAATAGGAAACACCCAGCCTCTGATGGACAGATGGAAACCAAAGGCCGCAACCCACCAAAGTCACCCAGTACCAGCAGTAACCACCAGAGGGAGCCCGCAAACAGAATCCACAACAGTACCCCCCCCTTGAGGAGGGGTCACCGAACCCTCACGAGAACCCCCAGGGCGATCAGGGTGAGCTCTATGGAAGGCGCGGACCCAATCAGTCGCATGAACATCGGAGGCGACCACCCAGGAATTGTCCTCCTGACCATAACCCTTCCACTTAACCAAATACTGGAGTTTGCGTCTGGAAACACGAGAATCCAAGATCTTTTCAACAACATACTCCAATTCTCCCTCCACCAGCACCGGAGCAGGAGGCTCGACCGAAGGAACAACAGGCACCTCATACCTCCGCAACAACGACCGATGGAACACATTATGAATAGCGAACGATGCTGGGAGATCCAAGCGGAAAGATACAGGGTTAAGAATCTCCGAGATCCTATAAGGACCGATGAACCGAGGCTTGAACTTAGGAGAAGAGACCTTCATAGGGACAAAACGAGAAGACAACCACACCAAGTCCCCAACAAAAAGTCGGGGACCCACGCGGCGACGGCGATTAGCAAACTGCTGAGTCTTCTCCTGAGATAACTTCAAATTGTCCACCACCTGATTCCAAATGTGATGTAGCCTGTCCACCACCACGTCCACTCCAGGACAATCCGAAGACTCCACCTGACCAGAGGAAAAACGAGGATGAAACCCCGAATTACAAAAAAAAGGAGAGACCAACGTGGCCGAACTAGCCCGATTATTAAGAGCAAATTCGGCCAGTGGCAAAAAAGCAACCCAGTAATCCTGATCAGCAGAAACAAAACACCACAAATAAGTTTCCAAGGTCTGATTAGTTCGCTCCGTCTGGCCATTTGTCTGAGGATGGAATGCAGACGAGTAAGACAAATCAATGCCCATCTTGGCACAAAACGTCCGCCAAAATCTAGACACAAACTGGGATCCCCTGTCAGAAACGATATTCTCCGGAATCCCATGCAAACGAACCACATTCTGAAAAAACAAAGGAACCAACTCAGAGGAGGAGGGTAACTTAGGCAAGGGCACCAAATGAACCATCTTAGAAAAGCGGTCACACACAACCCAGATAACGGACATTTTCTGTGAAACCGGGAGATCAGAAATAAAATCCATGGAAATGTGCGTCCAAGGCCTCTTCGGGATGGGCAAGGATAACAACAACCCACTAGCCCGTGAACAGCAAGGCTTAGCTCGAGCACACACTTCACAAGACTGCACAAAGGTACGCACATCCCTAGACAAGGAAGGCCACCAAAAAGACCTGGCCACCAAGTCTCTAGTACCAAATATTCCAGGATGACCAGCCAACACAGAAGAATGGACCTCGGAGATGACTCTACTGGTCCAATCATCCGGAACAAACAGTCTTTCTGGTGGACATCGATCCGGTTTATCCACCTGAAACTCCTGCAATGCGCGTCGCAAGTCTGGGGATACGGCGGACAATATTACCCCATCCCTAAGGATACCAGCAGGCCCAGTGTCCCCAGGAGAGTCAGGCACAAAACTCTTGGAAAGAGCGTCTGCCTTCACATTCTTTGAACCTGGCAGGTATGAAACCACTAAATTGAAACGAGAAAAAAATAACAACCAACGAGCCTGTCTAGGATTCAAACGCCTGGCAGACTCAAGGTAAATGAGATTCTTGTGATCAGTCAAGACCACCACGCGATGTTTAGCACCCTCAAGCCAATGACGCCACTCCTCAAATGCCCACTTCATGGCCAAAAGCTCCCGATTACCCACATCATAATTGCGCTCGGCGGGCGAGAATTTTCTAGAGAAGAAAGCACATGGCTTCATCACCGAGCCATTAGAACTTCTCTGTGACAAAACCGCCCCCGCTCCAATCTCGGAAGCATCAACCTCCACCTGGAAAGGAAGTGAAACATCTGGTTGACACAACACAGGAGCAGAAGAAAACCGGCGCTTAAGTTCCCGAAAGGCCTCCACGGCCGTAGGAGACCAATCAGCAACATCAGCACCCTTTTTAGTCAAATCAGTCAAAGGTTTAACAATACTGGAAAAATTAGCAATGAACCGACGATAAAAATTAGCAAACCCCAAGAACTTCTGAAGGCTCTTAACAGATGTAGGTTGTGTCCAGTCACAAATAGCCTGAACCTTAACGGGATCCATCTCAATAGTAGAAGGAGAAAAAATGTACCCCAGAAAAGAAATCTTCTGGACTCCGAAGAGACACTTTGAGCCCTTCACAAACAGAGAATTGGCCCGCAAAACCTGAAACACCTTCCTGACCTGTAGAACATGAGACTCCCAGTCATCAGAAAACACCAAAATATCATCCAAATACACAATCATAAACTTATCCAGATATTCACGGAAAATATTGTGCATAAAGGACTGAAAGACTGACGGAGCATTGGAGAGTCCAAAAGGCATTACCAAATACTCAAAATGGCCCTCAGGCGTATTAAATGCGGTTTTCCACTCATCACCCTGATTTATCCGCACCAGATTATACGCACCACGAAGATCTATTTTAGTGAACCACCTAGCCCCCTTAATGCGAGCAAACAAATCAGTAAATAATGGCAATGGATACTGGTATTTGACTGTAATCTTATTCAGAAGGCGATAATCTATACAAGGCCTCAGGGAACCATCTTTTTTTGCCACGAAAAAAAAACCTGCTCCCAGAGGGGACGAAGATGGACGAATATCTCCCTTTTCCAAGGACTCCTTAACCCCTTCACCCCCGGAGCTTTTTCCGTTTTTCCGTTTTCGTTTTTCGCTCCCCTACTTCCCTTTTTTATTTTTCCGTCAATTTGGCCATGTGAGGGCTTATTTTTTGCGGGACGAGTTGTACTTTTGAACGACATCATTGGTTTTAGCATGTCGTGTACTAGAAAACGGGAAAAAAATTCCAAGTGCAGTGAAATTGCAAAAAAAGTGCAATCCCACACTTGTTTTTTGCTTGCCTATTTTGCTAGGTTCACTAAATGCTAAAACTGACCTGCCATTATGATTCTCCAGGTCACTACGAGTTCATAGACACCTAACATGACTAGGTTATTTTTCACCTAAGTGGTGAAAAAAAATTCCAAACTTTGCAAAAAACAAAACAAAACAAAATTGCGCCATTTTCCGATAACCGTAGCGTCTCCATTTTTCGTGATCTGGGGTCAGGTGAGGGCTTATTTTTTGCGTGCCGAGCTCGTGTTTTTAATGATAGCATTTTGGTGTAGATACGTTCTTTTGATCGCCCGTTATTGCATTTTAATGCAATGTCGTGGCGACCAAAAAAACGTAAATCTGGCGTTTCGAATTTTTTTCTCATTACGCCATTTAGAGATCAGGTTAATGCTTTTTTTTTATTGATAGATCGGGCGATTCTGAACGCGGCGATACCAAATATGTGTAGGTTGGGGTTTTTTTTTATTGATTTATTTTGATTGGGGCGAAAGGGGGGTGATTTAAACTTTTATATTTTTTTTATTTTTTTCACATTTTTAAAAACTTTTTTTTTTTACTTTTGCCATGCTTCTATAGCCTCCATGGGAGGCTAGAAGCAGGCACAGCCCGATCGGCTCTGCTACATAACAGCGATCATCAGATCGCTGTTATGTAGCTAAAATGCAGGTGTGCTGTGAGCGCCGACCACAGGGGGGCGCTCACAGCCACCGGCAATCAGTAACCATAGAGGTCTCAAGGACCTCTATGGTTACAATGGAGGATCATCGCCGACCCCCGATCATGTGACGGGGGTCGGCGATGCGCTCATATCCGGCCGCACGGCCGGATGCGGTAGTTAAATGCCGCTGTCTGCGTTTGACAGCGGCATTTAACTAGTTAATAGCGGCGGGTGATCGCGATTTCACCCGCCGCTATTGCGCGCACATGTCAGCTGTAAAAAACAGCTGACATGTCGCGACTTTGATGTGCGCTCACCGCCGGAGCGCACATCAAAGCGGGGGTCCCGACATGTGACGTACTATTCCGTCACATGTCGGGAAGGGGTTAATATAATTCCGCATAGCAGTATGCTCTGGCAGTGACAGATTAAATAAACGACCCTTAGGGAACTTACTGCCAGGAATCAATTCTATAGCACAGTCACACTCTCTATGGGGAGGGAGCGAATTGAGCTTAGGCTCCTCAAAAACATCCCTATAATCCGACAAAAACGCAGGGATCTCCGAAGGAGTAGATGAAGCGATAGAAATCAGAGGTGCATCATCATGAACCCCCTGACATCCCCAGCTTAGCACAGACATTGTTTTCCAGTCCAGGACAGGATTATGAGTTTGTAACCATGGCAGACCAAGCACTAGTACATCATGTAAATTATACAGTACAAGGAAGCGAATCACCTCCTGATGAACGGGAGTCATGCGCATGGTCACTTGTGTCCAATACTGCGGTTTATTCATAGCCAATGGTGTAGAATCAATTCCTTTCAGAGGAATAGGAACTTCCAGAGGCTCTAGACTAAAACCGCAGCGTTTAGCAAATGACCAATCCATAAGACTCAGGGCAGCGCCTGAATCCACATAGGCATCGACGGAAATGGAAGACAGTGAAAAAATCAGAGTCACAGACAAAATGAACTTAGACTGCAGAGTATCAATGGCAAAAGATTTATCAACCCTTTTTGTGCGTTTAGAGCATGCTGATATAACATGAGCTGAATCACCACAATAAAAACACAAACCATTTTTCCGCCTATAATTTTGCCGTTCACTTCTGGACTGAATTCTATCACATTGCATAGTCTCAGGTGCCTGTTCAGAAGACACCGCCAACTGGTGCACGGGTTTGCGCTCCCGTAAACGCCGATCAATCTGAATGGCCATAGCCATAGACTCATTCAGACCTGTAGGCGCAGGGAACCCCACCATAATATCCTTAATGGCCTCAGAAAGACCATTTCTGAAGTTTGCAGCCAGGGCGCACTCATTCCACTGAGTAAGCACCGACCATTTCCGAAATTTCTGACAATATATTTCCGCTTCATCATGCCCCTGAGAGAGGGCTAATAAAGCCTTTTTCAGCCTGAATCTCTAGGTTAGGTTCCTCATAGAGCAATCCCAATGCCAGAAAAAACGCATCCACACTGAGCAATGCAGGATCCCCTGGTGCCAATGCAAATGCCCAATTCTGAGGGTCGCCCCGTAGGAACGATATAACAATCTTGACCTGTTGAGCAGGGTCTCCAGAGGAGCGAGATTTCAAAGAGAGAAACAATTTACAATTGTTCCTGAAATTCAGGAAGGTAGATCTATCTCCAGAAAAACACTCTGGAATAGGAATTCTAGGTTCAGACATGGGAGTGTGAACAACGAAATCCTGTATGTTTTGAACCTTTGCCGCGAGATTACTCAGGCTGGAAGCCAAACTCTGGACATCCATGATAAACAGCTAAGATCAGAGCCATTCAAGGGTTAAGAGGAGGTAAGAAGCAGCTAGACAGCAATTAAGGGCTAGGCAGCAAAACTCTGAAGGAAAAAAAAAAAATTTCCCTTGAACACTTCTATTTCTCCTGCTTCAGCCCAAACAATTAACACTTTGTTGGCCGGCTATACTGTCATGAATCCCCAATGGCTAGGGATAGCACAGGATTAGCAAAGTATAAAAAATATCGGACGAGCTCTAGGGTGATGGAACCTGGGCTGACCGCTGCCCTACGCCTGACAAACGCAACTAGAGATAGCCAGGGAGCGTGCCTACGTTGGTTCTAGACGCCACGCACCAGCCTAAGAGCTAACTAGTACTGCAGAGGAAACAAAGACCTCACTTGCCTCCAGAGGAATTAACCCCAAAGATATAGTTGCCCCCCACATGTATTGACGGTGAAATGAGAGGAAGGCACACACATAGAGATGATGTATATAGCTTTAGCAAATAGAGGCCCGCTGAAAACTAGAAAGCAGAATGACACAAAAGGGGACTGAGCGGTCAGCAAAAAACCCTAATCAAAAAAACCATCCTGAGATTACAAGAACCCATGTGCCAACTCATGGCACATGGGGAGAACCTCAGTCCACTAGAGCAACCAGCTAACAAAGAGACATTCTAAGCAAGCTGGACAAAAAACCAAACAACTGAAAATCAGCACTTAGCTTATCCTGAAAGATCTGGGAGCAGGTAGGCAGGAACCAAACAGAGCACATCTGAACACATTGATAGCCGGCAAGGGAAATGACAGAAAGGCCAGGTAAAATAGGAAACACCCAGCCTCTGATGGACAGATGGAAACCAAAGGCCGCAACCCACCAAAGTCACCCAGTACCAGCAGTAACCACCAGAGGGAGCCCGCAAACAGAATCCACAACAGTTGTCTGCACTTACCAGCCGTGTGCATTCCTCAAAACACTGAAGGACTTGACAGAGGTCTTGTAGCTTCGACCACTGCACACCTGACAACTCCATGTCTGCCATCCAACTGCCTGCCCTTGTATGTGTATCCTTCCACAAATACATTACAGCACGCCTCTGTTCGCACAGCCTCTGAAGCATGTGCAGTGTGGAGTTCCACGTTGTTGCAACATCGATTATTAGGCGGTGCTGGGGAAGCTTCAACGATCGCTCATGGTTCTGCATACGGCTGGAGTGTACGGGCGACCGGCGGATGTGCGAGCAAAGTCTTCGCACCTTCAGGAGCAGGGCTGGTAACTCCGGATAACTTTTCAGGAAGCACTGCACCACCAGGTTTAAGGTGTGAGCCAGGCAAGGTATGTGTTTCAGTTCTGAAAGGGCTATGGCAGCCATGAAATTCCTTCCGTTATCACTGACTACCTTGCCTGCCTCAAGATGTACACTGCCCAGCCAGGACTGAGTTTCTTGCTGCAAGAACTCGGCCAGAACTTCCGCGGTGTGTCTGTTGTCACTCAAACACTTTATTTCCAACACAGCCTGCTGACGCTTACCACTAGCTGTTCCATGATGGGACACCTCGTGTGCAACACTGGCAGCTGCGGATGGAGTGGTCGTGCGACTGCGCTCTGTGGACGAGCTTTCGCTTCTGCTGGAGGAGGAGGAGAAGGAGGAGGGGTGGCGAACGCCTACAACCAACTGTTTCATAGACCATGGGCTAGGCAGAACTGTCCCACTATGGCTGTCCCCTGTGGACCCTGCATCCACCACATTAACCCAGTGTGCCGTGATGGACACGTGACATCCTTGGCCATGCCTACTGGTCCATGCATCTGTTGTGAGGTGGACCTTTCTACTGACTGATTGCCTGAGTGCATGGACAATGTGGTCTTTGACATGCTGGTGGGGGGCTGGGATGGCTTTTCTCGCAAAGAAGTGTCGACTGGGTAGGTCATAGCGTGGTACTGGGTAGGCCATCAGGGCTTTGAAAGCTTCACTTTCAACCAACCGGTAGGGCATCATCTCTAACAAGATTAGTCTAGCAATGTGGGCGTTCAAACCCTGTGTATGCGGATGTGAGGATGAGTACTTCCTTTTCTAACGAGAGTCTCTTGTAGGGTGAGCTGGACTGGAGAGCTGCATATGGTGGAACTAGCGGGGGTGGTGGTGGACATGGCAGATTGAGAGAGGGTTGGTGATGGTATTCTTGATGTTGGCCTACATACAGTGTTTCCTACCAAGAATGTGGTGATTCCCTGACTGCTTTGGCCTTGCGACGATCCCTCCGCATTTGCTGCAGGTGGTGTCCTAAACGGTGGGCTTACAGTGAGGGAAGCAGTGTAGCATTGCTAACTACCTTTATTCTGAGCGGGTGCAACAACGTAACCGGACGTTTGGTAGTTAGTCCAGGCTTGCAAGTGCATGCTGTTTAAATGTCTACGCATGCACGTTGTATTTAAATTTTTGACATTCTGCCCTCTGCTAAAGGTCTTTGAGCATTTCTTACAGATAACTTTGCACTGATCATTTGGATCTTGGTTAAAAAATAGCCACACTGCACTCTTCCTACTATTGAATACCTTTTCAGGCATTGCACGCTGTGCTACTTTCACCGGATGGCCACGCTTTCCTAAAACTGTTTTTGTTTTTGACACACGTTTTTGGCCTGATACGGGCCTGCCAGATGAAAGCTGTTGCGATGTTGATGATGCCTGCTGCGGCTCATCCTCCTCCGCTTCTGAGCTACTGCCAGCGGCACCCTGTTCCCCCAATGGCTGCCAATCTGGATCAACAACTGGATAATCTATCACCTCCTCTTCAATGTCCTGTGCACCGTCCCCTGTGTCACCGTGTAAGGTGCTATAGCGTTTGGGACGGGGCACCATAGTCTCATCAGGGTCAGGTTCTGGCTCAGTACACTGCGAGGGCAATGTTGTGATCTGAGTCAATGGAACAGCATAATAATCTAGCTGTGGCTGTACATCTGTGCACTCCATGTCCGATTCATCTTGTAAAGGGCTGAGAACTATTTCCCTTTCTAACCCTGGCATGGTATGTGTAAAGAGCTCCATGGAGTAAACTGTAGTGTCGCCTGCCGCATCCTTCACTTTTGCTTTGGGTGAAGGACACAAGAAAGCGACTTGTTCCTGACTGTGAGCATCCACTGACGACTTGCTGCTTTTAAATTTGGAACTTTTGGAAGAGGAGGCGAAAGAGCTAGAGGCTGAGTCAGCAAGGAAAGCCAAAACTTTTTTCTGCTACTCCAGCTTTAAAAGCAGTTTTCCTACTCCCAGAAAAGGGAGCCTTCGAGGCCTTTTGTAGCCAGACGATGACGCTGGCTCAACAACTCGAGCCTTAGGTGCTATTTTACTTTTCCCACTACCACCAGATGCTCCACCACCACCACCACCACCATCATTAACAGCTGGCAATGACCGCCCACGGCCTCTTCCACCAGACTTCCTCATTCTTGAGAAAATGTAACCAAACTAACAACCCTTATTTGGTACTGTAAAACAAGGTAGAAGGTGTATGTAAACTTGATGAGAATTTAAATCTCCCTTTTTATGTGTGGGAGACTGCTGCAAAAATCAGGCCCACTGTATTACACTACACAGTGTACGTGGCAGAAAGGGGCTGGCAGATATATGACAAACAGAACTGACGCAGATGCACTTAGCGGCAATTTAAATCTCCTTTTTATGTGTGGGAGACTACTGCAAAAAACAGGCTCACTGTATTACACTACACAGTGTATGTGGCAGAAGGTGGCTGGAAGATATATATATAAAAAAAGGGACTATACTACAATAACAATCTCCCTACAATGATCTCAGGAAAAGTATGGCAGCCAGCAATAAAAAGGACTGCTGCACACAAAAGTGTGGACAAATAAACAATAGAACTGTGCAGAAAGGAGCAACAGGATTTTTGCTTTTAAAAAAGCAGTTGGTTTGCACAGCGGCGTACAAACAGCAATGCAGCTATCAGGGAGCCTTATAAGGAAGCCTAATAAGCTACACAGATGCACAGAAATCTAGCCCCCACTGTCCCTGCAAAGAAAAGGTGGTGTTGGACAGTGGAAATCGCTACAGCACAAGCGATTTGGGGGTTTCCTCCCTAACAATATCCTTGCTTCTGATGCAGCTGCAGCAACCTCTCCCTATGCTCAGATCGGCAGAAGTAAGATGGCGGTCGGCGTGCACGCCCCTTTATAGCCCCTGTGATGCCGCAGAAAGCAAGCCAATCACTGTCATGCCCTTCTCTAAGATGGTGGGGACCGAGACCTATGTCATCACGCTGCCCACACTCTGCGTCCTCCTTCATTGGCTGAGAAATGCCGCTGAAAGCGTCATACGAAACGCGACTTTGGCGCGAAGATCACCGACAGCATGGCCGATCCCACACTGGGATCAGGTCGGGTTTCACGAAACCCGACTTTGCCGAAAGTCAGCGATTTTTGAAATTGTCCGATCCGTTTCGCTCAACCCTAATCACATACAAGGAACAAGTGCCACCGCACCATGACCAGACCACATATTACCACCACAAAGTGACCAAATAGCACATACAAGGGACAAATACCACAACACCATGTCAAGACCACATATTACCACCACATAGTGACTGAATACTACAATACTGATCAGTAATTAAAAAAAATACTATCACCATAAGTGCCATTGTACAGGAGATCTGTACTTAGTATGCAGTGTCTGTGTACAGGTAATACAGTGATCATTGGTGATATTTTACACAGGAGTTCTGTATATATTGTATAGGTAATACAGTGATCACTTGTGACATTATACACAGGAGCTCTGTATATAGTATACTGTGTGTTGTGTCAGTGTATTGATAACACACTTACTCACCAGTGACATCTCTAGGTGAAGTCCTTCATCTTTCATCTTTCACACAGATCGCCATCACTTCTTCCAGGCAGGGCTCATCTCTGCAGGAAATAACACAGTTATCTCGAGCTCCGCTTGTAGAACACGTTACTTAATTTTTCCCAACTTCTACATTACAACACATGAAGAAAAAAAGGTGACATAGTGTCGCTCTGCACAGTAACAGGACCGCCCCCATTTTAAAACAGTATACTCAAAAAATAAAGTGAATACATCACTGCAGTAATAATATTCCTTAATTAGCCCTTATGCTAACAATATTCCCTATCCTAGCCCCCATGTGTCTCATTCCTGGCTTCAGTCATATGTTCTCCCATCCTGCCTTGATGAGTATAAATTCTGCCCCATATGATCTCCCCATCCTGCCCCATCTGTCCCATGATCCTGCCCCATCTGTCTTCATCGTATCCATCCTGCCCCATGATCCTGCACGATCTGTCTCCAGCATTCTGCCCCCAGCATCTCCAGCATTCTGCCCCCAGCATGTCCAGCATTCTGCCCCCAGCGTGTCCAGCATCCTGCCCCCAGCATCTTCAGCATCCTGCCCCCAGCATCTCCAGCATTCTGCCCCCAGTGTATCCAGCATTCTGCCCCCAGCGTGTCCAGTATTCTGCCCCCAGCGTGTCCAGCATTCTGCCCGTGTCTCCAGCATTCTGCCCCAGTGTCTCCAGCATTCCACCCCCAGTGTCTCCAGCATTCTGCCCCCAGCCTGTCCAGCATTCTGCCCCCAGCATGTCCAGCATTCTGCCCCCAGCCTGTCCAGCATTCTGCCCCCAGCGTGTCCAGCATTCTGCCCCCAGTGTGTCCAGCATTCTGCCCCCAGCATGTCCAGTGTTCTGCCCCCAGCGTGTCCAGCATTCTGCCCCCAGCATGACCAGCATTCTGCCCCCAGTGTGTCCAGCATTCTGCCCCCAGCATGTCCAGTGTTCAAACCCCAGCGTGTCCAGAATTCTGACCCGAGCATGTCCAGCATTCTGCCCCATGTGTCTCCAGAATTCTGCCCCCAGTGTTTCCACCATTCTGCCCCCAGTGTCTCCAGCATTCTGCCCCGGGCCCCTGAATCACCGATCTCAATTAAAAAAAACAAAGAAAAAATGAGTTCTTCTTACCTGGCCGAGCTCCTGCAGCGGGCGAAGCTCCTTCCACGCAGCTGAAGTGCACACTCGCCGGCAACTGACAATGACGTCAGACGCCGGCGACGTGTGCACTGCGGCTTATGTCAGCTGCCAGCCTCCAATTGGCTGGTGGCTGTTAACTATTGACGTGCGGGCGCAGGCCCACACTCGCACGTCAATAGCGTTAAACTGCCGCAGCGCCAGTAGGGGCCTGGTGAGCAGATGAGACGGGGCCCGATGTGGGCGGCGGGCTACCTCTGCCCACTGGACTCCATACACCAGTCAGGGAAGTAATGCTCCAAAATTGTGTCATTTGTGGGGGGTTTCCACTGTTTAGGCACATCAGGGGCTCTTCAAACGCGACATGGCGTCCGATCTCAGTTCCAGCTAATTTTGCATTGAAAAGTCAAATGACACTCCTTCCCTTCCGAGCTGTGCCATGTGCCCAAATAGAGGGGTCCAGGGAGACTTTGCAGCAGTACCGAGAAAGAGGGGTCCAGGAAAACAGTATATTGGATGCTGCAACTTTAAATCAGATAGCATATGTAACTATATAATAATAAAATGTGTAGATTATTAAATAAATGATAGGATTTTGTATGATGCCTTTACTATATACAATGTTTCAGATATAAAACAATGCTTATGTTGAAGGACAAGGGGTCCACTCCTGCACATGGGCCCACCAGGGGATTCACCTTCTCCCCTGTGGTCAGTCCTAGCCTGTCATCTGCAGCAAAGGCCATTTCCTCGTATAGTGGAGGAAGTATGAAAAGCAGAGTGTCATTAGAGAAGTACTTGCTCAATATCTGTCATTGGAGGCTCTTTTGTTTATGCTTTTATGGACAGTGGATCTATGATGTCCCACAAGTCTATAATTTCTTGTGGTGTCAAAGCAACTTTTTTTGCATGAACTGCGTTTAGTACATTCTCTCATATTATTTTATGTATTGTGTCCTAGTATGTCATTAAAGTTACTTAACCCCTTAGTGACAGAGCCAATTTGGTACTTAATGACCGAGCCAATTTTTACAATTCTGACCACTGTCACTTTATGAGGTTATAACTCTGGAACGCTTTAACGGATCCCGCTGAATCTGAGATTGTTTTTTGTGACATATTGTACTTCATGTTAGTGGTAACATTTCTTCGATATTACTTGCGATTATTTATGAAAAAAACGGAAATATGGCGAAAATTTTTAAAATTTTGCAATTTTCAAAATTTGTATTTTTATGCCCTTAAATCACAGAAATATGTCACAAAAAAATAGTTAATAAATAACATTTCCCACATGCTTACTTTACATCAGCACAATTTTGGAAACAATTTTTTTTTTTGTTAGGGAGTTATAAGGGTTAAAAGTTGACCAGCAATTTCTCATTTTTACAACACCATTTTTTTTTAGGGACCACATCACATTTTAAGTCATTTTGAGGGGTCTATATGATAAAAAATAACCAAGTGTGACATCATTCTAAAAACTGCACCCCTCAAGGTGCTCAAAACCACATTCAAGAAGTTAATTAACCCTTTACGTGCTTCACAGGAACTGAAACAATGTGGAAGGAAAAAATGAACATTTAACTTTTTTTGCAAACATTTTACTTCAGAACCATTTTTTTTTATTTTCACAAGTGTAAAAACAGAAATTTAACGATAAATTTTGTTGTGCAATTTCTCCTGAATACGCCGATACCCCATATGTGGGGGTAAACCACTGTTTGGGCGCACCGCAGAGCTTGGAAGAGAAGGAGCGCCGTTTGACTTTTTCAATGCAGAATTGGCTGGAATTGTGATCGGATGCCATGTCATGTTTAGAGAGCCCCTGATGTGCCTAAACAGTGGAAACCCCCCACAAGTGACACCATTTTGGAAACTAGACCCCTTAAGGAACTTATCTAGATGTGTGGTGAGCACTTTGAACTCCCAAGTGCTTCACAGAAGTTTATAACGTAGAGCCGTGAAAATAAAAAATCGCATTTGTTTACACAAAAATGATTTTTCGCCCACAAATTCTTATTTTCACAAGGGTAACAGGAGAAATTAGACCACAAAAGCTGTTGTATAATTTGTCTTGAGTACGTCGATACCCCACATGTGGAGGTAAACCACTGTTTGGGCACACCGCAGAGCTTGGAAGATAAGGAGTGCCATTTTACTTTTTCAATGTAGAATTGGCTGGAATTGAGGTCGGATGTCATGTCGCGTTTGGAGAGCCCCTGATGTGCCTAAACAGTGGAAACCCCCCACAAGTGACACCATTTTGGAAACTAGACCCCTTAAGGAACTTATCTAGATGTGTGGTGAGCACTTTGAACCCCCAAGTGCTTCACGGAAGTTTATAACGTAGAGCCTTGAAAATAAAAAATCACATTTTTTCTACAAAAATGATTTTTTGTCCTCAAATTTTTATTTTCACAAGGGTAACAGGAGAAGCTAGACCACAAAAGTTGTTGGGCAATGTCTCCTGAGTACATTGATACCCCATATGTGGGGGTAAACCACTGTTTGGGCGCACCACAGAGCTTGGAAGATAAGGAGTGCCGTTTTACTTTTTCAATGTAGAATTGGCTGGAATTGAGATCGGACGCCATGTCGCGTTTGGAGAGCCCCTGATGTGCCTAAACAGTAGAAACCCCCCACAAGTGACCCCATTTTGGAAACTAGAACCCCAAAGGAACTTATCTAGATATGTGGTGAGAACTTTTAATGCCCAAGTGCTTCACAGAAGTTTATAATGCAGAGTCGTGAAAATAAAAAATATTTTTTTTTCCACAAAAAAGATTTTTTAGCCCCAAATTTTTTATTTTCACAAGGGTAACAAGAGAAATTGGACCCCAAAATTTGTTGTCCAATTTGTCTTGAGTATGCTGGTACCACATATGTTTGGGTAAACCACTGTTTGGGCGCACGGCAAAGCTTGGAAGGGAAGGAGCGCCGTTTTGGAATGCAGACTTTGATAGAATGGTCCGCGGGCATTATGTTGCGTTTGCAGAGCCCCTGATGTACCTAAACAGTAGAAACCCCCCACAAGTGACCCCATTTTGGAAACTAGACCCCCCAAGGAACTTATCTAGATATGTGGTGAGAACTTTGAATGCACAAGTGCTTCACAGAAGTTTATAATGCAGAGTCGTAAAAATAAAAAATATTTTTTTTTCCACAAAAAAGATTTTAGCCCCCAAGTTTTTATTTTCACAAGGGTAACAGGAGAAATTGGACCCCAAAAGTTGTTGTCCAATTTATCCCGAGTACACTGATGCCACTTATGTGGGAGTAAACCACTGTTTTGGCGCACGGCAGAGCTCAGAAGGGAGGGAGCACCATTTGACTTTTGGAGCGCAAAATTGGCTGTCGTTTTTGGAGACCCTCTGATGTACCTAAACAGTGGAAACCCCCCAATTCTAACTCCAACCCTAACCCCAACACACCCTTAACCCTAATCCCAACCCGATCCATAATCCTAATCACAACCCTAATGATAATCACAACCCTAACCCCAAAACAACCCTAATCTCAACCCTAACCATAACCCTAATCAAAACCCTAAATCCGACACACCCCTAATCCTAATCTCAACCCTATCCTTAAACCTAACCCTAATCCCAATACACCCCTAACCCTAATCCCAACCCTAACCTTAACCCTAATCCCAAACCTAACCCTAATCCCAAACGTAACCCTAATGCCAACCCTAACCCTAATACCAACCCTAATCCCAACTCTAACCCTAACTTTAGCCTCAACCCTAGCCCTAACTTTAGCCCCAACCCTAACCCTAGCCCTAACCCTAATTTTAGTCCCAACCCTAGCCCTAACCCTAAATTTAGCCCTAACCCTAAATTTAGCCCCAACCCTAACCCTAAATTTAACCCTAACCCTAGCCCTAACTTTAGCCCCAACCCTAACCCTAGCCCTAAGGCTACTTTCACACTTGCGTCATGTGGCATCCGTCGCAATCCATCGTTTTGGACAAAAAAGGGATCCTGCAAATGTGCCCGCAGGATGCCTTTTTTGCCCATAGACTTGTATTTCCGACGGATGGCCACACATAGCGTCCATCGTGCACTGGATCCGTTGTGTTTTGGCGGACTGTCGTCACAAAAAAAAAGTTCAATGTAACCTTTTTTTTGTACGTCGCGTCCGCCATTTCCGCTCATGCGTGGCCGTAACTCTGCCCCCTCCTCCCCAGGACATAGACTGGGCAGCGGATGCATTGAAAAACTACATCCGCTGCCCACGCAGTGCACAATTTTCACAACGTGCGTCGGTACGTCGGGCCGACGCATTGCAACGGCCCCGTACCGACGCAAGTGTGAAAGAACCCTAACCCTAGCCCTAACCCTAACCCTAACCCTAAATTTAGCTCCAACCCTAACCCTAAATTAGCCCCAACCCTAACCCTAACCCTAACCCTAATTTTAGCCCCAACTCCTCTCTCCTGCCGGACAGCAGATGGCAGCAGAGAGCGGGCGCACTGAGCATGCGCCCGCCATTTTCTTTCCATAGGAAGAAGCCGGCGGGCAGGAGGGGACGCAGGAGGACCCAGGGACACCGGTAGGCATTGCAGGGTCCCCGAATCCCCCTATTTCTCTGTCCTCTGATGTGTGATCACATCAGAGGACAGAGAATTACCGATCGCTTTTTCTTTTTTTTTTGCGACCGCCGGTAAACAGTTTATTACCGGCGATCGCAAAACAGGGTCGGTAAGAACCAACCCCGATCATGTTCTTTTGGGTCTCAGCTACCCCCGGCAGCCGAGACCCCAAAGATCCTCCGGGTACCGGCTGGCGGGCGCACTGCGCATGCACCCGCCGTTTTTTTGCCGGAAGAAGATGGCGGCGCCCATTGGGAGCCACGAGGAGCACCGGGGGAGACAGGTGAGTATCGGGGGCTATCGGGGACCCAATTTCTCTGTCCTCTGATGTGCAATCACATCGGAGGACAGAGAAATTAAAAGGGAGATTGTTTTTTTTTTTTCTTTTTGCGATCGCCGGTAAACGGTTAATTACCGGCGATCGCAACTCGGGGGTCGGTAAAAAAACCCCGAATCATGTTCTCTGGGGTCTCGGCTACCTCCGGCAACCGAGACCCCAGAGAAAATCCGACTCTGGGGGGCGCTATTCATTTTTTCCACAGCGCCGTTAATTAACGGTGCTGTGGTTTAAGTACCCTTAGCGGCCGCCGTTAATAGGCGTATTGGCGGTCGTTAAGGGGTTAAATGAAGAACTCTAGAGTTACTGGTTGCTTACTTTTATATCCACCACATTTGGATTCTACAGATGGAACCTGAAAACCTATTTCTTCAAAAAGCTGACAGCCTGCAATGACCCCATTGCCATCTCATCACCATCAGAGCCGCTGCAACATCCCAACATATTGTGTCCTTCCCCATCATCCTGCACAATGTAAGCCCACAAGGGCACGGTCCTCTTCCCTCTGTATCAGTCAACCATTGCTCATTAGTTTAATGTCAATTATTTTTGTGCTTTGTATGTAACAAATTCTCATGTACAGCACCATGGAATCAATGTTGCTAAATAAATAAATAATAATGATAATATAATATTATCTACCGAAAAAATTCAGCAGAGTCAATTATGTAACTGTTTTGTGCACAGAAAAACTCACTTTTCTTGGTTTGGAGTTGTCATATAAAATAACATAATATAAAACTGAGCAAATATTCCTTTTGGCAGAACATATTCCAATGTGTATGATGAGTCTATCAATGTCGACATGGAGACATGAATTGCTGAAAATAACACAATCTGCTGTACTGAGAGTAACCGAGATAGACATCTTTAGGTAGGTTATCAGCCTATTTCCAAACCAATGATTCCCATATCATCAATATTCCCATGGTAGCAGGGCACTGTACCATGTATGTGCATATATATATATATATATATATATATATATATATATATATATATATACAGTACAGACCAAAAGATTGGACACACCTTCTCATTTAAAGATTTTTCTGTATTTTCATGACTATGAAAATTGGAAATTCACACTGAAGGCATCAAAACTATGAATTAACACATGTGGAATTATATACTTAACAAAAAAGTGTGAAACAACTGAAAATATGTCTTATATTCTAGGTTCTTCAAAGTAGCCACCTTTTGCTTTGATGACTGCTTAGCACACACTTGGCATTCTCTTGATGAGCTTCAAGAGGTAGTCACCGGAAATTGTCTTCCAACAATCTTGAAGGAGTTCCCAGAGATGCTTAGCACTTGTTGGCCCTTTTGCCTTCACTCTGCGGTCCAGCTCACCCCAAACCATCTCAATTGGGTTCAGATCTGGTGACTGTGGAGACCAGGTCATCTGGCGTAGCACCCCATCACTCTACTTCTTGGTCAAATAGCTCTTACACAGCCTGGAGGTGTGTTTGAGGTCATTGTCTTGTTGAAAAATAAATGATGGTCCAACTAAATGCAAACCGGATGGAATAGCATGCCGCTGCGAGATGCTGTGGTAGACATGCTGGTTCAGCATGCCTTCAATTTTGAATAAATCCCCAACAGTGTCACCAGCAAAGCACCCCCACACCATCACACCTCCTCCTCCGTGCTTCACGGTGGGAATCAGGCATGTAGAGTCCATCCATTCACCTTTTCTGCGTCGCACAAAGATCTCAAATTTCGGCTCATCAGACCAAAGCACAGATTTCCACTGGTCTAATGTCCATTCCTTGTGTTCTTTAGCCCAAGCAAGTCTCTTCTGCTTGTTGCCTGTCCTTAGCAGTTGTTTCCTAGCAGCTACTTTACCATGAAGGCCTGCTGCACAGTCTCCTCTTAACAGTTGTTGTAGGGATGTGTCTGCTGCTAGAACTCTGTGTGGCATTGACCTGGTCTCTAATCTGAGCTGCTGTTAACCTGTGATTTCTGAGGCTGGTGACTCGGATAAACGTATCCTCAGAAGCAGACGTGACTCTTGGTCTTCCTTTCCTGGGGCGGTCCTCATGTGAGCCAGTTTCTTTGTAGCGCTTGATGGTTTTTAGCAACTGTATTTGAGGACACTTTCAAAGTTTTCCCAATTTTTCGGACTGACTGACCTTCATTTCCTAAAGTAATGATGGCCACTCGTTTTCTTTACTTAGCTGCTTTTTTCTTGCCATAATACAAATTCTAACAGTCTATTCAGTATGACTATCAGCTGTGTATTCACCAGACTTCTGCTCAACACAACTGATGGTCCCAACCCCATTTATTAGGCAAGAAATCCCACTTATTAAACCTGACAGGGCACACCTGTGAAGTGAAAACCATTTCCGGTGACTACTTCTTGAAGCTCATCATGAGAATGCCAAGAGTGTGCAAAGCAGTCATCAAAGCAGAAGGTCTGTCCAAACTATTGGTCTGTACTGTATATATATATATACACTCACCGGCCACTTTATTAGGTACACCATGCTAGTAACGGGTTGGACCCCCTTTTGCCTTCAGAACTGCCTCAATTCTTCGTGGCATAGATTCAACAAGGTGCTGGAAGCATTCCTCAGAGATTTTGGTCCATATTGACATGATGGCATCACACAGTTGCCGCAGATTTGTCGGCTGCACATCCCAAAGATGCTCCATACAAGGCAGGATGGATCCATGCTTTCATGTTGTTTACGCCAAATTCTGACCCTACCATCCGAATGTCGCAGCAGAAATCGAGACTCATCAGACCAAGCAACGTTTTTCCAATCTTCTACTGTCCAATTTCGATGAGCTTGTACAAATTGTAGCCTCAGTTTCCTGTTCTTAGCTGAAAGGAGTGGTACCCGGTGTGGTCTTCTGCTGCTGTAGCCCATCTGCCTCAAAGTTCGACGCACTGTGCGTTCAGAGATGCTCTTAGGCTACTTTCAGACATAGCGCATTTTTGAGCGCTATTTTGCGGGCGCTTTTCAAAAATGCGCAATGTCATTTTCGTCTGCCGGCAAAGTGAATGAGAAATTCACTTTGCCGTTCAGACACACCGCAAAAAAACGCGGCGCTCTTGTCTGCAAACACGCCGGCGTAAAAAGAATTGACATGTCAATTCTTTACGCAGCGGCGTGTCTGCGTATCCCCCTAGGGCCCCATATTACCTTCCACACACAGCGCCTTTGTCCTGGGTGTCGGCGTCTTTGTACGGAGGGGTTGACACCCAGGACCGGACGTGACGTCGGACAGGAAGAGGGAAGCCCCCGCCCCCCAGTGAAGCAGCATGGAGTCCTTAAACGTGGGGCTGCTGATCGATTTGGTATGTGTGTGTGTGTGTGTGTGTGTGTGTGTGTGTCCCCATGCGACGCTAGTGCCACCATTGTGCTAAGTCGCCGTATGGGACTACTACTCCCATCCGGTATTAGGATGGGAGAGTTGTCCCTGTGTCCGGCGACTTAGCACAATTGTAAAGTTACACAAAACACCTACACACAATACACATACATGACACACAGTACATACAACACATAACATAGAGTATATACTCACCAACAGCACACTTGTAGGCGAAGCCCTCGATCCTCCAGGAAAAAATCCAAAAATAATAAACCAAATTCATACTCCCTGTCCGCAGAATCCATAAAACGAGTGTCCCACGCCGATCCCCTGCTCTCCGGCAATACACTGCCAGGAGCGAAGCTCCTAGCAGTGTATCGCGTACTGTTCCGGAGTTCAATGACTCCGGCGTCTCGGTTAACAGCAGTACAGCTGCGTTGAACTTTCCCACGCAGCACTGCCGTTAATCGAGAGTGCCGGGGTCAATGACCGCCGGTAAACTCGCTCGCGCATGCGCAGTGACACACCGACAGGAACTATGGCTCCTGTCAGTGTGTTGCTGCAGCCGTGGAGAGCAGACATATCTCTGGATGTGTCTGTTCTCCATGGAAAATCTTGATACGTGGCACTTAAATATGTGGCAATTAAATACGTGACACGTGGCACTTATACGTGATACGTGTCACTTAAATACGTGGCACTGAAATACGTGATACGTGGCACTTTGATACGTGGCACGTGTCACTTAAATACGTGGCACGTGGCACTTTGATACGTGGCACTGAAATATGTGGCACGTGGCACTTTGATACGTGGCACGTGGCACTTTCATATGTGGCACGTGGCACTGAAATATGTGGCACGTGGCACTTTGATACGTGGCACGTGGCACTTTGATACGTGGCACGTGGCACTGTCACTTAAATACGTGGCACTGAAATACGTGATACGTGGCACTTTGATACGTGGCACGTGTCACTTAAATACGTGGCACGTGGCACTGAAATATGTGGCACGTGGCACTTTGATACGTGGCACGTGTCACTTAAATACGTGGCACGTGGCACTGAAATATGTGGCACGTGGCACTTTGATACGTGGCACGTGGCACTTTGATACGTGGCACGTGGCACTTTGATACGTGGCATGTGGCACTGAAATATGTGGCACATGGCACTTTGATACGTGGCACGTGGCACTTTGATACGTGGCACGTGGCACTGAAATATGTGGCACGTGGCACTTTGATACGTGGCACGTGGCACTTTGATACGTGGCACGTGGCACTGTCACTTAAATACGTGGCACTGAAATACGTGATACGTGGCACTTTGATACGTGGCACGTGTCACTTAAATACGTGGCACGTGGCACTGAAATATGTGGCACGTGGCACTTTGATACGTGGCACGTGTCACTTAAATACGTGGCACGTGGCACTGAAATTTGTGGCACGTGGCACTTTGATACGTGGCACGTGGCACTTTGATACGTGGCACGTGGCACTTTGATACGTGGCATGTGGCACTGAAATATGTGGCACGTGGCACTTTGATACGTGGCACGTGGCACTTTGATACGTGGCACTGAAATATGTGGCACGTGGCACTTTGATACGTGGCACGTGGCACTTTGATACGTGGCACGTGGCACTGTCACTTAAATACGTGGCACTGAAATACGTGGCACGTGTCACTTAAATACGTGGCACGTGGCACTGAAATATGTGGCACGTGGCACTTTGATACGTGGCACGTGGCACTTTGATACGTGGCACGTGGCACTTTGATACGTGGCACGTGGCACTGAAATATGTGATACGTGACACTGAAATACGTGGCACGTGGCACTGAAATACGTGATACGTGGCACTTAAATACGTGGCATGTGGCACTGAAATACGTGGCATGTGGCACTGAAATACGTGGCACTGAAATATGTGGCACTGAAATACGTGGCACTGAAATACGTGATACGTGGCAAAGAAATACGTGGCACTTAAATACGTGGCACTTAGGCTATGTTCACATTTGCGTTGTGCGCCGCATGCGTCCTTTTTTTGATTGATTTTGGACGCAGCAAAAATGCAACTTGCTGCGTCCTCTGCGGCCGGATGCGTGCGCTGCAGTGACGCATGCGGCGCAAAACGCAAGTGCGACGCATGTCCATGCGCCCCCATGTTAAATATAGGGGCGCATGACGCATGCAGCGCCCGACGCTGCGGCGCAGACCGCAAATGTGAACGTAGACTTAAATAGCTGGATAGAGCTGGATCCGCGGGCTGTGATCTGGCCTACGCTCAGCACTCTGCGGAGCGCTGTCATTCAAAACACGTCCACTCATTTTGGTGTTTAGTCCCAAAATGGAGGATGGAAGAAGAAAAGGGTTGGACAAGGAAATGACATCATTTCTTTTTTTTTTCCCCCACTGCAGTTAAAGCTTTATTTGTGTCAAACACAGACAATCTGCAGAGAAAACTGCATAAAAAACCGCACTAAAAACCGCATCAAAAACCGCATCAAAAACGCACCTGCGTTTTCTGCCAAGAGCTGCGGTTTTTGTCCTGAAAAAAAAGGATTGAAATCAGGATCGTGTGAACATACCCTTACCGTACAGAGTTACGAGGGGGGGCGTCTGACTGACGCCTGCCCTAGTAACCTGGGGTTAGTGACAGTGGGGTTAGTAAACCCCAGCTGATGTCTGTTCCGCTTGCTGAGGCGTCTTTGGCTCAAGGCCATTGCAGCTGGCAGAATCGACATGATGTTAACTCCAGTGTGTATTGTATTCCGAGTCATAAAGACAGGAAATGACCTCAATGACTCTTTTTTTTTTCCCCTTTTTTTTTTTTTCAAACAAACTTTATTTTCAGTACACAATGCTGAAAAAAACGCAGCTGCAAAAAACGCAGCAAAAAACGCAGCAAAAAACGCAGTGTGTGAAAGCAGCTGCGTTTTTTGCCTGCGTAAAAAAACGCAGGTAAAGCAGCAGCAAAATACGCGCGCGTAAAAATACGCAGCAAATATGCTGTGTGTGAAAGTAGCCTTTAGGCCTACCTTGGTTGTAACGGGTGGCGATTTGAGTCACTGTTGCCTTTCTATCAGCTCGAACCAGTCTGCCCATTCTCCTCTGACCTCTGGCATCAACAAGGCATTTCCGCCCACAGAACTGCCGCTCACTGGATTTTTTTTATTTTTCGGACCATTCTCTGTAAACCCTAGAGATGGTTGTGCGTGAAAATCCCAGTAGATCAGCAGTTTCTGAAATACTCAGACCAGCCCTTCTGGCACCAACAACCATGCCACGTTCAAAGGCACTCAAATCACCTTTCTTCCCCATACTGATGCTCGGTTTGAACTGCAGGAGATTGTCTTGACCATGTCTACATGCCTAAATGCACTGAGTTGCCGCCATGTGATTGGCTGATTAGAAATTAAGTGTTAACAAGAAGTTGGACAGGTGTACCTAATAAAGTGGCCGGTGAGTGTATATATATATATATATATATATACTATATATATATATATATATATATATATATATATATATATATACGTATATATATATATATATATATATATATATATATATATATATATATATATATATATATATATATATGCAGTGGGTATGGAAAGTATTCATACCCCTTTACATTTTTCACTCTTTTTTCCATTGCAGCCACTTGGTAAATTAAAAAAAAGTTCATTTTTTTCTCATTAATGTACACTCTGCACCCCATCTGGACTGAAAAGAAACAGAAAAGTAGTAAGTTTTGCAAATTTAATAAGAAAGACAAACTGAAATATCACATGGTCATAAGTATTCAGACCCTTTGCTCAGACACTCATATTTAAGGCACATGCTGTCCATTTCCTTGTGATCCTCTTTGAGATGGTTCTACTCCTTCATTGGAGTCCAGCTGTGTTTAATCAAACTGATTGGACTTGATTTGGAAAGGCACACACCTGTCTATAAAAGACCTTACAGCTCACAGTGCATGTCAGACCAAATGAGAATCATGAGGTCAAATGAACTGGCCAAGGAACTCAGAGACAAAATTGTGGCAAGGCACAGATCTGGCCAAGGTTACAAAAGAATTTCTGCAGTACTCAAGGTTCCTAGGAGCACAGTGGCCACCATAATCCTTAAATGGAAGAAGTTTGGGAACTCCAGAAGTCTTCCTAGACCAGGCCGTCCAGCCAAACTGAGCAATCATGGGGAAAGAACCTTGGTGAGAGAGGAAACGAAGAACCCCAAGATAACTGTGTCTGAGCTCCAGATATGCAGTAGGGAGATGAGAAAAAGTTCCACAAAGTCAACTATCACTGCAGCCCTGCACCATTCGGGCCTTTATGGCAGAGGGGTTCGACGGAAGCCTCTCCTCAGTGCAAGACATATGAAAGCTTGCATAGAGTTTGCTAAAAAGCACAAGAAGGACTTCCAGACCATGAGAAGTAATATTCTCTGGTCTGATGAGATGAAGGTAGACCTTTTTGGTGATAACGCATTCGCAAGATGATTTGACTGCACTCAAACCAGCAACACTCGCATTCAAATCAGCTTTCACCTCTGCTAAACAGGCCTATTTTACATCTCTCATATCTTCTTTATCCCACAAACCCAAACAGTTGTTCAACACTCCCTCCTCTGCCCACCACTTCCCCCTCCGAGTTCCCTAATCTTTGCCGAGGACTTTACCATGCGCTTCAAAAATAAGATAGATCAAACAAGGCAAGTCTTTGTTGTCAAGCCACCACAACCCCGTTGTATACCAGACTAATGCCCTAACCCCATATCTTCCCTCTCCAAAATCACTAAAGTGGAGCTTGCTCATCTTTTCTCCAAATCACACCTCACCACTTGTGCGCTTGGCCCCATCCCATCCCACCTCCTCCCCAACCTCACCACCACACTAATCCCATCCCTAGCCCATTTCTTCAACCTATCACTCACTTCTGGTACCTTCCCCTCTGCTTTCAAATATGCCACAATCGCACCTATCCTCAAAAAGCCATCCCCTGACCTGAGCGCTATGTACAGCTATTGTCTTATATCTTTTGCTCCCATTTGCTTCCAAACTCCTTCAACAGCATGCCCATGCTGAACTTTCCTCTCTATTTGCATCTAACTCTCTCTTCGACAACCTACAATCTGGCTTCCGTCCTCACCATTCCACTGAGACTGCCCTGACCAAAATTACTAATGACCTACTTACAGCCAAAGTTAACAGATAATTCTCTATACTCCTCATTCTAGACCTGTCCTCTGCCTTCGACACAGTTGACCACTGCCTCCTACTAGAGATCATCTCTTCCTTTGGTATCAAAGACCTTGCACTATCTTGGATCTTCTCATACCTTACCAACCGCACATTTAGCATTTCCTACTCCCATACTACCTCTTCATACTCATAAAGTCCTATGGCTTCCAATACCATCTATATGCTGATTGCACTCAGATCTGCCTCCCTGGCCCAGATGTTACTTCTCTGCTCTCCAGAATCCCAGAATGTCTATCAGACATATCCTCCTTTTCCTCTCGCTTCCTCAAGTTCAATGTGGACAAATCTGAACTAATTATCTTTCCTCCATCTTGCATATCTTCCCTACCTGATCTATCTATCAAAATAAATGAAATCACACTTTCCCATGTTCCCAAAATCCGCTGCCTCGGAGTAACCCTTGACTCTGACCTGTCCTTCAAACCGCACATCCAAGCTCTCGCCACCTCCTGTTGCCTCCAGCTCAAAAATATTTCCAGAATCCATTATTTCCTCAGCCCTCATTCTACCAAAATGCTTTTGCATGCCCTAATCCACTCCCGCCTCGACTACTGCAACCTCCTCCTCTGTGGCCTACCTTCTAACACTCTCACACCCCTTCAGTCCGTACTTAACTCTGCTGTCCAACTAATTAATCTCTCTCCACGCTACACTCATGCTTCCCCTCTTTGCAAATCCCTCCAAATTTCCCAGTGTATCCAGTTTAAACTACTAACACTGACCTAGAAAGCCATCAATAACCTTTCTCCCCCCATATATTTCCAAACTAATCTCTCAATATCTTCCCTCACGTATACTCCGATCCTCCCAAGACCTCCTTCTCTCCTCCATGCTTATTCGCTCCTCACCCAATCACCTCCAAGACTTCTCCTGAATATCCCCCATCCTCTGTAATACTGTGCTTCGACGCATCCAGTTATCCACCACATGTGGATCCTTCAAAAGAAACCTGAAAACCCACCTCTTCAAAGCTTACAACCTGTAATGATCACACAGCCACCTCAACACCATCGGAGCTACTGTAACCCCTGACCTACTGTCTCCTTCCCCATAATTCTGTAGAATGTAAGCCCGAAAGGGCAGGGTCCTCTTCCCTCTGCATCAGTCTGTCATTGTTAGTTTGTTTACTGTAAGTGATATTTGTATTTTGATGGAACTCCTTCTCATGTACAGCACCATGGAATTAATGGTGCTATATAAATAAATAATAATAATAATTCTAAGTGGTATGTGTGGAGAATACCAGGCACTGATCATCACCTGTCCAATACAATCCCAGCAGTGAAACATGGTGGTTGCAGCATCATGCTATGGGGGGATTTTTCAGCTGCAGGGACAGGATGACTGTGGGATCATTGTCTTGTTGGAAAACAAATCTCCGTCCCAGTCTCAGGTCTTTTGCAGACTCCAACAGGTTTTCTTCAAGAATGGTCCTGTATTTGGCTCCATTCATTTCCCCATCAATTTTAACCATTATCTCTGCCCCTGATGAAGAAAAGCAGGCCCAAACCATGATGCTGCCACCACCATGTTTGACAGTGGGGATGGTGTGTTTAGGGTGATGAGCTGTGTTTCCTTTACGCCAAACATATCATTTGGCATTGTTGCCATAAAGTTTTATTTTGTCTTCATCTGACCAGAGCACCTTCTTCCACATGTTTGGTGTGTCTCCCAGGTGGCTTGTTGCAAACTTTAAACGACACTTTTTATAGATATCTTTGAGAAATGGCTTTCTTCTTGCCACTCTTCCATAAAGGCCAGATTTGTGCAGTGTATGACTGATTGTTGTCCTATGGACAGAATGTCCCACCTCTGCTGTAGATCTCTGCAGTTTATCCAGAGTGATCATGGGCCTCTTGGCTGCATCTCTGATCAGTCTTCTCCTGGTTTGAGATGAAAGTTTAGAGGGACGTCCGGGTCTTGGTAGATTTACAGTGGTGTGATACTCCTTCCATTTCAATGTGATCACTTACACAGTGTTCCTTGGGATGTTTAAAGTTTTGGAAAATCATTTTGTATCCAAATCCTGCTTTAAACTTCTCCACAACAGTATCACGGACCTGCCTGTTGTGTTCCTTGGTCTTCATGATGTTCTCTGTGCTTCAAACAGAACCCTGAGATTATCACAGAGCAGGTGCATTTATACAGAGACTTGATTACACACATGTGGATTATATTTATCATCATTAGGCATTTAGGACAACATTGGATCTTTCAGAGATCCACAATGAACTTCTGGAGTGAGTTTGCTGCACTGAAAGTAAAGGGGCCGAATAATATTGCACGCCCCACTTTTCAGTTTTTGAATTTCCACAAAAATGTAAAATAACCAATAAATTTCATTCACCTTTACAATTGTGTTCCACTTGTTGTTGATTCTTCACCAAAAATTTACATTTGGTATCTTTATGTTTGAAGCATGATATGTGGGAAAAGGTTGAAAAGTTCCAGGGGGCCGAATACTTTCGCAAGGCACTGTATATATATATATATATATATATATATATATATATATATATATATATATATATATATATATAATTCCCCATAGACTCCCTACACAGAGTATGATGGCCCCATGCATGCAGGATTATGGCCACAAAGTACGTTATCCCATACAATGTATAATGCCATCACAGTCCTCCCACCTCACTCCCCCTGGCTCCCAGGCCCCATAATATCAGCTTATATGTCAGTAGGCTACCACAGGTGGCAGAGTGCAATGATGTCCTCACGTTGCCCAACATCTCTTGCATGGTGCAGACCTAGAGCATGCCACAGGCTAAAAGTAATCTGCAAAATGTGAAAGACAGTGTCACGGCAGGCAGCAGATTATTCTGTGCTCCACCACAGGAGTTAAGAGCATCATGCCCTGAGAATGCTGATTGACTGAAATTAGTTACCCAGCTTGGTCAAAATCATTTGGAAGAAAGCTTCGTTTTCATTTTTCAATCTTGTACTGTAAAGAAGGAGGAGTCAGTTCAGATGCATGATCCAACAAGAAGTTGTGAACACCCTTCTCAACTTCTGTTTTACTAACCGCGGTCTGCAAGAGGATATCATTTAGACACCAGACTCACTCCCTGAACTCTGTCCCATGCAATTCCAGCTCCAAATACACTGTACAGGGAAATAATGTGACCAGATGGCCAATCAAATATATGCATTTGGTTGAAACGTTTGAATACATTGTGACTAGTGTTGAGCGATACCTTCCGATATCGGAAAGTATCGGTATCGGATTGGATCGGCCGATATTCAAAAAATATCAGATATCGCCGATACCGATACCCGATACCAATGCAAGTCAATGGGACCAAAATATCGGAATTAAAATAAACCCTTTCTTTCCTTGTAGGTTAATTCGACATGAAGGAAAACAACTAAGAATAATGTAGGATGTATTGGGGGAGGTGGAGGAGACATTAAAGGCATAGCGGTTTAGCCCAATCAAATGGAATAGCAGGAATTATTATTTTTTTTTTAATACGTTCGGAGTTACAAAGCTATTGACTATGTTATGATTTTTTATATTTAATCAGATATTTATGTTTCACTACTTCCATGCTGTTCACCTTCATTTTAACTTCTCCCACAATTTCTTTTTCATCATCCTCAGCAGCAGCATCTTTTTCATCAACTTCTTCACCTTAATCATCTTCTTCTTCTTCTTCACCTTTTTCGTATTATTATTTTTTTTTACATTCTTCATATTCTTTTTATTCAACTATTATTCTTCTTCATAATCAACTTCTTCATATTCTTCTTCTTCATCATATTCTTATTTGTGACAGGCCTTCCTGTAGTTGTTATCTATAAAACTTTGAAGATTACACCTTTTGTTCTGCCTGTCACAAAAGATTAACAACAGGATTTGTCCGCGTTCAGTTTGGCCTGCAGCAGCAGGTTTTTTCCAGGGGCACCACGAGGAGGAACGGACTCACCCCCATACACTGCTCAGTCTTCTTCTGCTTATAATTTAGATAATATCTTTTGCTCTGATTTTTAGTCTTATGCTTAATGTTCTTCTGCTTCTTGTTCTGCAGCTTCTTGTTCTTCTGCTTCTCGGTCTTCAGGGTCGTCATCTTTAGGGTCTTGAACTTGGAAATGTAGCAGAAGGTACAAGAGCAAAAGACACTGCGGAGAACCAGCAGACGGTAATGGAACCCGGATGGCTAGCCGAAGGTCCAAGAGCCAATGGAACTACTGAGGAACAGCTGACGTTACTGGAACCCAGTTACTAAGCAGGAGGTACCCATGCCAGAAAGCACTACCAATGACCACCTGACGTTGGTGGAACTCGGATACCCAGAAGGAGGCACCTAAGCCAAAGGCTCTGCTCGGAACCAGCTGACGGTACTGGAACCAGGATGGGGGCCTATTCAAGGTTGTCTTCCTACAGCCCCAACTAGCGGTGTTGGAGCCCATAGTCAGCAGGAGGAGCAGAGTGTAGGCCGAAGCCTGCACTTGAGGCAGTTTAATATCTGAAGGAGTGTCAGCGTGGCGGTCACAGGACACATTGCCGGATACACAGCAGGGGAGCAGCTGATGTTACTGAACCCCACTAAAACAGGAGCAAGTGTTTTTCTCTTTGAAAACAGCACTTCCGGGAAGCAACTGGCGGTGTTGGAACCCAGGATCAGCAGGAGGAGCAGAGTGTAGGCTAAAGCCTGCACTTGAGGCAGTTTAATATCTGAAGGAATGTCAGCGTGGCGGTCGCAGGACACATTGCCGGATACACAGCAGGGGAGCAGCTGACGTTACTGAACCCCACTAACACAACAGGAGCAAGTGTTTTTCTTTGTGCAGCCAGCACTTCTGAGCACCAACTGGCGGTGTTAGAGCCCAGGGACAGCAGGAGGAGCAGAGTGTAGGCCGAAGCCTGCACTTGAGGCAGTTTAATATCTGAAGGAGTGTTAGCGTGGCGGTCGCCGGACACATTGCCGGATACACAGCACGGGAGCAGCTGACGTTACTGAACCCCACTAACACAGGGGCAAGTGTTTTTCTCTTTGCAGCCAGCACTTCCGAGCACCAACTGGCGGTGTTAGAGCCCATGGACAGCAGGAGGAGGAGAGTGTAGGCCGAAGCCTGCACTAGAGGCAGTTTAATATCTGAAGGAGTGTCAGCGTGGCGGTAGCAGGACACATTGCCGGATACACAGCAGGGGAGCAGCTGACGTTACTGAACCCCACTAACACAGGAGCAAGTGTTTTTCTCTGTGCAAACAGCACTTCCGGGAAGCAACTGGCGGTGTTGGAACCCAGGGTCAGCAGGAGGAGCAGAGTGTAGGCTGAGGCCTAATTGGAGCAAATTGAAAGTGAACCTTTAACCCCCCCAGGCGTTAGTATCTAGAAGAGCCATCTTGTGCAGCAGTAATGCTGCACAAGGAAAAGGTGGCTCTTTTAATTATGCTCCTTGCACACGCTGAACGAAACACTTATAAAATTGTGCCACTCATACCGTGAAACCATCACGGAGGCGGGACTTTCCTTCTTAATGATACGCAGCACAGCTGTTAAAAATACCCCCTTGGCACTGGGCGCAGCCTCCTGAGCGTTGCTTTTTTGTGTACCGGAGTCTGCGCTGTTATGTTATCCCTTGGCCATGTGCAGTTAGCGCTGCCTGTCTTCTGACATCATTTGATGTCAGCCTGTGCGGTCTCGCTGCCCATGAATCCCAGCCCCACAGTGTCTTGTGATTTATTCACACTGCGGGGCTGGGATTCATGGCCTTGCACAGTAAAAATGTTTGCCTCTCACTCATGTCCTTACGCCAGCTTCAGACTGTGCGGCGTCAGCTGATCCCTAATCACATGCCACGGCCATGAAGCCGCACAGTCTGAAGAAGGCGGAAGGAGATGAGTGAGAGGCGAAGATATGCACAGCGCATGCCCATGAATCACAGGCCCGAAGTGAGAATAAATAAGACACTGCGGGGCGTTATCTCGGGCAGGGTGGCCGCACAGACGCAGCCAGGCTGACACCAAATGATGTCAGAAGACGGGCAGCGCTAACTGCGCATGGCCAAGGTTGAACATGACAGCGCAGGCTCCAGGACAGATTCAAACAACGCAGAGGAGGCGGCGCACAGCGCCAAGGGGGTTGCTGCGTGTCATTACGAAGGAAAGTCACACCTCAGGTTCGGTTTAACGGTATCAGGGAACACATTTTATACGTGTTTACTTCTGCGTGTGCAAGGAGAATAACTAAATGAGCCACCTTGTAAAAATGCAGCATTAGTGATGCACAAGGTGGCTCTTCTAGTTACAAACGCCTGGGGGGGACAGGTTCCTTTTAATTTGTGTTGTAGTGTCAGTGTGGCGTTCGCAGGACATATTGCCGGCTACACAGCTGGGGATCAGCTGGCGTTACTGAACCCCACTGACACAGTGGCATGTGTTTTTCTCTGTGCAGCCAGCACTTCCGAGCACCAACTGGCGGTGTTAGAGCCCAGGGACAGTAAGAGGAGCAGAGTGTAGGCCGAAGCCTGCACTGGAGGCAGTTTAATATCTGCTGTGTCTGCGTGGCATTTGTAGGACACATTGCCGGCTACACAGCAGGGGAACAGCTGGCGTAATTAAACCCTACTGACACAGTGGCGAGTGTTTTTCTTTGTGCGGCCAGCACTTCCGATCACCAACTGGCAGTGTTAGAGCCCAGGGACAGCAAGAGGAGCAGAGTGTAGGCCGAAGCCTGCACTAAAGGCAGTTTAATATCTGTTGTGTCTGTGTGGCGTTTGCAGGACACATTGCCGGCTACACAGCAGGGGAACAGCTGGCGTTACTGAACCCCACTGACACAGTGGCGAGTGTTTTCTCTGTGCGGCCAGCACTTCCGAGCAACAACTGGTGGTGTTAGAGCCTAGGGTCAGCAGGAGGAGCAGAGTGTAGGCCGAAGCCTGCACTGGAGGCAATTTAATATCTGTTGTGTCTGCGTGGCGTTTGCAGGACACATTGCCGGCTACACAGCAGGGGAACAGCTGGCGTAGCTAAACCCTACTGACACAGTGGCGAGTGTTTTTCTCTGTGCGGCCAGCACTTCCGATCACCAACTGGCGGTGTTAGAGCCCAGGGACAGCAAGAGGAGCAGAGTGTAGGCTGAAGCCTGCACTGGAGGCAGTTTAATATCTGTTGTGTCTGCGTGGCGTTTGCAGGACACATTGCCGGCTACACAGCAGGGGAACAGATGGCGTTACTGAACCCCACTGACACAGTGGTGAGTGTTTTTCTCTGTGCGGCCAGCACTTCCGAGCACCAACTGGCGGTGTTAGAGCCCAGGGACAGCAGGAGGAGCAGAGTGTTCGCTGAGGCCTAATTGGAGTAAGTTGAAAGGTAACTTTAACCCCCCCAGGCATTTGTAGATGAAAGAGCCAACTTCTGCAGCACTAATGCTGGAAAAGGAAAAGGTGGCTCTTTTAATTATGCTCCTTGAAAACGCCGAACTAAACACTTATAAAATGTGTCCCCTGATACAGTGAAACCATCCCGGAGGTGGGACTTTCCTTCGCAATGGGACGCAGCACAGCCGCTATTCCTACCCCCTTGGCGCCGTGCGCCACCTCCTCCGTGTTGTTTGAATCTGTCCCGGAGCCTGTGCTGTTATGTTCAACCTTGGCCATGCGCAGTAAGCAATGCCCGTCTTCTGACATCATTTGGTGTCAGGCTGGCAGCATCTGTGCGGCCGCGCTGTCAGAGATCCCGCCTCGCAGTGTCGTCTAATGTAATCACACTGCGGACATGGGATCCATGGGCATGCGCAGTGGGATCAGCTGACGGCGCCCAGTTTGAAGAAGGCGGAGGGAGATGAGTGAGAGCCTGAGGTGAAGATATGCACTGCGCATGCCCATGGATCCCAGGCCCGCAGTATGATTAAATCAGAAGTGACTGCGAGGCGGGATCTCGGGCAGCGCGGCCGCACAGGCCCAGTCCGCCTGACACCAAATGATGTCAGAAGACGGGCAGCGCAAACTGCGCATGGCCAAGGTTTAACATAACAGCGCAGGCTACGGACAGATTCAAACAACGCTAAGGAGGCGGCGCACGGCGCCAAGGGGGTAGGGATGACGGCTGTGCTGCGTCCCATTATGAAGGAAAGTCCCACCTCCGGGACGGTTTTATGGTATCAGGGGACACATTTTATAAGTGTTAAGTTCAGTGTGTGCAAGGAGCCAAACTAAAAGAGCTACCTTTTCCTAGTGCAGCATTACAGCTGCACAAGGTGGCTCTTTCAGTAACAAATGCCTGGGGGGGGACAGGTTCCCTTAAATTTTAGTTGTTGTGTCAGCATGGTGGTCGCAGAACACATTGCCGCAACACAGTAGGGGAGCAGCTGGCGTTACTGAACCCCAATAGCACGGCAGCAAGTGTTGACTGTGCAGACAGCACTTCCGGGCAGCAACTGGTGATGATGAAGCCCAGGGATAGCAGGAGGAGCAGGCTAGAGTTATTGCCGCAACACAGCAGGGGAGCAGCTGGTGTTACTGATCCCTAATAACATGGCAGCAAGTGTTGACTGTGCAGACAGCACTTCCGGGCAGCAACTGGTGGTGTTTAAACCCAGGTAAAGCAGGAGGAGCAGGCTAGAGTTATTGCCGCAACACAGCAAGGGAGCAGCTGGCGTTACTGAACCCCAATAACATGGCAGCAAGTGTTGACTGTGCAGACAGCACTTCCGGGCAGCAACTGGCGGTGTTGAAGCCCAGGGATAACAGGAGGAGCAGGCTAGAGTTATTGCCGCAACACAGCAGGGGAGTAGCTGGCATTACTGAATCCCAATTACATGGCAGCAAGTGTTGACTGTGCAGACAGCACTTCCGGGCAGCAACTGTCGGTGTTGAAGCCCAGGGAAAGCAGGAGGAGCAGAGTGTAGGCTGAGGCCTAATTGGAGTAAGTTGAAAGGTAACCTTTAACCCCCCCTGGCGTTTGTAGCTGAAAGAGCCAACTTGTGCAGCACTAATGCTGCAAAAGGAAAAGGTGGCTCTTTTAATTATGCTCCTTGAAAACTCCGAACTAAACACTTATAAAATGTGTCACCTGATACAGTGAAACCATCCCGGAGGCGGGACTTTCCTTCGCAGCACAGCCGTTATTCCTACCCCCTTGGCGCCGTGCGCCACCTCCTCAACGTTGTTTGTATCTGTCCCAGAGCCCGCGCTGTTATGTTCAACCTTGGCCATGCGCAGTTACCGCTGCCCGTCTTCTGACATCATTTGGTGTCAGGCTGGCTGCACCTGTGCGGCCGCGCTGTCAGAGATCCCACCTCGCAGTGTCGTCTAATGTAATCACACTGCCGGCCTGGGATCCATGGGCATGCGCAGTGCATATCTTCGCCTCTCACTCATCTCCTTTTGGATTCTTCAGACTGTGCGGCGTCACGGACTTGGCATGCTAGTAGGGATCAGCTGATGGCGCCCAGTCTGAAGAAGGCGGAGGGAGATGAGTGAGAGCCTGAGGTGAAGATATGCACTGCGCATATCCATGGATCCCAGGCCCGCAGTATGACTAAATCAGAAGAGACTGTGAGGCGGGATCTCGGGCAGCGCGGCCGCACAGGCCCAGTCCGCCTGACACCAAATGATGTCAGAAGACGGGCAGCGCAAACTGCGCATGGCCAAGGTTGAACAAAACAGAGCAGGCTACTGGACAGATTCAAACAATGCTATGGAGGTGGCGCACGGCGCCAAGGGGGTAGGGATGACGGCTGTGCTGCGTCCCATTACGAAGGAAAGTCCTACCTCCAGGACGGTTTTACGGTATCAGGAGACACATTGTATAAGTGTTAAGTTCAGCGTGTGCAAGGAGCAAAACTAAAAGAGCTACCTTATCCTTTTGCAGCATTACTGCTGCACAAGGTGGCTCTTTCAGTAACAAACGCCTGGGGGGGACAGGCTCCCTTAAATTTCAGTTGTGTCAGCGTAGCGGTCGCAGGACACATTGACGCATACACAGCTGGGGATCAGCTGACGTTACTGAAACCCAATAACACTGGTTCATGTGTTTTGACTGTGCAGACGGCACTTCTGAGCATCAACTGGCAGTGTTGGAGCCCAGGGATTACAGTTCTGGTGGTAGAAACATGAACGCAACAGGAGACATGGATACTGTAGCCAACCAATTATTTAATCTGGAAAAGGAGTGGCAAATTCCTGCGAGATCCAGGCCTTGTTCATTTTCAGAAAAGTAAGCCCGTCAACGTTATCGGAGGATAGTCGCATGCGACGGTCTGTTAGTACACCACCTGCGGCACTAAAGACGCGTTCCGATAATACACTAGCAGCAGGGCAAGCCAGCACCTCCAATGCGTACTGGCTTAGCTCTGGCCATGTATCCAGCTTAGAGACCCAAAACTTGAAGGGGGAAGAGCCGCCTGGGAGTACAGTTAGAGGGCAAGACATGTAGTCTGTCACCATCTGACGGAAACATTGCCTCCTGCTGACTGGAGCCACCTGTGATGGTGTAGACATTTGTGGCGGGCACACAAAACTGTGCCACAGTTGGGCCATACTGGTCTTGCCTTTTGCTGAGGCACTGCTTCTGCTCCCTCTTTGTGCAGAGCTTCCTCCACTGCCTCGATGCACCGAGTAGCTTTGTAAAGCACTAGCAGCACTGCTCTCAGTTGGACTGGAGAAGATGATGGAATTCACCAGTGTGTCTTGGTACTCCCGCATTTTACGCTCCTGGTTCAACGGTGTTATGAGGCTTTGTAAGTTGTCCCAGTAGCGAGGATCTAGAAGGGTGTACACCCAATAATCAGTCGTGTTGAGAATGTGGGCGATGCGGCGGTCGTTTCTCAGGCACTGCAGCATGTAATCAACCATGTGCTGCAGACTGCCAACTGGCCAAGAAACGCTGTCCCCTGCTTGAGGTGTGATCTCTACCTGCTCTGCATCACCCCACCCTCGCTCTACACACTGACTATTGGAGAATTGTGTAACTCCCTCCTCTGGACCGATGTCTTCCTCCCCCATTAACTCCTCCTCATCCTCCTCACAAAGTGACCCCTGCCTAGGTCTTTGTGAGGAACCACGTAGCACTGACTGTCCAGAAGCTGATGGAATTGGTGACTCCTCATCCTCCACCTCTTCCACAACATCATCCCTTAGCGCTTGCAGTGTTTGTTGAAGCAGGCAGATAAGGGGGACAGTCATGCTGACTAGTGCATCATCTGCACTCGCCATCCGCTTGGAATCATTGAAGGAACACAAAACCTGGCAGACGTCCTTCATAGTGGCCCTGTCATGTTGGACGCTGTTCATACCAGGGCGTTCGACAGACAGCAGTTATTCCGCTTTTGTCCACTATGTGCTCAGTGGCGTTGGCTAGATTTTATCTAGCTGGTCCGGGGTTAATTTAGCTGGTGCTCGGATTGGAAGCTGGGCCATGCCCACTGCCTTTAAATAGTTCTCCTGAACATTGGGCGTCGCCGATTATAGCTTCTGTCTAGTGCTTGGTTATCTCGGTCTGGAGTGGTGAGCTAAGTAGTTGGAGTATTGTTGCTGGTGGTGTATTTCCCTTTGTCTTATTTACTCCTTCCTATATTTGTATTTGTTTTGCCCTGCGCATTTATAGTGTATTCCTGAGTGACTGCGGCGTGGTGTATATTTTCTGTTATCCTTGTCTGTGCTAACTGTGGGTATTGGTGTATTAACTCTTCACTGGGTGGTGGGGTGGTGGTTTCAGCCTAGGGTTGAAACAGGAGATAGGGTGAGGGTGGAGGCCTAGACATGCACACCATCAGTATAAACTCTAGGTAGAGGGTCAGTCAGGATTTCCCTAGTCTGAGGGAAATTGCAGGGGCCCGGGTTATTAGCTCTTGCCCACCTAGGCTTCCCGTGACATTATAATCGGCCATATAAAAAAAAAAAGGGGTTTCTTTTTTTTTGTTTTGTCATGGATCCCATGACTTCCATAACCCGCCAGTTGGAGGCGCTGTCCCTACAGGTCACTGAGTTGAGGGGGGCAGTGCAGCAACAGGGACTAGCAGTGTCTAATGTGCAAGCTGGAACGACAGGTAGAGTTACTGAGCCTAAGTTTCCTCTGCCTGAAAAGTTTGCTGGGGAACGCAGTAAATTTGTTTCTTTTCGTGAAGCTTGCAAACTATATTTCCGTTTGCGCCCGGTCTCCTCGGGTACTGAGGCTCAGCGTGTGGGCCTGGTGTTGTCTTTGTTAAGCGGGGATCCCCAAGCATGGGCGTTTTCTTTGCCATCTGATAATGCTGCATTTGACTCTGTGGAGAGTTTTTTTCCTTTCTTGGAAACATTTACGATGCGCCTGACAGAATGGCTCTAGCTGAATCTAAGATATGCACTATTCGCCAGGGGGAGCGAGTTGCAGAGGATTACTGTTCTGAATTTCGTCGCTGGCGATCAGTCAGTTTATTCATGGGGTTTCTGGAAGGGTTAAAAAAGCCCTTCTGATGTACGAGACTCCTGCTACTCTAGATTCCGCTATGAGTCTGGTTGTCCGCATTGATCGCCGTTTGCGTCAGGGGGAGCATGAGACACCGCCTATGGGAGAGGGTTTAGGTTCAAGTGAGGTTGCTGCAGGTGAGCCCACGGAACCTATGCAAATCGCAGGGGTGTCACATGTTAAGCGCCGAGCTCCTGTGCTCAGGAAGCAGGGAGCCTGTTTTTACTGTGGTAAAACTGGTCATTTGGTTAACATCTGTCCTCTGCTGTCTAAGAAAAACGCAACGGCGGAAAGCTTCTAAGCTCAGAGGGTGTGGAGGAGGCCAATCTGAGCTTATGTATATCCTCCATGGTGGTTTCTCAATGCATGCTCCCTGCTAAGGTTATTATCACTGGCAGTGAGCTGCCAATTACTGTTTTTGTGGATAGTGGTTCTGCCACAAATCTCATTGATGAGGAGTTTGCGCGCTCAGCAGGTTTTAGGATTGAAAAACTGCCTCGTCCTATCCGCGTGGTCACCATCAATGCTGCTCCTCTCTCACAGAAGGAGATTACTGAGTTTGTGGCTGAGGTTATACTCCACATTGGGGTTCTACATTCCGAGCGGGTTACATGTAAGGTGCTCAGGAATCTTCCTGCACAGGTGGTTTTGGGTTTTCCATGGTTGTCTATGCACAACCCGGTAATTGACTGGAAAACTCAGGACATAATTAAGTGGAGCAAGTTCTGCCAGGAGAATTGCCTGGCCACATGTGTGTCTGCTGTGACTTCAAGCGTTCCGGAGTCACTTCAGGATTTTGTGGATGTGTTCTCTGTGAGAAGGGTTGTTCAGAGTTGCCACCACATCGTCCCTATGACTGTACTATCAGGTTTAAACCAGGGGCCAAACTGCCTAATGCAAGGGTGTTTAACATCTCCGGTCCGGAGAGACAGGCGTTAAAGGATTACATTGCTGAAAGTTTGAGCAAAGGGCACATCAGGCCTTCATCCTCGCCTGTGGCAGCGGGGTTCTTCTTCGTGAAGAAGAAAGATGGCGGATTACGCCCGTGTCTGGATTTCAGGGAGTTGAACCAGATTACGGTTCGTGATTAGTGTTGAGCATTCCAATACCGCAAGTATCGGGTATCGGCCGATATTTGCTGTATCGGAATTCCGATACCGAGTTCCGATATTTTTGTGATATCGGAAATCGGAATCGTAAGTTCCCAGAGTATGGTTCCCAGGGTCTGGAGGAGAGGAGACTCTCCTTCAGGCCCTGGGATCCATAATCATGTAAAAAATAAAGAATAAAAATAAAAAATATGGATATACTCACCCCTCCGGCGGACCCTGGACCTTAGCGATGTAACCGGCAGCCTCCGTTCCTAAGAATGCAGTGAGTGTAGGACCTGCGATGATGTCGCGGCTTGTGATTGGTCACGTGAGCGGTCACATGAGCGGTCACGCGACCAATCACAAGCCGCGACGTCATCGAAGGTCCTTCACTCTGCATTCTTAGGAACGGAGGCAGACGCTTGGACCGGTGAGAGCCAGGGGCCGTCCGAGGGGTGAGTATATCAATATTTTTTATTTTTATTCTTTATTTTATACATGAATATGGATCCCAGGGCCTGAAGGAGAGTTTCCTCTCCTTCAGACCCTGGGAACCATTCCGATATTTTGTGTCCCATTGATATGCATTGGTATCGAGTATCGGTATCGGCGATATCCGATATTTTTTGGGTATCGGCCGATCCAATCCGATACCGATACCTTTGCATATCGGAAGGTATCGCTCAACACTATTCGTGATCCATACCTTATGCCATTGATACCGGATTTGTTCAATCAGGTGGCAGGTGCTAAGTGGTTTACCAAGCTTGACCTCAGGGGGGCGTACAACCTCATAAGAGTCCGTCAAGGTGATGAGTGGAAGACGGCTTTTAATACCCCTGAGGGTCATTTTGAAAATTTGTTGATGCCATTTGGGTTGACGAACGCACCTGCAGTGTTCCAACATTTCATTAATGATGAACATGTTTTGGGGAAATTCGTTATCGTGTACCTAGGTGACATTCTCATATATTCTTGCGACCGTGATACTCATTTAGATCATGTCAGGCAGGTGTTACAGCTTCTCAGAGAGAATAAGCTGTATACTAAACTTGAGAAATGTGTATTCTCTGTTCAAGAGTTGCCTTTCTTGGGTTATATTGTGTCTGCTTCTGGTTTTAAAATGGACGCCGCTAAGGTGCAAGCAGTGCTGCATTGGGAACGGCCTGATAACCTGAAAGCACTTCAGCGGTTCCTTGGGTTTTCTAACTACTATAGGAAATTTATCAAAGATTTTTCCATTATTGCTAAACCGCTAACTGACATGACTAAAAAGGGTACCAATTTCTCCGTTTGGCCTGAGGCTGCTGTGCGCACATTTGAATTTCTTAAGAACAGTTTTGTTTCAGCCCCCATTCTTGTGTAGCCAGACGTATCAAAACCTTTTGTTGTGGAAGTCGATGCGTCTGAGGTTGGTGTGGGGGCGGTACTATCACAAGGCTCATCTTTGAGTGATTTGCGTCCATGCGCCTATTTTTCCAAGAAACTGTCGCCCGCCGAACGTAACTACGATATCGGCAACAGGGAGTTGTTGGCAATCAAGTTGGCCTTTGAGGAATGGCGACACTTCTTGGAGGGGTCGGTTCATCAGGTTACCGTTAGTACCGATCATAAGAGTTTGCTTTATTTGGAGTCTGCCAAGCGTCTGTCTCCCAGGCAGGCTCGCTGGGCATTGTTTTTCACGCGGTTCAACTTTGTGGTCACTTACAGACCGGGGTCTAAAAACACTAAGGTGGATGCTCTGTCCAGGTGTTTTCCGGGGGGAGGACCTCGGGAGGATCCAGTACCCATCCTCCAAAAGGGTGTTGTGGTTTCGGCTCTCACTACCGAGGTTGAGGCTGAGATTGCCGAGGCTCAGGAGGAGGTACCATCTGAGCTTCCCATCAACAAATCTTTTGTACCGCTTCATCTCCGCTTAAAGGTTTTGGCGGAGCAACATGATGCTGTCCTGGCTGGCCACCCAGGGGTTAGAGGTACCTTGGAGTTGGTGTCACGTCAGTTTTGGTGGCCCAAGATCCGACAGGACGTGGTCTCATACGTGTCAGCTTGTACCACGTGCGCTAGGGCTAAGACGCCCCGTTCCCATCCTGTTGGCACACTACTTCCTCTCGAGGTACCTAGTAAGCCATGGACGGAAATCTCCATGGATTTCATGACTGATTCGCCCTCCTCAGCTGGGAACACGGTCATCTTGGTGATTGTTGATCGGTTTTCAAAAGTGTTGCACTTTGTGTCTTTGTCTTTGTTGCCTAACGCTAAGACTCTGGCTCAGGTATTTGTGCAGAAGGTGGTCAGACTTCATGGGGTTCCGTCTGACAATGTGTCTGATAGGGGTACTCAGTTTGTGGCAAAATTTTGGAAAGCATTTTGCTCACGGCTGGGGATCAAGTTGTCTCATTCTTCAGCGTTTCATCCTCAGTCAAATGGTCAGACCGAGCGTATGAACCAAAATTTGGAACAGTACTTACGCTGCTTTGTCTCTGATAACTAGGAGGAGTGGTCAACGTTCCTTCCTTTGGCTGAGTTTGCCATCAATAATCACCGCCAGGAGTCGTCTGGGGAGTCTCCGTTTTTTTGTGTTTATGGGCTACATCCTCAATATTGTACTTTGAGTCAGAGGGGCTCTTCCGGCATTCCGGAGGAGAACCAGTTAGGAGCACAATTGTCATCAGTCTGGAGGAGAGTTAAACAGCGCTTGCTGAGTGTGGGTGCTAGGCACAAACGTGTGGCTGACAGTAGGCGTGTGCCAGGTCCGGACCTGAGTGTGGATGACTGGGTGTGGTTATCCACAAAAAACATAAGACTCAAGATACCATCCCTTAAATTGGGTCCAAGGTTTATTGGTCCATTTAGGGTCGCCGCCGTCATTAACCCTGTAGCGTACCGATTGGAGCTTCCTACGGTGTATAAGATACACAACGTGTTCCACAGATCGTTGCTACAAAAGACGGTGGGTCTTGTGGACATGACACCTATGCCTTCTCCAGTCTTGGTGGATGGTAATTTGGAATTCGTAGTCTCCAAGGTGGTCGACTCTCGTGTAGTGCGCCGCACTTTACAGTACTTGGTACACTGGCATGGTTATGGGCCTGAGGAAAGGTCCTGGGTGCCAGCCTCGGACGTTCATGCGGACCGGCTGGTTAGTATGTTTCACCGCTGTCATCCGGACAAGCCAGGTCCTATAAGCCTTGAGGGCCCTGGGGTCCCTCGTAGAAGGCGGGGTAATGTCATGTCGGACGCTGTTCATACCAGGGCGTTCGACAGACAGCGGTTATTCCGCTTTTGTCCACTATGTGCTCAGTGGCGTCAGCTAGATTTAATCTAGCTGGTCCAGGGTTAATTTAGCTGGTGCTCGGATTGGTAGCTGGGCCATGCCCACTGCCTTTAAATAGTTCTCCTGAACATTGGGCGTCGCCGATTATAGCTTCTGTCTAGTACTTGGTTATCTCGGTCTGGAGTGGTGAGCTAAGTAGTTGGAGTATCGTTGCTGGTGGTGTATTTCCCGTTGTCTTATTTACTCCTTCCTATATTTGTATTTGTTTTGCCCTGCGCATTTATAGTGTATTCCTGAGTGACTGCGGCGTGGTGTATATTTTCCGTTATCCTTGTCTGTGCTAACTGTGGGTATTGGTGTATTAACTCTTCACTGGGTGGTGGGGTGGTGGTTTCAGCCTAGGGTTGAAACAGGAGATAGGGTGAGGGTGGAGGCCTAGACATGCACACCATCAGTGTAAACTCTAGGTAGAGGGTCAGTCAGGATTTCCCTAGTCTGAGGGAAATTGTAGGGGCCCGGGTTATTAGCTCTTGCCCACCTAGGCTTCCTGTTACAGGCCCACTCTGTGGTTGTGAAGTCTGAAAGGCGCGCAGTGCGACTTCTTTGTGCCTAATGCAGCTGGTACTCCATTACTGCTTGCTGCTGCTCACACAACCGCTCCAATGTCTATAGAAAAAACAGCCGCACACTCAAGACTTGCAGGTTTTTACGTGAAAGTTGTATTTTTTATTATTAGTACAGGCATCACCAAATGCTTATTAGTGTTCAGAGAAAATGACGGATACTTTAAGTTACGGTTAACGTTTCGACCAAGGCTGGTCTTTGTCAAAACCACACTTCTAATGGAGGGTAGAAAAGGTGCAGAGGCAGTCCGGAGTGGGCGGAGTCTGCAAGGGTCCTGTAACACTGAGTCTGTCACCTTGGTGATGCAGTCAACACACAACCGCTCCAACATATGTAATGTGGAATTCCACCTGGTGGGCAGGTGGGTAGGTCACATATGATGCGATGTTCCGGAAGGCAGAATCGGTGCTGCACAGCTGCAATGCGCGATCTTGCCATGCTGGAACGCCGCAAGTGAGCACACTCTAGGCGGACCTTGTCCAGCAGTGCATCAAGATCCGGATAGTCCCTCAGAAAACTCTGCAGGACCAAGTTGAGCACATGTGCCAGACATGGTATGTGAGTGAGGTTGCCTAGGGCAAGAGTTGCCACCAGATTTCGGCCATTGTCACACACTACCATGCCAGGCTGGAGATTCGCTGGCACAAACCACACGTCGCTCTCCTGCTTGATGGCATTCCAGAGCTCCTGCGCTGTGTGGCTTCGATTCACCAAAGAAATTAATTTCAAGACTGCCTGTTGACGTTTGGCCACAGCTGTGCTCATGTCGGCCATAACAGGTAAACGTTCACGGGCCCATGTGGAGGTGGACTGTGATGGCTCCTGCAGCGTTGATTCTGAGGAACTTGTGTATGAGGAGGAGTCAATGCATACAGACTGGATTTCTGCAGTCCTTGGAGTTGGCAGAACATGTCCTGCGCCACTCGCTTGATCTGTACCTGGCTCAACAACATTAACACAATGGGCAGTGAGGGAAAGGTATCGCCCCTGTCCATGGTGACTGGTCCACGCATTGGTGGTGAGGTGGACCTTGCTACTGATGGCGTTCAGTAGCACGTGTTTTATGTGTCCCTCCATATGCTTGTGCAGGGCAGGGACGGCTTGCCTGCTGAAATAAAAGTGGCTGGGCACATTGTATTGTGGGACTGCCAATGCCATCAAGTTATGGAAGCTGTCAGTCTCCACCAGCCTGAATGACAGCATTTCAAGGGACAGTAGTTTTGCAATGCCAGCATTCAGAGCCTGTGCTCGGGGGTGATTTGTCGAGAATGGCCGCCTTTTCTCCCATGCCTGTGCTACCGATGGCTGTAGACTGGGCTGGGAGTGTGAGGATGACTGGGAACGTGGTGCTGTGGGTGGAATTACACTGGAATTTACTTTATAATAACAGATAGGCATTGGAAATTGGGGGTCATTTGGCTAAAGTTGTGGGGGGTAGGGCTGGTTCAAGTTTTTAGTGGGCCCAGGAAACGTGGACTATGTCACGGCGGTGTCGCAGTGAGAGGTAAGTATGTCAAGTTTGCAAGTGCTGTGATCCTGAGCAAGCAGGGGGAGCCCACTAGTTGGCATTGGCACTGGCACAGGGCCCCTCAAAGTACAGCAGTGTGTTTGCACGGCGGGGGAGCCTCCCACCGGCAGCGACAGTTTTGCTTTCTCTGAGGGGCCCTGTGCCAGTGACGTCGCCAACGAGTATGCCCCCCCACCTGATGAAGGAACCTGCACTTTCATCTGAAGCTTCCTCTTTGTCCCCGTGTACGGTGGTATAGCATGCGGGAAGGGGAACCTTACTTTCAGCATATTCAGATTCTGGCTGTGTAGAGTGCAAGGGGAATGTAGTGGTCTGGGTCAATGTACCAGCAGACTCATCTAGCAGTGGCTGCACAATGGGCAGGATGAGGAGGAAACACAGATATAGGGCCAAAGAATAAAGTAGGCTAAATGCAGTTCAAAATTGATAACAGGACTAACCAGGTGGCATTGCTTTGTTCAGTGGAGGACATCTGTAATGAGAGGCTGACACAGTTAGTAGGCCCAAGTAATAAAGTGGGCCAAATGAAGTTCAAAATTGGTAACAGGAGTAAACAGGCGGCACTGCTTTGTTCAGTGGAGGAGAACACCAAGGAGCGGCAGACACCGTTACTAGGCCCCAACCAAAGTAGTAGGGCAACTGCAGTGTGACATTAAAAAATACTTAATGAGAGCCTGAAGGTTGAAGCTCAGACAAGGAAACTTGGAGGAGAACAACAAGGAGGAGGAGAACACCAAGGAGCGGCAGACAACGTTACTAGGCCCAACCAAAGTAGTAGGGCAACTGCAGTGTGACATTAAAAAATACTTAATGAGAGCCTGAAGTTTGAAGCTCAGACATGGAAACCTGGAGGAGAACACAAAGGAGGAGAAGCACACCAAGGAGTGGCAGACACCGTTACTAGGCCCCAACCAAAGTAGTAGGGCAACTGCAGTGTGACATTAAAAAATACTTAATGAGAGCCTGAAGGTTGAAGCTCAGACAAGGAAACCTGGAGGAGAACACCAAGGAGGAGGAGAACACCAAGGAGCGGCAGACACCGTTACTAGGCCCCAACCAAAGTAGTAGGGCAACTGCAGTGTGACATTAAAAAATACTTAATGAGAGCCTGAAGGTTGAAGCTCAGACAAGGAAACCTGGAGGAGAACACCAAGGAGGAGGAGAACACCAAGGAGCGGCAGACACCGTTACTAAGCCCCAATCAAAGTAGTAGGGCAACTGCAGTGTGACATTAAAAAATACTCAATGAGAGCCTGAAGGTTGAAGCTCAGACAAGGAAACCAGGAGGAGAACACCAAGAAGGAGGAGAAGACCAAGGAGAGGCAGACACCGTTACTAGGCCCCAACCAAAGTAGTAGGGCAACTGCAGTGTGACATAAAAAAATACTTAATGAGAGCCTGAAGGTTGAAGCTCAGACAAGGAAACCTGGAGGAGAACACCAAGGAGCGGCAGACACCGTTACTAGGTCCCAACCAAAGTAGTAGGGCAACTGCAGTGTGACATAAAAAAATACTTAATGAGAGCCTGAAGGTTGAAGCTCAGACAAGGAAACCTGGAGGAGAACACCAAGGAGAAGGAGAACGCCAAGGAGCGGCAGACACCGTTACTAGGCCCCAACCAAAGTAGTAGGGCAACTGCAGTGTGACATTAAAAAATACTTAATGAGAGCCTGAAGGTTGAAGCTCAGACAAGGAAACCTGGAGGAGAACACCAAGGAGGAGGAGAACACCAAGGAGCGGCAGACACCGTTACTAGGCCCCAACCAAAGTAGTAGGGCAACTGCAGTGTGACATTAAAAAATACTTAATGAGAGCCTGAAAGTTGAAGCTCAGACAAGGAAACCTGGAGGAGAACACCAAGGAGGAGGAGAACACCAAGGAGCGGCAGACACCGTTACTAAGCCCCAATCAAAGTAGTAGGGCAACTGCAGTGTGACATTAAAAAATACTCAATGAGAGCCTGAAGGTTGAAGCTCAGACAAGGAAACCTGGAGGAGAACACAAAAGAGGAGGAGAACACCATGAAGCGGCAGACACCGTTACTAGGCCCCAACCAAAGTAGTAGGGCAAATGCAGTGTGACATGAAAAAATACTTAATGAGAGCCTAAAGGTTAAAGCTCAGACAAGGAAACCTGGAGGAGAAAACCAAGGAAGAGGAGAACATCAAGGAGCGGCAGACACCGTTACTAGGCCCCAACCAAAGTAGTAGGCCGACTGCAGTGTGACATTAAAAAATACTCAATGAGAGTCAGAAGGTTGAAGCTCAGACAAGGAAACCTGGAGGAGAACACCAAGGAGGAGGAGCACACCAAGGAGCGGCAGACACCGTTACTAGACCCCAACCAAAGTAGTAGGGCAACGGCAGTGTGACATTAAAAAATACTTAATGAGAGCCTGAAGGTTGAAGCTCAGACAAGGAAAGCTGGAAGAGAACAACAAGGAGGAGGAGCACACCAAGGAGCGGCAGACACCGTTACTAGGCCAAAACCAAAGTTGTAGGGCAACTGCAGTGTGACATTAAAAAATACTTAATGAGAGCCTGAAGGCTGAATCTCAGACAAGGAAACCTGGAGGAGAACACCAAGGAGGAGGAGAACACCAAGGAGCGGCAGACACCGTTACTAGGCCCCAACCAAAGTAGTAGGGCAACTGCTGTCTTATATAAACAACTACTTAATGAGAGCCTGAAGGTTGAAGCTCAGACAAGGAAACCTGGAGGAGAACACAAAGGAGCGGCAGACACCGTTACTAGGCCCCAACTAAAGTAGTAGGGCAACTGCAGTGTGACATTAAAAAATACTTAATGAGAGCCTGAAGGTTGAAGCTCAGACAAGGAAACCTGGAGGAGAACACCATGGAGATGGAGAACACCAAGGATCAGCAGACACCGTTACTAGGCCCCAACCAAAGTAGTAGGGCAACTGCAGTGTGACATTAAAAAAAACTCAATGAGAACCTGAAGGTTGAAGCTCAGACAAGGAAACCTGGAGGAGAACACCAAGGAGGAGGAGCACACCAAGGAGCAGCAGACACCGTTACTAGACCCCAACCAAAGTAGTAGGGCAACTGCAGTGTGACATTAAAAAATACTTAATGAGAGCCTAAAGGTTAAAGCTCAGACAAGGAAACCAGGAGGAGAAAACCAAGGAAGAGGAGAACACCAAGGAGCGGCAGGCACCGTTACTAGGCCCCAACCAAAGTAGTAGGCCAACTGCAGTGTGACATTAGAAAATACTCAATGAGAGACAGAAGGTTGAAGCTCAGACAAGGAAACCTGGAAGAGAACACCAAGGAGGAGGAGCACACCAAGGAGCGGCAGACACCGTTACTAGGCCCCAACCAAAGTTGTAGGGCAACTGCAGTGTGACATTAAAAAATACTTAAAGAGAGCTTGAAGGTTGAATCTCAGACAAGGAAACCTGGAGGAGAACACCAAGGAGGAGGAGAACACCAAGGAGCGGCAGACACCGTTACTAGGCCCCAACCAAAGTAGTAGGGCAACTGCTGTCTTATATAAACAACTACTTAATGAGAGCCTGAAGGTTGAAGCTCAGACAAGGAAACCTGGAGGAGAACACCAAGTAGTGGCAGACACTGTTACTAGGCCCCAACCAAAGTAGTAGGGCAACTGCAGTGTGACATTAAAAAATACTCAGTGAGAGCCTGAAAGTTGAAGCTCAGACAAGGAAACCTGGAGGAGAACACCAAGGAGGAGGAGAACACCAAGGAGCGGCAGACACCGTTACCAGGCCCCAACCAAAGTAGTAGGGCAACTGCTGTGTGACATAAAAAAATACTTAATGAGAGCCTGAAGGTTGAAGCTCAGACAAGGAAACCTGGAAGAGAACACCAAGGAGGAGGAGAACACCAAGGAGCGGCAGACACCGTTAATAGGCCCCAACCAAGGAAGTAGGGCAACTGCTGTGTTATATAAACAACAACTTAATGAGAGCCTGAAGGTTGAAGCTTAGACAATGAAACCTGGAGGAGAACACCAAGGAGCGGCAGACACCGTTACTAGGCCCCAACCAAAGTAGTAGGGCAACTGCAGTGTGACATTAAAAAATACTCAATGAGAGCCTGAAGGTTGAAGCTCAGACAAGGAAACCTGGAGGAGAACACCAAGGAGGAGGAGAACACCAAGGAGCGGCAGACACCGTTACTAGGCCCCAACCAAAGTAGTAGGGCAACTGCTGTCTTATATAAACAACTACTTAATGAGAGCCTGAAGGTTGAAGCTCAGACAAGGAAACCTGTAGGAGAACACCAAGGAGCGGCAGACACCATTACTAGGCCCCAACCAAAGTAGTAGGGCAACTGAAGTGTGACATTAAAAAATACTTAATGAGAGCCTGAAGGTTGAAGCTCAAACAAGGAAACCTGGAGGAGAACACCAAGGAGGAGGAGAACACCAAGGAGTGGCAGACACAGTTACTAGGCCCCAACCAAAGTAGTAGGGCAACTGCAGTGTGACATTAAAAAATACTTAATGAGAGCCTGAAGGTTAAAGCTCAGACAAGGAAACCTGGAGGAGATCACCAAGGAGGAGGAGAACACCAAGGAGCGGCAGACACCGTTACTAGGCCCCAACCAAAGTAGTAGGGCAACTGCAGTGTGACATTAAAAAATACTTAATGAGAGCCTGAAGGTTGAAGCTCAGACAAGGAAACCTGAGGAGAACACCAAGGAGGAGGAGACCACCAAGGAGCGGCAGACACCGTTACTAGGCCCCAACCAAAGTAATAGGGCAACTGCTGTCTTATATAAACAACAACTTATTGAGAGCCTTAAGGTTGAAGCTCAGACAAGGAAACCTGGAGGAGAACACCAAGGAGCGGCAGACACCGTTACTAGGCCCCAACCAAAGTAGAAGGGCAACTGCTGTCTTATATAAACAACTACTTATTGAGAGCCTGAAGGTTGAAGCTCAGACAAGGAAACCTGGAGGAGAACACCAAGGAGGAGGAGACCACCAAGGAGCGGCAGTCACCGTTACTAAGCCCCAACCAAAGTAGTAGGGCAACTGCTGTCTTATATAAACAACTACTTATTGAGAGCCTTAAGGTTGAAGCTCAGACAAGGAAACCTGGAGGAGAACACCAAGGAGCAGCAGACACCGTTACTAGGCCCAACCAAAGTAGTAGGGCAACTGCAGTGTGACATTAATACATACTTAATGAGAGCCTGAAGGTTGAAGCTCAGACAAGGAAACCTGGAGGAGAACACAAAGGAGCGGCAGACACCGTTACTAGGCCCCAACTAAAGTAGTAGGGCAACTGCAGCGTGACATTAAAAAATACTTAATGAGAGCCTGAAGGTTGAAGCTCAGACAAGGAAACCTGGAGGAGAACACCATGGAGATGGAGAACACCAAGGATCAGCAGACACCGTTACTAGGCCCCAACCAAAGTAGTAGGGCAACTGCAGTGTGACATTAAAAAAAACTCAATGAGAACCTGAAGGTTGAAGCTCAGACAAGGAAACCTGGAGGAGAACACCAAGGAAGAGGAGCACACCAAGGAGCGGCAGACACCGTTACTAGACCCCAACCAAAGTAGTAGGGCAACTGCAGTGTGACATTAAAAAATACTTAATGAGAGCCTGAAGGTTGAAGCTCAGACAAGGAAACCTGGAGGAGAACACAAAAGAGGAGGAGAACACCATGAAGCGGCAGACACCGTTACTAGGCCCCAACCAAAGTAGTAGGGCAAATGCAGTGTGACATGAAAAAATACTTAATGAGAGCCTAAAGGTTAAAGCTCAGACAAGGAAACCTGGAGGAGAAAACCAAGGAAGAGGAGAAAACCAAGGAGCGGCAGACACCGTTACTAGGCCCCAACCAAAGTAGTAGGCCAACTGCAGTGTGACATTAAAAAATACTCAATGAGAGTCAGAAGGTTGAAGCTCAGACCAGGAAACCTGGAGGAGAACACCAAGGAGGAGGAGCACACCAAGGAGCGGCAGACACCGTTACTAGACCCCAACCAAAGTAGTAGGGCAACGGCAGTGTGACATTAAAAAATACTCAAAGAGAGCCTGAAGGTTGAAGCTCAGACAAGGAAACCTGGAGGAGAACACCAAGGAGGAGGAGAACACCAAGGAGCGGCAGACACCGTTACTAGGCCCCAATCAAAGCAGTAGGGCAACTGCAGTGTGACATTAAAAAATACTTAATGAGAGCCTGAAGGTTGAAGCTCAGACAAGGAAACCTGGAGGAGAACACCAAGGAGGAGGAGAACACCAAGGAGCGGCAGACACCGTTACTAGGCCCCAACCAAAGTAGTAGGGCAACTGCAGTGTGACATTAAAAAATACTTAATGAGAGCCTGAAGGTTGAAGCTCAGACAAGGAAACCTGGAGGAGAACACCAAGGAGGAGTTGAACACCAAGGAGCGGCAGACACCGTTACTAAGCCCCAACCAAAGTAGTAGGGCAACTGCAGTGTGACATTAAAAAATACTCAATGAGAGCCTGAAAGTTGAAGCTCAGACAAGGAAACCAGGAGGAGAACACCAAGAAGGAGGAGAAGACCAAGGAGAGGCAGACACCGTTACTAGGCCCCAACCAAAGTACTAGGGCAACTGCAGTGTGACATTAAAAAATACTTAATGAGAGCCTGAAGGTTGAAGCTCAGACAAGGAAACCTGGAGGAGAACACCAAGGAGCGGCAGACACCGTTACTAGGCCCCAACCAAAGTAGTAGGGCAACTGCAGTGTGACATGAAAAAATACTTAATGAGAGCCTGAAGGTTGAAGCTCAGACAAGGAAACCTGGAGGAGAACACCAAGGAGGAGGAGAACGCCAAGGAGCGGCAGACACCGTTACTAGGCCCCAACCAAGGTAGTAGGGCAACTGCAGTGTGACATTAAAAAATACTTAATGAGAGCCTGAAGGTTGAAGCTCAGACAAGGAAACCTGGAGGAGAACACCAAGGAGGAGGAGAACACCAAGGAGCGGCAGACACCGTTACTAGGCCCCAACCAAAGTAGTAGGGCAACTGCAGTGTGACATTAAAAAATACTTAATGAGAGCCGGAAGGTTGAAGCTCAGACAAGGAAACCTGGAGGAGAACACCAAGGAGCGGCAGACACCGCTACTAGGCCCCAACCAAAGCAGTAGGGCAACTGCAGTGTGACATTAAAAAATACTTAATGAGAGCCTGAAGGTTGAAGCTCAGGCAAGGAAACCTGGAGGAGAACACCAAGGAGGAGAACACCAAGGAGCGGCAGACACCGTTACTAGGCCCCAACCAAAGTAGTAGGGCAACTGCAGTGTGACATTAAAAAATACTCAAAGAGAGCCTGAAGGTTGAAGCTCAGACAAGGAAACCTGGAGGAGAACACCAAGTAGGAGGAGAACACCAAGGAGCGGCAGACACCGTTACTAGGCCCCAATCAAAGCAGTAGGGCAACTGCAGTGTGACATTAAAAAATACTTAATGAGAGCCTGAAGGTTGAAGCTCAGACAAGGAAACCTGGAGAACACAAAGGAGGAGGAGAACACCAAGGAGCGGCAGACACCGTTACTAGGCCCCAACCAAAGTAGTAAGGCAACTGCAGTGTGACATTAAAAAATACTTAATGAGAGTCTGAAGGTTGAAACTCAGACAAGAAAACCTGGAGGAGAACACCAAGGAGGAGGAGAACACCAAGGAGTGGCAGACACCGTTACTAGGCCCCAACCAAAGTAGTAGGGCAACTGCAGTGTGACATTAAAAATTACTTAATGAGAGCCTGAAGGTTGAAGCTCAGACAAGGAAACCTGGAGGAGAACACAAAGGAGGAAGAGAACACCAAGGAGCGGCAGACACCGTTACTAGGCCCCAACCAACGTAGTAGGGCAACTGCAGTGTGACATTAAAAAATACTTAATGAGAGCCTAAAGGTTGAAGCTCAGACAAGGAAACCTGGAGGAGAACACCAAGGAGGAGGAGAACACCAAGGAGCGGCAGACACCGTTACTAGGCCAAAGCCAAAGTAATAGGGCAACTGCAGTGTGACATTAAAATATACTCAATGAGAGCCTGAAGTTTGAAGCTCAGAAAAGGAAACCTGGAGGAGAACACCAAGGAGGAGGAGCACACCAAGGAGCGGCAGACACCGTTACTAGACCCAACCAAAGTATTAGGGCAACTCCTGTCTTATATAAACAACTACTTAATGAGAGCCTGAAGGTTGAAGCTCAGACAAGGAAACCTGGAGGAGAACACCAAGTAGTGGCAGACACTGTTACTAGGCCCCAACCAAATTAGTAGGGCAACTGCAGTGTGACATTTAAAAATACTCAATGAGAGCCTGAAGGTTGAAGCTCAGACAAGGAAACCTGGAGGAGAACACCAAGGAGGAGGAGAACACCAAGGAGCGGCAGACACCGTTACCAGGCCCCAACCAAAGTAGTAGGGCAACTGCAGTGTGACATTAAAAAATACTTAATGAGAGCCTGAAGGTTGAAGCTCAGACAAGGAAACCTGGAGGAGAACACCAAGGAGGAGGAGAACACCAAGGAGCGGCAGACACCGTTAATAGGCCCTAACCAAAGTAGTAGGGCAACTGCTGTCTTATATAAACAACTACTTAATGAGAGCCTGAAGGTTGAAGCTTAGACAAGGAAACCTGGAGGAGAACACCAAGGAGCGGCAGACACCGTTACCAGGCCCCAACCAAAGTAGTAGGGCAACTGCAGTGTGACATTAAAAAATACTTAATGAGAGCCTGAAGGTTGAAGCTCAGACAAGGAAACCTGGAGGAGAACACCAAGGAGGAGGAGAACACCAAGGAGCGGCAGACACCGTTACTAGGCCCCAACCAAAGTAGTAGGGCAACTGCTGTCTTATATAAACAACTACTTAATGAGAGCCTGAAGGTTGAAGCTCAGACAAGGAAACCTGTAGGAGAACACCAAGGAGCGGCAGACACCGTTACTAGGCCTCAACCAAAGTAGTAGGGCAACTGCAGTGTGACATTAAAAAATACTTAATGAGAGCCTGAAGGTTGAAGCTCAAACAAGGAAACCTTAAGGAGAACACCAAGGAGGAGGAGAACACCAAGGAGTGGCAGACACCGTTACTAGGCCCCAACCAAAGTGATAGGGAAACTGCAGTGTGACATTAAAAAATACTTAATGAGAGCCTGAAGGTTGAAGCTCAGACAAGGAAACCTGGAGGAGAACACCAAGGAGGAGGAGCACACCAAAGAGCGGCAGACACCGTTACTAGGCCTCAACCAAAGTAGTAGGGCAACTGCAGTGTGACATTAAAAAATACTTAATGAGAGCCTGAAGGTTGAAGCTCAGACAAGGAAACCTGGAGGAGAACACCAAGGAGGAGGAGAACACCAAGGAGCGGCAGACACCGTTACTAGGCCCCAACCAAAGTATTAGGGCAACTCCTGTCTTATATAAACAACTACTTAATGAGAGCCTGAAGGTTGAAGCTCAGACAAGGAAACCTGGAGGAGAACACCAAGTAGTGGCAGACACCGTTACTAGGCCCCAACCAAAGTAGTAGGGCAACTGCAGTGTGACATTAAAAAATACTCAGTGAGAGCCTGAAGGTTGAAGCTCAGACAAGGAAACCTGGAGGAGAACACCAAGGAGGAGGAGAACACCAAGGAGCGGCAGACACCGTTACCAGGCCCCAACCAAAGTAGTAGGGCAACTGCTGTGTGACATAAAAAAATACTTAATGAGAGCCTGAAGGTTGAAGCTCAGACAAGGAAACCTGGAAGAGAACACCAAGGAGCAGGAGAACACCAAGGAGCGGCAGACACCGTTACTAGGCCCCAACCAAAGTAGTAGGGCAACTGCTGTCTTATATAAACAACTACTTATTGAGAGCCTTAAGGTTGAAGCTCAGACAAGGAAACCTGGAGGAGAACACCAAGGAGCGGCAGACACCGTTACTAGGCCCCAACCAAAGTAGAAGGGCAACTGCTGTCTTATATAAACAACTACTTATTGAGAGCCTGAAGGTTGAAGCTCAGACAAGGAAACCTGGAGGAGAACACCAAGGAGGAGGAGAACACCAAGGAGCGGCAGACACCGTTACTAGGCCCCAACCAAAGTAGTAGGGCAACTGCTGTCATATATAAACAACTACTTATTGAGAGCCTTAAGGTTGAAGCTCAGACAAGGAAACCTGGAGGAGAACACCAAGGAGCAGCAGACACCGTTACTAGGCCCAACCAAAGTAGTAGGGCAACTGCAGTGTGACATTAATACATACTTAATGAGAGCCTGAAGGTTGAAGCTCAGACAAGGAAACCTGGAGGAGAACACAAAGGAGCGGCAGACACCGTTACTAGGCCCCAACTAAAGTAGTAGGGCAACTGCAGTGTGACATTAAAAAATACTTAATGAGAGCCTGAAGGTTGAAGCTCAGACAAGGAAACCTGGAGGAGAACACCATGGAGATGGAGAACACCAAAGATCAGCAGACACCGTTACTAGGCCCCAACCAAAGTAGTAGGGCAACTGCAGTGTGACATTAATAAAAACTCAATGAGAGCCTGAAGGTTGAAGCTCAGACAAGGAAACCTGGAAGAGAACACCAAGGAGCATGAGAATACCAAGGAGCGGCAGACACCGTTAATAGGCCCCAACCAAGGAAGTAGGGCAACTGCTGTCTTATATAAACAACTACTTAATGAGAGCCTGAAGGTTGAAGCTTAGACAAGGAAACCTGGAGGAGAACACCAAGTAGTGGCAGACACCGTTACTAGGCCCCAACCAAAGTAGTAGGGCAACTGCAGTGTGACATTAAAAAATACTCAATGAGAGCCTGAAGGTTGAAGCTCAGACAAGGAAACCTGGAGGAGAAGACCAAGGAGGAGGAGAACACCAAGGAGCGGCAGACACCGTTACTAGGCCCCAACCAAAGTAGTAGGGCAACTGCTGTCTTATATAAACAACTACTTAATGAGAGCCTGAAGGTTGAAGCTCAGACAAGGAAACCTGTAGGAGAACACCAAGGAGCGGCAGACACCATTACTAGGCCCCAACCAAAGTAGTAGGGCAACTGCAGTGTGACATTAAAAAATACTTAATGAGAGCCTGAAGGTTGAAGCTCAAACAAGGAAACCTGGAGGAGAACACCAAGGAGGAGGAGAACACCAAGGAGTGGCAGACACCGTTACTAGGCCCCAACCAAAGTAGTAGGGCAACTGCAGTGTGACATTAAAAAATACTTAATGAGAGCCTGAAGGTTGAAGCTCAGACAAGGAAACCTGGACGAGATCACCAAGGAAGAGGAGCACACCAAGGAGCGGCAGACACCGTTACTAGACCCCAACCAAAGTAGTAGGGCAACTGCAGTGTGACATTAAAAAATACTTAATGAGAGCCTGAAGGTTGAAGCTCAGACAAGGAAACCTGGAGGAGAACACAAAAGAGGAGGAGAACACCATGAAGCGGCAGACACCGTTACTAGGCCCCAACCAAAGTAGTAGGGCAAATGCAGTGTGACATGAAAAAATACTTAATGAGAGCCTAAAGGTTAAAGCTCAGACAAGGAAACCTGGAGGAGAAAACCAAGGAAGAGGAGAACACCAAGGAGCGGCAGACACCGTTACTAGGCCCCAACCAAAGTAGTAGGCCAACTGCAGTGTGACATTAAAAAATACTCAATGAGAGTCAGAAGGTTGAAGCTCAGACAAGGAAACCTGGAGGAGAACAATAAGGAGGAGGAGCACACCAAGGAGCGGCAGACACCGTTACTAGACCCCAACCAAAGTAGTAGGGCAACGGCAGTGTGACATTAAAAAATACTTAATGAGAGCCTGAAGGTTGAAGCTCAGACAAGGAAACCTGGAAGAGAACAACAAGGAGGAGGAGCACACCAAGGAGCGGCAGACACCGTTACTAGGCCAAAACCAAAGTTGTAGGGCAACTGCAGTGTGACATTAAAAAATACTTAATGAGAGCCTGAAGGTTGAATCTCAGACAAGGAAACCTGGAGGAGAACACCAAGGAGGAGGAGAACACCAAGGAGCGGCAGTCACCGTTACTAGGCCCCAACCAAAGTAGTAGGGCAACTGCTGTCTTATATAAACAACTACTTAATGAGAGCCTGAAGGTTGAAGCTCAGACAAGGAAACCTGGAGGAGAACACAAAGGAGCGGCAGACACCGTTACTAGGCCCCAACTAAAGTAGTAGGGCAACTGCAGTGTGACATTAAAAAATACTTAATGAGAGCCTGAAGGTTGAAGCTCAGACAATGAAACCTGGAGGAGAACACCATGGAGATGGAGAACACCAAGGATCAGCAGACACCGTTACTAGGCCCCAACCAAAGTAGTAGGGCAACTGTAGTGTGACATTAAAAAAAACTCAATGAGAACCTGAAGGTTGAAGCTCAGACAAGGAAACCTGGAGGAGAACACCAAGGAGGAGGAGCACACCAAGGAGCGGCAGACACCGTTACTAGACCCCAACCAAAGTAGTAGGGCAACTGCAGTGTGACATTAAAAAATACTTAATTAGAGCCTAAAGGTTAAAGCTCAGACAAGGAAACCTGGAGGAGAAAACCAAGGAAGAGGAGAACACCAAGGAGCGGCAGGCACCGTTACTAGGCCCCAACCAAAGTAGTAGGCCAACTGCAGTGTGACATTAAAAAATACTCAATGAGAGACAGAAGGTTGAAGCTCAGACAAGGAAACCTGGAGGAGAACCCCAAGGAGGAGGAGCACACCAAGGAGCGGCAGACACCGTTACTAGACCCCAACCAAAGTAGTAGGGCAACGGCAGTGTGACATTAAAAAATACTTAATGAGAGCCTGAAGGTTGAAGCTCAGACAAGGAAACCTGGAAGAGAACACCAAGGAGGAGGAGCACACCAAGGAGCGGCAGACACCGTTACTAGGCCCCAACCAAAGTTGTAGGGCAACTGCAGTGTGACATTAAAAAATACTTAAAGAGAGCTTGAAGGTTGAATCTCAGACAAGGAAACCTGGAGGAGAACACCAAGGAGGAGGAGAACACCAAGGAGCGGCAGACACCGTTACTAGGCCCCAACCAAAGTAGTAGGGCAACTGCTGTCTTATATAAACAACTACTTAATGAGAGCCTGAAGGTTGAAGCTCAGACAAGGAAACCTGGAGGAGAACACCAAGTAGTGGCAGACACCGTTACTAGGCCCCAACCAAAGTAGTAGGGCAACTGCAGTGTGACATTAAAAAATACTCAGTGAGAGCCTGAAGGTTGAAGCTCAGACAAGGAAACCTGGAGGAGAACACCAAGGAGGAGGAGAACACCAAGGAGCGGCAGACACCGTTACCAGGCCCCAACCAAAGTAGTAGGGCAACTGCTGTGTGACATAAAAAAATACTTAATGAGAGCCTGAAGGTTGAAGCTCAGACAAGGAAACCTGGAAGAGAACACCAAGGAGGAGGAGAACACCAAGGAGCGGCAGACACCGTTAATAGGCCCCAACCAAGGAAGTAGGGCAACTGCTGTCTTATATAAACAACTACTTAATGAGAGCCTGAAGGTTGAAGCTTAGACAAGGAAACCTGGAGGAGAACACCAAGGAGCGGCAGACACCGTTACTAGGCCCCAACCAAAGTAGCAGGGCAACTGCAGTGTGACATTAAAAAATACTCAATGAGAGCCTGAAGGTTGAAGCTCAGACAAGGAAACCTGGAGGAGAACACCAAGGAGGAGGAGAACACCAAGGAGCGGCAGACACCGTTACTAGGCCCCAACCAAAGTAGTAGGGCAACTGCTGTCTTATATAAACAACTACTTAATGAGAGCCTGAAGGTTGAAGCTCAGACAAGGAAACCTGTAGGAGAACACCAAGGAGCGGCAGACACCATTACTAGGCCCCAACCAAAGTAGTAGGGCAACTGCAGTGTGACATTAAAAAATACTTAATGAGAGCCTGAAGGTTGAAGCTCAAACAAGGAAACCTGGAGGAGAAAACCAAGGAGGAGGAGAACACCAAGGAGCGGCAGACACCGTTACTAGGCCCCAACCAAAGTAGTAGGGCAACTGCAGTGTGAAATTAAAAAATACTTAATGAGAGCCTGAAGGTTGAAGCTCAGACAAGGAAACCTGGAGGAGAACACCAAGGAGGAGGAGCACACCAAGGAGCGGCAGACACCGTTACTAGGCCTCAACCAAAGTAGTAGGGCAACTGCAGTGTGACATTAAAAAATACTTAATGACAGCCTGAAGGTTGAAGCTCAGACAAGGAAACCTGAGGAGAACACCAAGGAGGAGGAGACCACCAAGGAGCGGCAGACACCGTTACTAGGCCCCAACCAAAGTAGTAGGGCAACTGCTGTCTTATATAAACAACTACTTATTGAGAGCCTGAAGGTTGAAGCTCAGACAAGGAAACCTGGAGGAGAAAACCAAGGAAGAGGAGAACACCAAGGAGCGGCAGACACCGTTACTAGGCCCCAACCAAAGTAGTAGGCCAACTGCAGTGTGACATTAAAAAATACTCAATGAGAGTCAGAAGGTTGAAGCTCAGACAAGGAAACCTGGAGGAGAACAATAAGGAGGAGGAGCACACCAAGGAGCGGCAGACACCGTTACTAGACCCCAACCAAAGTAGTAGGGCAACGGCAGTGTGACATTAAAAAATACTTAATGAGAGCCTGAAGGTTGAAGCTCAGACAAGGAAACCTGGAAGAGAACAACAAGGAGGAGGAGCACACCAAGGAGCGGCAGACACCGTTACTAGGCCAAAACCAAAGTTGTAGGGCAACTGCAGTGTGACATTAAAAAATACTTAATGAGAGCCTGAAGGTTGAATCTCAGACAAGGAAACTTGGAGGAGAACACCAAGGAGGAGGAGAACACCAAGGAGCGGCAGTCACCGTTACTAGGCCCCAACCAAAGTAGTAGGGCAACTGCTGTCTTATATAAACAATTACTTATTGAGAGCCTGAAGGTTGAAGCTCAGACAAGGAAACCTGGAGGAGAACACAAAGGAGCGGCAGACACCGTTACTAGGCCCCAACTAAAGTAGTAGGGCAACTGCAGTGTGACATTAAAAAATACTTAATGAGAGCCTGAAGGTTGAAGCTCAGACAAGGAAACCTGGAGGAGAACACCATGGAGATGGAGAACACCAAGGATCAGCAGACACCGTTACTAGGCCCCAACCAAAGTAGTAGGGCAACTGCAGTGTGACATTAAAAAAACCTCAATGAGAACCTGAAGGTTGAAGCTCAGACAAGGAAACCTGGAGGAGAACACCAAGGAGGAGGAGCACAACAAGGAGCGGCAGACACCGTTACTAGACCCCAACCAAAGTAGTAGGGCAACTGCAGTGTGACATTAAAAAATACTTAATGAGAGCCTAAAGGTTAAAGCTCAGACAAGGAAACCTGGAGGAGAAAACCAAGGAAGAGGAGAACACCAAGGAGCGGCAGGCACCATTACTGGGCCCCAACCAAAGTCGTAGGCCAACTGCAGTGTGACATTAAAAAATACTCAATGAGAGACAGAAGGTTGAAGCTCAGACAAGGAAACCTGGAGGAGAACCCCAAGGAGGAGGAGCACACCAAGGAGCGGCAGACACCGTTACTAGGCCCCAACCAAAGTAGTAGGGCAACTGCTGTCTAATATAAACAACTACTTAATGAGAGCCTGAAGGTTGAAGCTCAGACAAGGAAACCTGGAGGAGAACACCAAGTAGTGGCAGACACCGTTACTAGGCCCCAACCAAAGTAGTAGGGCAACTGCAGTGTGACATTAAAAAATACTCAGTGAGAGCCTGAAGGTTGAAGCTCAGACAAGGAAACCTGGAGGAGAACACCAAGGAGGAGGAGAACAAAAAAGGAGCGGCAGACACCGTTACCAGGCCCCAACCAAAGTAGTAGGGCAACTGCTGTGTGACATAAAAAAATACTTAATGAGAGACTGAAGGTTGAAGCTCAGACAAGGAAACCTGGAAGAGAACACCAAGGAGGAGGAGAACACCAAGGAGCGGCAGACACCGTTAATAGGCCCCAACCAAGGAAGTAGGGCAACTGCTGTCTTATATAAACAACTACTTAATGAGAGCCTGAAGGTTGAAGCTTAGACAAGGAAACCTGGAGGAGAACACCAAGGAGCGGCAGACACCGTTACTAGGCCCCAACCAAAGTAGCAGGGCAACTGCAGTGTGACATTAAAAAATACTCAATGAGAGCCTGAAGGTTGAAGCTCAGACAGGGAAACCTGGAGGAGAACACCAAGGAGGAGGAGAACAACAAGGAGCGGCAGACACCGTTACTAGGCCCCAACCAAAGTAGTAGGGCAACTGCTGTCTTATATAAACAACTACTTAATGAGAGCCTGAAGGTTGAAGCTCAGACAAGGAAACCTGTAGGAGAACACCAAGGAGCGGCAGACACTATTACTAGGCCCCAACCAAAGTAGTAGGGCAACTGCAGTGTGACATTAAAAAATACTTAATGAGAGCCTGAAGGTTGAAGCTCAAACAAGGAAACCTGGAGGAGAACACCAAGGAGGAAGAGAACACCAAGGAGTGGCAGACACCGTTACTAGGCCCCAACCAAAGTAGTAGGGCAACTGCAGTGTGACATTAAAAAATACTTAATGAGAGCCTGAAGGTTGAAGCTCAGACAAGGAAACCTGGAGGAGAACACCAAGGAAGAGGAGCACACCAAGGAGCGGCAGACACCGTTACTAGGCCTCAACCAAAGTAGTAGGGCAACTGCAGTGTGACATTAAAAAATACTTAATGACAGCCTGAAGGTTGAAGCTCAGACAAGGAAACCTGAGGATAACACCAAGGAGGAGGAGACCACCAAGGAGCGGCAGACACCGTTACTAGGCCCCAACCAAAGTAGTAGGGCAACTGCTGTCTTATATAAACAACTACTTATTGAGAGCCTGAAGGTTGAAGCTCAGACAAGGAAACCTGGAGGAGAACACCAAGGAGGAGGAGACCACCAAGGAGCGGCAGTCACCGTTACTAGGCCCCAACCAAAGTAGTAGGGCAACTGCTGTCTTATATAAACAACTACTTATTGAGAGCCTTAAGGTTGAAGCTCAGACAAGGAAACCTGGAGGAGAACACCAAGGAGCAGCAGACACCGTTACTAGGCCCAACCAAAGTAGTAGGGCAACTGCAGTGTGACATTAATACATACTTAATGAGAGCCTGAAGGTTGAAGCTCAGACAAGGAAACCTGGAGGAGAATACAAAGGAGCGGCAGACACCGTTACTAGGCCCCAACTAAAGTAGTAGGGCAACTGCAGTGTGACATTAAAAAATACTTAATGAGAGCCTGAAGGTTGAAGCTCAGACAAGGAAACCTGGAGGAGAACACCATGGAGATGGAGAACACCAAGGATCAGTAGACACCGTTACTAGGCCCCAACCAAAGTGGTAGGGCAACTGCAGTGTGACATTAAAAAAAACTCAATGAGAACCTGAAGGTTGAAGCTCAGACAAGGAAACCTGGAGGAGAACACCAAGGAGGAGGAGCACACCAAGGAGCGGCAGACACCGTTACTAGACCCCAACCAAAGTAGTAATGCAACTGCAGTGTGACATTAAAAAATACTTAATGAGAGCCTGAAGGTTGGAGCTCAGACAAGGAAACCTGGAGGAGAACACAAAAGAGGAGGAGAACACCATGAAGCGGCAGACACCGTTACTAGGCCCCAACCAAAGTAGTAGGGCAAATGCAGTGTGACATGAAAAAATACTTAAGGAGAGCCTAAAGGTTAAAGCTCAGACAAGGAAACCTGGAGGAGAACACCAAGGAGGAGGAGCACACCAAGGAGCGGCAGACACCGTTACTAGACCCCAACCAAAGTAGTAGGGCAACGGCAGTGTTACATTAAAAAATACTTAATGAGAGCCTGAAGGTTGAAGCTCAGACAAGGAAACCTGGAAGAGAACAACAAGGAGGAGGAGCACACCAAGGAGCAGCAGACACCGTTACTAGGCCAAAACCAAAGTTGTAGGGCAACTGCAGTGTGACATTAAAAAATACTTAATGAGAGCCTGAAGGTTGAATCTCAGACAAGGAAACCTGGAGGAGAACACCAAGGAGGAGGAGAACACCAAGGAGCGGCAGACACCGTTACTAGGCCCCAACCAAAGTAGTAGGGCAACTGCTGTCTTATATCAACAACTACTTAATGAGAGCCTGAAGGTTGAAGCTCAGACAAGGAAACCTGGAGGAGAACACAAAGGAGCGGCAGACACCGTTACTAGGCCCCAACTAAAGTAGTAGGGCAACTGCAGTGTGACATTAAAAAATACTTAAAGAGAACCTGAAGGTTGAAGCTCAGACAAGGAAACCTGGAGGAGAACACCATGGAGATGGAGAACACCAAGGATCAGCAGACACCGTTACTAGGCCCCAACCAAAGTAGTAGGGCAACTGCAGTGTGACATTAAAAAAAACTCAATGAGAACCTGAAGGTTGAAGCTCAGACAAGGAAACCTGGAGGAGAACACCAAGGAGGAGGAGCACACCAAGGAGCGGCAGACACCGTTACTAGACCCCAACCAAAGTAGTAGGGCAACTGCAGTGTGACATTAAAAAATACTTAATGACAGCCTGAAGGTTGAAGCTCAGACAAGGAAACCTGAGGAGAACACCAAGGAGGAGGAGACCACCAAGGAGCGGCAGACACCGTTACTAGGCCCCAACCAAAGTAGTAGGGCAACTGCTGTCTTATATAAACAACTACTTATTGAGAGCCTGAAGGTTGAAGCTCAGACAAGGAAACCTGGAGGAGAACACCAAGGAGGAGGAGACCACCAAGGAGCGGCAGTCACCGTTACTAGGCCCCAACCAAAGTAGTAGGGCAACTGCAGTGTGACATTAAAAAAAACTCAATGAGAACCTGAAGGTTGAAGCTCAGACAAGGAAACCTGGAGGAGAACACCAAGGAGGAGGAGCACACCAAGGAGCGGCAGACACCGTTACTAGACCCCAACCAAAGTAGTAGGGCAACTGCAGTGTGACATTAAAAAATACTTAATGACAGCCTGAAGGTTGAAGCTCAGACAAGGAAACCTGAGGAGAACACCAAGGAGGAGGAGACCACCAAGGAGCGGCAGACACCGTTACTAGGCCCCAACCAAAGTAGTAGGGCAACTGCTGTCTTATATAAACAACTACTTATTGAGAGCCTGAAGGTTGAAGCTCAGACAAGGAAACCTGGAGGAGAACACCAAGGAGGAGGAGACCACCAAGGAGCGGCAGTCACCGTTACTAGGCCCCAACCAAAGTAGTAGGGCAACTGCAGTGTGACATTAAAAAAAACTCAATGAGAACCTGAAGGTTGAAGCTCAGACAAGGAAACCTGGAGGAGAACACCAAGGAGGAGGAGCACACCAAGGAGCGGCAGACACCGTTACTAGACCCCAACCAAAGTAGTAGGGCAACTGCAGTGTGACATTAAAAAATACTTAATGAGAGCCTGAAGGTTGAAGCTCAGACAAGGAAACCTGGAGGAGAACACAAAAGAGGAGGAGAACACCATGAAGCGGCAGACACCGTTACTAGGCCCCAACCAAAGTAGTAGGGCAAATGCAGTGTGACATGAAAAAATACTTAATGAGAGCCTAAAGGTTAAAGCTCAGACAAGGAAACCTGGAGGAGAACACCAAGGAGGAGGAGCACACCAAGGAGCGGCAGACACCGTTACTAGACCCCAACCAAAGTAGTAGGGCAACGGCAGTGTTACATTAAAAAATACTTAATGAGAGCCTGAAGGTTGAAGCTCAGACAAGGAAACCTGGAAGAGAGCAACAAGGAGGAGGAGCACACCAAGGAGCGGCAGACACCGTTACTAGGCCAAAACCAAAGTTGTAGGGAAACTGCAGTGTGACATTAAAAAATACTTAATGAGAGCCTGAAGGTTGAATCTCAGACAAGGAAACCTGGAGGAGAACACCAAGGAGGAGGAGAACACCAAGGAGCGGCAGACACCGTTACTAGGCCCCAACCAAAGTAGTAGGGCAACTGCTGTCTTATATAAACAACTACTTAATGAGAGCCTGAAGGTTGAAGCTCAGACAAGGAAACCTGGAGGAGAACACAAAGGAGCGGCAGACACCGTTACTAGGCCCCAACTAAAGTAGTAGGGCAACTGCAGTGTGACATTAAAAAATACTTAATGAGAGCCTGAAGGTTGAAGCTCAGACAAGGAAACCTGGAGGAGAACACCATGGAGATGGAGAACACCAAGGATCAGTAGACACCGTTACTAGGCCCCAACCAAAGTAGTAGGGCAACTGCAGTGTGACATTAAAAAAAACTCAATGAGAACCTGAAGGTTGAAGCTCAGACAAGGAAACCTGGAGGAGAACACCAAGGAGGAGGAGCACACCAAGGAGCGGCAGACACCGTTACTAGACCCCAACCAAAGTAGTAGGGCAACTGCAGTGTGACATTAAAAAATACTTAATGAGAGCCTGAAGGTTGAAGCTCAGACAAGGAAACCTGGAGGAGAACACAAAAGAGGAGGAGAACACCATGAAGCGGCAGACACCGTTACTAGGCCCCAACCAAAGTAGTAGGGCAAATGCAGTGTGACATGAAAAAATACTTAATGAGAGCCTAAAGGTTAAAGCTCAGACAAGGAAACCTGGAGGAGAACACCAAGGAGGAGGAGCACACCAAGGAGCGGCAGACACCGTTACTAGACCCCAACCAAAGTAGTAGGGCAACGGCAGTGTTACATTAAAAAATACTTAATGAGAGCCTGAAGGTTGAAGCTCAGACAAGGAAACCTGGAAGAGAACAACAAGGAGGAGGAGCACACCAAGGAGCGGCAGACACCGTTACTAGGCCAAAACCAAAGTTGTAGGGCAACTGCAGTGTGACATTAAAAAATACTTAATGAGAGCCTGAAGGTTGAATCTCAGACAAGGAAACCTGGAGGAGAACACGAAGGAGGAGGAGAACACCAAGGAGCGGCAGACACCGTTACTAGGCCCCAACCAAAGTAGTAGGGCAACTGCTGTCTTATATAAACAACTACTTAATGAGAGCCTGAAGGTTGAAGCTCAGACAAGGAAACCTGGAGGAGAACACAAAGGAGCGGCAGACACCGTTACTAGGCCCCAACTAAAGTAGTAGGGCAACTGCAGTGTGACATTAAAAAATACTTAATGAGAGCCTGAAGGTTGAAGCTCAGACAAGGAAACCTGGAGGAGAACACCATGGAGATGGAGAACACCAAGGATCAGCAGACACCGTTACTAGGCCCCAACCAAAGTAGTAGGGCAACTGCAGTGTGACATTAAAAAAAACTCAATGAGAACCTGAAGGTTGAAGCTCAGACAAGGAAACCTGGAGGAGAACACCAAGGAGGAGGAGCACACCAAGGAGCGGCAGACACCGTTACTAGACCCCAACCAAAGTAGTAGGGCAACTGCAGTGTGACATTAAAAAATACTTAATGACAGCCTGAAGGTTGAAGCTCAGACAAGGAAACCTGAGGAGAACACCAAGGAGGAGGAGACCACCAAGGAGCGGCAGACACCATTACTAGGCCCCAACCAAAGTAGTAGGGCAACTGCTGTCTTATATAAACAACTACTTATTGAGAGCCTGAAGGTTGAAGCTCAGACAAGGAAACCTGGAGGAGAACACCAAGGAGGAGGAGACCACCAAGGAGCGGCAATCACCGTTACTAGGCCCCAACCAAAGTAGTAGGGCAACTGCTGTCTTATATAAACAACTACTTATTGAGAGCCTTAAGGTTGAAGCTCAGACAAGGAAACCTGGAGGAGAACACCAAGGAGCAGCAGACACCGTTACTAGGCCCAACCAAAGTAGTAGGGCAACTGCAGTGTGGCATTAATACATACTTAATGAGAGCCTGAAGGTTGAAGCTCAGACAAGGAAACCTGGAGGAGAACACAAAGGAGCGGCAGACACCGTTACTAGGCCCCAACTAAAGTAGTAGGGCAACTGCAGTGTGACTTTAAAAAATACTTAATGAGAGCCTGAAGGTTGAAGCTCAGACAAGGAAACCTGGAGGAGAACACCATGGAGATGGAGAACACCAAGGATCAGTAGACACCGTTACTAGGCCCCAACCAAAGTAGTAGGGCAACTGCAGTGTGACATTAAAAAAAACTCAATGAGAACCTGAAGGTTGAAGCTCAGACAAGGAAACCTGGAGGAGAACACCAAGGAGGAGGAGCACACCAAGGAGCGGCAGACACCGTTACTAGACCCCAACCAAAGTAGTAGGGCAACTGCAGTGTGACATTAAAAAATACTTAATGAGAGCCTGAAGGTTGAAGCTCAGACAAGGAAACCTGGAGGAGAACACAAAAGAGGAGGAGAACACCATGAAGCGGCAGACACCGTTACTAGGCCCCAACCAAAGTAGTAGGGCAAATGCAGTGTGACATGAAAAAATACTTAATGAGAGCCTAAAGGTTAAAGCTCAGACAAGGAAACCTGGAGGAGAACACCAAGGAGGAGGAGCACACCAAGGAGCAGCAGACACCGTTACTAGACCCCAACCAAAGTAGTAGGGCAACGGCAGTGTTACATTAAAAAATACTTAATGAGAGCCTGAAGGTTGAAGCTCAGACAAGGAAACCTGGAAGAGAACAACAAGGAGGAGGAGCACACCAAGGAGCGGCAGACACCGTTACTAGGCCAAAACCAAAGTTGTAGGGCAACTGCAGTGTGACATTAAAAAATACTTAATGAGAGCCTGAAGGTTGAATCTCAGACAAGGAAACCTGGAGGAGAACACCAAGGAGGAGGAGAACACCAAGGAGCGATAGACACCGTTACTAGGCCCCAACCAAAGTAGTAGGGCAACTGCTGTCTTATATAAACAACTACTTAATGAGAGCCTGAAGGTTGAAGCTCAGACAAGGAAACCTGGAGAACACAAAGGAGCGGCAGACACCGTTACTAGGCCCCAACTAAAGTAGTAGGGCAACTGCAGTGTGACATTAAAAAATACTTAATGAGAGCCTGAAGGTTGAAGCTCAGACAAGGAAACCTGGAGGAGAACACCATGGAGATGGAGAACACCAAGGATCAGCAGACACCGTTACTAGGCCCCAACCAAAGTAGTAGGGCAACTGCAGTGTGACATTAAAAAAAACTCAATGAGAACCTGAAGGTTGAAGCTCAGACAAGGAAACCTGGAGGAGAACACCAAGGAGGAGGAGCACACCAAGGAGTGGCAGACACCGTTACTAGACCCCAACCAAAGTAGTAGGGCAACTGCAGTGTGACATTAAAAAATACTTAATGACAGCCTGAAGGTTGAAGCTCAGACAAGGAAACCTGAGGAGAACACCAAGGAGGAGGAGACCACCAAGGAGCGGCAGACACCGTTACTAGGCCCCAACCAAAGTAGTAGGGCAACTGCTGTCTTATATAAACAACTACTTATTGAGAGCCTGAAGGTTGAAGCTCAGACAAGGAAACCTGGAGGAGAACACCAAGGAGGAGGAGACCACCAAGGAGCGGCAGTCACCGTTATTAGGCCCCAACCAAAGTAGTAGGGCAACTGCTGTCTTATATAAACAACTACTTATTGAGAGCCTTAAGGTTGAAGCTCAGACAAGGAAACCTGGAGGAGAACACCAAGGAGCAGCAGACACCGTTACTAGGCCCAACCAATTTAGTAGGGCAACTGCAGTGTGACATTAATACATACTTAATGAGAGCCTGAAGGTTGAAGCTCAGACAAGGAAACCTGGAGGAGAACACAAAGGAGCAGCAGACACCGTTACTAGGCCCCAACTAAAGTAGTAGGGCAACTGCAGTGTGACATTAAAAAATACTTAATGAGAGCCTGAAGGTTGAAGCTCAGACAAGGAAACCTGGAGGAGAACACCATGGAGATGGAGAACACCAAGGATCAGTAGACACCGTTACTAGGCCCCAACCAAAGTAGTAGGGCAACTGCAGTGTGACATTAAAAAAAACTCAATGAGAACCTGAAGGTTGAAGCTCAGACAAGGAAACCTGGAGGAGAACACCAAGGAGGAGGAGCACACCAAGGAGCGGCAGACACCGTTACTAGACCCCAACCAAAGTAGTAGGGCAACTGCAGTGTGACATTAAAAAATACTTAATGAGAGCCTGAAGGTTGAAGCTCAGACAAGGAAACCTGGAGGAGAACACAAAAGAGGAGGAGAACACCATGAAGCGGCAGACACCGTTACTAGGCCCCAACCAAAGTAGTAGGGCAAATGCAGTGTGACATGAAAAAATACTTAATGAGAGCCTAAAGGTTAAAGCTCAGACAAGGAAACCTGGAGGAGAACACCAAGGAGGAGGAGCACACCAAGGAGTGGCAGACACCGTTACTAGACCCCAACCAAAGTAGTAGGGCAACGGCAGTGTTACATTAAAAAATACTTAATGAGAGCCTGAAGGTTGAAGCTCAGACAAGGAAACCTGGAAGAGAACAACAAGGAGGAGGAGCTCACCAAGGAGCGGCAGACACCGTTACTAGGCCAAAACCAAAGTTGTAGGGCAACTGCAGTGTGACATTAAAAAATACTTAATGAGAGCCTGAAGGTTGAATCTCAGACAAGGAAACCTGGAGGAGAACACCAAGGAGGAGGAGAACACCAAGGAGCGGCAGACACCGTTACTAGGCCCCAACCAAAGTAGTAGGGCAACTGCTGTCTTATATAAACAACTACTTAATGAGAGCCTGAAGGTTGAAGCTCAGACAAGGAAACCTGGAGGAGAACACAAAGGAGCGGCAGACACCGTTACTAGGCCCCAACTAAAGTAGTAGGGCAACTGCAGTGTGACATTAAAAAATACTTAATGAGAGCCTGAAGGTTGAAGCTCAGACAAGGAAACCTGGAGGAGAACACCAAGGAGGAGGAGCACACCAAGGAGCGGCAGACACCGTTACTAGACCCCAACCAAAGTAGTAGGGCAACTGCAGTGTGACATTAAAAAATACTTAATGAGAGCCTAAAGGTTAAAGCTCAGACAAGGAAACCTGGAGGAGAACACCAAGGAGGAGGAGAACACCAAGGAGCGGCAGACACCATTACTAGGCCCCAAGCAAAGTAGTGGGGCAACTGCTGTCTTATATAAACAACTACTTATTGAGAGCCTTAAGGTTGAAGCTCAGACAAGGAAACCTGGAGGAGAACACCAAGGAGCGGCAGACACCGTTACTAGGCCCCAACCAAAGTAGTAGGGCAACTGCTGTCTTATATAAACAACTACTTAATGAGAGCCTGAAGGTTGAAGCTCAGACAAGGAAACCTGGAGGAGAACACAAAGGAGCGGCAGACACCGTTACTAGGCCCCAACTAAAGTAGTAGGGCAACTGCAGTGTGACATAAAAAAATACTTAATGAGAGCCTGAAGGTTGAAGCTCAGACAAGGAAACCTGGAGGAGAACACCATGGAGATGGAGAACACCAAGGATCAGCAGACACCGTTACTAGGCCCCAACCAAAGTAGTAGGGCAACTGCAGTGTGGCATTAAAAAAAACTCAATGAGAACCTGAAAGTTGAAGCTCAGACAAGGAAACCTGGAGGAGAACACGAAGGAGGAGGAGCACACCAAGGAGCGGCAGACACCGTTACTAGACCCCAACCAAAGTAGTAGGGCAACTGCAGTGTGACATTAAAAAATACTTAATGAGAGCCTAAAGGTTAAAGCTCAGACAAGGAAACCTGGAGGAGAAAACCAAGGAAGAGGAGAACACCAAGGAGCGGCAGACACCGTTACTAGGCCCCAACCAAAGTAGTAGGCCAACTGCAGTGTGACATTAAAAAATACTCAATGAGAGACAGAAGGTTGAAGCTCAGACGAGGAAACCTGGAGGAGAACCCCAAGGAGGAGGAGCACACCAAGGAGCGGCAGACACTGTTACTAGACCCCAACCAAAGTAGTAGGGCAACGGCAGTGTGACATTACAAAATACTTAATGAGAGCCTGAAGGTTGAAGCTCAGACAAGGAAACCTGGAAGAGAACACCAAGGAGGAGGAGCACACCAAGGAGCGGCAGACACCGTTACTAGGCCCCAACCAAAGTTGTAGGGCAACTGCAGTCTGACATTAAAAAATACTTAAAGAGAGCTTGAAGGTTGAATCTCAGACAAGGAAACCTGGAGGAGAACACCAAGGAGGAGGAGAACACAAAGGAGCGGCAGACACCGTTAATAGGCCCCAACCAATGTAGTAGGGCAACTGCTGTCTTATATAAACAACTACTTAATGAGAGCCTGAAGGTTGAAGCTCAGATAAGGAAACCTGGAGGAGAACACCACGGAGCAGCAGACACCGTTACTAGGCTCCAACCAAAGTGGTAGGGCAACTGCAGTGTGACATTAAAAAATACTTAATGAGAGCCTGAAGGTTGAAGCTCAGACAAGGAAACCTGGAGGAGAACACCAAGGAGGAGGAGAACACCAAGGATCGGCAGACACCATTACTAGGCCCCAACCAAAGTAGTGGGGCAACTGCAGTGTGACATTAATAAATACTTAATGAGAGCCTGAAGGTTGAAGCTCAAACAAGGAAACCTGGAGGAGAACACCAAGGAGGAGGAGAACACCAAGGAGCAGCAGACACCGTTACTAGGCCCCAATCAAAGTAGTAGGGCAACTGCAGTGTGACATTAAAAAATACTCAATGAGAGCCTGAAGGTTGAAGCTCAGACAAGGAAACCTGGAGGAGAACACCAAGGAGCGGCAGACATCGTTACTAGGCCCCAACCAAAGTAGTAGGGCAACTGCAGTGTGACATTAAAAAATACTCAATGAGAGCCTGAAGGTTGAAGCTCAGACAAGGAAACCTGGAGGAGAACACCAAGGAGCGGCAGTCATCGTTACTAGGCCCCAACCAAAGTAGTAGCGCAACTGCAGTGTGACATTAAAAAATACTCAATGAGAGCCTGAAGGTTGAAGCTCAGACAAGGAAACCTGGAGGAGAACACCAAGGAGGAGGAGAACACCAAGGAGTGGCAGACACCGTTACTAGGCCCCAACCAAAGTAGTAGGGCAACTGCAGTGTGACATTAAAAAATACTTAATGAGAGCCTGAAGGTTGAAGCTCAAACAAGGAAACCTGGAGGAGAACACCAAGGAGGAGGAGAACACCAAGGAGCAGCAGACACCGTTACTAGGCCCCAACCAAAGTAGTAGGGCAACTGCAGTGTAACATTAAAAAATACTTAATGAGAGCCTGAAGGTTGAAGCTCAGACAAGGAAACCTGGAGGAGAACACCAAGGAGGAGGAGAACACCAAGGAGCGGCAGACACCGTTACTAGGCCCCAACCAATGTAGTAGGGCAACTGCAGTGTGACATTAAAAAATACTTAATGAGAGCCTGAAGGTTGAAGCTCAGACAAGGAAACCTGGAGGAGAACACCAAGGAGGAGGAGAACACCAAGGAGCGGCAGACACCGTTACTAGGCCCCAACCAAAGTAGTAGGGCAACTGCTGTCTTATATAATCAACTACTTATTGAGAGCCTGAAGGTTGAAGCTCAGACAAGGAAACCTTTAGGAGAACACCAAGGAGGAGGAGAACACCAAGGGGCGGCAGACACCATTACTGGGCCCCAACCAAAGTAGTAGGGCAACTGCAGTGTGACATTAAAAAATACTCAATGAGAGCCTGGAGGTTGAAGCTCAGACAAGGAAACCTGGAGGAGAACACCAAGGAGCGGCAGACACCGTTACTAGGCCCCAACCAAAGTAGTAGGGCAACTGCAGTGTGACATTAAAAAATCCTTAATGAGAGCCTAAAGGTTGAAGCTCAGACAAGGAAACCTGGAGGAGAACACCAAGGAGGAGGAGAACACCAAGGAGCTGCAGACCCCGTTACTAGGCCCCAACCAAAGTAGTAGGGCAACTGCAGTGTGACATAAAAAAATACTTAATGAGAGCCGGAAGGTTGAAGCTCAGACAAGGAAACCTGGAGGAGAAAACCAAGGAGGAGGAGCACACAAAGGAGCGGCAGACACCGTTACTAGGCCCCAACCAAAGTAGTAGGGCAACTGCAGTGTTGCATTAAAAAATACTTAATGAGAGCCTGATGGTTGAAGCTCAGACAAGGAAACCTGGAGGAGAACACCAAGGAGGAGGAGAACACCAAAGAGCGGCAGACACCGTTACTAGACCCTAACCAAAGTAGTAGGGCAACTGCAGTGTGACATTAAAAAATACTCAATGAGAGCCTGAAGGTTGAAGCTCATACAAGGAAACCTGGAGGAGAACACCAAGGAGGAGGAGAACACCAAGGAGCGGCAGACACCATTACTAGGTCCCAACCAAAGTAGTAGGGCAACTGCTGTCTTATATAAACAACTACTTAACGAGAGCCTGAAGGTTGAAGCTCAGACAAGGAAACCTGGAGGAGAACACCAAGGAGCGGCAGACACCGTTACTAGGCCCCAACCAAAGTAGTAGGGCAACTGCAGTGTTACATTAAAAAATACTCAAAGAGAGCCTGAAGGTTGAAGCTCAGACAAGGAAACCTGGAGGAGAACACCAAGGAGGAGGAGAACACCAAGGAGCGGCAGACACCGTTACTAGGCCCCAACCAACGTAGTAGGGCAACTGCAGTGTGACATAAAAAAATACTTAATGAGAGCCTGAAGGTTGAAGCTCAGACAAGGAAACCTGGTAGAGAACACCAAGGAGCTGTAGACACCGTTACTAGGCCCCAACCAAAGTAGTAGGGCAACTGCTGTCTTATATAAACAACTACTTAATGAGAGCCTGAAGGTTGAAGTTCAGCTTTTTCAGTGGAGGACAGCGTGATTGAGTGGCGCCGCAGACAGACAAAGGTAGTATGTGTTACCTAAAAAAGTTGGCTCTTTGCATTTTAAAATTAGTTACAGGGGTACACAGGCAGCATTGGTGTGGTCAGTGGAGGACAATTGGAAGGAGGGACCGCAGACAGACTTCCTAGGCCTAAAATAATAAAATAGGCTCTCTGCAGCTTCCATTAGGTGGCAGGGGTACTCAGGCAGCATTGGTGTGGCCAGCGGAGGACAATTGGAAGGAGGGACCGCAGACAGACTTCCTAGGCCTAAAATAATAAAATAGGCTCTATGCAGCTTCCTTTAGGTGGCAGGGGTACTCAGGCAGCATTGGTGTGGTCAGCGGAGGACAATTGGAAGGAGGGACCATAGACAGACTTCCTAGGCCTAAAATAATAAAATAGGCTCTATGCAGCTTCCTTTAGGTGGCAGGGGTACACAGGCAGCATTGGTGTGGTCAGTGGAGGACAATTGGAAGGAGGGACCGCAGACAGACTTCCTAGGCCTAAAATAATAAAATAGGCTCTATGCAGCTTCCATTAGGTGGCAGGGGTTCAAAGGCAGCATTGGTGTGGTCAGTGGAGGACAATTGGAAGGAGGGACCGCAGACAGACTTCCTAGGCCTAAAATAATAAAATAGGCTCCATGCAGCTTCCATTAGGTGGAAGGGGTACACAGGCAGCATTGGTGTGGTCAGTGGAGGACAATTGGAAGGAGGGACCGCAGACAGACTTCCTAGGCCTAAAATAATAAAATAGGCTCTATGCAGCTTCCATTAGGTGGCAGGGGTACTCAGGCAGCATTGGTGTGGTCAGTGGAGGACAATTGGAAGGAGGGACCGCAGACAGACTTCCTAGGCCTAAAATAATAAAATAGGCTCTATGCAGCTTCCATTAGGTGGCAGGGGTACACAGGCAGCATTGGTGTGGTCAGTGGAGGACAATTGGAAGGAGGGACCGCAGACAGATTTCCTAGGCCTAAAATAATAAAATAGGCTCTATGCAGATTCCATTAGGTGGCAGGGGTACTCTGGCAGCATTGGTGTGGTCAGTGGAGGACAATTGGAAGGAGGGACCGCAGACAGACTTCCTAGGCCTGAAATAATAAAATAGGCTCTATGCAGCTTCCATTAGGTGGCAGGGGTACTCAGGCAGCATTGGTGTGGTCAGCGGAGGACAATTGGAAGGAGGGACCGCAGACAGACTTCCTAGGCCCAAAATAATAAAATAGGCTCTATGCAGCTTCCGTTAGGTGGCAGGGGTACACAGGCAGCATTGGTGTGGTCAGTGGAGGACAATTGGAAGGCGGGACCGCAGACAGACTTCCTAGGCCTAAAATAATAATATAGGCTCTATGCAGCTTCCATTAGGTGGCAGGGGTACTCAGGCAGCATTGGTGTGGTCAGCAGAGGACAATTGGAAGGAGGGACCGCAGACAGACTTCCTAGGCCCCAAATAATAAAATAAGCTCTATGCAGCTTCCATTAGGTGGCATAGGTACACAGGCAGCATTGGTATGGTCAGGAGAGGACAATTGGAAGGCGGGACCGCAGACAGACTTCCTAGGCCTAAAATAATAATATAGGCTCTATGCAGCTTCCATTAGGTGGCAGGGGTACAAAGGCAGCATTGGTGTGGACAGCGGAGGACAATTGGAAGGAGTGTCTGACACACTAAGTATTCCCAAAAACAAAATAGATGTTAATGTCTCCCCAAAAAAACAACCCCCCCCCCAAAAAAAAGGGTGGCATACTTAGGTACAGTGGTGTGCTCCTATGCTGACTTTCTGACATTGTAATTTGGCGCAAAGTATTTACTGGTGTAAATGTAGGACAGGGCCCCTGACTATTTTAAATGGCATCATACATGTCAACAAATTGTTATTGTCTGTGCCAGCCATTGAAGGATTTCAGCGCATAGACTAAACAGTGGTGGAGCATCGAGAGACAATTTTGCAAGTGGTAGAGCACAGTTTGACCTGGGTGGGGGAAACTCTCTCCTGGACGGCGGTACAAGCCCAGGGCCCCTCATGTTACAACGGTGTGTCTGACGTTGGGTGCGCGCCACCACCGCCAGAGACACTTCATTGTACTATGAGGGACCCAGTGCCAGTGCCGTCGACCAAAATTGGGCACACCCACCTCTTCAGACAAACGGCACTCTGATGGGTGCTTGCGCCAAGTGGCGAGACCACGGTCCCGTGGGGGGAGTTAGGCCATTTAGGGAGGTGTAAACATGTCGTATGCTGGACAAACAGCAGCAGCAAATTAAGAGATTGGAACAGTCAGTAATACCAGTCCCAAAGCAAGACCTTTTTACAGGAAAGCTAGGTGTCAGCCGGGAAAGGTGGGGCAAAATAATTAGAAATCCATGAGTGGTTCATTTTAATGAAGGTTAGATCATCAACATTTTGGGTAGCCAGACGAGTCCTTTTTTCAGTCAGTATAGAACCAGCAGCACTGAATACTCTCTCTGATAGCACACTAGCTGCTGGGCAAGCAAGCTCCTGCTATGCATATTCGGCCAATTCAGGCCAGGTGTCTATTTTGGATGCCCAGTAATCAAAGGGGAATGACGGTTAAGGGAGAACATTGGTAATGGAGGAAAAATAGTTAGTAACCATACTGGACAAATGCTGTCTCCTGTCACCTTGAATTGATGCTGCAGTACCTGTCGTGTCTGCGGTCATTGCAAAATCACTCCACAACCTGGTCAGAAAACCCCTCTGTCCTACGCCACTTCTGATTTGTGCACCTCTAACACTTCTGCCCTGTTGCCCCCTGCAGCTCGTGTGAGAACCATCACCGGCGCTGTGTGCTGGGAATGCCTGAGTCAAACAGTCTACAAGAGTAGCTTGTTTGGTTGCCAATATTTGTTCGAGGTTCTCATGTGGCATGATATTTTGCAATTTGCCTTTATAGCGAGGATCAAGGAGGCAGGCCAACCAGTAATCATCATCGGTCATCATTTTTATAATGCGTGGGTACCTTTTGAGGATACGCAAGGCATAATCCGCCATGTGGGCCAATGTTCCAGTTGTCAAGTCAGTGCATATGCTGGGTTGAGGAGCACTTTCGGGCAAATAAACGTCACTTGTCTCCCTCAAAAACCCTGAACCCGGCCTTGCACCGCCAGCACTTTCTATTGCCCCCTGAGAAGCTTCCTCATCCAAAAAATACTCATCCCCATCATCCTCCTCGTCCTCCTCCTCTTCGCCCGCCACCTCGTCCTGTACACTTCCCTGAGCAGACAATGGCTGACTGCCATCAAGGCTTCCTCGTCCTCGGCTGCAGACGCTTGCTCCTTTATGTGCGTCAAACTTTGCATCAGCAGACGCATTAGGGGGATGCTCATGCTTATTACGGCGTTGTCTGCACTAACCAGCCGTGTGCATTCCTCAAAACACTGAAGGACTTGACACAGGTCTTGGAGCTTCGACCACTGCACAGCTGACAACTCCATGTCTGCCATCCAACTGCCTGCCCGTGTATGTGTATCCTCCCACAAATACATAACAGCATGCCTCTGTTCGCACAGTCTATGAAGCATGTGCAGTGTGGAGTTCCACCTTGTTGCAACGTCGATTATTAGGCGATGCTGGGGAAGGTTCAAAGACCGCTGATGGTTCTGCATACGGATGGAGTGTACGGGCGAACGGCGGATGTGAGAGCAAAGTCTGGGCACTTTCAGCAGCAGGTCGGGTAACCCCGGATAACTTTTCAGGAAGCACTGCATCACCAGGTTTAAGGTGTGAGCCAGGCAAGGAATGTGTTTCAGTTGTGAAAGGGCTATGGCAGCCATAAAATTCCTTCCGTTGTCACTCACTACCTTGCTTGCCTCAAGATGTACAGTGCCCAGCCATGACTGAGTTTCTTGCTGCAAGAACTCGGACAGAACTTCCGCGGTGTGTCTGTTGTCGCCCAAACACTTCATTGCCAATACAGCCTGCTGACGCATGCCACGAGCTGTTTCATAATTGGACACCTCGTGTGCAACAGTGGCAGCTGCGGATGGAGTGGTCGTGCGACAGCGGTCTGTGGACAAGCTCTCGCTTCTGCTGGAGGACGAGGAGGAGGAGGGGGGACGAACGCCTACAGCCAACTGTTTCATACACCGTGGGCTAGGCAGAACTGTCCCAATATTACTGTCCCCTGTGGACCTTGCATCCACCACATTAACCCAGTGTGCCGTGATGGAGACGTAACACCCCTGGCCATGCCTACTAGTCCATGCATCTGTTGTCAGGTGCACCTTTCTACTCACAGATTGCCTGAGCGCATGGACAATGCGGTCTTTTACATGCTGGTGGAGGGCTGGGATGGCTTTTCTCGAAAAGAAGTGTCGACTGGGTAGCTCGTAGCGTGGTACAGCGCAGTCCATCAGGGCTTTGAAAGCTTCGGTTTCAACTAACCGGTAGGGCATCATCTCTAACGAGATTAGTCTAGCAAAGTGGGCGTTCAAACCCTGTGTACGCGGATGCGAGGATGAGTACTTCCTTTTCCTAACGAGTGTCTCATGTAGGGTGAGCTGGACTGGAGAGCTGCATATGGTGGAACTAGCTGGGGTGCCGGTGGACATGGGTGACTGAGAGAGGGTTGGTGATGGTATTCCTGATGTTGCCCTACATACAGTTTTTCCGACCACGAACCTGGTGATTCCCTGACTGCTTTGGCCTTGCGACGAAACCCCCACATTACCTTTAGGTGGTGTGGTAAACGGTGGGCTTACAGTGAGGGAAGGGATGTCGCGTTGCTTACTAGCTTCATTGTGAGAGGGTGCTACAACGTTAAGGGACGTTTGGTAGTTTGTCCAGGCTTGCAAGTGCATGGTGGTTAAATGTCTATGCATGCAACTTGTATTTAAATTTTTAACATTCTGACCTCTGCTGAAGGTCCTTGAGCATTTCTTACAGATGACTTTGCGCTGATCATTGGGATCTTGGTTAAAAAAATTCCAGACTGCACTCTTCCTATCGGATACTTTTTCAGGCATTGCACACTGAGCTACTTTAACCTGATGGCCACGCTGTCCTACAACTGGTTTTGGTTTTGCCACACGTTTTTGGCCAGATACGGGCCTGCCAGATGGAACCTGTTGTGATGTTGATGCCTGCTGCGGCTCCTCCTCCACTTCAGAGCTAATACCGCCTGCACCCTGTTCCCCGAATGGCTGCCAATCGTGGTCAACAACTGGGTCATCTATGACCTCCTCTTCTAAGTTCTGTGCACCTTCCTCTGGGTCACCGTGTAAGCCGGTGCTATAGCGTTCGTGACGGGGCTCCATAGTCTCATCGGGGTCAGATTCTGGATCAGTACACTGCGAGGGCAATGTTCTGATCTGAGTCAAAGGAACAGCATAATAATCTGGCTGTGGCTGTGCATCTGTGCATTCCATGTCCGATTCATCTTGTAATGGGCATGGCCTGTTAACAATTTCCCTTTCTAACCCTGGCACGGTATGTTTAAAGAGCTCCATGGAGTAACCATTTGTGTCGCCTGATGCATCCTTCACTGTTGTTCTTGGTGAAGGACACAAGGAAGCGACTTGTTCCTGACCGGGAGCATCCACTGACGACGCACTGCTCTGACATTTGGCACTTTCCGAGGAGGAGGCGAAAGAGCTAGAGGCAGAGTCAGCAATGAAAGCCAATACTTGTTCCTGCTGCTCCGGCTTCAAAAGCGGTTTTCCTACTCCCAGAAATGGGAGCCTTCGAGGCCGTGTGGAGCCTGACGATGACGCAGGCTTAACAACTCGAGACTTAGGGGCAATATTGCTTTTCCCACGACCACCTGATGCTCCACGACCACCACCACTACCATCATTACCAGCTGGCAATGAACGCCCACGGCCACGACCTCTTCCACCAGACTTCCTCATTATTTGAAAAATGTAACCTAACTAACAACCGTTAGGTGGTCCTGTAAAACCAGATAGAAGGTGTACGTGAACTTGTTGTAAATGTAAATCTCCCTTTTTTATGTGTGGCAGAATGCAGTGAAAAATCAGGCCCATTGTTATACAGTAGGTTTTCTGTGGCAGAAAAACAAAGACAGATGCCACACACAGGACTGGCACTAATGCAGATTTGCCAATCTTAATCTCCCAATTTTTTTTTTTATGGAAGAATGAGGAAAAAATCAGGCACACTGTTATACAGTAGGTTTTCTGTGGCAGAAAAACAAAGACAGATGCCACACACAGGACTGGCACTAATGCAGATTTGCCAATCTTAATCTCCCAATTTTTGGGGGGGGAGGGGAGAATGAGGAAAAAATCAGGCACACTGTTATACAGTAGGTTTTCTGTGGCAGAAAAACAAAGACAGATGCCACACACAGGACTGGTACTAATGCAGACTTGCCAATCTTAATCTCCCACTTGTTTTTTTTTTATGGGAGAATGAGGAAAAAATCAGGCACACTGTTATACAGTAGGTTTTCTGTGGCAGAAAAAGAAAGACAGATGCCACACACAGGACTGGCACTAATGCAGATTTGCCAATCTTAATCTCCCAATTTTTTTTATTATGGGAGAATTAGGAAAAATCAGGCCCACAGTTATACAGTAGGTTTTCTGTGGCAGAAAAAGAAAGACAGATTCCACACACAGGACTGGCACTAATGCAGATTTGCCAATCTTAATCTCCCAATTTTTTTTTTTCTGGCAGAATTAGGAAGAAATCAGGCACACTGTTATACAGTAGGTTTTCTGTGGCAGAAAAAGAAAGACAGATGATACACACAGGACTGGCACTAATGCAGATTTGCCCATCTTAATCTCCCAATTTTTTATTTTTTTTATGGGAGAATTAGGAAGAAATCATTTCCACAGTTATACAGTAGGTTTTCTGTGGCAGAAAAAGAAAGACAGATGCCACACACAGGACTGGCACTAATGAAGATTTGCCAATCTTAATCTCACACTTGTTTTTTTTTTAATGGGAGAATGAGGAAAAAATCAGGCCCAAAGTTATACAGTAGGTTTTCTGTGGCAGAAAAACAAAGACAGATGCCACACACAGGACTGGCACTAGTGCAGATTTGCCAATCTTAATCTCCCAATTTTTTTTTTTTTATGGGAGAATGAGGAAAAAATCAGGCACACTTTTATACAGTAGGTTTTCTGTGGCAGAAAAAGAAAGACAGATGCCACACACAGGACTGGCACTAATGCAGATTTGCCAATCTTAATCTCCCAATTCTTTTTTTCTGGGGAGAATGAGGAAAAAATCAGGCACACTGTTATACAGTAGGTTTTCTGTGGCAGAAAAACAAAGACAGATGCCACACACAGGACTGGCACTAATGCAGATTTGCCAATCTTAATCTCCCAATTTTTTTTTTTATGGGAGAATGAGGAAAAAATCAGGCACACTGTTATACAGTAGGTTTTCTGTGGCAGAAAAAGAAAGACAGATGCCACACACAGGACTGGCACTAATGCAGATTTGCCAATCTTAATCTCCCACTTGTTTTTTTTTATGGGAGAACTAGGAAGAAATCAGGCACACTGTTATACAGTAGGTTTTCTGTGGCAGAAAAAGAAAGACAGATGCCACACACAGGACTGGCACTAATGCAGATTTGCCAATCTTAATCTCCCAATTTTTTTTTTTCTAGGGAGAATGAGGAAAAAATCAGGCACACTGTTATACAGTAGGTTTTCTGTGGCAGAAAAACAAAGACAGATGCCACACACAGGACTGGCACTAATGCAGATTTGCCAATCTTAATCTCCCACTTGTTTTTTTTTTTATGGGAGAACTAAGAAGAAATCAGGCACACTGTTATACAGTAGGTTTTCTGTGGCAGAAAAAGAAAGACAGATGCCACACACAGGACTGGCACTAATGCAGATTTGCCAATCTTAATCTCCCAATTTTTTTTTTTTATGGGAGAATGAGGAAAAAATCAGGCACACTGTTATACAGTAGGTTTTCTGTGGCAGAAAAAGAAAGACAGATGCCACACACAGGACTGGCACTAATGCAGATTTGCCAATCTTAATCTCCCAATTTTTTTTTTTATGGGAGAATGAGGAAAAAATCAGGCACACTGTTATACAGTAGGTTTTCTGTGGCAGAAAAACAAAGACAGATGCCACACACAGGACTGGCACTAATGCAGATTTGCCAATCTTAATCTCCCAATTTTTTTTTTTCTGGGGAGAATGAGGAAAAAATCAGGCACACTGTTATACAGTAGGTTTTCTGTGGCAGAAAAAGAAAGACAGATGCCACACACAGGACTGACACTAATGCAGATTTGCCAATCTTAATCTCCCAATATTTTTTTTTTATGGGAGAATTAGGAAGAAATCAGGCACACTGTTATACAGTAGGTTTTCTGTGGCAGAAAAAGAAAGACAGATGATACACACAGGACTGGCACTAATGCAGATTTGCCAATCTTAATCTCCCAATTTTTTATTTTTTTTATGGGAGAATTAGGAAGAAATCATTTCCACAGTTATACAGTAGGTTTTCTGTGGCAGAAAAAGAAAGACAGATGCCACACACAGGACTGGCACTAATGAAGATTTGCCAATCTTAATCTCACACTTGTTTTTTTTTAATGGGAGAATGAGGAAAAAATCAGGCCCAAAGTTATACAGTAGGTTTTCTGTGGCAGAAAAACAAAGACAGATGCCACACACAGGACTGGCACAAGTGCAGATTTGCCAATCTTAATCTCCCAATTTTTTTTTTTTTATGGGAGAATGAGGAAAAAATCAGGCACACTTTTATACAGTAGGTTTTCTGTGGCAGAAAAAGAAAGACAGATGCCACACACAGGACTGGCACTAATGCAGATTTGCCAATCTTAATCTCCCAATTCTTTTTTTCTGGGGAGAATGAGGAAAAAATTAGGCACACTGTTATACAGTAGGTTTTCTGTGGCAGAAAAACAAAGACAGATGCCACACACAGGACTGGCACTAGTGCAGATTTGCCAATCTTAATCTCCCAATTTTTTTTTTTTATGGGAGAATGAAAAAAAAATCAGGCACACTGTTATACAGTAGGTTTTCTGTGGCAGAAAAAGAAAGACAGATGCCACACACAGGACTGGCACTAATGCAGATTTGCCAATCTTAATCTCCCAATTTTTTTTTTAATGGGAGAATGAGGAAAAAATCAGGCACACTGTTATACAGTAGGTTTTCTGTGGCAGAAAAACAAAGACAGATGCCACACACAGGACTGGCACTAATGCAGATTTGCCAATCATAATCTCCCAATTTTTTTTTTTCTGGGGAGAATGAGGAAAAAATCAGGCACACTGTTATACAGTAGGTTTTCTGTGGCAGAAAAACAAAGACAGATGCCACACACAGGACTGGCACTAATGCAGATTTGCCACTCTTAATCTCCCACTTGTTTTTTTTTTATGGGAGAACTAGGAAGAAATCAGGCACACTGTTATACAGTAGGTTTTCTGTGGCAGAAAAAGAAAGACAGATGCCACACGCAGGACTGGCACTAATGCAGATTTGCCAATCTTAATCTCCCACTTGTTTTTTTTTATGGCAGAATTAGGAACAAATCAGGCACACTGTTATACAGTAGGTTTTCTGTGGCAGAAAAAGAAAGACAGATGCCACACACAGGACTGGCACTAATGAAGATTTGCCAATCTTAATCTCACACTTGTTTTTTTTTAATGGGAGAATGAGGAAAAAATCAGGCCCAAAGTTATACAGTAGGTTTTCTGTGGCAAAAAAACAAAGACAGATGCCACACACAGGACTGGCACTAGTGCAGATTTGCCAATCTTAATCTCCCAATTTTTTTTTTTTCATGGGAGAATGAAAAAAAAATCAGGCACACTGTTATACAGTAGGTTTTCTGTGGCAGAAAAAGAAAGACAGATGCCACACACAGGACTGGCACTAATGCAGATTTGCCAATCTTAATCTCCCAATTTTTTTTCTTATGGGAGAATGAGGAAAAAATCAGGCACACTGTTATACAGTAGGTTTTCTGTGGCAGAAAAACAAAGACAGATGCCACACACAGGACTGGCACTAATGCAGATTTGCCAATCTTAATCTCCCAATTTTTTTTTTTCTGGGGAGAATGAGGAAAAAATCAGGCACACTGTTATACAGTAGGTTTTCTGTGGCAGAAAAAGAAAGACAGATGCCACACACAGGACTGGCACTAATGCAGATTTGCCAATCTTAATCTCCCACTTGTTTTTTTTTTTATGGGAGAACTAGGAAGAAATCAGGCACACTGTTATACAGTAGGTTTTCTGTGGCAGAAAAAGAAAGACAGATGCCACACACAGGACTGGCACTAATGCAGATTTGCCAATCTTAATCTCCCAATTTTTTTTTTCTGGGGAGAATGAGGAAAAAATCAGGCACACTGTTATACAGTAGGTTTTCTGTGGCAGAAAATCAAAGACAGATGCCACACACAGGACTGGCACTAATGCAGATTTGCCAATCTTAATCTCTCACTTGTTTTTTTTTTATGGGAGAACTAAGAAGAAATCAGGCACACTGTTATACAGTAGGTTTTCTGTGGCAGAAAAAGAAAGACAGATGCCACACACAGGACTGGCACTAATGCAGATTTGCCAATCTTAATCTCCCAATTTTTTTTTTTTATGGGAGATTGAGGAAAAAATCAGGCACACTGTTATGCAGTAGGTTTTCTGTGGCAGAAAAAGAAAGACAGATGCCACACACAGGACTGGCACTAATGCAGATTTGCCAATCTTAATCTCCCAATTTTTTTTTTTTATGGGAGAATGAGGAAAAAATCAGGCACACTGTTATACAGTAGGTTTTCTGTGGCAGAAAAACAAAGACAGATGCCACACACAGGACTGGCACTAATGCAGATTTGCCAATCTTAATCTCCCAATTTTTTTTTTTTCTGGGGAGAATGAGGAAAAAATCAGGCACACTGTTATACAGTAGGTTTTCTGTGGCAGAAAAAGAAAGACAGATGCCACACACAGGACTGGCACTAATGCAGATTTGCCAATCTTAATCTCCCACTTGTTTTTTTTTATGGGAGAACTAGGAAGAAATCAGGCACACTGTTATACAGTAGGTTTTCTGTGGCAGAAAAAGAAAGACAGATGCCACACACAGGACTGGCACTAATGCAGATTTGCCACTCTTAATCTCCCACTTGTTTTTTTTTATGGCAGAATTAGGAAGAAATCAGGCACACTGTTATACAGTAGGTTTTCTGTGGCAGAAAAAGAAAGACAGATGCCACACACAGGACTGGCACTAATGCAGATTTGCCAATCTTAATCTCCCACTTGTTTTTTTATGGGAGAATTAGGAAGACATCATTCCCACAGTTATACAGTAGGTTTTCTGTGGCAGAAAAAGAAAGACAGATGCCACACACAGGACTGGCACTAATGCAGATTTGCCAATCTTAATCTCACTTTTGTTTTGTTTTTTATGGGAGAATGAGGAAAAATCAGGCCCACAGTTATACAGTAGGTTTTCTGTGGCAGAAAAACAAAGACAGATGCCGCACACAGGACTGGCACTAGTGCAGATTTGCCAATCTTAATCTCCCAATTTTTTTTTTATATGGGAGAATGAGGAAAAAAATCAGGCACACTGTTATACAGTAGGTTTTCTGTGGCAGAAAAAGAAAGACAGATGCCGCACACAGGACTGGCACTAATGCAGATTTGCCAATCTTAATCTCCCAATTTTTTTTTTTTTATGGGAGAATGAGGAAAAAATCAGGCACACTGTTATACAGTAGGTTTTCTGTGGCAGAAAAACAAAGACAGATGCCACACACAGGACTGGCACTAATGCAGATTTGCCCATCTTAATCTCCCAATTTTTTTTTTTTTATGGGAGAATGAGGAAAAAATCAGGCACACTGTTATACAGTAGGTTTTCTGTGGCAGAAAAAGAAAGACAGATGCCACACACAGGACTGACACTAATGCAGATTTGCCAATCTTAATCTCCCAATATTTTTTTTTTATGGGAGAATTAGGAAGAAATCAGGCACACTGTTATACAGTAGGTTTTCTGTGGCAGAAAAAAAAAGACAGATGCCACACACAGGACTGGCACTAATGCAGAATTGCCAATCTTAATCTCCCAATTTATTTTTTTTTATGGGACAATTAGGAAGAAATCATTCCCACAGTTATACAGTAGGTTTTCTGTGGCAGAAAAACAAAGACAGATGCCACACACAGGACTGGCGCTAATGCAGATTTGCCAATCTTAATCTCCCAATTTTTTTTTTTATGGGAGAATGAGGAAAAAATCAGGCACACTGTTATACAGTAGGTTTTCTGTGGCAGAAAAAGAAAGACAGATGCCACACACAGGACTGGCACTAATGCAGATTTGCCAATCTTAATCTCCCACTTGTTTTTTTTTATGGGAGAACTAGGAAGAAATCAGGCACACTGTTATACAGTAGGTTTTCTGTGGCAGAAAAAGAAAGACAGATGCCACACACAGGACTGGCACTAATGCAGATTTGCCAATCTTAATCTCCCACTTGTTTTTTTTTATGGGAGAACTAGGAAGAAATCAGGCACACTGTTATACAGTAGGTTTTCTGTGGCAGAAAAAGAAAGACAGATGCCACACACAGGACTGGCACTAATGCAGATTTGCCACTCTTAATCTCCCACTTGTTTTTTTTTATGGCAGAATTAGGAAGAAATCAGGCACACTGTTATACAGTAGGTTTTCTGTGGCAGAAAAAGAAAGACAGATGCCACACACAGGACTGGCACTAATGCAGATTTGCCAATCTTAATCTCCCACTTGTTTTTTTTTATGGGAGAATTAGGAAGACATCATTCCCACAGTTATACAGTAGGTTTTCTGTGGCAGAAAAAGAAAGACAGATGCCACACACAGGACTGGCACTAATGCAGATTTGCCAATCTTAATCTCACTTTTGTTTTGTTTTTTATGGGAGAATGAGGAAAAATCAGGCCCACAGTTATACAGTAGGTTTTCTGTGGCAGAAAAACAAAGACAGATGCCGCACACAGGACTGGCACTAGTGCAGATTTGCCAATCTTAATCTCCCAATTTTTTTTTTATATGGGAGAATGAGGAAAAAAATCAGGCACACTGTTATACAGTAGGTTTTCTGTGGCAGAAAAAGAAAGACAGATGCCGCACACAGGACTGGCACTAATGCAGATTTGCCAATCTTAATCTCCCAATTTTTTTTTTTTTATGGGAGAATGAGGAAAAAATCAGGCACACTGTTATACAGTAGGTTTTCTGTGGCAGAAAAACAAAGACAGATGCCACACACAGGACTGGCACTAATGCAGATTTGCCCATCTTAATCTCCCAATTTTTTTTTTTTTATGGGAGAATGAGGAAAAAATCAGGCACACTGTTATACAGTAGGTTTTCTGTGGCAGAAAAAGAAAGACAGATGCCACACACAGGACTGACACTAATGCAGATTTGCCAATCTTAATCTCCCAATATTTTTTTTTTATGGGAGAATTAGGAAGAAATCAGGCACACTGTTATACAGTAGGTTTTCTGTGGCAGAAAAAAAAAGACAGATGCCACACACAGGACTGGCACTAATGCAGAATTGCCAATCTTAATCTCCCAATTTATTTTTTTTTATGGGACAATTAGGAAGAAATCATTCCCACAGTTATACAGTAGGTTTTCTGTGGCAAAAAAACAAAGACAGATGCCACACACAGGACTGGCGCTAATGCAGATTTGCCAATCTTAATCTCCCAATTTTTTTTTTTTATGGGAGAATGAGGAAAAAATCAGGCACACTGTTATACAGTAGGTTTTCTGTGGCAGAAAAAGAAAGACAGATGCCACACACAGGACTGGCACTAATGCAGATTTGCCAATCTCAATCTCCCACTTGTTTTTTTATGGGAGAATGAGGAAAAAGTCAGGCCCACAGTTTTACAGTAGGTTTTCTGTGGCAGAAAAACAAAGACAGATGCCACACACAGGACTGGCACTAATGCAGATTTGCCCATCTTAATCTCCCAATTTTTTTTATTATGGGAGAATGAGGAAAAAATCAGGCACACTGTTATACAGTAGGTTTTCTGTGGCAGAAAAAGAAAGACAGATGCCACACACAGGACTGGCACTAATGAAGATTTGCCAATCTTAATCTCACACTTGTTTTTTTTTATGGGAGAATTAGGAAGAAATCAGGCACGCTGTTATACAGTAGGTTTTCTGTGGCAGAAAAACAAAGACAGATGCCACACACAGGACTGGCACTAATGCAGATTTGCCAATCTTAATCTCCCAATTTTTTTTTTTTATGGGAGAATGAGGAAAAAATCAGGCACACTGTTATACAGTAGGTTTTCTGTGGCAGAAAAAGAAAGACAGATGCCACACACAGGACTGGCACTAATGCAGATTTGCCAATCTTAATCTCCCAATTTTTTTTTTTTTTTATGGGAGAATTAGGAAAAAATCAGGCACACTGTTATACAGTAGGTTTTCTGTGGCAGAAAAAGAAAGACAGATGCCACACACAGGACTGGCACTAATGCAGATTTGCCAATCTTAATCTCCCACTTGTTTTTTTTTTATGGGAGAATGAGGAAAAAATCAGGCACACTGTTATACAGTAGGTTTTCTGTGGCAGAAAAACAAAGACAGATGCCACACACAGGACTGGCACTAATGCAGATTTGCCAATCTTAATCTCCCACTTGTTTTTTTTTTATGGGAGATTTACGAAAAAATCAGGCACACTGTTGTACAGTAGGTTTTCTGTGGCAGAAAAACAAAGACAGATGCCACACACAGGACTGGCACTAATGCAGATTTGCCAATTTTAATCTGCCCCTTTTTTTTTTTCAGGGAGACTAGTGAATAAATCTGGGCCACTGTATTACAGTATATTTTCTGTGGCAGAAAGTGGCTTGAAGAGATATACCAAAAAAAAAAAAAAAAAGGGACTGTACTACAATTACTATCTCTCTACAGTAATCTCAGAAAAGTGTGGCAGGCAGCAATAAAAAGGACTGCTGCACACAAAAGTCAAAAGTGTGGACAAACAAACAAGATAGCTGCGCAGAAAGGAAGGAGCAACAGGATTTGTGCTTTGAAAAAAGCAGTTGGTTTGCGTACACACAGCAACGCAGCTATCAGGGAGCCTTATAACCTACAGAGCTGATGAAGAGAAATCTAGCCTCCACTGTCCCTGCAAAGAAAAGGTGGTGTTGGACAGTGGAAATCGCTACAGCACAAGCGGTTTTGGGGTCAATTTACCCTGCCTAACGCTATCCCTGCTTCTGACGAAGCAGGAGCATCCTCTCCCTACGCTCAGATCAGCAGCAGTAAGATGGCAGTCGGTGGGAACTCCCCTTTATAGCCCCTGTGACGCCGCAGAAAGCAAGCCAATCACTGCCATGCCCTTCTCTAAGATGGTGGGGACTAGGGCCTATGTCATCTCGCTGCCCACACTCTGCGTGCACCTTCATTGGCTGAGAAATGGCACTTTAAGCGTCATAGGAAACGCGACTTTGGCGCGAAGATCGTGTACCGCATGGCCGATCCCACGCTGGGATCGGATCGGGTTTCATGAAACCCGACTTTGCCAAAAGTCGGCGACTTTTGAAAATGACCGATCCGTTTCGCTCAACCCTACTATGTAGTGTTTTTCCAGAATTTAGCTGGATACGGATGGAAAGCCACTAATAGGAAATATTTGAAAAAAATTTCAGCAGACTTACTAATATTTTTTCAGCTGCTCATGGTATTTATAGTGAATTAGATATGTTTAGTATGTCACAATTAGTGTTGAGCATTCCGATACCGCAAGTATCGGGTATCGGCCGATATTTGCTGTATCGGAATTCCGATACCGAGATCCGATACTTTTGTGGTATCGGGTATCGGTATCGAAACAACATTAATGTGTAAAATAAAGAATTAAAATAAAAAAATATTGCTATACTCACCTCTCCGACGCAGCCTGGACCTCACCGAGGGAACCGGCAGCGTTGTTTGCTTAAAATTCGCGCTTTAACTTCCTTACGTGAAGTCCCGGCTTGTGATTGGTCGTGCGTCGCCCATGTGGCCGCGACGCGACCAATCACAGCAAGCCGTGACGTAATTTTAGGTCCTTCAGGATTTTAAAATTACGTTCTGGCTTGTGATTGGTCGCGTCGCGGTCACATGGGCGACGCGACCAATCACAAGCCGTGACGTCACGGGAGGCAGGACACGCGCGCATTTTAAAATGCGCGCGTGTCCAGCCTCCCGTGACGTCACGGCTTGTGATTGGTCGCGTCGCCCATGTGACCGCGACGCGACCAATCACAAAGCCGGAACGTAATTTTAAAATCCTGAAGGACCTGAAATTACGTCACGGCTTGCTGTGATTGGTCGCGTCGCGGCCACATGGGCGGCGCGCGACCAATCACAAGCCGGGACTTCACGTAAGGAAGTTAAAGCGCGAATTTTAAGCAAACAACGCTGCCGGTTCCCTCGGTAAGGTGCAGGCTGCGTCGGAGAGGTGAGTATAGCAATATTTTTTATTTTAATTCTTTATTTTACACATTAATATGGTTCCCAGAACAGGATGTGCCCACACTTCTAATCATTCCTCATTGGCTGAATTTGTGCACTTTGAATTATGGGAACTTCCGATTCCGGTATCCAATATACTGAAAGTATCGGAACTCGGTATCGGAATTCCGATACCGCAAATATCGGCCGATACCCGATACTTGCGGTATCGGAATGCTCAACACTAATTGTGACATACTAAACATATCTAATTCACTATAAATACCATGAGCAGCTGAAAAAATATTAGTAATATCTGTCTTTAAGGTGAAAGATTCTCTGAACGTCAACCAGCTTTTTAATGCAGAATTTTACCTCAATCACTGTAGAGCAAGTAACAGACAACTTGCTAGAGGGGGAATCCATGGAAGGATATACTATCTTAAAGGGGTTGTCTGGAATTAGACAATAAGTCTGCAGTCACTCCATATCCTTCACATAATAAAAATGCACAACCATAGTCCTTCATCTACTATAATGCACCTCCATAAATAATGACAGCCCATAGTCATCTATATAGTATAATGCACAGCTTATAGTCCTACATATAATATAATGTAATGCCCATATTCCTCCATATAGTATAATGCACCACCATATATAATACACATCCCATAGACATTCATGAGGTATAAAGTACAGCCCATAGTCCTTCATATTGTATAAAGCACAGCCCATAGTCATCCATGTAGTATAGTTCACAGCCCATAGTCATCCATGGAGTATTGTAGAATAATGCACAGCCCATAATCATCCATGCAGTATTTTAGTATAATGCACAGCCCATAATCATCCATGCAGTATTTTAGTATAATGCACAGCCCATAATCATCCATGTAGTAAAATGCATAGCCCACAGTCATCCATATAGTATAATGCACAACCCATAGTCATCCATGTATTAAAATGTACTGCCCATGGTCATCCATACAGTATAATGCACAGCCCATAGTCATTCATCTAGTATAATGCACAGCCCATAGTCATCCATGTAGTATAATGCACAGCCTATAGTCATCCATGTAGTGGTGTGGCCACGTGTACTCACTGATTTAAAAAATAAAAATACTCCCATCCCCTCTTCCGCATCGGTGATGCCGGCCCAGACTAATAGTTACCTAATAATTATGCACACATAGATATTCTTCAAAGAAACACTAAATCTTTTACTTTCTGAATTATTTAGGTTTAAGATTTATTAAGTTTTTGGGTTGACCAACAGCATTGTAACTGTGTAATAATAATAAGCATAGCACATAGTAAACTGTATTTAGTGCTTAGTGTATTTATTTGTTGAATCTGAAATCATTCTCAGTAGAGTTGAGTGACTTTTACTTTTTTAAGATCGAGTCGGGTCGGGTCGGGTGAAATCGCCCGATTATTGCGAAAAGTTGGGGGTCGACCGAAACACGAAACCCAATGCAAGTCAATGGGGAAGCAAAGTCGGCATTGAGTGGAGGACAGGAAAACACCTACAGTGCCCATTTTAATGCCAAAAACATAAATTCTTGTTACTTAAGCTTGTCAATCTTAACCCCTTCATGACCCAGCCTATTTTGGCCTTAATGACCTTGCCATTTTTTGCAATTCTGACCAGTGTCAGAGGTAATAACTCAGGAACGCTTCAACGGATCCTTGCGGTTCTGAGATTGTTTTTTCGTGACATATTGGGCTTCATGTTAGTGGTAAATTTAGGTTGATAATTTCTGAGTTTATTTGTGAAAAAAACGGAAATTTGGCGAAAAATTTGAAAATTTTGCAATTTTCACATTTTGAATTTTTATTCTGTTAAACCAGAGAGTTATGTGACACAAAATAGTTAATAAATAACATTTCCCACATGTCTACTTTACATCAGCACAATTTTGGAAACAAATTTTTATTTTGCTAGGAAGTTATAAGGGTTAAAATTTCACCAGTGATTTCTCATTTTTACAACAAAATTTACAAAACCATTTTTTTTAGGGACCACCTCACATTTGAAGTCAGTTTGAGGGTTCTATATGGCTGAAAATACCCAAAAGTGACACCATTCTAAAAACTGCACCCCTCAAGGTGCTCAAAACCACATTCAAGAAGTTTATTAACCCTTCAGGTGTTTCACAGCAGCAGAAGCAACATGGAGGGGAAAAAATAACATTTAACTTTTCAGTTACAAAAATGATCTTTTCGCAACAATTTTTTTATTTTCTCAAGGGTAAAAGGAGAAACTGGACCACGAATTTTATTGTCCAATTTGTCCTGAGTACTCTGATACCTCATATGTGGGGGTAAACCACTGTTTGGGCGCACGGCAGGGCTCGGAAGGGAAGGCACGCCATTTGGCTTTTTGAATGGAAAATTAGCTTCAATCATTAGCGGACACCATGTCACGTTTGGAGAGCCCCTTTGTGCCTAAACATTGGAGCTCCTGCACAAGTGACCCCATTTTGGAAACTAGACCTCCCAAGGAACTAATCTAGATGTGTGGTGAGCACTTTGAACCCCCAAGTGCTTCACAGAAGTTTATAACGCAGAGCCATGAAAATAAAAAATTATTTTTCTTTCCTCAAAAATGATTTTTTAACCCACAATTTTTTATTTTCCCAAGGGTAACAGGAGAAATTGGACCCCAAAAGTTGTTGTACAGTTTCTCCTGAGTACGCAGATACTCCATATGTTGGGGTAAACCACTGTTTGGGCACATGCCGGGGCTCGGAAGGGAAGTAGTGACGATTTGGAATGCAGACTTTGATGGAATGGTCTGCGGGAATCATGTTACGTTTGCAGATCCCCTGATGTGCCTAAACAGTAGAAACCCCCGACAATTGACCCCATTTTGGAAACTAGACCCCCCAAGGAACTTATCTAGATGTGTGGTGAGCATGTTCAACCCCCAAGTGCTTCACAGAAGTTTACAACGCAGAGCCGTGAAAATAAAAAATCATTTTTCTTTCCTCAAAAAAGATGTTTTAGCAAGCAATTGTTTATTTTCACAAGGGTAACAGGAGAAATTAGACCCCAATATTTGTTGCCCAGTTTGTTGTGAGTACGCTGATACCTCATATGTGGGGGTAAACCACTGTTTGGGCGCATGTCAGGGCTCGGAAGGGAAGTAGTGACATTTGAAATGCAGACTTTGATGGAATGGTCTGCGGGCGTCACGTTGCATTTGCAGAGCCCCTGATGTGCCTAAACAGTAGAAACCCCCCCTAAGTGACGCCATTTTGGAAACTAGACCCCCCAAAGAACTTATCTAGATGTGTGGTGAGCACGTTCAACCCCCAAGTGCTTCACAGAAGTTTACAACGCAGAGCCGTGAAAATAAAAAATCATTTTTCTGTCCTCAAAAAAGATGTTTTAGCAAGCAATTTTTTTTTCACAAGGGTAGCAGGAGAAATTGGACCCCAATATTTGTTGCCCAGTTTGTTGTGAGTATGCTGGTACCCCATATGTGGGGGTAAACCACTGTTTGGGCGCACGTCAGGGCTTGGAAGGGAAGTAGTGACATTTGAAATGCAGACTTTGATGGAATGGTCTGCGGGCGTCACGTTGCATTTGCAGAGCCCCTGATGTGCCTAAACAGTAGAAACACCCCACAAGTGACCCCATTTTGGAAACTAGACCCCAAAAGGATCTTATCTAGATGTGTGGTGAGCACTTCCAACCCCCAAGTGCTTCACATAAGTTTATAACGTAGAGCCATGAAAATAAAAAATAATTGTTCTTTCCTCAAAAATTATGTTTTAGCAAGTAATTTTTTATTTTTGCAAGGGTAACAGGAGAAATTGGACCCCAATAGTTGTTGCCCAGTTTGTCCTGAGTACGCTGGTATCCCATATGTGGGGGTAAACCACTGTTTGGGCGCACGTCGGGGCTTGAAAGGGAGGGCGCACCATTTGACTTTTTGAACGCAAGATTGGCTGGAATCAATGGTGGCGCCATGTTGCGTTTGGAGACCCCTGATGTGCCTAAACAGTGGAAACCCCTCAATTCTAACTTCAACACTAACCCCAACACACCCCTAACCCTAATCCCAACTGTAGCCATAACCCTAATCACAACCCTAACCCCAACACACCCCTAACCACAACCCTAACCCCAACACACACGTAACCCTAAATCCAACCCTAATCCTAACCCTAATCCCAACCCTACCCACAACTGTAACCCCAACACAACCCTAACCCTATCCTTAACCCTAACCACAAGCCTAATCTTAACCCTATTTCCAACCCTAGCCCTAATTCCAACCCTAAGGGTACCGTCTCACATAACGATTTACCAACGTTCACGACCAGCGATACGACCTGGCCGTGATCGTTGGAAAGTCGTTGTGTGGCCGCTGGGGAGCTGTCACACAGACCGCTCTCCAGCGACCAACGATGCCAAGGTCCCGGGTAACCAGGGTAAACATCGGGTTTCTAAGCGCAGGGCCGCGCTTAGTAACCCGATGTTTACCGTGGTTACCAGCGTAAAAGTAAAAAAAAAAAACCGTACATACTCACATTTCGGTGTCCTTCAGGTCCCTTGCCGTCTGCTTCCCGCTCTGACTGAGTGCCGCCGTACAGTGAGAGCAGAGCGCAGCGGTGACGTCACTGCTGTGCTGTGCTCTCACTTTCTGGCCGGCAGACAGTCAGAGCGGGAAGCAGACGGCAAGGGACCTGAAGGACACCGAAATGTGAGTATGTACGGTTTTATTTTTTTTACTTTTACGCTGGTAACCACGGTAAACATCGGGGTACTAAGTGCGGCCCTGCGCTTAGTAACCCGATGTTTACCCTGGTTACAAGCGAACGCATCGCTGGATCGCTGTCACAACGATCCAGCGATGACAGCGGGAGATCCAGCGACGAAAGAAAGTTCCAAACGATCTGCTACGACGTACGATTCTCAGCAGGGTCCCTGATCGCTGCTGCGTGTCAGACACAGCGATATCGTATGGATATCGCTGGAACGTCACGGATTGTACCGTCGTAGCGATCAAAGTGCCACTGTGAGACGGTACCCTAACTCTAATTCCAACCCTAACACTAAGGCTATGTGCCCACGTTGCGGATTCGTGTGAGATTTTTCCGCACGATTTTTGAAAAATCCGCAGGTAAAAGGCACTGCTGTTGTGGATTCTGTTTTTGGGCTCTGGTGGTTACAACTGGTACTGGGTGACTTTGGTGGGTTGCGGTCTCTGGTTTCCACCTGTCCATCAGTGGCTGGGTGTTTCCTATTTAACCTGGCTTTCCTGTCATTCCTGTTGTGAATTTGGATTCTGGGCTCCCCCGGTGGCTACTGGTGGAATTGAACTTGTGACATCATCTTCCCTGTTCACCTGTTCTGATTAGATCTGGGTGTCGCTATATAACCTGGCTTCTCTGTTAGATGCTTGCCGGTCAACAATGTTATCAGAAGCCTCTCTGTGCTTGTTCCTGCTCCCAGACATCTACTAGATAAGTTGGACATTCGTCCATGTTTTGTTTTTGTATTTTGGTTCCAGTTCACAGCTGCAGTTTCGTTACTGTGTCTGGAAAGCTCTTGTTGATCAGGAATTGCCACTCTGGTATTATGAGTTAATGCCAGAGTCCTAAAGTAATTTCTGGATGTGTTTTGTTAGGGTTTTCTACTGACCATGAAAGTATGCTTTCTGTCTTCTGCTATCTAGAAAGCGGACCTCAAATTTGCTAAAACTATTTTCCTGCTGCGTTTGTTGTTTCATCTCATATCACCGCCAATATATGTGGGGGGCCTCTGTCTCCTTTTTGGGCATTTCTCTAGAGGTGAGTCAGGTCTTATATTTCCCTCTGCTAGCATTATTTAGTTCTCCGGCCGGCGCTGGGCATATAGGGATAAAAAGTAGGACATGCTACCTGGCTACTTCTAGATGATGCGGTAGGTTTAGTTCATGGTCAGTATAGTTACATCTTCCAAGAGCTTGTTCCTATAGAGGCTTATGCTAGTTCTCTGGCCATGGAGATCATGATAGTTTGACCGGCCCACTAAAGGGTTAAAATCCTTGGCTGAGAAAGGAGAGAAATAAGAAGTCTGCTGAGAGTTTTTTTTTTTTTTTTTTTTTTTTCTCTGTGCTCTTAATTGGATCACTTGCCAGTCTGTCTATGCTGCAGTCTTTCTTTTTTTTCTCTCTCCTTATAATCTTTGAATGGCTTTGTGTTCACCTGTTAATAATGGATCTTCAGAGTGTAACTGCAGGTTTGAATAATCTCACCACGAAAGTACAAAATTTGCAAGATTTTATTATTCATGCTCCGGTATCTGAGCCGAGAATTCCTTTGCCGGAATTCTTCTCAGGGAATAGATCTAGCTTTCAGAATTTTAGAAATAATTGTAAGCTATTTTTGTCCCTGAAATCTCGTTCTGCTGGAGAACCTGCACAGCAGGTTGGGATTGTGATTTCCTTGCTCCGCGGCGACCCTCAAGACTGGGCTTTTGCATTGGCACCAGGGGATCCTGCGTTGCGCAATGTGGATGCGTTTTTTTTGGCCTTGGGCTTGCTGTATGAGGAACCTCATTTGGAACTTCAGGCAGAAAAAACTTTGATGTCCCTATCGCAGGGGCAAGATGAAGCTGAAATTTACTGCCAAAGATTCCGTAAATGGTCTGTGCTTACTCAGTGGAATGAGTGTGCCTTGGCGGCTACTTTCAGAGAGGGTCTCTCTGATGCCATTAAGGATGTTATCGTGGGGTTCCCTGTGCCTGCGGGTCTGAATGAGTCCATGACAATGGCCATTCAGATCGATAGGCGTCTGCGGGAGCGCAAACCAGTGCACCATCTGGCGGTGTCCACTGAGAAGACGCCAGAAAGCATGCAGTGTGATAGAATTCTGTCCAGAAGCGAGCGGCAGAATTTTAGACGGAAAAATGGGTTGTGTTTCTATTGTGGGGATTCTACTCATGTTATATCAGCATGCTCTAAGCGTACTAAAAAGCTTGATAAATCCGTTTCCATTGGCACTTTACAGTCTAAATTTATTTTGTCTGTGACCCTGATTTGCTCTTTGTCATCTATTACTACTGACGCCTATATCGACTCTGGCGCCGCTTTGAGTCTTATGGATTGGTCCTTTGCCAATCGTTGTGGGTATGATTTAGAGCCTTTGGAAACTCTTATTCCTCTGAAGGGGATTGACTCCACCCCATTGGCTAATAATAAACCACAATACTGGACACAAGTGACTATGTGTATTAATCCGGATCACCAGGAGACTATTCGTTTTCTAGTGCTGTATAATCTACATGAGGATTTGGTGCTGGGATTGCCATGGCTGCAGTCTCACAACCCAGTCCTTGACTGGAGAGCTATGTCTGTGTTGAGCTGGGGATGTAAGGGGACTCATGGGGACGTACCTTTGGTGTCCATTTCATCATCTATCCCCTCTGAAATCCCTGAGTTCCTGTCTGACTATCGTGACGTCTTTGAAGAACCCAAGCTTGGTTCACTACCTCCGCACCGTGAGTGCGATTGTGCTATAGATTTAATTCCGGGTAGTAAATACCCAAAGGGTCGTTTATTTAATCTGTCTGTGCCTGAACATACTGCTATGCGAGAATATATAAAGGAGTCCTTGGAAAAGGGACATATTCGTCCATCGTCATCTCCCTTAGGAGCCGGTTTTTTCTTTGTGTCAAAAAAAGACGGCTCTTTGAGACCATGTATTGATTATCGGCTTTTGAATAAAATCACGGTTAAATATCAATACCCATTGCCGTTGCTGACTGATTTGTTTGCTCGCATAAAGGGGGCCAAGTGGTTCTCTAAGATTGATCTCCGTGGGGCGTATAATTTGGTGCGGATCAGGCAGGGGGATGAGTGGAAAACCGCATTTAATACGCCCGAGGGCCACTTTGAGTATTTGGTGATGCCTTTTGGTCTTTCTAATGCCCCTTCAGTCTTCCAGTCCTTTATGCATGATATTTTCCGCGATTTTTTGGATAAATTTATGATAGTGTATCTGGATGATATTCTGATTTTTTCGGATGACTGGGACTCTCATGTCCGGCAAGTTAAGAGGGTTTTTCAGGTTTTGCGGTCTAATTCTCTGTGTGTCAAGGGTTCTAAGTGCGTTTTTGGGGTTCAGAGAATTTCCTTTTTGGGATATATTTTTTCTCCCTCTTCCATTGAGATGGATCCTGTCAAGGTTCAAGCTATTTGTGATTGGACGCAGCCCTCTTCTCTTAAAAGTCTTCAGAAATTTTTGGGCTTTGCCAACTTTTATCGTCGATTTATTTCTGGTTTTTCGGATGTCGTTAAGCCATTGACCGATTTGACTAGACAGGGTGCTGATGTTGCTAATTGGTCCCCTGATGCTGTGGAGGCCTTTCAGGAGCTTAAGCGCTGTTTTTCTTCTGCCCCTGTGTTGCGTCAGCCTGATGTGACTCTTCCTTTTCAGGTTGAGGTCGACGCTTCTGAGATCGGAGCTGGGGCAGTGTTGTCGCAGAAAAGTTCTGACTGCGCCGTGATGAGGCCTTGTGCCTTCTTTTCCCGTAAATTTTCGCCCGCTGAGCGGAATTATGATGTTGGGAATCGGGAGCTTTTGGCCATGAAGTGGGCGTTTGAGGAGTGGCGCCATTGGCTCGAGGGGGCCAGACATCAGGTGGTGGTATTGACTGACCACAAAAATTTGATTTATCTTGAGACCGCCAGGCGCCTGAATCCTAGACAGGCGCGCTGGTCATTATTTTTTTCTCGGTTTGATTTTGTGGTATCGTGCCTACCGGGTTCTAAGAATGTTAAGGCGGATGCCCTTTCTAGGAGTTTTGAGCCTGATTCACCTGGCAACTCTGACCCCACAGGTATTCTTAAGGAGGGAGTTATCTTGTCAGCCGTTTCTCCAGACCTGCGGCGGGCCTTGCAGGAGTTTCAGGCGGATAGACCGGATCGTTGTCCGCCTGATAGGCTGTTTGTTCCTGATGATTGGACCAGTAAAGTCATCTCTGAGGTGCATTCTTCTGCGTTGGCAGGTCATCCTGGAATTTTTGGTACCAGGGATTTGGTGGCAAGATCCTTCTGGTGGCCTTCCCTGTCACGAGATGTGCGAGGCTTTGTGCAGTCTTGTGACGTTTGTGCTCGGGCCAAGCCTTGTTGTTCTCGGGCTAGTGGATTATTGTTGCCCTTGCCTATTCCTAAGAGGCCTTGGACACACATCTCGATGGATTTTATTTCAGATCTGCCTGTTTCTCAGAAGATGTCTGTCATCTGGGTGGTGTGTGACCGTTTTTCTAAGATGGTTCATTTGGTTCCCCTGCCCAAATTGCCTTCTTCTTCCGAGTTGGTGCCCCTGTTTTTTCAAAATGTTGTTCGTTTGCATGGTATTCCTGAGAATATCGTTTCTGACAGAGGAACCCAATTTGTGTCTAGATTTTGGCGGGCATTTTGTGCTAGGATGGGCATAGATTTGTCTTTTTCGTCTGCTTTTCACCCTCAGACTAATGGCCAGACCGAGCGGACTAATCAGACCCTGGAGACATATCTGAGGTGTTTTGTGTCTGCTGACCAGGATGATTGGGTTGCTTTTTTGCCATTGGCGGAGTTCGCCCTCAATAATCGGGCCAGCTCTGCCACCTTGGTTTCCCCGTTTTTCTGTAATTCGGGGTTCCATCCTCGATTTTCCTCCGGTCAGATGGAATCCTCGGATTGTCCTGGAGTGGATGCGGTGGTGGAGAGATTGCATCATATCTGGGGGCAGGTGATGGACAATTTAAAGTTGTCCCAGGAGAAGACTCAGCTTTTTGCCAACCGTCACCGTCGTGTTGGTCCTCGGCTTTGTGTTGGAGATTTGGTGTGGTTGTCTTCTCGTTTTGTCCCTATGAGGGTCTCATCTCCTAAGTTTAAGCCTCGGTTCATCGGTCCGTATAAAATATTGGAGATTCTTAACCCTGTTTCCTTCCGTTTGGACCTCCCTGCATCCTTTTCTATTCATAACGTTTTTCATCGGTCGTTATTGCGCAGGTATGAGGCACCGGTTGTGCCTTCCGTTGAGCCTCCTGCTCCGGTGTTGGTTGAGGGTGAGTTGGAGTACGTTGTGGAAAAAATCCTAGACTCCCGTGTTTCCAGACGGAGACTCCAGTATCTGGTCAAGTGGAAGGGATATGGCCAGGAGGATAATTCTTGGGTCACTGCATCTGATGTTCATGCCTCTGATCTGGTTCGTGCCTTTCATAGGGCCCATCCTGATCGCCCTGGTGGTTCTGGTGAGGGTTCGGTGCCCCCTCCTTGAGGGGGGGGTACTGTTGTGAATTTGGATTCTGGGCTCCCCCGGTGGCTACTGGTGGAATTGAACTTGTGACATCATCTTCCCTGTTCACCTGTTCTGATTAGATCTGGGTGTCGCTATATAACCTGGCTTCTCTGTTAGATGCTTGCCGGTCAACAATGTTATCAGAAGCCTCTCTGTGCTTGTTCCTGCTCCCAGACATCTACTAGATAAGTTGGACATTCGTCCATGTTTTGTTTTTGTATTTTGGTTCCAGTTCACAGCTGCAGTTTCGTTACTGTGTCTGGAAAGCTCTTGTTGATCAGGAATTGCCACTCTGGTATTATGAGTTAATGCCAGAGTCCTAAAGTAATTTCTGGATGTGTTTTGTTAGGGTTTTCTACTGACCATGAAAGTATGCTTTCTGTCTTCTGCTATCTAGAAAGCGGACCTCAAATTTGCTAAAACTATTTTCCTGCTGCGTTTGTTGTTTCATCTCATATCACCGCCAATATATGTGGGGGGCCTCTGTCTCCTTTTTGGGCATTTCTCTAGAGGTGAGTCAGGTCTTATATTTCCCTCTGCTAGCATTATTTAGTTCTCCGGCCGGCGCTGGGCATATAGGGATAAAAAGTAGGACATGCTACCTGGCTACTTCTAGATGATGCGGTAGGTTTAGTTCATGGTCAGTATAGTTACATCTTCCAAGAGCTTGTTCCTATAGAGGCTTATGCTAGTTCTCTGGCCATGGAGATCATGACACATTCCCTTGCCGGCTATCAATGTATCAGTGTGTGTCTCTGTTACCTGCTCCTAGGCCTTCAAGACAAGCTAAGTCTGTATTTCCCTGTTTCATGATTGCTTTCATGTTTTTTAGTCCAGCTTGCAGATATGTAATTCTCTGCTGCTGGTTGCTCTAGTGGGCTGAAATTACCACTCATGTACCATGAGTTGGCACATGAGTTCAAGTAATTTCAGGATGGTATTTTGAAGGGTTTTTCAGCTGACCGCGCAGTTCACCTTTTGTATCCTCTGCTATCTAGCTTAAGCGGGCCTCATTTTGCTGAATCTGTTTTCATAACTACGTTTGTGCCTTCCTCTCATTTCACCGTCATTATATGTGGGAGGCTGCTATCTCTGTGGGAATATTTCTCTGGAGGCAAGTGAGGTCTGTTATTCTTCTGATAGGGGAAGCTAGATCTCCGGCTGGCGCGAGACATCTAGGGGCCCCCCAGGAACGTCCCCCGGCTACTGTTAGTTGAGTGTTGAGGTTCAGGATCGCGGTAAGCTCAGGTTCCATCACCCTAGAGCTCGTCCTGTTTTTGCCCGTGTTACGTTGACAAATTCCCTGCCATTGGGAAACATGACAGTATAGCCGGCCCACAAAGTGTTAATTGTTTGGGCTGAAGCAGGAGAAAAAGAAGTGTTGAAGGGAAACATTTTTTTTTTTTTCCCTCAGAGTTTTGCTGCCTAGCCCTTAATTGCTGTCTAGCTGCTTCTTACCTCCTCTTAACCCTTGAATGGCTCTGACCTTAGCTGTTTAACATGGATGTCCAGAGTTTGGCTTCCAGCCTGAATAATCTCGCTGCAAAAGTTCAAAATATACAGGATTTTGTTGTTCACACTCCTATGTCTGAACCTAGAATTCCTATTCCAGAGTTTTTTTCTGGAGATAGATCTACCTTCCTGAATTTCAGGAACAATTGCAAATTGTTTCTTTCTTTGAAATCTCGTTCCTCTGGAGACCCTGCTCAGCAGGTCAAGATTGTAATATCTTTCCTGCGGGGCGACCCTCAGAATTGGGCATTTGCATTGGCACCAGGGGATCCTGCATTGCTCAGTGTGGATGCGTTTTTTCTGGCACTGGGATGGCTCTATGAGGAACCTAACCTGGAGATTCAGGCTGAAAAGGCTTTATTGGACCTCTCTCAGGGGCATGATGAAGCGAGAGTATATTGTCAAAAATTTCGGAAATGGTCGGTGCTTACTCAGTGGAATGAGTGCGCCCTGGCTGCAAACTTCAGAGATGGTCTTTCTGAGGCCATTAAGGATATTATGGTGGGGTTCCCTGCGCCTACAGGTCTGAATGAGTCTATGACTATGGCCATTCAGATTGATCGGCGTTTACGGGAGCGCAAACCTGTGCACCAGTTGGCGGTGTCTTCTGAACAGGCACCTGAGACTATGCAATGTGATAGAATTCAGTCCAGAAGTGAACGGCAAAATTATAGGCGGAAAAATGGATTGTGTTTTTATTGTGGTGATTCAGCTCATGTTATATCAGCATGCTCTAAACGCACAAAAAAGGTTGATAAATCTTTTGCCATTAGTACTCTGCAGTCTAAGTTTATTTTGTCTGTAACTCTGATTTGTTCACTGTCATCCATTTCCGTCGATGCCTATGTGGATTCGGGCGCTGCCCTGAGTCTTATGGATTGGTCATTTGCCAAACGCTGCGGTTTTAGTCTGGAGCCTCTGGAAGTTCCTATTCCTTTGAAGGGAATTGACTCTACACCATTGGCTATGAATAAACCGCAGTACTGGACACAAGTGATCATGCGCATGACTCCCGTTCATCAGGAGGTGATTCGCTTTCTTGTACTGTATAATTTACATGATGTACTAGTGCTTGGTCTGCCATGGTTACAAACTCATAATCCAGTCCTGGATTGGAAAACAATGTCTGTGTTAAGCTGGGGATGTCAGGGGGTTCATGATGATGCACCTCTGATTTCAATCGCTCCATCTACTCCTTCTGAGGTCCCTGCGTTTTTGTCTGACTATCGGGATGTTTTTGAGGAGCCTAAGCTCAATTCGCTCCCTCCTCATAGGGAATGTGACTGTGCTATAGAATTAATTCCTGGCAGTAAGTTCCCTAAGGGTCATTTATTTAATCTGTCAGTGCCAGAGCATACTGCTATGTGGAATTATATTAAGGAGTCCTTGGAAAAGGGACATATTCGTCCATCTTCGTCCCCTCTGGGAGCAGGTTTTTTTTTTCGTGGCTAAAAAAGATGGTTCCCTGAGGCCTTGTATAGATTATCGCCTTCTGAATAAGATTACAGTCAAATATCAGTATCCATTGCCATTATTGACTGATTTGTTTGCTCGCATTAAGGGGGCTAGGTGGTTCACTAAGATAAATCTTCGCGGTGCGTATAATCTTGTGTGGATAAAGCAGGGTGATGAGTGGAAAACCGCATTTAATACGCCTGAGGGCCATTTTGAGTATTTGGTAATGCCTTTTGGACTTTCTAATGCTCCTTCAGTCTTTCAGTCCTTTATGCACAATATTTTCCGTGAATATCTGGATAAGTTTATGATTGTGTATTTGGATGATATTTTGGTGTTTTCTGATGACTGGGAGTCTCATGTTCTACAGGTCAGGAAGGTGTTTCAAGTCCTGCGGGCCAATTCTCTGTTTGTGAAGGGCTCAAAATGTCTCTTCGGAGTCCAGAAGATTTCTTTTTTGGGGTACATTTTTTCTCCTTCTACTATTGAGATGGATCCCGTCAAGGTTCAGGCGATTTGTGACTGGACACAACCTACATCTGTTAAGAGTCTTCAGAAGTTCTTGGGTTTTGCTAATTTTTATCGTCGGTTCATTTCTAATTTTTCCAGTGTTGTTAAACCTTTGACTGATTTGACTAAAAAGGGTGCTGATGTTGCTAATTGGTCTCCTGCGGCTGTGGAGGCCTTTCAGGAACTTAAGCGCCGGTTTTCTTCTGCTCCTGTGTTATGTCAACCAGATGTTTCACTTCCTTTTCAGGTTGAGGTTGATGCTTCCGAGATTGGTGCGGGGGCGGTTTTGTCACAGAGAAGTTCCGATGGCTCGGTGATGAAGCCATGTGCGTTCTTTTCTAGAAAATTCTCGCCCGCCGAGCGCAATTATGATGTGGGTAATCGGGAGCTTTTGGCCATGAAGTGGGCATTTGAGGAGTGGCGTCATTGGCTTGAGGGTGCTAGACATCGTGTGGTGGTCTTGACTGATCACAAAAATCTGATTTACCTTGAGTCTGCCAGGCGTTTGAATCCTAGACAGGCTCGTTGGTCGTTGTTTTTTTCTCGTTTCAATTTTGTGGTTTCATACCTGCCAGGTTCAAAGAATGTGAAGGCAGATGCTCTTTCCAGGAGTTTTGTGCCTGACTCTCCTGGAGACTCTGGGCCTACTGGCATCCTTAGGGATGGGGTAATATTGTCCGCCGTCTCCCCAGACTTGCGACGTGCATTGCAGGAGTTTCAGGCGGATAAACCTGATCGGTGTCCACCAGAAAGACTGTTTGTTCCGGATGATTGGACCAATAGAGTCATCTCCGAGGTCCATTCTTCTGTGTTGGCTGGTCATCCTGGAATATTTGGTACTAGAGACTTGGTGGCCAGGTCTTTTTGGTGGCCTTCCTTGTCAAGGGATGTGCGCACCTTTGTGCAGTCTTGTGAAGTGTGTGCTTGGGCTAAGCCTTGCTGTTCTCGGGCCAGTGGGTTGTTGTTATCCTTGCCTATCCTGAAGAGGCCTTGGACGCACATTTCCATGGGCTTTATTTCAGATCTCCCTGTCTCACAGAAAATGTCCGTTATCTGGGTTGTGTGTGACCGCTTTTCTAAGATGGTTCATTTGGTACCCTTGCCTAAGTTGCCTTCCTCCTCTGAGTTGGTCCCTTTGTTTTTTCAGAACGTGGTTCGTTTGCATGGGATTCCGGAGAATATCGTTTCGGACAGGGGATCCCAGTTTGTGTCTAGATTTTGGCGGACGTTTTGTGCTAAGATGGGCATTAATTTGTCTTTCTCGTCTGCATTCCATCCTCAGACGAATGGCCAGACGGAGCGAACTAATCAGACCTTGGAAACTTATTTAAGGTGTTTTGTTTCTGCTGATCAAGATGACTGGGTTGCCTATTTGCCACTGGCCGAATTTGCCCTTAATAATCGGGCTAGTTCTGCTACTTTGGTTTCTCCTTTCTTTTGTAATTCGGGGTTTCATCCTCGTTTTTCCTCTGGTCAGGTGGAGCCTTCGGATTGTCCTGGAGTGGACGTGGTGGTGGATAGGCTACATCAGATTTGGAATCAGGTGGTGGACAATTTGAAGTTGTCTCAGGAGAAGGCTCAGCAGTTTGCTAATCATTGTCGCCGCGTGGGTCCCCGACTTCGTGTTGGGGACTTGGTGTGGTTGTCTTCTCGTTTTGTCCCTATGAAGGTCTCTTCTCCCAAGTTTAAGCCTCGGTTCATCGGTCCTTATAAGATCTTGGAGATTCTTAACCCTGTATCTTTTCGTTTGGATCTCCCAGCATCGTTTGCTATTCATGATGTGTTCCATCGGTCGTTATTGCGGAGGTATGAGGTGCCCGTTGTTCCTTCGGTTGAGCCTCCTGCTCCGGTGCTGGTGGAGGGAGAATTGGAGTATGTTGTTGAGAAGATCTTGGATTCTCGTGTTTCCAGACGTAAACTCCAGTATTTGGTTAAGTGGAAGGGTTATGGTCAGGAGGATAATTCCTGGGTGGTCGCCTCTGATGTTTATGCGACTGATTTGGTCCGCGCCTTCCATAGAGCTCATCCTGATCACCCTGGGGGTTCTCGTGAGGGTTCGGTGACCCCTCCTCAAGGGGGGGGTACTGTTGTGGATTCTGTTTTTGGGCTCCCTCTGGTGGTTACAACTGGTACTGGGTGACTTTGGTGGGTTGCGGTCTCTGGTTTCCACCTGTCCATCAGTGGCTGGGTGTTTCCTATTTAACCTGGCTTTCCTGTCATTCCCTTGCCGGCTATCAATGTATCAGTGTGTGTCTCTGTTACCTGCTCCTAGGCCTTCAAGACAAGCTAAGTCTGTATTTCCCTGTTTCATGATTGCTTTCATGTTTTTTAGTCCAGCTTGCAGATATGTAATTCTCTGCTGCTGGTTGCTCTAGTGGGCTGAAATTACCACTCATGTACCATGAGTTGGCACATGAGTTCAAGTAATTTCAGGATGGTATTTTGAAGGGTTTTTCAGCTGACCGCGCAGTTCACCTTTTGTATCCTCTGCTATCTAGCTTAAGCGGGCCTCATTTTGCTGAATCTGTTTTCATAACTACGTTTGTGCCTTCCTCTCATTTCACCGTCATTATATGTGGGAGGCTGCTATCTCTGTGGGAATATTTCTCTGGAGGCAAGTGAGGTCTGTTATTCTTCTGATAGGGGAAGCTAGATCTCCGGCTGGCGCGAGACGTCTAGGGGCCCCCCAGGAAAGTCCCCCGGCTACTGTTAGTTGAGTGTTGAGGTTCAGGATCGCGGTCAGCTCAGGTTCCATCACCCTAGAGCTCGTCCTGTTTTTGCCCGTGTTACGTTGACAAATTCCCTGCCATTGGGAAACATGACACACTGCGTTTTACCTGCAGATTTACAGCAGATTTCCAGTGTTTTTTTGTGCGGATTTCACCTGCGGATTCCTATTGAGGAACAGGTGTAAAACGCTGCAGAATCCGCACAAAGAATTGACATGCTGCAGAAAATACAACGCAGCGTTTCTGCACGGAATTTTCCGCACCATGGGCACAGTGGATTTGGTTTTCCATAGGTGTACATGGTACTGTAAACCTGATGGAAAACTGCAACGAATTTGCAGCGGCCAATCCGCTGCGGATCCGCAGCCAAATCCGCTGCGGATCCGCAGCCAAATCCGCTGCGGATCCGCAGCCAAATCCGCTGTGGATCCGCGGCCAATCCGCTGCGGATCCGCAGCCAAATCCGCACATGCCATAACCCTAACCCTACCCCTAACCCTAACCCTACCCGTAACCCTAACCCCACCCCTAACCCTACCCCTAGTTCTAACCCTAACCCTAGTTCTAACCCTAACCCTAGTGGAAAACGAAAAAAAAATAAAAAAATATTTTCTTTATTTTATTATTCTCCCTACCTATGGGGGTGATAAAGGGGGGGGGGGTATTTATTATTTTTTTTATTTTGATCGCTGTGATAGAACCTACCACAGCGATCAAAATGTACCTGTAAGGAATCTGCCGGCTGGCAGATTTCGGCGGGCGCACTGAGCATGCGCCCGCCATATTGGAAGATGGCGGCGCCCAGCGAGGAGACGTACGGACACCGGGAGGATCGCTAAGTATGAAGGGGTGGTGGGGGGGTGGATTGGAGCACAGGGGGGGTGATCGGACCACAGGGGGGTGAATTCAAGCAAGGAGGGAGCGGACAGGAGGACGGGGGAGCCGGCAGGCGGACGGAGGGGACCGGACCCCATAACGGAGGACTGGGGGGGCGATCGGTGGGTGTGGGGGGGGTCACTTAAGTATTTCCAGCCATGGCCGATGATATTGCAGCATCGGCCATGGCTGGATTGTAATATTTCACCATTTTTTTAGGTGAAATATTACAAATCGCTCTGATTGGCAGTTTCACTTTCAACAGCCAATCAGAGCGATCGTAGCCACGGGGGGGTGAAGCCACCCCCCCTGGGCTGAAGCACCACTCCCCCTGTCTCTGCAGATCGGGTAAAATGGGAGTTAACCCCTTCACCCGATCTGCAGGGACGCGATCATTCCATGACGCATACGGTGCGTCATAGGTCGGATTGGCACAGACTTTCATGACGCAGCGTATGCGTCAAAGGTCGGGAAGGGGTTAATTTACCTTATAATAATAGTTAGGCATTGAAAATTGGGGATCATTTGGCTAAAGTTGTGGGGGGGGTAGGGCTGGCTCAAGTTTTTTGTGGGCCCAGGAAACGCGGACTACGTCACGGCGGTGGAGCAGGGAGAGGTAAGTATTTCAACTTTGCAAGTGCTGTGATCCTGAGCAAGCAGGGGGGGCACACTCGTTCGCATTGGCACTGGCACAGGGCCCCTCAAAGTACGGCAGTGCTTGACGGCAGGGGCGCCTCCCATCGGCAGAGACACTTTTGCATACTATGAGGGGCCCTGTGCCAGTGACGTCACCAACAAGTATGCCCCCCACCTGATGAAGGAACCTGCACTTTCATCTGCACCTTTCTCTTTGTCCCCGTGTAAGGTGATATAGTATGCGGGAAGGGGAACCAGACTTTCAGCAGGGTCAGATACTGGCTGTGTAGAGTGCAAGGGGAATGTAGTGGTCTGGGTCAATGTACCAGCAGACTCATCTAGCAGTGGCTGGGCAATGGGCAGGATAAGGAGGAAATACAGATATAGGCCCAAAGAATAAAGTAGGCTAAATGCAGTTCAAAATTGGTAACAGGACTAAACAGGCGGCATTGCTTTGTTCAGTGGAGGACAACTGTAATGAGTGGCAGACACAGTTAGTAGGCCCAAAAAATAAAGTGGGCCAAATAAAGTTCAAAATTGGTAACAGGAGTAATCAGGCGGCACTGCTTTGTTCAGTGGAGGAGAGCAACAAGCAGCGATAGACACCGTTAGTAGGCCCAACCAAACAAGTAGGCCAAATGCAGTTTAATATGTTATACAGACCGAAAGCCTGAAGATTGAAGCTCAGCTTTGATCAGTGGAGGAGAACACCAAGGAGCGGCAGACACCGTTAGTAGGGCCCAACCAAACTAGTAGGCCAAATGCAGTTTCATATTCTAAATATAGGCCGAAAGCCTGAAGATTGAAGCACAGGAGAAAGGCACAAGAGAACACCAAGGAGCGGCAGACACCGTAAGTAGGCACAACCAAACTAGTAGGCCAAATGCAGTTTCATATTCTATATAAAGGCTGAGAGCCTGAAGATTGAAGCTCAGCTTTGATCAGTGGAGGAGAACACCAAGGAGCGGCAGACACCGTTAGTAGGGACCAACCAAACTAGTAGGCCAAATGCAGTTTCATATTCTAAATACAGGCCGAAAGCCTGAAGATTGAAGCTCAGCTTTGATCAGTGGAGGAGAACACCAAGGAGCGGCAGACACCGTTAGTAGGGCCCAACCAAACTAGTAGGCCAAATGCAGTTTAATATGTTATACAGGCCGAAAGCCCGAAGATTGAAGCTCAGCTTTGATCAGTGGAGGAGAACACCAGGGAGCGGCAGACACCGTAAGTAGGCCCAACCAAACTAGTAGGCCAAATGCAGTTTCATATTCTATATACAGGTCGAAAGCCTGAAGATTGAAGCTCAGCTTTGATTAGTGGAGGAGAACACCAAGGAGCGGCAGACACTGTTAGTAGGGCCCAACCAAACTAGTAGGCCAAATGCAGTTTAATAAGTTATACAGGTTGAAAGCCTGAATATTGAAGCTCAGCTTTGATCAGTGGAGGAGAACACCAAGGAGCGGCAGACACCGTTAGTAGGGCCCAACCAAACTAGTAGGCCAAATGTAGTTTCATATTCTATATAAAGCCTGAAGATTGAAGCTCAGCTTTGTTCAGTGGAGGACAGCTGTAAGACTCGAGTGGTGCAGACAGACACAGGTAGTAGGCCTAAAATAAAAAAGTAGGCTAAATTCAGTTCAAAATTAGTAACTGGAGTAAAGTGGTGTCATTGCTTTGTTCAGCGGACGACAGCTGTAATGAGGTGAAGACACAGTTTGTAGGCCCAAAAAGGTAAGTAGGCTTAATCCAGTTCAAAACTGGTAACAAGATTGAATGGGCAGCATTGCTTTGATCAGTGGAGGACAGCTGTAATGTGTGGCGCAGACAGACACAGGTAGTAGGCCTACAATAAAAAAGTTGGCTAAATGCAGTTCAAAACAGGTAACAGGAGTGAACTGGCAGCATTGCTTTGTTTGGTGGAGGACCACTGGAAGAAGTGGCTGACACAGTTAGTTGGCCAAAATAGTAAAGTGGGCTAAATATCTGCCAAAAAAAATGTTCCTAAATAAACAGGTGGCAAAGCTAGGTACAGGGGTGGGTTCCTCTGCTGAGTAGCAGACAGTGGTAGTTTGCGCACAGTATTCGCAGGACTAAATGGAGGGCAGGGCCCCTGTATATTTTTACTATCATCTATCATTTCAACAAATTTGTATTGGCAGAGCTATTGAAGGATTTAACAGCACAGACTAAACAGTGGTGGAGCAGTGAGAGGTAAGTTTTGCAAGTGGTAGAGCACTGTTTGAGCTGGGGGGAACACTCTCTCGTTGGTGGCGGTACTGGCCCAGGGCCACTCATATTACGACGGTGTGTCTGACGTTGGGTGTGCACCACCACCATCAGAGAGACTTCATTGTACTATGAGGGACCCTGTGCCAGTGCCGTCGCCCAAAAGTGGGCACACCCACCTGTCCAGGCAAACAACACTCGCACGGGTGCTTGCGCCAAGTGGTGACCACGGCCCCGTGGGGGGAGTCAGCCCATTTAGGGAGGTAAAAAAATGGCCTATGGTGGACATTCAGCAGCTGCAAATGGAGGAATTGGAGCAGTCAGTAAGAGGAGGCCAAAAGCAAGACCTTTTTACAGGAAAGCTATGTGTCAGCAGGGGAAGGTGGGGCAAAATAATTTGAAATCCGTGATTGGTTCATTTTAATGAAGGTTAGATCATCAACATTTTGGGTAGCCAGACGAGTCCTTTTTTCGGTCAGTATTGAACCAGCAGCACTGAATACTCTTTCTGATAGCACACTAGCAGCTGGGCAAGCGAGCTCCTGTAATGCATATTCTGCCAATTCAGGCCAGGTGTCTATTTTAGATGCCTAGTAATCAAAGGGGAATGATGGGTGAGGGAGAACATCGATAAGGGAGGAAAAATAGTTCGTAACCATACTGGACAAACGTTGTCTCCTGTCACTTTGAATTGATGCAGCAGTACCTTTCGTGTCTGCGGTCATTGCAAAATCACTCCACAACCTGGTCATAAAACCCCTCTGTCCAACGTCACTTCTGGTTTGTGCACCTCTAACACCTCTGCCATGTTGCCCCCTGCAGCTTGTGTAAGAACCATCACCGCCGCTGTGTGCTGGGAATGCCTGAACCAAACGGTCTACAAGAGTTGCTTGTTTGGTAGCCAATATTTGCTCAAGGTTCTCATGTGGCATGATATTTTGCAATTTCCCTTTATAGCGTGGATCCAGGAGGCAGGCCAACCAGTATTCGTCATCGGTCATCATTTTGATAATGCGGGGGTCCCTTTTTAGGATACGCAAGGCATAATCAGCCATGTGGGCCAATGTTCGAGGTGTCAATTCACTGCTTGTGCTGGGTTGAGGAGCACTTTCTGGCAAATCAACATCAGTTGTCTCCCGCAAAAACCCTGTACCTGACCATGCAACGCCACCAGTTTCTATTGCCCCCTGAGAAGCTTCCTCCTCCCATAAATATTCATCCCTATCATCCTCCTCCTCCTCCTCCTCTTCGTCCGCCACCTCGTCCAGGAGAGTTCCCTGGGCAGACAATGGCTGACTGTCATCAAGGCTTCCCTCCTCCTCGGCTGCAGACGCCTGCTCCTTAATGTGCGTCAAACTTTGCATCAGCAGACGCATTAGTGGGATGCTCATGCTCATGATGGCATTGTCTGCACTTACCAGCCGTGTGCATTCCTCAAAGCACTGAAAGACTTGACAGAGGTCTTGTAGCTTCGACCACTGCACACCAGACAACTCCATGTCTGCCATCCAAGTGCCTGCCCGTGTATGTGTATCCTCCCACAAATACATTACAGCATGCCTCTGTTCACACAGCCTCTGAAGCATGTGCAGTGTGGAGTTCCACGTTGTTGCAACGTCGATTATTAGGCGGTGCTGGGGAAGCTTCAACGATTGCTGATGGTTCTGCATACGGCTGGAGTGTACAGGCGACCGGTGGATGTGCGAGCAAAGTCTTCGCACCTTCAGGAGCAGGGCTGGTAACCCCAGATAACTTTTCAGGAAGCACTGCACCACCAGGTTCAAGGTGTGAGCAAGGCAAGGTATGTGTTTCAGTTCTGAAAGGGCTATGGCAGCCATAAAATTCCTTCCGTTATCACTGACTACCTTGCCTGCCTCAAGATGTACAGTGCCCAGCCAGGACTGAGTTTCTTGCTGCAAGAACTCGGACAGAACTTCCGCGGTGTGTCTCTTGTCGCCCAAACACTTCATTTCCAACACAGCCTGCTGACGCTTACCACTAGCTGTTCCATAATGGGACACCTCATGTGCAACACTGGCAGCTGCGGATGGAGTGGTAGGGCGACTGCGCTCTGTGGATGAGCTTTTGCTTCTGGAGGTGGAGGAGGAGGAGGAGGAGGGTTGTCGAATTCCTACTGCCAACTGTTTCCTAGACATTGGGCTAGGCAGAACTGTCCCACTATGGCTGTCCACTGTGGACCCTGCATCCACCACATTAACCCAGTGTGCCGTGATGGACACGTAACATCCCTGGCCATGCCTACTGGTCCATGCATCTGTTGTGAGGTGGACCTTTCTACTGACTGATTGCCTGAGTGCATGGACAATGCGGTCTTTGACATGCTGGTGGAGGGCTGGGATGGCTTTTCTCGCAAAGAAGTGTCGACTGGGTAGGTCATAGCGTGGTACTGCGTAGGCCATCAGGGCTTTGAAAGCTTCGCTTTCAACCAACCGGTAGGGCATCATCTCTAACGAGATTAGTCTAGCAATGTGGGCATTCAAACCCTGTGTATGCGGATGAGAGGCTGAGTACTTTCTTTTCCTAATGAGAGTCTCTTGTAGGGTGAGCTGGACTGGAGAGGTGCATAAGGTGGAACAAGTGGTGGTGGTGGTGGTGGACATTGCGGATTGAGAGAGGGTTGGTGATGGTATTCTCGATGTTGACCTACATACAGTGTTTCTTACCAAAAACCTTGTGATTCCCTGACTGCTTTGGTCTTGTGACGATACCTCCACATTTGCTGCTGGTGGTGTCCTAACCGGTGGGCTTACAGTGAGGGAAGCAATGTAGCATTGCTGACTACCTTCATTCTGAGCAGGTGCAGCAATGGTACGGGACGTTTGGTAGTTAGTCCAGGCTTGCAAGTGAATGCTGGTTAACAGTCTACGCATGCACGTTGTATTTAAATTTTTTACATTCTGCCCTCTGCTAAAGGTCTTTGAGCATTTCTTACAGATAACTTTGCACTGATCATTCGGATCTTGGTTAAGAAATTGCCACACTGCACTCTTCCTACTATCGAATACCTTTTCAGGCATCGCATGCTGTGCTGCTTTCACCGGATGGCCACGCTGTCCTAAAACTGGTTTTGTTTTCGACACACGTTTTTGGCCAGATACGGGCCTGCCAGATGAAAGCTGTTGCGATGTTGATGCCTGCTGCGGCTCATCCTCCTCCACTTCAGAGCTACTGCTAGTGGCACCCTGTTCCCCCAATGGCTGCCAATCTGGGTCTACAACTGGGTCATCTATCACCTCCTCTTCAATGTCCTGTGCATCTTCCTCTGTGTCACCGTGTAAGGTGCTATAGCGTTCGGGACAGGGCACCATAGTGTCATCAGGGTCAGATTCTGGCTGAGTACACTGCGAGGGCAATGTTGTGATCTGAGTCAATGTAACAGCATAAAAATCTAGCTGTGGCTGTGCATCTGTGCACTCCATGTCCGATTCATCTTGTAATGGGCTGTGAACTATTTCCCTTTCTAACCCTGACACGGTATGTGTAAAGAGCTCCATGGAGTAAACTGTAGTGTCACCTGCCGCATCCTTCACTTTTGCTTTGGGTGAAGGACACAAGGAAGCGACTTGTTCCTGACCGTGAGCATCCACTGACGACTCTCTGCTTTTAAATTTGGAACTTTCGGAAGAGGAGGCGAAAGAGCTAGAGGCTGAGTCAGCAAGGAAAGCCAAAAGTTTTTCCTGCTGCTCCAGCTTTAGAAGCGGTTTTCCTAGTCCCAGAAAAGGGAGCCTTTGAGGCCTTGTGTAGCCAGACGATGACGCTGGCTCAATAACTCGAACCTTAGGTGCTATTTTGCTTTTCCTACTACCACTAGATCCTCCTCCACCACCACCACCACCATCATTACCAGCTGGCAATGACCGCCCACGGCCTCTTCCACCAGACTTCCTCATTTTTGGGAAAGTGTAAACAAACTATCAACCATTATATGGTACTGTAAAGCAAGGTAGAAGTTGTATGTAAACTTGTTGAGAATTTAACTCTCCCTTTTTATGTGTGGGAGACGGTGGCAAAAATAAGGCCCACTGTATTACACTACACAGTATAAGTGGCAGAAAGTGGCTGGCAGATATACGCCAAACAGAACTGACCCAGATGCACTTAGTGGCAATATAAATCTCTCTTTTTATGTGTGGGAGACTGCTGCTGCTGCAAAAAAACCAGGCCCACTGTATTACACTACACAGTATAAGTGGCAGAACGTGGCTGGCAGATATACACCAAACAGAACTGACACAGATGCACTTAGTGGCAATATAAATCTCCCTTTTTATGTGTGGGAGACTGCTGCAAAAAAAAAAACAGGCCCACTGTATTACACTACATAGTATAAGTGGCAGAAAGTGGCTGGAAGACATATAAAAAAAGGGGACTGTACTACAATAACAGTCTCCCTACAATGATCTCAGGAGTCAGGACAAGTATGGCAGCCAGCAATAAAAATGACTGCTGCACACAAAAGTGGGGACAAATAAACAATAGAACTGTGCAGAAAGGAGCAACAGGACTTTTGCTTTTAAAAAAGCAGTTGGTTTACACAGCGGCGTACACACAGCAATGCAGCTATCAGGGAGCCTTTTAAGGTACAGAGCTGATACATAGAAATCTAGCCTCCACTGTCCCTGCAAAGAAAAGGTGGTGTTGGACAGTGGTAATCGCTACAGCACATGCGGTTTGGGGATTAATCTTTCCTCCCTAACAATATCGCTGCTTCTGACGTAGCTGCCAGCAACCTCTCCCTATGCTCAGATCGGCAGAAGTAGCCCCTTTATAGCCCCTGTGACGCCGCAGAAAGCAAGCGAATCACTGTCATGCCCTTCTCTAAGATGGTGGGGACCGAGATCTATGTCATCACGCTGCCCACACTCTGCGTCCACCTTCATTGGCTGAGAAATGGCGCTGAAAGCGTCATACGAAACGCGACTTTGGCGCGAAGATCGCCGACGGCATGGCCGATCCCACACTGGGATCGGGTCAGGTTTCACGAAATCCGACTTTGCCGAAAGTCGGCGATTTTTGAAAATGTCCGATCCGTTTTGCTCAACCCTAATTCTCAGTGCTAGAAAAGGCAGAAAATTGATGAATCAATCACAACCAATAGCCACATTGTTTGTGATTGATTACCCTATTTCTTCCATTTCAGTTCTTCAGTGGTAGGTAGTTGTTATGGTTAGGACATGGTTAATGTCCTGTTCTCTCAGGGTTAATGTTGTTGGCCTCTCTTTCAAGTTGGGAGGGGTATTTATACTCACTCCTAGCTGTGTTTCTCTGTCAGCTATACATTCTGATTTAGTCTGTGTGCTTGACCCCTGAAGTGTGTGTCCAGTTTGCATAGTGTTTATCTTGCTCTCTGTGAGTTTCTCTGTTTGCTATTCTGGATTTCTGACCTCTGGCTTTGCATCTGACTATCCCCTGTCTCTCCCCTTTGGTACCTCATGATCTCCTGGCTCTGATCTTTGCTTGTTTGATAACTCTCTAGTGTTTATCCCTTCTCTGTTCCCTGGCATTTGTCTTCGCCCCCTGACCGCCTCCCACTCTGTCACATGTCTAAGCTCCTGTAGGTTACCAGGTTAGAACCCGGCATTTAGCTCAGCTCCTTTGCTGCTGTGTGCAGCTGACCACGCAGCATTAATACCCGGGAGCCGTGACAGTGGTCATCTGACTGTGACATTATTTCAGGATTCCATATTGTACATAAGTGACAGTAGAAACTAAGCACACAACCATGTAGATAATAGAGCCCTAATAAAAAGTATACATTTAGATTTCCAATTGCTACCTCTATTCTTCAAATCTGAAGTTTAATAAAAAGTGCCAATTGGGGTGGTCGGTGCATTCTTAGTGTGGCTAAGGCTACTTTCACTCTAGCGTTTACCTGATCTGAGGCAGGCTGCGGACTTCCTCCGTGAAGCCCCGCCCTCGGCCGCACCTCACTGGTGATTGACAGCACTGTCTGGCCTGAGCTTTCTTTAAAAACAGTACTCGCTCTAGGCCAACCAGCACTGTCAATCAGCAATAATAGAACCAAGGGCATGAAAAAAATAAGCTCAATCGTGTATTGAGCCTCTTAGGCTAGTTTCACACTAGCGTTTACCTGATCTGAGGCAGGCTGCGGACTTCCTCCATGAAGCCCCGCCCTCGGCCGCACCTCCACCACTAGCTCCGCCTACTTCTGCATGCGGCCCGCATGCGACCTCCATAGCTATCTTTAACATTAGGTACGCAGGCCGTGCGGCTGTATGCGGATGCTGCCGCATGCGTTGTTTTTGATCGCCCGTTATTATGTTTTAATGCAATGTTGCGGCCACCAAAAAAATGTAATTCTGGCGTTTTGACTTTTTTTTTTCCGCTAAGCCATTTAACGATCAAGTGAATCCTTTTTATAAATTGATAGATTGGGCGATTCTGAACACAGCAATACTTTTTGTTTTATTTTGAATGGGGCGAAAGGGGGGTGATTTGAACTTTTATATATATATTTTTTTTTTATATTTTTAAAAACATTTTTTTTCACTTTTGGCATGTTTCAATAGTCTCCATAGGAGACTAGAAGCTGCCATAACGCAATTAGCTCTGCTACATACAAGCGATGATCAGATCACCTGTATGTTGCAGAATTACTCACTTGCTATGAGCGTCGACCACCAGGCGTTGCTCATAGCAGTCTGGCACTGACAACCATAGAGGTCTCCAGGAGACCTCTGGTTGTCTTGCCGACCTATCGGCGATCCACAGTCATGTGACATGGTCGCCGATGGGAGAAGGTAATGACGCCCTTCCTGCTCGTGCATGTTAAATGCCGCTGTCAGAGATTCAAAGCAGCATTTACCATGTTAATAGCCGCGGTTGGATTGCAATTCTACCTGTGGCTGTTAGGGGCATATGTCAGCTGATCAGGTCAGCTGTCATGTGCCGGAAAAGGTGCGGGCTTATCGCTGGAGCCACACCAGATAGGGGAGGTGTCCAATGACGGGCTATGTCTGTCATTGAATGTTAAGGGATTGAAAAGGAAACCGCTTTAAGACATCTGAAAGACTGTGAAGTGCACATACCTACTGTATACTTTTCCTCTTTCATAGCTTTAGTTGTTATGTTAGCTATGTAGGTCATAGGAAGTTGAAATTAGAGTTTGAAATGTAGACTATTACTTCAAATTAAAGAAGAGATCTTAAGAAGACAGAATCTTATTGTATAGACTGGTGACTTAGACTGTGTTATAAAAGGACCACTCTCTGTTAATTGCAAATGGCAATACTGTAAATTATGTTATCATGCACCATGCATGGTCAAGGGCACTACCAGAAATGATAATGGCGTAGTGATTACAGAGATCACCTGAGACTCAAAAGCACTTGTATACAAAAAGCTAGAGTAATGCCACAAAAAATGATACCTAGGCTGAGTTTGTTGTGGAAGCAAGAAGCCTGTTTAAGACCTATATTGGCATATATGGTAAGGCAAGAGATGAGGTAAGGCAGGCATCTTGGGTGCGACCTGACCACCAGGCCTCGACAAAGGGCTGTAAAAAAAATCTGCAATTGTTTTGCTGTTCAAGAGAATTAAGCTAATGTAACTCATGTAAAGACTGAAAGCAACAAGATAAATATTATTGTTTTTTGCAGAAAGAAGTATCTATGACATTCTAGCAAGGTGCATACTACCTTACTTTGACGCAGGTTCAGACACACCATTGGTATAACCTGTGCAGCTGCACAGGGCTCCAAAAGGTAAGAGGGCCCACTAACATCTCCCAAGCAGGTGGAAGCAGGTGGATTTATGCATTATGATGAGCTATTGGACTGCAAAGGGCCCATTTACAGGTCGTGTGCAGGGGGCCTCTCCTGTGTGTGTCTGACACTGCTTTGACTATCCGATAATCCATAAATTATCCTACACTTATGGACTAAAGGATTTATAAGCATAATCAATAAATATTTATTGCCATTGATGAGCCAGATACCAAAGGATTCTCCAATTTTAGATTTTCCATAAAAAATGGTTAGTCTCCAGGTATAAATAATTTTTCTGTTTTTGACAAATACACCCAACTATCAATTATTTTTTTCATACTGAAGTTATTTGCTCCCTCCACATAAAATGTGTTATTTTTATATAAACTGGAGAAGCCTTTATCCCATGACACAATAACTTGCTGCTGGTAGTCTCTTGACCCTCTTGAAGTAGAAGCAATACCATTACTTGCTTGATTTCTGTGTCTCCTGTTCGAGGTTTCTCGTATTCAGAGAAAACACGACATGCACACTGGGTAGATTATGGCGTTATCTGCTATCCAGGTGGACGAAAGAAAATAACTAATGTCTTCATTTTATTTTTGGCTGCTGTCAGTAATTTTTACAAGATGCTGTTACCCTGCTGGAATTCTCCACTAGATCTTCATATCCAAACTGTTTTGACACCAATGCAAGGTTAACATTTTTGCAAAACATAAACAATGTATCAAAACTACTTATCATCACCACTAATCCCCAGTTCAGAGTCCCCTTTTCCTTCTAGCGGTTGGCAAAACTGAACTGTGTTCTCTGTGGAACTCATTATCAATTGAGCACAGCACTGGAAGCAAAACAGTATTAGATACTAAGGAAACATTCAACCTGATTTTCTAAATCTGAACTGAGAGCCTACAACATAGTGTGAGCCAGCACAGCATATTCTGAACAACTATATTAATACCTACAGTAATTGAAAAGAAATTGTAATTGTAAAAATGACTCATTAAATCACTCATTTGATTTAGGTCCCAAGGTTTACTGACCTAATTCATTATGCAAAGATTACTGGCTCATGAGAATAGATCTTCAAATTTCACAATTTAGTTTGTTATTAAAAAGTGACATTTCATGGTCATAGTTGTCGTCGATCTTTGGACAAAACAAGGTAGGACCCCAAAAGAAAGTAAAACATCTAATACCGAACTGTTGATAACATATCTATTAATCAGTCACCAAGCAATAGTCTGTGTAGTCATTTAAATAAAAATAAAAAAACAGTTATGTGTTTCTCATGCCTTCCACATCGCTATCACCTCAGAGTCCAGTGGTTGGCTTCAATAGCCACATGTTGTAGAAGTGAAGTCACCACTGGAGCCATGTCAATAAAAATCAGGGAAGCAACATTTGTTTAGTTTTATTTTACATTTTTAAACAGGAAATGCCTATAGGCTATTAAAATATATAATTGGGAAACTCTTTAAAATGATGGAGCCAGAAAAACATAAATATTCTCTCACAGGTTTTCAGCTATTAAAATTTGTCCACCAGAAGTTTTATAAATAGAAGTGCTCCACCTACAAATTCCGTATTCGGGAAAACAGAAAAATCTTTTCATAAAACAGCTTCCAATTACATTTAATTACTTGGAATAGATTCAAATCTTAGGCAATGTCATTGATATGAACATATATTTGTTCTATAAGTATGTTTTGCGTATATTAACTTAAATTTGCAGGTTAATAGCATTCTAAAGCCATGTGGCTGCCGCGCTGAAAACTCGGCTACTAGAAGGAAATACACTTTATTCCTCCTGGCAGCTTTCGGCTTTTAGTCATGGAGGTTTCAGTCACTACTCAGTATACTGAGAGCAGTGGCTGTATCCACGTCCCTGCAGTGACAGACAATCTGCTCTACATTGCTAAAGTGCTGGCCTGGCTTTCAGTCATTGCTGGGGCATGGTTACAGCTGCTGCTTGTTATGTACTGAGTGGTGATTAAAGACATGCCGGCTGCACCTCTATGACTGAAAGCCCGTGACTGTCGGGAAGAATAAACATAATTTCCTCCCAGCAGTCAAGCTTTAAGTTTGGCAGCTGCACAGCTTTAGAACAATATTAATCTGCAGGCTAACCCCTATATCTGCAGGTTAATAACATTTTTGACAATACAGGTTCCCTTTAAAGGGTTTGTTTGGTTTCAGAAGAAAGTCTATAGTCTGTCTATGTGCCTGCAGAATGCTAAATCATGATAATATGCAATGCACACGATGTTATAATTCCCCTGTATACCCCTTACAGACCGACTATCATGTGTATTGTACAGGTTCTTCTCCCAAAATTAGAATATCATCACAAAGTTAATTTATTTCAGTTCTGCAATGCAAAAAGTGAAACTCGTACATTATATAAAATCATTACAAACATTGTGATCTATTTCAAGTGCTTATTACTGTTTATGTTGATGATTAAGGCTTACAGCCAATGAAAACCCAAACATCATTATCTCAGTAAATTAGAATATTTAACAAATAAAACACCTGCAAAGGCTTCCTAAAGCATTCAAAATGGTTCCTTAGTCTGTTTCAGTAGGCTCCACAACCATGGGGAAGAGTGCTGATTTGACAGATGTCCAGAAGGCAGTCATTGACACACTCCACAAGGAGGATAAGCCACAAAAGGTCATTGCTAAAGAAGCTAGCTGTTCACAGAATGCTGTATCCAAGCATATTAATGGTAAGTTCAGTGGAAGGAAAAAATGTCGTAGGAAAAGGTGCCCAAGCAACCAGGATATCCGCGGCCTTGAAAGGACTGTTAAGAAAAGGACTTTTAAAAATTTTGGGGAGATTCACAAGGAGTGGACTGCTGTTGGAGTCATTGCTTCAAGAGCCACCACACACAGATGTATCCAGGACATGGGCTACAAGTATCACATTCCTTGTGTCAAGCCACTAATGACCAATAAACAACGCCAGAAGCATCTTACCTGGGCCAAGGAGAAAAATAACTGGATTGTTGCTCAGTGGTTCAAGGTGTTGTATTCAGATGAAAGTACATTTTGCATTTCATTTGGAAATGAAGATCCAAGAGTCTGGAGGAATAATGGAGAGGCACACAATCCAAGCTGCTCTAGGTCTAATGTCAAGTTTCCACAGTCAGTGATGGTTTGGGAGCCATGTCATCTGCTGGTGTAGGTACAGTGTGTTTTATCAAGACCAAAGTCAGTGCAGCCATCCACCAGGAAATCTTAGAGCACTTCATGCTTCCCTCTGCCGACAAGCTTTTTGGAGATGTAAATTTTATTCTCCACCAGGACTTGGCTGCCAAAAGTACCAATACCTGGTTTAAAAACAACAGTATTACTGTGCTTGATTGGCCAGAAAACTTGCTTGACATTAACCCCATAGAGAATCTATGGGTTATTGTCAAGAGGAAGATGAGAGACACCAGACTCAACAATGTAAATGAACTGAAGGCTGAAATCAAAGGAACCTTGGCTTTCATAACACCTCAGCAGTGCCAATGGCTGATCGCCTCCTACATGCCACGCAGCATTGATGCAGTAATTGATGCCAAAGGAGCCTTGACCAAGTATTGAGTGCATTTACTGTTATACATTTAAGTAGGCCAACATTTCAGATTTCAAAATAATTTTTCAAGCTTTTGTTATAAAGTATTCTCATTACTGAGATAATGACTTTTGGGTTTTCATTGGCTGTAAGCCATAATCATCAACATTAACAGAAATAAACACCTGAAATAGATCACTCTGTTTGTAATGACTCTATATAATATATGAGTTTCACTTTTTGTATTGAAGAACTGAAATAAATTAACTTTTTGGTGATATTCGAATTTTGTGAGAAGCACCTGTTTACATCGCATAATGTCAGAATTTGCAAGTCTAAATTTACACAGAGTGACTGCAGACTTTTCATATAATACCAGGAAACCCCTTTACTATGGAGAATCATTTGTTTGTGGTATCCATCATTCATGGGTAAAGAGAAAGGTTAGATAACATTGTTTCTTTTTTGGGGGGAAAGCAACACATTCATGAAATATACATATAGGCCCATTGGTTTAAATGGACAACTAAAGATCAGCTTTCAGCTTTAATATTTACTGGCAATATGAAACGTAAAGTATGGTTGCATTAAGTACACATTTCCTCTGAATCAATGTTAATGCATAAGGCACATTGACAGCTGAAAGAATTCTCTGCTGATATCATTCTTTTAAGTAAAGAATATGTTTTTTGTATTTACTGTCAGATATTCTCCGACAATCAGCAGCGCCATATAAATGTCTATTTCTCCACACAGTTATATGATGATTGACATCTTACTGAAAATAGAAAGGCAAATTCACATGATATACAATCTTAAAAAGGGAAAATATAGGATATATTCTGAATCCATTTGAAATCAAAGTGATTTTTGCTCTATTTCAGTATAACACACTAAAATTATGGGCCAGTTTTAAAACTGTTTTTATGCTAATACACATGAATAAATAATCGGGGATAGGGGGTACAAAGTCAATTATTTACAAACAAATTCAACTATTTTTGTTTGAATGCATCATAAAACCTGATGCTTATTTTAGTTTACACCAGATTGTCATCAGGGAGCGTTCCCAGTTGATGAATCTAGCACTAATTGCACAGGGCAGAAACTTTGGTGCACCACTCGTTTAGTGTACCACTCACTCCCTTTTAATTATTTAATATATTCTTTTTATGGTCTCTTATTTATGTCACAAAATAGATATGAGTAGGCAAGGTATAACCCAACAATTTGCTAATTTAGTCAAGAAATTTTCATCTGCAGATTGTTCTAAACCTCTCGGGATAGACTACAAAAATATGTAGATTTCCTAGGGTCTTTCTGCCTGCTTCTACATGTAGATATGTCATAATAGCTTTCCTCTGCCTCTATAATTGGAATTCTGCATCACAAAGTTAATTATTGTTCTTAGCTGCCTAGTTAGGGAGACAAGCCCAACTATGAACAAAGAAGTAACCTTTTGTCTTTATATTATCTTTACAGTTTTCACCTTATTTTATTTTTCACAGTTATTCGTTACTTTATGCTTTTAATAATCCTCCATACTTTTCAGAGAACTTACCAAATCCCTCCTGTTATAAATCATACAGTGGGCACTTTTTACATCCCCACATAGTCGAGCCTTGTAAAATAAGAGTTTTCGAAACATGTTTAGAAAGATTAACATTCCTAATTGCACTGAAAGGTCAGTGACGTATATTTGAAACATAACTAGGTCAAGTTGTATGTTCACTGAAGCCTGTCACAATGCCCATGTCATGGGATGATAGGGAGATTTGATTTGATTTGATTTGCTGGAGGTCATCGGTTATCTGGAAGTAGATTATTTATTCATTCCACTCCTATATCTACATCTTACCAGAAGACATTGCTCCAGGTCAATTTTCCTTTGCTGCAGTTTTGACTGAGTTAATATTTCAACCGTTTCGAAATGAACAACTTTACCAAACAGGAAGCAGAAACAATTTTTTTCTTCAAGTCTTCTTACTTTAGAGTAAGCGCTATAAATTGTTTTGTCTTTTTTTGTTTACAGTAAATAAACAGGTTTTGACAGCACTTCCCAGCAGCAGTCTGCAATGTAATTGTGCAGAAATACTGCACAATCTTTACGTTTCCTGCTAATTTAATTACCGTTTTTTAATTTAATTTAAAGACAAAAAGCACTTATGTCAACTCAGAGGTAAGTCATTCCACAACATTTCATTAATCGTTTGATTTTCTATGTCACTGAGACATTTGAATCCATATAATTGCCTTCATTTTTCTCTATATTGTAAAGGATTTTGTTTAACAAGCATTAAATCAATAATGGCAGCAAAATGAAACAGCAGTGAATTTCATGAAAAATATTGTAATAAATGAGGGATACGTTGATTCAGAATCCATGCTGCCCGAGGTACAATCACACACAAAGATGAAGTGGGAATGCAGTTTATTGTGTCAACGTGTTTCAAGGTTTTTAAACCTCTTCATCAGCGCCAAACAACAATGCTAAAAGTAGCAAAACATTTTTTTGAGCCACAACTGGAGCACAATAAATGCAGTATAAAAGTTCACAGTTGAAAAAAATTGCAGTATTACTATTGCAGGAAAATTTGCACACCTCAGATGGACGTATAAGACTGCAATATCAATATAGCAATGCTATTGAGATCCAACCAAGTCTGCCTGCATGCTTTTGATGCACAACTGCCACAGTAAAAATGGTATATAATCTTTTATCAATTCGCAGAATAAAGGGCAAAAAAAATGTTATTAGCCCTGAGAAAAGGTTTTAGTATGAGTTGCAGGCTGCAGCTTAAAGGATATGCAATTCACCCAATCCTGTCCTACACTATCCCTTCAGCTGAGTCGCCGAGTAACAAGCATCCCAAGCACAATCATGCTTGAGCGAGTAATGAGTACTAAAGAGCAAGCTTGCTCATTAACCCCTTTACCCCCAAGGGTGGTTTGCATGTTAATGACCGGGCCAATTTTTACAATTCTGACCACTGTCCGTTTATTAGGTTATAACTCTGGAACGCTTCAACGGATCCTGGTGATTCTGACAATGTTTTCTCGCAATATATTGTACTTCATGATAGTGGTAAAATTTCCTTGAGTTTATTTGTGAAAAAAAACAAAAATTTGGTGAAAATTTTGAAAATTTTGCAATTTTCCAACTTTGAATTTTCATGCCCTTAAATCACAGAGATATGTCACACAAAATACTTAATATGTAACATTTCCCACATGTCTATTTTACATTAGCACAATTTTGGAACCAAATTTTTTTTTGTTAGGGAGTTATAAGGGTTAAAAGTTGACCAGCAATTTCTCATTTTTACAACACCATTTTTTTTAAGGACCATATCACATTTGAAGTCACTTTGTGGGGTCTGTATGATAGAAAATACCCAAGTGTGACACCATTCTAAAAACTGCACCCCTCAAGGTGCTCAAAACCACATTCAAGAAGTTTATTAACCCTTCAGGTGTTTTCACCCCCCCTAAGGAAGTTATCTAGATGTGTGGTGAACACTTTGAACCCCCAAGTGCTTCACAGAAGTTTATAATGTAGAGCCGTAAAAATAACAAATCTTATTTTTTTCACAAAAATGATTTTTCGCTCCCAATTTTTTATTCTCCCAATGGTAAGAGGAGAAATTGGACCCCCAACTTTGTTGTGCAATTTGTCCTGAGTATGCAGATACCCCATATGTGGGGGTAAACCACTGTTTGGGCGCATGGCAGAGCTCAGAAGGGAAGAAGCGCCATTTGACAATGCAAAATTGGCTGGAATTGAGATAGGACGCCATGTCTTGTTTGGAGAACCCCTGATGTGCCTAAACACTGAAATCCCCCACAAGTGGTACCATTTTGGAAAGTAGACCCCCTAAGGAACTTATATAGGTATGTGGTGAGCACTTTGAACCCCCAAGTGTTTCACTAAAGTTTATAACGCAGAGCCGTGAAAATACAAAATCTTTTTTTCCACAAAAATGATTTTTTAGCCCCCAGTTTTGCATTTTCCAAAGGGTAGCAGGAGAAATTGGACCCCAAAAGTTGTTGTCTAATTTCTCATGAGTACACTGATTCCCCATATGTGGGAGAAAACTACTATTTGGATGCATGGCAGAGCTCGGAAGAGAAGAAGTGGTGTTTTGGAATGCAGACTTTGATGGAATGGTCTTTGGGCATCATGTTGCATTTGCAGGGCCCCTGATGTACCTAAACAGTAGAAACCCCCCACAAGTGACCCCATATTGGAAACTAGAGCCCCCAAGGAACTTTTCTAGATGTGTGGTGATCACTTTGAACCCCCAAGTGTTTCACTAAAGTTTATACCGCGGAGCTATGAAAATAAAAAATATTTTTTTAAACAAAAATGATTTTTTAGCCCCCAGTGTTATATTTTCCCATGGGTAACAGGAGAAATTGGACCACAAAAGTTGTTGTCCAATTTGTCCTGAGTACGCTGATACCCCATATGTGGGGGTAAACCACTGTCTGGGTGCACGGCAGAGTTCGGAAGGGAAGGAGCACCATTTTACTTTTTCAGCACAGAATTGTATGGATTGAGATCGATCGTCATGTTGCGTTTGCAGAGCCCCTGGTGTGCCTAAACAGTGGAAACCTCCCAATTCTAACTCCAACTCTAACCCCAACACACCCCTAAGCCTAATCCGAACCCTAAACACACCCCTAACTTCAACACACCCTTAACCCTAATCCCAACCCCAACACACCCCTAACCCCAACAAACCCCTAACCCCAACCCTAACCATACCCCTAACCCTGACACACCCCTAACCCAACCGTAAACAAAATCCAAACCCTAACCCCAACTCTAGTCCCAATTCTAACTTTAGCCCCAACCCTAACTTTAGCCCCAAACCTAACCCTAACTTTATCCCCAACCCTAACCCTAACTTTAGCCCCAACCCTAACTATAACCCCGACCCAAACCCTAACTTTAGCCCCAACCCTAACTTTAGCCTCAACCCTAACTTTAGCCCCATCCCTAACCCTAACTTTAGCCCCAACCCTAACTTTAGCCACAACCTTAACCCTAACCCTAATGGGAAAATGGATATAAATACATTTTTTTATTTTATTATTTTTCCCTAACTAAGGCAGTGATAATGGGGGTTTGATTTACTATTTATAGTGGGTTTTTATAGCGGGTTTTTATGTTTTGCAGCTGTCACACACTAAAAGACGCTTTTTATTTAAAAAAATATTATTACATTTTGAGAGCTATAATTTTTCCATATTTTGGTCCACAGAGTTATGTGAGGTCTTGTTTTTTGTGGGACAAGTTGCCGTTTTTATTGGTATCATTTTCGGGCACATGACATTGTTTGATCACTTTTTATTTAGATTTTTGTTAGTCAGAATAAACAAAAACCAGCAATTCGTGAATTGTTTTGGGGGGGATGTTTATATCGTTCTGTGTTTGGTAAAATTGATAAAGCAATTTTATTTTTTGGGTCAGTACAATTACAGCGATACCTCATTTATATAATTTTTTATGTTTTGGTGCTTTTATACAATAAAAACTATTTTATAGAAAAAACAATTATTTTTGCATCGCTTTATTCTGAGGGCTATAACTTTTTTTATTGTTCGCTGATGATGCTGTATGGCAGCTCGTTTTTTGTGGGACAAGATGACATTTTCGGTGGTACAATGATTATTTATATCCATCTTTTCGATCACATATTATTCCACTTTTTGTTCGGTGATATAATGATAAAGCATTGTTTTTTGCCTAGTTTTTTATTTTTTACGTGTTCACTGAAGGGGTTAACTAGTGGGACAGTTTTATAGATCGGGTCGTTACGGATGAGGCGATATTAAATATGTGAACTTTTATTGTTTTTTTTTATTTACATAAAGAAATGTATTTATTGGAACAATATATTTTTTTATTTAGTTATTTAGGATTTTTTTTTACACATGTAATCATTTTTTTTTTTACTTTTTTACTTTGTCCCAGTGTGGGACATCATGTTTGATCGCAGTGTTCTGGGGGTTAATGTGCCAGGAGCAGTCCGTGACCACTCCAGGCACATAGTGCCGGATGTCAGCTGTGATAATCAGCTTACACCCGGCGGCGATCGGTTGTGCTCCCCTGTGAACGCGGCTGATCATGTTAGACGTACTGTTCTGTCCATGGGAATTAGGGCCCAGGTCACATGGATGGAATAGTGCTTCTGATGGCAGAAAGGGATTAATACTTGCTATATAACAGTTAAAAAATGTGTGATAGTGTAGGACTGGATAGTGTGAATTGCATGTCCTTTATGCTGCAGCCTTGAAATCACTTCAAAACCCCTTCTCAGGGCTAATAATATTCTATTTGCTCTTAATCCTGCAAATTGCTCTGAGCAGGGAAATATTACACACCATTTTGCGGCACCAGTTGTGCATCAAAACAATACATGCTCACTAAGTTGAATCTCAATAGTATCAGCATTTTGCTCCTGCAGTGTAACCAGTTATCACGCACAGTGTGGGAAGACTAAGTGTAACACAAAAATGGATGAGGGGAGTGAAGCCCAAACACTTGGGAATGGGGGAGTGGAGACCCCTAGGCAGATCTAATATTACACTGCCTACCCTACTGTCCCTATATTGGTTCCACACAAATTGCTGAGCAGGAAACCTAGCCCTGTATATCCCTAAAGCTAGGCCCTGAATAGGGAGGGGAGGGGGATAAGCACTGGTCAGTCCCCACTGTACACTAAACTCAAAAAGGGAGACAAACAAGGGGGAAGAAACTTAGCTTAAACAGACTCCAGAGAGGTAACACTAAACATCCATCAAGGGTAACAGAGTGGAAGTAAGCTGACTGCTATAGCCCCAAACCCTCACAAGGGAAAATGTGAATATCACTGGGGGCTCCCTGATGCAGACTAAAAGTCTATAAGCATCCTGGTCCAGGTGTGACAATTAGAGCCGGAGGGAGGTTGCCATTAGGTCCAAAAGTCAGAAGGATTACGAAGGCATCTGCAATGCCAAACCCAGAGACTTTCTGCAGAAAGATGCAGAGCGACTGTCTGTTGCATCTGAAACACCGATGACACCAGTCTATCTGAGGTGTGCAAATTTTTCCTGAAATTGTAATACTGCAATTTTTTTTCAGCAATGAAATTTTATACGGCATTCATCATGCTACAGTTGACTCCTAAACGAAAAAATACATTGGTTACAAATAGCATCGCTATATTGATGCTGCAGTCTAAGACACCCATCTGAAGTGGCCAAATTTCCCTGCCATTGTAATACTGCAACATTTTCTCAACAGGAATATATCATATGTAAAATGGGCAAGTCACGTGGTAAGGGGTGGGGAAGTTGAGGTGGTGCGGATGGTGAGCGCAGAGACTGAAGCCATGGGCAAGTTCAAAATATGCCTGCCACAGGAGCACAACAAACACACACATCATGTCGATCTACATACCTGTCCCATTTCAGGACACAGGAGCGCTGCCCTTCCACTGCACAAGACTTTCACTTTCTCCAAAGCAAGACGCGGATGCTCCGCTTAAAACACAGACTCTTAAGGTTTCTCATCTTATTCGGATCAGCAACCAGGTCGCACATTCTATGAGCTATAAACGCCCCTGGATATTACAGGGATACCTTGCTCCAAAAGAATCACTCACAGTACCTGGACTAAGCGACCTTAGACTAAGACCCGGGAGGGTCGAAACGTCATCATTATTGTGTCGCATATGCATATTATATTACTCACTTTGTGTTTGATCCGTTATTTTACTATTGTATTCAATAAATTACATGAGAATGAAGATAAAGAAAGAATGCGGCACTCACCCGGTTTCTTCCACTGTAGTTAATTCTTTATTGAATGTGGCAATCCATGTTCAACACGGCACAATACAGGCTAAGGCATGGGGAGGGAGCAGTGGGGGAGTGTGCAGAGACAAGACGGTCCGTCTTGTCTCTGCACACTCCCCCACTGCTCCCTCCCCATGCCTTAGCCTGTATTGTGCCGTGTTGAACATGGATTGCCACATTCAATAAAGAATTAACTACAGTGGAAGAAACCGGGTGAGTGCCGCATTCTTTCTTTATCTTCATTCTCATGTGAATCATTGACTTTAGCTGCAGAGCACCGCCCCCACTTCACTAGTAGCTGACTCCGTCTGACTTTTGAAGAAGCTATTAGCCTCGCAGCTGGATTGCTTTATGACAGCTCGTTCAGTGCCGATCTGATACTGTCTTTCTTTCTTGCGTTTATTCAATAAATTAGCATTTTGAAAACTACATTTCTGCATAAGATATTCCACTTAGGGAGTGCGGTAGATTACTATATACCACTTTGTAGGGGGGCACAGAACACCACTCTTGAAGCCAGACCAGTGTGAAAAGGTTGTTGGATGGATAGCAGATAATGCGGTCCAGGCACAGTAGCCATGATTCTGGACTACATAATCCCTACCCTGTTTCTGCTTCCTCCCATCATGCTGAGTTCCTGGAGACAAGTGATTCCACACTTACATTTAAAGATTCTGGTCTATCTCCCTGCCCATTTCAAGCTGGACATGAGGAGATCACATGTATCGATGCCCAAAGATTTGAGCAGCCAATCTCAGAAGATGGCAACGGTTATAAAATGCAATTACTATCTCAAGAGATGGATGTTGAGAAATACAATTGCCTACAAATGGTGTGGTTAATTCATCAATTCAGGAGGAGAACCATTGTGTGGAAGTGGAAGACAAGGTGATGGACGATGAATTCACTGACCAAACCTCATTAGGTGACATGCAGAGGGAGGACAGCAGCACACAGGAAGAGGGATCCACAGCACCACAACAGGCAGGAAGAGGCAGTGAGGTGGCCAAAGACACAAGACAGGAACCTGTTCCTCAGAGCACCAACATGGGTGAAGTTGCCATGCCATGGTTTAGCTGTTCACGAATCTGGGCTTTTTAAATACAGTCCAGTAAACCAAAAAAGGCCAAAAAAGGCCATTTGCATCATCTGTTATGCCAGCATCAGCAGGGGCAGCACAGCTACCAGCCTGACCACAACCAGCACACACAGGTACATGCAAGCAAAGCACCCGACTACTTGGGCTGAACGCCAGGGTCCAGAAACAGTGTCTGCAAGTGACATTGCTGTCTCTTCCCCTGTTCTACATACACACCAATCCCTTGTCCATGCAGCCCTTTCTGCTCATGCAGGGGTATATGATTTACAATTTCGTCTCTTTTTGTGTTATTGTCCTCTTTCTCCACCACCATATCAACAGGGTGATCAAGCTACCCATGTTATAGTTTTTTAAGGGTGTTTATGATGCCTACATTAACAATTTTAAGAATCCTGCCTCGAACATTATTTTATATGTCTACCCCCATGAGTAAATGTTTAGTGCATGGGCATGACCAGTCTAGAATACCCACTCCTTAATAATTGAAAAAAATGTCTTCTGAGACCTTCCACTATGCCTCTTCAAATATATTGGAGTGCCTCCTTCTAATTATTGGCATCCCTTGCATATATTTTACCATTGTAGGAGACCCACTCTTTAGTAATAAGAAAAATGTTTTTCTGAGGATCTACCTTCTAGTTGCAGGAAAAAAATGTGAAACCAAAAGAGCAGGTAGGTTCTATTAGTATATGATCAAGTGCCTTGTTGTGGCTGTTAGGTGGTGGTCATATAGGGAGTTCTCACACAGCATACAGGATTTCACAGCTGGGACAAGAGAGTTTGTACAGTAAGTACAAACGATCCTGGTCTCCTGGTCACTATATTCCGCAGCAGGGTTGATGAAATAACAGTCCTTGTTGTTGCTAATCATTTTTTTCAGGAGTAATTCAAATAGATTTTATTCTATAATAATACAGCTCTTATCTGCACTTCATCTACGGTGAGGTGTGGCAGAAGGGATAGCGTTTGACAGGCATCTAGTAACTGATTATTACTTTATAAATTCTAAGTAAATCATAACAAATGTTAACCCCTTTATTGCATTTCCCATGATCAGAAAATATAAATTAGATGTATATAGAAGATATGTCATCAGGATTTAATACTAGGCCTACTGTAAAAGTGCAGTTCAGCACCTAAAGAGCAATATAAGAACATATATAGAAAAAGAGGAGCACCAAGAACTACGAAATCAGAAAATACTTTATTGAACACATGATGAAAATTGACATATGTCACGTGCTCCGATACTTACCTCGCTCTCTTCAGCAGGCATGCCCCTGACATGGTCCCTCGCTGTATTCCGCCCGGCTCCTCGGGCTCATGGCACTTCAGCGGTTCGCACATGCTGAGTTGCGCTTCTTCCGCCGCCAGGGTTCCTGGGAGGTCATGACACAATTTCTGTCTGGTGTCTACTCAGGTAAGACGCCTGAGTATCATCGTCGAAGCAGCGCCTGCTTTGTCCTGGTGTCCCTCTTCATCCTCAGGTCCAATGTCTCTGCTGTCCCGTCCTCGTCCTATCCTATTGTCAGCTCTGTGTCTCAGCAGTCCTCTTCCCCTGAATTTCGTTAGCCTTTAGCTTTCCCTAGTCTTTTAGTGGTTCCACCTCTACTATTTGTTTTTTCCCTTCCTTTTCAGCTCCCAGCTTCCAGTCATTGTCAGTTCCTGATTCTCCTTATTCCATCCTTTTCCCTTTTGGTTACCCATGTCTGCTTATCCTTGTTTTACCCCAGTCATCCCTTTGGCTCCGGCAGTTGTGGTTACATCCCCCTTGCGTCTGCTCCTAACACTCGCTGTATAGGGGGTGGATCCATCTGGTCTGCTCTTCCTCGGGGGCTCTGAAGCCAGGACCCAGAGGGTCCACTGTCAGGTTTCTTTTCCCTTACAACTCTATCCGTAATAGTATACTCAGGCCATGGATCCCGCTGAAGCCTCGGCCGCCCAGAAGGAACTTGTCTTTTTGTGGGAGAATCAGACCCGTATGATGTCCATTATGAAATCCAGGGACTCTCATCTCTTTGCTCTTCAGACTTCCGATCCTGGGATCGCTTACCAGCTAGCCAGCCTGCAACAGGAACTGTCTCAGCAGCGTGACACCCTGGCCCATACCCTTAGTTACATGGCATCTGTTGACACTCGGTTACACTCCTTGCAGTCCGCTGAGTCAGCTCCCGTCCCAGTCTCGGTTCCTCACCCTCCTCCCCGTCTGGCCAAACCACCGCGGTATAATGGAGATCCCAAATTATGCCGGGGTTTCTAAAATCAATGTCGCCTCCATTTTGAACTTTTGCCTCTGCAATACCCTACTGATTAAGCCAAAGTAGCCTTCATAATTTCCCACTTGGAGGGAGACGCTTTGGCATGGGTAAACCCCTCTTTGGGAGCGTGACGATCCCATGATCTCATAAATATCTATTTTTTTGGAGACTTTTTGTCGAGTTTTTGATGAGCCGGGTCGCCTGGCTTCTACCACAGAGTCTTTGTTTAATCTTCACCAAGGGTCTCTAACGGTAGGTCAGTACGCTATTCAGTTCTGTACCTTGTCTTCCGATTTGGGTAGGAATAATGAAGCTCTGGTGGGAGCTTTCTGGCGAGGTCTATCCGGGCGTATAAAGGATGAGTTAGCTGGTCACGATACCCCAACGATTTTGGAGGATTTGATTGCTTTGGCCACTCGTATTGACCTTCATTTTTAGGAGCAAGCCCGTGAGAGAAGGTTTCCTCGTTCTCCACCGTCTACTCACAGACCACCCAGTCCATGTCTCAGGATGACCACCTCTGTATCAGCACCAGAGCAGATGCAAGTCGATCGGCTTAAAATGTCTGAACAACGTCGCAAGGAGAGACGCACTCAAGGTCTTTGTTTCTACTGTGGGAGTGGCTCCCATCTTCTTCAAGCCTGTCCGGAACGGCCGGAAAACTCCTCCGCCTAGGTCAGGTAAGAGAGGTCTCCCTAGGTGCATGTGATACCTCTCTACCCCTCACTCTGTCTGTCTTGTTGCATGTTTCTGGTAAACATTTTTTCTTAGTAGCCTATGTTGATCCAGGTGCTGTGGGAAATTTTATTAGGTTAGGGGAGGTCATTAACCCCTTCACCCCCAAGGGTGGTTTGCACGTTAATGACCGGGCCAATTTTTACAATTCTGACCACTGTCCCTTTATGAGGTTATAACTCTGGAACGCTTCAACGGATCTTGGCGATTCTGACATTGTTTTCTCGTGACATATTGTACTTCATGGAAGTGGTAAAATTTCTTCGATATAACTTGCGTTTATTTGTGAAAAAAACAAATATTTGGCGAAAATTTTGAAAATTTCGCAATTTTCCAACTTTGAATTTTTATGCCCTTAAATCACAGACATATGTCACACAAAATACTTAATAAATAACATTTCCCACATGTCTACTTTACATCAGCACAATTTTGGAACCAAAATTTTTTTTTGTGACGGAGTTATAAGGGTTAAAAGTTGACCAGCAATTTCTCATTTTTACAACACCATTTTTTTTTATAGACCACATCTCATTTGAAGTCATTTTGACGGGTCTATATGATAGAAAATACCCAAGTGTGACACCATTCTAAAAACTGCACCCCTCAAGGTACTCAAAACCACTTTCAAGAAGTTTATTAACCCTTCAGGTGTTTCACAGGAATTTTTGGAATGTTTAAATAAAAATGAACATTTAACTTTTTTTCACACAAAATTTATTTCAGCTCCAATTTGTTTTATTTTACCAAGGGTAACAGGAGAAAATAGACCCCAAAAGTTGTTGTACAATTTGTCCTGAGTACGCTGATACCCCATATGTGGGGGTAAACCACAGTTTGGGCGCATGGCAGAGCTTGGAAGCAAAGGAGCGCCATTTGACTTTTCAATGCAAAATTGACTGGAATTGAGATGGGACGCCATGTTGCATTTGGAGAGCCCCTGATGTGCCTAAACATTGAAACCCCTAACAAGTGACACCATTTTGGAAAGTAGACCCCCTAAGGAACTTATCTAGATGTGTGGTGAGCACTTTGACCCAACAAGTGCTTTACAGAAGTTTATAATGCAGAGCCGTAAAAATAAAAAATCATATTTTTTCACAAAAATGATCTTTTCACCCCCAATTTTTTAATTTTCCCAAGGGTGAGAGAAGAAATTGGACCCCAAAAATTGTTGTGCAATTTGTCCTGAGTACGCTGATACCCCATATGTGGGTGTAAACCATTGTTTGGGCGCAGGGCAGAGCTCGGAAGGGAAGGAGCGCCATTTGACTTTTCAATGCAAAATTGACTGGAATTGAGATGGGACGCCATGTTGCATTTAGAGAGCCCTTGATGTGCCTAAACATTGAAACCCCTAACAAGTGACACCATTTTGGAAAGTAGACCCCCTAAGGAACTTATCTAGATGTGTGGTGAGCACTTTGACCCACCAAGTGCTTCACAGAAGTTTATAATGCAGAGCCGTAAAAATAAAAAATCATATTTTTTCACAAAAATGATCTTTTCACCCCCAATTTTTTATTTTCCCAAGGGTAAGAGAAGAAATTGGACCCCAAAAATTGTTGTGCAATTTGTCCTGAGTACACTGATACCCCATATGTGGGTGTAAACCATTGTTTGGGCGCAGGGCAGAGCTCAGAAGGGAAGGAGCGCCATTTGACTTTTCAATGCAAAATTGACTGGAATTGAGATGGGACGCCATGTTGCGTTTGGAGAGCCCCTAATGTGCCTAAACATTGAAACCCCCCACGAGTGACACCATTTTGGAAAGTAGACCCCTTAAGGAACTTATCTAGATGTGTGTTGAGCACTTTGACCCAACAAGTGCTTCACAGAAGTTTATAATGCAGAGCCGTAAAAATAAAAAATCATATTTTTTCACAAAAATGATCTTTTAACCCCCATTTTTTTATTTCCCCAAGGGTAAGAGAAGAAATTAGACCACAAAAGTTGTTGTGCAATTTGTCCTGAGTACGACGATACCCCATATGTGGGTGTAAACCATTGTTTGGGCGCATAGCAGAGCTCAGAAGGGAAGAAGCGCTATTTTACTTTTCAATGCAAAATTGACTGGAATTAAGATGGGATGCCATGTTGCGTTTGGAGAGCCCCTGATGTGCCTAAACATTAAACCCCCCCACAAGTGACACCATTTTGGAAAGTAGACCCCCTAAGGAACTTATCTAGATGTGTTTTGAGAGCTTTGAACCCCCAAGTGTTTCACTACAGTTTATAACGCAGAGCCGTGAAAATAAAAATTATTTTTTTTTTTCACAAAAATGATTTTTTAGCCCCCAGTTTTGTATTTTCACAAGGGTATCAGGATAAATTGGACCTCAAAAGTTGTTGTCCAATTTGTCTGGAGTACGCTGATACCCCATTTGTGGGGGGGGACCACTGTTTGGGCGCATGACAGAGCTCGGAAGGGAAGGAGCGCCATTTGGAATGCAGACTTAAATGGATTGGTCTGCAGGCGTCACGTTGCATTTGCAGAGCCCCTGATATACCCAAACAGTACAAACCCCCCACAAGTGACCCCATATTGGAAACTAGACCCCCCAAGGAACTTATCTAGATGTGTTGTGAGAACTTTGAACCCCCAAGTGTTTCACTACAGTTTATAACGCAGAGCCGTGAAAATAATTTTTTTTTTTTTTCACAAAAATGAAATTTAGCCCCCAGTTTTGTATTTTCACAAGGGTATCAGGATAAATTGGACCCTAAAAGTTGTTGTCCAATTTGTCCTGAGTACGCTGATACCCCCTATGTGGGGGGGAACCACTGTTTGGGCGCATGACAGAGCTCGGAAGGGAAGGAGCGCCATTTGGAATGCAGACTTAAATGGATTGGTCTGCAGGCGTCACGTTGCATTTGCAGAGCCCCTGATGTACCCAAACAGTACAAACCCCCCACAAGTGACCCCATATTGGAAACTAGACCCCCCAAGGAACTTATCTAGATGTGTTGTGAGAACTTTGAACCCCCAAGTGTTTCACTACAGTTTACAACGCAGAGCCGTGAAAATAAAACATATTTTTTTTCCCACAAAAATGATTTTTAGCCCCCCAAATTTTTATTTTCCCAAGGATAACAAGAGAACTTGGACCCCAGAAGTTGTTGTTCAATTTGTCCCTAGTACGCTGATACCCCATATGTTGGGGTAAACCCCTTTTTGGACGCACGGGAGAGCTCGGAAGGGAAGGAGCACTGTTTTACTTTTTCAACGCAGAATTGGCTGGAATTGAGATTGGACGCCATGTCGCGTTTGGAGAGCCCCTGATGTGCCTGAACAGTGGAATCTCCCCAATTCTACCTGAAACCCTACCCCTAACCTCACCCCTAACCGTTTACTGAACATTTTCTGACAGTCATAAGTGCCACGTATATAAGTGCCACGTATATAAGTGCCACGTATTTAAGAGCCACGTATTTAAGTGCCACGTATTTAAGTGCCACGTATTTCAGTGCCACGTATTTCAGTGCCACGATATTTCAGTGCCACGATATTTCAGTGCCACGTATTTCAGTGCCACGTATTTCAGGCACTGAAAAATACGTGGCACGTAAATACTTCAGTGCCACGATATTTCAGTGCCACGATATTTCAGTGCCACGTATTTCAGTGCCACGTATTTCAGGCACTGAAAAATACGTGGCACGTAAATACGTGGCACGTAAATACGTGGCACTGAAATACGTGGCACTTAAATACGTGGCACTTTAATACGTGGCACTTAAATACGTGGCACTTAAATACGTGGCCACTGAAATATCGTGGCACTTATATACGTATATACGTATATAAACGTATATTTCAGTGCCACGTATTTCAGTGCCACGTATTTCAGGTTAGGGGTAGGGTTAGGGGTAGGGTTAGGGTTTTTTGTTTTTTTCTTGTTTTCTTGTGTTTTTCTATAAAAACGCATGCGTTTTACCGCGTTTACATGCATTTTTTCACACATGTGGTTTTTTTAAAAAACGCATGCAGATAAAAACGCAAGTGTGAAACCAGACTAAAAGACGCTTTTTGTAGCAAAAAAGTTTTTGCGTCTCCACATTTTGAGACCTATAATTTTTCCACATTTTGGTCCACAGAGTCATGTGAGGTTTTTTTTTTTTTGCGGGACGAGTTGACGTTTTTATTGGTAACATTTTCGGACACGTGACCATTTTTTATCACTTTTTATTCCGATTTTTGTGAGGCAGAATAACCAAAAACCAGCTATTCATGAATTTCTTTTGGGAGAGGCGTTTATACTGTTCTGCGCTTGGTAAAATTGATAAAGCAGTTTTATTCTTCGGGTCAGTACGATTACAGCAATACCTCATTTATATCATTTTTTTATGTTTTGACGCTTTTATACGATAAAAACTATTTTATAGAAAAAATAATTATTTTGGCATCGCGTTATTCTGAGGACTATAACTTTTTTATTTTTTTGCTGATGATGCTGTATGGCGGCTCGTTTTTTGCGGGACAAGATGACGTTTTCAGCGGTACCATGGTTATTTATATCCGTCTTTTTGATTGCGTGTTATTCCACTTTTTGTTCGGCAGTATGGTAATAAAGCGTTGTTTTTTGCCTCGTTTTTTTTTTTTTTTCTTACGGTGTTTACTGAAGGGGTTAACTAGTGGGCCAGTTTTATAGGTTGGGTCGTTACGGAAACGGCGATACTAAATATGTGTACTTTTATTGTTTTTGTTTGTTTTTTTAGATAAAGAAATGTATTTATGGGAATAATATTTTTTTTTTTATTATTATTTATTTAGGAATTTTTTTTTTTTTTATTTTACACATGTGGAAAAATTTTTTTTAACTTTTTTACTTTGTCCCAGGGGGGGACATCACAGATCGCAGATCTGATAGTGTGCACAGCACTCTATCAGATCTGCGATCATACTTTCATCGGAGCAGGCTGCAGCTTTCATCTGCAGCCTGCTCCGACCCGGAAGTGCTCCCTGCAAGACCCGGATACAGCCCCTCGGCCATTTTGGATCCGGGGCCTGCAGGGAGAAGACGTTCGGTACGAGGTGAGTACATCACCTTGTACCGATCGTCTCAGGGAAGCCCGCAGGGAGCCCCCTCCCTGCGCGATGCTTCCCTGTACCGCCGGTACACCGCGATCATGTTTGATCGCGGTGTGCCGGGGGTTAATGTGCCGGGGGCGGTCCGTGACCGCTCCTGGCACATAGTGCCGGATGTCAGCTGCGATATGCAGCCGACACCCGGCCGCGATCGGCCGCGCTCCCCCCGTGAGCGCGGCCGATCGCGTATGACGTACTATCCCGTCGGCGGTCATGGGGGCCCACCCCACCTCGACGGGATAGTACGTCAAATGTCGGGAAGGGGTTAAAGGGAACCTGTCACCCCCAAAATCGAAAGTGCGCTAAGCCCACCGGCATCAGGGGCTTATCTACAGCATTCTGGAATGCTGTAGATAAGCCCCCGATGTATCCTGAAAGATGAGAAAAAGAGGTTAGATTACACTGACCTGGGGGCAGTCCCATCTGATGAGCATCGATGTCCGGTCCGTGGCCTCCCATCTTCATAGGATGACATCCTCTTCTTGTCTTCATGCTGCGGCTCCAGCACAGGCATACTTTGCCCTGTTTCGGGCAGAGCAAAGTACTGCAGTGCGCAGGCGCCAGGCCTCTCTGACCTTTCCCGGTGCCTGCGCACTGCAGTACTTTGCTCTGCCCTCAACAGGGCAGGCAAAGTACGCCTGTGTCTGATCGACAAGAAGACAAGCAGATGACGCCATCATAAGAAGATGGGAGGCCCCGGACTGGACCGCGACTCCCATCGGATCAGAACCGCAGCAGTACCGCGCCTGGGTGAGTATAATCTAACTTCTTTTTCTCATCTTTCAGAATACATCGGGGGCTTATCTACAGCATTCCAGAATGCTGTAGATAAGACCCTGATGACGGCGTGCTTAGCTCAGCTTCGATTTTGGGGGTGACAGGTTCCCTTTAAATTTTCTGTCCCTGTTAGGACCTTAGAAAATCCCCTTTTCCTCGCTTCTGTGGATGGCAAGCCCCTGCAAGAGACTATAAATCAGGTTACGCAGGTGGTAGAGCTTCAGGTAGGGGCTTTGCATAAGGAGAGAATTGCGTTTTATGTTTTAGCCAGTATTTCTCATCCAGTTCTTCTCGGTCTTCCTTGGTTGTGGACCCACGATCCCACCTTGGATTGGCATAATGGTAATATTCTTCATTGGCAGGATTCCTGTTGGGCTCGGTGTCTGCTGCCGGTGCGTCCTGTTGGTGTTTCTTGTTCCCCCTCTATCCCTTCCGGGTTGCCCTCGGTTTACGGTTCCTTCTCGGATGTCTTCGACAAGAAGGACGTGAAGATTCTTCCTCCGCATCAACCCTACGACTGCCCTATTGATCTCGTTCCTTGTACCGTTCCTCCTAGAGGAAAAATCTATCCTCTTTCTCCTGCAGAGACTCAAGCCATGTCGGAGTACGTTCAAGAGAATTTTGCCAGAGGCTTCATTCGGAAATCTTCTTCTCCTGCCAGAGCAGTCTTCTTTTTTGTTACGAAAAAGGATGGCTCTCTTCGCCCATGCATTGATTACAGAGGCTTAAACAACATTACGGTGAAAAACAAATGCCCATTGCCACTTATCCCAGAGCTCTTTGACCGCCTGAGGGGTGCGCGAATATTTACCAAGCTTGATCTTCGAGGAGCCTATAACCTGGTTCGAATCCACGCAGGGGATGAGTGGATGACCACATTCAACACCCGTGATGGTCACTATGAATATTTTGTTATGACATTTGGCCTCTGTAATGCTTCTGCAGTATTCCAAGAATTTGTAAACGATGACTTCCGAGATCGCCTCTATTCCAGTGTCGTAGTCTACCTAGACGACATCCACGTCTTCTGTCCTGATCTATCTACTCATCGACATGACGTTCGTCTAGTTTTACAATGACTAAGGGAGAATCATCTTTTTGCTAAGATTGAGAAGTGTGTTTTTGAGCAGTCTTCTGTACCCTTCCTTGGTTTTTATTGTCTCAAAGTCTGGTCTGAAGATGGATCCAGCGAAGGTGCCTGCCGCTCTCAACTGGCCACGTCCCCTTGGAGTGAAGGCCATTCAGCGTTTTCTTGGCTTTGCCAATTATTATAGGTAATTTATCCCTCATTTCTCCTCCTTAACTAGACCAATCTCTGTTCTTACCTGCAAAGGTGTCGACCCCAATCACTGGCCCCCGGAGGCTGAGGTTGCCATAAAAACCTTGAAACAAGAATTTGCTACAACCCCGGTGCTCCATCGTCCAGACACCAATAGACCATTTATCCTCGAAGTCGATGCATCTTCCGTTGAAGCTGGGGTGGTTCATTGACAAAGATCTATCTCTGGTCGTGTAGTCACCTGTGGCATCTTCTCTAAGTCTTTCTCCTCTTCTGAGCGCAATTATTCCATTGTAGACAAGGAACTGTTAGCCGTTAAGCTGGCTTTGGAGGAGTGGCATTATCTGATAGAAGGGGCCGTTCATCCCTTCATCATTTTTACAGATCACAAAAATTTGGCATATGTTCAGTCCACCCAAAGGCTAAACCCTCGGCAAGCCAGGTGGTCTTTGTTCTTTGGACGTTTTGACTTCGAGCCCCACTTTCGACCAGGTAATAAGAACATCAAAGCCGATGCCCTTTCAAGGTCCTTCCAACCTCTGGATGAAGTGGAGAGTCCGACGCATATTATTGATCCAGCTAGGATCATCTCCGCGGCTCCTTTGAACGTGATCACCCCTCCTCCTAGAAAAACCTTTGTGTCGGATTTTGACAAGGTGAGAGTCTTGCGTTGGGGTCATTCCTCCAGGTTTGCCGGACACGCTGGAAGCAAGAAGACTCTCTCTCTTATTTCTTGCCATTATTGGTGGCAGTCACTTCACCAAGCTGTCTTTGATTTGATTGCTTCCTGCTCTTCTTGACCTAGAAACAAAGTTCCTTGGCAGCTACCTTCTGGACTAGGGTTGAGCGAAACGGATCGGACAAATTCAAAAATCACCAAATTTCGTCAAAGTCGGGTTTCATGAAACCCGACCAGATCCTAGTGTGGGATCGGCCATGAGGTTGCCGATCTGCGCGCAAAAGTCGCGTTTCATATGACGCTTTCAGCGCCATTTTTCAGCCAATGAAGGAGGACGCAGACTGTGGGCAGCATGATGACATAAGTCTCGGTCCCCACTATCTTAGAGAAGGGCATGACAGTGATTGGCTTGCTTTCTGCGGCATCACAGGGGCTATAAAGGGGCATGCACGCCGACCTCTATCTTACTTCTGCCGATCTTAGCATAGGGAGAGGTTGCTGCAGCTTCATCAGAAGAAGGGATATAGTTAGGGAGGGAAGATTAACCCCCAAACTGCTTGTTCGTTAGCGATTTCCACTGTCCAACACCACCTTTTTTTTTGCAGGGACAGTGGAGGCTATATTTTTGTGCATCAGCTCTGTAGCTTATTAGGCTGCCTTATAAGGCTCCCTGATAGCTGCATTGCTGTTTGCACGCTGCTGTGCAAACAAACTGCTTTTTTAAAAGCAAAAATCCTGTTGCTCCTTTCTGCACAGTTATCTTGTTTATTTGTCCACACTTTTGTGTGCAGCAGTCCTTTTTATTGCTGCCATACTTGTCCTGAGATCATTGTAGGGAGATTGAAATTGTACTACAGTCCTTGTATTTTTTCATATATCTTCCGCCACTTTCTGCCACTTACATTGTGTTGTTTTATACACTGGGCCTGAGTTTTGGTTCAGTCTCCCCCCAGAAAAGTGAGATTCAAATTCTCACAAAGTGGATATACTTCAGTCCTGTTAGTTTGTCGTATATCAGCCAGCCACTTTCTGACACTTAGATTGCGTTGTTATATTCACTGGGCCTGAGTTTTGGTTCAGTCTCCCAACAAAAACAGGGAGATTCAAATTCTCACAAAGTGGATATACTTCAGTCCTGTTAGTTTGTCGTATGTCAGCCAGCCACTTTCTGCCACTTAGATTGCGTTGTTATATACACTGGGCCTGAGTTTTGGTTCAGTCTCCCAACAAAAAAAGTGAGATTCAAATTCTCTCAAAGTGGATATACTTCAGTCCTGTTAGTTTGTCATATGTCAGCCAGCCACTTTCTGCCACTTAGATTGCATTGTGATATACACTGGGCCTGAGTTTTGGTTCAGTCTCCCAACAAAAAAAGTGAGATTCAAATTCTCTCAAAGTGGATATACTTCAGTCCTGTTAGTTTGTCATATGTCAGCCAGCCACTTTCTGCCACTTAGATTGCATTGTGATATACACTGAGCCTGAGTTTTGGTTCAGTCTCCCAACAAAAAAAGTGAGATTCAAATTCTCACAAAGTGGATGTACATCAGTTCTGTTAGTTTGTCGTATATCAGCCAGCCACTTTCTGCCACTTACATTGTGTTGTTTTATGCACAGGGCCTGAGTTTTGGTTCAGTCTCCCCAAAAAAAAGGGAGATTTAAATTCTCAACAAGTTTATATACACCTTCTACCTTGTTTTACAGTACCATATAATGGTTGTTATTTTGGTTAGATTTTCCAAAAAATTAGGAAGTCTGGTGGAAGAGCCCGTGGGCGGTGGTTGCCAGCTGGTACTGATGGTGGTAGTGGTGCATCTGGTGGTAGTGGCAAAAGCACAATAGCACCTAAGGCTGGAGGTGTTGAGCCAGCATCATCGTCTGGCTACACAAGGCCTCAAAGGCTCCCTTATCTGGGAGTAGGAAAACAGCTTTTAAAGCCGGAGCAGCAGGAAAATGTTTTGGCTTTCCTTGCTGACTCAGCCTCTAGCTCTTTCGCCTCCTCTTCAGAAAGATCCAAATATAAAAGCAGGGAGTCGTCAGTGGATGCTCGCGGTCAGGAACAAGACGTTTCCTTGTGTCCTTCACCCAAACCAAAAGTGAAGGATCCGTCAGGCGACACTACAAGTTGCTCCATGATGCTCTTTACACATACCGTGCCTGGGTTAGAAAGGGAAATTGTTAACTGCCCATTACAAGATGAATCGGACATGGAGTGCACTGATGCACAGCCACAGCTAGATTATTATGCTGTTCCATTGACTCAGATCACTACATTGCCCTCGCAGTGAACTGAGCCAGGATCTGACCCTGATGAGACTATGGTGCCCCGTCCCAAACGCTATAGCACCTTACACGGTGACACAGAGGAAGGTGCACATGACATTGAAGAGGAGGTGATAGATGACCCAGTTGTTGACCCAGATTGGCAGCCATTGGGGGAAGAGGGTGCCGCTGCCAGTAACTCAGAAGTGGAGGAGGATGATCCGCAGCAGCCATCTACATCGCAACAGCTGTCATCTGGCAGACCCGTATCAGGCCAAAAACATGTGTCAAAAACAAAAATAGTTTTAGGACAGTGTGGCCATCCGGTGAAAGTAGCACAGTGTGCAATGCCTGAAAAGGTATTCCATAGTAGGAAGAGTGTAGTGTGGCAATTTTTTAACCAAGATCCGAATAACCAGTCAAAAGTTATCTGTAAGAAATTCTCAAAGACCTTTAGCAGAGGGAAGAATCTTCAAAATTTAAATACAATGTGCATGCTTAGACATTTAACCAGCATGCACTTGCAAGCCTGGACTAACTACCAAATGTCCCGTACCGTTGGTGCACCTGCTCAGAATGAAGGTAGTCAGCAACGGTACATTGCTTCCCTCACTGTAAGCCCACCGGTTAGGACACCACCAGCAGCAAATGTGGAAGTATCATCACAAGGCCAAAGCAGTCAGGGAATCACAAGGTTATTGGTAGGGAACACTGTATGTAGGCCAACATGAAGAATACCATCACCAATCCTCACTCAATCCGCCATGTCCACCACCACCACCACCACCGCTAGTTCCAACATATGCAGCTCTCCAGTCCAAATCACACTACAAGAGACTCTCATTAGGAAAAGAAAGTACTCATCCTGTCATCCGCGTACACAGGGTTTGAACACCCACATTGCTATACTAATCTCGTTAGAGATGATCCCCTTCCGGTTGGTTGAAAGCGAAGCTTTCAAAGACCTGATGGCCTATGCAGCACCACGCTATGACCTACCCAGTCGGCACTTCTTTGCGAGAAAAGCCATTCCAGCCCTCCACCAGCATGTCAAAGACCGCATTGTCCATGCACTGAGGCAATCAGTCAGTGGAAAGGTGCACCTCACAACAGATGCATGGACCAGTAGGCATAACCAGGGACGTTACGTGTCCATCACGGCGCACTGGGTTATTGTGGTGGATGCAGAGTCCACAGGGGACAGCCATAGTGGGACAGTTCTGCATAGCCCACGGTTTAGGAAACAGTTGGCTGTAGGCATTCGCCACACCTCCTCCTTCTCCTCCTCCTCCAGAAGTGAAAGCTCATCCACAGAGTGCAGTCGCATGACTACTCCATCCGCAGCTGCCAGTGTTGCACACGAGGTGTCCCATTATCGAACAGCATCAGCAGGCTGTGTTACAAATGAAGTGTTTAGGCAACAACAGACACACCAAGGAAATACTGTCCGAGTACTTGCAGCAACAAACTCAATCATGGCTGGGCAGTGTACATCTTGAGGCAGGCAAGGTAGTCAGTGATAACGGAAGGAATTTTATGGCTGCCATAGCCCTTTCAGAACTGAAACACATACCTTGCCTGGCTCACACCTTGAACCTGGTGGTGCAGTGCTTCCTCAAAAATTATCCGGAGTTACCAGCCCTGCTCCTGAAGGTGTGAAGACTTTGCTCGCACATCCGCCGGTCGCCCGTACACTCCAGCCGTATGCTGAACCATCAGCGATCGCTGAATCTTCCCCAGCACCGCCTAATAATCAACGTTGCAACAAGGTGGAACTCCACACTGCACATAGTTCAGAGGCTGTGCGAACAGAAGCGTGCTGTAATTAATTTGTGGGAGAATACACATACACGGGCAGGCACTTGGATGGCAGACATGGAGTTGTCTGGTGTGCAGTGGTCGAAGCTACAAGACCTCTGTCAAGTCCTTCAGTGTTTTGAGGAATGCACACGGCTGGTAAGTGCAGATGACGCCATCATAAGCATGAGCATCCCACTAATGCATCTGCTGATGCAAAGTTTGACGCACATTAAGGAGCAGGCGTCTGCGGCCGAGGAAGAGGGAAGCCTTGATGACAGTCAGCCATTGTCTGCTTAGGGAACTCTCCTGGATGAGGTGGCGGACGAAGAGGAGGAGGAGGAAGATGATGGGGATGAATATTTATGGGAGGAGGATGCTTCTCAGGGGGCAATAGAAACTGGTGGCATTGCATGGTCAGGTACAGGGTTTTTGCGGGACACAAGTGATGTTGATTTGCAAGAAAGTGCTCCTCAACCCAGCACAAGCAGTGAATTGACACCTGGAACATTGGCCCACATGGCTGAGTATGCCTTGCGTATCCTAAAAAGGGACCCCCGCATTATCAAAATGATGACCGATGACAATTACTGGTTGGTCTGCCTCTTGGATCCATGATATAAAGGAAAATAACAAAATATCATGCCACATGAGAACCTTGAGCAAATATTGGCTACCAAACAAGCAACTCTTGTAGACCGTTTGGTTCAGGCATTCCCAGCACACAGCGGCGGTGATGGTTCTCACATGAGCCGTAGGGGGCAACATGGCAGAGGTGTTAGAGGTGCACAAATCCGATGTGGCGTTGGACAGAGGGGTTTTATGACCAGGTTGTGGAGTGATTTCGCAATGACCGCTGACACGACAGGTACTGCTGCATCGATTCAAAGTGACAGGAGACAGCATTTGTCCAGTATGGTTACGAACTACTTTTCCTCCCTTATCGATGTTCTCCCTCACAGGTCATTCCCCTTTGATTACTGGGCATCTAAAATAGACAGCTGGAATGAATTGGCAGAATATGCATTACAGGAGCTCGCTTGCCCTGCTGCTAGTGTGCTATCAGAAAGAGTCTTCAGTGCTGGTGGTTCAATACTGACCGAAAAAAGGACACGTCTGGCTACCTAGAATGTTGATTATCTAACCTTCATTAAAATGAACCAATCATGGATTTCAAATTATTTTTCCCCACCTTCCCCTGCTGACACATTGCTTGCCTGAAAAATGTCTTGCTTTTGACCTCCTCTTACTGACTTCTCCAATTCCTCCATTTGCAGCTGCTGAATGTCCACCATAGGCCATTTTTATACCTCCCTAAATGGGCTGACTCCCCCCACAGGGCCGTGGTCATCCCCTGGCGCAAGCACCGGTGCGAGTGCCGCTTGCTTGGACAGGTGGGTGGGCCCACTCTTGGGCGACGGCACTGGTACAGGGTCTGTAATAATTATAGGGGATAACTGAGGAGACTCTTTGCGTGGAACAAGACAACTACAGGACACAGTTTTATAAGTGGTAAAGTCTATATTATCACACGGTGATTCAAACAGGTGCAGAGAGAAACTCAAGTCCACAACACTTGGTGCAAATAATAAACGCAGCTTAGCAGTCTTCAGAGAAAAATGCTATCAAGCAGAAAGTCTATGAAGCACAGTTATTCTTGAGGATACTTGACACAAATAAATCCTTGTCTTAGTCCAGACACAGATAGATATGCTTATAGGCAGTTCAAATCATATCTTAGATCAACCAGGTAGGCCTGGTTAATAGTCTCAGATAATAGCAAAGCAGCAGCAGCTTACATGTCCAGCAAATGCAGATGAAGTAAACACAAGCAGCAGATGAAGTAGGATTACTGGAAACTTGTGTATGCAGCAGGAACTCAGAGCAGAGTAGCAGGATCACCACACAGGTTCACAGGAGCAGGTGTATAGCCAGGGAGTAATCAGAGGTCAGGAGCTGGATGCAAGGCAGAATACTCTAGCACAGACTGAAGGCTGGGGTGGAGTTTTATAGCAGGAAGACACAGTGCACATGAGACCAAATACGCCATCTTGGAAAATAAGTAATGCACAAAAGGTAAAAAATGATCAGAGTCCTGACAGGGTCCCTCATAGTACAATGAAGTGTCTCTGATGGTGGTGGTGTACAACCAACGTCAGACACACCGTCGTAATATGAGGGGCCCTGTGCCAGTACCACCGCCCACGAGAGAGTGTTGCCCCCCAGCTCGAACCGTGCTCTACCACTTGCAATACTTACCTCTCCCTGCTCCACCACTGTGTAGTCTGTGCTGTTAAATCCTTCAATGGCACTGCCAATACAAATTTGTTGAAATGATAGATGATAGTTAAAATATACATTGGCCCTGGCCTCCATTTAGACCAGTTAATACTTTGCGCCTACTACCACTGTCTGCTACTCAGCAGAGGAGCCCACCCCTGTACCTAGCTATGCCACCTGTTTATTTATGAACAATTTTTTGGCAGACATTTAGCCCCCTTTATTATTTGGGCCTACTAACTGTGTCTGCCACTCATTACAGTTTTCCTCCACTGAACAAAGCAATGCCGCCTTATTAGTCCTGTTACCACATTTGAACTGCATTTAGCCTTGATTATTATTTGGGCCTACTAACTGTGTCTGCCACTCATTACAGTTTTCCTCCACTGAACAAAGCAATGCCGCCTTATTAGTCCTGTTACCACATTTGAACTGCATTTGGCCTACTTTATTATTTGGGCCTACTAACTGTGTCTGCCACTCATTACAGTTTTCCTCCACTGAACAAAGCAATGCCGCCTGTTTAGTCCTGTTACCACATTTGAACTGCATTTAGCCTACTTTATTATTTGGGCCTACTAACTGTGTCTGACACTCATTACAGTTTTCCTCCACCGAACAAAGCAATGCCGCCTGTTTAGTCCTGTTACCACATTTGAACTGCATTTAGCCAACTTTATTATTTGGGCCTACTAACTGTGTCAGCCACTCATTACAGTTTTCCTCCACTGAACAAAGCAATGCTGCCTGTTTAATCCTGTTATCACATTTGAACTGCATTTAGCCTACTTTATTATTTGGGCCTACTAACTGTGTCTGCCTCTCATTACAGTTTTCCTCCACTGAACAAAGCAATGCCACCTTATTAGTCCTGTTACCACATTTGAACAGCATTTAGCCTAGTTTATTATTTGGGCCTACTAACTGTGTCTGCCTCTCATTACAGTTTTCCTCCACTGAACAAAGCAATGCCACCTGTTTAGTCCTGTTACCATATTTGAACTGCATTTAGCCTACTTTATTATTTGGGCCTACTAACTGTGTCTGCCACTCATTACAGTTTTCCTCCACTGAACAAAGCAATGCTGCCTGTTTAGTCCTGTTACCACATTTGAACTGCATTTAGCCTACTTTATTATTTGGGCCTACTAACTGTGTCTGTCACTCATTACAGTTTTCCTCCACTGAACAAAGCAATGCCGCCTGTTTAGTCCTGTTACCACATTTGAACTGCATTTAGCCAACTTTATTATTTGAGCCTACTAACTGTGTCAGCCACTCATTACAGTTTTCCTCCACTGAACAAAGCAATGCTACCTGTTTAGTCCTGTTATCACATTTGAACTGCACTTAGCCTACTTTATTATTTGGGCCTACTAACTGTGTCTGCCACTCATTACAGTTTTCCTCCACTGAACAAAGCAATGCCACCTGTTTAGTCCTGTTACCACATTTGAACTGCATTTAGCCTACTTTATTATTTGGGTCTACTAACTGTGTCTGCCACTCATTACAGTTTTTCTCCACTGAACAAAGCAATGCCACCTGTTTAGTCCTGTTACCACATTTGAACTGCATTTAGCCTACTTTATTATTTGGGCCTACTAACTGTGTCTGCCACTCATTACAGTTTTCCTCCACTGAACAAAGCAATGCCGCCTGTTTAGTCCTGTTACCACATTTGAACTGCATTTAGCCTACTTTATTATTTGGGCTTATATCTGTGTTTCCTCCTCATCCTGCCCATTGCCCAGCCACTGCTAGATGAGTCTGCTGGTACATTGACCCAGACCACTACATTCCCCTTGCACTTGCCAGAATCTGACCCTGCTGAAAGTCAGGTTCCCCTTCCCGCATACTATACCACCTTACACGGGGACAAAGAGGAAGGTGCAGATGAAAGTGCAGGTTCCTTCATCAGGTGGGGGGGCATACTCGTTGGCGACGTCACTGGCACAGGGACCCTCATAGTACGCAAAAGTGTCTCTGCCAGTGGGAGGTGCCACCCGCCGTCAAACACACCGCCGTACTATGAGGGGCCCTGTGCCAGTGCCAATGAGTGGGCCCCCCTGCTTGTTCAGGATCACGTCTTCAAAGGGAGATTTGTAGTTAAAATTCTGTGAAGACCTGTGGATCTGCAGCAGCCGCTGTCTACATGCTCTAATCTCATCCTAAACAGGTGAGCAAATTTGGTGTATATTCTCCTCTGTGTAACGTGGATAAGACCCTATTGCGCTCTTTGTCTCCCCATTGTTTTGCTCAGGATCACAGCACTTGCAAAGTTGAAATACTTACCTCTCCCTGCTCCACCGCCGTGACGTATTCCACATTTCCTGGGCCCACAAAAATCTTGAGCCAGCCCTCAATGCTTTCAATGCTTTCAAAGTAAATTAAGATTGACAAGCTTAAGTAATAAAACTTGATGTTTTTGGCATTAAAATGGGCACTGTAGATGTTTTCCTGTCCTCCACTCACTGCCGACTTTGATTCCCCATTGACTTGCATTGCATTTCGTGTTTCAGTTGGCCCCCAACTTTTCGCAATAATCGGCCGATTTCACCCGACCCGACTTTTGACAAAGCGAAACCCGACTTGATCCGAAAAAAGTAAAACTCGCTCAACTCTATTCTGGACTCCTGCATCCGCTTCCGGTGCCTTCAGTTCCTTGGACTTTGTCACTGATTTGCCACGCTCCTCGAATTGCACTGTTATCTTGGTAGTTGTGGATAGATTTTCCAAGAAGGCCCACTTCGTTTCCTTGCCAGGACTGCATTCTGTCCCCGAGTTGGCGAAGATCTTCATACACCATGTCTTCCAACTTCATGGCTTCCCATGGTATATCGTGTCTGAGGAGACCAATTCACCTCCCGTTTCTGTAGGGCTCTTTGTGGATTAATGAAAGTGACTCTAGATTTCTCCTCCGCTTACCATCCTCAGTCCAACGGTCAGGTTCAACGTGTTAATGATGTTCTAACATCTTACCTTCGGCATTTCTCCAGTGCTCACCAGAATGATTGGGTTTCTCTTCTCCCAAGGGCAGAGTTCACCTACAACAATCACCTTAGTGAATCCTTCTCTAAATCTCCCTTTTTTGTGGTCTTTGGGCAACACCCCTGCATTCCTCTTCCCATTTCCCCCACCTCCGTTGTACCAGCGGCGGACTCTTTGTCCTTGGAATTTTCTTCAGTTTGGCAAGAGACTAAAGAGGCTCTTGAGAGGGCTAGTAGCAGGAGGAAAAGGTACGCCGACAAGAGATGTCTGGATGCTCCTCCATATCAACCAGGTGATAAAGTCTGGCTCTCTTCACGCTACATCAGTCTTAAGATTCCCTCTCAGAAGCTAGGTCCATGCTACATTGGTCCCTTTGAGATTTCTAGTCATATTAACGATGTGTCCTACAAGTTAAAGTTGCCTGCTTCGTTGCGAATCCCCAATGCATTTCATGTGTCGCTCCTCAAACCTGCAGTCTTAAATCATTTTCATTCTTCTCAGTCTCAGTCCCCTATACCCAGCACTTCTGATGATATATTTGAGGTTGAGGATATTCAAGACTCCAGTACAAAACCCTAACCATGACGTACAAAGCCATCCACAACCTGTCTCCTCCTTACATCTGTGACCTCGTCTCCCGGTACTTTCCTACACGCAACCTCCGATCCTCACAAGATCTCCTTCTCTACTCCCCTCTTATCTCCTCTTCCCACAATCGTATACAAGATTTCTCTCGCGTATCACCCCTACTCTGGAACCCTCTACCACAACACATCAGACTCTCGCCCACCATCGAAACCTTCAAAAAGAATCTGAAGACCCACCTCTTCCGACAAGCCTACAACCTGCAGTAACCACCGATCAACCAACCGCTGCACGATCAGCTCTATCCTCACCTACTGTATTCTCACCCATCCCTTGTAGATTGTGAGCCCTCGCGGGCAGGGTCCTCACTCCTCCTGTACCAGTTATGACTTGTATTGTTCAAGATTATTGTACTTGTTTTTATTATGTATACCCCTCCTCACTTGTAAAGCGCCATGGAATAAATGGCGCTATAACAATAAATAATAATAATAATAATAATATTCTAGCCAAAAAGACTGTTAGGGGGAGGACTTTATTTTTAATTGATTGGAAAGGATTCGGTCCTGAGGAAAGATCGTGGGAGCCTTGAGAGAACATCAATGCTCCTCATATCTTCAGGAAGTTCCTCTCCAGCATTAAAAAGAGGGGGAGTAAGAGAGGGGGTACTGTCACGTCCTCCGATGCTTACCTCACTCTCTCCAGCTGGCACGCACCAACATGGTCCCTTGCTGTATTCTGCCCAGCTTCTCAGGCTCACAGCGCTTCAGCGGTTCACGCATGTGCAATTGCGCTTCTTCCACTGCCAGGGTTCTGGGGAGGTCATGACCCGGTGGCTCCGCCCCAACATGGCGGCACCCACCGGATATTTCTGTCCAGCGTCTATTCAGGTAAGACGCCTGAGTATCATCGTCGTAGCGGCACCTGCTTTGTCCTGGTGTCCCTCTTCGTCCTCAGGTCCTGTGTCTCTGCTGCTCACTCTCTAGCCCTGTGCTTTTTCCCCTTCTTGCCAGTCTGTTAGATTTGTCTATTCCAAGGTTGTCCTGTTTCCCTCTATACCTATTTGTCCCATCCTCCTCCTGTCCTATTGTCAGCTCTGTGTCTCAGCAGTCCTCTTCCCCTGAATTTCGTTAGCCTTTAGCTTTCCCTAGTCCTTTAGCGGTTCCACCTTTACTATTTGTTTTTCCCCCCTTTTCAGCTCCCAGCTTCAAGTCATTGTCAGTTCCTGATTCTCCTTATTTTGTCCTTTTCCCTTTTGGTTGTCCGCTTATCCTCATTTTACCCCAGTTGTCCCTTTGGCTCCGGCAGTTGTGGTTTCATCCCCCTTGGGCCTGCTCCTAACACTCCCTGTATAGGGGTGGATCCATCTGGTCCGCTCGTCCTCGGGGGCTCTGGAGCCATGACCCAGAGGGTCCACTTTCGGGTTTTTTCACTTACAACCCTATCCGTAATAGTATACTCAGGCCATGGATCCTGCTGAAGCCTCGGCCGCCCAGAAGGAACTTGTCTTTTTGCGGGAGAATCAGACCCGTATGATGTCCATTATGAAATCCATGGACTCTCATCTCTACGCTCTTCAGCCGCGACCCAGAGGGTCCACTTTCGGGTTTTTTTTTCCCTTAGAACCCTATCCATAATAACATAAAACCATTTAAAAAGCAGGTGAGCCCGTATGCTCAATGGTGAGCCAAAAAGTGTGGCACCACAGCCTGACAAGAGAATTTGTTACAATGGCAGCTTGCAAAGTATATCACATAGTAAACAGGTAACACATCAGACTATCAAAATCCCAGTGTAAACATGATATTGCTAATTAAATGCTAAAGTGCTTAGTGCATATGATACAAGCGCAAAGAGGAAATTTAAAGGTGTTACCAGTACATTAATACAACAGCTATGCTCTAAAGTTTACAACATGTGCACCAGCTAGAGCACAGGCACCGGATAAAGACTTCATGGATGCAAAAGTACATATACCATGCTAAGTTCCACCAAGTATATGTCAATCAATGTGGGACAACATTAATAACCACAATCATACAATGCCAACTGTGAGAAATCATACCTATAGGATATAGATAAAATAAATGATAATAAACAATTACAGTGCCTTATGAAAGTATTCGTCTCCCTGGAACTTTTCAAGCTTTTCCCACATATCATGCTTCAAACATAAAGATACCAAATGTAAATTTTTGGTGAAGAATCAACAACAAGTGGAACACAATTGTGAAGTTGAACAAAATTTATTGGTCATTTTAAATTTTTGTGGAAATTCAAAAACTGAAAATTGTGGTGTGCAATATTACTCGGCCCCTTTACTTTCAGTGCAGCAAACTCACTCCAGAAGTTCATTGTGGATCTCTGAATGATCCAATGTTGTCCTAAATGCCTAATGATGATAAATATAATCCATCTGTGTGTAATCAAGTCTCCGTATAAATGCACCTGCTCTGTGATAGTCTCAGGGTTCTGTTTGAAGCACAGAGAGCATCATGAAGACCAAGGAACAAAACAGGCAGGTCCGTGATACTGTTGTGGAGAAGTTTAAAGCTGGATTTAGATGCAAAATGCTTTCCAAAACTTTAAACATCCCAAGGAGCACTGTGCAAGCGATCATATTGAAGTGGAGGGAGTATCATACCACTGGAAATCTACCAAGACCTGTCTGTCCCTCTAAACTTTCACCTCAAACAAGGAGAACACTGAGAGAGATGCAGCCAAGAGACCCATAATTACTCTGGATGAACTGCAGAGATTTACAGCTGAGGTGGGACAGTCTGTTTATTGTTTTGATTAAATGCAATTGTAGGTTGGTTGGTAGGCGTGTAATAACTTTTAACTAATTGATCACACAGTTTGCAATGCCGGTATGCAATGGCTGTTGTAAGCATGCTTGATGCTTTGCTAAGTATAAGCCTGATCAAGGAACCTATTTTTCATATCTTGCACATGATCTTCAAAATCTGTATCTGTTGAACAGATACTGCGAAGTCTTGACTAATAGGGACATATTTAAAGACATGGGCAGGATGTGATCCTTCTGAAAAATATCTGTTTGAATAAAACCCGAATTGTCCCTCTTAATGAGGACATCCAAAAACTCAATCTCCTTATAGTCAAATTTGTTGGTTAACCGGACGTTTAGGTTATCAGTATTGATTTCCTGTAAAAAATGACACAATTCCTTCGGAGTAGCTTGCCAGATCACAAGGACATCATCGATGAAAAAAATGACCAGGTTGATACATGTGTTGATCGGACAAGAATAGATCCTTCTCCCACAGCCCCTGGAACAGGTTTGCTTAGGAGGGTGCACAAGCTGCTTCCATGGCTGTTCCCTGGAGCTGTAGATAAAAGGACTCATATAAGATATAAGATGCATACATATGTCTATTTATGTGTTTGTATATTCATATATAATCTCACGATACACCTTGGAATTACATTACTTATGTGCCGACTTATTGTCAAATTGCCTACTAGCTCTGTTGTGGTATCCTTTATTGTTTTCATTATTTTTGTTTTTATTTATATAATTGTTTATTATCATTTATTTTATCTATATGCTATAGGTATGATTTCTCACAGCTGGCATTGTATAATCATTAGTGTTGAGCGATACCTTCCGATACTTGAAAGTATCGGTATCGGATAGTATCGGCCGATATCCGAAAAATATCGGATATCGCCGATACCGATACCCGATACCAATACAAGTCAATGGGACACAAGTATCGGAAGCTATCCTGGATGGTTCCCAGGGTCTGAAGGAGAGGAAACTCTCCTTCAGGCCCTGGGATCCATATTCATGTAAAAAATAAAGAATTAAAATAAAAAATATGGATATACTCACCCCTCCGGCGGACCCTGGCTGTCACCGCTGCAAGCGTCTGCCTCTGTTCCGGCTTGTGATTGGTCGCGTGACCACTCATGTGACCGCTCACGCGACCAATCACAATTCGCGACGTCATCGCAGGTCCTAAACTCCTCATTCTTAGGAACAGAGGCTCCCGGTTACATCGGTAAGGTCCAGGGGCCGCCGGAGGGGTGAGTATATCCATATTTTTTTATTTTAATTCTTTATTTTTTACATGAATATGGATCCCAGGGCCTGAAGGAGAGTCTCCTCTCCTCCAGACCCTGGGAACCATACACTGGGAACTTCCGATTCCGATTTCCGATATCACAAAAATATCGGAACTCGGTATCGGAATTCCGATACCGCAAATATCGGCCGATACCCGATACTTGCGGTATCGGAATGCTCAACACTAATAATCATGACTATTAAAGTTGTCCCATATTGATTGATATACACATGGTGGCACTTAGCATGGTATATGTACATTTGCATCCATTAAATCTTTACCCAGTGCCTGTGCTCTAGCTGGTGCACATGTTTTAAACTTTACAGCATAGCTCTTTGTATTAATATATTGGTAACACCTTTACATTTCCTCCTTGCGTTTGTATCATATGCACTATGCTCTTTAGCATTTAATTAGCAATATCATGTTTACACTGGGATTTTGATAGTCTGATGTGTTACTTGTTTACTATATGATATACTTTGCATACTGCCCAGGTAACAAGTTCTCCTGTCAGGTTGTGGTGCCACACTTTTTGGCTCACCATTGAGCATTTGGGCTCACCTGCTTTTTAAATGATTTTATTTCAATTTTCGTCATGTGTTCAATAAATTATTTTATGATTTAGTTCTTGGTGCGCCTCTTTCTCTATATATGTTCTTACAAATTCTAAGCCTTGCTGCTGTTTTTATCCATGGACTCATTGACCGATTCATGTTTTTTACGGTGATCTGTACTCAAAAATTTATCAAAAATGGCAGTGTTACTTGCGTTCCTCCAGTTTGTTGCTGCCATGCACAAATTTTTTTTTTTAGGGCAGGTTCAAATCCCTTCTATATTCTACAATAATACCTCTCTTATTAGTAATTTGTCTATGGTGAGGTGTTGCAGTAGGTATAGCGTATGACAGGGATCTAGTCAGGGCTTATTGCCTTATAAATTGTAAGCTTTGCTGCTGCTTTCTTCCATAGACTCTTTGACCGATTCATGTATTTTTGTTACGGCGATCTGTACTCAGAAATTCATCAAAGCAGGCAAAATTAACTGATTTAATGTGTCCATTCACAGTTTTTCTCTAGCATCTCTATGTAAGAGGTAGTGGTGGGACACTACGCTACTGGAGCTGGAATTACCACTTCTGAACCGTCGAGTGCTTTGTTTCCATCTATTTCTGGGTGCTTCTTTGAGTATGTTTGGATTCATTGTCCAGCTAGAAGACCTGTGACCTAGTATGCAAACTCAGCTTTCAGACCCCAGGCACTACACTTTGACCCAAAATATTTTGGAAATCTTCACATTTCATGATGCCTTGCACACAGTCATGGCCAGAGGCAGCAAAACATTTCCTAAATTTCTTTAAACCTCCACATATTTCACTGTAACTACTGTGCTATTTTAGTTGTATGACTCATTCTATTTACAGTAAACAGTAGAACGATGTGCTTTACCAAAATTTTTTATCTTGGTCTCATCTGTCCACAAGAAGCCTGCTGGCCCTCTAAAAATAGTGGGGGCCACCTGCTGTCTCTCTATAAATTGTGAGGGCCACCTGCTGGCCTTTCAAGTTTCAAACTTTACAGTGTTAACATTCCGTCAGGAACAATGCCTTCACTAATGAGTTCAGGTTCAATGCGCCTGTCAGGCACAAGATATAAAAATGCCTATAATATCTAATTTTCTCAATTTTAGTGCACTGAAAGTGATCAGTGACCTTCAACTGTATGTAATAACAGAGAGTACACATAATCAGGTACAAAAAAACATTTACTTTCCATAAAAGTATCAACTCTAAAAACACACACATTTTACAACTCCTGACAAACAGACCCCAATTTTCAACGCATAACTATTATTAAAAAGTAAGGTACCTAAAATGGTATTAGACACTAGTGTTGAGCGATACCTTCCGATACTTGAAAGTATCGGTATCGGATAGTATCGGCCGATACCCAAAAAATATCGGATATCGCCGATACCGATACCCGATACCAATACAAGTCAATGGGACTCAAGTATTGGAAGGTATCCTGGATGGTTCCCAGGGTCTGAAGGAGAGGAAACTCTCCTTCAGGCCCTGGGATCCATATCCATATTCATGTAAAAAATAAAGAATTAAAATAAAAAATATGGATATACTCACCCGTCCGGCGGCCCCTGGACCTTACCGCTGTTAACCGGCAGCCTCCGTTCCTAAGAATGAGGAGTTTAGGACCTTAGATGACGTCGCGGCTGACGTCGCAGCTTGTGATTGGTCGCGTGACCGCTCATGTGACCGCTCACGCGACCAATCACAGGCCGCGACGTCATCGCAGGTCCTAAACTCCTCATTCTTAGGAATGGAGGCTGCGGTAAGACAGCGGTAAGGTCCAGGGGCCGCCGGACGGGTGAGTATATCCATATTTTTTATTTTAATTCTTTATTTTTTACATGAATATGGATCCCAGGGCCTGAAGGAGAGTCTCCTCTCCTCCAGACCCTGGGAACCATACACTGGGAACTTCCGATTCCGATTTCCGATATCACAAAAATATCGGAACTCGGTATCGGAATTCCGATACCGCAAGTATCGGCCGATACCCGATACTTGCGGTATCGGAATGCTCAACACTATTAGACACATATTCATTCAGAATTAGATACCTTTAAGTTCACCAGAAAAAAAAACACATTTGCATAGCAAAGAGCAAGAATTGCACATCATTTTTGCTTGTGTCAGGCAGATTACATTATGACATTTGTGACATTCATAATTAGAAAGCCTTCTGTGTCCGCTTTCCATGGTGCAGGTGGTGCATCTCCTTTTGGAAGGTGGTAGAGGGCTGCATGTTCACTATCATCTTCTGGGAGGAATCTTTTGAGCCGAACTTGAAAGCTAGAGTGCATACTGATAGTTTTCATATGATAAAGAAGGAAGGTCCAGCTCCATAGTATCCATAAAAATTATTTTTTATTCATCATTGCAATGATTAACCCCTTTCTGACATCGGACGTACTATCCCGTCGAGGTGGGGTGGGCCCCCATGACCACGGACGGGATAGTACGTCCAGCGCGATCGGCGGCGCTCACGGGGGGAGCGCGGCCGATCGCGGCCGGGTGTCAGCTGCCTATCGCAGCTGACATCCGGCACTATGTGCCAGGAGCGGTCACGGACCGCTCCCGGCACATTAACCCCCGGCACACCGCGATCAAACATGATCGCGATGTGCCGGCGGTGCAGGGAAGGATCGCGCAGGGAGGGGGCTCCCTGCGGGCTTCCCTGAGCCCCCCGCAGCAACGCGATGTGATCGCGCTGCTGCGAGGGTCTTACCTCCCTCCCAGCCTGCTCCAGACCCGGATCCAAGATGGCCGCGGATCCGGGTCCTGCAGGGAGGGAGGTGGCTTCACAGAAGCCTGCTCAGAGCAGGCACTGTGAAGCAGCCTGCACTTCTCGCAGATCGGTGATCTGTCAGAGTGCTATGCAAACTGGCAGATCACCGATCTGTATTGTCCCCCCCTGGGGCAAAGTAAAAAAGTAAAAAAAAAAAATTTCCAAATGTGTAAAAAAAAATAAAAAAAAATATTCCAAAATAATGAAAAAAAAAAAAATATTATTCCCATAAATACATTTCTTTATCTAAATAATAAAAAAACAATAAAAGTACACATATTTAGTATCGCCGCGTCCGTAACAACCCGACCTATAAAACTGGCCCACTAGTTAACCCCTTCAGTAAACACCGTAAGGGAAAAAAAAAAAAAACGAGGCAAAAAACAACGCTTTATTATCATACCGCCGAACAAAAAGTGGAATAACACGCGATCAAAAAAACAGATATAAATAACCATGGTACCGCTGAAAGCGTCATCTTGTCCCGCAAATAACGAGCTGCCATACAGCATGATCAGCAAAAAAATAAAAAAGTTATAGTCCTGAGAATAAAGCGATGCAAAAATAATTATTTTTTCCATAAAATAGTTTTTATCGTATAAAAGCGCCAAAACATAAAAAAATTATATAAATGAGGTATCGCTGTAATCGTACTGACCCGAAGAATAAAACTGCTTTATCAATTTTACCAAACGCGGAACGGTATAAACGCCTCCCCCAAAAGAAATTCATGAATAGCTGGTTTTTGGTCATTCTGCCTCACAAAAATCGGAATAAAAAGCGATCAAAAAATGTGACGTGCCCAAAAATGTTAGCCATAAAAAACGTCAACTCGTCCCGCAAAAAACAAGACCTCACATGACTCTGTGGACAAAAATATGGAAAATGTATAGCTCTCAAAATGTGGTAACGCAAAAAATATTTTTTGCAATAAAAAGCGTCTTTCAGTGTGTGACGGCTGCCAATCATAAAAATCCGCTAAAAAACTCGCTATAAAAGTAAATCAAACCCCCCTTCATCACCCCCTTAGTTAGGGAAAAATAAAAAAATGTATTTATTTCCATTTTCCCATTAGGGCTAGGGTTAGGGTTAGGGTTGGGGCTAGGGTTAAGGCTACAGTTAGGGTTGGGGCTAAAGTTAGGGTTAGGGTTTAGATTACATTTACGGTTGGGAATAGGGTTGGGATTAGGGTTAGGGGTGTGTCAGGGTTAGAGGTGTGGTTAGGGTTACTGTTGGGATTAGGGTTAGGGGTGTGTTTGGATTAGGGTTTCAGTTATAATTGGGGGGTTTCCACTGTTTTGGCACATCAGGGGCTCTCCAAACGCGACATGGCGTCCGATCTCAATTCCAGCCAATTCTGCATTGAAAAAGTAAAACAGTGCTCCTTCCCTTCCGAGCTCTCCCGTGTGCCCAAACAGGGGTTTACCCCAACATATGGGGTATTATCGTACTCAGGACAAATAGGACAACAACCTTTGGGGTCCAATTTCTCCTGTTACCCTTGGGAAAATACAAAACTGGGGGCTAAAACATAATTTTTGTGGGAAAAACAAAGGTTTTTTATTTTCACAGCTCTGCGTTATAAACTGTAGTGAAACACTTGGGGGTTCAAAGTTCTTACAACACATCTAGATAAGTTCCTTGGGGGGTCTAGTTTCCAAAATGGGGTCACTTGTGCGGGGCTTCTACTGTTTAGGTACATTAGGGGCTCTGCAAACGCAATGTGATGCCTGCAGACCATTCCATCTAAGTCTGCATTCCAAATGGCGCTCCTTCCCTTCCGAGCCCTTCCATGTGTCCAAACGGTGTTTCCCCCCCACATATGGGGTATCAGCGCACTCAGGACAAATTGTACAACAACTTTTGGGGTCCAATTTCTCCTGTTACCCTCGGGAAAATACAAAACTGGGGGCTAAAATATAATTTTTGTGGGAAAAAATTTTTGTTTTATTTTTACGGCTCTGCATTATAAACTTCTGTGAAGCCCTTGGTGGGTCAAAGCGCTCACCACACATCTAGATAAGTTCCTTAGGGGGTCTACTTTCCAAAATGGTGTCACTTGTGGGGGGTTACTACTGTTTAGGTACATTAGGGGCTCTGCAAACGCAATGTGACACCTGCAGACCATTCCATCTAAGTCTGCATTCCAAATGACGCTCCTTCCTTTCCGAGCCCTCCCATGCGCCCAAACAGTGGTTCTCCCCACATATGGTGTATCATCGCACTTAGGACAACTTGGACAACAAATTTTGGGGTCCAATTTCTCCTGCTACCCTCGGGAAAATACAAAACTGGGGGCTAAAAAAATAATTTTTGTGGGAAAAAATTTTTGTTTTATTTTTACGGCTCTGCATTATAAACTTCTGTGAAGCCCTTGGTGGGTCAAAGCGCTCAAAACACATCTAGATAAGTTCCTTAGGGGGTCTACTTTCCAAAATGGTGTCACTTGTGGGGGGTTTCAATGTTTAGGCACATCAGTGGCTCTCCAAACACAACATGGCGTCCCATCTCAATTCCTGTCAATTTTGCATTGAAAAGTCAAACGGTGCTACTTCCCTTCCGAGCTCTGCCATGCGCCCAAACAGTGGTTTACCCCCACATATGGGGTATCAGCGTACTCAGGAAAAATTGTACAACAACTTTTGGGGTCCAATTTCTTCTCTTACCCTTGGGAAAATAAATAAAAAATTGGGGGTGAAAAGATAATTTTTGTGAAAAAATATGATTTTTTATTTTTACGGTTCTGCATTATAAACTTCTGTGAAGCACCTGGTGGGTCAAAGTGCTCACCACACCTCTAGATAAGTTCCTTAGGGGGTCTACTTTCCAAAATGGTGTCACTTGTGGGGGGTTTCAATGTTTAGGCACATCAGGGGCTCCCCAAACGCAACATGGTGTCCCATCTCAATTCCAGTCAATTTTGCATTGAAAAGTCAAATGGCGCTCCTTTGCTTCCGAGCTCTTGGTAAAATAAAACAAATTGGAGCTGAAATAAATTTTTTGTGAAAAAAAGTTAAATGTTCATTTTTATTTAAACATTCCAAAAATTCCTGTGAAGCACCAGAAGGGTTAATAAACTTCTTGAATATGGTTTTGAGCACCTTGAGGGGTACAGTTTTTAGAATGGTGTCACACTTGGGTATTTTCTATCATATAGACCCCTCAAAATGACTTCAAATGAGATGTGGTCCCTAAAAAAAAAATGGTGTTGTAAAAATGAGAAATTGCTGGTCAACTTTTAACCCTTATAACTCCCTAACAAAAAAAAATTTTGGTTCCAAAATTGTGCTGATGTAAAGTAGACATGTGGGAAATGTTACTTATTAAGTATTTTGTGTGACATATCTCTGTGATTTAATTGCATAAAAATTCAAAGTTGGAAAATTGCGAAATTTTCAAAATTTTCGCCAAATTTCCATTTTTTTCACAAATAAACGCAGGTACTATCACAGAATTTTTATGACTATCATGAAGTACAATATGTCACGAGAAAACAATGTCAGAATCACTGGGATCCGTTGAAGCGTTCCAGAGTTATAACCTCATAAAGGGACAGTGGTCAGAATTGTAAAAATTGGCCCGGTCATTAACGTGCAAACCACCCTTGGGGGTGAAGGGGTTAAGAGCCGCAAGGATTGAAACGCCTATGCTACTATATACCTCCCCTCCTCCTGATTGTATCAAAAATATTTTTTTAATGAATTATGAATAAAGAATAATTTTTATTAATATCACGGAGCGGGACCTTCCTTTGTGATCGATTAGTTTTCCTGCTGCACCGCCGTCTTCCATCCTCCGGATTCCTGTCTACATGTGGGTGAGCTGACAAAACAACTTTTTTTTCTCTTCTGGAGAGTTTTCATACTTCTCCTGCATAGCTCTGCATGCATTAGTTCATGGGTCAATTTTTTCAGATTGGTTCAAACTGGTTTTCAAGGTGAATAACTTGTGAATTTATACTACCCAAATTCAACATAGTGAAAAATAAGATCATTGGCCAGCGCCTGGAGTTTCTGCTGATGCTGAAAGTTGAGCACATCTGATCAGCAGTATCAACACCCCCTTTGGTTGCAGTATAAAATGTAATTATTTCTGTTTTTTTGTGCTCCAGACTCAGGATCGATGGCATAATCATCATGAAGCGCTGAGACAAGAATTACATTTTTCTTTTTGTGCGGTACATAGGAAACCAAAACCTTTTCATTATTGAATGCAAACATACTGCTGTACTGTTTTCTCCCTTTCACATTTACAAACTTTGGCAGCAATTCTTTTTTATTTTTTCTTATAGTACCTAGAAAGATTCATCATTTTCAGATAATCAATCAGATCACAATTTGAAAACCAATTGTCAGCTGTTATATTGTGACCCGATCCAACAAAGGGCTCAGCCATTCTTTTCACATCATCACCTGGTTTGTTGCTGACACAGTATGGAACTTCTGGCTGTTTTCCTGCATAAATTTCAAGGTTGTATGTGTAGGTCTTCCTGGCATCAACAAGTGCATACATTTTAATTCCATATTTGCTAGCCTTTGATGGAATGTATTGATGAAATGAACATCTGCCACGAAAACCAGGGAGCATTTCATCAATAGTGATGTTCTCCCAAGGGAAATAGTTTTTCTTGCAGTTTTCTAAAAATTTTGGAATAAATCGCGAAATGGAGCCAGTCATAGGGTTTACGTTGGGTTCAGTTAGTTCTGTCGTCAAACAGAAAGCAACGAATTAGAATCTTGAATCTTTTTAAACACATAACAAGGCCAAATTTTTCTATTCCATAACCATTTATACCCCAAAGTTCCTCCAAACTTTGGCGATTTGCCCTATAAGCTCCGGCATGATTCTATTGCAGATGAACTTGTCCTTTATAATGTCTATATATTGATTTGTTCATGTGACAATATGTGAGTCCATAATGTCATCTGTGAATAAACTATTCCAGCATTCAGCTGCAGTTTTAGCATTCCTTGCTGTTCCTTTAACTGCAGGAAGGTGAGTGAGAATGTTTTGGGGTTCCCTACGTTTAGTTTGCATGGGTGGATTATTGCTCCATTTGTTTTTTTATTTCTTCCCATTTAATATGTTTCTACATCTTCTTCGTCCTCATCACTCTCACAATCTTACTCTATTTCAGAATCAATTTCACATACTTTCACTTCATCATGAGAGTCAATCTCACTTTCTTTTCCCAAATCCTCATGCAGTTTACTGGAACTGGAGGCTTTTTGCCAAGAAGAGTGGGCCGCTTTACCATTTGAGAAAATAAAGAACCTCATCCACAACTACCTCAAAAGACTTCAAGCTGTCTTTGATGATAGAGGGGGCAATAGACGGTATTAAGAAATGGGGTATGTGAACTTTTGATAAGGGTCATTTGGATGTTTTGGGTAGTCATTATGATTTCAAAAGAGAAAACACAGTAGTTTGGTGTTATCATTCATATTCTCTGAAAAAAGAACAAGAAAGCAAAAATTAAATTTGGCTGGGGTATATAAACTTTTGAGCACAACTGTATACAATTCATTATCACTGAAAGAATGATTCTTAACAGTTTTTCCAGTCAAATCCATTTTAACTGCAGTTTTGTGTGTTTTATTGTCAGTTTATAAAAGTGGCATAATGCTCTGACAACATTGTTCTCAGCAGTGACCTGGGATTCAGAGATACTTGGAAGGGTCTTCCCCATACTGTTCCCATGCTATTTCAGTGCAGTTTCTATTATTTTCAGCAATTTTTAGACCCCCCCCCTTCAAAAACTCCAGGATGGAGGGGGTGCCGGAAAATGCTCAAGTTTCCCATTGACTTCAATTATACTCAATACTCGGGTCGAGCACCCAATCATTACGATATGCTTGACTCGGGTATCGAATACCCAAGCAATTTAGTGTTCTCTTTATTGTTTGCTCATCACTATTGCTCACCCATTGGGTTTTTACATGTTCTTGGGTTAATTTCCTTGCTATAAAAGTATAAAAAACTTGATAAAAATGTATTGGTATTATATAATGAAAACCTGATGCCAGCAAAGTGAATGAGAAACCTAACATGAGCGTTGAGTACTTTGGACTTGCAGATTTGGTGCAGAAAATAATCTGCAGCATGTCAATTGCCTGTGAGTTTTTGCCCTGCGTTTTTCACTGTTGACTTAACTCAATTCAATCAGAAATGCCCCCAAACTACACATTTTTGAAGCTGCATTATTCCTGCCACGAGATGCACAAATGGTGAAAAAATTTTGCTCAATGTGTGCACATACCCTTTTTGATATTTTATTGCCCATCCATAGACTATTCCGTGGTCTGGAGTACATTTCCTTGACATATAACCCTCAAAAGGGCATAGCCTTTATGAGTCTAGGAACATCAATATATGAGAATTTGAACAGAATGTGTATGAGGCTCTCCTTTATGTCTAATACAGAATTTATCTGAGTCACCTATTTTTGGCAGTTCTTGCTTCCTTCATAAACTACAGTGTAATTTCCTATTTTTAAATAAAAAAATCAATTTTGCTTTTCTTAAATTATATATTTTGAAAATACTTTTTAAATTTTACTTTATATACAAGTCATTATACAGTAAAAAATGTTTCTTAACTTTTTTTCCTGTAAGATGTAATTTCTCGTCGGCTTGGAATGTTTTATTGTAACTCCTTAAAGTGTAGTAATAATGTGGCACCATTGTTCTCAGCAGCAATGTGGAAGTTAGAGATGCTTCCAGGGATCTTCTGCATGCTGTTATCCTTCCATTCAGCACTTTTCCCATCCATTTGAACATTTTCACAGCCCCCAGACCTCTTTGTAGGGTCTGCCGGAAATAAACTCAGCTTTCCCATTGACTCCCATTATACTCGTTTCTCAAAATGAGCATGCGAGTATTAGGAATTGCTCAATTCGAACCACGAACACCAGAGCCTTTTAGTGCTCGCTCATCTCTAGTAGCTGTTAAAAGAAATGGAAACAAATCAATGTATTTTGAAAATAATAGGTTCAGTTCTGTTTTGGGATCTAATTTTAATGAGACAGACTACAGTGGGATGTTAAGAAAACTATATTTAGGAAACATTAAGGGGACAGTTTTAGAAAGGTTTAAATTGAAGTATAGAAAGAAAATGACACTAGAAACAAGAGGTATTTATTTACCCCTGATGATTGTCAGAACAGAATATTTAAATTGCTTATGACAAGCAACCCAACAAACCAACCCTGTCTGGACTTAAATAACTTGTCACTTAGCTGAAATCATAACACCCTGCTCCAAGTGATTGAAAGGTCTCTTCCATTTGTGTACGTAGCCAGAGACCTGAAACCTGTCTGTAGTGGGATGGAGAGAAACCACCCAGGGACTGCTCTTGTCTCTCCTTATGGTCTCTGACTGGATTTTAAAACTATACCTTCTCCAAAGGAGAATTCCCCAAATAAGCATTGCTTTGCTGGGCTATCTCCTTACAATTCAAACTGACAGTGCACTCTACTGCCAACTCGTCACTTCTAATTAGAGCTAGTGAGGAAGCACACTGTCACTATGCACTTCAAAGAATATTGCACAGTAAAGGTACCGTCACACTCAGCGACGCTGCGGCGATATAGACAACGAGCCGACCTAAACTGGAGCGTTGCTGTTTAGGTCGCTGTAGAGACGTCAAACACAGCAACTCCAGAACGATGCAGGAGCGATCCAGTGATGTAACGGCGACTCATTTCTCGTTCTCGCTGGTTGTTAGCTCCATTACATCCATTGTTAGCGTAGTTGCTTTTGATGTCAAACATGACGATACATGCCAACCTGGCGACTAAATAAAGTTCTGGACTTCTAGCTCCGACCAGCGATATCACAGCGGGATCCAGATCGCTGCTGTGTGTCAAACACAACGAGATCGCTATCCAGGATGCTGCAACATCACGGATTGTTGTCGTTCTCTTTGCAAAGTTGCTGAGTGTGACGGTACCTTAAGAAGGAAGCTCGTAGCATCGGAATTGACAACCAACACATGCTCAGTAAAGCAGGGACTAACCAAGCCCCTGAAAAGGACATCACTAATAAGGCATCTTTTCAGAATGGGGACAGAGGCTGTGGCAGTGACTGCAGCCTCTGTCCTCTGATGATGTACTGTTTGCGAATCCAAGCAGGCACTGTGGATTTTTAAATGAATCATCTAATTGGAAATAGTTAAAAAGAAAAAACAGTTAGATTAAAAAGGAAATGGTAGAGAGTTTTTATTAAACCATATTAGGAAAACTATCATATTATTAATAGTGATGAGCGAGTGTACTCATTGCTCGGGTTTTCCAGAGCACGCTCGGATGGTCTCCGAGTATTTGTGAGTGCTCAGAGATTTAGTTTTTGTCGATGAAGCTGCATGATTTACAGCTGCTAGCCAGCCTGAGTACATCTGGGGGTTGCCTTGTTGCTAGGGAATCCCCACATGTATTCAAGCTGTCTAGCAGCCGCAAATCATGCAGCTGCGTCAACAAAAACAAAATCTCCAAGCACTCACAAACACTCGGAGACCACCAGAGCATGCTCTGGAAAACCTGAGCAATGAGCATACTTGCTCATCACTAATTATTAACATAAATTGAGAAACATTTATAATCAAAATCAATATCATTTTCGGACCACCCATATAAGATTAGGTCAAACCCAACTTACTGCTAACTTTTACCTTTTGACAAAACAAATGTGGACTGTGAAGATACAAGCAAAATAAATCAAATAAATACAGATGTCAACTGAGAATACATACTGGAGCTTTCAAAAGAAATTGGAACACAAGATGCAGGCAGATGAAACATGCATAAAGCAATGTTTTTTGTATTCACATGGTTTGTACTACTGATTTATAAGATAAGGATCTCTTAAATTTTATCACTTGGAAGCTTGCTGTGAGTGATAGCTTATGTAGGCACCAAGCCTCGATATTAATATATTTAATTACATTACTTTTTGTAACAAGGCATGTTATTTACTTAAAAATAATCATTCACATACAATAAAGAAACATTTTAGTGTAAACTTTGCAATCTGAAAAGCACAAAATTTTATTTAAAAAATGGGAAGAAACAGTGTGTGGGATTTTTGATTCCATGATACCAAATGAAAGTAATTTTGCAAGCAACAAATATCCAAAGTTCCCTTTTAGAGAAAAAAAAAGCATAATTGGAGAACTATGACAGGGTATCAGAGCAGATTGCAGCAATCACAAAGAGAACAAGAGGAAACAGATAAAGAGCCTCTATTACCAACAATTTAGCTTCCTACATTCAAAGAGTCAAAAGCGTTCATTAGTTTCCATAGTGTAACATGGGCTTTCAAACAGAACATCAAAGTAGAATAAGGTAGTATATGTATTTCCTTGGTTACACTTCTAAATAAAATCCCTACAGAAAATACAAGAATGAACTTTGGAGAAGCTAGATGCTAAAGAATTTTTTTCCTAATTTAGTAAATTCTTTAATTTGTTTGGCGTCTAAATAAATATATTGTTACATAAAGGCATAGAAAACAAAATAAATCCTTGCTTTAATACCAGATCAAATCACCACTTTCCAAATGAATCTGCACAAGTTATACCCATTCCTGGTGAATTTCTGTCATTTTAGTGTTCAGATTAGTTCAAGTGTAATGATAAAGAAAAAAAAAAAAAGATCTAGAGTAAAATATTAGTAGCACTAGACCAAATGTTGGAGCTCATCAAGTAACAAAATAAAGGTAAATTCATTGGGTTGATGCTAGACATTGGGTTGTACTGAAAATCTGCTGAAGTGTGCAGATTTCTTGTGGGATTCTTGATCTGATAGTGTGTAGATTATTCTTCTGAGACTCCCTACCATTTTGAATTTAAATAATCTTTTCTATACATAAGTGATCATTCTGGGTCATTTTAGCCTATGCAGGGCAAATGTAAAAAATGCTGAGGAACAAGAAGCGCAATAGAGTCTTGTCTAATGGTAAATGACAATAAGATTCAAGGAGGTGCTCACCTGGTAGGGTTCTGTACCACACAACAATGAATAAATATGAAATATCAACTGCTGCAGTTCCACGGGTTTAACCCCTTAATAACCGCCAATACACCTTTTAATGGTGGCATTTAAGGGTACTTATTCCTCAGCACCGGTTTTTAATGACACTGAGAAATAAGGTTATAGCACCCCCCAGCATCGCAAAAAAATTCTCCGGGGTCTCGGCTACCGGGGGCAGCTGAGATCACGGAGAACATAATTTGGGTCGGTTTATACCATCCCCAGTGTTGTGATCACCGTTGTTCGGGGAATAACAGCGACCACAGAATATAAAATGTCTGAATTCCTATTTATATCTCTCTCCTCTGATATGATCTAGCACATCAGAGGAGAGAGAAATGCTATCCCCTAAGCTCCCTCGGTACCTCCGGCACCTACTTCATCCCCCGATGATGTCCCCTGGCCCTCGGCATCTTCTTCCTGGAAGAAAATGACGGGAGCATGCACAGTGCCCAAGTCAACATCTGCCGGCCGGCACCTGGCAACAATAGGAGATTTCTCCTATTGGTTCATTTTAATCACTGTAATAGACCCGATCACTGTGATCAAAATAAAAAAAATAGTAAATCAATCCCTCTTTATTAACCCCTTAGCTAGGTACAAATAATGAAATAAAAAAAGTATTTTTTTCTATTTTTCCATTAGGGATAAAGTTGGGGCTAGGGTTAGGGTTGGGGTTAGAGCTAGTATTAGGGTTGGGGCTAGAGTTAGGATTAGGTTTGGGGTTACAGCTAGGGTTAGGGTTGGTTTAGGGTTGGGTTGGGGCTAGGGTTAGAGCTAGGGATTGGGTTGGGATCGGGTTAGGGTTGGAGCTAGAGTTAGGGTTGGGGTTAGAGCTAGGGTTAGGGCTAGGCTAGGGTTATGGTTGGGCAAGGGTTGGGCTAGAGTTAAGGTTGGGGCTAGGGTTCCGGTTGGGGCTTGGGTTGGTTAGGATTGTGTTCTGTTAGGGTTGTTTTGGGGTGAGGGTTGTGTAATGGTTAGGGTGTTGTGGTTAGGGTTGTGATTAGGGTTATTTTTAGGGTTGGGATTAGGGTTAGGGGTGTGTTAGGGTTGGAGTTAGATTTAGGGGGTTTCCACTGTTTAGGTATGTCAGGGGGTCTCCAAATGCGACATGGCACCAGCCATTGATTCCAGCCAATTTTCCATTCAAAATGTCAAATGGTGCTCCCTCCCTTGTGAGCCCTACCATGCGCCCAAACAGTGGATTTCCCCCACATATGGGGTATCGGCATACTCAGGAGAAATTGCACAACAAATTTTGAGGTCCATTTTCTCATGATACCCTTGTGATAATTAAAAAGTTTGGTTCTAAATTAAGAAGGGTTAATAAACTTCTTGAATGTGGTTTTGCACAGCTTGAGGGGTGCAGTTTCTAGAATGGTGTGACTTTTGGGTATTTTCTGTTAAATTGACCCCAAAACTCACTTCAAATGTGAGGTGGTCCCTAAAAACATGATTTTGTAAAATGTTGTTGGAAAAATTAGAAATCGCTGGTCAAATTTTAACCCTTTTAACGTCCTAACAAAAAAAATTATGTTTCCAAAATTGTGCTGATGTAAAGTAGACATGTGGGAAATAGTATTTATTAACTATTTTGTGCAATATTATTCTCTGATTTAAGGGCACAAAAATTTAAGTTATAGCAAAGAAATTTTGCAAGTAACATGAATTACAATATGTCACAAATATCATTCTCAGAATCAGTGGGATCCGTTAAAGCGTTCCAGAGCTATAACCTCATAAAGTGACAGTGGTCAGAATTATAAAAATTGGCTTGATCATTAAGTACAAAATTGGCTCTGTCACTAAGGGGTTAAAACAAAGCATAAGATGCTAGAAAGGAATACGTAGACCGCAATGCATGTGGTTTTTCCTAATGAAGAAGTCAGATAATAAATTGAGAAAAACATGCATGCTCCCCAGCCATCTCACCTTCTCCTCAGAACTGTTCCTCTACATACAATCCTTTTTTTCCAGACACTCATGGCCACATCATGTTCTATCCTGCTCCCACCTTTTAACTCTCTGTCTGCTACTTCTAATTGCTGGTGATGTATCCCCAAATCCTGGCTCTCCTCAACACATCCCCACACTCATTTCTAACCCTTGGCCGCGCTCCTCGGCACCATGATAACTTCATACCAATTCATCCAAGCCCCCACTCCCCCGGTCCCCCTACCAGGAGCACTATGGAATGCACGCTCTGACAAACTGCCATTTATACATGATCTCTTCATCACCAACAAACTCTCCTTCCTTGGCATCATGGAACCTGGCTCACTCCCTTTGAGTTACAAAGATATTGACTATGATAACATTTTTTATATTTTGTCAGATATTTATGTTTCACTACTTCCATGCTATTCACCTTCTTTTTACTTCTCGCACACTTTCTCCTTCATCATCCTCAGCAGCAGCATCTTTTTCATCAACTTCTTCTGCGCTTAAGGATCAGCTGACGCCGCACAGACTGAAGAAGGCGGAAGGAGATGAATGAGAGGCGAAGATATGCACTGCGCATGCCCATGAATCCCAGCCCCGCAGTGTGAATAATTCAGAAGACACTGCGGGGCGGGATCTCAAGCAACGCGGCCGCACAGACGCAGTCAGCCTGACATCAAATTATGTCAGAAGATGGGCAGCGCTAACTGCGCATGGCCAAGGGATAACATAACAGCGCAGGCTCCGGGACAGATTCAAACAACGCTCAAGAGGAGGCTCACGGCGCCAAGGGGGTATAAATGACGGCTGTGCCGCGACTGATTAGGAAGGAAAGTCCCGCCTCCAGGACTTTCACGGTATGAAGGGGCACATTTTATAAGTGTTTAGTTCAGCGTGTGCAAGGAGCATAACAAAAAGACAACCTTGTCCAAATGCAGCATCAGTGCTGCACAAGGTGGCTCTTTTATTTACAAATGCCTGGGGAGGAGGATGCCTTTAATATATGTAGTAGTGTGAGTGTGGAGGGAGCAGGAGAAATTGCTGGATGCATAGCAGGGGATCAGCTGATGTTACTGAAACCCAATATCACGGCAGCAAGTGTTGACTGTGCAGACGGCACTTCCGAGCAGCAACTGGCGGTGTTGGAGCCCATGGTCAATGCCAGAAGCAGAGTGTAGGCCGAGGCCTAATTGGAGCAAGTTTAATATCTGTTGTAGTCTTAGTGTGGAGGGAGCAGGAGAAATTGCCGCACACACAGCAGGGCAGCAGCTGCGTTACTGAACCCCAATAACAGAGGAGCAACTGTTGACTGTGCAGACAACACTTCCAAGCAGCAACTGGCGGTGTTGGAGCCCAGGTTCAATGCTAGCAACAGAGTGGAGAAATTGCCACACACACAGCAGGGGAGCAGCTGGCGTTACTGAACCCCAATAACAGTGGAGCAACTGTTGACTGTGCAGATGGCACTTCCGAGCAGCAACTGGCGGTTTTGGAACCCAGGGTCAATGATAGAAAAAGAGTGGAGAAATTGCCGCACACACAGCAGGGGAGCAGCTGACGTTACAGTACCCCAATAACAGAGGAGCAACTGTTGACTGTGCAGACGGCACTTCCGAGCAGCAACTGGCGGTGTTGGAGCCCAGGATCAATGCTAGAAACAGAGTGAAGAAATTGCCGCACATACAGCAGGGGAGCAGCTGGCGTTACTGAACCCCAATAACAGAGGAGCAACTGTTAACTGTGCAGACGGCACTTCCGAGCAGCAACTGGCTTTATTGGAGCCCAGGGAATCCAGGAGAAGCAGCGTGTAGGCTGAGGCCTAATTTGAGGCAGTTAAATATCTGTTGTAGTGTGAGTGTTGACGGAGCAGGAGCAATTGCTGGATACACAGCTGAGGATCAGCTGACGTTGCTGAAACCCAATAACACGGCAGAAAGTGTTGACTGTGCTGACGGCACTTCCGAGCAGCAACTGGCGGTGTTGGAGCCAAGGGTCATTCAGGGTGTAGGCCGAGGCCTAATTGGAGCAAGTTTAATATCTGATGTAATGTGAATGTGGAGGGAGCAGGAGACATTGCCGGACACACAGCAGGGGAGCAGCTGGCGTTACTGAACCCCACTAACACAGGATTCAGTGTTTTTCTCTGTGCAGATGGCACTTCCGAGCAGCAACTGGCGGTGTGGGAGCCCAGGGTCAATCAGGGTGTAGGCCGAGGCCTAATGGGAGCAAGTTTAATATCTGATGTGATGTGAATGTGGAAGAAGCAGGAGACATTGCCGGAAACACGGCAGGGGAGCAGCTGACGTTGCTGAACCTCACTAACACAGGAGCTAGTGTTTTTCTCTGTGCAGACGGCACTTCCGAGCAGCAACTGGTGGTGTTGGAGCCCAGGGTCAATCAGGCTGTAGGCCAAGGCCTAGTTGGATCAAGTTTAATATCTGATGTAATGTGAATGTAGAATGAGCAGGAGACATTGCCGGACACACAGCAGGGGAGCAGCTGGCGTTACTGAACCCCACTAACACAGGAGCTAGTGTTTTTCTTTGTGCAGATGGCACTTCCAAGCAGCAACTGGTGGTGTTGGAGCCCAGGGTCAATCAGGGTGCAGGCCGAGGCCAAATTGCAGCAAGTGTAATATCTGATGTAATGTGAATGTGGAGGGAGCAGGAGACATTGCCGGACACACAGCAGGGGAGCAGCTGGCATTACTGAACCCCAATAACACGGCAGCAAGTGTTGACAGTTGCAGACGGCACTTCTGAGCAGCAACTGGTGGTGGTGGTGGAGCCCAGGGAATCCAGGAGAAGCCAAGTGTAGGCTGAGGCCTAATTGGAGCAAGTATAATATCTGTTGTAGTGTGAGTGTGGACGGAGCAGGAGAAATTGCCGGATACACAGCTGAGGGCAGCTGACGTTACTGAAACCCAATAACACTGGGTCATGTGTTGACTGTGCAGATGGCACTTCTGAGCAGCAACTGGCGGTGTTGGAGCCCAGGGATTACAGTTCAGGTGGTAGAAACATGAACACAACAGGAGACCTGGATACTGTTTTCAACCAATTATTTAATCTGGAAGAGGAGTGGCAAATTCCTGCGAGATCCAGGCATTGATTATTTTCAGAAAAGTAAGCCAGTCAACATTATTGGAGGATAGCCATATGCTCTCGGTTGGACTGGAGAAGATGATGGAATGCACTAGTGTGTCTTGGTACACCCGCATTTTACGCTCCCAGTTCAACGGTGTTATGAGGCTTTGTAAGTAATCACAGTAGCAAGGATCTAGGAGGGTGTACACCCAATAATCAGCCGTGTTGAGAATGTGGGCGATGCGGCGGTCATTTCTCAGGCACTGCAGCATGAAATCAACCATGTCCTTCAGACTGCCAACTGGCCAAGAAACGCTGTCCCCTGCTTGAGGTGTGATCTCTGCCTGCTCTGCATCACCCCACCCTCGCTCTACATACTGTCTACTAGAGCATTGTGTACCTTCCTCCTCTGGACAGATTTCTTCCTCCTCCATTGACTCCTCGTCATCCTCCTCACAAAGTGTCCCCTGCCTAGGCCTTTGTGAAGAACCACGTTGTGCAGACTGTCCAGAAGCAGATGGCATTTGTCACTCCTCATCCTCCACCTCTTCCACAACCTCATCAGTGTTTTTTGAAGCAGGCAGATAAGGTGGATAGTCATGCTGACTAGTGCATCATCTGCACTCGCCATCCGCGTGGAATCATCGAAGGCATGCAAAACCTGGCAGATGTCCTTCATAGTGGCCCACTGTCATGAATCCCAATGGCTAGGGATAGCACAAGACAAGCAAGGTACAAATATATAACGGACGAGCTCTAGGGTGATGGAACCTGGGCTGACCACTGCCCTACGCCTGACAAACGCAACTAGAGATAGCCAGGGAGCGTGCCTACGTTGGTTCTAGACGCCACGCACCAGCCTAAGAGCTAACTAGTACTGCAGAGAAAATAAAGACCTCACTTGCCTCCAGAGGAACGAACCCCAAAAGGTATAGTTGCCCCCCACATGTATTGACGGTGAAATGAGAGGAAGGCACACACATAGAGATGATATATATAGGTTTAGCAAATAGAGGCCCGCTGTAAACTAGAAAGCAGAACGATACAAAAGGGGTCTGAGCGGTCAGCAAAAAACCCTAATCAAAAAACCATCCTGAGATTACAAGAACCCATGTGCCAACTCATGGCACATGGGGAGAACCTCAGTCCACTAGAGCTACCAGCTAGCATAGAGACATAATAAGCAAGCTGGACAAAAAACCAAACAACTGAAAATCAGCACTTAGCTTATCCTGAAAGATCTGGGAGCAGGTAGGCAGGAACAAAACAGAGCACATCTGAATACATTGATAGCCGGCAAGGAAATGACAGAAAGGCCAGGTAAAATAGGAAACACCCAGCCTCTGATGGACAGGTGGAAACCAAAGGCCGCAACCCACCAAAGTCACCCAGTACCAGCAGTAACCACCAGAGGGAGCCCACAAACAGAATCCACAACAGTACCCCCCCCTTGAGGAGGGGTCACCGAACCCTCACGAGAACCCCCAGGGCGATCAGGGTGAGCTCTATGGAAGGCGCGGACCAAATCAGTCGCATGAACATCGGAGGCGACCACCCAGGAATTATCCTCCTGACCATAACCCTTCCACTTAACCAAATACTGGAGTTTGCGTCTGGAAACACGAGAATCCAAGATCTTCTCAACAACATACTCCAATTCTCCCTCCACCAGCACCGGAGCAGGAGGCTCAACCGAAGGAACAACGGGCACCTCATACCTCCGCAACAACGACCGATGGAACACATTATGAATAGCAAACGATGCTGGGAGATCCAAACGAAAAGATACAGGGTTAAGAATCTCCGAGATCCTATAAGGACCGATGAACCGAGGCTTGAACTTAGGAGAAGAGACCTTCATAGGGACAAAACGAGAAGACAACCACACCAAATCCCCAACAAGAAGTCGGGGACCCACGCGGCGACAGCGATTAGCAAACTGCTGAGTCTTCTCCTGAGATAACTTCAAATTGTCCACCACCTGATTCCAAATTTGATGTAGCCTGTCCACCACCACGTCCACTCCAGGACAATCCGAAGACTCCACCTGACCAGAGGAAAAACGAGGATGAAACCCCGAATTACAAAAAAAAGGAGAGACCAACGTGGCAGAACTAGCCCGATTATTAAAAGCAAATTCGGCCAGTGGCAAAAAAGCAACCCAGTCATCTTGGTCAGCAGAAACAAAACACCTCAAATAAGTTTCCAAGGTCTGATTAGTTCGCTCCGTCTGGCCATTCGTCTGAGGATGGAATGCAGACGAGAAAGACAAATCAATGCCCATCTTGGCACAAAATGTCAGCCAAAATCTAGACACAAACTGGGATCCCCTGTCAGAAACGATATTCTCCGGAATCCCATGCAAACGAACCACGTTCTGAAAAAATAAAGGGACCAACTCAGAGGAGGAAGGCAACTTAGGCAAGGGCACCAAATGAACCATCTTAGAAAAGCGGTCACACACAACCCAGATAACGGACATTTTCTGTGAAACCGGGAGATCAGAAATAAAATCCATGGAAATGTGCGTCCAAGGCCTCTTCGGGATGGGCAAGGATAACAACAACCCACTGGCCCGAGAACAGCAAGGCTTAGCTCGAGCACACACTTCACAAGACTGCACAAAGGTACGCACATCCCTAGACAAGGAAGGCCACCAAAAAGACCTGGCCACCAAGTCTCTAGTACCAAATATTCCAGGATGACCAGCCAACACAGAAGAATGGACCTCGGAGATGACTCTACTGGTCCAATCATCCGGAACAAACAGTCTTTCTGGTGGACAACGATCCGGTTTATCCACCTGAAACTCCTGCAATGCACGTCGCAAGTCTGGGGATACGGCGGACAATATTACCCCATCCCTAAGGATACCAGTAGGCCCAGAATCTCCAGGAGAGTCAGGCACAAAACTCCTGGAAAGAGCATCTGCCTTCACATTCTTTGAACCTGGCAGGTATGAAACCACGAAATTGAAACGAGAAAAAAACAACGACCAACGAGCCTGTCTAGGATTCAAACGCCTGGCAGACTCAAGGTAAATGAGATTCTTGTGATCAGTCAAGACCACCACACGATGTTTAGCATCCTCAAGCCAATGACGCCACTCCTCAAATGCCCACTTCATGGCCAAAAGCTCCCGATTACCCACATCATAATTGCGCTCGGCGGGCGAGAATTTTCTAGAGAAGAATGCACATGGCTTCATCACCGAGCCATCAGAACTTCTCTGTGACAAAACCGCCCCCGCTACAATCTCGGAAGCATCAACCTCAACCTGAAAAGGAAGTGAAACATCTGGTTGACACAACACAGGAGCAGAAGAAAACCGGCGCTTAAGTTCCTGAAAGGCCCCCACAGCTGCAGGAGACCAATTAGCAACATCAGCACCCTTTTTAGTCAAATCAGTCAAAGGTTTAACAATACTGGAAAAATTTGCAATGAACCGACGATAAAAATTAGCAAACCCCAAGAACTTCTGTAGGCTCTTAACAGATGTAGGTTGTGTCCAGTCACAAATTGCCTGAACCTTGACGGGATCCATCTCAATAGTAGAAGGAGAAAAAATGTACCCCAAAAAAGAAATCTTCTGGACTCCGAAGAGACACTTTGAGCCCTTCACAAACAGAGAATTGGCCCGCAGAACCTGAAACACCTTCCTGACCTGTAGAACATGAGACTCCCAGTCATCAGAAAACACCAAAATATCATCCAAATACACAATCATAAACTTATCCAGATATTCACGGAAAATATTGTGCATAAAGGACTGAAAGACTGACGGAGCATTGGAGAGTCCAAAAGGCATTACCAAATACTCAAAATGGCCCTCAGGCGTATTAAATGCGGTTTTCCACTCATCACCTTGTTTTATCCGCACCAGATTATACGCACCGCGAAGATCTATCTTAGTGAACCACCTAGCCCCCTTAATGCGAGCAAACAAGTCAGTCAATAATGGCAATGGATACTGATATTTGACTGTAATCTTATTCAGAAGGCGATAATCTATACAAGGCCTCAGGGAACCATCTTTTTTTGCCACGAAAAAAAAACCTGCTCCCAGAGGGGACGAAGATGGATGAATATGTCCCTTTTCCAAGGACTCCTTAATATAATTCCGCATAGCAGTATGCTCTGGCAGTGACAGATTAAATAAACGACCCTTAGGGAACTTACTGCCAGGAATCAATTCTATAGCACAGTCACAATCTCTATGAGGAGGGAGCGAATTGAGCTTAGGCTCCTCAAAAACATCCCTATAGTCAGACAAAAACTCAGGGATCTCAGAAGGAGTAGATGAAGCGATTGAAATCGGAGGTGCATGATCATGAACCCCCTGACATCCCCAGCTTAACACAGACATTGTTTTCCAGTCCAGGACAGGATTATGAGTTTGTAACCATGGCAGCCCCAGCACTAGTACATCATGTAAATTATACAGTACAAGGAAGCGAATCACCTCCTGATGAACGGGAGTCATGCGCATGGTCACTTGTGTCCAATACTGCGGTTTATTCATAGCCAATGGTGTAGAGTCAATTCCCTTCAGAGGAATAGGAACTTCCAGAGGCTCCAGACTAAAACCGCAGCGTTTAGCAAATGACCAATCCATAAGACTCAGGGCAGCGCCCGAATCCACATAGGCATCAACGGAAATGGAAGACAGTGAAAAAATCAGAGTCACAGACAAAATGAACTTAGGCTGCAGAGTACCAATGGCAAAAGATTTATCAAGCTTTTTTGTGCGTTTAGAGCATGCTGATATAACATGAGCTGAATCACCACAATAAAAACACAATCCATTTTTCCGCCTATAATTTTGCCGTTCACTTCTGGACTGAATTCTATCACATTGCATAGTCTCAGGTGCCTGTTCAGAAGACACCGCCAACTGGTGCACGGGTTTGCGCTCCCGCAAACGCCGATCAATCTGTATGGCCATAGCCATAGACTCATTCAGACCTGTAGGCGTAGGGAACCCCACCATAATATCCTTAATGGCCTCAGAAAGACCATTTCTGAAGTTTGCAGCCAGGGCGCACTCATTCCACTGAGTAAGCACCGACCATTTCCGAAATTTTTGACAATATATTTCCGCTTCATCATGCCCCTGAGAGAGGGCTAACAAAGCCTTTTCAGCCTGAATCTCCAGGTTGGGTTCCTCATAGAGCAATCCCAATGCCAGAAAAAACGCATCCACACTGAGCAATGCAGGATCCCCTGGTGCCAATGCAAATGCCCAATTCTGAGGGTCGCCCCGCAGGAAAGATATTACAATCCTGACCTGTTGAGCAGGGTCTCCAGAGGAGCGAGATTTTAAAGAAAGAAACAATTTACAATTGTTCCTGAAATTCAGGAAGGTAGATCTATCTCCAGAGAAGAACTCTGGAATAGGAATTCTAGGTTCAGACATGGGAGTGTGAACAACAAAATCCTGTATGTTTTGAACTTTTGCCGCGAGATTACTCAGGCTGGAAGCCAAACTCTGGACATCCATGTTAAACAGCTAAGATCAGAGCCATTCAAGGGTTAAGAGGAGGTAAGAAGCAGCTAGACAGCAATTAAGGGCTAGGCAGCAAAACTCTGAAGGGAAAAAAAAAAAAAAAAAAATTCCCTTAAACACTTCTTATTCTCCTGCTTCAGCCCAATCAATTAACACTTTGTGGGCCGGCTATACTGTCATGAATCCCAATGGCTAGGGATAGCACAAGACAAGCAAGGTACAAATATATAACGGACGAGTTCTAGGGTGATGGAACCTGGGCTGACCACTGCCCTACGCCTGACAAACGCAACTAGAGATAGCCAGGGAGCGTGCCTACGTTGGTTCTAGACGCCACGCACCAGCCTAAGAGCTAACTAGTACTGCAGAGAAAATAAAGACCTCACTTGCCTCCAGAGGAACGAACCCCAAAAGGTATAGTTGCCCCCCACATGTATTGACGGTGAAATGAGAGGAAGGCACACACATAGAGATGATATATATAGGTTTAGCAAATAGAGGCCCGCTGTAAACTAGAAAGCAGAACGATACAAAAGGGGTCTGAGCGGTCAGCAAAAAACCCTAATCAAAAAACCATCCTGAGATTACAAGAACCCATGTGCCAACTCATGGCACATGGGGAGAACCTCAGTCCACTAGAGCTACCAGCTAGCATAGAGACATAATAAGCAAGCTGGACAAAAAACCAAACAACTGAAAATCAGCACTTAGCTTATCCTGAAAGATCTGGGAGCAGGTAGGCAGGAACAAAACAGAGCACATCTGAATACATTGATAGCCGGCAAGGAAATGACAGAAAGGCCAGGTAAAATAGGAAACACCCAGCCTCTGATGGACAGGTGGAAACCAAAGGCCGCAACCCACCAAAGTCACCCAGTACCAGCAGTAACCACCAGAGGGAGCCCACAAACAGAATCCACAACAGCCCACTCAGTGGTTGTGAATAGTGTTGAGCGATATCTTCCGATATCCAGAAGTATCAGTATCAGATTGGATGAGCCGATATTCAAAAAATATCGGATATCGCCGATACCGAAACCCGATACCAATGCAATTCAATGGGACAAAAAAATCGGAATTAAACTAAACCCTTTCTTTCCTTGTAGGTTAATTCTACATGAAGGAAAACAACTAAGAATAATGTAGGATATATTGGGGGAGGTGGAGGAGACATTAAAGGCAGTCAGAGACACAGAGATTGTGCCGACAGCCGTAAACGTTGCTGCAAGGCCAAAAAAGCTTCTCTATGTAATCCTATATAGTGTTTTTCCACAATCTAGCAGGATACAGATGGAAAGCTACTAATAGGATAAATTTGAAAAAATGTGCAGCAGGCAGCACTAATTGAAAAACGGACAATGGAACGGTATGAGGCAGTGATGCACCCTGACCTGACTACAATCAGTGGTGGCTGCAGACCAGACTACAGAGTGAGCTGCACTCACACAGACACCTTGCAGAAAGCCGTGAACAGCACTGCAAGGCAAAAACAAGGTTCTCACACAGCGGTTGCTAAATTAGCCTGAGTAAAGCACAATGAAGCAAATCGCTATCTCTAAACTGGCCCTCAGTCAGAACACAGCATCCTGTCCCTAACTGAATTCACAGCAGAGTGCACCCAAAATGGCGGCGGCGGCTTTTATAGTGCATCATGACATCTTTTCAGCAGCCAATCACAGCCATGCCAGTAGTTACATGCCTAACATGCAGAACAGGATGTACCCACACTCCTAATGATTCCTCTTTGGCTGAATTCTGGCTCTTTGAATTTTGTGAACTTCCGATTCCAGTATACTGAAAGTATCGGAACTCGGTATCGGAATTCCGATACCGTGAATATCAGCCGATACCCGATACTTGCGGTATCGGAATGCTCAACACTAGTTGTGAAGTTTGAACGGTGCGCAGTGCGACTTTTTTGCGCCTGATGCAGCTGGTACTCCATTACTGCTGCCTGCTGCTCACACAACTGCTCCAACATAGGTAACGTTGAATTCCACCTGGTGGGTAGATCACATATGATGCGATGTTCCGGAAGGCGGAATTGGTGCTGCAGATCTGCAATGCGCGATCTTGACATGCTGGAACGCCGCAAGTGAGCGCACTCTAGGCCGACCTTATGCAGCAGTGCATCAAGATCCGGATAGTCCCTCAAAAAACTCTGCACGACAAAGTTGAGCACATGTGCCAGACATGGGATGTGAGTGAGGTTGCCTAGGCCCAGAGCTGCCATCAGATTTCCGCCATTGTCACACACTACCATGCCTGCCTGGAGATTTGCTGGCACAAACCACACGTTGCTCTCCTGCTTGATGGCATTCCAGAGCTCCTGCACTGTGTGGCTTCAATTCCCCAAAGAAATTAATTTCAATACGGCCTGTTGATGTTTGGCCACAGCTGTGCTCATATCAGTCGTAACAGGTAAGCGTTCACTGGTCCATGTGGAGGTAGACTGTGACGGCTCCTGCAGCGGTGATTCAGAGGAACTGGAGTAATATGAGGAGTCAATCTGTACAGACTGGATTCCTACAATCCTTGGAGTTGGCAGAACACATACAGCACCACTCTCAAGATCTGTACCTTGCTCCACAACATTTACCCAATGGGCAGTGAGGGAAAGGTATCGTCCCTGTCCATGGTGACTGGCCACGCATTGGTGGTCAGGTGGACCTTGCTACTGAAGGCGTTTAGTAGCGCATGTTTACTGTTTCCCTCCACATGCTTTTGCAGGGCAGGGACGGCTTAACTGCTGAAATAAATGCAGCTGAGCACGTTGTTTTGTGGGACTGCCAATGCCATCAAGTTACGGAAGGTGTCAGTCTCCACCAGCCTGAATGAGAGCATTTCAAGGGACAGTAGTTTTGCAATACCAGCATTAAGAGCCTGTGCTCAGGGGTGGTTTGCCGAGAATGGCCGCCTTTTCTCCCATGCCTGTGCTACCGATGGCTGCAGACTGGGCCGGGAGTGTGAGGATGACAGGAAACGTGGTGCTGTGGGTGGAATTACACTGGGTCTCTGTACAACAGTGCCAGAGGTTCTTCCATGGTGATCCTGTGAGGAAGCCGAACCAGCTGTGTGTGAGCTGGAGGAAGAGGCTACAACACGAGCTGAAGAGGTGGTAGGTGCCGCTGTAGGTTGGCCTAGGTCTTCAGTGTGTTTTTGTAACTCCACCACATGCTTGGTCCGCACATGTTTCCACATATTTGTGGTATTGAGGTTGCTGACATTTTTCCCTCTTTTGACTTTCTGATTACACAGCTTGCATTTGACAAAGCAAATGTCATCTGCAACTGTGTAAAAAAAGGACCAGGCACTGCAAGTCTTGGGAGCACCCGTTTTGGCTTTTGGAAGAGGCATACTCATAATGGGTGCCGAAGTGGAGGCTACAGGCAAAACAGTCTTCCCCCTCCCTCTCCCTCCTTTTTGGGCCATTCGGGGAATCTCTTCCTCAGAGCTGCTCCCACCACCTTCCTGTACCTCACGCCATGATGGGTCAAGGACCTTATCATCTACACTACCCTCTGCCATCAACTGCTTCTCCTGGGTAGTCTCGGCAGCACAGTATGCACCAGAAAGTGGCAGCTGAGTCTCATCATCAGATGCGTACCAGAGGCACTGGCCCACCCGCCTCTTTGGATTCAGAGAGACAAAGCAGTTGTGCATCACTGCATACTGCTTATTCTTCAGTTTCTCAAATGCTGCTTGGCTGGCCCCCTCTTTCCAAGCCAAGAGATTTAAAGAACAGAGGTAGAGATGGCTCCTGTCCTGGGCTCTCTGACTGCCTGGGCAATTTGGCAGGTGGTGAAGAGACAGATGGGTGCTCTTCAGTCCTCTGTGCCTGAGAGGATGTGGCACTAATTGAAGTCAATGCGTTAGCTGCCATCCATCCGACAACAGCTTCAATTTGTTCTTCACGCAGCAGTGGAGTACGGCAAGCTCCTACAAAGCTGCGCATGAAGGACTGTTCCCAGCTAAAACTGGGGGATGATGAGTCACCGATGCCCGCAGCAGGCACAGAATCCCCATCCCCTCCCTGCAGAAACTCCACGCCCACAACCACGTGTCTTACTCCCTGCCTTCTTCATCTTGATAGACTGATAAAGGTAGGCAGAAAAATACTAAGGGCTTAGTGTGCTTATTCCTGAACAGCTTCTAACAGGTATAAGAAACACTAATTTTATGAAGTGTGGACTAGACTTTAATATGAGCTAATGTGGCCTACACAACTGTAAAGTGGAGTGTTTGGTGAACTTTATTAACTTTTTGTTTTTTTTCGCAAAAAGACACTGGATGTGCCCAAAGATGTAAAACCGATAGTATCACAAACGTTTTGTAGCGATTACAATGCAGGAAGGTAACCTACAATGCAATAGATGAGGCTCCAAAAAATAGGCTAATACTAATCTGGCTGGGGCTGCAGGGCACAAGGCAGCAGAAAGGCTCCTCTATGTACTCATATATAGTGTTTTTTCCGCAATCTAGCAGGATTCGGAAGGAAACCCACTAATAGGATAAATCTGGAAAAATGTGCAGCAGGCAGCACTAATTGAAAAAAGGACAATGGAACAGTATGAGACAGTGACGCATGATGATCTGACTACAACCAGCTGTGGCTGCAGAACAGACTACAGCGTGAGCTGCACTCACACAGAGACCGTGCAGACAGCCGTGAACAGCGCTGCAAGGCCAAAAAAAGCTCCTCTATGTACTCATATATAGTGTTTTTCCACAATCTAGTAGGATACGGATGGAATTCCACTAATAGGATAAATCAGAAAAAATGTGCAGCAGGCAGCACTAATTGAAAAAAAGACAATTGAACAGTATGAGGCAGTTACGCACGCTGAGCTGACTACAACCAGCTGTAGTGGCAGAACAGACTATAGCATGAGCTGCACTCACAAAAAGACCTTACAGACAGCAGTGAACAGCGCTGCAAGGCCAAAAAAAGCTCCTCTATGTACTCCTATATAGTGTTTTTCCACAATCTAGCAGGATACGGATGGAAACCCACTAATAGGATAAATCTGGAAAAATGTGCAGCAGGCAGCACTAATTGAAAAAAGGGCAATGGAACAGTATGAGGCAGTGACGCACGCTGAGCTGACTACAGCCAGCTGTGGCAGCAGAACAGGCTACAACGTGAGCAGCACTCACACAGAGACCTTGCAGACAGCCGGGAACAGCGCTGCAAGGCCAAAAAAAGCTCCTCTATGTACCCCTATATAGTGTTTTTCCAAAATCTAGCAGGACACGGATAGAAACCCACTAATAGGATAAATCAGAAAAAATGTGCAGCAGGCAGCGCTAATTGAAAAAAGGACAGTGGAACAGTATGAGGCAGTGACGCACGCTGAGCTGACTACAACCAGCTGTGGCGGCAGAACAGGCTGCAACGTGAGCTGCACTCACACAGAGACCTTACAGACAGCCATGAACAGTGCTGCAAGGCCAAAAAAAGCTCCTCTATGAACTCATATATAGTGTTTTTCCACAATCTAGCAGGATACGGATGGAAACCCAATAATAGGATAAATCAGAAAAAATGTGCAGCAGGCAGCACTAAATGAAAAAAGGACAATGGAACAGTATGAGGCAGTGACGCACTCTGAGCTGAGTACAACCAGCTGTGGCTGCAGAACAGACTACAGAGTGAGTTGCACTCACACAGAGACCTTGCAGACAGCCGTGAACAGCGCTGCAAGGCAAAAACAAGGTTCTCACACAGCGGTTGCTAAATTTTCCTGGGTAAAGCACAATGAAGCAAATCGCTATTCAAACTATCCCTCAGTCAGAACAGCAGCATCCTGTCCCTAACTGAATTCACAGCAGAATGAACCCAAAATAGTACATCATGACATCATTTCAGCAGCCAATTACAGCCATGTCCTTACTTACATGCCTAACATGCAGAACAGGATGTGCCGACACTTCTTAGGATTCCTCATTGGCTGAATTAAATCAAACTGGCTCATTGCACTATGGGAACTTCCGATTCCGGTATCCGATATACTGAAAGTATCTGAACTCAGTATCAGAATTCCGACACCGGGAATATCGGCCGATACCCGATATTTGCAGTTAGCCCCCTTAAAAATAGTCTGGGTGAAATGGTGGATGAGGATGAGGAAAAAGCCAATATGCTAAATGACTTTTTTTCATCAGTATTTACAAAAGAAAATCCCATGGCAGCCAATATGACTAGTGATAATAATCCCCAATTTAATGTTACCTGCTTAACCCAGCTGGAAGTACGGCGGCATCTAAAAATCACATAAATTGACAAATCTCCGGGCCCGGATGGGATACACCCCCGAGTACTGCAGGAATTAAGTACAGTCATTGATAGACCATTATTTTTAATCTTTAAAGAGTCCATAATAACAGGGTCTGTACCACAGGACTGGCGTATAGCAAATGTGGTGCCAATATTCAAAAAGGGGACAAAAACTGAACTCGGAAATTATAGGCCAGTAAGTTTAACCTCTACTGTGGGTAAAATCCTGGAGGGCATTCTAAGGGATGCTATACTGGAGTATCTGAAGAGGAATAACCTCATGACCCAGTATCAGCACGGGTTTACTAGGGACCGATCATGTCAGACTAATTTGATCAGCTTCTATGAAGAGGTAAGTTCCGGTCTGGACCAAGGGAACCCAGTAGATGTAGTATATATGGACTTTTCAAAAGCTTTTGATACAGTGCCACACAAAAGGTTGATACATAAAATGAGAATAATGGGGATAGGGGAAAATATGTGCAAGTGGGTTGAGAGTTGGCTCAGGGATAGGAAACAAAGGGTGGTTATTAATGGAGCACACTCGGACTGGGTCACGGTTAGTAGTGGGGTACCACAGGGGTCAGTATTGGGCCCTCTTCTTTTTAACATATTTATTAATGACCTTGTAGGGGGCATTCAGAGTAGAATTTCAATATTTGCAGATGACACTAAACTCTGCAGGGTAATCAATACAGGGGAGGACAATTTTATATTACAGGCTGATTTATGTAAGCTAGAAGCTTGGGCTGATAAATGGCAAATGAGCTTTAATGGGGATAAATGTAAGGTCATGCACTTGGGTAGAAGTAATAAGATGTATAACTATGTGCTTAATTCTAAAACTCTGGGCAAAACCGTCAATGAAAAAGACCTGGGTGTATGGGTGGATGACAAACTCATATTCAGTGGCCAGTGTCAGGCAGCTGCTACAAAGGCAAATAAAATAATGGGATGCATTAAAAGAGGCATAGATGCTCATGAGGAGAACATAATTTTACCTCTATACAAGTCACTAGTGCGACCACACTTAGAATACTGTGCACAGTTCTGGTCTCCGGTGTATAAGAAAGACATAGCTGAACTGGAGTGGGTGCAGAGAAGAGCAACCAAGGTTATTAGAGGACTGGGGGGTCTGCAATACCAAGATAGGTTATTACACTTGGGGCTATTTAGTTTGGAAAAACGAAGACTAAGGGGTGATCTTATGTTAATGTATAAATATATGAGGGGACAGTACAAAGACCTTTCTGCTGATCTTTTTAATCATAGACCGCTGACAGGGACAAGGGGGCATCCTCTACGTCTGGAGGAAAAAAGGTTTAAGCATAATAACAGACGCGGATTCTTTACTGTAAGAGCAGTGAGACTATGGAACTCTCTGCCGTATGATGTTGTAATGAGTGACTCATTGCTTCAATTTAAGAGGGGACTGGATACCTTTCTGGAAAAGTATAATATTACAGGGTATATATATTAGATTCCTTGATAAGGCGTTGATCCAGGGAACTAGTCTGATTGCCGTATGTGGGGTCGGGAAGGAATTTTTTTCCCCATGATGGAGCTTACTCTTACCACATGGGTTTTTTTTGCCTTCCCCTGGATCAACATGTTAGGGCATGCTAGGCTATGGGTTGAACTAGATGGACTTAAAGTCTTCCTTCAACCTTAATAACTATGTAACTATGTAACTATGGAATACTCAACTCTACATATTACCTTATATTAATATATTACTCTAAAAAGCATTTTTAGTGAATATTCATCCATTAAAAACATAGTGTGATATAGTGGGACATACCCCCAATATATGAGATATATGAATCCCAATCATCTTATACTATCTAGTTGTCATGGTTTCACTCCACCAATCGGTGTAATCACCGTTGTAAACAACCCCCTCAACCAATCACGGAACGATATTATATTGATGCTCAAATCTAAACTAACCTATCATCAGGGTCCCCCAAGTGCACACGTCACCTGTAAAGTCCATCGGCTGCCCGGCGTCAGCTCGCGCACACGCCCAGGCCGCATCCGGTGAAAGGTCACGTGTAGTGTTGAGCGATACCGTCCGATACTTGAAAGTATCGGTATCGGAAAGTATCGGCCGATACCGGCAAAGTATCGGATCCAATCCGATACCGATACCCGATACCAATACAAGTCAATGGGACCCAAGTATCGGACGGTATTCCTGATGGTTCCCAGGGTCTGAAGGAGAGGAAACTCTCCTTCAGGCCCTGGGATCCATATAAATGTGTAAAAGAAAGAATTAAAATAAAAAATATCGCTATACTCACCTCTCCGACGCAGCCTGGACCTCAGCGAGGGAACCGGCAGCGTTGTTTGTTTAAAATTCGCGCTTTTACTTGGTTACGTGAAGTCCCGGCTTGTGATTGGTCAGGGCGGCCATGTTGCCGGGACGCGGACCAATCACAGCAAGCCGTGACGAAATTACGTCACGGCTTGCTGTGATTGGTCCGCGTCCCGGCAACATGGCCGCCATTAACCAATCACAAGCCGGGACGTCACGGGAGGCTGGACACGCGCCCATTTTAAAAAGCGCGCGTGTCCAGCCTCCAGTGACGTCCCGGCTTATGATTGGTCACGGCGCCATGTTGCCGGGACGCGGACCAATCACAGCAAGCCGTGACGAAATTACGTCACGGCTTGCTGTGATTGATCCGCGTCCCGGCAACATGGCCGCCATTAACCAATCACAAGCCGTGACGTCACGGGAGGCTGGACACGCGCGCTTTTTAAAATGGGCGCGTGTCCAGCCTCCCGTGACGTCCCGGCTTGTGATTGGTTGCGCCGCGGTCAACCAATCACAAGCCGGGAGGCTGGACACGCGCGCATTTTAAAATTTTAAAATGGGCGCGTGTCCAGCCTCCCGGCTTGTGATTGGTTGACCGCGGCGCAACCAATCACAAGCCGGGACGTCACGGGAGGCTGGACACGCGCCCATTTTAAAATGCGCGCGTGTCCAGCCTCCCGTGACGTCACGGCTTGTGATTGGTTGCGTCTCCCATGTGACTGCGACGCAACCAATCACAAAGCCGGGACGTAATTTTAAAATCCTTAAGGACCTGAAATTACGTCATGGCTTGCTGTGATTGGTTGCGTCTCCCATGTGACTGCGACGCAACCAATCACAACGCCGGAACGTAATTTTAAAATCCTGAAGGACCTGAAATTACGTCACGGCTTGCTGTGATTGGTTGCGTCCCGGTCACATGGGCTGCACGCAACCAATCACAAGCCGGGACTCACGTAAAGGAAAGAAAAGCGCGAATTTTAAACAAAGAACGCTGCCGCTTCTCTCGGTAAGGTGCAGGCTGCGTCGGAGAGGTGAGTATAGCAATATTTTTTATTTTAATTCTCTCTTTTACACATTTTTACATTAATGTTGTTTCGATACCGATACCCGATATCACAAAAATATCGGATCTCGGTATCGGAATTCCGATACAGCAAGTATCGGCCGATACCCGATACTTGCAGTATCGGAATGCTCAACACTAGTCACGTGGGATCACATGACTGCATCACCAGGAGCAGCCCAGTGCACACGCGCAAGCGGCAAACAGACCAAGCCGAAGTATCCTGAGCCAACCAATCAGTGTGCTGGACAACACACACGCCCATGTAAGATCCAAGGCAGGGCCAGAGCTGGCACTCGCCTGACCACACCTCCAGACCGCCCACAGCATGTCCGTGTAACACACACTCAAATGGAGGCTCTAAGCTAATCATCTGGCCAACTCCATGGCAGCAGGGAAGTTATAGAGCTATGGATTTATCTAACAGGACATCAAATGACTACCAATTGCATCACATATTCAGGATTTGGCAGACAAGAAAGAAAACAGGGGCCGGGGTGACAATAACGTGGAAGTCATCCAAAGATATGCAGTCCCATGACCTCCAATCATCCCTGGATGTCAAATCCTATAAGCACAAAAAAATTTAGAACACATAAAAAAGAAGAATAGAAAATAAACTAATAAAATAATCCACGCATCATGACACAACCAGAGAACAAGCGAGTCAGGGTATAGAGATCTGTAGATTATAATCAACATTAAGGCCCTTTGGCTGCAATGTTTCTAAAACAGAAATCCATCTTAATTCCTTCTGTTTAAAACTTTTTACCCTATCAACCCCTCTTCTCTGCATAGGGACTCAATCAATAACTCTAAATCTCAGCTGGTTCACAGAATGTCTGCACTCACTAAAATGTTTGGGAATCGGTAGTTCAATCAATTTGGTTCTAATCGTACTTTTGTGTTTACTGATGCGTACTCTCACTTCCATAGTGGTTTCACCCACATACATAAGCACACAAGGGCAAACAATCAAGTAAGTTACAAAACTGGAGGAACAGGTATACCGTTCCTTAATCAAAATGTTTTTACCAGTCCGTGGATGATTGAGGCTGTCCCCCTTTAACATATTACCACAGCAAGCATAACCCAAGCAAGGGAAATTACCCATTCAAGGTGAGCACAATGTCCTTTGAAGGGCAACTTTTCCAGTGCCCACATCAGATTTCACAAGTTTATCCCTCAAATTGCGTCCCCGCCTATATGAAAAAATAGGTTGTGAAGCAAAGTCAGGGATCTGTGGCATGCTTTTACCCAAAAGACTCCAATGTTTTTTCAAAATACTCCCAACATCCTTACTTGCTGGGCTGTAAGTAGAAACAAATGGAACACATTTCTGTTTTATCCTATTCTTGTTGGCACTAAGTTCTTCTGGTGTTAGATCCATAGCCCTATTTTTATGCTGAATCACTTCTCTCTTAGGGTAACCTCTTTGAATAAATCTATTACACATTTCGTCCAATCTTGAATCACATTTGTCTTCATCAGATACAATCCTTCGTATCCGAACCATCTGGCTCCAGGGAAGTGAATCAATCATCCTCCTTGGGTGATAACTGCTATAATACAAAAGACTATTTCTATCAGTTTCTTTAGTAAATAAATCTGTAGGTAACAAATCCCACTGTTTGTACACCATAGTGTCCAAAAATTTTATTTTTTCAACAGAATATGTTATCGTAAATTTTAACTCTGGAAATACATCATTATGTTCAGCCTGAAACTTAAGAAGGTCCACAGGGGTCCCCTCCCATATGCAAAAAATGTCATCGATGTAGCGCCACCACGCTCGGACGTGGCGCCAGAAGATGGATCTGTAAACATATTGATCCTCGAATACCACCATAAAGCATGTAAACCCTTATAGTGTTCAATCGAGGTGTACAAAGAAACAATATCAAAGGGTACCAAAATAGTAGAGACACCCACATGTAAATCACTGATCTTGTTCAAAAAATCGTTAGCATCTCTGATATAGGACAGAGCAGAGGATGCAAAACGCCGTAAAATCTTATCAAGGAAAATTGCTACCCCATTGCACACAGAGCCCCTCCCAGACACGATAGGACGTCCAGGGGGATTAGATAATTTTTTGTGGATCTTAGGGAGAGTATACAAAATAGGCGTTACAAGGGCATCGACTAATAAGAACTTCGACAGCTTTTGATCAATGAGTCCACTGGTAAGGGAGTCCTCGATCAGAAGCTGCAAATCCCTAAGAAAACGGATGGTGGGATCACCAGTCAATTTAATATAAACAGCAGTATCGGCTAGTTGATCCAAAATTTCAGCTTTATATTGATCAGAGTCCATTACCACCACTGCCCCGCCTTTGTCGGCCAGCTTGATAGTAATATTGGCATTATTAGATAGTCGTCCTATAGCCTGTCTCTCTTCAGTGGAGAGATTATTTCTCCCAGAGTATCAGAATTTGTCTTTCAACAATTTTATGTCTCTCTCAATAAGCTGGATAAAAGATTCAACAAAATGATTTTTTTATAGCCTCCCTTCATGACACAGATGCTGCTGGCACTTTTTATAACACCACAATATCAGCTACGCTTGATGTGGCCGCCCCGCTCATGCATAGCAAAACTCGCACACTCAACAGGCAGCCCTGGCTGATCAGCCTGACCCAAGAACTGAGATGGACTTCAAGGGTCGCTGAGCGGAGATGGATGCGATCCCGCTCTGCTGACCACTTCACTGCATACAAGCAGTCTCTCACCAGCTTCAAGTCCATGCTCACTGCCGCAAAACAAACTTACTTCTCATCTCTCATATCCTCCCTGTCTCACAACCCTAAACAGCTTTTCAGCATTTTCAATTCTCTACTCCATCCCCCCGCACCCCCTACCTCCCCTCTCATTTCTGCTGAAGACTTTGCCTCTTTCTTTAAACAGAAGATTGATACAATCAGAGAAAGCTTTGGCCCGCAGCGTCCATTGCCCCTCTTAGCTGCTCAATCCTGTTCCTCCAAAACCAGCTTCTCCACCATGGCAGAAGATCAGCTCTCCACCCTCCTGTCAAGATCACACCTCACCACTTGCACGATTGACCCGCTCCCGTCTCACCTCATCCCTAACCTTGCCAAGGTCTTCATCCCAACCCTAATACACCTCTTCAACCTCTCACTCACAACAGGTGTCTTCCCCTCATGCTTCAAACATGCCAAGATCACACCCATCCTCAAAAAGCCCTCCCTCGACCCATCCTCTGTGTCTAGCTATCGCCTGATATCTCTTCTCCCTTATGCCTCAAAACTACTGGAACAACATATCCATCTTGAACTGTCTTCCCACCTCTCCTCCTGCTCCCTCTTTGACTGGTTACAATCTGCCTTCCAACCCCATCACTCAACCGAAATTGCCCTAGCTAAAGTCACCAATGACCTAGTAACTGCCAAGAGCTAGCGACGCTGCTCTGTCCTCCTTCTCCTGGACCTGTCTTCTGCCTTTAACACTGTGGATCACTCCCTTCTGCTACAGATCCTCTTATCTCTTGGCATCACAGACTTGGCCCTATCCTGGATATCGTCATATCTGACAGACCAAACATTCAGTGTCTCCCTCCCCCACACCACCTCCTCTCTCCACCCCTTGTCTGTCGGTGTTCCTCAAGGCTCTGTTCTAGGACCCCTACTCTTCTCCATCTACACCTTCGGCCTAGGACAGCTCATAGAATCCCACGGTATGCAGTATCATCTCTACGCCGATGACATGCAGATCTACTGTACCTATCCAGACCTGACCTCACCTCTTTACCAAAATCCCACACTGTCTGTCTGCTATCTCGGCCTTCTTTTCTGCTCGCTTTCTAAAACTGAACATGGACAAAACAGAATTCATCATCTTTCCCCCATCTCACTTTACCTCTCCATCAGACCTATCTGTCAATGCCAATGGCTACTCACTTTCCCCAGTCCCATATGCCCGGTGCCTCGGGGTGATCCTCGACTCTGCCCTCTCTTTCAAACCACATATCCAAGCCCTTGCCACCTCCTGCCATCTCAAACTCAAAAATATCTCCCAGATCCATGTATTCCTTGATCATGACACCACAGAAACACTAGTGCATGCCCTTATCATCTCCAGACTTGATTACTGCAACCTCCTACTGTCTGGCTTCCCCTATAGCACTCTGGCACTACTCCAATCCTTCCTACCCTCTGCTGCCCTACTAATCTACTTGTCTCCCCACTATTCAAGAGCCTCTCCCTTATGCCAAGCCCTTTGATGGCTTCCTATCACCCAAAGACTCCAGTTCAAAACCCTTACAGTGACATGCAAAGCCATCCACAACCTGTCTCTTCCATACATCTGTGACATGGTCTCCCGGTACTTACCTACACACAACCTCCGATCCTCTCAAGACCTCCTTCTCTACTCCCCTCTTATCTCTTCTTCCCACAACCAAGACTTCTCTCGTGCTTCCCCCGTACTCTTGAACTCTCTACCACAACACATTAGACTCTCGCCTACTATAGAAACCTGCAAAAAGAACCTGAAGATTCACCTCTTCCGACAAGCCTACAGCCTGCAGAGATCCTCAACCTACTGAACCACCACACAACCAGCTCTACCCTCTCCTGGTGTATCCTCACCCATCCCCTGCAGACTATGAGCCCTCGCGGGCAGGGTCCTGCCTCTTTATGTACATGTGTGCCTTGTTTTTTGCTCATGTTTAGTTGTATTTGTCTATATTTGCCCCCTTTTCACATGTAAAGCGCCATGGAATACATGGCGCTATAAAAATGCACAATAATAGTAATAAAATAATATGTGTCTTTGTATACAGTGTATGCAAACTTCTAGTTTCAACTGTATATACATTATCAAATACAAAAAGATGACAGGTCATTTATTGGTAAATCTAGATTCTGACAGAGAGCTATAAAGTGAAATAACAACTTTCAATCCAAATCACATATTTACAGTAACAAAAAAAATAAATATTCTGCTTTATGTTAAGTCATATTTTTTTCTTATGTGCTACTTTTTATGTGCAATGTAATTGGGGACTCATTTTAGATGATCTTAGATGAATTCATGCACATTATTAGATATATTCATTTTTGCTATGCCCTAGCTAACACTCTTTCCCTTTCTAAATAGCACACAATTTCAGTCTTTAGCAAATGGAAGAACAATTTAAGTATATTGGGAATATCTTGAAAGTGTTTAACCCCTTAATGACCGCCGATACGGCTTTTAACTGACCTGATATATAATAGACTAGCATCCCCATACAGGAGACAATCCAGCAGCTGTCGGCTGTACACTATAGCTGGCAACTTGTTGCATCAGCCATGATCAGTGTTTAGACCATCCATATCTGTTTAACCCCTTACATGCTACTGTCAATAATGACTACATCATATAAATGGTTAACAGAGTGTGGCTTCTCCCTCTTTTTCTCCATCGGCACCCGGAGATCCTGATTGGGTGGTCCTGATGTTTGTCATGGCAATTCATGAGCAAATAGCGGCCTTAGAGTCTGCCGGCTACTGCGACCTGTTAAAAAGTCAGCGACATTTAGGTGGTAAAAATCAAGTTTTTCATTCCGATCATGCCACTTTGTATTGATTACTGAAAAGCACCTGGAGGGTTAATAAACTACCTGACAGCAGTTTTCAATGTCAGGGGGTGCTGGTTTTAAAATGGTATCAGTTTTGAGGGTTTTCCAATACATAGGACCCCTAAAGGTACTTAAAACCTGCATAGGTCCCTAAAGAAATAATTTTGTAAATTTCCTTGAAAAAATGAAAAATTACTGCTACACTTGTAAACCTCCTAAAATGCTAACAAAATAAAATAACATTTTACAAATGGTGCTGATGTAAAGCAGACATGTGGAAATATTATTTATTAGTGTTTTTCTATGGTATGACTATCTGAATTAAAGGGATAATGACTATCTGAATTAAAGGGATAATCATTAGTGATGAGGAATGAGCTCGCCACTGCTCGTTACTTGCCTGAGTATCACTATGCTCGGTGTACTCAGCGAGAACCGAGCATTTCCGGGATTATTCGGCGGTAACTGGTGTCTACACCCAGCATTTTTGGCGGACTTTAGAGACTAAATCACGATGCAGGGATTGTCTGCCAGGTCATGAAATGCTGCAACCATCTTTGTTGTGGTTGTGTAGTGATTGGCTTGGCCGCACAGCATCATCCCGAGTATAAGGTACCTGACGCCGCCCTGCTCACCGCATTTTGCTCCGGATTCAGCGAGAGTAGGGAGAGCTGCTGCCGAGATAGGGTCAGAATCGTGGTTTTTAGAGGTAGTGTAGGTTTGCAACTCTTAAATCCACAACTCCTGAGAAACCAACAGTCCTTTTTAGGGCTAATTCGTGGGTTTCAATATTGCTGAGATAAATGGCAGGGCACAGCATATCCACATCAGTGCAAGAAGTGTAGGCACTGTATGTGCGTCCATTGCTCCCACTGCATACCTCTTAAAGCTCCATAAGTGCAAGAAACACTGAAAATCACAAAGGCGCTGAACACGTGTGCCTAAAAAGGAACAGCAGCAGGCAAACCAGCCAGTAAGGTGTGTAAAACTGTCAGAAGGTAATGAGCATATATTAAAAGAGGTTGCCGCGCTGAAGGCACTTACAATTTGAAGTGTAGTCTCGGCCGATGGCGCCGCTGATATACCTTGAGGAAGAGGGACGGCTCCCTCGAAACGCGTCGGGATTGGCCCTTGCACATGTCCGTCAACACACCACGCCCCCCGCTAACCTCGCCACGCTACAGCGGCGCCATCGGCCGAGGCTACCGCTGATACACAGCGGCGGGTACCATTCGGGGGACTGCAATCACGGGGAGGACGCTCCCATTGCTGAGTACCACTGAATAGTGGAGAAGAGTTTTGCTGTATAATACGGACATTTTCTACATAGGACTACACTTCAAATTGTAAGTGCCTTCAGCGCGGCAACCTCTTTTCATAAAATCTCCATAAGTGTTTGCTGCTGCTGCAGCTTCTTTACTATATACCTAGTTGCATTTTTTTTTCCAAAAATTCACCCCCCAAAAAAAAAACATACAGTGTGTTCTGTCAGACTGAGAATTGTTTAAAAATCATAGTTTGTCAGGCATACGTAGCATAGTTGTGTGTGCTAGCCTTGTGTCACTTTTTTTTGTGTTTTAAATTCAGCAAAAAAGGCCTCATATATATATGCATGTTCCAAGTTTTGTCATTTTAGGCTGTTTTGCCACTGTTTTTGCTGTCTTGCTCTAATTATATACAGTTTTTTTTGGCATTTCTAAAAAAACCCAGGCCACATATTTGCCAGTATGGTATTTCCGTGCGAGCCCCAAATTTGGTCATTGTAGGCCACGTTTTTTGCTGTTTGTTACTGAAATTATATATAGCACTATTTAGCATAAAATATATAAAAAGGGCACATATTTGCCAGTGTGGTATTTCCGTGAGAGCCCTCATATATCTGTTTGCTCCAAGTTTGGTTATTGTAGGCCGGAGGACCACTTTTTAATACAAAAATTTGTCGAAAATTATGAAAATTTAGCAATTTTCAAAATTTAGTTTTTATGCCCTTAAATTAGAGAGTTATATCACATAATATAGTTAATAAACAACATTTCCCACATGTCTGCTTTACATCAGCACAATTTTGGAAACATAATTTATTTTTGTTAGGGAGTTATAAGGGTTAAAAGTTGACCAGCGATTTCTCATTTTTGCGACAAAATTTGCAAAACCATTTTTTTTACGGACTACCTCACACTTGAGTGACTTTGAGGGGTCTATATGACAGAAAATGCCCAAAAGTGACACCATTCTAAAAACTGCACCCCTCAAGGTACTCAAAACCACATTCAAAAAGTTTATTAACCCTTCAGGTGCTTCACAGGAATTTTTGGAATGTTTAAAAAAAATTGAACATTTAACTTTTTTTTCACAAAATTTTTAATTCAGATCCAATTTGTTTTATTTTACCAAGGGTAACAGCAGAAATTGGACCACAAAAGTCATTGTACAATTTGTCCTGAGTACGCCGATACCCCACATGTCGGGGTAAACCATTGATTGGGCACATGACTGAGCTCGGAAGGAAAGGAGCGCCATTTGACTTTTCAATGCAAGATTTGCTGGAATTGAGATCGGAACCCATGTCGCGATTGGAGAGCCCCTGACGTGCCTAAACAGTGGAAACCCCCACAAGTGACACCATTTTGGAAAATAGACCCTCCAAGGAACTAATCTAGATGTGTGGTGAGCACTTTGAACCTCCAAGTGCTTCACAGAAGTTTATAATGTAGAGCCGTAAAAAAAATGTCATACTAATTTTCACAAAAAATGATCTTTTTGCCCCCAAATTTTTTATTTTCCAAAATGTAACAGCATAAATTGGACCCCAAAAGTTGTTGTGCAATTTGTCGTGAGTACGCTGATACTTCATATATGGGGATAAACCACTGTTCGAGCGCATGGCAGAGCTCGAAAGGGAAGGAGCGCCGTTTGACTTTTCAATGCAAAATTGGCTGGAATTGAGATCAGAACCCATGTCGCGTTTGGAGAGCCCCTGACGTGCCTAAACAGTGGAAACCCCCCACAAGTGTCCCCATTTTGGAAAGAAGGAACTTATCTAGATGTGTGGTGAGCACTTTTAACCCCCAATTGTTTCACTAAAGTTTAGAATGTAGCGCTGTGAAAAATAAAAAATATTTTTTTCCACGAAAATGATATTTTAGCCCCCATGTTTTTATTTTCCCAAGGGTAACAGGAGAAATTGGACCACAAAAGTTGTTGTCCAATTTGTCCTGAGTACGCTGATACCCCATATATGGGGGGAACCCCTGTTTAGGCGCACGGCAGAGCTCGGAAGGGAAGGAGCGACGTTTGAAATGCAGACTTAGATGGATTGGTCTGCAGGCGTCATGTTGCATTTGCAGAGCCCCTGATGTACCTAAACAGTAGAAACCCCCCCACAAGTGACCCCATATTGGAAACTAGACCCCACAAGGAACTTATCTAGATGTGTTGTGAGAACTTTGAACCAACAAGTGTTTCACTACAGTTTATAACGCAGAGCCGAGAAAATAAAAAATATTTTTTTTTCCACGAAAATGATATTTTAGCCCCCACATTTTATTTTCCCAAGGGTAACAGGACAAATTGGACCCCAAAAGTTGTTGTCCAACTTGTCCTGAGAACGCTGATACCCCATATGTTGGGGGGAACCACTGTTTGGTCGCACAAGAGAACTCGGAAGGGAAGGAGCACTGTTTTAGTTTTTCAAAGCAGAATTGGCTGGAATTGAGATCGGACGCCATGTCGCGTTTGGAGAGCCCCTGATGTGCCTAAACAGTGGAAACTCCCCAATTCTAACTGAAACCCTAACCCCTAACCCTTACCCCAGCCCTAACCCTAGCCCTAACCCCAACCCTAACCCTAACCCTAGCCCTAACCCTAGTCCTAACCCTAGCCCTAACCCTAATGGGAAAATGGAAATAAATACATTTTTTAAAATTTTATTATTTTTCCCTAACTAAGGGGGTGATGAGGGGGGGTTTGATTTACTTTTGTAGCATTTTTTTGGCGGATTTTTATGGTTGGCAGCCATCACACACTAAAAGACGCTTTTTATTGCAAAAAATAGTTTTTGCATCACCACATTTTGAGAGCTATAATTTATCCATATTTTGGCCCACAGAGTCATTTGAGATCTTTTTTTTTGCGGGACGAGTTGACATTTTTATTGGTACCATTTTCGGGCACATGACATTTTTTGATCGCTTTTTATTCCAATTTTTGTGAGGCGGAATGAACAAAAACCAGCAATTCCTGAAATTCTTTTAGGGGGGGCGTTTATATCGTTCCACGTGTGGTAAAATTGATAAAGCAGCTTTATTCTTCAGGTCAGTACGATTACAGCGATACCTCATTGATGTAATTTTTTTATGTTTTGGTGCTTTTACACAATAAAAACTATTTTATATAAAAAATAATTGTTTTTGCATCACTTTATTCTGAGAGCTATAACTTTTTTATTTTTCTGCAGAAGATGCTGTATGGTGGCTTTTTTTTGTGGGACAAGATGACGTTTTCAGCGGTACCATGTTTATTTATATTTGTCTTTTTGATCGCGTGTTATTCCACTTTTTGTTCGCCTGTATGATAATAAAGCGTTGTTTTTTGCCTTGTTTTTTATTTTTTATTTTTGCGGTGTTCACTGAAGGGGTTAACTAGTGGGATAGTTTTATAGAGCGGGTCATTTCGGACGCGGCGATACCAAATATGTGTACTTTTATTGTTTTTTTAAATTTACATAAATAAATGGATTTACTGGGAAATGTTTTTTTTTTTTCTTTATTTGGGGAATTTTTTTTTTTACTTTCTACCATTGTCCCAGGGTGGGACATCACTGTATTAGATCAGATCATTGATCTGCCAGTGTGCATAGCACTCTGTCAGATCAGCGATCTGGCAGGCAAGTTCAGGAGGCTTTCCGGCGCCTGCTCTCAGCAGCTCTTAGCAGGCGCCGGCTAGCCAAGTCATTTCATGACCCGGAAGGAGTCCCACGGCCATCTTGGATCCGGGGACTCCTTCCAGATCACAGGAGCAATGCGATCTCATCGCGTTGCTCCGGTGGGAGAGCGCAGGGAGCCCCCGTCCCTGCGCGATCCCCCTCTATGCTGCTGTCACTGCTGACAGCGGCATCAGAGGGGTTAAATGCCCGCGATCGGTGCTAGCGCCAATCGTGGGCATTGCTGTGGGGTGTCAGCTGTTATATACCGTGGTGATAGGTGCGCCATACTAGTACTGCAGCTGGCACAAATGCAGTGCCGGCACCGCAGTACTAGTACGGCACATGGCGTGAAGGGGTTAAAAAAAAACATGCCACATATTTTCCAGTGTGGTATTTCCGTGACAGCCCTCATATATTTGCGTGCTCCAAGTTTGGTCATTGTAGGCTGGAGGACCACTTTGTTTGCTGTCTGTTACTGAAATTATATACAGCACTATTTAGCTTAAAAAATAAAAAAGGGCACATATTTTCCAGTGTGGTATTTCCTTGGGAGCCCTCGTATATCTGCGTGCTCCAAGTTTATGCATTGTAGGCCGGAGGACCACTTTTTTTGCTGTCTGTTACTCAAATTATATACAGCACTATTTAGCATAAAAAATATAAAAACGCCACATATTTGCCAGTGTTGTATTTCCGTGACACCCCTCATATATCTGCGTGCTCCAAGTTTGGTCATTGTAGGCCGGAGGACCACTTTTTTTGCTGTCTGTCACTGAAATTATGCACAGCACTATGTAGCATAAAAAAATATAAAAAGGGCACATATTTGCCAGTGTGTTGTCCCTGTCAGAAGTCTGATGTATTTTTGACCTACAAAAGGTGGAATTCAGGCCTACATTCAGCTTTATTTGCTGTCTGTTACCCTAGTTCGGTACACTAGTCTAGTTTTAAAAAATTAACAAATACAGGCCACATATCAAACAGTGTGGTATCTCGTTAAAAATACTTCTCTTTCAAGTTGGTATGGCTGCTTCATTACTGTGTAAAATTCTCCAACTACTACCACCATCATCATCTTCTTCCTTGAGGCAGTCATTGCGCACATAGAAAGCCTGAGGAGCAGAGTGTGAACGCTTGGACGGTCCTGTAGTCTGTCTCTGTATTACAAAGGCGTATGCTCCCGCCAATAAAGCGTTACTGCCAGAAAGTGAGGAGCCATGTTCACAGTGACTGCCAGAGAGCGAGGCACCGTGCGCTCCTTGACCGTGAGTACAGTGCACGTTCGCAGTAGAGAGAGACAGTTCATGCTCCGTGATCAGCTTTGCAAAACAATAATTAAAGGGAACGGGGGAATGACGGAGGACATTGATACGGTCAGCAAGGTACTCCCCCAGCATTTTCCCAAACAAAGCACTCATCGTGAGAGTCCCCCACGCCTCAGGACCAGGGCAATAGGAGGGTCTGAGAAAACTCTCCCCGAACTTTGCCAGTGTTCCACTGCCTCTGCTGGATTGGAGTTGTGTCTCTCTCACCTGTACTCCTTGCTTGGCCAAAAAACTTTGACCTCTTCTGCCAGCGTTTTCAGATGTGAATGTTTTTAATAATTCAGCAAAAAGGGCCCTATGGTCCTCGAACATTGTAGTACACCTGTCTGCCTCTGGAATAAGAGAAATAAAGTTCTCCTTGTAGAGTGGGTCTAGAAGTGTCACCAATCAGAGCTCCCTGTCACCCAAAATTTTGAGAACGCGACGGTGACGGGAAAGGCAGCGGAACATAAGCTCAGCCATGCGTGCAAGACTGCTAACAGTCGATACTTCCGTGTCATCACCAAGAGGACAACTGACCATGCTCTCCTCCTCCTTGTCCTTAGGCCTCCACAACTTTCGACAAACCTCAGTAATATCATTGTAAATACATCATTGTAAATACATTCCCCTGTAGTTTTTATCTCCCCCATCTCATTGTAGATTGTAAGTTGTCATGAGCAGGATGGTTTTTTTGGGGTTTAATTATTGTTCTCGTTGTTACTTAGTGTAGATTGTAAGCTGTCTCGAGCAGGGTTGTTTTATTTCTGTTTAATTATTGTATTATTGTTATCATTGTTACTTAGGACTGTTGTGTTTGAAACTAAATATGTTGATGCTAAATAACTATAAATATTAATTTTAGAACACAGAGAAGCAGAATGGAGATGTTAATTATGGTGTCATTGCCGGTCACCATCTTGGTGAATTCCTCAAAGTTTTGGAGGATGGTACATATATCTGACATCCATGTCCACTCCTGAGATCTTATTTGTGAAGTCAGAACTGAATACCAATGGCCTTGTTGATGATGGTAGTGAACAACTGCCCTCTTCTGCTCACAAATCCTTTCCAAAATATGCAGTGTAGAGTTCCAATGCATGGTGAGGAAATCACACACCAGTCGGTGAGCCAGAATCTGCAAACGCTGCAGAAGCATGGCAAGGGCAGATGAAGCTCTAGCTGACTTTCTAAAATGAGTACGCAGAGCCTCTTACTTTTCCTAGCAGATCTGGCACCTCCGTGTCTCTTTTCAGAAAACGTTGAACAATGAGGTTAAGCACATTGACCAGGCATGGCACTTCTGTGAACTCGCCTCGACAAAGAGCAGCCACCAGGTTCCAGCCATTGTCACACATGACCATGCCAGGCTGTAGGTTCAGTGGTGTCAGCCACAGATCTGCCTGCTCTTTCAGAGCTGTCCACAAGTCTTCATCATTGTGCGGTTTGTCACCTAAGCATATTAGCTTCACTACTGCCTGTTGCCGCTTGCCTAAGGCAGTGCTGCAGTGCTCCCAGCTTGTGACTGATGTATTACTTTCGGAGATAGAGGCCGAAGAGGATGTGAAAGGGCAGGAGCTATAGACTGGTGACAACCCAGATTGATGTAGGGCCCTCAATACTTGGGGTTGAGAGGGCGTGCACCATCCCAAGGTCGGACTGGGTCCTGGCTTCCACTATGTTAACCCAGTGTGCCGTTAGTGAGATGTACTGTCCCTGACCACAAGCACTTGTCCACGTGTCTGTGGTTATGTGGACTTTCCCAATAACAGCATTGTGGAGGGCACCGGTAATGTTGTGGGACACGTGCCTGTGTAATGTCGGGATGGCACACCGGTACAAATAGTCCCGCATGTTCGGGGCCTCGCTGTGATCCTCGACTCTGCCCTCTCATTAATCATACATATCCAAGGCCTTGCCTCCACCTGCCCACTGCAACTCAAAAACATTTCCAGGATCTATCCATTCCAAGACACTGTGAAAATGTTTGTGCATGCCCTCATGATCTCCCGCCTCCACTATTGCAACCTTTTACTCTCTGGCCTCTCCTCTAGCTTTGTTGCACCACTCCAATTTATTGTAAAGTCTTATGCCTGAGAAATCCAACTGTCCCTCTGTTATTCCCAAGCCTCTCCTCTCTGCCAGGCACTTCAGTGCCTTCCAAATGCCCAGAGGCTATAGTTCAAAACCCTAACTTTGACAGACAAAGCTGTTGTGAACTCTGTGTTCAGGCTCCCTCTTGTGGTCACTGGTGGTATGGTGTGACTTTTGCTTTGGGCTCCCCCTGGTGGCTTTGTCTGTTATCCTGCTGGTCTCTGGCTATCAGCTGGTTCGTTATCCTCTGGGAGGTTCCTATATAGCTCTGTTTTACTTCCACTTGTGGCCGGCTGTCGATGTAATCAGTGCTACTCAGATTCCTTCTGACTACCTTGCTCCCAGTCCATCCAGGACAAGCTAAGTTTTGTTTGCTCATTTTTTGATCAGCAGTGTTTATTATGTTTTCTGTTCCAGCTTGCTAAAATGTAATTCCCTCGCTTGCTGGTTGCTCTAGTGGGCTGAGTTTCTCCCCACACACTGTTAGTTGGTGTGTGGGTTCTTGAAATCTCAGGATGGATATTTTGTAAGGGTTTTTTATTGATCGCATAGACCCCTGCTCTTTTTTCTGCTTTCTAGTACTAGTGGGCCTCTTTTGCTGAATCTGATTTCATCCCTATGTATGTGCCTTCTTACTTCACCGTTAATATTTGTTGGGGGCTTCTATATCTTTGGGGATTATTTCTCTGGAGGCAAGCGAGGTCCTTCTTTCTCTTTAGGGGTAGCTTGTTCCTCAGGCTGGCTCGGGACGTCTAGGAATTTTTTAGGCACGTTCACCGGCTACCTCTAGTTGTGTTGGATAGGTTCAGATTTGCGATCAGTCCAGTTACCATCTCCCTAGAGCTCGTCCTTAGTTTAATCACTTGCTGGTCTATTTGTGATCCTCAGCCACTAGGGATCATAACAGTACAGCCGGCCAACAAAGTGTTAATTGCATGGCAGAAGCAGGAGAAAAGAAGCCTTGAGAATTTTTTTTTTTTTTCTTGTTGTTGCCGTGTGTCTAGCTGCTGTGCTAGCTTCTCTCCTCCTCTTAATCTTGGTGTGGCTCTGAGTTCAGCTGCTGACATGGATGTCCAGAGCTTGGCTTCCAGTCTGGATCATCTTGCTGCTAGAGTTCAAAGTATTCAGGATTTTGTTGCTCACAGTCCTATGTCTGAGCCTAGGATACCTATTCCGGAGTTGTTTTCTGGAGATAGATCTAGGTTCCTGAATTTTAAGAACAATTGTAAGTTGTTTCTTTCTTTGAAACCTCGTTCCTCTGGTGATGCCGTTCAGCAAGTTAAGATTATCATTTCCTTTTTGCGTGGTGACCCTCAAGATTGGGCCTTCGCATTGGCGCCAGGTGATCCTGCATTGCTCAGTGTGGATGCGTTTTTTCTGGCCCTTGGATTGCTCTATGAGGAACCTAATCTTGAGAACCAGGCTGAAAAAGCGTTATTGGCCCTCTCGCAGGGGCAAGATGAAGCAGAGGTATACTGCCAGAAATTTCGGAAATGGTCGGTGCTTACTCAGTGGAATGAGTGTGCCCTGGCTGCAAATTTCAGAGAAGGTCTTTCTGAAGCCATTAAGAATGTCATGGTGGGGTTCCCTACGCCTGCAGGTCTGAATGAGTCAATGACTCTGGCCATTCAGATTGATCGGCGGTTGCGGGAGCGCAAACCTGTGCACCATTTGGCGGTGTCTTCTGAACAGACACCTGAATCTATGCAATGTGACAGAATTCTGACCAGAAGTGAACGGCAAAATTATAGACGGCAAAATGGGTTGTGCTTTTACTGTGGTGACTCAGCTCATGTTATCTCAGCATGCTCTAAGTGCAAAAAAAAGGTTAATAAATCTGTCACCATTGGTACTTTACAGCCTAAGTTCATTTTGTCTGTTACCCTGATTTGTTCCCTGTCATCTTACCCGGTTAATGCCTTTGTAGATTCAGGTGCTGCCCTGAGTCTGATGGATTGGTCATTTGCCAGGCGCTGTGGTTTTGATTTGGAGCCTTTAAAATTCCCTATTCCACTAAGGGGAATTGACTCTACGCCATTGGCTACGAATAGACCTCAGTACTGGACACAAGTGACCATGTGCATGACTCCTGTTCATCAGGAGGTGATTCGCTTTCTTGTATTGCATAATTTGCATGATGTTGCTCGCATTAGGGGGTCTAGTTGGTTCACCAAGATAGATCTTCGTGGTGCGTATAACCTTGTGCGTATAAAACAGGGTGATGAATGGAAAACTTCATTTAATACGCCTGAAGGCCATTTTGAGTACCTGGTGATGCATTTTGGACTTTCTAATGCTCCTTCAGTCTTTCAGTTCTTTATGCACGACATATTCTGTGAATATCTGGATAAGTTTATGATTGTGTATCTGGATGATATTCTGTTTTTTTCGGATGATTGGGAGTCTCATGTTAGGCAGGTCAGGATGGTCTTTCAGGTCCTGCGTGACAATGCTTTATTTGTGAAGGGCTCAAAATGTCTTTTTGGAGTCCAGAAGATTTCTTTTTTGGGTTTCATTTTTTCTCCTTCTACTATTGAGATGGACCCAGTCAAGGTTCAGGCTATTCATGACTGGACGCAGCCTACATCTGTTAAGAGTCTTCAGAAGTTCTTGGGTTTTGCTAATTTTTACCGTCGCTTCATAGCTAATTTTTCTGGTGTTGTTAAGCCTTTGACGGATTTGACCAAGAAAGGTTCTGATGTGACTAATTGGTCCTCTGCGGCTGTGGAGGCCTTTCGGGAGCTGAAGCGCCGGTTTTCTTCGGCTCCGGTCTTATGTCAGCCAGATGTCTCACTTCCCTTCCAGGTGGAGGTTGATGCTTCCGAGATTGGAGCGGGGCTGTTTTGTCGCAGAGAAGCTCCGATGACTCTGTGATAAAGCCATGTGCTTTCTTTTCAAGAAAGTTTTCGCCTGCCGAGCGGAATTATGATGTCGGTAATCGGGAGTTGTTGGCTATGAAGTGGGCATTTGAGGAGTGGCGACATTGGCTCGAGGGAGCTAAGCATCGTGTTGTGGTCTTGACTGATCACAAGAATTTGATTTATCTCGAGTCGGCCAAGCGGCTGAATCCCAGACAGGCTCGTTGGTCGTTGTTTTTCTCTCGTTTTGATTTCGTGGTTTCGTACCTGCCTGGTTCGAAGAATGTGAAGGCTGATGCTCTTTCTAGGAGTTTTGTGCCTGACTCTCCTGGAGATTCAGAGCCGGCTGGTATCCTTAGAGAAGGGGTGATTTTGTCTGCCATCTCCCCAGATTTGCGACGTGTGCTGCAAGAGTTTCAGGCGGATAGACCTGATCGCTGTCCACCGGAGAGACTGTTTGTCCCGGATAGATGGACCAACAGAGTCATCTCCGAGGTTCATTCTTCGGTGTTGGCGGGCCATCCTGGAATTTTTGGTACCAGAGACTTGGTGGCCAGGTCTTTTTGGTGGCCTTCCTTGTCGCGGGATGTGCGTTCCTTTGTGCAGTCTTGTGGAATTTGTGCTCGGGCTAAGCCTTGCTGTTCTCGAGCCAGTGGTTTGCTGTTACCTTTGCCTGTCCCGAAGAGGCCTTGGACGCACATTTCCATGGATATTATTTCAGATCTCCCTGTCTCTCAGAGAATGTCTGTCATCTGGGTGGTGTGTGATCGTTTTTCTAAGATGGTCCATTTGGTGCCCTTGCCTAAGTTGCCTTCCTCCTCTGAGTTGGTTCCACTGTTTTTTCAAAATGTGGTTCGTTTGCACGGGATTCCTGAGAACATTGTTTCTGACAGAGGATCCCAGTTTGTGTCTAGATTTTGGCGGACCTTTTGTGCTAAATTGGGCATTGATTTGTCTTTTTCGTCGGCCTTCCATCCTCAGACGAATGGCCAAACCGAGCGAACTAATCAGACCTTGGAGACTTATTTAAGATGTTTTGTTTCTGCTGATCAGGACAACTGGGTTACTTTTTTGCCGTTGGCCGAGTTTGCCCTTAACAATCGGGCTAGTTCTGCTACTTTGGATTCTCCTTTCTTTTGTAATTCGGGGTTTCATCCTCGTTTTTCCTCGGGTCAGGTGGAGCCTTCTGACTGTCCTGGAGTGGATGTTGTGGTTGATAGGTTGTATCAGATTTGGAATCATGTGGTGGACAATTTGAAGCTGTCTCAAGAGAAGGCTCAGCTCTTTGCCAACCGCCGTCGCTGTGTGGGTCCCCGACTTCGCGTTGGGGACTTGGTGTGGTTGTCTTCTCGCTTCGTTCCTATGAAGGTCTCCTCTCCTAAGTTCAAGCCTCGGTTTATCGGTCCTTATAAGATTCTGGAAGTCCTTGGCCCTGTGTCATTTCGTCTGGACCTCCCAGGATCATTTGCTATTCATAATGTGTTCCATCGCTCGTTGTTGCGGAGGTATGTGGAGCCTGTGGTTCCTCCGGTTGAGCCTCCTGCCCCGGTGCTGGTTGAGGGAGAATTGGAATACGTGGTGGAGAAGATCTTGGATTCTCGTATTTCTAGACGGAGGCTCCAGTATTTGGTTAAATAGAAGGGCTATGGTCAGGAGGATAATTCTTGGGTTGTCGCCTCTGATGTTCATGCAGCCGATTTGGTTTGTGCCTTCCATGTGGCTCATCCTGATCGCCCTGGTGGTTTTCATGAGGGTTCGGTGACCCCTCCTCAAGGGGGGGGTACTGTTGTGAACTCTGTGTTCAGGCTCCCTCTTGTGGTCACTGGTGGTATGGTGTGACTTTTGCTTTGGGCTCCCCCTGGTGGCTTTGTCTGTTATCCTGCTGGTCTCTGGCTATCAGCTGGTTCGTTATCCTCTGGGAGGTTCCTATATAGCTCTGTTTTACTTCCACTTGTGGCCGGCTGTCGATGTAATCAGTGCTACTCAGATTCCTTCTGACTACCTTGCTCCCAGTCCATCCAGGACAAGCTAAGTTTTGTTTGCTCATTTTTTGATCAGCAGTGTTTATCATGTTTTCTGTTCCAGCTTGCTAAAATGTAATTCCCTCGCTTGCTGGTTGCTCTAGTGGGCTGAGTTTCTCCCCACACACCGTTAGTTGGTGTGTGGGTTCTTGAAATCTCAGGATGGATATTTTGTAAGGGTTTTTTATTGATCGCATAGACCCCTGCTCTTTTTTCTGCTTTCTAGTACTAGTGGGCCTCTTTTGCTGAATCTGATTTCATCCCTATGTATGTGCCTTCTTCTTACTTCACCGTTAATATTTGTTGGGGGCTTCTATATCTTTGGGGATTATTTCTCTGGAGGCAAGCGAGATCCTTCTTTCTCTTTAGGGGTAGCTAGTTCCTCAGGCTGGCTCGGGACATCTAGGAATTTTTTAGGCACGTTCACCGGCTACCTCTAGTTGTGTTGGATAGGTTCAGATTTGCGATCAGTCCAGTTACCATCTCCCTAGAGCTCGTCCTTAGTTTAATCACTTGCTGGTCTATTTGTGATCCTCAGCCACTAGGGATCATAACACAAAGCCATCCACAACCTGTCTCCATACATCTGCAACATGGTCTCCCAATGTCCGACTGGGTCATGGCTTCCTCTATGCTAACCCAGTGTGCCGTCAGCGAGATGTACCATCCCTGCCCACATGCACTTGACCAAGTGTCAGTGTTTAGGTGCACTTTCCCTGTAACAGCATTGTAGAGTGCCCAGGTAATGTTGTGGGACATGTGCTTGCTTATATAATGTCACGACGGCAGACAGGGAAAAATTGTGGCAGCTGCGTAACGAGTACCTTGTGATGATCACCGGCATCAGGTTGCGAAAAGCTTACGTCTCCGCACGGGCCTAAAATGCAACATTTCAAGTGCAAGCAGACGAGAAATGTGTGAATTTAGTACTGTGGCATTGGCTGCTTATTTCTGCTTGCGTTCCAAAGACTATGGACAACTGAATGCTGCGCTGGGACAAGGACATGGACGTGCTTGTTGATGGTGCTAGTTGAGTTTGTGTGCAACTGCAGATGCAGGGCATGAGGCATCTTTGCATGCACCACAGACAGGGGATAGGCTTGCACGCACAACATCAAAAGAAGCAGTGGTATCACTCGCAGACACTGTTCATGGAGCCTTGTGTTCAACCAACACAGTCGGGTGCTTTGCAACCATGTGCCTGATCATGGTTGAGGTGGTTAGGATGGGAGTTTTGCTACCCCTGCTGATGCGGGCATGGCCGTTGGTGCAAATGGCCTTTTGGGGTTATCGGCAGAGTCTTTAAAACACAACTAGGGTGTTTGGGGGACATTCAGTGTCTCCCTTTCCCACACCACCTCCACATTTTGACCATGGTCTTTCGGTGTTCCCCAAGGCTCAGTTCTAGGACCCTTACTCTTCTCCATGTACACCTTGGGCCTGGGACAGCTGATGTAATGGCACGGTTTGCAATATCATCAGTACACCAATGACATGCAGATCTACCTATCTGTACCTGACATTACTTCCTTACTAACCAAAATCACATGTCTTGCCGCTATCTAATCTTTCTTTTATGCTCGCTTTCAAAAAGTGGACATGGAGAAAACAGAATACAACGTCTTTCAACCATCTCACGCTAAATAGACATGAGAGTTGTGTAAGCATCATTCCGTACCACTTTAGCAAGAGGGAAAGTTTTTCCAAGAGAAAATAATTTTCCAGACATTTGCAGGCTTTTTTTCACATTTTTTGAAGCTGTGATCTTCATCTTCATGGTGTTGATGTGGTAAATTTCAAAGTCATCATCAATACCATCATCCTCCATATCTTGTAAAGAGGAAATCTGGTGTTTCCCAGGGTCGTGGTTATCTACGTTTAGTGGCATTTCTTTAACAGTGTTTGTTACTAGTGTTGAGCGATACCTTCCGATACTTGAAAGTATCGGTATCAGATAGTATCGGCCGATACCCGAAAAGTATCGGATATCGGATGTCAATGGGACACCAAGTATCGGAAGGTATCCTGATGGTTCCCAGGGTCTGAAGGAGAGGAAACTCCCCTTCAGGCCCTGAGATCCATATTAATGTGTAAAATAAAGAATAAAAATAAAAAATATTGATATACTCACCATCTGACGCGCCCTGGTTGTAGCCGCCAGCCTCCGTTCATAAGAATGAGTGCTTGAAAGTCCTTAGATGATGCTCTGCGACCAATCACAGGCCGCGACGTCATCTACGTCCGAGGTCAGAAGCCCCGCTTTGATGCGGGCTCCGGCGATGAGCCCGCATCAAAGCCGGGACATATCAGCTGTTTTGAACAGCTGACATGTGCCCATAATAGGCACGGGCAGAATTGCGATCTGCCCGCGCCTATTAACTAGTTAAATGCCGCTGTCAAACACAGACAGCGGCATTTAACTACCGCTTCCGGCCGGGCGGCCGGAAATGATCGCATCGCCGACCCGCGTCACATGATCGGAGGTCGGCGATGCTTCTGAATGGTAACCATAGAGATCCTTGAGACCTCTATGGTTACTGATCCCCGGCAGCTGTGAGCGCCACCCTGTGGTCGGTGCTCACAGCACACCTGCATTTCTGCTGCATAGAAGCGAACATCAGATCGCTGCTATGTAGCAGAGGTGATTGTGTTGTGCCTGCTTCTAGCCTCCTATGGAGGCTATTGAAGCATGGCAAAAGTAAAAAAAAAGTAAAAAAAATGTGAAAAAAATAAAAAAATATAAAAGTTTAAATCACCCCCCTTTCGCCCCAATCCAAATAAATCAATAAAAAAATAATCAAACCTACACATATTTGGTATCGCTTCATTCAGAATCACCCGATCTATCAATAAAAGAAATGCATTAACCTGATCGCTAAATGGCGTAGCGAGAAAAAAATTAGAAACGCCAGAATTACGTTTTTTTGGTCGCCGCGACATTGCATTAAAATGCAATAACGGGCGATCAAAAGAACGTATCTGCACCAAAATGCTATCATTAAGAACGCCAGCTCGGTACGCCAAAAATAATCCCTCAACCGACCCCAGATCATGAAAAATGGAGACAGTACGAGTATTGGAAAATGGCGCAATTTTTTTTTTTTTAGCAAAGTTTGGAATTTTTTTTCACCACTTAGATAAAAAATAACATAGGCATATTAGGTGTCTATGAACTCATACTGACATGAAGAATCACAATGGCAGGTCAGTTTTAGCATTTAGTGAACCTAGCAAAAAAGCCAAGCAAAAAACAAGTGTGGGATTACACTTTTTTGCAATTTCACCACACTTGAACATTTTTTCCCATTTTCTAGTACACGACATGGTAAAACCAATGATGTCGTTCAAAAGTACAACTCGTCCCGAAAAAAATAAGCCCTCACATGGCCTAATTGACGGAAAAATAAAAAGGTTACGGCTCTAGGAAGGAGGGGAGCGAAAAACGAACACGGAAAAACGGAAAATCCCAAGGTCATGAAGGGGTTAACTGCCACTAGATCACCAGGGTGAACGTGCTCTGTACGAAGCATTTTGGGAAACATGGCTGTGATGGCACTATATTATTTTGTAAAAAAAGGAACCCACATTGGGGAATTGGGCATGACATTACATTGGGCCTACTTCTTCATTCTGTCTCCTGCAATGTGTTCTTTAACTGCCACTAGAACAACAGGTTGAACATGCTCTGTACGGTGCATTTTGGGCAAGGAGGCTGTGATGGCACTATTTTTATTTGTAAAAAAAGGAGCCCACATTGGGGAATTTGGCATGACATTACATTGTGCCTGCTTCTTCATTCTGTCTCCTGCAATGTGTCCTTTAACTGCCACTAGATCACCAGGGTGAATGTGTTCTGTACGGTGCATTTTGGGCAAGGGGGCTGTGATAGCCCCTTTTTTTATTTGTAAAAAAAGGAGCCCACATTGGGGAATTTGGCATGACATTACATTGGGCCTACTTCTTCGTTCTGTCTCCTGCAATGTGTCATTTAACTGCCACTAAATCACCAGGGTGAACGTGTTCTGTACAGTGCATTTTGGGCAAAGGGGCTAAGAGACGGCATTTATTTTGGTAAAAAATGGAACCCACATTGGGGAATTGGGCATGAATTGGGAATTGGGCACACACCACATGGCCAGCTAGGGTTGTTAAATGTTACAATGACATTTCCCATGAACGCATTTGTAGTGGTTGAAAGCAATGTTAAAGTTGAAACTAAGCATAAGTGGGGGAGGAAATTTTCGATCTGGGGTTAATAATTTGTCCTTACAGGACATTAACCTGCAAAGGATGTACCTTAACATATTTCCCAGCAAAATCCGATTTGGTTTTGTTTTAGTTTGTGGCATGAATCTCGGAAAATATGGTTTACAGCTGTGAACTAGGAGTCAGGAATGCTTCCAGGGGCGATCCCCATGATGTTCCTGTGTCATTTGAGCAGTGGTTCCATCATTTTCAGATGTTTTTAGACCTTAAAAGGACCCCCAGGGGGGATAGCGGTAAAAATACTCGGGTCTTCCATAGACTTACATTGGGCCCGTTGTTCTGGCCGAGTACCCGAGTATTCCAATATGCTCGACCCGAACAACGAGCACCCAAGCATTTTAGTGCTCGCTCATCACTAATAATCATTCAACGTTTGAAAATTACTCATTTTAAACATTTTTGTCAAATTTCGGATATTTTTTATAAATAAACACAAAACATATCAACCTAAATTTACCATTATCATAAATTATAATGTGTCACGAAAAAAACAATCTCAAAATCACTGGAATTTGTTGAAGCGTTCCAGAGATATTACCACATAAAGTGACACTGGTCAGATTTTTCAAAATTGGCTCTGTCACTAAGGGGTTAAACCTATGTGATCTATTTGGGACATTGAACGTCATTTTGATGCAGTTTATATTTTTTAGAGTTGCTTGAATGAAAAAAAGTAATTTAACTGAAAGTGTGATGTCCACTACATCCTGTAAAGAATAACTGGCAAAGCACCTCATCAGTTGGCATTATGCTCTGTGTAGAAATTCTCCGCATCAGCAAATTTACAGCAACATATCTGATTCAGCTAGGAATTGGAGAACACATTTTAGTTTTACATATGGTAATAAAAGTAAACATTTGGCTAAATAATTTAGAAAACGACACAAGGAAAATGGATAGTTGAAGAGAAAAAAAGTTGCTATTTAGAAAACTAAAATGAGTGAATCCATATAAAAATAGTATAAAAATAATACATCGCTAAAAAAAAACCCATTGTGGAAATAACAACGTTATGGCTCTGGGAAGAAGGGGAGCACAAAATGGAAATGCAAAAGTGGAAATACCCCTAGTCCTTAAGAGGTTAAATGTGTCACATGTGTATTTAATCTTTTCCCATTGAGTTTAAAAATTGCCTCAACATATAGTACTGCAAAAAAAAACCTTTGCTGTTATGATGTTTAATTTATTGTGTAGAGTGCTGTGCAAAAGTATTTGCCCCTTGCATGATATTTTCTATTTATGCAAATGTGTCTCATTTAGCTATTACAGATAATCTAGATAATTTTAATATAAGAAAAAGATACAAGTAAACTCAAAATACAGCTTTCAAATGATCATTCCAATTATTGAAGATAAAGATTTTTTAAAACCCTATAACTGCTCTGGCAACAATTAAGAGACCACTGCAAAATGTTCAGTTTGTCAGAGTTTTCTCTTTATAGGTATATTTTTGAGTAAAATGTAAATTGTCCATTTATTCTATAAACTTCTGACGACATGTCTCCGAATTTCCAAGCAATAAATGTTGTATTCTTTTTCTGAAAAGGAGAAATGGTCAAAATAAAAAAAACAGGGCTTTCAGACCTCAAATAATGCAAAGAAAACAAGGTCATAATAATTTAGAAACAACGCTACTAATGTTTTAATTCAGGAAGAGTTCAGAAATCAATATTTTGTGGAATAACCATGATTTTTAATCACAGCTTTCATGTGTCCTGGCATGCTTTCCACCAGTCTTTCACACTGCTTCTGGTGCAAAAATTTAAGCAGTTCTTTGTTTGTTGCCTTGTGACTATCCATTATCCTCTTGATTACATTCCAAAAGTTTTCAATGGGGTTCAGGTCTGGAGATTGGGCTGACCATAGCAGAGTTTTGATTTGGTGGTCTCTTAATTTTTGCCAGAGCTGTATGTGTAAGCTGGCTGTTTGGATGAAACAGTGCAGACAATGATACTTACCCAACACTATTTATTTGACTAACACAGAAGGGAAACCTATTTATAAGTATATATTTATACAAGTAAGCACTATATGCAGGGTTACAGTAACAAGGTCAATACAGTATATTATCACACAACAATGCGCTTAAATACAATATCTATGCAACATTCTGTTAAATACACTATTTTTGTTATTTGGCAGTTAAACGACTCTTAATGCCTTTATTTTTCAACTTAATGGATGTCCCTCTTAGTACTAGTCCCATTCCCATTGTAGTCTCTGGAAACTCTCTTGATTGTTACACTGGCCCTAGTGGAGCTCATTAGTATTTTCTGCTAGATCACAAGTCCTAGATTTGCTAATCAATGGGTATAGAGTGTGCCTGTCACATCTCCGTTCCCTGAAGCACGGCCCCAGCCCATACCCTGTACCGTATATCTGTGCTGAAAGTAACAGCCCACAGGAACGGTCCTCTGCTACAGCTGGATTGTCCCCCGAGCTTTGTTTGGATCTTGTCACAGCCTTCTACTAACACTGCCAGAGGTGTATCTAGGGTTTCTGGCACCCGGGGCAAGAATTCAGTTTGGCGAAGAACGTATGCGATTTGCACACTTAGTCGTGTACCAGCAACCTCCTCTCCCTTAAACTCCCAATGTTCAGTGAAAAACTGAGAGAAGCAGAAGAGAAGCTCGTTGTTACAGGACCATGAGTATGAAAGTCACATATGAGTGAAGTGTCCATGTGACGACTACTGGAACCTGCAGAGCTGAATCCTGACATTGCAGCTTCTGAATTCTCACAACGCATGCACTGCACACTTTTAGGATTCTCCCTTGCCGGTGGACAGTGATGTTAGCACAAGCATGTGATTTATATACTTCTGACCACATTCCGACTAGACGTGCCTGGCCTCGCTCAGTTCATTATCATTGAGTGAGGCCACACATGTCTAGTCAGCATGTGACCGCATGTATGTAAATCGCCCGCATGAGAGAATCCTGACAGCGTGCAATGCGCACTGTGAGAACTCAGAATTCTGCAGTCACAAAGAATGACTGCAGACTCATCACAAACCTGGACATCCCCTTTAATGCTCCTAACATAAATAAAAACATGAGAATTAGTAAGTATCACAAATAACATTTACATCCAGGTACCTTATAGATGACGTCGTCTCTGGAGTTGTTCTCCTTTTCTTCATCTTGTCCAGATCCCATGATGAGTTTTCTCATCCACAGCCGTCTCTGCAGACTTCCATCTTCTTCGCTCTTATGCAGAAAATCTCCACATGACGCCCTTAAAGATACAAGTGTCATTATAATGCTCCTGAATAAAAAATTGCCCCTCACTATATTGTCTGAATAAAATATGACCCCCACACTGTCCCTCTTATGGTACACGCTCTTTACACGGACCTCCCCTTTCCATACCGGACCCCTCTTCATACTGTCCTCTCACACTGTGTCCCCCCTATAGGGCCCAGTATTTATACTGTACCCTCTCATCACACTCCCCCTCCTTTGTATACTATCCCCTCCTGGCTGTGGCCTTACACTGTCCCCCATGCTACGCATGCACACACCCTCACTCCCCGTACTCTGTCCACATACGTTTTTCACATCGCTACTCATACTGTGTCCGCATACATTCCCCCGTTTGACCCCAAACTGTCTGCACCCATCCCCCATACTGTTTCCTCATATATGCCCCCCCATCTCCCCCTTTGGTCTTCATTTTGTGTCCTTAGATCTCCCCCACACATTAAATCCCCCCATCCCCATGACAAATCTCCCCCCACACACATTCAATCCCTCGTCTCCACTCACATTAAATCCCTTCCCCACAATAAATCCCCCCATCCCCACTCATATTAAATCTCCCCCCCACAATAAATCCCTCCTCCCTATTCACATTAAATCTCCCCCCACAATATATCCCACCATCCCCACTCACAGTAAATCCTCCCACAATATATGCCCCCCATTCCCACTCACAGTAAATCCCCCCCACAATATTATATGCCCCCATCCCCAACCACAGTAAATCCCCCCCACAATATATGCCCCCATCCCCACTCACAGTAAATCCCCCCCACAATATTATATGCCCCCCATCCCCACTCACAGTAAATCCCCCCACAATATATGCCCCCCATTCCCACTCACAGTAAATCCCCCCCACAATATTATATGCCCCCCATCCCCACTCACAGTAAATCCCCCCCAAAATATATTCCCCCATCCCCACTCACAGTAAATCTCCCCCACAATATATGCTCCCCATCCCCACTCACAGTAAATCCCCCCCCCTGCACCTTCGGTGTCTTCAGCTCCACTGGAGCACTTACCACCGCTCTGTGTCTCCTGGTCGATCTGCAGCTCCTGGTCGATCTGCAGCTCCTGCTCTGCCGCGCAGGTGAGTGACGTCAGCAGCGTGATCACATGACCTGATCACGCTGCTGGCATCGCTCTGACCCGGCAGTCAGAGCTTCAATTGTACTCGCATCACAGATACGAGTACAATTGAACACTGGGAGCCGGCGCGCCGCAGCTTCTCTGTGCCGGCTGTCAGCTTGACAGTTGGCACAGAGAACAGCTGACTCCCAGTGCGGGGGGCGGCAGAATGCAGCCACCAGGGGAGACACTGCGTACTGCCACTTTAGGCGGCCCGACTGCGCCCCCCTGCCGGCTGCGCCCGGGGCAAATGCCCCGGCTGCCCCTCCCTAGATACGCCACTGATCACTGCTCATGGTCTTCTACTGATGCTGCTTATGGATTTCTACTGGCGTGGCTCACTGTCTTCTACTGGTACTGCTTATGGACTTATACTGGCATTGTTTATGGATTTCTACTGCTCACAGACTTCTCCGACACCAGTTACAGACTTCTTCTTGCATTGGTCATGGTCTTCTACTGACTCTGACAGATTTCTACTGGCACATGTCACAAACTTCTACTGGCACTGGGAATGGATGTTCCTCACAGCTCAGGCCTTCTCCAGCACCTGACCACTCAAAGACCTTTCTGTGGTGATAGTGGCTCTAGATGTAGTGCCAACTCCTCCTTTTCAGCCTGGTCAAACCTTTTATAATTAGTAACTGCGACAAAGGTGACACCTGACCTGGTGATGTCAGTAGTCTCCTCCTATGGGAACATAGATTCCCACTATTGGGTTCCTACTGCTGTAATTCTTTCACCTCTGACCAGCAGATGGAGGTGATCACTTGCAGTTAGGGTTGAGCGACTTTTATTTTTATAGGATCGGGTCGGGTTTCATGAAACCCGACTTTCTCAAAAGTCGGGTCGAGTGAAATCGGCCGATCCTATAAAAAAGTCGGGGTCGGGGTCGGCCGAAACACGAAACCCAATGCAGTGCAATGGGATACTATGGTTCCCAGGGTCTGAAGGAGAGGAAAGTCTCCTTCAGGCCCTGGGATCCATATTAATGTGTAAAATAAATAATCAAAATAAAATATATTGATATACTCACCCTCGGACGCGCCCTGGTACTAACCGGCAGGCTTACTTCCTAAGAATGAGCGCGTGAATGACCTGCGGTGACGTCGCGGCTTGTGATTGGTCGCGAGCGGTCACATGGACAAGCCGTGACGTCATCTAAGGTCCTTCACGCGCTCATTCTTAGGAAGGAAGGCTGCCGGAAAGAAGCAGGGCGCGTCCGAGGGTGAGTATATTCCTATTAGGTATATACTCACCCTCGGACGCGCCCTGCTTCTTTGCGGCAGCCTTCCTTCCTAACAATGAGCACGTGAAGGACCTTAGATGACGTCACGGCTTGTCCATGTAACCGCTCGCGACCAATCACAAGCTGCGACGTCACCGCAGGTCATTCACATGCTCATTCTTAGGAAGGAAGCCTGCCGGTTAGTACCAGGGCGCGTCCGAGGGTGAGTATATCAATATTTTTTATTTTGATTCTTTATTTAACACTTAAATATGGATTCCGATACCGATTCCCGATATCGCAAACATATTGGAACTCGGTATCGGAATTCCGATACCAGATTCAGAAGATCGCCGACCTCATGGCCGACCCCACACAGGGGTCGGGTTTCATGAAACCCGACTTTGCCAAAAGTCGGCGACTTCTGAATATGGCCGACCTGTTTCGCTCAACCCTACTTGCAGTTACTCAGCTAGGCATCAATTTCAACTGTACTCCTCTTCTCTTTTGTCCACTTCCTCACATTCCTCTTTTCTTTACACTCAACAGTCCTCGGGTGAGAAAAGTCTTTGTGCCCTTCAATGTTCTTCAGAGGCAACCAGATTTCCACAGCTTTCACCATCATTTCTGCGTCTCTTGCACTACACATTGACAGAGGAACTCATCCAGTGTGTATATTGTGGGTGGGATGCGAGCGTGGACATATTGAGTTCTTCAAAGCCCCTCTTGAGTTTTCTTTTCAGAAGTACATTTTTGGGTGGCAGTTGCTATCATAATTCACCATGCTACGTCTCACCTTGTTATTTAGTGGCGGTGGGTGCATAGCTCATGCACATTTAAAAAAATCTATAATTTTTTTTTGTTGCTCAATGTGATGCAACCTGCTGTATCCCATGTTGTCATTTTGTGGCGGTGATATGAAGTTGTCTGCAGACCTAACGCACATTAAAAAAACTAAACGATAATTTTTTCTGTTGCAAAACGTGATACTGCCTGCCATATCCTATTTTGCCATTTTGTGGTGGTGATATGAAGCTGTCTGCAGAGCTCATTCATATTAAAATATTTTTTTCTGTTGTTAAACATGATATAGCTCGCAATATCCAACCTTCTCATTTAGTGGCATTGAAATTGTTGAAATTAGTGTGCAGAACTGTTGCACCTTAATTTGCATTTATTTTTTTTTACAAACGTGATACAGCAGCCGAGATCTGAGTTTGAAATTGTTTTGAGCCTATCTTCTAGATTATGTGCATCTTTGGCAACCAATTTCTCACCGTCATCTTTGAGACGGGCGTCTGCTACAACTATCTTCTTACGAGCATCAAACGCTCTCTGTTAGTTGGTGTTGGGTAAATGACTAATCATTATGAGCTGGATGCTGAATCTGAAACCTCTCATAGCTGCCCTGTTACTGATCCTGTTATACTTTCCCATTCCTGCTGTCATCATACCCCTTTTCCTGATCAGTTCATCTAATGACTAGTGTTGAGCGATACCGTCCGATACTTGAAAGTATCGGTATCGGAAAGTATCGGCCGATACCGGCAAAGTATCGGATCTAATCCGATACCGATACCCGATACCAATACAAGTCAATGGGACTCATGTATCGGACGGTATTCCTGATGGTTCCCAGGGTCTGAAGGAGAGGAAACTCTCCTTCAGGCCCTGGGAACCATATTAATGTGTAAAATAAAGAATTAAAATAAAAAATATTGCTATACTCACCTCTCCGACGCAGCCTGGACTTCAGCGAGGGAACCGGCAGCGTTGTTTGCTTAAAATTCGCGCTTTAACTTCCTTACTTGATTACGTTCCAATTACGTTTAAAATGCGCTCGTGTCCAGCCTCCCGTGACGTCACGGCTTGTGATCGGTCGCGTCGCCCATGTGGCCGCGACGCGACCAATCACAACGCCGGAACGTAATTTTAAAATCCTGAAGGACCTAAAATTACGTCATGGCTTGCTGTGATTGGTCGCGTCGCGGTCACATGGGCGGTGCGCGACCAATCACAAGCAGGGACTTCAAGTAAGGAAGTTAAAGCGCGAATTTTAAGCAAACAACGCTGCCGGTTCCCTCGCTGAAGTCCAGGCTGCGTCGGAGAGGTGAGTATAGCAATATTTTTTATTTTAATTCTTTATTTTACACATTAATGTTGTTTCGATACCGATACCCGATACCACAAAAGTATCGGATCTCGGTATCAGAATTCCGATACAGCAAATATCGGCCGATACCCGATACTTGCGGTATCGGAATGCTCAACACTACTAATGACACGTCAGTAGTGATGAGCAAACGTGCTTGCCACTACTCGTTACTCGCCCGACTGTTATGACCCCAATGGCAGAGGGTCTCAGAAATAATTACTAAGTCTGCAAACACAAAAACCTGCTCATAGGGCAGTGGTAACTGGGCTGACCATATATCTAATCCTAGCACCACAAATAACAGCAGCCGGGGAACGTGCCTAGGTTGATTCTAGACGTCTCGCGCCAGCCGGAGAACTAACTAACCCTAGAAGGGAAAAGAAAGAACGTGATAAAAGAAAATACACCAGCGCTACCTGACTGGAGTCACTGTGCTGCAGGAGCCAAGACAGAGGAGCTGGTACTGTCAAAAAGGGAAATGCCAACGTATAAAAGAAAATGGATCCGCGCTACAGTGGTGTGGAAGTGACCAAGGATGCAGATTAGTGTATATAGGGATGCCCAAGCGGTGTTGCGCCGTATAGATGCACAGTGTGTCAGCGGGAGGTTCCCCACCCCCGCCAATGAACCACCATAAACCAACCTAGATGGATATAAAATTAAATCGAATCTGAAACAGGGTTATACTCCATCCAAAGAAATACGATGCGGACTCACCGTGCTGTACTGAGGACTCGGCGTGCAGAAAGGAATGTGGTCCGGGCTGGGTGGCAGGGTTGGTCCGGCGGGTGTGCAAGTAGGCAGGTGGGCGAGGATGGATTTTATATCCATCTAGGTTGGTTTATGGTGGTTCATTGGCGGGGGTGGGGAACCTCCCGCTGACACACTGTGCATCTATACGGCGCAACACCGCTTGGGCATCCCTATATACACTAATCTGCATCCTTGGTCACTTCCACACCACTGTAGCGCGGATCCATTTTCTTTTATACGTTGGGAAAAGAAAGACCTTTCTTGCCTCCAGAGAAAAGACCCCAAAAGTTGGATACAAGCCCCCAACAAATAATAACGGTGAGGTAAGAGGAAAAGACAAACGTAAGAATGAGCTAGGTATTTAGCAAAGAGAGGCCCACTAGCTAATAGCAGAATATAGTAAGATAACTTATATGGTCAGCAAAAACCCTATCAAAAATATCCATGCTGGAAATTCAAGAACCCCCGAACTGTCTAACGGCCCGGGGGGAGAACACCAGCCCCCTAGAGCTTCCAGCAAGGTCAGGAATCACATTTAGTACAAGCTGGACAAAAATGAGAGCAAGCAAATAACCCAAAAAACAAAGAAGCAAGACTTAGCTTAATTTTGCACGAACCAGGACCAGCAGATAGGAGCAAACAGAAAGGATCTGATTACAACGATGCCAGGCACTGGACTAAGGATCCAGGGAGTTTATATAGCAACACCCCTGGACTAACGACCCAGGTGGGTGCAAACTGAGGGAAGAAAATCCCAGAGTCATATCACTAGTAACCACAAGAGGGAGCCAAAAAGTCTAATTCACAACAGTACCCCCCCCTTAAGGAGGGGTCACCGAACCCTCACCAAGACCACCAGGGCGATCAGGATGAGCAGCGTGAAAGGCACGAACTAAACCGGCCGCATGCACATCAGAGGCAACCACCCAGGAATTATCCTCCTGACCATAGCCCTTCCACTTGACCAGATACTGAAGCCTCCGTCTGGAGAGACGAGAATCCAAGATCTTCTCCACCACGTACTCCAACTCGCCCTCAACCAACACCGGAGCAGGAGGCTCAGCAGAAGGAACCACAGGCACAACGTAGCGTCGCAACAAAGACCTATGGAACACGTTGTGAATGGCAAACGACACCGGAAGATCCAAGCGAAAGGACACTGGATTAAGGATTTCCAATATCTTGTAAGGACCGATGAAGCGAGGCTTAAATTTAGGAGAGGAGACCTTCATAGGAACAAATCGAGAAGACAGCCACACCAAATCCCCAACACGAAGTCGGGGACCCACACCGCGGCGGCGGTTGGCAAAACGCTGAGCCTTCTCCTGTGACAATTTTAAGTTGTCCACCACATGATTCCAGATCTGCTGCAACCTATCCACCACAGAATCTACCCCAGGACAGTCAGAAGGCTCCACATGTCCCGAGGAAAAACGAGGATGGAAACCAGAGTTGCAGAAAAATGGTGAAACCAAAGTAGCGGAACTAGCCCGATTATTAAGGGCAAACTCAGCCAACGGCAAGAAGGTCACCCAATCATCCTGATCTGCCGAAACAAAACACCTCAAATAAGCCTCCAGAGTCTTATTAGTTCGCTCCGTTTGTCCATTAGTCTGAGGATGAAAGGCAGACGAGAACGACAAATCAATGCCCATCCTAGCACAAAAGGATCGCCAGAACCTGGAAACAAACTGGGATCCTCTGTCAGACACAATATTCTCAGGAATGCCGTGCAAACGAACCACATTCTGAAAGAACACAGGAACCAGATCGGAAGAGGAAGGCAACTTAGGCAAAGGCACCAAATGGACCATTTTCGAAAAGCGATCACATACCACCCAGATGACAGACATACCCTGAGACACCGGGAGATCAGAAATGAAATCCATGGAAATGTGTGTCCAAGGCCTCTTCGGGACAGGCAAGGGCAAGAGCAACCCGCTGGCACGAGAACAGCAAGGCTTAGCTCGAGCACAAGTCCCACAGGACTGCACAAATGACCGCACATCCCGTGACAAGGAAGGCCACCAAAAGGACCTAGCCACCAGATCTCTGGTGCCAAAAATTCCCGGATGACCTGCCAACACCGAGGAATGAACCTCGGAAATGACTCTGCTGGTCCACTTATCAGGAACAAACAGTCTGTCAGGTGGACAAGAGTCAGGTCTACCAGCCTGAAATCTCTGCAACACGCGTCGCAAATCAGGAGAAATGGCTGACAAGATAACTCCCTCTTTAAGAATACCAACTGGTTGTGCGACTCCAGGAGAGTCAGGCACAAAGCTCCTTGAAAGAGCATCAGCCTTCACATTCTTTGAACCTGGTAAATACGAGACCACAAAGTCAAAACGGGAGAAAAACAATGACCAGCGGGCCTGTCTAGGATTCAGGCGTTTAGCAGACTCGAGATACATCAAATTTTTGTGATCAGTCAAGACCACCACACGATGCTTAGCACCCTCGAGCCAATGACGCCACTCCTCAAATGCCCACTTCATGGCCAGCAACTCCCGATTGCCAACATCATAATTCCGCTCAGCAGGCGAAAACTTCCTAGAGAAGAAAGCATATGGTCTCATTACCGAACAACCAGGACCTCTCTGTGACAAAACGGCCCCTGCCCCAATCTCAGAAGCATCCACTTCGACCTGAAAGGGAAGTGCGACATCAGGCTGGCACAAAACAGGCGCCAAAGTAAACCGGCGTTTCAACTCCTGGAACGCCTCCACGGCTGCAGGAGCCCAGTTAGCAACATCAGAACCTTTCTTGGTCATCTCCGTCAAAGGTTTAACAACGCTAGAAAAATTAGCGATAAAACGACGGTAGAAGTTAGCAAAACCCAAGAACCTCTGAAGACTCTTAACTGACGTGGGTTGAGTCCACTCATGAATAGCTCGGACCTTGACTGTGTCCATCTCCACAGCAGAAGGGGAAAAAATAAACCCCAAAAAGGGAACCTTCTGTACTCCAAAGAGACACTTTGAGCCCTTAACAAACAAAGCATTCTCACGCAAAACCTGAAACACCATCCTGACCTGCTCCACATGTGAGTCCCAATCTTCAGAAAAAAACAGAATATCATCCAGATAAACAATCATAAATTTATCCAGATACTTCCGGAAAATATCATGCATAATGGACTGAAACACTGAGGGAGCATTAGAGAGCCCGAAAGGCATCACCAAGTACTCAAAATGACCTTCGGGCGTATTAAATGCAGTCTTCCATTCATCTCCTTGCTTAATGCGCACAAGGTTGTACGCACCACGAAGATCTATCTTGGTGAACCACTTGGCACCTTTAATCCGGGCAAACAAGTCCGACAACAGAGGCAAAGGATACTGAAATTTAACAGTGATTTTATTCAGAAGCCGATAGTCAATACAAGGTCTCAAAGATCCGTCCTTCTTGGCCACAAAAAAGAATCCCGCACCAAGAGGGGAAGAGGATGGACGGATATGCCCCTTCTCCAGAGACTCCTTGATATACGAACGCATTGCGGCATGCTCAGGTACAGACAGATTAAATAATCTTCCCTTAGGAAATTTACTACCTGGAATCAAATCTATGGCGCAGTCACAATCCCTATGAGGAGGCAGAGCACTGGATCTGGACTCGCTGAATACATCCTGATAATCAGACAAATACTCAGGAACTTCCGAAGGAGTAGAGGAAGCAATAGACACCGGCGGGGAATCAGCATGAATTCCCTGACAGCCCCAACTTGACACAGACATAGCCTTCCAATCCAAGACTGGATTGTGGGTCTGTAACCATGGCAGACCCAAAACGACCAAATCATGCATTTTATGCAGAACAAGAAAACGAATCACCTCCCGATGTTCAGGAGTCATGCACATGGTTACCTGCGTCCAAAACTGCGGTTTATTTTCCGCCAATGGCGTAGCATCAATACCTCTAAGAGGAATAGGATTTACCAACGGTTCAAGAACAAAACCACAGCGCTTGGCAAATGACAGATCCATAAGACTCAGGGCAGCACCTGAATCCACAAACGCCATAACAGGGTAAGAAGACAATGAGCAAATTAAAGTTACAGACAAAATAAATTTAGGTTGTAAATTACCAATGGCGACAGGACTAACAACCCTTGTTAGGCGTTTAGAGCATGCTGATATAACATGTGTAGAATCACCACAGTAAAAACACAATCCATTCTGACGTCTATGATTTTTCCGCTCATTTCTAGTCTGAATTCTATCACATTGCATTAAATCAGGTGTTTGTTCAGACAACACCACCAGAGGATTAGCGGTTTTGCGCTCCCGCAAACGCCGGTCAATTTGAATTGCCAGCGCCATGGAATCATTCAGACTTGTAGGAATGGGGAAACCCACCATCACATTCTTAATGGCTTCAGAAAGGCCATTTCTGAAATTTGCGGCCAGAGCACACTCATTCCACTGAGTAAGCACGGACCATTTCCGAAATTTTTGGCAATACACTTCAGCTTCATCCTGGCCCTGAGAAATAGCCAGCAAGGCTTTTTCTGCCTGAACTTCAAGATTGGGTTCCTCGTAAAGCAATCCGAGCGCCAGAAAAAACGCATCAATATTTGCCAATGCCGGATCTCCTGGCGCTAGCGAGAAAGCCCAATCCTGAGGGTCGCCCCGTAAAAAAGAAATAACAATTTTAACTTGCTGAACTGAATCTCCAGATGAACGGGGTCTCAGAGAAAGAAACAATTTACAATTATTCTTGAAATTCCTAAACCTAAATCGGTCTCCAGAAAACAGTTCAGGAATAGGTATTTTAGGTTCAGACATAGGACTACTGGTAACAAAATCTTGTATGCCCTGCACACGAGCAGCCAGCTGGTCTACACTTGTAATCAAGGTCTGGACATTCATGTCTGCAGCAAGCACAAGCCACTCAAAGGTAAAGGGGAGAAAGAGAGGAAAAAAAAAACAAAACTCAGAATTTCCTTTCTTATTATCCCACTTCTGCAATGCATTAAACATTCAATGTTGGCCTGGCATACTGTTATGACCCCAATGGCAGAGGGTCTCAGAAATAATTACTAAGTCTGCAAACACAAAAACCTGCTCATAGGGCAGTGGTAACTGGGCTGACCATATATCTAATCCTAGCACCACAAATAACAGCAGCCGGGGAACGTGCCTACGTTGATTCTAGACGTCTCGTGCCAGCCGGAGAACTAACTAACCCTAGAAGGCAAAAGAAAGACCTTTCTTGGCTCCAGAGAAAAGACCCCAAAAGTTGGATACAAGCCCCCAACAAATAATAACGGTGAGGTAAGAGGAAAAGACAAACGTAAGAATGAGCTAGGTATTTAGCAAAGAGAGGCCCACTAGCTAATAGCAGAATATAGTAAGATAACTTATATGGTCAGCAAAAACCCTATCAAAAATATCCACGCTGGAAATTCAAGAACCCCCGAACTGTCTAACGGCCCGGGGGGAGAACACCAGCCCCCTAGAGCTTCCAGCAAGGTCAGGAATCACATTTAGTACAAGCTGGACAAAAATGAGAGCAAGCAAATAACCCAAAAAACAAAGAAGCAAGACTTAGCTTAATTTTGCACGAACCAGGACCAGCAGATAGGAGCAAACAGAAAGGATCTGATTACAACGATGCCAGGCACTGGACTAAGGATCCAGGGAGTTTATATAGCAACACCCCTGGACTAACGACCCAGGTGGGTGCAAACTGAGGGAAGAAAATCCCAGAGTCATATCACTAGTAACCACAAGAGGGAGCCAAAAAGTCTAATTCACAACACTATCAGTGTACTTGGCGAGCACCGAGCATTTCCGGGATTATTAGGTGGTAACTGTTGTCTCCACCCAGCATTTTTGGCAGACTTTAGAGACCCAATCACACTGCAGGGATTGTCTGCCAGGCCATGAAATGCCGCAGCCATCTTTGTTGTGGTCATGCAGTAATTGGCTTGGCCATACAGCATCATCCCGAGTATAAGAGACCTGGTGCCACCCTGCTCGCCGCATTCATCTCCAGATTCAGTGAGAGTAGGGAGAGCTGCTGCCGAGATAGGGTCAGAATCGTGGTTTTAATAGTTAGTGTAGGTCAGCAACTGTTAATTCCACAACTCCTCAGAAACCAACGGTCATTTTTAGGGCTAATTCATGGGTCCAGAGATTGCAGCACTAGGTAGGCAAGGCACGGTATATCCATGTCAGTGCAAGGCCTGCAGGCACTGCATATGCATACATAACTCCCACTGCATCCCTCCTAAAGCTCCATAACTGTCTGCTGCAGCTTATTTACTATATACCTAGTTGCAGTTTTCTTTTTTTTTCTTTTTTTTAAGAATTCACCCCCCAAAAAATATACAGTGTGTTCTGTCAGACTGATGCCTGTTTAAAAATCATAGTTTGTCAGGCATACGTAGCATAGTTGTGTGTGCTAGCCTTGTGCCACTGCATTTTTTTTTATTCATCCAAAAGCCCCCCAAAATTAATACAGTCTGTTATGTCAGGCTGAGTCCTGGTGTATCTGTTTTTGAAAAACTGTATTTCCACAGGCATACGTAGCATAGTTCTGTGTGCTAGCCTTGGTCAAATGTTTTTTGTTTACTTTCACCAAAAAGCAAAAAACAAATTAATACAGTCTGTTAAGTCAGACTGAGTCCTGGTGTATCTGTTTTTGAAAAATCAAATTTCCGCAGTAGCATAGTTCTGTGTGGTAGCCTTGTGCCACTCTTTTTTTTTCTTTAAATTCACCAAAAAACAAAAAAGGCCTCATATATCTGCGTGCTCCAAGTTTTGGCATTTTAGGCCGATTTTCCACTGTTTTGGTGTCTGTTACTCTACTTATATACAGTATTATTTTGCATAAAAAAAATACAGGCCACATATTTGGCAGTGTTGTATATCCATGACAGGCCTTATATATCTGCGTGCTCCAAGTTTGGGCATTTTAGGCCATTAGTCCATTTTTTTACTGTCTGTTACTCTACTTATATACAGCACTATTTTGCATTTAAAAAAATACAGGCCACATATTTTGCAGTATGGTATTTCCGTGACAGGCCTCACATATATGTGTGCTCCAAGTTTGGGCATTTTAGGCTGGTTTTCCACTGTTTTTGCTGTCTGTGAGTCTACTTACATACAGTACTATTTTGCATGAAAGAATAAAAAATACAGGCCACATATGGACCAGTGTGGTATTTCTTGAAAAATACTTCTCTTTCAAGTTGTTATGGCTGCTTCATGACTGCCTTAAATGCTTCAACTACTACTACCACCATCATCATCTTCTGCCTAGAGGCAGTCACTGCGCACATAGAAAGTCTGAGGAGCAGAGTGTGAACCCTTGGGCGGTGTTGTACTCTGTCTCTGTATTATGAAGGCGTTTTCTCCATCCAATAAAAGTGGTATTGTCATAAAGCGAGGAGGTATACACCTAATGTCCACCAGAGAGTAAGGCACCGTGAGCTCCATGAACGTGAGTACAGTGCACATGCGCAGTAGAGAGAGACAGTTCATGCTCTGTGTTCAGATTTGCTAAACAATAATTAAAGGGCACAGAGGATGTTGGTATGATCAGCAAGGTACTCCCTCTGCATTTTCCAAAACTTTGCACTCCTTGTGAGAGTCCACCATGCCTCAGGGCCAGGGCGATGGGAGGGTCTGAGAAAACTCTCCCCGAACTTTGCCACTGCCTCTGCTGGATTGGAGTTGTGTCTCTCTCACCTGTACTCCTTAATTGGCCAACGAACTGTGACCTCTTCTGCCAGCGTTTTCAGATGGGAATTTATTAAATAATTCAGCAAGAAAGGCACTATGGTCCTCCAACATTGTAGTACACCTGTCTGCCTCTGGAATAAGAGATATAAAGTTCTCCTTGTAGTATGGGTCTAGAAGTGTCAACAACAATCAGTATTGCCTGTCACCCAAAATTTTGAGAATGCGAGGGTGAAGGGGAAGGCAGTGTAACAAATTCAGCCATGCGTCCAAGACTGCAAACAGTCGATACTTCCGTGTCCTCACCAAGAGGACAACTGACCATGGTCCTCCCCTCCTCCTTGTCCTCAGGCCTCCACGACTTTTGACAAACCTCAGTAATATCATTGTAAATACATGATTGTAAATACATTCCCCTGTAGTTTTTATCTCCCCCTCCTCATTGCAGATTGTAAGTTGTCACGAGCAGGATGGATTTTTTTCGGTTTAATAGTGTTATCATTATTACTTAATGTAGATTGTAAGCTGTCACGAGCAGGGTAGTTTTATTTCTGTTTAGTTATTGTATTATAGTTATTGTTGTTACTTAGGACTGTTGTGTTTGAAACTGTAAATATGTTGACGCTATATAACAGAGAAGCAGGATGGAGATGTTAATTATGGCGTCATTGCCGCTCACTATCTTGGTGAATTCCTCAAAGTTTTGGAAGATGATACATATGTCTGACATCCATGTCCACTCCTGAGATCTTATGTGTGAAGTCTGAACTGAATACCAACGGTCTTTTAGATGCTGGTAGTCAACAACTGCCCTCTTCTGCTCACAAATCCTTTCCAAAATATGCAGTTTAGAGTTCCAATGCATGGGGAGGACATCACACACCAGTCGGTGAGACAGAAGCTGCAAGTGCTGCAGAAGCACGTCAAAAGGATGAAGCTTTAGCTGACTTTCTAAAATGGGTACGCAGAGCCTCGTACTTTTCCTAGCAGATCTGCCACCTCCGTGTCACTTTTCAGAAAATGTTGAACAATGAGACTAAGCACAAGGGCAAGGCATGACACATGTGTGAGCTCACCTCGACACAGAGCAGCCACCAGGTTTCAGCTATTGTCATACACGGCAATGGCTGGCTGTAGGTTAAGCGGTTTCAGACACAGATCTGCCTGCTCTTTCAGAGCTGTCCACAAATCTTCATCATTGTGTGGCTTGTCACCTAAGCATATTAGCTTCAGCACTGCCTTTTGCCGCTTGGCTGAGGCAGTGCTGCAGTGCTTCCAGCTTGTGACTGATGTGCTACTTGTGGAGATGGAGGCGGCTGAAGAGGAGGAAGTGCAGGAGCTGAAGACTGTGGTGGCAACCCAGATGGACGTAGGGCCCACAATACTTGGGGTTGGTCGGACGTGCACCAACCCACGGTTGGACTGGGTCCTGGCTTCCACTTTGTTAACCCAGTGTGCTGTTAGTGTGATGTACCATCCCTGACCACAAGCACTTGTCCATGTGTCTGTGGTTAGGTTGACTTTACCAATAACAGCATCTTGGAGGGCACGGTTAATGTTTTGGGACACGTGCCTGTGTAATGCCGGGACGCCACACCAGTACAAAACGTCCCGCATGTTCGGGGCCTTGAGGTGATCCTCGACTCTGCCCTCTCTTTCAATATACATATCCAAGCCCTTGCCTCCTCCTGCCCATTACAACTCAAAAACAGTTTTAGGATCCGTACATTCCAAGAGACTGAAAAAATGTTTGTGCACGCCCTCATGATCTCCCGCCTCCACTATTGCAACCTTCTACTGTCTGACCTCCCCTCTAGCACTCTTGCACCACTCCAATCTATCCTAAAGTCTGATGCCCGAGTAATCCAACTGTCCCTCTGTTATTCCTCGGCCTCTTCTCTCTGTTAAGCCCTTCAAAGACTTCCAATTGCCCAGAGGCTACAGTTCAAAACCATAATTATGACATGCAAAGCCTTCAACAACCTGTCTCCATACATCTGTAACATGGTCTCCCAATGTACGACTGGGTTATGGTTTCCTCTATGCTAACCCAGCATGCCGTCAGCGAGATGTACCGTCCCTGCCCACAAACACTTGTCAACATGTCCGTGGTTAGGGGCACTTTCCCTGTAACAGCATTGTTGATGGCCTGGGTAATGTTATGGGACTTGTATTGTTCAAGATTATTGTACTTGTTTTTATTATGTATACCCCTCCTCACTTGTAAAGCGCCATGGAATAAATGGCGCTATAACAATAAATAATAATAATAATAATAATAATAATAATGTCCTGCTTGTGTAATGTCATGGTGGCAGACCGGGCAAAATTGTGGTAGCTGAGTAATGAGTACCTTGTTATGGTCACTGCCATCAGGTTGCTGAAAGCTTACAAGGGCCTAAATTGCAACATTTTGAGTGCAAGCAGAAAAGATATATGTGAATTTAGTACTGAGGCATTGGCTGCGTATTTCCGCTTGCGTTCCAAGGACTGGGGTATTGACAACTGAACGGTGCACTGGGACAAGGACGTGGACATGCTTGTTGATGGTGCTAGTTGAGTTTGTGTGCAACTGCAGATGCAGGGCATGAGGCATCTTTGCATGCAGCATGGACAGGGGAATGGCTTGCACGCACAACATTGGAAGAAGCAGTGGTATCACTCGCAGACATTGTTCATGGAGCCTTGTTTTCAACCAACAAAGTCGGGTGCTTTGCAACCATGTGCCTGATCATGCTTGTGGTGGTTAGGATGGGAGTTTTGCTACCCCTGCTGATGCGGGCATGGCCGGTGGTGCAAATGGCCTTTTTGGGGTTATCGGCACAGTCTTTAAAAAACAACCAGGCTGTTACGGGGACATTCAGTGTCTCCTTAGCCAACACCACCTCCTCACCTCAACCACGATCTTTCAATGTTCCCCAAGGCTCAGTTCTAGGACCCCTACTTTTCTCCATCTACACCTTCGGCCTTGGCCAGCTGATGTAATGGCACGGTTTGCAATATCATCAGTATGCCGATGACACACAGATCTACCTATCTGTACCTTATATCACTTCCTTACCCACCATAATCTCACGTCTTCCAGCTAATTCATCCTTCTTTTCGGCTCGCTTTCAAAAAGTGGACATGGATAAAACAGAATACATAATCTTTCAACCATCTCAGGCTAAATAGACATGAGAGCTGTGTATGCATCATTCGGTACCACTTTAGTAAGAGGGAAAGTTTGCCCAAGAGAAAATGATTTTGCAGACATTCATGGCCTTTTTGCACATTTGTGATGTGGTAAATTTCAAAGTGGTCATCAATACTATCATCGCCCATATCTCGCAAAGAGAAAACCTGGTGTTTCCCAGGGTCATGGTTATCTGCATTTGTGGCATTCCTTTAAACAAACTTTAATCATTTGTACTATTCACCAAATGTCGGGACCTCCATTGATCCCAAGACTGGGAATCTGTGTCCCTTTTGTGAACAGGGTCTGCAGATGTGACCAACACTTTTCCACTTTTACAGGTATATGGGAGTGATTGTGTGCATGCATGACCTCTGCTCCCATTAATAGTGAGTGGAGTGGTGGGCGCTACCACCTATGTTGTCGTGATCAGTGTCAGTGCTAGTGGTCAATTCATCACTTGTTACACTTGGAGCACCCCCAGATGCAGGGCAGTGGGGTACTAGGTACCGGGTCCCTCTGTCTCGGTTCTGGGGATGTCACGGTGGCCTGACCCGGCCCGTGGACCTGCTAAGGGGCGCCCAATTAAAGGTGATGAAAGTTTGTCAAGTGTTCGTGATGCCACCTGTGATATTCGGTCAGGGTGACCGACGCTGCTAGGGGTCCACTGGGGTGATGGAATGGCAGCTAGATGGTATACCGTCCCACAGGTGAAGTATGTCCCCAGGGCTTCACTTGATGAGTAGATGGTAATGGTGTAGGTCGCAGTAAATGATGAAGACACAGGGTTGCAGTCTCTTTACCTTTTTACTAGTGTTGAGCGATACCTTCCGATACTTGAAAGTATCGGTATCGGATTGTATCGGCCGATATCCAAAAAATATCGGATATCGCCGATACCGATACCCGATACCAATGCAAGTCAATGGGACACAAGTATCGGAAGGTATCCTGGATGGTTCCCAGGGTCTGAAGGAGAGGAAATTCTCCTTCAGGCCCTGGGATCCATATTCATGTATAAAATAAAGAATAAAAATAAAAAATATTGATATACTCACCCCTCCGGCGGCCCCGGCTCTCACCGGTCCAAGCGTCTGCCTCCGTTCATAAGAATGCAGGGAGTGAAGGACCTGCGATGACATTGCAGCTTGTGATGGTCGCATGAGCGGTCACGTGACCAATCACAAGCCGCGACGTCATCGAAGGTCTTTCACTCGCTCATTCTTAGGAACGGAGGCTGCCGGTTGCAGCGGTTACAACCAGGGTGCGTCAGAGGGTGAGTATATCCCTATTTTTTATTTTTATTATTTATTTTTTACATGAATATGGATCCCAGGGCCTGAAGGAGAGTCTCCTCTCCTCCAGACCCTGGGAACCATACACTGGGAACTTCCGATTCCGATTTCCGATATCACAAAAATATCGGAACTCGGTATCGGAATTCCGATACCGCAAGTATCAGCCGATACCCGATACTTGTGGTATCGGAATGCTCAACACTACTTTTTACTGAAGGCTTCGGCATCCACAATCCAGAGCATTGCTAACAAGGCACATCCAGAGTTCCCTTTGCAGGAGGAAATCAGTAGCCTTCCTACTAGCGCCTGTGTGTTGTAGTACCTCCCTGCTGAGCACCACGGGATAGTCCTCACAACTGTCGTGTATGTTTCTGTTTCTCTCTCTATGTCCCCCAGATGATATGGACAGGACGCACCCGTATGATGGGGTAGGCCTGGAGCTATTTTATAGGGACCCTAGAGATGCCCCTCTCCCACAATTTGCCTCTGTTGTATTCATTAGGTGTAAAGGTTGGACAGCCAACTTGGAATTAACTGCCCTGCCATAGTTCAGAGTAATGCGTAGAGCCTATTACTCCCTCGGCGTTCCGGCCGACGGCTACGCACCTCAGAAGGATGTTGCCGATCTCAAAGCAGGACTCCTCCTGGTATTATCTCCTTGTGCTGCGATTTCGTTTCTTACTTCTCCACAATATACTTCGCTTCTTGTCCTTTCTTAGGATGCTGCCGCAATGAAGTGCAGGCGCAGCTCTGTAACGCTCTATCTCGTGCTAGGCCGCTGTCAGGATCCCACCCCTGACAGGTCCCCCTGGGTCTCCCCAGTCAGCTTCTCTCTCTGACTCGATGTTACCGGGGCCGAGCCCAGTCAGCTTCTCCCTAACTTCCTATCCGACTACCAGTTTTACCAGAGTGTGAGGAGTGGCCTAATAAATAGAACCCTTTGCTCCCCCTGGTGGCCGGAGTGTGAAGTGTAGTGTGTGACTGTGATACCTGATCAGGTGAACTCCTTTAGTGCCATCAGACGTACCATCACTCCCCCTTGTGGAAGAGTGACAATACTGCAACGACCAGGACTCTGGGGCGCTGCACACATTTTTCACATGTCTTGTGGATAGATGATTGTTATTGAATGTCAGATAACCCCTTTATCATAATAATGTCCTACTACACAGCACTGCAATAATATATTTTTATGTATTTTATATAGATGTATTTATGGCATTATTGTGCTGTAGAAAAAATAAGTCTGACATTAATGTAATTATGCAATCAAAGTCTTTTAAAGGCTAAAAATGAATATTGGCAGCCAGCCCTGGCTATACTGTAGTCAAGATGAATTTCCTTTGTTTATGTGGGTTACTAGTGCAGTGTCTTCCTGTTCTTTTACATAGCTAAAAATATTTATTTTTAACAGTCATTAATGCTTCTTCCACATTTTCATGTGATGGTTTTTTACTGATTCTTATTCTGAAGCAAAGGTGATAATTAATCTTCCCACATTAAAGCTTTGAAAACATATTTTACTTTTAAATGAGTTCAAAACCCAAGCTTAAACGCCTACATTTTTTCATCGATTTATACCAACAGCAATTTCTATACAGCAAGAGAAAAGCTCATATTCTAAGTTTAAATGTCATCATTATTTCAATATCTGCAACTTGCTGACTTCCCAGCATATTTCATACATACCAACTATAGTCAGACTCCAGTATATGGACTATTCCTATGGCATATGGCCACTGCAAGTAGGTCACATGACTCAAGGAGCATGATGTTACTGCCATACTGCTTTCTTACTTCTTTTACACTACTTTTGTTATTTCCATTTAACCACATTTAAATAGAAAAGAATGATAAATATGTGACAATCATTCAACTGTCATAGACACAACGGTTTTAACTGATTCCTATTGAAATTCTTTTGAAAAATGTAGCACTCAAATACAGTACATAGTTACATAGTTATATAGGTTAAAAAAAAGGCCTAGGTCCATTAAGTTCATCCTTTCTCCACCATTTCACTAAATTATCTAAAACCCACAATATTATGTGTATTGAGGAAATCATACCACTCTTTTTTTAAAACAGTTATAGTGTCTGCCATTACTATCTCCTGTGGTCGGCATTCCACATTCTGACTGCTCTAAATGGAAAGAACCCTTTCTTGTTTAGCTGCCAGAATCGCCTTTCCTCCACTTGTAATGAGTGCCCCCTAGTCCTCAGTATGGTCTTTGGAAGGAATAAGTCATGTGGCAGTCCTCTGTACTGACCACACGCTAATGTATATATGTAAATGAGATTTATGAGGTATGTTCTTTCTAAGCTAAACAAGCCCAGCTTATCCAACCTCTCATCATATGAGAGGCCTTCCATCCCTTGAAATAATCTAGTTGCCCATCTTTGAACTGACTCTAATTTCTGAATATTCTTTTTAAAATGTGAATCCCAAAACTGAATCCCATATTCTAGATGTGGCCTCATAAGTGATTTATTAAGTGATAACAATACGTTGGGATCATTGGATTTTATCTCTCTTTTTATACACCCTAAAATCTCTTTTGCTTTTGTGGCTGCTCCTTGATATCGAGTATTGCTGTTCAGCTTAATTGTAACCAGAATACCAAAGCCCTTCTCCTGTTCTGTAGTCCCATTTGATGTATATGCGGAAATAGCATTACTCTACATCATCTGCCAAGTGTTTGCCCATTCAGACATCTTACCCAGACCGTTTTGCAATATTGTAAAGTCAAGGTCAGATCTTAATATCCTACATAGTTTGGTGTCATCAGACTGACACTTTACTCTCAATCCCATCCACAAGGTCATTAATAAAGAGGTTAAAAAGAATTGGTCCTAGCACAGATCCCTGTGGTACACCACTGCTGACTACATCCCATTTAGAGAACGTATCATTTATGACAACACTTTGTTTCTTGTCTATTAGCCATTTCATTCCCCATCCACATATAATTTCCCCTAGTCCTTACCTCTGTAGCTTCAGTATAAGGCTGTTATGTGGAACAGTTTCAAATGCCTTTGCAAAGTCCAGATAAATCACATCAGCTGCATTACCAACATCCAGATTTGCACTTACCTCCTTATAGAAACTCAAAATGTTGGTTAGACATGACTTATTCTTCATGAATCCATGCTAGTTGTCAGTTATTATATTATTATCTACAATATATTTCTGCAGGTCATCTTTTATAATGCCCTCAAGAACTTTGTACACTACTGATGTCAGGCTTATCGTACGGTAGTTGCCTGGATCCAAATTTTTACCGTACTTAAATATTGGTACCCTTTGAGCCATCCTCCAGTCCTGTGGCACCACACCTGTTACAAGAGAGTACAATATGAGATACAGTGGTGTGTCAATTACTGTGTTTAATTCCCTCAGTATCCATGGATGAATGACATCTGGACTGGGCGGATTTGTCAATATTAAATTTGCTCAGACGCAGACGTACTTCTTCTTGTGTTAAACTAATTATATCAGGTGGTGAACTTTGATTTTTGCCTTCTTGAATGATCCCTGGAACTGACAGTTCATTGGTGAACATAGATGAAAAGTGTCTGTTTAGTATCTCAGCCTTTTTTTTGTCCTCTATAATTATCTTATTGTAGCCTTTTAAGGGGCTGATACTAGAGTTGAGTGACTTTTACTTTTTCGTATCGAGTCGGGTTTCGCAAAATAATAATCGGTGAAATCGGCCGATTATTGCGAAAAGTCGGGGGCCGACTGAAACACAAAACCCAATGCAAGTCAATGGGGAATCACAGTCGGCAGTGAGTGGAGGACAGGAAAACACATACAGTGCCATTTTAATGCCAAAAACATCAATTCTTATTACTTAAGCTTGTCAACCTTAATTTACTTTATAATAATAGTTAGGCATAGAAAACTGGGGTCGTTTGGCTAAAGTTGTGGGGGGGAAGGGCTGGCTCAAGATTTTCGTGGGCCCAGGAAACACAGAATACGTCACGGCGGTGGAGCAGGGAGAGGTAAGTATTGATATGGAAATTTGGTTTGGATAAATTTATCCCTGTGTGTGCTGTGGCCGTTCCCAATAAGACTGAGTATTTTGAGCGCTCATCAAGAATGGACTGTACACCATTGTGACAGAAAAGCATTCCATCAATACGGATACTTTATTGTACATACATAGTTTTATAATTGCATATAGAAAGGAGTGGTTAGGGGTGGTTAGTTAATTACCATATTGTCTAGCTATTATTTCATTGGCTGACTGAGTACATAATGTATTTAACTGAGTGCATGGCATATTCGGACTGAAGTCTACCTGGCAACAAGCTGATTTAGCACTCTTGGATGTAGCTGTCACCCTTATCCTGCTATTTCAGCAAGACTTAGCGATATTCTAGACATTACTTCAGGACATCTGGCCTAAGTTCCTGTTTTTTAGGTGTCTGAAACATACTGGAAAGTACCAAAAACCATCTGGCCTAGCTCATGTGGTTAAATTGAGCAATTGATTATAAACTAGCTGAGTATATATATATATATATATATATATATATATATATATATATATATATATATATATATATATATATTTGTCTTTATGTAAGTATATATGATGTAAAGGAGTATACATGCAACTGAGATCTATATGATATATATATTTCTATCACAAGCCCCCCTTAGATATCACTTACCCTAATCCTAGCCTCCTGTCCCAAAGCGCTGCAACTCTTTTGTGCTGCCGGTGAACTGATGCAAGCCTAACGCCTGCGCCCCACAAAGTACAGACTTTTCGCAAATGGGCGGTCAGGAGATCTGTCCCTAACGGGGGTTCATTACAATAAGTCTCTTAGTCAATAGCATGTGTAGTGAGCGGTGTGTATTCTTTATCAGGTAGGTCATCTATTCGGTCAGGCAGGGCATCCACAACATCATTCTGGCTTGGGTGTCATCTTCTGGTAGGGGAGCTTTCTTGCAATACAATGAGTGGATCCAAGTGAGTCTTCCCCCCAGTTTCACAGAGGTTGGTGTCATCAGCAGCACTTGAACAGGACCATCAAATCTGGGATCGAGTGGTGTTCTCCTTACAAACTTTTTTTCACCAACACCAAGTCTCCTGGCTTCAAGTAGTGCGTACCGGACACTGTATCTGGATCTGGCAATGAAGAAAAAAACTTGAAAATGGATGTTAGCAAGTTTCTTGGTGAGTTCAATTACATAAGCAGACAAAGTATCATATTACATAGTCAGCTGCTGAAGGAAAGGATACCCCTAACCTGGGACTAGACCCAAACAAAATTTCATATGGTGACAGCTTTTCTGGGCCTCTGGGAGTGTGCCTAACACTGAGTAGTGTGATTGCGAGTGTGTAGGCCTAAGTCTGACCCTACTGCTGACCAGATCTCTCGTGTGAGATTTGCTGTGAATGCGGGTCCCTGGTCACTCTCTATCACTTCTGTGACCCCATAGCTGCATATCTCATCTCTGAGAGTAGCTTCTTTGCAGTAGTCTTTGCTGACTGGTTCCTCACTGGGAAAGCTTCTGGCCATCTTGAGAACACGTCCACGACCACAAGGGCATATTCGAAACCTCCACTTGGCGGCATCTGGATGTGGTCTATCTGGATCCTCTGAAAGGAGTACAGTGGTCTGGCAAGGTGATGTGTGGGAACTTTCTCCATTCTTCCAGGGTTGCATTTGGCGCAGGTCAAACAGCTGCTAGTGAACTTGGCTGTTAGGGTGGAGATTCCTGGAGCGAACCAGTAAGCACCAATCAGATCATTTCATCTGTGTCTTTGATCTGTGTGTGGGTCCATGTGCCCACTGGACCACCATAGGGTACATGCTTTGGGGTAAACAGGGTTTGTAGTCCATTGCGTATACCCTTCCTTCTTCATGTGTTGCTCCCTTCCGCATCCAGCATTCCTTCTTGTCCTTTGGGGCTTGCTCCTGCAGCTTTTTAAACTGATCCCAGGACGTCATTTGGTCAGGTTTCTTGTCTTCAGTCATCATGTAGTAGCCATCTGGCTCTATGACCTCTCCCACTTCTCCATATTGTCTTCCTATGACTGCTTCTTTGGCTGGCATATCCGCCATGTTGTTGCCTCGTGCCTCTACTGTGTTTAGTTTTCCATGCACTTTGACTTTTAGTACTGCCACCATTTTTGGAAGCTGAAGTGCGTTCAGCAGGCCCTTAATGGCTCCATGATGCTTCACGGTTGTTCCGCTTGCTGTGATGAAGTCCCTTGCAGCCCAGATGGGTCCAAAGTCGTGTGGTGTGCCATGTGAGTACTTCGAATCGGTATACATTTTCACAGTCTTGTCTTCTGCCATCTGGTAGGCCTTCGTCAGCACTATCAGTTCTGCTTCCTGGGCTGACAGACTAGGCGGCACACTTCTGGACCACAGGATCTCTTGATTGCTGGTCACTGCACATCCCATGTGGAATCTTCCTTCATCATCTGCAAATCTGGAGCCATCCACATAGAGGATCAACTCTGGGTTGGTCATTGGCTCTTCTTCCACCTTGGGTAGTCCTGCTGTTTCCTGTTGCATGATGCTGAAGAAATCATGGTCATCCGTCCGGAGCAAATCCAGAACCCTGCGGAAGGTATCATGCAGATTTTGATCAGACTTTTTATCTGAGGGTCCATATCCATATCCCCCCTTGGGAGTGGGAGTAGAGTGGACGGATTGAGGACTGTGCATCTGGAGATGGTGACATTGCTGGGAAGGAGTAGAGAGCACTGGAGGTGAAGATGCCTGGCGGTGGACAGATGTTTTGGCAGGGTTTGTTTGAGGATTGCTGAGATGTCATGCGGAGCCAGGATTTCCAATGGTTTTTCCAATGATGTCAGCAGTCCTGTCCAGGAGGGTGTATGCTGCAACTGCTGCTCTCATGCAGGAGGAAGAGGTTCCCCTTGCAACTAGATCCAGGCAAGCTGAAAAGTAGTCCAAAGGTCTCTGCTTTCCCCCCTGAAGCTGCGTCAGGACTCCAGTAGCAAGGCCTTCTTTTTCCATCAAGTAGAGATGGAATGAATTCTCTAAGTCAGGTAGGCCTAGTGCTGGCGCTGAGACAACAGAGCCTTTTAACTTGTTGAACAAGCTGAAGGCTGCATCTGTAAGGAGGAACGGGGTCATGCTGACGTATTCACACAGAAACTGCATTAGGACTGAAGCATCAGGGATCCAGGCTCTGCAATATGAAACTAGACCAAGGAAGGCCTGTAGAACCTTTGGAGTTGTTGGAGGAACCATCTTCTCCACTGTGGTCTTCCAGTTATCTGTCATGTGTTTCGCCTGGTGAGCAATACAGTGTCTCTGGAACGTAACTTGCTTCAGACACCACTGGACTTTGTTCTTTGAGACTTTGCAATGCTGCTCCGCCAGGTAGAGTAGGAGATACAAGAAATGGGCCAAAGCCAACTGCACAAAGGAGTAGATCGTCCATGTATTGTAGCAGGGTTACTTCTGCATGTTCTATGACCCAGTTGGTGAGGACTGTGGACATTGCTTTGGTGAACTGTGAAGGGCTATTCTGGGCTCACTGTGGCATCACTGTCCATGTGTGGTGTCCCCCCTGCTGCGTTAAGGCAAACAGGTACTGGTCATCCAGGTGAAGGGGAACACTGAAGAAAACATTAGCTATGTCGGTCACTGTGAACACTTTTGCTGTGGCAGGCACATTTGAGAGCAGAGTGTGCGGATTCGGCATAATTGCAGTTTCAAACAATGTGGAGTCATTCACAGCTCTCAGGTCATGTACTATTCTGAACTTGGCTGGCTCTCCTTTTACAGTCTTTTTCTTGACCAGGAAAAGTGGGGTATTGCAAGGTGATGTGCAAGGAGCAATGATTCCTATTTCCAGGTAGACCTTCAGTTGGTCAGATGCAGCTTGACTCTAGGCCTGGCCTGGGCCCTACGAGGGTACGGGGTACCTGGCTTGAGTGACACCTGTACTGGGGCAACTTGAGGTTTTCTCACGTCCTGGTGTCCCTTAGACCATAGACTTTCTGGTACTACGTCCAGTACCTCCTTGAGTAAGCCTCATTGGTTGTTTTAATGTTCTTGTAGGGCCGCCAGCATGACTCTTCTTGGGTCAGGGATGAAGAAAGTAAAAATCCAACCAAAGAAATAGGTCAGACCGCACCCAATACCAACATTGTCTTCATGGACATCAGGGCGCACGTCCACACCAGGGGGTCCTCCCGGTCAAAGTCCACGATAAGAGTAAAAGCAGAGGACAGCGCCACATCAGGGAGTGTTAGGCAATAACACACTTTATTCTGCCTCCTGTGGCAACGTTTCGGTCCGAGGACCTTTATCAAGTGCTTGATAAAGGTCCTCGGACCGAAACGTTGCCACAGGAGGCAGAATAAAGTGTGTTATTGCCTAACACTCCCTGATGTGGCGCTGTCCTCTGCTTTTACTCTTATCAGGGATGAAGAAAGTGTCACTGTCCCATCTTCCTGGAAGACTGTGGTTGCCTTCAGCTTCTGCAATAGGTTCGCTCCCAGCAGGTTGAGTGGAAGGTCCTTTACACCACAAACTGGGACAGGATAAGGTGTCCTTGTCTGAGTTCACATGCTGTGACTTTGTAAGCTGAGAATGTCTGACTTGACCATCAATGCCCATTCGAGACACAGAGGATTCTGATAGGCAGGTGGGATCAGCGAGTTCCACAGGTCTCATCACACTTGCACCGGTGTGCAGAAGAAAAGATCTGACAACGCCATCCACTTTAAGGGTAATTTGAGGTATTGGTATTGCAGATGAAGTTTTACATGTCAGGAGCGTAGTGTCTTGCGGACCTGGCTTGCTTGCCCCTGTCCTTTGGACGGGGTACTTCACTGCTTTCTGCACTTCTTCCTTGACCTGTTTCTCTGGACCAACTCTTGGGTTGCATGGGTCCAGTCTCTTCGGGGGCGTGGGTGCTTTGCACTGGTTCTGGAAATGGCCAAACTTGCCACAGATGTAACACTTGGCACTTCTTCTGTCTTCATAGGGTGGTTGTGCTTCCAGGTTAGTGGTCACCATGAGAGGGGCCATCCTCTGCACTCCTGGTTGAAACTCAATCCCTTTGGCTACTGTGGACAATGGCATGATGGGTACTGTAGCGGCAGCGGTGTCCGGCCTGCTGATTGAAGCTGCAGTGGTAAGATGGGGCCTGCAGGTGCATCTATGGCGAGGCCTGGGGGTTCCATGGGACCGGCGGCTGCATCCAACCCAAGGTCTTGGGGCATTACAGGGGCTGCGGCTGCATCTGCCATCACTTCTTCCCTCCTGGTCTGACATAGCTTCTCCCCTTTGCTAACCTTATTGAGTTCGGTGTCTCCTCTCTGGAGTCTGCAGCGGTTCTTCCGGTGTGTCGCTCGGCACTTTGCAGCGTCTTCACCTCTGGCTCCCCTTCCGGCATTCTCAGCAGCACGGCACCCCTTTCCTTCTTCACGCTCTTTGTGGCGCTATAATGGTGGCAGTTTTGGTGACAATCGGCAATAAACAGTCTCCTAGGGGCACATAAACCATTTTGCTGGGTCAGTCCGCTGCCATTGACCTGTTCTCAGGCCTAGCCACTATCAGTGGTTTCCTGATTGGCTGTCTCAGTCCATGCACAAATGCCTGTGTATCTGGTCATGAATGGTGAAGCCCAAGTCATGGAATACTTGCATTACTCTGCCATGAAACTTCTTTACAGACTCTGTCTTGTCTTGGCTCATGTCATATAAGCTGAGGGCTTGTCCTGCAAATCTGCCTTTGGCCCACTCCCTGAGCTGTTCACTTAGCTGTGGCCCTGACTCCCAAGCATGTACATCTAATTCTGCTGGAAGTTTGAATTGTTCCTTCATGATTTGCCAGAGTCCATCACCTGCTTCTATTTCCATTCATGGCCCAGAGATCATTCCAGGTGGCTGCATATGTTCGCTAGTTCTGCTACATTCTTCGGTAAAATAGCATGGTATGCATCCCTGGGTCTGGAGCATTGTCACCTGACTTGGGGTGAAGTGTACATAGTGTAATGGTGGTGCCTCTATCTGCCCCTGCATTCTTGGTGCCTGTGGGTTTCTTTTCCTAGTACTGGGCAGCATGTATGATGTTCCCTCTTCATCCTCGTCAGAGGAATAGTTGTGATAGCGTGTACTGGGGTCATACACTGACTGATATTGGACTTAGAAGTTGCCTTTATATGTGAGGATGTCTCCCCCCGTGCTGAAGCTGTGATGGATTAGGCTTATAGTTCTGTGTTGGTGTCAATGTAGGCAGCTCTGAACGGTGCTGAAGTAAGTTGTACATTATCAACCAATGGTGATGTCAGTCCTCCCCCCCTGCACCCAGAGCTGAGCTGTCTGCTACCTGATGTGTCTGGTTGCTGCCCACTGCATTGTGTAATTAGCAAATTTTCCAGAATCATCATTGCGACCACCGTTTGTCACAAAATGCCATAATCATCTCCCTTAAACTATATCATAACGACTAAGGAGGACCAAAGGAAGCTTTGTTTGAGTTATAAAATTAGTAAATTTATTTATTACAAAAACACTCTATAAAAACATTGATAAAAAATACAAGCACATGATATGGTAATAACCGTGCATATGACACAAAAGTGTAAGGAAAGACACCAGGACTAATGAAATGCCCCGCATGAGTCATAGATTATACAGTATGTATCCATACGTACAAAATAACTAAGGTGCAGGCAAGCTTTAAACCACATATATTGCTTCCAACAGATGAGAAATTGTTCCTATATCTCAATCGCCCTTTGTAAGTTTCAATATATATGGGCTAGCGTCACAGGAAAAAACCATCAGCGCTAATCATAAGTAGCAGTGACTCTATAGACCCTAATAGCGCTGAGTATAGAAGTTATGTAAAATGAGCATGTGGAAGGCCTGTCTCACCTATTGCGGGGACACTCCAGCACGCACCCCGACGCGCATTTCGCTTCTTGTAAGCCTCGCTTTATCAAGGGGAAGTGTGAGTTGAATGGTTTGTAGGACCTTAAATCGTCCTGACAACAACCCATGTGATCATCACATGGTAGTACACGCCCCCCCGCCGCATGTGGCGGCGCACGCATGTACCGCCATCCCAGTCTCCCCGCCCCAGCCCGGACCTGCCCCGCCACGCACAAGAGCAGGTAACTTCCTATGTACCACCTGTATATATAATATGACTTATATATGTTATATATACAGGTGGTACATATACCCCTGCTGCAGTGCGCACTAGCGGCTCCTCCTTCGGCGGTCGCCCGCTCCTGTCCGGCAACGCTCACCTGCGCATGAGATCGGGACCGAAAGGTACCTGCTCTTGTGCGCGGCGGGGCAGGTCCGGGCTGGGGCGGAGAGACTGGGACGGCGGTACGCGCGTGCGCCGCCACATGCGGCGGGGGGCGTGTACTACCATGTGATGATCACATGGGTTGTTGTCAGGATGATTTAAGGTCCTACAAACCATTCAACTCACACTTCCCCTTGATAAAGTGAGGCTTACGAGAAGCGAAACGCGCGTCGGGGTGCGTGCTGGAGTGTCCCCGCAATAGGTGAGACAGGCCTTCCACATGCTCATTTTACATAACTTCTATACTCAGCGCTATTAGGGTCTATAGAGTCACTGCTACTTATGACCACACTTTATGATTAGCGCTGATGGTTTTTTCCTGTGACGCTAGCCCATACATATTGAAACTTACAAAGGGCGATTGAGATATAGGAACAATTTCTCATCTGTTGGAAGCAATATATGTGGTTTAAAGCTTGCATGCACCTTAGTTATTTTGTACGTATGGATACATATAATCTATGACTCATGTGGGACATTTCATTAGTCCTGGTGTCTTTCTTTACACTTTTGTGTCATATGCACGGTTATAAACATATCATGTGCTTGTATTTTTTATCAATGTTTTTATAGAGTGTTTTTGTAATAAATAAATTTACTAATTTTATAACTCAAACAAAGCTTCCTTTGGTCCTCCACTGCATTGTGTGTAGGGGGATTTTCACCTTCTTTCCCTGATAACACAACTGGCAATGGCTGGACTGTGCCAGAGACATAGAAGGGGAACCTTGTGCTGTAAGCACCACATTGTTTGAATTGGGCGTTGGCCCAGCAAAAGAAGAAGAAGGAGGAGGTGAGTGAAGGAGGAAAGAGGTGTGGAGAAGGAGAATGAGGAGATAGAGAGAGATAGAAAGTGTGGTAAAGAGAAACGGGGATATTCAGGGTGTGCAGAAGGAGGTGGAGAGAGAAAGAGAGAGAAGAAACAGGAGGATTGGTTGAAGGGAGTAAAAAAGGAGGGAGGAGAAGGGGAAAGAGGTGTGGAGAAGAAGGAGATGGAGGAGTGAGGAACTGAGGGAGGAGAAGATGGGAGGTGTGGTAGAGAGAGAGAAGGAGGAGAAGAGAGGAGTGGAGATGGGTGTGGAGAAGGAAGAGAAGGAGGAGATAGGTGTGGTGGGGGAGTGGAGAAGAAGGAGAGAGAGAGAGGGTGAGGAGAAGAGGGAGGAGAAGATGGGAGGTGTGGAGGAGAGAGAGAGGGAGAGAGATAGAGAGAGGGAGAGAGAGAAGAGAAAAGTGTGGAGAAAGAATGAGGGAAGGAGAGTGAGAGAGAAAAAGGAGGATAGAGAAGAACAAGAACAATAGAGAGGAGCAATGATGCCTTCTCCCTGTAGGGAGGGATGGGGCACGCCACATACTGTGCAAAAAAAAATAACTCCCTATACCATGGATTCTGCTGAGAGCAGACTGCGCAGATCCAATATCTCCCGTCTTATACACACAAAAAATCACTTCCTGGTTTGCTCACATATCTTTCTGTACCATCTAAACGATGTAAGCTCTGCTGCTACTTCATACCATGGATTAGTATTCATCAATTTTACATCAGCTAACTTCCCTTATTTTCCTTTCTACGTCATGCCATTCCGCAGCTTGAAGTCTGCCATTCTTATGAATTTCACATACTTAACACCTTCGTGTTCTGCCACTATCTGGGGGGCTGTTTTCTCATCAGGAAATAAAAGACCCTCCTGTTGCTGGGCCGCCTTATACCCCATGGCAAAAACCAAAATAAAAAACAAACAAAAAAGGGCAAAAACTTCTAAAAATTAGTATATAAAAACTCCCAAAAAAACCCCAAAAGAACAGAAAACCATCAAAAACCTGGTACATGATCAAAAACTCAAAATTTCGATACAAAAGGAAAAAAAAAACTTTTTTAAAAGAAGGAAAAAGTAAAGAGATTAAAGGAAAACTTTGGAAAACTTAAAAAACTTAAAAAAAAACTTTTAAAAATATAAAAAAACAGAATAAAAACCTTCAAGAGTAAAGAATAAAAAAAACAGCTATTTTTTCTACCTCTCTGTGCTCAACGCAGTCAGAGACACACACTTCCCCTTTTCTTATGCTATTGTATCCAATGTCACTAAAATCACGTATCTGAAAACACGTATGTCACAGCAAAAATGATAGATAGCACCTAGTTTAATTTCTTCACAAATAGCTGCACCATAGCCTGCATTGCAGAAACAGCCAGAAAAAAAACAGATGTGACAGTGTGATTTACAATGCATATATCTCTGCTTGTAGTGTGGAAAAGGGGAAGTTCAGAAGAGAGAAAAAAACCCTTCTTTTACAATTGTATGCACTTAAAGCAGCGATACATGACTCGAAGCAAACAGATACAGACGTCCGGGAGATTCCCCTTTATTATTCTGTGACATGTGCAGGTTGCGCTGGGAACAGACTACTGCCAATCACACTGGGCACACCTGTGCCCGGGCCGCCTGAGTGAGAAGCACAACAAGCGGGAAATCTACCAACCCCGTCTGGTCGTCCTGACTGGATCGCCGGCACTACTGGAATCTGCAGTAGACCTCTAAGTTATCACTACCCGAGCCTGGAACATGGGACTACCTGCCCTGGGACTACCTGTCCCTCCTATGCACGGGAATCCTGCAATGACTTATCGAGCGATTTGACCTCCTGTCGTCTGTTACCCAGCAACCACAAGCAAAACAGTCACCGTTCCAACTTTTTCTCCCGGATCTCACACAAATACAGAACACATACACGGCACACAGCAGACATCTTGACTTAAATCCCAGGGTTTGGATACAGGCTTTGGACTTTTTACACTACCTGGGAATGCGGTGGTGACCACACCTGACCGGCAAGAGGTATAGACCCGGACTGGGCACAGGGGACTTTCAGGTAAGATGATAACATTTTCTTACCTTACTTATGGAGCTGCGCAGTCTCCGTCCCGTGAACCAAGGCCGTGGCCAACACCTCCATCTCTCCAGTCAGCAGGGTCCCGTGTGTTTCGTCCACGCCCCACGTTGGGCGCCATTTGATATGGAAATTTGGTTTGGATAAATTTATCCCTGTGTGTGCTGCGGCCGTTCCCAATAAGAATGAGTATTTTGAGCGCTCATCAAGAATGGACTGTACACCATTGTGACAGAAAAGCATTCCATCAATACTGATACTTTATTGTACATACATAGTTTTATAGTTGCATATAGAAATGAGTGGTTAGGGGTTGTTAGGGGTGGTTACTTAATTACCATATTGTCTAGCTATTATTTCATTGGCTGACTGAGTACATAATGTATTTAACTGAGTACATGGCATATTCAGACTGAAGTCTACCTTGCAACAAGCTGATTTAGCACTCTTGGATGTAGCTGTCACCCTTATCCTGCTATTTCAGCAAGACTTAGCGATATTCTAGACATTACTTCAGGACATCTGGCCTAAGTTCCTGTTTTTTAGGTGTCTGAAACAGACTGGAAAGTACCAAAAATTATCTGGCCTAGCTCATGTGGTTAAATTGAGCAATTGATTATAAACTAGCTGAGTATAAAGATATATATATATATATATATATATTTGTCTTTATGTAAGTATATATGATTTAAAGGAGTACACATGCAAGTGAGATCTATATGATATATATATATATTTCTATCACAGTATTTCAACTTTGCAAGTGCTGTTATCCTGAGCATGCAGGGGGGCCCACTCGTTGGCATTGGCACTGGCACAGGGCCCCTCATAGTACGGAGGTGAGTTTGACAGCGGGTGGCACCTCCCACCGGCAGAGACACTTTTGCGTACTATGAGGGGCCCTGTGCCAGTGATGTCGCCAACGAGTATGCCCCCCACCTGATGAAGGAGCCTGCACTTTCATCTGCACCTTCCTCTTTGTCCCTGTGTAAGGTGGTATAGTATGCAGGAAGGGGAACCTGACTTTCAGCAGCGTCAGATTCTGGCTGTGTAGAGTGCAAGGAGAATGTAGTGGTCTGGGTCAATATACCAGCAGACTTATCTAGCAGTGGCTGCGCAATGGGCAGGATGAGGAGGAAACACAGATATAGGCCCAAATAATAAAGTGGGCTAAATGCAGTTCAAAATTGGTAAGAGGACTAAACAGGCGGCATTGCTTTGTTCAGTGGAGGACAACTGTAAGGAGTGGCAGACACAGTTAGTAGGCCCAAATAATAAAGTGGGTTAAATGCAGTTCAAAATTGGTAACAGGACTAAACTGGCGGCATTACTTTCTTCATCGGAGGACAACTGTAAGGAGTGGCAGACACAGCTAGTAGGCCCAAATAATAAAGTGGGCTAAATGCAGTTCAAAATTGGTAACAGGACTAAACAGGTGGCATTGCTTTGTTCAGTGGAGGACAACTGTAATGAGGGGCAGACACAGTTAGTAGGCCCAAAAAATAAAGTGGGCTAAATGTCTGCCAAAAAATTGTTCATAAATAAACAGGTGGCATAGCTAGGTACAGGGGTGGGCTCCTCTGCTGAGTAGCAGACAGTGGTTGTAGGCGCAAAGTATTAACTGGTCTAAATGGAGGCCAGGGCCCCTGTATATTTTAACTATCATCTATCATTTCAATAAATTTGTATTGGCAGTGCCATTGAAGGATTTAACAGCCCAGACTACACAGTGGTGGAGCAGGGAGAGGTAAGTATTGCAACTGGTAGAGCACTGTTCGAGCTGGGGGGAACACTCTCTCGTGGGCGGCAGTACTGGCACAGGGCCCATCATATTACGACGGTGTGTCTGACATTGGTTGTGCACCACCACCATCAGAGACACTTCATTGTACTATGAGGGACCCTTGGCCAGTGCCGTCACCCAAGAGTGGGCACACCCACCTGTCCAGGCAAACGCCACTCGCACGGGTGCTTGCGCCAGGTTGTGACCACAGCCCTGTGAGGGGAGTCAGCCCATTTAGGGAGGTATAAAAATGGCCTATGGTGGACATTCAGCAGCTGCAAATGGAGGAATTGGAGAAGTCATTAAGAGATGGCCAAAAGCAAGACATTTTTCAGGCATGCTACGTGTCAGCAGGGGAAGGTGGGGCCAAATAATTTGAAATCCATGATTGGTTCATTTTAATGAAGGTTAGATCATCAACCTTTCAGGTAGCTAGACGTGTCCTTTTTTCGGTCAGTATTGAACCAGCAGCACTGAAGACTCTTTCTGATAGCACACTAGCAGCAGGGCAAGCGAGCTCCTGTAATTCATAATCTGCTAATTCAGGCCAGATGTCTATTTTAGATGCCCAGTAATCAAAGGGGAATGACCTGTGAGGGAGAACATCGATAAGGGAGGAAATGTAGTTCGTAACCATACTGGAGAAATGCTGTCTCCTGTCACTTTGAATCGATGCAGCAGTACCTGTCGTGTCAGCGGTCATTGCAAAATCACTCCACAACCTGGTCATAAAACCAATCTGTCCAACGCCACTTCGGATTTGTGCACCTCTAACACCTCTGCCATGTTACCCCCTACGGCTCGTGTGAGAACCATCACCGCCGCTGTGTGCTGGAAATGCCTGAACCAAACGGTCTACAAGAGTTGCTTGTTTGGTGGCCAATATTTGCTCAAGGTTCTCATGTGGCATGATATTTTGTAATTTTCCTTTATATCGTGGATCCAGGAGGCAGGCCAACCAGTAATCATCATCGGTCATCATTATTATAATGCGGGGGTCCCTTTTTAGGATACGCAAGGCATACTCAGCCATGTGGGAAAATGGTCCAGGTGTCAATTCACTGCTTGTGCTGGGTTGAGGAGCACTTTCTTGCAAATCAACATCACTTGTGTCCCGCAAAAATCCTGTACCTGATCTTGCAAAGCCACCAGTTTCTATTGCCCCCTGAGAAGCATCCTCCTACCGTAAATATTCATTGCCATCATCCTCCTCCTCCTCCTCCTCTTCATCCGCCACCTCATCCAGGAGAGCTCCCTGAGCAGACAATGGCTGACTGTCATCAAGGCTTCCCTCCTCCTCGGCTGCAGATGCCTGCTCCTTAAACTTTGCATCAGCAGACGCATTAGTTGGATGCTCATGCTTATGATGGCGTTGTCTGCACTTACCAGCCGTGTGCATTCCTCAAAACACTGTTTCTTGACAGAGGTCTTGTAGCTTCGACCACTGCACACCAGACAACTCCATGTCTGCCATCCAACTGTCTGCCCGTGTATGTGTATCCTCCCACAAATTAATTACAGCATGCCTCTGTTCGCACAGCCTCTGTACCATGTGCAGTGTGGAGTTCCATCTTGTTGCAATGTCGATTATTAGGCAGTGCTGGGGAAGATTCAGAGATCGCTGATGGTTCTGCATACGGCTGGAGTGTATGGGCGACCAGCGGATGTGCGAGCATAGTCTTCGCACCTTCAGGAGCAGGGCTGGTAACTCCAGATAATTTTTGAGGAAGCACTGCACCACCAGGTTCAAGGTGTGATCCAGGCAAGGTATGTGTTTCATTTCTGAAAGGGCTATGACAGCCATAACATTCCTTCCGTTATCACTGACTACCTTGCCTGTCTCAAGATGTACACTGCCCAGCCATGGCTGCCTTTGTTGCTGCAAGTACTTGGCCAGTACTTCCGCGGTGTATCTGTTGTCGCCCAAACACTTCATTTGTAACACAGCATGCTGATGCTTACCACTAGCTGTTCGATAATGGGACACCTCGTGTGCAGCAGTGGCAGCTGCGGATGGAGTGGTCATGCTACTGCGCTCTGTGGACGAGCTCTCACTTCTGTAGGAGGAGGAGGAGGAGGAGGGGTGGCGAACGCCTACAGCCAACTGTTTCCTAGACTGTGGAATAGGCAGAACTGTCCCACTATGGCTGTCCCCTGTGGACCCTGCATCCACATTAACCCAGTGCGCCGTGATGGACACGTAATGTCCCTGGCCATGCCTACTGGTCCATGCATTTGTTGTGAGGTGCACCTTTCCACTGACTGATTGCTTCAGTGCATGGACAATGCGGTCTTTGACATGCTGGTGGAGGGCAGGGATGGCTTTTCTCGCAAAGAAATGCTGACTGGGTAGGTCATAGCGTGGTACTTCGTAGGCCATCAGGTCTTTGAAAGCTTAGCTTTCAACCAACCGGTAGGGCATCATCTCTAATGAGATTAGTCTAGCAATGTGGGCGTTCAAACCCTGTGTACGCATATGAGAGGATGAGTACTTTCTTTTCCTAACGAGAGTCTCTTGTAGGGTGAGCTGAACTGGAGAGTTGCATATGGTGGAACTAGCGGTGATGGTGGTGGTGGACATGGTGGATTGAGAGAGGGTTGGTGATGGCACTCTTGATGTTGGCCTACATACAGTGTTTTCTACCAATAACCTTGTGATTACCTGACTGCTTTGGCCTTGCGACGATACCTCCACATTTGCTGCTGGTGGTGTCCTAACCGGTGGGCTTACAGTGAGGGAAGCAATGTAGCGTTGCTGACTACCTTCATTCTGAGCCGGTGCACCAATGGTACGTGACGTTTGGTAGTTAGTCCAGGCTTGCAAGTGCATGCTGGTTAAAAGTCTACGCATGCACGTTGAATTTAAATTTTGAAGATTCTTCCCTCTGCTAAAAGTCTTTGAGCATTTCTTACAGATAACTTTTGACTGATCATTCGGATCTTGGTTAAAAAACTGCCACACTGCACTCTTCCTACTATCGAATACCTTTTCAGGCATTACACGCTGTGCTACTTTCACCGGATGGCCATGCTGTCCTAAAACTGTTTTTGTTTTTGATACACGTGTTTGGCCTGATACGGGCCTGCCAGATGACAGCTATTGCGATGTAGATGGCTGCTGCGGATCATCCACCTCCGCTTCTGAGCTACTGGCAGCGGCACCCTCTTCCCCCAATGGCTGCCAATCTGGGTCAACAACTGGGTCATCTATCACCTCCTCCTCTTCAATGTCATGTGCACCTTCCTCTGTGTCACCGTGTAAGGTGCTATAGCGTTCGGGACGGGGCACCATAGTCTCATCAGGGTCAGATTCTGGCTCAGTACACTGCGAGGGCAATGTAGTGATCTGAGTCAATGGAACAGCATAATAATCTAGCTGTGGCTGTGCATCAGTGCACTCCATGTCCGATTCATCTTGTAATGGGCAGTTAACAATTTCCCTTTCTAACCCATGCACGGTATGTGTAAAGAGCTCCATGGAGTAACCTGTAGTGTCACCTGACGCATCCTTCACTTTTGGTTTGGGTGAAGGACAGAAGGAAACGTCTTGTTCCTGACCGGGAGCATCCACTGACGACTCGCTGCTTTTATATTTTGAACTTTCTGAAGAGAAGGCGAAAGAGCTAGAGGCTGAGTCAGCAAGGAAAGCCAAAACGTTTTCCTGCTGCTCTGGCTTTAAAAGCGGTTTTCCTACTCCAAGATAAGGGAGCCTTCAAGGCCTTGTGTAGCCAGACGATGATGCTGGCTCAACACCTCCAGCCTTAGGTGCTATTTTGCTTTTCCCACTACCACCAGATGCTCCACCACTACCATCAGTACCAGCTGGCAATGACCGCCCACGGCCTCTTCCACGAGACTTCCTCATTTTTGGGAAAATCTAACCAAAATAACAACCGTTATATGGTACTGTAAAACAACGTAAAAGGTGTATATAAACTTGTTGAGAATTTAAGTCTCCCTTTTTTTTGGGGGGAGACTGCACCAAAACTCAGGCCCAGTGTATAACACAACACAATGTAAGTGGCAGAACGTGGCTGGCTGATATACGACAAACAGAACTGACGTATATTCACTTTGTGACAATTTGAATCTCCCTTTTTTGGGGGGAGACTACACCAAAACTCAGGCAGCCCAGTATATAACACAACACAATGTAAGTGGCAGAATGTGGCTGGCTGATATACGACAAACTAACAGAACTGACTTTTATCCACTTTGTGATAATTTGAATCTCCCCTTTTTTGGGGGGAGACTGCACCAAAACTCAGGGCCAGTGTATAACACAACACAATGTAAGTGGCAGAAAGTGGCTAGAAGATATATGAAAAAATACAAGGACTGTAGTACAATTTCAATCTCCCTACAATGATCTCAGGACAAGTATGGCAGCTATACAAAGGACTGCTGCACACAAAAGTGTGGACAAATAAACAAGATAACCATGCAGAAAGGAGCAACAGGATTTTTGCTTATAAAAAAGCAGGTGGTTTGCACAGCAGCGTGCAAACAGCAATGCAGCTATCAGGGAGCCTTATAAGGCAGCCTAATAAGCTACACAAAAATATACCCTCCACAGTCCCTGCAAAAAAAAGGTGGTGTTGGACAGTGGAAATCGCTACAGCACAAGCGGTTTGGGGGTTAATCTTCCCTCCCTAACTATATCCCTTCTTCGGATGATGCTGCAGCAACCTCTCCCTATGCTAAGATTGGCAGAAGTAAGATGGCGGTCAGCGTGCACGCCCCTTTATAGCCCCAGTGACGCCGTAGAAAGCAAGCCAATCACTGTCATGCCCTTCTCTAAGATGGTGGGGACCGAGACCTATGTCATCACGCTGCCCACACTCTGTGTCCTCCTTCATTGGCTGAAAAATGGCGCTTAATGCGTCATATGAAACATAACTTTGGCCCGAAGATCGCCGACTGCATGGCCAATCCCACACTAGGATCGGGTTGGGTTCCATGAAACCCGACTTTGTAGAAAGTCGGCGATTTTTGAATTTGTCTGATCCGTTTCGCTCAACCCTAGCTGATACCACCTGTTTTTATTTTTTGGGAATTATTGTATTTATAAATTTTGGGAGGATTTATTTTGATGTCACCGGCTATTTGTTTCTCTGTAGATAACTTTGCTAGCTTGATTTTTTACATATCTTATTGAGATCTTTAAACTCCTGAATTGCAATTTCTTTATTCTCGGCCTTCAAGATTTTAAATGCCCTTTGTTTTTGTCTCATTTACATTTGTACTGTCTTATTTATCCATAATGGTTTATTTTTATTCCTGGACATTTTATTGCTAGAAGGTATAAGTTTTCTACAGGATTCTAATAGTATATCCTTAAACATGCCCCATTTATGGTCGGTACCCCCAGCTGCCATGACATGGTCCCAGTCTACATGATTAAGCTCTTCTCGTAATTTCCAGGTTTTTACATTTTCCCTTTTGAATGGTTGATTGAAAATTACCTTGACATTTATCATGTTATGATCACTGCATACCAAATGCTCCCTGACCTGTAGATCTGAAACTGTATCTGGTTTATTTGACAGAACCAGATCCAGCAGATTACCTCCCGTGCTCAGTTCATCAACCAGCCAAGAGAGGTAATTGTCTTGAATCGTTGATAAGAACTTGCAGCTTTTAGCACAACCAGAAGATTCTATGTCCTAATGAATTTATGGATAGTTAAATCCCCCATAATAAGGACCCTGGTATTATTTGCTGCCTTTTTAATTTTCTGCAGCATTTCCTACTCTACTGTGAGGCAGTGACGCCTGTTACCGCTAGGGTGCGCTGTTTGTTCTCCCCAGGATGCACACAGTGGCGTAGTGAGGCCATGAGGGGGCATTACAGTCGCAGGTGTAGCTGTGATTACAATTGTTAAAAGCCCTGTAGTATGGAGTGAGTCTGAGGAGTCTCAGGTGTGTCAGGGCCAAAGAGAGGCCTGACAACCCACAGCATACACAGTGGTGCTACTGTCCACGATGACTGGTCACGGATGTGGACAGGTCTTGTGCCCGGAGGTGAACCAGAGGTAGACTATCCTGTGCCCGAAAGGAAGGACTGGCATGTGTCACAGCTGCAGACAGGAGGATGTCAAGGTCTGTGTACGGCTGTGAGTCGAGACTGTGATACAGCGGTGCAGGACACCCATGGGAACTAGTCAGACGAGGACTAGAGTGTATAGTGACTGCAATCTAAAGGATGCTGTTATGAACTGGTGTGAATTGAACACTGAAGTTATATGCACTGAAGTTATATGCATTTGTGTGGATTGGAACCTTTTCTGTGTGAAGATAACATATTAAAGAGACTTTTATGATTGAACTTTGTGGGTCACTGCCTCATCGCTGGCTACCGGTGCTCTACACTACCTGTTCAGCTATATATGGAGGCTTGTAGCAAACTCCAATTAGCAGCTTTCCATTATTGCCATCTTGAGCACAGGTCTTAAGTAGGATTTAACGAAAATACACACCACTACAACTTTTCTGTCTTTCCTGTCTTTTCTAAATGGCAGTTTTGTATTTGGCTGCTTTCACAACAGCGTCGGTACAGGGCCGTCGCGCTGCGTCGGCCCGACGTACCGACGCATACTGTGCAAAAAATGCCCGACGTGGGCAGCGGAAGCAGTCTTACAACGCTTCCGCTGCTCCATTGCAAGGTCCGGGGAGGAGGGGGCAGAGTTTCTGCCGCGCATGCACGGTCTAAAATGGCGGACTCGACGCACAAAAAAAGTTACATGTAAAGCACGACGGTTGCGACGTGTGGCACTGCGTTTCAATGGGTCGCTAATAAAAGTCTATGGAGAAAAAACGCATCCTGCGGGCAACTTTGCAGGATGCGTTTTTTATCCACAACGAAGCATTGCGACGTGCAGTGCACGACGCTAGTGTGAAAGTAGCCTTAGCTGTTCCATTGCGCTAGAGGTCAAACCATCTGATTCATATTAAATTATTGTACTTTTCACCTGCAATTCACTTGAGTAATTAAGCATGTGATGTGATATGTTATGTGACAACTGGCAACTGGTGGCAAGCAACGGGATCAACAGAGCATAACCTAATGGAGAACCACACACAGAGTGAGTACAGAAATTGGACTGTATCCAGTTTACAGGAGAGAGCCAGAGACCTGGGCCTGAACTACCAGGGACTGACTAAAGAGGCCTTAATTGATCTACTGGTGGGTGCTAGCCAGACCACCTACTCCCATATGTCTGAAGGACGAGCACTGGAGATGAGGACCCCCACCCCAAAAAGCCAGTGGGTGGTGTGGTACAAAGAAGAGACGGTGGTTCTGGGTCCAGGCGTCTCTCAGGAGTACAAGGAGGAGGCTGCCCACCGGGCACAGCGGAGACAAGAAGCAATGGAGCTTGAAAGAGGGAGTAATGCAATGTAGAATGTAAACCCAACGATCTGGGAGCCTGTACGGATCACCCGGACAGAGTTTAAGCCATTTGATGAGGCTTCTGGAGATGTGGAGGGGTTCTTCAAGAACTTTGAGCAGCAGTGTGCTGTGATGGAGGTGCTCCACTCTGGCTGGATGCGTTTGTTAGTGGGACTCCTGAACGGTTGCCTGGCGGAGGCTTACCGAACCATTGACTCACAGCAGAATCGGGATTATAACATTGTAAAGCAGACTATCCTGGATTACCATGCTATCACCCCAGACTCATATAGGGCCAAGTTCCGAGACCTCCCATGCACTACGGTGGGATCGTTTAGGATGTATGCACATAAGATGTCCCAGGCATGTTGGAGATGGCTGGAAGTAGAAAATGCCTTTACTGTGGAAGATGTTATACAGGCATTCCTTATAGAACAATTTCTTGCCAAGTGCCCCCCAGAGGTACGGGAATGGGTCCGGGAGCGGACGCCGTTCACCATGGATAGAGCTGCAGCCCTGGCCGATGAAGCCCTTACTATCCGACCGCAATGCAGGAGGCTTCTGGATAATGAACCACGGCCTTCAACCGCGCCCCGTCCCCCTCTGATTATATCTGCCCCTCCACCCAGCCGCAGGCTGATATAGTTACATAGTTATTAAGGTTGAAGGAAGACTTTAAGTCCATCTAGTTCAACCCATAGCCTAACCTAACATGCCCTAACATGTTGATCCAGAAGAAGGCAAAAAAAACCCATGTGGCAAAGAGTAAGCTCCACATTGGGGAAAAAAATTCCTTCCCAACTCCACATACAGCAGTCAGACTAGTTCCCTGGATCAATGCCCTATCACGGAATCTAGTGTATATACCCTGTAACATTATACTTTTCAAGAAAGGCATCCAGTCCCCTCTTAAATTTAAGTAATGAATCACTCATTACAACATCATACGGCAGAGAGTTCCATAGTCTCACTGCTCTTACAGTGACAATCACAGCTCACAATCCTGGGCCCCAACAGTTCCGACCACGACCTGGGGTTATCACAGAGAGGTGATGTTATGGGTGTGGGCAACCTGGACATTTGCAGTCTGGCTGTCCCTCAAGGATTCGGAGGGAGCCCCACGCAGCCCCACCTCGTCCAGTGCATCTTGTGCACTCCATCCCACCTGAGGAAGAGCTACCACCACCCCCACCAGAGTGGACCACTGACCACAGCACCATAGATACCCCTCCTGGAGTATACGGACTCCTGCCTTTGTCCATCAGAAATACACAACAACTGCTTTGCCACCTGCAGGATGTCTTAATTGATGGATACAAAGTGTTGGGATTTAGAGACACAGGGGCATTCCTGACTATTGCTGACCCCCGTGTGGTTCGACCCTAGGTAATTCACCAGGGCCCGGGAATTCCTATTGTCCTGGCGGGACAAATATATACAGAGAGCTTTGGTACGTTTGGATTTCGGTTTGGAGAAAAACTGTGTTGGATTGGCGTTATGGGAGGACTTCCTGCAGATATCCTCCTTGGAAAAGACATTGGGGAGTTGCAAAGTCATTTTGTGGGAGCAGAAGGTCCGTGGGCCTCTCCTTCTTCTGAAAGAACAATTGGAGGGAGATATAACAGATCCTGTAACACCCATCATTCCATACGTTCTAAAGTTCAGAGACTGTCTCTCCCAGCTAGCTACCTTGGCTAATGAACATCAGCGAACGGCCCAGTCCAGTCAAAAAGCCTGGTATGACCATAAAGCCAGGACCCGGGAATTTATGGACAAGTGCTCATGATTATTGCAACCCCTGCCACTGTACAAGGAACTATAAACAGTGGAGCAAAGTGGACTAAAGTGAGCAGGCCAGAGGTCTGTGTAGACCTAATGGTGTGCTCACTTATTATGAGGGGGGAGAGGTTGTGATGGTGTGATATGTTATGTGGGTATCATTTTTGTGTATATTTCTATTTTACTGATTATCCTGCTGTTACTATATCTTGTAGGATGAGTTGTTATTTGCCATCTGATATTCTCCCCACAGTTCTGTGTTGTTATCTCTCCACAGGGTCAGTGAATAATGTTGTTTGCTAATATGGTAATAACATGTTGACCTAGCTTGTTGAAACAATGAGCCACTGAGACCTTCCCCCTCCTGGCCTAATATCAGGGAGGTGAGACACAGAGATCAGTGTTGTGTGGAACCTGGATGTGAAGAGCACATCAGAGAGAAAGAAGGGAATATGGACTGTAATCCTCTGTGCTGGATTGATGGACATTTATTCTGTAACTGAACTGCATTCGTGTTCTGGAATATTTAATCCTTTGTGTGATGGATCATATATATGGACCTTTCGTGTTTTGCCTAAATAAAGGTCTTGGACTTGTTCACTATTCTCTTGCTCTGTTGATTGTGTGATACCGGAGAAGGAACCCGTGACAAAGCACTTTTTTTCATACTTTGATGTAGTATTACCTTCATTTATAGGTCATTTTGCACATATGGACATGGCTATGTCCCTATATTTTGTACCTCATTTTTGCACTTGTACCCTTTCTGTATTTTCATATTGTTGAATAAACATTTTTCTAATCACATTGCTTTTAAATACATAGCATTTGCACTTTAGCACTGCTTGAGAAAGGTTCACACCTCAGAAACAATATATTGTCACTTATGGATGAGTGGACCAGTGGATGTTCGAGTTCATTGGGTTATACCGAACTGGAGTTCAAAGTTCTGTTTGGTATCTGAACTTGACCCTGAACTGGACCCTAAACCCAAACCCCATTGAAGTCAATAGTATTCTGAACCTTGGCACTTTAAAATGGCTGTAAAATGGTCATAGCAAGGGCTAGGGGCAGCAAAATGGGGACAAGAGCAGCACAAGGCCCTGCAAACAAATGTGGATAGGGAAATGGCTTAAAATAACATAAAATAAAAAAAAGGTTCTTTGGGGCGAAGGCAGGCTTAAGCCTGACAGAGGCACCACATAGGCCCCCACACTCTTGCCCCTCTCCTGAGGGACCCTGGCAGTGGCGTAACTACAAAGTTATGGGCCCCGGTGCGAACTTCCAAATGGGCCCCCCCGCCATAAAATTCAATGTAACCCCCATAGAAAGGAGAAAATCCAGCTCAACGATGCAGTGAAAAATCCATAACTTTATTTCACTTCAAAAATAGCGTGTAAGGATAAAACATCAGCACATTAAAAACCAAGATCAACGCGTTTCTGGTGACACCATCGTTGAGCTGGATTTTCTCCTTTCCTGTTCGCCTACGCCCTGACACAGCGGTTCCGTGCTCCGAGCCTTCGGGAATGTCGATATGGTGAGCTGGACTTTGTTTCTTCCAACCCCCATAGAATACAATGCAGCCCCCCTCATAGTATAATGCAGCCCCTCCATACAGGGGCAGTGAGAAAGACGAGCAAATGGTGACGAGGGGGCAGGGGAGAGGGCACAAGGGGGCAAGGAAGATAGGCACAAGGGGACACATGGGGGCTAGGAGGCAGGGGAGAAGGTTACAAGGGGCTAGTGGGCAAGGGAGACTGACACAAGGGGACAATGGAGACTGACACAAGGGGCACACGGGGACAAGTGGGCAAGGGAGACTGACACAAAGGGCACACGGGGACTAGTGGACAAGGGAGACTGGCCCACGGGGACACAGGGACTAGTGGGCAAGGGAGACTGACACACGGGGAATAGTGGGCAAGGGAGACTAATACAAGGGGACTAGTGGGCAATGGAGACTGACACAAGGGGACACACGGGGACAAGGGACAAGCACAAGGGGACAAGGGAGACAGGCACAAGGGGACACACAGGGACTAGTGGGCAAGAGACTGACACAAGGGGACAAGAGATACAAGCACAAGGGGACACACAGGGACAAGTGGGAAAGGGAGACTGACACACAGGGACTAGTGGGCAAAGGAGACTGACACAAGCACAAGGGGACAAAGGAGACTGACACAAGCACAAGGGGACATAGGAGACAGGCACATGGGGACACACAGGGACTAATGGGCAAGGGAGACTGGCACATGGGGACACAAGCATAAGGGAGACAGACTCAAGGGGACACACGGCCCCCTGACCTGCCAGAGATGCTTGCAGCTGCGACCGTGGTAGTTACGCCGCTGCCTCACACACACACATACTACAGATATCACACACACACTACAGATATCACACACACACATCATACTACAGATATTACACACACACACATCAGTTATCACACACACACTACAGATATCACACACACACACACTACAGATATCACACACACACACACACACACACACACACAAATACTACAGATATCACACACACACTACAGATATCACACATGCACATCATATTACAGATATCACACACATACTAGTTATCACACACACACTACAGATATCACACACACAGACATACTACAGATATCACACACACACCCATCATACTACAGATATCACACACACACTACAGATATCAAACACACACACATACTACAGATATCACACACACACACACCAGAGATAACAGCTCATATACACAACTCACAATCTCCTCTCTGGTACAGGGGTGGCTGATGTAAACCGGCTGCAGCTCCTCAGCTTCTCCTGACTAAAGCGGCTCTGTCCCGCACCTCCCCCCTGCTCTCGCCTTCTGTCCCGGGGTTATTTTGGCTTTCTCTTAAATACGATCTCATTCAGATGTACATGAGATGTATGAGGGGGGAAAAATACAGACTGAGAAGCTGTCTCATCGTGATGACTGGAGCTGCTTCCTGTCTCTCACGTGCCCCGGCTGCCCCCTTCCCCTAGAAACGCCTCGGACTGTTGCCGTGCAGGAGGAATCTCCTGCACTGCAACATGGTTTTGGGTGCCAGCACAGCCCGCACAGTGGTCTATCCAGCACAGCCCGCACAGTGGTCTATCCAGCACAGCCCGCACAGTGGTCTATCCAGCACAGCCCGCACAGTGGTCTATCCAGCACAGCCCGCACAGTGGTCTATCCAGCACAGCCCGCACAGTGGTCTATCCAGCAAAGCCTGCACAGTGGTCTATCCAGCACAGCCCGCACAGTGGTCTATCCAGCACAGCCCGCACAGTGGTCTATCCAGCACAGCCCACACAGTGGTCTATCCAGCACAGCCCCCACAGTGGTCTATCCAGCACAGCCCGCACAGTGGTATATCCAGCACAGCCCGCACAGTGGTATATCCAGCACAGCCCGCACAGTGGTATATCCAGCACAGCCCGCACAGTGGTATATCCAGCACAGCCCGCACAGTGGTATATACAGCACAGCCCGCATCTCTCGCCCCCCCCCCGAGAATGCCCCCACAGTCCAGTAAAAAAAAAAAACCACTCTCCTTACCTTTCCTCTTGCCAGCGTTGCTTCCTGCTCCGGTCTCAGGCTCGGCTGCAGTCTGCCCGGGACACAGCAGGTGCGCGATGATATGACGTCATCGCGCACCCGCAGTGTCAGAGGCAGAGTGGGGAATGATGGGAGAGGGAGCGTCTGTATACGCTCTCTCCTCCGTCATTGCATTCAACTGTACCGGCATCATAGACGCCAGTATAGTTGAATGCGACGGCAGGGGGGGTGAGTCGGCGGCGGCGGCGGGGGGAGGCGGATCGAGCGGCCCATGACTGGCACCGGCTCTTCTGGCATTTGCCAGAAGTGCCCGATGGCCAGTCCAGCCCTGCTCTGACCTGCTGGCCCCAGGCCCCTGACCTGCCGGGCCTGGTCGCAATGGCGACCGCTGCAACCGCGGTAGTTACGCCCCTGTCCATACTGTACAATGGCCACACATAGTGCTCCATACTGTACAATGGCCACACATAGTGCTCTATACTGTACAATGGCCACACATGATGCTCCATACTGTACAATGGCCACACATGATATTGCCTACAGTATAATGGCCACACATAGTTACTCCTACACACGCGGCTGAGCTCCGTACACATTGCACATGCGGCTCCCCTCCGTACACCTCGTACACACATGGCTCTGCTCTGTACACCTCGTACACACACGGCTACGCTCCGTACACCTCGTACACACACGGCTACGCTCCGTACACCTCGTACACACATGGCTACGCTCCGTACACCTTGCACACACGGCTCCGTTCTGTACACCTCATACACACGCGGCTCCAGTCCGTACACATCGTACACACCCGGCTCCACTCCATATACCTCATACACACACGGCTCCGCTCCGTACACCTCATACACACCTAGCTCCGCTACATACACCTCGTACACACCTGGCTCGGCTCCGTACACCTCGTACACACACGGCTCCACTCCTTATACCTCATACACACCCGGCTCCGCTCCGTACACCTCATACACACACGGCTCCGCTCCGTACACCTTGTACACACCCGGCTCTGCTCCGTACACCTCGTACACACCCGGCTCCGCTCCGTACACCTCGTACACACCCGGCTCCGCTCCGTACACCTCATACACACCCAGCTCCGCCTTGTACACCTCATACACACATGGCTCCGCTCCGTATACCTCATACACACAAGGCTCCGCTCCGTATACCTCATACACACACGGCTCCGCTCCGTACACCTCATACACACACGGCTCCGCTCTGTACACCTCATACACACATGGCTCCGCTCCATACACCTCGTACACACATGGGCCAGCTCCATACACCTCATACACACACTGCTCTGCTACATCCACACAAACCCCTCCTGACCTCACACAAAAGCTTACCCTCCTCCAGCATGATGACAACCAGCACTGCACTACTGTCCTGCACTACACGGAAGCCCTTGATCATGTGACTCCGACTCCTCCCCTCCTGTGGCCTCATCACAGGTCCTGTGCGCACAGAGCAGCTGCAGCCATAGTTGTGGTGTGCGGCTCTCAGCGGTGGAGGGGCTCTGCTGCGGGACAAGTGCAGTCCCACCCGTGATTGCGCATGCACTGAGAGAGTGCACGCGCACCAGGGCCTGTAAAGAAGATTTATTTAAAGGGCCGGCGTCCCATTTTGTAGCTCAGAGTTCTTAGGGGCCCCTAAGCACTGCGGGCCCCGTCGCAATTGCGACCCCTGCAACCGCGGTAGTTACGCCCCTGGACCCTGGGCTTCATCTTGGTTACGGAGGGTCACAAGAGAGGGCGGCCGTGGTTTCATGTGGAGGAAATTCACCTAACCCACACTGTTCAAGGGTTATTTTCTGTATGCTGGCTGCTTTGTGACCTGCCCAGCACAGCATTCCCTTCCAAAAATACCATACGGGCGCCAATCCATGGTGACATGGGTAATGGAGAATCAGGGTTCTAATCCAAAGAAACAGCCTGATATTTGGGTATCACATCCAAGGAAGGCAGCAGTCAAGCTGTTAACCACTCCTCAACTGAGTCAGCACTTGTTGTTGCTAGATAAAATAGCCATCCATGACAATTTAGAGTTCTGTAATTGGAATGAATAGTTCAATCCTTTAATGTACATCTATTGGAGGGCAAGTCTGTTTGCCAGCACCTTGTGGAAGTGGTAGATGAAGGAGGAGGTCCTTCCTGTGTGCTGTGCAAAAAAGCTTAGGAAGGAAATGCAGAGGAGGAAAAAGACCCAGGGACCCAGGACTTGTCACCCTTCCCAGGAGGAAAGAGGGTGTTGGTGGCTAGAGCCCGGGGATAGGCTAGGCCTCTGGCTCCCATGTCTCAGTATAGGCCGGCTGGGAGTTGGAGGAAGCAGCAAAGAGCTAGGGGACCTACAAGATCTCGTCGACCCTGTGATGTTACAAGCCAGGGGCCCTTGACACGAATTTTGGGGAGCCGCAAGACCCCTGAGGATGAAGCAATGGTTGCGGAGGTTCCTCCTCCGAGAGGAAAGCCAGGTATGAGCAGGGGTACAGTGGCTGTGCCTAGTGACTGGGCACTAAGGCTGTGCGAGAGCCTGTAACCAGCTATGGTTCCCATATACAGTTGAAATTAGAAGTTTTCATACACGATATCAAAAGACACATATGCATGTTTGTCTCAATATCTGTCATGAAATCAGAGTAAACCTTTCCCGTTTTAGATCAATTAGGATTACTTATTTAGTTTGGAAAAATGAAGACTAAGGGGTGATCTTATTTTAATGTATAAATATATGAAGGGACAGTACAAAGACCTTTCTGATGATCTTTTTAATCATAGACCTGAGACAGGGACAAGGAGGCATCCTCTACGTCTGGAGGAAAGAAGGTTTAAGCATAATAACAGACGCAGATTCTTTACTGTAAGAGCAGTGAGACTATGGAACTCTCTGCCGTATGATGTTGTAATGAGTGATTCATTACTTAAATTTAAGAGGGGACTGGATACCTTTCTGGAAAAGTATAATGTTACAGGGTATATACACTAGATTCCTTGATAGGGCGTTGATCCAGGGAACTAGTCTGACTGCCGTATGTAGAGTCGGGAAGGAATTTTTTTCCCCAATGTGGAGCTTACTTTTTGCCACATGGTTTTTTTTTGCCTTCTTCTGGATCAACATGTTAGGGCACGTTAGGTTAGGCTATGGGTTGAACTAGATGGACTTAAAGTCTTTCTTCAACCTTAATAAGTATGTAGTATGTAGTACTGTTCTGCCTTCCTCCACGTATGATGCGGTGTGGATTCTAGCATACAGATAAACCTTCATCCATTTACTCAGGTTCTTAAGTCTATATTTATTGAGATGGTGAACGATGAACGACAATAGTAGATGATATTGTGAGATATTCGATATAATGGATGATCAGGTAAAAACTACAAAGGAAATAACAGTGCATCAGTACTTGGCACATTACAGCATGTTACAGGATGCAATAACATGAATAACAGATTATAGAGCTAACACAGAACACAGCATAAGACAGATACACAGTTATCATGGCTATCTTAGGGCAAGTTCAGGCTGTCAGCATTGTACTACTTTATACAGACAAGCGTCTATCTGCATACAAAAAAACGCAATATAAAAAAAAGCACAACATGCCTAACTACACTCTTTGCTATACAGTGGCTGCATAACTGTTCTAACACAAACATGAAGGTACATTTGTGCCTCACTGGAATCCGCTTATCAAGAGCAATGATCTGCAGGAAAAGAGAGCCAGGAAAACGTGTGTAAGACTCAAAGGTTTGGAGGAAAATGGCTACAATCTTCTTGCCCGGGAAAATAACTGGTCGGTTCTAGTCAGAACACAAGGTTTAAAGCACAATGCTCCTGGATACAGGAACAGGATAAATGTGTACCTAATGACCTCTAATGGTGACAACTGATACTACATTGTGAATGAACTTGCTGCATATTAATGGGCAGAACACTCCCCACTTGGCATCAACGGATACCACTAGTTGGTACTTTTGGGGAAAATAACAATACAAGTTCAGTAACTTGCCTGAGGAACAGTTTGTTCTCCCCAAGCTTGCACACTCTGACCTCTATTTTTTGCACCTTCCCGTCCTTGCTGGGAAAGGGCTTGTTGACTAGGGCGAGTGGCCACTAGTTTCTCCATCTGTCCCAAAAGACATTGGACATGCTTTGTACAACACGAAGTATTGTAACCTTGGCTCTTTCCAGGTTGGGAGCGGTAAACACCACACAGACTATTTGTTTGCACATGTGCACCAAGCGGCCAATTCCTGATTGTAGGGTGGCTGCATTATCGGTATTATTGCACCTGTGTATTTGCCATCTTAACTTGGGTCCACTGTACCTTGGTTAGTGCAATTGTTGAAGGCCTTGAACAGGTAAGCATCTCTGCCTGTATACTGGTGTTTTTTTTGTTTAGAATAGTGGTAGTTTTTCCTCTTATGGTGTTTTTTTGGGAGCGGTAAACACCTGCTTGCAGTGATGCCAACCTTTACAAGGTCCCTGGCTCGCAGATAGTGCTGATTTGTAGGACTGGGATACATGAAGTAGACAAGCGATGGCTCGAACAAGTGACTTCCAGGTTGAAAACCCGATGAACAGATGAGATTTGAGGTGTTGACTTGAAATCACTGTATGTAGAGCAGACACTCTTGGACGGAGCGCTTCGTCAGTATCTGGATACACTAGTTCGAATGTATCAGACCTGCTGATGTGGGGCATAGAGCGGTTCAAGGAGGCAGGGCCTGTGAACCAAGTAGTGTCCCTAAGATGACTTGGTGCAACGGATCTAGTCGCATGGTCTGCAGGATTGTGGTGAGTATGCACGTAGTGCCACTGATTAGGGCAGGTGGATCTTATCCTCAGCATCCGATTGCTGACGTAGGCATAGAAGTGTCGCATTTCGTTGCAGATGTATCCCAGTACCACCTTGCTATCGGTGTAGAACTCTGCATCTTTGATCTCCAGATTCATCCTATCTGAGATAAGCTCGGCTAACTGCACTGAGAGGACAGGAGCACAGAGTTCCAATCTGGGTATCGTGTGTTCACAGAGTGGCGCCAGTTTAGTACGGCTCTACACAAACCCAATATGGCATTGTTCATTCTTGTCTATGGTTAAGAGGTACACTACTGCGATCACTTTGACTGATGCATCTCAGAAGATACAAAGTCTTTGTGTTTTGACTTCTGTGGATGCCACAGGAGCATACGGTCGTTTCACACGATGGTCAGTCAAGGCTTTGAGATACTTCCTCCACTCTGCCCATGGGTCAGCCTTTTCTGCCGGAAGTGGATTGTCCCAATCAGATGTGTCTTGGGTGAAGTCCCTTAGCATCATTTTTCCTTGGATGGTTACCGGAGCTACAAATCTCAGGGGGTTGTATAGACTATTCACGAAAGAAAGAACTCCTCTGCACGTGAAGGGTTTCTCATCCTTGCAGATCTAAAAGGTCAAGGCATCCATCTTCAGATCCCAAAGCAATCCAAGGCTCCGTTGCATGGGAAGGGAGTCGATGCTTAGGTCTAAGTCTGTTAGAACGCTGGAATAGTCTTCAGAGGGAAAGGCTTCCATCAACACTCGGCTGTTGGAGGAAATCTTGTGTAACCATAGGTTAGACTGAGAGAGCATTTCTTGAGCCATTTTTAGTAGACTGATTGCAGCCTCATTTGTTGGTGTGGACTTCAAACGGTCATCTACGTAGAAGTCCTTTTCTACAAAGGATCTGATGTCTAACCCATACTCTTCTTCGCCCTCTTTGGCGGAATGCCGGAGGCCATTGATAGTGACTGCTGGGGAAGGGCTGTTCCTGAAGATGTGTACTCTCATCCGGTAGTCTGCGATGTCTGCAGGTCATTGTCGCGGTACCAGATGAACCTCAAGTAGTTTCTGTGTTCCTCCTTGATGAGAAAACAGTGGAACATCTTTTGTATATCAGCCATAAATGCCACCATATCTATGCGGAAACAGAGTAGTACTTCTAGAAGTCTGTTATTCAGGTCTGGGCCTGACAGTAGGACATCACTCAATGAAACGTCTTTGCATTTGTCGCTTGAGTCGAATGCCACTCTTATTTTCCTGGCTTCTTAGGATGGTACACTCCGAAGATGGGCATGTACCAACACTCCTCTGAGTGCAGAAGTACAGGTGCAATCTCTGAGTGGTTGTTCTGAAATATCTTCCCCATGAAGGTAAAGAAATGTTCTTTCATCTCAGGTGACTTCTGAAACTTGTGTATTAGGGAAATGAATCGGTTGTAGACCAGTTTCCTGTTATTGGGAAGGTGTCTTCTCAGAGGTCGAAATGGTAATGGTGCGACTCAACTGTTTGACTTGTCCTTGACAATTTCACTATCCATGAGGTCCAAGAACATCCTGTCTTCTATAGACATCGCTACCTTGTCTTCTTCCTAAGTCCTGTGGAAGACTGTACATCCTATGTGGTCTTGTTCACCTTCACATGCGTGGTTTTCGTTGGTAAGAACTGAGAAAGGGCAAGGTAGGGAAGTGCTGTTTGGTAATTCCTTTACCAGTAGACTATTGTGACATGGCTGGAAGAGAGACAGACGTCCATTTTCTAGTATGCTGGTAAGCATAGTGTTGACTGAGGCCGGCTTGTCTGCTCCTCCTAGACAGATGACTCCTATAATGACCCATCCAAGGTCGAGCCTCTGTGCATATGGAGCATTCCGGGAACCATTGATATATTCTCTAGTTTTGTGGGCTCGTAGTATATCTCTTCCCAGGAGTAAAGATATTGGGACTTCTGGATCCAACTCAGGTATCAGCTGGGCTATACGCTTCAGGTGGGGGTGATGTGTTGTCACCTCCGTTGAAAGTATCTCAGACCTGTTGTCGAGAATCTGATTGGGCTCCAGAATGGTCAGTAGTGATAGGCAGATCGGGCCATCTATGGACTCCACCTTGTATCCGATTGCTTTCCTCCCCGCCATCTCAACGGTACCTGAACACGTCCTCAAGGAGTAGGGAGAACCGGGGCCTACAATGTGGAAGTTGTCAAAGAAGATGGACTTGGCTAGAGACCTGTTACTTTGGTCATCCAGGATTGCGTATATCTTGAATGCTTTGTCCCTTCGGCCTGCTGGGTAGACTCAGACAAGGCAGATTTTTGAACAGGATCTTCCTGCCGTGAGTCCCTTACAGATCTCCGTACATTGAGAGGTGACAACAGGAGTGTCTTTGTCAGTGTTCTTTTGCTTCCCATCGTGCTCCTCTGCTTGCGACAATGCTCGTGGAGGTGGTCCAGGGTGCAAGTCTGTGTTGTGATCCATGCTGCTGCATTCTGCACATTTCAGCTAGCATCACAGTTCCTGGCGAGATGAGAGGTTGTGGCACAGCACTTAAAGCAGATGTTGTTTTCCTTGAGGAAACCTTTGCGATCCTCCAGAGACTTCTCCCTGAAGGCTCTGCATTTCAGTAGAGGATGTGGTTTCCTGTGTAGAGGACACTGCTTACTGACATCTTGAGGTTTGTTCTCTTCTGGAGGGGGCTTACTTGTATTGTGAGGAGGATGGATCTGTGGAAACAATATTAGTTTTGTGGACTGCCACAGGTGTCTTACTGGTTTTGACACCGGGGGCAGTGGAACATGACAGAGTGAAGTCAAAACTAGGGTAATTTCTGATCCTAGCTTGTTGAGTGACAAATTCCACAAATACAGTAAAAGGAGGGAATGGTACCTTATGAGTTTGCTTATACCGTGAACCATGTGTGACCCACTTTTCTTGTAAGTTGTAAGGGAGTTTCTGTACTATCGGATTGACACCATTAGCAGTGTCTAAGAATGCCAATCTGGGCAAGTGACCTTCCTTCTGGGCAACATGTAACTGTATCAATGAATCACCCAATTCTCTAAGCTTCTGATAACCTATAGGCCCTATCCTAGGGGAATCATCAATTCTTTTGTATAAAGCATTCTCTGTGACTTCTATGGACCCATAGCATTCATCAAGTTTTTCCCACACTTTACGTAGAGCTATGTGTGGATACTTTATATTAATGTCTTTTAGTCATTTGGCATGCTCAACCGACTCACTTCCATGCCACTTTACCAGGAGATCTAATTCCTCACTACTAGAAAGGTCCAGTCCCTGAATGGTGTTCTGGAACGAGGTACCCCATGATCTATAGTTTTAAGCTTTATCAGTGAACTTCACAAGTCCTTTAGTAACCAGTTCTCGGTGGGCAAAGAACTTTGCGAAATCCATGGTGGCTTGGTCAGAGCTGGTATGAGCCGCTGTGTTATAGTGATGTCTAATGTGTGGTGTACCACCATACCTGTAAGATGCTCCTGGCTTCGGATAGTCTGCGTAGTACCTTTCCGGTGAAGGTGTCTCTTTAAGGCGGGATGGGAGCCGTACCTTCTGATTAGTGGAACGGTAGCTGGGGTCGACATCTCTATGCTGGGCGTCCTCTTGTTTATAGTAGCGAACTTCGGGGTTGGATCGCTGGTAATCAGTATAGGCTGGTCGATGTAGTGCGTCAGAGCTGTCATCCATGCCAGCATGTTGATGGACGCACTCTGCGATGCACTGCGCTGGAACTTGCTGCTCTAGATGTGTTCCGAGAACGTTGCTGCATCTCTCATCATCAGGATCCTCCATAGCTTCCAAGTACTCTGCCTTAGCTATTGCAGCTGCTGTCTCTTTGTCTGCCGCAAGTCTTTCTGGAGACTCTCGCAGGCGCGCACTCTCCTCTTCATTCTTTGCCTGCAAACATGCAGTTTCTGCTTCATGTTCTGCTTGTCTCATCTTTAGATGCATCTCTTGTTCGGCGAAAGAGGACCTCGCTTTGGCCGCTTCGGCACGAGCAACAGCAGCAAGCTCTTTTATTGAAGACTTGTTAGAGCCTGCTCGTGACCTCGTTTTGAGTGAGGATGTATCGCGTCGAGACATTGTGCGCTTAGCTGCGCACAACTGATTATTTTGGTGGGAAACTGAGTCTTTGTGCGGGGTGAGCTTTTGCTTGGCGGGAATGGCATAGCACTTCTTGGCGGGCTTCAGTATCGTTCTGGGGCTGTATGGTGGCTGCTATGATACCTTTATGTGGAGCAGTGTGTGTGTTAGCGGTCCCGTACAGTCTGATCAAGTACAGCCTGCAACCAGCTATCAGTTTCACTGAGGGCAGCTAATCTGTTCTTACTGGGCCCTGGACTCTTGTTCCTTGCGGCTGTGTGGCAGCAGCTGTAATACCCATATGCGGTGCAGTCTGGGTGGTAGCAGTCTCATACAGTCTGTGTAATCACCGCGTACGACCGGTGGTCCATTTTTACTGTTCTTCCTCCATGTATGATGCGGTGTGGATTCTAGCATACAGATAAACCTTCATCCATTTCCTCAGTAAACAGACTGTATAGGTTCTTAAGTCTATATTTATTGAGATGGTAAACGATGAACTACAATAGTAGATAATATTGTGAGATATTCGATATAATGGATGATCAGGTAAAAACTACAAAGGAAATGACAGTGCATCAGTACTTGGCACATTACAGCATGTTACAGGATGCAATAACATGAATAACAGAGATTACAGAGCTAACACAGAACACATCATAAGACAGATACACAGTTATCATGGCTATCTTAGGGCAAGTTCAGGCTGTCAGCATACTTTATACACCAAGCGTCTATCTGCCTAACTACACTCTCTGCTATACAGTGGCTGCATAACTGTTCTAACACAAACATGAAGGTACATTTGCTCCTCACCGGAATCCGCTTATCAAGAGCAATGATCTGCAGAAAGAGAGCCAGGAAAACGTGTGTAATACTCAAGTTGTTTGTTTATCTTCCTAACCCTCAAGGCATTTACAAGTACTTATTGGACTTGGACACCGATCAGGGTTGTGTTTTGCCCTAATAAGGGGACTATCCATGCGGCTCTGTACATGTGTACATCCCTGGGGCTTTGCCACTTTATTCATTGGAATTCAATACTCTATGGTATATATCATGTATGTCTCATATCATTTATGTCACAATTCATTTATTCTTGCATTTATTTTATTTTATATTTAATTTTTCATTCATTATTTGTTTAGTCATATTTTTATATATATTTATATTCATTATTTTTCACCATTATTTATTATGTGTACACACTTTTGTTGTGTTGGTTTGCAGTGGTACTCTTATTTACATATTTATACATTTATAGCCATTTCTATGATGAGGTTTTGTATATGTACATTAATTTTTGCTTTTCTAGGACCTTTTATTTACTGATAAGTAGTGTTGAGCGATACCGTCCGATACTTGAAAGTATCGGTATCAGAAAGTATCGGCTGATACCGGCAAAGTATCGGATCCAATCCGATACCGATACCCGATACCAATACAAGTCAATGGGACTCAAGTATCGGACGGTATCCCTGATGGTTCCCAGGGTCTGAAGGAGAGGAAACTCTCCTTCAGGCCCTGGGATCCATATTAATGTGTAAAAGAAAGAATTAAAATAAAAAATATTGCTATACTCACCTCTCCGACGCAGCCTGGACCTCACCGAGGGAACCGGGAGCGTTCTTTGCTTAAAATTCGCACGTTTACTTCCTTACGTGAAGTCCCGGCTTGTGATTGGTCGCGTGCCGCCCATGTGGCCGCGACGCGACCAATCACAGCAAGCCGTGACGTAATTTCAGGTCCTTCAGTATTTTAAAATTACGTTCTGGCTTGTGATTGGTCGCGTCGCGGTCACATGGGCGACGCGACCAATCACAAGCCGTGACGTCACGGGAGGCTGGACACGCGCGCATTTTAAAATGGCTTGCTGTGATTGGTCGCGTCGCGGCCACATGGGCGGCACGCGACCAATCACAAGCCGGGACTTCACGTAAGGAAGTAAACGCGCGAATTTTAAGCAAAGAACGCTGCCGGTTCCCTCGGTGAGGTCCATGCTGCGTCAGAGAGGTGAGTATAGCAATATTTTTTATTTTAATTCTCTCTTTTACACATTATATTACATTAATGTTGTTTCGATACCGATACCCGATACCACAAAAGTATCGGATCTCGGTATCGGAATTCCGATACCCGCAAGTATCGGCCGATACCCGATACTTGCGGTATCGGAATGCTCAACACTACTGATAAGCGAATATCTTTATCCTTTTACTCTTTGCATCAATTATTTACTTTAGTTTTGATGCCTTACATATATACACAGTTCTTGCCTCTATCCCCATTAGCGCATTCCTTTTTCATTGATTTCCAGTAACTGTTCTGCACTCTTTTCTTCTCTCAATCGCTCCTTGTGTGGCCGCACAACGCGCCTGCCCTGTTTCTATCCACCTGCGCATGCGCATTATTCATCTGGCTGATCTGGCTTCTGCGCCTGCGCCCCTTGCCTTCACAGGCACTTCCGGTGCGCCGGCTGGATCATCACACACCGCTGACTCATTGGATAATTACTACCGCTATATAGAGCGGTTACTTTGAACTGGAGGATCATTCTCCCTGACGAAGCTGCCTAGCTGCAGCGATATGCGTAGGATTCTCCCACACCTTCTCCTTTTTTGCCCACCGACCTGCTAGCATGGGGTTTTCTTTATGGTGGCCGTTCTCACGTAACTATCTTGGTTTTCATCTTTTGTGAGCCCACTTTGCATACGGCCTAGCCACATCTGCAGCAGTTTTGCCATTTGGCTGTATTTGCATAGCGGCTACTTATAGCATTTAGCTTGACACCATTTTATACATGTGGTCTATGCAAACACCTCTTGTGCTACTGCATATTGAACTGTAGGGATTTACCCAGGCATTACCCCTTAGCACAGGGTCTGGTGTGGTTGTTCTATGACTACTTTGGGGACGCCCTCATGTTGTCATTATTTATGGTTTCATCTATAGATATATATGGTACCAGGAATTTTACCTTAGGCAAAAGTGTATACTTCATATTGCATTTACCTTGTGGCATGTGTGTATATATATTTGTGATTGCACTAGTATTTCTTTTTTTGTCTTTTTCTGGCCCAACATCATACAAGGGGAATGGTGTGTTTGTCTTGGATCCTTATGGGTCCTGTTTTAAATGGTTTTATATTTTGTATGTCTTTGTTTCTATATAATAAAGTTGTATTTTATATCTGTGTATATACAGGTGTGCACACATTTATGCAGTGTCTTTTTCTTCTTGCTTAGTAATACTCAAGTCAGAACACAAGGCTTAAAGCAAAATGCTCCTGGATACAGGAACAGGATAAATGTGTACCAAATGACCTCTAATGGTGACAACTGGTACTACATTGTGAATTAACTTGCTGCACATTAATTGGCAGAACAATTACCATAATTATTAATATTTGCCAAATGCCAGAATAATGAGAGAGAGAGAATGTTTTAAGGCATTTTTATTACTGGCAGTGGTTCCTTTCTACTGTAAAGAAGCTGCTGAATGTCAACTGGTTAAGAGCCATGACCGGGTCAGGGGCTCACCTGGGAGCCTGGTAAGCGATCTTCTGGCGCCACACAGCGGGATAGCACCTGAACAAATGCCTCTCCCGTCTGACTCCTGCTTTTCGGAGAGTATTGGAAGTGATGGTGAAGACACAGATAATAGCAGTTGTGAAGGGGCTGTTTTCTCATGCAGCAGATAGGGCAGCTTGAGTCCCTACTTCGTTTTAAAGAGCTGGAATTTGGGGATGACATCTGTGCTGACAAGGCATCCTGGAGGGGGAAGAAGAGGAGTAGGAAGAAGCATAAAACATTGGAGGTGAAATTTGTTTACAGTTTTGGTCAAAAGTTTACATACCCCAGCAGAATTTTTGCTTTCTTGGACTTTTTTTCAGAGAATATGAATGATAACACCAAAAAAATTTCTCCACTCATGGTTATTGGTTGGGTGAAGTCATTTATGGTCAAACTACTGTGTAATATCTTTTGAAATCATAATGTCAACCCAAAACATCCAAATGACCCTTATCAAAAGTTCACATACTCCATTTCTTAACACCATGTATTGCCCCCTCTAACATCAATGACAGCTTGATGCCTATGCAGCATCAATAGTAAAAAGATCTTATGTTAAAAATAATAAAAAAAATAAAAAATCATTACATTCTCACCTTCCGGCGCCTTTCCCGCTCCTCGCGATGCTCTGGTCCCAAGAATGCATTGCGGCAATGACCGGACATGGCGTAGCGGTCTCGCGAGATGACGACTAGAGTTGAGCGACTTTCATTTTTTTAAGATCGAGTCGGGTTTTGTGAAACCCGATTTTGTCCAGAGTCGAGTCGAGTGCAGTCGGCCGATTATCGCTAAAAGTCGGGGATCGACCGAAACACGAAACCCAATGCAAGTCAATGGGGAAGCATAGTCGGCAGTGAGTGGAGGCCAGGAAAACACCTACAGTGCCCATTTTAATGCCAAAAACATCCATTCTTGTTTCTGAAGCTTGTCAATCTTAATTAACTTTATAATAATAGTTGGGCATAGGGAATTGGGGGTCATTTGGCAAAAGTTGTGGGGGGAGTAGGGCCGGCTCAAGTTTTTCGTGGGCCCAGGAAATGCGGACTACGTCACGGCGGTGTTGCAGGGAAAGGTAAGTATTTCAACGTTGCAAGTGCTGTGATCCTGAGCAAGCAGGGGGGGCCCACTCGTTCGCATTGGCACTGGCACAGGGCCCCTCAAAGTACAGCGATGTGTGTTTGCATGGCGGGGGCGCCTCCCACCAGCAGCGACACTTTTGCGTACTCTGAGGGGCCCTGTGCCAGTGACGTCGCCAACGAGTATGCCCCCCCACCTGATGAAGGAACCTGCACTTTCATCTGCACCTTCCTCTCTGTCCCTGTGTAAGGTGGTATAACATGCGGGAAGGGGAACCTTACATTCAGCAGGGTCAGATTCTGGCTGTGTAGAGTATAAGGGGAATGTAGTGGTCTAGGTCAATGTACCAGCAGACTCATCTAGCAGTGGCTGGGCAATGGGCAGGATGAGGAGGAAACAGATATAGGGCCAAAGAATAAAGTAGGCTAAATGCAGTTCAAAATTGGTAACAGGACTAAACAGGCGGCATTGCTTTGTTCAGTGGAGTAGCAAACCCAAGAGCAGCAGACACTGTTTCAAGGGCCTAACCACACTAGTAGGCCAAATGCAGTTTAATATCTGATAGTATAGGGCGAAAGCCAGAATGTGGAAGCTCAGCTTTGTTCAGTTGAGGACAACACCAGGCAGGGGCAGACAGACACCTTTAGTAGGCCGGAACAGCCAATTGCATTTTTAAAAATGGTAATTTGGAACTGAAGGTTGAAGCTCAGCTTTATTCAGTTGAGGACAACACCAGGCAGGGGCAGACAGACACCTTTAGTAGGCCGGAACAGCCAATGGCATTTTTAAAAATGGTAATTTGGAACAGAAGGTAGAAGCTCAGCTTTATTCAGTTGAGGACAACACCAGGCAGGGGCAGACATTCACCTTTAGTAGGCCGGAACAGCCAATTGCATTTTTAAAAATGGTAATTTGGAACAGAAGGTAGAAGCTCAGCTTTATTCAGTTGAGGACAACACCAGGCAGGGGCAGACAGACACCTTTAGTAGGCCGGAACAGCCAATTGCATTTTTGAAAAATGGTAATTTGGAACAGAAGGTAGAAGCTCAGCTTTATTCAGTTGAGGACAACACCAGGCAGGGGCAGACATTCACCTTTAGTAGGCCGGAACAGCCAATTGCATTTTTAAAAAAGGTAATTTGGAACTGAAGGTTGAAGCTCAGCTTTATTCAGTTGAGGACAACACCAGGCAGGGGCAGACAGACACCTTTAGTAGGCCGGAACAGCCAATGGCATTTTTAAAAATGGTAATTTGGAACAGAAGGTAGAAGCTCAGCTTTATTCAGTTGAGGACAACACCAGGCAGGGGCAGACAGACACCTTTAGTAGGCCGGAACAGCCAATTTTTTAAAAAAACAGCAGTTAGTAAGAGGCAGAAGGTAGAAGCTCAGCTTTATTCAGTTGCAGCTTCTTGGCAATAATATAAAGAAGACGCGACAGGACAACACTCGGTGGATGCCATATCTGTGTTTTCAATGGAAAAAAACCTTTCAGTTAACTACTTGCAGGAGCAAGTTTTTGTAGCTGGTGGCCAATTTTTGTACTGTACCAGTTTTTTGTTGTATGTGTTTTTGTTTTTAATGTTAAAATGTCTGCATTTGATATCTCTCCAGTATTTTCTTTTTTATAAGCAAAATACTGCAGTTTTACATCGGTTACATGGATACACAGGCAGCTTGGTGGTGAGTGGAGGAGTATTTAAAGTAGGGACCGCAGACAGGCTATCAAAGGCCTAAAATAACAAACAATAGGCTCATGGCAGCTTTACAGCGGTTACATGGATACACGGGCAGGCAGCTTGGTGGTGAGTGGAGGAGTATTTAAAGTAGGGACCGCAGACAGGCTATCAAAGGCCTAAAATAACAAACAATAGGCTCATGGCAGTTTTACAGCGGTTACATGGATACACGGGCAGGCAGCTGGTGATGAGTGGAGGAGTATTTAAAGTAGGGACCGCAGACAGGCTATCAAAGGCCTAAAATAACAAACAATAGGCTCATGGCAGCTTTACAGCGGTTACATGGATACACAGGCAGCTTGGTGGTGAGTGGAGGAGTATTTAAAGTAGGGACCGCAGACAGGCTATCAAAGGCCTAAAATAACAAACAATAGGCTCATGGCAGCTTTACAGCGGTTACATGGATACACAGGCAGCTTGGTGGTGAGTGGAGGAGTATTTAAAGTAGGGACCGCAGACAGGCTATCAAAGGCCTAAAATAACAAACAATAGGCTCATGGCAGTTTTACAGCGGTTACATGGATACACGGGCAGGCAGCTGGTGATGAGTGGAGGAGTATTTAAAGTAGGGACCGCAGACAGGCTATCAAAGGCCTAAAATAACAAACAATAGGCTCATGGCAGTTTTACAGCGGTTACATGGATACACGGGCAGGCAGCTGGTGATGAGTGGAGGAGTATTTAAAGTAGGGACCGCAGACAGGCTATCAAAGGCCTAAAATAACAAACAATAGGCTCATGGCAGCTTTACAGCGGTTACATGGATACACAGGCAGCTTGGTGGTGAGTGGAGGAGTATTTAAAGTAGGGACCGCAGACAGGCTATCAAAGGCCTAAAATAACAAACAATAGGCTCATGGCAGTTTTACATCGGTTACATGGATACACAGGCAGCTTGGTGGTCAGTGGAGGAGTATTTAAAGTAGGGACCGCAGACAGGCTATCAAAGGCCTAAAATAACAAACAATAGGCTCATGGCAGCTTTACAGCGGTTACATGGATACACAGGCAGCTTGGTGGTGAGTGGAGGAGTATTTAAAGTAGGGACCGCAGACAGGCTATCAAAGGCCTAAAATAACAAACAATAGGCTCATGGCAGTTTTACAGCGGTTACATGGATACACGGGCAGGCAGCTGGTGATGAGTGGAGGAGTATTTAAAGTAGGGACCGCAGACAGGCTATCAAAGGCCTAAAATAACAAACAATAGGCTCATGGCAGTTTTACAGCGGTTACATGGATACACGGGCAGGCAGCTGGTGATGAGTGGAGGAGTATTTAAAGTAGGGACCGCAGACAGGCTATCAAAGGCCTAAAATAACAAACAATAGGCTCATGGCAGCTTTACAGCGGTTACATGGATACACAGGCAGCTTGGTGGTGAGTGGAGGAGTATTTAAAGTAGGGACCGCAGACAGGCTATCAAAGGCCTAAAATAACAAACAATAGGCTCATGGCAGTTTTACATCGGTTACATGGATACACAGGCAGCTTGGTGGTCAGTGGAGGAGTATTTAAAGTAGGGACCGCAGACAGGCTATCAAAGGCCTAAAATAACAAACAATAGGCTCATGGCAGCTTTACAGCGGTTACATGGATACACAGGCAGCTTGGTGGTGAGTGGAGGAGTAGTGCAAGGAGTGTCTGTCCCAGTACTCCCAAAATATAAATAGATGTTAATGTCTCGCAAAACAACCAAAACAAAAAAAAAGGTGGCATACTTAGGTACAGGGGTGGGCTCATCTACTGAGTTTCTGACATAGTAATTTGGCAGTAACTATTTAATGGTGCCAATATAGGACACAGACACAGACTACTTTAAGTTGCATCATAGATGTCTACAAATTTGTATTGTCAGTGCCAGACATTGAATGATGTCAGCGAATAGACTAAAGATTGGTGGAGCTGTGCGACATAATTTTGCACGTGGTAGAGCACATTTTGAGCTGGGGTAGGGGGGAACTCTCTTGAGGCCGGCGGGACCGCCCCAGGGCCCCTCATGTTACAACGGTGTGTCTGACGTTGGGTGCGCACCACCACCGCCAGAGACACTACATTGTACTATGAGGGACCCAGTAGCAATGCCGTCAACCAAAAGCGAGCACACCCACCTCTTCAGACAAACAGCAGTCTCACGGGTGCTTGCGCCAAGTCGCGATACCACGGCCCCGTGTGGGGAGTTTTGCCATTTAGGGAGGTGTAAACATGTCGTATGCTGTACAATCAGCTGCAGCAAATTAGACATTAGAAAAGTAATTCACAGGCAAGAGCTTTTCATAGGAAAGCTAGGTGTCGGCCGGGCAAGGTGGGGCAAAAGATTTCGAAATCCAGTTGTGGTTCATTTTAATGAATGTTAGATCGTCAACATTTTGGGTAGCCAGACGAGTCCTTTTTTCGGTTAATATTGAACCTGCAGCACTGAATACTCTTTCTGATAGGACACTTGCTGCCGGGCAAGCAAGCTCCTGCAATGCATATTCTGCCAATTCTGGCCAGGTGTCTAATTTGGAGGCCCAGTAATCAAATGGGAATGACGGTTGAGGGAGAACATCGATAAGGGATGAAAAATAGTTAGTAACCATACTGGACAAATGTTGTCTCCTGTCACTTTCAATTGATGCAGCAGTACCTGTCCTGTCTGCGGTCATAGCAAAATCACTCCACAACCTGGTCAGAAAACCCCTCTGTCCAACGCCACTTCTGATGTGTGCACCCCTAACACTCCTAGTCTGCTGCCCCCTGGAGCTCGTGTGAGAACGATCACATGCGCTGTGTGCTGGGAATGCCTGAAGCAAACGGTCAACAAGAGTTGATTGTTTGGTTGCTAATATTAGTTCCAAGTTCTCATGTGGCATAATATTTTGCAATTTGCCTTTATAGCGTGGATCAAGGAGGCAGGCCAACCAGTAATCGTCATCGTTCATCATTTTCGTAATGCGTGTGTCCCTTTTTAGGATACGTAAGGCATAATCCGCCATGTGGGCCAAAGTTCCAGTTGTCAAATCTCCGGTTGTGATTGGTTGAGGGGCAGTTGCAGGCAAATCTACGTCACTTGTGTCCCTCAAAAAACCAGAACCCGGCCGTGACACGCAACCAATTTCCTGTGCCCCCGGGAAAGGTTCGGCATTAAAAATATACTCATCCCCATCATCCTCCTCGTCCTCCACCTCCTCTTCGCCCGCTACCTCGTCCTGTACACTGCCCTGACCAGACAATGGCTGACTGTCATCAAGGCTTTCCTGTCATGATTCTCAATGGCGAGAGAACATAGCCCAGCATATATAAGAACTAGCTCTTGGAAGATGGAATCTAAACTGACCATGAACTAAACCTGCCGCACAATTAACAGTGGCCGGGTAGCGTGCCTACGTTTTATCCCTAGACGCCCAGCGCCAGCCGGAGGACTAACAATCCTAGCAGAGGAAAATACAGTCCTGGCTCACCTCTAGAGAAATTTCCCCAAAAGGCAGACAGAGGCCCCCACATATATTGGCGGTGATTTTAGATGAAATGACAAACGTAGTATGAAAATAGGTTTAGCAAAATCGAGGTCCGCTTACTAGATAGCAGGAAGACAGAAAGGGCACTTTCATGGTCAGCTGAAAACCCTATCAAAACACCATCCAGAAATTACTTTAAGACTCTAGTATTAACTCATAACACCAGAGTGGCAATTTCAGATCACAAGAGCTTTCCAGACACAGTAACGAAACAGCAGCTGTGAACTGGAACAAAATGCAAAAACAAACAAGGACGAAAGTCCAACTTAGCTGGGAGTTGTCTAGTAGCAGGAACATGCAAAGAAAGGCTTCTGATTACATTGTTGACCGGCATGAAACTGACAGAGGAGCAAGGTTATATAGAGACTCCCACATCCTGATGGGAACAGGTGAACAGAGAGGATGATGCACACAAGTTCAATTCCACCAGTGGCCACCGGGGGAGCCCAGAATCCAATTTCACAACACTTTCCTCTTCCTCTGGTGCAGACGCCTGCTCCTTTATGTGCGTCAAACTTTGCATCAGCAGACGCATTAGGGGGATGCTCATGCTTATTACGGCGTTGTCTGCACTAACCAGCCGTGTGCATTCCTCAAAACACTGAAGGACTTGACACATGTCTTGTATCTTAGACCACTGCACACCTGACAACTCCATGTCTGCCATCCTACTGCCTGCCCGTGTATCCTCCCACAAATAAATAACAGCACGCCTCTGTTCGCACAGTCTCTGAAGCATGTGCAGTGTTGAGTTCCACCTTGTTGCAACGTCTATGATTAGGCGATGCTGGGGAAGGTTCAAAGACCGCTGATAGGTCTGCATACGGCTGGCGTGTACAGGCGAACGTCGGATATGTGAGCAAAGTGCACGCACTTTGAGGAGCAGGTCGGAGAACCCAGGATAAGTTTTCAATAAGCACTGCACCACCAGGTTTAAGGTGTGAGCCAGGCAAGGAATGTGTTTCAGTTGGGAAAGGGAGATGGCAGCCATGAAATTCCTTCCGTTATCACTCACTACCTTGCCTGCCTCAAGATCTACTGTGCCCAGCCACGACTGCGTTTCTTGTTGCAAGAACTCGGATAGAACTTCCGCGGTGTGTCTGTTGTCGCCCAAACACTTCATAGCCAATACAGCCTGCTGACGCTTGGCAGTAGCTGGCCCATAATGGGACAACTGGTGTGCAACAGTGTCATCTGCCGATGGAGTGGTTGGCAGACTGCGTTCTGTGGAAGAGCTGTAGCTTCTGCAGGAGGACGAGGAGGAGGAGGAGGAGGGGGTGCGAACGCCTACAGCCAACTGTTTCCTAGACCGTGGGCTAGGCACAACTGTCCCTAAATTGATGTCGCCTGTGGACCCTGCATCCACCACATTCACCCAGTGTGCCGTGATGGACACATAACGTCCCTGGCCATGCCTACTGGTCCATGCATCTGTAGTCAGGTGCACCTTTGTACTCACAGATTGCCTGAGTGCATGGACGATGCGCTGTTTAACATGCTGGTGCAGGGCTGGGATGGCTTTTCTGGAAAAAAAGTGTCGACTGGGTAGCTCGTATCGTGGTTCAGCGTACTCCATCAGGGCTTTGAAAGCTTCGCTTTCAACTAACCGGTAGGGCATCATCTCTAACGAGATTAGTCTAGCTATGTGGGCGTTAAAACCCTGTGTACGCGGATGCGAGGATAAGTACTTCCTTTTTCTAACCAGAGTCTCATGTACGGTGAGCTGGACTGGAGAGCTGGAGATCGTGGAACTTTCGGGTGTGCCGGTGTACATGGCAGACTGAGAGACGGTTGGAGACGGTATTGTTTCCGCCGGTGCCCTAGATGCAATATTTCCTCCTACAAAACTGGTGGTTCCCTGACCCTGACTGCTTTTGGCTGGCAAAGAAACCTGCACAGATACTGCCGGTGTTGCGGAAAATGGTGGCCTTACAGTGACGGAAGGGATGTTGCGTTGCTGACTAGCTTCATTGGCCGAGGGTGCTACAACCTTAAGGGACGTTTGGTAGTTAGTCCAGGCTTGAAAATGCATGGTGGTTAAGTGTCTATGCATGCAACTAGTATTTAGACTTTTCAGATTCTGACCTCTGCTTAAGCTAGTTGAACATTTTTGACAGATGACTTTGCGCTGATCAGTTGGATGTTGTTTAAAAAAATGCCAGACTGCACTCTTCCTAGACTCGGATCCCTTTTCAGGGATTGCAGACTGAGCTTTAACCGGATGGCCACGCTGTCCTCCAACAGGTTTTGGCCTTGACACGCGTTTTGGGCCAGATACGGGCCCGGCAGATGGAACCTGTTGCGATGTTGATGCCTGCTGCGGCCCCTCCTCCACCTCCGCTTCTGAACTACTGCCGCCTGCACCCTGTTCCCCCAATGGCTGCCAATCGGGGTCAATAACTGGGTCATCTATTACCTCCTCTTCGAGCTTGTGTGCAACTTCGTCTGTGTCACTGTGTCGGTCGGTGGTATAGCGTTCGTGGCGGGGCAACATAGTCTCATCAGGGTCTGATTGTGGATCTGTACCCTGAGAGGGCAATGTGGTGGTCTGAGTCAAAGGAGCAGCATAGTACTCTGGCTGTGGCTGTGCATCAGTGCACTCCATGTCAGAATCTACTTGTAATGGGCATGGCCTGTTAAATGTTTCACTTTCTAAGCCAGGGACGGTATGTGTAAAGAGCTCCATGGAGTGACCCGTTGTGTCGCCTGCTGCATCCTTCTCTCTTGTTGTAGTTTTTGCTGAGGAGGACAAGGAAGCGACTTGTCCCTGACCGTGAACATCCACAAGCGACGCGCTGCTTTTACATTTACCAGTTTCGGAAGAGGAGGCAAAAGAGCTAGAGGCTGAGTCTGCAATGTAAGCCAAAACTTGCTGTTGCTGCTCCGCCTTTAAAAGCGGTTTTCCTACTCCCAGAAAAGAGAGCGTTCGAGGCCTTGTGTAGCCTGACGACGAAACTGGCTCCACAGCTCCAGACTTAGGTGGAATATTTTTATCCCCACGACCACCTGATGCTCCACTACCACTACCATCATTACCAGCTGACAATGAACGCCCACGACGACCTCTTGCACCAGACTTCCTCATTGTTTTAAAATCTTAACCAAAGTAACTTTATTTGTTGCTGTCAAACAACTTACACGGTGAGCTATAACTTCAGTATGATTTCAATATCCCTTAACAGGTTGGTGAGACCACAAAGAAAATCAGGCACAATGTTACACCCTCTGTTTTCTGTGGCACAAAATCACAGAGATGACACACACGCAGGACTGTCACTCAAGCACTAATGTCAATATTAATCTCCCACCTAATTTATTTATTTTTTTTTCTCAGGGAGACTTTAGAAACCAAATAATATTAAAAAAACCAAAAAAATAAATAGGCTTTCTATGGCCCACTGAATGAGAGAGAGAGGTGGCACACCCAGGAGTCAAGACTGGCACACAAGCTGAAAGGGCAATATTACTCTCCCACTGTTTTTTTATGTATTTTTTGTTTTTTAAGGGAGACTTTAGAAACCAAATAATATTAATAAAACCAAAAAAATAAATAGCCTTTCTATGGCCCACTGAATGAGAGAGAGAGGTGGCACACCCAGGAGTCAAGACTGGCACACAAGCTGAAAGGACAATATTACTCTCCCACTGTTTTTTTATGTTTTTTTTTTTTTCAGGGAGACTTTAGAAACCAAATAATATTAAAAAAACCAAAAAAATAAATAGCCTTTCTATGGCCCACTGAATGAGAGAGAGAGGTGGCACACCCAGGAGTCAAGACTGGCACACAAGCTGAAAGGGCAATATTACTCTCCCACTGTTTTTTTATGTATTTTTTGTTTTTTAAGGGAGACTTTAGAAACCCAATAATATTTAAAAAAAATAAATAAATAGGCTTTCTATGGCCCACTGAATGAGAGAGGTGGCACACCCAGGAGTCAAGACTGGCACACAAGCTGAAAGGGCAATATTACTCTCCCACTGTTTTTTTATGTTTTTTGTGTTTTTTAAGGGAGACTTTAGAAACCAAATAATATTAAAAAAACCAAAAAAATAAATAGGCTTTCTATGGCCCACTGAATGAGAGAGAGAGGTGGCACACCCAGGAGTCAAGACTGGCACACAAGCTGAAAGGGCAATATTACTCTCCCACTGTTTTTTTATGTATTTTTTGTTTTTTAAGGGAGACTTTAGAAACCCAATAATATTTTTAAAAAAAAATAAATAGGCTTTCTATGGCCCACTGAATGAGAGAGGTGGCACACCCAGGAGTCAAGACTGGCACACAAGCTGAAAGGGCAATATTACTCTCCCACTGTTTTTTTATGTATTTTTTGTTTTTTAAGGGAGACTTTAGAAACCCAATAATATTTTAAAAAAAAAATAAATAGGCTTTCTATGGCCCACTGAATGAGAGAGGTGGCACACCCAGGAGTCAAGACTGGCACACAAGCTGAAAGGGCAATATTACTCTCCCACTGTTTTTTTATGTTTTTTTTGTTTTTTAAGGGAGACTTTAGAAACCAAATAATATTAAAAAAACCAAAAAAATAAATAGGCTTTCTATGGCCCACTGAATGAGAGAGAGAGGTGGCACACCCAGGAGTCAAGACTGGCACACAAGCTGAAAGGGCAATATTACTCTCCCACTGTTTTTTTATTTTTTATTTTTTTTTCAGGGAGACTTTAGAAACCAAATAATAAGAAAAAAAATAAATAAATAAATAGGCTTTCTATAGCCCACTGAATGAGAGATAGCACACACAGCAGTGGCACACAAGCCCTGACTGAGGCCAATATTTTTCTCCCACTGATTGATGTAGTGTTTTTGTGTTGAGGTAGATTTTAGAACACAAATCAAGGAAAAAAAAAAATGCTTTCTATGGCCCACTGAATGAGAGAGGTGGCACACCCAGGAGTCAAGACTGGCACACAAGCTGAAAGGGCAATATTACTCTCCCACTGTTTTTTTATGTTTTTTTTTTTTTCAGGGAGACTTTAGAAACCAAATAATATTAAAAAAAACAAAAAAATAAATAGGCTTTCTATGGCCCACTGAATGAGAGAGAGAGGTGGCACACCCAGGAGTCAAGACTGGCACACAAGCTGAAAGGGCAATATTACTCTCCCACTGTTTTTTTATGTATTTTTTGTTTTTTAAGGGAGACTTTAGAAACCAAATAATATTAAAAAAAAAACAAAAAAACAAAATGCTTTCTATGGCCCACAATTAGAGAGAGAGAGTGGTGGCACACCCAGGAGTCAAGACTGGCGCACAAGCTGAAAGGGCAATATTACTCTCCCACTGTTTTCTTAAGTTTTTTTTCTGTTATTTTCAGGGAGACTTTAGAAACCAAATAATATTAAAAAAACCAAAAAAATAAATAGCCTTTCTATGGCCCACTGAATGAGAGAGAGGTGGCACACCCAGGAGTCAAGACTGGCACACAAGCTGAAAGGGCAATATTACTCTCCCACTGTTTTTTTATTTTTTTTTTTTTTTCAGGGAGACTTTAGAAACCAAATAATAAGAAAAAAAATAAATAAATAAATAGGCTTTCTATAGCCCACTGAATGAGAGATAGCACACACAGCAGTGGCACACAAGCCCTGACTGAGGCCAATATTTTTCTACCACTGATTGATGTAGTGTTTTTGTGTTGAGGTAGAATTTAGAACACAAATCACGGAAAAAATAAATAGGCTTTCTATGGCCCACTCAGTGAGAGATGGCACACACAGGGATGGCACTGTAGCAGAAATGCCAATCTTAATCTCCCACAAAAAAAAAAAAAAAAAAAAAAAACAGGGACTGTCCTACAATTACTATCTCCCTGCAGTAATCTAAGCCAGGTATGGCAGGCAGCAATAGGAGTGGACTGATGCACAAATTAAATAAAAAGTGTGGACAAACAAAAAAGATAGCTGTGCAGAAAGGAACAAGAGGATATGTACTTTGAAAAAAGCAGTTGGTTTCCACAGTGGCGTACACACAGCAATACAGCTATCACGGAGCCTTCTAGGGCAGCCCAATGAGCTACAGCGCTGAGGAAAAAAAAAAAAAGAATAGCTTCCACTGTTCCTGCACACCGAAGGTGGTGTTGGACAGTGGAAATCGCTACAGCACAAGCGGTTTGGTGGTTAGTGGACCCTGCCTAACGCTCTCCCTGCTTCTGACGAAGCGGCAGCAACCTCTCCCTAAGCTCAGATCAGCAGCAGTGAGATGGCGGTCGGCGGGAACGCCCCTTTATAGCCCCTGTGACGCCGCAGACAGAAAGCCAATCACTGCAATGCCCTTCTCTAAGATGGTGGGGACCAGGACCTATGTCATCACGCTGCCCACACTCTGCGTTCACCTTCATTGGCTGAGAAATGGCGCTTTTCGCGTCATTGAAACGCGACTTTGGCGCGAAAGTCGCGTACCGCATGGCCGACAAGCACAGGGGTCGGATCGGGTTTCATGAGACGCCGACTTAGCCAAAAGTCGGCGACTTTTGAAAATGATCGACCCGTTTCGCTCAACCCTAATGACGACGTAGCGGTCTTGCGAGTCCGCTACATCATCATGTGTTATTGCCGCAATGCATTCTTGGGGCCAGAGCGTCACAAGGAGCATCGCTAAACGCCTGGGCTGCATCCGGGGGCCTCCGGAAGGTGAGTATATAACTATTTTTTATTTTAATTCTTTTTTTAACAGGGATATGGTGCCCACATTCCTATATACTGCATGGGCTGTGTTATATACTGTGTGGCGTGTGTTATATACTACATCTGTCCTATATACTACGTGGGCTGTGCTATATACTACATGGCTGTGCAATTTACTATATGGCTGTATTATATACTGTGTGGCCTGTGTTATATACTATGTCTCTGTGCTATATACTACGTGGGCTGTGCTATAAACTACATGGGCTATGTTATATACTATGTCGCTGTGCTATATACTATGTGGCTGTGCTATATACTACGTGGCTGGGCAATATACTACGTTGCTGTGCTATATACTGCGTGACTGGGCAATATACTATGTGGCTGTGCTATATACTACGTGGCCTGTGTTATATACTACGTGGCCTGTGTTATATACTACGTGGGCTGTGCTATATACTACTATACATATTCTAGAATGCCCGATGCGTTAGAATTGGGCCACCATCTAATATATATATATATATATATATATATATATATTTTCATCAAATATCCATGAGAAAAAGTAGGTATTGTCTCCAAAGTGCATTGCTTTAGGTCTATCAAAACTATCTTAGTATGTAGCAACCAACTACAAATAAAGCTTGTAATTATAATAGATCTTGGCAAAAGAAAGTGTGACTGAATCTGAATTGAGACTAGTATGTGGTAAAGGTTTCCATCTGTGCAAAGTTGCTATTCTGTTTGATAATACATGGAAGAGTATTTTTATAGATGCCAGAGTTTCACAGTTGGATGGGCAATTGCACATTTTTATGCAATTACATGTATAGCACAAGTGATCAATTACTCCCTCATAATTATATACCTTTGGCGTGTTTTACTTTTCTTAGGCTGGTTTCACACTTGCGTTTTTATCTGCATGCGTTTTTTAAAGAAAGGCATGTGTGAAAAAACGCATGTAAACGCGGTAAAACGCATGCGTTTTTTTAGACGCATGCGTTTTTATAGAAAACCACAAGAAAACAAGAAAAAAACAAAAAACCCTAACCCTACCCCTACCCCTAACCCTAACCCTACCCCTACCCCTAACCCTACCCCTAACCCTAACCCTACCCCTAACCCTACCCCTAACCCTAACCTGAAATGCGTGGCACTGAAATACGTTTATATACGTATATACGTATATAAGTGCCACGATATTTCAGTGGCCACGTATATAAGTGCCACGTATTTAAGTGCCACGTATATAAGTGCCACGTATTTAAGTGCCACGTAAGTGCCACGTATTTAAGTGCCACGTATATAAGTGCCACGTATTTAAGTGCCACGTATATAAGTGCCACGTATTTAAATGCCACATATTTCACGTAAATGCCACGATATTTCAGTGCCACGCATTTAACCCTACACTTAACCCTATCTTAAATACGTGGCACTGAAATACGTGGTACTGAAATACGTGGCACTGAAATATCGTGGCACTGAAATACGTGGCACTGAAATACGTGGCACTGAAATATTGTGGCACTGAAATACGTGGCACTGAAATATCGTGGCACTGAAATACGTGGCACTGAAATACGTGGCACTGAAATACGTGGCACTGAAATATCGTGGCACTGAAATACGTGGCACTGAAATACGTGGCACTGATATATCGTGCACTGAAATACGTGGCACTGAAATACGTGGCACTGAAATACGTGGCACTATGACTGTCAGAAAATGTTCATTAAACGGTTAGGGGTGAGGTTAGGGGTAGGGTTAGGGTTAGGGTTTGGATCCCTTTATCACCTTGATGGTGGTGGGTGACTTTTCAGTGTGTTTTCTGTTTTTTTCCAATAAAAACGCATGCGCTTTTAACGCAAACAAACGCATGTGCTTAAAAACGCATGTGTTTACATAGCAATGCATTTTTTGCCGCGAAAAAACGCATGCGCAAGAAAATACTGCAGGTAGCATTTCTGAAAATGAACGCATGCAGAAAAAAAACGCATGCGTTTGAAAACGCGACCAAACGCGTACAAAAAACGCATGCGTTTTCAATGTTAAATATAGGGAAAAAACGCATGCGTTTTTTGTGTAAAAAACGCTGCAGACAAAAACGCAATTGTGAAACCACCCTTAGACTTAGAAACCAGAGAGAAGGTTATTGGGAATGAAAAGAAGCACTGAATGGGGTTTCTAAAGTTTAAATCTAATTATTGAAATAAGTCCATCTGTCAATTACTTTACATTTTACATTGATCAATTCATGGTCTCATTACAAATCACTAGAAATTTGAGGGAACCTGTCACCAGAAATAACGCTGCTAACCTGCATATATGCTGTCAATCTGCAAGTTAGCAGCATTATTATGCTCTTCAGCGCCTGTAAGCAGCCAAATGCAGAGAGGAGAAAATTATCTTTATTCAGTCTGAGCATACAGAGCGGCCGTTGTAACTGCACCCCCAGCCCTGACTGACACCCGGGGGAAAGGTTACGGCGGCCGCTCTGGGTGACTGAACCACCGGTGCAACTATGACCGAAACCAAATGCTGGTGGGGAGAATAAAGATCATTTTCTCCCTGCTGCATTAGCCTACATGCAGGTAAGGACAGCATAATAATGCTGTTAACCTGCGGATTAACTGCATATCTGCAGGTTAACACCATTATTTTTGGTGACTGGTTCCTTTTAACAAACAATATTACTTACTCATTATTCACCTTCTTGGCCAGGCCAAATTTTACAATTATGATCAATGTCATTTTATGAGATAATAACTCTGGAATACCTGAACATGTCTCAGTGATTCTGAGAATGTTTTCCCAGTGAATCTGACACATTGTATTTTATGATTGTGGTAAATTTAGGTTGATATTTTTTTCTTGTATTTGTGAATACATAGGTATTTTTGTGAAAATGGTAAAAATTTAGCAGTTTTTAAACTTAATTTTTATGCTCTTAAACAAGATAGTTATATCACACAAAACAGTTAATTAATAACATTTATCAAATGCCTATTTTACAACAGCATCATTTTTTAACTCCTTCACCCCGAAGCCTGTTTTCATCTTACTGACCAGGCCAAATTTTACAATTCTGACCACTGTCACTTTATGAAGTCATAACTTTAGAACGCCCCAACAGATCCCAGTGATTCTGAGACTGTCTTCTCATGACATATTGTACTTTATGATAGTGGTAAAACTTCTTTGATAGGACTTGCGTTTATTTGTGAAGAAAATGAAAATTTGTTGAAAATTTAGAAAATTTCGCAATGTTCAAACTTTAATTTTTATGCCCTTAAATCAGAGAGTCATATCGCACAAAATAGTTAATAAATAACATTTCTCACATGTCTACTTTACATCAGCACAATTTTGGAAACATGATTTTTTTTTTGGCTAGGAAGTAATAATAAAGGTTAAAAGTTGACCAGCGATTTCTCATTTTTAAAACGAAATTTGCAAACCCATTTTTTTTAGGGCCCACCTCACATTTGAAGTGACTTTGAGGGGTCTATGTGACAGAAAATATCCAAAAGTGACACCATTCTAAAAACTGCACCCCTCAAGGTGCTCAAAACCACATTCAAGAAGTTTATTAACACTTCAGGTACTTCACAGGAATTTTTGGAATGTGGAAGAAAAAAATAAACATTTACCTTTCTTTCACAAAAATTTTCCTATAGACCTATTTTTTTTACTTTTGCAAGGGTATAAAGAATAATTTCTCCATTCAAATTGTTGTGCAATTTCTCCTGAGTGCACAGATACCCCATATGTGGAGGAAAACAGCTGTTTGGGTGCACGGCAGGGCTCGGAAGGGAAGGAGCGCCATTTGACTTTTTGAATGTAAATATACTGGAATAATTAGCAGATGCCATGTCGCGTTTGAGAGCCTCTGATGTGCCTAAACAGTGGAATCCCCCACAAATGACACCATTTTGGAAACTAGACCCCTAAAGGAACTTATCTAGATGTGTATTAAGCACCTTAAACCCACAGGTGCTTCACAGAAGTTTATAATGTAGAGCCGTGGAAATAAAAAATTCACATTTTTTCAAAATAAATCTTTTTATCTCCATATTTTGCATTTTCATAAGGGTAACAGGTAACATTTCTCCATACAATTTGTTGTGCAATTTCTCCTGAGTACACTGATGCCCCATATGTGGGGGATTACTACTATTTGGGCTCACGGCAGAGCTTGGAAGGGAAGGAGCGCCATTTGAGTTTTTAAATGTAAAATTTACTGGAATAATAAGAGGATGCTATGTCGCGTTTGGAGAGCCTTTGATGTGCCTAAACAGTGGAAACCCCTCAAGTGAGCCCGTTTTGGAAATTATAACCCTTTGGGAACTTATCTACAGATGTAGTGATGATTTTGACTCCATGGGTGTTTTCCAGTAACAGGCAGCAGTGGATGTTGCTGAGTGAGAATTGCAGACTGCTGTTGTAGTGACAAGTACATTATGCCCAGCTCATGCTACTGAGACACACACCTGTAAATTAATTGGGCTCTCATCACTACAGAAATACCAAACATGTTGGGGTTAAATGTTGTTTAGGCACACTGGGGCTCAGAAGTGAAGGGGGGCATTTGGATTTGGGAGCACAGAATTTGCTGAATTTTTTGGTGGGTGAGGAGCCTCTTTGCTTTTCCAGAGCCTTTGTGCTACCAGTAACGTGGAAGCCCCCTATATTTCCGTTAACAGATGACGGACCTGAGTGGGGACTTGCTTTTTTGTGGATTTAGTTAAACCTTTTATTGGGAACATTTTACATAACCATAGGGATCACATTTATCTGGTGCTCTACGCTGAGCACCTACTTTAGGGTTTCCTTCTAAATCACTGAGTGACAAGACAGATGAAACCCCCGAGGGATCCATTCACTATAATGAGGTATAATTTAACACATATACTGAACACAACAATAAATGTTTACCACAAGTGCCTAAGGAAAGTGTGGCAATTATATACACAAAAAGCGTCAAACACCAGTTTTATAGGAAGGAATGGAAGACCATTCGGAAATTAGTATAAAACCAAAGAAAAAAGGCTGAGCGTGAGGTCAAAGAGTAATAGGACAATTAAAAAGTTGTTATGAATAAAATACCTTTATTAACAGTGGTAAATAGTACTACAAACACATGAGGTGCCCGCACAAATAATAACAAGCAATATGAAAAAATAGGATATATTACATGTATATTCATTTAAAGGCCACCTCACCAGGAAGAGAATGCTAAACAGTTGTATAACAATATGCCAAAATAACAAAATGGTTTCTTCACCTTTTTTTTCTCAGTCATTTATCTGCTACTGTATACAATCTTTGATGCTTTATTAAGCAGGCGTACTCTGGGGCTCACTTTTATCCATATCTATTTTTTGCTATATTGTTATACAACTTTTTAGCATTTTCTTCCTGGCAAGGTGGCCTTTAAATGAACATACATGTCATATATCCTATTTTTTCTCTATTTTATATATTACGTGTTATTATTTGTGCGGGCATCTCATGTATTTGTATCACTATTTACCACTATTAATAAAGGTATTTTATTCATAACAACTTTGTAATTGTCCTATTACTCTTTGACCTTACTTTTGGGCTTTTTTCTTTGTTATTTCGCTATAATGAGAGCAGATTTACTCTGGACTCCGTCTGGACTCTGTTCCATGGTGTCCTTCTTTTCAATCTAAAAGAAAAGGTCAGCCCTCCATCCTCCAGGATGAACGCTTGTTTTTTTTTTCAAAAAATAATATTCATAGACAAAGTTTCAAAAAATAAATACAGGAACATCTTCTTATGTGTTTCTTAATAAAATTCCTTAATCATAGCTGTTCAATACAGGTTACCATCACAATCTTTTATGATCAAGAGTAGGGTTGAGCGACCTTTACATTTATAGGATCGGGTCGGGTTTCACGAAACCCGACTTTTTCAAAAGTCGGGTCGAGTGAAATCGGCCGATCCTATAAAAAAGTCGGGGTCGGGGTCGGCCGAAACTCGAAACCCAATGCAGTGCATTGGGTTTCCAATGGTTCCCAGGGTCTGAAGGAGCAGAAACTCTCCTTCAGGCCCTGGGATCCATATTTAAGTGTAAAATAAAGAATTAAAATAAAAAATATCGCCATACTTACCATCTGATGCGCCCTGGTACTAAGCGGGAACCTTCCTTCCTTAGAATCAGCCTTCCAGGACCTTGCAGTGACGTCGCGGTGATGTCGCGGCTTGTGATTGGTCGCGCGGCCGCCCATGTGACCGCTCGCGCGACCAATCACAAGCCGCGACGTCACCGTGACGTCACCGAGGGTCCTGGAAGGGCTGATTCTTAGGAAGGAAGGCTGCCGGAAAGAAGCCGAGGGTGAGTATATTCCTATTAGGTATATACTCACCCTCGGATGCGCCCTGCTTCTTTCCGACAGCCTTCCTTCCTAAGAATCAGCCCTTCCAGGACCCTCGGTGACGTCACGGTGACGTCGCGGCTTGTGATTGGTCGCGCGAGCGGTCACATGGGCGGCCGCGCGACCAATCACAAGCCGCAACGTCACCGCAAGGTCCTGGAAGGCTGATTCTAAGGAAGGAAGGTTCCCGCTTAGTACTAGGGCGCATCAGATGGTAAGTATAGCGATATTTTTTATTTTAATTCTTTATTTTACACTTAAATCTGAATTCCGATACCAATTCCCGATATCTTAAACATATCGGGAATCGGTATCGGAATTCCGATTCCAGATTCAGAAGATCGCCGACTTCATGGCCGACCCCACACAGAGGTCGGGTCGGGTTTCATGAAACCCGACTTTGCCAAAAGTCGGCGACTTCTGAAAATTGCCGAACCGTTTTGCTCAACCCTAATCAAGAGTTCATCCTGGAGGGTGTAGTGCTGACTTTTTCTTCAGTCATATTTATCTTCATGCCTGCTCAAGCTGCCGAACACCCTAAATGTTAATGATGCAGGTGTGGTGAGCTGTTCTGTTTGCTTGTGTCCTTTCCAGAGAGTCACAAAATGATGGCCGACCTCACTTTTATGCATGGTTAAAAGCAAAGACACCACCGATTCATAAGAAAGACAGCATCCACAGTGCCTCCATCTGCCTCATTATCGGGAATCTTCCATCACAGGTTCCATCTGAATCACATATTTCAGAGATTTACATGGAAACCCCAGTGTAACAGCTCAACGTAGAGCGCAGGATAAATGTGAGACAAACCTTACTACTATCTTTGGGAGGAAAAATGAACAAGTCAAAAAACGTCAAGAATTGGTTGTATTTATTTTTTACTCTGTTCCTCCGTGTAAGTGATTAGATGACTGTATTCTTCATGTTGGTGTAATTACAGTGATACCAGATTTATATCTTTTTTTTTTATGTTTGGCTGCTGTCACACAATAAAATACTTTTTTTGCAATAACAAGTTTTTGCATCAACGTATTTTGAGGGCTATAATTTTTTAATATTTCTGCAGACAGTCATGTGACAGCTTGTTTTTTGCAGGATGAATTGATATCTTTCTTCGTACCATTTTTGGACACAACAGTTTTGATCTCTTTCTATTATGAGTTTTGGGATGCTGAATTAACAAAAACCAGCAATTCGGGAATTGCTTTTTAGGGGAATTTTTATGCCGGTCACCCTGTGGTAAAAATGATAAGGCAGCTTTATGCTTCAGCTCAGTGTGATTACAACAATACCATATTTATATAATTTTTTAATGTTTTACCACTCTTACACAATGAAAACTATTTTTTAGAAAAAATAATTGTTTTTGCAGCTCTGTTTTCTGAGAGCTTTAGCTTTTTTATTTCTTCACTGATAGCTTGTTTTCTGCAGGACAAAATTACATTTTCAGCTATATTATTTTTATTTACATTTGACTTTTTGATTGCGTTTTATTACACATTTTATTTGGCAATATAATAAAAAAACATACTTTTTGCCACTTTATTTTATTTTTTTTACAGTGTTCACTGAAGGGGATAACTATTGCAAAAGTTTTATAGATCAGTTTGTTCTGGTCATTTTACATAAAATACATATTTATGGGTATAATGTGTGTGTATATATATATATATATATATATATATATATATATATATATATATATATATTACCATTTTTTAATTTAAAATAAATATATATATATTTTACATAGTTACATAGGTTGAAAAAAGACCTAAGTTCATCAAGTTCAACCTTTCTCCACCAACTGCAACTTTAGTCACTAATGTACAGTAACTATAACCTACAATATTATGTGTAATGAGAAAATCATCCAGCTTTTTTTAAAGCTGTTATAGTGTCTGCCATTACTACCTCCTGTGGTAAGGCATTACACAGTCTGACTGCTCTAACTATAAAGAACCCTTTCCTATTTAGCAGCCGAAATGGCTTTTTTCCACTCCTAATGAGAGCCCCCTAGTCCTTAGTATGGTCTATGGAAGTATTAAGTTGTGTGCCAGTCATTTGTATTGACCACTCATATATTTATACATATGCAGTAGATGATATCTTTTCTGAGGCGTCTTTTTTCTAAGCCCAACTTTTCACCATATGAGAGGCCTTCCATTCCTTGTAATAATCTAGTTGCACGTCGATTAAAACGTGGAGACCAAAACTGGATCCCATATTCTAGATGTGGCCTCACCAGTGATTAATAAAGGGGTAATAACACGTTGGGATCACAGGATTTTATCTCTTTTTATACATCCTAAAATCTTGTTTGTTTTTGCGGCTGCTGCTTGACATTGAGTACTGCTGCTCAGCTTACTTGTAACCCGAATACCCAAGTCCTTCTCCTGTTCTGTAGTCCCAAGTATACTCCCATTTAATGTATATGCAGAAATAGGATTACTCTGTCCTTGGTGAATTACTCTACCATTGTCAACATTAATTCTCATTTGCCAATTATTTGCCCATTCAGACATCTTATTCAGATTTTTTTGCAATATTGTAATGTCAAGGTCAGATTTTAATATCCTACATATTTTGGTGTTGTCAGTAAAGACTGACACTTTACTCTCAATTCCATCCACAAGGTCATTAATAAAGAGGTTAAAAAGAATCAGTCCTAGCACAAACCCCTGCGATACCCCACTGCTTACTATCTACCATTACAATTTTTTTTCATTTTTTTCCTTTCTTACTTAATCCCTCTATGGGACTTTAACATTCTTTACTATGATTGCTGGTATAATACATTGCAATGGCAGTATTATTCATGTCTGTACTACTCTGACAGAAGCCTCTTAGACCATGCTTTTGGAATGGTCTAAGCAGGTCACCATTGCTGGCAGACCAGGAGGTCATCATGGTGACCTTAGGTTGCCATTGCGATCATAGTGCCCTTGGGATGGCAGGGGGCACCAATCAGAAGGGAGAGGGAGCCCTATAAAAGTTTATATGTAAAGAATAAATATAAAGTAATAAAAAAACTTTGAAAAAATCTTACTAATAACAATAACAGTGGGTTGCCCAGTGACTATTAGTATTCCCCAAGTCCCTTCCATAAATCCAGTACTAAACCCTTTATTTCCCTAGCACATGTATTGTATTTTATGAAAATACTGATGCAATTTCACTCTCTGCTATTATTTTCAGTTTTTGTTGAAATTGATATAAACTAAAAAATGCAATTTTTTACTTTTTATTTTTTTTTAATGTAACTATTTTATTACCCTAGACGTAAACCTAAACCTATTTTAGCAATAGCACTATCCCTAACATTAGATCCAACCCCAGCCATAGTACTAACAATAACCCTAGTCCTAAACGTAACTCTTTTCCTAATACTAGTTAGGACTAGAAAAGCTATGCAAAAGTTTAACATTTATAATAACTTTAGTGTTTTGTTTCTTTAGTGGTCACTTTTTAAGTAAAAGAGGGAAGAATCTGTGGGAAAGCAAAGTACAGCCTTTATCATCTCAGCCATGGTCTATGCAGAGTGCAAAAGTAGAGTTGAGTTTATCTTCTGCTGCTGCATTATACTTAGGCAGAGACTGAGATGACAAAGTGCACTTCATCGTACTATGAGCTTTCTCAAATTTGTGACTAATTCATCTTCACGGCTATGCTTTATAAAGGACCCAGTGGTGTAGCGGCGCTAACTGTAAAGTCAATGCAACCTCAAGCCTTTTAATCTAGCTTGAGGTCCACCGAGCCAGGACTAACTATGCCTCATGTGCCGATCCAAGAAGTGGCAGTTGGTTCGGATGACAAAGTTTGTGAATTTGTTGGCTGGGGCAACTGCCTCTATGGCCCCGTGTGCTATGCCACTAATTAATAATAACAATAATAACAATAAAAATAAGTAGCAAACCAATAAAATACTTACATTAGAAAATAAAGACTAAAAAGAAAGACGTAGTGATGTCAGTGGACAAGTAAAATAGTGCACCAAAATTTCTACAGCCCTTGTGATGCCATGAAGATCTCTGCAGCCTAGAACAACAGTTCATTAAGTACGGATTATCTGGGCCACTTATGGGACACTGTAACTGTCACTGGAGGGAGCTATTAGCTGTAAAAAAACAAGAGAGTTGCTTGACAAAATGTATTTTTTAAAATATTTTTTGGGATACAATTCCTATATATATATATATATATATATATATATATATATATATATATATATATACGGTATATATATATATATATATATATATATATATATATATTTACAGTTCTGAACCATCATGAACACATAACTGTATTTTATGGACAATCCATTATTATGTGTTCAAAGTCAGGGTTTTGCTGCAAATACAAGTAGAGAGCTGCTAAACATTTCATATAGAATAATAGGTTTGAAGTCTGAATAACGTTTTGTTCTATTGCATTGAGTATAATGACTTCTAACTATCACAGATGACTGAGAGCAGTTGTGCTATTGGAGCTAACCAAGCAAGTTCAATTAAGAGAGCCTATTATTAATTCATCATAAGTCATCTAACACATGCAAAGAAACAACTATATTGCTTTTGAAGCACATATTGTTTTATTTGTACTAATTTGATAAATGGCATGCAGGTATTGTTAACTCGTTTTACTCTTTAATTTTAACTTATGTATAACAGCAAAAAATTCTAAAATTTACAAGAATACATTGAGTAATATTATTTTAATATTTAGCTAACAGTGATAAGGTGGACCGCCCGTCAGGGCCGTGGGGTACTCGGTACCGGGAGCAGTACTTAAAGGGACGTGTCACGGCGGCAACCTGGTCCATGGCCCTGGGTGCTCATGTTAAAGGGAAGGTCTTTAAAGGGGTTTTTGAAATAAAGTTTGTGACGCCACCTGTGGTATTCGGTTAGAGGTGACTAAAGGGGTCCTCTGGGGTGATGATATGGCAGTCAGATGGTATAACTTCCCACAGTTGAAGTAGGTCCCCAGGGCTCTGGGTGAATAGATGGAAGATTTCCTTTGTGTAAGTGGGACACAAACCCGTATGACAGGTGACTCGAGCCTTTTTACAGGGTACCTATCACAATCCGGGCTCTTTGTCACTGTGTCTCCTGGGTGTTAGGGTGAACAGGTGATGTATAATCCAGCTGTCCTGCCGGTTTCTGCTATGTGGCTTAGAGTCCCACAAAAGCCTCGGTCTTCCGGCTACCAGTGTCTGCGCTCAATCAGGGATGTAGCCCAGTCCCAGCTATTCTCCCCTGTTGTCACACTTCTGTGCTTCGCTCTCCGGCATGTTAGCTAAAGGAAGTTCTTCTTTCTGTATCTCGCTATCTAGGAGCTACAGCACCTCAGGCTGTACGGCCCCTCACCCGTCCTTCTGCCTCAGACTGCTCCAGTCTGCTGTCCAGCACCAACTGTCTAAATCTTCCTAACTGCCTAGCAACTGCCTAGCAACTAACTCCTCCTCCTGGCCAGAGAGAGCAGCTCCCCTGAAATCGGGTGTAGAACTCCCCTTCTGGCCTGGAGTTAGAATGGTGTTGTATGTGGTAATTACCTGTTAAGAGGAGTTTTCCATGGCTTCCAAGTGTGACATCACTCTCCCTGTGAGGAAAGCAATGCCACTGTGACAACCAGGACCCTGGGGCGTCACACTATCTGAGCATGTTACCCGAGTGTCTTCGGCATGCTCGGATAATATATTTGAGACCCTGCAGCTACATGTCTCACAGCTAACAGCCTCAACAAATGCAAGGATTGGCTAACATACAGGCAATCCCTGCATGTGTTGCGGCTGTTAGACAGCCGTGAGACATGCAGCCGCGTGGACTCGAACATATTTTTCGAACAAGCAAAAGGCACTTGGATAGCACATGAGCATAGTTTAAAGGAGAGTAATGACGGCAGCACTCACCAGTCTTTGCACACAGGTTCCTTTATTATGAAAACATTCTTCACGGATCGGGGGGGTGTATTCACATAGAACGTGGTAGCCGAACGACGGCCGTTTCGCGCCCTCCACATGAGCATGTTTGGATAACGCCGTATCACTATTAGGTAACAGCTATCAATTAGGTGATGATTGAATAGTGAAATATTCAGATTTGGGAAAATTGGCACAAATAATTTCTAATATCCGTGTATTCGTACCAAATAACAAATCCAATGCAAGTCCTTGGGAAAGCTGAATATTTTTCTGTTGGATCCAACAAACAGCTCTGAGGGCATGGGAATAAAGCTGAAATGGATGGGAAAGAGCTCAAATAAAATGGAAACAGCATGGAGAAGATGTCTGCATGCCTTTCTGACTCACATATGGTATCTAGGAATAATGTTGTCAGACTATTGTACCGGTTTTACGGATATTTAACCCCTTCACCCCCAAGGGTGGTTTGCACGTTAATGACCAGGCCAATTTTTACAATTCTGACCACTGTCCATTTATGAGGTTATAACTCTGGAACACTTCAACGGATCCCAGTGATTCTGACAATGTTTTCTCGTGACATATTGTACTTCATGATAGTGGTAAAATTTATTCGATATAACTTGCATTTATTTGTTAAAAGAACGGATATTTGGCGAAAATTTTGAAAATTTCGCAATTTTCCAACTTTGAATTTTTATGCCCTTAAATCACAGACAAAATACTTAATAAGTAACATTTCCCACATGTCTACTTTACATCAGCACAATTTTGGAACCACATTTTTGTTATTGAGTTATAAGGGTTAAAAATTGACCAGCAATTTCTCATTTTTACAACACCATTTTTTTTCAGGGACCACATCTCATTTGAAGTCATTTTGAGGGGTCTATATGACAGAAAATACCCAAGTGTGACACCATTCTAAAAACTGCACCCCTCAATGTGCTCAAAACCACATTCAAGAAATTTATTAACCCTTCAGGTGTTTCACAGGAATTTTTGGAATGTTTGAAAAAAAGTTAAATGTTCATTTTTATTTACACAAAATTTATTTCAGCTCCAATTTGTTTTATTTTACCAAGGGTAACAGGAGAAAATAGACCCAAAAGTTGTTGCACAATTTGTCCTGAATACGCTAATACCCCATATGTGGGGGTAAACCACTGTTTGGGCGCATGGCAGAGCTCGGAAGGAAAGGAGCGCCATTTGACTTTTCAATGCAAAATTGACTGGAATTGACATGGGACGCCATGTTGCGTTTGGAGAGCCCCTGATGTGCCTAAACATTGAAACCCCCCACAACTGACACCATTTTGGAAAGTAGACCCCCTAAGGAACTTATCTAGATGTGTGGTGAGCACTTTGACCCAACAAGTGCTTCACAGAAGTTTATAATGCAGAGCCGTAAAAATAAAAAATCATATTTTTTCACAAAAATGATTTTTTCCCCCATTTTTTTATTTTCCCAAGGGTAAGAGAAGAAATTAGTCCACAAATGTTGTTGTGCAATTTGTCGTGAGTACAACGATACCCCATATGTGGGTGTAAACCATTGTTTGGGCGCAGGGCAGAGCTCGGAAGGGAAGGAGCGCCATTTGACTTTTCAATACAAAATTGACTGGAATTGAGATGGGACACCATGTTGCGTTTGAAGAGACCCTGATGTTCCGAAACATTGAAACCCCCCACAAGTGACACCATTTTGGAAAGTAGACCCCTTAAAGAACTTATCTAGATGTGTGGTGAGCACTTTGACCCAACAAGTGCTTCACAGAAGTTTATAATGCAGAGCCGTAAAAATAAAAAATCATATTTTTTCACAAAAATGATCTTTTCGCCCCCATTTTTTTATTTTCCCAAGGGTAAGAAAAGAAATTAGACCACAAAAGTTGTTGTGCAATTTGTCCTGAGTACGACGATACCCCATATGTGGGGGTAAACCACTGTTTTGGCGCATAGCAGAGCTCGGAAGGGAAGGAGCGCTATTTTACTTTTCAATGCAAAATTGACTGGAATTAAGATGGGACGTCATGTTGCGTTTGGAGAGCCCCTGATGTGCCTAAACATTAAAACCCCCACAAGTGACACCATTTTGGAAAGTAGACCCCATAAGGAACTTATCTAGATGTGTTTTGAGAGCTTTGAACCCCCAAGTGTTTCAGTACAGTTTATAACGCAGAGCTGTGAAAATAAAAATTCCTCTTTTTTTTCACAGAAATGATTTTTTTGCCCCCAGCTTTGTATTTTTACAAGGGTAACATAATAAATTGGACCCCAAAAGTTGTTGTCCAATTTGTCCTGAGTATGCTGATACCCCATATGTGGGGGGAACCACTGTTTGGGCGCATGACAGAGCTCGGAAGGGAAGGAGCGCCATTTGGAATGCAGACTTAAATGGATTGGTCTGCAGGCGTCACGTTGCATTTGCAGAGCCCCTGATGTACCCAAACAGTAGAAACCCCCCACAAGTGACCCCAAATTGGAAACTAGACCTCGGAAGGAACTTATCTAGATGTGTTGTGAGAACTTTGAACCCCCAAGTGTTTCACTACAGTTTATAACGCAGAGCCGTGAAAATAAAAATTCCTCTTTTTTTTCACAGAAATGATTTTTTAGCCCCCAGTTTTGTATTTTCACAATGGTAAGAGGATAAATTGGACCCCAAAAGTTGTTGTACAATTTGTCCTGTGTACGCTGATACCCCATATGTGGGGGTAAACCACTGTTTGGGCGCATGGCAGAGCTCGGAAGGGAAGGAGCGCCGTTTGGAATGCAGACTTAGATGGATTGGTCTGCAGGCGTCACGTTGCATTTGCAGAGCCCCTGATGTACCTAAACAGTAGAAACCCCCCACAAGTGACCTCATATTGGAAATTAGACCCCCCAAGGAACTTATCTAGATGTGTTGTGAAAACTTTGAACCCCCAAGTGTTTCACTACAGTTTACAACGCAGAGCCGTGAAAATAAAAAATCTTTTTTTTCCCACAAAACTTATTTTTTAGCCCCCAGTTTTGTATTTTCCCAAGGGTAACAGGAGAATTTGGACCCCAAAAGATGTTGTCCAATTTGTCCTGAGTACGCCGATACCCCATATGTTGGGGTAAACCCCTGTTTGGGTACACGGGAGAGCCCTGAAGGGAAGGAGCACTGTTTTACTTTTTCAACGCAGAATTGTCTGGAATTGAGATCGGATGCCATGTCCCGTTTGGAGAGCCCCTGATTTGCCTAAACAGTGGAAACCCCCCAATTATAACTGAAACCCTAATCCAAACACACCCCTTACCCTAATCCAAATGGTAACCCTAACCACACCCCTAACCCTGACACACCCCTAACCCTAATCCCAACCCTATTCCCAACCGTAAATGTAATCCAAACCCTAACCCTAACTTTAGCCCCAACCCTAACTGTAGCCTTAACCCTAGCCCTAACCCTAGCCCTAACCCTAGCAATAACCCTAACCCTAGCCCTAACCCTAGCCCTAACCCTAGCAATAACCCTAGCCCTAACCCTAGCCCTAACCCTAGCCATAACCCTAGCCTTAACCCTAACCCTAGCCCTAACCCTAGCAATAACCCTAGCCCTAATCCTAGCCCTAAACCTAACCCTAACCCTAGCAATAACCCTAGCCCTAACCCTAGCCCTAACCCTAACCCTAATGGGAAAATGGAAATAAATACATTTTTTTTATTTTTTTATTTTTCCCTAACTAAGGGGGTGATGAAGGGGGGTTTGATTTACTTTTATAGTGGGTTATTTAGCGGATTTTTATGATTGGCAGCCGTCACACACTGAAAGACGCTTTTTAGTGCAAAAAATATTTTTTGCGTTACCAAATTTTGAAAGCTATAATTTTTCCATATTTGAGTCCACAGAGTCATGTGAGGTCTTGTTTTTTGCGGGACGAGTTGACGTTTTTATTGGTAACATTTTCGGGCACATGACATTTTTTGATCGCTTTTTATTCCGATTTTTGTGAGTCAGAATGATCAAAAACCAGCTATTCATGAATTTCTTTTGGGGGAGGCGTTTATACCGTTCCGCGTTTGGTAAAATTGATAAAGCAGTTTTATTCTTCGGGTCAGTACGATTACAGCGATACCTCATTTATATCATTTTTTTATGTTTTGGCGCTTTTATACGATAAAAGCTCTTTTATAGAAAAAATAATTATTTTGGTATCGCTTTATTCTCAGGACTATAACTTTTTTATTTTTTTGCTGATGATGCTGTATGGTGGCTCGTTTTTTGTGGGACAAGATGACGTTTTCAGCGGTACCATGGTTATTTATATCTGTCTTTTTGATCGCGTGTTATTCCACTTTTTGTTCGGCGGTATGGTAATAAAGCGTTGTTTTTTGCCTCGTTTTTTTTTTTTTTTTTCTCACGGTGTTTACTGAAGGGGTTAACTAGTGGGACCGTTTTATAGGTTGGGTCGTTACGGACACGGCGATACTAAATATGTGTACTTTTATTGTTTTTTTATTATTTAGATAAAGAAATGTATTTATGGGAATAATATTTTTCTTTTTTTCTTTATTTAGGAATTTATTTTTTATTTATTTTTTTACTCATGTGGAAAAATTTTTTTTAAACTTTTTTACTTTGTCCCAGGGGGGGACATTACGGATCGGTGATCTGACAGTGTGCACAGCACTCTGTCAGATCGGCGATCTGCTCTGCAGGGCTGCAGGCTTACCAGCGCCTGCTCTGAGCAGGCACTCGGTAAGCCACCTCCCTCCCTGCAGGACCCGGATGCCGCGGCCATCTTGGATCCGGGACCTGCGGCGAGGAGGGAGGTAGGAGACCCTCGGAGCAACGCGATCACATCGCGTTGCTGCGGGGGTCTCAGGGAAGCCCTCAGGGAGCCCCCTCCCTGCGCGATGCTTCCCTATACCGCCGGTACACCGCGATCATGTTTGATCGCGGTGTGCCGGGGGTTAATGTGCCGGGGGCGGTCCGTGACCGCTCCTGGCACATAGTGCTGGATGTTAGCTGTGATATGCAGCTGACACCCGGCCGCGATCGGCCGCGCTCCCCCTGTGAGCGCGGCCGATCGCGTATGACGTACTATCCCGTCGGTGGTCATACGGGCCCACCCCACCTCGACGGGATAGTACGTCAGATGTCAGAAAGGGGTTAAAAAGACCCACAAAACCAAACCAAAACAATTTTTTAAAGGGAAAAATTCTAAGAAACATTATTTCCTTCAAAATTTCGTGTAATTACATGTATATAATGCAAAATAAATAAATAAAAATTATACCTCACCTTTAGCATATGTTTACATGGAGCGTTTTGGCTTTATTTTTTACTTTAACATTTATGAGGGCTCTCACTCCTACATTTGGCAGGACCCTACCTCATGCCGAACAGTTAGCCAGATAGTGGAATACATATTCCCCATCCCTATCCAGTGTAATTTCTAACATGTCCATTTGAATTTTGGCCTTTGGCCGCCACCACCATGTCCACTGCCATGCCATTATGCAGTCCTTGTTGACAAATTGCAGAGTGCCAGCAGGTGCTGTAAAACCTGAGTTTGGTAAGGGCCCTCAGGTGGAGATATTAATGTTTACCTATGTGCTTACCCTTGGGGCTATGGCAAACCTGTTCTCTCCCACATGGGTAAGCATTAATACCTCACTGCACTATGAGCGGCACTTTATGGTTAGGATTTTGCAGATTTATTTCTATTTCAGCATACACCATCTTCCCACATGTAATCTCTGTATCCCTGTTTGGTACATATAGTTGTTACTTTGAGGTACATGTGCTATTTTGTATTGTGCTCTGTGCTGCTATTTATTTATTTTTTTTGCCATGAGATTTGTGTGATGGCATGTGTTCCCAGGCTTTCCCCCTTTACACCCTTCTTGTATTGTTTTTAAGGTAGACTCCCTTTAATTTTATGTTAGTGAGTTTTTCAATAAGGCTACGTTCACATTTGCGTTGTGCGCCGCAGCGTCGGCACCGCAACGCACAACGCAAACAAAAACGCAGCAAAACGCATGCACAACGCTGCGTTTTGCGCCGCATGCGTCCTTTTTTTCATTGATTTTGGACGCAGCAAAAATGCAACTTGCTGCGTCCTCTGCGCCCGGACGCGGGCGCCGCAGGGACGCATGCGGCGCAAAACGCAAGTGCGACGCATGTCCATGCGCTCCCATGTTAAATATAGGGGCGCATGACGCATGCGGCGACGCTGCGGCGCCCGACGCTGCGGCGCCGACCGCAAATGTGAACGTAGCCTAAAAAATTCTTTATACATCATTGATGGCACCGCTTCTCATCTCACCTTCTTGCCTAGGCAGAACACTCCATTGTTTTTGTAGGACTGTATTTAAGGAATTGCTCTCTTTTTTTCTGATTAATCGGTTCCTGTCTGAATCTACTTATGTATCTTTAGATCCAATATGTCAGCTGTTGTTAACTATCCAACCTGGCAGAATGTATCTTTTGCATGGTTTTGAGCAACAGTGGAATAATTACAGGATATTGTTAGAATCTGTTTTGTTTTTGACCTTCCGCCATCTTCTTGTGGTTTTCTGGCTGCTGGTCTTTTTCCCCTAGTGCTGGGCTGTCTTAGGACAGGTGATTGTATCACCCTTTATTACCCAGCACCTGCCTCCCAGTCCTTGCTGGACAACAGTGTTAATCTGCTAGAGTTCTGGCTAGGTGCTTTGATAGCTTTCTGTGTTTGATATTGTGCAGTTCTGGGATCTCTGGTTCTGCTATCCTTAGTTTCTGTTTTTTGTTGGTTTCTGCAGCCTTCTCTGTATTTTCTATTAGGCGGTAACCTGTTTTTATACTCAGTCCTTAGATCTTTTTAGGGAACCCCTTCCGCTGATCTATAGGTCTTCGTTTGAGATTAACCTAGGATCGTCGGTGGGTTTATTCGCAAGGAATGGGTAGCCCACTCCATTGTAGGGTATCAGCCTAGTCTCAGTGCAGGGTTAGTTTTCTCCCTTCCATCCTAGTTCTGTGTTACAGTTCCGTAACAGATATGTCCCAGAGAGTGTCGAGGTCTGTGGGTTGTATTACTCAGGTGACAGGCAATGCTATAGAGCTCAGGTAAAGGCCTTTACATAGTAATGACCATGTTGCAATATGTGTAAGGCTTCGGCCTGAATAGGTCTGTGGAGCGTAGTAAGCCAGTCTCTTAGATGTGCTTAAAATATACAGAAACTGGCCAATATCCCACCACCATTTTTTTTGTAAGGACCCAAATTTAGAAAATGTAAGGGAAGTGACAGTTTATGCTAACAAGGGACATCGGAATGCTGTGCTGGGACAACGAACTGGATGTGGTTGCTGACTCTTTTCTGTGCAACTATAGGTTGTGGACAGAAGGCCTCAGCACCTCCTTCCTGGACAGGTGGGAAGGAATGATGTTATATAGGGGAAGGGCCAGTGGTTTCACTGTCAGACACAAAGTTTGTTCCCAGGCGTTCCACCCACCTACTGGGGTGCTGCGTATATGAGCAGTATATGGCGTATGATAACAGAAGAATTATGTCGAATTTCCCTTTATAAAAGGATTTGTGGGTAAGATATTCGAGCTAGCAGCATTTATATAGAGCATGTTTCATTACTCATATTATTATTCTGTGCAAGGCTGAAACCTGAAGAATTGTGTGGAGCATATTAATGAATTTATGTTCCAAAATGTCCAAGTGCAGACCCAAAAACAACATCAGGTTACCAGATACACACTTAAAGAGACCGTGAGAAGGGCAACACAAAAACAATATTATAATAATAGCATATATTGAGATTAAGAGTAGACATTTGACCATTGCACAATGTACAAAGGTTTCCAAAAATTACCCCAAGGGGACTGTATCATACATGCTGAAAGAGACCATGATGGGGACCTTACAATACATTTTGCAGTTCTTACAATAGGTAGAGATAGGGAGAGCAAGTTTCACCATTGCACAATGTGCAAAGTTTTCCAAAAAATTACCCAAGGTGTCTTTATCATGCAAACTGAAAGACGCCATGATGGGGACATAACAATACATTTAGCAGTTATTACAAGAGGTAGAGAAAGGGAGTAGAAATGTGACCATTGCCCAATGTACAAAGGTTTCCAAAAATTACCCCAAGGGGGCTGTATCATACACGCTTAGCAGTTATTAAAAGAGGTGGAGATAGGGAGTAGAAGTTTCATCACTGTACAATATGCAAAAAATTTCAAAAAATTAGCCAAGAGGTCTCTCTCAGACCATATGAAAGATGCCGTGATGGGGACATCACAATACACTTGCAGTTATTACAAGAGGTAGAGATATAGTGTACAAGGTTCACCATTGCACAAGTGTCAGGACTCTGAACATTTTTTATTACCTTTTTGTGCATTACTGCCCTTTTCCAAGATGGAGTCTTTGGTCTCATGTGCACTGTGTCTTCCTGCTATAAAACTCCACCCCAGCCTTCAGTCTGTGCTAGAGTATTCTGCCTTGCATCCAGCTCCTGACCTCTGCCGACTCCCTGGCTATATACTTGCTCCTGTGAACCTGTGTGGTGATCTGTTGTGAATTCTGCTCTTGGGTTCCCTCCGGTGGTTGTTGGTAGTAATACAGTTGTCCCTGAGTTGCAATCCTGGGCAGGTGTCCCTGCTGATTGCAGCTCTGACTGGGATATTCAGGTGTGCAGGATTCATTAGCCCTTGCCAGTTGTCCATTGTTCTTGGAGGTTTTGCATCTCTGTCTGGTTCCTCTGTTATGACCCCAGTGGACAGGGTCTCAGAGGAACGTGTAAGTCTGCGAGATTCAAAAATCCAGCTCATAGGGCTATGGTAACTGGGTTGACCAAATAGCTACTCCTAACGCCAACACTAGAAGTAGCCGGGGATCATGCCTACGGTGATCGCTAGATGACTCGCGCCAGCCGGAGAATCTAACTACCCCTAGGAGAAGAAAACAAAGACCTCTCTTGCCTCCAGAGAAAGGGACCCCAAAGCAAGATACAAGCCCCCCACAAATAATAACGGTGAGGTAAGAGGAAATGACAAACACAGAAACGAACCAGGTTCAGCAAAGAGAGGCCAGCTTACTAATAGCAGAATATAGCAAGATAACTTATCTGGTCAACAAAAACCCTATAAAAATCCACGCTGGAGATTCAAGAACCCCCGAACCGTCTAACGGTCCGGGGGGAGAACACCAGCCCCCTAGAGCTTCCAGCAAAGGTCAGGATACAGATTGGAACAAGCTGGACAAAAATACCAAACTAAACTAAAGCAAAAAGCAAGGAAGCAGACTTAGCTTGAAATACAGGAACCAGGATCATAGGACAAGAGCACAACAGATTAGCTCTGATTTCCACGATGCCAGGCATTGAACTGAAGGTCCAGGGAGCTTATATAGCAACGCCCCTGAACTAACGGCCCAGGTGAGGATATAGGAAAAGACAGAAGCTCCAGAGTCAAATCACTAATGACCACTAGAGGGAGCAAAAAGCAAAATCACAACAGTACCCCCCCCTTAGTGAGGGGTCACCGAACCCTCACCACGACCACCAGGGCGATCAGGACGAGCGGCGTGAAAGGCACGAACTAAATCGGCCGCATGAACATCAGAGGCGACCACCCAGGAATTATCTTCCTGACCATAGCCCTTCCACTTGACCAGGTACTGAAGCCTCCGCCTGGAGAGACGAGAATCCAAGATCTTCTCCACCACGTACTCCAACTCGCCCTCAACCAACACCGGAGCAGGAGGCTCAGCAGAAGGAACCACAGGCACAACGTACCACCGCAACAAGGACCTATGAAACACGTTGTGGATAGCAAACGACACAGGAAGATCCAGGCGAAAGGATACAGGATTAAGGATTTCCAATATCTTGTAAGGACCAATAAAACGAGGTTTAAATTTGGGAGAGGAAACCTTCATAGGAACAAAGCGGGAAGAAAGCCACACCAAATCCCCAACACGTAGTCGGGGACCCACACCGCGGTGGCGGTTGGCAAAGCGCTGAGCCCTCTCCTGTGACAACTTCAAGTTGTCCACCACAAGATTCCAGATCCGCTGCAACCTATCCACCACAGAATCCACCCCAGGGCAGTCAGAAGGTTCCACATGACCCGAAGAAAAACGAGGGTGGAAACCAGAGTTGCAGAAAAACGGCGAAACCAAGGTGGCGGAACTAGCCCGATTATTAAGGGCAAACTCAGCCAACGGCAAGAAGGTCACCCAATCGTCCTGATCAGCAGAGACAAAACACCTCAAATAAGCCTCCAAAGTCTGATTAGTTCGCTCCGTCTGTCCATTAGTCTGAGGATGGAAAGCAGACGAAAACGACAAGTCAATGCCCATCCTACTACAAAAGGATCGCCAGAATCTGGAAACGAACTGGGATCCTCTGTCTGACACAATATTCTCAGGGATGCCGTGCAAACGAATCACGTTCTGGAAAAACACAGGAACCAGATCGGAAGAGGAAGGCAGCTTAGGCAAAGGAACCAAATGGACCATCTTGGAGAAGCGATCACATATCACCCAGATAACAGACATGCCTTGAGACACCGGAAGATCAGAAATGAAATCCATGGAGATATGTGTCCAAGGTCTCTTAGGGACAGGCAAGGGCAAGAGCAACCCGCTGGCACGAGAACAGCAAGGCTTAGCTCGAGCACAAGTCCCACAGGACTGTACAAATGACCGCACATCCCTAGACAAGGAAGGCCACCAAAAGGATCTGGCCACCAGATCTCTGGTGCCAAAAATTCCTGGGTGACCTGCCAACACCGAGGAATGAACCTCGGAAATGACTCTGCTGGTCCACTTATCAGGCACAAACAGTCTGTCAGGTGGACAAGAATCAGGCCTATCAGCCTGAAATCTCTGCAACACACGTCGCAGATCTGGAGAAATAGCTGACAAGATAATACCATCCTTAAGAATACCAACAGGTTCAGCGACTCCAGGAGCATCAGGCACAAAGCTCCTGGAAAGAGCATCGGCCTTCACATTTTTAGAACCTGGTAAATACGAGACAACAAAATCAAAACGGGAGAAAAACAATGACCAGCGGGCCTGTCTAGGATTCAGGCGTTTAGCAGACTCGAGATACATCAGATTTTTGTGATCAGTCAAGACCACCACACGATGCTTAGCACCCTCGAGCCAATGACGCCATTCCTCAAATGCCCATTTCATGGCCAACAACTCCCGATTGCCCACATCATAATTTCGCTCCGCAGGCGAAAACTTCCTAGAGAAAAAGGCGCAAGGTCTCATAACAGAGCAACCAGGGCCTCTCTGCGACAAAACGGCCCCTGCTCCAATCTCTGAAGCATCCACCTCAACCTGAAAGGGAAGCGAGACATCAGGCTGGCACAAAACAGGCGCCGAAGTAAACCGACGTTTCAACTCCTGGAAAGCCTCCACGGCAGCAGGAGCCCAATTAACCACATCGGAGCCCTTCTTGGTCATATCCGTCAAAGGTTTCACAATGCTAGAAAAGTTAGCGATAAAACGACGGTAGAAGTTAGCGAAACCCAAGAACTTCTGAAGACTCTTAACTGACGAGGGCTGAGTCCAATCAAGAATAGCTCGGACCTTGACTGGGTCCATCTCCACAGCAGAAGGGGAAAAAATGAACCCCAAAAAGGGAACCTTCTGTACACCAAAAAGACACTTTGAGCCCTTGACAAACAAAGAATTTTCACGCAAAATTTTAAAGACCATCCTGACCTGCTCCACATGCGAGTCCCAATTATCAGAAAAAACCAGAATATCATCCAGATAAACGATCAAAAATTTATCCAGATAGTTCCGGAAAATGTCATGCATAAAGGACTGAAAAACTGAAGGGGCATTAGAGAGCCCAAAAGGCATCACCAAGTACTCAAAATGACCTTCGGGCGTATTGAATGCGGTTTTCCATTCATCCCCTTGCTTAATGCGCACAAGGTTGTACGCACCACGAAGGTCTATCTTGGTAAACCACTTGGCACCTTTAATCCGGGCAAACAAGTCAGACAACAGCGGCAAAGGATACTGAAATTTGACAGTGATCTTATTTAAAAGCCGATAGTCAATACAAGGCCTCAAAGATCCGTCCTTTTTAGCCACAAAAAAGAATCCCGCACCAAGAGGGGAAGAAGACGGACGGATGTGTCCTTTCTCCAGAGACTCCTTGATATATGAACGCATAGCGGTATGTTCAGGTATCGACAGATTAAACAGTCTTCCCTTAGGAAATTTACTGCCTGGAATCAAATCTATTGCACAGTCACATTCCCTATGAGGAGGCAATGCACTGGACCTGGACTCGCTAAAGACATCCTGATAATCAGACAAATACTCCGGAACTTCCGAAGGCGTAGAAGAAGCAATAGACACAGGCAGGGAATCCTCATGAATACCACGACAGCCCCAACTAGACACTGACATAGCCTTCCAGTCAAGGACTGGATTATGGGTCTGTAACCATGGCAGCCCCAAAACAACCAAATCATGCATTTTATGTAGAACGAGAAAACGTATCACCTCGCGGTGTTCAGGAGTCATGCACATGGTAACCTGTGTCCAATACTGCGGTTTATTTTCTGCTAATGGCGTAGCATCAATACCCCTAAGAGGGATAGGATTTTCTAATGGTTCAAGAATAAAACCACAGCGCTTAGCAATTGAGAGATCCATAAGACTCAGGGCAGCACCTGAATCTACAAACGCCATGACAGGATAAGATGACAGTGAGCAAATCAAAGTTACAGACAGAATAAACTTAGGATGCAAATTACCAACGGTGACAGGACTAACAACCTTAGATATACGTTTAGAGCATGCTGAGATAACATGTGTAGAATCACCACAGTAGTAGCACAAGCCATTCCGGTGTCTATGAATTTTCCTCTCATTTCTAGTCAGGATTCTATCACATTGCATCAAATCAGGTGTCCGTTCAGACAACACCATGAGGGAATTTGCGGTTTTTCTATCACATTGCATCACATCAGGTGTCTGTTCAGACAACAACATGAGGGAATTTGCGGTTTTGCGCTCCCGCAACCGCCGGTCAATTTGAATAGCCAGGGACATGGTATCATTCAGACCTGTGGGAATGGGAAAACCCACCATAACATTCTTAATGGCCTCAGAAAGGCCATATCTAAAATTAGCGGCCAGTGCACACTCGTTCCAATGTGTCAGCACGGACCATTTCCGAAATTTTTGGCAATACACCTCAGCCTCGTCCTGGCCCTGAGACATAGCCAGCAAGGCTTTCTCTGCCTGAATCTCAAGATTGGGTTCCTCATAAAGTAAACCGAGCGCCAGAAAAAACGCATCAATATCAGCCAATGCCGGATCTCCTGGCGCCAACGAAAAAGCCCAATCTTGAGGGTCACCCCGTAAGAATGAAATAACAATATTTACTTGTTGAGCAGAGTCTCCAGACGAACAAGGTTTCAGGGACAAAAACAATTTACAATTATTCCTGAAATTCCTAAACTTAAATCGGTCTCCTGAAAACAGTTCAGGAATCGGAATCTTGGGTTCAGACCTAGGATTTCTGGTAACATATTCTTGTATACCCTGCACACGAGCGGCAAGCTGGTCCACACTTGTAATCAAGGTCTGGACATTCATGTCTGCAGCAAGCTTAAGCCACTCTGAGGTAAAGGGGAAAAGAAAAAAAAAAAAATGAGAGAGGGAAAAAAAAAACTCAAAATTTTCTTTCATATAATCCCACTTCTGCAATGCATTAAACATTTAATACAGGCCTGGCATACTGTTATGACCCCAGTGGACAGGGTCTCAGAGGAACGTGTAAGTTTGCGAGATTCAAAAATCCAGCTCATAGGGCTATGGTAACTGGGTTGACCAAATAGCTACTCCTAACGCCAACACTAGAAGTAGCCGGGGATCATGCCTACGGTGATCGCTAGATGACTCGCGCCAGCCGGAGAATCTAACTACCCCTAGGAGAAGAAAACAAAGACCTCTCTTGCCTCCAGAGAAAGGGACCCCAAAGCAAGATACAAGCCCCCCACAAATAATAACGGTGAGGTAAGAGGAAATGACAAACACAGAAATGAACCAGGTTCAGCAAAGAGAGGCCAGCTTACTAATAGCAGAATATAGCAAGATAACTTATCTGGTCAACAAAAACCCTATAAAAATCCACGCTGGAGATTCAAGAACCCCCGAACCGTCTAACGGTCCGGGGGGAGAACACCAGCCCCCTAGAGCTTCCAGCAAAGGTCAGGATACAGATTGGAACAAGCTGGACAAAAATACCAAACTAAACTAAAGCAAAAAGCAAGGAAGCAGACTTAGCTTGAAATACAGGAACCAGGATCATAGGACAAGAGCACAACAGATTTCCACGATGCCAGGCATTGAACTGAAGGTCCAGGGAGCTTATATAGCAACGCCCCTGAACTAACGGCCCAGGTGAGGATATAGGAAAAGACAGAAGCTCCAGAGTCAAATCACTAATGACCACTAGAGGGAGCAAAAAGCAAAATTACAACATTCCTCCTGCCCTGTTGCCAAATCAGCAAAGATAAGTGTCTGGTTTTGTTCCTGCAGCACACATGCTGTGTGCTTTACAATTCAGTACTATTCAATGTTTTTTCTTGTCCAGCTAGACTGTGTTTGGATTTTTCAGTCAAGTTGGATTCTCAGGAGATGCAGATATACATTCCATGTCTTTAGTTAGATGGTGGAATTTTTGTATTATCTGCTGTGGATATTTTTAGGGTTTTAATACTGACCGCTTAGTATTCTGTCCTATCCTTTCCTATTTAGCTAGCGTGGCCTCTTTTGCTAAATCCTGATTTCTGCCTGCGTGTGTCTTTCCTCTATTACTCACAGTCAATATTTGTGGGGGGCTGCCTATCCTTTGGGGTTCTGCTCTGAGACAAGATAGAATTCCCATTTCCATCTATAGGGGTATTTAGTCCTCCGGCTGTGTCGAGGTGTCTAGGATGTGTTAGGTACACCCCACGGCTACTTCTAGTTGCGGTGTCAGTTTAGGGATTGCGGTCAGTACAGGTTCCACCTACTCCTGAGAAAGACTCATGCGGCTCCAAGGTCACCGGTTCATAACAGTGATCCTGCTACTCTGCTCTGAGTTCCTGCTGCATACACCAGTTCCTGTAATCCTCCTTCATCTGCTGCTCGTGTTTACTTCCTGGACATGGACATGTAAGCTGTTTCTGCTTTGCAAGAACCTGAGACTATTACCCAGACCTCCCTGGTTGAGCTAAGATATTATTTGAACTGCCTTATAAGCATATCTATCTGTGTTATGGACTAAGCAAGGACGTATTCATGTCAAGTATCCTCATGAATAATTCCTGCATGATTGCATTTTCCTCTGAAGTTTCCTATAGACTGCTGAGCTGCATTTGATATTTGCACCAAGTGTTGTGGACTTGAGTTTCTCTCTGCACCTGTTTGAATCACCGTGTGATAATATAGACTTTACCACTTATAAAACTGTGTCCTGTAGTTGTCTTGTTCCACGCAAAGAGTCTCCTGAGTTATCCCCTATAGTTATTACAACAAGGTGCAAAGGTTTCAAAAAGTACAAAACAATACTCACATGGGGTATACATAGATGAACACTAAGTACTTGTTGGAGAAGCAGGAGGAGGAGTTGATTTCTGGAACAAAATGGTTTTGGATGGTAAGGGATGAACATTAAGACAACTTCCCAAAAAAATCTGGCCTTACATAACGTTGCTGTCATCCATAGGGCTTACAAAGTCGGAGGAAATCCAGCACTTGTTCAATTTTAGAAGAGTCAGCCTGTCTGCATCTTCCGTTGACAGCCATGTGGGCCTATCCATTATGATTGCATATGCTGAACTAAAAACATGCTCAGACAAGACACTCGCAGCATTGCATGGCAGCACCTCCAAGGTGTACAAGGAGAGGTCGGGCCAAGTGTGCAGCTTGGACAACCAATGTTTAAAGGGCACTGAAGAATAAGGAAGGGGGCTGGTATGGTCACTTAAGTAGTCCTTTACCATCTTGATCAACTTCTGCCTCCTCGTCATAGTTACACCCACAGATAGCCATTGCTGATGGGATGGTCTCATGAAAATGGCCCAGTTGGTGGACATTTCCCCTCCCCCTGAGTTGCACCTGGTGTTTGTGGCTCTCCCCTGTAATCTTTGTGGGCAAAAGAGCCAGTACCTCTGCCACCAGCGTTGTCTGAGGATAATCTTTTGAGCAAGTCATCCACTACATCCCTCTTGCGGGCATGCACTGAAAATGTCCCGTCAGCCTCTGACATTAGAGAAGCAAATTTCTCCTCGTACCGTGGGTCAAGAAAGGATAACAGTCAGTATTTTATGGTGGATAAAATGTTTTTCATGCGAGGGTCTTGGGAAAGGCATCTGGAAATGCACTCTGCCATGTGTGGCAGACTACAAAGAGTCTAATATTCAGTGTCCTCACCAGGAAGAACACTAACCATCTTCTTCTCCTCCTCTTCAGGCCATCCATGTTGGACAGGTATGAAGCTGGGAATGGGAGCTGTAATAATCATGTCAGTCTGGTAGTCGGGGGCAGGTATATCTCGCCCAGGTATTTGTCCTATGTGAATTAGGCCGCTCAGTATTTTCAGGATAATGATGGGTTAATGAGTGCGGGAATAAAGGATGACCAGCTGAGGGTTTCCAGCGTCAGCCTGGGGCACACAGATTGCCTGTCTGTGTGAGACAAACGTGAGTGAGAGCTGTGCTCAAGGACTGTGTTTTTAGCTGGGAGGCAGAAGCCCCCCCAGTTGTTGAGATAGCAACATATCTGTTAGTTAGTGCCGGACAGGCTAGGATTTAACCCCTTCACCCCCAAGGGTGGTTTGCACGTTAATGACCGGGCCAATTTTTACAATTCTGACCACTGTCCCTTTATGAGGCTATAACTCTGGAACGCTTTGACGGATCTTGGCGATTCTGACATTGTTTTCTCGTGACATATTGTACTTCATGTTAGTGGTAAAATTTATTCGATATAACTTGCGTTTATTTGTGAAAAAAATGGAAATTTGGCGAAAATTTTGAAAATTTTGCAATTTTCCAACTTTGAATTTTTATGCCCTTAAATCACAGACATATGTCACGCAAAATACTTAATAAGTAACATTTCCCACATGTCTACTTTACATCAGTACAATTTTGGAACCAAAATTTTTTTTTGTGACGGAGTTATAAGGGTTAAAAGTTGACCAGCAATTTCTCATTTTTACAACACCATTTTTTTTTAGGGACCACATCTCATTTGAAGTCATTTTGAGGGGTCTATATGATAGAAAATACCCAAGTGTGACACCATTCTAAAAACTGCACCCCTCAAGGTGCTCAAAACCACATTCAAGAAGTTTATTAACCCTTCAGGTGTTTCACAGGAATTTTTGGAATGTTTAAATAAAAATGAACATTTAACTTTTTTTCACACAAAATTTATTTCAGCTCCAATTTGTTTTATTTTACCAAGGGTAACAGGAGAAAATGGACCCCCAAAGTTGTTGTACAATTTGTCCTGAGTACGCTGATACCCCATATGTGGGGGTAAACCACTGTTTGGGCGTATGGCAGAGCTCGGAAGGAAAGGAGCGCCATTTGACTTTTCAATGCAAAATTGACTGGAATTGAGATGGGACGCCATGTTGCGTTTGGAGAGCCCCTGATGTGCCTAAACACTGAAACCCCCTACAAGTGACACCATTTTGGAAAGTAGACCCCCTAAGGAACTTATCTTGATGTGTGGTGAGCACTTTGACCCACCAAGTGCTTCACAGAAGTTTATAATGCAGAGCCGTAAAAATAAAAAATCATATTGTTTCACAAAAATGATCTTTTCGCCCCCAATTTTTTATTTTCCCAAGGGTAAGAGAAGAAATTGGACCCCAAAAAATGTTGTGCAATTTGTCCTGAGTACGATGATACCCCATATGTGGGTGTAAACCATTGTTTGGGCGCATGGCAGAGCTTGGAAGGGAAGGAGCGCCATTTGACTTTTCAATGCAAAATTGACTGGAATTGAGATGGGACGCCATGTTGCGTTTGGAGAGCCCCTGATGTGCCTAAACATTGAAACTCCCTACAAGTGACACCATTTTGGAAAGTAGACCCCCTAAGGAACTTATCTAGATGTGTGGTGAGCACTTTGACCCACCAAGTGCTTCACAGAAGTTTATAATGCAGAGCCGTAAAAATAAAAAATCATATTTTTTCACAAAAATGATCTTTTCGCCCCCAATTTTTTATTTTCCCAAGGGTAAGAGAAGAAATTGGACCCCAAAAAATGTTGGCCAATTTGTCCTGAGTACGATGATACCCCATATGTGGGTGTAAACCATTGTTTGGGCGCATGGCAGAGCTTGGAAGGGAAGGAGCGCCATTTGACTTTTCAATGCAAAATTGACTGGAATTGAGATGGGACGCCATGTTGCGTTTGGAGAGCCCCTGATGTGCCTAAACATTGAAACTCCCTACAAGTGACACCATTTTGGAAAGTAGACCCCCTAAGGAACTTATCTAGATGTGTGGTGAGCACTTTGACCCACCAAGTGCTTCACAGAAGTTTATAATGCAGAGCCGTAAAAATAAAAAATCATATTTTTTCACAAAAATGATCTTTTCGCCCCCAATTTTTTATTTTCCCAAGGGTAAGAGAAGAAATTGGACCCCAAAAAATGTTGTGCAATTTGTCCTGAGTACGATGATACCCCATATGTGGGTGTAAACCATTGTTTGGGCGCATGGCAGAGCTTGGAAGGGAAGGAGCGCCATTTGACTTTTCAATGCAAAATTGACTGGAATTGAGATGGGACGCCATGTTGCGTTTGGAGAGCCCCTGATGTGCCTAAACATTGAAACTCCCTACAAGTGACACCATTTTGGAAAGTAGACCCCCTAAGGAACTTATCTAGATGTGTGGTGAGCACTTTGACCCACCAAGTGCTTCACAGAAGTTTATAATGCAGAGCCGTAAAAATAAAAAATCATATTTTTTCACAAAAATGATCTTTTCGCCCCCAATTTTTTATTTTCCCAAGGGTAAGAGAAGAAATTGGACCCCAAAAAATGTTGGCCAATTTGTCCTGAGTACGCTGATACCCCATATGTGGGTGTAAACCATTGTTTGGGCGCATGGCAGAGCTTGGAAGGGAAGGAGCGCCATTTGACTTTTCAATGCAAAATTGACTGGAATTGAGATGGGACGCCATGTTGCGTTTGGAGAGCCCCTGATGTGCCTAAACATTGAAACTCCCTACAAGTGACACCATTTTGGAAAGTAGACCCCCTAAGGATCTTATCTAGATGTGTTTTGAGAGCTTTGAACCCCCAAGTGTTTCACTACAGATTATAACGCAGAGCCGTGAAAATAATTTTTATTTTTTTTCTCAAAAATGATTTTTTTAGCACCCAGCTTTGTATTTTTACAAGGGTAACAGAATAAATTGGACCCCAAAATTTGTTTTCCAATTTGTCCTGAGTACGCTGATACCCCATATGTGGGGGGGAACCACTGTTTGGGCGCATGACAGAGCTCGGAAGGGAAGGAGCGCCATTTGGAATGCAGACTTAAATGGATTGGTCAGCAGCCGTCACGTTGCATTTGCAGAGCCCCTGATGTACCCAAACAGTACAAACCCCCCACAAGTGACCCCATATTGGAAACTAGACCTCCCAAGGAACTTATCTAGATGTGTTTTGAGAACTTTGAACCCCCAAGTGTTTCACTAAAGTTTATAGCGCAAAGCCGTGAAAATAAAAATTCTTTTTTTTTTTCACAAAAATGATTTTTTAGCCCCCAGTTTTGTATTTTTACAAGGGTAACAGGATAAATTAGACCCCAAAAGTTGTTGTCCAATTTGTCCTGAGTACGCTGATACCCCATATGTGGGGGGGAACCACTGTTTGGGTGCATGACAGAGCTCGGAAGGGAAGGAGCGCCATTTGGAATGCAGCCTTAAATGGATTGGTCTGCAGGCGTCACGTTGCATTTGCAGAGCCCCTGATGTACCCAAACAGTACAAACCCCCCACAAGTGACCCCATATTGGAAACTAGACCTCCCAAGGAACTTATCTAGATGTGTTGTGAGAACTTTGAACCCCCAAGTGTTTCACTACAGTTTATAACGCAGAGCCGTGAAAATAAAACATCTTTTTTTTCCCACAAAAATGATTTTTAGCCCCCCAAATTTTTATTTTCCTAAGGATAACAAGAGAACTTGGACCCCAGAAGTTGTTGTTCAATTTGTCCCGAGTACGCTGATAACACATATGTTGGGGTAAACCCCTTTTTGGGCGCACGGGAGAGCTCGGAAGGGAAGGAGCACTGTTTTACTTTTTCAACGCAGAATTGGCTGGAATTGAGATTGGACGCCATGTCGCGCTTGGAGAGCCCCTGATGTGCCTGGACAGTGGAAACTCCCCAATTCTACCTGAAACCCTAACCCAAACACACCCCTAACCCTAATCCCAACGGTAACCCTAACCACACCCCTAGCCCTGACACACCCATAATTCTAATCCCAACCCTAATCCAAACGTAAATGTAATCCAAACCCTAACCCTAACTTTACCTCCAACCCTAGCCCTAACCCTAACCCTACCCCTCACCCTAACCCTAAACGTGACTGAAATACGTGTCACTAAAATACGTGTCACTAAAATACGTGGCACTGAAATACGTGGCACTGAAATACGTGGCACTGAAACACGTGGCACTGAAACACGTGGCACTGAAACACGTGGCACTGAAACACGTGGCACTGAAATACGTGGCCCTAAAATACGTGGCACTGAAATACGTGGCACTGAAATATGTGGCACTGAAATACGTGGTACTAAAATATGTGGCACTGAAATACGTGATACGTGGCACTGAAATACGTGGCACTGAAACACGTGGCACTGAAATACGTGGCACAGAAATACGTGGCACTGAAATACGTGGCACTGAAATACGTGGCACTGAAATACGTGGCACTGAAATACGTGGCACTATGACTGTCAGAAAATGTTCATTAAACGGTTAGGGGTGAGGTTAGGGGTAGAGTTAGGGTTAGGGTTTGGATCCCTTTATCACCTTGATGGTGGTGGGTGGCTTTTCAGTGTGTTTTCTGTTTTTTTTCGATAAAAATGCATGCGTTTTTAATGCAAACAAACGCATGTGCTTAAAAACGCAAGAAAATACTGCAGGTTGTATTTCTGAAAATGAACGCATGCAGAAAAAAACCGCATGCGTTTGAAAACGCGACCAAACGCGTACAAAAAAACCGCATGCGTTTTCAATGTCAAATATAGGGAAAAAACGCATGCGGTTTTTTGTGCAAAAAACGCTGCAGACAAAAACGCAAGTGTGAAACCAGCGACGCTTTTTATAGCAAAAAAGTTTTTGCGTCTCCACATTTTGAGACCTATAATTTTTCCACATTTTGCTCCACAGAGTCATGTGAGGTCTTGTTTTTTGCGGGACGAGTTGACGTTTTTATTGGTAACATTTTCGGACACGTGACCATTTTTGATCGCTTTTTATTCCGATTTTTGTGAGGCAGAATGACCAAAAACCTGCTATTCATGAATTTCTTTTGGGAGAGGCGTTTATACCGTTCCGCGTTTGGTAAAATTGATAAAGCAGTTTTATTCGTCGGGTCAGTACGATTACAGCGATATCTCATTTATATCATTTTTTTATGTTTTGGCGCTTTTATACGATAAAAACTAAAATATAGAAAAAATAATTATTTTGGTATCGCTTTATTCTCAGGACTATAACTTTTTTATTTTTTTGCTGATGATGCTGTATGGCGGCTTTTTTTTTGCGGGACAAGATGACGTTTTCAGCGGTACCATGGATATTTATATCAGTCTTTTTGATCGTGTGTTATTCCACTTTTTGTTCGGCGGTATGGTAATAAAGCGTTGTTTTTTGCCTCGTTTTTTTTTTTTTTTTCTTACGGTGTTTACTGAAGGGGTTAACTAGTGGGGCAGTTTTATAGGTTGGGTCGTTACGGACGCGGCGATACTAAATATGTGTACTTTTATTGTTTTGTTTTTTTTATTTAGATAAAGAAATGTATTTATGGGAATAATATATTTTTTTTATTATTATTTATTTAGGAATTTTTTTTTTATTTTTTTTTACACATGTGGAAAAATTTTTTTTTTACTTTTTTACTTTGTCCCAGGGGGGGACATCACAGATCATTGATCTGGCAGTGTGCACAGCACTCTGCCAGATCGACGATCTGCTGTGCAGGGCTGCAGGCTTTCCAAGTGTCTGCTCTGAGCAGACACTCGGTAAGCCACCTCCCTCCCTGCAGGACCCGGATGCCGCGGCCATCTTGGATCCGGGACCTGCGGCGAGGAGGGAGGTAGGAGACCCTCAGAGCAACGCGATCACATCGCGTTGCTCCGGGGGTCTCAGGGAAGCCCGCAGGGAGCCCCCTCCCTGCGCGATGCTTCCCTATACCGCCGGTACACTGCGATCATGTTTGATCGCGGTGTGCCGGGGGTTAATGTGCCGGGGGCGGTCCGTGACCGCTCCTGGCACATAGTGCCGGATGTCAGCTGCGATATGCAGCTGACACCCGGCCGCGATCGGCCGCGCTCCCCCCGTGAGCGCCGCTGATCGATGATGACGTACTATCCCGTCGGCGGTCATACGGGCCCACCCCACCTCGACGGGATAGTACGTCAAATGTCGGGAAGGGGTTAATTTTATGCTTTGTTTTTTCTATGTTACTTTCTCATTAATAAACCTGACCTAAAGTCAGCTCGCTAAAGAAACCTGCTGTACGCCTCAGATTGAATGCACAAACCACGTGACCTTTGACCCCAGCAAAGGCGATCCCAGAGTGTTTTGTCACATTGTGGTGGAGAACGCGGGCAGTTACGTGGCACAGGCGACAGTATGGAAGACGTGGTGAAAGCCCTAGTACAGTCCACTGCCGTACAGCAGCAGGCCACTGCCGCACAGCATGAAGCTAATCGCTTGATGGCCGCACAGCTGAAGGAGTTAATGGACATGACGGTTGCAGACCGCCAGCTTCTCCAACAGGTGGCGCAGCGCCTGGTGAGCATGCCTGAGGCAGACCAGGAAGCAGAGTCCAGAAGGATCCATGTGAGTCGATACTAGCAAAAGTTGACTGCAGAAGATGACATCGAGGCATACCTGACAACGTTTGAGCGGACGGCATTGAGGGAGAAGTGGCCGAAGGCACGATGGGCCGATTTGATTGCTCCGTTTCTCTCCGGCGAGGCCCAAAAAGCTTACCATGACTTGGACCCGGAAGTCGCTCAGGACTTCGAGAAGCTGAAAGTTGAGATCCTGGCCCGGCTGGGTGTAACGACGGCTGTCCGTGCACAGAGGGTACACCAGTGGACCTACCAGCAAGATAAACCGGCACGGTCTCAGATGTTCAACCTGATCTGCTTGACAAAGAAATGGCTGCAACCCGAGGTACTGACAACACCCGAAATAATCCAGCGGATTGTCTTGGACAAGTACCTGAGAGTACTACCACCAGCGCTGAAAAGGTGGGTAAGCCAAGGAAATCATCAACTTGTGGAGTTGGTCGAGCGTTATTCCATGGCAGAAGGACTTCCAGACGAAACCACTGGCACCCGGTCCGTGCCTCCTCCTCGTGGAACCGGTAAGACTGTTCCAGCGACTACGGGTGAAGGAAAATTGCCAAAAACTATGGGGGAGGAACACGGGACTGCTCGCACTCCGAGACCGAGAGTGTTGGACGGTGGTCTCAGTAGGGGGCCTGTTAGGTGTTTCCGCTGCTGTGAGAGTGGCCATATTTCTGCGAACTGTCCTGTTACCACTGAACCCATGCAGTGCGATGTTACAGACTCTAAGAAACGCATGTCTTTGGTTACTCGGCTAGTGAATGTGAATGCGGGTCAAAATGATATAGCGAAACACCTGTGGATGGGAAAAATGCTGTGCCATTACTAGACTCTGGAAGTGTGGTGACTCTGGTGAAAGCTAGTCTGGTGGCACTTCCATCTGGTTCGTCTGACAAATTTTCTGTAACGTGTGTGCATGGTGACACCTGCTCGTACCTAACAGCGGTCATATCAATTTCCACTCCCTATGGGTCTGTGCAACACAAAGTGGGACTCGTTCCCGCATTGTTACAGGATGTAATCCTGGGCAGGGATTTTCCCCATTTCTGGCAGTTGTGGGAGAATCAGTTGCTCCTTCATGGTAGCTGTAAGTCTTTTCCCATGCCATCTGGAGGTCCCGAACTCCTAGAGGAGGTCCCACAAGAAGACGTTGCTGGGGAGGTTATTGAAACTAACCTTTAGTTCCCCTTCTCAGTTCTGGCGGGGGAAACTGAGGAAACTCAGCGAGAGGTGGAGGCAGACAGCCATCCAGCACCTTGCCTGCCAGATTTGGGAGTCCAGTTGGATGACTTCCACAGCGAGCAAATGAAAGATCCTACCCTGATTCCGGCTAGGAAAAATGTAAAAATGATAGATGGGGTACCCGTAGAACCTGACACTAGGCTAGCATACCCGTACATGGTTCTTGAAAATGATTTACTCTACCAGGTAGAGAAAAAAGGAGAAGACACTGTGCAACAGTTAGTGGTACCCAAACCTTATCGGCGGAAGGTACTGGACCTGGCCCATGGACATATAATGGGGGGACATCTGGGGGTACAGAAAACCACAGAAAGGATATCGCATTGTTTTGTGTGGCCCAGAATACATAGTGATGTACGTAACTATTGTGAGTCCTGTCCAGAGTGCCAAATCTCTGCGCCTAAAACTCGGTTCTGTAGCCCTTTGGTACCCCTCCCTATCATTGGAGTCCCTTTTGAGAGAATTGGGATGGATCTGGTTGGGCCCCTTCCCCGGTCCGCACGTGGGCACCAACATATCCTCGTCATCATGGACTATGCCACTCATTACCCAGAAGCCATCCCTTTGCGTAACACTGCTACCAAAACGATCGCCAAAGAGTTGGTACAAGTGTTTAGTCGGGTGGGAATTCCAAAACAGATACTCATCGACCAGGGGACTCCCTTTGTCGAGGGTGATGAAGGAGCTCTGCAGACTCTTACAGATAGACCAGTTGCGTACGTCTGTCTATCACCCTCAAACAGATGGCCTGGTTGAGCGGTTCAACAAAACCTTAAAACAGATGCTCCGGAAGGCGATAGACAAAGATGGGAAGAACTGGGATTACTTGCTACCCTCTTTGCTGTTTGCCATTAGGGAAGTTCCCCAGTCTTCCACAGGGTTTTCGCCTTTCGGACTGTTGTACGCCCGCCGTCCCCGGGGACTGTTGGACGTCGCAAAAGAAACCTGGGAAGGTCAAGTCACTCCCTTTAAAACGGTGATCGACCATGTAACACAAATGCAGGACCGTATTGCCGCTGTCATGCCCATTGTTAGGGACCATATGTTACAGGCCCAGGGAGCCCAGAGGCAAAGTTATGATAGAGGTGCTAAGGTCCGTACGTTTGCATCCGGGGATAGGGTGTTGGTCCTAATCCCTACAGCGGATAGTAAATTTCTGGCGAAATGGCAGGGCCCCTTTGAGGTCAGGGAAAGAGTTGGTGAAGTGAACTATAAAGTGTACCAGCCCGGTAAGAGAAAACCAGAACAGATTTATCATGTGAATCTGATAAAACCCTGGAAAGACCGCTCTGCCCTAACAGCGGAACTGCCCCGTCCGGTTTGCGCACCTACCGTACCGGAGGTGCAGATTGCCGAGACTCTCTCGGAACAACAAAAATCTGAGGTTAAGCAGTTTTTGTTACAGAACCGACAGTTTTTCTCGGAAAAACCTGGCCGGACTAAGCTGGTGAGATTGTTACAGAGCCTGGTGTCACCGTTCATGTGAAGTCATACCGGATTCCGGGAGCACGCCGTGAAGCCGTCTCCCAGGAGGTGGTGGCAATGTTGGACTTAGGAGTCATTGAGGAGTCACACAGCGCCTGGTCCAGTCCAATCCTGTTGATACCTAAGCCGGATGGCTCCATACGGTTTTGTAATGACTTTAGGAAACTGAATGCGGCTTCTAAATTTGATGCGTACCCTATGCCTCGGGTCGATGAGTTATTCGACCGGCTGGGTAAAGCCCGATACATTACGACCCTGGATCTAACAAAGGGGTACTGGCAGATCCCTCTGGCCGAGGCGGCCAGGGAGAAGACGGCATTTGCTACACCGGAAGGTCTGTTCCAGTATGTCTACATGCCGTTTGGACTTCACGGAGCTCCAGCAACGTTTCAGAGGTTGATGGATCGAGTCTTGAGGCTCCACAGGCAGTACGCTTCGGCCTACCTGGATGACATCGTAATTTACAGCTTGGACTGGGAAACTCACCTCCGGAAGGTACAGGCGGTGATTGATGACCTGCGAGGCGCAGGCTTAATGGCAAACCCCAAGAAATGTCACATCGGGCTTGAAGAAGCCCGATACTTGGGTTACGTGATTGGCAGAGGAGTGGTTAAACCACAGATCGACAAAATACAGGCAATTCAGGGCTGGCCGCAACCAGTGAACAAGAAACAAGTACAAGCTTTCCTGGGGATCGCCGGCTATTATCGCCGGTTCATACCTAATTTTGCAGCCATGGCTACCCCCTTGACGGATCTTACCAAAGGGAAGGGTTCCGTCATGGTAAAATGGACCTCAGCGGCTGGAGAGGCCTTCCACAGTCTGAAACGAGCTTTGTGCTCTCAGCCCTTACTAGTGACTCCTGATTTCAGCAGCGAGTTTGTGGTTCAAAAGTGCGGGGCTGGGGTTCCTGGGCATGCGCACTGCGCTGTTTAGACGCTCCCCAGCTCCGATGCTCCCCAGCTCCGACGCTCCCCAGCTCCCCCCACCTTCCCAGGAACCCCAGCCCCGCACTGTGCATAATAAATAACAGTGCGGGGCGGGGGATTCAGGTGGCCGCACTGACAATGAACACTGCGCAGGCCCCAGGCAGGCACGCACAGCGCAGGCGCCGGATTTCAGACGATAACAGCGCTCAGAGGGCGGGGACCATCGGCCCTGAAGAGATGAGTGACGGCAGTTGGGGGATTCATACAGGACGCTTCGGACCGCCTCCCGGTATAATATCTGGTATGTGTGGCCAATTTTTAAAACGCTTTTTTGAGGTAATAAATGAATCAAAAACTAAAAGAGCCACCTTGTTAGACTGCAGCATTACTGCTGCACAAGGTGGCTCTTTTAGTTTATAACGGCTGGGGGGGGGTGACAGTGGCCCTTTAAGTGTGGGGGATAGGTGTTACTCTTACTGGCATTGAGAAGCTGGAATTCAGAGACTGCCCCCTGCTGCTCACTAAGCCTCACCAACATATGAAAGGTCAAATTCTAGCTTGTGTGTAGGTCACAAATCAATCGGTGACAAGGCAAATTAAAGCACTGCTTCAGCGAAGCTAGACCGGCAAAAGCATGAGATGACGTTTGGAAATGTATGCTGACATGGCGTACATTGGCAAGTAGGTTAGTCAAGACAAGGTATCTTTTTAAAAACGCTGTACAACAAAGTTCAGCACATGGGCCATGCATGGAACATGTACCAGCTTGCCGAGCTTTAAAGTCGCCACCAAGTTACGCCAATTATCGCACACAGCTCGACCTGGTTGGAGGTTCAGTAGGGAGAGAAACTAATCGGTCTGTTATTTTATCCCTTTCAACAGCTCTGCTGTGTTGTGAGCTTTTTCACCTAAACAGATGAGCTTCAGCAGAGCATGCTGCCGCTTCGCCAAGTCAGTGCTAAAGATTTCCCAGCTGGGAAGGGATATGGAGGCTAGTTCCACTGAGGATGAGGAGGAGGAGAGACAGGAACTGGAATATGAAGAGACTGAAACCTTGATTGAAGCTGGGCCCGCTTTTTTTGGTGTGGGTAAGATGTGTGATATCCCAACCCCTGGCTTTGTCCCAGACTCCACTAGGTTAACCCAGTGTGCCTTCAAGGAAATGTATAGCCCCTGTCCACAAGAACCTGTCCACGTGTCTTAGGTTAGGTGAACCTTCCCTGTGACTGCGTTGGCCAAAGCACGGCTTATATTGAGTAACACATACTTATTAGTGATGAGAGAGCACTAAAATACTCGGGTGCTCGTTGCTCGGGTCAAGCAAATCGGAATACTCAGGTACTCGGTAGTGTTGAGCATTCCGATACCGCAAGTATCGGGTATCGGCCAATACTTGCGGGCATCGGAATTCCGATACCGAGATCCGATACTTTTGTGGTATCGGGTATCGGTATCGAAACAACATTAATGTGTAAAATAAAGAATTAAAATAAAAAATATTGCTATACTCACCTCTCCGACGCAGCCTGGACCTCACCGAGGGAACCGGCAGCGTTCTTTGCTTAAAATGCGCGCGTTTACTTCCTTCCGTGACGTCACGGCTTGTGATTGGTCGCGTGCCGCCCATGTGGCCGCGACGCGACCAATCACAGCAAGCCGTGACGTAATTTTCAGGTCCTGAATGCCTAATTCTAGGCATTCAGGATTTTAAAATTACGTTACGGCTTGTGATTGGTCGCGTCGTGGTTACATGGGCGACGCGACCAATCACAAGCCGTGACGTCACGGGAGGCAGGAAACGCGCGCATTTTAAAATTACGTCACGGCTTGTGATTGGTTGCGTGCCGCCCATGTGACCGCGACGCGACCAATCACAGCAAGCCGTGACGTAATTTCAGGTCCTGTATGCCTAATTCTGCATTCAGGACCTGAAATTACGTCACGGCTTGCAGTGATTGGTCGCGTCGCGGTCACATGGGCGGCACGCAACCAATCACAAGCCGTGACGTAATTTTAAAATGCGCGCGTTTCCCGCCTCCCGTGACGTCACGGCTTGTGATTGGTCGCGTCGCCCATGTGACCGCGACGAGACCAATCACAAGCCGGAACGTAATTTTAAAATCCTGAATGCCTAGAATTAGGCATTGAGGACCTGAAAATTACGTCACGGCTTGCTGTGATTGGTCGCGTCGCGGCCACATGGGCGGCACGCGACCAATCACAAGCCGTGACGTCACGGAAGGAAGTAAACGCGCGCATTTTAAGCAAAGAACGCTGCCGGTTCCCTCGGTGAGGTCCAGGCTGCGTCGGAGAGGTGAGTATAGCAATATTTTTTATTTTAATTCTTTATTTTACACATTAATATGGATCTCAGGGCCTGAAGGAGAGTTTCCTCTCCTTCAGACCCTGAGAACCATCAGGGATACCGTCCGATACGTGAGTCCCATTGACTTGTATTGGTATCGGGTATCGGTATCGGATTAGATCCGATACTTTGCCGGTATCGGCCGATACTTTCAGATACCGATACTTTCAAGTATCGGACGGTATCGCTCAACACTAGTACTCGGACTGAAAAACAAGCCCAATGTAAGTATATGGGACACCTGAATATTTTTACAGCAATCCCCCCGGCGGACCAATTAAGGTTTATAAATGTCTAAAAATGATGGAAGCAGTGCTCAAATGACATTGAAGCATCATTGGGATCGCGCCTGGAAGTATTTCTGACTCCTAGGTCACAGCTGTAAGCAATGTTGTCAGAGTTTCACGCCATTTTTACAGGTGCACCAAAAAACATACAAAAACGAAAACAAAATGGATTTTGCTGGGAGGTAAGGTACATGTTAAGATACATCCTTTAAAAAGTAATGACTTGTACATATGGCAAAATAATTAACCCCAGACCAAAATGTTCCTCCACCACTTGGGCTATGTTCACACGCAGTGTTTTTGATGTGTTTTTCCTCTTTAATATTGCTTTCAACCAATACAAATGAATTCACTGTAGTGTTGAGCATTCCGATACCGCAAGTATCGGGTATCGGCCGATACTTGCGGTATCGGAATTCCGATACCGAGTTCCGATACTTTTGTGATATCGGAAATCGGAATCGGATCCATCTTCATGTAAAAAAAAAAAAAAATAAAAAAATATGGATATACTCACCTCTCCGGCGGCCCCTGGACCTTACCGATGTAACCGGCAGCCTCCATTCCTAAGAATGAGCACGTGAAGGGCCTTCGATGACGTCGCGGCTTCTGATTGGTCGCGTGACCGCTCATGTGACCGCTCACGTGACCAATCACAAGCCGCGACGTCATTGCAGGTCCTTCACGCGCTCATTCTTAGGAACGGAGGCTGCCGGTTACAGCGGTAAGGTCCAGGGGCCGCCGGAGAGGTGAGTATATCCATATACTCACCTCTCCGGCAGCCCCTGAACCTTACCGCTGTAACCGGCAGCCTCCGTTCCTAAGAATGAGCGCGTGAAGGACCTGCGATGACGTCGCCGGAGAGGTGAGTATATCCATATTTATTATTTTAATTCTTTATTTTTTACATTAATATGGATCCCAGGGCCCGAAGGAGAGTTTCCTCTCCTTCAGACCCTGGGAACCATCCAGGATACCTTCCGATACTTGAGTCCCATTGACTTGTATTGGTATCGGGTGTCGGTATCGGCGATATCCGATATTTTTCGGGTATCGGCCGATACTATCCGATACCGATACTTTCAAGTATCGGAAGGTATCGCTCAACACTAATTCACTGTGAAATGTCATTGTAACATTTAACAAGCCTAGCTGGCCATGTGGTGTGTGACACATAAGCAGACACATCTTGATGCAAATTTGAAGGAGGGACTCAAAGTCATAAAGCCTATTTTTAGAGGGGCATCATGCAGCATTAATATTCTTAAAGGGCCATTATTAAACAGTGGGTCACCTTTGCTATTATTGCCTATGCAGTGAGTGGCTGGGCTGCCAAAAATTTCGACTCACACCAATACCCCTTTCACGAGAGGTACAGGAGGGCTTCCTGAAAAAATGTTGCATTGAATGCAAGGCCTGCCCTGCTATCAAGTCATATGCACCCCAATAAGCCTTTGAGCCCAGGTACTGGATGGCCAAAGGAAAAGCCACTTCACATTATTCATTTTGTACTCCCATACGGTTTTCTTATGCATTGACTGCAAGGCATGTCCTGCTACAAAGTCATATGCACCCCAAAAAGCCTTTGAACCCAGGTATTGGATGGCCACAGGAAAACCCAATTCACATTCTTCAGTTGGTCCTGCCATACAGTTTCCTTATGCATTGAATGCAAGGGCTGACTTGACCCAAATTTGCACTCACAACAAATTCCCCTTGGAAGAAGCATGGAGGAGGGCCTCATAAAAAAAACTGTCCCATTACAAAGGAGCGGGTCTCCTACACTTGTAATGCCCATGCACTAAGTGTTTCCCTGTCATTTGGTGGTGTAAATAAGTCTGGCCCAATCCAGCCCTTGTTTATTTTTATAGGAGTCAGCCTGTCTGCATTTTCCATTGACAGGCGAATGTGCTTATCTGTGATAATTCCACCAGCGGCACTAAAAACCTGCTTTGACAAAACACTAGCGGCAGGGCAGGCCAGGACCTCCAAGGTGTAGAGAGACAGTTCATGCCACGTGTCCAGCTTGGATACCCAATAATTAAAAGGCACAGAGTAATCAAGGAGGACGTTGGTACAGTTAGCAAGGTACTCCCTCTGCATCTTAGAAAATATTCCATTCCTTGTGACATTACCCCGCACCTCAGGGCCAGGGCAATAGGAAGGTCTGAGAACTTTGCCAGTATTCCCCTGCTTCTGCTGGATTGGAGTTGTGTCTATCTCGCCTGTACTCCTTGGTTGTCCAACGAACTGTTATGTCTGCCATCAGCATTTTGAGATGGGAATTTTTTTTACCAATTCTGCAACAATGGCCCTCTGGTAATGCATCATTTTAGTACACGTGTCTGCCTCTGGAAGAAGAGATTGAAAGTTCTCTTTGTAGCATGGGTTTAAAAGTTTCACTACCCAGTAATGATTGTCACCCAAAATATTTACAATACGAGGGTCATGGAAAAGGCAGCACAACATAAAGTCAGCCATGCATGCCAGACTGATAACAGGCAAGCCTTCCGTGTACTCACTAACAGGACGACTGACCAAGGTGTCCTCCTCCTCTTCTTCCCTGTCCTCAGGCCATCCACGCTGAACATACAGTATGACAGTTGTGCTTGTAGTACCATCTACAATGCATGAAAGTAGCTCCTGTTCTTCCTTCTCCTCCTCTTCCTCATTGTCAAACAACCCACGTTGGGAATGACATGAGGCTGGGATGTGTATAATGACACTGTATGGTTCCTTGTTCCATGTCCTCCTGCTCCGCCTGCAATGCATCCTCTTTCACTGTGAGCAGAGAGGTTTTGAGAATGCAGAGAATTGGGATGGTGAGTAGTGTTGAGCATTCCGATACCGCAAGTATCGGGTATCAGCCGATACTTGCGGTATCGGAATTCCGATACCGAGATCCGATACTTTTGTGGTATCGGGAATCGGAATTGGAAGTTCCCAGTGTATGGTTCCCAGGGTCTGAAGGAGAGGAAACTCTCCTTCAGGCCCTGGGATCCATATTACTGTGTAAAATAAAGAATTTAAATAAAAAATATTGATATACTCACCTCTCCGGAGGCCCCTGGACATCACCGCTGGTAACCGGCAGCCTTCTTTGCTTAAAATGAGCGCGTTCAGCACCTTCCATGACGTCACGGCTTCTGATTGGTCGCGTGCCGCTCATGTGACCGCCACGCGACCAATCAGAAGCCGTGACATCATCCCTCAGGTCCTAAATTCCTAGCAGGGAATTTAGGACCTGAGGGATGACGTCGCGGCTTGTCACATGAGCGGCACGCAACCAATCAGAAGCCGTGACGTCATGGAAGGTACTGAACGCGCTCATTTTAAGCAAAGAAGGCTGCCGGTTCACAGCGGTAAGGTCCAGGCTGCGTCGGAGAGGTGAGTATATCAATATTTTTTATTTTAATTCTTTATTTTACACAGTAATATGGATCCCAGGGCCTGAAGGAGAGTTTCCTCTCCTTCAGACCCTGGGAACCATCAGGGATACCTTCCAATACTTGAGTCCCATTGACTTGTATTGGTATCGGGTATCGGTATCGGCGAGATCCGATACTTTGCCGGTATCGGCCGATACTTTCCGATACCGATACTTTCAAGTATCGGACGGTATCGCTCAACACTAATGGTGAGACTAATTGTGGCGTCATCGCCGCTCACCATCTTGGTGGACTCCTCAAAGATTTGGAGGATGTTACATATGTCTGACATCCATGTCCACTTCTGAGGTCTTATGTGTGGAGTTTGACCTGAATAATGACGGCCTTGTTGATGCTGGTTTTCAACAACTGCACTATTCTGCTCACAAATCCTTTCCAACATCTGCAGTGTAAAGTTCCAACATGTGGGGACATCACACACCAGTCTGTGAGCCGGAAGCTGCAATCGCTGCTGAAGCATGGCAAGGGTGGCTGAAGCTGTAGCTGACTTTCTAAAATGGGCAAACAGGCGGCGTACTTTCACAAGCAGATCCAGGAGCTCCGGGTAGCTTTTTAGAAACCGTTGAACAGAGAGGTTAAGCATTTGGGCCAGGCATGGTATGTGTGTCAGTTTTCCCCACCTAAAAGCCGCCACCAGGTTCCTGAAAATGTCACATATAACATGTCACATGGCTGGAGGTTCAGCGGTGTCAGTCACAGATCTGCCTGCTCTTTCAGAACTGTCCACAACTCTTCAGCATTGTGTGGTTTGTCACCTAAGCATATTAGCTTCAGCACAGCCTGTTGCTGCTTGGATTTGGCAGTGCTGCCGTGCGTCCAGCTTGTGATTGATGTGTTCATTTCTGAAGAGGAGGAGGAGAAGATGCAGGAGCTGTAAACTGTGGGGGCAACCCTGATTGCCGTAGGGCCTGCAATCTGTGGCATCGGGAGGACATGTTCCATCCCAAGGTCTGACTGGATCCCGGCTTCCACTCTGTTAACCCAGTGTGCCGTCATCAAGATGTACAGTCCCTGGCCACAAGCACTTGTCCACATGTCCGTGGTTAGGTGTACTTTCCCAGTAACTGCACTGTTGAGGGCACAGGTAATGTTGTGGGACATGTGCTTGTGTAATGCTGGAACGGTGCATTGGGAGAAATAGTGGTGACTGGGGACCAAGTACCTTGAGACAGCCGCCGCCATCAGGATGCAGAAAGATACCATCTCCATGAGCCTAAAAGACAAAATTTCCAGCACAAGCAGATGAGAAATGTGCAAATTTAGTACTGTGGCCTGTGGGGCGTTGGCTGCGTATTTACACTTGCGTTCCAATGACTGGGGTATGGACAACTGAAGGCTGCGCTGGGACAAGGATGTGGACGTGCTTGATGATGATGCTGTTTCAGGGTGGGCAATGGCAGGTGCAGGGCAGGAGGCCTCTTTGCCTGCCCAGTGGACTGGGGAATCGCTTGCACGCACAACAGTGGAAGAAGCAGTGGTGTCATCCGCAGACACTGTTCCTGAGGTTGGGCCTACAAAGTCAGCTGCTTTGCTGCTATGTGCCTGATCATGCTGGTGGTGGTAAGGCTGGTAGTTTTGCTACCTTCTGATGCTGGCCTTAGAGGCAAATGTTGCAAATGGCCAGTTTGGGGCTATCGGGAGAGTCTTGAAAAAATAACCAGACTAATGAAGACCTAACAGTTGGACTGGCAACTTTCGTCATGTTGGTGTTCCGGGAACGGTTGCCCACCCTCTGTCTGCAGCCACCATACTGATTCTGCCTGCCTGAAGGGGTGTTATGTCTCCCTCCCCCTTTGAGCTGCTGTCCTTGCTCTGCATGTCCTCCTGCCAGGTTGGGTCAGTTACTACATATATCATCCACCACCTCATCTTCCACTTCTGCACCATGGTCCTCCTCCTGACTTTCTGGCAATTGTGTCTCATCATGGTCCACCTCTTGTGACTGTAGCTGCTCAAATATTTGGTCCTCCTGACCTTCTGGCAATTGTATCTCATCATGGTCCACCTCTTGTGACTGTAGCTGCTCAAATATTTGGTCATTACTACATGGAATCTCATCTTGCCCCACTTCAAGTGGATCGGTCAAGAGGCCCGAATCTATAAATGGAAAAGAGAACAACTCTTCGGAGTGTCCGAGTGTGGAATCAGTTGTCTCAGGGCACTCAGCATGGTGGGAGGAAGGAGGATCAGGGTGATTAATATGTGGTCCAGATTCACGGCTAATCAGACTTGACCGTGTGGAAGACAGTGTGCTGGTGGTGGTGGCCAAGTAACTGGAAGTATTATCTGCTATCCAGCTAACCACCTTTTCACACTGCTCTGGCTTCAATAGTGCTGTCTTGCTGCGGTCCCCTAGGACTCCAGACACTAAGGTCCAGCGAGAAGAAGAAGTGGGTGTTTTTGGTGGCCCAATTTCAGCTTCCCCACGGCCTCGGCATGCACATCACCATCACGTCCACTTCCCCTTCTCTTGCCACCCACCTTGTCCATTGTAAACAGACTAGAATATTTTAGACGTCCACTACAAATGGCTGGATTGGAAGCAAACTTGTATGTGATACGTGTGCGGGAAAACCATGCTTTAAACTATCTGGATTGTAGTTACAAATGTTTTTTTGGTTATCAAATTGGTGTCAATAAGTAGGGTAACAGACAGCAAAAACACTGCCAGATATGTGGCCTGTATTTTTTTTAAATGCCAAATAGTGCTGTATATAAGTAGAGTAACAGACAGGAAAAACACTTGAATACCAGCTTAATATGCCAAAACTTGGAGCACGCAGATATATGAGGCTTGTCATGGAAATACCACACTAACAAATATGTGACCTGCATTTATATAAATAGAGTAACAGACAACAAAAAATATTGTCCCAATTTTTTTATTGACAGATATACCACACTGTAAAATATGTGGCCTGTATGTATTTTTGGGGGGATTCAACAAAATCGTGACAAGAAATTGTGTAAGACTCTCAAAAAACATTCTACTCTACCGTGCCACAAAAAATGAAAGATTTTTCTGCACACTCATAAGTGATTTTTGTGACCCCTTTAAAATTGCTGGATTTTCACTCTGTGCTAGGAAAAGGATCTTGCTGTATTGTGCAGTGTCAAAAATCAAGTGGAGAAAAAAAGGACACTGGATTGCTTTGCAGTAAAATAATCTGTATTAACCTGGCAAAAAAAAATTTCCTAGCCAGTTGTACCTGGGGCTAGGTATATACGGTCAATATATGCTATAGGGAGCAGCAGCAGCAGACAGTAATGGAATGGACCCTCTCGATGTATACAATGAAATCTATATACACACATATAGTGCGTCTGGGCCCTAGATGGCTCTGTACACTGTGGCCTCTGTTCACACAGGATGCATCATGGTTAGCCCGCTATACATATGGCGTCATTAATAGGCTTTGCACCATATACTTTGCATTCCTGTGTGAACATGCCACATACAGACTATTTTTTGCACGGGTGCTCCAAGCGGCCAATTCCTGATTGTAGGTTGGCTGCATAGGTATTATTTGCACCTGTGTATTTGCTATCTCTATTTGGGCCTGGTGCACCCTGGTTAGTGCAATTGTTGGAGGCCTTGAACAGGTAAGCATCTCTGCCTGTTTTCTGGTGTTTTTTTGTTTAGTATACACACATATAGTGCCTGCAGATCTTGCACTGATATCTATAGAGCGGCTTACACTCCCCTGCCTACCTAACACTGCAACCTATATACTCCGGAATTAGTCCTTAAAAAGGACTGTTGGTTTAGCTGGATTTTAGTAGTTTAGAATGGTAGACCCCACACTGACTAAGAAATCCCCAAATCTGACCCTATCTCAGCAGCAGCTCTCCCTACACTGTCTGATTCCGGAGCTGAATGCGCCAAGCAGGGCGGCATCCGGTCTCTTATACCCCTGATGATGCTGTGCGGCCAGCCAATCACTGCAAGACCACAACAAAGATGGCTGCGGGGTTACAGTGCCTGGCAGGCAACCCCTGCATGTTGATTGGGTCTCTAAAGACCACCAATAATGCAGAGTGGAGACCCAAGTTCAAACCGAGTAATCCCGGAAATGCTCGGTGCTCACCAAGTACAGTGATTCTCAGGCGAGTAACAAGTAGTGGCGAGCACGTTCTCTCATCACTAGTTCTAATGTAATATGGGGATGGAACACCAGGAAAAATAATGTCGGCTTGGAATCGAGTACCATGCGGCTGCCACCACCAAGAGGTTGCGGAAAGGCTCAGTTCCCACAAGTCAAAATGGCAACATTTCCAGGGCTAGCAATCTGGCAATGTAGGTGTTTAGCCATTGGGCCTGAGGGTGGGTGGCAGGATATTTCTGCTTTCTATTAAATGTCCAAAATATTCTGGGGTAGGGACAACTGAACACTGCACTGGGACAATGAAGTGGACGTGGTTACTGACTATTGTGTGTGCAACCGCTGGTTGTGGGCAGGAGGCATCTGCTTCATGGTCAGCAGACTTGGAAGGCTGTAACACAGGGGAAGGGGCAGTGGTTTGACCCTTAGACATAGATTTGGTACCCAGGTGTTCTGCCCATCTACTCAGGTGCTTGGCTGCCATATGCTTTTGCATGCTGATGGTTCTCAGGTTGGCAGTGTTCTTGCCTCTTCTTAGCTTGGTTTGGCAGATGCTGCAAATTACAGTTGTTTTATCTGAAAGACTGTCAGAAAAACCTGCCGTACAGGGGAACAATGCACCCTTGGCCTGGTTTATAGCTGAGTGGGGGAGACTCTGTGGAACAGTTGACCGAGTTCTACCTCTGGGCAAACCACTATGTCTTCTTGCCTATTTTCTTGCTACAGATCCATCCCTCTCTGCAGTGCTATGCTCGCTTGGCATATCACTGTGCCAGGTTGGCCTCATCATTGACCATGTCGTGTTCCAATTCCTCAAATTGATCATCCTTCTGAGCTACAATTTGGGGCTGACCTGATGGCAACTGTGCCTCATTATTATCCTCCATCTCTTCAGACATCAATTGACCTTCCCCAACATGCCTTTCTCCTGGCCATGGGTGCTCAAATATTTGGGCATCACTGCACTCCACCTCCTCATGATCTTCTTTAATGGTTCACGTTGAGAGATTTTATAAATTACAAGGGAATATAAACAGTTTCTCAGAATGGAGAGCATTGGGGTCATAAGTCTCCTGGGACTTTTTCTGGTGGGAGGAAGAAGGACCTGGTTGAGGATTCAGAGGCCCAGCCTCTTGGCTACTAAGACTGGACCGTGCTGAAGACTTCATGATGCTGCTTGTCAACACACTGGAGCCTTTGTCTGCTATCCAACCCACAACATCCTCGCACTTCTCTGGGTTTGTTAGTGATGTAGTGTGCTGACCAAATTTTGGCAGGAACCTATGACGAGATACAGTCACATTTGAATCTGTCATACAGCTTTCGCGGGCACCACTATATCCACATCCCTTAACGTCACCCTTTCTCATCTTAAATGCGTTATGCTTATGAAACCAAAATATACTGGCTTTATTTTTCACAAGTACCCTTACAAAGGCCTTATGTACAAATTCACTGTATCTAGCAATGTGTGGCTATTTTTTTGGAGATCGTCTTGCTGACACACTCCAAATGCAGAGTAATAATAATGATAATAATAATAATAATAATAAGTAAGTGAGTAATGAAGACTATTGACCATGCTAAATTGTCACATAAGATTATCTCTACCCAGATTGCACCAGTCGAACATCTGCTAGACAAAAATTAGGTATTTTTAAAGGAAAATAGCAGAGAGCAGCAGCATGTACTTGAAATGATGAGAATGTCCAGCTGCCTGCCTTTCACCCTCCCTCCTATTAAATCTCTCCCTACTTAAATCCCCACCTAACAAACAAGAAATCGTTTGACAATCTTCAGCTCTTAAAAGAGCTTTTGGGAATAAATAATGCTCACTTTAACCTCCTATCACTCTCCCTATGCTACTTTCACTCTCCGTATGCTGAAACTATGCTCTCCTTATGCTGTCTCCAGCTCCAATGTGTGCAAGATAGCACCAGCAGCCTTTAAATAGTCCCTATGACACTGGAACGCCAGGCAATCACAATAATGCCACACAAAAGATGGAGCCAGTACTACTGTGATTCGCAAGCCAGCCCAGCATGTTCATTGGCTGCAAATAATGTGCCAAACATGCTGGGCGGGTTACTCTAATATACCGAGGCAAATACCTAATTACCCATTGAGTAACGCATAGCCCGAATACCATACTATTCATACGAGTAACGAATAGTGCCAACTGAATTTGCTCATCATCACTAGTATCAATTGAAAAACCAATCACTGCTCAATAAGGAGTATGAGCAGTCTTGTAGCAGACAGATGTGCTTGGTCCTAGAATGTTTTGTCGGAACACACTTAGACCGAAAATAAGGTAATTTGCACGAGCCCTATGGATCACCAATATTGTAGTTTGTGTGGTTTCCCACATATTGATGAGTGTTGAATTTTTAGTAAATAAATCAGACAAGGTTTTTTCTTGGTTGCGAAAAAAAATTGCTATGCCATGATTTTCAAAATAATTTTTCATGGTTTTGCACACACATAGTTTCATTTAGAGAGAAGCATATGGTCTCGTTGCCTTTGAGCCACAATGTTTAAAATTAGCTACTGCAATTTAAAAAACTGCAATGTGAAAAATATCTCAAAATCCACGTTAGTTGTTAATTTAATTTTTTCCAACTGGCCACTGCCAAAATCTTCCCACAGCATTTTTTGCTACAGAATACACACAGCCTTTTTCCAACAAATAATGTAGTGAAATTCCCCTTAATTCAGTCAACAAAGTACCAACCAAGATCTAATTTAGTGTAAACTTTTGGGATCTAAAAGGTAACATTTCTCCTTGTGGAGAGTGACATGCCTAGCCTGACATGCCAATGTGATGAGGCTAATAAGCCCTGCATTGTTCATATGGGAAATTAAATATGCAAATTGTCTCTTCAGAGAGGAATAGTACTAGAACTCTAGTGTCACATATTGGAAGTAGCAATCATAAAAGTCAATATCAATCCTTTACCACGTGACTTAGGATAAAAGCTAAACCAGAATCTCAATTTGAAGATACGGGGTTTTGGAGTTTTGCCCCTTGTCAGGGCAAAGCATGAGATCTGATTTGACTGTATGAGAAGCAAATGTAAAATTTTTAAATTCTGTGTACAAGAAGGAAATAAAAACAATGGCTACTATATAAATTAAAAGTAAAGTAAATATATTACATACAATGTTTGCGTTTTTGGTATTTAAAAAGGGTATCTCAGCTTACTAATAAGGTCACTTCTTCACAATATCAAATGTTTTTTCAAAGTATTGACATTGCCTGACTAATGAAAGTGAAAATTCTTCAATCTTTTCAATTGGTCATGTTCTGGTAATACTCAAACATCAGAGAAAAAAAACCTATCAAATAGCCTTATTCACCAGTAGGGTCCACCTTTACCACAACTTTTGCCAGGGTATAGGTGTTTTTTGTGTTTTTTTGTGTGTGTTTTATACGTACTCCGTGTACTCCAGAACTTTGATGACTCACAATTCCAATGTTGAATTTTGGCTCTTTTTAGCATATTTGATTATACAATTTCTGTCAAAAGCAACAATGGTAGAAACTGTATTAGGACTATGTCCCACTGGTTTAAACAGTCATAGTGCATTTAGTGATGACAGACTCACTTTAAACCTTTCTCAGATCCAGACTTTAATGCAAAATAAGACTTCAAACAAAACTTTCAGGTCTGACATGAGAACAAAAATATCCTCCCTGACCACACACGACAGTCAGAAACTGTCACATTTTCATTTATCCATTATTATTTGCTAAATAAATTATAGCTGTCAATGTCATTTGCCATTAGATAAGTATCAAGCCTTTTTTAAATGCTGTCATTGCATTCGCCATGACATACCTCTTGGGTAGAAAATCCACAGCTGAGCTACTGAAACTTTAAAGACATTTCCCTACATTGATGTCTAAATTGCCATTCTCTAAAGAATGTCCCCTGATCATACGTACAGTTCCTAAAATGAATAAATAATGCTCAATTACTTTGTATTTCATTTTAATTTCATGTGGGTCAATATTCATTTGAAATTGATCATAAAATATTATTTTCGCACTAAAAGAAGATCTGTAGGTTCTTCAAAAATGATAAATCCCATCGACTTTGCTGGAACTGCACACTCAAAATATGTAGTGTCAAAAACTCATCATGAGCACACGGCCTAAAGAAAAAATGCTCCCAAATTACTAATTTATTGCATTTATTTACTAAACCAGACATGTCAAGAGACCTAACAGGCCCTCCTTAAGGAGCTCTATAAGGTAATAGAAAGGAAGAAAGGACTTTTGGTTAATGGAGGTATGGTATAAATATAAAAAACATATTTTCTACCTTTGCCTCTGACATTGTTGGTATGACATTTCAGTACATGAAAGGTTACAGATCAATTGGATTTCAATGTTCTAATAGAAAACAATATTTCGATCAAACAGCGTAAACACAGTTTTCTGCCGCTATTGCGATATTAATTCATTAAACAGCGCTACAATTTGAGAGTGACACCATAAAGATAAGGAGAAAACCGGCAACCTATAGTTTAGATTACATAAGTATAAGCGATGATTGCTTTCTATCGATTGTTGTACTTTCGCCAATTCCTAGCTTTGATACATTCTCCTATCATGTGGTTAAGAAATTTCTCATCTTTTTTTTTTTGTATTTCCTCTAAGTTCGATAGACTTATAAGAAAGATTGTGATTAAATAGAAGGTGAAATGTGCAGCATTCTCCTTCAATCTTGACAACAAGAAACTAAAAAAAAAAATGAATGAGCCGTGAGTTGGAAGTGAGAGATTGGGTTTAACTTGTAATAGAAGAAAAAGAAAGAAAAGTGGCTTGCGGTGTAATAGCTATGTACTGGCAGTAATGAAAAGTGTGCAATTGTGTTTCTTGTTCCATGATTTAAATGTATCTCCCCTGTCAGCTTTTATCCTCATCAACACCAAAGTGACACTGTCATTTTCACTCCCTAAAATGCCGAAATCCTTCTCGCAGCAATATGAGGATTTGTGTCTGCGCTGCTTGCAAAACGATGACACATCTGTTCCGAAGTGACAGAAGAGGATGGATGTCTGATATGTGCAGGTAACGAGTAGTTAGTGCTCAAATATCACTCAAAGAAAGCATGCCGCACTAGAAATACTTCTTGGTGTAAAGGTACTTAGGAAAGCAGTGTAGATGACACAGGGAAGCAATTGTAAGTGCTGCCATTGTTGCCTGCTGAATCTCTGTCGTAAAAATATAGTTGCACTTTGTGTAAGGACTAAGAATCCAGGTGAAGCCCCTGACTGGTTTATTATTCTTGTGTATAGAATACATGCCAGGACTGTGTTACTAACCTGATTTTTTTCATTATAGTACAGGGATAATGCCAACTACAATTGCCATTCATATGAAATATATTGCTCAGTGTCTGAATATGTGAATAGAATTTTTTAGCAGGAAAAAAAAGCAAAACTGAAGACTTCGATCATCTGAGTACATAGAAAACCCCAAAGAAACATTGGAGTTAGTTTTTTGCATTCATTTGAAGAGTGATTTATAGCTTTCAATGATTGTGGTTGTATCATTTTAATCAATTTTAGCAGTAACTAATATATAGCATATTCACTACCTGAATCAGGATTTGCCACCAGGCTTTTGCTACCTAGTCGAAGACCAGCATAATATAGAGACAGAAACCCTGATTCCATCAGTGTCACTTACTGAGCTTCTTGCTGCAGTTTGGATATAATCTCTGTTTCCTAATAAGGAGAATATCACTAGAAGACTAGTAAACCTGCTGACATATAGTCCTCCATATTTATGAGCTCTGAATGACCCCATCCCATCACTGATTGTCAGCTATATGGGCAGAAAGCTGTCAATCAATGCTATGGGTGGGGCAATACAAAGCTCAGTATACTGAGAAGTGGTAGATCTGCAGCAGATAAAACAGTGATTTGATCAAAATGACAGCATGCAGACAAGTAAGTGACACATCACTGGAACCAAGGTCTCTGCCACTACATCATGCTGCCCTCAGATAGGTAGCAGAAACCTGGTGACACATTCATTTTAACCAAATCTATCACTAATATGATTCAAAGATTAGTTAAATGGGTTGCCATGTCATGCCATGGAAGAAAACAGACATGTTTTCATAATCCTGGACATGTTCTTAAATCCCTTAATGCAGAATATTGTATCTGTGAAATGAAACAGGTACTTAGCATAGAATGCTGTACATTGTAGCACCGCATGGGCAGTTTCCGAGGGCAAGGCACTCTTCTCCTTTTAGGCCCCAAAGCACTACAAGAAAGTGTGGGTTCTGGCTGGGTGTGTGGACTTGTGCTGTGAGGGCCTTACGTGCAGGCCGCATGTAGCCAGTGAACCATGTGTTTCACAGTTCCATGAGGGAGAAACAATCTCTTTACTGAATGGTAACTTGGTATAGGTACAAGGGATAGCGGGTACAAAGTCCTATGAATGTTTCCTTTACAGCATAAAGCATTATTCTCTCTCAATATCCTTCCTCTACAGTTTACTCCAGGAATAGTGAGGCATACTGCTTCTCTCTACTCTGCCACATGGGCAGCAACCTTCAGGGTCTGCTATTGGAAGTCTAGGCCAAGCGGTAGCTCAAGACTTGTAATTCTAGCTGTGATTATACCCTGAATTAATTCACATAATCAGTAGTGATGGGCGACCACTAAAATGCTCGGGTGCTCGTTGCTCGGGTCGAGCAAATTGGAATACTTGGGTACTCGGCCTGAGCAACGAGTCCAATGTAAGTCTATGGGAGTATTTTTACTGCGATCCCCCTTGGGGGTCATTTTAAGGTCTAAAAACATCTGAAAATGATGGAAACACTGCTCAAATGACACGGGAACATCATGGGGATTGCCCCTGGAAGCATTTCTGACTCCTAGGTCACAGCTGTAAGCAATGGTGTCAGAGTTTCACACCATTTTTACAGGCGCACCAAAAAACATATAAAAATGAAACCAAAATGGATTTTGCAGAGAAATATGTTAAGGTGCATCTTTTCCAGGGTAATGACTTGTATATAAGGTAAAATAATTATCCCCATGCAGCATTTTTCAACTTTAACATTGCTTTCAACCAATACAAATGCATTCACTGGGAAATGTCATTGTAACATTTAACAACCCTAGCTGGCCATGTGTTGTGTGACACATAAGCAGACCCATCTTGTTTCATTTATGAAGGAAGGAAGGACTCAGTCGCAAAGCCTATTTTAGAGGGGCATCAAGATGCATTAATATTCTTAAAGGGCCATTATTAAACAGTTTGTCTCCTATGCTGTTATTGCCTATACAGTGAGTGGCTGGGCTGCCAAGAATTACGATGCACCCCAATACCCCTTTCACGAGAGGTACAGGAGGGCTTCCTGAAAAAATGTTGCATTGAATGCAAGGCCTGCCCAGCTATCAAGTCATATGCACCCCAAGAAGCCTTTGAACCCAGGTACCGGATGGCCACAGGAAAACCCACTTCACATTATTCATTTTGTACTCCCATACTGTTTTCTTATGCATTGACTGCAAGGCCTGCCCTGCTACCAAGTCATATGTACCCCAAGAAGCCTTTGAACCCAGGTACTGGATGCCTACAGGAAAACCCACTTCACATTCTTCAGTTGGTCCTGCCATACTGTTTCCTTATGCGTTGAATGCAAGGGCCACCTTGACCCAAATTTGCACACACCCCAATCTCCTCTTGGAAGAAACATGGAGGAGGGCTTCATAAAAAACCTATCCCATTATAAAGGAGCCGCTCTCCGAGACTCGTAATGCCCCTACACATTCACCCTGGTGTTCTAATGGCGATGGATGTTGAGACGTGGTGGGAGGCCTCATTAAAAAATAGGCCCAATTTAATGGAGCGGGTCTAATAGACTCATAATGCCCATACACTAAGTGCATGGGCTGACAAACATTTCCCCATGGGGGGTGCAATTTTTAATATTTTTTACGGGGATCATAGACACCCTTGCCAAAAAATTGACTGGCTGTAGCAGCACGGAACACGTTAACCCTGGTGATCTAGTGGAGGTGGATGATGAGATGTGGAGGAGGCCTCATTAAAAAATAGGACCAATTTAAAGGAGCGGGTCTCCTAGAATCATAATGCCCATATACTAAGTGCATGGGCTGACAAACATTTCCCCCTGTGGGGTGCAAATTTTTTATTTTTTGGCAATTATGAAAATTGTCTCTTCAGAGAGGAAGAGAACTAGAACTCTATTGCTACCTATTGGAAGGTAGCAATCCTACAAGTCAATGTCGACCCTTTAACAAGACTTAGGATAATAGCCAAACCAGAATCTCAATTTGCAGATGCTGTGTTTTGAGGTAATGCCCCTCGTCAGTGCAAAGTGGAGATCTAGTTTGGCTGTGTGAGAGGCATCCAACCGATATCCATGAAGTAATGTTTCTCCTTGTGGAGAATGACATGCTAAGCATGCCGAGATGAAGAGACTTAGAGCCGCAATGCTCCTCTGGGAAATACCAGTACTGTTTGTCAGCCCATGCACTTAGTGTATGGGCATTACGAGTCTAGGAGACACGCTCCTTTAAATTGGGCCAAGTTTTTAATGAGGCCTTCCTGAACATCCCCTCATCCACCGCCACTAGATAACCAGGGTTAACTTTTTCCGTGCTGCTATAGCCAGTCCATTTTTTGGCAAGGGTGTCTATTATGCCCATAAATTATACCTATGATTAGTGTTGAGCATTCTGATACCACAAGTATCGGGTATCGGCCGATATTTGCTGTATCGGAATTCCGATACCGAGATCTGATACTTTTGTGGTATCGGGAATCGGAATCGGAAGTTCCCAGTGTATGGTTCCCAGGGTCTGAAGGAGAGGAAACTCTCCTTCAGGCCCTGGGATCCATATTACTGTGTAAAATAAATAATATAATAATAATAATAATAATAATTTTTATTTATATAGCGCCAACATATTCCGCAGCGCTTTACAACTTATAGAGGGGACTTGTACAGACAATAGACGTTACAGCATAACAGAAATCACAGTTCAAAATAGATACCAGGAGGAATGAGGGCCCTGCTCGCAAGCTTACAAACTATGAGGAAAAGGGGAGACACGAGAGGTGGATGGTAACAATTGCTTTAGTTATTTGGACCAGCCATAGTGTAAGGCTCGGGTGTTCATGTAAAGCTGCATGAACCAGTTAACAGCCTAAGTATGTAGCAGTACAGACACAGAGGCTATTGACTATTAAAGAATTAAAATAAAAAATATTGATATACTCACATCACCGCTGGTAACCGGCAGCCTTCTTTGCTTAAAATGAGCGCGTTCAGCACCTTCCATGACGTCACGGCTTCTGATTGGTCACGTGCCGCTCATGTGACCGCCACGCGACCAATCACAAGCCGTGATGTAATTCTCAGGTCCTAAATTCATAATTCTAGGAATTTAGGACCTGAGAATTACGTCACGGCTTGTGATTGGTCGCGTGGCGGTCACATGGGCGGCCGCGACCAATCACAAGCCGTGACGTCATCTAAGGCCCTGAACGCGCTCATTCTTAGGAAGGCTGCTGGAAAGAAGCCGAGGGTGAGTATATTCCTATTAGGTATATACTCACCCTCGGACGCGCCCTGCTTCTTTCCGGCAGACTTCCTTCTTAAGAATGAGCGCATTCAGGGCCTTAGATGACGTCACGGCTTGTGATTGGTCGCGGCCGCCCATGTGACCGCCACGCGACCAATCACAAGCCGTGACGTAATTCTCAGGTCCTAAATTCCTAGAATTAGGAATTTAGGACCTGAGAATTACGTCACGGCTTGTAATTGGTCGCGTGGCGGTCACATGAGTGGCACGCGACCAATCAGAAGCCGTGACATCATGGAAGGTGCTGAACGCGCTCATTTTAAGCAAAGAAGGCTGCCGGTTACCAGCGGTGATATCCAGGGGCCTCCGGAGAGGTGAGTATATCAATATTTTTTATTTTAATTCTTTATTTTACACATTAATATGGATCCCAGGGCCTGAAGGAGAGTTTCCTCTCCTTCAGACCCTGGGAACCATCAGGGATACCTTCCAATACTTGAGTCCCATTGACTTGTATTGGTATCGGGTATCGGTATCGGATTAGATCCGATACTTTGCCGGTATCGGCCGAAACTTACCGATACCGATACTTTCAAGTATCGGACGGTATCGCTCAACACTACCCATGATGTTTCCATGTAATTTGAGCAGTGTTTCCATAATTTTCAGATGGTTTTAGATCTTAAAAGGACCCCGTGGGGATCACGGTAAAAATACTCCGGTTTCCCATAAACTTACATTGGGCTCGTTGCTTGGCTCGAGTACCCGAGTATTCCAATTTGCTCGACCCGAGCAACGAGCACCCGAGGATTTTAGTGCTCACCCATCACTATTGACATAGAATTCTCAGGTCACTGTGAATAATACACACCCTTAGTCCATCCAGTATTATGGTCACCATAAAAAAATACATACTCACCTCTCCTCATTCCCCCACTGCTACGGCACATCTACTCAGCACCTCTACTTCCTGACACAGTGTGGCGTGCGATGATGTGACGTCATTACACCTGCTGAGTCAAATGCAGAGGGGGAATGATGTGAGGGGAGTGTCACCTGACACTCACTCCTCCATAACTGCTTTCAACTGTATTGTCATCTTTGATACTGATACAGTTGAATCCACGATGTGGAGAGGTTGGAGCTGATACCAGACCATCTTACTCACAGGTCCCATAGAATAGGAATAGGCGTAAGGTGAGTAGAACCTCTTGAAGCTCATCAAGAGAATGCCAAGAGTGGGCAAAGCAGTCATCAAAGCAAAAGGTGACTACTTTGAAGAACCTAGAATATAAGACATATTTTCAGTTGTTTCACCCTTTTTTGTTAAGTATATAATTCCACATGTGTCAATTCATAGTTTTGATGTCTTCAGTGTGACTTTACAGTTTTCATAGTCATGAAAATACAGAAAAATCTTTAAATGAGAAGGTGTGTCCAAGCTTTTGCTCTGTATTGTATATACATACTGTATATATTCATAAAATTGACATATAATTGGACAGTCAACACTGGATCTATGGGAAACTATGCAGAGAAATAAATAAAGAGACCCTTGTTACCTGTCCATAGAAAGCAGTGAAAGTGAGATCTGTAAGAAAACAAGACTGTAAAATGTCAGGGAACAAGTAACAGTATGCCATAGCTAAACTATAGACCGGGTGTGGAGAGAGGGGTTACCTGTGTCACGTAGTGGCCAAGAGCCTGAGGGGAGTGAGCGGTGCAGTGGTCGGTGTGACCTGGTATGGTGGGGCCCCGTTCAGAGAGTAGACATTAATGTCAGCTGTGTGACAGAGATTGCGAAGGGAGAGCCCGTGCCTGCACATGCGCTAGAACTGGAGATGCCAGGAGCGGGCGGAAGTGGTTGAACAAAGTAAGTGCACATGCGCTGAGCTCTGCAGGAAAAGTATGAGTGGAAACTGAATGCAGGAAAATGCACTGCCAAATACGGCATAGCAGGTGTGCATGCGCACATATAAGATAGGCAAAAAAGAGCAGCAAGCAGAGTATATGTAAGTGTGAGAGAACTAAAATTGGAGCGCCCTCACGCATGCGCCAAAGTGTACAAGAGAAATAGTGACATGGGCTAATATCTTTGAGGCAGATGCCTGGGAAGCAAGAATATTAGGGACGGTAGCCAAAAGGAAGGAGAAATAAAGAAGAAGGAAAGGGAAGAGAAAACTGGAGATGGAGAGGGAGGGGGAAGAGAAAAGAGAAAAGGAAAAGACAACAGGGAGAGCACTGCAACAAAGTAATGGATACCTGATGGATTGCTATTTGATCTAGAAAAAAAAACCAAGTAAATAAATGTGCATGTGTGCACGTGTGCAGGATGCATTTTATCCGTGCTGCGCCAAAAAAAATCTGACATGTGCGCACCACCATTGAATACAATGGGTGTGCTTGTGTCCTTGTTTGCGTCCCTTAACAAATGGAATGCATACCATAAATATGAGTACCAATAAAGTATCAGCATAAGGGATAGCAGACAGAATCAGTTAATGAAGAATCTCATATTCTCTTTTGAGACGATGGGGCTCCAGCCTTAAGTGTATAAATCCAGAAGGTCTCTCTTTCTTTAAGTCTAAGCAACCTGTTGCCTCCTCTTATGGCCATAGAAATTGATTTGATCACTTTGAAGCGCAACTGCGCTATATTGTGATTCATGGCAAAGAAATGAGCCGGATTAGGTAGCATTGTTCTTTTGCAATAGATGGTAGACTTGTGTTGTGAAATGCGGTTCTCGGATATGCTGAATTGTCTCCCCATCATACCCCCACCACACGAACTCTTGACAAGGTACACTACATACAAAGAGTATCCCTTAATTGGGAATTTTTAGCCTGTCCTAGGGTGTGAGAAAGATTCACTTTTAGTGATGTTTGAGCACTGGAGGCAATGAAGATAGGGAAAACTCGCTTTTTGTTGGTTGGTTATAAAGGTCTGTCAGCTACTTGGTTGTTTGGAACTGATGTCTGCCCTTACAATAGATCCCTGAAATTTTGAGGTTTCGTATGACACATCAGAGGTTAGGCTGTGAATTGTAGAATATGAGGATATGAATTCCTCAATAAAGGCCAATGTTTACAGACTATCTGTTGGAAACACCTCGTGAATGGGTGATAGGTATTGACAAATGCAATCCTGTGGGGATCACTGCGTTGTGCCAACTTAAGTGCTGGGGAGAGGGAGAGTAGGAAGTCAGGATAGCCTCGGTCTGTGAATTTTTGCTTAATCTCTCCCAACCGGGAGATGCAAATGTGAACATCTTAGACTATCTGGTTGACCCTGCAGAATTAGGACTGGGGAAGAGACTTTTTCACATGGCTAGGATGACAACTTTATAGTGGAGGAGGCTAATTCTTTTGTCTGAAGGTTTGACATACAGAGTATTGTAAAGCTGATCAGAGGCTATAACATTGGTACGAAGGAAATTAGTTCTTTTGGTGATGGTGCATAGACGTCATCCAATGAAACAATATCCCCTTGCCAGATGAGGAGGAAATTATCATTGTACCTCTTCCAGAGTAATGTGTGATTCTGGAAGAGTACATTGGTGTAGATGTACTCTGACTGGAAGGGGGCCATGAAGATATTTGCAAGAGGGTGCTACATTGGATCCCATTGCTGTCCCAGATTTCTGTATGAAAAATTGATCTTCAAACATGAAAAAAATCTTGATCAGGATAAATGTCAGCAGAAAGCTGCAGAAAGATTTCTGATTAGGGGAAAGAGCTGCAGTGTTGTTAAGGAAAATTTCAACTGCTTGAAAGCCTCGAGTGTTCAATCCTAGTATACAAGCTATTGACATCTAGAGTTAATGGCAGACTATTTGGAGGGACACATCCCAGACTATGTATAGAGACTGAAAAAGTGAGGTGTCACAGAGATATGAGATTATGAGATGCAGCTATGAAGAAATGATTTTTTTCAAGGACTATAGCAAGAGGAGACAGTACGGAGTTGGTGGAAGCCACTATAGGTATGCCAGGTGGGTGAGCAAGATTCCTGTGTATCTTAGGTAGAGTATAGAAAGCCGATACCACTGGATTTAAAGTAACAAGGAACTCGCTTAGTTTGGTATATCAATCATCCCCAAAGAACTAAAGTGATCAGCAAACTCTCATATGTCTCCAGCTATGGAAGAAGTAGGATCCCTAGGAATCGGGAGAAAAGTGTCTCTATCATTAAGTTGGGATTACATTTCTGAGATGCAATAATTCTTGTCCATGAAACAATGGATCCCCCTTTTAAGGGGGCTTAATAATAGTATGTTTGATCATCAAAAGGTCATTCACCACTCTCTGTTCGATTTTAGAGACATTACTCTGGATCTGTAAATGGCCTTGAATTAAAATTTGTAGTTTATCCTTTATATCTCTTTGTACCAGAGATATACAATGCTTCTCACAAAATTATAATATCATTAAAAAGTTAATTTATTTCAGTTCTTCAATGCAAAAAGTGAATCTCATATATTATATAGAGTCATTACAAACCAAGTTATCTATTTCAAGTGTTTATTTCAGTTAATGTTGATGATTATGGCTTACAGCCAATGAAAACCCAAAGGTCATTGTTTCAGTAAATTCAAATAATTAACAAAACACCTGCAAAGGCTTCCTAAGCATTTGAAAAGGTCCCTTAGTTTCTTTCAGTAGGCTCCACAATCATGGGGAAGACTGTTGATTTGACAGATGACCAGAAGGCAGTCATTTGACACTCCACAACTAGGGTAAGCCACAAAAGGTCATTGATAAAGAAGCTGACAGTGCAGAGTTCTGTATCCAAGCATATTAATGGATAGTTGAGTGAAAGGAAAAAGTGTGGTAGAAAAACTTGCACAAGCAACCGGGATAACCACAGCCTTGAAATGATTGTTAAGAAAAGTCCATTCAAAAATTTGGGTGAGATTCACAAGGAGTGGACTGCTGCTGGAGTCATTGCCTCAATAGCCACCACACAAAGATGTATCCAGGACATGGGCTACAAGTGTCACATTCCTTGTGTCAAGCCATTCATGACCAATAGACAACGCCAGAAACTTTTCACCTAAGTCAATGAGAAAGAGATCTGGACTGCTCCTCAATGATCCTAGGTGTTATTTTCAGATGAAAGTAAATTTTGCATTTCATTTGGAAATCAAGGTTCCAGAGTCAGAGTCTCCCAGAGTGGAGAGGCATACAATCCAAGCTGCTTGAGGTCTAGTGTGAAGTTTCCACAATCAGTGATGGTTTGGGGAGCCATGTCATCTGCTGGTGCAGGTCCACTGTGTTTTATCAAGACCAAAGTCAGTGCAGCCATCTACCAAGAAATATTAGAGCATGGTTCCCAGTGCCGACAAGCTTTTTGGAGATGGAAATTTCATTTTTCAGCATGACTTGGCACCTGTCTACATTGCCAAAAGTACCAATACCTGGTTTAAAAGTTATTTTCAAGAGGAAGATGAGAGACACCAGACCCAACAATGTAGATGAGCTGAAGGCTGAAATCATAGCAACCTGTGCTTCTGTAACACCTCAGCAGTGCCACAGGCTGATCGCCTCCATGCCATCATGCATTGATGCAGTAATTCATGCAAAAGGAGCCCCGGCCAAGTATTGAGTGCATTTACTGAACATACATTTCAGTAGGCCAAAATTTCAGATTTTAAAATCATTTTCAAGCTGGTGTTATAAAGTATTCTAATTTACTGAGATAATAACTTTTGGGATTTCATTGGCTGTAAGCCATGATAATCAACATTAACAGAAATTAGCACTTGAAATACATTGCTCAAAAAAATAAAGGGAACACTCAAATACTGTAACACATCCTAGATCTGAATGAATGAAATATTCTCATTGAATACTTTGTTCTGTACAAAGTTGAATGTGCTGACAACAAAATCACACAAAAATCATCAATGGAAATCAAATGTATTAAACAATGGAGGCCTTGATTTGGAACGATACTCAAAATCAAAGTGGAAAATCAAATTACAAGCTGATCCAACTTCAGTGAAAATGCCTCAAAACAAGGAAATGATGCTCAGTAGTGTGTGTATGGCCTCCACGTGCCTTTTTGACCTCCCTACAATGTCTGGGCATGCTCCTGATGAGGCGGCGGATGGTTTCCTGATGGATCTCCTCCCAGACCTCGACTAAAGCACCCGCCAACTCCTGGACAGTCTGTGGTGAAACGTGACGTTGGTGAATGGAGCGAAACATGATGTCCCAGATGTGTTCAATTGGATTCAGGTCTGGGGAATGGGTGTGCCAGTCTATAGCTTCAATGCCTTCATCTTGCAGGAACTGCTTACACACTCCAGCCACATGAGGTCTGTCATTGTCCTGCATTAGGAGGAACCCAGGGCCAACCGCACTAGTACATGGTCTCACAAGGGGTCTGAGGATCTCATCTCGGTACCTAATGGCAGTCAGGCTACCTCTGGCGAGCACGTGGAGGGCTATATGGCCCTTTAAAGAAATGCCACCTCACACCATTACTGACTCACTGCCTAACCGGTCATGCTGAAGGATGTTGCAGGCAGCAGATTGCTCTCCATGGCATCTCCAGACAATCTCACATCTGTCACTTGTGGTCAGTGTGAACCTGCTTTCATCTGTGAAGAGCACAGGGCGTCAGTGGTGAATTTGCCAATCCTGTTGTTCTGTGGCAAATGCCAAGTGTCCTGCATGGTGTTGGGCTGTGAGCACAACCCCAATCTGTAGACGTCAGGCACTCAAACCATCCTCATGGAGTCAGTTTCTAACCGTTTGTGCAGACATATGCACATTTGTGGCCTGCTGGAATTCATTTAGCAGGGCTCTGGCAGTACTCCTCCTGTTCCTTCTTGGAACTGAGGTAGCGGTTTACTGCTGGGTTGTTGCCCTCCTACGGCCCCTCCACATCTCCTGATGAACTGGCCTGTCTAATGGTAGTGCCTCCAGCCTCTTAACACTATGCTGACAGACACAGCAAACGTTCTTGCCACAGCTCGCATTGATGTGCCATCCTGGATGAGCTGCAGTACCTGAGCCACTTGTGTGGGTTGCAAAGTTCGTATCATGCTACCACGAGTGTGAAAGCACACCCAACATTCAAAAGTGACCAAAATATCAGCCAGAAAGCATTGGTACTGAGATGTGGTCTGTGGTCCCTACCTGCAGAACCACTCCTCTATTGAGTGTGTCTTGATAATTGCCAATAATTTCCATCTGTTATCTATTCCATTTGCACAACAGTATATGAAATTGATTGTCAAACAGTGTTGCTTCCTATGTGGACAGTTTTATTTCACAGAAGTTTGATTTACTTGGATTTATATTCTGTTGATTAAGTGTTCCCTTTATTTTTTTGAGTAGTGTATATCACTGAGTTTTCACTTTTTGTATTAAAAGAAATTCACTTTTTGATGATATTCTAATTTTGTAAGAAACACTTGTATATGTTTCCACCCGATGATGTGTTCGAGGCGGATTAAAGTTATTTATTTTTATGTAGTTTAAGTTGTTTGATGGTAAAGGTATCTTCATTTTGGTTAGAGTTCTTTATGATATCTCCACCAGGAACCGCTCAGTTAGTGGAGTTTCATGGCGTTCTTCGGAAAAATGGGCTTTGAGACATAAAGTAAAGTTCTAAGGAAATGGTGCAATTCCTGATCAAGTGAAAACTCATTGAAAGCAAGCGTGGGACAAAGGGAATGACCTTTTTGAAGAACAGAATGTTCGGAAGGAGATAGATTATATGAGGAAATGTTGTATACTATTTGGTTGACTGTACCTGTGACCGAGTTTGTATGCGGGACAACATGGTGTTGTCCTCTGCTACTCCTCCTCCCCTTGCGAACTGATTCCTGGGACCTCTTCCATGTCTTGGTTCTAAAAAATTAGAAGCATATTTAGATCCATCACTATCAGAGCTGGTCGAGATAGAGGAATCCCATCTTCTATAGGGTCTTCGTTCCTTGAATGGTATCTCACCACTTTTAGACCTGAGTATATTGGTAATCATCAGCATCTTTCAAAAATGTTGACCTTTTATGCTACTGGAGAAAGATCCGAAATTTAGTGCTGGATTTATCAGTTTGAGATTTAATTTTACTGATATCTTCAGATGTCAAACTGTCGGACAGCTGTTGTTGAAAGCTGTTAATTTGTTCCCCAATGTCTGTTATTTCTTTCAGAAGTTAATAATAGGTCCATCGAACAGGAACAGGAAAAAGAAGATTGGACAGAACTCGGATGTGAACTTGCCTAAGGGAACATTCAGATGGCCACATAATACAAACGACAATCGCATCGGAGGGCACTGACTGACCGGCAGCTCTCCAAATCTGAGCATAATTTGCATACATAATGTTCATTTTTTTTTTACCATAATCAATTATTGAGGGTTGGTCATAGAGTTAAGTCATATACAGGTGCTTCTCACAAAGTTAGAATATCATCAAAAAGTTAATTTATTTCAGTACAAAAAGTGAAACTCATGTATTATATAGAGTCATTACAAGCAGGGTAATCTATTTCAGGTGTTTATTTCTGTTAATGTTGGTGATTATGGCTTACAGTGAATGAAAACCCCAAAGTCATTATCTCAGTAAATTAGAATAATTAACAAAACACATGCAAAGGCTTCCTAAGCATTAAAAAGGTCCCTTAGTCTGTTTCAGTAGGCTCCACAATCATGGAGAAGACTACTGAATTGACAGATGTCCAGAAGGCAGTCATTGATATACGTCACAAGAAGGGTAAGCCACAAAGCCACAAAAGGCCATTGCTAAAAATGCTGGCTGTTCACCGAGTGCTATATCCAAGCATATTAATGGAAAGTTGAGTGTAAGGAAAAAGTGTAGTAGAAAAAGGCGCACAAGCAACCGGGATAACCGCAGCCTTGAAAGGATCCTTAGGTGTGTAAAAATATAAATATAGGATTATATCTAATCACATATTTATACATGTAGGATCAATTTTATCCATGTATTCATAACGCAAAGAGTTAGGACATCCTCCATAAAAAAAACAGCATTTGAAGGATCATTGCACTATCTGAAAAGGAGGTGGATCTTCCCGATTCATAAAAGGCTCTCTATGAACTGCCTGGAGCAAAAATCCTGATGAAGGGGAACTGAGCATTCGCCGAAACGCACTGTAAAACTTTTGGGCTCCTGTCGGACACCGTAACCTGTGATGTAATTTTTAGTGCCGCCGTCCATAATGGATTCTGGTATCCAGGGACACAACTGGCTGGTGCGCCCCTGGCTCTACACAAAGCATTTTCCTTCATCTCTGCTGTGTCCCTGCCAGACCGCTGAAGTGCCTCACCATCTCTAGGGACACAGGCCGCATCTCAGCAATTACCCTCAGAGCAATATTTGCTGACAAAGCCGACATCAGGGCATAGTAAGTACTGCCTGTTTTAAACATTGCAACAGGCATCACCAATGAAGGCACATAAGAGTACTTTGAAAGTGGATCACATTTGATTTATGGTATTGAACCCATTAATTTGGCTGAAACGGAGCACAGTGCTTTTTGTTAACTCAGAGCAGATAATCCTTATTACTCAGGATAAGCATCTGGCTGTGATCTCCAGCTTCATATTTTTATTATATATACACTATTTGCACATATTCTTTTTTTTCAGGTTGTTTACAAAACCTGTTTACAACAAAAAACAGCAAAATATAGGAATCAGTGCAACAGATTTGTTCATTTATATTAGTCTTTTGTCTACTTTCACAGTTTTTCTCACAGACCTGTGTTTATGCCTGCAGCTTTCTTCCTATCTCCTCTACCAACCAATCTCTGGGGTGCTTGTGTGTATATATATATACCCAAAACCCAAGACTTTCCTATCCCCACCAAGAGGACGACTGTTTATCTTCTCCTCCTTTCCTTCCTCTCCTCCTCGTCTTCAGGCCATCCACGCTGAACAGACAGGATGAAGTTGTTGTCGGTAGCACCATCTGTAGTGCAGGCAACCAGTTCCTGTTCCTCCTCCTCTTCGTCTTCATTATCTCCCAATCCGCATTGAGACGAGGAGACAAGGCTAAGCTGTGTAGCCTCAACCTGTAGAGTTATTTACTCTATCTCAACTTTCTCAACTTGCAAAGCCTCCTCTTTAATTGTGAGCAGTGAACATTTCAGTAGACAGAGAAGCTAAATGGTTACACTGATTATGGTATCATCACCGCTCACAATCTTGGTTGAGTCCTCAAAGTTTTGGAAAACCGCACAGATATCAGGCATCCATGCACACTAATCATTTCTTATGTGCTCATCAGCCCTCTGCTGCTCACAAAGCCTTGTCTGCCTATGTAACGTTGTGTTCTAATGCTTGGTGACCACATACTCCAGTCGATGAGCTGGAAGTTGCAAACACTGCTGCTGCACTCGCAGGTGGTGGCAGCTGTAGCTGACTTGCAGAAATGGGCACACACTCTGAGGACTTTCACACGTAGCTCAGAAAGATCTGGGTAGGTTTTGAAAAACTGGTGAACCACTAAGTTAAACACATGGGCCAAGCATGGTACATGTGTAAGGTTGCCAAGCATCAGTGCCGCCATCAGGTTATCGCCTTTATCACACACGATCATGCCAGGTTGTAGTTTCAGGGGTGAGAGCCAAAGATCAGTCTGGTATGTTACATTTTTAAAGAACCCTGTGACTGTGTGTTGCTTTTCACCTCAGCAGAATAGCTTCTGCAAAGTCTATTGCCACCTGGCCGAGGCAGCGCTGCAGTGCTTCCAGCTTGGTACTGATGATGACATTTCAGAGATGAAAGGTTGAGGAGGAGAAGGAGGTCGAGGAACTGCTGTAGAAGGTGGGGGAAACCCTGATTATACCAGAGCTTGCAATCCTCAGTGTTGGTAACACGTGTTTGTCCCTGGGTCTGACTGGGTCCCAACAGGGATGGCACACAGGGAGAAACAGTGTTGTCTGGGGACTGAGTACCGAGGGACAGCCGCCGTCATGAGGTTGCGGAAAGCTTCTGTCTCCACAAGCCTAAATGGCAACATTTCCAGGGTAAGAAGTCTAGAAATGTCCCAAAATATACAGAAAAGACACACTGCCGCTCCTAGACTGAAATGTATAGATGAGTAGCTGCAAGTGAGAGTGCAGGTTCTGTGCAAAACCTGTTAAATTAGCCTAGTATTAATAAGAAAAATCCTGGACAGAATCCGACTAACTGTTTCTGGACTGGCATAATATACTTGCATTAAGCATCCCAGAAACAGTCAAGTCGGATTTTGTCCAGAACTATATACTGCATATAGTATATTTGGAGTCATGTAACCGCTGTTCCCGATGCTGACACCCGAGAATCCCCACAGCGAGCAGTGCACGCTATATGAGGATTCACAAGTCTGCAGTCACATAAGGTAACTGCAGACTTGTCATTTTAGACCATACAAACCCATTAATGTTTATATATTTTAGATGTTGGGGGGTCAAGCCTGTCCTACTAATTAGATGGGGTGATGGTGATGCTGTCAGGAATTGGGAAATTTGCAGGGTTCTGGTCCAGTGGCCATGAACTACAAACATGTTGCTGGACTGGGGCCCTGGCCCTTTTTCTGCTAAATCCTAAAAATTACATATCTCATGTGAACTACAGGTTGATATTTCTAGGTGTACAAGCATGGCAGCCAGCAATCGTGTTTCCAACCTCTTAAATGCATGCCGTCATTGAGAACCATCATCTAAGAGGTTAAACTGCTGTGCTCAGAGCTAGCTGCTAGACTTGGTTGCATCTGCAAAATTCAGCTGGCACCTGCACTGTATGAATCAGGCTCATGTCCTGATCCCGCTCCATATGCACATATCCTGCATACATGTACAGCACATGTTGCTAATGAAAATCGGAGCAGAGTGGCCCATCAGATGGGCTTTAGCACTTGCCTGGTTATGTGGAGTGCTGATGCCAGCCTTGCTGCTATGGTGAAGATGTACTGGCAAGAGGTAAAATAGATTTTTGATTTTTACTATTATAGTACAATAACAAAATTCTATGTGCACATTATAAACAAGTATCTCATACTGAAAAGCAGTTTGCTGGATTATCTTTTAATAACCAATATCTTACACGAGCTGCATATTTCAATATACTCAAATTAAACTAAACTACAGCCAATAGGTTCTCCTTCTGTCATTTCGACTACTGTGTACAATCAACTTTATCTGTTGAAAATTAACTGCAAGATTGCCTTGACTTTCAAAGACGCTCTCGGAGTTTCTCATTAGCCTCATTATCATATTTGAATCATAAATATGTAAATGACGAGTTTCACACGGGAGATTTAATTCTGTGCTCTTATTTCTGATTAGTTGGAAATACACTTTGGCTCTGTCAGATAATTGGTAACACTGCATACCAATAAGGCATTTCCCTACGCTTCATCAGAAGAGGCTGAAATTAAAGTAGGCAGGGCTGGTACATTTTTGACAGTTTTGTAACATAAACTTGTTAAAGCTTTAACTCAGCCATTAATACAGCTTATGCATTATTAATACAATTTTTATGTCAGGAACTGTAAAAGGGAAATAAGCAGTTAGTTATGAATCGTGGACATAAAGGCTAAGGGAAAAGCAATCCCGTAAAACTCCTTATTCCAAATGTGGCCATCTGCTTAACATGTTTATAAAACCAATAATATAGGAAAAGGCCATAGACCGCGGCTAATTCTCATTTAAATAGTAAACAGATAATTATCTTATTTATGGTTGTAAATTGCTTTGTAAGCCTGATAGACACATTATAGTGGAGGCAAATAATTACTTTTACTGCTTTCAGTGAATGACCATTGCACACAAGCACAACAATGAATTGCTATCACATATTATTTGTTTATTACAGACTCAGTAGTTGAATGGAGGGTAACTGGAGATTACTAGTTGAGAGTAATGTATAATCACAAATTTCATTATGTGCTGAATTTTATATGCACTGCATTATCCTGCCATTCGGTAATAGCATATATAATTTCCAGGTTCTAAAGACAGTCAATAATTTAAAAATCATAACTATCCAGAGCTAGATTTAGCTTTCAGTCAATTTTGCATTTTCATTTATGCATTCAACCTTAAAATGATACCAGAGGACCTAGCATTTGTATTATTATATTTTAGCTGAACACAGGTAACATTATGAAAATTAACACATCTGGCACAAATTATGGTATATCGCTTTACTAATGTGTAATAAGCCAAAGTAAAGGATAGTTATATAGATGTTCATTTCAGAAATGGATTCAAAAGCAAATGTATGTTATTTGCAAAAAAAAAATTAAATAAAACTAAAATATCCTCTATATATATATATATATATATATATATATATATATATATATATATATACACTCACCGGCCACTTTATTAGGTACACCATGCTAGTAACGGGTTGGACCCCGTTTTGCCTTCAGAACTGCCTCAATTCTTCGTGGCATAGATTCAACAAGGTGCTGGAAGCATTCCTCAGAGATTTTGGTCCATATTGACATGATGGCATCACACAGTTGCCGCAGATTTGTCGGCTGCACATCCCAAAGATGCTCCATACAAGGCAGGATGGATCCATGCTTTCATGTTGTTTACGCCAAATTCTGACCCTACCATCCGAATGTCGCAGCAGAAATCGAGACTCATCAGACCAAGCAACGTTTTTCCAATCTTCTACTGTCCAATTTCGATGAGCTTGTACAAATTGTAGCCTCAGTTTCCTGTTCTTAGCTGAAAGGAGTGGTACCCGGTGTGGTCTTCTGCTGCTGTAGCCCATCTGCCTCAAAGTTTGACGCACTGTGCGTTCAGAGATGCTCTTAGGCCTACCTTGGTTGTAACGGGTGGCGATTTGAGTCACTGTTGCCTTTCTATCAGCTCGAACCAGTCTGCCCATTCTCCTCTGACCTCTGGCATCAACAAGGCATTTCCGCCCACAGAACTGCCGCTCACTGGATTTTTTTTCTTTTTCGGACCATTCTCTGTAAACCCTAGAGATGGTTGTGCGTGAAAATCCCAGTAGATCAGCAGTTTCTGAAATACTCAGACCAGCCCTTCTGGCACCAACAACCATGCCACGTTCAAAGGCACTCAAATCACCTTTCTTCCCCATACTGATGCTCGGTTTGAACTGCAGGAGATTGTCTTGACCATGTCTACATGCCTAAATGCACTGAGTTGCCGCCATGTGATTGGCTGATTAGAAATTAAGTGTTAACAAGAAGTTGGACAGGTGTACCTAATAAAGTGGCCAGTGAGTGTATATATATATATATATATATATATATATATATATATATGTATATATATATATATATATATATATATATATATATATATATATAATGCATGGTTATATAAATATTTACAAAAAATAAATCTGAAAATTGTGACTTGCATTTGTATTCAGCCCCCCTGAGTTAATACTTTGTAGTACAGCCTTTCACTGTAATTACTGCTGCACGTCTATTGGGGTTTGTCTCTACCAGGTTTGTAGATCTAGGGCTGACATTTTTGCCCATTCTTCTTTGTAAACTATCTCTGCCTCACTGAGATTGGATGGAAATTGTCTGTGAACAGCAATTTTATAGTCTTGCCACAGATTCTCAATGGGTTTTAAGTCTCAACATTGATTGGGCCATTCACACATATGAAAATGCTTTGATATAAACCATTTCATTGTAGCTCTGGCAGTATGTTTAGGGTCGTTATCCTGATAGAAAGTAAACCTCTGCCCCAGTCTTTTGCAGCCTCTAAGGCTGCGTGTCCACGATCAGGATGGCCGGCAGTATCGCCGGAGCGGCGAAGCCCCGCCCCCTTTCTGTCACTCCCCTTGAGAAAGCACGTGGGCGAAACACGCGTCGGGGCGTTTCCTGGGCAGCGGCATACAACCATGGGTAAGCACTGATTTATCTCTAATTTTTTGAAACTACCCCTATACTGAATTCTCATCATCCGGGAACAATATTTAACATTATTACCTTAAAGGATGTTTTTGTGGAATTGTGTATGGGATTAAGTTTAAATTATATATGGTGTCTTTAAAATAAAATAACATGGTTGGGTACGGTATTTCTGCTGTATCTGGGATATGAATTTATCCTCTTTGGAAATAACTCACATAGTGTTGTGTATAACCTTTTTAAATTGTTTTCAATAAACTTTATTGATTTTATGAGATTTGTGGAATGGTGGTCTATGGGTACTAGTTACTCATCTTGTTATAATTGTATGTATTTGTCCACTAGTCTTTACTTGATTAGATAAATTTGATGGGGAAGCAATGATGCGAATGCTTCTGGCTGCGATTGGATATTTCTGCTTTCTGAGTTTGTATTTTGATATATCCCCATAGCAGTAGGCACAAACGATTTCCTGAATTTCTCCTTTTTAGACGACTGCTGAATGTGCTCTTCTGCTTCAAGAACAGCTCATATAGTGGGTGTGTATTATTGATCATTATAGCCCTACACTTCATCTGAATCCTATCTTCCAATGCCTCCTCAAAAGAGTCAAGATGGAGGCCAACAGCCGCGCCTGCCTTCTTGATAAGTTTGTTGAGCTTATTAGCGTCAACTACTTGCACAGAACTGGCCCAACAAATGATAGCAAAAAACATGGCGCTTGCCACAATGGACTGGTAAAACATTTTGAGCATTTTACCGCACACATTGAACGACCTGAGCTTCCGTAGAAAGTACAGTCTGCTCATTCCCTTCTTGTATCCTCACAGGTGAACGAAGCCTGCACGAGGGGTTAAAAGCAATCAGTGGTCAAACAGTCAGCAAAGCACACAACAAACTCATCTCCGAAGGTGCCGGAATTCTAATGGCTAAACGCCAGTCCTGAATTCATGCAGACAGTCTCCTCTCCGGAGAACCGGAATTCTAATGATTTACCGCCGACCCTGAGCACATGCTGACAAAGACCACAATGATGCAGTGTCCCATACACACATCTAGTGAGATTGATACTAGCACACCGGTGTGTGCCTCAGAGGAGCTTTTATACATTTGCAGCACCCCAGAGTCCTGGTTGTTGCAGTACTGTGGCTCCGCCACTATGGGGAGCTATGGTACGTCTGATTGCACTAAAGGAGTTTCTCTGACCAGGTAACACCTCACTACACTTCACACTCCGGCCACCAGGGGGGGCGGTCCTATCTAGTAGGCCACTCCTCACACTATGGTAAAACTGGGGGTTGGACAGGAAGACAGGGAGAAGTAGCTGGGAAGAGCTAGTGAGAGGACCTGTCAGGGATGGGATCCTGGCAGACTCCTCAGAGCAGAACTAACCAGTGCACAACGGGAATACAGTAAAGAAGTATTGGGACCAGAAGGAGTCGTGCTGTTAGACCGAGGCAACATCCTTCTGAGGCGCAAACAGTCGGTGGTCGGAACGCCGAGCAAGTAAGAGACTTTAAGTACACTGCAAACCACGGCCGGACAGCTAATTACAGGTTGGCTGTCCCACTGAACACCTAAGCAGACAACGGAGGCAGCTGTGGGAGAGGGGCGACTCTAGGGTCCCGGAAGAACTCCAGGCCTACCCCGTCATACGGGTGCGTCCTACCATATCACCTGGAGGACGAAGAGAACGAACAAATAGAGACAGACAGAAACAGTTGTGAGGACTATCCCGGGAGCTCAGCAGGGAAGAACTACAACACCCAGCGCTAGAAGGTAGACACTGATTCCCACCTGTAAAGAGAACTCCTGATGTGCCTTTGGACCGGCCGGTCTCTGACAACCCAGTTAACAGCGCTCTGGACTGAGGTCTCCAAAACCTTCAGTAAAGAGGTAAAGAGACTGCAACCTGGTTTCCTCGTTATTTACCGCGACTTGCACCCCACAACTGCACCATTATTACCGCTTATTGCACCGGACGTCCCCCACTGACAGACAGGGCCACGGACCGGGTCTAGCCACCGTGACAACCCCAGGACTGAGACCTAGAGGCCCGGCTCCGGGTACCCCTAGGCCCTGCGGCGGTGTGGGGGCACTTCATTCTTGGCGTCACGAACAGGATCTACTTAAGCCTGAAGAATCAGGTCATGTGTGCCTTGGAACTGTGATTTATTGTGCTTGGACTGTACTTTATTGAAAAGACTGTGTGCTGTGCCATTTGCCGCCAAAATTCGCCATTGCCGCGCACGGAGGGAGGAGCCTTAGCTACGTGGGCGGAACCAGCCAAAAGAAGCGCGGAACGGAAAGCGCGGTAAGGCGCCAATCCCGGAAGAGGAACTCCGTCCTCCGGCAGGTTAGTGGGAGGAAGGTACAGCCATGTCCGAGTCGGGAGGAGAGGAGGTGGCAGCCGCGGACGCACGGGCAGCTCCAGTCCACGCAGCGGGCGAAGCCGCGGCCCTAATACCACCACCGGTTGCCGCAGAACCCGCTGTTCCCCTCAGCCAGCCGGACACTGCCGCTAGCACAAAAGCCATAATGCCCTTTTCTATGCCGTACCTGCCTGGAGCGGCCTGGCTCCCACGATACTCTGGGGAGTCGCATACATTCACTGACTTTAAGGAAGGGCTCTGCAGCCTGCTCGAGTTCTATCCCCTGACAGAGCCCCAGAAGGTTCATATGATAATCGGCCAACTCTTTGGGGCGGCTCTGAGAGAATTGAAATCCTGGCCCGCTGAGGATTAAGGAACTGCACAACAGATTTTTGCCAAGCTTAAAGCCACCTTTGATACTCGCACTGCTACGGAAATTAAACTGACTTTTTATGGATGCAAACAGAGGCCACAGGATAGCTTACGGGACTATGCCCTTAATCTCCAGGAGGCGATGCGGGCCATTAAGCAGAGTGACCCCGTCAGCATGCAGGATGAGGATAAACTTCTGAAGGAGCGGTTCATTGAGGGGCTCCTGTGCAGTCACCAGCGGGGCCAATTGCACTTCCTGGCCATGCAAAATCCAGACTTGACTTTTGCGCAGTTCAAAGATAAAGCTATCCAGGCATTGCAGGAGCGACAGCCCAGCCGCGCAATACCATCCAGGCGCCCCGCTCTCACATACCACCAGGAGGTGGCATCGGATACCCCAGTTGCCGCGGAGGCCGACGCCCAGAGCTTCGAGGACGACTGCAGGACTCCGTCTTCAGATGCAGGAGCTGACCAAGAGCGTTGCTGCCCTAGCCCGGATGGTGCAGTCCCTACAGGAGGCCCCCAAGAAAAAGATCCAGCTAGCCTCCGGACCAGAGGATGTTCCTTGGACGCGACAGAAGAGGACCCCACCGACCAGAGGCCGGGACAGCGATCGTTTCCATCAGGACGGACGACCCATCTGCCGCCGATGTCACCAGGTGGGCCATCTTGCAAGGTACTGTCCTTTAAACGAGCAACCCCTGGGGCAAAGGGCCAACCCCCAGGAGTAGGACGGTCAGGCCCGCAGCATTGGAGAACCAAGTATATTGGAGGACGACCAGTTCTCCCTGTAGTGATTGATGGAATCCCCTTGAATGCTTTGCTGGACACCGGTTCTCAGGTGACGACTATACCTTACGTGCTCTACAAACGGTATTGGGAGGACGCTGATATTACTCGTGGCCCTGACGATGATTTCACCATAATCGCCAGTAATGGTCAGCCGTTGCCACAAGTGGGGTATAAGGAGGTCACCATCAAAGTGGGGCGGGTGGAATTGAAAGCCCAAGGGATTGTGATTGTTGATATTGATCGTCGAGAATGTAATCCCATGATGACTCTTGGTACTAATGTTATAGAAAATTGTCTTGCAGAAGTGATTGTTTTGTTGCAACAGGTGGCAGAAACCGCTGGCCACAGTGAGCAACGTGCCCTGCAGAAGGAAATCAGAGCTCTGATGCAGAGACAGCAGGTAGAGCTGACTGGTGGTGAGATTGGTCGTGTCACTGTGAGTGATTCAAACCCCATCGCGATACCCCCCAAGAGTGAAATGTTATTATGGTGTAGAGCAGCCATAGGCCTCAGGGGTAAGGACTACCAGGCCTTGGTAGAACCCGTATATTCAGACAATAGGCCTACTGTTCTGACAGCCCGGGGGGTGGTCGACGTCCGTCAGGGGAGAGTGCCCGTACGTGTCCTCAATTGTGGGGAGGAAGAGGTCCACCTAACCAAGTATACCACGCTCGCCAAACTGTTCACTGTCAATAATAGTGTAATACAGACACCTGAACCCTTGGCCCCGTCAAACGTGGCGGAGAACAAAGGTTCTGCAGAGCACTCGAAAGACTGGTGTCGGGAATTGCATGTGGGCACTGACTCTACCCCATCTCATCAAATACAGGGGGCTTACAGGGTGGTACACGAGTACGAACAGGTATTCAGCAAACACCCCTCAGATTTTGGGCAGGTGAAAGGGATCCAACATCACATCCCCACGGGAGATCACCGGCCCATAAAAGAGAGATATCGCCCTGTACCCCCAGCTCATTACCAGTGTGCCAAGGACATGTTGCGGAAAATGAAGGAGGCTGGGGTGGTGAGAGACAGCTGTAGCCCCTGGGCAGCTCCGTTAGTCCTTGTTAAAAAGAAAGATGGTACAATGAGGATGTGTGTTGATTACAGGCAGTTGAATCGCATTACACATAAGGATGCATACCCACTGCCCAGGATAGAGGAGTCTCTGGCTGCCTTAAAATCTGCTAACTACTTCTCTACCTTAGATCTCACCAGTGGGTACTGGCAGGTTCCTGTAGCGGAGGCGGACAAAGAGAAGACGGCCTTCACGACGCCAATGGGTCTCTGTGAGTTCAACTACATGCCCTTCGGATTGTGCAATGCTCCCGGAACGTTCCAGAGGATGATGGAGTGCTGCCTGGGAACCTGAACTTTGAAACCGTGCTGCTATATCTGGATGACGTCATAGTCTTCTCTAAAACCTACGAAGACCATCTGAAGCACCTGGCCGAGGTGTTTGAAGCCTTGTCCAACTTCGGCCTAAAAGTGAAACCGTCCAAGTGTCATCTGCTGAAACCTAAAGTGCAGTACCTGGGCCATGTGGTGAGCGCTGAAGGAGTGGCCCCAGACCCCGACAAGGTCACAGTGATCAAGGACTGGCCAAAGCCCAGTGACCTCCACGAAGTCCGGCAGTTCCTCGGGCTGGTAGGCTATTACCGGAGGTTCATTAAAGACTTCACCAAGAAGGCCGCACCCTTGCAAAACCTGTTGGTGGGCCAACCAAAGAAGACCAAAGGGAAGAACACCCCCTTTGACTGGAACGGGGAGCTGGAGGAGTCCTTCACCTGCTTGAAGTCGGCGCTGACGGGAGAAGAGGTACTGGCTTACCCCGAATACGACCAACCGTTTGTGCTGTACACAGATGCCAGTAATGTGGGACTAGGAGCCGTGCTGTCTCAAGTCCAGAAAGGCAAAGAAAGAGTGATCGCTTACGCCAGCAGGAAACTCCGTCCCATGGAAAGGAACCCTGACAACTACAGTTCCTTCAAACTGGAATTCCTTGCCCTTGTCTGGGCAGTGACAGAGAGGTTCAAGCACTACCTGGCCTTCGCGAAATTCACCGTCTTCACGGACAACAATCCGCTAACGCATCTGGGTACTGCCAAACTCGGGGCTTTGGAACAGCGGTGGATGGCCCGGCTGTCCAACTATGATTTCACCATCAAATATCAGGCAGGACACCAGAATGCCAATGCCGATGCCCTGTCCCGAATGCCCAATTTACCAGAAGTGGGAGAAGACCCGGAGGCACTTGAAGAGGTGGAGCTGCCTGCCTTCCATCGCCCCAAAGCCACTCAGAACTCCCACCATGTGAAGAACAGGCACAAGAACCAACCGGATGCCACGCTGAATCCCCTGCCCCTCCACGGATGGGCAGAAACCCAGGATAGTGACCCCGCGGTCCGTCAGGTGAAGGAGCTCTTGACGCAGGCTGGGTTGCACCCTGGCCCAGATGATCCACAAGAAACCCAACAGCTGTGGAAGGGGAGAAGCAAACTGTTTATCCATGATGGCAAGCTGTGCAGGAGGAGCATCGACCCACGTACTCATGAATTGGTGTGGCAGATAGTGGTGCCAAGGCGAGATGCGCCCATGGTTCTGGGAGCCTACCATGATGGAGCCGGACACTTCGGATGGAGGAAGCTGCTCCGAGGGAGGTTCTATTGGATTGGCATGAAGAGAACCATTGAGAAGTGGTGTCGGGAGTGTGGTCCATGTAGCCTGCGCAGGAAGGACCGTGACAGTCAACGGGCTCTTCTGCGGCCTATCGTCACCAAACGGCCGCTTGAACTGGTCGCGCTGGATCATGTGAAGCTGACACCTAGCCGGTCGGGCTATATCTACGCCCTTACCATCGTGGACCACTACTCCAGGTTTTTGGTGGTTGTGCCTGTCAAGGATCTAACGGCTAGGACTGCCGCCAGGGCCTTCCAGCAGCACTTTTGCAGGCCCCATGGCTACCCAGAGAAAGTACTGACCGATCAGGGGCCTGCATTCGAAGCGGAAGTGTTCCAAGAATTCTGCCAGCTGTACGGGTGTAAGAAGATCAGAACCACCCCGTACCATCCTCAAACCAACGGGATGTGCGAGAAGATGAACCAGGTAGTAATCGATTTATTGAAGACCTTGCCTGTGGAGGAACGGAACCTGTGGCCGACGAAGTTGCCTGATCTGGTGGATATGTACAACCACATCCCAGTAAGTTCCACCAACTGTACTCCAGCGTACCTGATGCGAGGAAGGTCTAGTCGGTTACCCGTTGATCTGGACATGGGGGTCCTAGTACCCGAAGATACCTCGCCGGAGGCAGATTGGGATACAGAAAGGCAGCAAAGATACCGCGAAGTACAGGAGTGTGTAGAGAGAAGTCTCGCCCAGGCTAGGCAGAAACAAGAAAGGGACTACAATCAACACGCTCCTGCGATTCCCCTGTCACCTGGTGAGCAAGTGCTTAAACGAAAGAGGAGGTTACACAAGCTCGATGACCAATGGGAAGCGGAACCGTATACCATCTTGCCATCCGACTTCGACAACACTAATGTCTGTCTCATCAGCAAGGACAGAGGGGAGACCTCGACAGCGGTATCCAGGGATCACCTTAAGGTCTGCCCCGACAAGTTGAAAGAGAGGGGCACGGCCCCAGAAATCTCCCCGCCGGTGGGAAAGGAGAAAATGTTCCATACTGTCCTTGGTGACTTTCCCCAGTCCTGGACTCAGATAAACCAAGCCGTTGTGGTACCTGTCGTAATGTTTCAACAGCCGGACCCGCCAAAAACAATGGTGGTACCAGATCATCTGGCTCCACTACCTCAACAAGCCTTACCTGATGAAGCCCTGCCAACCAATGAACCGACAAATCCTCCCTCTGCTATCGGTGAATCTGCTGTACCCACTGTTGATAGCAGCAGCTCTGAGAACCCTAACCTGCCAGTGCTACCCCGACTCACTAGAAGTGTAGCTAGAAGACAGTGCACTACACCAGCGGTAGCAAGCATAGCGGGCCCTGTTAGGCCAATAGCAACCCCTGTGCTGCGAAGGTCCACACGCAGCACTCAAAACAAAACTCCCCTCCGCTACAAACCTTGGAGGTATTAATAAGGGCTGCTCTTTAGTTAAGAATGTTTTTTGTGTGTATTTTTGTTACAGGTTTTAAATGGACAATAGAGTAATGGACGGTGAATTGCTCAAAAACTTTCATAAGGGGGGACCCCTTTGTTTACCCGGGGTTCCCGCTGTTTCAACCACTGAACTGAGAGTCATAAACTGTGCATGACCTAACTTTTGCAACGTTCAAGAATCCTCACCTCCCGTAAAGGGAAGCATTGTTATGTTCAATTGTTATGCTATTTCAAAAATTTGTGTGTTTTCTGTTAACATGTATTATTGTTCCTGTTTTCCCAGTCCCGGAGTACTGGATTTAACCGGGGGGGAGTGCAGCACCCCAGAGTCCTGGTTGTTGCAGTACTGTGGCTCCGCCACTATGGGGAGCTATGGTACGTCTGATTGCACTAAAGGAGTTTCTCTGACCAGGTAACACCTCACTACACTTCACACTCCGGCCACCAGGGGGGGCGGTCCTATCTAGTAGGCCACTCCTCACACTATGGTAAAACTGGGGGTTGGACAGGAAGACAGGGAGAAGTAGCTGGGAAGAGCTAGTGAGAGGACCTGTCAGGGATGGGATCCTGGCAGACTCCTCAGAGCAGAACTAACCAGTGCACAACGGGAATACAGTAAAGAAGTATTGGGACCAGAAGGAGTCGTGCTGTTAGACCGAGGCAACATCCTTCTGAGGCGCAAACAGTCGGTGGCCGGAACGCCGAGCAAGTAAGAGACTTTAAGTACACTGCAAACCACGGCCGGACAGCTAATTACAGGTTGGCTGTCCCACTGAACACCTAAGCAGACAACGGAGGCAGCTGTGGGAGAGGGGCGACTCTAGGGTCCCGGAAGAACTCCAGGCCTACCCCGTCATACGGGTGCGTCCTACCATATCACCTGGAGGACGAAGAGAACGAACAAATAGAGACAGACAGAAACAGTTGTGAGGACTATCCCGGGAGCTCAGCAGGGAAGAACTACAACACCCAGCGCTAGAAGGTAGACACTGATTCCCACCTGTAAAGAGAACTCCTGATGTGCCTTTGGACCGGCCGGTCTCTGACAACCCAGTTAACAGCGCTCTGGACTGAGGTCTCCAAAACCTTCAGTAAAGAGGTAAAGAGACTGCAACCTGGTTTCCTCGTTATTTACCGCGACTTGCACCCCACAACTGCACCATTATTACCGCTTATTGCACCGGACGTCCCCCACTGACAGACAGGGCCACGGACCGGGTCTAGCCACCGTGACAACCCCAGGACTGAGACCTAGAGGCCCGGCTCCGGGTACCCCTAGGCCCTGCGGCGGTGTGGGGGCGCTTCACATTCAGGTCATGTCCAGTTGGACAGGACCTTGCTTGTGGATCAATCCAGAGCTGCCGCATCACCAGAGCAGCTGACGACCGACCACCAATGAGACGTCACCACATCACGAGCATGCTCAGTAGGGTGATTTCTGGACTAAGTCTCCAGAGCATTCACCTGTCGCTGCCTACCGCTGGTTACCATAGGCTTGGCTGAAAAGCCAACAGTAACCAGATGAACAGCACGATCCTGAGCAAGACGCTGGGACCGTTGTCTGTTATCAGCAGCACCTGCAGTGGCCAAAGCTGAATGGGAGACCGCAGATACAGGCAAAGCTTGGGATTTATGAAACACCAACAAAGAAAAACTACATCTATATATAGATATTCTTTATTTATTATCAAAAACAGCAATGTCAAAAAAATGATAGCAAAAATATGTAAAAAGCACCCCAAAAAAAGGGGTTCACGGCCAGGGAATCAGGGTAGCGGTCCTTGGAAATAATGTTGAAAATAGCGATATGCCTAACATTATCCCTAGTAGGCCCTGGAATCTGATGGCCTTCCTGACAGCGGAGGTTGGCACCCAAAAATTGCGATGTGGAGCCCCCGCTCAATGACTGCTATCCATTTGATTCCTAGGCCTTTCCTTTAATCTATAATTGAATCACAGACAAAACAACAATAGACTAAAGATCAAGGTTGATCTATATCTCTTGTTGGCAACATTAAATACTGCACCTAGCACAACACCAAACACAAATAATAGTGATAAAGCCTGATTCAGAGATTTTCAGTAACCATATATAATGTAACCTTGAACTTTTGTAAAAAAAAGTTAAATTAATCAGCGCTATGTACATAGCAAAGCATTACTTATGATAGGGTACATATGAAAAAGCTATCACAGATTAAATCCAGGCTCATTATATCAAGAGAGCAGTCAATGCAATCTGTTCAGTGTGAGCTCAAAAACAAACAAACCAAAAAATATATACAATTCAAATAGTCCAAAAACTATAACGGGTGCTGAGCATTCCTTTTGATAGGGCACATATGAAAGTCTATCACAGATTATGCAAAGGCTCAATAATCAGTAAACAGCAATCTTATGCAGTACAATATGTTCTGTATGAGCACAACAAAGAAAAAATATATGCCATAGCACAACCACCTGCAAGGGTAAAGTGCTGAAAGTGCAAATAAGGTGCCAAAACTATAGCTCACATACTGTACATGAATGAGTCAAACTTAGCTGTATGCTGAAGGCCATCTCTTGTGTCAGCTATAGAGTCTGATTAACTCCCCAGGTACCGACGCGTTCCTCCCCATCAATCAATTCTTTGGGGGTTCATCAGGGGACTTCAAAAAAGCCTCAGTGTGTACGTGAGCTATGGACAGGCAACAGTCCACCTGTCCACATGATCTGTGCTGCAGATGTCCGTTTCCAGCCTCCATTAATAGCACAAAATCAATTATTTTCTAGCCACCTTGGTAGTGCTAAATTATCTCCATGTGCTGTTCTCCCATCGCGCTCAAAAAACATGTGTTCCATATAACAAGAAGTGTCACAGCGCTTTTTGCGATGTAAAATTCGGTTGCTAAACCGCAAGCTCAGGAACCGGAACTTCCTATGTGTTGTTACCACCATCATCATATCCGGCTAGAGGAATGCATCATGCCAGCCACAGTATTTTCAGAGAACTCAGGGTGAATGGGAACATGATTCAAGATGTCATATCCGGTCAGTGGAGCACAACTGCATTCCACCGCATAATAACTAGAGATATAGGGACACTGTTACCTAATATCCTACCGGATAGAACTTCACTGCATTCACCTACATGTCCCATTGACAGAACAACAAGGTGTCTAGTCATATAAATCTATTTTTAGCCTACATATTGTTAGGACTGGTGGAACGCACCGAGAAAATATGCTAAATAGGTGCATTCGCAACACGGGGTCCACCATGCAGGAGAGAACCTGCTGCTAGCAAATGGCGGTGCTATATGGCAGTATAAGCGAACTCTGTTACTTCACAGAATCGCAAAGATATGAAAATGCTGTGCCCTGTTAACCTCACAGAGGATCACAGCTACCCAACTGAGCAAAAGCAAAGAGCGGTCATGCAGTCAGCCTAGCACACGAATAACTCCTCTCTGGTGGAGCCGGAATTCTAGGGGCTTATTTCAGCTAACCCTGAATCCATACACACAAAACTCCTCACCGGAGGTGGCGGTATTCTAGGGGCTTATTTCAGCCAACTCTGACCACATGCAGACATGACCACAAGATAGCAAAGCTCATAACTTATGCGAACCTTTTATAACTGCAGCAGACAAGGACCTTCCTAGAGGTCCAATTGGAGCTGCTACAGGACCTGAGCGTGTGACCCCCGACCTCCAATGAGAGGTCCTCTGGTGGGCATGCTCAGTGTGTGCAAAGCAGGACTTAGTTGCAGAAAAGACTGCTCACCGCTGACCAGTGCTGGCTACAAAAGCAGAGCCTGGAAAGGCAGCAGTAACCCTTTGCACAGTGTCAGGCTGAGCAAGACGCTGGGACCGACATCTCCGCTGAGCAGGCTTCACTGCGGCTGATGCAGAATGGGAAACCGCAGGAGACATGGCTCGAGATTCCCCCTGTGCAGCGGCGGGAACTCGACCCCTAACACATATATGCTCAAGCATATATAATACAAAATTATAATAATAATTTTTATTTATATAACGCCAACATATTCCGCAGCGCTTTACAACTTATAGAGGGGACTTGTACAGACAATAGACATTACAGCATAACAGAAATCACAGTTCAAAACAGATACCAGTAGGAATGAGGGCCCTGCTCGCAAGCTTACAAACTATGAGAAAAAGGGGAGACATGAGAGGTGGATGGTAACAATTGCTTTAGTTATTTGGACCAGCCATAGTGTAAGGCTCGGGTGTTCATGTAAAGCTGCATGAACCAGTTAACTGCCTAAGTATGTAACAGTACAGACACAGAGAGCTATTAACTGCATAAAGTGTATGAGAACATGATGCGAGGAACCTGATTATGTTTTTTTTTGAATGGGCCACACAGGGATAGTTAGGTCAATGCGTTGAGGCGGTAGGCCAGTCTGAACAAATGAGTTTTTAGGGCATGCTTAAAACTGGGGGAATTGGGGATTAATCGTATTAACCTAGGTAGTGCACTCCAAAGAATCGGCGCAGCACGTGTAAAGTCTTGGAGACGGGAGTGGGAGGTTCTGATTATTGAGGATTATTGAGGATGCTAACCTGAGGTCATTAGTGGAGAGGAGGGCACGGGTAGGGTGGTAGACTGAGACGAGGGAGGAGATGTAGGGTGGTGCTGAGCCATGGAGTGCTTTGTGGATGAAGGTAGTAGTTTTGTACTGGATTCTGGAGTGGATGGGTAGCCAATGTAATGACTGGCACAAGGTAGAGGCATCGGTGTAACGGTTGGTGAGGAATATGATTCTGGCAGCAGCATTCAGGACAGACTGGAGCGGGGAGAGTTTGGTAAGAGGGAGGCCGATTAGTAGAGCGTTACAATAGTCCAGAGTTTTTGCAGAGTCGAAAGTAAGGAAAGGGCGAATTCTAGAAATGTTTTTGAGATGCAGATAAGAAGAGCGAGCCAGTGATCGGATGGGGGGGGGGGAATGAAAGCTCAGAATCAAGGATGACCCCAAGGCAGTGGGCATGTTGCTTTGGAGTAATGATGGAACCGCACACGGAGATGGCAATGTCAGGCAAAAGAAGGTTAGTAGAGGGAGAGAACACGAGGAGTTCAGTTTTTGACAGGTTCAGTTTCAGATAGAGGGAGGACATGATGTTAGAGACAGCAGTAAGACAATCAATGGTGTTTTCTAAAAAGGTCGGCGTGATAACAGGAGAAGAGGTGTATAATTGGGTGTCGTCAGCATAGAGATGGTACTGGAAACCAAATCTACTGATTGTTTGTCCAATAGGGGCAGTATACAAAGAGAAGAGGAGGGGGCCTAGGACTGATCCTTGAGGAACCCCAACAGTAAGGGGAAAATGAGAGGGGGAAGAACCAGCAAAACATACAGTGAAGGAGCGGTCAGAGAGATAGGAGGAGAACCAAGAGAGAACGGTGTCCTTGAGGCCGATGGAGTGGAGCATAGTGAGGACGAGCTGATGATCCACAGTATCGAATGCTGCAGAGAGATCCAAGAGAATTAGCATGGAGTAGTGACCATTAGATTTAGCTGTTAGTAGGTCATTAGAGACTTTAGTGAGGGCAGTTTCAGTAGAGTGTAAAGAGCAGAAGCCAGATTGAAGAGGGTCGAGAAGAGAGTTATCTGAGAGATAGTGGGTAAGACGGGAGTGGACCAGGCATTCGAGGAGTTTAGAGATGAAGGGAAGATTAGAGACAGGTCTATAATTAGCGGCACAATTTTGGTCGAGGGAGGGTTTTTTAAGTAATGGATGTATGATGGCATGCTTAAATGAGGAGGGAAAAATACCGGAAGTGAGGGAAAGGTTGAATATTTTTGTTAGGTGAGAGGTGACAGCCGGGGAAAGTGACTGGAGGAGATGTGACGGAATGGGGTCACTGGTGAAAGTGGTCGGGCGAGAAGATGCAAGGAGCCTGCTTACTTCTTCTTCTGTAACTGGTTCAAAGTCAGAGAGTGAACTAGATGCAGTGGGGGAGGGAGGACAGTGCATGGTATGAAGAGATTGGGAGATGATTTCCTGTCGAATGTGGTCAATTTTTTCTTTGAAGTAATTGGCCAGATCGTCAGCGCGGAGATCTGTGGTTGGAGCCTGCTCTCTTGGGTTGAGTAGGGACTGGAAAGTGTCAAAGAGACGTTTAGGGTTATTTGACAGTGAGGTGATGAGGGTGTTGAAATAGGTTTGTTTGGAGAGGTGAAGGGCAGAGTTGTATGTTTTTAGCATGAACTTATAATGGATGAAATCTTCGGGTAGATTAGATTTTCTCCACAGACGTTCGGCGCACCTGGAGCACCGCTGCAGGAAATGTGTTTGCAGGGTGTGCCACGGTTGTCGCCGTCTGTGCCGAGTTGTTCTACGTATAGGAGGTGCAGCTTCATCCAGGGCACTTTGCAGGGTTTCATTGTAATGCTTCAGAGCAGAATCAGGACATGAGAAGGAGAAGATTGGGGCCAATGAGGACTGCAAGTTCTTCATAAGTTTCTGGGTGTTAATGGCCTGTATGTTTGGCCATAATCAAATGTAGATGCTAAGTATCAACTTATATTATGGGGTTTGTGGAATTCATTAAGCTAGAATGAACGGAATTTAGAGATACAGGTCTGTATTCAACAAGTATCTCCAAGGAGTACTATTCAAAAAATGTATTTACATTATACATAGTAGGTACAATCAACCATTAAACTCATGCTATGAAAAAAACCCCTCCCGTCCATTGGATGTTTATGTCCAGATATAATCATCTGGAAATTGTGGTAATAATATACCAATCAGGCTAAGATTGATTCCCATCAAGGCTTAACCCCTTACTGACCTCGGACGTACTATACCGTCCGAGGTCAGCTCCCCTGCTTTGATGCAGGGCTCCGCGGTGAGCCCGCATCAAAGCCGGGACATGTCAGCTGTTTTGAACAGCTGACATGTGCCCGCAATAGGCGCGGGCAGAATCGCGATCTGCCCGCGCCTATTAACTAGTTAAATGCCGCTGTCAATCGCAGACAGCGGCATTTAACTACCGCATCCGGCCGGGCGGCCGGATATGACGTCATCGCCGACCCCCGTCACATGATCGGGGGTCGGCGATGCTTCTGAATGGTAACCATAGAGGTCCTTGAGACCTCTATGGTTACTGATCGCCGGTGGCTGTGAGCGCCACCCTGTGGTCGGCGCTCACAGCACACCTGCAATTCTCCTACATAACAGCGATCTGATGATCGCTGTTATGTAGCAGAGCCGATCGGGCTGTGCCTGCTTCTAGCCTCCCATGGAGGCTATTGAAGCATGGCAAAAGTGAAAAAAAAAAGTTTTTAAAAATGTGAAAAAAATAAAAAAAACATAAAAGTTTAAATCACCCCCCTTTCGCCCCAATCAAAATAGATCAATAAAAAAAAATCAAACCTACACATATTTGGTATCGCCGCGTTCAGAATCGCCCGATCTATCAATAAAAAAAAGCATTAACCTGATCGCTAAATGGCGTAATGAGAAAAAAAATCGAAACGCCAGAAATACGTTTTTTTGGTCGCCGCGACATTGCATTAAAATGCAATAACGGGCGATCAAAAGAACGTATCTGCACCAAAATGCTATAATTAAAAACGCCAGCTCGGCACACAAAAAATAAGCCCTCACCTGACCCCAGATAACGAAAAATGGAGACGCTACGCGTATCGGAAAATGGCGCAATTTTTTTTTTTTTTTTTTTTTTTGCAAAGTTTGGAATTTTTTTTCACCACTTAGGTAAAACATAACCTAGACATGTGAGGTGTCTATGAACTCGTACTGACCTGGAGAATCATAATGGTAGGTCAGTTTTAGCATTTAGTGAACCTAGCAAAATAGGCAAGCAAAAAACAAGTGTGGGATTGCACTTTTTTTGCAATTTCACTGCACTTGGAATTTTTTTCCCGTTTTCTAGTACACCACATGGTAAAACCATTGATGTCGTTCAAAAGTACAACTCGTCCCGCAAAAAATAAGCCCTCACATGGCCAAATTGACGGAAAAATAAAAAAGTTATGGCTCTGTGAAGGAGGGGAGTGAAAAACGAAAACGGAAAAACGAAAAATCCCAAGGTCATGAAGGGGTTAATAGATTCACTAGTCTGGTTAAATGAAGCTAGAAAAAGTCAGCTGTTCATTGAGTCCCTTAGGGTGGACTGTGTCCAGCCAGAAAATCCACCTAGTTTCTCGCTGCAGAATTTGGCGATCCCAGTCTCCTTGGCAGACCAATGGTTCTACTACTTCAATTGCCTTCAAAGGATACAGCTCCCAGATTACCCCCATGTTGTGTGTTAATGTGGCGTGCTAGTGCTGTATCTCTCTTGTTTCTTATATCACGCAGATGTACGCCAATGTGAACCTTAAATTGCCTACGTTATTTAATGGACAAGTACAGAGATAGATTACTCCAGTCATTTTGCAATTAGGAAAGTGTTTGTTGTTGTATGTCCTCGTAGTGGTTACGCTGGTAAATGTGTTCGAAGGTGTAATTTAATGGCAGTAGATACAGTGGCCACATCTAGTACCATGTGACCTGTTATCCAGCCAAGTGCCTTCCTTTTTAGGGGGAACAAAATGACTATTAACAAGATGATCCTTAATGGATCTACCTCTTCTAAACATCACCGTGGGTTTTGGTGTAATCCATTTGGAGATATCATGATCGGTCCTAAGGATACTCTAATGTTTCCTAAGGATATTCATCATTTTTGGATTCTGATCATCATATGTACCTATTAGCCTTGTAACTGTATCAATTTCTGGTATTTTTTTCGGTGTCAGTAAAGATGTTCTATTGATTCCCAGTGCATGATGGTATGCATCTTTGATAACTTATTTTGGGTATCCCCGATCTTTGAATCTCTTTGTGAGTTCCTGAGCTTTGTTGTAAAAATCTGCCAATCCAGAACAATTCATTTTTAATCACAGAAACTGCCCCTTTGGTATCCCTCATTTCTGGGGCATGGGATGATAACTCTCCCACCTTAACAGGCTATTAGTAGCTGTGGGTTTGTGGAAAATAGATGCAATCAAGGTTCCATTAATCTGTATGGAGATAGTGACATCAAGGAAACAAATTTTGTTCCCCCCAACATCAAATGTTAATTTAAGGCCCAGATCATTGACATTGAGGTGTTGTACAAATGAAATGAAGGCATCAGCACCTCCTGTCCAGAGGACAAGGATGTCATCTATATATCTGCCCCAAAATTGAATATTGGTCCCCAGACAACATCCCCATCCCTGAACACAACAGTGTCCTACCACCAGCCCAGGAGCAAGTTAGCATATATGGGGGTGCAGGGGCTCCCCATTGCGGTACCCCTGAGCTGGTGGTAGTGCTTTCCATTAAAAAGAAAAAAATTATGTTGTAGCACAAATTGTAAGAGTTCCATTAAAAACTCATTGTGCACAGGTAGATATGTACCCCTTGTACTCAGAAAGTGTTTTACTGCCGTCATGCCATGATGATGATGTATGCTGTAGTATTGTGCTTCTACATCTTTCGATGCCAAGATAGTGTCTGGCTCAACAGTAATTCCCTCCAGCTTAGTTAATTTTGATGATTATGCTTACAGCCAATGAAAACCAAAAAGTCATTATCTCAATAAATTACAATACTTTATAACACCAACTTGAAACATGATTTTAAAATCCGAAATGTTGGCCTACAGAAATGTATGTTCAGCAAATGCGCTCAATACTTGGTCGGTGCTTCTTTTGCATAAATTACTGCATCAATGTGGCGTGGCATGGAGTCTATTAGCCTGTGGCACTGCTATGAAAACCCAGGTTGCTTTGATAGCAGCCTTTGGCTCGTTTGCATTGTTGAGTCTGGTGACTCTCATCTTCCTCTTGACAATACCCCATAGATTCTCTATGGTTTAAGGTCAGGCGAGTTTGCTGGCCAGTCAAGTACATAGTTACATAGTTACATAGTTACATAGTTATTAAGGTTGAAGGAAGACTGTAAGTCCATCTAGTTCAACCCATAGCCTAACCTAACATGCCCTAACATGTTGATCCAGGGGAAGGCAAAAAAACCCCATGTGGCAAAGAGTAACTCCACCATGGGGAAAAAAATTCCTTCCCGACTCCACATACGGCAATCAGACTAGTTCCCTGGATCAACGCCTTATCAAGGAATCTAGTGTATATACCCTGTAACATTATACTTTTCCAGAAAGGTATCCAGTCCCCTCTTAAATTTAATTAATGAATCACTCATTACAACATCATACGGCAGAGAGTTCCATAGTCTCACTGCTCTTACAGTAAAGAATCCGCGTCTGTTATTATGCTTAAACCTTCTTTCCTCCAGACGTAGAGGATGCCCCCTTGTCCCTGTCTCAGGTCTATGATTAAAAAGATCAGCAGAAAGGTCTTTGTACTGTCCCCTCATATATTTATACATTAACATAAGATCACCCCTTAGTCTTCGTTTTTCCAAACTAAATAGCCCCAAGTGTAATAACCTATCTTGGTATTGCAGACCCCTCAGTCCTCTAATAACCTTGGTCGCTCTTCTCTGCACCCGCTCCAGTTCAGCTATGTCTTTCTTATACACCGGAGACCAGAACTGTGCACAGTATTCTAAGTGTGGTCGAACTAGTGACTTGTATAGAGGTAAAATTATGTTCTCCTCATGAGCATCTATGCCTCTTTTAATACATCCCATTATTTTATTTGCCTTTGTAGCAGCTGCCTGACACTGGCCACTGAATATGAGTTTGTCATCCACCCATACACCCAGGTCTTTTTCATTGACGGTTTTGCCCAGAGTTTTAGAATTAAGCACATAGTTATACATCTTATTACTTCTACCCAAGTGCATGACCTTACATTTATCCCCATTAAAGCTCATTTGCCATTTATCAGCCCAAGCTTCTAGTTTACATAAATCATCCTGTAATATAAAATTGTCCTCCCCTGTATTGATTACCCTGCAGAGTTTAGTGTCATCTGCAAATATTGAAATTCTACTCTGAATGCCCCCTACAAGGTCATTAATAAATATGTTAAAAAGAAGAGGGCCCAATACTGACCCCTGTGGTACCCCACTGCTAACCGTGACCCAGTCCGAGTGTGCTCCATTAATAACCACCCTTTGTTTCCTATCCCTGAGCCAGCTCTCAACCCACTTACACATATTTTCCCCTATCCCCATTACTCTCATTTTATGTAACAACCTTTTGTGTGGCACCGTATCAAAAGCTTTGGAAAAGTCCATATATACTACGTCCACTGGGTTCCCTTGGTCCAGTCCGGAACTTACCTCTTCATAGAAGCTGATCAAATTAGTCTGACATGAACGGTCCCTAGTAAACCCGTGCTGATACTGGGTCATAAGGTTATTCCTCTTCAGATACTCCAGTATAGTGTCCCTTAGAATGCCCTCCAGGATTTTACCCACAGTAGAGGTTAAACTTACTGGCCTATAATTACCGAGTTCAGTTTTTGCCCCTTTTTTGAATATTGGCACCACATTTGCTATACGCCAGTCCTGTGGTACAGACCCTGTTATTATGGAGTCTTTAAAGATTAAAAATAATGGTCTATCAATGACTGTACTTAGTTCCTGCAGTACTCGGGGGTGTATCCCATCCGGGCCCGGAGATTTGTCAATTTTAGTTATTTTTAGACGCCGCCGTACTTCCTGCTGGGTTAAGCAGGTGACATTTAATGGGGAATTATTAGTACAGTAAGTAAGTACAGTGATAATGTTGTTTTTAAACTGGGTATTGGTACTTTTGGAAGTGTGGACAGGTGCCAAGCCCTGCTGGAGAATGAAATTTCCATCTCCAAAAAAGCCTGTCTTCAGAGGGAAGCATGAAGTGCTCTAAAATTTCCTGGTAGAAGGCTGCACTGACTTTGGTCTTGATAAAACACAGTGAACCTACACCAGCAGACTACATGGCTTCCCAAACCATCACTGATTGTGGAAAATTCACACTAAACCTCAAGCAGCTTGGATTGTATGCCTCTCTGCTCTTCCTCCAGATTCTGGGACCTTGATTTTCCCAATTAAATGCAAAATTTACTTTCATCTGAAAATAACACTGTGAACCACTGAGCAAGAGTCCAGTTATTTTTCTCCTTGGCCCAGGTAAGACTCTTCTGGTGTTGTCTATTGGTCATGAGTGGCTTGACACAAGGAATGCAACACTTGCATCCCATTTCCTGGATACGGCTCTATGTGGTGGCTCTTGAAGCAGTCCACTCCTTGTGAATCTCCCCAAAATATTTGAATGACCTTTTCTTAGCAATCCTATCAGGCTGCGGTTATCCCTTGTTCACCGTTTTCTACCACACTTTTTCCTTTCACTCAACTTTCCATTAATATTCTTGGATACAGCACTCTGTGAACAGCCACTTGAACAGCTTCTATGGCAGTGGCCTTTTGTGGCTTACCCTCCTTGTGGGGTGTGTCAATGACTGCCTTTTGAACATCTCACAAGTCAGCAGTATTCCCCATGATTGTTGTGCCTACTGAAACAGACTAAGGGACCATTTTAAATGCTTAGAAAGCCTTTGCAGGTGTTTTTTGTTAATTATTCTAATTTACTGTGATAATGACTTTTGGTTTTTTATTGGCTGTAAGCCATAATCATCAGCATTAACAGAAATAAACACTTGAAATAGATGACTCTGTTTGTAATGACTCTATATAATATATGATTTTTAGTTTTTGTATTGAATAACTGAAATAAATTAACTTTTTGATGATATTCTAATTTTGTTAGAAGCACCTGTAACTTTCTGAAAAAAATGGAAATTTGGCAAAACATGTAAACATTTTGCAATTTTCCAGTTTTGAATTTTCATGCCCTTAATCACAGAGATATGTCACACAAAATACTTAAAAAGTAACATTTCCCACATGTCTACTTTACATCATCATGATTGTGGAACCACATTTTTTTTGTTACGAAGTTATAAAGGTTAAAAGTTGACCAGCGATTTCTCATTTTTGCAACCCCATTATTTTAGGGACCACATCACATTTGAAGTCACTTTGAGGGGTCTATATGATAGAAGATATCCAAAAGTTATATCGTTCTAAACACTGCACCCATCAAGGTGCTCAAAACCACATTCAAGAAGCTTATTAACCCTTCAGGTGCTTCACAGGAATTTTTGGAACGTTTAAAAATAAATGAACATTTAACTTTTTTCACAAAAAATTTAATTCAGATCCAATTTTTTTTTTTACCCAAGGATAACAGGAAAAATTGGACCCCAAATGTTGTTGTGCAATTTGTCCTGAGTATGCTGATACCCCATATGTGGGGGTAAACTACTGTTTAGGCGCATGGCAGAGCTCAAAATGGAAGGAGCGCCGTTTGACTTTTTCAACGCAAAATTGGTTGGAATTGATATCGGACACCATGTCACGTTTGGAGAGCCCCTGATGTGCCTAAACAGTGGAAACATCCCATAAGTGACCTGATTTTACTTAGCCATACGGAAAGACTCGGGAGGAATGGAGCACACATTTTTCTAGAACAGTTTGTGGACTCCATATACTCCATATACAGAGGTCCCAATTGCTAGAAGAGTAGAATCCTCCCTCAAGTGACCACATTTGGGAAACTAAACCCTTTGCGATATTTATTTACAGTTGTAGTGATGATTTTGACTCCATGGGTATTTTCCAGAAAGAAGCAGCAATGAATATTGCTGAGTGAAAATTGCAAACTGCTGTTATAGTGAGCAGTACACTGTAGGGACCAGACTTTGTGCTACCAGTAATGTGGACATGACCAATATTTCTATTAACAGATGGCAGACTTGAGTGAGCGCTTGCTTTTTTTGTGAATTGAGTTGAAGCTTTCATTGGGAACATTTTACATAATGTTTGGGATCACATTTATCCAGCACTCTACTCTGAGCACTTACTTTGGGGTTTTAATCTAAATCTCCTAGTGAAGTGACTCAGATGAAACTACTGAGGGATCCATTCATTATAGTGAGGCAACAGAGTCATTCTGGACTCCGTCTGGCCTCTTTTCAGCTGCGAGCACAGCGTCATTGTCCAATGGTGATGTCATCAAGGTCACTGCTTGTCAGTGTGGCTGCATTCCCAGCACGGTGAACTGCGGTGACTTAGGTGAGATACGGTGACCTCGGTGAGATTCCTGCTAGCACTGTGAGCTAGTGTGGATCTCACCGAGGTCATTGCAGTTCAGCCTGGCTGGGAACGCAGCCTCACTGACTGGCGGTAACCTCTATGATGTCACCGCTGGTCACTGACGGTGCACTCTCAGCAGCTCAGTCACCAGTGGTTCCCGGCCTGCATGGTCGCGTCTTTACCCAGTCCGGGTTGAAAACTCTTTCTCCCCAAATATGGATTACAGCATTGGACAGAATGACCAAATGGTGAGGGATATTGTTGTTTTCTATTTTTTCTATTGTTGTAGGAGAACGAGGGCTTCAGTGGAATTAGGCGTTAGGTGAGTATAACTGTGTTATTTTAAAATAAAAATGGAAAAATGTGTTTTGCTTTATTTAAAATAAAAGACTTTATTCTGGTTGTGTCTTTATATAAAATACAATTATAGGATTACTAATGGAGAGGTGTCTTATAGATGCCTCTCCATTACTAAGCCATGGGCTTGATGTCACCTGACAATACAAAGGTGACATCAACCCCACAAATATGAACCCCACTTGCCACCACTACAGGGCAAGTGGGAAGAGCCGGGCAAAGCGCCAGAATTGGCACATCTACTATATGTACCTTTTCTGGGCAACTGTGGGCTGCTATTTTTAGGCTAGGGGGTCAATATCCATGGCCCCTTACCAGCCTAAGAATCCCAGCCCCAGCTGTGAGCTTTAGCATGGCCGGTTGTCAAAAATGGGGGAAACCCCATGTCAATTTTTAAATTATTTATTTAAATAACTTAAAAAAACAGCATGGGGACCCTTCTATTCTTAATAATCAATCTTGCTGACGGCTGCAACTCCAGCTGTGAGCTTTGCCTGGTTTGTTATAGAAAATACAGGGAAACCACGCCATTTTTTTCTTTTGTTTATTTACAGCGCAGGGTGCAGCTGATGAATACCCCCATCAGCCACTCCTGCTGTCACTGTTATTAGCGGCAGCAGGGGTAGTAATAATCCCATCAGCTGCCACCTGCTTTCTCTTTTATCAGTTAAATATAACTCTCATCATTCTCCCCTGCTTGCGCTGATCACCGGCAGAGCAGGGGATAATGATGAGAGCCATTTTCAGCACCCAACGCCGTGGAACAGAGCTTACTGTAATGCTTCTTCCCTGGTGCCAGTCCATGTGGTAGTGATGCGGCACACGTGCAGCACACGGATGCACACATGTGCCACAAGTATTACACACACGGACACTGACATTTCCGGTACCGTTTTTTCCGGTACTTGAAATATCAGGACATGTGAAAGAGGCTGTATAGCGGGTTTTTATGTTTTGCTGCTGCCACACACTAAATTACGCTCTTTATTGTAAAAAATAGTTTTTGCATCACCACATTTTGAGAGCTATAATTTTTCCATATTTTGATCCACATGTGTCATGTGAGGTCTTGTTTTTTGCCGGACAAGTTGATGTTTTTATTGGTACCATATTTGGGCACATGAAATTTTTTGATCTTTAGATTTTTTTTCTAATACGATTTTTGGGAGGCAGAAAGAATGAACAAAAAGCAGCAAATTCAGGAATTTCTTTTGGGGTGGGGATTTATGCCGTTCTGCCTGTGGTATAATTGATAGGACAGTTTTATTCTTCCGGTCAGTATGATTATAGTGATACCTGATTTATATATTTTTTATGTTTTGGCCCTTTTATACAATAGAAACTATTTTATAGAAAAAAATTATTATTTTTGCATCGCTTTATTCTGAGAGCTTTAACTTTTTTATTTATCCGCTGATGGAGCTGTTATTTTTTGTGGGACAGGATGACATCTTCAGTGGTACCATGTTTATTTACAGTGGGGCAAAAAAGTATTTAGTCAGTCAGCAATAGTGCAAGTTCCACCACTTAAAAAGATGAGAGGCGTCTGTAATTTACATCATAGGTAGACCTCAACTATGGGAGACAAACTGAGAAAAAAAAATCCAGAAAATCACATTGTCTGTTTTTTTAACATTTTATTTGCATATTATGGTGGAAAATAAGTATTTGGTCAGAAACAAAATTTCATCTCAATACTTTGTAATATATCCTTTGTTGGCAATGACAGAGGTCAAACGTTTTCTGTAAGTCTTCACAAGGTTGCCACACACTGTTGTTGGTATGTTGGCCCATTCCTCCATGCAGATCTCCTCTAGAGCAGTGATGTTTTTGGCTTTTCGCTTGGCAACATGGACTTTCAACTCCCTCCAAAGGTTTTCTATAGGGTTGAGATCTGGAGACTGGCTAGGCCACTCCAGGACCTTGAAATGCTTCTTACGAAGCCACTCCTTTGTTGCCCTGGTGGTGTGCTTTGGATCATTGTCATGTTGAAAGACACAGCCACGTTTCGTCTTCAATGCCCTTGCTGATGGAAGGAGGTTTGCACTCAAAATCTCACGATACATGGCCCCATTCATTCTTTCATGTACCCGGATCAGTCGTCCTGGCCACTTTGCAGAGAAACAGCCCCAAAGCATGATGTTTCCACCACCATGCTTTACAGTAGGTATGGTGTTTGATGGATGCAACTCAGTATTCTTTTTCCTCCAAACACGACAAGTTGTGTTTCTACCAAACAGTTCCAGTTTGGTTTCATCAGACCATAGGACATTCTCCAAAAACTCCTCTGGATCATCCAAATGCTCTCTAGCAAACTTCAGATGGGCCCGGACATGTACTGGCTTAAGCAGTGGGACACGTCTGGCACTGCAGGATCTGAGTCCATGGTGGCGTAGTGTGTTACTTATGGTAGGCCTTGTTACATTGGTCCCAGCTCTCTGCAGTTCATTCACTAGGTCCCCCCGCGTGGTTCTGGGATTTTTGCTCACCGTTCATGTGATCATTCTGACCCCACGGGGTGGGATTTTGCGTGGAGCCCCAGATCGAGGGAGATTATCAGTGGTCTTGTATGTCTTCCATTTTTTAATTATTGCTCCCACTGTTGATTTCTTCACTCCAAGCTGGCTGGCTATTGCAAATTCAGTCTTCCCAGCCTGGTGCAGGGCTACAATTTTGTTTCTGGTGTCCTTTGACAGCTCTTTGGTCTTCACCATAGTGGAGTTTGGAGTCAGACTGTTTGAGGGTGTGCACAGGTGTCTTTTTATACTGATAACAAGTTTAAACAGGTGCCATTACTACAGGTAATGAGTGGAGGAAAGAGGAGACTCTTAAAGAAGAAGTTACAGGTCTGTGAGAGCCAGAAATCCTGATTGTTTGTTTCTGACCAAATACTTATTTTCCACCATAATATGCAAATAAAATGTTAAAAAAACAGACAATGTGATTTTCTGGATTTTTTTTTCTCAGTTTGTCTCCCATAGTTGAGGTCTACCTATGATGTAAATTACAGACGCCTCTCATCTTTTTAAGTGGTGGTACTTGCACTATTGCTGACTGACTAAATACTTTTTTGCCCCACTGTATATCCTTCTTTTTGATTGCGTGATATTCCACTTTTTGTTCAGCGTTATGATAAAGCATTGTTTTTTGCCTTGTTTTTGTTTTTTTATGGTGTTTATTAAAGGGGTTAACTAGTGGGACAGATTTATAGGTCGGGTCATTGTGGACGCGGCAATATCCAATATGTGTACTCTTAATCTTTCTATATTTTTTTTCATTCAAATATTTATTTAGAGATAAAATATATTTTGATTTTTTTTATTATTTTTGTTTTGTTTTCAAATAGTTTTTCAATGATATAAAAAAAAATTTCTAACTTTTTTACTTAGTCCCACTATGCGACTATCATTTTTTTGCAGGCTGATCACTTCTACAACTTGCTCATCATTCACTGGGCATGATCAGCAAGTTTTCTAGGTCTGGTGACCCGGATGTCATCATGACGACATGGGGTCACCATGGCAATGATCGGGACCCCGCGTCACGCCATGGGGTCACTGATACAAATTCAGAGGGGCTGTCACAGCATTTTGGTGGTTAAAGTGCCAGGAGTGGTCTTAGTGCCGGGTTAGAATCAGCTATCTCTGCTACAGTGCTTCTAAAATGAAAAATTAGCAACTTTACAAATATTTTTCATTAAATATTTCCCACTATTTTGTGTCTTAAGCTTCCTTGCAGGCCCATGTGTGTTCATAGTATCAGCCAACTTAAAAGTCCTATATAATATGATGATGCAGAGCTAAGACAAACCACTGTGAGGATTAAAAAGTGGAATTAGGAAAAACATTAAAAAATAATGAAATATCGTGAATTTCTTGCATATATGCAAAAATAAGTGCAAAAAGTGCCCCTTTATTAACTAAAAAAAATAAGTAATGAAAGTTAACATGCACAAGGTACTGACAAAATCTGAAATATTTTCCTTATTTCTTGACCTTGAGTTTCTTAAAGTTAATGCAATTTTGAAAAAAAAACATCTTAATAATCAATTTATTAGCAGGTGGTAGTGCTAAAATGCAACTAAAAGTGTTCAGATGGCCAAAGTTACTAATGAATGAATTCAGTAATAAATAGGAAAAAGGAATATCAAAAAATAAATTATTTAAATTTAACTTTTAAGAGTTTTATGCACTGTGATCAGGTTTTTATAAAAAATAAGCATAAACAAGAAACATAAAAATAAAAAAATAACAAACTGTATCTGGTGAAAACAAGTTATCAGATGTAAAAAATGGGTTGATCTATGTGGGGTACAACCCCTGGGACCCACATTGATCAGCAGAATGAGGAACTTTTATCCACATTAGAATAGAGCTTGCTTGATTGCCGAAATATTCATCCCCTACGAGTCTACTGGGCGCTATATTCTTCTTTTACCATCAGTTCCACAGAGAATGAATGGAGCAGTGTCAGGCATCCAACCTAATTTTGTAACATGGATAAAAGTTCCTAGATGGGAATAAAAATTCCCTGATTTGTCGATATGTGTGAGTTCCAGCTGTGGGACATGCACCAATCAGCAAGTTATCACCTATCATTTGGATTGGAGATAATTTGTTTCAATTGGACATCCTCTTTAATAATTAATTACAATAATAATAATAATAATAATAATAAAATGTACACAAATTAAATGAAAGGAAAAACAAATGTGTTCTGTGTCCTCATTTGACCTGAACCTAATAACCTATAATAAAATGTAACTTGACAGATCTACTGTAAATATAGTTAATATTCCCATCCAACTCAAAGCCCTTAGAGCAAATTTTCTCTGAATTTCTGCCAAACATGAGTTCCTCAATCAGAAAGGACCCACATAATTGCTACCATGGTATGTAAGTATAAATATATGTACTTTCTCTGCACAAAGGGTACCTGGCATTCTGCGTTGCAGGGAAAGACTGTGAGGGTATGTGCACACATTGCAGATTTGCCTGCGGATATTTCTGCACTAAATCCGCAACTCTTGGCAGAAAACGCAGGTGCGTTTTTGATGCTGTTTTTGCGCGTATTTGATGCGGTTTTGTATGCGGTTTTTGAAAGCTAAATAAAGATGTATTAATGACCAAAATAAAAGATTTGTGATGTCATGTCTTGTCCAACCTCCTCTTTTACATTTGTCCAACCCACACTCCATTACACACATAGACAGAAGGAATGAGATAGATAGATGTAGATAGATATATGGATAGTTAGGCTACTTTCGCACATCTGGTTTTTGCCTTCAGGCACAATCCGGCGAGTTTTGAAAAAACGGATCCGTTTTTTTTTTTGCTGGATCTGTTTTTTTCTGAGTTTTATTAGGCTACTTTCACACTAGCGTCGGTACGGGCCCGTCGCAGTGCGTCGGGCCGACGTACCGACGCATACTGTGAAATAAAAGCACAATGGGGCAGCAGATGCAGTTTTTCAACACATCCTCTGCCCCATTGTAATGTCCGGGGAGGAGGGGGCGGAGTTCCGGCCGCGCATGCGCGGTCGGAAATGGCGGACATGATGCACAAAAAAACGTTACATGTAACTTTTTTTGTGCCGACGGTCCGCCAAACTCTATGTTATATGTACTGTATGTTATATGTATGTATTGTATGTAATGTATGAATGTATTGTATGTAGTATGTATGTAGTGTGTTGCATGTATGTTGTATGTATGTAGTATGTTGTATGTATGTAGTATGTACTGTATGTTGTATGTGTGTAGTATGTAGTATGTTGTATGTATGTTGTATGTATGTAGTATGTTGTATGTATGTATGTAGTATGTATGTTGTATGTATTTAGTATGTATGTTGTATGTATGTAGTATGTATGGAGTATGCATGTAGTATGTTGCATGTATGTATGTTGTATGTATGTAGTATGCAGTATGTTGTATGTATTTTGTATGTATGTAGTATGTATGCAGTATGTATGTATGTAGTATGTTGTATGCATGTATGTAGTATGTATGTTGTATGTATGTAGTATGTTGTATGTATGTATGTAGTATGTATGTTGTATGTATGTAGTATGTATGTAGTATGTTGTATGTATGTACTGTATGATGTATGTTGCATGTATGTAGTATGTTTTATGTATGTAGTATGTATGTAGTATGTATGTACAGTGGGGCAAAAAAGTATTTAGTCAGTCAGCAATAGTGCAAGTTCCACCACTTAAAAAGATGAGAGGCGTCTGTAATTTACATCATAGGTAGACCTCAACTATGGGAGACAAACTGAGAAAAAAAAATCAAGAAAATCACATTGTCTGTTTTTTATCATTTTATTTGCATATTATGGTGGAAAATAAGTATTTGGTCAGAAACAAAATTTCATCTCAATACTTTGTAATATATCCTTTGTTGGCAATGACATTTTCTGTAAGTCTTCACAAGGTTGCCACACACTGTTGTTGGTATGTTGGCCCATTCCTCCCTGCAGATCTCCTCTAGAGCAGTGATGTTTTTGGCTTTTCGCTTGGCAACACGGACTTTCAACTCCCTCCAAAGGTTTTCTATAGGGTTGAGATCTGGAGACTGGCTAGGCCACTCCAGGACCTTGAAATGCTTCTTACGAAGCCACTCCTTCGTTGCCCTGGCGGTGTGCTTTGGATCATTGTTATGTTGAAAGACCCAGCCACGTTTCATCTTCAATGCCCTTGCTGATGGAAGGAGGTTTGCACTCAAAATCTCACGATACATGGCCCCATTTATTCTTTCATGTACCCGGATCAGTCGTCCTGGCCCCTTTGCAGAGAAACAGCCCCAAAGCATGATGTTTCCACCACCATGCTTTACAGTAGGTATGGTGTTTGATGGATGCAACTCAGTATTCTTTTTCCTCCAAACACGACAAGTTGTGTTTCTACCAAACAGTTCCAGTTTGCTTTCATCAGACCATAGGACATTCTCCCAAAACTCCTCTGGATCATCCAAATGCTCTCTAGCAAAGTTCAGATGGGCCCGGACATGTACTGGCTTAAGCAGTGGGACACGTCTGGCACTGCAGGATCTGAGTCCATGGTGGCGTAGTGTGTTACTTATGGTAGGCCTTGTTACATTGGTCCCAGCTCTCTGCAGTTCATTTACTAGGTCCCCCGCGTGGTTCTGGGATTTTTGCTCACCAGTCTTGTGATCATTCTGACCCCACGGGGTGGGATTTTGCATGGAGCCCCAGATCGAGGGAGATTATCAGTGGTCTTGAATGTCTTCCATTTTCTAATTATTGCTCCCACTGTTGATTTGTTCACTCCAAGCTGGTTGGCTATTGCAGATTCAGTCTTCCCAGCCTGGTGCAGGGCTACAATTTTGTTTCTGGTGTCCTTTGACAGCTCTTTGGTCTTCACCATAGTGGAGTTTGGAGTCAGACTGTTTGAGGGTGTGCACAGGTGTCTTTTTATACTGATAACAAGTTTAAACAGGTGCCATTACTACAGGTAATGAGTGGAGGAAAGAGGAGACTCTTAAAGAATAAGTTACAGGTCTGTGAGAGCCAGAAATCTTGATTGTTTGTTTCTGACCAAATACTTATTTTCCACCATAATATGCAAATAAAATGATAAAAAAACAGACAATGTGATTTTCTGGATTTTTTATTCTCAGTTTGTCTCCCATAGTTGAGGTCTACCTATGATGTAAATTACAGACGCCTCTCATCTTTTTAAGTGGTGGAACTTGCACTATTGCTGACTGACTAAATACTTTTTTGCCCCACTGTATGTAGTATGTTGTATGTATGTAGTATGTATGTTTTATGTATATATGTAGTATGTTTATGTATGTAGTATTTATGTAGTATGTATCTTGCATGCATGTAGTATGTATTTATCTATATATGTAGGATGTTGTATGTAAGTAGTATGTAGGTAGTATGTTTTATGTATGTATGTAGTATGTATGTTGTATATATGTAGTATGTTATATGTGTGTAGCATGTATGTAATATGTATGTAGTATGTATGTATGTAGTATGTTGTATGCATGTATGTAGTATGTATGTTGTATGTATGTATGTAGTATGTTGCATGTATGTAGTATTCATGTAGTATGTATGTTGTATGTATGTAGTATGTATGTATGAAGGATGTTGAATGTAGTATGTATGTAGTATGTATGTTGTATGTATGTAGTTTGTATGTTGTATGTATGTAGTATGTATATATGTAGTATGTTGCATGTATGTATGTAGTATGTATGTTGTATGTATGTAGTATGCATGTAGTATGTTGTATGTGTGTTGTATGTATGTATATATTATTTATGTAGTATGTGTATAGTATGTTGTATGTATGTATCTAATATGTATGTTGTATGTATGTAGTATGTATGTAGTATGTTGAATGCTTGCAGTATGTATGTAGTATGTATGTATGTAGTATGTTGTATGTATCTATGTAGTATGTATGTTGTATGTATGTAGTATGTATGTTGTATGTATGTAGTATGTATGTATGTATGTAGTATGTATTTAGTATGTTTGTGGTATGCTGTATGTATGTAGTATGTATGTTGTATGTATGTAGTATGCATGTAGTATGTTGTATATATGTATGTAGTATATATGTATGTAGTATGTCATATGTATGTATATAGTATGTATGTTGTATGTATGTAGTATGTATGTTGTATGTATGTAGTATGTATGTAGCATGTATGTATGCAGTATGTATGTTGTATATATGTAGTATGTTTATACTATGTATGTTTATGTTTCTTTTTAAATTCAACACATTAGCCGGATTATGGGACTAATACTGTCCCATCATTGGCTAATGTGTCAATCACTGTCATTGTAGCAGGCATAGCCCGATAGGACTTGTAGTCCCATCGGACGATGCCTGCACACACACAAAGACCCCCCGAGAGGCCCGCACAGACCCCCGACAGGCCCGCACAGACCCCCGACAGGCCCGCACAGACCCCCGGCAGCCCACACAGACCCCCGGCAGCCCACACAGACCTCCGGCAGGCCCGCACAGACCCCCTGCAGCCCACACAGACCCACGGCTGCCTGCACAGACCCCCAGCAGGCCTGCACAGACCCCCAGCAGGCCTTCACAGACCCCCGGCAGAACCACACAGACCCCCAGCAGGCCTGCACAGACCCCCGGCAGAACCACACAGACCCCCAGCAGGCCTGCACAGACCCCTGACAGGCCCGCACAGACCTCCTGCAGCCTGCACAGACCCCCGACAGGCCCACACAGACCTCCGGCAGCCCACATAGACCCCCGAGAGGCCCGCACAGACCCCCGACGGAGCTGCACAGACCCCGCCCGCACACACAGACACGCACAGTCTCCGCCCACACACCACCCACACTCCGCCCACACTCTTTCTCCCTCCCGATCTGCAGCGTTTCACCCACAGATAAACCACAGATCTTTTTTATATCTGCGGTTTTGCTGTGGAAGTGCCCGACTCAATATACGTCAATGGGTGCAGAAACACTGCAGATCTGCACAAAGAATTGACATGCTGCAGAAAAAACAATGCTGCGTTTCCACACGTTTTTTTCCGCAGCATGTGCACAGCGGATTTGGTTTTCCATAGGTTTACATGGTACCGTAAACCGCATGGGAAACTGCTGCAGATCCGCAACGTCAAAAATGCCACGGATCCGCGGTAAAAAACGCAATGTGTGAACATAGCCTGAGGTGGCACCTTTATTCCCAGAATCAGTGGAATTTCTAGAGGTCAAATCACAGTGATCTTAATGACCCAAGATGTTCCAACACTACTTGAGAAAAGCCTCATAAAAGAGAAAAGGTCACTTCCATTTAATAAATTGCATGATATTTACCACCTTTTGGCTTTTCTAGTGATGACAGTCCAATAACTGGATCGATAACTATTTTACAAATATTACATTGCACACAATTCATAGCACAGTTGTTATTGATATACAGTATATCTATCTATCTATCTATCTATCTATATATATATCAATATATAAATATATTTATCTGTAAAATATCTATCAGTGTCTTATATCATGTTTTTGTATTTCCTTTTCTATCTCTTAGACATTGTCTGTGACTATTTATTTCCACATCTTTGAATCCTCTGAAGAACAGGTAATACAATAAAAGTCTGAAGTAGTTGTAGTGGAGAAGTGACTAAATTCCTTGAGAGCCCAAAGTGAAAACAACTTGACAATATCCAGAGATTAAATTACAGACCTTTGCAGCTATTGAACCTTTGAACTAAAAGAAGAATGCAATTAATAGGGATAAATATTTAGTAAATATTTGATTCAACTTCTGATTAAAAGATAATGTATTTACTTAATGTTACTAATTGTTATACCCTGTACAGGAACTTTTTCACTATCACTTTCATTAAAGAACAAAATGAACCATTTTAATATGATGTGAAACCCACAGTCATCTAATGCCCATACTCAAAAAGGAAAGAAAGGCAAAAGTATTACCCCTCCCCAAGTGGGTCATTACTCTACCTTAGCTCTTTAGAAACTACTGTGAGGCATCCTATGAAGGTCTATTTAGTCCTGTATTACATACATATCTTTGATCTCCAAGAAATACAGGGATCAAAGTACTCACTTGTTTCAGATTGAAATGAAATCAACTGATTACACATTTGATCTGCAAAAAAAATGATGGCACAAATGCCTTTGAACATACCCTGACCCAAGTTAATGTTTTAGAAAATTTGCATTTCTTTGAACTTTTGAATGCATGTCCTGAAGATCTTGCTTACTTGATATATCTTGTCTGGTTCAAATCATCTTTTTAAGCTGTTTTAATGCCTTACATGAAAGATTAAACCTTTACATCATAAAACATATTAGAATTAAGGATAAAATATATATTACATTGGGAAGTTCTCAAGTTTCATTACAATGTGACTATTTTTCCTATGGCACTTACATGGAAGCTTGGATTTTACAGACTATTCCATTATAAAAGTCCTACCCATTTATGTTTTATATTATCATAAGGAGTGTGCACGGACACCACATGGAGGCACACAAAGCCCCTGTGCATTGTTTCTATTGAGAAAATCTCCATAATACAGCATTTTGTTGAGTGTCAAAAGGTATTCATGTTAGTTTAAGGTACATTCACACTTACATGATTTGCTTTTAACGTTTCCACACCAAATGAAAAGAAGGGACATCTGCAACAGTAAATTCACAAATCCTTGGTGTTTCCATGTCAACATTTTTTAATCACTTTCTTAAATCCACATTAATTGCTCTCCAGCCTCCAGAAATTATGTTTGATTGGGGCTGCAATGGTCTCATTGATATGTAATCGTTGACGTAATGTCCTTTCTAGTGATGAGCGAGCACTAAAATGCTCGGCACTCGTTTCTCGAGTTGAGCAAACCTCAATGCTCGGATGCCTGCCCCGAGTATGATGAAAGTTAATTGAAAATGAAAACACTTTTCTGCCCCCCCGGAGGTCTGAAGGAGGTCTAAAAATTGCTGAACAGGACTGAAACTGCACTGAAATGTTGTCAGAGTATTAAGCCACTTTTACGGACTGACAATAAAACATTCAAAACTGCAGTTAAAATGAATTTGACTGGAAAATAACTCATATGTAAGGCAAAATAAATAAGAGAAAAAAAAAACCCTCAGCACTTTGGCGTATGTTCATAAATACTGTTTTTGCACATTTGCATTGCTTTCAATGGTGAAAAAAAACATTCTACAGGAAATGTAATTTTAGCATTTTAATACCTTTTCTGTCCATGTGGTGTGTGACATGATCAGACACATCCTGTTTAATTTATAAAGGAGGTACTCTGAAAGTCACAATTTTTTTCTTTTTCCATGGCCATTAGTTGCCATCACTATTTGTAGAGGGCATCAGGTGGCCCTTATTATTATTAGAGGGCCAGCAGGTGGCTCTCACTATTGTCAGAGGCCATTAGTGGGCCCATAATCTAATTTTAGAGGGCCAGCATCCAGCTGACACTTAGTATTTTCAGAGGACCAGCAGATGGCTATGCTACTGCAATATAATTTATCCATCTGAGGTGGTCAAATTTTCTTTTTTTTATTAATAATGTAAAGTTATAAAACTGGAGGGCCAGCAGGCAGTTCTCATAATTTACAGAGGGACAGCAGGCAGCCTCCATTATTTAGAAGGCCAGCAGGCATCTTGTGGACAAATGAGACCAAGATAGAGTTTTTTGGTAAAACACATCATTCTACTGATTACTGTAAATTGAATGTAAATGGAAGGAGGCCTAAAAATAAAACAACACAGTAGTTACAGTCAAATATGGTGGAGGTTCAAAGAAATATTAAATGTTGCTATGTTGTCTTTGGCCCTGGTTGCCTTCACTTTGTGCAAGGCATCATGAAATGTGAAGATTCCCAAAGGATTTTGAGTTGCAATGTAGTGCCCAGGGTCTGAAAGCTGGGTTTGCATCCCAGGTCATGGGTCTTCTGGCAGGACAAAGACCTCAAGCATACTTAAAGAAGCAACCAGAAATAGATGGAAACAAATCTCAGTTGTGTTCAGTAGTGGAAATTCCAGCTTCACTAGTGTAAAGTGTCCCAAAGCTACCTCTAACATACAGATACTTGGGAGAAACTGTGAATGGACACGTTAAATCGGTTAATTTTGCCTGCTTTGATGAATTTCTAATTATAGAACACTGTAAAAAACAAGAATTGGCCAATGAGTCCATAGAAAAAAGCAGCAGCAGGAAAGCTTTGAATTTATAAGGCAATAATTAATGACTAGATGTCTGTCATACGCTATACCTACTGCCACACCTCACCCTACACAAATTGCAGATAAGGAATTATTATGCAATATATAAGGGATTTGAACTGGCCCTGAAAATATGTTTTCTTGTGGTAGCAACAAACTCTGGAGGAACGCAAGTAACACTGGCAGCTTTGATGAATTACTGAGTACAGATCACCATAAAAAAATTAATTGGGCAATGAATCCATGGAAAAAAGCAACAGCAAGGCTTTGAACTTATAATGCAATAATCCCTGATTAGATGCCTGTCATAAGCTACACCTACTGTAACACCCCACCGTAGATGAAATTTAGATAAAAGAGGTATTATTTTAGAATACGGAAAAGATTTGAACCAACTCTGAAATTATTTTTTCTGCATTGCAGCAACAAACTTTGGAGGAACGCAAGTAACACTGGAAGCGTTGCTGAATTTCTGAGTACATATCACAGTAAAAAAAAGTGGTCCATGGAGAAAAGCAACAGCAAGGCTTAGAATTTATAAGGTAATAATCCCTGACTAGATGCCTGTAATGTGCTATACCTACTGTAACACATCACTGTAGATGAACTTCATATAAGAGAGGTATTATTTTAGAATACAGAAAAGATTTGAACCAATTCTGAAAAGATTTTTTCTTGTGCGTTGCAGCAACAAACTTTGGAGGAGCGCAAGTAACACTGGAAGCTTTGCTGAATTCCTAAGTACATATCACAGTAAAAAAATCAGTCCATGGAAAAAAGCAACAGCAAAGGCTTAGAATTTATAAGGCAATAATTCCTGACTAGATTCCTGTCATACGCTATTCGTACTGTAACACCTGACCCTAAATGAATTGCAAATGAGAGATATATTATTGTAAAATATAGAAGGGATTTGAACTGGCCTTAAAAAGATTTTTTCTTGTACGTGGCAGCAACAAGCTCTGGAGAAAAGCAAGTAACACTGGTACTGGAGGCATACATATATATAAAAGAATGTTCAAGGTAAACCTCTAAAAATGATCAATGCTGGCATCATAAACACTGTTAAAACATTTATAGCTAGGGTAGCATGATCACCCTGTTGATATGGTGGAGGAGGAGGATGATACAAAAAAGAAGAAATCCTGAAGCCTATACCCATGCTTGCGTGGGAAAGGGTGCATGGGAATAGAACAGAAAAAAATGCATTTGAATTTATGTTTTACTGCTGTCATCCAATGGTCTACAGAAGTCTGGTCTAATCCAGCCCTTGTTCATTTTCGTAAGAGTCAGCCTGTCAGCATTTTCAGTTGACAGGTAGTTGCGCATATCGGTTATAGTACCCTCGATGCACTAAAAACCCTCTCTGACAAAACGCTAGTGGCAGGACAAACCAGGACATCCAAGGTGTAGAGAGACAGTTTATGCTACATGTCTAGCTTGGATGCCCAATAATAGTAAAGCACTGAGGATGTTGGTACAGTCGGCAAAGTACTCCTTGAGCATCTTCCAAAATGTTTCCCTTCTTGCCTTAGTACACTGCGCAAAAGGGCCTGAGCACTGGAATGGTCTGAGAAAACTGTCCCAGACCTTAAGAGTGTTTCCATGCCTCTGCTGCCTCTGGTGTGTGTCTCTCTAGTCTCCACACCTTAGTTGTCCAAGGAACTGTGGCCTCTGCCACCAGTGTTGTCAGAGGGGATTTTTTAATAATTCATCAACTAAGGCCTTCTGGTACTGCATCATTTTATTAGATATCTGCACCACGGGAAGGAAAGATGTAAAGTTCTCCTTGCAGCATGGGTCTGAAAGGTGACCAACCAGTAATTAGTATTTTGGTCAAAATGCATACAACGCGAGGGTAACAGGAAAGGCAGCGTAACATAAACTCTGCCATGTGTGCAAGGCGGCCAACAGCCAAGACTTCGCTCTCCCCACTAAGAGGATGATTGTCTATGTTGTCTTCCTTGTCCTCTTCATCCTCTTCCTCATATTACTTCTCATCCTCTTCTTCAGGCAATCCACGCTCAACAGATGGAATGAAGCTTGTGTGGGTACCACCATCTGTAGTGCAGGCAACCAGCTCCAACGTATGGTGACATCTCACACCAGTCCGTGAGCTGAAAGTTGTAAGTGTTGCTGCAGCCCTGCCAGTCCGGAAGCTGTAGCAAGCTTGTGGAAAAGGGCACACATGCTGCACACTTTCACAAGTAGCTCAGGCAGATTTAGGTAAGTTTTGACAAACCACTGAAGAACAAAGTTTTGCACATGAGCATTGGTTATGGGACACGTGCTTGGGTAAGGCAGAAATGGCACATCGGGAGAAATAGTGCAGCTGTGGACCAAGTATCAAGAGATGTCCATGCCATGAGGTTGCGGAAAGGTTCAATCTCCACCAAGCCTAAATGGCAATGTAGGGGATGTGATAGTTTTGTGCCTTGCTCGCACAACCCCTTGTTCAGATGTCATATGGTACTGTTACACATTATAAGTGTATTGCCATGGTTGCGTACAGGTACTGCTATACCCTAGGTGCATTACCTTTAACAGTCTAAATATATAATATGTTGTCATGCTATTGTTCACATATTTGCACAATGTTGGTTAGGGAAAGTAAGTGCCCTGGGTCAGTTTAGTGTTAGGGGAACAGTACCTCAAGTTGGCCACTAGATGGGGGCATCATAGTTTTGGTATAGCATAAGGAGTAGTTAAGATAGGAGGGGCACAATGGGATAAGAGAGATAGGTCTTCCTGTTATAGTTCAGTAGGACACAGGGCTGGCTAGCCCAGGGCACATTGTTCCCCCGCAACATTCTTCTAAGAAGAGTGGGCCCAGCAGCACTATCCTGGGGGCCAGAATAAGGAACAGAGAGTGCAGCAGCTAAGGAAAAGCAGTGCAGTATAAGTCGCACTGCAGCTGCTGAACAGAAGAATGCTGAGCAAAGTGGGAGAAAGTGCACCTAGATGTGGCAGGTTTTTGCGTGGGCAGCTATTCTGAGGACCGGGATGAAACGGCAGGGATTACCCCACGAAAGGGAGAAATACTGGACATTGAGGACACTGAGGGACCATATAGTATGGACCATTCCAAGCACAGGCTTAGCAACAGGCAAGGGTGAAAGATACCGGTGCCTAATGCTGTAACAGTGTGTGCCCTGGATGACAAGTTGCTGAGTAAACAAGTTGAAGTTAAAGCAAAGCCGGACTGTGACTATTTGTGAAACCGTCTTTGAGGAATACATCACCATACCGGACAAGTCCAGATGGCATTGAGGAACAGCACCGAGGTACTCAGAAAGGTACACATGTTTGTATGGAGGGGGAAGGCCAGAGAGTGATAAAGGGATTACTATCGGACATGACTATGGCCCTGGCTCCCCCTTCCTACAGCAACATTTACAGAGCAAGCAGTGTGGAAATGTGGCCATTTAGTACTGTAGCCTGTGGGTGGGTGGCTGGATATTTACACCTACTTTCTAAGGACTGGACAACTGAACGCTGCACTTGGACAAGGACGTGGACGTGGTTGCTGATGTTGGGTGCAAGTGTGCAATGACAGTTACAGGGTGGGAGGCATCTTCGCCTACATCATGGACAGGGTATTGGTGTGCAAGTAGAACAGGGAAAGAGGCAGTGGTGTCACCTGCAAACACTGTTTCTGGACCCTGCTGTTTGGCCCAAGTAGTTAGGTGCTTTGCTTGCATATGCCTGAGCATGCTGGTAGTAGTCAGGCTTGTAGTTGTGCTGCCTCTGAGGATGCTAGCATAGTAGATGTTGCAAATTGCTGGTTTTGGGTTAACTGGACTGTATTTAATTAAGTGCCACACTTGGGAACACCTAGCCCTTGGGGCATGTTTGGAAACAGTTGCCCACCTTGAGTCTCTGGCCACCCCAGAGAATAAAAGTTAATCACTGCACCATTTAAGTTGAGTGCTGGGTTTATACAGTATTTACAACTTCTCATTTAGGCATTCCACCACAGTCTTGAGGGAAGGAGCCCATCCCTCAAGCTGGAGTGTTCAAACAACATGCATAGATTGTCCTTCTTATTGCAGCACACTAATATGTCATTAACATATTAACAAACATTCAAACATTGTGTCTCTGTTTCCCAAAGATAGTAGAACAATGCTAGGACTGAAATACTAGGACAGATACAATAGCTAATCTGCAGACAGTAAACACATGAAAGCCATTGAACAATAATTCAATGTCAATAAAGGTCAACAGTTATTCTCGCATGAATTGTAACTAATGTCCCTGATGTTAGGGTTAGCAGATTGCGCTAAATAAAATAAATAATAAGGCGCAATCGCAACTCGGGGAACTCTGTGCAGAAATGGAAAACTACTGCTAATAAACAAAGACGGAACACATGGCGAGCAAATGGTTAAGCGCCACCCAGTGTGAACAGGGCACTGAGTTCCAACATCTGTTACTCCACAGAGGGGAATGGTACAGAATTTAAAGAGAAGCTCTGCTACTGAGCTGTGTCACTCGCACACAGAAACCAAAGAGCTGCTCTGAAACTGAGCTGTGTCACTCGCACACAGAAACCAAAGAGCTGCTCTGAAACTGAACTGTGTCACTCGCACACAGAAATCAAAGAGCTGCTCTGCTACTGAGCTGTGTCACTCGCACACAGAAATGAAAGAGATGCTCTGAGCTTAATACCCTGACTAGGGTTGTGCTTGCTCTGGAACTCTGCTGTGCTAACCACACACATGTAGGAACTAGATGCTAAGCCAATGGCTAATTGCTCCGACTGACGCTAGCTGCCTACCTACATGCACAGTCCCAAGCTGGACAAACACATAACACCTGCAGAGTAGTAGAGACTACACTCACATAGCCATACATAAAATGATACTAGCACTCTGGCGTGCCCCTCTGAGAACCTTTTATGCACTAGGCTCATGTCAAGACTGTCAGGATCACACTCAGTCGGAGCAGCCTTTGGAAGTGGGGAATCACCAGAAATAATACACAAGACACGTCTTGTATAGTGTATCACTGGGAAGTCTCTGAAGCACGCCTGCCTTCAAGGTGCTATACCTTCTTTATATAGTTGTATCGGTAGGTTCAGTGGTTATACAAGTTTTGCATGTTTAAACAAAGAGACAAAACAGGAAAGAAAGAAAAAACAGTTTCGTGGGCGGCAGTTTCACAACAAACAGTACAAAGGCAATTCCACAGACAAGAAAAACAGGATTTCATACTATAGCTAAAATGTCCTTGAATGGACAGGTCAATATTTATCACAAATTCTTTTTAAAATGGTTCATTGAGGTAACCATTTTTGTTCTGCTCTTCACAATCCCCCCTTTGACATATTCCATTCAAAACCTTGTCGTATAGACGATCATTTTAGTCATTCTTTTTGTGATATTACAACAAAAAAAAACAAAAAAAAAAAACTTTATATTCTCGCATCCATTACACAAAATTTATTTGTGCATACCGAGATACCCTTGAGTACAACCTTTAATAATACATATATAATTACAATAACCATAACTGTATGTATTAGGCTTTGCATAATCCCGGTAACCCACCCACCGATCCCTCTGAACCAATTGGCCGGGTTAAGAAAAGAAAAGGTATCTGACCACCAGCTATCCTTATTTTGGTCATTGTCTTTGTCATACTGATCCCTGAGTCGTTGTACGTCTTCTAATTTAAATCTCATACTCATAGTACTATTTGGGTCTATATAATGACAGCAGGTGGGTCCGATGATTTGACACATACCCCCTTGTGAGGCAGTTAGGTAATCCAATACCAGGGTATGTTGGTTAGTGATTATTATAAGCTGATTCTGTACAGCTATACTAGTATTTAATATGTCCAATATATCCCAAATCTGGTCATCTAGATAATCCGTGGCTCTAACTAATTTATCCCACATCTGTGTTAACATTATTAACATCAATATCATGAGTCTTATACTGCTTTTTTGCAATGGCTTGCATGTATCCATGATGCCTTTCCTTCAAGCTTGACTGCTGTCGGAGTTGTTAACAGGACTTGGAAAGGTCCGTCAAACCTCGGTTCCAGAGTCTTTCTGGTGTGTCTTTTCACGTAGACTTGATCACCAGGTTCCAACTTGTGGCCTCCTTCGAGATTTTCTGGATCTGGAAGGGAAGCAAAAACTTGCGAATGCACTTTAGTTAAACGTTTTTGTAATTCTTGTACATAAGCAGTTAAAGTCTCAGTATTCAACATCAGTTGTTGTGGAAAATAACAACCCAAATTTGCTGCTCTACCAAAAAGAATCTCATGTGGTGACAGCTTAGCCTTCCCCCTTGGGGCGTTTCGGATGGAATACAGGGCAAGTGGTAGACACTCGGTCCAAGGCTTTCCTGTTTCTGCCATGGCCTTCTGGATTTTTAATTTTATTGTTCCATTTAATCTTTCCACTTTACCTGAACTCTGTGGGTGATACGGAGTGTGAAACTGGTTTTCTACTCCCAACATTTTCATAACATTCTGGAATATTTCCCCAGTAAAATGGGTACCCCTATCTGACTCGATCAGCTCAGGCATGCCGTAACGGGGTATCAGTTCATGTGCTATTTTAATGGCAGTAGTTTTTGCTGAGGCTTTACGAACTGGATAAGCCTCTGGCCACCCTGAGAACATGTCCACACACACAAGCACATATTCGTATCCATTGTACCTAGGAAGTTGGATGTAGTCGATCTGGAGTCTTTGAAAGGGATACAGTGGTCTTACATGATGCTTGGTTGGGGTTTTAATGGTCTGACCTGGATTGTGTGCCAGGCATATAGCACATGCAGCACACATGTTCCGAGCAAAATTACCAAAGCCTGGAGCCAACCACCTTTCTTTTACCTTGAGCGTCATACCATTTGCCGACACATGCGTGGGTAGGTGGAGGTCACTTGCCACTGCGGGGTACCAGGCTCTGGGTAAACACAACAAAGTTCCTTTTTTCCATAATCCTTGCTGATCTTCTGCCCCTTTTTTCTGCCACTGCCCTCGTTCTTCGTCGTCTACCTGTTTCTGAGCTTCCTTCAATCTCTCCTCATCATCTTCAGAGCTATCTAGTGTGTGGGCATGATGTAAGGGTTTACGTGCTGCCTGTTTTGCTGCCTTGTCGGCTTTATCGTTACCCCTGGCTTCCTCGGTGTCGAGTCTCACATGTGCAGCTACCTTTATCACCGCTATTTCTTTAGTTTCTTGTGCTGCCTCCAGAATCTGTCTAATGAGGGAGGCATGTTTAACAGGTTGGCCTGAAGCAGTCATATAACCTCTGGCTCTCCATATTACGCCAAAATCGAAAATAATGCCATGTGCATATCTAGAATCAGTGTATATGTTTGCTGTCTGATCTTTGGCTATTTTTAGAGCTTCAACCAATGCCGTAAGTTCTGCTTCTTGTGCAGACTGATTAGCAGGGAGAGGTTCTGCTTTCAGCACTTCATGCTGAGTTACTACCGCATAACCTGTATGAAATTGTCCATTCATATCTGCATATCTACTGCCATCTATGAAAAGTTCAAATGTAGCATTACAGAGTGGCTTGTCACGTACATTACATAAGCCCTGAGTCTCTTGTTCCATTAATTGTACACAATCATGCATTGACTTTGATGGGTCAAAGGAGTTGGAGAGTGCAGTTTCCTCAGGTATGGTACCCCCCTCAGACTCTAAAGGGAGCAAAGACGTGAGATTAAGAGTCTGAATCCTGGCAAAGGAAATGTTGGGCGGCAGTAGTAGGGAACATTGGAGACGGAGGTGTCTGGCCATTGAAATATGTTTAGGTTGGACCTGGTTAAGAATGCCATGTACATCATGAGTGGTCTGAACTAGAAGTGGGTGATCAAGAACAATCTCAGAAGCTTTATCTAATAACAGTGAAATTGCGGCTACTACTCTTACACAAGAAGGTGCGGCTCTAGCTACAGGGTCCAGATGAGCTGATATGTATGCCACCGGTCTCTGTTTGTTTCCATGTTTTTGTGTGAGCACCCCTGTAGCATGTGAGGATATCTCAGCTGCCATCAATTGAAAAGGTTTAGTGTAGTCTGGGAGTCCCAAAGCCGGAGCTGATACCAGTGCTGTTTTCAAAGAGGAAAATGACTGTTTAGCCTCTTCACTGAGTGAATATGGTGTGTTGGCAATACAGTCATATAAAGGCTGCATGAGTTGACTTGCATGTATGATCCACTGTCTACAGTGTGAAACAATACCTAGGAAAGCACGCAGCTGTTTGTGATTCCTGGGTTCAAGCATGTTACGTATGGCTTCCGTACGTTGAGGTGTGAGGTGTCTGATGCCCTGTGATATGCAGTGACCTAAAAACACGACTGTTTGTTGACAAGCCTGGAGTTTCTGTCTATTTACTTTACAGCCTTCTTGCGCTAGGAAAATTAAGAAATTAACAGTTGAGGTAACTGCCGTCTGCTCATCAGGGCAACAAATAAGTAAATCATCTACATACTGTAGAATGACTACTCCTGGTTCTGGGATGAAATTTTTTAGCACGGTCTGCATTGCTTCAGAGTACAAAGTTGGTGAGTGTACCATACCTTGTGGCAATCTTGTCCATGCTAATTGTTTACCCTTGAATGTAAAGGCAAACAAATGCCAACAGTTCTTATGTAGTGGCACAGAAAAAAATGCGTTTGATAAGTCAATTACCGTAAAATATGCAGCAGTGCTGGGAATTTGAGACAGTAAGGTATGAGGATTCGGTACCACAGGGGTGACCGGTGCCAAAACCTTATTGATTTCCCATAAGTCGTGCACCATGCGATATTTCACCATAGTTTCTTTGGAGGACACTTTCTTTTTAACAGGATATAAGGGTGTATTGGCGGGTGACCTGATTTCTACCAAAACACCTTGTAACACATAATCCTGAATTTGTTGAGAAATCGCCTGTTCTTGCTGGGCGCTGATGGGGTATTGCCTGAGCTGAGGTAAAATGGTTCCCGGGGCAGTTTCTAACAGTATAGGAGCTACTGATAAAAATCCTACATCAGTGTCTCCTTTTGCCCATAGGCTGTCAGGAACCCGAGACAAGTCAATTTTTGCTTGTTGAGTGTAAATTTCGGGAAAATCCTCCATTGCCTGTATTCTAACATATGGTTCCAGAGTTTCTGCATCTTCAGGGATGGTCAGCATAACTGTGCCATCTTCTCTAAAATGGATGTTTGCATGCATTTTACTTAAGACATCAGTACCCAACAAGCAGGTAGGTGCACCTTTAGCAAATAAAAATTTGGATACAAAAGTTTTAGGGCCAAAGCTCACATTTAAAGGTTTTGTAAAGGGCAACGCCTGAATTTTACCATCATACCCTTCTGCATATGTAACCTTTGAGGATATATTGTCAGGATATGGTAAAAAGTCCTGATTTAAAATGGAGGATGTTGCTCCCGTATCTATCAGAAAAGGTACATTTTTACCCTCAACCTCAACTTGTATTATTGGTCTTCTAGAAGGAAGAGAGACCTGCATAACTTTCAGTCATTCTGAGCTGTCTGTTTGATCAGGCGCTGGGTTATTTATCCTATTTTTGGGTACAAAGGTTCCTGAATCTATATCTGCTTTTCTCTTCCTACATTCCCTTTGGAAATGTCCTGGCTTCTTACAGTAATGACAAGTAAACTTTTGATTAGCAGAGCCAGTATTAGCCTGTGCAATTCTTACTGGCTTAGAATTTTCTCTTAAGTCCATTTCTATCCCTACAGCTTTCTGTCTAGCCAGGTGTGGGTCTTCCAAGGTTCTCCAATCAGGGGTTGCGGCCTTAAGCTTTTCCTTCACTTTTGGAGACAATCCATCTATAAAGGTTTTTGTAACTAACCTCATCATTCCTGGAGCGGTTAGATCCATGCCTTCATCTCTGAAATTATTTTCTACACTTAGATAATATTCGTCTACTGATTGTCCAGATTTCTGAGCCACCACTCCCGTTGTTCCTCTCTGCCTCTGTCTCTCCCTCATGAAAACCATTAAGTGATCTACAAATTGCGTACCTGATTCTATCGTTTGTAAGGCACCATCTCCTGCTTGGGGCCTATGTACCTGTAGATTTGCTAATAGCTCCTGGAAGAGTCCAGGAGTCATTTTCATTCTACATAATTCTTCTCCATCTGCCCAAACTCCTGCGTGAGTCTGCATAATTTGCTGTATATATTGTGCAAATCTAACTGGACACTGGGTGGGATCTGGTGCGTTATGCAAGAGAGACATGCCTTCAGCGGGGGACCAAGGGAAATATTGTCGAGTTTGGTGGTATCTAGTTCCCATTACTCTGTCAGCACCAGGTTCCCTAAAGGGTCTTGGTACTACCCTAACAGGGGCAAGTACAGCGCCATGTCTAGGTGTACCACAGGCTAGGCAATCATTTCTCCAGTCTGGATTTTGTTGTCCACAGTGCGGACATACCCATCCTCCTGGTCCGGCTAAACTTTGAGGTGGTGTTTGGAGAAAAGATGGGGCATGTGGGTTAAGGTATGGGGGTGGGGTATTTTTAGATTCCACATTTTGTTTTTCTCCACAGCCTGCGGGTCTAATACACCACTTTTTACTCTGTTGATTATATGTCCATCCCTCATTTTCTGCTACCCTAGAGACATCAATCAATGCTTGGATCTGATCTATCCATTTCTTGTCTCTGATTATGCCTTTTTTTCTTTCCTGAATTCCTTCCCATAGTTTTCTACTAAAAGCTTCTGCCCTAGTAACTCCAAACTTACTAAAAATCTTTCTCAGCCCCTTAGTGGCATCTTCACCACTTCTCTCCTTTATGATAGTATAGATATCTAATTCTTCTGGTTCCGACTTTGTTTGCTTATTCCCCATTTTCTTATCCTGAGCTTTCTTGCCCTAGGTGGCGTTTGGGTATGAGAATACCTCGTTACCTTCTTCCTAAGGAGCTAGGATGTCTTTTCTTGCCCTAGGTGGCGTTTGGGTATGAGAATACCTCGTTACCTTCTTCCTAAGGAGCTAGGATGTTTAAACTGTGTTGATGTAAGAAAATCCTGATTCCTACACCTATAGCAAACAACACAAATGCAACCAGACAGAAAAAGAACATACAACGTATCTTGTCCCAGGCTAATTTATCTGTCCTGGGCTCATACTATCATACACAACGTATTCTTGTCCCAGGCTAATTTATCTGTCCTGGGCTCATACTATCATACACTTATCCGTCACCAGGTTTTTGTCAAAGACAGGGTCAGAGATTGAACCATAGGCGCGGAGGTCTCCCCGAAAGGACGCAACCACGTTGCCCAGTGGGACAGTCACTTCTTCTGTTTCAACACCCTGGGCGGCTTATAGGGCTATTCCCAACTTCCACACACCTTTTATTCACATTCACTCTCATTTAATGCCGTACTCCGTGAGGTGATCAATTCCTAAATAGTTCAAGAACCCGAGCTATAGGTATCCTCCTCTACTAGAACTACCTGCTAAAGAACACGACACAGAAAATCTTACGGACAGTGCAGGGCAGATATAAGAGATCTAACAGTGTCTCTTACCTGGCCAGGTTTTTGTTCATCTGCCGTCCATTATCCCAGATTCTCTTTTCGTTCGTATTCTGCCGGTGTTCTTGAAGGAATACACAGACCTCGGGTCCCTGTTCAGGCGCCAGGAAATGTCAGGATCACACTCAGTCGGAGCAGCCTTTGGAAGTGGGGAATCACCAGAAATAATACACAAGACACGTCTTGTATAGTGTATCACTGGGAAGTCTCTGAAGCACGCCTGCCTTCAAGGTGCTATCCCTTCTTTATATAGTTGTATCAGTAGGTTCAGTGGTTATACAAGTTTTGCATGTTTAAACAAAGCGACAAAACAGGAAAGAAAGAAAAAACAGTTTCGTGGGCGGCAGTTTCACAACAAACAGTACAAAGGCAATTCCACAGACAAGAAAAACAGGATTTTATACTATAGCTAAAATGTCCTTGAATGGACAGGTCAATATTGTTCACAAATTCTTTTTAAAATGGTTCATTGAGGTAACCATTTTTGTTCTGCTCTTCACAAGACGGACAGGACCTTGCCCGTGGACCAAGTCTAGATAGTTCAGATTAAATGCGATGTCACCATATCTGTGTTTTGAGGCCCAACTCTAGCACAATAAATGACATATAAAATTTCACTGCTCAAAAACACTGCAGTATTACAATGGAAGCAAAATGTGCCCAGTTCAAATGAACATATAAGACTGCAGTATCAATATAGCAATACGATTTTTTTAACAAACAATTTTTTTGGAGGAGGAGGGTTGAGTCCCAATTCTAGTATGATAAATGCCATATAAAATGTCACTGCTGAAAAAATGTCGGCATTACAAGATCAACAAAATGTGCCCACTTCAGATGGAGGAATAAGACTGCAGTATCAATATAGCAAATGTTATTCGTAACCAAACAATTTTTTTTGTGTTTTGAGGCCCTACTGTAGCACAATAAATGCCATATAAAATGTCACTTCTCAAAAACATTGCTGTATTTAAATGCCAGCAAAATGTACCCACTTCTGATGTATGTAAAAGACTGCTGTATCAACATAGCAACGCAATTTTTTAACAAACAATTTTTCTGGGGGTGTGGTGCCCAACTCTATCACAATGAATGCCGTATAAAATGGCACTGTTGAAAAAAATTGCAGTATTATAATGCCAGGAAAATTTGCACACCTCGGATGTATAAGACTGGAGTATCAATATAGCAATGCTATTGAGATCCAAACAAGTCTGACTGTATGCTTTGATGTACAACTGCAGCAGTAAAAATAGATAAATAACAATTTGCACCATCAAGAGCAAAAATAATATTATTAGCAGCAGAAAGGACATGTAATTCACCCTATCCTGTCCTACACTATCCCTTCAGCACAATCTCTCCCAAAGTGCTGCTAACAGCAGTATTACTATTGATTATTATTAGCTCTAAGAAGGGTTGCTATTGTACTTAAAAGAAATATTAATGTGGTTGAATCCCTGGCTAATACGCAGCTACACTTCTGTCCCTCTTTCAGCATTGTCGTAGGGCCATAATCATGGGCTATTCCCCATGCATAATTCGAATCTGTGTAAATATTAGCGACTTTACCTGTAGCAGCTCTACACGCCTCAGCGAGTGCCTTCAACTCTGCCTCCTGTGCGGACATGTGAGGAGAGAGTGGTTCAGCTCGGATTACCTCATGTGAGGATACTACTGCATATCCAGTGTAGAATTGCCCATCCTGGTGGTATCTGGAGCCATCTACAAAAAACTCAAAATCTGCATTAGAAACAGGTCTCTCATGAACATGTGCAAAACCCACTGTCTCCTGACTCATCAGTTCTATGCAGTCATGTTCATGCATCATGTCAAAGTACTCTTCTTCACTTGCTAAGACGGTCACCAATTCCCCCTTTTCTGAATCCACAGGCAGGAGAGTGGCTGGATTCAGAACATTGCATCTTTTTAGGGTGACATATTCAGGAATCAGTAGAGCACATTCAAGTCTGAGTTGTCTAGCCATCGACAAGTGTTTTGGTTGAACTTGTACAAGAATGGCATGGATGTCATGCGGGGAATAAATTGTCAAAGGAAAAGTCAGCGTGATCTCACATGCTTTTCCTAGTAGTAGTGCAGCTGCTCCTACTGCATGGACACACGTAGGAGACCCTCTGATCACTGGGTCTAATTGTGCTGAGTAGTAAGCTATTGGTCTTTGTTTCTCACCATGTTGTTGCGTCAGTACTGCGGTAGCATGTCCCCCCTGCTCTGTACAAAACAAGAAAAATGGCTGATCATAGTTGGGAATGCCTAGCGCCGGGGCTGACACAATGAGTAGTTTGAGAGAATAGAAGAAATCAATTGCTTCTTGAGTGATATTGTAGGGGTCTGATGGCAAACAGTCATAAAGTGGTTGCATCATTTGTGAAGCAGACCTTATCCAAGGTCTGCAGTAGGTCACCAACCCTAGGAAGGTGCGTAAATGATGGTGTGACCTGGGTAAAGGGAGATTTTGTATTGCCTGTTTCCTGTCTTCAGTCAGGTGTCTTGTACCTTCAGCAATACAATGTCCTAAAAATGTCACCTTTTGTTTACAATACTGTAATTTGTCACGTGAGACCTTGCAACCCTTCTCTGCCAAAAAACACAGCAAGGAAACTGTAGCTTCCTTGCAGGACATCTGGTCCGGGCAGCAGAGCAAGAGGTCATCCACATACTGCAATAGTACAGTCTGTGGATGAGGTGGTTGCCACTGCTCAAGAATCCCTGCCATCGCTGTTGAATAGATGGTTGGGGAGATCTTTCCCCCCTGTGGGAGGACCGTCCAACAGTATTGTTTACCTTCATGAGTGAAAGAAAAAAGGTACTGACAGTCAGAGTGCAGCGGTACAGAGAAGAATGCATTTGCCAAATCAATAACTGTGAAACATTTTGACGTCGCTGGAATCTGTGACAGTAAGGTGTGTGGATTAGGGACAATTGAGGTCATACTCTCTGTAATCTCATTAATAGCCCTTAAGTCATGAACCATTCTGTAAGCACTAGGGGAACCCTTGGGTCCTTTTTTCTTAATGGGATACAACGGGGTGTTGCAGGGGGAAGATTTTTGCACCAGAACCCCTGCCTTAACGTACTCTTCAATATCCCTGCTCAGGGCCATTGATTTGGCCAGGCTTAAGGGGTATTGTTTTAAGCAAGGAGGAGTGGTTCCTTCTTTCAATTTGATCATGACAGGCGGAATGGGCAGCCGACCCACATCAGTTTTCCCCTTTGCCCAAACTGTTTCTGGTACCTGATTCATTTCCCCATCCTCAGACATTTTGGTGTCAGGTGTTACTTTCACTGTTTTTGTCATATACACCATTGCTGCAATCTTACATAAGTGCTTGTCTGAGAGGGGACTTGTGACTGTAATACCCTCAGGTGAGTACTGTATGGTGGCCTGGATAGCGCTCAGTACATCTGCTCCCAGCAGGTTCATAGGGGTATTGTCACTAACAATAAGTTTTGTAAGTACCTCTTGGCTGTCCCGTAATTTTAGTCTCATTTGTTTAGTCATTAGGGCTTCTGTCACTTGTCCTTCCACCCCCACACATTCCACAGTCTCGTTAGTAATCATGTCTGGCATTATCAAGTCCTTGTGTACCACAGTCCCGGCTGCCCCAGTGTCAATCAAAAATTCTGCCTCCTTCCCTCCCGGCATTGTTATGGTGGTCATTAAGGCAGGACCAGGTCTGGAGGGGACAAGTACAGGGCACACATTTGTCACTGGGTTGCCAGTTTCCTAGTCTGAAGGAGGTGGAGGGTTGGTCTGTTTAGTCTCCTTTGTAGGGTTTTTACAACGGTCGGCGTAGTGCCCATTTTCTCCACAGTTCCAACACTTTATTGTTTCTGAGTCCCTAGGTCCTTTTTTACGTCTCCACTGTTTTCCCTGTGCTTCAGCATACATGACAGGTCGTTTTGTGGTCCGGGTTTGTTCAACTCCTTTAGCTACTTTCAGGAGGTCTTTTGGATCTACATTCCTCCATTCAGGTCTAGCTGTCTGTACTGCGTCTCGTAAGCCTTTGGTCATACCGTCAATAAATGCATTTACCAGTATTTTAACATCAAGTGGATTTATTGGACTGTACCCCATGTCTGCCCATTTTAGCTGTAACCGTCCAAAGTACATCTCTACACTCTCTCCTTTTTGCTGTGTTACGTCAGTCAGGAGTACAGATTGTTCTGATTGTTTTACAGTCGCCCATTGTTTTAGTGATTCACAGTATGTCTCTCCAGACCGTGCAGATTTATCATCCATGCACCATGCTTGATCTTTTGCCACATCTGTATGTGTCTTAATTATGTGTCCTAGTATGTCACCTGCTTTTGAACTCACCAAGCTCTCTAGGTCTGCCCAGGTGCACTTATATGCCCGCTGTATTTCCTTTATTTGTCTGTAAAATGGGAAAGGTTGGGTCTCAGGATTAGGCAACTGTTTTAACATAGCCAGCTGGTCAGAGGGGCTCCAGGGATAATATTCCTGTATCTGTCTCACTCTAGTCACCCTCCTAGGTCTTGATGTAGATGCTTCTCTGGTGTTGGGTCTAGTGGAGGAGATGACTGGATGATGATATATGGGGGTGACATGTTGTTCCACATTTTCCTCTCCCTCAGAAACACTGTCAGCTTCCTCCCTAAGGTCAATGCTCCCGCTATTGAGTCAGCTTCCTCTGTCACTACATGTGACCATGTTCGGACAGGATTTAATGCAATTGGCTTAGGTCGGGTTGCAGCACAGGTCATACAAGTGTTTCTCCAGTCTGGGTTTAGCTGACCACAATGTTTACATGTCCATCTCTCTTGTCTCGGTCTCTGGTTACACAGAGGTGTGGCACTAACAGTCATAATTTTCTGTGCATCAAAACAGTCATAATACACCTTGTGCCCCACTGTAGTCTCTCTACTTCCATACTGTTGCATTTCCTCTGCAACACGACACCATTTATTCACTTGTTGCTCTCTCCCCTTGTCTTTTATCCAACCTCTATTCTCTTCTCTGAATCTGTGCCATTTTTGTACATCCAAACATCCACACTCTGGCATTTTTGCCTTTTTCAATATTGGTCTCACATCTTTCACTGCTTCCTTTCCTTCTCTGTCTTTTACAATCTGTATAGCGGTTTTGGATCCCATTGGGTCCCCTGACTGCGCACAGAATAAGTTGCCCATGGCTTCAACTTATCCGCTCAGACAACTCACCTGCAGTGTGAGTGTCAAGATTTAGAGGGAAGGCTATGCCACCTCTCACCCGGTAAACCTAAAGGATGTAACGAGAAGACTAAAACTGCCTCTCACCCGTTAGATCAGCTGGCTAGAAAAGGAAGGCCCAGATGTGTTAGGCCTCTGACCCACTAGCTCAGTTCCATGGACGGGAAGGTTATACCACCTCTGACCCGTAAATTCACTGTAGAAGGAAGGCCCAGATGTGTTAGGCCTCTCACCTACTACATCAGCCGTGCAGTTGGGTACCTCCTCTGTTGATCCTCAATTTGCTATATCAATCACTCAACTTGAAGCAGGAGAATCTTTTACCAATCTTTCAATCACTTACAAGTTTTCCTCTTATAATAGGCACAATTCTTTTTCACTTTCAATTTCCAACTTCAACTTACTTATTGCTTTAACCACAAATCTCTCAGCGTGTACTAAACCAAGGACAGAGAAACTTTTGAATGCAGCTACACGGCCCCCCTTCCTCTGGCCCACAGCGCAAAGGGGAGAAATCTCAAGCAAGTCGCGCAGGGGCTCACTTCCCCCTCCCATCTGGTACACAGCACTGATAACAGCTCAGTATCTTCTACTCTTCTACACAGAAACGGACTGCAGCAGTTTTCAGACTTAATTCTAGATTCAATCAGAATTTTTAGTGTCCCTTATACAGTAACAGCATGCAGCAGTTCTTAGATTTCAATCAGAATCGGACTCTGTCTCCTCAAAACCCTCATCCTCCTCTGGGGCTGGAAACCACGGAACTTCACTGAGAGGGCGAATAACTGTATAATGTGAGAAGCCACACCCTGCCCTTTTCTGGCCAAATTCTTCCAGGAAACTCTCCAATGTCATACCACATATAATACGAGCTATATCATTACTCAATTCATTCAATCTCAGATGTAAATTGAAATATCTGTAACGCACCCGTCCAGGGCCTTGCACAAGAATTGGAAAGGTAATAATATTAGGAGTCCATGAACAAATTCTGTAGGGCTCTGCCCCTTGATTCACTACACCTAAAACTCCTACGCAACCTTCACAAAATGGTCCAAATTGTGCTTCTGCTTCTAATTCGTTCATAAGTGCTTATTCACTCACCTCTTATCTCATTCAGAGGTTCTCCCAGCCTGCCTATTTTGTACTTTTGGAATTAACACAACTCTTATACAAATAAAACTGCAGCAGTGTCCACTGACACTCTGAAAGCACTTTAAGGCCAACCAACAAAAACCACGGCCTTACACCAAATACAGCTTTATATAATGTACTGCCAATCCAAAATGACCAAAATAACAACACAACTCTGCAGAGAGTCTATCCCAGCTCTGTATTTCGCACTTATACAAATACACAACCAATTAATATATTGACATATTTTACAGATGAGATCTTATTTCTCTATTATTCGACTCTCATACGGACATCAACAGACAAAAACACAAAAACTCCCTGGTGATGTGTGGGTTCTTTGAACCGTGTTGTTCGCAGCCTTTTACCCAGAGGTATGGAGAAAACCGGAAGAGAGATTGCAGGTGCAAACAGATTGTAAGAATAACATTTCTCACCTTGCTGCAGCTGTGGTTTGCATTGTCCAATCTCTCAGGAAGCTCCCACATACGGATTCCGAATTAGGCGGCTGGTTACACGGTCCCCGTTCGGGTGCCAAAACTGTCGTAGCTGTTTTTGTTCTGACCCAGTGTCAGCTGACAGATCACCAGTGAGGCCTAATTGTGGATTTTCACCCTTAATTGACAAGCGCTTGGAGACAAAAGACACCTCACACGTATCCTGTGAGCAAGTCACTTTTATCTGATATATAAAAAGCCAAAGCAATGTTTTATACCATTTACATCAAATGCATTTCAATGTAACTCATGTAGCCCCCACCAGCACCCAGGGTCATATTCTATTTACCATAGCTCAGAACATGTTGTGACTGACTATTGAGAACATACATGATAAGAAGCGTAGTTTCCTTGAAGAGGAGACCATCAGACTACTGCGTCAACAGATTCTAGTAATCCTAACACTTAAAGGTAAAAGGAACTTAAAGGCAAGGCAGTTAAAGGCAAACTATTAACCCTTCTATATCAGCATCATCTCTCCCTGCTCTACTTGTTTACGGGGTACAGTGTGACGAGCATAGTGTCACTGGTCTTATATAAACCTGATGGTGCTCTGCGGCCAATCAATCACAGTAATGCCACAACCAAGATCGCTATGGCATTACAGTGGCTAGCAGGCAATGCCCATATGTTCTTTGGCTCTCTAAAAAGCACCCAAAACATGTGATGCGGGGTCTTGAGCTCCTGCTCGAACATTAAAAAAATTCACCAAGTAACAAGCATCCCGAGCACACTGATGCTCGAGCGAGTAATGAGTAGTGATGAGCACACTCGCTCATCACTACTCCTTTCTAAGTACTTATCCTTACACCCTCAATAGTTTTATAATTAGCTTTATTATAAAATACCCAAAACTTCTCCCTATGTAGCTAGTCCGTAAGGCTATGTGCACACGTAAGAATTTCTTGCAGAAAATTCCTGAAGAAAACCAGACATTTTCTGCAAGAAGAACGCATGCATTTTTTTTCGCGTTTTTATCGCGTTTTTTCGAGAGCTTTCCCAATGCATTATATAGTGGGAATAACATGAGAAAAATGCAAAATTAATGAACATGCTGCGTTTTTTACCACAATGCGTTTTTTTGCGGAAAAAAACGCATCATGTGCACAAAAACTGCAGAATGCATTCTAAATGATAGGATGCATATATATGCGGTTTTTATGCATTTTTATAGCGTAAAAACGTGAAAAAACGTAACGTGTGCACACAGCCTAAATGTTTCATTTTTTTACTTCAATTCCTGTCATTTTATTAGAAAGGAGTCTCAAACAAGATGTCACAGGAAGCAGGGGCTGCATCCACTTCCCTGCATCACCACCAGGGGCAGTGTTGTAGTGTAGATGTTTCTTGCATTGTCTCCCTCTGAAGATGTCCTTTGATCCATTGTGATAGAGGCTGCGGGAGAAGTAAGTGCAGCTCAGGAACTCTGTTTCTGTTTATATCTCTGCCACAGCTTCTAACTGTGAATCAAGACATCATCGTGGGGAGTAGATAGAATTAATGAGTGACACAGCCCCATAGTTTACAGCACCACCTTCAAATGAATCATCATTCAGTGATAGAAGCAATAAGTGACACCAGCATAACTTCTATCATCGCACTCAAACCACCAGCACCATTCCCTGATGATTACTCATTTGAGGGTAGTGTTATAAGCTGTGGGGCAGTGTGGTTGTCACTCACTGCTTCTACCTCTGCCCCTGATAACATCAGACTTCACAGTTAGAAGATGCACTGGTGACAGAGATAGAAGCAGAGTGTCATCGCTGTTCTTACCTTTCGAGCAGCATCTATCACCATGGATCCAGGACGTTTCTTCAGAGGGTATCAAGGCAAGAAACTGTAGTAAGTAGCTGCCGCAGCACAGTCCCCTGATGACATCCTGTTCCAGGAGAAGTGATAAACACTGCAGGGAAGTGAGTGCAGCCTCAGCCTCCTGTGACATCCTGTTTGAGACTACTCTGAAACAAAATTTCAAAGAAAGTGTAGTAAAAATACACATTTCGGGATTAGTTAGATAGGGAGAGTATAGGTAATTTTATAATAAAGCTAATTGCAAAGACAGTTAGGGCGTTAAATTAGATATTTGTAAAGGAAATTGTTGGTACTGGACAACCCCTTTAAACTTTAAGGAAAACGTTTTTTATTCAGCAAGTCAACAATTCTCTTCCTGATATCTTGGCTGATTTATTTAGACTTTCCCATGTTGCTACACATAGAAGCAGTGTGTTTCAGGTTAAACTACATCCACATGTGTGTCTCTAATTAACTCAGATAATCCAAAAACCCTTCTAAACACGTGACATCAACGTAAGAGCAGTCCAGAATTGTTTAACCCCTTTACCCCCGAAGGTGGTTTGCACGTTAATGACAAGGCCAATTTTATAATTCTGACCACGGTCAAATTATGTGGTTATAACTCCAGAACCCAATCAAACAAAGATGTGTCCAGGGAGCAATGAAGGTATAAAATGTTACTTTCATTCCATATAGATAAAACAATGATCCAACATATATTTTATCTATATGGATTAAAAGTAAAATTTTATACCTTCACTGCTCGCTGGACACATCTTTGTTTGATTGGATTCTGCTGTGGTTGTTTCGCCTCGTGCGAGGTGTCGGTATGCAAGGAGGAGGTCAATACAACTATTTTTGTGCTATAACTCCGGAAATGTTTCAACAGATCCCAATTATTCTAAGTATGCTTTTTTCATAACATAATGCACTTCATGACAATGGTAACATTTCTTTGATATTACCTGCGTTCATGAGTGAAAAAAACATAAATTTGGCAAAAATTTTGAAAATTTTGCAATTTCCCAACTTTGGATTTTCATGCCCTTATATCACAGAGATATGTCACAAAAAACAGTTAATACGTAACATTTCACACATGTCTACTTTACATCAGCACAATTTTTGTATTAGGAAGTTATAAGGGTTAAAAGTTGACCAGCGATTTCTCATATTTACAACAAAATTTACAAAACCATTTTTTTAGGGACCATATCACATTTGAAGTCACTTTGAGGGGTTTATATGATAGAAGATACCAAAAAGTTAAACCTTTCTACAAACTGCACCGCTCAAGGTGCTCAAAACCACATTTAAGAAGTTTATTAACCATTTAGGTGCTTCACATACATTTTTGGAATGTGGCAAAAAAAAATTTACATTTTTTTCACAAAAAAATGTAATTCAGATCCAAACTTTTTTATTTTGACACGGGTAACAGAAAAAAATGGACCCCAATGTTTGTTGTGTAATTTGTCCTAAGCATGCCGATACCCTATATTAGGGAGAACACGACTGTTTGGGTGCACAGCAGAGCTCGGAAGGGAAGAAGCACCATTTGACTTTTTGAATGCAAAATTTCCTGCAACAATTGGCGGATGCCATGTCGCATCCTCTGATGTGCCTAAACAGGAAAAATCCCCCACAAGTTACATTATTTTGGAAACTAGACCCCTCAGGGAACTAATCTAGATGTGTGTTGAGCACATTGAACCCTCAGGTGCTTCACGGAAGTTTATAACGTTGAGCCATAAAGAATAAAAAAAAATAACAATTTCTCCAAAAATATGATTTTAGCACAAAATATTGCATTTTTATAAGGGTAACATGAGAAAGTGCACCATACAATTTGTTGAGCAATTTCTCCTGAGTACGCCAATACCCAATATTAGGTAGAAAACAACTGTTTGGGCGCTTGGAAGGGAAGGAGCGTCATTTGACTTTTTTAATGTAAAATTTCCTGGAATCATTAGGGGACATCATGTCCCATTTGGAGAGCCCCTGATTTGCCTAAACCGTGGAAACCCCCGCAAGTGACCATATTTTGAAAACTAGACCCCTTAAGGAATGAGCTTAGATTTGTGGTGAGCACCTTGAACCTCGAGGTGCTTCACAGAAGTTTATAACGTTTAGCCGTGAAAACAATTTTGAGGCACAATGCAAAGTTCATCGCCATACTGGAGATCAGATTTTGCTGGAATGGTTTGAGGGTGCCATGTCACACTGGCAGAGCCCCTGAGGTGCCAGGACAACAGAATCCCCCTGTATGTGAACTCATTTTACAAACTACACTTGCGAATGAATTCATCTAGGGGTGCAGTAATCGTATATTAATACCACATGTGCCTCACAGAATTTTAAACCACTGAGCGGTGAAGAAAGAATAAATTACATTTTTATCACTAAAATGTTGTTTTATCACCAAGTTTTAATTTTTCTAAGGGCTAATAGGACTGAGGTCCATTTATTTATGAGTGCACCAATACCCTACATGCAATAAGGAAATATTTTTCAGGCACAGTGCAAAGCTCAGAATGCAAGGAGCACCAGATTTTACTGCTATGGTTTGCAGGTACCATAACCCACTGGAAGAGCCCATGAGGTACCAGAACAGCAGAACCCCCCATATGTGAGCCCATTTTACAAACTACACCTCTCAATGAATTCATCTAGGGGTGCAGTGATCATATTAACACCATGAGTGTGTCGCAGAATTTTATACCATTGGGCAGTGAAGAAAAAATAACTACATTTTTACCACTAAAATTTGGTTTTAGCCCCAGATTTTACATTTTCACACAGTGGGTAAAAATGGCACCAAAATTTGTCCCACAATTTCTACTGCACCCCTTCTGAGGAAGAGACTTTCGAAACGCGCATCAGGGGATACGTTGTGGCAGTCTGGACTCTGGGTAACTATGTGTATCTACTAGCCTAATATTTACTGTGAACTGTTATTTATCTTATCTCCTAAGCTTGGCTGTGATGTGCAGGGAAATACTCAGTTATAAGGCTCTCTAGCAACTTTGCTCATTATGCATTGTATTATTTCATTGAATTTGTTACACTCAGTTCTGTAGAATGTTCTGGGTCCATACGCTCATGTATTTCTGCATGCTGTTTATTATAAACATTGTGCTTTTTATCTATGATGGTTTATTATTGATATTATTTGCATATTCATTACTACTGTTGGACCTGCTTCACACTGCTGTCCAATGTTTGCATGTTCTTTCATTCTCTTTTTTGTATGATATCATCCCTTTTTTAATTATGTTTTAAATATGGTTTAATAAAATTATATTTTTATATGATCTTCTTGGAGGACATCTTTTGCATTGGTTTTTCTGATTTTCACGGTCCTCCGTGTTCATATTGTGGGGCATTCTATTGTGCTTTCCATATGTGGCTGCACAGTACTATTTAGCAATACAGAGAGACTCAGGAAGAACAGAGAGCAGTGGATGTTGCTGAGTGGAAATACATTGTGCCCAGACCGTGCTTCTGCAGGCATGCACCCGTGAGTTAGGCCTCTTTCACACTTCAGTGTCTCCGGTACGTTTAGTGACAGTTTTCTCACGTACCGTAGACACTGACACATGTAGACCCATTTAAATGAATGGGTCTATGCACATGTGCGTGTTTTCACACGGACCGTATGTCCGTGCTGAAAACACGTAGACATGTCCGTTTTTGACCGGCAGCACGGACCACAATACGGACAGCACACGTGCACACGGAGAACAGTGTGCACTCTCCTCCGTGTGCACGTACCGCCCGCAGGAGAGACAGCGCTACACTAAGCGCTGTCCCCCCCCCGCTGTGGTGCTGAAGGCGGAATTCATCTCTTCTCCCCCGCCGGAGAGAAGAGATGAAAGATCAAGTTTGTTTTTTTTGGCGAAAAATAAATTTTGCATGTGCCTCCCCCCTCAGTGCGCCGCCTGGCCCCTTGCCGCAGAAATACTCACCTAGCTCCCGCGATGTCTCCTCTGTCCTCTCCGCGCTGGCAGCTTCTCCTGTGTGAGCGGTCACGTGGTACCGCTCATTACAGTCAGGGAATATTCCCTGACTCCCTGACTGTAATGAGCGGTCCCACGTGACCGCTCACACAGGAGAAGCTGCCAGCGCGGAGAGGACAGAGGAGACATCGCGGGAGCTACAGTAGGTGAGTATTTCTGCGGCAAGGGGCCAGGCGGCGCACTGAGGGGGGAGGCGGGGGGCACATGCAAAATTTATTTTTCGCCCAAAAAAAAAAAACTTGATCTTTCATCTCTTCTCTCCAACGAACGCTGGGGGAGAAGAGATGAATTCTGCCTTCAGCACCACATTGCGGGGGGGGACAGAGCTTAGTGTAGCGCTGTCTCTCCTGCACGGTCCGTGTGGTCCTCAGGCGGCACACGAGCGGCACACGGATGCCGCACGTGTGCCACACTGATGTGCCACTTGAGCACACGGACATACGGACACGGATATCTCCGGTACCGGTTTTTCCGGTACCGGAAATATCAGGACATGTGAAAGAGGCCTTAGGCAGATTCTCATCACTTCAGAAATGCCAAACGCGAATGATATATTTGTTTTAGGTACTCTGTGAGGCTTAGAAGGGAGGGGAGCATTTGGATTTAGGAGTGCAGAATTTGCTGAATCTCTTTTGGCAGGTGAGGAGCCTTTTTGCTTTTCCAGAGCCTTTGTGCTACCAGTATCTGGGAAGCCCCCTATATTTCCGTTAACAGATGACAGACCTGAGTGGGAACTTGCTTTTTTTGTGGATTGAGATGAAGCTTTTATTGTGAACATATTACAAAATATTTGGTATCACGTATTTTCTGGCGTTTTATGCTGACCACTTACGTTGGGGTTTCAAACTAAATTTCTGAGTGATGTGATTCAGATGAAACCCCCAAGGGATCCATTCACAATAATGAGGCAGCAGAGTTACTCTTGACTCCATCTGGCCTCTGTTCAGTGGCGTTCTTTTCAGAAGTGTGCAAAACCGTGGCCGATGGCACTTTTACGCAATCCTAAAAACACGGACACCGCCGGATCACAGGTCCTATGGCATCCACAGTGCCTCCATCTGCCTCATTATAGGGAATTTTCTGCCAGATGTTTCTTCTGAATCACGTATTTCAGAGATTTACATGGATACCCCAGTGCTATCGCTCAGTGCAGAGCGCAGGATATATGTACGCCAAGCCTTACTGCGATCTTTGGGAGGCATAATGAAAAAAATCATCAGGTGAAGAATTGGTTTTATTGATTTTTTACGCCGTTCTTCATGTGGTATAAGTGATTAGTCGACTTCATTCTTCGGGTCAGTGTGATTACAGCGATACCAGATTTATTTCTGGTTTTTATGTTTGGCTGCTGTAACACACTAAGGCCTGTCCCACACGTCCAGATAATTCCGGTACCGGAAAAATCGGTACCGGAATTATCCGTGTCCGTGTGCCCGTGCGTTTCTGTGACACATCAGTGTGGCACACGTGCGGCATGCGTGTGCTGCCCGTGTGCCAACTGGGTACCACACTCACCGTGCAGGACACAGTGCTAGAGATAAGCGCTGTCCCCCTACGTGGTGCTGAAGCCGCCATTCATATCTTCTCTGCAGCAGCGTTTGCTGTAGAGAAGATATGAATAATCCTTTTTTTTTGTTGCTTCTCGTGTTTAACATAAAGATCCCTGTCCCCACCCCCTGTGCGCCCGCCCGCTGTTATTAAAATACTCACCCAGCTCCCTCGCAGTGTCCTGTCCTGGCCGCACCTTCTACTGTATGAGCGGTCACGTGGGGCCGCCGATTACAGTCATGAATGTGCGGCTCCACCTCCCATAGGGGTGGAGCAGCATATTCATTTCTGTAATGGGCAGCCCCACGTGACCGCATACAGGAGAAGCTGCGGCCAGGACAGGACACTGTGAGGGAGGCGGGTGAGTATTTTAATAACAGCGGGCGGGCGCACAGGGGGTGGGGACAGGGACCTTTATGTTAAACACGAGAAACAAAAAAAAAAGGATTATTCATATCTTCTCTACAGCAAAAGCTGCTGCAGAGAAGATATGAATGGCGGCTTCAGCACCATGTGGCGGGGACAGCGCTTACTGTAGCGCTGTCTCCTGCACGGCACACGGACTGCACATGGACAACGTCCGTGTGCGGTACGTGTTTTACACGGACCCATTGATTTTAATGGGTCCGTGTAATCCGTGCGCTCCCACGAACACTGACATGTCTCCGTGTTTGGCATACGGAGACACGGTCCGCAAAAAATCAATGACATCTGCACAGATGTATTGATTTCAATGTGTCTACGTGTGTCAGTGGCTCCGGTACATGAGGAAACTGACACCTCACGTACCGGAATCACTGACGTGTGAAACCGGCCTAAAAGACTCTTTTAGTTTTTGCATCACCACATTTTGAGAGCTATCATTTTTCCATATATTGGCCCACAGAGTCATGTGAGGGCTTGTTTTTTGCGGGACGAGTTGACTTTTAGAAAAAAATAATTATTTTTGCAACACTTTATTCTGAGAGCTAGAACTTTTTTATTTTTCCACTGATGCAGCTGTATGGCAGCTTGTTTTTTTGCGGAACAACATGTTGTTTTCAGCGGTACCATGATTAATTATATCCATCTTTTTTATCACGTTTTATTTCACTTTTTGTTTGACAGTATGATAATAAAAAATTGTTTTTTGTCTTTTTTTAACATTTTTTATGGGGTTAAAAAGTGGGACAGTTATATAGGTTGGGTCATTGTGAACATGGTGATACCAAATATGTGTACTTTTATTGTTCAATTTTTTTTCATACAAATATTTACTTATAGATACAATATCTTTTGAATTTGTTATTATTGTTTATGATTTAAAAAAATATATTTGTGCAAATATTTAGAAAAAAAAAATTCTACCTTTTTTTTAACGTTTTTACTTTGTCCCAATGTGGGACTATCATTTTTTGCAGGCTGATCGCTTGTACAGTATGAGGATGCAGAAACATCCCCGCATTGTAGAAACTGTCAGCTTTGCACTGACAGAGAAAGTTGCTAATCATGCACTCCGCATGATCAAGCAACTTTCCTGGCTCTGGTGACCCGGATGTCACCATGGCAACGATCAGAACCCTGTGTCACGCCGTAGGGTCTTCGATCCGAAGACAAAGGGGCTGTCATCCCTCTACTGGCTCCGAGAATGCTCCGATTGCTTTTGATCGCAGAATTTAGGGGGTTAAATCTGATCACTTTCGATCGCAGAATTTAGGGGGTTAAAGTGTCGGGAGCAGTGTGTGACCGCTCCTGGCACTTAGTGCCGGGTTTCAGCTGTCAGAATCAGCTGACACCCGGGAGAGATTGCTCACACACAGCACGTGTGCGCGGGCAATTGCGTGGATGTAATAATCTGTCCCTGGTCAAATTGGTCCATGCAGTAATAATACGTCCCTGGTCAGATAGGCCAAGGGCACAGGGACGTATTATTATGACAAATGTCAGAAAGGGGTTAAAGGCATCGTAATCTTAGTGTATGTAAACTTTTGACTTTGCAGTAAGTAATAAAAATGCTTTAAAACATTCTCTCTCTCTCATTACTCTGGCATTTGGCAAATAATATTTATCGTAATCCTCATTTACCTAAAACAGTAAAAATTTATTCTGATCTGAAGTCAGATTTTGAGAAAAACATACATATGTGTCTTTTTCTATAGTGTATGTAAACTTCTGGTTTCAGCTGTGTATCCAAATTAAATAAAAAATAATATTGTCAAATATAATATTATCGTTTACAATTGTTCTGTATGAACCTAATTAGCACTAAAGGATTTTAAAAATAATTGCTAGAATTTTTTAAAATCCTTTAAAAAATTCTAGCAAGTTTCATTGAAATATTGATTCTATTTAATGACACACATTTAGATTGGAAACGGTTTTCTAAATGTTCAATGAGATGAAGATCATTTATATTGCAGTCAATATATCAGAACTGAAGGGTCACAACAGAAAATGTATCCACAGGACAATTTTAGAACAGCTTTCATTTGATGTTTTTTGGTCTTGGCTTTCTGATGGAAACAAGAATGCCTAGCAAACATCAAAAACCTTTTAGAATGCTATTGAGCTAGCATTATGTGCTGTACCAGGCATAAAAAGGTAAAGTTATTATCTGAAATGCATCCATTAACGGGTACCTCATTAGGAAAGTCTAAGAACTCCTAATATACATTAACTTTCGGTTTTCATCTATTCCAAGTCCATTAGTAGTGCAGTATAAAATTTTAAACTACAAATAAAATTGCATTTTACATACTTATGAAATCCATTAAAATGCTGGCAAATAACTATGCATGTTTCTAGTGTAGTTAGTGAAAACGAGTAATGGCAAGAAGATTATAACGGGCTTATTTATAGAAGAATCATATTTTCTTACAATCATTTAATCTATGGGAACAAAAAACTTTGGAGTATTCTTAAAATGTAAATATTTGTATGCAAAACACATTAGATGATCGAAAGAGTCTCTGTTATGAAGTTGTTTGTATATTCTCAAACAGATGTTATACTTGCTTGGCACATACATTTTACTGAAGCTAGCCATTATGAATCTTAATGGGGATAAATATTTCCAAAATCTTCTGCTACTTTTCAGCAAGTTAAATGTGAGGAACCTCATTGTACAACTGTATATAGTTCATTTAAAGAGTGGTGATGCGGCCACACATTACTGTTTACATTGAGTTCTTTACGTTTTGTCCCCAAGGAAACAACTGACGGGGTTTTTTTATGAAAAACATTGCACCCACTTTTTACATTCTCTTGGATATAGTAATTGCAAAAATGTTCATTTTCAGCAGGAAACTAAAAACTCCTCTGCTACAGAAGTCACCAGTGAAATGGAATGAAAAGGTTAATTAGATCAAGTGTGAAGATGAAATGGAATCCAGAAATGCAGCTTACTTGTCAACGCGTTTCAAAGTTCAGAACTTCTTGATCAGGACAAACCACAATTGATGTGTATGTAGTCCTTTAGGGTCCCTCTCCCTCTCCTTTTACTTGTGCTGTCTTTGCAACTGCTTGTAGATACTTCCATAAAGCAACTTTATAGGATAAGGATTTGTGTGAATACATAAAAATTCTGCTGTTTTAAATGTTATATTATGGTATATTTTTATATGTGAACCTGACAACTCAGAATTCGTCACAGAGATATGAGAATTGGGACACCAATAATGCTTTTAGCTGAAAAAGTGGCCTTTAAACATATATGATGATAAAGGTATCTGCCATTAAACCCCCATAATTCCTATCAAGTTGACAAAAATATCCTAGGTTGGACTGGTACTCCCATATAAAGGATTTAAAATTAGTCTGGTGTGCCTAGACATGGACACAACAATGGGTCTTAAAGACTGAAAATCTAATTTGCTGCTATAGTATATAATAACCAATAGGATCTTTTGTATTGCTTGATCACAAAATGCCTATTAGTCTTTATTAATAGTATACGCAACATTTCCCCCCCAATAGTGCACACTCTACTTTCTTCAAAGGGCTAGCGCCACAATGTGTTTGGAGCAAGATGGAACTGCATAAACATAACAAAATCCGACATAACTCAACCTGATGACTTAAACGCTTAGTGACCGAGCCAATTTTGACCTTAATGACCAGGCCAAATATTTTAAATCTGACCAGTGCTACTTTATGTAGTTATAACTCTGGAATGCTTCAACTGATCTCACTGATACTGAGATTTTTTTGTGACACATTGTATTTCATAATAGTGGTAAAGTTTCTTTGATACGACTTGCGTTAATTTGTGAAAAAAATTGAAATTTGGTGAAAATTTTGCAATTTTCAAACTTTTAATTTTTATGCCCTTAAATCAGACTATTATGTCACACAAAGTAGTTAATAAATAACATTTGTCTGCAGTGTGTATCCTATAAGTGTATCATACAAGTGTGAAGATCAGAATTAAAACCAGAAGGATGTATACAGACTGTGCTCTACTATTTGCCACCATCGCACTCTAACCAGCATTTCTATTCTTCCTACAGGTATGATCATCCACCCAGCTCTCCTGCTTTGTCTGTCTATATGAAGTGCATATAATCTCCACCTGGTATGATCATCCACCCAGCTCTCCTGCTTTGTCTGTCTATGATCTCGTTGGCCCAGGCTATATGTCATAACGTATTGCACCAGGGCTCGTCGGTGCTGCCACAGTCGCTGCAACATGTGCAGAGTTGAATTCCACCATGTGGGCACATCGCATTTCAGCCGGTGAACTGGCAGACCCAACGAATTCTGTAGAGATGTAAGTCGTTGAGCTGCGGGATGCGAACGGCGGAAGAGAGCACACAGCGATCGTACCCTCTGCAGAAGCCCATCTAGTCCAGGATAGCTGGTTAAAAATTGCTAGACAACCAGGTTCAAAATGTGATCCATACAAGGCACGTGTGTGACATTGCCCCGGCGAAGGGCCGCACCCAGGTTTTCAGCATTGTCGCACATGGCCTTTCCTGGCTGCAGGTTGAGTGGAGACAACCATTGATGGAACTTGGTCTCCAGAGCTGACCACAAATCCTCAGCTGTGTGACTCACATTTCCCAGACATTTCAATGTAAACACTGCCTGATGCCATTGAGCCCTGGTGACAGCATAGTAAGGAGGTGTGCAGGATTCCTTCTGCGCAGTTAGAACGCGGGTGGCATTACCAGACAGGCTTTGGGTGCAGGTAAAGGACCGAGAGGAGGTTGAGGAGGCAGAAGTAGTGGAGGAACTTCTAGATACAGAGCAGCTCCTTCTCCTGATGTCACCATAGTTACCCAGTGCCCAGTCACCGACATGTGATGCCCCTGTCCATGTCTGTGGTGAAATGCACCCTGTCACACACAGAGTTTCTCAAGGAAGCAGTGATGTTGTGTATGACATGCTGGTGAGGCGCAGGCACAGCTTTCCTAGAGAAGTAGTGGCGACTGGGCATCTGGTACTGGGGCACTGCGACGGACATAAGGTCTCAAAAATCCTCTGTGTCCACCAGGCGGAAAGGCAGCATTTCTGTAGCCAACAGCTTGCAGATGGTGAAATTCAACCTCTTAGCTTTGTCATGGCTAGGAGGAAATGGTCTTTTACTTGTCCACATCTGAGGGACTGAGGGCTGGCTGCCGTGCTTAGACAGGGTTGAGTAGGGTGTCCCTGGCAAAATGCTGGTCTGTGAGGAAGGTGCAGGCAGAGATGTTATGTTGCCTTGATCAAAATGTGGTCTCAATGTCAGAGAGCGCTCAACACCAGCAGGTGTTTCCACTTGCAAATGTCCTGACTACCTGCCAATCACACTGGCTGTTGCGGGTAAAGATGTGGAAGGTCTGCGTCTAAAACCATGTGCGACTGCTGTCTTCACAGTCACAGAGGATGAAGAGGACGTGGATGCACTTGATGGGGCAGACGGTGGTTGACCTGGCCCACTAGGCCGCATTGTAGCACAGTAAGCTTCCCACGGCAACTTATGCATCATATCCATGTGATGGTTCATGCATGAAGTACTCAAACTAGTCATTTTTTGGCCTCTACCAAGATGTTGTTGACAAATCTTACAGACAACATGAGTTGGGTCATCCTTTGCAATCTCAAAAAATGCCCAGGCTATGCAAGGCTTAGAGCCCGTATGACCTGAAGAGGCACCGCAACTTCTGTTCACAGGCACAGTTGGGGTTGAGGATGCAGTTGCTGACAAGCTTCCAGTACTCCATCTCTGTCCAGGAAGGCACAACCTAACCTCGTCGCCAGACTCATCACTAGCAACCTCCTCCTCTGCTGACCTCATGGACTGGCGGACTGTGGGTTGACAGTAAGTGGGGTCTCCAACCTCGTCATCATCACCCTGTGTGTTCTCACACCCGTCGTCCTCAGAGCCAACCTCTTCCTGCCCTGAACGAAAAGTCAAGTTTTCGTTCCAATCAGGTATCTCAGTCTCATCATCATCTTCCTCATTGTCTCCACCAACAGGAGTTACAGTTTGGGAACGAGGGTCTACATTATGCTAAGAACCTTTTTCATCTGGGCCTGGATCCAACTCACAAAGATTCTGGGCATCAGTGCAGATCATTTCCTCGTCTGGATTTACAGAAGCTCTGGAGCAGACCTCTGATTCCCAGGCTATAGTATGAGTAAACAGCTCTGCAGACTGAACCATCTGTGTTACCCCATACTCAGACGGGTGGCTGGAGACTTGGCAGCTGTGAGGAAGCAAGTGCGATTGGGGTGACACCTCTGAGGACTGGAGTAGTTGTGATGTTGAAGTTGACATGGAGGGGAGCCCACTTGAACGAGCACTTGATATCCATTCAAGCACCTGCTGTTTTTGTGCCTGCCTCATCTGAAATTTTTAGCGATGCTCATAGTGATGGTCATAAAAAAGGGATCATATCAGATTGTCCACGAAAAGAAGAAGACATCTTACTTTGGCTGGAAGATGGTCTTTCTTCTGCAGATGTTACTGTTGCTTAATCACCTACCCCACGGACACAACCTTTTTTTCCCATTCCAATATGCCTATTCCCCTTTCCACCACCAGCAGCAGGCCTTTGGCCACTCATTTTGGTGCTTAACTAATTGGCAACTCTGTATCTGTAGTTGTTGGCACAAAAAACGATGGATGAAAACCGAGCAGAACTGAGTGGCCAAACTGTGGTACTAGGCCCAAAAGGATTTACTGGGTTAGATGCAGTAAAAATTTAGATACACAGGCGGTGTAGCTAGCTTCACAGGCGGGCTACTCCACTGATGTGCAGACACTGCTACTAAGCCCAAAAAGATTTACTGGGTTAGATGCAGTAAAAATTTAGATACACAAGCGGTGTAGCTAGCTTCACAGGCGGGCTACTCCGCTGACGTGTGACAATGCTACTAAGCCCAATTAGATTTACTGGCTTAGATGCAGTAAAAATTTAGATACACAGGCGTTGTAGCTGGCTTCACAGGCTGGCTACTCAGATGACTACCAGACAATGCTACTAGGCCAAAAGGATTGGCTGAGCTAGATTACACCAAATGCTGTGACAAACACTTACACAGCACTGTCACAGACCTGCCTGGCAAAAAGTGCTATGAACTACTGTAACCTACCCTGAAAAGGGCTGATATTACAACTAGTCCTGACTAGTGTTGAGCGATACTTTCCGATATCGGAAAGTATCGGTATCGGAAAGTATCGGCCGATACCGTCACAGTATCGGAATCCAATCCGATACCGATACCCGATCCCAATGCAAGTCAATGGGACGAAAATATCGGAATTAAAATAAACCCTTTCTTTCCTTGTAGGTTAATTCTACATGAAGGAAAACAACTAAGAATAATGTAGGATGTATTGGGGGAGGTGGCGGAGACATTAAAGGCACAGGGGTTTATCCCAATCAAATAGAATAGCAGTATTTTTAATTTTTTTATGACGTTCGGCGTTAGAAAGAATTTGACTATGTTAATTTTTTATTTATTTTGTCAGATATTGATGTTTCACTACTTCCACGCCCTTCACCCTATTTTTTACTTCTCCCACACTTTCTTCTTCATTATCCTCATCATCAGCTTCTGTGACATCAACTTCTTCACCTTATTCATCTTCTTCTTTTCTACGTATATATATATTTTTTTTTTTACATTGTTCATATTCTTTTTATTTAACTATTATCTTTTTTATATTCAACTTCTTCATCATATTCTTATTTGTGACAGGCATTCCCGTAGTTGTTATCTATAAAAGTTTGAAGATTACACCTTCCGTTCTGCCTGTCACAAAACAGTTACATTTGTCCGCGTTCAGTTTGGCCTGCAGCATCAGGCTTTATCCAGGGGCACCACGAGGAGGAACGGACTCACCCCCATACACTGCTTAGTCTTCTTCTGCTTATAATTTAGATAATATCTTTTGCTCTGATATTTAGTCTTATGCTTAATGTTCTTCTGCTCTTTGTTCTGCAGCCTCTTGTTCTTCTGCTTCTCGGTCTTCCAGGTTGTCGTCGTCATCTCCAGGGTCGTCATCTCCAGGGTCGTCGTCATCGGGGTCGTCGTCATCGGGGTCGTCGTCATCGGGGTCGTCGTCATCGGGGTCGTCTTCAGGGTCATCGTCTCCAGGGTCGTCGTCATCTCGGTGGTTGTCGTCTCTGGTGTCGTCATCATCTTAGGGGTGGTCTTCCGGGTCATCGTCTTTCGGGTCTTGAACTTGGAAATGTAGCAGAAGGTACAAGAAGGCTGAGAAAATGCCGAGAAACAGCTGATGGAACTGGAACTCGGATGGCTACCCGAAGGTCCAAGAGCCAATGGAACTACCGAGGACCAGCTGACGTTACTGGAACCCGGTTACTAAGCAGGAGGTACCCGTGCCTGAAAGCACTACCAAGGACCACCTGACGTTGGTGGAACTCGGATACCCAGAGGGAGGCACCTAAGCCAAAGGCTCTGCCCGGAACCAGCTGACGGTACTGGAACCAGGATGGGGAGCAGAAGGTACAAGAGCAAAAGACACTGCCGAGAACCAGCTGACGGTACTGGAACCCGGATGGGTAGCCGAAGGTCCAAGAGCCAATGGAACTACCGAGGACCAGCTGACGTTACTGGAACCCGGTTACTAAGCAGGAGGTACCCGTGCCTGAAAGCACTACCAAGGACCACCTGACGTTGGTGGAACTCGGATACCCAGAGGGAGGCACCTAAGCCAAAGGCTCTGCCCGGAACCAGCTGACGGTACTGGAACCAGGATGGGGAGCAGAAGGTACAAGAGCAAAAGACACTGCCGAGAACCAGCTGACGGTACTGGAACCCGGATGGGGACCTATTCAAGCTTGTCTTCCTAGGGCCCCAACTGGCGGTGTGTTAGAGCCCAGGGACAGCAGGAGGAGGAGCAGGGGGAGGGGAGTGTAGGCCGAAGCCTGCACAGGCGGCAGCTTTGGGTGTGTTGTGTCTGCGTGGCTTTTGCAGGACACGTTGCCGGCTACACAGCAGGGGAACAGCTGGCGGTGCTGGACCCCACTGACACATTGGCGAGGTGTTTGGCTCTGTGCAGCCAGCACTTCCGGACAGCAACTAGCGTTGTTGGAGCCCGTGCTCTGCAGGTGGAGCAGAGTGTAGGCCGAAGCCTAATTGAACCGATTTCAAAAGTCACCTTTAACCCCCCCTCAGGGGTTACAAAGTAGAAGAGCCACAGCTTATGCAGCAGCAGTGCTGCGCAAGTCAAAGGTTGCTCTTGTAATTTTTCTCCTTGCACACGCTGAATGGAACACGTATAACATTTAGCCCTTTATACAGTCAAACTGTGTAATGGAGGCGAGAGTTCCCTTTGTAATGAGACGCAGCACAGGTGTCAAGAATCCCACCTTGGTGCTGGGTGCAGCCTCCCGAGCGTTGTTATTTGCTGTACAGGAGTCTGCGCTGTCGTGTTATCCCCTGGCCTAGCGCCGTTAGCGCTGCCCATCTTCTGGCATCATGTAATGTCGGCCGGTGCGGTTCGCGATGCCCCTGAATCCCAGCCCCGCAGTGTCTTAACATTGGTAAAACACTGCGGGGCTGGGATTCAGGGCCTGGCGCAGCACATATGTTCGCCTCTCACACTCGGGTCCTTACACCCGCTTCAGACTGTGCGGCGTCATCTGATCCCTTATCGCATGCCACGGCCATGAAGCCGCACAGTCCGAAGAAGGCGGAAGGAGAGGAGGGACAGGCGAACTGATGCACTGATCCTGCCCATGAATCGCACCCTCGCAGTCCCAATAAATAAGACACCGAGGGGCGTTGTGTGGGTCAGGGCGGCCGCAGAGGCGCAGCCAGCCAAACAATGATGCCAGAAGACGGGCAGCGCTACCAAGGGGGTTGCAGCGTGTCATTACAAAGGAAAGTCACACCACCGGGACGGTTAAATGGTCACACAGAGGACACATTTCAGACGTGTTTTCAGTTCCACATGTGCGAGGAGAATACGTTTCTGAGCCACCTTGCACACATGCAGCATTACCGCTGTACAAGGTGGCTGGATAACGTAAAAACGCCTGGGGGAGGGGGGACAGGTTCCCTTCAATTTCAGTTCTTGTGTCTGCGTGGCTTTTGCAGGACACGTTGCCGGCTGCACAGCAGGGGAACAGCTGGCGGTGCTGGACCCCACTGACACATTGGCTGGTGTTTTTCTCTGTGCAGCTAGCACATCTGGGCCCCAACTGGCGGTGTGTTAGAGCCCAGGGACAGCAGGAGGAGGAGCAGGAGGAGGAGGAGCAGGGGGAGGGGAGTGTAGGCCGAAGCCTGCACAGGCGGCAGCTTTGGGTGTGTTGTGTCTGCGTGGCTTTTGCAGGACACGTTGCCGGCTACACAGCAGGGGAACAGCTGGCGGTGCTGGACGCCACTGACACATTGGCGAGGTGTTTGGCTCTGTGCAGCCAGCACTTCCGGACAGCAACTAGCGTTGTTGGAGCCCGTGCTCTGCAGGTGGAGCAGAGTGTAGGCCGAAGCCTAATTGAACCGATTTCAAAAGTCACCTTTAACCCCCCCTCAGGGGTTACAAAGTAGAAGAGCCACAGCTTATGCAGCAGCAGTGCTGCGCAAGTCAAAGGTTGCTCTTGTAATTTTTCTCCTTGCACACGCTGAATGGAACACGTATAACATTTAGCCCTTTATACAGTCAAACTGTGTAATGGAGGCGAGAGTTCCCTTTGTAATGAGACGCAGCACAGGTGTCAAGAATCCCACCTTGGTGCTGGGTGCAGCCTCCCGAGCGTTGTTATTTGCTGTACAGGAGTCTGCGCTGTCGTGTTATCCCCTGGCCTAGCGCCGTTAGCGCTGCCCATCTTCTGGCATCATGTAATGTCGGCCGGTGCGGTTCGCGATGCCCCTGAATCCCAGCCCCGCAGTGTCTTAACATTGGTAAAACACTGCGGGGCTGGGATTCAGGGCCTGGCGCAGCACATATGTTCGCCTCTCACACTCGGGTCCTTACACCCGCTTCAGACTGTGCGGCGTCATCTGATCCCTTATCGCATGCCACGGCCATGAAGCCGCACAGTCCGAAGAAGGCGGAAGGAGAGGAGGGACAGGCGAACTGATGCACTGATCCTGCCCATGAATCGCACCCTCGCAGTCCCAATAAATAAGACACCGAGGGGCGTTGTGTGGGTCAGGGCGGCCGCAGAGGCGCAGCCAGCCAAACAATGATGCCAGAAGACGGGCAGCGCTACCAAGGGGGTTGCAGCGTGTCATTACAAAGGAAAGTCACACCACCGGGACGGTTAAATGGTCACACAGAGGACACATTTCAGACGTGTTTTCAGTTCCACATGTGCGAGGAGAATACGTTTCTGAGCCACCTTGCACACATGCAGCATTACCGCTGTACAAGGTGGCTGAAAAACGTAAAAACGCCTGGGGGAGGGGGGACAGGTTCCCTTCAATTTCAGTTCTTGTGTCTGCGTGGCTTTTGCAGGACACGTTGCCGGCTGCACAGCAGGGGAACAGCTGGCGGTGCTGGACCCCACTGACACATTGGCTGGTGTTTTTCTCTGTGCAGCTAGCACATCTGGGCCCCAACTGGCGGTGTGTTAGAGCCCAGGGACAGCAGGAGGAGGAGCAGGAGGAGGAGGAGCAGGGGGAGGGGAGTGTAGGCCGAAGCCTGCACAGGCGGCAGCTTTGGGTGTGTTGTGTCTGCGTGGCTTTTGCAGGACACGTTGCCGGCTACACAGCAGGGGAACAGCTGGCGGTGCTGGACCCCACTGACACATTGGCGAGGTGTTTGGCTCTGTGCAGCCAGCACTTCCGGACAGCAACTAGCGTTGTTGGAGCCCGTGCTCTGCAGGTGGAGCAGAGTGTAGGCCGAAGCCTAATTGAACCGATTTCAAAAGTCACCTTTAACCCCCCCTCAGGGGTTACAAAGTAGAAGAGCCACAGCTTATGCAGCAGCAGTGCTGCGCAAGTCAAAGGTTGCTCTTGTAATTTTTCTCCTTGCACACGCTGAATGGAACACGTATAACATTTAGCCCTTTATACAGTCAAACTGTGTAATGGAGGCGAGAGTTCCCTTTGTAATGAGACGCAGCACAGGTGTCAAGAATCCCACCTTGGTGCTGGGTGCAGCCTCCCGAGCGTTGTTATTTGCTGTACAGGAGTCTGCGCTGTCGTGTTATCCCCTGGCCTAGCGCCGTTAGCGCTGCCCATCTTCTGGCATCATGTAATGTCGGCCGGTGCGGTTCGCGATGCCCCTGAATCCCAGCCCCGCAGTGTCTTAACATTGGTAAAACACTGCGGGGCTGGGATTCAGGGCCTGGCGCAGCACATATGTTCGCCTCTCACACTCGGGTCCTTACACCCGCTTCAGACTGTGCGGCGTCATCTGATCCCTTATCGCATGCCACGGCCATGAAGCCGCACAGTCCGAAGAAGGCGGAAGGAGAGGAGGGACAGGCGAACTGATGCACTGATCCTGCCCATGAATCGCACCCTCGCAGTCCCAATAAATAAGACACCGAGGGGCGTTGTGTGGGTCAGGGCGGCCGCAGAGGCGCAGCCAGCCAAACAATGATGCCAGAAGACGGGCAGCGCTACCAAGGGGGTTGCAGCGTGTCATTACAAAGGAAAGTCACACCACCGGGACGGTTAAATGGTCACACAGAGGACACATTTCAGACGTGTTTTCAGTTCCACATGTGCGAGGAGAATACGTTTCTGAGCCACCTTGCACACATGCAGCATTACCGCTGTACAAGGTGGCTGGATAACGTAAAAACGCCTGGGGGAGGGGGGACAGGTTCCCTTCAATTTCAGTTCTTGTGTCTGCGTGGCTTTTGCAGGACACGTTGCCGGCTGCACAGCAGGGGAACAGCTGGCGGTGCTGGACCCCACTGACACATTGGCTGGTGTTTTTCTCTGTGCAGCTAGCACATCTGGGCCCCAACTGGCGGTGTGTTAGAGCCCAGGGACAGCAGGAGGAGGAGCAGGAGGAGGAGGAGCAGGGGGAGGGGAGTGTAGGCCGAAGCCTGCACAGGCGGCAGCTTTGGGTGTGTTGTGTCTGCGTGGCTTTTGCAGGACACGTTGCCGGCTACACAGCAGGGGAACAGCTGGCGGTGCTGGACCCCACTGACACATTGGCGAGGTGTTTGGCTCTGTGCAGCCAGCACTTCCGGACAGCAACTAGCGTTGTTGGAGCCCGGGCTCTGCAGGTGGAGCAGAGTGTAGGCCGAAGCCTAATTGAACCGATTTCAAAAGTCACCTTTAACCCCCCCTCAGGGGTTACAAAGTAGAAGAGCCACAGCTTATGCAGCAGCAGTGCTGCGCAAGTCAAAGGTTGCTCTTGTAATTTTTCTCCTTGCACACGCTGAATGGAACACGTATAACATTTAGCCCTTTATACAGTCAAACTGTGTAATGGAGGCGAGAGTTCCCTTTGTAATGAGACGCAGCACAGGTGTCAAGAATCCCACCTTGGTGCTGGGTGCAGCCTCCCGAGCGTTGTTATTTGCTGTACAGGAGTCTGCGCTGTCGTGTTATCCCCTGGCCTAGCGCCGTTAGCGCTGCCCATCTTCTGGCATCATGTAATGTCGGCCGGTGCGGTTCGCGATGCCCATGAATCCCAGCCCCGCAGTGTCTTAACATTGGTAAAACACTGCGGGGCTGGGATTCAGGGCCTGGCGCAGCACATATGTTCGCCTCTCACACTCGGGTCCTTACACCCGCTTCAGACTGTGCGGCGTCATCTGATCCCTTATCGCATGCCACGGCCATGAAGCCGCACAGTCCGAAGAAGGCGGAAGGAGAGGAGGGACAGGCGAACTGATGCACTGATCCTGCCCATGAATCGCACCCTCGCAGTCCCAATAAATAAGACACCGAGGGGCGTTGTGTGGGTCAGGGCGGCCGCAGAGGCGCAGCCAGCCAAACAATGATGCCAGAAGACGGGCAGCGCTACCAAGGGGGTTGCAGCGTGTCATTACAAAGGAAAGTCACACCACCGGGACGGTTAAATGGTCACACAGAGGACACATTTCAGACGTGTTTTCAGTTCCACATGTGCGAGGAGAATACGTTTCTGAGCCACCTTGAACACATGCAGCATTACTGCTGTTCAAGGTAGCTGTAAAACATAGAAACACCTGGGGGAGGGGGGACAGGCTCCCTTCAATTTCAGTTCTTGTGTCTGCGTGGCGGTCGCAGGACACGTTGCCGGCTACACAGCAGGGGAACAGCTGGCGGTGCTGAACCCCACTGACACATTGGCTGGTGTTTTTCTCTGTGCAGCTAGCACATCTGGGCAAAAACTGGCGGTGTTAGAGCCCAGGGTCAGCAGGAGGAGCAGGGGGAGCGGAGTGTAGGCCGAAGCCTGCACTCGAGCAAGTTGAAAGGAAACCTTTAACCCCCCCCCCCCAGGCGTTTGTAGCTGAAAGAGCCATTGTGTACAGCACTAATGCTGGAAAAGGTAAACTTAGCTCTTTTAATTATGGTCCTTGTACATGCGGAACCTAACATTTATGAAATGTGTCTCCTCACAGCGTTAAACCGTCCGGTAGGTGGAACTTTCCTTTGTCGTGTGACGCAGCACAGCCATCATTTTTACCCCCTTGGCGCCGTGCGCCGCCTCCTCAGCGTTGTTTGAATCTGTCCCGGAGCCTGCGCTGTTAGGTTAGCCCTTGGCCATGCACACATGTTGCGCTGCCCGTCTTCTGACCTCATTTGGTGTCAGGCTGGCTGCGCCTGTGCGGGTGCGCTGGCCGAGATCCCGCCTCGCAGTGTCGTCTAATGTAATCCCACCGCGGGCCTGTGATCCGTGCCCGTGCGCAGTGCATATCCTCTCCTCTCACTCCCCTCCCTACGGCTTTTTCAGACTGTGCGGTGTCACGGCCGTGGCATGCTATTAGGGACCAGCTGACATCGCACAGTCTGAAGAAGCCGTAGGGAGGGGAGTGAGAGGAGAGGATATGCACTGCGCACGGGCACGGATCACAGGCCCGCGGTGGGATTACATTAGACGACACTGCGAGGCGGGATCTCGGCCAGCGCACCCGCACAGGCGCAGCCAGCCTGACACCAAATGAGGTCAGAAGACGGGCAGCGCAACATGTGTGCATGGCCAAGGGCTAACCTAACAGCGCAGGCTCCGGGACAGATTCAAACAACGCTGAGGAGGGGGCGCACGGCGCCAAGGGGGTAAAAATGATGGCTGTGCTGCGTCACACGACAAAGGAAAGTTCCACCTACCGGACGGTTTAACGCTGTGTGGGGACACATTTCATAAGTGTTTGGTTCAGCATGTGCAAGGAGCATCACGAAAAGAGGCACTTTTTCCCTTTGCATCATTACTGCTGCACAAGGTGGCTCCTTCAGTAACAAACGCCTGGGGGGGGGGGGGGCAGGTTCCCTTACATTTAACTTGTTGTGTCTGCGTGGCGGTCGCAGTACACGTTGCCGTATACACAGCAGGGGAACAGCTGGCGGTGCTGAACCCCACTAACACATTGGCGAGGTGTTTGGCTCTGTGCGTACAGCACTTCTGGACGGCAACTAGCGGTGTTGGAGCCCAGGGACAGGTGGAGGAGGAGGAGGTTGGAGGAGGTTGGAGGAGGTAGGAGGGATTGCCACACACACAGCAGGGGAACAGCTGACGTTACTGAACCCCAATAACAGAGGAGGGACTGTTGACTGTGCGTACAGCACTTCTGGACGGCAACTGGCGGTGTTGGAGCCCAGGGACAGGTGGAGGAGGAGGAGGTTGGAGGAGGTAGGAGGAGGTAGGAGGGATTGCCACACACACAGCAGGGGAACAGCTGACGTTACTGAACCCCAATAACAGAGGAGGGACTGTTGACTGTGCGTACAGCACTTCTGGACGGCAACTGGCGGTGTTGGAGCCCAGGGACAGGTGGAGGAGGAGGAGGTTGGAGGAGGTAGGAGGAGGTAGGAGGGATTGCCACACACACAGCAGGGGAACAGCTGACGTTACTGAACCCCAATAACAGAGGAGGGACTGTTGACTGTGCGTACAGCACTTCTGGACGGCAACTGGCGGTGTTGGAGCCCAGGGACAGGTGGAGGAGGAGGAGGTTGGAGGAGGTAGGAGGAGGTAGGAGGGATTGCCACACACACAGCAGGGGAACAGCTGACGTTACTGAACCCCAATAACAGAGGAGGGACTGTTGACTGTGCGTACAGCACTTCTGGACGGCAACTGGCGGTGTTGGAGCCCAGGGACAGGTGGAGGAGGAGGAGGTTGGAGGAGGTAGGAGGAGGTAGGAGGGATTGCCACACACACAGCAGGGGAACAGCTGACGTTACTGAACCCCAATAACAGAGGAGGGACTGTTGACTGTGCGTACAGCACTTCTGGACGGCAACTGGCGGTGTTGGAGCCCAGGGACAGGTGGAGGAGGAGGAGGTTGGAGGAGGTAGGAGGAGGTAGGAGGGATTGCCACACACACAGCAGGGGAACAGCTGACGTTACTGAACCCCAATAACAGAGGAGGGACTGTTGACTGTGCGTACAGCACTTCTGGACGGCAACTGGCGGTGTTGGAGCCCAGGGACAGGTGGAGGAGGAGGAGGTTGGAGGAGGTAGGAGGAGGTAGGAGGGATTGCCACACACACAGCAGGGGAACAGCTGACGTTACTGAACCCCAATAACAGAGGAGGGACTGTTGACTGTGCGTACAGCACTTCTGGACGGCAACTGGCGGTGTTGGAGCCCAGGGACAGGTGGAGGAGGAGGAGGTTGGAGGAGGTAGGAGGAGGTAGGAGGGATTGCCACACACACAGCAGGGGAACAGCTGACGTTACTGAACCCCAATAACAGAGGAGGGACTGTTGACTGTGCGTACAGCACTTCTGGACGGCAACTGGCGGTGTTGGAGCCCAGGGACAGGTGGAGGAGGAGGAGGTTGGAGGAGGTAGGAGGAGGTAGGAGGGATTGCCACACACACAGCAGGGGAACAGCTGACGTTACTGAACCCCAATAACAGAGGAGGGACTGTTGACTGTGCGTACAGCACTTCTGGACGGCAACTGGCGGTGTTGGAGCCCAGGGACAGGTGGAGGAGGAGGAGGTTGGAGGAGGTAGGAGGAGGTAGGAGGGATTGCCACACACACAGCAGGGGAACAGCTGACGTTACTGAACCCCAATAACAGAGGAGGGACTGTTGACTGTGCGTACAGCACTTCTGGACGGCAACTGGCGGTGTTGGAGCCCAGGGACAGGTGGAGGAGGAGGAGGTTGGAGGAGGTAGGAGGAGGTAGGAGGGATTGCCACACACACAGCAGGGGAACAGCTGACGTTACTGAACCCCAATAACAGAGGAGGGACTGTTGACTGTGCGTACAGCACTTCTGGACGGCAACTGGCGGTGTTGGAGCCCAGGGACAGGTGGAGGAGGAGGAGGTTGGAGGAGGTAGGAGGGATTGCCACACACACAGCAGGGGAACAGCTGACGTTACTGAACCCCAATAACAGAGGAGGGACTGTTGACTGTGCGTACAGCACTTCTGGACGGCAACTGGCGGTGTTGGAGCCCAGGGACAGGTGGAGGAGGAGGAGGTTGGAGGAGGTAGGAGGGATTGCCACACACACAGCAGGGGAACAGCTGACGTTACTGAACCCCAATAACAGAGGAGCGACTGTTGACTGTGCGTACAGCACTTCTGGACGGCAACTAGCGGTGTTGGAGCCCAGGGGCAGGTGGAAAAGCAGAGGAACACAATGTAGGCCGAAGCCTGAGAAAGTCGAAAGGGAACCTTTAACCCCCCCCCCCCCAAGGCGTTTGTAGCTGAAAGAGCCAGCTTGTGCAGCACAAAAGATGCAAAAGGAAAAGGTGGCTCTTTTCATCATGCTCCTTGCAAACACAGAACTAAACACTTTTAAAATGTGTCCCCTGAAGCCGTGAAACCGTCCCGGAGGTGGGACTTTCCTTCGTAATATGACGCAGCACAGCCATCATTACTACCCCCCCGCCGCCGTGCCCCGGCTCCTCAGCGTTGTTTGATTCCGTCCCGGAGCCTGCGCTGTTATGTTATCCCGTGGCCAGGCACACTTAGCGCTGCCCATCTTCTGACATCATTTGGTGTCAGGCTGGCTGCGCCTGTGCGGCCGCGCTGGCCGAGAGCCCGCCTCGCAGTGTCTTCTGATGTAATCCCACTGGGGGCCTGGGATCCATGGCCATGCGCAGTGCATATCCTCGCCTCTCACTCCCCTCCCTACGGCTTCTTTTTCAGACTGTGCGGTGTCACGGCCGTGGCATGCTATTAGGGACCAGCTGACACCGAACAGTCTGAAGAAGCCATAGGGAGATGAGTGAGAGGTGGAGGTTCAGATATGCACTGCGCATGTCCATAGATCCCAGGCCCCCAGTGGGATTAAATCAGAAGACACTGCGAGGCGGGCTCTCGGCCAGCGTGGCCGCACAGGCGCAGCCAGCCTGACACCAAATGATGCCAGAAGACGGGCAGCGCTAAGTGTGCCTGGCCACGGGATAACATAACAGCGCAGGCTCCGGGACGGAATCAAACAACGCTGAGGAGCCGGGGCGCGGCGCCGGGGGGGTAGGAATGACGGCTGTGCTGCGTCATATTACGAAGGAAAGTCCCACCTCCGGGACGGTTTTACGGTATCAGTGGACACATTTTATAAGTGTTAAGTTTTGCGTGTGCAAGGAGCAAAACCAAAATAGCTACCTTTTTCCTTGTGCAGCATTACTGCTGCACAAGGTGGCTCTTTCAGTAACAAACGCCTTGGGGGGGGGGGGGACAGATTCCCTTACATTTCAGTTGTTGTGTCAGCGTGGCGGTCGCATGACACATTGCCGGCTACACAGCTGGGGATCAGCTGACGTTACTGAAACCCAATAACACTGGGTCGTATGTTTTGACTGTGCAGACGGCACATCTGAGCCTCAACTGGCGGTGTTGGAGCCCAGGAATTTAAGTTCAGGTGGTAGAAAGATGAACACAACAGGAGACCTGGATAACGTATACAGTGACCTAATTATTTAATCAGGAGGAGGAGTGGCAAATTCCTGCGAGATCCAGGCCTTGTTCATTTTCAGGAAAGTAAGCCGGTCAACGTTATCGGAGGATAGTCGCATGCGACGGTCAGTTAGTACACCACCTGCAGCACTAAAGACACGTTCCGATAATACACTGGCCGCAGGGCAAGACAGCACCTCCAATGCATACTGGCTTAGCTCTGGCCATGTATCCAGCTTTGAGACCCAAAACTTGAAAGGGGAAGAGCCGTCTGGGAGTACAGCAAGAGGGCAAGACATGTAGTCTGTCACCATCTGACGGAACCGTTGCCTCCTGCTGACTGGAGCCGTCTGTGATGGTGTAGACTTTTGTGGCGGGCACAGAAAACTGTGCCACAGTTCGGCCATACTGGTCTTGCCTTGGGCAGAGGCACTGCTTCTGCTCCCTCTTTGTGCAGAGCCTCCACCACTGCCTGGACGCACTGAGCTGCTTTGGAATGCACTAGCAGCACTTCTCTCAGTTGGAATGGAGAAGATGATGGAACTGACCAGTGTGTCTTGGTACTCCCGCATTTTTCGCTCCCGGTTCAACGGTGTGATGAGGCTTTCTACGTTGTCCCGGTAGCGAGGATCGAGGAGGGTGAACACCCAATAATCAGACATGTTGAGAATGTGGTCGATGCGGCGGTCGTTTCTCAGGCACTGCAGCATGTAATCCACCATGTGCTGCAGACTGCCAACTGCCCAAGAAACGCTGTCCCCAGCTGGAGGCGTGATCTCTGCCCGCTCGTCATCACCCCACCCTCGCTGTACACACTGAGTACTGGACAATTCGGGAACTCCCTCCTCTGGACGGATGTCTTCCTCCTCCATTGACTCCTCCTCATCCTCCTCACAAACTGTCCCCTGCCTACGCGTTTGTGAGGAACCACGTGGCGCTGACTGTCCAGAAGATGATGGAAGTGGTGAATCCTCATCCTCCACCTCTTCCACAACATCATCCCTTAGCGCTTGCAGTGATTTTTCAAGCAGGCAGATAAGGGGGACAGTCATGCTGACTAGTGCATCATCTGCACTCGCCATCCGCGTGGAATAATCAAAGGGACGCAAAACCTGGCAGACATCCTTCATAGTGGCCCACTCTGTGGTTGTGAAGTCTGTACGGCGCTGACTGCGACTTTTTTGCGCCTGATACAGCTGGTACTCCATTACAGCTTGCTGCTGCTCACACAACCGCTCCAACATATGTAACGTGGAATTCCACCTGGTAGGTAGGTCACATATGATGCGATGTTCCGGCAGGCGGTGTCGGCGCTGCAGAGCCGCAATGCGCGCTTTTGCCGTGCTGGAACGCCGCAAGTGAGCACACTCTAGGCGGACCTTGTGCAGCAGTGCATCAAGATCCGGATAGTCCCTCAAAAAACTCTGCACGACCAAATTGAGCACATGTGCCAGACATGGGATGTGAGTGAGGTTGCCGAGGCCCAGGGCTGCCACCAGATTTCGGCCATTATCACACACTACCATGCCTGGCTGGAGATTCGCTGGCTCAAACCACACATCGCTCTCCTGCTTGATGGCATTCCAGAGCTCCTGCGCTGTGTGGCTACGATTCCCCCAAAAAATTAATTTCAAGACGGCCTGTTGACGTTTGGCCACGGCTGTGCTCATGTCAGTCGTAACAGGTACACGTTCATCACGGGTCCATGTGGAGGTGGACTGTGACGGCTCCTGCAGCGATGATTCTGAGGAACTGGTGTAAGAGGAGGAGTCAATGCGTACAGAATGGATTCCTGCAATCCTTGGAGTGGGCAGGACACGTCCTGCGCCACTCGCACGGTCTGTACCCGGCTCAACGACATTAACCCAATGGGCAGTGAGGGAAAGGTATCGCCCCTGTCCATGTTGACTGGTCCACGCATCGGTGGTGAGGTGGACCTTGCTACTGACGGCGTTCAGTAGCGCGTGTTTTATGTGTCCCTCCACATGCTTGTGCAGGGCAGGGACGGCTTGCCTGCTGAAGTAAAAGCGGCTGGGCACACTGTACTGTGGGACTGCCAATGACATCAAGTCACGGAAGCTGTCAGTCTCCACCAGCCTGAATGACAGCATTTCCAGTGACAGAAGTTTGGCAATGCCTGCAGTCAGAGCCTGTGCTCGTGGGTGGTTTGACGAGAAAGGCCGCCTTTTCTCCCATGCCTGTACTACCGATGGCTGTAGACTGGGCTGGGAGTGTGTGGTTGACTGGGAAAGTGGTGCTGCGGGTGGAATGACAGCGGGTCTCTGGACAACAGGGCCAGAGGTTCTTCCACGGCGATCCTGGGAGGAAGCCGAACCAGCTGCGTGTGAGCTAGAGGAAGAGGCAACACGAGCTGAAGAGGTGGTAGCTGCCGCTGTTGGTTGGCCTAGCTCTTCAGTGTGTTTGTCTAACTCCGCCGGGTGCCTGTTGCGCACATGTTTCCACATGTTGGAGGTATTGAGGTTGGCGACTTTTTGACCTCTTTTGATTTTTTGATGACACACCTTGCATCTGACATAGCAAATGTCATCTGCAACTGTGTCAAAAAAGGACCAGGCACTGCAAGTCTTGGGAGCCCCCCTTTTGACTTTTGGAAGAGACATGCTCCTTACGGGTGCCAAAGCGGAGGCTGCAGGATCCGCAGTCTTCCCCCTCCCTCTCCCTCTTTGGGCCGTACGGGGAATCTCTTCCTCAGAGCTGCTCCCACCACCTTCCTGTCCCTGACGCCAAGATGGGTCAAGGACCTCATCATCTACACTACCCTCTGCCCCCAACTGCTCCTCCTGGGTAGTCTCAGCAGCAGAGCACGCACCAGTAAGTGGCACCTGAGTGTCATCATCAGCTGATGCGGCCTGCGAGGTGGTGACCGGAGCCACTGGCCCACCCGCCTCTTCAGAGGAAGACAGAAAAAGCTGTTGGGCATCACTGCACCCTGCCTCTTCTTCCATTTCTCCAATGCTGCTTGGCTGGCCCCCTGTTTCCAAGCCAAGAGATGATTCAGAGAACAGAAGTAGAGACTGCTCCTGTCCTGGGATCTCTGTCTGCCTGGGCAATTTTGCAGGTGGTGAAGAGACAGATGGCTGCTCTCCAGTGCTCTGTGTCTGAGAGGATGTGGCACTAATGGAAGTTGATGCATTAGCTGCCATCCATCCCACAACGGCTTCAATTTGGTCTTCACGCAGCAGCGGTGTACGGCGCTCGGCGACAAAGCTGCGCATGAACGACTGTTCCCTTGTGAAAGTGGGTGCTGATGACTCACCGGTGCCCGCAGCAGGCACAGAATCCCCACGTCCCCTCCCTGCTCCGCGCCCACGCCCACGCCCACGTGCCTTACTCACTGCCTTCTTCATCTTGGTTGACTGATAAAGATAAGCAGAAAAGTACTAACGGCTTTGTGTGCTTATTCCTGAGCAACTCCTCCTAACAGGTATAAGACACACTAATTTTCTAAAGTGTGGACTAGACTTGAATATGAGCTAATGTGGCCTACACAAATGTAAAGTGGTGTGTAACTGGTGTGTTTGGTGAACTTTATTATTTATTTATTTTTTGGGGGCTGAACTGACAACGGATAGAGCTGCAATCACACGGAGACCGTGCAGACAGCCGTAAACGGCGCTGCAAGGCCCAAAAACCCTCCTCTACTTTATCCTATGTAGTGTTTTTCCACAAATTAGCTGGAGACGGGTGGAAAGACACTAATAGGATTTTTTAAAATAAATTAGCAGCAGACTACACTACTTTGAAAAAAAAGAAAATTGATTTGGCGGTATGACGCAGTGAAAAACCCTGAGCTGCAGACAACCAGGCTACGGCTGCTCACAGACTACAGGGCGAGCTGCAGTCACACGGAGACCGTGCAGACAGCCGTAAACGGCGCTGCAAGGCCCAAAAACCCTCCTCTACTTTATCCTATGTAGTGTTTTTCCACAAATTAGCTGGAGACGGGTGGAAAGACACTAATAGGAATTTTTGGAAAAAATGTGCAGCAGCCTGCACTACTTCAAAAAAAAAAAAAAAAAAGGACAGTATGAGGCAATGAACCACCCTCCCTGAACTGAATACAACCAGCTATGGATGGCCTATGTGGCTGCACTCAGACTAGAGAGTGGGCTGCACTCACACACACACACACAGAGAGACCTTGCAGATCGCTGTGAAAACAGCGCTACAAGGCAAAAGGAAGGTGAATAGTAGGTGAACACAGCGGTTGCTAAATTAGCCTTTGGAAAGCACAAAGAAGCAAATCGCTATCTCTAAACTGTCCCTCAGTCAGCAAACAGCGTCCTGTCACTAACTGAATTCACAGCAGAGTGATCGCAAAATGGCGCCAGCGACTTTTAAACTGCATCATGACATCATTTCAGCAGCCAATCACAGCCTTGCCAGTAGTTTCATGCCCTCCATGCTAAACAGGATGTGCCCACACTTGGAATCTTTCTCATTGGCTGAATTTCTGAATTTTGAATCATTGAACTTCCGATTCCGGTATCCGATACGCGCCAAGTATCGGAATCCCGGTATCGGAATTCCGATACCGCTAGTATCGGCCGATACCCGATACTTGCGGTATCGGAATGCTCAACACTAGTCCTGACTCCTCCCAACTCCCTAAACCTATCTCTCAGAAAATTTGCTCACATAAAAAGACTCTTTGTATAGCGCCCACAGCAGCAGCGGTGCCGTCTAACACTAAGCTGCAGCAGTGAGGAAATGGTGGTGACGGGGAAAATGGCTGGTTCTTATAGGGCAAGGACATGTGACATACACAGCCAATGACACATGCCCTTGCTTGTGTGCATCACATGCACATTGCTGTGTGTGTGCGCACTGCTGATAGGCTGAGAGACTGCACCGCCCCACTGTAAATGCGGGAAAAAAAATGGAGATCAGCATTATTTCAGCACAGATCTATCCCCCTGCCCACTATACACTGAAACAGTCTATTAACATGATAAATTGTTTTAATGTGCAAGTCAAGTTAGGCTTTTGGTGAACGAACAGTTATCGAACAGAAACTCGAACAGCCGAATTTTAAGCAAGTTGTTCGAGTTCGACGAATGACTCGAACACCACCCAAAACAGCTCGAATTTGAAATTGTCGAACAGTTTGACTCGAACACCGCTCATCTCTAGTCATTAGCCCCCCTCTGTAACTCTTCACTACTGTATGAAATTGCAATGGGTGTTCTTATTTTTTTATTTTTTGCTGATATCAATCAAATTGCAAAGTGTTTTCATTTGAGGGTACCTGCAAATATAAGGACATTTGACTAAAAGTCTATTCTCCATGAATCATGATAATGCTTCTTGTTTTGACCTCGTTACAAGTGAATACAAGGGATAAATAGGACTATAGATTTGGCAAACGTTTTCCTCAGTTGCTTAATTTAATATTTAAGATCTATTAGATGTTACTATTAAAATTAGTTGCACATATGCTTTAAGAAAATATGTAGTATAAAACAACTTCCTCACCAAATATATCTGCATTTTCATTAAGACTACTAACAACTTGGAATTCATTGTACGAAATCATGTGTGCTTTTTAAGCTCCGTAAAAAAAATTGAACATTGAAACAGATATATTTTTGTAGACAGGTGGTTGACAGAAAAAGCCTCTGCTATTTGTCATAATCACTGTCACCTGAACAGAAAGAATCAACTCCGATTATGTCAAAGTCAATCTATTCAAAATCATAATCTGTTTCTAATTGTGAACTCCTGCAAATGGTGGAAGATTACTTTAATGGAGCTACATGTATTTCATACTAAGTTAGCAAATAAGTCGCTAATTGGGCAATGCTCATGCTGGTCTACTGCCATCACTGATTGAACCAAAAGATCTTTATACTGCAGAAAAATTATCATAAGAATGCTACACCACCACATTAAACTTGCCATTAGATTAAGTTTAATTAAAGCACCACTCCAGTATTTTTTCTCTCAGCGCTGGAGTGGTGCTTCTAATGTAACTCTTATACTCACCTTCAGCCATCTACACATTTTTTCAGCACCCCTGTGGTCCTGCAGCATCATCTTGTGACCGCAGATTCTAACTGGCCGGAAGTCAGCAGTTACATCACAACCTCTTAATGCAAGTCTATGAGAGCCTTGTTCTGGCTCTCATACACTTACAATGAGTTGCGACCTCCGACTCGCTCCAGCAAATACTGAAGTTACTGAAGTGAACCGGGAGGTCACAACTGCCAAAGACCAAGAGGAGTGAATTCGATGGAGGGTGAAGATGTCGGTGGGTAAGTAAGAGAGTAGGGTCTATGACCTTATATTTGAAGCACCACTCCAGTGCTGCAGTGAAAAAAGGCTGGAGTGGTTCGTTAAACTAAATTAGGTTTGTTAAAGGAGTTCTTCATCCCTTGTTTTAAGTATACAGCATGATACAGGACCTATCTGGCAGCAAAGGTATGTGACAGCTGTAGCCATAAACAGCATTGATGTACTGGTTACTAGTACAGTCAATGATAATCTCAAATCACAGGCTCATCTGAGTGGAAAAGAAAGTACATAGACTGACAAGGGTCTCATGTAGCATTTGATTAGGAGCAGCAGGGATTTGTTGAGGTGAGTATACTTTATTTTCATTATTTACAATAAAGTTCAGGAATGGACAACCTCTTAAAGATTTGTGTGTTAGTAAAATGTTATAGATGTATTCTTCATGGATATGTATTTAATAGTATAATAGCTTAGTAAAATATATTTCTATAGGCTTCAGGATGTCAGGAGAGACCTCGAGGATGTCTGGAGACACCTCCCTCTGAAGTTTACGAAACGTGCATCGAGATGTCTGTTCTCAAACTGGGGAGTTGTTATATCCTCATGATATTTACACCAGCATTATACCTTCAGGCAATCTCTTTAACCTCTGCACTTTCTAATTTATTATTCTGCCTTATATTCAGGTAGCCAACTATATATTTATTTTTGCATGTTACTTTGCACTATTCAATATTTGTCACTTCTTGATGGGTATTTAACCCCTTAACTCTCAGCGCTTTTTTCGGTTTTGCATTTTTGTTTTTCGCTCCCCTTCTTCCCAGAGCAATAACTTTTTTAATTTCCATCAATATGACCATGTGAGTGCTTGTTTTTTGTGCGATGAGTTGTACTTCTGAACAACACCATTGATTTTACCATGTCGTGTACTAGAAAATGGGAAAAAATTCAAAGTGCGGTGAAATTGCAAAAAAGTGCAATCACACACTGTTTTTTTGTTCGGCTTTTTTACTAGGTTCACTAAATACTAAAACTGGCCTGCCATTATGATTCTCCAGCTCATTACAAGTGCATAGACACCAAACATGTCTAGGTTCATTTTTAGCTAAATGATGAAAACAATTTCCAAAGTTTGTAAAAAGAATTGCGCCATTTTCCGATACCCGTAGCGTCTCCATTTTTTGTGATCTGGGGTCGGGAGAGGGCTTATTTTTTTCATGCCGAGCTGACGTTTTTAATGATACCATTTTGGTGCAGATATGATCTTTTGATCGTGCGTTTTTGCATTTTAATGCAATGTCGCAGCATCCAAAAAAAGAAATAATGGCATTTTGACTTTTTTTCTCGCTACGTCGTTTAGCGATGAGGTTAATACTTTTTTATTGATAGATCGGGCGATTCTGAATGATGCAATACCAAATATGTGTATATTTGATATTTTTTATTGTTTTATTTTGAATGGGGTGAAAGGGGGTGAATTGAACTTTTATACTTTTTAAAAAAAAATTGTATTTTTAAAAACATTTTTTTTACTTTTGGCATGCTTCAATAGTCTCCATGGGAGACTAGAAGCTGCCATAACTCGATCGGCTCGGCTACATAAAGACGATGATCAGATCGCCTGTATGTAGCAGAATTGGTCACTTGCTGTGAGCACCGACCACTGGGTGGCATTCACAGCAAGCCAGCACTGACAACCATAGAGGTCTCCAGGAGACCTCTGGTTGTCATGCCAACACACCAGTGACCCACGATCACGTGACACGAGTCACCGGTGGGCGGATTTCCAGCACGATTGCCAGAAGGCTTGTTAAATGCCGCTGATTCCAGGCACATGTCAGCTGTTCAAAACAGCTGATATGTGCCAGAAAAAATGTGGGCTCATCATCAAAGGGAGGGAGTCCGACATTGGCGTAAATGTATGCCCAATGTCAGAAAGTGGTTAATGGCATGTTTACTTATGACCACACCTAACACTTTATTTTGGTGGATACTATAATTTTTTTTATAATATTTGGATTGATTGACACATATCTAGTTAAGACATCTTGTATTATTGGAGCTTAATACTTATTATATATTTGTGATAGCTACCATTCGTGTCTTGAATGTTGGTTGTACTGTACCATAGCCTCCTCCATTGATTTTATGTTTTAATGGGATTTTTTGTGTTCTTTATATTGGTGCATCCATGTATATATTTTGTTAAATATTTTTTTGATATTTTGTAACAATAAGATTATAATATTTTTATTGATGTATGGTATTATTCTTTAATGGGATTATTGATTATATATATATTTTTAAATTCATATCATTCAGTATTTGGTATATTTTGCTCCTTTAGGGATATGTAGGATTTGTTGAACTGTATGGTGCCAGAGGGCGGTAGTCGTGGACGAGATGCTGCTCCATGTTGCATTGGCATTTTACAGAGAATTTGTGTCCCAAATAAAATGTGCTGTGATGTGCTGTGCTCTCCAGGTTTTCAGTTTCAGGATCCATCACACATGAATCAGGGGACATACATTTCTTTTCATCACAAGAACTGTACTCAACAGACAGCCGTGTACAACATATTGCAACTCATATTATGGGGACCACGCATTTCATTTCTCGCATCCACAGCAAAGTACCCTTCCAGATTTTCCCTTAGTTCTACCTGGACTACCTGCCGGCCCTGCTTCTGTCAGTTCCAGGGATTTCCAGCCCAGTCCTGCAGTACGTCCAAGGTCCATTACCTCTCCCACATGCATCTACATTGTCAATCTTCCTCTGTACTGAAGGCGTTAATGTACTCACCGTAGCACCAGATGTTACAGGAGTATATTCGCCCGTGGATTTTAGTAAGTCCTTTTACTTCCCAGAACACTGTGTAATTTCCTTGTTGTCCAGCTCTTGCTTCCTATATGAACTTGACTTTGGCCCTATCTTTCAAACTATAAGTAAATTTCCCACTGTCTTCCTATATATCCCCTCCCACTGTGGGCTTATCCAGAACATTAACTCATACCTTTCCCTAATGTCACTATCTAACTATTGTTAACTATATTATCCTACCTATTTATGTCCTGAGTCATATACTATGTCCTACTCTATGCTATCCTTTGCTGTACACAACCAACCCTAGACACTAATTTTACATTACTTATATACATTGCATAGGCAAACATATCACATGACACATGAAATACCAAAAGAGCCTTGACAGTATTCACATTATACAACACACATGAAGCAATTGGTAGGAACGTGACAGCCGTTGTTCCTTACCCTAGTTCTATTGCATTCATGTCCCTGAAGACACCAATCGTACCAGGTGTATTTTAACCCTGCTGTTCTGTTCAGTCAAAAATGACCGAAATTGAAATTTTATATCCTTCAGATTTTTTATTGTGCAAATCCGAAATTTATGGTTTATTCTATTTTCCTCATTTGAGAAGGTCTTACTAGGAGGATTTTTTTGTTTTCTTTTTGCTACACTCTGACCATTACACTTGTACTGTTCGGTCAAAAATGACAGATGTTATATTATACTGATCTCCTGCCATATTTTCAGCAAAATAAAGGAGTTATAATTTCTTTTGGGACTGTTTATTGCATCTAGCATTGTTTATCAAGTTATCCAGTTGCTGTAGGTGCGTGTAGATTTACACATGTTTTGAGTACAAGCCATACACATTGGCTTTCAGTACAGTTCTGTGCAAAAAAATTTCGCTGTATCTTACTTACCCTTCTGTTCCTCTAAAAATAAATCAATTCACTTTTCAAGATTGTATATTGTAAAACAAAAGAGTTTTTTATTTGCCTTGTGCTACTTGGTTCTATTACTGTGTAATGCTGACCTGAAAAGAGTTCTGTTTTATTTTACTGGAGATACAAGAGTGGTTTCTTACATTCCAAAAAAAACAAAACAGGTCATTCTGATTAGCACAATGCACCATGACAATGCAATAAGTAATTGAGAAGACAGAAAGCCGGACATGATATTACATTACAATACCACAAAAGGGGCCGTTGATACACTTGATCAACTGATAACTACTTATACATGCAAACGAAAAACCAATCGGTGGCAAAGATTATTTTTTATAATTTCTTATGGTGTGAAATAGACCCCAATTGGAACAGAAATAAACTACATAAAAGAAGACTGTTTCTGGAAGAATTAGGAAAATCCCTTATTAGGCCCTATATTGAAGGGAGAAGTGAAGGAGCAGCAGCCATTGCTCAAAGTATCCTGCAGCGTGCTCAAGCCAGCGAAACCACAGCCTCCACCAGCACTGCTACCGAACCAACGTCCTCCACCAGCACTGCTACCGAACCAACGTCCTCCACCAGCACTGCCACTGAACCAATGTCCTCCACCAGAATTGCTACCGAACCAACGTCCTCCACCAGCACTGCTACCGAACCAACATCCTCCACCAGCACTGCTACCGAACCAATGTCCTCCACCAGCACTGCTACCAAACCAACGTCCTCTACCACTGCTACCAAACCGACGTCCTCCACCAGCACTGCTACCGAACCAACGTCCTCCACCACTGCTACCGAACCAACATCCTCCATCAGCACTGCTACCAAACCAACGTCCTCTACCACTGCTACCAAACCGACGTCCTCCACCAGCACTGCTACCGAACCAACGTCCTCCACCACTGCTACCGAACCAACATCCTCCATCAGCACTGCTGCCAAACCAACGTCCTCCACCAGCACTGCTACTGTACCAACGTCTTCCACCAGCACTGCTGCCAGGGTAAAAATGAAAAGATGCTGCTTTTGTCCTCCATCAAGTGACCATAAATCAAATATGACTTGTTTCAGTTGTGCAAAATATGTATGTAAAAGACATGTGCATTATTGTTCTGCTGAATAGTGTGAACCTTTTCAGAAAAAACGGAAGTTTTTATTATTTTTCTTTTTTTCTTCAAAATGCTTACATATGGTTGATTTTCATGTTATAGATATAGTTATGCTTAGTTATAGTTGTTATAGTTATAGTTGTAGTTGGTATTGTTATAGTTGTTATAGTTATCAAAGCACAAATTTGTAATGTCTGTGCAGAATGCAATAAGGCCGTGTAACCTTATTCAAAACAAAATAAAGAAAAATTAAGTTTATTATTTCATTTTTAATTTTATAATGACCAACCATGTTCACATTACAGTTTAATAGTGCAGCAGGTATTCAAATAATACACATAAAGTAGCTAAAAACAACACCTTAATAGGTCCAGTCAAAAATGACCGGAACAGTACAAGTGTATAGCTGACCTGAACGGAACAGCAGGGTTAAAATGTGAATAGTGTCATGATGACCACAGAGGTCCCTTCCAACTTTAACATACTATGATTCTATAATTTAAGTTCAAGGTGCAGTGGGCTGATATATAGGAAGTGAGTAGATATTTTTCTGGTCGGTATGGAGCCTTACAAAAATTTCTTGCAGACATTCCTGCAACGTTTGGAGCTCAAAGATTGATACAGGTGCTATAGTAAGCACCTCAATCCCTTCCATGCAGAAGAAGATGGATGTAAAAATGCATGTTGGAAAAGTAATGGATCTTAGTTGTACTGTGGAACTGAACTGGGAATCCCTGGGGCTGACAGAATCAGTGAACCTAGGGCTAGCCCAGGAAAAACAGATAGAAATACTGGAAATGTACTATACTAAGGAAACAAGAAATGGAATGTTGTGCCAAAACAGTGTGTTACAATCTGATGCACTGGAACTGTTGAGTACATTTCTGTGTGTTCAAATGAACTGGTTGTCCCCTGATCCATGTGCAACAGCTCCTGAAGTTGAAGATCTAGAAACAGCTGAGACCTGTGGTGTACAAGTGAGTGCAACGCACCCCACATGAGACAGCACATTGGGCTGTGAGTCTGTGACATATTTATACTGTAAAGCACCTTACAGAACCACTATAAAGATATCTTAAAGGTATTTTTATTGTGACTCCTTAAACTTTAAGGCTTAAAGGTATCTTTAAAAAGATGCAGAAATCCAGTCTGGTGCCGGCGCTGCCGAAAATTGTAACGTGATAGATCGGCTTATTTAAAAAAAAAAATTCTGAAATGTACCAAGTAAAAACCACGTGTTTCGGCTTAAAAAAAAAGCCTTCATCAGGTAAAATATACATCCATACTGGAAAAATAACCATGTCTTTATAAACCCTTTCTACAAATGGAAAAGGAGGGGTGCTTGTTACTAGCTTACTCCTCTTAATTGGTTAAACTCTTTAGCACTGGTGGCACTCCCCCAGGCCAATACGCTGTTCCTTCAACCTCAGTTTGGTGAGTGCATCAGCTTTGTACTTTTATTTGTGATATTTTTAATATTGCACTTAGATCCTGCGTGGTGCTGTCCCTTTTATATTCCCTATCCTCAGGGTAATATATTAAACTCTTTCTGACCTTGGACGGGATAGTACGTCCGAGGTCAGATACCGCGCTTTGATGCAGGGCTCCGCGGTGAGCCCGCATCAAAGCCGGGACATGTCAGCTGTTTGGAACAGCTGACATGTGCCTGCAATAGCGGTGGGTGAAATCGCGATTCACCCGCCACTATTAACCAGTTAAATGCCGCTGATAGCGGCATTTAACAGGCGCTTCCGGCCGCCCGGCCGGAAATGAGCTCATCGCCGACCCCGTCACATGATCGGGGGTCAGCGATGCATCAGAATGGTAACCATAGAGGTCCTTGAGACGTCTATGGTTACTGATGCCGGCCTGCAGTGATTGCCCCCCCCTGTGGTCGGTGCTCATAGCAAGCCTGCATTTCTGCTGCATAGTAGCGATCTGATGATCGCTGCTATGTAGCAGAGGTGATCGAGTTGTGCCAGATTCTAGCCTCCCATGGAGGCTATTAAAGCATTGCAAAAGTAAAAAAGAAAAGTTAAAAAAAATGAGAAAAAAATTAAAAAAATATAAAAGTTTAAATCACCCCCCTTTCGCCCCATTCAAAATAAATCAGTAAAAAAAAAATCAAACCTACACATATTTGGTATCGCCGCGCTCAGAATCGCCCGATCTATCAATAAAAAAAAAAGGATTTACCTGATCGCTAAACGGCGTAGCAAGAAAAAAATTCGAAACGTCAGAATTATGTTTTTTTGGTCGCTGCGACATTGCATTAAAATGCAATAACGGGCAATCAAAAGTATGTATCTGCACCAAAATGGTATCATTAAAAATGTCAGCTCGGCACGCAAAAAATAAGCCCTCACCCGACCCCAGATCATGAAAAATGCATTTTTTGCATTTAGCAAAGCTTGGAAATTTTTTTCACCACTTAGATGAAAGAGAACCTAGACATGTTAGGTGTCTATGAACTCGTAATGACCTGGAGAATCATAATCAGTTTTAGCATTTAGTGAACCTAGCAATAAAGCCAATCAAAAACCAAGTGTGGGATTGCACTTTTTTTGCAATTTCACCGCACTTGGAATTTTTTTCCATTTTTCTGGTACACGACATACTAAAACCAATGATGTCGTTCAAAAGTACAACTTGTTTCGCAAAAAAATAAGCCCTCGCATGGCCATATTGACGGAAAAATAAAAAAGTTATGGCTCTGGGAAGAAGGGGAGCAAAAAACGAACACGGAAAAATGGAAAATCCCAAGGTCATGAAGGGGTTAAAGGAATATTTGTTGTGGTTCCCCTGAAGAAGATGTCCGTTCAACCTAAAAACGGGTTGGAATTATAGTACATTATTTCTATTCATGTGAATGCTGTGAATTCCTTACCAGCAGCACAGCACACCAACATTTCTCCCTTTGGTAAAATATCTCCATAGGTTTATCCAACCAGCGGAGCAGCAGCAGCTGGGGCATTGCTATCTAAGACTATTAAATTGCTGAGGTTTCATAGCATCATAGGGTGAGGGCAAAAAAATCTCAATCCCTAGTCTATGGGGAGCATTTTGTTAAACAGACTATTAAATGCATTGTATCTAGAAGACATTGTGGTTTTCATTGTGGACAGCATAGAAAGTATTGTAGATTTCATGGTGATAATTGCAGTTGTCATTGAAGACATTCTGCCAGTCATGTTGTGTCTAACACAAGAGAATGTGGGTATTTTACCAGCCCATATGTTCCATTAAAGCAGTCCTTGGGTTATTATGGCTGACAAAGAGAGCATTTATATCCCTGTGTTTGGCATAGGCACATTGTGTGCAATAAGCTGCCGTAAAAATCATTCAAAGAAAATCAGGAAAAACTTGTGTGGATATTCTGGGTGCTGTCCAAAATAAGTTAGATGAAGAGTTTTTATAGTATTACACGTTTTACCATCATCTTTTTTTATTATTAAAATCATTCATACATAAGTCCCAACTGTCTCTTTGAATCCCAACATAAAATACTATCTGTTTTTAAGGATATACTATATTTGTATGCATTATGACAGTTGCATTTGCCATCAGAGACATATATAGCGTTGTGGTGACAAATATGCATATGAGCTTATGCTCCCAAGTCTGATGTTGTGATAGTATTATCTGTTTCAAGATATAGTTGGTGTTTTACCAAGTTACTGCCGCACAGCCGCTCAATCCGGATGGTGTTTTTATTTTTCCTTTCCAGATTTGTTTTCTGGGAAATATAAAAGACCAACTGCTGTGGCTTATTATGAACTCGGTAGTCTCTGTGGAGGTGCACACTTAAGCTCTGCTTGCAAACAAGATCAAAACAAGACACCAAGCTCCATTTGCAACATATGGTGTGCACCTTTTCCGCAGGATTCTATGTCTGTACATTGCTGCCTTTGTGTTCCTCCTATGTGTACTGAAGCTCATACAACGCCTCGCCAGCTGGCAAAACACTCGTATAAAAGGACTAGACATCCTGTCCTTTCCATACCGACATTACCTTCCCAGACTTTTTTTAGCTGCCAATCACCTGGCTACTCCGAAAGCACAATCCTGGCAAAGAGCTATCTGCTGATTTTGCAGTAGATGTAACAGTATGCTTCTCAGTTGTCTGCGCTCTCTTCTAATTCAATTATTCAGAGTGTCATAGATATTTTCAGAATATGGAATGACGACACATCTATTTTTATATATACACATCAATAAAAGAAATCAAATTTTAATATATTGTGGATTTTTTTTTCTGTGTGTATGGTTGATATGATGATGGTTTAGGCTTGAAAATAACTATTGACTCCACAAACACACAGTGCTTCATAAAGCCATAAGATTGTAATAATAATAACAATCCTTTTAAATAACTAAAACACAGTATTACAATAAAATATAGGTATCCTAAGTATATCTAAGGCTCCATTTCAGGTTCCATCATGTTAGTGTTTATTAAGCTTTAAATAAATGGGGGAGCTATGAATACCCTTCTAGTCATTTTAGTCCCTTTGGGACTAACTTTGCAGTGTGTTCCATCAATTTTGTAAAGTGCTGCAGAATACGTTAGCGCTATAGAAGTAAAAATTATTATTATTTTCATGCATTACTGTGGGACACTAAACAGTATAACAATAATAATCTTTATTTTTATATAGCGCTAACATATTCCGCAGCGCTTTACAGTTTGCACATATTATCATTGCTGTCCCCGATGGGGCTCACAATCTAAATTCCCTATCACATGAAAATATCAAACAGGAAGCCGTATGCCATAAAATCATGGAAATCTTTTGAATTTCCAAACTAAAAAAAAATTGAGAATAAAGAAAAAAGTAATTTAAATGGGAACAACAATATACAAAAAACAGCCAAAAATGTACCTCAACTCGTGTTTTGCGTTTAAGCATTTTCCAAGGGGAATGTGCGCACATTGGAAAAAGCTTAAACACAAAACGTGCGTCGGGGTGCCGTGGCCATTTTAAGGTACATGTAGTACTTGCTTTTTACTAACCACATTGATTGCTACATTCACATACTGCCATGCCAATTCCTCAACGGGACCTAGCTACATATGTTATGATTAGACACTAGCTGGAACTCCGCATGGCACATGCAGTTTAATCATATGGAGGCTATTACTATTATGCTGACTGACAATGGGATGTGTATGAGGATGTTACTAATGTTGCTGGTGAGCCAGTTATGTTGACTATTATCATATGGTATACTTTTTTGGAGGCATTTTTTTGCTCCATGATTTAGGTCTTTGAATATGTGTTTCTTATCCCCAATCTAATAATGTCTCCGTTCTTAAAGGAGATGATTCACCTTCATTTTTTTTGTACCATTTTTGGCTGTTTTTTGTATATTGTTGTTCCCATGTTACTTACTTTTATCTTTATTCTCCCAAAAAAATTAATACTGCATTAATAAAGATTTCCATGATTTTATGGCATATGGCTTCCTGTTTAATATTTTGATGTGTATAATGTTTGGAAGTGCCATGGACCTAGGCATAATATATATATATATATATATATATATATATATATATATATATATATATATATATATATATATATATATATATATATATATATATATATATTGAAGCTTAAATTCCCTATCAGTATGTCTTTGGAGTGTGGGAAGAAACTGGAGTACTCGGAGGAAACCCATGCAAACACGTGGAGCACATACAAACTCCTTGCAGTTGTCCTTGGTGGGACTCCAGCGCTGCAAGGCTACAGTGCTAACCACTGAGCAACCGTGCTGCCGTGGCAGTATAAATGAAGTGGCAGCACTAAGTCAATGTAAAACAATTATAAATTTGCAACAACTTGTCAGAAATTTTGTTCACATGGATTGACACTACAGTATACATTAGACAAGATACTAATTACCTGTCCTTAGGACAAATCATCGATTACAGATCAGTGGAGGTCCAACAGCCAGATATCTCACCGATCAGCTGTTATAAGTTCTGGCGGCAGCCAAATGTATACTCATTGCTTAGAGTTGTAATGTGTAGTATCCTCTGCCGGGTACTGCAGATCGGCTGCTATTCTGTTGGTGGGACACTATGAGTTGACTTGGAGCTGTTCTGTTGTACCTGGCAACAGATGGAAAACATTGATTGAAACGTTGCTGTTCAGTTCTATTGAATGTGTTTATAACAATTGGTTGGTGGGGATTCCAGGTCTCAGACTTCTACCAATCTGATATTGATGACATAGAGCTCATCAATATTTTGTGATTAGAAAATTGATTTAAAGAAAAATAACCTACAATTTGCATATGCAATTAACACATTGCAATAATTCTACAGCATTAGTGAAAGTAAAAAGTAATAGTCTTCATGCACATCAGAGTATTCAAAAAAATTACTTCTTCCCTCGTTTGTGTAAGAGCCCAGACCAGTCAATCATAGACAGAGACCAAAAAAAGGAATTTTTATTTAATCCATCTTTAGAAAATTAGTGCTGCTTGGAGGACAATTATTGGGCAATACACAGTTGATAGCTCATATAGTGTGGTGACAGATAAAATAATAAATATATAGCAATAACACAAAGATAGTAGAATTAATGGGTGTAACATACTCCAGTTTATTCAATCTGGCATTTTTTTTCCACTGCTCACTGACCCATTCTTTGTTGTCTTTTGCCCAATGGCATGCTACTCTAACTAGTACTCTGCTGTTATATTCATTCCGTTCTATGGAATAACAATTTGAGCATTGGATAGTAGAGTTGGATTAAGCTACAATTTGCTTGCCTGTATTCCGATTGTTCTTTAGAAATATTCTTGATATCCTGATGTAGGAACGAAAATATTTTGCTGTGTGACCATTTTAACTTTCCTTCATTGGTCTCCCTGTGTGGAACCTCAAGCTGCCCTATACTCCACCCAACTCATCCAGTTGCTGTTCAGCCATTACAGCAATCAAGGGGTATGGGATAATGCTTTCAACTATATACTTCTTGCAAGTCAATAAATTCTGCAGTGTACCCTTCATCTAATGATGCCTGTCATCAATTGTTCTGATTAGCAATGAGTGGATCAAGCAAAATTCTAATTCACCAGATCGCACCGATTTCTCTGAGAAATTCAATTAACTACAAAGTCATTCTACTGCTCAGCTCCTCACCATTCCCAATTTGGTTTTAGTCTTATCACAGTTTAATCCCTGGCCTCATCACACTAGGCCTGGATGGTTCTGCCCTTGTGTGCATAATGTCATGGCACACATTGTAATGAGATGACCTTATACTCTCATGCACAGAATTGTCCCAGTTCTCACCAAAGCCAGAAATCTTGGTCAAGTGTGAAGAGGCCCAGGGATTTCAGCACTTGCAGCAAAACTAATAAGGTGTGACAAGGAGTGTGAGATGGTGAGGAGTAGAGGGGCTGGAGTGGTGAGCAAGGAATAAAAGTAATTTTTTTTTCTTTTTTTTTACCGCCCTTTACAGTTCAGTTGATTGTTATCTAGCTGATGAAGCAAATCGCAAAAAATCTGCATTATGGCAAAGGCAAATTTTTGTTAAATTTGATTAGACTTCCATTCCACTTAAATAAATTCTCTTATCTCTAGCTCTGATAACAATATCAGTTTTGGCCCTGAATCCTGTGGGTTCACGTTGGGTATCAGAAAATGTGTCCTATTTAGTGAATCAGTTTGAAAAAAGTCTCTCTCAAAAATAACTTCTGTGCAAAGCCTCTCAAGGAATCCAACGGATAGGTGATAAGTTGCTGATTGAAGGGAATCTTGCAACAATTAGCAGACATGGGAATTTTTAGCTCCAAGGAGAAACTTTTACAAGATGGTGGCAGGTCAGATGCCCATTGATCTCTCCATTAAATCTCCGTCAGGAATAACTTGTAATGATGCTGCCTGGTGTCGTAGAGAGGCAGCCTAAGGGGGCGCTAGTGGGAGCACAGGGAGAGGGAGGAATGAGGCACGCAGTGCACTCAGGACCTGTACTAGGCAGGTCACGTGATCACTGCAGGGACGATGGGGGCGGAGCTACCACGCGAGAACAGAGGGTCTACCAAAAAACACAGGACACAAAGTCCTAAGACAGAGATGTAGTCAAAGTAAAAGCTGAGGTTTGGGGGCCAGACAGGAGCGAGGTACCAAGGGGCAAAACAGCAGATTAGTCAGAGACAAGCCAGGATAAGCAGAGAAGTACCAAGCAGAAACCAGGGGCAGTAGTCAGGGGGCAAACCGGGTCTTACACAACAAGGCACACACTGAAAGAGGCACAACAATTTCAGAGGAATAACCTGGGTCAGCTATCTCAAACTGAGTAGACAGAAGTATAACTGACTCAGAACCCAGGAACTACCAGCATTAAATAGCCACCCAGAACAAAAGAGAGGTGGACTAATTTAACCCAGACCTGACCAGGAAGGAGCCATAACCAGCCCATCCAGAGTCATGACACAACTGATCTGACAGCTCTTTCAAATTTCATTTCTCCCTCCTCACCAGATTGTCAGGACATCCCCCACCCCCCAATACCTTCCTGACCCTTGATGCTTTGTGAAACCTGATAGCATGGTTGTACTGCAGAGACTCAAGAGGGCAGATATAACTGTGCTGGCTTCTCAGACACATTGTTCCCGAACACATCACACTACATAAGGTTGGTATTTTATGTTTTTAGGCATCACAATTGTTAGTTTAGCTTGTTTTATGATTGGATAGTGCAAACTTTGTGGATATTTCATAGAGATAAGTTAGATTTTCTTACAAATGAAAGTGTGCTTCTCGGGCACATTGTTCACTAACACATATTCTCTATCTTGCTTCAGATTATCTGCTGAAATGGAGAGGAAAATGTATGATTTGTCAGAACCCCTTTATGTTGATGAAGTGAAAATGCTGTTAGATGATGATGATGTTGATGATGATGATGATGCAGACCCCACACTGCATGAAGATTTAGGAAAAGAAAGTGAGATTGATTCTCATGATGAGTTGGAAGTATGTGAAATTTGATTCTGAAACAGAGCAAGATGATACGAGTGATGAGGATGAAAAAGATATTAGAAACATATTATATGGGAAGAGATAAAAACCAAATGGAGCAATAACCCACCCATGCAAACTAAATGTAAGGAACATCAAAACATTATCACTCACATTCCTACAGTTAAAGCAACAGCAAGGAATGCTAAAACTGCAGCTGAATGCTGGAATAGATGACATTCGGGACTCTATTGTCACATACACAAATCAATATATAGACATTATACGGCCGGGGTCACACTAACAATAAATATGGATGAGTGCTATGCGATAAAACATCGCGTAGCACTTGGACCAGTATCCATCTATGGGGCAGCTCACATCACTGTTTTTTTCTCCGGCGTTTTCAACATGCGAGTGAAATCGCAGAATGCTGCAATTGTCACAGACACTTGGCCAAGTCCGATTCGCACCCATAGGCTTATGTGGGTGCAAGTGAGACAACACACATCGCTTGGATATCATCCGAGTAATGTGCGATAAATGCTGAACCCGGCAACGTAGAAGATGGAGAAATTAATTTCTCCGCCTCCTCCACAGCTGTGCTCTGATCCTCTCTGTGCGAGAGGCTCGGAGCACAGACGCATGACACTCAGCTCTTGCTCGCAGCAGAGTAGGAGCCGAGGGTCATTAGCATATTGCATAAGATGCTCTCGCATCGGATGCCATATGCTAGTCTGAGCCTGGCCTAAAGGACAAGTTAATCTGCAACAGAATCATCAAGACAACAGATTAAATAGAACTGAGAGCTTTTTTTGGATTGTTATATGTTGCAGGAGCTTATAGGGCAAATCACCAAAGTTTGGAGGAACTTTGGGGTAAAGATGGCAATGGAATAGAAAAATTTGGCCTTCTGTGTGTTTAAAAATATTCAAGATTCAAATTCATTGCATTCATTGATGACAGAACAACGCGAACCCAACGTAAAACATATAATCGGCTTGCTTCAGTTCACGATATATTAAAAAAACTTGTTGAAAACTGTAAAAAAAGCTCTTGCCCTCGGGTGAACGTCACCATTGATGAAATTCTCCCTGGTTTTCGAGGCAGATGTTCATTTCATCAATACATTCCATCGAAGCCTAGCAAATACGGAATAAAAATGTATGCCTTTGTTGATGCCAGGAAGACCTACACATACAACCTTGAAATTTATGCAGGAAAACAGACAGAAGTTCCATACTGTGTCAGCAACAAAACCAGGTGATGTTGTGAAAAGAATGGCTGAGCCCTTATTTGGATCGGGTCACAATATAACAGCTGACAACTGGTTTTCAAACTGTGGTTTGATTATCTGAAAATGCACAATCTTTCATATGTAGGTACTGTAAGAAAAAATAAAAAATAATTACCGCCACAGTTTGTAAATGTGAAAGGGAGAAAACAGTACAGCAATATGTTTCCATTCAATAATGGAAAGGTTTTGGTTTCCTATGTACCGTGCAAAAAGAATAATGTAATTATTCATGATGATGATGGCATCGATCCTGGGTCTGAAGCACCAAAAGAAACTGAAATAATTACATTTTATAATACAATTAAAGGGGATGTTGATACAGCTGATCAGATGTGATCAACTTTCAACGTTTCCAGAAACTGCAGGCACTGACCAATGGTCATATTTTTCACTATGTTGAATATGAGTGGTACAAATTAGTGATTTACCTTGAAAACCAGCTTGAGCCACTCCATAGAAAAGCCTATCTGAAAAAAAAAATTGGAGAGCTATGCAGGAGAAGTATGAAAACTATTGGTTCCCCTGCTAAGCCTTCTAGGTCAACTCAAAAGATTCTGCCCAGAAGATGATAGTGAAAATCTGCCACCTCTACCACCTCCCAAAAGAAGAAGATGCACCACCTGCACCATGGAAAGTGGGCACAGAAGGCTTTCTAATTATGAATGTCACAAATGTCATAACGCAATCTGCCTGACACATGCAAAAACGATGTGCAGTTCTTGCTCTTTGCTCTGCAAATGTGTTTCTTTCTGGGGAACCTTTAACATCTATTTCTGAATGAATATGTGTCTAATGCCATTTTAGGTACATTAAAATTAAGCTTTTTCCCCTATATTTACTTTTTAATAATAGTTATGCGTTGAAAACTGGGAGCTATTTGGTGGGAGTTGTGAAATGTGTGTACTTTTAGAGTTATTACTTTTATGGTAAGAAATTGGGTTCTTTTGCACCTAATTATGTGTACTCTCTTTTATTACATCTATAAAGGTCAGTGATCTCTTTTAGAGCATTGAATTGAGAAAATTAGATATTATAAGCATTTTTCTAGCCTGCGCCTGACAGGCGCAATGTACCTGAACTCCTTAGTGAAGGCATTGTTCTTGACGGAGGTTTAATTCTCTAAGGGGGCTGTTGAAAAAAGTTGAGCGTATTATTCTGTAGCAGAACCATATAGCACAAATGGAGTAGTGGTTGAGCATGTTCACTGTCAATCTATTTTATCATTGATAGAGGTTACCCATTCTGCCAATCGGTGCAGTTCCCAGCAGTTTAGCCCCCACCCATCAACATTGCATCTTCTCATGATTAGTGATGAGCGAGTGTGCTCAGCACTGCTCGTTACTTGATCGGAGCAATAGAGTGCTCGGGCATGCTCGTTACTCGGCCAAGTATTGGGAGTGCTCAAGCACATTGCTCAAGTCCCTGTTCCACATGTTTTGTGGCTGTTAGATAGCCAATCAACATGCAGAGATTGCCTGCCATACACAGTAATGCAGTAACATTGCATCATCGAGTTTACCTTGCCTTGTGCAGGCATGTACTACGGAGGACAGAGAATGAACTTCAATCCAATATTGCAGCCAGCATGCAGCCAGCAGGTAAGGAAAGGGTGAATCAAACACCCGAAAACCCTGCCTCTATGGCTGAAAATTGTTCCCTCCAAATTCAGGTGACAGAGTCCCTTTAAAATCAAAAACACACAAAGTCCTATATTTAAAAAAAAAAACACTCCCCCGAAAAGTCCCCTCATTTACACATTTACTAGAATGTAAAGGTCACATACAGGTCTGACGTGGCCCATGTCACCACGATCACCATTTCGATGTCCACAGCATATGAAGCCTCATTCACAAAACGAAGCTTGATATGCTGTAACAACTGCTGCCAGTTCTCATGCTGAGGGTAGCAAAAGAGGCAGCTAATGTGGAGAGTAGTGACATCAGAAAGGTTACTGCTGGTCACAGCCATCAGTTCCCACGCAGCCCTCACTGTGACTGTCCTGACACAGCCGCCAGATCTAGCAGTGTTTGATCATTGTGAGACCTCGATGTGGACTATGTTGGACCTGTACGGGAGTGTTTCTTGGGGTAATAAAGAGGAGATATGACTGGAAATGTTTTTCCTTAAACAAAGGAATTGTCTTTTTATAGGTTTTATTTATTTTTACTTACTGGATTAGTAATGGGGTTTTTTGACTGACGCCTCTCCATTTCTAACCCATGGACCTGGTGTCAGTGGCAGCTGATGATATCAACTCCAAAATCAATTACCCCAATTGCCACCATTGCAGAGCATTCAGGAAGAGCCAAGTCTAAGGGTACTGTCACACAGTACCATTTTGATCGCTACGACGGTACGATTCGTGACGTTCTAGCGATATCGTTACGATATCGCAGTGTCTGACACGCAGCAGCGATCAGGGATCCTGCTGAGAATCGTACGTCGTAGCAGATCGTGTGGAACTTTCTTTCGTCGCTTGATCACCCGCTGACATCGCTGGATCGTTGTGTGTGACAGCGATCCAGCGATGTGTTCGCTTGTAACCAGGGTAAACATCGGGTAACTAAGCGCAGGGCCGCGCTTAGTAACCCGATGTTTACCGTGGTTACCAGCGTAAAAGTAAAAAAAAAACAAACAGTACATACTCACATTCCGGTGTCTGTCCCCGGCGTCTCAGCTTCTCTCCACTGTGTGAGCGTCTGCCAGCCGGAAAGCGAGCACAGCGGTGACGTCTGACGTCACCGCTGTGCTTGCCGGCTATGGCGCTTACACAGTGGAGAGAAGCAGAACACCGGGGACAGACACCAGAATGTAAGTATGTACTGTTTGTTTTTTTTTACTTTTACGCTGGTAACCACGGTAAACATCGGGTTACTAAGCGCGGCCCTGCGCTTAGTTACCCGATGTTTACCCTGGTTACCGGGGACTTCGGCATCGCTCCAGCGCCGTGATTGCAACGTGTGACAGCAGTCTACGACGCTGGAGCGATAATCATACGATCGCTGCGACGTCACGGATCGTGCCGTCGTAGCGATCAAAATGGTACTGTGTGACAGTACCCTAAGTGTTAGAATTGGCGCATCAAATAAGAATGTGATGGGTCATGACTATTAATTCTCCATAGCTGTGTACAGTTGATCAACTAAGATATTAATTGTATCTGTATAACTATAACACTGTATGCACTATTTGAATGCACTTTATACTTTTGTCACTGGTATGTAATTTTATTATATACACACATATCTTGTTTGTAAGATTTTGATTTTCTGATATCTTTATAATTGCTGTCAAATACTTCTGATGAATTGTATGCCTTAAATACTCTACACTTGCACTTTTCAGATTGCTTGAAGAAGGCTCTCACACAGAGCCAAAACATCGTCTTATGGGATATTAAATAGCATATTTTTCTACACATGGAGCATTGCTTCCATCTTTTTTTTATATCTATAGATCTAGTTATCATTTATCTCTCTCTCTCTCTCTCTCTCTCTCTCTCTCTCTCTATATATATATATATATATATATATACTGTATATATGTATATATATACACTGCTCAAAAAAATAAAGGGAACACTAAAATCCCACATCATAGATATCACTGAATGAAATATTCCAGTTGTAAATTGTTATTCATTACATAGTGGAATGTGTTGAGAACAATAAAACCTAAAAATTGTCAACGTTAATAACAACCCACAGAGGTCTGGAGTTGGAATGATGCTCAAAATCAAAGTGGAAAATGAAGTTGCAAGCTGATCCAACTTACGTGGAAATGCCTCAAGACAAGGAAGTGATGCTCAGTATTGTGTGTGTCCTCCACGTACCTGTATGACCTCCCTACAATGCCTGGGCATGCTCCTGATGAGGCGGTGGATGGTCTCCTGAGGGATCTCCTCCCAGACCTGGAGTAAAGCATCTGCCAACTCCTGGATAGTCTGTGGACAGTCTGGACAGTCTGTGGTGCAATGTGACGTTGGTGGATGGTGCGAGACATGATGTCCCAGATGTGCTCAATCAGATTCAGGTCTGGGGAATGGGAAGGCCAGTCCATAGCTTCAATGCCTTCATCTTGTAGGAACTGCTGACACACTCCAGCCACATGAGGTCTGGCATTGTCCTGCATTAGGAGGAACCCAGGGCCAACCGCACCAGCATATGGTCTCACAAGGGGTCTGAGGATCTCAGTACCTAATGGCAGTCAGGCTACCTCTGGCGAGCACGTGCGGCCCTCCAAAGAAACACCATTACTGACCCACTGCCAAACCAGTCATGCTGAAGGATGTTTCAGGCAACAGATCGCTCTCCACAGTGTCTCTAGACTCAGTCACATCTGAGCACATCTGTGCTTCTGGGTTGTTGCCCTCCTACGGCCTCCTCCATGTATCCTGGTGTACTGGCCTGTTTCCTGGTAGCACCTCCAGCCTCTGGACACTACGCTGACAAACACAGCAAACCTTCTTGCCATAGCACACATTGATGTGCCATCCTGGATTAGCTGCACTGCCTGAGCCACTTCTGTGGGTTGAAGAGTCCATCTCATGCTACCACGAGTGTGAAAGCACACCCAACATTCAAAAGTGACCAAAACATCAGCCAGAAAGCATTGGTGCTAAAATGTGGTCTGTGGTCCCCACCTGCAGAACCACTCCTTTATTGAGGGTGCCTTGATAATTGCCAATAATTTCCATCTGTTGTCTATTCCATTTGCACAACATCATGTAAAATTGATTGTCAAACAGTGTTGCTTCCTAATTGGACAGTTTGATTTAACAGAAGTTTGATTTACTTGGAGTTATATTCTGTTGTTTAAGTGTTCCCTTTATTTTTTTGAGTAGTGTATATTTATATATAAGGTATCAACCACTGAGAACTCTCAATTCTAAATATTTTTCTCTTTATACAAGATTATTTTTCTCTTTTATGTCAACTAGCTTTAGTAAGCTGAAAATAGCAGTCATTGCTTTCTAAAAACGCTTTAAAAATATGTAGGTAAAAATCCCAAGAAAAACTAAACAAAAATGCATTAAAAACGCTGTGTTCTTTATGCTAACAGATGCAGAAATGGTGCAGAAATTTCTGCACTAAATATTTTAAATACTTTCGAAATACTAAACATGTGCATATACCCTAAGCACCCCATGCATAATTTAGTCGTTTTTTACATGCATTTTCAGTGCAGCTTTCCCCTCTCATTAGTAAAAAGACACATGCACATGTTGAGTGTTCAGTGAGTTTTTTACCTCAGTATTTGTGACGTGTTTCTATTATACTTTTCCTCTGATTCTTCCACTTCTGATTTTAGCTTACAAATACTGAGGCATAAAACTCACCAAAAACTTAATGTGTGCATGTGGTCTAAGTGAAATCTAAAATGAAAACATTCCTGTGCAGACATAAGGTATGTGCATACGATGAGTATTTGGATGCAGAACTTTCTCCACCATTTCTGCATCTCTTGGCAGGAAAAACGCAGCAAACAATACACACGTGTTTGATGTGTGGCGCCCCTAGGGGTATTTGCCACAAAAATAGTTATTGACACCAAATACAAATATTAAAATAGCAAGACTGCACTACTATCTCCGGCCAGAAGGGGGAGCTCCAGAGACTCCCCTTGATCTATTCTGGTCTGAGAAAAGGATTGGCAGTTGGGTTGAGGAGCTGAAAGTGAAATGTGGCGCCCCTAGGGGTATGTGCCACAAAAATAGTTATTGACACCAAATACAAATATTAAAATAGCAAGACTGCACTACCTTCTCCGGCCAGAAGGGGAAGCTCCAGAGACTCCCCTTGATCTATTCTGGTCTGAGAAAAGGATTGGCAGTTGGGTTGAGGAGCTGAAAGTGAGAGGTCGTATAACTGAACTCCTAACAGCCCTATGACGGATTATAGGCCTGTAATACCCATAGTAGGAAAAGAGGAATAGAGAAAAAGGACATTGTGAGAACCGGGTAGCAATAACCTCTACCCAGAATAGGCGCAGAGATGGATACCGGATCCGTGGCTATATTCATTAGATATAATACAGCAACCGGAAGGAAGTGAGGTGATATCAGCTTCACCAGGGTAAGACGCAGCAACAGACACAGAGTTCAGCGGTACTCCCAGAGGGGGTAAGCCGACAAAAAAAGGACTCAGGTTGTCCGTCGAACCAGAGCACAGAAGAGACAGATTGGGTCGGCAGCCAGTTCACATACAGCAGCAGGGCCATACAGAAACTGCGCATAATAAGAGGTGGAAATCCTGACAGGATCAAAGTAATTCAGAGTTCTTAAACAGACTCCGGTGACAGTATTGGTTGCAAATCCCTTTTTGTAGAAGTAAACTGGTTAAACGTTTCAGCGCCTCAGTCTTTCATTTGGACAATAGCCATCGTTCCAGGATCGGGGTCATCACAGCTGAGAGGACCTGCTGCTGATCAAATAAGTGTCTGTTCCTTCATGATATCCCTTACACTGTGCATCGCCTGAGGCCACAGCATCGGGTCAAGCCACTAGTGACATCCCCCTCAAGAGACGGACCTCATTGATCTGGTGCTGGGTACCTTGGTCTCACGGGCATCACAGATGCATTTTTCAGTGCATTGTTCACATGTTTTTTACTTGTTTTTTCTTTCAAGTTTTTTGTACAGCAATGAATTTTCTATGGTTACCGCTGGTCACAGACAATGACAGGTATTGCGGAGCACTGTGAAATCCGGCAGTGTGTGCTGGTGTGACAGCATTTGAAGCATTGCTCTCTGAATGGGGCTCCATAGGCTGGAATTTTGCATGGGGGTTATCGTGGGACATCGATATGGATTATGGCGAATCCATTGGACTTCCATTAACTGATGTGGGATTATTTGGGGCAAATAAATTGTTCAAAGATGGTATCTAGGCATTTTTTTTTTAATAAAGGACTTTTCTCCTTGTGTATATGTGTCAATTGATTTTTACCTACAGGGTTTGTAATGGGGGCGTTTGACTGACACCTCTCCATTACTAACCCCAGGGCTTGGTGTCAGCACCAGCTGCAGACATCAACCATAATCCCATTACTCTGATTGCCCTCAACCAAGGTAATAGGGATAAGCCAAAGCTAAAGGTACAGTCACACTCAGCGATGCTGCAGCGATATAGACAACGAGCCGATCGCTGCAGCGTCGCTGTTTAGGTCGCTGTAGAGACGTCAAACACAGCAGCTCCACAACGATGCAGGAGCAATCCTGTGACGTAACGGTGACTCACTTATCGTTCTCACAGGTCGTTAGATCCATGTAAAACATTGCTGACATCGTTGCTTTTGCTGTCAAACATGACGATACACGCCGACCTGACGACCAAATAAAGTTCTGGACTTCTAGCTCCGACCAGCGATATCACAGCAGGATCCAGATCGCTGCTGCGTGTCAAACTCAATGAGATCACTATCCAGGATGCTGCAACATCACGGATCATTGTCGTTCTCTGTTGTGAATTCTGCTCTTGGGTTCCCTCCGGTGGTTGTTGATAGTAATGCAGTTGTCCCTGGGTTGCAATCCTGGGCAGGTGTCCCTGCTGATTGCAGCTCTGACTTGGATATTTAGGTGTGCAGGATTCATTAGCCCTTGCCAGTTGTCCATTGTTCTTGGAGGTTTTGCATCTCTGTCTGGTTCCTTCTGCCCTGCTTCCAAATCAGCAAAGATAAGTGTCTGGTTTTGTTTCTACAGCACACATGTTGTGTGCTTTACAATTCAGTACTATTCAATGTTTTTTCTTGTCCAGCTTAGACTGTGTTTGGATATTTCAGTCTAGTTGGATTCTCAGGAGATGCAGATATACATTCCATGTCTTTAGTTAGATGGTGGAATTTTTGTATTTTCTGCTGTGGATATTTTTAGGGTTTTAATACTGACCGCTTAGTATTCTGTCCTATCCTTTCCTATTTAGCTAGCATGGCCTCTTTTGCTAAATCCTGATTTCTGCCTGCGTGTGTCTTTCCTCTAATACTCACAGTCAATATTTGTGGGGGGCTGCCTATCCTTTGGGGTTCTGCTCTGAGGCAAGATAGAATTCCCATTTCCATCTATAGGGCTATTTAGTCCTCCGACTGTGTCGAGGTGTCTAGGATGTGTTAGGTACACCCCACGGCTACTTCTAGTTGCGGTGACAGTTTAGGGTTTGCGGTCAGTACAGGTTCCACCTACTCCTGAGAAAGTCTCATGCGGCTCCAAGGTCACCGGATCATAACAGTTCTCGTTGTAAAGTTGCTGAGTGTGAAGGTAACTTAAGAGCCAGACTTTGCAAATCAAATTTAATGCGCCACTTCTGGGGTCGGCTGCAGACTTGTATTTTTATGCTGGGGAGGGCCGAATAACCATGGGCCTCCCCAACCTGATAATGTAAGCCCACAGCTGTCTGCTTTCCCTTAGCTGGTTATTAAGAATAGATGGGGCTCCATTCCATTTTTTTCATTAATTTTTTAATCCTAGAAAGCTGTCAGATAGCTGCCCGCTATTTTCCTATCTATCTATCTATCTATCTATCTATCTATCTATCTATCTATCTATCTATCTATCTATCTATCTTTTTTCCTTTTTTTCAACTAGCTTTAAACAGCATTCTTTACTGTAGAAAAATACAGGTAAAAAATGCAATACAAATGCTGCACAAAATCATCAAAAACGCAGTGTGTGCACACAGCTGGGAGACTTCATGACCCTTTCATGACCCCAGCTTTTTTTGGTTCTGCATTTTCATTTTTAGCTCCCCTTGTTCCCAGAGCCATAACTTTTTTATTTTTCTGTCTATATGACGATGTGACTGCTTATTTTTTGCAGAACAAGTTGTACTTTTGAAAGACATAATTGGTTTTTGCATGTCATGTACTAGAAAATGGGAAAAAAAATCCAAGTGCAGTGATATTGCAAAAATAGTGCAATCCCACATTTGTTTTTTGTTTGACTTTTTTGCTAGGTTCACTAAACGCTGAAACTGACCTGCCATTATGATTCTCCAGGTCATTATGAGTTCAGAGATACCAAATATGTCTAGGTTATTTTTTATCTAAGTAGTAAAAAAAAAATTCCAAACTTTGCTAATGAAAAAAAAAATAGCGCCATATTCTGATACCCGTAGCATCTCAATTTTTCGCGATCTGGGGTTGGGTGAGGGCTTATTTTTTGCATGCCGAGCTGACATTTTTAATGATTAGTGTTGAGCAATACCGTCCGATATCGGAAAGTATCGGTATCGGAGTGGATCGGCCGATATTAAAAAAATATCGGCTATCGCCGATACCGATACCCGATACCAATGCAAGTCAATGGGACCAAAATATCGGAATTAAAATAAACCCTTTCTTTCCTTGTAGGTTCATTCTACATGAAGGAAAACAACTAAGAATAATGTAGGATGTATTGGGGGAGGTGGCGGAGACATTAAAGGCATAGAGGTTTAGCCCAATCAAATAGAATAGCAGGAATTGTAATTTTTTTTTTAAGACGTTCGGAGTTACAAAGATATTGACTACGTTAAGATTTTTTTTATTTTGTCAGATATTGATGTTTCACTACTTCCATGCCCTTCACCCTCTTTTTTACTTCTCCGACACTTTCTTCTTCATCATCCTCAACAGCAGCATCTTTGACATCAACTTCTTCTTCACCTTATTCATCTTCTTCTTCTACCTATTATTTTTTTTGTTACATTCTTCATATTCTTTTTATTAAACTATTCTTCTTCTTCATATTCTACTTCTTCATCATATTCTTATTTGTGACAGGCATTCCTGTAGTTGTTATCTATAACAGTTTGAAGATTACACCTTCCATTCTGCCTGTCACAAAAGAGTTACAACAGGATTTGTCCGCGTTCAGTTAGGCCTGCAGCAGCAGGCTTTTTCCAGGGGCACCACGAGGAGGAACGGACTCACCCCCATACACTGCTTAGTCTTCTTCTGCTTATAATTTAGATGATATATTTTGCTCTGATGTTTAGTCTTGTGCTTAATGTTCTTCTGCTCTTTGTTCTGCAGCATCTTGTTCTTCTGCTTCTCGGTCTTCCGGGTCGTCGTCTTTAGGGTCTTGAACTTGGAAATGTAGCAGAAGGTACAAGAAGGCTGAGAAAATGCCGATAACCAGCTGATGGAACTGGAACTCGGATGGCTACCCAAAGGTCCAAGAGCCAATGTAACTACCGAGGACCAGCTGTCGTTACTGGAACCCGGTTACTAAGCAGGAGGTACCCGTGCCAGAAAGCACTACCAAGGATGACCTGACGTTGGTGGAACTCGGATACCCAGAAGGAGGCACCTAAGCCAAAGGCTCTGCCTGGAACCAGCTGATGGTACTGGAACCAGGATGGGGAGCAGAAGGTACTGCCGAGAACCAGCTGACGGTACTGGAACCCGGATGTGTAGCCGAAGGTCCAAGAGCCAATGGAACTACCGAGGACCAGCCTGACGTTACTGGAACCCGGTTACTAAGCAGGAGATACCCGTGCCAGAAAGCACTACCAAGGACCACCTGACGTTGGTGGAACTCGGATACTCAGAAGGAGGCACCTAAGCCAAAAGCTCTGCCTGGAACCAGCTGATGGTACTGGAACCAGGGGGACCTATTCAAGATTGTCTTCCAAGAGCCCCAATCTGCGGTGTTGGAGCCAAGGGTCAGCAGGGGGAGCAGAGTGTAGGCCGAAGCCTGCACTGGAGGCAGCTTATTGTTTGTTGTGTCTGCGTGGCGTTTGCAGGACAAGTTGCCGGCTACACAGCAGGGGAACATCTGGCGTTACTGAACCCCACTGACACAGTGGCAGGTGTTTTTCTCTGTCCAGCCAGCACTTCCGAGCAGCAACTGGCGGTGTTAGAGCCCAGGGACAGCAGGAGGAGCAGAGGAGCAGAGTGTAGGCCGAAGCCTGCACTGGAGGCAGCTTATTGTCTGTTGTGTCTGCGTGGCATTTGCAGGACACGTTGCCGGCTACACAGCAGGGGAGCAGCTGGCGTTACTGAACCCCACTGACACAGTGGCGGGTGTTTTTCTCTGTGCAGCCAGCACTTCCGGGCACCAACTGGCGGTGTTAGAGCCCAGGGTCAGCAGGAGGAGCAGAGTGTAGGCCGAAGCCTGCACTGGAGGCAGCTTAGTGTCTGTTGTGTCTGCATGGCGCTTGCAGGACACATTGCCGGCTACACATCAGGGGAACAGCTGGCGTTGCTGAACCCCACTGACACAGTGGCGAGGTGAGTGTTTTTCTCTGTGTAGCCAGCAATTCTGAGCACCAACTGGCGGTGTTAGAGCCCAGGGAATCAAGGAGGAGCAGAGTGTAGGCCGAAGCCTGCACTGGAGGCAGCTTATTGTCTGTTGTGTCTGCGTGGTGTTTGCAGGACACGTTGCCGGCTACACAGCAGGGGAACAGCTGACGTTACTGAACCCCACTGACACAGTGGCGAGTGTTTTTCTCTGTGCAGCCAGCACTTCCGAGCACCAACTGGTGGTGTTAGAGCCCAGGGAATCAAGGAGGAGCAGAGTGTAGGCCGAAGCCTGCACTGGAGGCAGCTTATTGTCTGTTGTGTCTGCGTGGCATTTGCAGGACACGTTGCCGGCTACACAGCAGGGGAACAGCTGACGTTACTGAACCCCACTGACATAGTGGCGAGTAGGGTTGAGCGACTTTCATTTTTTTAAGATCGAGTAGGGTTTTGGGAAACCCGATTTTGTCCAGAGTCGAGTCGAGTGCAGTCGGCCGATTATCGCTAAAAGTCGGGGATCGACCGAAACACGAAACCCAATGCAAGTCAATGGGGAAGCATAGTCGGCAGTGAGTGGAGGCCAGGAAAACACCTACAGTGCCCATTTTAATGCCAAAAACATCCATTCTTGTTTCTGAAGCTTGCCAATCTTAATTAACTGTATAATAATAGTTGGGCATAGGGAATTGGGGGAAAGTTGTGGGGGGAGTAGGGCTGGCTCAAGTTTTTCGTGGGCCCAGGAAATGCGGACCACGTCACGGCGGTGTTGCAGGGAAAGGTAAGTATTTAAACGTTGCAAGTGCTGTGATCCTGAGCAAGCAGGGGGGGGCCCACTCGTTCGCATTGACACTGGCACAGGGCCCCTCAAAGTACGGCGGTGTGTTTGCATGGCGGGGGCGCCTCCCACCAGCAGCGACACTTTTGCGTACTCTGAGGGGCCCTGTGCCAGTGACGTCGCCAACGAGTATGCCCCCCCACCTGATGAAGGAACCTGCACTTTCATCTGCACCTTCCTCTTTGTCCCTGTGTAAGGTGGTATAACATGCGGGAAGGGGAACCTTACTTTCAGCAGGGTCAGATTCTGGCTGTGTAGAGTACAAGGGGAATGTAGTGGTCTAGGTCAATGTACCAGCAGACTCATTTAGCAGTGGCTGGGCAATGGGCAGGATGAGGAGGAAACAGATATAGGGCCAAAGAATAAAGTAGGCTAAATGCAGTTCAAAATTGGTAACAGGACTAAACAGGCGGCATTGCTTTGTTCAGTGGAGTAGCAAACCCAAGAGCAGCAGACACTGTTTCAAGGGCCTAACCACACTAGTAGGCCAAATGCAGTTTAATATCTGATAGTATAGGGCGAAAGCCAGAATGTGGAAGCTCAGCTTTGTTCAGTTGAGGACAACACCAGGGAGGGGCAGACACCTTTAGTAGGCCGGAAAAGCCTATTGCATTTTTTAAAATGGTAATTTGGAGCAGAAGGTTGAAGCTCAGCTTTATTTAGTTGAGGACAACACCAGGCAGGGGCACACAGACAGACACCTTTAGTAGGCCGGAAAAGCCTATTGCATTTTTTAAAATGGTAATTTGGAGCAGAAGGTTGAAGCTCAGCTTTATTTAGTTGAGGACAACACCAGGCAGGGGCACACAGACAGACACCTTTAGTAGGCCGGAAAAGCCTATTGCATTTTTTAAAATGGTAATTTGGAGCAGAAGGTTGAAGCTCAGCTTTATTTAGTTGAGGACAACACCAGGCAGGGGCACACAGACAGACACCTTTAGTAGGCCGGAAAAGCCTATTGCATTTTTTAAAATGGTAATTTGGAGCAGAAGGTTGAAGCTCAGCTTTATTTAGTTGAGGACAACACCAGGCAGGGGCACACAGACAGACACCTTTAGTAGGCCGGAAAAGCCTATTGCATTTTTTAAAATGGTAATTTGGAGCAGAAGGTTGAAGCTCAGCTTTATTTAGTTGAGGACAACACCAGGCAGGGGCACACAGACAGACACCTTTAGTAGGCCGGAAAAGCCTATTGCATTTTTTAAAATGGTAATTTGGAGCAGAAGGTTGAAGCTCAGCTTTATTTAGTTGAGGACAACACCAGGCAGGGGCACACAGACAGACACCTTTAGTAGGCCGGAAAAGCCTATTGCATTTTTTAAAATGGTAATTTGGAGCAGAAGGTTGAAGCTCAGCTTTATTTAGTTGAGGACAACACCAGGCAGGGGCACACAGACAGACACCTTTAGTAGGCCGGAAAAGCCTATTGCATTTTTTAAAATGGTAATTTGGAGCAGAAGGTTGAAGCTCAGCTTTATTTAGTTGAGGGCAACACCAGGGAGGGGCAGAAGCCGTTAGTAGGCCCTAACCACCATTTTTTTTTTTAAAAACCACTTAATGAGAGCCGGAAGGTTGAAGCTCAGCTTTATTTAGTTGAGGACAACACCAGGCAGGGGCACACAGACAGACACCTTTAGTAGGCCGGAAAAGCCTATTGCATTTTTTAAAATGGTAATTTGGAGCAGAAGGTTGAAGCTCAGCTTTATTTAGTTGAGGGCAACACCAGGCAGGGGCACACAGACAGACACCTTTAGTAGGCCGGAAAAGCCTATTGCATTTTTTAAAATGGTAATTTGGAGCAGAAGGTTGAAGCTCAGCTTTATTTAGTTGAGGACAACACCAGGCAGGGGCACACAGACAGACACCTTTAGTAGGCCGGAAAAGCCTATTGCATTTTTTAAAATGGTAATTTGGAGCAGAAGGTTGAAGCTCAGCTTTATTTAGTTGAGGACAACACCAGGCAGGGGCACACAGACAGACACCTTTAGTAGGCCGGAAAAGCCTATTGCATTTTTTAAAATGGTAATTTGGAGCAGAAGGTTGAAGCTCAGCTTTATTTAGTTGAGGACAACACCAGGCAGGGGCACACAGACAGACACCTTTAGTAGGCCGGAAAGCCTATTGCATTTTTTAAAATGGTAATTTGGAGCAGAAGGTTGAAGCTCAGCTTTATTTAGTTGAGGGCAACACCAGGGAGGGGCAGAAGCCGTTAGTAGGCCCTAACCACCATTTTTTTTTTTTAAAAAACACTTAATGAGAGCCGGAAGGTTGAAGCTCAGCTTTATTTAGTTGAGGACAACACCAGGCAGGGGCACACAGACAGACACCTTTAGTAGGCCGGAAAAGCCTATTGCATTTTTTAAAATGGTAATTTGGAGCAGAAGGTTGAAGCTCAGCTTTATTTAGTTGAGGGCAACACCAGGCAGGGGCACACAGACAGACACCTTTAGTAGGCCGGAAAAGCCTATTGCATTTTTTAAAATGGTAATTTGGAGCAGAAGGTTGAAGCTCAGCTTTATTTAGTTGAGGGCAACACCAGGGAGGGGCAGAAGCCGTTAGTAGGCCCTAACCACCATTTTTTTTTTTAAAAACCACTTAATGAGAGCCGGAAGGTTGAAGCTCAGCTTTATTTAGTTGAGGACAACACCAGGCAGGGGCACAGAGACAGACACCTTTAGTAGGCCGGAAAAGCCTATTGCATTTTTTAAAATGGTAATTTGGAGCAGAAGGTTGAAGCTCAGCTTTATTTAGTTGAGGGCAACACCAGGCAGGGGCACACAGACAGACACCTTTAGTAGGCCGGAAAAGCCTATTGCATTTTTTAAAATGGTAATTTGGAGCAGAAGGTTGAAGCTCAGCTTTATTTAGTTGAGGACAACACCAGGCAGGGGAACACAGACAGACACCTTTAGTAGGCCGGAAAAGCCTATTGCATTTTTTAAAATGGTAATTTGGAGCAGAAGGTTGAAGCTCAGCTTTATTTAGTTGAGGGCAACACCAGGGAGGGGCAGAAGCCGTTAGTAGGCCCTAACCACCATTTTTTTTTTTAAAAACCACTTAATGAGAGCCGGAAGGTTGAAGCTCAGCTTTATTTAGTTGAGGGCAACACCAGGGAGGGGCAGAAGCCGTTAGTAGGCCTTAACCAAAGTTGAAGGCCAAATGCAGTTTAATTTCTGATACTATAGGCCGAAAGCCAGAAGGTGGAAGCTCCAATTTAGACAGTGGAGGACAATTTGAATTAGGGACTGCAGACAGACTTAGTAGGCTGTCCCCTGTGGACCATGCATCCACCACATTAACCCATTGCGCCGTAATGGACACGTAATCTTCCGTGGCCATGCCTACAGGTCCATGCGTCTGTTGTCAGGTGCACCTTTGTACTCACAGATTGCCAGAGTGCATGGACAATGCGGTCTTCTACATGCTGGTGGAGGGTTGGGATGGCTTTTCTCGCAAAAGAAGTGTCGACTGGTTAGCTTGTAGCGTGGTACAGCGTAGTCCATCATGGCCTTATTAATAGTAAATAAAATATATAACTAGGCTCTATGAACTTTTAAATAGGTTCCAGGGGTACACGGGCAGCATTGGTGTGGTCAGTGGAGGAGTATTGCAAGTAGGGGCTGCAGACAGGCTATCAAAGGCCTAAAATACCAAACAGTAGGCACTCATGGCAGTTTTACATCGGTTACATGGATACACAGGCAGGCACTCCAGGCAGCATTGTGGTCAGTGGAGGAGTATTGCAAGTAGGGGCCGCAGACAGGCTATCAAAGGCCTAAAATAACAAACAGTAGGCAGTCATGGCAGTTTTACATCGGTTACATGGATACACAGGCAGGCACTCCAGGCAGCATTGTGGTCAGTGGAGGAGTATTGCAAGTAGGGGCCGCAGACAGGCTATCAAAGGCCTAAAATAACAAACAGTAGGCAGTCATGGCAGTTTTACATCGGTTACATGGATACACAGGCAGCTAGGTGGTGAGTGGAGGAGTAATTAAAGTAAGGACCGCAGACAGGCTATCAAAGGCCTAACATAACAAACAATAGGCTCATGGCAGTTTTACAGCGGTTACATGGATAGACGGGCAGGCAGCTTGGTGGTGAGTGGAGGAGTATTTAAAGTAGGGACCGCAGACAGGCTATCAAAGGCCTAACATAACAAACAATAGGCTCATGGCAGTTTTACAGCGGTTACATGGATACACGGGCAGGCAGCTTGGTGGTGAGTGGAGGAGTATTTAAAGTAGGGACCGCAGACAGGCTTCAAAGGCCTAACATAAGAAAATGGGCTGGCTGTAGGCACTTTATAATTGGTTCCAGGGGTACACGGGCAGCAGTGGTCTGGCCAGTGGAGGACTAGTGGAAGGAGGGACCGCAGACAGGCTTCAAAGGCCTAAAATAAAAAAATGGGCTGGCTGTAGGCACTTTATAATTGGTTCCAGGGGTACACGGGCAGCAGTGGTCTGGTCAGTGGAGGACTAGTGGAAGGAGGGACCGCAGACAGGCTTCAAAGGCCTAACATAAAAAAATGGGCTGGCTGTAGGCACTTTATAATTGGTTCCAGGGGTACACGGGCAGCAGTGGTCTGGCCAGTGGAGGACTAGTGGAAGGAGGGACCGCAGACAGGCTTCAAAGGCCTAACATAAAAAAATGGGCTGGCTGTAGGCACTTTATAATTGGTTCCAGGGGTACACGGGCAGCAGTGGTCTGGTCAGTGGAGGACTAGTGGAAGGAGGGACCGCAGACAGGCTTCAAAGGCCTAACATAAAAAAATGGGCTGGCTGTAGGCACTTTATAATTGGTTCCAGGGGTACACGGGCAGCAGTGGTCTGGCCAGTGGAGGACTAGTGGAAGGAGGGACCGCAGACAGGCTTCAAAGGCCTAACATAAAAAAATGGGCTGGCTGTAGGCACTTTATAATTGGTTCCAGGGGTACACGGGCAGCAGTGGTCTGGTCAGTGGAGGACTAGTGGAAGGAGGGACCGCAGACAGGCTTCAAAGGCCTAACATAAAAAAATGGGCTGGCTGTAGGCACTTTATAATTGGTTCCAGGGGTACACGGGCAGCAGTGGTCTGGCCAGTGGAGGACTAGTGGAAGGAGGGACCGCAGACAGGCTTCAAAGGCCTAACATAAAAAAATGGGCTGGCTGTAGGCACTTTATAATTGGTTCCAGGGGTACACGGGCAGCAGTGGTCTGGTCAGTGGAGGACTAGTGGAAGGAGGGACCGCAGACAGGCTTCAAAGGCCTAACATAACAAACAATAGGCTCATGGCAGTTTTACATCGGTTACATGGATACACAGGCAGCTAGGTGGTGAGTGGAGGAGTAATTAAAGTAAGGACCGCAGACAGGCTATCAAAGGCCTAACATAACAAACAATAGGCTCATGGCAGTTTTACAGCGGTTACATGGATAGACGGGCAGGCAGCTTGGTGGTGAGTGGAGGAGTATTTAAAGTAGGGACCGCAGACAGGCTATCAAAGGCCTAACATAACAAACAATAGGCTCATGGCAGTTTTACAGCGGTTACATGGATACACGGGCAGGCAGCTTGGTGGTGAGTGGAGGAGTATTTAAAGTAGGGACCGCAGACAGGCTTCAAAGGCCTAACATAAGAAAATGGGCTGGCTGTAGGCACTTTATAATTGGTTCCAGGGGTACACGGGCAGCAGTGGTCTGGCCAGTGGAGGACTAGTGGAAGGAGGGACCACAGACAGGCTTCAAAGGCCTAAAATAAAAAAATGGGCTGGCTGTAGGCACTTTATAATTGGTTCCAGGGGTACACGGGCAGCAGTGGTCTGGCCAGTGGAGGACTAGTGGAAGGAGGGACCGCAGACAGGCTTCAAAGGCCTAACATAAAAAAATGGGCTGGCTGTAGGCACTTTATAATTGGTTCCAGGGGTACACGGGCAGCAGTGGTCTGGTCAGTGGAGGACTAGTGGAAGGAGGGACCGCAGACAGGCTTCAAAGGCCTAACATAAAAAAATGGGCTGGCTGTAGGCACTTTATAATTGGTTCCAGGGGTACACGGGCAGCAGTGGTCTGGTCAGTGGAGGACTAGTGGAAGGAGGGACCGCAGACAGGCTTCAAAGGCCTAAAATAACAAACAATAGGCTCATGGCAGTTTTACAGCGGTTACATGGATACACGGGCAGCTTGGTGGTGAGTGGAGGAGTAGTGCAAGGAGTGTCTGTCCCAGTACTCCCAAAATATAAATAGATGTTAATGTCTCGCAAAACAACCAAAACAAAAAAAAAGGTGGCATACTTAGGTACAGGGGTGGGCTCATCTGCTGAGTTTCTGACATAGTAATTTGGCAGTAACTATTTAATGGTGCCAATATAGGACACAGACACAGACTACTTTAAGTTGCATCATAGATGTCTACAAATTTGTATTGTCAGTGCCAGACATTGAATGATGTCAGCGAATAGACTAAAGATTGGTGGAGCTGTGCGACATAATTTTGCACGTGGTAGAGCACATTTTGAGCTGGGGTAGGGGGGAACTCTCTTGAGGCCGGCGGGACCGCCCCAGGGCCCCTCATGTTACAACGGTGTGTCTGACGTTGGGTGCGCACCACCACCGCCAGAGACACTACATTGTACTATGAGGGACCCAGTAGCAATGCCGTCAACCAAAAGCGAGCACACCCACCTCTTCAGACAAACAGCAGTCTCACGGGTGCTTGCGCCAAGTCGCGATACCACGGCCCCGTGTGGGGAGTTTTGCCATTTAGGGAGGTGTAAACATGTCGTATGCTGTACAATCAGCTGCAGCAAATTAGACATTAGAAAAGTAATTCACAGGCAAGAGCTTTTCATAGGAAAGCTAGGTGTCGGCCGGGCAAGGTGGGGCAAAAGATTTCGAAATCCAGTTGTGGTTCATTTTAATGAATGTTAGATCATCAACATTTTGGGTAGCCAGACGAGTCCTTTTTTCGGTTAATATTGAACCTGCAGCACTGAATACTCTTTCTGATAGGACACTTGCTGCCGGGCAAGCAAGCTCCTGCAATGCATATTCTGCCAATTCTGGCCAGGTGTCTAATTTGGAGGCCCAGTAATCAAATGGGAATGACGGTTGAGGGAGAACATCGATAAGGGATGAAAAATAGTTAGTAACCATTCTGGACAAATGTTGTCTCCTGTCACTTTCAATTGATGCAGCAGTACCTGTCCTGTCTGCGGTCATAGCAAAATCACTCCACAACCTGGTCAGAAAACCCCTCTGTCCAACGCCACTTCTGATGTGTGCACCCCTAACACTCCTAGTCTGCTGCCCCCTGGAGCTCGTGTGAGAACGATCACGTGCGCTGTGTGCTGGGAATGCCTGAAGCAAACGGTCAACAAGAGTTGATTGTTTGGTTGCTAATATTAGTTCCAAGTTCTCATGTGGCATAATATTTTGCAATTTGCCTTTATAGCGTGGATCAAGGAGGCAGGCCAACCAGTAATCGTCATCGTTCATCATTTTCGTAATGCGTGTGTCCCTTTTTAGGATACGTAAGGCATAATCCGCCATGTGGGCCAAAGTTCCAGTTGTCAAATCTCCGGTTGTGATTGGTTGAGGGGCAGTTGCAGGCAAATCTACGTCACTTGTGTCCCTCAAAAAACCAGAACCCGGCCGTGACACGCAACCAATTTCCTGTGCCCCCGGGAAAGGTTCGGCATTAAAAATATACTCATCCCCATCATCCTCCTCGTCCTCCACCTCCTCTTCGCCCGCTACCTCGTCCTGTACACTGCCCTGACCAGACAATGGCTGACTGTCATCAAGGCTTTCCTCTTCCTCTGGTGCAGACGCCTGCTCCTTTATGTGCGTCAAACTTTGCATCAGCAGACGCATTAGGGGGATGCTCATGCTTATTACGGCGTTGTCTGCACTAACCAGCCGTGTGCATTCCTCAAAACACTGAAGGACTTGACACATGTCTTGTATCTTAGACCACTGCACACCTGACAACTCCATGTCTGCCATCCTACTGCCTGCCCGTGTATCCTCCCACAAATAAATAACAGCACGCCTCTGTTCGCACAGTCTCTGAAGCATGTGCAGTGTTGAGTTCCACCTTGTTGCAACGTCTATGATTAGGCGATGCTGGGGAAGGTTCAAAGACCGCTGATAGGTCTGCATACGGCTGGCGTGTACAGGCGAACGTCGGATATGTGAGCAAAGTGCACGCACTTTGAGGAGCAGGTCGGAGAACCCAGGATAAGTTTTCAATAAGCACTGCACCACCAGGTTTAAGGTGTGAGCCAGGCAAGGAATGTGTTTCAGTTGGGAAAGGGAGATGGCAGCCATGAAATTCCTTCCGTTATCACTCACTACCTTGCCTGCCTCAAGATCTACTGTGCCCAGCCACGACTGCGTTTCTTGTTGCAAGAACTCGGACAGAACTTCCGCGGTGTGTCTGTTGTCGCCCAAGCACTTCATAGCCAATACAGCCTGCTGACGCTTGGCAGTAGCTGGCCCATAATGGGACAACTGGTGTGCAACAGTGTCATCTGCCGATGGAGTGGTTGGCAGACTGCGTTCTGTGGAAGAGCTGTAGCTTCTGCAGGAGGACGAGGAGGAGGAGGAGGAGGGGGTGCGAACGCCTACAGCCAACTGTTTCCTAGACCGTGGGCTAGGCACAACTGTCCCTAAATTGATGTCGCCTGTGGACCCTGCATCCACCACATTCACCCAGTGTGCCGTGATGGACACATAACGTCCCTGGCCATGCCTACTGGTCCATGCATCTGTAGTCAGGTGCACCTTTGTACTCACAGATTGCCTGAGTGCATGGGCGATGCGCTGTTTAACATGCTGGTGCAGGGCTGGGATGGCTTTTCTGGAAAAAAAGTGTCGACTGGGTAGCTCGTATCGTGGTTTAGCGTACTCCATCAGGGCTTTGAAAGCTTCGCTTTCAACTAACCGGTAGGGCATCATCTCTAACGAGATTAGTCTAGCTATGTGGGCGTTAAAACACTGTGTAAGCGGATGCGAGGATAAGTACTTCCTTTTTCTAACCAGAGTCTCATGTAGGGTGAGCTGGACTGGAGAGCTGGAGATCGTGGAACTTTCGGGTGTGCCGGTGTACATGGCAGACTGAGAGACGGTTGGAGACGGTATTGTTTCCGCCGGTGCCCTAGATGCAATATTTCCTCCTACAAAACTGGTGATTCCCTGACCCTGACTGCTTTTGGCTGGCAAAGAAACCTGCACAGATACTGCCGGTGGTGCGGAAAATGGTGGCCTTACAGTGACGGAAGGGATGTTGCGTTGCTGACTAGCTTCATTGGCCGAGGGTGCTACAACCTTGAGGGACGTTTGGTAGTTAGTCCAGGCTTGAAAATGCATGGTGGTTAAGTGTCTATGCATGCAACTAGTATTTAGACTTTTCAGATTCTGACCTCTGCTTAAGCTAGTTGAACATTTTTGACAGATGACTTTGCGCTGATCAGTTGGATGTTGTTTAAAAAAATGCCAGACTGCACTCTTCCTAGACTCGGATCCCTTTTCAGGGATTGCAGACTGAGCTTTAACCGGATGGCAACGCTGTGCTCCAACAGGTTTTGGCTTTGACACGCGTTTTGGGCCAGATACGGGCCCGGCAGATGGAACCTGTTGCGATGTTGATGCCTGCTGCGGCCCCTCCTCCACCTCCGCTTCTGAACTACTGCCGCCTGCACCCTGTTCCCCCAATGGCTGCCAATCGGGGTCAATAACTGGGTCATCTATTACCTCCTCTTCGAGCTCGTGTGCAACTTCGTCTGTGTCACTGTGTCGGTCGGTGGTATAGCGTTCGTGGCGGGGCAACATAGTCTCATCAGGGTCTGATTGTGGATCTGTACCCTGAGAGGGCAATGTGGTGGTCTGAGTCAAAGGAGCAGCATAGTACTCTGGCTGTGGCTGTGCATCAGTGCACTCCATGTCAGAATATACTTGTAATGGGCATGGCCTGTTAAGTGTTTCACTTTGTAAGCCAGGGACGGTATGTGTAAAGAGCTCCATGGAGTAACCCGTTGTGTCGCCTGCTGCATCCTTCTCTCTTGTTGTAGTTTTTGCTGAGGAGGACAAGGAAGCGACTTGTCCCTGACCGTGAACATCCACAAGCGACGCGCTGCTTTTACATTTACCAGTTTCGGAAGAGGAGGCAAAAGAGCTAGAGGCTGAGTCTGCAATGTAAGCCAAAACTTGCTGTTGCTGCTCCGCCTTTAAAAGCGGTTTTCCTACTCCCAGAAAAGAGAGCGTTCGAGGCCTTGTGTAGCCTGACGACGAAACTGGCTCCACAGCTCCAGACTTAGGTGGAATATTTTTATCCCCATGACCACCTGATGCTCCACTACCACTACCATCATTACCAGCTGACAATGAACGCCCACGACGACCTCTTGCACCAGACTTCCTCATTGTTTTAAAATCTTAACCAAAGTAACTTTATTTGTTGCTGTCAAACAACTTACACGGTGAGCTATAACTTCAGTATGATTTCAATATCCCTTAACAGGTTGGTGAGACCACAAGGAAAATCAGGCACAATGGTACACACTCTGTTTTCTGTGGCACAAAATCACAGAGATGACACACACGCAGGACTGTCACTCAAGCACTAATGTCAATATTAATCTCCCACCTAATTTATTTATTTTTTTTTCTCAGGGAGACTTTAGAAACCAAATAATATTAAAAAAAAAAAAAAAAAAAGGCTTTCTATGGCCGACAATTAGAGAGAGAGAGGTGGCACACCCAGGAGTCAAGACTGGCGCACAAGCTGAAAGGGCAATATTACTCTCCCACTGTTTTTTTAAGTTTTTTTTTTATTTCAGGGAGACTTTAGAAACCAAATAATATTAAAAAAACCAAAAAAAAAAATAGCCTTTCTATGGCCCACTGAATGAGAGAGAGAGGTGGCACACCCAGGAGTCAAGACTGGCACACAAGCTGAAAGGGCAATATTACTCTCCCACTGTTTTTTTATGTATTTTTTGTTTTTTAAGGGAGACTTTAGAAACCCAATAATATTTAAAAAAATAAAATAAATAGGCTTTCTATGGCCCACTGAATGAGAGGGAGAGAGGTGGCACACCCAGGAGTCAAGACTGGCACACAAGCTGAAAGGGCAATATTACTCTCCCACTGTTTTTTTATGTTTTTTTTTTTTTCAGGGAGACTTTAGAAACCAAATAATAAGAAAATAAATAAATAAATAAATAGTCTTTCTATAGCCCACTGAATGAGAGATAGCACACACAGCAGTGGCACACAAGCCCTGACTGAGGCCAATATTTTTCTCCCACTGATTGATGTAGTGTTTTTGTGTTGAGGTAGATTTTAGAACACAAATCAAGGAAAAAAAAAAAAATGCTTTCTATGGCCCACTGAATGAGAGAGAGGTGGCACACCCAGGAGTCAAGACTGGCACACAAGCTGAAAGGGCAATATTACTCTCCCACTGTTTTTTTATGTATTTTTTGTTTTTTAAGGGAGACTTTAGAAACCCAATAATATTTAAAAAAAAAAATAAATAGGCTTTCTATGGCCCACTGAATGAGAGGGAGAGAGGTGGCACACCCAGGAGTCAAGACTGGCACACAAGCTGAAAGGGCAATATTACTCTCCCACTGTTTTTTTATGTTTTTTTTTTTTTTTTCAGGGAGACTTTAGAAACCAAATAATATTAAAAAAACCAAAAAAAAAATAGCCTTTCTATGGCCCACTGAATGAGAGAGAGAGGTGGCACACCCAGGAGTCAAGACTGGCACACAAGCTGAAAGGGCAATATTACTCTCCCACTGTTTTTTTATGTATTTTTTGTTTTTTAAGGGAGACTTTAGAAACCCAATAATATTTAAAAAAAATAAATAAATAGGCTTTCTATGGCCCACTGAATGAGAGGGAGAGAGGTGGCACACCCAGGAGTCAAGACTGGCACACAAGCTGAAAGGGCAAATATTACTCTCCCACTGTTTTTTTATGTTTTTTTTTTTTTTTTCAGGGAGACTTTAGAAACCAAATAATAAGAAAATAAATAAATAAATAAATAGTCTTTCTATAGCCCACTGAATGAGAGATAGCACACACAGCAGTGGCACACAAGCCCTGACTGAGGCCAATATTTTTCTCCCACTGATTGATGTAGTGTTTTTGTGTTGAGGTAGAATTTAGAACACAAATCACGGAAAAAATAAATAGGCTTTCTATGGCCCACAATTAGAGAGAGGTGGCACACCCAGGAGTCAAGACTGGCACACAAGCTGAAAGGGCAATATTACTCTCCCACTGTTTTTTTAGGTTTTTTTTTTTTTTTCAGGGAGACTTTAGAAACCAAATAATATTAAAAAAAAAATAAAAATAAATAGGCTTTCTATAGCCCACTGAATGAGAGATAGCACACACAGCAGTGGCACACAAGCCCTGACTGAGGCCAATATTTTTCTCCCACTGATTGATGTAGTGTTTTTGTGTTGAGGTAGAATTTAGAACACAAATCACGGAAAAAATAAATAGGCTTTCTATGGCCCACAATTAGAGAGAGGTGGCACACCCAGGAGTCAAGACTGGCACACAAGCTGAAAGGGCAATATTACTCTCCCACTGTTTTTTTAGGTATTTTTTTTTTTTCAGGGAGACTTTAGAAACCAAATAATATTAAAAAAAAAATAAAAATAAATAGGCTTTCTATAGCCCACTGAATGAGAGATAGCACACACAGCAGTGGCACACAAGCCCTGACTGAGGCCAATATTTTTCTCCCACTGATTGATGTAGTGTTTTTGTGTTGAGGTAGAATTTAGAACACAAATCACGGAAAAAATAAATAGGCTTTCTATGGCCCACAATTAGAGAGAGGTGGCACACCCAGGAGTCAAGACTGGCACACAAGCTGAAAGGGCAATATTACTCTCCCACTGTTTTTTTAGGTTTTTTTTTTTTTTTCAGGGAGACTTTAGAAACCAAATAATATTAAAAAAAAAAAATAAATAAATAGGCTTTCTATAGCCCACTGAATGAGAGATAGCACACACAGCAGTGGCACACAAGCCCTGACTGAGGCCAATATTTTTCTCCCACTGATTGATGTAGTGTTTTTGTGTTGAGGTAGAATTTAGAACACAAATCACGGAAAAAATAAATAGGCTTTCTATGGCCCACTCAGTGAGAGATGGCACACACAGGGATGGCACTGTAGCAGAAATGCCAATCTTAATCTCCCACAAAAAAAACAAAAAAAAAACAGGGACTGTCCTACAATTACTATCTCCCTGCAGTAATCTAAGCCAGGTATGGCAGGCAGCAATAGGAGTGGACTGATGCACAAATTAAATAAAAAGTGTGGACAAACAAAAAAGATAGCTGTGCAGAAAGGAAGGAACAAGAGGATATGTGCTTTGAAAAAAGCAGTTGGTTTCCACAGTGGCGTACACACAGCAATACAGCTATCACGGAGCCTTCTAGGGCAGCCCAATGAGCTACAGCGCTGAGGGGAGAAAAAAAAAAAATAGCTTCCACAGTCCCTGCACACCGAAGGTGGTGTTGGACAGTGGAAATCGCTGCAGCACAAGCGGTTTGGTGGTTAGTGGACCCTGCCTAACGCTCTCCCTGCTTCTGACGAAGCGGCAGCAACCTCTCCCTAAGCTCAGATCAGCAGCAGTAAGATGGCGGTCGGCGGGAACGCCCCTTTATAGCCCCTGTGACGCCGCAGACAGCAAGCCAATCACTGCAATGCCCTTCTCTAAGATGGTGGGGACCAGGATCTATGTCATCACGCTGCCCACACTCTGCGTTCACCTTCATTGGCTGAGAAATGGCGCTTTTGCGCGTCATTGAAACGCGACTTTGGCGCGAAAGTCGCGTACCGCATGGCCGACAAGCACAGGGGTCGGATCGGGTTTCATGAGACGCCGACTTAGCCAAAAGTCGGCGACTTTTGAAAATGATCGACCCGTTTCGCTCAACCCTAGTGGCGAGTGTTTTTCTCTGTGCAGCCAGCACTTCCAAGCACCAACTGGGGTGTTAGAGCCCAGGGAATCAAGGAGGAGCGGAGTGTAGGCTGAGGCCTAATTGTAGCAAGTTGAAAGGGAACCTTTAACCCCCTTCAGGCTTTTGTAGCTGAAAGAGCCATCTTGTACAGCACTAATGCTGCAAAAGGAAAAGGTGGCTCTTTTTATTGTGTTCCTTGCAAACGCAGAACTAGACACTTATGAAATGTGTCTCCTCACACCGTGAGACGTCCCAGAGGTGGGACTTTCTTTCGTAATGGGACGCAGCACTGCCGTCATTCCTCCCCCCTTGGCGATGTGCGCCGCCTCCTCAGCGTTGTTTGATTCTGTCCCGGAGCCTGCGCTGTTATGTTACCCCTTGGCCATGCGCAGTTAGCGCTGCCCGTCTTCTGACATCATTTGGTGTCAGGGTGGCTGTGCCTGTGCGGCACCGCTGCCCGAGATCTCACCTCACAGTGTCATCTAATGTAATCACACTGCGGCCCTGGGATCCATAGGCATGCACAGTGCATATCTTCGCCTCTCACTCCCCTCCTTCTGGCTTCTTCAGACTGTGCGGCTTCACGGCTGTGGCATGCTATTAGGGCGCACAGTCTGAAGAAGGCGGAGGGAGATGAGTGAGAGACTGAGGTGAATATATGCACTGCGCATGCCCATGGATCCCAGGCCCGCAGTGTGATTAAATCAGAAGAGACTGCGAGGCGGGATCTCGGGCAGCGCGTTTGCACTGGCGCAGGCAGCCTGACAACAAATGATGTCAGAAGATGGGCGGCGCTAAATGCGCATGGCCAAGGGATAACATAACAGCGCAGGCTACAGGACAGATTCAAACTGCCAAGGGGGTAGGAATGACAGCTGTGCTGCGTCCCATTATGAAAGTCCCACCTCCGGGACGGTTACACGGTGTGAGGGGACACATTTCATAAGTGTTAGGTTCAGCGTGTTCAAGGAGCACAAAGAAAAGAGGCACCTTTTCCTTGTGCAGCATTACTGCTGCACAAGTTGGCTCTTTCAGTAACAAACGCCTGGGGGGACAGGTTCCCTTAAATTTCAGTAGTTGTGTCAGTGTGGCGGTCGCAGGACACATTGCCGGCTACACAGCTGGGGATCAGCTGACGTTACTGAAACCCAATAACACTGGGTCATGTGTTTTGACTGTGCAGCCTGCACTTCTGAGCATCAACTGGCGGTGTTGGAGCCCAGGGATTACAGTTCAGGTGGTAGAAACATGAACGCAACAGGAGACCTGGATACTGTAGCCAACCAATTATTTAATCTGGAAGAGGAGTGGCAAATTCCTGCGAGATCCAGGCCTTGTTTATTTTCAGAAAAGTAAGCCGGTGTTATGATATGGTGGCCTAAGAGCAGCATGAGACGTACTCTGGAGAAGGTGGTACCTGTACTGACCGCAGACCCTGAACTTAACACCGCAACTAGAAGTAGCCGTGGAATGTACCTATCACTCCCTAGACATCTCGACACAGCTGGAGGACTAATTACCCCTAGAGATAGAAAAGGGAAAACTATCTTGCCTCAGAGAAAATTCCCAAAGGATAGACAGCCCCCCACAAATATTGACTGTGAGAGGAGAGGGAAAAAACATACACAGACTGAAATCAGAATTTAGCAAAGGAGGCCACTTCTAGCTAAATAGAAAGGATAGGACAGAGTACTATGCGGTCAGTATTAAAACACTAGAAAATATCCACCACAGAAAATACAAAATCTCCACAGCTAACTAAAGATATGGAGGGTATATCTGCATCTCCAGAGATACCAGCTTGGCTAAACAAATCCTTATACAGACCAAGCTGGACAAGACAAAAACATGGAAAAGAACTGAACAATAAGGCCACAGCATGTGGACAGCAAAAATCAAGGCCAGAACTTATCTTTGTTGAAATGAAAAGCAAAGCAGGAGAGAGCAGGCAGGGATGTGAATCCTCCAGGAACAATGGACAACTGGCACTGACTAAAGGGTCAAGCAAGGCTAAATAGCCCAGTCAGGATTGCAAAAACTTGACACACCTGATGAATGCTGCGATCCAGAGACAGCAGCACTACCACTTATAACCACCAGAGGGAGCCCAAGAGCAGAATTCACAACAGTACCCCCCCTTGAGGAGGGGTCACCGAACCCCCACCAGAGCCCCCAGGCCGATCCGGACGAGCCAAATGAAAGGCACGAACCAAATCCTCAGCATGAACATCGGAGGCAACAACCCAAGAATTATTCTCCTGGCCATAACCCTTCCATTTGACAAGATACTGAAGCTTCAGCCTCGAAAAATGATAATCCAAAATCTTCTCAACCGCATACTCCAACTCCCCATCAATCAACACCGGGGCACGAGGATCAACAGAGGGAACAACGGGCACCACATATTTCCGCAACAAAGATCTATGAAAAACATTATGGATGGAAAAAGAGGCTGGAAGGGCCAAACGAAAAGACACTGGATTGATAATCTCAGAAATCCTATAAGGGCCAATAAACCGAGGCTTAAACTTAGAGGAAGAAACCTTCATAGGAACATGACGGGAAGACAACCAGACCAAATCCCCAACCCGAAGTCGGGAACCAACACACAGACGACGGTTAGCAAAACGCTGAGCCCCCTCCTGAGACAACTCCAAATTTTCAAGAACATGAGCCCAAATTTGCTGCAACCTGTCAACCACAGAGTCCACCCCAGGACAATCAGAAGGCTCAACCTGCCCCGAAGAAAAACGAGGATGAAAACCAGAGTTACAAAAGAAGGGTGAAACCAAGGTAGCAGAACTAGCCTGATTATTAAGGGCAAACTCGGCCAATGGCAAGAAAGCCACCCAATCATCCTGATCAGCAGACACAAAGCATCTCAAATAAGTTTCCAAAGTCTGATTAGTTCGCTCGGTTTGGCCATTTGTCTGAGGATGAAACGCAGAAGAAAAAGACAAATCAATACCCAGCCTAGCACAAAAGGCCCGCCAAAACCTAGAAACAAACTGGGAACCTCTATCGGACACAATATTCTCCGGAATGCCATGCAAACGAACCACATGCTGAAAAAACAACGGAACCAAATCAGAAGAGGAAGGCAACTTAGGCAAAGGTACCAAATGAACCATCTTAGAAAACCGGTCACAAACCACCCAGATAACCGACATCCTCTGGGAAACCGGAAGATCCGAAATAAAATCCATAGAAATATGCGTCCAAGGCCTCTCAGGGACCGGCAAAGGCAAAAGCAACCCACTAGCACGGGAACAGCAAGGCTTGGCCCGCGCACAAGTCCCACAGGACTGCACAAAAGAACGCACATCCCGTGACAAAGAAGGCCACCAAAAGGACCTAGCAACCAAACCTCTGGTACTAAAAATCCCAGGATAACCAGCCAACACAGAACAATGAACCTCCGAAATCACTTTACTAGTCCATCTGTCAGGAACAGTTTCCCCACTGGACAGCGGTCAGGTTTATCAGCCTGAAATTCCTGAAGAACCCGTCGTAAATCAGGGGAGATGGCAGAAAGAATCACCCCTTCCTTCAGAATGCCGACCGGCTCAAGGACCCCAGGAGAATCAGGCAAAAAGCTCCTAGAGAGGGCATCAGCCTGAACATTCTTAGAACCCGGAAGATACGAGACCACAAAATCAAAACGGGAAAAAAACAGGGACCATCGGGCCTGTCTAGGATTCAGCCGTTTGGCAGACTCGAGGTAAATCAGATTCTTATGATCGGTCAAGACCACAATACGGTGCTTGGCCCCCTCAAGCCAATGTCGCCACTCCTCAAATGCCCACTTCTGTTATGACCACAAAGGCAGACGGTCTCAGAAATAATTACTAAGTCTGCAAACACTAAAAACCAGCTCATAGGGCAGTGGTAACTGAGCTGACCATATATCTAATCCTAGCACCACAAATAGCAGCAGCCGGGGAACGTGCCTACGTTGGTTCTAGACGTCTCGCGCCAGCCGGAGAACTAACTAACCCTAGAAGGGAAAAGAAAGACCTTTCTTGCCTCCAGAGAAAAGACCCCAAAAATTGGATACAAGCCCCCAACAAATAATAACGGTGAGGTAAGAGGAAAAGACAAACGTAAGAATGAGCTAAGTATTTAGCAAAGAGAGGCCCACTAGCTAATAGCAGAATATAGTAAGATGACTTATATGGTCAGCAAAAACCCTATCAAAATATCCACGCTGGATATTCAAGAACCCCCGAACCGTCTAACGGCCCGGGGGGAGAACACCAGCCCCCTAGAGCTTCCAGCAAAGTCAGGAATCACATTTAGTACAAGCTGGAAAAATATAAGAGCAAAGCAAATAACCAAAAAACAAAGAAGCAGGACTTAGCTTAATTTTGCACGAACCGGACCAGCAGACAGGAGCAAACAGAAAGGATCTGATTACAACGATGCCAGGCACTGGACTAAGGATCCAGGAAGTTTATATAGCAACACCCCTGGACTAACGACCCAGGTGGGTGCCAAACTGAGGAAAGACAATCCCAGAGTCATATCACAAGTAACCACAAGAGGGAGCCAAAAAGTCTAATTCACAACAGTACCCCCCCCCCTTAAGGAGGGGTCACCGAACCCTCACCAAGACCACCAGGGCGATCAGAATGAGCAGCGTGAAAGGCACGAACTAAATCGGCCGCATGCACATCAGAAGCAACCACCCAGGAATTATCCTCCTGACCATAGCCCTTCCACTTGACCAGATACTGAAGCCTCCGTCTGGAGAGACGAGAATCCAAGATCTTCTCCACCACGTACTCCAACTCGCCCTCAACCAACACCGGAGCAGGAGGCTCAATTAAAGGAACCACAGGTACAACGTACCGCCGCAACAAAGACCTATGGAACACGTTGTGAATGGCAAATGACACCGGAAGATCCAAGCGAAAGGACACAGGATTAAGGATTTCCAATATCTTGTAAGGACCGATGAAGCGAGGCTTAAATTTAGGAGAGGAGACCTTCATAGGAACAAATCGAGAAGACAGCCATACCAAATCCCCAACACGAAGTCGGGGACCCACACCGCGGCGGCGGTTGGCAAAACGCTGAGCCTTCTCCTGTGACAACTTTAAGTTGTCCACCACATGATTCCACATCTGCTGCAACCTATCCACCACAGAATCTACCCCAGGACAGTCAGAAGGCTCCACATGTCCCGAGGAAAAACGAGGATGGAAACCAGAGTTGCAGAAAAATGGCGAAACCAAAGTAGCGGAACTAGCCCGATTATTAAGGGCAAACTCAGCCAACGGCAAGAAGGTCACCCAATCATCCTGATCTGCCGAAACAAAACACCTCAAATAAGCCTCCAGAGTCTGATTAGTTCGCTCCGTTTGTCCATTAGTCTGAGGATGAAAGGCAGACGAAAACGACAAATCAATGCCCATCCTAGCACAAAAGGATCGCCAGAACCTGGAAACAAACTGGGATCCTCTGTCAGACACAATATTCTCAGGAATGCCGTGTAAACGAACCACATTCTGAAAGAACACAGGAACCAGATCGGAAGAGGAAGGCAGCTTAGGCAAAGGCACCAAATGGACCATTTTAGAAAAGCGATCACATACCACCCAGATGACAGACATGCCCTGAGACACCGGGAGATCTGAAATGAAATCCATGGAAATGTGTGTCCAAGGCCTCTTCGGGACAGGCAAGGGCAAGAGCAACCCGCTGGCACGAGAACAGCAAGGCTTAGCTCGAGCACAAGTCCCACAGGACTGCACAAATGACCGCACATCCCGTGACAAGGAAGGCCACCAAAAGGACCTAGCCACCAGATCTCTGGTGCCAAAAATTCCCGGATGCCCTGCCAACACCGAGGAATGAACCTCGGAAATGACTCTGCTGGTCCACTTATCAGGAACAAACAGTCTGTCAGGTGGACAAGAGTCAGGTCTACCAGCCTGAAATCTCTGCAACACACGTCGCAAATCTGGAGAAATGGCCGACAAGATAACTCCCTCTTTAAGAATACCAACTGGTTCTGCGACTCCAGGAGAGTCAGGCACAAAGCTCCTTGAAAGAGCATCAGCCTTCACATTCTTTGAACCTGGTAAATACGAGACCACAAAGTCAAAACGGGAGAAAAACAATGACCAGCGGGCCTGTCTAGGATTCAGGCGTTTAGCAGACTCGAGATACATCAAATTTTTGTGATCAGTCAAGACCAGCACACGATGCTTAGCACCCTCGAGCCAATGACGCCACTCCTCAAATGCCCACTTCATGGCCAGCAACTCCCGATTGCCAACATCATAATTCCGCTCAGCAGGCGAAAACTTCCTAGAGAAGAAAGCACATGGTCTCATTACCGAGCAACCAGGGCCTCTCTGCGACAAAACGGCCCCTGCCCCAATCTCAGAAGCATCCACTTCGACCTGAAAGGGAAGTGAGACATCAGGCTGGCACAAAACAGGCGCCGAAGTAAACCGGCGCTTCAACTCTTGGAACGCCTCCACGGCTGCAGGAGCCCAGTTAGCAACATCAGAACCTTTCTTGGTCATATCCGTCAAAGGTTTAACAACGCTAGAAAAATTAGCGATAAAACGACGGTAGAAGTTAGCAAAACCCAAGAACTTCTGAAGACTCTTAACTGACGTGGGTTGAGTCCAATCATGAATAGCTCGGACCTTGACTGGGTCCATCTCCACAGCAGAAGGGGAAAAAATAAACCCCAAAAAGGGAACCTTCTGTACTCCAAAGAGACACTTTGAGCCCTTAACAAACAAAGCATTCTCACGCAAAACCTGAAACACCATCCTGACCTGCTTTACATGTGAGTCCCAATCTTCAGAGAAAACCAGAATATCATCCAGATAAACAATCATAAATTTATCCAGATACTTCCGGAAAATATCATGCATAAAGGACTGAAACACTGAGGGAGCATTAGAGAGCCCAAAAGGCATCACCAAGTACTCAAAATGACCTTCGGGCGTATTAAATGCTGTCTTCCATTCATCTCCTTGCTTAATGCGCACAAGGTTGTACGCACCACGAAGATCTATCTTGGTGAACCACTTGGCACCTTTAATCCGGGCAAACAAGTCCGACAACAGAGGCAAAGGATACTGAAATTTAACAGTGATTTTATTCAGAAGCCGATAGTCAATACAAGGTCTCAAAGATCCGTCCTTCTTGGCCACAAAAAAGAATCCCGCACCAAGAGGGGAAGAGGATGGACGGATATGCCCCTTCTCCAGAGACTCCTTGATATACGAACGCATTGCGGCATGCTCAGGTACAGACAGATTAAATAGTCTTCCCTTAGGAAATTTACTACCTGGAATCAAATCTATGGCGCAGTCACAGTCCCTATGAGGAGGCAGAGCATTGGACCTGGACTCGCTGAATACATCCTGATAATCAGACAAATACTCAGGAACTTCCGAAGGAGTAGAGGAAGCAATAGACACCGGCGGGGAATCAGCATGAATTCCCTGACAGCCCCAACTTGACACAGACATTGCCTTCCAATCCAAGACTGGATTGTGGGTCTGTAACCATGGCAGACCCAAAACGACCAAATCATGCATTTTATGCAGAACAAGAAAACGAATCACCTCCCGATGTTCAGGAGTCATGCACATGGTTACCTGCGTCCAAAACTGCGGTTTATTTTCCGCCAATGGCGTAGCATCAATACCTCTAAGAGGAATAGGATTTACCAACGGTTCAAGAACAAAACCACAGCGCTTGGCAAATGACAGATCCATAAGACTCAGGGCAGCACCTGAATCCACAAACGCCATAACAGGGTAAGAAGACAATGAGCAAATTAAAGTCACAGACAAAATAAATTTAGGTTGCAAATTACCAATGGCGACAGGACTAACAACCCTTGTTAGGCGTTTAGAGCATGCTGATATACAGGTCCTTCTCAAAAAATTAGCATATAGTGTTAAATTTCATTATTTACCATAATGTAATGATTACAATTAAACTTTCATATATTATAGATTCATTATCCACCAACTGAAATTTGTCAGGTCTTTTATTGTTTTAATACTGATGATTTTGGCATACAACTCCTGATAACCCAAAAAACCTGTCTCAATAAATTAGCATATCAAGAAAAGGTCCTCTAAACGACCTATTACCCTAATCTTCTGAATCAACTAATTAACTCTAAACACATGCAAAAGATACCTGAGGCTTTTAAAAACTCCCTGCCTGGTTCATTACTCAAAACCCCCATCATGGGTAAGACTAGCGACCTGACAGATGTCAAGAAGGCCATCATTGACACCCTCAAGCAAGAGGGTAAGACCCAAAAAGAAATTTCTCAACAAATAGGCTGTTCCCAGAGTGCTGTATCAAGGCACCTCAATGGTAAGTCTGTTGGAAGGAAACAATGTGGCAGAAAACTCTGTACAACGAGAAGAGGTGACCGGACCCTGAGGAAGATTGTGGAGAAGGACCGATTCCAGACCTTGGGGAACCTGAGGAAGCAGTGGACTGAGTCTGGTGTGGAAACATCCAGAGCCACCGTGCATTCCCCAGGTAAAGCCACTTTTGAACCATAAACAGCGGCAGAAGCGCCTGACCTGGGCTACAGAGAAGCAGCACTGGACTGTTGCTAAGTGGTCCCAAGTACTTTTTTCTGATGAAAGCAAATTTTGCATGTCATTCGGAAATCAAGGTGCCAGAGTCTGGAGGAAGACTGGGGAGAAGGAAATGCCAAAATGCCTGAAGTCCAGTGTCAAGTACCCACAGTCAGTGATGGTGTGGGGTGCCATGTCAGCTGCTGGTGTTGGTCCACTGTGTTTCATCAAGGGCAGGGTCAATGCAGCTAGCTATCAGGAGATTTTGGAGCACTTCATGCTTCCATCGGCTGAAATGCTTTATGGAGATGAAGATTTCATTTTTCAGCACGACCTGGCACCTGCTCACAGTGCCAAAACCACTGGTAAATGGTTTACTGACCATGGTATTACTGTGCTCAATTGGCCTGCCAACTCTCCTGACCTGAACCCCATAGAGAATCTGTGGGATATTGTGAAGAGAAAGTTGAGAGACGCAAGACCCAACACTCTGGATGAGCTTAAGGCCACTATTGAAGCATCCTGGGCCTCCATAACATCTCAGCAGTGTCACAGGCTGATTGCCTCCATGCCACGCCGCATTGAAGCAGTCATTTCTGCCAAAGGATTCCCGACCAAGTATTGAGTGCATAACTGAACATTATTATTTGATTGTTTTTTTGTTTGTTATTAAAAAACACTTTTATTTGATTGGACGGGTGAAATATGCTAATTTATTGAGACAGGTTTTTTGGGTTATCAGGAGTTGTATGCCAAAATCATCAGTATTAAAACAATAAAAGACCTGACAAATTTCAGTTGGTTGATAATGAATCTATAATATATGAAAGTTTAATTGTAATCATTACATTATGGTAAATAATGAAATTTAACACTATATGCTAATTTTTTGAGAAGGACCTGTAACATGTGTAGAATCACCACAGTAAAAACACAACCCATTCTGACGTCTATGATTTTTCCGCTCATTTCTAGTCTGAATTCTATCACATTGCATTAAATCAGGTGTTTGTTCAGACAACACCACCAGAGGATTAGCGGTTTTGCGCTCCCGCAAACGCCGGTCAATTTGAATAGCCAGCGCCATGGAATCATTCAGACTTGTAGGAATGGGGAAACCCACCATCACATTCTTAATGGCTTCAGAAAGGCCATTTCTGAAATTTGCGGCCAGAGCACACTCATTCCACTGAGTAAGCACGGACCATTTCCGAAATTTTTGGCAATACACTTCAGCTTCATCCGGGCCCTGAGAAATAGCCAGCAAGGCTTTTTCTGCCTGAACTTCAAGATTGGGTTCCTCGTAAAGCAATCCGAGCGCCAGAAAAAACGCATCAATATTTGCCAATGCCGGATCTCCTGGCGCTAGCGAGAAAGCCCAATCCTGAGGGTCGCCCTGTAAAAAAGAGATAACAATTTTAACTTGCTGAGCTGAATCTCCAGATGAACGGGGTCTCAGAGATAGAAACAATTTACAATTATTCCTGAAATTCCTAAACTTAAATCGGTCTCCAGAAAACAGTTCAGGAATAGGTATTTTAGGTTCAGACATTGGACTACTGGTAACAAAATCTTGTATGCCCTGCACACGAGCAGCAAGCTGGTCTACACTTGTAATCAAGGTCTGGACATTCATGTCTGCAGCAAGCACAAGCCACTCAGAGGTAAAGGGGAGGAAGAGAGGAAAAAAAAAAAAAAAAAAAAACTCAGAATTTCCTTTCTTATTATCCCACTTCTTCAATGCATTAAACATTCAATGTTGGCCTGGCATACTGTTATGACCCCAATGGCAGAGGGTCTCAGAAATAATTACTAAGTCTGCAAACACTAAAAACCAGCTCATAGGGCAGTGGTAACTGAGCTGACCATATATCTAATCCTAGCACCACAAATAGCAGCAGCCGGGGAACGTGCCTACGTTGGTTCTAGACGTCTCGCGCCAGCCGGAGAACTAACTAACCCTAGAAGGGAAAAGAAAGACCTTTCTTGCCTCCAGAGAAAAGACCCCAAAAATTGGATACAAGCCCCCAACAAATAATAACGGTGAGGTAAGAGGAAAAGACAAACGTAAGAATGAGCTAGGTATTTAGCAAAGAGAGGCCCACTAGCTAATAGCAGAATATAGTAAGATGACTTATATGGTCAGCAAAAACCCTATCAAAATATCCACGCTGGATATTCAAGAACCCCCGAACCGTCTAACGGCCCGGGGGGAGAACACCAGCCCCCTAGAGCTTCCAGCAAAGTCAGGAATCACATTTAGTACAAGCTGGAAAAATATAAGAGCAAAGCAAATAACCAAAAAACAAAGAAGCAGGACTTAGCTTAATTTTGCACGAACCGGACCAGCAGACAGGAGCAAACAGAAAGGATCTGATTACAACGATGCCAGGCACTGGACTAAGGATCCAGGAAGTTTATATAGCAACACCCCTGGACTAACGACCCAGGTGGGTGCCAAACTGAGGAAAGACAATCCCAGAGTCATATCACAAGTAACCACAAGAGGGAGCCAAAAAGTCTAATTCACAACACACTTCATAGCCAACAACTCATGATTGCCGACATCATAATTGCGTTCCGCAGGCGAAAACTTTCGAGAAAAGAAGGCACACGGTTTCATCAAGGAGCCATCAGAATTCCTCTGAGACAAAACGGCCCCTGCCCCAATCTCAGAAACATCAACCTCAACCTGAAAAGGAAGAAAAACATCCGGCTTACGCAACACAGGGGCAGAAGTAAATCGGCGTTTAAGCTCCTGAAAGGCAGAAACAGCCGCAGAGGGCCAATTTGTCACATCAGCGCCTTTCTTCGTCAAATCGGTCAGGGGTTTAACCACACTGGAGAAGTTGGCAATGAAACGGCGATAAAAATTAGCAAAGCCCAAAAATTTCTGAAGGCTCTTCACGGATGTGGGCTGGATCCAATCATGAATGGCCTGAATCTTAACCGGATCCATTTCTATAGAAGAGGGAGAAAAAATGAAGCCCAAAAAAGAAATCTTCTGTACTCCAAAGAGGCACTTAGACCCCTTCACAAACAAGGCATTATGGCGAAGGATCTGAAATACCATCCTGACTTGTTTCACATGAGACTCCCAATCATCTGAAAAAATCAAAATATCATCCAAATATACAATCATGAATTTATCAAGAGAATTCCGAAATATATCATGCATGAAGGACTGAAACACAGATGGAGCATTAGAGAGTCTGAATGGCATCACAATGTATTTAAAATGACCTTCGGGCGTATTAAACGCAGTTTTCCATTCGTCACCCTGCTTAATACGAACAAGATTATATGCCCCTCGAAGGTCAATCTTAGTAAACCAACTAGCCCCCTTAATCCTAGCAAACAGATCAGAAAGCAAAGGAAAAGGGTATTGGAATTTGACCGTGATCTTATTCAAGAGGCGATAATCAATACAGTGTCTCAAGGAGCCATCTTTTTTGGCAACAAAAAAAAAACCTGCTCCCAATGGTGAAGAAGATGGCCGAATATGCCCCTTCTCCAAGGACTCCTTAACATAGCTCCGCATGGTGGTATGTTCTGGCACAGACAGGTTGAAAAGTCGGCCCTTAGGGAACTTATAGCCTGGAATCAAGTCAATAGCACAATCACAGTCCCTATGCGGTGGAAGGGAACTGGACTTGGGCTCATTGAATACATCCTGGAAATCTGACAAAAACTCAGGAATTTCAGAAGAGGGGTAGGAGGCAATTGACATCAAAGGAACGTCACCATGAACCCCCTGACAACCCCAACTAGTCACAGACATAGATTTCCAATCTAATACCGGATTATGCACCTGTAACCATGGGAAACCCAGCACAATAGCATCATGCAAATTATGCAACACCAGAAAACGACAATCTTCCTGATTGGCTGGCGCCATGCACATGGTCAGCTGTGTCCAAAACTGAGGTTTATTTTTAGCCAACGGTGTAGCATCAATGCCCCTCAAAGGAATAGGACTCTGCAAAGGCTGCAAGGGGAAACCACAACGTCTGGCAAATTCTAAGTCCATTAAGTTTAGAGCGGCACCTGAATCCATAATTGCCATGACAGAAAATGACGATAATGAGCAGATCAGGGTCACAGATAACAGAAATTTAGGTTGTACAGTACTATTGGTAACAGAACTAGTGATTCTCTTGGTACGCTTAGGGCAATCAGAAATAACATGAGCAGAATCGCCGCAGTAAAAACACAACCTATTCTGATGTCTGAATCCTTGTCGTTCAGCTCTAGACACAATCCTATCACACAGCATAGGCTCAGGACTCCGATCGGAAGACAATTCCATAGTGTGCACAACTCTGCGCTCGCGCAAGCGCCGATCAATCTGAATGGCCAGAGACATAGAATCACTCAGACCAGCAGGCGTGGGGAACCCCACCATAACATCTTTAACGGATTCAGAAAGACCCTTTCTGAAAATTGCCGCCAAGGCATCCTCATTCCATTTAGTCAGTACAGACCATTTTCTAAATTTCTGGCAATATGATTCTGCCGCTTCTTGACCCTGATACAGGGCCAACAAGGTCTTCTCAGCATGATCCACTGAATTAGGTTCATCATACAATAACCCAAGCACCTGAAAAAAGGTGTCTACATTAAGCAACGCCGGATTCCCAGGTTCCAATCCTGGGGGTCACCACGCAGCAGAGATATAACAATTTTAACCTGCTGGATGGGATCACCAGAGGAACGGGTTTTCAGAGCAAAAAACAGTTTACAGTTATTTTTAAAGCTCAAAAATTTGGACCTGTCCCCAAGAAACAAATCAGGAGTTGGAATTCTAGGCTCTAAAACCGGAGTCTGAACGATATAATCGGAAATACCCTGTACTCTAGCAGCAAGTTGATCCACACGAGAAGCCAATCCCTGAACATCCATACCAGCGCCGAACTCCTGAGCCACCCAGCGGTAAAGAGGGAAAAAAAAAACCACAACAGACTACAGAAAAAAAAAATGGCTCAGCACTTTCCTTCCCTTCTTCTGAGATGCGGTTAACTCATTGTTGGCCAGTTGTACTGTTATGATCTGGTGGCCTAAGAGCAGCATGAGACGTACTCTGGAGAAGGTGGTACCTGTACTGACCGCAGACCCTGAACTTAACACCGCAACTAGAAGTAGCCGTGGAATGTACCTATCACTCCCTAGACATCTCGACACAGCTGGAGGACTAATTACCCCTAGAGATAGAAAAGGGAAAACTATCTTGCCTCAGAGAAAATTCCCAAAGGATAGACAGCCCCCCACAAATATTGACTGTGAGAGGAGAGGGAAAAAACATACACAGACTGAAATCAGAATTTAGCAAAGGAGGCCACTTCTAGCTAAATAGAAAGGATAGGACAGAGTACTATGCGGTCAGTATTAAAACACTAGAAAATATCCACCACAGAAAATACAAAATCTCCACAGCTAACTAAAGATATGGAGGGTATATCTGCATCTCCAGAGATACCAGCTTGGCTAAACAAATCCTTATACAGACCAAGCTGGACAAGACAAAAACATGGAAAAGAACTGAACAATAAGGCCACAGCATGTGGACAGCAAAAATCACGGCCAGAACTTATCTTTGTTGAAATGAACAGCAAAGCAGGAGAGAGCAGGCAGGGATTTGAATCCTCCAGGAACAATGGACAACTGGCACTGACTAAAGGGTCAAGCAAGGCTAAATAGCCCAGTCAGGATTGCAAAAACTTGACACACATGATGAATGCTGCGATCCAGAGACAGCAGCACTACCACTTATAACCACCCAAGAGCAGAATGCACAACAGCCGGTCAACATTATTGGAGGATAGTCGCATGCGACGGTCTGTTAGTACACCACCTGTGGCACTAAAGACGTGTTCCGATAATACACTAGCAGCAGGGCAAGCCAGCACCTCCAATGCATACTGGCTTAGCTCTAGCCATGTATCCAGCTTAGAGACCCAAAATTTGAAGGGGAAAGAGCCGTCTGGGAGTACAGTAAGAGGGCAAGACATGTAGTCTGTCACCATCTGACGGAAACGTTGCCTCCTGCTGACTGGAGCCGTCTGTGATGGTGTAGACGTGTGGGGGGCACACAAAACTGTGCCACAGTTGGGCCATACTGGTCTTGCCTTGTGCTGAGGCACTGATTCTGCTCCCTCTTTGTGCAGAGCTTCCTCCACTGCCTCGACGCACTGAGCTGCTTTGTAAAGCACTAGCAGCACTGCTCTCACTTGGATTGGAGAAGATGATGGAATTCACCAGTGTGTCTTGGTACTCCCGCATTTTATGCTCCCGGTTCAACAGTGTTATGAGGCTTTGTAAGTTGTCCCGGTAGCGAGGATCTAGGAGGGTGTACACCCAATAATCAGCCGTGCTCAGAATGTGGGCAAAGCGGCGGTCGTTTCTCAGGCACTGCAGCATGTAATCAGCCATGTGCTGCAGACTGCCAACTGGCCAAGAAACGCTGTTCCCTGCTTGAGGCGTGATCTCTGCCTGCTCTGCATCACCCCACCCTCGCTCTACACACTGACTACTGGAGAATTGTGTAACTCCCTCCTCTGGACCGATGTCTTCCTCCTCCATTGACTCCTCCTCATCCTCCTCACAAACTGTCCCCTGCCTAGGCCTTTGTGAGGAACCACGTAGCGCTGACTGTCCAGAAGCTGATGGAATTGGTGACTCCTCATCCTCCACCTCTTCCACAACATCATCCCTTAGCGCTTGCAGTGTTTGTTGAAGCAGGCAGATAAGGGGGACAGTCATGCTGACTAGTGCATCATCTGCACTCGCCATCCGCGTGGAATCATCGAAGGAACGCAAAACCTGGCAGACATCCTTCATAGTGGCCCACTCAGTGGTTGTGAAGTCTGAATGGCACGGAGTGCAACTTCTTTGATGCAGCTGGTACTCCATTACTGCTGGCTGCTGCTCACACAACCACTCCAACATATGTAACGTGGAATTCCACCTGGTGGGTAGGTCACATATGATTTGATGTTCCGGAAGGCGGAATCGGCGCTGCAGAGCTGCAATGCGCGATCTTGCCATGCTGGAACACCGCAAGTGAGCACACTCTAAGCGGACCTTGTGCAGCAGTGCATCAAGATCCAGATAGTCCCTCAAAAAACTGCACGACCAAGTTGAGCACATGTGCCAGACATGGGATGTGAGTGAGGTTGCCTAGGGCCAGAGCTGCCACCAGATTTCGGCCATTGTCACACACTACCATGCCTGGCTGGAGATTCGCTGGCACAAACCACACATCGCTCTCCTGCTTGATGGCGTTCCAGAGTGTTGTGAATTAGACTTTTTTGGCTCCCTCTTGTGGTCACTAGTGATATGACTCTGGGATTGTCTTTCCTCAGTTTGGCACCCACCTGGGTCGTTAGTCCAGGGGTGTTGCTATATAAACTTCCTGGTTTCTCAGTCCTGTGCCTGGCATCGTTGTAATCAGTTCCTTTCTGTTTGCTCCTGTCTGCTGGTCCTGGATCTTGCAAAATTAAGCTAAGTCTTGCTTCCTTGTTTTTTGGTTATTTGCATTGCTATTATTTTTTGTCCAGCTTGTACTAAATGTGATTCCTGATTCTGCTGGAAGCTCTAGGGGGCTGGTGTTCTCCCCCCGGGCCGTTAGACGGTTCGGGGGTTCTTGAATATCCAGCGTGGAAATTTTGATAGGGTTTTTGCTGACCGTATAAGTCATCTTACTATATTCTGCTATTAGTCAGTGGGCCTCTCTTTGCTAAATATCTAGTTCATTCTTACGTTTGTCTTTTCTCCTTACCTCACCGTTATTATTTGTTGGGGGCTTGTATCCAACTTTTGGGGTCTTTTCTCTGGAGGCAAGAAAGGTCTATCTTTTCCCTTCTAGGGTTAGTTAGTTCTCCGGCTGGCGCGAGACGTCTAGAACCAACGTAGGCACGTTCCCCGGCTGCTGCTATTTGTGGTGCTAGGATTAGATATATGGTCAGCCCAGTTACCACTGCCCTATGAGCTGGTTTTTTGTGTTTGCAGACTTGGTATGTATTTTTGAGACCCTCTGCCATTGGAGTCATAACACCAGAGCTCCTGCGCTGTGTGGCTTCGATTCCCCAAATAAATTAATTTCAAGACGGCCTGTTGACGTTTGGCCACATGTTGTGAATTCCGTTCTGGAGCTCCCTCCTGTGGTTGCTAATGGTATTTTTGTGAGTTCTGCCCTTGGGCTCCCTCTGGTGGTTTCGAGTGGAACTGCTGCTCCTTTAGGTAGCTGTGGCAGCTGCCTTCACTAATCGCCTTGCCTGGGTTTGTTATTTAAACCTGCTCTGGGCTTTAATTCATGCCAGCTGTCAATGTTCTTGGTTGGATTTGGTTCTCTCCTTGGATTTCTCATATGGCCTGTCCTTGTCAGCAAAAGATAGGTTTTTGCTAGTTTTTGTTTGTCCATTTGCTTGGACTCTATTGCTCTGCAAATATGTCTCTTTTTGTCCAGCTTGTCACTATGTCATATTCAGGCTAGCTGGAAGCTCTGGGAAAACAGATTTGCCCCTCCACACCGTGAGTCGGTGTGGAGTTCATTTTTGTAAACTCTGCGTGGATTTTGTAGTTTTTAATACTGACCGCACAGTATCCTTTTCTCTCTGTCTATCAAGTTTAGTATTGGCCTCCTTTGCTGAAATCTGATTTCATTTCTGTGTACGTCATTTTCCTCTTCACTCACAGTCAATATTTGTGGGGGGCTGTCTTTCCTTTTGGGGTTTTCTCTGAGGCAAGATAACTTTCTATTTCCTTCTTTAGGGGTAGTTAGTTCTTAGGCTGTGAAGAGGTGTCTAGGGAGAGTCAGGAACATCCCTCGGCTATTACTAGTGTTGCTAGGATTAGGGACTGCGGTCAGTAGAGATACCACCTTCTCAGAGCTCGTCCCATGTTGCGTTTTAGCCACCAGGTCATATCAGAGTGGCCTCTTAACCACCAGGTCATAACAGCCACAGCTGTGCTCATGTCGGTCATAACAGGTAAACGTTCATGGGTCCATGTGGAGGTGGACTGTGATGGCTCCTGCAGCGATGAATCTGGGGAACTTGTGTATGAGGAGGAGTCAATGCGGACAGACTGGATTCCTGCAATCCTTGGAGTTGGCAGAACACGTCCTGCGCCACTCGCACGATCTGTACCCGGCTCAACAACATTAACCCAGTGGGCAGTGAGGGAAAGGTATCTCCCCTGTCCATGGTGACTGGTCCACGCATCGGTGGTGAGGTGGACCTTGCTACTGATGGCGTTCAGTAGTGCGTGTTTTATATGTCCCTCCACATGCTTGTGCAGGGCAGGGACGGCTTGCCTGCTGAAATAAAAGCGGCTGGGCACATTGTATTGTGGGACTGCCAATGCCATCAAGTTACGGAACCTGTCAGTCTCCACCAGCCTGAATGACAGCATTTCAAGGGACAGTAGTTTTGCAATGCCAGCATTCAGAGCCTGTGCTCGGGGGTGGTTTGCCGAGAATGGCTGCCTTTTCTCCCATGCCTGTGCTACCGATGGCTGTAGACTGGGCTGGGAGTGTGAGGATGACTGGGAACGTGGTGCTGCGGGTGGAATTACTGTGGGTCTCTGGACAACTGTGCCAGAGATTCTTCCATGGCAATCCTGTGAGGAAGCTGAACCAGCTGTGTGTGAGCTGGAGGAAGAGGAAACAACACGAGCTGAAGAGGTGGTAGGTGCCGCAGTTGGTCGGCCTAGGTCTTCAGTGTGTTTTTGTAACTCCACCGCGTGCTTGGTCCGCACATGTTTCCACATATTTGTGGTATTGAGGTTGCTGACATTTTTCCCTCTTTTGACTTTCTGATGACACACCTTGCATTTGACAAAGCAAATGTCATCTGGAACTGTGTCAAAAAAGGACCAGGCACTGCAAGTCTTGGGAGCGCCTGTTTTGGCTTTTGAAAGACGCATGCTCCTAACGGGTGCCGAAGTGGAGGCTACAGGAACCGCAGTCTTCCCCCTCCCTCTCCCTCTTTGGCCCGTTCAGTTAATCTCCCCCTCAGAGCTGCTCCCACCACCTTCCTGTACCTCACGCCACGATGGGTCAAGGACCTCATCATCTATACTACCCTCTGCCACCAACTGCTCCTCCTGGGTAGTCTCGGCAGCACAGTTTTGAACAGCTGACATATGCCCGCAATAGCTTTGGGTGGAATTCAAACGCTGACATCGGCATTTAACTACCACTTCCGGCCATCAGGCCGGAAATGCGCTCATCGCTGACCCCAGTCACATGATCAGGGGTCAGCGATGCATCAGCATAACAACCAGAGGTCTCCTTGAGACGTCTATGGTTGTTGATGACGAATTGCTATGAGCCCCACCCTGTGGTCGGCGCTCATAGCAATGCTGTAATTCTGCTGCATAGAGGTGATCTGTGCATCACCTCTATGTAGCAGAGCCAATCAAGTTGTGCCAGCTTCTAGCCTCTCATAGAGGCTATTAAAGCATGGCAAAAGTAAAAAAAAGTTTAAAAAAATATGAAAAAAATAAAAAAAAAAGTTTAAATGACCCCCACTTTCGCCTCATTCAAAATGAAACAATAAAAAAATAAAATATACACATATTTGGTATCGTCGTATTCATAATAACCCTATCAATAAAAAAAGGATTAACCTGATCGCTAAACAGCATAGAGAGAAAAAAATTTGAAACGCCAGAATTAGGTTTTTTTGGTCACCGCGACTGCATTTAAATGCAATAACAGGAGAGCAAAGGATCGTATCTGCACCAAAATGATATCATTAAAAATGTCAGCACGGCACCCGAAAAATAAGCCCTCAACCGACCCCAGATCACAACAAATGGAGACGCTACAGATATCGGAAAATGGCACAATTTTATTTTTTTTTAGCAAAGTTTGGAATTTTTTTTCACCACTTAGATAAAAAATAACCTAGACATGTTTGGTGTCTATGAACTCGTAATGACATGGGGAATTTAAAATGGCAGGTCAGTTTTAGCATTTAGTGAACCTAGCAAAAAAGCCAAGCAAAAAAACAGTATGCGATTGCACTTTTTTTGCAATTTCTCTGCACTTGGAATTTCTTTCTTGTTTTCTAGTACATGACATGGTAAAACCAATGATGTCGTTCAAAAGTACAACTCATCCCACAAAAAAATAAGCCCTCACATGGCCATATTGATGGAAAACTAAAAAAGTTATGGCTCTGGGAAGGAGGGGAGCAAAAAACGAAAGCGAAAAAACGACAATACCCAGGGTCATGAAGGGGTTAAGGTTACCAGAGATTCCAGTTGCTGGGAGACCTTGAGGCTGTGAATTAAGTCTACCAGCATTCACAGCCTCCAGATGTTAAAGCAGCTGGAAACTCCAATAACTTTAAAGTCTTCGTTAAAGGCTCACTAAAGGGTTCCAGGACTCACAGCCGCCAGGAAGCCCAGTGGCTGTGAACTCTGGTAACATTCTGGCAATCCACATGACCAGGCAGAATTGCTGTAGTATGTAGACTGCTGTACTGCATTCTGCATGACACAGCAGCAGAGCAGTCTGACGTACTCAAGTGATTCCGCCAGGTCACTTTGATTGCCTGACTGCCGGTCACGGTACTCAGTGAGACCCAGGAGATTGTAACTGATGTTACTGAGGTTACATCAATTCATAGCTGGACGGTCTCGCAGAGCAGTGTGCATTGCAGTGGCAGCAGCAAAAGCCTTTGGAGCATCATGATTGCGCTCCATACGCTTTAGACGATGTGGGACATCGTGGGATTGTTGGACTACTTCAGAACTGCATGGGATTTCTTTTCTATTTAACAAATGGGAGAAAGAGGGCATTTGTCGAGGAGTGTTTTTGTGAATAAAGGATTTTTGTATGTGTTATTTTCTTTTTTCTTACTTGGTTAGTAATTGTGGTGTTTGGCAGACAATCTTCCATTACTTACTTTAGAGGTTGGTTTCAAATGTGATTTTTGACAAATCGGGAAGAGCTCAGACAGGGTGCAAGAATTGGTGTATCTAATGTGAAGTACCAGTTATGGGGTGGCTGAGTGCTGGTATTTTTAGGCTGAGAAGGGCCAATAACCATGGCCCTTCAGAGACTCATAATATCAGCCAGCAGCTGTCTGCTTTGTTTTAGCTGGTTGTGAAAAACAGGATTGACTACCACATAATTTTTTTAATTATTTATTGCTAATAAAGACAGGGAAATATGGTAAAAGATAGCATTTCTTTTTCCTCTTTTTCATTTTGCCTTATATACAAATCATTATACAGGAAAGAATGTTTCCTAACTTCTTTTCCTGTAAAATCCATTTTATTTTCGATTTTGGAAGTTTTATTGTCAATCTGTTAAAATGGCATTATACACTGACAACATTGTTCCCAGCAGTGATGTGGGAGTCAAAAATTAATTCAAGAGTCTTCCCCATGCTGTTCCCATTCAATTTCAGTGGTGTTTCCAATCATTTCAGTGATTTCCCACGCTCCCAGACCTCCTGGTAAGGTCTGCAGGAAAAATGCTCAAGTGTCCCATTGACTTCCATTATGCTTGTTTCTCGAGTCGAGCACTCGAGCATTACGAAAAGTTTGTTACAAGTAACAAGCATATGCTCATTTCACTAGTCATGATAGTTTTCCCTTCATCCAATTAGGTGTATGCACAAAATTTCTCTGTGTGCGTGGCCGAGTTTTAATTGTGCAGCTTTGGAGGACAAAAAGCAAACTCCCACAGCAAACTTCTGTGAAGTATGCCCAATTGGATGAAAGGAAAAGTGGCATTTTTATTAATGGGAGACATTACTTTGGAATGGGAGGGCACAGAAGAAATTGCAAAATTGCTTCAGAATCAGTGGAGTAGTACCAATTGGAGGATGTACTCAGTCAAAATAAAAATTAATAAAAGGGTGGGGGGATGAAAACAGAAACAAAGGACTGACCCCCAGAGGTCAAATCACCAGCAATCAGCAGGTTATCCCTTATCCTGTCAATAAGATAGATTTTTTTTAGGGGTGAGGAGAATAACCCTTTAAATACAAAAAAAATGATTATTTTAACTGTAGAACATTATTGTATCCTAAGTTTGATGAAAAATATGGTTATTCCAGTGAGAAATGAAGATCCTTTTCTGTTAAAATTTCCATGAATTATTCTATTTCGATTATTCATACAGTTAGAATTTCATACTGAAGTAATATGGATATTTTTATCAAATGGCCCTGCTATTAACAGTTTTTGTTAGTGAGATGGGTAATACAGTTCGTATTAAGCATTGTCTACATATAGAGTATAACTCCTATAGCGGGAGCAGAAGAGCAATGTATTGGAAGGCAACGTGGACATACTGTAAAAGATTGTAAAAAATATCGGGCAGATCTGTGAAAATAGCGGCTTGCTATAAGCAACGACAGGGCCGCAATCAGGTTCAGTGTCCTCTTTTTGCCCTCTTTTGCTCTGTGGGCCCGCAAGGCAGTAGTGAAAGCTGCCAGCCAATCGGAGGCTAGCAGCTGATGCCAGTGCACACATAGACGGCATATGACGTCATTCTCATTCGCCGGCGAATCCGCGCTGAAAGGCCTGGGATGGACGTCGGCGCTGGACAGCGGCCAGGTAAGAAGAAAGGTGTTTTTTTATTTTTACTGAATGTGGCAAGCCCAGGGCATGATAAAGACCAGAGGGCAGGATGGAGACACAGGGCCTTGATGGAGACACTGGGGCAGGAATGAAAACAATACAGGGGGTAGGTATGAAAACAACAAGGGGCAGGAATGGAAACAACACTGGGCAGGAAAGGAAACAACACAAAGGGCAGCATGTGAGGCACGGGGCAGAAATGGAAACAACACAGGGGTCAGGAATGGAAACAACACAAGGGGCAGGAATGGAAACAACACAGGGGGCAGGAATGGAAACAACACAGGGGGCAGAATGTGAGACACAGGGGTCAGGAATGGAAACAACACAGGGGGCAGAATGTGAGGCATGGGGCAGGAATGGAAACAACACAGGAGGCAGAATGTGAGACACAGGGGGCAGGAATGGAAATAACACATGGGGCAGGAATGGAAACAACACAGGGGGCAGGAATGGAAAAAATACAAGGGGCAGGAATTGAAACAACACAGGTGGCAGGAATGGAAACAACACAAGGGGCAGAATGTGAGACACAGGGGGCAGGAATGGAAACAACACAGGGGGGAAGAATGTGAGGCATGGGGCAGGAATGGAGACAACACAGAGGGCAGGAATGAAAACAACACAAGGGGCAGGAATGGAAACAACACAAGGGGCAGAATGTGAGACACAGGGGGCAGGAACGGAAACAACACAGGGGGCAAAATGTGAGACACGAAGCAGGAATGGAAACAACACAGGGGACAGGAATGGAAACAACACAGGGGGCAGGAATGGAAACAACACAGGGGGCAGGAATGGAAACAACACAGGGGCAGGAATGGAAGCAACACATGGGGCAGGAATGGAAACAACACAGGGGCAGAATGTGAGACACAGGGAGCAGGAATGGAAACAACACGGGCAGAATGTGAGACACAGGGGGCAGGAATGGAAACAATATAGGGGGCAGAATGTGAAACACAGGGGGCAGGAAAGGAAACAACACAAGGGGCAGGAATGGAAACAACACAGGGGTCAGAATGTGAAACACAGGGGGCAGGAAAGGAAACAACACAAGGGGCAGGAATGGAAACAACACAGGGGGCAGGAATGTAAAAAATACAAGGGGCAGGAACTGAAACAACACAGGTGGCAGGAATGGAAACAACACAAGGGGCAGAATGTGAGACACAGGGGGCAGGAATGGAAACAACACAGGGGGGAAGAATGTGAGGCATGGGGCAGGAATTGAAATAACACAGGGGGCAGGAATGGAAATAACACAGGGGGCAGGAATGGAAACAACACAAGGGGCAGGAATGGAAACAACACAGGGGCAGGAATGGAAACAACACAAAGGACAGGAATTGAAATAACACAGGGGGCAGGAATGGAAACAACACAGGGGACAGAATGTGAGGCACGGTGCAGGAATAGAAACAACACAGGGGGCAGAATGTGAGACACAGGGGGCAGGAACGGAAACAACACAGAGGGCAGGAATGGAAACAACACAAGGGGCAGGAATGGAAACAACACAAGGGGCAGAATGTGAGACACAGGGGGCAGGAATGGAAACAACACTGGGGGCAGAATGTGAGACACGGGGAATGAATGGAAACAACACAGGGGACAGGAATGGAAACAACACAGGGGGCAGGAATGGAAACAACACAAGGGGCAGGAATGGAAACAACACAGGGGGCAGGAATGGAAACAACACAAGGGGCAGGAATGGAAGCAACACAAGGGGCAGAATGTGAGACACAGGGGGCAGGAATGGAAACAACACTGGGGGGCAGAATGTGAGACACGGGGCAGGAATGGAAACAACACAGGGGACAGGAATGGAAACAACACTGGGGGGCAGAATGTGAGACACGGGGCAGAAATGGAAACAATACAGGGGACAGGAATGGAAACAACACAGGGGGCATGAATGGACACAACACAGGGGGCAGGAATGGAAATAACACAGGGGGCATGAATGGAAACAACACAATGGGTAGGAATGGAAACAACACAGGGGGCAGGAATGGAAACAACACAAGGGGCAGGAATGGAAACAACACAGGGGCAGGAATGGAAACAACACATGGGGCAGGAGTGGAACAACACAAGGGGCAGAATGTGAAGAACAGGGCAGGAATAGAAAAAACACAGGGGGCAGAATGTGAGACACAGGGGGCAGGAATGGAAAACAAAGTAGGCAGGAATGGAAACAACACGGGCAGGAATGGAAACAACACAGGGGGCAGAATGTGAGGCACGGGTCAGAAATGGAAACAACACAGGGGGCAGAATGTGAGACACAGGAGGCAGGAATGGAAGCAACACAGGGGGCAGGAATGGAAACAACACAAGGGGCAGGAATGGAAACAACACAGAGGGCAGGAATGGAAACAACACAAGGGGCATGAATGGAAACAGCACAGGGGCAGGAATGGAAACAACACAGGGAGCAGGAATGGAAACAACACAGGGGGCAGGAATGGAAACAACAAAGGGGGCAGGAATGGAAATAACATAGGGGGCAGGAATGAAAGCAACACAAGGGACAGGAATGGAAACAACACAGGGGCAGGAATGGAAACAACACAGGGGGCAGGAAAAGAAACAACACAAGGGGCAGGAATGGAAACAACATAGGGGGCAGTAATGGAAACAACACAAGGGGCAGGACTGGAAACAACAAAGGGGGCAGGAATGGAAATAACACAGGGGGCAGGAATGGAAGCAACACAAGGGGTAGGAATGGAAACAACACAGGGGCAGGAATGGAAACACGGGGCAGAATGTGTGACACAGGGGACAGAATGTGTGACACGGGGTAGAATGTGAGACATGGGGCAGAATGTGTGACACGGGGGTAGAATGTGAGACACAGAGGGGCAGAATGTGAGACACAGGGGGGCAGAATGTGAGACACAGGGGCAGAATGTGAGACATGGGGGCAGGATGGGAGACACAGGGGGTAGAATGTGAGATGGGTGTTATGGTTCTCAATGGCAAGAGAACATAGCCCAGCAAACATAAGCACTAGCTCTTGGAAGGATGGAAACTAAACTGACCATGAACTAAACCTGCCGCACAACTAACAGTAGCCGGGTAGCGTTGCCTACGTTTTTTATCCCTAGACGCCCAGCGCCGGCCGGAGGACTAACTAATCCTGGCAGAGGAAAATATAGTCCTGGCTCACCTCTAGAGAAGTTTCCCCGATAGGCAGACAGAGGCCCCCACATATATTGGCGGTGATTTTAGATGAAATGACAAACGTAGTATGAAAATAGGTTTAGCAAAATTGAGGTCCGCTTACTAGATAGCAGGAAGACAGAAAGGGCACTTTCATGGTCAGCTGAAAACCCTATCAAAATACCATCCTGAAATTACTTTAAGACTCTAGTATTAACTCATAACATCAGAGTGGCAATTTCAGATCACAAGAGCTTTCCAGACACAGAAACGAAACTACAGCAGTGAACTGGAACAAAATGCAAAAACAAACGAGGACTAAAGTCCAACTTAGCTGGGAGTTGTCTAGCAGCAGGAACATGCACAGAAAGGCTTCTGATTACAATGTTGACCGGCATGGAAGTGACAGAGGAGCAAGGTTAAATAGCGACTCCCACATCCTGATGGAAACAGGTGAACAGAGGGGATGATGCACACCAGTTCAATTCCACCAGTGGCCACCGGGGGAGCCCAAAATCCAATTTCACAACAGTACCCCCCCCCTCAAGGAGGGGGCACCGAACCCTCACCAGAACCATCAGGGCGATCAGGATGAGCCCTATGAAAGGCACGGACCAGATCGGAGGCATGAACATCAGAGGCAGTCACCCAAGAATTATCCTCCTGACCGTATCCCTTCCATTTGACCAGATACTGGAGTTTCCGTCTGGAAACACGGGAGTCCAAGATTTTTTCCACAACGTACTCCAACTCGCCCTCAACCAACACCGGAGCAGGAGGCTCAACGGAAGGCACAACCGGTACCTCATACCTGCGCAACAATGACCGATGAAAAACATTATGAATAGAAAAAGATGCAGGGAGGTCCAAACGGAAGGACACAGGGTTAAGAATCTCCAATATCTTGTACGGGCCGATGAACCGAGGCTTAAACTTAGGAGAAGAAACCCTCATAGGGACAAAACGAGAAGACAACCACACCAAGTCCCCAACACAAAGCCGAGGACCAACCCGACGCCGGCGGTTGGCAAAAAGCTGAGTCTTCTCCTGGGACAACTTCAAATTGTCCACTACCTGCCCCCAAATCTGATGCAACCTCTCCACCACAGCATCCACTCCAGGACAATCCGAAGATTCCACCTGACCAGAAGAAAATCGAGGATGAAACCCCGAATTACAGAAAAAAGGAGACACCAAGGTGGCAGAGCTGGCCCGATTATTGAGGGCAAACTCCGCTAAAGGCAAAAAAGCAACCCAATCATCCTGATCTGCAGACACAAAACACCTCAAATATGTCTCCAAGGTCTGATTCGTCCGCTCGGTCTGGCCATTAGTCTGAGGATGGAAAGCAGACGAGAAAGACAAATCTATGCCCATCCTAGCACAGAATGCTCGCCAAAATATAGACACGAATTGGGTTCCTCTGTCAGAAACGATATTCTCCGGAATACCATACAAACGGACCACATTTTGAAAAAACAGAGGAACCAACTCGGAAGAAGAAGGCAACTTAGGCAGGGGAACCAAATGGACCATCTTAGAGAAACGGTCACACACCACCCAGATGACAGACATCTTCTGAGAAACAGGAAGATCCGAAATAAAATCCATCGAGATGTGCGTCCAGGGCCTCTTCGGGATAGGCAAGGGCAACAACAATCCACTAGCCCGAGAACAACAAGGCTTGGCCCAAGCACAAACGTCACAAGACTGCACAAAGCCTCGCACATCTCGAGACAGGGAAGGCCACCAGAAGGACCTTGCCACCAAATCCCTGGTACCAAAGATTCCAGGATGACCTGTCAACGCAGAAGAATGAACCTCAGAAATGACTTTACTGGTCCAATCATCAGGAACAAACAGTCTACCAGGTGGGCAACGATCAGGTCTATCCGCCTGAAACTCCTGCAAGGCCCGCCGCAGGTCTGGAGAAACGGCAGACAATATCACTCCATCCTTAAGGATACCTGTAGGTTCAGAGTTACCAGGGGAGTCAGGCTCAAAACTCCTAGAAAGGGCATCCGCCTTAACATTCTTAGAACCCGGCAGGTAGGACACCACAAAATTAAACCGAGAGAAAAACAACGACCAGCGCGCCTGTCTAGGATTCAGGCGTCTGGCGGACTCAAGATAAATTAGATTTTTGTGGTCAGTCAATACCACCACCTGATGTCTAGCCCCCTCAAGCCAATGACGCCACTCCTCAAAAGCCCACTTCATGGCCAAAAGCTCCCGATTCCCAACATCATAATTCCGCTCGGCGGGCGAAAATTTACGCGAGAAAAAGGCACAAGGTCTCATCACGGAACAATCGGAACTTCTCTGCGACAAAACTGCCCCAGCTCCGATTTCAGAAGCGTCGACCTCAACCTGAAAAGGAAGAGCAACATCAGGCTGACGCAACACAGGGGCGGAAGAAAAGCGGCGCTTAAGCTCCCGAAAGGCCTCCACAGCAGCAGGGGACCAATCAGCAACATCAGCACCCTTCTTAGTCAAATCAGTCAATGGTTTAACAACATCAGAAAAACCAGCAATAAATCGACGATAAAAGTTAGCAAAGCCCAAAAATTTCTGAAGACTCTTAAGAGAAGAGGGTTGCGTCCAATCACAAATAGCCTGAACCTTGACAGGATCCATCTCGATGGAAGAGGGGGAAAAAATATATCCCAAAAAGGAAATCTTTTGAACCCCAAAAACGCACTTAGAACCCTTCACACACAAGGAATTAGACCGCAAAACCTGAAAAACCCTCCTGACCTGCTGGACATGAGAGTCCCAGTCATCCGAAAAAATCAAAATATCATCCAGATACACAATCATAAATTTATCCAAATAATCACGGAAAATGTCATGCATAAAGGACTGAAAGACTGAAGGGGCATTTGAAAGACCAAAAGGCATCACCAAATACTCAAAGTGGCCCTCGGGCGTATTAAATGCGGTCTTCCACTCATCCCCCTGCTTAATTCGCACCAAATTATACGCCCCACGGAGATCTATCTTAGAGAACCACTTGGCCCCCTTTATGCGAGCAAACAAATCAGTCAGCAGTGGCAACGGATATTGATATTTAACCGTGATTTTATTCAAAAGCCGATAATCAATACACGGTCTCAAAGAGCCATCTTTCTTAGCCACAAAGAAAAAACCGGCTCCTAAGGGAGATGACGAAGGACGAATATGTCCCTTTTCCAAGGACTCCTTTATATATTCTCGCATAGCAGCATGTTCAGGCACAGACAGATTAAATAAACGACCCTTAGGGTATTTACTACCCGGAATCAAATCTATGGCACAATCGCACTCCCGGTGCGGAGGTAATGAACCAAGCTTAGGTTCTTCAAAAACGTCACGATATTCAGTCAAGAATTCAGGAATCTCAGAGGGAATAGATGATGAAATGGAAACCACAGGTACGTCCCCATGCTTCCCCTTACATCCCCAGCTTAACACAGACATAGCTTTCCAGTCAAGGACTGGGTTATGAGATTGCAGCCATGGCAATCCAAGCACCAACACATCATGTAGGTTATACAGCACAAGAAAGCGAATAATCTCCTGATGATCCGGATTAATCCGCATAGTTACTTGTGTCCAGTATTGTGGTTTATTACTAGCCAATGGGGTGGAGTCAATCCCCTTCAGGGGTATAGGAGTTTCAAGAGGCTCCAAATCATACCCACAGCGTTTGGCAAAGGACCAATCCATAAGACTCAAAGCGGCGCCAGAGTCGACATAGGCATCCGCGGTAATAGATGATAAAGAACAAATCAGGGTCACAGATAGAATAAACTTAGACTGTAAAGTGCCAATTGAAACCGACTTATCAAGCTTCTTAGTACGCTTAGAGCATGCTGATATAACATGAGTTGAATCACCGCAATAGAAGCACAACCCATTTTTTCGTCTTAAATTCTGCCGTTCACTTCTGGACAGAATTCTATCACATTGCATATTCTCTGGCGTCTTCTCAGTAGACACCGCCAAATGGTGCACAGGTTTGCGCTCCCGCAGACGCCTATCGATCTGGATAGCCATTGTCATGGACTCATTCAGACCCGCAGGCACAGGGAACCCCACCATAACATCCTTAATGGCATCAGAGAGACCCTCTCTGAAATTCGCCGCCAGGGCGCACTCATTCCACTGAGTAAGCACAGCCCATTTACGGAATTTCTGGCAGTATATTTCAGCTTCGTCTTGCCCCTGAGATAGGGACATCAAGGCCTTTTCCGCCTGAAGCTCTAACTGAGGTTCCTCATAAAGCAACCCCAAGGCCAGAAAAAACGCATCCACATTGAGCAACGCAGGATCCCCTGGAGCCAATGCAAAAGCCCAATCCTGAGGGTCGCCCCGGAGCAAGGAAATCACAATCCTGACCTGCTGAGCAGGATCTCCAGCAGAGCGAGATTTCAGGGACAAAAACAACTTGCAATTATTTTTGAAATTTTGAAAGCAAGATCTATTCCCCGAGAAAAATTCAGGCAAAGGAATTCTAGGTTCAGATATAGGAACATGAACAACAAAATCTTGTAAATTTTGAACTTTCGTGGTAAGATTATTCAAACCTGCAGCTAAACTCTGAATATCCATTTTAAACAGGTGAACACAGAGCCATTCCAGGATTAGAAGGAGAGAGAGAGAGAGAAAGGCTGCAATATAGGCAGACTTGCAAGAGATTCAATTACAAGCACACTCAGAACTGAAGGGAAGGGGGAAAAAAAAAAAAAAAAATCTTCAGCAGACTTCTCTTTTCTCTCCTTTCTCTGTCAATTAATTTAACCCTTTTTTGGCCGGTCAAACTGTTATGGTTCTCAATGGCAAGAGAACATAGCCCAGCAAACATAAGTACTAGCTCTTGGAAGGATGGAAACTAAACTGACCATGAACTAAACCTGCCGCACAACTAACAGTAGCCGGGTAGCGTTGCCTACGTTTTTTATCCCTAGACGCCCAGCGCCGGCCGGAGGACTAACTAATCCTGGCAGAGGAAAATATAGTCCTGGCTCACCTCTAGAGAAGTTTCCCCGATAGGCAGACAGAGGCCCCCACATATATTGGCGGTGATTTTAGATGAAATGACAAACATAGTATGAAAATAGGTTTAGCAAAATTGAGGTCCGCTTACTAGATAGCAGGAAGACAGAAAGGGCACTTTCATGGTCAGCTGAAAACCCTATCAAAATACCATCCTGAAATTACTTTAAGACTCTAGTATTAACTCATAACATCAGAGTGGCAATTTCAGATCACAAGAGCTTTCCAGACACAGAAACGAAACTACAGCAGTGAACTGGAACAAAATGCAAAAACAAACGAGGACTAAAGTCCAACTTAGCTGGGAGTTGTCTAGCAGCAGGAACATGCACAGAAAGGCTTCTGATTACAATGTTGACCGGCATGGAAGTGACAGAGGAGCAAGGTTAAATAGCGACTCCCACATCCTGATGGAAACAGGTGAACAGAGGGGATGATGCACACCAGTTCAATTCCACCAGTGGCCACCGGGGGAGCCCAAAATCCAATTTCACAACAGATGGGGTAGGATGTGAGGCGGGGCAGAATGTGAGACACATGGGGGCAGGATGTGAGACACAGGGGCAGACTGGGAGACACAGGGCAGGATGGAGACAAGTGGGGCAGGAGTATGGGGCAGGATGGATACGATGGAGACAGATGGGGCAGCAGGATCATGGGACAGATGGGTCAGGATCATGGGACAGATGGGTCAGAATCATGGGACAGATGGTGCAGGATGGGGAGATCATATGGGGGCAGAGTGGATACTCATGACGGTAGGATGTGAGAACATATGGCTGGAGCCAGGGATGAGATACACGGGGCCAGGATGGGGGATTTTATTACCATAGGGGATAATTAAGTGATATTATTACTGCAGTGATGTATTTATTTTATTTTTTAAGGATACTGTTTTAAATGGGGGAGCGGTCCTGTTACTCTGCAGAGCGACACTATATCGCCTTTTTTTCTTCATCTGGTGTAGTGTAGAAGTTGGGAAAAAATTAAGCAATGTGTTCTGCAAGCGGAGCTCTAGATAACTGTGTTATTTCCCACAGAGCTGAGTCCTGGCAGGAAGACGTGATGGTGGTCTGTACTGGATGAAGATGGAAAGCGAGGCTGACAGACTTCATCTAGAGACGTCACTGGCGAGTCAGTGTGTTAGCTGTACACAGACACTGCATACTAAGTACAGATCTCCTGTGTATAATGGCACTTATGGTGATAGTATTGTGCTTTTTTTATTAATGGTCAGTATTGCAGTAGTCAGTCACTATGTGGTGGTAATATGTGATCTGGACATGGTGTGGTGGTATTTGTCCCTTGTATGTGCTATTATTCAGTCACTGTGGTGGTAATATGTGATCTGGGCATCGGGTGGTGGTATTTGTTCCTTGTATGTGGTATTATAGGTCACTATGTGGTGGTAATATGGTGTCTGGTCATGGTGTGGTGGTATTTGTCCCTTGTATGTGATATTATTGGTCATTTTAAAAGTTTAAAAAATAAACAAAAATACAGTATACCAAAATTGTATTGCATATTTTTACAAATTTTTTATAGGTTAGCATAGAGTAGGGATCGGTCAAAAGAGTCTACCTTGTCGTGGTGGCAGAATAGAAAAATCTTTTGGCCAAAACAAAAGCTGTTGGCTATATGTGTGATCTGGTGATGGGAACTGTTAACATGGGATTGGTGAGAAGTGGAGTTTTTCCAAGAGAGCGCGGTGGGACTTTGAACAGTTCAAGGGGTGGTGGCGGAGCTGGAGTGGAGCCTGGGTAGAGTCTCAATGGGGCCCCGAAAATTTTGCTAGTATGGGGCCCCGAAATTCCTAGTGACAGCCCTGAGCAGCGAGGACAAGTTTTTTGTTTGATTGTTTTTTTTACACACTTTGATAAATCTCCCCCCAATAGATTTTACTACTTTTTACAGTAATACAGTTAATGAGAAGATAATGAGAAAGAAAAAACAATTCTGTTTTTTATTTTCATACCATGTATGGTAAGTTGCTCTAGAGCCATTGATCTACATCTTTTGTCTTTTTTTTAAGAAAAAACAAAATAAAATGTTTAAAATGTAAAAATATACTTTTTTTTTGCTGAGGCAGGAGGATTTTTAATTAAACTTTATTGATTTTAAATTTATTGGGGTTTTTGTACTGCCATGGAACTTGAAGCTGTATTGATGTTTGATCTTCAGAATACTTTGACAAAACTTTTATATCCATGACAATCATCAACCATTGCAATCATTTCTCAGAACAACAATTAAGGCTGGGGTCACACTTGGCGTAAGACAATACGCCACGTATTATACGTCCGTACTATGCGTTCAATACGCCAAAATGTCTCCGTAAGCGACTTCCGTAGTTCCTGCGTTGCTTAGGTGTGGTCGCGTATTTTGCGCATGTGCTTGTGCGTGTGTAATCCGTATGTGATCCGTATGGCGTATTTAGCACGCACCATCACAAAATGGACATTTAACGGTTTTCAGGCCTGCAAATCATTTAAACCATCATTAACCACACTATTTAAGACCTCTACAACAGGTGGAGCCCTCCCATCTGCCCTATATGTTCTCTAGCATATTTTGGCTGTGTTGCTTTGAGATTACAAACATGTCTGGCCCTGTGTATTTAAGCACAACTCAGCAGGTGTTGCTTCACTGGGTGTTGTCTCGTTGCTTTGGCCAGCCATATCCGGTCAATGTGGATCCGCGAAGGAGGAGACGAAGATTGTGGGTACATCCTCTATTGACCCAACGCCAGAGTAAAGGCCATTTCCAGAGACTATATTCAGCTTTGAGGGCACATCCAGAGAAGTTTTACCAGTATACTCGAATGTCCATCCGGACTTTTGACATGTTGTTGGAGATCTTACGTCCTGGGCTCACCTTTCAGGACACCTGGATGAGAAAAGCCATCTCTGCTGAGGAGCGTCTGCTCCTAACCTTACGGTATGTATTCCACATTTTCCAATACTGGTTATTTTTTGGGGTTCTTTCCAAATGTGTGTTGTCCTACTAGGTTTAATTAACTTCACTTTGACATGAAGCCACAAGCACATATCAAAGATTTTTGCCAATATTCTAGTCTAGTTATTTTGTCAACTGTAAATTTGTATACTGTAAATAATTTAATAGTAAATGAAATATACACTTTGGCTTATTCCTTTGTTCGTCGTCCTCATGTTTGTTTGTTTTTCCCTTTTTGTTGTATTGCAGCTTCCTGGCGACAGGATTGTCCTATGCGGGTCTACACATGGAGTTTCTGATTGGGCGGTCGACCATTTCAGGCATTGTTAGGACAACCTGTTCCCAAATCTGGCAGAAACTACATGAAGCTGTGTTGCCGGAGCCAAAACAGGACGATTGGCTTAAAATCGCCACAGGTTTCAGAAATAATTGTGACTTCCCTAATTGCATTGGAGCTGTGGATGGGAAACATATCAGGGTGCGTAAGCCGCCGAACTCTGGTTCCCAATTCTACAATTACAAGCAGTTTTTCTCTGTAGTTCTGTTAGCAGTTGCTGACAGTAACTACAGGTTTGTAATTGTAGACATTGGGGCCTATGGGCGAACTGGAGACTCTAGGGTCTTCAATTCGTCCATAATGGGTCGGCGGCTACGTGACAACCAGTTGAACCTCCCACCACCACAACAACTCCCAGGCTCCAATGCGGAAGCAGTGCCTTTTGTTTTTGTGGGAGATGAGGCCTTCCAACTGTCGAGCCACGTCATGAGGCCTTACCCCAGGCGCAACCTTGACCACCGGCGGAGGGTGTTTAATTTGAGACTTGCCAGGGCACGGAGACTGGTTGAGTGCGCCTTTGGGATTCTTGTGGCCAAATGGCGTGTTCTTCAGTCTGCCATCCAGCTGAGTGAGGCTACAATCAATGAGGTGATCAAAGCCTGTGTCATTCTCCATAATTTCACAAGAATACATGATTGTTCCTCTCCAAATTTTGAAGATAACCTCATGACCAATGTTCCTAGGCCTACCCCATATGTCCCTCCTCCGCGTCGTCCACTTTCTGGACTGAGAGTTCGTGATATCTTTACAAATTATTTTATGTCTCCTCAAGGTGCTACTCCCTGGCAAGACTATGCATTTTTGCATGTGTAATTAATTAGCTCTATAAAGTATGTGGTAATCAAGTTTCCAACTGTGTGTGTTTTATTTTCTTATTTCACATATGGTTATCAGCATATCATGTGTGTGTGATGGAAGAATGAATCCAGCGCATACAGACGGTGACTGGTAGTAAGAAAACGTTTTACTGAATAACTTTTTTTACTTTCTAGGTGTTTTTTTTTCAAAACCTTTTTTTGGCCTTCTAAAGGCCTATTTTTCTTTTTTAACAAAAATAGCGTAAACAACCACAGTAAAACATGCTCTGTAGTGACAATACAAGCCTAAATATTGTATCCAAATCATATTTAAAACAAAAAAAAAAAAGGTTAAAATAACATTAAAACACAAACAAACAAAATTATAAGTCCTGGTAGGTTGGGGCAGGAGAAGTAGCTTGCTCATTGTCTGCATCAGGTGGCATTTGTACGGCCAACTGTCCAGCACCCTGTGCAGATGTTGTAGTGGCCTGAGGGACATTTGCCAAGCTATGATGCTGGGAACTTGGAAGAGTGGGGCGAGGATTTGGTAGATACCCCTGCTGGTGATAACCATATTGCCGGGAATCATAACCCAACCCAAAATGACCATATTGTCCAAACCCAGGTTGGGACCAGCCTCCAGCACTGGGTGTGGACAAGTGGCCATATTGGGATGGTTGAAGATATCCCGCCATATGTTGCTGAGGTGGCCATTGTGTGTTTGATGGGGGTTGGGGCTGAGGTGTTGGCTGTCGTGGAGGGGGTGCTTCAGATCCTTGTTGAGCTGGCAGGCCTTGTAATCTCTGAGGCCGCAGAAGATTTTCTGGTGACATCTGCCACTGTTCAATCATATGCATGAGATTGTATGGGTTATTTGGGGGGGTGCATGCGTCAACAAGGATCTGAAAACACCCTCTCACACGAAGCCTTAACTCACGCTCTAGGGACCTTAAGTAATGGGCCATGCTCCTGGTAAATCCCTCCTCCCCATCATCGTCTCGAACACGGGCCAAGTAGCTCAGGACCCCAGCATCCACGTTTTGGCGCCTTTGGAGCAATTCTCTTCTGCGGCGAGCACGCTGTGGTCTGCCTGCAGCCTGTGGGGATGGAGCCAGGGCAACAGTTGGGCTGCTGCTATTTCCAGGGTCATCCTGGCTAGGTGGTGGTGCTGCAGAAGAGGCAAAATGTGGGTCCTCAGGGTGTGGGACGGAGGCAGATGGAGCTGCCTGACCAGATGAGGATCCAGGAGGGATGGAGCCAGAGGGAGCATCAGATGGACCAGCCACCTCTTCAACTTCACCAACTGGGTCAATGACAAGTTCCGAGTCAGACACTGTCTCCCTGTCAGTGAGGTTAGACTGAGTTCTGAAAAAGAAAAAATGTTTTAGGGCCACAAATAAGACAAAAACCCAAAAATACACAAAAAACAATGTTACTTACGGCCTGAGGTCCATGCTGGGATTCAGAAAGTTGAGTCGGTCAAAATATATGTTTTTTTTTTTTTTTGGGAGGTGCCCCGGCTCCACTTCTCTCCCGCTGCTGCCTCTCCCTCCTGTACTGGTCGCGGATACTCCGCCACCTTGTTGTAACATCACCCACTGAAACAACAAAAAATACACACATTCTTTAGGCCATTAATCAGTGAGCTCACAAAAGGTGGAACTGACTACAGAGATTTAAGTGTAGCATCCAAATAGGCCTTTGTGGAGAAGATTTAATCTTAAATATACCCAAAAAACAAAATTAGCAAGCAAAGCCACAAGGACAGAGTCCACTAACCTCTATCACAGAAAGGCCAAATAATGGGAAACACTGTTAGTAAGTAAAAGGGACACGTATTCTAAACATTAATGAAATCCGTTTCTCTTGTACAACACCATGTATCTACTGGTGGGCTTTCTAGTTCCTTCATGACTATTTACTAAATTCGGGAAGAGAAATTCAAAGTAGTAAGGGCCTGATAATTCTCAAGAACATTACATTTAAAACATGGGTGTACTTACTTATCTGTCGCTGTGCCTGACGTGGCTGCTGGTCATAATGTGGGAAGAGGGCCACACACACGCTCCTCCATGCTGCCTCTTTTTGTGCCCTGTTGGCATAATTAGGGTCTCTTTGGTCCCAGAGGACAGGCCTCTCTTAGACCAAAATGATCAGCATGTCCGCGTTGACAATGTTTGCCATGCTGAATATCACTCCGTGGAGGCGTGCAGCAGACTTCCGGGTTCACTGTCTGGCTTTTTCAGCTAATTAGCATGTCTCACCTGCCTGATTGAGGCCTTTGGACCTTTCAGGACATCTGCCAGTAAATCCGTATTTCGCGCAAGGCACACGCATGGTCCGTAAGCATTCCGTATTATACGCTCTCCCATAGACTTGCATTGGCGTATTTTTTGCGCGATACGCTGACAAACGCAGCATGCTGCGATTTTCTGCGCCCGTACAACTCCGTAAATTACGAATCCGTAATATACGCCTTATAGGACTAGACCCATTGAGAAGCATTGTGCCGTATGTAATGCGAGTTTTACGTACGTAGTTTTTGCGCTCTTACGTACGTAAAACACGCATGTGTGACCCCAGCCTAACTCACAGAGAAGCAACCATCTTTGTTAAGCTCTTTAGATGCAACAGTTGCTATCTAAGAATTAAACAGAAGGGATTTGAGATAACTTTTGCATTGGGATTTTGACCACTTCCTGAGTGACAAGGAGAATCTCCATCATGCTAGATGCACAGTTCGCGCATGCTCACTGTGCTCGCACGCCCTTTGGGTTGCTGTCATTTGACCGTTTCCCTGATATTTGCAGACCAGTCGCTCTCTTTGGACGATGCAAATACAAATGTAGTGCCACCCTATTGGGATAGGTAGTTGATTGCTGTGACAACCCAGATGCTTTGACATGATTAGATGAATATGGACAAACCTCTAGACATAGTATGTTGTAATTTTCTTGAGTGAATTTGGCACATTTTCAAAATGTCGTGTGATTCGTGGGAGGAGATAAGTTGTGTCTGCATGCCCGACTCTTCATCAGTTGGTGGATTGTGACGATGACAACATTGATGCTTAGTTTGGATTGGTAGAATATTATACTCTTTTAAAATTATTGATGATTAGGTCACTTCATATGGAAAATATTTATTTTATTCACTCCAGTTTTGATGCTGTTTTTTTTTATTGTGAGCTGGGATTCTGTATTTTGTATTAAAGTTTATATGTATTTTATATGAGGGAATTGGGTTTTTGTAGTGATTGGTGTATGTCTATAAACCACACTGTATCACCATATACCTCATTGTTTGTACTACAGTGAGGAAAAAAAGTACTAAGTCAGCCACCAATTGTGAGAGAGGCCTGTAATTGACATCATAGGTAGACCACAACTATGAGAGTCACAATGAGAAAATAAATCCAGAAAATCACCTATCCTGATTTGGCAAGATTTATTTTGCAAATTATGGTGGAAAATAAGTATTTGGTCATTAACAAAAGTTCATCTCAATATTTTGTTATATATCCTTTGTTGGCAATGACAGAGGTCAAACATTTTCTGTAAGTTTTCACAAGGTTGGCACACACTGTTGGTGATATGTTAGCCCATTCCTCAATGCAGATCTCCTCTAGAGCAGTGATGTTTTGGGCCTGTCGCTGAGCAACACAGACTTTCAACTCCCTCCAAAGGTTTTCTATGGGGTTGAGATCTGAAGACTGGCTAGGCCACTCCAGGACCTTCATATGCTTCTTATGAAGCCACTGCTTCATTGCCCTGGCTGTGTGCTTGGGATTATTATCATGCTGAAAGACTCATGCTTGTTACATCTTCAATGCCCTTGATGATGGAAGGAGGTTTGCACTCAAAATCTCACGATACATGTCCCCATTCATTCTTTCATGTACACAGATCAGTCATCCTGGTCCATTTGCAGAGAAACAGCCCCAAACCATGATGTTGCTACCCCCATGCTTCACAGTAGGTATGGTGTTCTTCGGATGCAACTCAGCATTCTGTCTCCTCCAACCACAATGAGTTTTGTTTCTACCAAACAGTTCTATTTTGGTTTCATCAGACCATATGACATTCTCTCAATACTCTTCTGGATAATCAAAATGCTCTCTAGAAAACTTCAGACAGGCCTGGACAGGCCTGAGTCCCTGGCGGCATATTTTGTTACTGATTGTAGCCTTTGTTACTGTGGTCCCAGCTCTATGCAGGTCATTCACTAGGTCCGCCTGTGTGGTTCTGGGATTTTTGCTCACCATTCTTGTGATCATTTTGACCCCACAGGGTGAGATCTTGCATGGAGCCCCAGATCGAGAGAGATTATTAATGGTCTTGTATGTCTTCTTATTGCTCCCACAGTTGATTTCATCACAGCAAGCTGCTTGCCTATTGCAGATTCAGTCTTACCAGCCTGGCGCAGGGCTACAATTTTGTTTCTTGTGCGCTTCGATAGCTCTTTGGTCTTCACTATAGTGGAGTTTGGAGTGTGACTGTTTCAAGGTTGTGGACAGGTGTCTTTTATACTGATAACAAGTTCAAACAGGTGACATTACTACAGGTAATGAATGGAGGACAGAGGAGCCTCTTAAAGAAGAAGTTACAGGTCTGCGAGAGCCAGAAATCTTGCATGTTTTTGGGTGACCAAATACTTATTTTCCACCATAATTTGCAAAATAAATCTTGCCAAATCAGACAAGGTGATTTTCTAGATTTGTTTTCTCATTTTGCCTACCATAGTTGTGGTCTACCTATGATGTCAATTACAGGACTCTCTCATCTTTTTAAGTGGCAGAACTTGCACAATTGGTGGCTGACTAAATACTTTTTTCCCCACTGTATGTATATATATTGATGTTGTAATAAACTTGATTTTGTGTCTGAACATCCTGGATTAGACACTGTCTGCTTTTATATTTGCTGAAGATTTCCAATTGGGTTCCTTGGATTGTTTGGATGTGCATCCAGGTACAGAGTGCTGTCAGCTATCTTTTATTAGGCTTTATAGGGGACATCATTCTGAGGAACCATGCCTCCAGCTGGTGGAATACAGAACTGCTCCACCGACCATCTCTGATCCCACAAAGACGTTTGGAGAATCCAGGTTGGGACAATCAGATCACTTGACCACATACCTCACTGTGCTCTTTCAGCTTCCTAAACTTGCCGCTACGTCCTCTCAGTGGTTCTTGCTAAAAGCAGTGTTCTAATGGTTGGAGTAGCGGGTCCTGGGTGCCCCAAAGTAGCAAAGGTTCTATTCCCTGGTGAGCCAGCAGAAGGTTTAGACTTTGTCATTTTCACCATTGTAAGATTGCTCTTACTGAGTGTATTGGGGGACACTCGCTTGGGATGGGATTCAAGTACTTAGGCACAGGTTTTCACTTTAACAGTCCATGTGGTTTATTATGGAGTCATAAGCCACAGAAATATGTACAAGCAAACAGTCTTTACATCAACTCTTCACATCATAGTATACGGCTATGAAAACGCATGCCATACAGTTCATTAATCTCCATGGAGCACAACAGGCACCAACATACGATATTACGGTTGCAGTCTCTAATCATGCTGGACCTTACGCTGTCCAGTTGCCATGGGTGACTGCAAGGTTCCCCATACGCTGGGTTACCTTCTAGGAGCTCCTGTTCCACATGCTGACTCCTGTCAGTACTCTCTCTCACAGGGAAGCTGCCGAACTGGGATCACCGTCCCGGGCAATGCCTTGCTCACCAGGCCACCTGACAGTCCAGATCCTCAGACGGGCTGTAGCTTCCCCAAATGCAGTGCCATCACAAACTCTGCATACGCGTCCTGTCTGTGCGCCATTCAGGACGTCCATCCCCAACTGGGACCGTCCAACACACAGGCCCCCCAAGTCTAAGACCTCCCCCATGTGCTCTTCAGGGATCTAATCCTACTTCCAGGACCTCCCAACACAGAGGCCCTCCAGGACCTGGCACACAGGCTACTCAGGACCATCCATCTCACTCCACCATGTGACCCACATGGTCACATTATATACTTGCAGCCACTCCCCTAGGTGGGAGGTGTGTGTGGCTATTTCAACCTTTACAACTACAGATATGCCTCCATGCATATCCTAAGGAGCACATGCAGCGCCCCCTAGCTGTAACAGGGGTCACTGCATCACACCATCTTATGTACTTGCTGTAAATGTACTATGTGTTGTTGACTGTTGGTGATTATTGCAGAGTGTTACCCCCACTCTGTGTTTTCTGTGTACTATTCTGCCCACGGGAAAGCTGTCCAGGCGTTCAATGGGATGAGCCCTGGCGCATGCGGTTTATCTTAAAACAGTCAGGCCAGTGGTTCAGAGCACCCACTTACACTCGTGTCTCCACAGGTATAGCTGTCTAATATGTTTCCAACATGCAGTTCTACCATGTCAGTATGATACAGAAAACCTGCTAGTAACTAAAGATGAGTGAATGAGTTCGGAAAACTTTCGCCAAACTCAAATTCGGCCTGAACATAGCACATTCGGATTTTTGTTCGCTTTCTTGATCATTTTTCCTTAAAGTCGCCAAAAGTCGGTCACGGTTCGGTAAATTATTGCATTTCCACTAATGCTTTTGTATGACTTTGGCTATGTTAGTACTGCTGTATGATGAGCAGGCAGAAAGGGGGGATGTGTTTGATGAGGGGAGGGGGTGTGGAGCGGTTAAAGGAGCATCTGAAGAGATTTCAGGAGCAGCATGCTTTTGTTTGTTTTCAATTAACTTTGTGTGTTGATTCCTTCAACCAATCAGGGCACAGAAACCATCCACAACGTCATGACCCAAGGTCTTCTGTGATTGGCTGCCAAAGTCACATGTCCCTGGCCATATAAAAAGCGGACATCTTGTTTTGCTGACGCCATTTGCTCAGTGTCACAGTTGTTCAGTGTCACAGTGCAGAGGTCGCTCCTGCGCTAATGCTAATGCTGCTGATAGTGAACTTGTCAGTGAAATAGATAGGATCCTGTCCTGTGTGAAATCGATCTTCCAGCATTTGAAGAAGATTGGCCAAAAACTGTGTGGCAGTCTCAGGAAGCCCCATTTACTACTCCAAATTGTTTGTGCTAAAACTGTGTTTCAGTGGCAAATCAGAAGGCCAGATCTTCACGTAAAAATTGTTAGGCCTAATATAGTGGAGCAGCCATGAGGCCTAATTAGCTACTACAAATCATTTGTGCTAAAACTGTTTCAATGGAAAATCAGAAGGCCAGATTTCCACTTAAAAATCGTTAGACTTAATATAGTGGTGAAGCCACGAGGTCCAATTAGCCACTCTAAATTGTTTGTGCTAAAACTGTGTTTCAGTGTCAAATCAGAATGCCAGATTTCCACTTAAAAATTGTTAGACCTAATATAGTGGTCACAACAATCTCAAAGACAATGTGCACATGTAAGGTGGGTAGCTAAAATACAATAAAATAGTACGTGATGAGGTATATTCTTAATTTTACCATTACATGTGTGACATGGATATAAAGAAGGGCATATCGGCAAGATAAATCATAGACAAAGAAACAACCAAATTTAAAACCCAATAGTATGAAAAAGAAGTAAATTTTTATTAGTTCAATATAATAAAATAGATGTAGGAATGGAAACAAATATTCATGGGAATAGAAGAGACGCAATGCACAAGGGACAGATTAAATTGGATGGGTAATTGCGAAAATGCCAACAGCAAGGTACAAATGATAAGGCACGTGCGTTATATAATAAATAAATATAGTGCTGCTACCATATCAAAGATTTGATAAAGTGTAAAAAATTGGAGCCACAAGAATACATAAGTACTGGTAAATAGCTATGCAGTGTAGTAAGCAATTGATGTGAAATACAATGGATAAGTCACTAAAGTGCATGTGCAAATGCTTTCACTTTAATACATTAATAGCCATGGTGGCTGCGACCCGGTCGATGCCCTGGGTGCTCACTGTTAAGGGGAATGGTCTTTAAAGGGGAATTGTGAATAAGTCTGTTGTGACGCCACCTGTGGTGTTCGGTCAATAGGGGGACCGACGCTGCTTTAAAGGGGTCCTCTGGGGAATGTTGTTGCAGCAATGATGGTGACGCTTCCCACAGGTGAAGCGGAGTCCCCAGGGGTCCTAGAGTGTATGGCGATGATGGTGTTTGCCAGTCAATGAGTAAAGGACACTAGTTGTAAAGTCTTTACCTGGTTTACTGTAGTTGGCAGGCCACAATCCAGGGTACCGGCAACAGGTACATTAGGAGTCCAGGCAGCCCAGAAACAAGTGAAATCCCCTTGGCAAGTCAGGTTGGGAGCCTTCCACTGTGCGCTTGCTGTCTGTAATATCCTAACAAGGTCCTGGTTCCTTCCCCTGTCCTGGGACAGGTACGTGTATGGTAGGCAGCTTGAGCCTTCCTTCTGGGGTCTCTGCATGGTGACTCCAGACTCCAGGGTGCTGCTGTACCACATGCTTAATTTGGGCAGTATAAGTGTAGTTCTGTGCCCTCTGGTTCTGCTAGGTGTCCTAGAGTTCCACTCTAGCCTCGGGCTCTCGATACTCGGTTTAAGCACTTTGACTCCTCGGAGGCCCACGTGCAGCCTCCTTGAGCCCTAAAATTTCTCCTCTGCTCTTTTCCTGTCTGCTCTCCAGACTCAACTGCACTCACTGGTCTCTCTGGACCAACTTTCTGACTCCTCCTCCAAACCAGGATCTTTATTCAGGGAAGCTGCCCTAAAACAGGGTTTTGAGCTCCTCCTCCAGGCCTGGATTCAGAAGGTGTTGTGTGTGTGATTTACCTGCCAAAGAGATCCCTCTTGTTTCCAGGCATAACATTACCTTCCCCGAGAGGAAGGCAGCACTACTGTGGTACCCGAACTCCTGGGGGGCCACACATCCAACCTGACTTGCGTTTCGGCATCTGCCTTCGTCAGGGGGTGACTCTGGTGGCTGTGGGGGCAGGCAGTCAAGGTACTGGTCCACAAGTCTTTGAATCCCCAAGGCTTGCGGGACTAATCTCTGTATCTAACACTTCTTCCACTGCTTCTGCCTCCTTTACCTCCATTACGGCCTCAACCTGTGCCCTCAACCTCTCCCTTAATCAGACACACTTTCCAACAGTACAGATAGAATCTCGCCCACCTCCGTACTGCACAGCCATGGCTCACCGCATTCAGGTAGTGTTTACATTAAAATGTCTTGTGTCAGTCACACAGCTGAAGAGTTGTGGACAGGTATCCATTCTGAGTTAGAGAAATGGCTGTCTCCACTCAACCTGGAGCCGTGGCAACCTCACACACATGCCTTGCCTGGTTCAAGTCCTCAACCTGGTGGTACAGCAATTTCTCCACCACTAACTAACTAACTAAAGCACAGTCACTGTGTGCTCACTTCCAACAATCATACCCTGCAAAACATTTTGTATTCCAGATCACAGCACCATGGACATGAGATTTCTTGTACTAAAGTGTAATTTCAAATCTCAGAGAGACAGAAGAGTCTGGGAGTATAAACTTATGATAAACTTTGATCCTCTCAGTGCAGGAATGAATGTGTTGCATGGATTTATGTCTTTTTACATCAGTTAAGGAATTTGCTCCTCAGACCTTGTGGAGGCATCACAACACAGAACCAGACCCCAATCAGAGGACAATAAAACATTCACACTCATTATCTATGAACTGTTCCAATATTTATGGACACAACTGTTTATCACTGTCCCATAATGTCAATTCTGCTTCACATCACCTGTCTTATTTATGATATTATTTCTGTGCTGTGCTGTGCATAAATATGTGATTCTTCAGATTTTGTATTAGTCTAGCCTGATGAAGAGCTCGGGGGATAGTAACCAGCAGCAGTTATAACTCCTGGCCATCCCTCACCTTTTGATCTGGAAGGAGAAGAGGCCATGAGATTGGAAACACAGAGGCAGCTGCAGGAGACATGCTCTGCACAGGATGGATGCAGGAATAGCAGACGTGTGACAAGCAGAGAGGATCCAGAGGAGGAGCTGTGCAGACCAGGGCAGCGTGGGTGCACTGAGAGACCAACGCTATGGAAGTTTGCAATGAAAAATAAACTTTATTTAAAATGTATCCACTGCCTAGCCACATCCCTGCATGTGGAATGTGAAGCAATGCTGTGATTCTTCGGTATCATAGAGCCAGCAGCGGCATCATGAGGAGAGGGAGCGGGCCCCTTACAGCATCTTCTGCAGAGTACACGGCCCTCTCTGATGGCAAATGACTCAGGCACCTGTACCCTTTCTCTCCACATAGTGGAGGGAGATGCTGCTGCTGGCTCTATGAAAGAACAAAACAGCAACTGAATGGGCCCCCTCTCCTTCCGGGCCCCTGTGCAGCTGCACCGGTAGTGTGTCCACCCCTGCTTACAGCAATCAATGGGGGCTCATGGTACCAGACAAATGTTTAGTGAAAATGCAGGAGCCGAGGAACAAATTGAGTAGGACGCGGTGATGGATGCACAACAGTCAGGAGATGAAGAGGATAATGATATGCTCTCTGTTGTCTGAGGTTGGTGGGAGGGGACGGAGCAAGCAACCTTGAATGTTGCCCCGCCACCAACGCAGCATGGACTTGGACCTCACGGAAGCGCCCGACACATGAGCTCCTTCTTAATGCACTTCAACATGATGCCCGTATTCTTAGGGTTAGAAATTCTGCTGACTACTGGGTTGCCACTCTGTTTGATCCACGATACAAGAGTAAATTGAGCCAGATGGTTCCCCCCTCGAATGGATTGCACATATACTAGAATATTGAAATACACTTGTAGACAATCTTAAGAGTGGTTTTCCCCAAGATAGCAGTGAGGCACACAATGTGCATGCCAGTTGTAGACATCCAACCCCTGGAACGTCAAGGTGTTATTGCCAAAACATTAGCAGCTGCAGCAGTGTCAGTGGCATAAGCAATTTCTGTGAGTCATTTAACACATTTTTTAGACCAGCCTGTCTGCCAGCAAAACATCATATAAGTCTGACACGTTGTGAACGACTGGAGAGGATGGTGCAGAAGTATCTTGATCTCAATATCAATGCAATCGGGGGGGGTTGTACCCTTTTACATTTTGGTGTTCAAAAATGGAAGAGTGGCCTTAGCTTTCCTGTGACGCCTTGGAGGTTTTGTCATGCCCAGCAGCGAGCATTGTCTCAGAACATGTATTCAGCGCTGCTGGTGTAGTCCTGACAGATAAGCGCATCCGGCTGTCCCCTATGTAGACCGCCTAACTTTCATCAAAATAGAGAAGTCATGGATCTCTGATGACTTTTGCACACCAGTCACATATTGGGCATGCTAGGCTATGGTGTCATTTTTAGTGTCATGCATTGATCTCATGTTATTGCAGTCTATGCCATCTTTGTGGTATCTTCTGTGCCTGCTGTTGCTACTGCTGCTGATGTTAAAAACAAGTTTTTGAAATGTGGAGACTCCAAGTTGGGTCTCCATCTGGTGGATTGCCTGTAGAAGAAGGTGTGTTAGAGGCCTATTATACTGTTTCTGCTCCGTGGAAATTGAATCCACTTTAGTCCTGTGTGACAATTTTTTTTTAAATGCTGAGACTCCAAGTTGGGTCTCCATCTGGTGGGTTTCTTGTGGTGGAAAATGTGCCAGAGGCCAATTGTACTGTTTATACTGTGTGGAAATTGATGTCACTTTTGTGCCAAGTGACAATTATTTTTTTGAAATGTGGAAACTCCAAGTTGGATCTCCATCTGGTGGGTTGCCCATGTAAGTAAGACTCCTAGACAGGCAGGCCTGCACTTAATTTCAGTCAACTACCTGTGTTACTATTTTTACATTTTTCTATCAATAGTAGTCTATAAAATTTATGTTTGTGCCATCTGAGTGTGGCTGCAATTAAAAAAAAGAAAATTGGAGGTGTTGCATGAGGTGTGAGGTCTCCAAGCAAAGAAGCCTTACACCACTCCTTTAACCACCGGGCCCTCATTAAAACTTCATTTCCAAGCTGTAAATCCTGGCCCAGACCCTAATACCTCATGCATCGCCCATGGCTGACTGCTACTATTTGCAAATATCTACTGTGAGTCACTTTTCATGGTGTATGCCCTTAATTTTAGCTGTTTGGGAAGCTGTTTGTCACCCCTTGACGTGTTTTCTATGTGTTTGGTTTGCCTCCAATCTAATGGGGTTTGGGTATGTTCAGCAAACTGTTCGGTGAACAGCCGTCCGTATGGCGAATCCGAACCGAACGGAACCTTGAAAGTTTCACTCATGTCTTCTAGTAACCTTGGAGAATCAATGCTATTTTGGATAGATATAAAGGTAAAAGGATGCCACACCTTTACTAGCTAGGTGCCCTAATTGCCTAATTTACTTGTGAAACATTTTTGTATTTGTTGCAATGTAAAATGTATGTGGTAAAAAAGGAAAATGCATTAGCACTATCCAATATTTTCCAAATGCTTCAGTGTATATAGGAAGCTATAAAATTCCCTCTTGCAAGCTTTGATGAAAGATTTGCTTTTATCGCCAGCTCCCTTCTGCTTTGTGCTCATTCGTGTTACATTTAAAGCCTCCGGAGGGACTTCTGTGCCCTTGGTAACAACATGATATAAAACTTCTTTAGAAAGCTAATATTATTGATCTTCTGTTTTAGGATTTTCTTTAACTGAAACTGAAAGAAGAATGTATAGGTATACTTTTAAAACTGAGATCCACAGCCTGGTAGAAATTTCATATGATTAAATCATTTAAAAAGACTTAGCATGGAGAAGAAATATGAGGAGGTGTAAGAATGATATTTGAAAAAGGCAGATTCATGCCTTTGCAAAATATGACCTTGTAAAATAGCATTTGAAGAGGACCTATCTGCTCAGTTGAGAAGCTTGTTTTAATACAGTTACTTGTATTCCTCATATTTACCAGTTCTAGAGCAACTTTTGTTGATCCTCTGTGCAATGCGAGTATTTTCATGTGCCGACGCCTGGACCAGTAGACGCATGACTGCAAGTATGTGATTTGCTTACATGCGATCACGTGCCGACTAGACATGTGCAACCTCGCTCAATGCAAGTGAATTTTGCGAGCACAGTCACATCTAGTTGGAATATAGCCCTATGGTGGTATGTAAAAGTTTGTTATTGTGTACAGTTCAGAAAGTTGAAGATGAAATGAACTGTAAAATGCCTAAAGTTAAAGATGACACATTTCCTTTGTATTTTAGGCATAACAATATATATTTATTTTCATGTTTTACATCTTAAAATTAATAAAAGCAAAAATGGGCCTGTGAAGATCTGACATTGTGGGTTGTAATAATCACCAAGGCACGTTAAAAATGTAATTATTTTTATTCCTTACTTCCACAGTCTTACAGCAATTCCAGGTAGATGGTCACAAGGCAATCAAGTCCACAAGATCCCACCCTGGGGTCGATATTTCGCTGGCCTCGTACCAGGAGTTACTCTCTGTCTCTCAAAATTTGTTGGTTCACAGCTTTTGTATCTCCCACCAGTATAGCATACAGTCACAGTCCATGCTCCTCCAGATGACGGATATCACGACTGTAACACATGCATCTCATTCCAGCCAGCAACAACGGTCCTTAAGATAGTTCCTTACATCTTGACAATAGATATCATGATCACAGCACATGTACCCAGCTCCAGCCAACAACAACATATAGTACATTCCCAACTGGGGTTCTCCAAATGGCTTTGTGGGTTCAATGATGGGCAGAGGATCAGACCTGTATTCCACCATATGGAGCCATGATTTCTTTCATAGGGAGCTAGAGACCCATAAAGCATATTTCTCCACAGGATTGAGGGAATGTTGGAGGAGGTGATCCTTCATTGTTTGATTGTACATTTTACCTGCAAATTTGTGCTAAGTTGTGTAGACTAGTAAACTCCAGTCGACTGATGCAATACGTTCCCAGCAGGCATTTACAAATTAACATACAAGAGTCAATGTACAGTCTCATATGAAACAATGGCTAATTGAGGTCTATGAGACACTAACAATAGTAATAGGAAGATTGTTTTACCTGATTACCAATCTTGTATATAGCCTTAGGGTACTGTCTCACAGTGGCACTTTTGTCGCTACGACGGTACAATCCGTGACGTTCCAGCGATATCCATACGATATCGCTGTGTCTGACACGCAGCAGCGATCAGGAACCCTGCTGAGAATCGTACGTCGTAGCAGATCGTTTGGAACTTTCTTTCATCGCTGGATCTCCCACTGTCATCGTTGGATCGGTGTGTGTGACACCGATCCAACGATGCGTTCGCTTGTAACCAGGGTAAACATCGGGTTACTAAGCGCAGGGCCGCGCTTAGTAACCCGATGTTTACCCTGGTTACCATCGTAAAAGTAAAAAAAAAAAAAACAGTACATACTCACATTCCGGTGTCCGTCAGGTCCCTTGCAGTCTGCTTCCCGCTCTAACTGACTGCCGGCCGGAAAGTAAGAGCAGAGCACAGCGGTGACGTCACCGCTGTGATCTGCTTTCACTTTACGGCCGGGAGTCAGTCAGAGCGGGAAGCAGACTGCAAGGGACCTGACGGACACCGGAATGTGAGTATGTACTGTTTTTTTTTTTTTACTTTTACGATGGTAACCAGGGTAAACATCGGGTTACTAAGCGCGGCCCTGCGCTTAGTAACCCGATGTTTACCCTGGTTACCCGGGGCCTTCGGCACCGTTGGTCGCTGGACAGTGGTCTGTGTGACAGCTCTCCAGTGACCACACAACGACTTTCCAACGATCACGGCCAGGTCGTATCGCTGGTCGTGATCGTTGGAAAGTTGCAGAGTGTGACAGTACCCTTAGGATCTCTGGAGGATGTGCCCCTGGGTCTTATCTGCCCCCAGGTGACCACCCAACACATGGGAATTAGCCATGCCTAAAACCCTGTGTCTATAGGGCCCTGGCACCAGTAACCACTGTATCACCTCACTCCTTGATTTGGTTACTCTATAAAGCAGATCCCCATTCATAGCAAAAATGAGGGAACCAACTATCGGCACCGGCTCCTGAGGCACCCTGTTTAACACTGTCACATTTTCAAATGCCCCTTTCACGGTTTTCCTCACCTGGGTCTCATCACTTTGCTTGAACCATCATTTGTAAATGAATACATTACCATAACCAGCATTAGTACATGAATACAGCTCTAAAACCACTACAGTTGAAGTCAAGACATACTGTAGCATTACCTCAGATTGCTACATTGGGATATAGGATTACATCCAGGGCCGTATTTGCCACTAGGCACTTGAGGGCATGAGCCTAGGGCGGGATGATGCGGGGGGGGCGGCACCTGAGCAAGGTTTTTTTTTATTATTTATTTTTTTATTTAAGTCCTGGGTCACCTCCCGACCGCCCCCCAGTTCCCCCCCCCAGCCGCCCGCCACCCACCCTCATACTCACCCTCATACTCACCCTCATACTCACCCTGCTCCAGCGATGCCTGGTCTCGCATATTCATGACCTTAATGAGCGGTACTACATGACCGCTCACTCAGGAAGAAGGCGCTGTGCTGGGACTCGGGACAGAGCCAGAGGGATGTTCGGAGTGGCTGAGCGGTGTGGGAAAGGTGTGTATGAGGGACGGGGGGACAGGGGATGGGAGGGATGAAGGAGGACGGTAAGCCGAGCCATGCAAGATGGGAGCAGGAGCGTTGAGAGATGAGCCATGCATACAGGAGGGGGGTGAATATGAGCCATGCATACAGGAGGGGGGGTGAATATGAGCCATGCATACAGGAGGGGGGGAAATATGAGCCATGCATACAAGAGGGGGGAATATGAGCCATGCATACAGGAGGGGGGAATATGAGCCATGCATACAGGAGGGGGGTGAATATGAGCCATGCACACAGGAGGGGGAGAATATGAGCCATGCATACAGGAGGGGGGATATGAGCCATGCCTACAGGAGAGGGGGAATATGAACCTTGCATACAGGAGGGGGGAATATGAGCCATGCATACAGGAGGGGGGAATATGAGCCATGCATAAAGGAGGGGGGGTGAATATGAGCCATGCATACAGGAGGGGGGGTGAATTTGAGCCATGCATACAGGAGGGGAGGTGAATATGAGCCATGCATACAGGAGGGGGGGAATATGAGCCATGCCTACAAGAGGGGGGGAATATGAACCATGCATACAGGAGGGGGGAATATGAGCCATGCATACAGCAGGGGGGTGATTATGAGCCATGCATACAGGAGGGGGGTGAATATGAGCCATGCATACAGGAGGGGGGGAATATGAGCCATGCATACAGGAGGGGGGTGAATATGAGCCATGCATACAGGAGGGGGGGAATATGAGCCATGCATATAGGAGGTGGGGAATATGAGCCATGCATACAGGAGGGGGGTGAATATGAGCCATGCATACAGGAGGGGGGATATGAGCCATGCATACAGGAGGGGGGGTGAATATGAGCCATGCATACAGGAGAGGAGGTGAATATGAGCCATGCATACAGGAGGGGGGGTGAATATGAGCCATGCACACAGGAGGGGGAGAATATGAGCCATGCATACAGGAGGGGGGGATATGAGCCATGCCTACAGGAGAGGGGGAATATGAACCTTGCATACAGGAGGGGGGAATATGAGCCATGCATACAGGAGGGGGGGAATATGAGCCATGCATAAAGGAGGGGGGTGAATATGAGCCATGCATACAGGAGGGAGGGGTGAATATGAGCCATGCATACAGGAGGGGGGATATGGGCCATGCATACAGGAGGGGGGGTGAATATGAGCCATGCATACAGGAGGGGGGAATATGAGCCATGCATACAGGAGGGGGGTGAATATGAGCCATGCACACAGGAGGGGGAGAATATGAGCCATGCATACAGGGGGGGGATATGAGCCATGCCTACAGGAGAGGGGGAATATGAACCTTGCATACAAGAGGGGGGAATATGAGCCATGCATACAGGAGGGGGGGAATATGAGCCATGCATAAAGGAGGGGGGTGAATATGAGCCATGCATACAGGAGGGGGGATATGAGCCATGCATACAGGAGGGGGGGTGAATATGAGCCATGCATACAGGAGGGGAGGTGAATATGAGCCATGCATACAGGAGGGGGGGAATATGAGCCATGCATACAGGAGGGGGGGAATATGAACCATGCATACAGGAGGGGGGAATATGAGCCATGCATACAGCAGGGGGGATGATTATGAGCCATGCATAAAGGAGGGAGGGGTGAATATGAGCCATGCATACAGGAAGTGGGGGTGAATATGAGCCATGCATACAGGAGGGGGGATATGAGCCATGCATACAGGAGGATGGGTGAATATGAGCCATGCATACAGGAGGGGAGGTGAATATGAGCCATGCATACAGGAGTGGGGGTGAATATGAGCCATGCATACAGGAGGGGGGGGGTGAATATGAGCCATGCATATAGGAGGGAGGGGAATATGAGCCATGCATAGAGGAGGGGGGGAATATGAGCCATGTATACAGGAGGGGGGGTGAATATGAGCTATGCATACAGGAGAGGGGGTGAATATGAGCCATGCATACAGGAGGGGGGGAATATGAGCCATGCATAGAGGAGGGGGTGAATGTGAGCCATGCATACAGGAGGGGGGGTGAATATGAGATATGCATACAGGAGGGGGGTGAATATGAGCCATGCATACTGGAGGGGGGAATATGAGCCATGCATACAGAAGGGGGTGAATATGAGCCATGCATACAGGGGGGAATATGAGCCATGCAAACAGGAGGGGGGAATATAAGCCATGCATACAGGAGGGGGTGAAAATGAGCAATGCATACAGGAGGGGGGTGTATATGAGCCATGCATACTGGAGGGGGGGGAATATGGGGAATATGAGCCATGCATACAGGAAGGGGGAATATGAGCCATGCATACAGGAAGGGAGGATATGAGCCATGCATACAGGGGGGAATATGAGCCATGCATACAGGGGGGAATATGAGCCATGCATACGGGGGGAATATGAGCCATGCATATGGGGGGAATATGAGCCATGCTTATGGGATGGGAGGGAGATGAGTCATGCATACAGGAGGAGGGGGAATATGAGCCATGCATACAGGAGGGGAGAATATGAGCCATGCATACAGGAGGGGGGGAATATAAGCCATACATACAGGAGAGGGGGAATATGAGCCATGCATACAGGAGGGGGGAATATGAGCCATGCATACAAGTGGGGGGAATATGAGCCATGCATATGGGATGAGCCATGCATACAGGGGGAATATGATCCATGCATATGGGATGGGAGGGAGATGAGCCATGCATACAGGAGGGGGGATATGAGCCAAGCATACAGGAGGGGGGAAATATGAGCCATGCATATGGGATGGGGGAGATGAGCCATGCAAGATGGGAGGGGGGCATTATACAGTATTGAGCATCATGTGGTGTCATTATACAGTATAGAGCATCATGTGTGGCCATTATACAGTATGGAGCATTATGTGTGGCCATTATACAGTATGGAGCATCATGTGTGGCCATTATACAGTATTGAGCATCATGTGGGGCCATTATAAAGTATTGAACATCATGTGGGGTCATTATACAGTATGGAGCATCATGTGTGGCCATTATACAGTATGGAGCATCATGTGTGGCCAATGGCCTTTATACAGTATTGAGCATCATGTGTTGCCATTGTCCAATATGGAGCATCATGTGTGGCAATTATACAGTATGGAGCATCATGTGTGGCCATTATACAGTATGGAGCATCATGTGTGGTTATTATACACTATGGATCATTATGTGTGGCCATTATACACTATGGAGCATCATGTGTGGCCATTATACAGTATTGAGCATCATGTGTGGCCATTATACAGTATGGAGCACTGTGTGGCCGTTATACAGTATTGAGCATCATGTGTGGCCATTATACAGTATTGAGCATCATGTGTGCCCATTATACAGTATGGAGCATCATGTGGGGTCATTATACCATATGGAGCACTGTGTGGCCATATTTTTTTGGGGTTATAATTATTGTATATGAAACAGTGTGATCAGCAGTGCTAAATGGGTGTGGTTGGGACGTGGATATGGGTGTGATTAGTTGTGAAATGGGTGTGGTCAGAGGCATGGCCTAAAATTTGCCATAAAATTGCCTAAAATTTTATACCTCTTTCCCTTCTTTAAAAGTTGGGAGGTATGATAACGCAATTGCCAGATCACGGCATGTGCCACAAATCCCATAGGGAATGAATGAGGCCGAACGCAGTGTTGCCGTAAGTGATCCGTTACGCGGCAGATGCAGAAAAACTGCCAGATCTGCTGCAAAAGGCTACTTTTACGTCAGCGATTCTTGCCAAAGTCACTGCCGATAGTGTCATACTCACCAAAGGGGGAGGCAGCACTAAAAGTGCCTAGGGCAGCAGAAACTCTAAATACGGCCCTGATTACATCAGATGCTAATCTCGGCTGGCAGCAACTGCCTGGCTGTGCCCAGTGTAAATGCCCCGCCTGCCCTGCTCTAGTTACACCTCTGGTGTACTGTCAGTAGGCAAAATGGATACCCAATAGAAAGTACAAAAATCACTGTTTCAGTGGACTGGTTCAAATGAGAGTTTTCAATATGAACTGTCTTTGAAACAAATTGCAGCATGTAGTAGGCACTTCTATTTCTTGGAAGAAAATCACACATTTGCTTGTGAGTGTGTAAAAAAAGCCTGATTCCATATGGATCCACTGTTAATAATAGCATAGGAAACTGTATTTGATCTACTGTTATTTTTTTGTATTTTTTATAAAATGAGTAACACATAGATGCCATGAGAAATAAATAACGGGCATACGGATCACATATAGAGCATCATACAATTGAAAAATCATTCTTTGTTTCTGGATGAAAACACGTATGATTTTTCAGATGCTTTATTTAACCCAGCCTTAAAGTGTATATTCCTGTTGCTGGTTGTGACATTCAAATTAGCAGATAAATAGGATACACATGTTAATTTTATTTTAGTCAATGTTTACTTCTGAAATTTTAAAAATGTTGTGCTTATTAACTGTTCAAGTGATATTGTGTGCATTTTTACAAAGTTGAAGATATGCTTTTTTGGTTTAAAATCTCATGAGCTTTAAATATAATCCACACTGGAATCTATGTTTGGTCTACTGCAATAACTGTATGTGCCATCTGTAACTATTTACCAGACACATCTCAATAGGCATCTGTTTTACGAAGTTTTGTTTGCAAGCTGCTTGCTATTTGTATGGTGGCTGAATATATACAGTACTTCTGGTAGATTTATGTTGTAAATTATATGAAAACATGCCCATATCAGAAAAAAGTATCTAATAATTTAGCTATTTAAATGCTTATCCCCGTCATGTCCTATGTCATATAGGTAAGTCATAAGTCGTGTCCCTCTCTTTGATGTGGGCTCCGGTGCTGAGCCCGAATCTTTCCCAGCACATGAAAACTAATTTATTTAGCTGTCATGTCATGTGTCCCTAAACTGCTGATGGAATCACGATCCGGAAGCATGTCACAAACCCTGCCAATCGGCACCCCTGTCACGTGATCTCGGGGTGACAATGGGTTGGCATGACAGCCGGGAGTCTGCCGAAGACTCCCGTGCTTGTCATTGCCGATCTATGAATGTGGCCAGCGTTCAAAGGAAATGATGATTTCTGGTACACATAGCAGGGATAATCCCCTGCCATGTCTAGCACAAGTGACTGGATAATTGCAGCTTCAAATCTCCTAAGGGGACTATCAAAATCAGTAAGAAGTAGAAGACAATGTTTTAAAAAAATCAATGATGTTCTACAAACGTACAACTCGTCCTGAAAAAAACAAGCGCCTTTGAAGGCCCCAAAAACCCATTTTCAGGCCTGGTGAGTGTTTTGTAGTACTTTTGCAAATCTACATATCATAACAGCCATCTTGTTGACATTTTTGGGACCCAAAAATCCTTTTTTTAGCCCTGATGTCTGCTTTCCAGTACTTTTGCAAATCAATATATCGCATCAGCTGTCTTATTGCCATTTTCAGGCCCCAAAAACACTTTTCCAGGACTGGTGTATGTTTTACAGTACTTTGGCAAATCAGAATATTGTATCATCACTAGTGTTGAGCGATACCATCCGATATCCAGAAGTATCGGTTTTGATCAGCCGATATCCCAAAAATATCGGATATCGCCGATACCGATACTCGATACCAATGCAAGTCAATGGGACACAAATATCGGAATGTAAATAAGCCCTTTCTATACTTGTCCTTCCTGTTCCAGAGGGGGAAAGAGTGTTGGCGGTGCGTGGGCAGACACTGTGTGTGTGTGTGCGGGCGGGGTCTGTGCGGGCCTGCCGAGGATCTGTACGGGCCTCTCGGGGGTCTGTGCAGGCTGCCGGGGGTCTGTGCGTGCCTGCCGGGGCTCTGTGCGGTCTGCCGGAGCTCTGTGTGGGCTGCCAGGGCTCTGTGCGGCCTGCTGGGGCTCTGTGCGGGCCTGCCGGGGCTCTGTGCGGGCCTGCCGGGGCGCTGTGCGTGCCTGCAGGAGCTCTGTGCGTGCCTGCCGGGGCTCTGTGTGGGGCTCTGTGCAGGGCTGCCAGGGCTCTGTGCGGGCCTGCCGGGGCGCTGTGCGTGCCTGCAGGAGCTCTGTGCGTGCCTGCCGGGGCTCTGTGTGGGGCTCTGTGCGGGGCTGCCGGGGCTCTGTGCTTGCCTGCACAGACCCCCAGCAGCCAGCACAGAGCCCCGGCAGGCACGTACAGACCCCCCACGGTCACGCACAGACCCCGCCCGCCCGCACACACACACACATGCAGTCTCCTCCCACGCACCGCCCACACTCCATTATAGTGCATAGTTGCACTATAGGAACTTCCGATTCTGGTATCCGATATCGCAAAAGTATCAGAACTCGGTAACGGAATTCCGATACAGCGAATATCGGCTGATACCCGATATTTGCAATATCGGAATGCTCAACACTAATCATCACGTGTCGTTGCCATTACTATGCCCCAAAAATACCTTTTTAGCCCTGGTGTCTGTTTTCTAGTAGTTTTGCAAATCAATATACAGTATGTGTGATTTTTATTAATCTGTAGAATAAATAATTTGCATCAGTCGTCTACTTGCCATTTTTAGGCAAAAGATATACGTTTTTAGGACCACTGTGTAATTTTAATACTGTTGCAAATAAATCTACTCTTCTGCCATCTCTTTGCAAATAGTAATAAACTTCAAAAATTATTGTGTGGTTAGATCAGTGGCACTTCCAAAAATTCATAAATAAAAATAAGGAATAGGAAGCTGTATGCCATAAAATCACAAAAGTTTTATTAAAAGCTTTATTAATACAATATTAAAATTGTTACAAATTGCTCTTTTTGTGATTTTTTTTATTTTTTGTTTTAACTAGTATATTTTATCTACTTTACTGCTTTTACATATCTCATCGGTGTTGGTGTTCAGGACTGTGTGGTCCATTGGTTGATTGAGACTTGCCATGTTCCGGTCCTCTCCCTGTCTCCGCAGGCCTAGATTGGAGCAGCACGAAGATCTGAGAAAATAAGACATACCGTAATTATTCTCCTCGGACTTTGTATGTGAGACTCTTCTATGAAGCTGGACTTTTTAAAAAAATAGAAATAAAATTATTTTATAATATTCAATAATATTAATCTATATTACTTTTTTATTTTTTTTTAAACCACATAGATTATTTATTATGAATAATGAACTTATTACACTATTTAATTCTTGTATTAATAATAATGTATTTGTGCACTTTATTCTAATTTTAATATTAAGCACTTCACTATGTATTTGTATTACCACATCTTCATTTGATTATCATTATATAGTGTTTATAATGGCAAAATTTATTTTACTCTTTTCTTTTATACGCTTATACAAATCATCCCAATCCCATTTACCTACTTGTTTATTTTTGATATGTTTGCACTGTCACTTTAAAAATATACAAATGTAGGTTATTAATTAGTCTCCCTTCTTGCACAACATATGATCAATCCCAGGCACTTTTACCACATTCATCCATGTCTCTTTTCACTCTTTTCATAGTGACTCTACATGTCACATGTCCCCCATTGTTCTCACACCTTCGTTTGGGCTTTTGCAATGACATGCATACTCTTACAGATTCCTGTGGTGTGCGCTCCCGCCGGCTTCCAGTTTTGCCATTGCCATGAAGACGCGTCTTTCCTGCTGCCCGTACCCCCCTGCTCTGACATGTCGGTCCGGGGGAGGGCCGGATGTCACATGACGCTGATCTGTGCCGACGTCATACTGGTCCCGCCGCAATGAGACCACTTCCACTAATGTAATGAGCACCATATAAATACACTGCAAAAGAGCTGGTAAACACGCAAACCCTTGGAATAAGCTCAACGCGAAACGTGCGTCGGGTGCTGTGGTCATTTAAAGATACAGTGCTCACTTTCTAGCAACGCTAGGATTTTTTCTCCCTTCAGGTCCTTACAACTTCCTCCGCATGTATTTCCTTTCCCAGCAGGGCACTGCTGTAAATATTGTGTTTATGCATCCTTTGGGGATAGGGGTTTAGCTATTTTTTTTAAATAAAAAAATGGGGTGTATATCATGGGTGTAATGTCCTTTCTGAACTTACTCTAATGCATATCATATATATAATGTCCTTCTTGAACTAACTCTAATGGTTATGATACACATCCTTATGTGGTTTTTTGAAGCCTCCCTTTTTTTGCTCCATGTGCATATTTAAGCATTTACCCTTCTATTGACCTTTGAGTAGCTCTGATTCCTTTAGGATTCATTACATAAACACACTACTCTGACCCCCTGTACTTTTCTCATGGCTGTTGTTTGCATTTGCTGTCCCCATATTTAACTCTTTTTTTTAACCATTTTTTAAATATTGTATTAATAACGCTTTTGTGATTTTATGGCATACAGCTTCCCATTCCTTATTTTGATCCTTGCAAATAGTGTTTACAAACTCAACTTACAAAAATGAGGAGATCATCAAATGAGGGACATGGCCGTGGTGGTGCCGGTGTAGCTGCTGATTGTGTAGCTGATACAGTGAGAGGACGTAGTGGTTCTATACCTGCTACATGCACAATTACGACACCTTCCTGTGGAGCACACAGGCGACATAACGTTGTGCCTCCTTTTGTAGGCCAGAATACTGCTGCATAAATAGTGATGCCACAAGATGCTGAAAAGGTGTTAGATTGGATGGTTGAGATTGGATCCAGTTCCTTTACATTATCTTCCACCCGCTCCAATGCAGAAAGTGCATAGTCGGCACCTGAGGACCAAGGTCATCTGGCTTCCACGCTTCCACCATACAAATCAGCCAAGTAGTCTGAGCTCCAAGTCATGCAGCAGTTTCTTTTGCTTTCTAATGACTCAGCTGGCTGGGGTTCTGTGGTCATCCATCTGCCCCTGCTCCAGAAGTGGAAGAGAATGAATGCACTGATGCCCAACAACTTGCTAGGTTTGAGAATAACGCACACTATGGCGCTCGCCACCAGGGAGACAGGAAGAGTGGGCAGTGGAGTGGAATAGAATGAAAAGACCCCCCTAGCTGCTGGAACCACACAGGATCTGTGCCTATCCTGGGATTGAAATGTAGGTACTAAATAATCGCGATGCGAATACAGTGGCCCGCGCTCAGGGGTGTGTGTATTATAGTAATAGACTGTAGGCGGCTAACACAAGTATACAATGAATGGTACTTGGATTGTTACAATGGTATACAATAAGTGGTGTTTAAATCACCAATTAAATGCTTAGACCTGTTATAGAAAGCATATGAGTCACTATATCATAAATGTATATATGCCCGTATCGGCTATGCTGCAGTTGCTTACTGTGATTGCTGCGCTGTGTCCAGCGTCCTGAGTATATCCCGGCCTGGAGTCCGCTGTGAGATACGATGCGGCGTCTATGCAGGGCGGGGGGGGGGGGGGTTTTGGTGGAGAAGGAGTCGGCAGCTGCGGCGGTGCCTGGGAGCCCCGGCCGAGGCGTCCCTGGCAACCGCGAGGAGAAAAAAATGGCCGCTAGCGCCGGCTCGCTGGTGCCTGCAGAGTGACGTCACTAGGTACGGAGCGGCGCTGGAGCCAAAAAAGGTGGCGGTAAACCAACGCGTTTCGAAGGTGCTCGGCCTTCTTCGTCAGGGTTACCGCAAGTCAATCTCTAGGCTCCTTTTATGCGCTGCAGATAAGATAGATCCCCGCCCTCGGTCGGTATTTGTATGTGGAGGCGGACCGAGGGCGGGGATCTATCTTATCTGCAGCGCATAAAAGGAGCCTAGAGATTGACTTGCGGTAACCCTGACGAAGAAGGCCGAGCACCTTCGAAACGCGTTGGTTTACCGCCACCTTTTTTGGCTCCAGCGCCGCTCCGTACCTAGTGACGTCACTCTGCAGGCACCAGCGAGCCGGCGCTAGCGGCCATTTTTTTCTCCTCGCGGTTGCCAGGGACGCCTCGGCCGGGGCTCCCAGGCACCGCCGCAGCTGCCGACTCCTTCTCCACCAAAACCCCCCCCCCCCCCGCCCTGCATAGACGCCGCATCGTATCTCACAGCGGACTCCAGGCCGGGATATACTCAGGACGCTGGACACAGCGCAGCAATCACAGTAAGCAACTGCAGCATAGCCGATACGGGCATATATACATTTATGATATAGTGACTCATATGCTTTCTATAACAGGTCTAAGCATTTAATTGGTGATTTAAACACCACTTATTGTATACCATTGTAACAATCCAAGTACCATTCATTGTATACTTGTGTTAGCCGCCTACAGTCTATTACTATAATACACACACCCCTGAGCGCGGGCCACTGTATTCGCATCGCGATTATTTAGAACTTGCTAGGTTTGATGATGAGTAAATGGGCATGATCAGTGGACCACCTCAGCACATGTCAGATGATGATGAAACTCATTTGCAGTGTGCAGACTGGTAAGGAGATGAGGGTTAATGAATAGGTGGAATATGATGTCGGGGATGATAAGGTCCTAGAGCCCACATGGAATGAAGGCCATCCTAGTGACATGTGCAGTTCGGAGGAAAATGATGTGGCCACGCTGCCAGAACAGCACAGTAATATAGGAAGCAGGGTTCAAAGGCACAGCTGGAAGCCCCTAGCCAGTACATTGGCTTCTACTACCCACCACACAGTTGCACACAAAAGACAGCTCAAAAGAGTTCCCTGGTGTAGTGTTTCTTCAGGGAATGTGCTGCTGACAAGAAACAGGTGGTTAGCACTCTGTGCTGTAAAGCTGATCAAAGGTTTTTGCGCTCCTGTGTGAAGGTGCTGGTGCTCAGAAGGAATAATAGCAGTACATTTCAGAGGTAATCTTCAGCATTCAAAACATGACACTTCATATGTACATGGATATTTTGAAAATTTTAATTCACAGCCGAAATACAGTGGGTACAGAAAGTATTCAGACCCCTTTAAATTTTTCACTCTTTGTTTCATTGCAACTGTAAAAAAAACTGAAATATCACGTAAAAAAGTGAGTAAAAGGACAAGGGGAGGAAAGTAAAAAAAAAGACAAAAGAAAAAGAATAAAAGTGTGAAAAAGAGCAAGGGGAACAGTAAGAAGGAGGGGGGAAAACAAAGGGAGGGGGAAGGGGGGGAGAGAAGCAAGCGGAACATATATGAATGAATTGGGTGACCACCTGTTACCAGTTTCAGGGTTCACTTTGTAATCTAAAAGAGATAAAAATGAATGCAGATTACATACTAATAAATCATGGAACTTAAGACACATACATATTATTAATTAGTATATGAACATCACTAGTATGGCTTCATGTTCTCTGTTCATGCCCCTAAGTTCCAATGTTTGCAATGTAAATATCCAATATGCCTCTCTTTGTTTCAATCTTTTGACTATATTGCCTCCTCTTCTTGGAATTGTGATAAAGAAGGAAGGAAAAGACCGGGTTTCTCAATGTATCCGCGCTGACCATACAAAATGGAAATGTTCTTGAAAGCTTTATTGTGCCAACGCATTTCGGAGCAATCTTCCACTTCCTCAGGGCCAAAGATTTTGACCCTGAGGAAGTGGCAGATTGCCACGAAACGCGTCGGCACAATAAAGCTTTCAAGAACATTTCCATCGTGTGTGGTCAGCGCGGATACACTGAGAAACCCGTTTTTTTCCTTCCTTCTTTGTCACATTGATATCCATGGGAGTCAGCAGTGTCAACTGCTTCTTCTCATATTCTGCAAGGGGTTGTGACTTTTCACAACCTCTAAAGGTGAGTGCACCTACCGTGTATTGTCATCTAAATTATCACTTTTATCGCCCTATGTGCGCTGCTCTCTCTCCTTAACTTCTTGGAATTGGCACATTTTCTAATATCTGTCGCTTACAGCGAATGGTAGATTTGTGTTGGGAAATGCGGTCTCGGATATGTTGGATAGTCCCACTAACATATCCGAGACCACAAGGGCACTTAATGAAGTAGATGACATATGATGAGTCACATGTGAAAAATCCCTTGCGAGAAAACCGTTTACCAGACCTACGATTTGTGAAAGTTTCACCTTTAGTAATGTTGTTGCTCTGAAGGCAGTGTAAATAGGGGAACGTACTCTGTGCTGTCAAACTGTTCTGAAGCTGAGCACCACCTGTATGATGAGGCATCTGAATTCCAAGCATGAGATGCAGTGGAGTACACACCTTAAAAACCATGACAGATCTGAGCCTCCTCCTGCTCCCTCTTCTGCTGCAGTCTCAGCTTCTGCCTCCCGTTCACAATCCACAAGGCCTCATGCCTCCCTATTTTTACAGGATGTGATAGCACCACCACCACCAGTGGCACTGAGCATCTCCACACCATCCCATTGGATGTTTTCAGCTTTCCATACCCCAAATCCTCGAGAGAAAGAGTAAATACCAACCTTGCCATCCATGAGCCAAGATTCTGAATGATAGCATTTCAAAATTACTGGCCTTTAAAATGCTACCATTCTTGCTGGTGGAGTAATCCCACAGTATGTTGTTCCCAGCCGCCACTACTTTTCCAGGTAGGCCATCCCTGACCTGCACAAACATGTTGAAGATGAAATCAAGTGCGCACAGCGCATCACCATCAGTGGTAAAGTACACATAACCACTGATACGAGGACCAGTAAGCACGGACAGGGATGTTACATCTCCCTAACTGCCCACTGCTAAATATAGTAGTGACTGGGGAAGAGGTTGAAGGCATTCTATCTCATTTTCTATCACCACCTAGTATTGCTGGATGTTTATCTCTCCAGGTTCTCTCCTCCTCCTACTTTTCTTCCTAAACTGCCACCTCATTCGGTCACAGGAAGACCTGCACCAACAGCTTGAGCACAGCCAGGGGAAAACAACAGGAAGCTGTTCGTAAACTCCTCTGTTTGGGGGACAAATCCCACAACACGCAGGAGTTGTAAACTGGGATCAAACAGTAGACAGATGAGTGGTTGCTTCTGATGAACCTCTTGCCTGGCTGCAGAAATAAAAGGAAATGATTCTCCAGCACAGAAGAAATAATAACACTTCATGTTTATTCTATATTCTTGTAAAAAGACATGTTGGGTACACAAATAAGAATCCCATGGGATACAGGACCTACAGCTCTTTGCCTAGCCGGTTTTACACACATCCCTTGCCTGGCGCATGTGCTAAACCTGGTGGTTTAGAACTTCCTAAAAAAACTACCCATGCATGTTGGAGCTGCTCCTGATACTGTGTGCAGTGTTGGCACTTTTGACATTCTCACCCTGCCGCTGCTTGCCTATCTGCACTGCAGCATCACTTATGTCCTCCCAATGACCAGCTGATATGAGATATACCAACAAGGTGGTACTCCACCTTGCATATGCTGGAGAGACTGTGCAAGCAGTAGCAGGCAATAGTGGAGTTTCAGCTGCAGCACGCATGAATGAGTCACACTGCAGAACATCAACACTTCGTCACCAATAAGAGGGCCTCCATGCGGGACATGTGTGCCGTGTTGCGCTGATTTAAATATTCCAACAATATGGCCAGCGATAATGACGCCATCATCAGCTTTACTATACCACTTAGGCTACTTTCACACAAGCGTCAGGCTCGGCCCGTCGCTATGCATCGGGCCGAGGTTACCGACGCTAGCGTTCTCTGCACCGCACAACGGGGGCAGCGGATGCATTTTTCCAGCGCATCCGCTGCCCCATTGTGAGGTGCGGGGAAGTGCGGGGAGGTGGGGGCGGAGTTCTGGCCACGCATGCGCGGTCGGAAAAAGCGGACCGTCGGCGTCAAAAAACGTTACATGTAGCGTTTTTTTGTGCCGACGGTCCGCCACAACACGGCGCAACCGTCGCACGATGGTTGCGACGTGTGTCAATCCGTCGCAATACATCGCATAATGTTAGTCTATGGTGAAAAAATGCATCCTGCAAGCACTTTTGCAGGGTGCGTTTTTTCTGCAAAACGACGGATTGCAGTTAACGCTAGTGTGAAAGTAGCCTTATATGCCTGCTGGAAAAAGCAATTCAGGCCACGTTGGATGAGGTGGTGGCACAGGAGGAAGAGGAACAGGAGGAGGAGCAGAGCCAATTCACACTGTTATCAGGCCTTTCATCCACACATGCCTCAGAGGGTGGGTTACTGTCCCAACATTGGCCAGGTACCCAACTTTACAAGCAGGGGACAGTTTGGGAAGATGATGAGGTGGAAAAATGTTAATTACGGCACTCCTGTGGATGGTGCCCAAGTAATAGCCTATCCCATGTAAATCTTGTAGAAAACTTGGCACTCACATAAATATTGTAAGCAGATAATTTTATTTTGTGCAGTCAATCCAAAAATAAAGAAACGTTTTGGTCCTACAATGACCTTCATTAGTCAGATTAGTCATATGCAGCACACTGTAGAGTAACAGAGCCACATAGTAGAGTATAGAAAGAGTAAGAAGATATTGTATTGCATGAATAGATGCAGAGAACACCAATGACAGGTAAAGGGCTACCACAGAGGTCAATAAATCAGATGCTATATGTATTTACTTAGTAATACCCAACTGAGGTGCCTAAGTAAAAGTAGTAATGCTGAAATTTGATTATGCTGACAATTCATGCAGTATACTATACAACTAGTATATAGCAATAGATAAGACAGCATAAAAAAGAACTGATACTGAAAAACCACAATAAAGTGCAAATGCAGGACAAAAATAGAATGTACTCAGATAATGGATGGTATGTATTGTGGTGTAGTGACCAATGTTACAGCCAGGGGGCGCTGCGTGTGCACTTCAAGATGCACTTGGAGGCATAACTGTGATGAGACAAAGTCCGGCAGAATTGTAGATGGCCGGTATGTGTGTCGCAGAGGAGGACATTTTGCACTGTCAGTCTGAAGTTATGTTGTGGTCTGGGACCTGTAGTCCCACATGTAAATGTGTAGTTCTAGTCAAACTAGCCACACACGCTCCCATCTAGGGGAATGGATAGTACCATATAATGTGACTGAGGTCTGGTCACATGAGCTCTGGGTGTGGACCTGAATGGTCTGTGCTGGAAGGTCCTGGAGAGCACATGGTGGGGCTTTGGACCTGGCACATGCCAGTGTGTGGAACAGATGGAGATCTGTGTTGTACTGACCGGGGTCAGAGTGAGAACATCTGTAGGACACCTCTGAGGAAGAGAGGTATCCGAGAACATGTGCAGCACCAACAGGTAACGGGAAGGAACTGTGTTGTACTGACCAGGGTCAGAGAGAAAGTAAGAGAGAGACATTGTGTATGGGGCACCTCTGAGGCTAAGAGGTGTCCAGGAACCTGTGAAGGTTGCCAACAGGTAACGAACAGGGGTCTGTGTGTTATGCTGACCGGGGTCAGAGATGAGTGAAGGACCTTCGATGACGTCGCAGCTTGTGATTGGTCGCGTGACCGCTCATGTGACCGATCACGCGACCAATCACAAGCCACGCTGTCATCGCAGGTCCTACACTCACTGCATTCTTAGGAACGGAGGCTGCCGGTTACATCTCTAAGGTCCAGGGTCCGCCGGAGGGGTGAGTATATCCATATTTTTTATTTTTATTCTTTATTTTTTACATGAATATGGATCCCAGGGCCCGAAGGAGAGTCTCCTCTCCTCCAGACCCTGGGAACCATACACTGGGAACTTCCGATTCCGATTTCCGATATCACAAAAATATCGGAATTCCGATACAGCAAATATCGGCCGATACCCGATACTTGCGGTATCGGAATGCTCAACACTAGTCGCAAGCCATCAAACAAAGAAGAACCGTTTAAATTTTGTGCCAGAAGCAGTGTGAAAGACTGGTGGAAAGCATGCCAAGACACATGAAAGCTGTGATTAAAAAACATGGTTATTCCACAAAATATTGATTTCTGAACTCTTCCTGACTTAAAACATTTTTATTGTTGTTTCTAAATGATTATGAACTTGTATTCTTTGCATTATTTGAGGTCTGAAAGCCCTGTTTTTTTTTCCATTTTTACTATTTTTCTTTGTCAGAAAAAAATACAAAATTTATTGCTTGGAAATTCGGAGACATGTTGTCAGAAGTTTATAGAATAAAAGAACAATTTCCATTTTACTCAAAAATATACTTATAAAGAGAAAAATCAGACAAACTGAACATTATGCAGTTGTCTCTTAATTTTTGTCAGAGCTGTAAAAGTTCAAATCATCCCCCATATGCCCAATTCAAAGGAAAACAATTAAAAAAATTAAATATGCACATATTTGGTATCGCCACATTCAGAATCTCCCAATCTATCAAGCTAAAAAAAAGAATTCATCCGATCGGTAAATGGCATAGCGAAAAAAAAGTAAAGATGCCAGAATTATGATTTTTTGGTCACCGCAACATTGCCTAAACTGATCGTAGCCACACCAAAATAGTATCATTAAAAACGTCAGCTTGGCACACAAAAAATAAGCCCTCGCCCAGCCCCAGATCATGAAAAATGGAGACGCTATGGGTCTCAGAAAAGGGCACAATTTTTTATTTTTTTTTAACAAACTTTGGAATTTTTTTTCACCATTTAAATAAAAAACAATCTATATATATTTTGTATCTACAAGCTCGTAATGACCTAGAGAATCGTAATAGAAGGTGAGTTTTAGCATTTGGTGAACATAGTAAAAAAAAATCCAAAAAACAGTTGTTGAATTGAGCTTTTTGTGAATGTCACTGCACTTGGTATTTTTTCCCATTGTTGAGTACACAACATGGTAAAACAAATGGTCTAATTCAAACTTACAACTCGCTTCACAAAAAACAAGCCCTCACATGGCCATATTGATGGAAAAATAAACAAAGTTATGGCTCTGGGAAGATGGGGAGTGAAAAACAGAAATGCAAAAATGGAAAAGGGCTGCGTTGTGAAGGGGTTACAACCGATGCCGAAACATTTTACAGCTCTTCTGTTGCTACACAGTAAAGTGCAAAGTGTAATGAAAAAATATGTACCTCTAAAATTTGGCCTTAGCCCCACATTTCTCATTTTTGAAAGAGTGGACCCCACAGTTTTTACTCACTTTATAAGCCTACTTGTATATCATTTCAGATGAGAGAGAAATTATTTTAATTGCTGGTACACTTTTTGTATGTTTCATTGAATAAAGGTAATCATAATCATAATCCAACCCTGATAATATTCTCCAGGGTCCCAGCCACCTCAGGTAGCTGAAATCCTGGAGATTTTCAGAATCTCAAGGGCGCTATACCTTCATTCCCCATCGCCATTTTAAAATGTTGATAAGGGAACAAGGCCTCCTAGCGGCCGCCATTTTAATGCTTATCGGCTGCCATTAAGGGGTTAAATGTACAGAAAAAAATGCTGTCACTCATGGTCTGTTCATTAACACATAACTCACAAAGAACATTTTTTGTATCATAGTATGTCTGTACATAGTTCCTTCCTTATCATGACATTGAACTTTTTTTTTCTACAATATTTAGCTGGCTCTGAAAGAATGATAGTTATGGAGTATGTTTGTTTTGCCTTAAATAGTCTGACAATATGCTTAATAGTGTTGACATTTGCATAAATGAATTGCAGCATGCCTGTTCTGTATATACGGCCTGATTCTGTAATCCTTTTTTAATTAGATGGATGTTAGAAGTACACTGAACTCACAAGCTACACTCCCCGTAGTGATGCCATACTGGCAAGGAATCAATCACCATGACTTAGGTTGCCATGGAAACTAATAGCTGCTGCACCACTGTCTAAGTAGCAAATGATTGGTGGTATACTCATAACACAGAGAAAGCAATAAGTTTTTATATCCTGTCCAGCAGCTGTACCAGTAAGTTAATTAAAAGCTGAGAGCAGGAAATACATCTAAATCTGTGAAGAACAAAAGAAAAAATCTGAAACCTACAGTACAAAACGAATTCCCGCGATGTAAAGAAAAATTAATATGCAGCACAGAGCAGAAAAAGGGCCCGAAAAAGCAATAGCAAAGAACAAAAGCCTGACTGTCACTTCCATACAGAAAACTGGTGTGCACAGGTGCGAACTAGGAGTAGCCAGCTCTATACATAACAACCAAAGTAGCACACTATATTGCTAAAGCATGTAAATATGAAATATATGAAACATGAATAGCATTACTGCTCTAGATAATGAGAAAAATGGAGATACTTAGCACATCATTTGGCCAGTTCATGTGTACCCGGCAGCCAACGACAAGGCGAATTCCTGTTGCTGTAAACATATCTAATGTGAATCCTCTCCAAGGCTGAAGCATGTTTTATGGGTAGGTAAGATCCTGCTGAAATTAAAACTGCCACAGGATGGAGGGCAGAGTGCTCGGTCAAAATGCAAATAACTAAAGACGGACTGGCACTTCCAAATCAGGAAACTGGTGTGTACAGGTGCAAACTAATAGTAGCCATCACTATACTTAGCAAACAAATAAAGCAGCACTCTGTACTGCTATAGCATGTAAACATGAAATATATGACATTTAAATTGCATTACTGCTCTAGATAATAAGAAAAAAATGGAGATACTTAACTCGCAATTTGGCCAATTCATGTGTACCCAGCAGCCAACGACAAGGCTGTCTCTATCTAAAGTGAATCCTCTCCTAGACTGAAGTATATGAAATTTCATGTTTACATGCTATAGCACTACAAGAGTGCAACTTTACCTCTTTGTTATATATAGAGATGGCTACTTTTAGTTTGCATCTGTATACTCCAGCTTTCTGTTTGGAAGTGCCAATCTTTTGTTAATTGTATATTAGCTCTCTGAGAGAGCACTGCATCAACCAGCCTGTGGTGCTTTTGGAGCACACGCTAGGACTACGGGGAGCTCAGGCCTGGTTCGGAGGTATTTACAGGGGAAGGTCATGGCAGCGGTGACCCGATCCGTGGCCCTGGGTGTCCAATAAATGATGGAAAAAGAGAATAGAGTTTATGGGATGAGTTTTCGTGATGCCACTTGTGGTATTCAGCGATGGATAGCCGACGCTGCTTAAAGGGGTCCACTGGGGCTGATGATATTGCAGCAACATTGGTATAGCTCCCTGTTGTGAATTCCGTTCTCGGGCTCCCTCCTGTGGTCATGAGTGGTACTGTGTGAGTTTGTTCTTGGGCTCCCTCTGGTGGCCTATAGCGATATGGCTGGTCTTGGCTGGGCTCAGCTGTTTCATCTCCTGCTAGGCTGGGCCTATTTAACTCACCTAGACCTTTACTTGTCGCCTGCTGTCGGTGTGTTCAGTCCTGATCCTTGCTCTCCTGAATATTCCTTGTGACCAGTCTCCTGCTATGAGAAGCTAGTTTGCTTGTTCAGTTTCTCATTATTTCCTTGAAAACGTTTCTCATTATATTATTAGTTCAGCCCAGCTTGCTTTTATGTGATTTTTTGCTTGCTGGTTAGTTCTGGGGTGCAGAGTGTGCCCCTCACATCGTGAGTCGGTGTGGGGGTTCTTGTATTCTCTGCGTGGTTTACTTTTGATAGCTTTTGTACTGACCGCACATACACCTATCTATTATCTGCCTATCTAGTATTAGTGGGCCTCATTTGCTAAACCTGTTTCATCTCTACGTTTGTGTTTTCCCCTTAACTCACCGTTATTATTTGTGGGGGGCTATCTAAAACTTTGGGGATATTTCTCTGAGGCAAGTTAGGTCTTTGCTTTCTCTCTAGGGGTAGTCAGTTTCTCAGGCTGTGACGAGGCGTCTAGGTTTTCAGGTAATGCTCCACATCTGCCTTTAGTATGTTTGGATAGGATCAGGATTGCGGTCAGTATAGCTTCCACATTCCCAGAACTTGTCCTATATATTCAGGGTATATGTGTCAGGTCAGTTTGAGATCCTACCACCAGGATCATAACAGTACAGCAGGCCCGAAAGTGTTAATGCAGCAGAAGAGGGAGAAGAGAAATCTTAAGGTCATTTTTTTTTTTCCCTCTGCACTGTGTTTGGCCTCTCTCCTCCCCTTAATCTCTGGGTGGTTCTGTATGAAGCTACTAATATGGACATTCAGAGATTGTCTTCTAGTGTGGATCATCTCACTGCAAGGGTACAGGGCATTCAGGATTATGTAGTCCGCAGTCCTATGTCAGAGCCTAAAATACCTATTCCTGAGCTGTTCTCCGGAGATAGATCTAGGTTTTTGAACTTTAAGAATAATTGTAAGTTATTCCTTTCTCTGAGACCTCGCTCATCTGGCGACTCTGTTCAGCAAGTTAAAATTGTTATTTCTTTGTTGAGGGGTGACCCTCAAGATTGGGCATTCTCTCTGGCGCCAGGAGATCCGGCACTGCTAAATGTTGATGCGTTTTTTCTGGCGCTTGGAGTGCTTTATAAGGAACCAAATCTGGTAGACCAAGCAGAGAAGGTTTTGCTGGCTCTCTCTCAGGGTCGGGATGAAGCAGAGGTTTATTGTCAGAAGTTTAGGAAGTGGTCAGTGATCACTCAGTGGAATGAGTGCGCCCTGGCGGCGATTTTCAGAAAGGGTCTTTCTGAAGCCCTTAAAGATGTTATGGTGGGGTTCCCCACGCCGGCGGGTCTGAATGAGTCAATGTCTTTGGCCATTCAGATTGATCGGCGTTTGCGGAAGCGCAAACCTGTGCACCCTCTGACGGTATTTTCTGAGCAGAAACCTGAGCCTATGCAATGTGACAGGATTCTGACCAGAGTTGAACGGCAAAACCACAGACGTCAGAATGGGTTGTGCTTTTACTGTGGTGATTCTGCTCATGTTATCTCAGCATGCTCTAAGCACACAAAAAGGGTTGCCAAGTTTGTCACCATTGGTACTGTACAACCTAAATTCATTTTGTCTGTTACTTTGATTTGCTCTCTGTCATCCTACCCAGTTATGGCTTTTGTGGATTCAGGTGCTGCCCTGAATTTGATGGATTTGTCATTTGCCAGGCGCTGTGGTTTTATCTTGGAGCCTTTACAATTCCCTATCCCGCTAAAGGGAATTGATGCTACACCATTGGCCAAGAATAAACCTCAGTACTGGACTCAATTGACCATGTGCATGGCTCCTGTACATCAGGAGGTAATTCGCTTTCTGGTGCTACATAATTTGCATGATGTTGTCGTGTTGGGTCTGCCATGGCTGCAGGCTCATAATCCAGTCCTGGATTGGAAAGCAATGTCTGTGTCAAGTTGGGGTTGCCAGGGGATTCATGGCGATGCTCCTTTGGTGTCAATTGCTTCTTCTACTCCTTCTGAAGTCCCTGAATTTTTGTCGGACTACCAGGATGTATTTGATGAGCCCAAATCCAGTGCCCTACCTCCTCATAGGGATTGTGATTGTGCCATAAATCTGATTCCTGGTAGTAAGTTCCCTAAGGGACGACTTTTTAATTTGTCTGTACCAGAACACACAACTATGCGGAGTTATATAAAGGAGTCCTTGGAGAAGGGACATATTCGCCCGTCCTCGTCCCCTTTGGGTGCGGGGTTCTTTTTTGTGGCCAAGAAGGATGGTTCTCTGAGATCCTGTATAGATTATCGCCTTCTAAATAACATCACGGTCAAATTTCAGTATCCCTTTCCACTGTTGTCCGATCTGTTTGCCCGGATTAGGGGGGCCAGTTGGTTCACCAAGATAGATCTTCGTGGAGCGTATAATCTTGTGCGCATAAAGCAGGGCGATGAATGGAAAACAGCATTTAATACGCCCGAAGGCCATTTTGAGTACTTGGTGATGCCTTTTGGGCTTTCTAATGCCCCCTCTGTGTTTCAGTCCTTCATGCACGACATCTTCCGAGAGTACCTGGATAGATTTATGATTGTGTACCTGGATGATATTTTGGTATTTTCTGATGATTGGGAGTCTCATGTGAAGCAGGTCAGGATGGTATTTCAGGTCCTGCGTGCCAATGCCTTGTTTGTGAAGGGCTCTAAATGTCTCTTCGGAGTCCAGAAGGTTTCCTTTTTGGGCTTTATTTTTTCTCCTTCTACTATCGAGATGGATCCAGTCAAGGTCCAGGCTATTCATGACTGGACTCAACCTACATCTGTGAAGAGTCTTCAGAAGTTCTTGGGTTTTGCTAATTTTTACCGTCGCTTCATCACTAATTTTTCTAGTGTGGTGAAGCCTTTGACGGATTTGACCATGAAGGGTTATGATGTGACGAATTGGTCTCCTGCGGCTGTGGAGGCCTTTCAGGAGTTGAAACGTCGGTTTTCTTCGGCTCCTGTCTTGCGTCAGCCCGATGTCTCTCTTCCCTTTCAGGTCGAGGTTGATGCTTCTGAGATTGGAGCAGGGGCTGTTTTGTCGCAGAGAAGCTCTGATGGCTCTGTGATGAGACCATGTGCTTTCTTTTCAAGAAAGTTTTTGCCTGCCGAGCGGAATTATGATGTTGGTAATCGAGAGTTGTTGGCAATGAAGTGGGCATTTGAGGAGTGGCGACATTGGCTCGAGGGAGCCAAGCATCGTGTGATGGTCTTGACGGATCACAAGAATTTGACTTATCTCGAGTCTGCCAAATGGTTGAATCCGAGACAGGCTCGATGGTCGCTGTTTTTCTCTCGTTTCAATTTCGTGGTTTCATATCTTCCGGGTTCGAAAAACGTGAAGGCTGATGCCCTTTCTAGGAGTTTTGTACCTGACTCCCCAGAAGTTTCTGAACCGACTGGTGTTCTCAAAGAGGGGGTGATTTTGTCTGCCATCTCTCCTGATCTGCGACGGGTGTTGCAGGAGTTTCAGGCCAATAGACCTGACCGTTGTCCACCGGAGAGACTGTTTGTCCCAGACAGATGGACCAGTAGAGTTATTTCCGAGGTTCATTCTTTGGTGTTGGCGGGTCATCCTGGGATTTTTGGTACCAGGGATTTGGTGGCGAGATCCTTTTGGTGGCCTTCCTTGTCACGGGATGTGCGTTCCTTTGTGCAGTCCTGTGGGATTTGTGCTCGGGCCAAGCCTTCGTGTTCTCGTGCCAGTGGATTGCTTTTGCCTTTGCCTGTCCCAAAGAGGCCTTGGACGCATATTTCCATGGATTTTATTTTGGATCTTCCTGTCTCTCAGAAGATGTCTGTCATCTGGGTGGTTTGTGATCGTTTTTCCAAAATGGTAAATTTGGTACCCTTGCCTAAGTTGCCTTCCTCCTCCGATTTGGTGCCACTGTTTTTTCAGAATGTGGTTCGTTTACATGGTATTCCGGAGAACATTGTGTCCGACAGAGGATCCCAGTTTGTGTCCAGATTTTGGCGATCCTTTTGTGTTAAGATGGGCATTGAATTGTCTTTTTCGTCAGCCTTCCATCCTCAGACGAATGGTCAAACCGAACGAACTAATCAGACCTTGGAAACTTATTTGAGATGTTTTGTTTCTGCTGACCAGGATGATTGGGTGACCTTTTTGCCATTGGCTGAGTTCGCCCTCAATAATCGGGCTAGTTCTGCTACTTTGGTTTCACCTTTCTTTTGCAATTCTGGTTTTCATCCTCGTTTCTTCTCGGGTCAGGTTGAGTCTTCTGACTGTCCTGGGGTGGATTCTGTGGTGGATAGGTTGCAGCAGATTTGGAACCATGTGGTGGACAATTTGACTTTGTCCCAAGAGAAGGCTCAGTGCTTTGCTAACCGCCGTCGCTGTGTGGGTCCCCGACTTCGTGTGGGGGATTTGGTATGGTTGTCTTCTCGTTATGTCCCGATGAAGGTTTCCTCTCCTTAGTTCAAGCCTCATTTCATCGGTCCTTATAAGATTTTGGAAATCCTCAACCCTGTGTCTTTTCGTTTGGACCTCCCAACATCGTTTGCCATTCATAATGTGTTCCATAGGTCATTGTTGCGGAGATATGTGGTGCCTGTGGTCCCTTCTGTTGATCCTCCTGCTCTGGTGTTGGTCGAGGGGGAGTTGGAATATGTGGTGGAGAAGATCTTGGATTCTCGTATTTCGAGACGGAGGCTTCAGTACTTGGTGAAATGGAAGGGTTATGGTCAGGAGGATAATTCCTGGGTTGTCACCTCCGATGTCCATGCGGCCGATTTGGTTCGTGCCTTTCATTTGGCTCGTCCTGATCGGCCTGGGAGCTCTGGTGAGGGTTCGGTGACCCCTCCTCAAGAGGGGGGTACTGTTGTGAATTCCGTTCTCGGGCTCCCTCCTGTGGTCATGAGTGGTACTGTGTGAGTTTGTTCTTGGGCTCCCTCTGGTGGCCTTTAGCGATATGGCTGGTCTTGGCTGGGCTCAGCTGTTTCATCTCCTGCTAGGCTGGGCCTATTTAACTCACCTAGACCTTTACTTGTCGCCTGCTGTCGGTGTGTTCAGTCCTGATCCTTGCTCTCCTGAATATTCCTTGTGACCAGTCTCCTGCTATGAGAAGCTAGTTTGCTTGTTCAGTTTCTCATTATTTCCTTGAAAACGTTTCTCATTATATTATTAGTTCAGCCCAGCTTGCTTTTATGTGATTTTTTGCTTGCTGGTTAGTTCTGGGGTGCAGAGTGCGCCCCTCACATCGTGAGTCGGTGTGGGGGTTCTTGTATTCTCTGCGTGGTTTACTTTTGATAGCTTTTGTACTGACCGCACATACACCTATCTATTATCTGCCTATCTAGTATTAGCGGGCCTCATTTGCTAAACCTGTTTCATCTCTACGTTTGTGTTTTAACCTTAACTCACCGTTATTATTTGTGGGGGGCTATCTAAAACTTTGGGGATATTTCTCTTAGGCAAGTTAGGTCTTTGCTTTCTCTCTAGGGGTAGTCAGTTTCTCAGGCTGTGACGAGGCGTCTAGGTTTTCAGGTAACGCTCCACAGCTGCCTTTAGTATGTTTGGATAGGATCAGGATTGCGGGCAGTATAGCTTCCACATTCCCAGAACTTGTCCTATATATTCAGGGTATATGTGTCAGGTCAGTTTGAGATCCTACCACCAGGATCATAACAGCTCCCCACAGGTAGAGTTTAGTCCCCAGGGCTCCCAGTGAGGATGATAGATGTTAAGGTGCAGGAACGAATTAGAGGACATGGGGTTGCAGTCTCTTTACCTTTTAATTGCCAGTGCAGGCACAGATTACAGGTGGTCTTTGGAATCTGGGAAGCGGTTCAGAATCCCCCTAGCCAGGTGGGGTTGGAAATCTTCTTTTCGGGGCTGAATTCTAGGTTCTTGAAGCTTTAGCTTTCCTCAAGTCCCTCTCTCAATCTGTCCCCCAGATGGAACAATACACGCATGGCAGCCAACTCGAGCCTTTTTACAGGTGTCCCACTCTCGTGGTGACTCTGGGCTCTAATCTGCTGCTGTGCCTTTGGGTGTAGTTGTGGCCAGGAGACCTGCAATCTCCTGCCCTCTGGTTTCTGCTGTGGGGCATACAATTCCCACACAACCTCAGACCCTGGTGTCTGGTTTCTTGCGCTTAATCCTGGGGGTGAGCTCAATCGCAGCTCCACTCCTAGTTTCTCTCTCTTTTTGCTTCTTCTCCCTTCACCGTCTCACACAGACTGACCTCTAACTTCTCCTCCAAGCCAGAACTTATAGGGAAGCTACCCTGAAACAGGGTTTAGAGCTCCCCTTCTGGCCTGGAGTCAGGAAAGTGTTATATGCAAGTTTTACCTGTTAAGGGGATCCCTTCTCGCTTCCAGGCATGGCATCATCCTCCCCGAGAGGCAGGAAATAGTACTGTGGCATCTGGATTCCTGGGGTGCCACACTTTTAATTACAGAAGGAGCCTATCTACAAATAAATCCAGGTTTTAGCCTAAGAGAGGATTCACATTAGATAGGTTACCAGCAACTGGAGATCACCTTGTCGTTTGCCTGCTGGGCCCGGATGAATTAGTCAAATTATGTGGTAAGTAGTGATGAGCGAGCACTAAAATGTTTGGGTGCTCGTTGCTCGGGTTGAGCAAATTGGAATACTCGACGCGAGCAACAAGCCCAATGTAAGTCTATAGGAAACCCGAGTATTTTTACAGTGATCACCCCCAGGGTTTTATGGTCTAAAAACATCAGAAAATGATGGAAATACTGCTCAAATGACACAGGAACATCATGGGGATCACCCCTGGAAGCATTTCTGACTCCTAGGTCACAGGTGTAAGCAATGTTGTCAGAGTTTCACGCCATTTTTACAGGTGCACCAAAAAACATACAAAAACATAATCAAAATGGATTTTGCTGGGAAATATGTTAAGGTACATCATTTACAGGGTCATGACTTATATATAAGGCAAAATAATTTACCCCAGACCAAAATGTTCCTCCACCACTTGGGCTATGTTCATACGCAGCGTTTTTGATGCGTTTTTCAACTTTAACATTGCTTTCAACCAATACAAATGCATTCACTGGGAAATGTCATTGTAACATTTAGCAACCCTAGCTGGCCATGTGGTGTATGATACATAAGGAGACAAATCTTGTTTCATTTATGAAGGCGGGACACTTAAAGTCGCAAAGCCTATTTTTAGAGGGGCATCAGGCGGCATAAATATTCTTAAAGGGTCACTAGTAAACAGTGGGTCTGCTATGCTGTTATTGTCTATGCAGTGAATGGCTTGGCTGCCAAGAATTACAATGCACCCCAGTACCCCTTTCACGAGATGTACAGGAGGGCTTCCTGGCAAAATGTTGCATTGAATGCAAGGCCTGCCCTGCTATCAAGTCATATGCACCCCAATAAGCCTTTGAACCCTGGTACTGGATGGCCACAGGAAAACCCACTTCACAGTCTTCAGTTGGTCCAGCCTCACAGTTTTCTTATGCATTGATTGCAAGGGCCGCCTTGACCAAAACTTGCACGCACCCCAATCCCCCTTGGAAGAAACATGGAGGAGGACCTCCATAAAAAAAATGTCCAATTACAAAGGAGCAGGTTTCCTAGACTGGTAATGCCCATACACTGTGTATGGGCTGAAAAACATTTCCCCATGGGGGGTACATTTTTTAAACAATTTTTATGGGGATCATAGACACCCTTGCCAAAAAATTGACTGGCTGTAACAGCATAGAACATGTTCACCCTGGTGTTCTAGTGGTGGTGAATGATGAGACGTGGAGGAAGGCCTCATTAAATAAGTCTCAATTTAAAGGAGCCGGTCTCCTAGACTTGAAATGCCCATACACTAAGTGTGTGGGCTGACAAACATTTATCCATGGGGGTTCCTTTTTTTAAAAAAAAAAATTCAGCCCAAAATAGTGTTTACTGTTTAGAGCTACGGTAACACACATCAAAAAAAGGTGAATGGAAAAGCACACTTTGGAGACCAAAGATACATGAGGCGTGTCACTGAGATACCACATTGTAATATATGTTTTGTTTGTTTTCCCAAAATAGTGTACAGACCTAGGGTATTAGACAGACCAAAGATTGGAATGTATGCATGAAAACTAACTATTTTTAGACCACACATAGAACGGGCGTCGGACGGAAATAACAGACTGTTTCAATATGTGGCCTGTAATTTTTACAATTTTTAAAACCACAAAATACTGTATACACCAAGGGTAGCAGACCAAAAACTGGAATCTATGCCTGAAAAGCCAAGATTTGCAGACCACAGATATACCAGACGTGTGACTGAGATAACAAACTGTTTCAATATGTGGCCTGTATTTTCTAAAATTTAAAAAATCACAAAATACTGTATACACCAAGGGTAGAAGACCAAAAACTGGAATGTATGCTGAAAAGAAAAGATTTGGAGACCACAGATAGACCAGGCGTTTGACTGAGATAACAGACTTTCAATATGTGGCCTTTATTTTCTAAAATTTTAAAAACATCAAAATACTGTATACACCGAGGGTAGAAGACCAAAAACTGGAATGTATGCCTGAAAAGCAAGGATTTGGAGACTACAGATAGACCAGGCATCTGACTAAGATACAGACTGATCAAAATGTGGCGTTGATTATTTTGGGACCACCAAAATCATGTCAATAAGTAGGCTATGACACTAAAATAAAAAATTTGGAGTACTAAAATTGTACAATATTTAGCACAATGATATGCGATGCGTGTGGCGTACAAATCACAGTGCTAAATATAAGAACTGTAGTTAAATATTTTTTTGTCATCTAAAGATTTTTTGCTCATCAAAATGTTGTCCAAAAATGTTGTAAGACACTCCCAAAAAAAAACTACAGTACCCAAATGAAAAAAGGCCAGAATTTTATGCGCACTCACATCTGATGCCTGGGACAAAAACAACCATTTTAAATTGTTAGATTTTAACAGTCTTGTATTAAAATTACCTGGCTGTAGTCTGCAGGGTGACCAAGCAAATAAATGTTGAAAAATATGGGCCTCTGTATTGCTTTGTAGCAAAATTAGCAGGTATAAGGTGCCCAGAAAAAATTAAAATCCTGGCCACAGATACCTGCAGCTAGGTATATATAAAATATGCAGCAGCAGACAGTAATGGAGCCTTTTGATGTATGCAGGGAAATCTATAGACTCACATACAGTGCCTGCATGCCTCGCAGTGATGTGGATATGTGCACATAGGCTCCCCTGCCTTCCTAGCACAATGATCTATATACCCCCGAAATAGCCCTAAAAAGTACTGTTTGTTTATCAGGATTTATGGATTGAACACTAGTAGACCCACACTAACTAATAAAAGAACAAATCTGACCCTATCTCAGTAGCTCTCACTGCACTAGCTGAGTCCAAAGCAGAATGCGCTGTGCAACCAGCCAATCACTGTAATACCACAACAAAGATGGCTGCGGTATTACAGTGCATGGCAGACAATCCCTGAATGTTCATTGGCGCTGTAAAGAGTGCCAAAATTGCAGGGCGGAGATACAAGCTCCTGCCTAATAATTCCGGAAATGCTCGGTGCTCGCCGAGTACACCGAGCACAGTGATACTCAGGCAAGTACCGAGTACTGGCAAGCACGTTCGCTCAACAATGATCACTAGCGGCGGATAATGAGACATGGAGGAAGGCCTCATTATAAACTAGGCCCAATGTAAAGGAGCGTGTCTCCTAGACTTGTAATGCCAATACACTAAGTGCATGGGCTGACAAACATTTCCCCATGGGGGGTACATTGTTAAAAAATTATTTATCGGGATCATAGACACCCTTGCCCAAAAATTGAATGGCTGTAGCAGCAAACAACACGTTCATCATGGTATTCTAGTGGCGGAGAATGATGAGATGTGGAGAAAGGCCTGATTAAAAACTAGGCCCAATGTTAAGGAGCGTGTCTCCTCAACTTGTAATGCCCATACACTAAGTGCAGGGGCTGACAAACATTTCCCCCAGGGGGAGTAAAATATTTTTTGGTTTAAAATTATTAACAGGCATCATAAAAACACCCTTGCACAAAAAAATAAGTGACTTTCGCATCACGGAATACGTTCACCCTGGTGTTCGTATGCTTGTGGATGATGAGGATGAGGATAAGGAGGAGGATAACACCAAACAGACCAAATCAGGAAGCGTATACCCATGTGTGGTTGTGAAGACGTGCATGAGAATGCACCTCCACAAAAAAGACAATGTATTTGAGGTTATGTTTCACTGTTTTCACTTGGTGGTGTACAGAAGTTTTGCACAATCCAGCCCTTGTTCATTTTACTAAGAGTCAGCCTGTCAGCATTTTCAGTTGACAGGCGGATGTGCTTATCTGTTACTAGATGGCAGCCCGATTCTAAAGAATCGGGAGTCTAGAATCCATATATACTTTATTTATTCAAATGTAAGAATAATACAATTAATAAATAATAGTAAGAAAGAACAAAAAATGGCTGCACTCACCAGCTCTTGACAATTCTTGTTATTTAAGGTACAGTTACACAGGATCCATGAACATGCTTATGAGGGGAGTGATGAAAGACATCAGACAACAACTTTGCGTGTTGTGGCAAATGCCACAACAACGGTTCTTTGCTTAAGAACAATAATGTAAATAATAAATAATATGTATCAATAACTATGTATATTGGTATGTTCTATGACATTTTAAAATATTTCATTATTATGTGGAAAAGCTCTTAGTACCCATACTGGCGCATACTTGTGTGCCCATCAGGTATTTTCACAGTAATTTTACATCTGATGGGTTGGTATGAAACGTTTTTAATCATCTCTTGGGCTTAGCTAAGCCTTCATTTTAAATAATTCTAATAAGTACAACAGAAATAAAAGCCTTTTTGTGTATCCAAATTTTTTGTGTTTATTTTTACAGAAGTGTAAAATTTAAGAAATCAACGTTCATAGTACACCGATGGGCTAATATAAGCATGCCCATCAACCACGTCACGGTAGCCTTTGAACTGATGGGTCCTAACTAACTGATTCCTATTTCTTAATACTCAAACCTCTTTCACATCTGCATGTTTCTGATATTTGCAGAAGTAATGTTAAAAACAATACAACTTCCACACTTGGCACCAAAGAACTGACCTACAACACACTTTCAGCAAGTGCCATGCAATGTAGATGAAGCTTGGAGTTAACTTGCAGTAAATGCGGCAAACGCGGCTTCGACAATTGCATTAAATGCAGCCACAACAAAAACACTGGTAAGTGGAGATTTTGTGGCGAAAACTGCAGAAACCACATGTGCCGCACCTGCTGCAAGTGAAGTACAAATTCCGTATACATTGCATGCAACTTACAGCAAGAGTGGCGTGGGTCAGCCCTTAGGCAGGAAGTGCAGAAATAGCCTTTTTTCCACCATAAATTCTCCAAATAGCAGAAAAATGTTGATGTGAAAGCAAAATCTCTATTCTTTCCCTATCTATCTAAATATGTACCTATCTATATATCTATTTCTATGTACAGAACACACCTGGAGATAGAGATGTGTGTGAACAGCCATCCCACCCGTCTCTTACCTGTTCACAAAAACCTCACCCTTTTTAAAAACAAAATGAAATCTCTCAGCAGCTATACTGCTGGAGCTTCAAATACAGGTTCCTATCACCAAATACAGGCATTTGGATGATACACATCTTACATCTTGTACTTAATGTGTGTTCTACTTACCTATAAAAATATGTATTGATATATCATATTTCTAAATTTATGTAGATATGATATAGAGTTATTAACCCTATATGCTAATGAGTACGTATGTTATATACGTATTTCCTACATAAGTACTTAAAATCTATATGTCTATGGCTACACTAATTTTTTTTTGTTTTTGTTTTTCTTCCTTATCTCTATACATAGAATTAGCCTATTGCTGTCTATGTTATTAGAAAAACTGAATAATGAAAAAAAAGAAAAGTAACTTTAAACTAAAATATTTTTGTAGATAATATTACGTGTGAAGACTTTAGTACTATCAGCCAATAATTGTCCTTGAAGTGGTGTATTAACCACTTTAACCCTCACATTGCAACATTGCTTCACCCTGGAAAAAGCAACATACAATTGACCATGGGCAAAAGCAGGTTCTGGTAGATAAATGCCAACTCGATGGAGGGTCTGGCCTTGAGATTTATTTATGGTCATTGCAAATGCGGGCTTGATGGGAAATTGTCTCCGTCTTAATTTAAAAGGTAATCCAGTCTCTGATGGACACAAATCAATTCGTGGAATGAATACCACATTTCCTGCTGCTGACCCACTAATTACTTTAGCCAGTATGATATTGGCATGTAAGGCAGTGACAATGAGCCGCGTACCATTGCAGAGACCTTTGTTCGTGTTCAGATTACGTAATAACATGACAATGGTGCCAATTTTAAGTTTCAGCCGATGTGAAGGCATTCCAGTTGGTGTTAGTGAATTCAAAAACTCAAGTGGGTATTGATCGAGGTCATCAGCTTCATCAGGATCGATGGAATCATCACTGATATATTCAGTATAGTCACCTATCAATAAATCCATGACTTGGGAATTGACTTTCTCAACGTCCTCATTTTTTGGACATAAAATTGCATGAGATGCAGCTGTATTTATGCTTTCGGTGTCATTCACATCAATACAAAGATTATCTCCAAAAATTTCAATTATTAAAGAGCCAGTGCATACCATGTCTGGAGGAATTTCAATTACATCATCTCCAAGGTTATGTTCATTAGATAGTTCACCATTTCCCAGTTGAAGCAACCAACTGCTGTAGTGAGGATCAATGGAGCGCATGTTGTTAATAAGTGGCAGGCGAGTAAAATGTTGCCAGTGTTGTGAATATTTTATACAGCTCTCTACAACATCAGTTCTTGTCCCATGAGGGATGACAGGAAGACATTGTCTAAAGTCGCCTCCAAAAACAATCACTTTACCTCCAAACGGTGTTTTTTCTTTGTGAGCTACATTTGTTGTCATGACATCACGTAAAACTCTATCAATGACATGCAATGCATATTTGGATAGCATTGTGCACTCATCAATAATAAAAAGTTTAGTGCTGTGCAAATCTTTTGCTGCATCGGTATCATTCTTAATCCTGGAAACAGATGTTTCATTCACAGGAATTGGAATCCCATAAAGAGAATGAATGGTTCGTCCACCTTGTAGCAAGTTGGCGGCAATTCCAGTAGTGGCAGCAGGTGACACAATGTCTCCTTGTCCTCTTAGCTGATGTAGGAGTAGATGATATAGGTACGTTTTTCCGCTGCCACCAGGACCATCAAGGAAAAAACACTTTGCTGTAGAATTAGTGTCTTCTAAAGCTTGAGTGATAGCATCAAAAGCAAAAAGTTGGTCCTCATTTAGAGTAGCTTTCATTTCAGCAGCTGCTGATAACTCATAATCTTTATCATACTGTGGGAGGAGGTGTTGTTTCTTGACTGGACGTGGCAAATTAAAATCAGTATAAGTTTTGCCATGAGCTTTAAGAACATGTTGGACATCTGTCATAGCATAGCCTTCACAATTGACACACTCCAGAGTGTCGGAGTGGTATGCATAGCAGTAGTCTTCTACAAAGTGTTCCTTAAATTCATCCCATAAGTCCCGAGGTTTAGCTGGAGGACCAAAAATACAAATGTAGGCAAACATGTCACGTAGCTGTGCTGGCATGTTAAGAATACTGGCATCAAGTAATGTATTTCTCCACAGACTATCATCAAATAGTAAGCCAAGAGCTAATGCCGCATCTTTGAAGGTTTCATGTGTGACTCCGTGTACAGTTTTTATGCTGTCAAAACTGGTTGCACCTTTGACATGTAACAATAACAATCTTAAATAGTAGCGTTCTTGGTCTTTCACACTGACAGTATACATTCGTCCAATCACAGAACCACCTGCTCGCTTTCTAACTTCCCAAGAACCTTCTTTCCAAACATAGTTTTTGGGAATTTCACGGTATAAATAAATATGAGCATGATGGTCGTTCTGATTAAGCTTGAAGTAGGCCATAAGTGTAGAATTTTGATGGAGCTTTTGTTTGATGTTTCCAATAGAGTCATCCTCATGAAAATAGAGTGGCTGAGAATGCGGTAGATGTACAGCAAGGCGAATGATGCTATGAGATTGTTTATGCATTGGATATGAGAATATTCGCCAAGCTGCCTCTGGTGCACTGACATATCTTGAATCCATGAATTGGTGTGTTTCATCATGTTGGATGTTAGTCTGGCAGATTTCAAGATTGGCTTTATCATGTCCTTTGTAGACGTATTTAAATAAATATTTCACAGCCTGAATGGAACCACAAACTTCGACATTTATATGGCACTTGTATTTTAATAGCAGGAACGGATTATATGGAACCACCCACGAATTGTCAATCATGTTAGAATGGTGTTGAAAAGATGGGCCAAAGTGTCTGCGATAAGTAGGATAGGCGTCCTTAGCTATGATGGTTCTTGGTTGCAAATCTTTAGGGAAACCTTTTGTACACTTCCCCAGATCCATACAGGGAGAATTTGGGTTGTGTTCTCCACACGGACCATGAATCATATGTTGGAGAACAATTTTATGGAGCTGAGGGTAGTGGGTAGGATTGGGAATTTCAGCCCACACTGTATTGTCTGTTGTGATTTTGCTTTTTGCTCCCTCTAGTGGTCATTAGTGATTTGACTCTGGAGCGTCTGTCTTTTCCTATATCCTCACCTGGGCCGTTAGTTCAGGGGCGTTGCTATATTAGCTCCCTGGACCTTCAGTTCAATGCCTGGCATCGTTGAAATCAGAGCTAATCTGTTGTGCTCTTGTCCTCTGATCCTGGTTCCTGTTTTTCAAGCTAAGTCTGCTTCTTTGCTTTTTGCTTTTGTTTTGTTTGGTATTTTTGTCCAGCTTGTTCCTATCTGTATCCTGACCTTTGCTGGAAGCTCTAGGGGGCTGGTGTTCTCCCCCCGGACCGTTAGACGGTTCGGGGGTTCTTGAATCTCCAGCGTGGATTTTTATAGGGTTTTTGTTGACCAGATAAGTTATCTTGCTATATTCTGCTATTAGTAAGCTGGCCTCTCTGTGCTGAACCTGGTTCATTTCTGTGTTTGTCATTTCCTCTTACCTCACCGTTATTATTTGTGGGGGGCTTGTATCTTGCTTTGGGGTCCCTTTCTCTGGAGGCAAGAGAGGTCTTTGTTTTCTTCTCCTAGGGGTAGTTAGATTCTCCGGCTGGCGCGAGTCATCTAGCGATCACCGTAGGCATGATCCCCGGCTACTTCTAGTGTTGGCGTTAGGAGTAGCTATTTGGTCAACCCAGTTACCACAGCCCTATGAGCTGGATTTTTGTATCTTGCAGACTTACACGTTCCTCTGAGACCCTGTCCACTGGGGTCATAACAGTATGCCAGGCCAGTATTAAATGTTTAATGCATTGCAGAAGTGGGATTATAAGAAAGAAAATTTTGAGTTTTTTTTTTTCCCTCTCTCATTTTTTATTTTTTTTTTCTTTTCCCCTTTACCTCAGAGTGGCTTAAGCTTGCTGCAGACATGAATGTCCAGACCTTGATTACAAGTGTGGACCAGCTTGCCGCTCGTGTGCAGGGTATACAAGATTATGTTACCAGAAATCCTAGGTCTGAACCCAAGATTCCGATTCCTGAACTGTTTTCAGGAGACCGATTTAAGTTTAGGAATTTCAGGAATAATTGTAAATTATTTTTGTCCCTGAAACCTTGTTCGTCTGGAGACTCTGCTCAACAAGTAAAAATTGTTATTTCATTCTTACGGGGTGACCCTCAGGATTGGGCTTTTTCGTTGGCGCCAGGAGATCCGGCATTGGCTGATATTGATGCGTTTTTTCTGGCGCTCGGTTTACTTTATGAGGAACCCAATCTTGAGATTCAGGCAGAGAAAGCCTTGCTGGCTATGTCTCAGGGCCAGGACGAGGCTGAGGTGTATTGCCAAAAATTTCGGAAATGGTCCGTGCTGACACATTGGAACGAGTGTGCACTGGCCGCTAATTTTAGAAATGGCCTTTCTGAGGCCATTAAGAATGTTATGGTGGGTTTTCCCATTCCCACAGGTCTGAATGATACCATGTCCCTGGCTATTCAAATTGACCGGCGGTTGCGGGAGCGCAAAACCGCAAATTCCCTCATGTTGTTGTCTGAACAGACACCTGATTTGATGCAATGTGATAGAATCCTGACTAGAAATGAGAGGAAAATTCATAGACGCCGGAATGGCTTGTGCTACTACTGTGGTGATTCTACAAATGTTATCTCAGCATGCTCTAAACGTATATCTAAGGTTGTTAGTCCTGTCACCGTCGGTAATTTGCATCCTAAGTTTATTCTGTCTGTAACTTTGATTTGCTCACTGTCATCTTATCCTGTCATGGCGTTTGTAGATTCAGGTGCTGCCCTGAGTCTTATGGATCTCTCATTTGCTAAGCGCTGTGGTTTTGTTCTTGAACCATTGGAAAATCCTATCCCTCTTAGGGGTATTGATGCTACGCCATTGGCAGAAAATAAGCCGCAGTATTGGACACAGGTTACCATGTGCATGACTCCTGAACACCGCGAGGTGATACGTTTTCTCGTTCTACATAAAATGCATGATTTGGTTGTTTTGGGGCTGCCATGGTTACAGACCCATAATCCAGTCCTTGACTGGAAGGCTATGTCAGTGTCTAGTTGGGGCTGTCGTGGTATTCATGAGGATTCCCTGCCTGTGTCTATTGCTTCTTCTACGCCTTCGGAAGTTCCGGAGTACTTGTCTGATTATCAGGATGTCTTTAGCGAGTCCAGGTCCAGTGCATTGCCTCCTCATAGGGAATGTGACTGTGCAATAGATTTGATTCCAGGCAGTAAATTTCCTAAGGGAAGACTGTTTAATCTGTCGACACCTGAACATACCGCTATGCGTTCATATATCAAGGAGTCTCTGGAGAAAGGACACATCCGTCCGTCTTCTTCCCCTCTTGGTGCGGGATTCTTTTTTGTGGCTAAAAAGGATGGATCTTTGAGGCCTTGTATTGACTATCGGCTTTTAAATAAGATCACTGTCAAATTTCAGTATCCTTTGCCGCTGTTGTCTGACTTGTTTGCCCGGATTAAAGGTGCCAAGTGGTTTACCAAGATAGACCTTCGTGGTGCGTACAACCTTGTGCGCATTAAGCAAGGGGATGAATGGAAAACCGCATTCAATACGCCCGAAGGTCATTTTGAGTACTTGGTGATGCCTTTTGGGCTCTCTAATGCCCCTTCAGTTTTTCAGTCCTTTATGCATGACATTTTCCGGAACTATCTGGATAAATTTCTGATCGTTTATCTGGATGATATTCTGGTTTTTTCTGATAATTGGGACTCGCATGTGGAGCAGGTCAGGATGGTCTTTAAAATTTTGCGTGAAAATTCTTTGTTTGTCAAGGGCTCAAAGTGTCTTTTTGGTGTACAGAAGGTTCCCTTTTTGGGGTTCATTTTTTCCCCTTCTGCTGTGGAGATGGACCCAGTCAAGGTCCGAGCTATTCTTGATTGGACTCAGCCCTCGTTAGTTAAGAGTCTTCAGAAGTTCTTGGGTTTCGCTAACTTCTACCGTCGTTTTATCGCTAACTTTTCTAGCATTGTGAAACCTTTGACGGATATGACCAAGAAGGGCTCCGATGTGGTTAATTGGGCTCCTGCTGCCGTGGAGGCTTTCCAGGAGTTGAAACGTCGGTTTACTTCGGCGCCTGTTTTGTGCCAGCCTGATGTCTCGCTTCCCTTTCAAGTTGAGGTGGATGCTTCAGAGATTGGAGCAGGGGCCGTTTTGTCGCAGAGAGGCCCTGGTTGCTCTGTTATGAGACCTTGCGCCTTTTTCTCTAGGAAGTTTTCGCCTGCGGAGCGAAATTATGATGTGGGCAATCGGGAGTTGTTGGCCATGAAATGGGCATTTGAGGAGTGGCGTCATTGGCTCGAGGGTGCTAAGCATCGTGTGGTGGTCTTGACTGATCACAAAAATCTGATGTATCTCGAGTCTGCTAAACGCCTGAATCCTAGACAGGCCCACTGGTCATTGTTTTTCTCCCGTTTTGACTTTGTTGTCTCGTATTTACCAGGTTCAAAGAATGTGAAGGCCGATGCTCTTTCCAGGAGCTTTGTGCCTGATGCTCCTGGAGTCGCTGAACCTGTTGATATTCTTAAGGATGGTATTATCTTGTCAGCTATTTCTCCTGATCTGCGACGTGTGTTGCAGAGATTTCAGGCTGATAGGCCTGATTCTTGTCCACCTGACAGACTGTTTGTGCCTGATAAGTGGACCAGCAGAGTCATTTCCGAGGTTCATTCCTCGGTGTTGGCAGGTCACCCAGGAATTTTTGGCACCAGAGATCTGGTGGCCAGATCCTTTTGGTGGCCTTCCTTGTCTAGGGATGTGCGGTCATTTGTACAGTCCTGTGGGACTTGTGCTCGAGCTAAGCCTTGCTGTTCTCGTGCCAGCGGGTTGCTCTTGCCCTTGCCTGTCCCTAAGAGACCTTGGACACATATCTCCATGGATTTCATTTCTGATCTTCCGGTGTCTCAGGGCATGTCTGTTATCTGGGTGATATGTGATCGCTTCTCCAAGATGGTCCATTTGGTTCCTTTGCCTAAACTGCCTTCCTCTTCCGATCTGGTTCCTGTGTTTTTCCAGAACGTGGTTCGTTTGCACGGCATCCCTGAGAATATTGTGTCAGACAGAGGATCCCAGTTCGTTTCCAGATTCTGGCGATCCTTTTGTAGTAGGATGGGCATTGACTTGTCGTTTTCGTCTGCTTTCCATCCTCAGACTAATGGACAGACGGAGCGAACTAATCAGACTTTGGAGGCTTATTTGAGGTGTTTTGTCTCTGCTGATCAGGACGATTGGGTGACCTTCTTGCCGTTGGCTGAGTTTGCCCTTAATAATCGGGCTAGTTCCGCCACCTTGGTTTCGCCGTTTTTCTGCAACTCTGGTTTCCACCCTCGTTTTTCTTCGGGTCATGTGGAACCTTCTGACTGCCCTGGGGTGGATTCTGTGGTGGATAGGTTGCAGCGGATCTGGAATCTTGTGGTGGACAACTTGAAGTTGTCACAGGAGAGGGCTCAGCGCTTTGCCAACCGCCGCCGCGGTGTGGGTCCCCGACTACGTGCTGGGGATTTGGTGTGGCTTTCTTCCCGCTTTGTTCCTATGAAGGTTTCCTCTCCCAAATTTAAACCTCGTTTTATTGGTCCTTACAAGATATTGGAAATTCTTAATCCTGTATCCTTTCGCCTGGATCTACCTGTGTCGTTTGCTATCCACAACGTGTTTCATAGGTCCTTGTTGCGGCGGTACGTTGTGCCTGTGGTTCCTTCTGCTGAGCCTCCTGCTCCGGTGTTGGTTGAGGGCGAGTTGGAGTACGTGGTGGAGAAGATCTTGGATTCTCGTCTCTCCAGGCGGAGGCTTCAGTACCTGGTCAAGTGGAAGGGCTATGGTCAGGAAGATAATTCCTGGGTGGTCGCCTCTGATGTTCATGCGGCCGATTTAGTTCGTGCCTTTCATGCCGCTCATCCTGATCGCCCTGGTGGTCGTGGTGAGGGTTCGGTGACCCCTCACTAAGGGGGGGGGGTACTGTTGTGATTTTGCTTTTTGCTCCCTCTAGTGGTCATTAGTGATTTGACTCTGGAGCGTCTGTCTTTTCCTATATCCTCACCTGGGCCGTTAGTTCAGGGGCGTTGCTATATTAGCTCCCTGGACCTTCAGTTCAATGCCTGGCATCGTTGAAATCAGAGCTAATCTGTTGTGCTCTTGTCCTCTGATCCTGGTTCCTGTTTTTCAAGCTAAGTCTGCTTCTTTGCTTTTTGCTTTTGTTTTGTTTGGTATTTTTGTCCAGCTTGTTCCTATCTGTATCCTGACCTTTGCTGGAAGCTCTAGGGGGCTGGTGTTCTCCCCCCGGACCGTTAGACGGTTCGGGGGTTCTTGAATCTCCAGCGTGGATTTTTATAGGGTTTTTGTTGACCAGATAAGTTATCTTGCTATATTCTGCTATTAGTAAGCTGGCCTCTCTGTGCTGAACCTGGTTCATTTCTGTGTTTGTCATTTCCTCTTACCTCACCGTTATTATTTGTGGGGGGCTTGTATCTTGCTTTGGGGTCCCTTTCTCTGGAGGCAAGAGAGGTCTTTGTTTTCTTCTCCTAGGGGTAGTTAGATTCTCCGGCTGGCGCGAGTCATCTAGCGATCACCGTAGGCATGATCCCCGGCTACTTCTAGTGTTGGCGTTAGGAGTAGCTATTTGGTCAACCCAGTTACCACAGCTCTATGAGCTGGATTTTTGTATCTTGCAGACTTACACGTTTGTTATGGTTCTCAATGGCAAGAGAACATAGCCCAGCAAACATAAGAACTAGCTCTTGGAAGGATGGAAACTAAACTGACCATGAACTAAACCTGCCGCAACAACTAACAGTAGCCGGGTAGCGTAGCCTGCGTTTTATCCCTAGACGCCCAGCGCCGGCCGGAGGACTAACTAATCCTGGCAGAGGAAAATATAGTCCTGGCTCACCTCTAGAGAAATTTCCCCGAAAGGCAGACAGAGGCCCCCACAAATATTGGCGGTGATTTTAGATGAAATGACAAACGTAGTATGAAAATAGGTTTAGCAAAATTGAGGTCCGCTTACTAGATAGCAGAAAGACAGAAAGGGCACTTTCATGGTCAGCTGAAAACCCTATCAAAACACCCTCCTGAAATTACTTTAAGACTCTAGTATTAACTCATAACATCAGAGTGGCAATTTCAGATCACAAGAGCTTTCCAGACACAGAAACGAAACTACAGCTGTGAACTGGAACAAAATGCAAAAACAAACAAGGACTAAAGTCCAACTTAGCTGGGAGTTGTCTAGCAGCAGGAACATGCACAGAAAGGCTTCTGATTACAATGTTGACCGGCATGGAAGTGACAGAGGAGCAAGGCTAAATAGCGACTCCCACATCCTGATGGAAACAGGTGAACAGAGAGGATGATGCACACCAGTTCAATTCCACCAGTGGCCACCGGGGGAGCCCAAAATCCAATTTCACAACAGTACCCCCCCCTCAAGGAGGGGGCACCGAACCCTCACCAGAACCACCAGGGCGATCAGGATGAGCCCTATGAAAGGCACGGACCAAATCGGAGGCATGAACATCAGAGGCAGTCACCCAAGAATTATCCTCCTGACCGTATCCCTTCCATTTGACCAGATACTGGAGTTTCCGTCTGGAAACACGGGAGTCCAAGATTTTTTCCACAACATACTCCAACTCGCCCTCAACCAACACCGGAGCAGGAGGCTCAACGGAAGGCACAACCGGTACCTCATACCTGCGCAATAATGACCGATGAAAAACATTATGAATAGAAAAAGATGCAGGGAGGTCCAAACGGAAGGACACAGGGTTAAGAATCTCCAATATCTTGTACGGGCCGATGAACCGAGGCTTAAACTTGGGAGAAGAAACCCTCATAGGGACAAAACGAGAAGACAACCACACCAAGTCCCCAACACAAAGCCGAGGACCAACCCGACGCCGGCGGTTGGCAAAAAGCTGAGTTTTCTCCTGGGACAACTTCAAATTGTCCACTACCTGCCCCCAAATCTGATGCAACCTCTCCACCACAGCATCCACTCCAGGACAATCCGAAGATTCCACCTGACCAGAAGAAAATCGAGGATGAAACCCCGAATTACAGAAAAAGGGAGACACCAAGGTGGCAGAGCTGGCCCGATTATTGAGGGCAAACTCCGCTAAAGGCAAAAAAGCAACCCAATCATCCTGATCTGCAGACACAAAACACCTCAAATATGTCTCCAAGGTCTGATTCGTCCGCTCGGTCTGGCCATTAGTCTGAGGATGGAAAGCAGACGAGAAAGACAAATCTATGCCCATCCTAGCACAGAATGCTCGCCAAAATCTAGACACGAATTGGGTACCTCTGTCAGAAACGATATTCTCCGGAATACCATGCAAACGGACCACATTTTGAAAAAACAGAGGAACCAACTCGGAAGAAGAAGGCAACTTAGGCAGGGGAACCAAATGGACCATCTTAGAGAAACGATCACACACCACCCAGATGACAGACATCTTCTGAGAAACAGGAAGATCCGAAATAAAATCCATCAAGATGTGCGTCCAGGGCCTCTTCGGGATAGGCAAGGGCAACAACAATCCACTAGCCCGAGAACAACAAGGCTTGGCCCGAGCACAAACATCACAAGACTGCACGAAGCCTCGCACATCTCGAGACAGGGAAGGCCACCAGAAGGACCTTGCCACCAAGTCCCTGGTACCAAAGATTCCAGGATGACCTGCCAACGCAGAAGAATGAACCTCAGAAATGACTTTACTGGTCCAATCATCAGGAACAAACAGTCTACCAGGTGGGCAACGATCAGGTCTATCCGCCTGAAACTCCTGCAAGGCCCGCCGCAGGTCTGGAGAAACGGCAGACAATATCACTCCATCCTTAAGGATACCTGTAGGTTCAGAATTACCAGGGGAGTCAGGCTCAAAACTCCTAGAAAGGGCATCCGCCTTAACATTCTTAGAACCCGGCAGGTAGGACACCACAAAATTAAACCGAGAGAAAAACAACGACCAGCGCGCCTGTCTAGGATTTAGGCGTCTGGCGGACTCAAGATAAATTAGATTTTTGTGGTCAGTCAATACCACCACCTGATGTCTAGCCCCCTCAAGCCAATGACGCCACTCCTCAAAAGCCCACTTCATGGCCAAAAGCTCCCGATTCCCAACATCATAATTCCGCTCGGCGGGTGAAAATTTACGCGAGAAAAAAGCACAAGGTCTCATCACGGAGCAATCGGAACTTCTCTGCGACAAAACCGCCCCAGCTCCGATTTCAGAAGCGTCGACCTCAACCTGAAAAGGAAGAGCAACATCAGGCTGACGCAACACAGGGGCGGAAGAAAAGCGGCGCTTAAGCTCCCGAAAGGCCTCCACAGCAGCAGGGGACCAATCAGCAACATCAGCACCCTTCTTAGTCAAATCAGTCAATGGTTTAACAACATCAGAAAAACCAGCAATAAATCGACGATAAAAGTTAGCAAAGCCCAAAAATTTCTGAAGACTCTTAAGAGAAGAGGGTTGCGTCCAATCACAAATAGCCTGAACCTTGACAGGATCCATCTCGATGGAAGAGGGGGAAAAAATATATCCCAAAAAGGAAATCTTTTGAACCCCAAAAACGCACTTAGAACCCTTCACACAAAAGGAATTAGACCGCAAAACCTGAAAAACCCTCCTGACCTGCTGGACATGAGAGTCCCAGTCATCCGAAAAAATCAAAATATCATCCAGATACACAATCATAAATTTATCCAAATAATCACGGAAAATGTCATGCATAAAGGACTGAAAGACTGAAGGGACATTTGAAAGACCAAAAGGCATCACCAAATACTCAAAGTGGCCCTCGGGCGTATTAAATGCGGTTTTCCACTCATCCCCCTGCTTAATTCGCACCAAATTATACGCCCCACGGAGATCTATCTTAGAGAACCACTTGGCCCCCTTTATGCGAGCAAACAAATCAGTCAGCAGTGGCAACGGATATTGATATTTAACCGTGATTTTATTCAAAAGCCGATAATCAATGCACGGCCTCAAAGAGCCATCTTTCTTAGCCACAAAGAAAAAACCGGCTCCTAAGGGAGATGACGAAGGACGAATATGTCCCTTTTCCAAGGACTCCTTTATATATTCTCGCATAGCAGCATGTTCAGGCACAGATAGATTAAATAAACGACCCTTAGGGTATTTACTACCCGGAATCAAATCTATGGCACAATCGCACTCCCGGTGCGGAGGTAATGAACCAAGCTTAGGTTCTTCAAAAACGTCACGATATTCAGTCAAGAATTCAGGAATCTCAGAGGGAATAGATGATGAAATGGAAACCACAGGTACGTCCCCATGCGTCCCCTTACATCCCCAGCTTAACACAGACATAGCTTTCCAGTCAAGGACTGGGTTATGAGATTGCAGCCATGGCAATCCAAGCACCAACACATCATGTAGGTTATACAGCACAAGAAAGCGAATAATCTCCTGGTGATCCGGATTAATCCGCATAGTTACTTGTGTCCAGTATTGTGGTTTATTGCTAGCCAATGGGGTGGAGTCAATCCCCTTCAGGGGTATAGGAGTTTCCAGAGGCTCCAAATCATACCCACAGCGTTTGGCAAAGGACCAATCCATAAGACTCAAAGCGGCGCCAGAGTCGACATAGGCATCCGCGGTAATAGATGATAAAGAACAAATCAGGGTCACAGAAAGAATAAACTTAGACTGTAAAGTGCCAATTGAAACAGACTTATCAAGCTTCTTAGTACGCTTAGAGCATGCTGATATAACATGAGTTGAATCACCGCAATAGAAGCACAACCCATTTTTTCGTCTAAAATTCTGCCGTTCACTTCTGGACAGAATTCTATCACATTGCATATTCTCTGGCGTCTTCTCAGTAGACACCGCCAAATGGTGCACCGGTTTGCGCTCCCGCAGACGCCTATCGATCTGGATAGCCATTGTCATGGACTCATTCAGACCCGCAGGCACAGGGAACCCCACCATAACATCCTTAATGGCATCAGAGAGACCCTCTCTGAAATTCGCCGCCAGGGCGCACTCATTCCACTGAGTAAGCACAGCCCATTTACGGAATTTCTGGCAGTATATTTCAGCTTCGTCTTGCCCCTGAGATAGGGACATCAAGGCCTTTTCCGCCTGAAGTTCTAACTGAGGTTCCTCATAAAGCAACCCCAAGGCCAGAAAAAACGCATCCACATTGAGCAACGCAGGATCCCCTGGAGCCAATGCAAAAGCCCAATCCTGAGGGTCGCCCCGGAGCAAGGAGATCACAATCCTGACCTGCTGAGCAGGATCTCCAGCAGAGCGAGATTTCAGGGACAAAAACAACTTGCAATTATTTTTGAAATTTTGAAAGCAAGATCTATTCCCCGAGAAAAATTCAGGCAAAGGAATTCTAGGTTCAGATATAGGAACATGAACAACAAAATCTTGTAAGTTTTGAACTTTCGTGGTGAGATTATTCAAACCTGCAGCTAAACTCTGAATATCCATTTTAAACAGGTGAACACAGAGCCATTCCAGGATTAGAAGGAGAGAGAGAGAGAAAGGCTGCAATATAGGCAGACTTGCAAGAGATTCAATTACAAGCACACTCAGAACTGAAGGGAAAAAAAAAAAAAAAATCTTCAGCAGACTTCTCTTTTCTCTCCTTTCTCTGTCAATTAATTTAACCCTTTTAGGCCGGTCAAACTGTTATGGTTCTCAATGGCAAGAGAACATAGCCCAGCAAACATAAGAACTAGCTCTTGGAAGGATGGAAACTAAACTGACCATGAACTAAACCTGCCGCAACAACTAACAGTAGCCGGGTAGCGTAGCCTGCGTTTTATCCCTAGACGCCCAGCGCCGGCCGGAGGACTAACTAATCCTGGCAGAGGAAAATATAGTCCTGGCTCACCTCTAGAGAAATTTCCCCGAAAGGCAGACAGAGGCCCCCACAAATATTGGCGGTGATTTTAGATGAAATGACAAACGTAGTATGAAAATAGGTTTAGCAAAATTGAGGTCCGCTTACTAGATAGCAGAAAGACAGAAAGGGCACTTTCATGGTCAGCTGAAAACCCTATCAAAACACCCTCCTGAAATTACTTTAAGACTCTAGTATTAACTCATAACATCAGAGTGGCAATTTCAGATCACAAGAGCTTTCCAGACACAGAAACGAAACTACAGCTGTGAACTGGAACAAAATGCAAAAACAAACAAGGACTAAAGTCCAACTTAGCTGGGAGTTGTCTAGCAGCAGGAACATGCACAGAAAGGCTTCTGATTACAATGTTGACCGGCATGGAAGTGACAGAGGAGCAAGGCTAAATAGCGACTCCCACATCCTGATGGAAACAGGTGAACAGAGAGGATGATGCACACCAGTTCAATTCCACCAGTGGCCACCGGGGGAGCCCAAAATCCAATTTCACAACACACGTTCCTCTGAGACCCTGTCCACTGGGGTCATAACAATTGTCTATGTCCTCCTCAGTCCTTAATTTGGAGTTGCTGTCCAGAATAATCAAAATGTGAGCGTGTGGAAGGCCACGTTTTTGAAATTCAATTACATGAACCATAGCGCAAACTTTCCCAAATAATCCGTTGTTAATGTCTTTTAAGAGTGCTTCCAGTTTTATTTTGAAAACACGTGCCACCAAATCAGGTCTATGTTCCACACGCTGCCAAGGTTCCAAATTCTCAGTAATCTCATTCCATTTCGGATTACAGGTCATGGTGATGAATAGATCAGGACGACCATATTTAGTCACAATAGCCATGGCATCCTGGTACCGCTGCTGCATATTCCTGGGACTGCCTGCAAACGAAGATGGTAAAATGACGGTTTTTCCAATGGGGATGCCCTTCTCAATGGATTTTTTCTGGAGATGTTCCTGGAGTACACAATAATCCTCTACTTTCAAATCCTTTTGGTGTTGACGGATATAATTTAGGCGATTTGCCTCGATTTTCACATAAGCATCCACTAAGTACTGCTGAGTGAGTTTGCCACCATTCAGGAGTGGATTAAACTGATTACAGACAGACAGCACATAGCAGTAATATTGCAGTTGTGTAACTCTGCGTGGACTTTGCCCTTGTTGCTTGAGGCCATCATGCCAGCCCTGGTCTCCGTAAGGGAAAAATAAAGGATAGAGTAAAGCATCTAAATTACTGTGTAGAATGCTGACCTGTTGTGTTCTTGGCGCCAAAGGATTTTTGGGGTCCGGTTGTAAATGTATTAAAATATCACGATTAAATGGTGTCTCTCCATTGTCATTTTCAAATACGACAGCAACTTCATTGACAGTTGGATTATTATATCGGCGAGGGTCTTGATTCCGATCTTGTTTAAGGGCCATGATGATATTTGGCATGAGAGTGCCATTAGCTTCAGCTTTAAGATGTTCTTCATGTTCCACATCTCGTAACATTTTGTAAGCAGCAACAAAGGGATTCAGATTGTCTAACTGAAGAGCAATTATACTCATCAAAGTGGGATGACATTTTTGATTTTGTTCACAGTTTAAACGTTGTTCATTCGCGGTAGCGGTATCCAAAATATACAGTTGGGCATAAGCTGGAACTTGATCATCACTGGGATGTAGGGTTCCAGTACGATGATATATTTGTCCATGTATACGGAAACAGTAAGGGCCATGTCCAGGTGGAGGGGATATATTGGCACCCATGGAGGCGAAAGCAAATGAGCTGTTAATACTACGAATATTTTCCATGAGATTCTTACTGAACTCACTCTCCCCTGTCAGCAATCGTTTAAAGACCTCGGGATATTGGGGTATAGGTATATGCACTTTACTCTTGTGACAACACAGAGTAAAATTTTTATCTGCTGGTATCTCAGCATTAAAATGTAATGCTTGACAATGTTCACATAAATAGTTCATAGGACCACAGGAGTGTTCTACTATGGTACTGTCATCATTAGTAAAACCTGTAGGATGTTGAGGTACAGGTTGTGGTAACGGAGCATTGGAATGTTTCTTTAAGCCAACATATATAAAGCGTGGACCTGGTAGAGGATCTTCACTGTCCACAGATTCAATCACTGAGGAGTTGGAAGGTGTATCGTGGTCAGGGTTTATTAATATGGAGGTGCAAGCGTTTTTTCACGGCGTGCACCAGCTGCATTTGGTAATGGTTTGTTTGTTGCCTTAGAAGAGTCAGGTGTGAAGCATGTCTTATAAGCAGACTTAACGGTGTACAGGCGACGGCGTTTATCATTTGGAGTGTAAGTAGGACAGTGTTTGCGCTTACGTGCAGATTTACCAACGGTTAAAGGAGCTTCAGGCTGCACACATTCTATGAATGGAGACAAAGAAGCTGTATTGTGGGCAGAATCTATGACTGAGGACGTGGAAATATTATGTTTGCAACGTTGAGAGCGTGCAGCAGCAGCTTTATTACTTAATCAATTAGTTTTGTCCTCAAAAGACTCATTAGTAATGCGTTTATTGCAAGCAGCATTAACAGTGTCCAGGCGCTTCTGTCTGTCCTCTGTAGTCTCGTTAGCACGCTGTTTGCGCTTACGTGCGGCATCGGCGGCTTTTCGCTCTGCGTCATTGGTATACTTATTATCAGACCTGATGTTACGTGCGCCATCAGCAGCTTTGGGCTCTGTGTCATTAGTATACTTAACAGTGTCCAGGCGCTTGCATCTATCCTCTGTACTCTTGTTAGCACGCTGTTTACGCTTACGTGCAGCATCGGCGGCTTTTCGCTCTGCGTCATTGGTATACTTATTATCAGACCTGATGTTACGTGCGCCATCAGCAGCTTTGGGCTCTGTGTCATTAGTATACTTAACAGTGTCCAGGCACTTGCATCTCTCCTCTGTACTCTTGTTAGCACGCTGTTTGCGCTTACGTGCAGCATCGGCGGCTTTTCGCTCTGCATCATTACCATACTTTATATTGTCAAGGTGAAAATATACTTTCTTATATACCTTTGTACTTTTATATATCTTACACTGTAAAACAATAAGTTTTTCCTATCTGCTAGTTAATGCAAATGTAATTGTATTTAAAGATGGTCGCCAGAGTTCAGTTTCGTTTCTGGTTTGTGTCTGGAGGGATGATTCATTTCTTCAGAATCGAAACTCAGGAATGTGGAGAAAGGGAGGATTCACCAGAAGACGTCAGAACAAATCAGAAAGACTGGATGCTAGCTTAAACCCCGCCTAATGCACGCCTTCCCCTAACACTCAATATAGTATTGTGTATTTTAGAATAAAGCCAGTTGGTGTGACCGCTGCAGACATGTGTGGATGCACGGGGCATTAACTAAGTTTGAACCAGCTACCTGTCTGATTTATTCTTATCCGGTACCAGATGCCCTGCACACATATTAATTTGGAAAGACTGGTGAAGGAAGGGTATATTGTCGTTTTACGGCCCCGACAATTTGGCGCCCAACGTGGGGCGTGGCCAGCGATCCGAGACCCTCTGGACCCATGCATGGATGTCTGTGGATGATACCCGTAGTGGCTGACCTCGAGGACTGATCACCCTCCGTACACGGTAAGTGGCGATCATGTACACTGTATATGTCACACTTGCTAGTGTCTCAGCCGTTATTGGTTTGTCTGTGGTCTCTTTGGGTCCAGGAGGTGAATGATCGAGTGGTGAGATCAAACGTGATCCTGTGCCACGCTCTGAACCAGCAACTGAGAGACGTCGCATCCTGTGCGACCTCTGTACACCACACCTCCTTTACCGGTCATTGTACTCCGTTCAACCACCCTACCCGTGACTATTGTCCAGTAGTGAAGTGGACTGAAAAATTGAGCCAGTTGTAGATTGTGGGGCGGCTTAGAGAAGGGATAGGAGACGCAGCCTCTGTGATATTGTACCAACTAGGTAATTAAGACGTCCCGGAGGGGGACCACCTGTATTTCTGTGGAGGGCTCTCACTAGGAGACCGCCTCCCGACGGTTTGGAATATCGTGGCAGGATAGCCTGTTAATCACTGTTGTTCTAGTTTAGGGACAGGAAATATTGAGCGCGAGGCTCTTTTCCTAGTACGTTGAACGCGAAGTTCCGTGGTATAGAACACCGTGTTGGTATCGCTGCCAGTGGCCTACTGCAGGAGGACATAGTATTCTGTGAGTCATGCTGCGTATCTTAAAGCAGAAGAAGTCCGTGCCCCACAAGTTAGATGAGGATGCCGTGGAAGTCAAGACAATGGTCACGGGAGGGCAAGAGACAGTCAAGAAGCTTATCTGCGAGTTGCGCGAGGCTTAAAGAACAAAGGATGAGAATAGGTTGATGGAGAGGAAGGATCAGATAATGTAGAGCCCGTGTTTAATTATAAAATGCCTGTGAACTGTGATCTTACAGATTGTAAAATGGCCGCCGTGCCACTGATGATGAAAATGCAGTCTCAGCCAGCGCCCTGTAATGGCGGCGGAAAGAGATCTCCAGAAGTGTAGGTGTGTCCTATTTGTGTTGTGCAGAATCCAACCTGGGTGGAGACCTGCCTTGTGTGTGCGTACGGACCGTCCTTGGGGCTCCGCCCAGACCACGGAGGATTATAGGAAAGTTTTGTAGAAATTAGGTCTGAAAACTGCTGTAATTTGTGACTGTAGAAGATACGGAGCTTTGTATCAGTGCTGTGTACTGTAGGGGAGGGGCTGAGCAAACCGCTGCAAGATTTCTTTGTCACTTCTTCTTTCTCCTTATCTGCGCTACGTGCTGGAGAAAGGGGGGTATAGAGTTGGGCTCTTGCTCTCCCTTCAGCGCTGAAGAATGCAGTGGAAGTTCTTATCTCCGTGTTACTAGATGGGAGGGGCTGAGTGAATCCCTGCGCGACCTGCCTGCAATTTTTCCCCTCGGCGCTGTGGGCTACGAGGGAGGGGGGGGGGCCATGTATTGCATTCCAAAGTTTTCTCTGTCCTTGGTTTAATACACACTGAGAGATTTATGTTTACAGCAATAAGTACTGTATGAAATTGAAAGTGAAATAGACCTGCCTAGTCCTAGATGAAAACTTGTAAGTAATTGAAAGATTGGTAAAAGGCACCAATATATCCTGGATTGCCGAGAAGTTCTATGGGCGTCTTATGGTAGTGTTTGAAGATCTGAGATTCTCACTGTAACAAAAAGCCCATTTATACCTTTTTTTTTGTAGTAGACCCGATATTGAGATTTCCACTCCGGATGATGCATTGCAAATAGTAAAAGGTTTTCAAAAGAATTTAGTCCAGCAGGAAAGGGGTTAAATCAGCAGCGCTTCTTGCTGTCTATGTAACAGACTCTAGTTTCTGCCTCCTCCCTTCGTGCACGTGAGTCCAGCTTCACATTCCAATACGCCTTTAACCCCGTATGGGAATTTCATTATCTCCCCAGCCCCGCCATGCAAATTCTCAGATCAAGAGCTTGTTTTAATTAGAGTAAATGACAGACCCAATAAATATACTCTTATAAAACCTATCCCTGTGGGACCTTTCCCTGAAGTTACTGCTCAGTTCGTAATCTTTTCTATATGTTCGGTAAATTTACTGGGGGCAGATTTATTATTACAGTTCTGCTCCAGGATATAATTCCAAGATGATGGTCAGATGGTCCTTGCGTTATATAACTCCTATGCAGATGAATATAAAGAGATGTGTATCCTACTTGCCCTTCCCACAGTTATGATGGTCCTGATAGACCCAGATTCTCCCCCAATAATGCCTGTAGAACCAGTAAAAGTGTTTCTCAAACCTGGTGCTCCTTTTCCCAAAGTCCATCAGTACCCTTTGAAATATGATCAGGAGCAGTGTCTCAAGGGGCAAATACAAATGTTATTCGATAATGGTGCCCTGATACCCTGTGTTTCCCCATGTAACACACCCGTGTTTCCCGTTAAGAAAAAAAGGGGGGCCCATCCATAGCCCAAGAGTGTCAGGTCTACCTTGCCGCTCATGGCCCCTTGCATCCAGGAGATGCTATGACTACCCAGGGAGGGAATTTGCCCTGTGATATAGTGCTACACACTGCAGGCCCTAGATACTGATTACAAGACACCCGAGCATTGCCGTACAGTATTGCAGACTGCCTTGCAGACAGAGCTCACCTATGCAGGACATGCTACAGGTGTGCTGACTCAGCTTCATGGAGACAAACAGAGACCTGTTGCTTATTACAGCGGCCGCCTGGATACGGTGGCAAGAGGAAGTCCCTTATGTGTTCGGGCCGTGTTGTCTGTCCAGTTGTTGCTACACAAGTCTTCAGAGATTGTTTTGGATTATCCACTGATGGTCCATACCCCACGATGTATATGGTATCCTTAACCAGGTACAACCTAGCCACATGTCCATGGCTGGACAGCTGCGACTTCGGTGTGCTATTCTCATGCCTACTAATGTGACTTTGAAAAGGTGCACTGTCCTAAACCCCGTTACTCTTCTCCTAATTCCCCTGGATCCAAAGGGGGGAGGAGTAGGTGACATGAAAAAGGACACTCTTTTTCTTTTTCTTTCTAAAATGGATCCAGAGGAACAAGATTAGGTTTCCAAACCACATGATTGTCTAGAATTGATGTCTCAGGAAACGGCTGGTCTCTAGTGTGCCTATTCTAATGCTGATTTTGAGCTTTTTGTAGATGGATCCCGTCACCAAGATGACCGAGGACGCTACTGTACCAGATATGCTGTGGTCTCAGAACATGAGGTAATCAAGGCAGAGTTAATGCCAGCTCATATGTCTGCACAAGAAGCATGCAAACTAGCAGAAGGTAAGACTGTAAATATCTACACTGATTCCAGGTATGCTTTTGGCATTACACACGATTATGGGCCTATCTGGAGAGCCAGGGCTTTCCTGACAGCAAATGGCCACCCCTTTAAACGTGCTGAGGCAGTCCAGCAACTTATGAATGCACTACAGCTTCCCACCCAAGCAGGCATCATAAAGGTAAAGGCACATACCAAAGGCACTGATGGACGGACAAAAGGGTAACGCACTGGCAGACCAGGCTGCGAAGAAAGCAGCAAGCACTCCTGTGGCCTCTCAAGTACATCACCTAGACACCCCACCATCTCCACTTGTGTTGAAAGACATCTTAGCCCAGTTACAAGAACAGGCAAGTAAGGAGGAGACAAATAGGTGGCAAAGGATAGGGGCTTGCTCTGATACCGTCACTGGACTATGGGGGAGGGGTGAAAAGGTCTGCCTACCACAGGTACTGTACCCAATGATGGCACAGGTTCTGCACGGGAATGTGCACCACTCGAAGACGGCCATGTGTGACACCCTACAGAAACAATGGATTGCCCCCGAGTTTTCCACCTGCACAGAAAGGCAGGTACAGAGCTGCATGATATGTACCACACATAATCAGAGTAGGACAGTGAAAACCCCATACAAACACACTCCCCGGCCCCTTTAACCAATTCCAGAGACTGCAGAATGATTATATTCAGTTACCCAGGGTAGGGACGTATGAGTATGTGTTGGTCTGCATTGATTTATTTTCAGGTTGGCCAGAAGCCTACCCAGTTGACAAAGCTACGGCTAAGACAACGGTGAAGAAACTGATGGCTGAGATCATATGCAGGTATGGAGTTCCTGAAGTCATTGAAAGCGATCGGAGTTCCCATTTTACTGGAGAGATCATGTCAGAGGTAATGGCAGCACTGGGGGTAAGTCAAGCATTGCATACTCCATTCGCAGAGTAGTGGAAGAGTGGAGAGACTAAATGGAACTCTTAAGCTTAAAATCCAGAAGGCAATGACAGAGACTGGTAAACCATGGACAGAATGCCTTCCTCTAGCTTTGTTTTCAGTAAGATATACCCCAAACAGGAAGACAGGACTGTCATCGTATGAGATTCTGTTTGGCAGGAGCCCCAGTCTTGAATGTTTCTTTCCACAACAGTTGCAGCCCAAGTACCAGGACTTGACTAGCTATGTGCAGGCCTTACATGGACACCTTGCCAAAGTGCATTTAACTGTCTTCAGTTCTCTTCCAGACCCAGACAAGGTTCCTGGACACCATCCTTTTGTGCCAGGAGACCTGGTGTATGTGAAAAAGTTTGTGTGCAGAGATTGTCTCCAGACAAGATTTGAAGGACTTCACACGGTGATCCCGGTCACCCCCACTGCAGTAAAACTTGAAGGAAAGAGCACTTGGATCCACGCCTCAGACTGTAAAAGAGACCGAACCAGTGTTTAGTCACAGAAGTGACTGAAGGGAAATGTTGCTGTTGTTTTTGATCCTGGAACTGAGGGCCATCCTCGCCCCTACCTTCTCGGCCCCTAATGTAAATGAAAATACTAAGGTCCCACTATTCTCTGGGTAAACCTGACAGCCCTGGTGAATATCTGACGATTTGATTTCTGTGATGTAGTCAAGTGTCCCGAGACTGAATGGGTGGTAGAGGGAATCATCCAGTTTTATATATGTGTTACCAGAAATGACAACAATAATTGTTATTATTAGACAGATGCTGCTTGGAATACGGGAGACGATTGGGGATATAAACCTAGTGAAGCCATGTTCCCAAGGATGGGACGGGTAGAAGTCTTCGTGAGAGAATGCATCTAACAGCCCTTCTGCAACCACTTAGGGGCTGTAAATGGGGTAAAAGTTGTTACCCCCTCCTCCTGAATCTGGAGAACGCCCAATCTGCTGATCTGCAGACGTTTGTACTGGGAAGATCTTATAATTATGTACTTAGTAGTGGATACCATGGGAATTTAGGCCCAGGTGAGCGTTTGCAAAATGTAGTTAATGAAGTGATCCCCATTCCAGGTCTCAGTTGGCAAGAGGTTTTCTCCATAGAAACACAAACAGCCCCAAGGAAAAACCTATGGTTAGAATGGGTAAGATACAATGTAAAAGTCCAGAACATCTCTGTAGGATGTATTGCTTGTGCTGCTGCGAATACACATCTCTACACACATGCATTGCTTTTTCCTGATGACACACTGCCTGTGTCATGAATCTGTTGAAAGGTTTGAAGTCCACTGATTGCCCAGATTATGTCCCACTAATTCATGAGAGACCCAAACTAAAGGTCCCAGGAGAAGTAACCGTATTAGCTGACAATTACACCTGCTATAATTCCCACGACACCACAGGTACACCAGTAGGGATCTTCAAGACAAGTTTCTGCAAAGAGAACAGTTCTCTAGATACTGATTTGCTAATTAAACATACACAATATATGTACACCAAAGATACCTGATGAACCTACCAGAAAGAGGAGAAGTCTTGATCAGCTCCATATGAGTTATGAAGAAGATCCACTAGTATATATTGATGCCATTGGAGTGCCAAGGGGGGTGCCTGACCAGTTTTGAAGCCCAGAACCAGATTTATGCCGGCATTGCTTGTATAATCCCACAGGTGCAGATTAATAAAAATGTTGAATGGATCAAATATATATTACAGTGAACAAAGATTTGTCAATTATAGCTGTGATGCCTTTTAGGGTATAGTTGAGGATTTGGGCCCTAACACTTGTATGACCCGTGCTGCAACCCGACCTAAGAGAATTACACTGAATCCTGTCCAGACAAGATCACATGTAGTGATATAAGAAGCTGACACAGGATTGTGGTTGGTGGATAGTGGGGACATAGTAGGCTGACAGTAATCCTTTTGGGAAGGAGCTGTAGACCAGCATGTCATGTCACCCCCACCACCAGAGAACCAACCACATCAGGTAGGGTAAGACAGATACAGGAGTATTATCCCTGGAGGCCCTCTGACTAGCTAGCTACGCAAAAACATTTGGCTGACCCTGAGAACCAACCTTTCTCATTCTACAGACAAATAATGACCATATGATAGATGTATAAATCCACCTAGGCAGGCCTAGGTAGTTAGTGAGCACAAAAACAGGTGACGTGCTAGGACGCAAATTAAGACTTTTTGCAGATGTGACAAAGGGAGAGAGTGTAGAGCTATACTTTGGACGGTTACAGCTGAAATAGGAAGACATGGAGTACAGTCCCATAAACCCACTTGATGTTAAAGTATTGGTAAATACATTCATTGACGGTATGACCAAAGACTTACGAGACGAAATATAGACAGCCAGACCTGAATGACGAAATGTAGATCCGGAAGACCTGAAGGTTTCTAAAGAAGTTGAACAAATTAGGACAATAAGACGATGTGTCATGTATGCTGGAGCAGACACATCTTTCTTCTCCAGTTGGTTAGGTGGGATCAAGGGATTCCTTCAATAAGTTTGTTTAGTACTGATTGCTCTCCTTATAATTGGATCGATAATTTTCTGTTGTGTTATTCCCTTGTATAAAAAGGTTATTGCCAAAGCAACTCCGACTGGCACCTTCCTCAATCAAGAAGTAGACCCACCAGAGTACGATGGTACTGATCCAGGGGAAATCCCTAAGTATATTCCTCTCAAGAGAATAGACAAAATCCCCCATTCTCAGATGATGCTAAGAGATTTAGTTTAGGGACAGTGGGAGAACTCCATGTGAGGTTAGTGAAGGGTTCAGCTGCCTGGAGGCCTCTCGCAAGGGGAGAGTTTCTGAGGTGTCTGGATGAAGAAATCCACCTCCCCTTTTCCCATCACATGGACAGTCTCAAAGGATCTTTCTTTAAGGGAAAAACTTAGTGTTTAGGGGGGATTGTCAAGGTGAAAATATACTTTCTTATATACCTTTGTACTTTTATATATCTTACACTGTAAAACAATAAGTTTTTCCTATCTGCTAGTTAATGCAAATGTAATTGTATTTAAAGATGGTCGCCAGAGTTCAGTTTCGTTTCTGGTTTGTGTCTGGAGGGATGATTCATTTCTTCAGAATCGAAACTCAGGAATGTGGAGAAAGGGAGGATTCACCAGAAGACGTCAGAACAAATCAGAAAGACTGGATGCTAGCTTAAACCCCGCCTAATACACGCCTTCCCCTAACACTCAATATAGTATTGTGTATTTTAGAATAAAGCCAGTTGGTGTGACCGCTGCAGACATGTGTGGATGCACGGGGCATTAACTAAGTTTGAACCAGCTACCTGTCTGATTTATTCTTATCCGGTACCAGATGCCCTGCACACATATTAATTTGGAATGACTGGTGAAGGAAGGGTATATTGTCGTTTTACGGCCCCGACAATATCACACCTGATCTTACGTGCGCCATCAGCAGCTTTGGACTCTGTGTCATTAGTATACTTAACTTGCATCTATCCTCTGTACTCTTGTTAACACACTGTTTGCGCTTACGTGTGGCATCAGCGGCTTTTCGCTCTGCGTCATTACCATACTTTATATCAGACCTGATATTACGTGCGCCATCAGCAGCTTTACACTCTGTGTCATTAGTATACTTAACAGTATCCAGGCGCTTGCATCTATCCTCTGTACTCTTGTTAACACACTGTTTGCGCTTACGTGCGGCATCGGCGGCTTTTCGCTCTGCATTATTACCATACTTTATATCAGACCTGATCTTACGTGCGCCATCAGCAGCTTTGGACTCTGTGTCATTACTATACTTAACAGTGTCCAGGCGCTTGCATCTATCCTCTGTACTCTTGTTAGCACACTGTTTACGCTTACGTGCGGCATCGGCGTCTTTTTGCTCTGCATTATTAGTATACTTTATATCAGACCTAATCTTACGTGCGCCATCAGCAGCTTTGGGCTCTGTGTCATTAGTATCCTTACTATTAGAGCTCATGTTGGCTAAGCTAAACAGCTTTAAGCGTGGTGGTGGCAAACAACAGGTTAATAAGAGGCAGTGTCAGATAGTAGGAAAATAGCCAGTTAATAATAGGCAATAGTTCTTTGCAGGAATACAGATATTAATAAATAGGCAGTTTATATTGCAGAGAAATTGCTGGGCAATAATGGACAATGTCCTTATGTGGCAAATAATAGAGCAATATACCCAGTGTGGCAAAGAAGAGGTTAATAAACGGCAGTCTCTCAGTATAACAGTCAGTGAATAATAGGCAGTATATGGAGAAAACACCAAACAAAAGTTCAAAATTGGTGTGAAAATGTCACTGAACCACTTACCAACTAAATATATATAGTTTTGGTAAATGATATTATCATTTTTTTGACGAAATTCGGCAGGAGCTTGAAGAGCGACGTCACTGGGACCGCCTCCACGCAGTAGAAACTTGCTGTGAGGTAAAAATTCAAAAATCACACCAAAATGGCGGGCGAAGTGTGTCACAGTACGGCACATTTCTGATTGGTCGCTCGCGGCAGGCGGCAACCAATCAGAAAAGTGCCGCGCACCACGAAGGCATATATCTTTGTCCACCCTGAGCGGGTGTAGGACGCTGGTGACGTCACTTATCTCCGGACATTATCTCCGGACAAAGCCACGGAAGTTGGCACAAATTGCTGGAAGTAGTATTCTAGGCAATTATATATTAGATTTTAATGTTATCAGTGTTTACCTTTGAACGTTTATATTGTATTGTCCTGTCACCAGCCATGTGTACGATTATCGGCCGAAAGCCTCTCTGGAACCAATAATCACCCCATGTAAAGGTATCTTTATAAGTTAAAGATTCAGAATACTATGACTTTTATCATATCCTGAACAGTCAAGTTTTTTATGAACCGTTAAGGTTTTCTGGTTGAAGTAAAAAAAACTCTGAGTGTTTACAGTTTGAAACCATAAAATGTTGAAAAATTACTCTGAGTGTTTACAGTTTGAAACCATAAAATGTTGAAAAATTATGTAATTCTTGAGTATATCACTCAATGGTGCTCATAAACGTGTCAAATTTGATCTATAATATACTTTAATATACGTTACTTTAATCTTTAATATACTTAAGAACAGGGCCCCAGACATCACACAGGGGGTCTGAAACACCGCACAGTGGTCCAAAATATCGCTGTGCTCTGCCTGGGGCCCCATATGCTGCCTGGGGCCCGTGTGCTCTGCCTGGGGCCCCATATGCTGCCTGGGGCCCCTGTGCTCTGCCTGGGGCCCCTGTGCTCTGCCTGGGGCCCCATGTTCTGCCTGGGGCCCCTGTGCTCTGCCTGGAGCCACTGTGCTCTGTCTGGGGCCCCATATGCTGCCTGGGGCCCCTGTGCTCTGCCTGGGGCCCCATATGCTGCCTGGGGCCCCTGTGCTCTGCCTGGGGCCTCATAGGCTGCCTGGGGCTCCTGTGCTCTACCTGGGACCACTGTGCTCTGCCTGGGGCCCCATATGCTGCCTGGGGCCCCATATGCTGCCTGGGGCCCCTGTGCTCTGCCTGGGGCCCCATGTTCTGCCTGGGGCCACTGTGCTCTGCCTGGGGCCCCATAGGCTGCCTGGGGCCCCTGTGCTCTGCCTGGGACCACTGTGCTCTGCCTGGGGCCCCATATGCTGCCTGGGGCCCCTGTGCTCTGCCTGGGGCCACTGTGCTCTGCCTGGGGCCCCATATGCTGCCTGGGGCCCCTGTGCTCTGCCTGGGGCCCCATATGCTGCCTGGGGCCCCTGTGCTCTGCCTGGGACCACTGTGCTCTGCCTGGGGCCCCTGTGCTCTGCCTGGGGCCCCATAGGCTGCCTGGGGCCCCTGTGCTCTACCTGGGACCACTGTGCTCTGCCTGGGGCCCCATATGCTGCCTGGGGCCCCTGTGCTCTGCCTGGGGCCACTGTGCTCTGCCTGGGGCCCCATATGCTGCCTGGGGCCCCTGTGCTCTGCCTGGGGCCCCATAGGCTGCCTGGGGCCCCTGTGCTCTACCTGGGACCACTGTGCTCTGCCTGGGGCCCCATATGCTGCCTGGGGCCCCTGTGGTCTGCCTGGGGCCACTGTGCTCTGCCTGGGGCCCCATATGCTGCCTGGGGTCCCTGTGCTCTGCCTGGGTGTAGGACACTGGTGACGTCACTTATCTCCGGACATTAGCTCCGGACATTAGCTCCGGACATTAGCTCCGGACAAAGCCATGGAAGTTGGCACAAATTGCAGGAAGTAGTATTCTAGGCAATTAATCTCCGGACATTAGCTCCAGACATTAGCTCCGGACATTAGCTCCGGACATTAGCTCCGAACATTATCTCCGGACATTAGCTCCGGACAAAGCCACGGAAGTTGGCACAAATTGCAGGAAGTAGTATTCTAGGCAATTATATATTAGATTAGGGTTGAGCGAAACGGGTCGGCAATTTTCAGAAGTCGCCGACTTTTGGCAAAGTCGGGTTTCATGAAACCCGACCCGACCCCTGTGTGGGGTCGGCCATGAAGTCGGTGATCTTCTGAATCTGGAATCGGAATTCCGATACCGATTCCCGATGTGTTTAAGATATCGGGAATTGGTATCGGAATTCAGATTTAAGTGTAAAATAAAGAATTAAAATAAAAAATATCGCTATTCTTACCATCTGACGGGCCCTGGTACTAACCGGGAACCTTCCTTCCTTAGAATCAGCCTTCCAGGACCTCGCGGTGACGTCGCGGCTTGTGATTGGTCGCGCAGCGGTCACATGGGCGGCCGCGCGACCAATCACAAGCCGCGACGTCACCGCGACGTCACCGCGAGGTCCTGGAAGGCTGATTCTAAGGAAGGAAGGTTCCCGGTTAGTACCAGGGCCCGTCAGAGGGTAAGTATAGCGATATTTTTTATTTTAATTCTTTATTTTACACTTAAATATGGATCCCAGGGCCTGAAGGAGAGTTTCCGCTCCTTCAGACCCTGGGAACCATTGGAAACCCAATGCACTGCATTGGGTTTCGAGTTTCGGCCGACCCCGACTTTTTTATAGGATCGGCCGATTTCACTCGACCCGACTTTTGAAAAAGTCGGGTTTCGTGAAACCCGACCCGATCCTATAAAAGTAAAGGTCGCTCAACCCTATCTGTTATAATTCCATCAGCGGCACTAAAAACACACTCTGACAAGAACACTAGCAGCAGGGCAGGCCAGGACCTCCAAACTGTAGAGAGCCAGTTCATGCCACGTGTCCAGCTTGGATACCCAATAATTAAAAGGCACAGAGGAATCACGGAGGATGTTTGTACGATCAGCAAGCATCTTCCCAAACATTGCACTTCTTGTGACAACACCCCTTGCCTCTGTGCCGGCATGATGGGGGGGTCTGAGAAAATTGTCCCAGAACTTTGCCATTGTTCCCCTCCCTGAGCTGGATTGTACTTCTGTCTCTTTCACTTAGACTCCTTGGTTGTACACCAAACTCTGACGTTTTCTGCCAGTGTTCTCTGATGGGATTTTTTTAAGTAATTCCGTTACAAGGGCCCTTTTGGTACTGCAACATTTTAGTACACCTGTCTGCCTCTGGAAGAAGAGATTGAAAGTTCTCCTTGTAGCATGGGTCTAGAAGTGTCACCAACCAGTAATGAGTGTCACCAAAAATTTTAATAATGCGAGAGTCACGGGAAACACAGTGCAACATAAAGTCAGCCGTGCGTGCAAGACTGCTAACAGGCAAGACTTCCGTGTCCTCACCAACAAGATAACTGACCATACTGTCCTCCTCCTCCTTGTCCTCAGGCCATCCACACTGAACAGATGGTATAACAGCTGTGCTTGTAGTACCGTCTACAGAGCATGAAAGTAGCTCCTGTTCTTCCTCCTCCTTCTCTTCCTCATTGTCTACCAATCCTCGTTGGGATGACATGAGGCTGGGTGGATGCAATCACCCTGTATGGTTCCTTGCTCAAAATCCTCGTGCTCCATCTGGGCCAGGCAAGGTACGTGTGTGAGCTCACCTTGCCTCAGAGCCGCCACCAGGTTACGGACATTATCACACATGACCATGCCTAGCTGTAGGTTCAGCGGTGTCATCCTAAAACCTGACTGCTCTTTCAGCGCTGTCCACAACTCTTCAACATTGTGCGGTTTGTCACCTAAGCAGATTAGCTTAAGCACAGCCTGTTGCCGCTTGGCTGAGGCAGTGCTGCAGTGCTTCCAGCTTCTGACTGATGTGCTTATTTCAGAGACAGACCATGAAGAGGAGGAGGAGGTGCAGGAGCTGTAGACTGTGGGGGCAACCCTGATTGATGTAGGGCCCGCAATCCTCAGCATGGGGAGGATGTGTTCCATCCCAAGGTCTGACTGGGTCCTGGCTTCCACTATGTTAACCCAGTGTGCCATCAGTGAGATGTACCGTCCCTGCCCACAAGCACTTGTCCACATGTCCGTGGTTAGGTGGACTTTCCCAAGTAACATCATTGTTGAGGGCACGGGTAAGTTTGTGGGACACATGCTGGTGTAATGCCGCCGGTACGGCACATCGGGAGAAATAGTGGCGACTAGGGACTGAGTACCTTGGGATGGCCACCACCATCAGGTTGCAGAAAGCTTCTGACTTAATGACCCTAAAAGGCAACAATTCAAGTGCAAGCAGATGAGAAATGTTCAAATTTAGTACTGTGGCCTGTGAGGCGTTGGCTGAGTATTTTCGCTTGCATTCCAATGACTGGGGTATAGACAACTGAATGTTGTGCTGTGACAAGGACGTGAATGGGCTTGATGATGGTGCTGGTTGACTGCGGGCAACAACAGGTGCATGGCAAGAGGCATCTTCACATGCACGGTGAACTGGGAATTGGCTTTTATGCAAAACAGTGGAAGAAGCAGTGTTGTCAACTGCAGACAGTGTTCCTGGAGCCTGGGGTCAGGCTGGCAGTTTTGCTACCCCTGCTGATTCGGCATAGCAGGTGCTGCAAATGGCCTTTTTGGGGTTATCGGCAGAGTCTTTAAAAAATAACCAGACTCTGGAAGATCTGACAGTTGGAATGGCAACTTACGTCATGATGGTGTTATGGCGAACGGATGCATGCCTTCTGTCTACGGCCACCACACTGCTTCTTCCTGCCTGTTGGGGTGGTATGCCTCCTTCCCCATGTGTGCTGCTGTTCTCACTCTGCATGTCCTGCTGCCTGGTTGGGTCAGTTACTATGTCATCCACCACCTCGTCTTCCACATCCGCACCCTGCTCCTCCTCCTGACTTTCTGGCAATTGTGTCTCATCATCGTCCACCTCTTGTGACACTTTCCCACCATCGCCTTCATGTGACCGTGGCTGGTCAAAGCTTTGGGCATCGCTACATGCAATCTCATCTGGTCCAGAAACTTTAAAGGGAAAACTGAACAGCTCTTCGGAGTGTCCAAGTGTGGGATCAGTTGTCTCAGGGCACTCAGCATGGTGGGAGGAAGTAGGATCAGAGTGAGTAATATGCCGTCCACACTTATGGCTAACCACTGCCAGACTTGACCGTGTGGAAGATGTGGTGGTGGCGGTGGCTAAGTGACTGGAAGCATTATCCGCTATCCAACCAACAACCGTTTCACACTGCTCTGGCTTCAATAGTGGTGTGCTGTGGTCCCCTAGAAACTGGGACAGGAAGGTCGAGTGAGAAGATGTGGCTCTTTGTTGTGGCCCACTTTCAGCTTGGCCACGGCCTCGTCCTCTGCATGCACCATCAGCATCACGTCCACTTCCCCATCCCTTGCCCCTTGCCTTGCCCATTTTAAATGGACTACTGAATTTGGAGAAAACTTATATGTGATCAGTATGGCTGAAAAGCAGGTATTTAAAGACCACAGATACACCAGGCATCTGACGGAGATAATAGACCGTATAAGTGTGTGTGTTTTTTTTTTATTTTTAACCACTAAATAAGGAGTAGACGAAGGCTAGCAGACAAAACAATGCAACATATGCCGGCTAAGTGAGGATTTTGACAACACAGATACACAAGGCATCTGACAGAGATAACAGACTAATCAAAATGTGGCCTTGATTTTTTGGGGCCCACCAAAATTGTGTCAATAAGTAGGCTATGACACGGAAAAAAAATTGGACTACTAAAATTTTAAGATATTTTGCGCAATGATATGCGATGCGTGTGGCATACAAATCACAGTGATAAATATAAGAACTGTAGCTAAATATTTTTAGGCCAGCTACAGATTTTTGGGGCAGCAAAATGGTGTCTCAAAATGTTGGAAGACACTCCAAAAAATAATATATTACCAAAAAAAAGGCCAGATTTTTCTGCGCACTCACATCTGATGCCTCCGACAAAAAAAAAAAAATTGTTAGATTTTCACGCTCTTGTATTGCAATGACCTGGCTGTAGTCTGCAGCGTGACCAAGCAAATAAATATGGAAAAAAGGGGGCTATGGATTGCTTTCTAATAAAATGAGCAGGTATAAGCTGAAAAAAAATAAAAATTGCCACGGAGACCTGCAGCTGCGTATATATAAAATACGCGGCAGCAGACTGGAATGGAACTTTTTGAGGTATGCAGTGAGCTCTATGTACTCACATGCAGTGCCTGCAGGCCTTGCACTGTTGTGTATATTTGCACATAGACTCCCCTGCGTACCTAGCTCTGCAATATACTGTATGTACCCCTGAATTAGCCCTAAAAAGGACTGTTGGTTTATCAGGATTTGTGGATTATGTGATGGTAGACCCACACTAATAAATGTCAGAATCTGACCCTATCTCAGCAGCAGCTCTCCCTACACTAGCTGAGTCCAGAGCAGAATACAGTGAGCAGGGCGGCGCCAGGTCTCTTATAGACCTGATGACGCTGTGCGGCCAGCCAATCACTGTAATACCACAACAAAGATGGCTGCGGTATTACAGTGCATGGCAAACAATCCCTTTATGCTGAGTGGCGCTCTAAAAAGCACCAAAACTAAAAGGAGGAGACCTAAGATCTCGCCGTATAATCCTGGAAATACTCGGTGCTTGCCGAGTACACCGAGCACAGTGATATTCGGGCGAGTACCTAGTAGTGATGAGCACGTTCGCTCATCACTACTGGTAAGTATCTCCTTTTTTTTCTTATTATCTAGAGCAGCAATCCTATTCATATTTCATGTTTACATACTGTAACACTACAGAGTGCTACTTTATTTGTTGGAAACAATAGCAAAGGATATTAGAAAAAAAATACCGTAGAGGCCATCAATACTAAAATTGCTGTCTTATCAGTATACTTTGGCAGGCCTTTATGTCGACTAATGCATGCAAGTTGCAGCTTGAAATATTAAAGAGTAGCAGCTTCCCTAAAAATGACAATGCTTGACTGGAATTTAATGAAGAAACCAGAAGCAAGTACAGTTTATCTACAGAAAACAAGTTGTAAGTATATGAAAGAAAACTCCTGTGTTTGGCAGCTTCAATATGGTTTTTGTGATAAGCTAGAAATGTTCTATTTATATATCACTCATAAAACCAGCGCCCATGTACATGCTGAGCCAAAATGATTTCCTTAGCATAAGAGACACAAGAACATAAACATAAAAGATATTAACTACATGATGCACAAAAAACGGGTAGTCAAAAATAAGAGATGATAGCATTAATGCGAGAAAAATTGGATCAGCTCATATTGCTTTTCCTGGATGCCTTTGGAATAAATATTAAATTTTAAAGTGACAGCTTGTGAAACCTCAGTAATTGCATTCATAGATATGTTTCATTAATGTGCACACATATTTTCTATATAAAACACAAATACCTTAGCCAGATTTTTAATAAACGTTGAAATCCGATCACTATAGTAATCTTGAAGTCGCATTTAGTAACAGTAACTTAGTAGAAATAGTAGTATCCATCTCAACAAATAAAAACTTAGAGGAGTTGTCCCACAACCAGTTGTTTTAGCCAAAAGCACAGGACCTTCTTGACTTCATAGGCTGCGTGTCCACGTTCAGGATGGCCGGCGGTATCGCCGGAGCGGCGAAGCCGCTCGGCGCTAAGCCCCGCCCCCTTCTGGGACGCGATGATGCCGGATGTGTTAACTGTACACATCCGGGATCATCGCTCCCCTCCCATAGGGCCCTGTGTTATGCCTTGCGGGGACGCTGCGTCCCCGCAAGGTGTACGGACATGCTGCGATCTGAAAAGACGCGCAGCATGTCCGGAGTCGCAGGCCCGCCGCATGCGGCTTTCCACGCATAGTGGACACGGGATTTCAAAAAATCCCCTCCACTATGCTGGAACATCTGGACGCTGCGTGTTTGACGCTGCAGCGTCAAACACGCAGCGTTTACTGACCGTGGACACATACCCTTAAAGGGAATCTGTCAGTAAGATCGTCCCTCCTTTGCTATCTATATGAACATGTAGGTCATAGGAAGCTGAATAACATGATACCTTGATCTGTGATCCAATGTCTTATTCCAGAGAAATCCATGTTTTTCTTATATGTAAGTGAGCATTACTGGCATTACCAGTGTGGTGTGTCCTGCTTCTCCTATCACATGATGCCTAATACTGGTTGGGAACTGCAGTTCCCAGAAGTCTCCATTTACGTGTAATTTATTTAATTGGTGGTTATAGTAGATCATTTTCAACCCTTAACTTCTAAATTATTTCATTGGTGTTTTAGGTGGATCTTCTTTATTACCTTTGCGCTGCTCAGCTGCAGCTCTTATAAATTTGAGAAGTGTATAATGGAAACCAGGAAATCAGGCAAAGGCAAGAGACTAATGGTCTTTTTTGTGCATTGCTCATTCAGGATACTGAGGATAGGCATACCATGCATACACAGTTTTGCTACACAGGAGAGCAGGGAAGTAAGTACTCTATAGACTCTGATTAATGAGGGGGTGCAAAGTGTGATCTCACAAAGATAATTTATGTTTTTAAAATAAATTATAATTAGAACTTACCAATGAAATCCTGACAACCCCTATCGATACACTGCCCTATAAAGGCATAAAGATGAAATAGATAGGGAGTTATCTGAATAGTTTCTGTTCAAAGTTACAAATCTGGGGTATGTGTATATCTGGTTGCAGCTTCTCTTGACAAATTTAGCCTGTGATGCTAGTCACTTCTCATGGTCAATACGTGAGTCAGAATGATCAAGGAGTCCAAGGTCAGAAGCCAGAAGAGCATGTTATAAGGTCAGAAAACAAGAAGAAGAATGTATCACAGCATAGGGGTACATTTCCACTGCCGAGAGACAAATCGGTCCGTAATCTGGACCGAAAAAACGGATGTAACGTATGCGATTGTCATGCAAGTGCAATGCGAGTGCAATGCGATTTTTAATCGCATCATCCGTATGACATCAGTATGACATCCGTATTGCTGTCCGATTTTTACGCACCAGTGTCCTTTGAAAAGCCGGCAAATCAGCGCCGTGTACAGTAAAATCACACTGACAGGTTAGAATAGAGTAGATATATGCACATAGAATGTGTGTATATACATATATATATGTCAGTGAGACACCTATATATGTATATTTATATTTAATGCAGCGCTAGATAGCATAAAAGCCGCTAATTCAATTGCCGGCTTTTGCTCTCTCCTTCACAAACCCGACATGATATGAGACATGGTTTACATACAGTAAACCATCTCATATCCCCCTTTTTGTTGCATATTCCACACTACTAATGTTAGTAGTGTGTATGTGCAAAATTTGGCCGCTGTAGCTGCTCAAATAAAGGGTTAAATGGCGGAAAAAATTGGCGTGGGCTCCCGCGCAATTTTCTCCGCCAGAATGGTAAAGCCAGTGACTGAGGGCAGATATTAATAGCCTAGAGAGGGTCCATGGTTATTGGCCCCCCCTGGCTACAAACATCTGCCCCCAGCCACCCCAGAAAAGGCACATCTGGAAGATGCGCCTATTCTGGCACTTGGCCACTCTCTTCCCACTCCCTGTAGCGGTGGGATATGGGGTAATGAAGGGTTAATGCCACCTTGCTATTGTAAGGTGACATTAAGCCAGATTAATAATGGAGAGGCGTCAATTATGACACCTATCCATTATTAATCCAATTGTTGGAAAGGGTTAAAAAACACACACACACATGATTTAAAAGTAGTTTAATGCAATAAACACAGCGGTTGTTGTAATAATTTATTGTTCTCTCAATCCATTAGGAAACCCTCGCTTTGAAAAATAATAAACGCACAAGATACATACCTTCTGGTGAACCGTCTCGTCCCACGAAGTAATCCATCTGAAGGGGTTAACTAATATTACAGGCAGGAGCCCTGCTAAATGCAGCGGTGCTCGTGCTTGTAATTCCCCGGCGAATGAATGAAATGTAGGTCATTGACCTACATTTCCTTCAGTTGCGGTGATGCGCCCCCTGGTGGATGTCCTCATATGACCTGGAGCGTGGGAAAAAGTTCCCAGGCTGCAGTTCATGAGAACATCCACCAGAGGGCGCCTCACCGCGACTGAATGTAAGTATAGATCCTGCTTTCCTTTCAGCACCCGGGGATTACAGGTACGAGCGAGTGGTTTATCGCAGCTCTGCCTGTAATATTAGTTAACCCCTTCAGATGGATTACTTCGTGGGACGAGACGGTTCACCAGAAGGTATGTATCTTGTGCGTTTATTATTTTTCAAAGCGAGGGTTTCCTAATGGATTGAGAGAACAATAAATTATTACAACAACCGCTGTGTTTATTGCATTAAACTACTTTTAAATCATGTGTGTGTGTGTTTTTTAACCCTTTCCAACAATTGGATTAATAATGGATAGGTGACATAATTGACGCCTCTCCATTATTAATCTGGCTTAATGTCACCTTACAATAGCAAGGTGGCATTAACCCTTCATTACCCCATATCCCACCGCTACAGGGAGTGGGAAGAGAGTGGCCAAGTGCCAGAATAGGCGCATCTTCCAGATGTGCCTTTTCTGGGGTGGCTGGGGGCAGATGTTTTTAGCCACGGGGGGGCCAATAACCATGGACCCTCTCCTGGCTATTAATATCTGCCCTCAGTCACTGGCTTTACCATTCTGGCGGAGAAAATTGCGCGGGAGCCCACGCCAATTTTTTCCGCCATTTAACCCTTTATTTGAGCAGCTACAGCGGCCAAATTTTGCACATACACACTACTAACATTAGTAGTGTGGAATATGCAAAAAAAAAGGGGATATGAGATGGTTTACTGTATGTAAACCATGTCTCATATCCTGTCGGGTTTGTGAAGGAGAGAGCAAAAGCCGGCAATTGAATTAGCGGCTTTTATGCTATCTAGCGCTGCATTAAATATAAATATACATATATAGGTGTCTCACTGACATATATATATGTATATACACACATTCTATGTGCATATATCTACTCTATTCTAACCTGTCAGTGTGATTTTACTGTACACCGCGCTGAATTGCCGGCTTTTCAAAGGACACCGGTGCGTAAAAATCGGACAGAACTCGCATGGTGCGAGTGCTGTGCGATTTTTTTCTCGCACCCATTGACTTGCATTGGCGAGTCTCGTCCGAGACTCGCAGCAAATCGCAGCAAGCTGCGATTTTTTTCTCAGTCCGATTTCGGCCGAGAAAAAAATCACAAATGAAAAGACACCTATTGAATAACATTGGTCCGAGTGCAATCCGATTTTTTATCGGATTGCACTCGTCCGTTTTCCTCGCCAGTGGAAATGTAGCCTAAGTGGTGAAACAGTCGGATAGTCAGAACGAAGTCCAGGGTCAGGAAGCAAATGATCAAGCATACAGAACTGAAGGCACAGGGAGCACAAATCTCACTTGTTGAATGTACGTCTGGCAAAGGTCTGGGAGAAGCAGCTCAGTTAAGTAGGCACGGCAATCACCCGGGATAGTGAACACTTGGAGAAAGCCGACACTTCCAAGTCACAGATTGGATAGTTGAGCTGTCAATCAACACACTGAGAGCTCAGCATGCCCTGTACCAGATTGGATGGCCAAGCTGTCAACGTACTGACAGTTTCAGCATGCCCCTGTACCGGATTGGATGGCCGAGTTGTCAGTAACTGCATCCCAGACACACTGAGGGTTGGAATTGTGGCACCCCATGAGTCCAGTTGCCACAGTGGCATTGCCTCTCTAACAGTGGGTGATGTCATGCCTTGAGGCAAGAAGGGATCCCCTTTCCAGGTACATCAGCATGCAACACCTTTCCTACTCCAGACCAGAAGGTGGAGCTCTAACCCCTGATTTCAGGGGAGCTTCCCTATAAGTTCTGGCTTGGAGGCGGGATTAGTGAGTTTTTGTCAGAGTCTGAGACAGTGAAGGAGGAAGAGGCAAGTGAGCAGAACCTGGGGGATTGGAGCTGTGACTGAGCACACCCCAGGACTGAGTGTCAAAGACCGGACACCTGAGTCCGTGGTTGTGTGGGAACTGCAGGCCCAGCAACTAAAACCGGAGGGCAGGAGATTGCAGGTCTCCTGGCCCCAGCTGACACCCTGAGGTACAGCAGCATACAAGAGCCCAGAGTCACCATGAGGGAGTGACACATGGAACAGGCTCAAGCTGCCTGCCATGCGGGTAGTGTTCCATTTAATGGACAGACAGAGAGAGACTTGAGAAGAGCATAAGGCATCATGAACCCAGAGAACAGCACAGTAGGGAGGCCTCCAACCCCACCTGGCTGGTAAAGATACCCATAGCCTGGTTGAGGTTAACTAGGGGGGCAGGAATATGTCCAGCCCGGGTGGAGATGCAGCGGCTGCCGCAGACGCAGCCCCCATAATACCAATATCAATGCCGTACATACCGGGAGCAGCCTGGTTACTGCAACACTCAGGGGAGTCACACACTCTGAGTGATTATAAGGAGAGACTATGTAGTTTATTTGAAGTGTACCTCCTGTCTGAGAATCAAAAGGTCAGCATCCTTATGGGCCAGTTAACTGGTATGGCCCAGTGGGAGGTAAAGTCCTGGCAGGACACAGATAAAAGGACTGCTAAGCAAATCTTGGCCCAGCTGAAGGATACCTTTGACACCCACACAGCCGCAAAGATTAAAATGAGATTCTTTGGGTGCAAACAAAGGGTGCAGGACAGTATACGGGACTATGCCCTTAATCTCTAGGAGGCGCTGCAGTCCATTAAGCAGGTTGACCCCAACAGCGTGCAAGATGGGGACAGATTGTTAAAGGAGCAGTTTATTGAGGGACTCCTGTCCAACACCCACAGGACACAGCTGTGCATCGTGGACCTATAAAACCCTGACCTGGACTTTGCACACTTTAAAGATACGGCCATCCGTGTGCTGCGTGAACCAAACTCCAGCAGCATCGCGCTGCCTAGGTGCCCAGCAATTACATACCACCAGGCGGTGGCATCCTTTCCCCACACACTTTTTGAGGCCGATGCACAGACCCTAGATAATAACTCCTCTGCAGACCTATGTTTCTAGGTCCAGGAGCTGACCAACAGTGTGGCTGCACTAACCAAATCCATGCAGTCCATGCAAGTGTCACTAAAGGAGAAGTACCAGCTGGCCTCCAATCCAGATGATGTCCCATGGTGATGGCAAAAGAGGATCCCACCAACCAGAGGGAGAGACAACGATGCGACCAGGATGGATGACCCATTTGTCGCCGCTGCAGCATATAGTTGATATTGACAAAAGAGAATGCCATCCTATGATCACTTTAGACACCAATTTAATAGAACATTGTCTTGGAGAAATTATTGTTTTATTGCAACAGGTAGCCGCCAGTTCAAGTCAGCAGCAAGTCCTGCAAAAGAAGATCAAAGCACTGATGCAAAGACAACAGGTAGAGTTGTCTGGTGAAGAAGTCGGCAGTGTCAGAGTGAGAGTTCCGTTCTCCATTGCAGTACCCCCAAGAAGTGAAATGTTAATTTGGTGCCGGGCAGCAATAGGCCTCAGGGGTCAAGATTACCAGGCCCTGGTAGAACCAGTGTACTCTGATAGAAGGCCCACTGTTCTGACAGCCAGGGGGTAGTTGATGTCTGCAAGGGATACGCATCCTGAATTGTGGGGAGATAGAGGTCCATTTACCCCGATATGTCACCCTTGCTAAGCTGTTTACTGTAAGCAACAATGCAATTACAGGCAGTAGAACCCTTGCTTCCATCTGACCAGATGGAAGACAATGGCTCTGAAGGGCAGTTGGAGGATAGATGTCAGAAGTTACACGTAGGTACTGACTCCACTCTAGACTTTGGGGAGGTAAAAGGGGTCCAACACCATATCCCCACTGGATATCATCTGCCCTTTAAAGAGAGGTACCAGCCTGTACTTCCAGCTCACTATCATTGTGCCAAGGTTATGTTATGGGAGATGAAGGAGGCTGGGGTGATCAGAGACAGTTGTAGCCCCTGGGCAGCTCCTCTAGCCCTTGTTAGAAAGATAGATGGTACAATGAGGATATGTGTTAACTACAGGCAGATTAACCGCTTTACACATATGGATGCCTACCCATTACCCAGAATTGAGGAATCATTAGCTGCACGGAAATCTGCTATTTCTCCACCTTGGATCTCACCAGTGGGTATTGGCAGGTCCCCATGGAAGAGGTGGATAAAGAGAAGACCACCTTCACGACACCCATGGGCTTAAGGGAGTTCAACTACATGCCATTCAGGCTTTGTAACGCAACGGGGATGCTACAGAGGATGATGGAGTGTTGCCTCAGGCACAAAAACTTTGAAACCGTTCTGTTGTACCTGGATGACATCATCGTCTTCTCCAAGACCTTTAAAGACCACTTGAAGTACCTGGCCAATGGGTTTGAAGCCCTATCCAACTTTGGCTGGAAAGTGAAGCTGTCCAAGTTTCACCTGTTGAAGCCCAAGGTGCAGTACCTAGGACACATAGTAAGAGCAGAAGGTGTGGCACCAGACCCTGACAAAGTCACCATTATCAGGGACTGGCCAAAACCCAACACCATTCCTGAAGTACGGCAGTTCCTTGGATTGGTAGGCTACTACTGGAGATTCATCAAGGACTTCACCAAGATAGCCGCACCCCTGCAAGACCTGCTAGTGGGCCCATCCAAGAAGGCCAAGAACAAGAATTCTCTGTTTGAGTGGAACAGCAGGCTGGAAAAATCATTCACCCGGTTGAAGTTGGCTCTCATGGGAGATGAAGTCCTGGCCTATCCTGACTATGACCGACCATTCATACTTTACACTGATGCCAGCAACATGGGATTGGGAGCAGTGCTGTCACAAATGCAGAAAGGCAGAGAGAGAGTAATTGCCTACCCCAGCAGGAAGCTTCGTCCCACTGAAAGAAACCCCGACAACTATAGTTCCTTCAAGTTGGAGTGTCTCACCATAGTCTGGGCTGTGACCTAACGATTCAAACACTACCTGGCTTCAGCGAAGTGTACTGTCTTCATGGACAACAATCTGCTGACTCACTTGGAAACCGCCAGGCTAGGTGCATTGGAACAGCGATGGATGGCCCAGCTGTCCAACTACGAGTTTACCATCAAGTACCGAGCGGGGCAAAAGAACGCTAATGCTGGTGCGCTGTCCAGGATGCCCAATTTACCAGACGAGGGAGAAGACTCAGAAGAGCTAGAAGAAATCAAGTTACCAGCCTTCCACCTCTCACAGGTGGCCCAGTGCTCCCAATGTGTGAGGAACAAGCACTATGTCATGCAAGAGGCCACGCTTAACCCATTGCCCCACCATGGATGAGCAGAGACGCAGGATAGCAACCCAGTAGTCTGCCTAGTAAAAGAGCTGCTGACCCAAGCTGACTCACACCCTGGTCCAGATGCACCACAAGAGACCCAACAGTTGTGAAAGGAGAAGGGCAAGCTATTCATCTATGAGGGAAAGCTGTGTCGTAGGAACATCAACTTGTGCACACACGAACTGGTCTGGTAAGTGGTAGTCCCAAAGCGGGATGCATCAATGGTCTTAGAGGCGTACCACGATGGAGTAGGACACTTCGGGTGGAAGAAGCTGGAGGTCCCACTTCGTAAGAGATTCTACTGGATTGGCATGAGGAAAGCCATTGAGAGGTGGTGCTGAGAATGTGGCCCATGCCACCTGTGCAGGAAAGACCAGGACGGGAGTACAGCCGATCATCACGAAGCAGCCACTTGAAATGGTAGCCTTGGATCACGTGAAGCTAGCCCCAAGCCAGTCAGGCTATAGTGATGCCCTGACCATATTGGACCATTACTCAAGGTTCCTGGCAATCGTGCCTGTCAAAGACCAAACAGCGAAGGCAGCAGTCAAAGCATTTCAAAAACATTTTTGTAGACCACACAGTTACCCTGAACAAGTACTCACCGACCAAGGCCCAGTCTTTGAGGCAGAAGTGTTCCAGGAGTTCTGTGACTTGTACAGCTGCAAGAAGATCAGGATGACACCGTACCATCCTCAGACAAATGACATGTCTCTCGTCTGAGCAACCCCACACTTCATCAACTTCCCATAGATCTTCAAAGACCACAAAGTCCTGACCCCTCTCAAAGGGATATAATAAGTTCGGTGTTATACTGCCAACTTGGCACTTGACATTTTTGGACATATTAATCATCACTAGTGTTGAGCGATACTTTCCGATATCGGAAAGTATCGGTATCGGAAAGTATCGGCCGATACCGTCAAAATATCGGATCCAATCCGATACCGATACCCGATCCCAATGCAAGTCAATGGGACGAAAATATCGGAATTAAAATAAACCCTTTATAAACTTGTAGGTTCATTCTACATGAAGGAAAACAACTAAGAATAATGTAGGATGTATTGGGGGACGTGGCGGAGATATTAAAGGGACAGAGGTTTAGCCCAATGTAATAGAATAGCAGGATTTTTAATTTTTTTTTTTGAAGTTTGGCGTTAGAAAGAATTTGACTATGTTATTTTTTTTTTTTTTTATGTCAGATATTGATGTTTCACTACTTCCACGCCCTTCACCTTCTTTTTTACTTCTCCCACGCTTTCTTCTTAATTATCCTCATCATCAGCTTCTTTGACATCAACTTCTTCACCTTATTCATCTTCTTCTTCATCTTCTACCTATTATTTTTTGGGTTACATTGTTCATATTCTTTTTATTTTACTATTATCTTCATCATATTCAACTTCTTCATCATATTCTTATTTGTGACAGGCATTCCCGTAGTTGTTATCTATAAAAGTTTGAAGATTACACCTTCCGTTCTGCCTGTCACAAACCAGTTACATTTGTCCGCGTTCAGTTTGGCCTGCAGCATCAGGCTTTATCCAGGGGCACCACGAGGAGGAACGGACTCACCCCCATACACTGCTTAGTCTTCTTCTGCTTATAATTTACATAATATTTTTTTGCTCTGATATTTTGTGTTATGCTTAATGTCCTTCTGCTCTTTGTTCTGCAGCCTCTTGTTCTTCTGCTTCTCGGTCTTCCAGGTCGTCGTCGTCTCCAGGGTCGTCGTCTCCGGGGTCGTCGTCATCGGGGTGGTCTCCGGGGTCGTCGTCATCGGGGTGGTCTTCAGGGTCATCGTCTCCAGGGTCGTCGTCATCACGGTGGTTGTTGTCTCTGGTGTCGTCGTCATCTTAGGGGTGTTCTTCCGGGTCATCGTGTTTAGTCTCTTGAACTTGGAAATGTAGCAGAAGATACAAGAAGGCTGAGAAAATGCCGAGAACCAGCTGATGGAACTGGAACTCGGATGGCTACCCGAAGGTCCAAGAGCCAATGGAACTACCGAGGACCAGCTGACGTTACTGGAACCCGGTTACTAAGCAGGAGGTACCCGTGCCTGAAAGCACTACCAAGGACCACCTGACGTTGGTGGAACTCGGATACCCAGAGGGAGGCACCTAAGCCAAAGGCTCTGCCCGGAACCAGCTGACGGTACTGGAACCAGGATGGGGAGCAGAAGGTACAAGAGCAAAAGACACTGCCGAGAACCAGCTGACGGTGCTGGAACCCGGATGGGTAGCCGAAGGTCCAAGAGCCAATGGAACTACCGAGGACCAGCTGACGTTACTGGAACCCGGTTACTAAGCAGGAGGTACCCGTGCCTGAAAGCACTACCAAGGACCACCTGACGTTGGTGGAACTCGGATACCCAGAGGGAGGCACCTAAGCCAAAGGCTCTGCCCGGAACCAGCTGACGGTACTGGAACCAGGATGGGGAGCAGAAGGTACAAGAGCAAGTGTCTGCGTGGCTTTTGCAGGACACGATGCCGGCTGCACAGCAGGGGAACAGCTGGCGGTGCTGGACCCCACTGACACATTGGCGAGGTGTTTTTCTCTGTGCAGCTAGCACATCTGGGCCCCAACTGGCGGTTTGTTAGAGCCCAGGGTCAGCAGGAGGAGGAGCAGGAGGAGGAGGAGCAGGGGGAGGGGAGTGTAGGCCGAAGCCTGCACTGGCGGCAGCTTTGGGTGTGTTGTGTCTGCGTGGCTTTTGCAGGACACGTTGCCGGCTACACAGCAGGGGAACAGCTGGCGGTGCTGGACCCCACTGACACATTGGCGAGGTGTTTGGCTCTGTGCAGCCAGCACTTCCGGACAGCAACTAGCGTTGTTGGAGCCCGGGCTCTGCAGGTGGAGCAGAGTGTAGGCCGAAGCCTACTTGAACCGATTTCAAAGGTCACCTTTAACCCCCCCTCAGGGGTTAGAAAGTAGAAGAGCCACAGCTTATGCAGCAGTAGTGCTGCACAAGTCAAAGGTTGCTCTTTTAATTTTTCTCCTTGCACACGCTGAATGAAACACGTATAACATTTAGCCCTTTATACAGTCAAACTGTGTAATGGAGGCGAGAGTTCCCTTTGTAATGAGACGCAGCACAGGTGTCAAGAATCCCACCTTGGTGCTGGGTGCAGCCTCCCGAGCGTTGTTATTTGCTGTACAGGAGTCTGCGCTGTCGTGTTATCCCCTGGCCTAGCGCCGTTAGCGCTGCCCATCTTCTGGCATCATGTAATGTCGGCCGGTGCGGTTCGCGATGACCATGAATCCCAGCCCCGCAGTGTCTTAACATTGTTAAAACACTGCGGGGCTGGGATTCAGGGCCTGGCGCAGCACATATGTTGGCCTCTCACACTCGGGTCCTTACACCCGCTTCAGACTGTGCGGCGTCATCTGATCCCTTATCGCATGCCACGGCCATGAAGCCGCACAGTCCGAAGAAGGCGGAAGGAGAGGAGGGACAGGCGAACTGATGCACTGATCCTGCCCATCAATCACACCCTCGCAGTCCCAATAAATAAGACACCGAGGGGCGTTGTGTGGGTCAGGGCGGCCGCAGAGGCGCAGGCAGCCAAACAATGATGCCAGAAGACGGGCAGCGCTACCAAGGGGGTTGCAGCGTGTCATTACAAAGGAAAGTCACACCACCGGGACGGTTAAATGGTCACACAGAGGACACATTGCAGACGTGTTTTCAGTTCCACATGTGCGAGGAGAATACGTTTCTGAGCCACCTTGCACACATGCAGCATTACCGCTGTACAAGGTGGCTGGATAACGTAAAAACGCCTGGGGGAGGGGGGACAGGTTCCCTTCAATTTCAGTTCTTGTGTCTGCGTGGCTTTTGCAGGACACATTGCCGGCTGCACAGCAGGGGAACAGCTGGCGGTGCTGGACCCCACTGACACATTGGCTGGTGTTTTTCTCTGTGCAGCTAGCACATCTGGGCAAAAACTGGCGGTGTGTTAGAGCCCAGGGACAGCAGGAGGAGGAGCAGGAGGAGGAGGAGCAGGGGGAGGGGAGTGTAGGCCGAAGCCTGCACTGGCGGCAGCTTTGGGTGTGTTGTGTCTGCGTGGCTTTTGCAGGACACGTTGCCGGCTACACAGCAGGGGAACAGCTGGCGGTGCTGGACCCCACTGACACATTGGCGAGGTGTTTGGCTCTGTGCAGCCAGCACTTCCGGACAGCAACTAGCGTTGTTGGAGCCCGGGCTCTGCAGGTGGAGCAGAGTGTAGGCCGAAGCCTACTTGAACCGATTTCAAAGGTCACCTTTAACCCCCCCTCAGGGGTTAGAAAGTAGAAGAGCCACAGCTTATGCAGCAGTAGTGCTGCACAAGTCAAAGGTTGCTCTTTTAATTTTTCTCCTTGCACACGCTGAATGAAACACGTATAACATTTAGCCCTTTATACAGTCAAACTGTGTAATGGAGGCGAGAGTTCCCTTTGTAATGAGACGCAGCACAGGTGTCAAGAATCCCACCTTGGTGCTGGGTGCAGCCTCCCGAGCGTTGTTATTTGCTGTACAGGAGTCTGCGCTGTCGTGTTATCCCCTGGCCTAGCGCCGTTAGCGCTGCCCATCTTCTGGCATCATGTAATGTCGGCCGGTGCGGTTCGCGATGACCATGAATCCCAGCCCCGCAGTGTCTTAACATTGTTAAAACACTGCGGGGCTGGGATTCAGGGCCTGGCGCAGCACATATGTTGGCCTCTCACACTCGGGTCCTTACACCCGCTTCAGACTGTGCGGCGTCATCTGATCCCTTATCGCATGCCACGGCCATGAAGCCGCACAGTCCGAAGAAGGCGGAAGGAGAGGAGGGACAGGCGAACTGATGCACTGATCCTGCCCATCAATCACACCCTCGCAGTCCCAATAAATAAGACACCGAGGGGCGTTGTGTGGGTCAGGGCGGCCGCAGAGGCGCAGGCAGCCAAACAATGATGCCAGAAGACGGGCAGCGCTACCAAGGGGGTTGCAGCGTGTCATTACAAAGGAAAGTCACACCACCGGGACGGTTAAATGGTCACACAGAGGACACATTGCAGACGTGTTTTCAGTTCCACATGTGCGAGGAGAATACGTTTCTGAGCCACCTTGCACACATGCAGCATTACCGCTGTACAAGGTGGCTGGATAACGTAAAAACGCCTGGGGGAGGGGGGACAGGTTCCCTTCAATTTCAGTTCTTGTGTCTGCGTGGCTTTTGCAGGACACGTTGCCGGCTGCACAGCAGGGGAACAGCTGGCGGTGCTGGACCCCACTGACACATTGGCTGGTGTTTTTCTCTGTGCAGCTAGCACATCTGGGCAAAAACTGGCGGTGTGTTAGAGCCCAGGGACAGCAGGAGGAGGAGCAGGAGGAGGAGGAGCAGGGGGAGGGGAGTGTAGGCCGAAGCCTGCACTGGCGGCAGCTTTGGGTGTGTTGTGTCTGCGTGGCTTTTGCAGGACACGTTGCCGGCTACACAGCAGGGGAACAGCTGGCGGTGCTGGACCCCACTGACACATTGGCGAGGTGTTTGGCTCTGTGCAGCCAGCACTTCCGGACAGCAACTAGCGTTGTTGGAGCCCGGGCTCTGCAGGTGGAGCAGAGTGTAGGCCGAAGCCTACTTGAACCGATTTCAAAGGTCACCTTTAACCCCCCCTCAGGGGTTAGAAAGTAGAAGAGCCACAGCTTATGCAGCAGTAGTGCTGCACAAGTCAAAGGTTGCTCTTTTAATTTTTCTCTTTGCACACGCTGAATGAAACACGTATAACATTTAGCCCTTTATACAGTCAAACTGTGTAATGGAGGCGAGAGTTCCCTTTGTAATGAGACGCAGCACAGGTGTCAAGAATCCCACCTTGGTGCTGGGTGCAGCCTCCCGAGCGTTGTTATTTGCTGTACAGGAGTCTGCGCTGTCGTGTTATCCCCTGGCCTAGCGCCGTTAGCGCTGCCCATCTTCTGGCATCATGTAATGTCGGCCGGTGCGGTTCGCGATGACCATGAATCCCAGCCCCGCAGTGTCTTAACATTGTTAAAACACTGCGGGGCTGGGATTCAGGGCCTGGCGCAGCACATATGTTGGCCTCTCACACTCGGGTCCTTACACCCGCTTCAGACTGTGCGGCGTCATCTGATCCCTTATCGCATGCCACGGCCATGAAGCCGCACAGTCCGAAGAAGGCGGAAGGAGAGGAGGGACAGGCGAACTGATGCACTGATCCTGCCCATCAATCACACCCTCGCAGTCCCAATAAATAAGACACCGAGGGGCGTTGTGTGGGTCAGGGCGGCCGCAGAGGCGCAGGCAGCCAAACAATGATGCCAGAAGACGGGCAGCGCTACCAAGGGGGTTGCAGCGTGTCATTACAAAGGAAAGTCACACCACCGGGACGGTTAAATGGTCACACAGAGGACACATTGCAGACGTGTTTTCAGTTCCACATGTGCGAGGAGAATACGTTTCTGAGCCACCTTGCACACATGCAGCATTACCGCTGTACAAGGTGGCTGGATAACGTAAAAACGCCTGGGGGAGGGGGGACAGGTTCCCTTCAATTTCAGTTCTTGTGTCTGCGTGGCTTTTGCAGGACACGTTGCCGGCTGCACAGCAGGGGAACAGCTGGCGGTGCTGGACCCCACTGACACATTGGCTGGTGTTTTTCTCTGTGCAGCTAGCACATCTGGGCAAAAACTGGCGGTGTGTTAGAGCCCAGGGACAGCAGGAGGAGGAGCAGGAGGAGGAGGAGCAGGGGGAGGGGAGTGTAGGCCGAAGCCTGCACTGGCGGCAGCTTTGGGTGTGTTGTGTCTGCGTGGCTTTTGCAGGACACGTTGCCGGCTACACAGCAGGGGAACAGCTGGCGGTGCTGGACCCCACTGACACATTGGCGAGGTGTTTGGCTCTGTGCAGCCAGCACTTCCGGACAGCAACTAGCGTTGTTGGAGCCCGGGCTCTGCAGGTGGAGCAGAGTGTAGGCCGAAGCCTACTTGAACCGATTTCAAAGGTCACCTTTAACCCCCCCTCAGGGGTTAGAAAGTAGAAGAGCCACAGCTTATGCAGCAGTAGTGCTGCACAAGTCAAAGGTTGCTCTTTTAATTTTTCTCCTTGCACACGCTGAATGAAACACGTATAACATTTAGCCCTTTATACAGTCAAACTGTGTAATGGAGGCGAGAGTTCCCTTTGTAATGAGACGCAGCACAGGTGTCAAGAATCCCACCTTGGTGCTGGGTGCAGCCTCCCGAGCGTTGTTATTTGCTGTACAGGAGTCTGCGCTGTCGTGTTATCCCCTGGCCTAGCGCCGTTAGCGCTGCCCATCTTCTGGCATCATGTAATGTCGGCCGGTGCGGTTCGCGATGACCATGAATCCCAGCCCCGCAGTGTCTTAACATTGTTAAAACACTGCGGGGCTGGGATTCAGGGCCTGGCGCAGCACATATGTTGGCCTCTCACACTCGGGTCCTTACACCCGCTTCAGACTGTGCGGCGTCATCTGATCCCTTATCGCATGCCACGGCCATGAAGCCGCACAGTCCGAAGAAGGCGGAAGGAGAGGAGGGACAGGCGAACTGATGCACTGATCCTGCCCATCAATCACACCCTCGCAGTCCCAATAAATAAGACACCGAGGGGCGTTGTGTGGGTCAGGGCGGCCGCAGAGGCGCAGGCAGCCAAACAATGATGCCAGAAGACGGGCAGCGCTACCAAGGGGGTTGCAGCGTGTCATTACAAAGGAAAGTCACACCACCGGGACGGTTAAATGGTCACACAGAGGACACATTGCAGACGTGTTTTCAGTTCCACATGTGCGAGGAGAATACGTTTCTGAGCCACCTTGCACACATGCAGCATTACCGCTGTACAAGGTGGCTGGATAACGTAAAAACGCCTGGGGGAGGGGGGACAGGTTCCCTTCAATTTCAGTTCTTGTGTCTGCGTGGCTTTTGCAGGACACGTTGCCGGCTGCACAGCAGGGGAACAGCTGGCGGTGCTGGACCCCACTGACACATTGGCTGGTGTTTTTCTCTGTGCAGCTAGCACATCTGGGCAAAAACTGGCGGTGTGTTAGAGCCCAGGGACAGCAGGAGGAGGAGCAGGAGGAGGAGGAGCAGGGGGAGGGGAGTGTAGGCCGAAGCCTGCACTGGCGGCAGCTTTGGGTGTGTTGTGTCTGCGTGGCTTTTGCAGGACACGTTGCCGGCTACACAGCAGGGGAACAGCTGGCGGTGCTGGACCCCACTGACACATTGGCGAGGTGTTTGGCTCTGTGCAGCCAGCACTTCCGGACAGCAACTAGCGTTGTTGGAGCCCGGGCTCTGCAGGTGGAGCAGAGTGTAGGCCGAAGCCTACTTGAACCGATTTCAAAGGTCACCTTTAACCCCCCCTCAGGGGTTAGAAAGTAGAAGAGCCACAGCTTATGCAGCAGTAGTGCTGCACAAGTCAAAGGTTGCTCTTTTAATTTTTCTCCTTGCACACGCTGAATGAAACACGTATAACATTTAGCCCTTTATACAGTCAAACTGTGTAATGGAGGCGAGAGTTCCCTTTGTAATGAGACGCAGCACAGGTGTCAAGAATCCCACCTTGGTGCTGGGTGCAGCCTCCCGAGCGTTGTTATTTGCTGTACAGGAGTCTGCGCTGTCGTGTTATCCCCTGGCCTAGCGCCGTTAGCGCTGCCCATCTTCTGGCATCATGTAATGTCGGCCGGTGCGGTTCGCGATGACCATGAATCCCAGCCCCGCAGTGTCTTAACATTGTTAAAACACTGCGGGGCTGGGATTCAGGGCCTGGCGCAGCACATATGTTGGCCTCTCACACTCGGGTCCTTACACCCGCTTCAGACTGTGCGGCGTCATCTGATCCCTTATCGCATGCCACGGCCATGAAGCCGCACAGTCCGAAGAAGGCGGAAGGAGAGGAGGGACAGGCGAACTGATGCACTGATCCTGCCCATCAATCACACCCTCGCAGTCCCAATAAATAAGACACCGAGGGGCGTTGTGTGGGTCAGGGCGGCCGCAGAGGCGCAGGCAGCCAAACAATGATGCCAGAAGACGGGCAGCGCTACCAAGGGGGTTGCAGCGTGTCATTACAAAGGAAAGTCACACCACCGGGACGGTTAAATGGTCACACAGAGGACACATTGCAGACGTGTTTTCAGTTCCACATGTGCGAGGAGAATACGTTTCTGAGCCACCTTGCACACATGCAGCATTACCGCTGTACAAGGTGGCTGGATAACGTAAAAACGCCTGGGGGAGGGGGGACAGGTTCCCTTCAATTTCAGTTCTTGTGTCTGCGTGGCTTTTGCAGGACACGTTGCCGGCTGCACAGCAGGGGAACAGCTGGCGGTGCTGGACCCCACTGACACATTGGCTGGTGTTTTTCTCTGTGCAGCTAGCACATCTGGGCAAAAACTGGCGGTGTGTTAGAGCCCAGGGACAGCAGGAGGAGGAGCAGGAGGAGGAGGAGCAGGGGGAGGGGAGTGTAGGCCGAAGCCTGCACTGGCGGCAGCTTTGGGTGTGTTGTGTCTGCGTGGCTTTTGCAGGACACGTTGCCGGCTACACAGCAGGGGAACAGCTGGCGGTGCTGGACCCCACTGACACATTGGCGAGGTGTTTGGCTCTGTGCAGCCAGCACTTCCGGACAGCAACTAGCGTTGTTGGAGCCCGGGCTCTGCAGGTGGAGCAGAGTGTAGGCCGAAGCCTACTTGAACCGATTTCAAAGGTCACCTTTAACCCCCCCTCAGGGGTTAGAAAGTAGAAGAGCCACAGCTTATGCAGCAGTAGTGCTGCACAAGTCAAAGGTTGCTCTTTTAATTTTTCTCCTTGCACACGCTGAATGAAACACGTATAACATTTAGCCCTTTATACAGTCAAACTGTGTAATGGAGGCGAGAGTTCCCTTTGTAATGAGACGCAGCACAGGTGTCAAGAATCCCACCTTGGTGCTGGGTGCAGCCTCCCGAGCGTTGTTATTTGCTGTACAGGAGTCTGCGCTGTCGTGTTATCCCCTGGCCTAGCGCCGTTAGCGCTGCCCATCTTCTGGCATCATGTAATGTCGGCCGGTGCGGTTCGCGATGACCATGAATCCCAGCCCCGCAGTGTCTTAACATTGTTAAAACACTGCGGGGCTGGGATTCAGGGCCTGGCGCAGCACATATGTTGGCCTCTCACACTCGGGTCCTTACACCCGCTTCAGACTGTGCGGCGTCATCTGATCCCTTATCGCATGCCACGGCCATGAAGCCGCACAGTCCGAAGAAGGCGGAAGGAGAGGAGGGACAGGCGAACTGATGCACTGATCCTGCCCATCAATCACACCCTCGCAGTCCCAATAAATAAGACACCGAGGGGCGTTGTGTGGGTCAGGGCGGCCGCAGAGGCGCAGCCAGCCAAACAATGATGCCAGAAGACGGGCAGCGTTACCAAGGAGCTTGTTGCGTGTGTCAATACAAAGTCAAATCACACCTGAGGGACGTTTTAATGGTCACAGAGGACACATTTTTGACGTGTTCACTTCAACATGGGCAAGGAGAATAAGTTTCTGAGCCACCTTGAACACATGCAGCATTACTGCTGTTCAAGGTAGCTGTAAAACATAGAAACACCTGGGGGAGGGGGGACAGGTTCCCTTCAATTTCAGTTCTTGTGTCTGCGTGGCGGTCGCAGGACACGTTGCCGGCTACACAGCAGGGGAACAGCTGGCGGTGCTGAACCTCACTGACACATTGGCTGGTGTTTTTCTCTGTGCAGCTAGCACATCTGGGCAAAAACTGGCGGTGTTAGAGCCCAGGGTCAGCAGGAGGAGCAGGGGGAGCGGAGTGTAGGCCGAAGCCTGCACTCGAGCAAGTTGAAAGGAAACCTTTAACCCCCCCCCCCCCAGGCGTTTGTAGCTGAAAGAGCCATTGTGTACAGCACTAATGCTGGAAAAGGTAAACTTAGCTCTTTTAATTATGGTCCTTGTACATGCGGAACCAAACATTTATGAAATGTGTCTCCTCACAGCGTTAAACCGTCCGGTAGGTGGAACTTTCCTTTGTCGTGTGACGCAGCACAGCCATCATTTTTACCCCCTTGGCGCCGTGCGCCCCCTCCTCAGCGTTGTTTGAATCTGTCCCGGAGCCTGCGCTGTTAGGTTAGCCCTTGGCCATGCACACATGTTGCGCTGCCCATCTTCTGACCTCATTTGGTGTCAGGCTGGCTGCGCCTGTGCGGGTGCGCTGGCCGAGATCCCGCCTCGCAGTGTCGTCTAATGTAATCCCACCGCGGGCCTGTGATCCGTGCCCGTGCGCAGTGCATATCCTCTCCTCTCACTCCCCTCCCTACGGCTTTTTCAGACTGTGCGGTGTCACGGCCGTGGCATGCTATTAGGGACCAGCTGACATCGCACAGTCTGAAGAAGCCGTAGGGAGGGGAGTGAGAGGAGAGGATATGCACTGCGCACGGGCACGGATCACAGGCCCGCGGTGGGATTACATTAGACGACACTGCGAGGCGGGATCTCGGCCAGCGCACCCGCACAGGCGCAGCCAGCCTGACACCAAATGAGGTCAGAAGACGGGCAGCGCAACATGTGTGCATGGCCAAGGGCTAACCTAACAGCGCAGGCTCCGGGACAGATTCAAACAACGCTGAGGAGGGGGCGCACGGCGCCAAGGGGGTAAAAATGATGGCTGTGCTGCGTCACACGACAAAGGAAAGGTCCACCTACCGGACGGTTTAACGCTGTGTGGGGACACATTTCATAAGTGTTAGGTTCAGCATGTGCAAGGAGCATCACGAAAAGAGGCACTTTTTCCCTTTGCATTATTACTGCTGCACAAGGTGGCTCCTTCAGTAACAAACGCCTGGGGGGGGGGGGTCAGGTTCCCTTACATTTAACTTGTTGTGTCTGCGTGGCGGTCGCAGTACACGTTGCCGTATACACAGCAGGGGAACAGCTGGCGGTGCTGAACCCCACTAACACATTGGCGAGGTGTTTGGCTCTGTGCGTACAGCACTTCTGGACGGCAACTAGCGGTGTTGGAGCCCAGGGACAGGTGGAGGAGGAGGAGGTTGGAGGAGGTTGGAGGAGGTAGGAGGGATTGCCACACACACAGCAGGGGAACAGCTGACGTTACTGAACCCCAATAACAGAGGAGGGACTGTTGACTGTGCGTACAGCACTTCTGGACGGCAACTGGCGGTGTTGGAGCCCAGGGACAGGTGGAGGAGGAGGAGGTAGGAGGAGGTAGGAGGGATTGCCACACACACAGCAGGGGAACAGCTGACGTTACTGAACCCCAATAACAGAGGAGGGACTGTTGACTGTGCGTACAGCACTTCTGGACGGCAACTGGCGGTGTTGGAGCCCAGGGACAGGTGGAGGAGGAGGAGGTTGGAGGAGGTAGGAGGGATTGCCACACACACAGCAGGGGAACAGCTGACGTTACTGAACCCCAATAACAGAGGAGGGACTGTTGACTGTGCGTACAGCACTTCTGGACGGCAACTGGCGGTGTTGGAGCCCAGGGACAGGTGGAGGAGGAGGAGGTTGGAGGAGGTAGGAGGGATTGCCACACACACAGCAGGGGAACAGCTGACGTTACTGAACCCCAATAACAGAGGAGCGACTGTTGGGACTGTGCGTACAGCACTTCTGGACGGCAACTGGCGGTGTTGGAGCCCAGGGACAGGTGGAGGAGGAGGAGGTTGGAGGAGGTAGGAGGGATTGCCACACACACAGCAGGGGAACAGCTGACGTTACTGAACCCCAATAACAGAGGAGCGACTGTTGGTACTGTGCGTACAGCACTTCTGGACGGCAACTGGCGGTGTTGGAGCCCAGGGACAGGTGGAGGAGGAGGAGGTTGGAGGAGGTAGGAGGGATTGCCACACACACAGCAGGGGAACAGCTGACGTTACTGAACCCCAATAACAGAGGAGCGACTGTTGGGACTGTGCGTACAGCACTACCAGGCAACAACTAGCGGTGTTGGAGCCCAGGGACAGGTGGAAAAGCAGAGGAACACAATGTAGGCCGAAGCCTGAGAAAGTCGAAAGGGAACCTTTAACCCCCCCCAAGGCGTTTGTAGCTGAAAGAGCCAGCTTGTGCAGCACAAAAGATGCAAAAGGAAAAGGTGGCTCTTTTCATCATGCTCCTTGCAAACACAGAACTAAACACTTATAAAATGTGTCCCCTGCAACCGTAAAACCGTCCCGGAGGTGGGACTTTCCTTCGTAATGTGACGCAGCCCAGCCGTCATTCCTACCCCCCCGGCGCCGCGCACCGGCTCCTCAGCGTTGTTTTATTCCGTCCAGGAGCCTGCGCTGTTATGTTATCCCGTGGCCAGGCACACTTAGCGCTGCCCGTCTTCTGGCATCATTTGGTGTCTGGATGGCTGCGCCTGTGCGGCCGCGCTGGCAGAGAGCCCGCCTCGCAGTGTCTTCTGATTTAATCCCACTGGGGGCCTGGGATCCATGGACATGCGCAGTGCATATCTGAACCTCCACCTCTCACTCATCTCCCTATGGCTTCTTCAGACTGTGCGGTGTCACGGCCGTGGCATGCTGTTAGGGACCAGCTGACACCGAACAGTCTGAAGAAGCCATAGGGAAATGAGTGAGAGGTGGAGGTTCAGATATGCACTGCGCATGTCCATGGATCCCAGGCCCCCAGTGGGATTAAATCAGAAGACACTGCGAGGCGGGCTCTCTGCCAGCGCGGCCGCACAGGCGCAGCCATCCAGACACCAAATGATGCCAGAACACGGGCAGCGCTAAGTGTGCCTGGCCACGGGATAACATAACAGCGCAGGCTCCTGGACGGAATAAAACAACGCTGAGGAGCCGGTGCGCGGCGCCGGGGGGGTAGGAATGACGGCTGGGCTGCGTCACATTACGAAGGAAAGTCCCACCTCCGGGACGGTTTTACGGTATCAGTGGACACATTTTATAAGTGTTAAGTTCTGCGTGTGCAAGGAGCTAAACAAAAATAGCTACCTTTTCCTTGGGCAGCATTACTGCTGCACAAGGTGGCTCTTTCAGTAACAAACGCCTTGGGGGGGGGGGGACAGATTCCCTTACATTTCAGTTGTTGTGTCAGCGTGGCGGTCGCATGACACATTGCCGGCTACACAGCTGGGGATCAGCTGACGTTACTGAAACCCAATAACACTGGGTCGTATGTTTTGACTGTGCAGACGGCACGTCTGAGCCTCAACTGGCGGTGTTGGAGCCCAGGAATTTAAGTTCAGGTGGTAGAAAGATGAACACAACAGGAGACCTGGATAACGTATACAGTGACCTAATTATTCAATCAGGAGGAGGAGTGGCAAATTCCGGCGAGATCCAGGCCTTGTTCATTTTCAGGAAAGTAAGCCGGTCAACGTTATCGGAGGATAGTCGCATGCGACGGTCAGTTAGTACACCACCTGCAGCACTAAAGACACGTTCCGATAATACACTGGCCGCAGGGCAAGACAGCACCTCCAATGCATACTGGCTTAGCTCTGGCCATGTATCCAGCTTTGAGACCCAAAACTTGAAAGGGGAAGAGCCGTCTGGGAGTACAGCAAGAGGGCAAGACATGCAGTCTGTCACCATCTGACGGAACCGTTGCCTCCTGCTGACTGGAGCCGTCTGTGATGGTGTAGACTTTTGTGGCGGGCACAGAAAACTGTGCCACAGTTCGGCCATACTGGTCTTGCCTTGGGCAGAGGCACTGCTTCTGCTCCCTCTTTGTGCAGAGCCTCCACCACGGCCTGGACGCACTGAGCTGCTTTGGAATGCACTAGCAGCACTTCTCTCAGTTGGAATGGAGAAGATGATGGAATTGACCAGTGTGTCTTGGTACTCCCGCATTTTTCGCTCCCGGTTCAACGGTGTGATGAGGCTTTCTACGTTGTCCCGGTAGCGAGGATCGAGGAGGGTGAACACCCAATAATCAGACATGTTGAGAATGTGGGCGATGCGGCGGTCGTTTCTCAGGCACTGCAGCATGTAATCCACCATGTGCTGCAGACTGCCAACTGCCCAAGAAACGCTGTCCCCTGCTGGAGGCGTGATCTCTGCCCGCTCGTCATCACCCCACCCTCGCTGTACACACTGAGTACTGGACAATTGTGTAACTCCCTCCTCTGGACGGATGTCTTCCTCCTCCATTGACTCCTCCTCATCCTCCTCACAAACGGTCCCCTGCCTACGCGTTTGTGAGGAACCACGTGGCGCTGACTGTCCAGAAGATGATGGAAATGGTGAATCCTCATCCTCCACCTCTTCCACAACATCATCCCTTAGCGCTTGCAGTGATTTTTCAAGCAGGCAGATAAGGGGGACAGTCATGCTGACTAGTGCATCATCTGCACTCGCCATCCGCGTGGAATAATCAAAGGGACGCAAAACCTGGCAGACGTCATTCATAGTGGCCCACTCTGTGGTTGTGAAGTCTGTACGGCGCTGACTGCGACTTTTTTGCGCCTGAAGCAGCTGGTACTCCATTACAGCTTGCTGCTGCTCACACAACCGCTCCAACATATGTAACGTGGAATTCCACCTGGTAGGTAGGTCACATATGATGCGATGTTCCGGCAGGCGGTGTCGGCGCTGCAGAGCCGCAATGCGCGCTTTTGCCGTGCTGGAACGCCGCAAGTGAGCACACTCTAGACGGACCTTGTGCAGCAGTGCATCAAGATCCGGATAGTCCCTCAAAAAGCTCTGCACGACCAAATTGAGCACATGTGCCAGACATGGGATGTGAGTGAGGTTGCCGAGGCCCAGAGCTGCCACCAGATTTCGGCCATTATCACACACTACCATGCCTGGCTGGAGATTCGCTGGCACAAACCACACATCGCTCTCCTGCTTGATGGCATTCCAGAGCTCCTGCGCTGTGTGGCTACGATTCCCCAAGAAAATTAATTTCAAGACGGCCTGTTGACGTTTGGCCACGGCTGTGCTCATGTCGGTCGTAACAGGTACACGTTCATCACGGGTCCATGTGGAGGTGGACTGTGACGGCTCCTGCAGCGATGATTCTGAGGAACTGGTGTAAGAGGAGGAGTCAATGCGTACAGAATGGATTCCTGCAATCCTTGGAGTGGGCAGGACACGTCCTGCGCCACTCGCACGGTCTGTACCCGGCTCAACGACATTAACCCAATGGGCAGTGAGGGAAAGGTATCGCCCCTGTCCATGTTGACTGGTCCACGCATCGGTGGTGAGGTGGACCTTGCTACTGACGGCGTTCAGTAGCGCGTGTTTTATGTGTCCCTCCACATGCTTCTGCAGGGCAGGGACGGCTTGCCTGCTGAAGTAAAAGCGGCTGGGCACATTGTACTGTGGGACTGCCAATGACATCAAGTCACGGAAGCTGTCAGTCTCCACCAGCCTGAATGACAGCATTTCCAGTGACAGAAGTTTGGCAATGCCTGCAGTCAGAGCCTGTGCTCGTGGGTGGTTTGACGAGAAAGGCCACCTTTTCTCCCATGCCTGTACTACCGATGGCTGTAGACTGGGCTGGGAGTGTGTGGATGACTGGGAAAGTGGCGCTGCGGGTGGAATTACAGCGGGTCTCTGGACAACAGGGGCAGAGGTTCTTCCACGGCGATCCTGGGAGGACGCCGAACCAGCTGCGTGTGAGGTAGAGGAAGAGGCAACACGAGCTGAAGAGGTGGTAGCTGCCGCTGTTGGTTGGCCTACCTCTTCAGTGTGTTTTTCTAACTCCGCCGGGTGCCTGTTGCGCACATGTTTCCACATGTTGGAGGTATTGAGGTTGCTGACATTTTTCCCTCTTTTGACTTTTTGATGACACACGTTGCATCTGACATAGCAAATGTCATCTGCAACTGTGTCAAAAAAGGACCAGGCACTGCAAGTCTTGGGAGCGCCCTTTTTGGCTTTTGGAAGAGACATGCTCCTAACGGGTGCCAAAGCGGAGGCTGCAGGATCCGCAGTCTTCCCCCTCCCTCTCCCTCTTTGGGCCGTACGGGGAATCTCTTCCTCAGAGCTGCTCCCACCACCTTCCTGTCCCTCACGCCAAGATGGGTCGAGGACCTCATCATCTACACTACCCTCTGCCCCCAACTGCTCCTCCTGGGTAGTCTCAGCAGCAGAGCACGCACCAGTAAGTGGCACCTGAGTGTCATCATCAGCTGATGCGGCCTGCGATGTGGTGACCGGAGCCACTGGCCCACCCGCCTCTTCAGAGGAAGACAGAAAAAGCTGTTGGGCATCACTGCACCCTGCCTCTTCTTCCATTTCTCCAATGCTGCTTGGCTGGCCCCCTGTTTCCAAGCCAAGAGATTCAGAGAACAGAAGTAGAGACGGCTCCTGTCCTGGGCTCTCTGTCTGCCTGGGCAATTTGGCAGGTGGTGAAGAGACAGATGGCTGCTCTCCAGTGCTCTGTGTCTGAGAGGATGTGGCACTAATGGAAGTTGATGCATTAGCTGCCATCCATCCGACAACAGCTTCAATTTGTTCTTCACGCAGCAGCGGTGTACGGCGCTCGGACACAAAGCTTCGCATGAACGACTGTTGCCTGGTGAAAGTGGGTGCTGATGAGTCACCGGTGCCCGCAGCAGGCACAGAATCCCCACGTCCCCTCCCTGCTCCGCGACGGCTCCCACGCCCCCGTGCCTTACTCACTGCCTTCTTCATCTTGGTTGACTGATAAAGATAAGCAGAAAAGTACTAACGGATTTGTGTGCTTATTCCTGAGCAACTCCTCCTAACAGGTATAAGAAGCACTAATTATCTAAAGTGTGGACTAGACTTTAATATGAGCTAATGTGGCCTACAGAAATGTAAAGTGGTGTAACTGGTGTGTTTGGTGAACTTTATTATTTATTTATTTTTTGGGGGCTGAACTGACAACGGATAGAGCTGCAGTCACACGGAGACCGTGCAGACAGACGTAAACGGCGCTACAAGGCCCAAAAACCCTCCTCTACTTTATCCTATGTAGTGTTTTTCCACAAATTAGCTGGAGACGGGTGGAAAGACACTAATAGGATTTTTTTGAATAAATTAGCAGCAGACTACACTATTTGGAAAAAAAAGAAAATTGATTTGGCGGTATGACGCAGTGAAAAACCCTGAGCTGGAGACAACCAGGCTATAGCTGCTCACAGATTACAGGGCGAGCTGCAGTCACACGGAGACCGTGCAGACAGCCGTAAACGGCGCTGCAAGGCCCAAAAACCCTCCTCTACTTTATCCTATGTAGTGTTTTTCCACAAATTAGCTGGAGACGGGTGGAAAGACACTAATAGGATTTTTTTAAATTAATTAGCAGCAGACTACACTACTTTGAAAAAAAATAAAATTGATTTGGCGGTATGACGCAGTGAAAAACCCTGAGCTGGAGACAACCAGGCTATAGCTGCTCACAGATTACAGGGCGAGCTGCAGTCACACGGAGACCGTGCAGACAGCCGTAAACGGCGCTGCAAGGCCCAAAAACCCTCCTCTACTTTATCCTATGTAGTGTTTTTCCACAAATTAGCTGGAGACGGGTGGAAAGACACTAATAGGATTTTTTTAAATTAATTAGCAGCAGACTACACTACTTTGAAAAAAAAGAAAATTGATTTGGCGGTATGACGCAGTGAAAAACCCTGAGCTGGAGACAACCAGGCTACAGCTGCTCACAGATTACAGGGCGAGCTGCAGTCACACGGAGACCGTGCAGACAGCCGTAAACGGCGCTGCAAGGCCCAAAAACCCTCCTCTACTTTATCCTATGTAGTGTTTTTCCACAAATTAGCTGGAGACGGGTGGAAAGACACTAATAGGATTTTTTTAAATTAATTAGCAGCAGACTACACTACTTTGAAAAAAAAGAAAATTGATTTGGCGGTATGACGCAGTGAAAAACCCTGAGCTGGAGACAACCAGGCTACAGCTGCTCACAGATTACAGGGCGAGCTGCAGTCACACGGAGACCGTGCAGACAGCCGTAAACGGCGCTGCAAGGCCCAAAAACCCTCCTCTACTTTATCCTATGTAGTGTTTTTCCACAAATTAGCTGGAGACGGGTGGAAAGACACTAATAGGATTTTTTTGAATTAATTAGCAGCAGACTACACTACTTTGAAAAAAAAGAAAATTGATTTGGCGGTATGACGCAGTGAAAAACCCTGAGCTGGAGACAACCAGGCTACAGCTGCTCACAGATTACAGGGCGAGCTGCAGTCACACGGAGACCGTGCAGACAGCCGTAAACGGCGCTGCAAGGCCCAAAAACCCTCCTCTACTTTATCCTATGTAGTGTTTTTCCACAAATTAGCTGGAGACGGGTGGAAAGACACTAATAGGATTTTTTTGAATAAATTAGCAGCAGACTACACTACTTGGGAAAAAAAAAAAAAAAAGGAACAGTATGAGGCAATGAACCACCCTCCCTGAACTGAATACAACCAACTATGGATGGCCTATGTGGCTGCACTCAGACTGGAGACTGGGCTGCACTCACACACACACACACACAGACCCTGCAGATCGCTGTGAAAACAGCGCTACAAGGCAAAAGCAAGGTGAATAGTAGGTGAACACAGCGGTTGCTAAATTAGCCTTTGGAAAGCACAAAGAAGCAAATCGCTATCTCTAAACTGTCCCTCAGTCAGCAAACAGCGTCCTGTCACTAACTGAATTCACAGCAGAGTGATCGCAAAATGGCGCCAGCGACTTTTAAACTGCATCATGACATCATTACACCAGCCAATCACAGCCTTGCCAGTAGTTTCATGCCCTCCATGCTAAACAGGATGTGCCCACACTTGGAATCAATCTCATTGGCTGAATTTCTGCTTTTTGAATCTTAGAACTTCCGATTCCGGTATCCGATACGCGGCAAGTATCGGAATCCCGGTATCGGAATTCCGATACCGCAAGTATCGGCCGATACCCGATACTTGCGGTATCGGAATGCTCAACACTAATCATCACTCTGTCCACAGTATAGTCCACAGTGATCTCATGGATGCAGCGAACCTTGACCTTTTTCTCGGTCAGACAGAGAACGAGAGGAGTTCCCATCAGAGTCACCTGACTGTTTGAGTCCAGCAGTCCAGAGACTCCTTCCCGATGAAACATCACGGTACACAACTGCCTGTTGTCATATGGGAAGTCTATGCCGCACTCAGAATAAGTAAAACACAAACACTGCTGTTCCCCAGACATGTCCACTAAGGTAACCGGTGCCGCTCCTTTTGAAAGCCCCACCTTTTTGGGCCACTTTCCCCTTTTGGTACTCTGCCCCTTTTCAGGACTCCACCTTTTTTGAGCCACCACCCCCTTTTGGGTCGCCATCCCCTTGTGGGCCATTTTCTCCTCTAGGACCACCACCTCCTTTAGGGACTCTGCCCCCTTCTGGGCAACTACCCTCTTTTGGGATGCCGCCCCTTTTTTGGGATGTTTGGCTCCTTTTTGGCCACCGCTCCGTTTTGGGACTCCACCCCCTTTAGGGACACCACCCCACTCTGGGGCAAACCCAATGGACTCCCCATGACACTCTCAGGCCCCAACAGTTCCTCACAGTGAGGCTCCTGTGTTTGCTACTGCAGCTCCTGCTGCTGCACAAACTCTTGCTGCAACTGCTCTGCACGGCTCTGCAAACCTGCAGAAGGCTTTGCGGATCTTCAGACGACTCTACGTTGAGGATGTTGACCGCCTTCGTAACCCCGCCGAGTTACCGCCAGACAAATTCAGTATTTGTGGCCCTGCCGAGCCACAGCAAGTTGACTTGAAGAAAAAAAATAAATTCCGTAACACCTTCAGCTTTATAAAAAAAACACAGTCTCTCACTGACCCCAGTCAGCATAAAATGGAATCCTGTCCATGACACACTCGGCTTTACAGCAAAAACACAGTTTCTCACTGACCCCAGTCAGCATAATAAGGATTCCTGTCCGTTACCTGTTGGTGTCGGCAACACAGGTTCCCAGATCCCTCTTCTCCTCATAGATATCCCACAAACAGTTCTCACTGACCCCGGTCAGTATCACTCATGGTTGTCAGACTGTCCACTCCTCTGGCTCAGACCAACCAGCACTGCAAAATATGTTTATTGGACCGTTGCCCACAGTCTAGCACCAAATGTAAGGATTGTACTCACTCAGGTGCGTAGGAGGAAACAGGAGGCACATTCTCTTCAGCGTCCATGTGGGTTTATTTGCTTCACAAACCATCAAGTCAGCAACAAAAAGGTAAACAATCTTTACATCAGGCCGACACAGTATCAATGTCCATAGCAGAGCTCTGGTCTGCTCAGGCCTGTAGGTGCACAGGCTGTGCAATGTCCAGCACTCAGGCTCTATCTGAAGCCATGAACACAGAAAGGCTTCTCCCTCTCAAGACACAGACTACTCTGTAGTGTCAAGCCTGGACACATGGAAGTCTGTCCACACTGACAGAAACCCAAACACTCCCTCACATGTGCCAAACACACCTCCATTACATGGTTGTAACCACACCCAGGTACCTATCACATGGCTAGTCAGGTGATTGTCACATTACCACAGGTCCTTAAACACACAACCATCATAGGTGTTCAGACAGACCCCTTTGGGTGGGTATGTAGGTGACTGGACCCACCCTTCTCTCCAAGTCACCAGGGAGCCTTCCCAATGTAAAACAAATCCCTCAGCAATAGATCTGCTGAGCAAAACACACCCAGGCTTCCATCACAGGGCCACCCACCTCTGCGATACATACCGCCCATTAATCACATGACCAGTCGCCATACCACAATACCTTATGCTCTACTTAAAAAACATCACAAAGATGCAGTCATATAATCCCATAACATGTACAAATTTTATTAAATATACAATAAGTTACAAATTAAATGAAGAACCGATAAATGGACAACAGAGGGGGAATGGTAAAGCACTAAGTGGCAGTACAAGTAGCCCAAGGACTACAAGGTCCCATCACTGCACACCCATATCCTTAGTATAATATATAAAAGACAAATGGCCGTATAAATAACAGGATCAATATCCCCATGTATTGGTCGATGCGATGGGTGTGCAGTGATAGGACCTTGTAGTCCTTGGGCTACTTGTACTGCCACATAGTGCTTTACCGTTCCCCCTCTGTTGTCCATTTATCGGTTCTTCATTTAATTTGTAACTTATTGTATATTTAATAAAGCATGGCGGCCTCGACCAATCAGAGACGGGCACAGTATCGACGTAGATGTCATAATGGTTGCCATGGCGACGATGATGTCAAAAAGGTTGCCTCGACCAATCAGCGACGGGCACAGTCGGAATCATCATTGTCCATATACTGCGGGGACATGCATATTCTAGAATACCCGATGCATTAGAATCGGGCCACAATCTAGTAATATATAAAAGACAAATGGCTATATAAATAACAGGATCAATATCCCCATGTATTATAACGCAGTGACACTGCACAAATCACAGCGCCCCCTGAGGAAGGAGCTTTGCACTCCGAAACGCGCGTCGTGGTGGACTCCTGGTCTCCCACTGCAACACATATCAGGTAATTTATATGAATACTTAGGCGATTTGGCCATGATTTGTGCAGTGTCACTGCGTTATAATACATGGGGATATTGATCCTGTTATTTATACGGCCATTTGTCTTTTATATATTATACTAAGGATATGGGTGTGCAGTGATGGGACCTTGTAGTCCTTGGGCTACTTGTACTGCCACGTAGTGCTTTACCATTCCCCCTCTGTTGTCCATTTATCGGTTCTTCGTTTAATTTGTAACTTATTGTATTTTTAATAAAATTTGTACATGTTATGGGATTATTTGACTGCATCTTTGTGATGTTTTTTACATGCGGTTTTTGGCAGTTTTCCCGATTAGAGTCCTGACATACATGCAGGTGACACTCATGGTGATTTTGCTATTTGATGTATCACTTAATTAAATGCTCGTGCATGGAAAATGTTTGTGACAACTCTATTATTCTTATGCTATACTTATCTGAACATAATTCTCCATTAAACTCAACCGTACCCAAAAGTATCATGCAGCCTTTATATACCCCTCATTTCCTCAAGGTGGTTGTACCATCATTGTAAGTAAGCAGCTCCACTTTGTGTCACCCCCTCCTCATTGCTGATTGTAGGCTCTGAAGAGCAGGGTCATCATTAATTTTGCTTTAATTGTTTGATTATCTGAAACTTTGTAACATTTGACTGCTTTATATGAACTGCTGACTTGTAAAGCTATGCGGAATCTGTTTGCGATATACAAATCAAGGTTATTATCATAAGTAGATTGAAGATGGTGAAGTTCAAGCCGTTAGCGTTGCCATGTGTAGGAGGAAAGAATCTTTTACATGAGCACAACAGCACAAACGAGGGTTTGCTACTGTGCTGACACTGGGTACACTTGGTGGAATAGGGTGAACACAATAAGCTGCTGGACTGTGAGAGAGGTGCAGGCAGAGATGTTGTGGATTGAGAGGTGGGGTGTGCTCTGTATGTAAGATCCATCAAAAACAGCAGGTATGTCCAATTTTGTATCAGCTGACAGGCTTTCAGTCACCCCAAATGTAGGGGTTAAACAAGTGAAGGATCTTCAGTGAGAGACCTGTGTCATGGAGGAAGAATCAGAAGATGTGGATGATGGGATGGATGGTGGTTGACGAGGCCCGCTAGTCAGCATTTTAGTAGTGTCATTCCCAGATTAACACATGTTGATCACACATGTGCCAGTTCATGCATATATTTACTTTTTTTCACTCTCCTAGTTCATTTTTACAAAAGTTGCCAGATAACGTGATTTTTTAGATTTTTGCTGGTCTGAAAAAAATACCCAAGATAGGCAACTGCGGAACCGCAAATGCTGCTGTCCACTGTATACTTCTGTTTCTACGTAACCTAATCTTCTTCCTCCTCCTCCTCTGCTGAGCTCCTCAGCTGCATGCCTCTGTGTTTATGCCAAGTCTGATCTACTACCTTATCATTATCCTCTCTTTTCTCCCACTCCTCGCCCTGAGATTCACTCTCCTTCTCTTCCTGCCTTGACATCACAGTACAGTCCTCGGGCGCATCAAGTATCTGAGTCTCATCACAAATGGATCACCTTTACCCAACCCTGTTGACAAGGGTTTGGATTATGCTCAGACTCTACTTCATCTGGTCATGGATAAAAAAATAGGGCCATTGGTTCAGATGATTTCCTCTTCTTGACTCTGTGAATCTTTAGAGTACACTCTCTTTGCCAATAGCATTCAATGTGGGAAGACGTCTGCAGACTCAGCCATCTGTAGTTCCCAACAGTCAGTTGGGCCATTGGAGAATTGTGATGTGGGTGAAAACAAGGGTATTTGGGGTGCCAGCACTGAGGACTGTACTGTGTGTGATGTTAAGGTGGAGGAAGAGGAGCAGAGGCCACTTGATGCAGTGCTTGCCATCTACTGGAGCACATGTTCTTTCTGGCCCTCATCTACAAAGCATACTGCTGTACAGATGCCAAAGAAAGGGAGTGGAGTAGCCAGTCCAGTAACGGAAGTTGTAAAAATGCTGCAGAATTGCTCACTACAGCAAAACAAAAAGACTCCTCATCCATCATATCATACCTGTCTCACAACCCTAAACAGCCTAGCCAGCTCCCCCTCCCTCTCCTCTCATCTCAGCTGAAGACTTTGCTTCACTACCTGTGAACTTGACACAATAACGTTCCGCCTCATTCCAAACTTTATCACAGTCTTGATCACAAGTTAAACCCATCTCCTCAACCTGTCACTAACAACGGTGTCTTTCCTCCTGATTTAAACATACATTGATCACACCCATCCTCAAAAAGCCCACCCTTAACCCACCCTCTCTAGCTATCACCCCATGTCATTTCTCCCCTATGCCGCCAAACTACTGAAACAACACATCCATATTGAACTGTCCTCCCACCTCTCCTCTTGCTCCCTCTTTGACCACTTACAATCTTGCTTCAGACAGAACCATTCCACTGAAACTGCCCTGACTAAAGTCACCAATGACCTACTAACCGCCAAATGAAAGTGACGTGAGTTTGTCCTCCTCCATCTCCTGGAAATGGTATCTGCCTTTGACACAGTGTACCATTCCGTCTTACTACAACTACAACTTTCTGATCTGTTGACATTACAGACTTGGCCCTTTGTTGGATCTCCTCATACCTAACAGACAGGACATTTAGTGTCTTCCACTCACACATCACATCCTCATCTCGCCCCCCATGTGTCGGTGTCCACCAAGGTTCAGTTGTAGGAATGGGTACTATGCTTAGGTCATGTGTGCTCCCTCCCTCTTAAGGGGACCGCCTGCATCAACCTAACATCTTCCCAGCTTATTGCTGGGCGACGCATGCTTGCTAGTTGTCAGGTTCCCCAGGTCTGCCCATCTGCTTCTCTACCCTGTACCCATCTGCTCTTACCTGTCTGTGCCCGTCTGTTCATACCTGTTTGTGCTCTTCTGTCCATCAGCTTGTCCAGATTGCACCTGACAGTGCCCATCCATTACAGTCTCCATCTACTGGGTTGGCTGTAGTGGAAGAGGTGTTTGTCCCCTCTACACTAGTTCTAATCTGTTGCAATTGATGCCATTTTGTTGTTGTCTGCCACTAATTTTTGTAAAAGTGTAGACTCCCTGTTGGGTCTCCTTCATGCGTGATGCCTGTAGCAGTAGGCCTCCGAGACCTTCAGGCCTCCACTTTCTTGGAGTCAACTACGTGTGTTGCTATCCTTAGATTATTCTGACAATAGTAGTCGACGAAATTTCTATGATATTTGTGCCACCTGAGTGTGGCTGAGCATGAAAGCAGGTTGAGCTGTTGCATGTTGTACCAGAGCTCCCAGCAAAGGAGGCCTACACCGAACCCTCACCTACCTCATCTTACTGTGCCATTTAATTGAAAGCTGTAAATGCTGTCACAGACCTCGATACCTCATGCATGGCTGATTGCTGAAGTGCCATGCTACAATTTGTACTGAGGGTGAATTGAGGCCACTTTCCTGGTGTTTGTCCCTCATTTGATGTGTTTTGGCAGCATTTGGGGCCGTTATGAGGCTGTTGTGCATGCGTTTGTTTTTGCCTCCCATTGACATGAATGGCGTTCGGTTATGTTTGGTGAATATTCGAATAATTAATTGGTGAATATTGCAAATTTGGCAATCGTAATCTGAACTGAACATTGAAATATTCGCTCATCGCTAGTCTTGTCTTCGTTTTTAGCATTACCATTATACTTCTTGAAAATCCATGTTGGCCATTGCATCTACAATGAATAGTCTTCCTTTTCTTTTCTTTGGTATATTCTTTAGGCCTGCTGGGACCTGTGTGTGTGTGCGGGTGGCAAAAAGGGTTGGAGGGGTGAATGACAGGTGGAGAGGGGTGGGCATCTTTTCTATTATCCCTTTATGATATGCTGTGTGACATTGTGGATGCATCCGTGTATCCCCAATACTCTCTTTGATGAACAATCTAATATATTGTTTGCATGCTACTACTGTTTTCAATCATTATTTACCTCAACTTTTGTACTTTACTGCCTCGCTAACACTATCTATGAATAAGATTTCTCTGGCACATCCCAGATCTCCTGTTGTCTCTCCTCTCCAAGTAGTCCTCTTCCCGCCCAGTGATCCCCTCCTTATGATTCTCCCTTGCTTGTCTGTTCATGGCCACACAAATGGCCGCTTACTACAGGCTTCTTAAATATGGCTGCCAATGTGCACATGCACGCTGTTGTCTATCGCTTCATCACTCTGTACGGTCATCTATAGGGTGAGACACGAAACAATACTCACGGCATGAGCAGCAGTGCTCATGCACCATTTTAATTTGGCACCTGTGAACTCGGTACAAATAGTGGATGGAAACCGCCACTCTGACACCTCCCCTTGAGAAAGCTGCATGCAAAATATACATTGGGGCTGTGCTCGCGAGCTAAATTGATCCTTCCCTACTATGGGTAAGCAACATAATTTATAAATTCTTTTACCTCTCTGTAGCCTTACTGGCATTGTCCACTTAAAGACTGACACGATGAGAAGCACTTGTTGCCAGTGACGCTACATTCCCCTGATGGCGCAATGGGTGAACTTTGTAGAGGCTGGGGCCGAATCACATCCTGGCACTGCACATGTGCTCCCAACACCATGTATTGCTGACCCTTCTTCTATCAGGGTTTCCTCCACCTCCTACAGCAGTTCATGCACACTCTCCTGCTCCTCGTCATCCTCCATCTCCAATGTGGTATCTCAGAGCATGTGGTCCACATCAGCAGGAAACTGGAAGCTCTGCAGCACTGCCTCAGCGAAGCAGCAACAGGCTAGGCTGAAGCTAATTTATCTAGGAGACGAACCACACACCACGGCAGAGATACTTAAGGGAATAACAGACCAGACAGATCTGTGTTTTTTGCCTCTGAACCTCCAACCATGTTTATCGCGTGTGATAATGGGTGTAACCTGGTGGCAACTGTGAAGCTTGGCAAACTCACACACATACCATGCTTGGCACATGAGCTCAACTTGGTAGTTTGGCAGTTTCTGAAAACATACCCATATTTGCCAAAGCTTCTGGTCAAGGTACACCATGTCAGCGCCCATTTCTGCAAACTGGCTACAGCTGCTGCTGCTCTGGCTGTGCTGCAGCAGCGCATGCAAGCTCACCGACTGGTGTGTGACTTCACCACGTGCAGGAACTCCAGAATGCACATGCTGGAAAGACTTTGTAAGCAGAAGAAGCCAGTGGTTGAGTACCAGTAACAACAAAAGAGTGGACATGGATGTCTGACATTTGTTTGGTTCTCCAAGACTTTGAGGTCTCCAGAAAGATGGTGAGTGGTAATGACACCATAGTTAGTGCAACTATCCCACTTCTATGCCTACTTAAACAGTCACTGTTCACAATTAAACATTACATGAAGCTTTGCATGCAGACCAGGTGGAGATGAAGTAAGACAAAGCACAGAGAGATTGTAGCCACCCCAGCCTCATCTCATCTGCTTAGCACGGAATGGATAACAATGAGGAGGTGGGTGCTGAAGAGGAGGAACAGGAGCTGGTGCCTAGCGCAACATAGGCTAGTAGCCACACAACCTTCATCTCGTCTCCTACATGGATGGGCTGAGGATGGAAATGAGGAGGAAAAGAGGCAGGAGGAGGAGATGGAGAGTTGTCATCATGGTGGAGGCAGGGAAGTGTTAGCTTTATGGAGCTTGGCACATATGGCTGACTTTATGTAGCACTGCCTTTCCCATGACTCTCGCATTACATTCATTTGGCCAAACAAGAATATTGGTTGTTCACCCTGCTAGACCCATGCTAAAAGGAGAACTTTGCATCTCTTCTTCCTGAGGTGGAAACATCTTCTAAAATGTTAGTGTACCAGAAGGACATTGTGGAAAATATTTTGAAAAAATTCCCATTAGACAATACTAGTAGCAGAGGGCAAGTTTATTTGCCCAACCAAGCAGGAGAAGCCAGGGAGACACACAGCAGAGGCAGGGGTACACTGTCAAAGGCATGGGACAATTTCATGACACCAGCCCAGCGCCTAGGGCCTGATGACTGGGTATTTTCGACAAGGAGGGAAAGGTTTTTAAAGATGGTCAAGCAATACCTGGCTGACCAAACCAGTGTACTCCCTAATTCAACTATGACTTTCAACTATTGGGTCTCAAAGCTGGATGCCTGGCATTAGCTGTACCTTTATGCCTTTAAGGTGTTGTGCTGCTCTGCCACTAGAATCTTGCCTGAGCAGGTTTTTAGTGCCGCCAGGGAGGTCATAACAGACAGATAATGCAGACAGGCTAACTCTCATAAAAATTAACAATGTTTGGATGAGCCCACACTTTTCCACACCATCAGATGAAAGCAGCACATAAAGTGCTTGTAATATTCAATATTTTAATGAGGCCCACTAGTTGTTGCCGTACAAGCGTCTGTGGATGTCCCTCATCATATTTTCTGTCTGGTTGTAAACTTTCTGCAAAGCCTTTATGACTGTATAAGAAGATCAACTACTCTTTCTAAATATTTTTGTTCCAAATTTTGTTATGGATTCAGTGACTCATCCATACAGCTTAGCACCATTATTGTTGCATTATGGTGGTATGTAAAACATACAAAAAACATAGAAAAATAGTTCAGAATTAGATTACTTACCCATACAGTACTACATGCAAGGCCATAACAGAGCTAAAGCCCTGTCTCACACCGATATTTCAATGTGTACATACCCTATAAGTGGGGTTAGATGAGCGCAAACCATTACACCCAGCAAATTAAGCACATAATCAGTTAAACCAAATGGCAATACATGTAAAAGCATAGTACATGAATACATGTCAAAGCATAGAACATGGATAGATAAAGTGATATTGTGCTAACCAGTTCAGAACTGCCTGAGAGCAAATAAAAAGGGGGGCTCATCAGTCACTGTGAGAAGCAAGCTGAAGATAAAGAGTATAAAAGTAAGATAGCTGAGCAAAAAGTAATGAGAGCCCAGAAACATGATACTACCTGTAAAAAGAGTCTTTGCCTATATCTTGCTGAAATACCCCTATGGGCAGTAAAGAGCTATTCTCGAGGTGTGGGCAAATGTGGAGACCACGGCAGAGAGTCGCCCGAGGCGTTGTGCACCCTCGCACGCTAATATATGTTTAGGCTGGTGGTAGGAAACTGTGATATATATGGCTTTGTTATATTGACAGTATCATCTTGTTTTGGACAGACACCATGGAGAAATGCAACCACTTTATTGCAGAGGTAAACAACAACACCTTGAACATGAAACTGACATCCAGTATGTCACACACCTCAGTAGATTTCCTGGACATGAGACTCACATTAGATGGTTTGTATGTTTCAACTACACTTTTCTGTAAAACTACAGTGACTAGCAATTTATTACACTTCATCAGCTTCCACCCTAACCACCTCAAAAATGGCATCCCCTCAGGACAATTTCTTCAACTCAGGAGGAACTGTAACACAATACCAGAGTTCCAAGCCCAGGCTAAGGATCTAACCGACCACTTCAGGAACCATGGTTATCCCAAGAAGATCATCTCCCAGGCATTTTACAGGGCACAACAAAAGTACACATCTGGACTTGCTTCAAAGATGCACACATGAGTCTACCAGACCCCTGAGCATCATTACCACCTTTAATAATCAGAGGCAGAACATACGTAGAATCCTTGACCAAAACTGGGGGATCTTTCTCAGTGAGCCAAATTGATCCCTCATCTATCCAGGGCACCTAGTGTTGTAGCCAGACAGGCAAGGAACCTCAAGGGTAGCTTACGCTATAGCCATTATACTTGTCCAACTTTCAGACTTAATAGAGGATCCAGAATTTTTGGCACATATCTTTGTGGGGGATGCAACATCTGCCAACACACGGTTGCACAAGTTGAAGTAGCACTCGGTAGCACTATAGCATGCAAACATGAAATAGGAAAATTGAATTGCATCACTGCACTAGAAAATTTGAAAACTTGAGAATACTTAGCGCATAAATTGGCCAATTCATGTGTACCTGGCAGCCACGATAAGGCGTTTCTTGTTGACAGGACCTGCCTAATGTGAATCCTCTCTTAGACTAAAGTATACATCTCTATGGGAAGGTAGGATCCTGCTGTAATTAAAAACCCCAGAGGCTGAGGGGCGGAGTGCTCAGTCAGAAAGCTAATGCATACAAATATCAAAAGACTAACTGTGACTTCCAAACAGAAATCAGATATGAGCAGGTGCTTACTAAGAGTAGCCATCTCCATATACAACTAAACAAATCACTGCCCCCTGAGGAAGCCCGTGTGAAACGCGCATTGGGGCTGCTCCAGGACATGCACCAGCAGGCACCATGGGTAAGCAGCATTTGGTATAGTGCTGTTCTTGGTTCTTGGAGTTATTTTGTAGGCAAAGGGAATCAGTCTGAGTGATTTGTACTCTCCCTTACCAAGCCTCCATTCCCTGGGGACACTTTGCATGCTGTATGTAGGGTATATGCACTATGCACTTTTCTAATTCATTGCACCTTATTGCTTGTGTACCCAGCTTGTGATTTGTCAGTAGAAGGGTTATGTCCTTTACACAGAAGCTCTCATTACACCTTGTTTTGATAAGCTGTTTTTATTTGTGATTTTGTGTGTTTTTCAATAAAATTGTGTATCTTTATAATGAAGTATTTTTGGACTATTACTCCGTATGTCTCTGTAGGATCCAATGAAACAAATAAAGTAGCACTCTGTAGCGCTATAGCATGAAAACATGAAATATGAAAATTGAATTGCAATACTGCATTAGAAAATATAAAAAATTGAGAATACTTAGGGCATAAATTAGCCAATTCATGTGTACCCGGCAGCCACGATAAGGCGACTCTCATTGCCAGGACCTGCCTAATGTGAATCCTCTCTTAGACTAAAGTCTACATCACTATGGAAAGGTTGGATCCTGCTATAATTAAAAAACACCTGAGGCTGAGGGGCAGAGTGCTCAGTCCGAGAGCTAATGCATACAAATATCAAAAGACTGACCGTCACTTCCAAATAGAAATCAGGTATGAACAGGTGCATACTAAGAGTAGCCATCTCCATATCACCTGATTTTATCACAAAATTAATATTCAATGGATATAGTGATCAATTAGCTAAATGCCACTAGATCCACATTGAGGAGAAGATGATCATATAGTCTAAATGGTAGCACATATCAAATATGGAAGTAATATACAAGCCGACAATTATCATGAATATTACCTATGAAAATTGAGAAAAATAAATTGGCTACCATAGCTACCATGTATAGGTGACTAACTGACCAAGTAAAATAGTAAAAAAAATCAAAGACATGATCCAGTACCTGTGGCCATGGGAAGGGAGTGTGTGGACTGCTAGATTAAACCTTGGCATGCGTTGAACTGCCACCTGCAGTTTCATCAGGAGGTCAGATGGAGTCCAGAGTAACTCTGCTGCCTCATTATAGTGATTGTGTCCATTGGGCATGTCATCTGAATTACGTCATTTGGAGATTTAGATGGAAACCCCAATGGAAGTGCTCAGCGAAGACTGCAGGATAAACGTGATCCAAAATGTTATGAAAACTGTAACCAATAAAAGCTTCAACTCAATCCACAGAAAAGCATGTCCCAACTCAGGTCTGTCACCTGTTAACGGAAATATAAGGGGCTTTCACATTACTGGTAGTAAAAAGGCTCCAGAAGAGCAAAATAGCTCCAATCAAAAGAAATTCAGCAAAATCTGCACTTCCAAATCCAAATGCCCCTCTCTCTTCTGATCCCCACAGTGTGTCTAAAATACATTTAGCTAATAAAAATTAGCTGCTCTCTGAAATGCTAAAAACAATGAATTTTGAAAATTATAGCTGCATGACAGCCATAGAAAATATGTGAGTATTATAATATGCAAATATGAAAGATAGAAAAATGAAGCTGCAATGTTTCTGTCACAACTCTACAATGCAGGTAAATGCAAGCTCCACTAGGTGGCAATAGAGTGGAGGAATGACTGCACAAAACAAGACCAGACCTTCAATGCAGCGGTGAGGCCACCACCAGTGTCAAGATCCCTTAGCCGCTTCCACCTTGAGGAAGGCCACCCGCCGAAACGCGCGTCGGGGAGGACGCGACTGCGGTGCACTTTTTTCTTGATCTACTATTGCGGTATGTACTAGTCCATGACACTTGTCCATAGGGCCGTATATGTTATCGGTCGACATTTTCTACAATATTGCTGTGAGTGCAATGTATTTGGACTAATTACATATGCGGGCTACAATGAATAGTAGTGCGCCGCAGTTCGGTCCCTTCATGTAGGATTTGTGGGTGCGGACTTGTATAGGGGAATCCGTTGCCTGCCATGCTGTGTACCTGTGTGTGTTTTTAATTGAATAAAGTTTTTCTATTTTGCATATTGGACGTTGTTTGACTGCATTTTTTTGGTGCTTTGTTTTGATATATTTATATATTTGCAGTTGTCCTTTGTGGTCCTAGGTCTGTCTTGTTTGATATGGTTACTAGAACATTGTATGGGTTGATCTATCAGGACAGACTATGTATGCTACTGTATTTTATGCTGTATGTAGGGTATATGCACTATGCACTTTTCTAATTCATTGCACCTTATTGCTTGTGTACCCAGCCTGTGATTTGTCAGTAGAAGGGTTATGTCCTTTACACAGAAGCTCTCATTACACCTTGTTTTGATAAGCTGTTTTTATTTGTGATTTTGTGTGTTTTTCAATAAAATTGTGTATCTTTATAATGAAGTATTTTTGGACTATTACTCCGTATGTCTCTGTAGGATCCAATGAAACAAATAAAGTAGCACTCTGTAGCGCTATAGCATAAAAACATGAAATATGAAAATTGAATTGCAATACTGCATTAGAAAATATAAAAAATTGAGAATACTTAGGGCATAAATTAGCCAATTCATGTGTACCCGGCAGCCACGATAAGGCGACTCTCATTGCCAGGACCTGCCTAATGTGAATCCTCTCTTAGACTAAAGTCTACATCACTATGGAAAGGTTGGATCCTGCTATAATTAAAAAACACCTGAGGCTGAGGGGCAGAGTGCTCAGTCCGAGAGCTAATGCATACAAATATCAAAAGACTGACCGTCACTTCCAAATAGAAATCAGGTATGAACAGGTGCATACTAAGAGTAGCCATCTCCATATCACCTGATTTTATCACAAAATTAATATTCAATGGATATAGTGATCAATTAGCTAAATGCCACTAGATCCACATTGAGGAGAAGATGATCATATAGTCTAAATGGTAGCACATATCAAATATGGAAGTAATATACAAGCCGGCAATTATCATGAATATTACCTATGAAAATTGAGAAAAATAAATTGGCTACCATAGCTACCATGTATAGGTGACTAACTGACCAAGTAAAATAGTAAAAAAAATCAAAGACATGATCCAGTACCTGTGGCCATGGGAAGGGAGTGTGTGGACTGCTAGATTAAACCTTGGCATGCGTTGAACTGCCACCTGCAGTTTCATCAGGAGGTCAGATGGAGTCCAGAGTAACTCTGCTGCCTCATTATAGTGATTGTGTCCATTGGGCATGTCATCTGAATTACGTCATTTGGAGATTTAGATGGAAACCCCAATGGAAGTGCTCAGCGAAGACTGCAGGATAAACGTGATCCAAAATGTTATGAAAACTGTAACCAATAAAAGCTTCAACTCAATCCACAGAAAAGCATGTCCCAACTCAGGTCTGTCACCTGTTAACGGAAATATAAGGGGCTTTCACATTACTGGTAGTAAAAAGGCTCCAGAAGAGCAAAATAGCTCCAATCAAAAGAAATTCAGCAAAATCTGCACTTCCAAATCCAAATGCCCCTCTCTCTTCTGATCCCCACAGTGTGTCTAAAATACATTTAGCTAATAAAAATTAGCTGCTCTCTGAAATGCTAAAAACAATGAATTTTGAAAATTATAGCTGCATGACAGCCATAGAAAATATGTGAGTATTATAATATGCAAATATGAAAGATAGAAAAATGAAGCTGCAATGTTTCTGTCACAACTCTACAATGCAGGTAAATGCAAGCTCCACTAGGTGGCAATAGAGTGGAGGAATGACTGCACAAAACAAGACCAGACCTTCAATGCAGCGGTGAGGCCACCACCAGTGTCAAGATCCCTTAGCCGCTTCCACCAATGTGTCACGGATCGGGGTGACTTTAGGCCAACAGACGGCTATCACATGTGCAGGGGGGCTTATCTTAGTTATCCCTCCTCTGCCACAATGTGATAAAAAAAACACACACAAGGCTATTGACCTCTTAGTTTACAGCAGGGCTTATTCTAGGTATCCCACTGCTCTTCAATATACCATGAACTGCAGGGATTTATGTATCCCGCTTAAAGTTCCACTTAACACTTGCAGCTCTCTGGCGCCCCCGTTACCCGCAGGTCAGATTAGGTACTGCACCTAGGGTAATTAGTCGCCAGAAAGGCTGCCTGCTATGTACTGGCTATTGGGCACGCTGCAGCGACGCGATAACCACTCCCACACAGGCAGGAACAATAATTATCAATGCCGCAGTCGCTGCATAGTCACCCAAAGGCCTGCACACGGTATTGCCGCCACCAGCTTCGATTAAACAGGTCCGAAGCTAACCCAAAACAGTAGCGTAAATTCCCTTCAAGAGACAGGGTACGTTTAGAGCATGGAGAATGTACTAGTATGAAATATTATACTCATAAAGTTTATGCAGTGTTTATATCAAAATATTTTACAAAGATGTTACAAATGAGACAATTGCAAATATGTACAAGGTAATTATAACATAATGAGGATTAAAGGAGAAAAGTTAACACTCACATGTTCTTAGTTCATATCAGTTCAGGCAAAAACCATGCTGGTGGGCGGAGCTCCCAAAAATCCCAATGCATGAGGTACAGCTCTTCAGATCAGACTCACATGTTCTTCCAGCAACAGACTGACTGCTGGGGTCTGGCCAAAACAGTTATAGCTCAGCTTGGTGACATCACCAAAAAGGGCTGGCTTTTCCAAACCCTCCTACCTTTTCAGTCTAACTAAATGTAAGCTAAATTTGTCTAAGACTTGTAATTCCACTACAAAACATGTCATAGTCCTAACAAACCCAACATTCATCTCGGATTAACGTGGGCTTTCTAATGAGATCAAATATGTCCTATTTGGGATGTATATTTACAGAGAAATCCCTACTTCTTTACTTGATGGAGTTAGAAACTTGTTTTTAGAGTGATGGATAGATGCTCCGATGGAGATTAAAAATATATATTTTCGTGGTCCTATCTTAAATGGTTGGCCTAATATCTTACAAAACCAGAACAAAGGACTTTCAGGGATTCTAGAAGTTTCTAGTCCAGTTATAGCTGGACAAGAGCTTACACGGCAGGAAATGCCGGTCGTAAATACCTTGGCTCTCATAAAACCCCCACACTCTCTGAGAAGGAAAGCTAAATCCTGAAGTAATGGGAAGGGGGGTTTTGAGCCCAGTGTCTGCCATGTGTTCTTGGGGACCATGGTCAGAAGTGCAAAAATCCCTCAGCTGGTGCTAACAGGCAGAGAAACTACTACTTATATTATACATTTTCCTCACAACCAGGTGGCAGCAGAATAGTCAAAACAAGCTGGGTCGATATAAGATTTTAGCGGAGTACAAAAAGGAATAAGCAAACACAGAGTCAACAACAAGCCAAATGGGTCAGTACTGGTCAGGAGTAGATATGTCAAAGACAAGAGACAAAACCTCGGGTCAGGATCCAAACCAAGTCAAAACCAGAGAGTCAATCCACAAAAGGGGAACACTGAGTCAGGAAGGGAAATGGGAGAAAAACAGACACAGGTTCAGTAAGTAAGCAGCAGGACAAATCAGGGCACACGGAGTCAGCTACACACGCCGTAGGCAGAAACTATAACTGACATGGTCTGCAGGACACAGCGGAGATAAATAGCAAACCTGAGACCAGACTGGGGCTGAGAAAGTTAACCTCTGGCATGACCAGACTGGAGAAAGGGGAAGACAGGACTCAAAACCTGGTCTGGGTCATGACAGTACCCTCCTCTGAAGGGGGGCCACCGGACCTCCAGGTTTCCCAGGATAACGTGAATGAAATGCCCGAACCAATCGATCTACATGAACAGAGAGTGCCGGGACCCACGATTGTTCCTCCTGACTAGTGTTGAGCGATACCTTCCGATATCGGAAAGTATCGGTATCAGATTGGATCGGCCGATATTAAAAAAATGTCGGATATCGCCGATACCGATACCCGATACCAATGCAAGTCAATGGGACCAAAATATCGGAATTGAAATAAACCCTTTCTTTCCTTGTAGGTTCATTCTACATGAAGGAAAACAACTAAGAATAATGTAGGATGTATTGGGGAGGTGGCAGAGACATTAAAGGCATAGAGGTTTAGCCCAATCAAATAGAATAGCAGGAATTTAATTTTTTTTTTAAGACGTTCGGAGTTACAAAGATATTGACTCTCTCCCCCGGAAGAAGGCACGCTAGCCGAAACGCGCGTAGGGGTGGCGCCGCAGGTCTGAGGTAATTATGCTCTTATAACTTTTACTATTGTCCTGTTTTTTTGCTTGGATGTTTTTGCTGGACGCTTCTTACCAGCTTAGTGTTACGTATTTCATGGATCACTAGCACACCTGTATTTACTATAAGGACGGTATCTTTTGATTAAAGCATGTTATTTTCCTCTCACCTGCGGCTCTGGTGTAGCTGTCACCGTTCAGAGTATCTCCCAGTAATTGTTGTAATTTTTTAATTGTGTTTTTCCAATAAAGATGTCTTTTTGATATGATCCCTTTCAGTGCAATGTTTCTATATAGGGTTTATCTGTTGTAATTGCATGGGATTTTCTATTAGTAATCCCCCATACAGGCACAGGTGTATTGTGTATCAGTTTTGGCTTACAAAAGATATTGACTATGTTGATATTGATGTTTCACTACTTCCATGCCCTTCACCTTCTTTTTTACTTCTCCCACACTTTCTTCTTCATCATCCTCAGCAGCAGCATCTTTGACATCAACTTCTTATTCACCTTATTCATCTTCTTCATCATCTTCTACCTATTATTTTTTTTGTTACATTCTTCATATTCTTTTTATTAAACTATTATTCTTCTTCATATTCTACTTCTTCATCATATCCTTATTTGTGACAGGCATTCCTGTAGTTGTTATCTATAACAGTTTGAAGATTACACCTTCCGTTCTGCCTGTCACAAAAGAGTTACAACAGGATTTGTCCGCGTTCAGTTAGCAGCAGGCTTTTTCCAGGGGCACCACGAGGAGGAACGGACTCACCCCCATACACTGCTTAGTCTTCTTCTGCTTATAATTTAGATAATATCTTTTGCTCTGATGTTTAGTCTTGTGCTTAATGTTCTTCTGCTCTTTGTTCTGCAGCCTCTTGTTTTTCTGCTTCTCGGTCTTCCGGGTCGTCGTCTTTAGGGTCTTGAACTTGGAAATGTAGCAGAAGGTACAAGAAGGCTGAGAAAATGCCAAGAACCAGCTGATGGAACTGGAACTCGGATGGCTACCCGAAGGTCCAAGAGCCAATGGAACTACCGAGGACCAGCTGACGTTACTGGAACCCGGTTACTAAGCAGGAGGTACCCAGAAAGCACTACCAAGGACCACCTGACGTTGATGGAACTCGGATACCCAGAAGGAGGCACCTAAGCCAAAGGCTCTGCCCGGAACCAGCTGATGGTACTGGAACCAGGGGGACCTATTCAAGATTGTCTTACTAGAGCCCCAACTAGCGGTGTTGGAGCCAAGGGTCAGCAGGGGGAGCAGAGTATAGGCCGAAGCCTGCACTGGAGGCAGCTTAGTGTCTGTTGTGTCTGCGTGGCATTTGCAGGACACGTTGCCGGCTACACAGCAGGGGAACAGCTGGCGTTACTGAACCCCACTGACACAGTGGCAAGTGTTTTTCTCTGTGCAGCCAGCACTTCTGGGCACCAACTGGCGGTGTTAGAGCCCAGGGACAGCAGGAGGAGCAGAGTGTAGGCTGAAGCCTGCACTGGAGGCAGCTTTTTGTCTGTTGTGTCTGCGTGGCGTTTGCAGGACACGTTGCCGGCTACACAGCAGGGGAACAGCTGACGTTACTGAACCCCACTGACACAGTGGTGAGTGTTTTTCTCTGTGCAGCCAGCACTTCCGAGCACCAACTGGCAGTGTTAGAGCCCAGGGAATCAAGGAGGAGCAGAGGAGCAGAGTGTAGGCCGAAGCCTGCACTGGAGGCAGCTTAGTGTCTGTTTTGTCTGCGTGGCGTTTGCAGGACATGTTGCCGGCTACACAGCAGGGGAACAGCTGGCGTTACTGAACCCCACTGACACAGTGGCGAGTGTTTTTCTCTGTGCATCCAGCACTTCCGAGCACCAACTGGCAGTGTTAGAGCCTAGGGAATGCAGGAGGAGCAGGCTAGAGTTATTGCCGCAACAAAGCAGGGGAGCAGCTAGCGTTACTGAACCCCAAAAACAGAGGAGCAACTGTTGACTGTGCAGACAGCACTTCCGGACAGCAACTGGCAGGGTGTTGGAGCCCAGGGAATGCAGGAGGAGCAGGCTAGAGTTATTGCCACAACACAGCAGGGGAGCAGCTAGCGTTACTGAACCCCAATAACAGTGGAGCAACTGTTGACTGTGCAGACAGCACTTCCGGACAGCAACTGGTGGTGTTGGAGCCCAGGAAATGCAGGAGGAGCAGGCTAGAGTTATTGCCGCAACAGAGCAGGGGAGCAGCTAGCATTACTGAACCCCAATAACAGAGGAGCAACTGTTGACTGTGCAGACAGCACTTCCGGACAGCAACTGGCAGTGTTGGAGCCCGAAGAATGCAGGAGAAGCAGGCTAGAGTTATTGCCGCAATACAGCAGGGGAGCAGCTAGCGTTACGGAACCCCAATAGCAGAGGAGCAACTGTTGACTGTGCAGACAGCACTTTCGGACAGCAACTGGCGGTGTTGGAGCCCAGGGAATGCAAGAGAAGCAGAGTGTAGGCCGAGGCTTAATTGGAGCAAGTTGAAAGGGAACTTTTAACCCCCCCAGGCATTTGCAGCTGAAAGAGCCACCTTGTGCAGCACAAATGATGCAAAAGGAAAAGGTGGCTCTTTTAATTATGCTCCTTGCAAACGCAGAACTAAACACTTATAAAATATGTCCCCTGATACCTTGAAACCATCCCTGAGTTGGGACTTTCCTTCGTAATGGGATGCAGCACAGCCATCATTCCTACCTCCTTGGTGCCGTGCGCCACCTCCTCAGTGTTGTTTGAATCTGTCCCGTAGCCTGCGCTGTTATGTTATCCCTTGGCCATGCGCACTTAGCGCTGCCCGTCTTCTGACATCATTTGTTGCCAATGCATGTAGAAAAGCCGCAGAGACATCATCACATGTTTCTCAACGCAAGCAATGAATAGCCTGGTCTTTACCGGGAAGGAACAACCACGGGAAGGGCAGCATCCAATAAAGGAAAACCACCTATGCCAAAACATGGTATCCATCCACAGACAGCTGTTTCGGGGTATTTGCCCCTCATCAGTGTGGAGTAGGAAACTGGCTATTAGGAGCAAGTGCCTAGTGAAAAGGCTATAAATATAAGGATGAATGACCTCGGGGAGATCAAAACATCCAACACCACGGAGACACCATCATGTGTTTCTCAACTCAGTGATCCAGAACACTGCCCCTATCCCTTATGGGAAATATGCAAATGGTCCCGGTTCAATGGTGTTATGAGGCTTTGTAAGTTGTCCCGGTACCGAGGATCTAGGAGGGTTTACACCCAATAATCAGCCGTGTTGAGAATGTGGGCAATGCGGCGGTCGTTTCTCAGGCACTGCAGCATGTAATCAGCCATGTGCTGCAGACTGCCAACTGGCCAAGAAACGCTGTCCGCTGCTTGAGGCGTGATCTCTGCCTGCTCTGCATCACCCCACCCTCGCTCTACACACTGACTACTGGAGAATTGTGTAACTCCCTCCTCTGGACCGATGTCTTCCTCCTCCATTGACTCCTCCTCATCCTCCTCACAAAGTGTCCCCTGCCTAGGCCTTTGTGAGGAACCATGTAGCGCTGACTGTCCAGAAGCTGATGGAATTGGTGACTCCTCATCCTCCACCTCTTCAACAACATCATCCCTTAGTTCTTGCAGTGTTTGTTGAAGCAGGCAGATAAGGGGGACAGTCATGCTGACTAGTGCATCATCTGCACTCGCCATCCATGTGGAATCATCAAAGGAACACAAAACCTGGCAGACGTCCTTCATAGTGGCCCATTCAGTGGTTGTGAAGTCTGAATGGCGTGGAGTGCGATTTGTTTGCGCCTGATGCAGCTGGTACTCCATTACTGCTGGCTGCTCCTCACACAACCGCTCCAACATATGTAACGTGGAATTCCACCTGGTGGGTAGGTCACATATGATGCAATGTTCCAGAAGGTGGAATCGGCACTGCAGAGCTGTAATGCGCGATCTTGCCATGCTGGAGTGAGCACACTCTAGGCGGACCTTGTGCAGCAGTGCATCAAGATCCGGATAGTCCCTCAAAAAACTCTGCACGACCAAGTTGAGCACATGTGCCAGACATGGGATGTGAGTGAGGTTGCCTAGGGCAAGAGCTGCCACCAGATTTCGGCCATTGTCACACATTACCATGCCAGGCTGGAGATTCGCTGGCACAAACCACACGTCGCTCTCTTGCTTGATGGCATTCCAGAGCTCCTGCGCTGTGTGGCTTCGATTCCCCAAAGAAATTAATTTCCAGACAGCCTGTTGACGTTTGGCCACAGCTGTGCTCATGTCGTTCATAACAGGTAAACGTTCACGGGTCCATGTGGAGGTGGACTGTGACGGCTCCTGCAGCGATGATTCTGAGGAACTTGTGTATGAGGAGGAGTCAATGCGTACTGACTGGATTCCTGCAATCCTTGGAGTTGGCAGAACACGTCCTGCACCACTCACACGATCTGTACCCGGCTCAATAACATTAACCCAATGGGCAGTGAGGGAAAGGTATCGCCCCTGTCCATGGTGACTGGTCCATGCATCGGTGGTGAGGTGGACCTTGCTACTGACGGCGTTCAATAGCGCGTGTTTTATGTGTCCATTCACATGCTTGTGCAGGTCAGGGACGGCTTGCCTGCTGAAATAAAAGCGGCTGGGCACATTGTATTGTGGGACTGCCAATGCCATCAAGTTACGGAAGCTGTCAGTCTCCACCAGCCTGAATGACAGCATTTCAAGGGACAGTAGTTTTGCAATGCCAGCATTCAGAGCCTGTGCTCGGGGGTGGATTGCCGAGAATGGCTGCCTTTTCTCCCATGCCTGTGCTACCGATGGCTGTAGACTGGGCTGGGAGTGTGAGGATGACTGGGAACATGGTGCTGTGGGTGGAATTACAGTGGGTCTCTGGACAACAGTGCCAGAGGTTCTTCCATGCAATCCTGTGAGGAAGCCGAACCAGCTGTGTGTGAGCTGGAGGAAGAGGCAACAACACGAGCTGAAGAGGTGGTAGGTGCCACTGCTGGTTGGCCTAGGTCTTCAGGGTGTTTTTGTAACTCTACCGCGTGCTTGGTCCGCACATGTTTCCACATATTTGTGGTATTGAGGTTGCTGACATTTTTCCCTCTTTTGACTTTCTGATGACACACCTTGCATTTGACAAGTAAATGTCATCTGCAACTGTGTCAAAAAAGGACCAGGCACTGCAAGTCTTGGGAGAGCCCATTTTGGCTTTTGGAAGAGGCATGCTCCTAACGGGTGCCGAAGTGGAGGCTACAGGAACCGCAGTCTTCCCCCTCCCTCTCCCTTTTTGGCCCGTTCGGGGAATCTCTTCCTCAGAGCTGCTCCCACCACCTTCCTGTAACTCACTCCACGATGGGTCAAGGACCTCATCATCTACACTACACTCTGCCACCAACACACTGACTACTGGAGAATTGTGTAACTCCCTCCTCTGGACCGATGTCTTCCTCCTCCATTGACTCCTCCTCATCCTCCTCACAAAGTGTCCCCTGCCTAGGCCTTTGTGAGGAACCACGTAGCGCTGACTGTCCAGAAGCTGATGGAATTGGTGACTCCTCATCCTCCACCTCTTCCACAACATCATCCCTTAGCTCTTGCAGTGTTTGTTGAAGCAGGCAGATGAGGGGGACAGTCATGCTGACTAGTGCATCATCTGCACTCGCCATCCGTGTGGAATCATCAAAGGAACGCAAAACCTTGCAGACGTCCTTCATAGTGGCCCACTCAGTGGTTGTGAAGTCTGAATGGCGCGGAGTGCGATTTGTTTGCGCCTGATGCAGCTGGTACTCCATTACTGCTGGCTGCTCCTCACACAACCGCTCCAACATATGTAACGTGGAATTCCACCTGGTGGGTAGGTCACATATGATGCGATGTTCCAGAAGGTGGAATCGGCGCTGCAGAGCTGCAATGCGCGATCTTGCCATGCTGGTGTGAGCAGCATGTATTTTTATCACCTAAACGCTACTAACTTCTGAACAGGCTACATCAGCCGTCAGGCTCTGGGGCCGCTATTTGGTCATGAATTGCCATGGCAAACATCAGGACCACACAATCATGACCTGAGGGCACCAATTGGAATAAAGGTGAAGCCTCCACACTCTGTTAACCATCTATATGATGTAGTCATTAATGACAGCAGCAACTGAGAGGTAAAACAGATTTGGAAGGTGCAAACCCTGATCGTGGCTTATACAGCAAGTTGTCAGCTATAGTGTACAGCCGACAGCTGCTGGATTGTCACCTGTATGGGATGCTAGGCTGGGTTGTCACCTGTATGGGGATGCGAGTCTCTTATATTGCAGGTCAGTTAAAAGACGTATTTTCGGTCATTAAGGGATTAATGATATTAATGATTTCACATGTCACTTCTTTGTTGATCTGTATATAACTATCCTGTTATAGGGACCATACTTTGAGTAAGACCCATCTGGTCAAAACGCGTTGGTAGATTACCAGGGACCCCACTGGCTGTTCAAGCCTGAGACTATGTATTTAAGAAAGTTCTAAATAAAAGTGAAATTTTAATTATATGAATATTTGCACTGGAGACAACCTTTTTTTTCCTGCTTGCAATTTGACAACGCATTTGATCAGGGAAGCTCCGTGCGTGGATGGACCTTGGAACCTATTGAAGACTAATGAAGACTGGTGATCCATCTCCCCCTTACCTTACTACCAGAATTCAGTTGGCGCTCCTTCCCTTTAGAGCCCTGCAGTGTGCCTAGTAGTTTTACACCACATATTGGCTATCAGTGTATTCAAGAGAACTATTACAACAAATTCTATTATTCATTTTGCTCCTGTTACCCTTGTGAAAATGAAAAATTTGGGGCAAAACCATCATTTTTGCGTGATTTATTCATTTTCACGGCTCAACATTATAAAATTCTCTGAAGCACTTGTGGGTTCAAGGTGCTCACCACACCTCTAGGTAAGTTTTTTGAGGGGTGCAGTTTCAAAAATGGGTACCTTGTTGGGAATTTTCACTGTTTAGGCACGTCAGGGGCTCTGCAAATGTAACATGGCTTTCGCTATCTATTTGAACTAATTTTGCACTCTAAGGCCGGCGTCACACTTGGCGTAAGACAATACGCCACGTATTATACGTCCGTACTACGGCCGTAATACGGAGAAATGTTCCCAAAATATTGATCCGTAGTCAGGGTGTGTCAGCGTATTTTGCGCATGGCATCCTCCGTATGTAATCCGTATGGCATCCGTACTGCGAGATTTTCGCGCAGGCTTGCAAAACCGACATCTAATGGATTTATGTGCTCAAATGTTCGGGAAAACATATATACAGAATATATATATATATATATATATATATATATATATATATATATATATATATATATATATATATATGTCATTGAGACACATATATATATTCTGTATTTAGATTTCATTCAGCGCGATATCTGTGAACAGCCGGTAATTCAATTGCCGGCTTTTCATTTCTCCTGCACAAACCCGACAGGATATGATACATGGTTTACATACAGTAAACCATCTCATATCCCCATTTTTTTTGCATATTCCACACTACTAATGTTAGTAGTGTGTGTATGCAAAATTTCAGCGCTGTAGCGCTGTAAATAAAGGGTTAAATGGCGGAAAAAATTGGCGTGGGCTCCCGCGCAATTTTCTCCGCCAGAATGGTAAAGCCAGTGACTGAGGGCAGATATTAATAGCCAGGAGAGGGTCCATGGTTATTGGCCCCCCCGTGGCTACAAACATCTGCCCCCAGCCACCCCAGAAAAGGCACATCTGGAAGATGCGCCTATTCTGGCACTTGGCCACTCTCTTCCCACTCCCTGTAGCGGTGGGATATGGGGTAATGAAGGGTTAATGCCACCTTGCTATTGTAAGGTGACATTAAGCCAGATTAATAATGGAGAGGCGTCAATTATGACACCTATCCATTATTAATCCAATAGTACGAAAGGGTTAAAAAAACACACACACACATGATTTAAAAGTATTTTAATGAAATAAACACAGCGGTTGTTTTAATAATTTATTGCTCTCTCAATCCATTTGCAGACCCTCCCTTGGCAAAATAATAAACGCACAAGATACATACCCTCAGCTGAACCGTCACGTCCCACGAAGTAATCCATCTGAAGGGGTTAATTATTTTACAGGCAGGAGCCCTGCAAATGCAGCTGTGCTCCGTGCCTGTAATCCCCGGCGAATGAATGAAATGTAGGTCATTGACCTACATTTCCTTCAGTCGCGGTGATGCGCCCCCTGGTGGATGTCCTCATATGACCTGGAGCGTGGGAAAAAGTTCCCAGGCTGCAGTTCATGAGAACATCCAGCAGGGGCGCATCACCGCAACTGAATGTAAGTATAGATCACTCTGCTTTCCTTTCAGCACCCGGGGATTACAGGCACGAGCGAGTGGTTTATCGCAGCTCGTGCCTGTAATATTAGTTAACCCCTTCAGATGGATTACTTCGTGGGACGTGATCGGACATCAGAAGGTATGTATCTTGTGCGTTTATTATTTTGCCAAGCGAGGGTTTCCTGATGGATTGAGAGAGCAATAAATTATTAAAACAACCGCTGTGTTTATTTCATTAAAATACTTTTAAATCATGTGTGTGTGGTTTTTTTTAACCCTTTCAAACAATTGGATTAATAATGGACAGGTGTCATAATTGACGCCTCTCCATTATTAATCTGGCTTAATGTCACCTTACAATAGCAAGGTGGCTTTAACCCTTCATTACCCCATATCCCACCGCTACAGGGAGTGGGAAGAGAGTGGCCAAGTGCCAGAATAGGCGCATCTTCCAGATGTGCCTTTTCTGGGGTGGCTGGGGGCAGATGTTTGTAGCCACGGGGGGGCCAATAACCATGGACCCTCTCCTGGCTATTAATATCTGCCCTCAGTCACTGGCTTTACCATTCTGGCGGAGAAAATTGCGCGGGAGCTCACGCCAATTTTTTCCGCCATTTAACCCTTTATTTTAGCAGCTACAACGCTGAAATTTTGCACATACACACTACTAACATTAGTAGTGTGGAATATGCAAAAAAAATGGGGATATGAGATGGTTTACTGTATGTAAACCATGTCTCATATCCTGTCGGGTTTGTGCAGGAGAAATGAAAAGCCGGCAATTGAATTACCGACTTTTCACTAACACCGCTGCGTATTTCTCGCAAGTCACACTGCTGGTCCGTGTGGAATCCGTATTTTTCTCGCCCCCATAGACTTTCATTGGCGATTTTTTTGCGCAATACGCTGACAAACGCAGCATGCTGCGATTTTCTACGGCCGTAGAAAGCCGTATATTACGGATCCGTAATATACGGCTGATAGGAGCAGCCCCATTGAGAATAATTGTGCCGTGTGTAATGCGAGTTTTACGGACGTAGTTTCTGCGCTCTTACGTCCATAAAACACGCATGTGTGACGCCGGCCTAAAAGTCAAATGGTGCTCCTTCCCTTCTGAATCCAGCAATGAACCCAAACAGTAGTTTTCTACCACATATGGGATATCAGAAGACTCAGTAAAAATTTCACAACAAATTTTATGTTCCGCTTTCTTCTGTAGCTCCTGTAGAAATGACAATTTTGGGCTAAGTCAGCATTTTTGAGGGAAAAAGTAGAATTTAATTTTTCATTCCACATTGTTTAAATTCTTGTGAAGCACTTGAAGTGTTTATACACTTATTGAATGTGGATTAGAACACTTTGAGAAGTGCAGTTTTTAAAACGGTGTCAATTTTGGGTATTTTCTGTCTTATAGGCCCCTCAAATCACTTCAAATATGATGTGGTCCATACAAAAATGGTTTTGTAAATTTTGTTGGAAAATTGAGAAATTGCTGGTCAACTTTTAACCCTTCTAACTTCTTAACAATAAACAAATATGTTTCAAAAAGGATGCTGCTGTAAAGTAGACATGAAGCAAATGTTATTTATTAACTATTTTGTGTGGTATAACTATCTGTTTTAAGGGCATAACATTTCAAAGTTTGAAAATTGAGAAATTTTCAAAATTGTCACCAAAATTTCATTATTTTCATAAATAAATGTCAAAAATATCAGCCTAAATTTACCTCTGTCAAGAAGTACAATGTATGTAAAACAAGAGGGGATTATAGGGAGAGAAATGGGAAGCGCAGACTTCTGAGTGTAGTAGTTAGTTTCCAAAGGTGTGTACCTTTTTGGTGTCTTGATATACTGTGTATAGATCCAATCCATGGATCACTCCATTCCTCTTTCCACTCAGTTTGCTGCAAAGATCTGGGAACTGATGAGCGCACTGAACAGTGCTTTCATAGGCGATAACTCTTTGTGAATGTTTTTCCCAGCAATATGCGCTCCTGAAGGATGATGATGGAACTTGATATTCTGATTCAAGGATGATTTTTATTTCAAACTAAAATACAACTGGTTTCGACTTCTTGGAGTCTTCCTCAGGTATAATGTCATGCATATAAACAGATCTATCTGAACACATTTTATAGCAGATATCTCTGCATGTCAATTTGGGTGGGGGCTGACAGATCTATTCGTCAGACACACCCAGATACTCAGATATGCAGGAATTTGCACTCTGAGGAATCTAACAAAATTCATATACCAAATAAATCTTATACACAAGTTTTTTTTTCTTGTTTTTTTTTTTTTTCCCCACACAAGGAAGAAAAAAAAAAAAGTGTTAAAAAATTCCACACTAAAATAAAATAAAATAAAAAAATTTCCACACAAATTCTTTACTAAAATGATTTTTTCTTTTCTAAAAACACTATAAATATAATTATACTATATATAAAATTTCTTTTAAAATGTTATTAAACATACTAAAGTGTGATTTCATACTAAAATGTAAAATCCTACAAACATATACATTATAACAAAAAAAAAAAAAAAAAACCACTTCCTTTTTTCATATTGGGACTATTTCCAAATGCCAAATACAAATTTTCGAAATTTCATTCATATCAAAACTAAAAAAACTATTATGCAATTTTGTACCTGTCAATTTATTTGCTTTGTACATCATATACCTTCTATAACATCATTTAATCCATCTGGGTATAATGTACCCAGACGGAAGATCCAATATGATTCTTTCCAGTTTAACTTTTGTACTCTATTAGTACAATTCACAGGTATTTGCTCCAACGGGGTTACAGAAATATTGAATGTTTTATTATGCTTCAAACATAAATGCCGGGATAAGCTCTGTTTTAAAAAGCCATTTTTAGTATTGTGTCTGTGGCCATTCATACGGGATCGTAAGGACTGAATAGTCTGACCCACGTATTGCAGGCCACAGGCACAGGTAATAACATATATCACAAAATCACTATCACACGTTAGTTTTTGTGTGATCGCTATGGTTTCACCCGTACTATACGACGTGATGTGATGAGTCATATGGGTGATAATTTTACAGGTACAACATTTTCGGGAACCACATCGATAAATACCCAGTTTGGAAGCCTCCGTTTTGTTTATCCTAATTTTTTCTTTTCTCTTTATACATTCACGTTCCTCATCTTTGCTCATTCTGAGATTACTAGGGGCAATTATACCCTTCACTGTTTGGCCCCTACGAAAAGTAATATTGGGTTTGTCTGGTAAAAGTTTTTTCAAAAATGTATCTTTTTTCAATAAGTACCAATATTTATTTAAAATGTTTCTTATCTCTGTATTACTACTATTAAAAGCAGTGATGAAATTATACTGCCACCCATCTTTTTTTCTATCCTTATTATTTTTGTTTTTATTAGTTATCTGCTCAGGTTTTTCTCCTCCTTCCTTAGTTATCCCCTCTTCCACTTCTTTATTTTTATTATTCTCTCTGGATAAGCACTCCTGCTGAGTTCTTTCTAGATTGGTTCTATATGCTGCCATAATTAATCGCTTTGGATATTTCTTATCCGTAAACCTATTGATCAAAATTTTCGATTGTTCCACATAATCTTTCTTATTTGTATTATTTCTCCTGATTCGACGGAGCTGGCTATAAGGAATGTTTTGCTTCCATTTTTGATGGTGTGCACTCCGATAATCGAGGAAACCATTGGTGTCAGTTTTCTTTAAGTAAGTTCTAGTGCTAATTTTTTTGTTTTTATGAGATATTTCTAGATCTAGAAAATTTATTTTTTCTTTATTAACCTCTGCGGAAAAAGTGATACCCCAGTCATTCCTGTTTAATGCCACAATAAATTCTTGAGCTTCAACTGCAGTGCCTTTCCAGAATATAATTAAATCGTCAATGAAGCGTCGATAATATAATATATTGTTACAGTAAGGTAGCTGACATAAGGGGGATGAGGACTCGAAGCACCCCATGAAAAGATTTGCGAAACTTGGGGCTACCCGAGACGGGAAAAACGGTTCCTGACCAACAAAAATCCAAATACAGCCCTATTCTATCATCTGCCCAAGGTGTATAAAAATCCTGTGAAACCTCCCGGACGACCGATCATTTCGGGGATAGGGTCACTAACTAGTCAGCTGTCTCATTACATTGATCTGTACCTGCAGGATCTAGTTAGAAAATTACCTTCTTTTCTCCTAGACTCCAGCCAATTAATAAAAGAATGTGAAAATTTTGTTTGGAAAGAAGATTACATGTTCATAACTTTAGACGTACACGCTCTTTACTCCAATATTGATCATAGATTGGGAATAAATTCAGTTTCACATTATTTGAATGAGGTAATTGATATGCCAGAACATCAGAGACAATTTTTAATAATGGGTCTAAAATTCATATTGGAACACAACCTTTTTACTTTCCAGGGGCAATTGTATATACAGCGGCTTGGCACCGCGATGGGGACTCGGGTAGCCCCAAGTTTCGCAAATCTTTTCATGGGGTGCTTCGAGTCCTCATCCCCCTTATGTCAGCTACCTTACTGTAACAATATATTATATTATCGACACTTCATTGACGATTTAATTATATTCTGGAAAGGCACTGCAGTTGAAGCTCAAGAATTTATTGTGGCATTAAACAGGAATGACTGGGGTATCACTTTTTCCGCAGAGGTTAATAAAGAAAAAATAAATTTTCTTGATCTAGAAATATCTAATAAAAACAAAAAAATTAGCACTAGAACTTACTTAAAGAAAACTGACACCAATGGTTTCCTCGATTATCGGAGTGCACACCATCAAAAATGGAAGCAAAACATTCCTTATAGCCAGTTCCGTCGAATCAGGAGAAATAATACAAATAAGAAAGATTATGTGGAACAATCGAAAATTTTGATCGATAGGTTTACGGATAAGAAATATCCAAAGCGATTAATTATGGCAGCATATAGAACCAATCTAGAAAGAACTCAGCAGGAGTGCTTATCCAGAGAGAATAATAAAAATAAAGAAGTGGAAGAGGGGATAACTAAGGAAGGAGGAGAAAAACCTGAGCAGATAAGTAATAAAAACAAAAATAATAAGGATAGAAAAAAAGATGGGTGGCAGTATAATTTCATCACTGCTTTTAATAGTAGTAATACAGAGATAAGAAACATTTTAAATAAATATTGGTACTTATTGAAAAAAGATACATTTTTGAAAAAACTTTTACCAGACAAACCCAATATTACTTTTCGTAGGGGCCAAACAGTGAAGGGTATAATTGCCCCTAGTAATCTCAGAATGACCAAAGATGAGGAACGTGAATGTATAAAGAGAAAAGAAAAAATTAGGATAAACAAAACGGAGGCTTCCAAACTGGGTATTTATCGATGTGGTTCCCGAAAATGTTGTACCTGTAAAATTATCACCCATATGACTCATCACATCACGTCGTATAGTACGGGTGAAACCATAGCGATCACACAAAAACTAACGTGTGATAGTGATTTTGTGATATATGTTATTACCTGTGCCTGTGGCCTGCAATACGTGGGTCAGACTATTCAGTCCTTACGATCCCGTATGAATGGCCACAGACACAATACTAAAAATGGCTTTTTAAAACAGAGCTTATCCCGGCATTTATGTTTGAAGCATAATAAAACATTCAATATTTCTGTAACCCCGTTGGAGCAAATACCTGTGAATTGTACTAATAGAGTACAAAAGTTAAACTGGAAAGAATCATATTGGATCTTCCGTCTGGGTACATTATACCCAGATGGATTAAATGATGTTATAGAAGGTATATGATGTACAAAGCAAATAAATTGACAGGTACAAAATTGCATAATAGTTTTTTTAGTTTTGATATGAATGAAATTTCGAAAATTTGTATTTGGCATTTGGAAATAGTCCCAATATGAAAAAAGGAAGTGTTTTTTGTTGTTGTTTTTTTTGTTATAATGTATATGTTTGTAGGATTTTACATTTTAGTATGACACTTTAGTATGTTTAATAACATTTTAAAAGAAATTTTATATATAGTATAATTATATTTATAGTGTTTTTAGAAAAGAAAAAATCATTTTAGTGAAGAATTTGTGTGGAATTTTTTTTTTTTTTTTAGTGTGGAATTTTTTAACACTTTTTTTTTTTCTTCCTTGTGTGGGGGAAAAAAAAAAAAAAAAAAAAAAAACTTGTGTATAACATTTATTTGGTATATGAATTTTGTTAGATTCCTCAGAGCCTCAGAGTGCAAATTCTTGCATATCTGAGTATCTGGGTGTGTCTGACGAACAGATCTGTCAGCCCCCACCCAAATTGACATGCAGAGATATCTGCTATAAAATGTGTTCAGATAGATCTGTTTATATGCATGACATTATACCTGAGGAAGACTCCAAGAAGTCGAAACCGGTTGTATTTTAGTTTGAAATAAAAATCATCCTTGAATCAGAATATCAAGTTCCATCATCATCCTTCAGGAGCGCATATTGCTGGGAAAAACATTCACAAGAAGTACAATGTGTCGTGAAAAAAATAATATCAGAATCAGAGGGATATGTTGAAACATTGCAGAGTTATTACCTCATAAAATGACACTGGTCAGAATTGTAAAATTTGGCCTGGTTATGAAGATGAAAACTGGCTGGGTGGTCAAGGGGTTAAACTTGAATATTTGTTCAACTGCTTATGTACACTAAGCTTATCGATAAAGGTACATTTCTAGATGTTCTTTGAATTACATAGTAACATAGTAACATAGTCAGTAAGGCTGAAAAAAGACATTTGTCCATCCAGTTCAGCCTATATTCCATCATAATAAATCCCCAGATCTACGTCCTTCTACAGAACCTAATAATTGTATGATACAATATTGTTCTGCTCCAGGAAGACATCCAGGCCTCTCTTGAACCCCTCGACTGAGTTCGCCATCACCACCTCCTCAGGCAAGCAATTCCAGATTCTCACTGCCCTAACAGTAAAGAATCCTCTTCTATGTTGGTGGAAAAACCTTCTCTCCTCCAGACGCAAAGAATGCCCCCTTGTGCCCGTCACCTTCCTTGGTATAAACAGATCCTCAGCGAGATATTTGTATTGTCCCCTTATATACTTATACATGGTTATTAGATCGCCCCTCAGTCGTCTTTTTTCTAGACTAAATAATCCTAATTTCGCTAATCTATCTGGGTATTGTAGTTCTCCCATCCCCTTTATTAATTTTGTTGCCCTCCTTTGTACTCTCTCTAGTTCCATTATATCCTTCCTGAGCACTGGTGCCCAAAACTGGACACAGTACTCCATGTGCGGTCTAACTAGGGATTTGTACAGAGGCAGTATAATGCTCTCATCATGTGTATCCAGACCTCTTTTAATGCACCCCATGATCCTGTTTGCCTTGGCAGCTGCTGCCTGGCACTGGCTGCTCCAGGTAAGTTTATCATTAACTAGGATCCCCAAGTCCTTCTCCATGTGAGATTTACCCAGTGGTTTCCCGTTCAGTGTGTAATGGTGATATTGATTCCTTCTTCCCATGTGTATAACCTTACATTTATCATTGTTAAACCTCATCTGCCACCTTTCAGCCCAAGTTTCCAACTTATCCAGATCCATCTGTAGCAGAATACTATCTTCTCTTGTATTAACTGCTTTACATAGTTTTGTATCATCTGCAAATATCAATATTTTACTGTGTAAACCTTCTACCAGATCATTAATGAATATGTTGAAGATAACAGGTCCCAATACCGACCCCTGCGGTACCCCACTGGTCACAGCGACCCAGTTAGAGACTATACCATTTATAACCACCCTCTGCTTTCTATCACTAAGCCAGTTACTAACCCATTTACACACATTTTCCCCCAGACCAAGCATTCTCATTTTGTGTACCAACCTCTTGTGCGGTACGGTATCAAACGCTTTGGAAAAATCGAGATATACCACGTCCAATGACTCACCGTGGTCCAGCCTATAGCTTACCTCTTCATAAAAACTGATTAGATTGGTTTGACAGGAGCGATTTCTCATAAACCCATGCTGATATGGAGTTAAACAGTTATTCTCATTGAGATAATCCAGAATACCATCCTTCAGAAACCCTTCAAATATTTTACCAACAGTAGAGGTTAGACTTACTGGCCTATAATTTCCAGGTTCACTTTTTGAGCCCTTTTTGAATATTGGCACCACATTTGCTATGCGCCAGTCCTGCGGAACAGACAACGTCGCTATAGAGTCCCTAAAAATAAGAAATAATGGTTTATCTATTACATTACTTAGTTCTCTTAGTACTCGTGGGTGTATGCCATCCGGACCCGGAGATTTATCTATTTTAATCTTATTTAGCCGGTTTCGCACCTCTTCTTGGGTTAGATTGGTGACCCTTAATATAGGGTTTTCATTGTTCCTTGGGATTTCACCTAGCATTTCATTTTCCACCGTAAATACCGTGGAGAAGAAGGTGTTTAATATGTTAGCCTTTTCCTCATCATCTACAACCATTCTTTCCTCACTATTTTTTAAGGGGCCTACATTTTCAGTTTTTATTCTTTTACTATTGATATAGTTGAAGAACAGTTTGGGATTAGTTTTGCTCTCCTTAGCAATATGCTTCTCTGTTTCCTTTTTGGCAGCTTTAATTAGTTTTTTAGATAAAGTATTTTTCTCCCTATAGTTTTTTAGAGCTTCAATGGTGCCATCCTGCTTTAGTAGTGCAAATGCTTTCTTTTTACTGTTAATTGCCTGTCTTACTTCTTTGTTTAGCCACATTGGGTTTTTCCTATTTCTAGTCCTTTTATTCCCACAAGGTATAAACCGCTTACAGTGCCTATTTAGGATGTTCTTAAACATTTCCCATTTCTTATCTGTATTCTTATTTCTGAGGATATTGTCCCAGTCTACCAGATTAAGGGCATCTCTAAGCTGGTCAAACTTTGCCTTCCTAAAGTTCAGTGTTTTTTGTGACTCCCTGACAAGTCCCCCTAGTGAAAGACAGGTGAAACTGTACAAAATTGTGGTCACTATTTCCTAGATGCCCGACCACCTGCAGATTTGTTATTCTGTCAGGTCTATTAGATAGTATTAGGTCTAAAAGTGCTGCTCCTCTGGTTGGATTCTGCACCAATTGTGAAAGATAATTTTTCTTGGTTATTAGCAGAAACCTGTTGCCTTTATGGGTTTCACAGGTTTCTGTTTCCCAGTTAATATCCGGGTAGTTAAAGTCCCCCATAACCAGGACCTCATTATGGGTTGCAGCTTCATCTATCTGCTTTAGAAGTAGACTTTCCATGATTTCTGTTATATTTGGGGGTTTGTAACAGACCCCAATGAGAATTTTGTTACCATTTTTCCCTCCATGAATTTCGACCCATATGGACTCGACATCCTCATTCCCTTCGCTAATATCCTCCCTTAAAGTGGACTTTAGACAAGACTTTACATAGAGACAAACCCCTCCTCCTCTTCGATTTTTACGATCCTTTCTAAACAGACTGTAACCCTGTAAGTTAACTGCCCAGTCATAGCTTTCATCTAACCATGTCTCGGTTATTCCCACTATGTCAAAGTTACCTGTAGATATTTCTGCTTCTAGTTCTTCCATCTTGTTTGTCAGGCTTCTGGCGTTTGCGAGCATGCAGTTTAGAGGATTTTGTTTTGTTCCAATCTCCTCGCTGTGGATTGTTTTAGAAATGTTCTTACCTCCCTTCTGAGTATGTTTTCCTGGGTCTTCTTTGTTCGAGTCTAATGTTTTTCTTCCCGTCCCCTCTTCTTCTAGTTTAACGCCCTCCTGATGAGTGTAGCGAGTCTTCTGGCGAATGTGTGTTTCCCAGGTTTGTTGAGGTGTAGTCCGTCTCTGGCGAGGAGTCCATCGTACAAGTAATTCACACCGTGGTCCAGGAATCCGAATCCTTGTTGTCTGCACCATCGTCTTAGCCAGTTGTTCGCATCAAGGATCCTGTTCCATCTCCTGGTGCCATGCCCGTCTACTGGAAGGATAGAAGAAAAAACTACCTGTGCATCCAGCTCCTTTACTTTCTTCCCCAACTCTTCAAAGTCCTTGCAGATTGTCGGTAGGTCCTTCCTTGCCGTGTCATTGGTGCCAACATGTATCAGAAGAAATGGGTGGACGTCCTTGGAGCTGAAGAGCTTTGGTATCCTATCAGTCACATCCTTGATCATCGCACCTGGAAGGCAGCATACTTCTCTTGCGGTTATGTCCGGTCTGCAGATGGCTGCTTCTGTGCCTCTCAGTAGTGAGTCTCCCACCACCACCACTCTTCGTTGCTTCTTGGCTGTACTTTTTGCTGTCACTTGTTGCTGTGTACCCTTTTCTTTTTTGCTTTCTGGTATTGCTTCATCCTTAGGTGTGCCATCTTCATCCTCTACAAAGATTTGATATCGGTTCTTCAGTTGTGTGGTTGGTGATTTCTCCATGGTCTTCTTGCTTCTTTTGGTCACATGCTTCCACTCATCTGCTTTTGGAGGTTCTCTGACACTTTTTTCACCTTCTGTGACCAGTAGAGATGCTTCTGTTCTGTCTAGGAAGTCTTCATTCTCTTTGATGAGTTTCAAAGTTGCTATTCTTTCTTCCAGACCCCGCACCTTTTCTTCTAAAAGGGCCACTAGTCTACACTTCTGACAGGTGAAATTGGATTCTTCTTCTGGTCGATCTGTGAACATGTAGCACATGCTGCAGCTCACCATGTAGGTTGTCACATCTGCCATGTTGCTCCTAGATCCTGCTGACTTGCTGTGTGTTTTCCTTCTTGTGTAATCTACTCAGCCAAGCTTTCTTGCAATAATGTCCTACAGGCAAAGGTTTGGTGATGCTTTCCAAGCAGCTGGTCCCGGCTGTACCCAACGATCTTCTTGCTGAGGGAGACTCTTCGCTTTTCCCAGAAGGCACCTGGAATATGCAAATTATCCTCCTCAAGCTTGAATCCCTGGTTTGGTGATGCTTTCCAAGCAGCTGGTCCCGGCTGTACCCAACGATCTTCTTGCTGAGGGAGACTCTTCGCTTTTCCCAGAAGGCACCTGGAATATGCAAATTATCCTCCTCAAGCTTGAATCCCTGGTTTGGATTTGAATTATTGGATAATAGGAGAGAGTATGATGTGTAAGGGTTCATACTCATTTGTGAGAAAAAAAAAAATCTGATTTCCGGACAGAAAAAACGGATGAGTGCTATGCGAGTGTCATGCGATTGTCATGCGAGTGTAATGCAATTTCCGTGTGGTTTTTCCTTGGAATATCCATATGGCATGCGTATGCAATTCGTATGCAATGCGATTTTAAAAGCCGGCAGATGCCACGTGCAGTATAGAACAGAATAGGTTAGAAAAGAATAGATAAAATTGAAATATACACATAGTATAGGTGTATATACACTGTTCAAAAAAAAAGGAACACTTAAACAACAGAATATAACTCCGAGTAAATCAAACTTCTGTGAAATCAAATTGTCCATTTAGGAAGCAACACTGTTTGACAATCAATTTCACATGCTGTTGTGCAAATGGAATAGACAACAAATGGAAATTATTGGCAATTATCAAGACACAGTCAATAAATGAGTGGTTCTGCAGGTGGAAACCACAGACCACATCTCAGTACCAATGCTTTCTGGCTGATGTTTTGGTCACTTTTGAATGTTGGTTGTGCTTTCACACTCATGGTGTTAGGGCTGGCGGAACGCACTGAGTATATTAAGATATTATTATTGGTGCATTCGCAGCCCGGGGTCCACCGTGCAGGAGACCAACCTGCTGCTAGCAAATGGTGGCACAATATGGCGGTAGAAGCAAACTCTGTTACTTCACAGAGTCGAACAGAAGAAAAAATGCTATGCCCTGTTAGCATCACAGGGGAACACAGCTGCCCAACAGAGCAAAAGCAATCAGTGGTCAGTGAGTAGCAAGCACACAAACACCTCCTCTCTGGTGGAGCCAGAATTCTAATGGCTTTACGCCAGCCCTGAATTCACCATACAAACTCCTCACCAGAGGTGCCGGTATTCTAGCGGCTTATTTCAGCCAGACCCTGACCACAAGCAGACAAGACAACTGAGTAGCTAAAGCTCATAACATAAGCTGATACTAGCGCATGGCCGAGCGGCCATGCAAACCTTTTATAGCTGCAGCAAATTCCAGACCTTCCTAGAGGACCAATGGGAGCTGCTACAGTACCTGAGCAACTTCAGGACCTTCCTAGAGGACGAATGGGAGCTGCCACAGTACCTGTGCATGTGACCCCCGACCTCCAATGAGAGGTCTTACCCCGGGGTCTGCTCAGAAGGGGAAAAGCAGGACTTAGTCCCAGAGACGTCTGCTCGCCACTGACCAGTACTGGCTACAATGGCTGAGCCTGGAAAGGCAGCAGTAACCATCCGCACAGTATCAGGCTGAATGAGATGCTGGGACCGACGTCTCCGCTGAGAAGACTTCACTGCGGCTGGAGAAGAATGGGAGACCGCAGCGGAGATGGTTCGAGATTCCCCCTGTGCAGAGGCGGGAACTCGACCCCTAACACATGGTAGCATGAGAAGGCTTCTACAACCCACACAAGTGACTCAGGTAGTGCAGTTCATCCAGGATGGCACATCAATGTGAGCTGTGGCAAGAAGGTTTGCTGTGTCTGTCAGCGTACAGGCACTACCAGGAGACAGGCCAGTACACCAGGAGACATGGAGGGGGCCATAGGAGGGCAACAACCCAGCAGCAGGACCACCACCTCAGCCTTTGTGCAAGAAGGAACAGGAGGAGCACTGCCAGAGCTCTGCAAAATGACCTCCAGCAGGCCACAAATGTGCATGTGTCTGCACAAATGGTTAGAGACTGACTCCATGAGGATCATCTGAGTGCCCGACACCCACAGATGGGGGTTGTGCTCACAGCCCAACACCGTGCAGGATGCTTGGCATTTGCCACAGAACTCCAGTATTGGCAAATTTGCCATTGGTGCCCTGTGCTCTTCACAGATGAAAGCAGGTTTACACTGAGCACACGTGACAGACGAGACAGAGTCTGGAGACACCATAGAGAGCGATATGCTGCCTGAAACATCCTTCGGCATGACCATTTTAGCAGTGGGTCAGTAATAGTGTGGGTGGAAATTCTTTGGAGGGCCGCACAGCCCTCCATGTGCTTGTCAGAGGTAGCCTGACTGCCATTAGGTACCGAGATGAGATCCTCAGACACTTTATGAGACCATATGCTGGTGCGTTTGGCCCTGGGTTCCTCCTAATGCACGACAATTCCAGACCTCATGTGGCTGGAGTGTGTCAGCAGTTCCTGCAAGATGAAGGCATTGAAGCTATGGACTGGCCTGCCCATTCCCCAGACCTGAATCCAATTGAACACATCTGGGACATCATGTCTCACACCATCCATCAACGTCACATTGCACCACAGACTGTCTAGGAGTTGGCGGATGCTTTAGTCCAGGTCTGGGAGGAGATCCCTCAGGAGTCCATCCGCCGCCTCATCAGGAGCATGCCCAGGTGTTGTAGGGAGATCATACAGGCACGTGGAGGCCACACACACTACTGAGCATCATTTTCTTGTCTTGAGGAATTTCCACTGAAGTTGGATTAGCCTGTAACTTCATCTTTGATTTTGAGCATCATTCCAACTCCAGACCTCCGTGGGATATTAGTTGTGATTTATGTTGATAATTTTTAGGTTTTATTGCTCTCAACACATTCCACTATGTAATGAATAAAGATTTACAACTGAAATATTTCATTCAGTGATATCTAGGATGTTTGATTTTAGTGTCCCCTTTATTTTTTGAGCAGTATATATATATATATATATATATATATATATATATATATATATATATATATATATATATATATAGTACAGACCAAAAGTTTGGACACACCTTCTAATTTAAAGATCTTTCTGTATTTTCATGACTATGAAAATTGTACATTCACACTGAACGCATCAAAACTATGAATTAACACATGTGGAATTATATACTTAACAAAAAAGTGTGAAACAACTGAAAATATGTCTTATATTCTAGGTTCTTCAAAGTAGCCACCTTTTGCTTTGATGACTGCTTTGCACACTCTTGGCATTTTCTTGATGAGCTTCAAGAGGTAGTCATCGGGAATGGTTTTCACTTCACAGGTGTGCCCTGTCAGGTTTAATAAGTGGGATTTCTTGCCTTAAAAATGGGGTTGGGACCATCAGTTGTGTTGTGCAGAAGTCTGGTGGATACACAGCTGATAGTCCTACTGAGTAGACTGTTAGAATTTGTATTATGGCAAGAAAAAAGCAGCTAAGTAAAGAAAAACGAGTGGCCATCATTACTTTAAGAAATGAAGGTCAGTGAGTCCGAAAAATTGGGGAAAACTTTGAAAGTGTCCCCAAGTGCAGTGGCAAAAACCATCAAGCTCAACAAAGAAACTGGCTCACATGAGGACCGCCCCAAGAAAGGAAGACCAAGAGTCACCTCTGCTTCTGAGGATAAGTTTATCCGAGTAACCAGCCTCAAAAATTGCAGGTTAATAGCAGTTCAGATTAGAGACCAGGTCAATGCCACACAGAGTTCTAGCAGCAGACACATCTCTACAACCACTGTTAAGAGGAGACTTTGTGCAGCAGGCCTTCATGGTAAAATAGCTGCTAGGAAACTACTGCTAAGGACAGGCAACAAGCAGAAGAGACTTGTTTGGGCTAAATAACACAAGGAATTAACATTAGACCAGTGGAAATCTGTGCTTTGGTCTGATGAGTCCAAATTTGAGATCTTTGGTTCCAACCACCGTGTCTTTGTGCAACGCAGAAAAGGTGAACGGATGGACTCTACATACCTGGTTCCCACCGTGAAGCATGGAGGAGGAGGTGTGATGGTGTGGGGGTGCTTTGCTGGTGACACTGTTGGGGATTTATTCAAAATTGAAGGCATACTGAACCAGCATGGCTTCCACAGCATCTTGTAATGGCATGCTATTCCATCTGGTTTGCGTTTAGTTGGACCATCATTTATTTTTCAACAGGGCAATGACCCCAAACACACTTCCAGGCTGTGTAAGGACCAAGAAGGAGAGTGATGGGGTGCTACGCCAGATGACCTGGCCTCCACAGTCACCAGACCTGAACCCAATCGAGATGGTTTGGAGTGAACTGGACCGCAGAGTGAAGGCAAAAGGGCCAACAAGTTTTAAGCATCTCTGGGAACTCCTTCAAGATTGTTGGAAGACCATTTCCAGTGACTACCTCTTGAAGCTCATCAAGAGAATGCCAAGAGTGTGCAAAGCAGTCATCAAAGCAAAAGGTGGTTACTTTGAAGAACCTAGAATATAAGACATATTTCAGTTGTTTCACACTTTTTTGTTAAGTATATAATTCCACATGTGTTAATTCATAGTTTTGATGCCTTCAGTGTGAATGTACAATTTTCATAGTCATGAAGATATAGAAAAATCTTTAAATGAGGTGTGTCCAAACTTTTGGTCTGTACTGTATATATATATATATATATATATATATATATATATATATATATATATATATACAGTAAACCATTGCATATCCCTTACATTTTTAAATGTTCCTCATTAATAATGTTAGTGGTTTGTGTGTGCAAAATTTGTGAGCTGCAGGTGTTAAATTAAAGGATTAATTCACGGAAAAAACTGGCGTGGGCTCCAGCGCAATTTTCTCTGCCAGAGAGGGAAAGCCAGTGACAGGTCAGATATTAACAGCCTAGAGAGGGACCATGGTTATTGCCCCCCCCCCCCCCCGGCTAAAACACATCTGCCCCCAGCCACCCCAGAAAAGGCGCATCTATTTGTTTTTTTTTTCATTATTTCATTAAAAAAAACTTTATTTTTAATGTGCGTGTGTGTGTGTATCTTTAAACCTTTCATACTATTGGATTAATAATGGATAGGTGTCTTATTGTCTTATATTGTTTTATTGACACCTCTCCATTATTAACCAGGCTTAATGTCACCTTACAATAGCAAGGTGATATTAACCTTTTATTTCCACTTATTCCAATGCTACAGGGCAGTGGGAAGAGAGAGGCTAAGTGCACCTTTTCTGGGGTAGCTGGGGGCAGATGTTTTTAGCCAGGGGTGGGCCAATAACCATGGTCCCTCTCTAGGCTATTAATATCTGCCCTCAGTCACTGGCTTTCCCTCTCTGGCGGAGAAAATTGCACAGGAGCCCACGCCAGTCCTTTCCGTGAATTAATCCTTTAATTTAACACCTACAGCTCCCAAATTTTACACACACATACTACTAACATTATTAGTGAGGGACATATAAAAATCTAACGAATATTCATTGGTTTACTGTATGTAAACCATGTCTCATATCCTGTCGGCTTCTGCAATGATTATGCAGAAACCGACAAATGAATTACCAGCTATTCTGCTATCTATCTCTCTATGAAATATAAAGATATATATATATAAATATTCTAACATGTCAGTGTGATTTTACTGTACACCACACATGAATTACTGGCTTTTCAAGGGACACCAGTGCATAAAAATTAGACAGCACTTGCATAGTGCGAGTGCTGTGAGATTTTTTTCTTGCACCCATTGACTTACATTGGCGAGTCTTGTCCGAGAATCACAGCAATACGCACCATGCTGCGATTTTTTTCTCAGTCCGATTTCGGCTGAGAAAAACTCGCAAATGAGATGTCACCTATTGAATAACATTGGTCCCAGTGCAATCCGATTTTTATAGAATTGCACTTGTCCGTTTCTCGCCCAAATAAGTATGAGCCCTAAGGGTAGCTCCAGATTATAGAATGATTGAAGGGCAAGACAAGCAGAGAACAAAGAGGAAGTTCTTAAGTGTACCGGAGTATACAAGTGAAGAGACATCAGGAGTTTAGGGCAGAGATGTGTGAATGAATAAAATAAAAGATTTATAAAGTAAATATATTATGGATTTCTTACAGCCTCCAGGTTACAAACTGTTTTTTTAAGTCTGCTTGTTAAACAAACTATAAACAGCACAATCGTAAAAACGGCAGTGATGGGCTACACGAGTAAGCATTGGGGATCTGATTTTCTAGGATACACTATTATAATTGCAGATTGTCAGTGCATTATTAAATACATGTACATTTCATTAATATTTTAATGTGTAATATATATCCTAGCATCAATTGGAAAAATGCTGGCATAATCTGGTATACTTTGCAAGAGAATTCAACTGAGGCATGAAAAACTGCAATTAATTTTTATGAATTTGCAATAAAAAAAGAATACTGAAAATGTGGAAAAAGAAGGTCATGTGTTGGGCAAAGCACATTTTGCCTAAAGATATAATATCCTATGGAATAGAATATTTACTGCTACAGGTCTCAGGTAGACACTTAAGTGGTAGAGAATAATTTTAAAATGTTTTATGATAGTTCCCTTTAAGTCATTATGCTTGAAATAAAAACACCTTAGCAAGCATATATATTTTTGTACAGTACATTTAGTGCACTTTGTAAGCTCTTTGGAAAGCAAACTTAGGTGCGGAATAACTAAAGAGCATTACCATGCTTAGCATGGCATAAAATATGCTACATTAAAAGATTGGATACATATTTTCACGCTTGCTATGAAAAATTGGATTCAAATGAGTTTATTATAGAAGAAATCTTATTCCTTTGTGGTTCTCAAAGCAGTGTTGCAGTTCAAATTTACTAAATAATATTTAAATAAAATCTAATTTGCCCTTATAGTGGTTAATTTTCTAAGTATAGCAAATACTTTAGAGGAATGTTCAGATTGCTTTTAAATAGTTCTTATAACTTCAATATTATTAGCAGTTTTATTACAAAAATCACATCCTAGCCCTTGACTCAATATTTTTTCTAAATATACATGTTTACAAAAAACTAAAATTCTAGATTTAAAAAAAAGTTGTTCATATGTTCAGTCTTTTCTGTGTATTTTAACCACTTCACGTTTCAAAAACACCAAGTAGTTAAAAGCAATGAGCAGATCATTCTTCAGTTATCTTTCACTCTAAAGATGCTCTATATAGACAGTCCCCAGGTTAAGAACTAGATGAGTTCTGTAGGTGTGCTCATAACCCAAATAGATATGTAAGTTGGAACTATACTGGGAAAAAAACTTGTACTCACATCACTGCTAACCACTCCAGTTGCCCCCTGCTATCCATCCATCAATGTTGTGACCTTATAACAGTGACTTTTTAGGCTTGGATTCAACCAGAAGTCTTGGAGATGCAGAATGCGACAACGAAAAGAAGAGTATTGGATGTTGAGCAGAGTGGCGGCTGGAGAGGTGAGTATAATTTTTTTCTAGCCAATGAGGTGAAGTGCATGGTGGTGGAAAGAATGGTGGCGGAGAGTTCAGCAATGAAGTGAATATTATGTTTTTGGAACATCCGACATACGTAACCATGGGTCGTACATAAATCAAATGTTCATAATTCAGCGAATGCCTGTACTTTACAATACAAGTTAAAGGGCATAGTCAAACAATGCCTATGTGTCTTGTTGAGCATTTTACCATTGTTTTTGCTTGACAAAGTGCTAGATGTTTCTTTATTGGTAAATGGAGTTTGAAAAATATCTGGAAAACACCTGTAAAAAGACGCCACAAAAATGCAGGAAAAACGCTTAAAGAAACCAAGGGATGCTAAAAATCTTGAAAAAATTTTTAGGAAAGATATTTCGGAGAGCAATATACCATCATCTTATTTTGAAAAACTTAGCATGTTTGCCTGCATGAGAAAGCAGTTGTGTGCGCATATTCAGAAGTACCTAAGTTTCTAGCAGAAGTCAAGTTACAACTTGTGCTAGTAACTGCTCCTTTAACAGTGTATAGAGTATTGTTTTAGTCAAAATTGTGAGTTCTAGTGAGCTCTGAGTATGGGATGCTGCTAATTTAGCTAAGATCCCACAATCCAGAAGTTGTGACCCGATTTCTTCTAAAAAGTTGGGTCCTTTAGAGGGTCTAAACTGTCAACTTTATTAAACTTTTGCAATCACATACATTTAGAAAAACAATTAGTCCAGGAGTAGTGATTTTTTTCTGTGCCCCTTTATTAGGTATCATGTGTCTCATTATGAAATTAGGTTGATTCAATGTCCAGCACCTGCTTATACTCATTTGTAAGGTTTTGGTCTATCTTATAATTGTCTTCAAGATGCTCCTGGTTTATCCTGATATTGTGAATGCTATATTTTTGTTATCCATGCATGCTGACTAGGTTCATTGCTTTTGTCCCTTGGGATAGCAATATTGAGAGCTTATCATCTTCTATTGGCTGAGTGGGGGTGCCATATCTGCTGACAAGTAGAGTATCAACCTCCGCTGGTCAGGCAGGTGTTGAGTTTATAGGAGACAGATAAGAATAATATTAGGGTCTTTTTTAGTATTTATCTATTCTTATCTTGGTACATCGGTGTATTGCACCTAGGTTCATCCAGCAATTTCCTTGATCAAAGGACATTTTTTCTGCTATGTCTGCTATGTCCTGTTCTGCTATTTTTATATGCTATGTCAAAGATTTGATTTTAGTCAGATGTGACATAATTTCAAGTGACAATTTGAAGTGTATCATCTGAAATATACCAGAAATAGTCCAGAAATCAGGCAGACGGTAAGACTAATCACTGTATTCTAACTTTACTTGCCTTTCTTTTCTCCCTTGCTCTTTAACCATGCTCACATTTCCGCCACTGTTTTTTGCTCCACTAATCCTCACTCTCCTCCACTAACCCCATACCCTCGCACCCTCAAACCACATAACTACCTCCCCTCTCTCTTACCCCCCGCCTCATTCATCACTAATCCTCCCCCTATCTTTCTCACACTATGAGAAACTATCGCAACCCCTCACACTTAAAATCTGTGCCACTGACCCCCACCCCCATGCTTCCTGTCCCTGGTGCACTTTGGAATGCCCGCTCTATATGCAACAAGCTCCACATGATCCATGATCTCTTTACTTCCCGCACCCTTTCCTTCCTGGCCCTCACTGAGACCTGGCTGATGCCCGATCACACAGCCTCACCTGCAGCACTGAGTTATGGTGGCCTCCAATTTACCCACACTCCTCACTCTGGCAACAGACATGGCGGAGGAGTTGGTTTCCTTCTTTTTTCAACCCCATCCAAACCCCACCCTCTCTTATCCTCCCTTCTTTTGAGGTTCACTCTGTCCGTATCTATGCTCCCTCCAATCTCCAAATGGCTGTCATATACCGACCACCGGGCTCAGCCACTGCCTTCATCGACCAATTCTCCACCTGGCTCCTTCACTTTCTCTCCGCTGACATCCCCACCATCATCACGTGCGACTTTAATATCCCTACTGACATCCACCAGCCAGCAGCCTCCAAGCTACTGGCCTTTACTTCATCCTTTGGACTCACCCAGTGGTCCTCCACAGCCACCCACACAGATGGACATACACTAGACCTCATCTTCACCCGCCTCTGTTCCTTATCTAATCTCGCAACCTCTCCCGTCCCCCTATCTGATGACCATCTACTCACCTTCTCATCCTTGTCCTCCTCACCCACCCCCCATGTCCAGCCATTACCACATCCACGCAGAAACCTCGCACATCTAGACATTCACAGACTCTCAGACTCTCTCCTACCCCTGTCCTCCATATCTTCACTCCACAACACGGACAGCGCCACCGCGTTCTATAACTCCACTCTCACATCAGCCATAGACTCAGTCACCCCTCTCAGGCATGGCAAAGTGCGACGAACCAATAGGCAACATTGGCATAACAATCTCACAAAAAAACTTAGACAAGCATCCAGGGTTGCAGAGCGACGTTGGAAGAAAACACGCCTGCCAGATGACTTTACTGCTTTCAAACAAGCTACATTTGACTTCAAATTAGCCCTCACCTCCGCTAAACAGACCTATTTCACTAACCTTGTATCTTCACTATCCTACAACCCAAAACAACTGTTTAGCACATTTAACTCCCTCCTCTGTCCACCACTGCCACCTCCAACTCCTCTCATCTCCTCCGAGGACTTTGGTCGATCTTGTTTTTGAAGTAGGTGGCAAACAAGGCAACCCCTAACTGTTCCACGTCCCCAACCACTCTATATACCAGACCTCTGCCCTTCCCTAATAACCTCCCTCTCCAACATCACTGAAGGAGAGCTTACTCGCCTCTTCTCCAAATCACACCTCACCACCTGTGCACTTGACCCCATCCCCTTCCACTTGCTCCCCAACCTCACTAACATGCTCATTCCAGCTCTAACCCATCTCTTCAACCTATCGCTATCTTTTGGCACCTTCCCCTCTGCCTTCAAACATGCCACCATCACACCCATCCTCAAAAAAACTAACCTTGACCCAACTGCTATGCCCAGCTACCACCCCATATCATTGCTCCCGTTTGCTTCAAAACTCCTTGAGCAGCATGTCCATGCTCAAATTTCCTCCCACCTCTCATCTAACTCGCTCCTTGACAACCTCCAATCTGGCTTCCGCCTCAACCACTCCACCGAAACTGCCATGACAAAAATTACTAATGACTTACTCACAGCCAAAGCTAACAGACAGTTCTCCATCCTCCTCCTTCTTGACCTGTCCTCTGCTTTTGACACAGTCGATCACTGCCTACTGCTACAGATTCTTTCTTCCCTTGGCATCAAAGACCTTGCCCTTTCCTGGATTGCCTCATACCTTACCGACCGCACATTTAGCATTTCCCACTCCCACACTACCTCCTCATCCCACCCTCTCTCTGTTGGAGTCCCTCAAGGCTCTGTCCTAGGGCCCCTACTTTTTTCCATCTATACCCTTGGCCTAGGGAAACTCATAAAGTCCCATGGCTTCCAGTACCACCTGTATGCGGACGACACTCAGATCTACCTCTCTGGCTCAGATGTCACCTCTCTTCTGTCCAGAATCCCGGAGTTTCTGTCAGCCATATCCTCCTTCTTCACCTCTCGCTTCCTAAAACTCAATGTAGACAAAACCGAACTCATCATCTTTCCCCATCTCACGTATCCCCCCTACCTGATCTATCTATTATGGTAAACGGCATCACGTTCTCTCCCACACCTGAAATCCGCTGCCTCGGGGTAACTCTCGACTCTGCCTTGTCCTTCAAACCGCACGTTCAAACTCTTGCCACCTCCTGTCGCCTCCAACTCAAAAATATTGCCAGAATCCGTCCCTTCCTGACCCCACAATTTACTAAGACTCTTGTGCATGCCCTTATCATCTCCCGCCTCGACTACTGCAACACCCTCCTCTGTGGCCTCCCCGCTAACTCTCTTGCACCACTCCAGTCTGTCCTCAACTCTGCTGCCCAGCTAATCCACCTCTCTCCTCGCTACTCCCCTGCTTCTCCCCTTTTCAAATCCCTTCACTGGCTCCCAATTCCCCAATGAATCCAGTTCAAACTACTAACACTGATCTACAAAGCCATCCACAACCTGTCCCCTCCCTATATTTCTGAACTAATCTCCCAATACCTTCCCTCACGTAATCTCCGATCCTCCCAAGACCTCCTACTCTCCACCCCACTTATTCGGTCCTCACACAACTGCCTCCAAGATTTCTCCCGAATATCCCCCATCTTCTGGAATTCCATGCCTCAACACGTCCGACTATCCACCACTCTCGGATCCTTCAGACGGAACCTGAAAACCCATCTCTTCAAGAAAGCCTACAGCCTGCAATAACCATTCTGCCGCCTCGCCATCGCCAGAGCAGCCGCCTCCCCACCGCCAGAGCTGCTGCACCTCCGACCTTCTGTCTCTTCCCCACTATCCCATAGAATGTAAGTACGCAAGGACAGGGTCTTCTCCCATCTGTACCAGTCTGTCACTGTAAACCTGTTTACTGTAAACGATATTTATAACCCTGTATGTAACCCCTTTCTCATGTACAGCACCATGGAATTAATGGTGCTATATAAATAAATAATAATAACAATAATTTTTTGCCCTGTGCTGTTGTGATAAGCTCTATTGGTTTTGTTACATCATTGTGTGTCTGCTATTATTATAACCATAATCATAATTCTTGTGAGGTTCCCTACTTGTCATCAGTCACATTACCACTCATGAAACAAATTGCTAAATCCACTGTTTCAACATAAATAAATTATAATATACTTTGTCCCCAGCAATCAGTTATAAGAAACACTGTCACTGCCCATCCCTTAATCCCCACTTTATACTTACCTATTCCAAGTCTCACTTTGTCATCCACCCATGCAAATCTCACCTCATCTGATCAGGCCTGGATCCTGCGTAGGGACAATGGCAGCCTAATTACATCGTTACACCAACAAACCTATCTTATGTATCTAAGAAGATGGGAGCAGAACTGAGGACTCACATGCGCCAGGCAGCATTTGTCCAGGCTTACTGCATCTTGGTTCCCTGAACAGGCTGTTATATTGATAACTGGTTTGGGTGCACTGGAGATTTCCGGATGTATTACCATTCCAAAGTGGCATAGGGGGAAATGTTGGGTTATGGTTTATGTCAATTAATTATTGCATCATAGCCCAGGCGCTATCAAATTATCTCTCTGCCCACTGTAATCTTTGTTTTCAATGCTATTCAATTTCTTCTTTTTTCACCACCTGCCATGTCAATAAATTATTTTCTTCACAAATAAAACAGTTTTCAGAACATTGTGCAGCTTGATTTCTCTTGGTATTCCTTTTACGATGATTGCTTTATAAGTCTTCAGTTCTTCACTTTTATTTCTTTCATTTATTCCTTGAAGGTGCCTTCCCTGTTATTCGGAATTGTTGCTGCTCTTCCTGCTCATACATTAAAAACATTATTTTAGAAGCTGCAGACATGTTTCCTTGTTAATGAAGTGAGAGATGACAGCTGGCTCACAATACCTTTCATTTTACTGTCACTCTGCCTCATCTCTCAATGCCTATTTTGTAACTAGTTAGGAGCTGTGTCACAATTCATTTCAAGTGCTAATTAGCAACATTGCAGCCTACTTATACAGAAGTTTCTATTTTTGAAAACTGAGCGAGGATGCGAGAAATCAAGAACTAAACCAAATTGGAGGTTATTTTAGTAATATTTTACATTCCTGGAAACATGTATATATAATTTACATCTAACAACAGTAAATGTATAAATGTAACAGTATTGCTCAAAGCTTGGTACTTGCACACTGACATGTGTCTATAAATAACCAATGGTAAGGGGGCTTGTCATGTACACACTTCCCAGCACATGAAGTAGGGTGCGCATGCAAGTGTTAATTTATCTCCTCTTAGGGTACCGTCACACAGTGCAATTTTGATCACTACGACGGTACGATTCGTGACGTTCTAGCGATATCGTTACGATATCGCAGTGTCTGACACTCAGCAGCGATCAGGGATCCTGCTGAGAATCGTACGTCGTAGCAGATCGTTTGGAACTTTCTTTCGTCGCTTGATCACCCGCTGACATCGCTGGATCGTTGTGTGTGACAACGATCCAGCGATGCGTTCGCTGGTAACCAGGGTAAACATCGGGTAACTAAGCGCAGGGCCGCGCTTAGTAACCCGATGTTTACCGTGGTTACCAGAGTAAACGTAAAAAAAACAAACCGTACATGCTCACCATCTGATGTCCGTCCGGTCCCTTGCCGTCCGCTTCCCGCTCTGACTGTCTGCCGGCCGGAAAGTGAGAGCAGATCACAGCGGTGATGTCACCGCTGCACTCTGCTCTCACTGTACGGCCGGATCTGTCAGAGCAGGAAGCGGACGGCAAGGGACCGGACGGACATCAGATGGTGAGCATGTACGGTTTTTTTTTTTTTACTTTTACGCTGGTAACCACGGTAAACATCGGGTTACTAAGCGCGGCCCTGTGCTTAGTTACCCGATGTTTACCCTGGTTACCCGGGGACTTCGGCATCGCTCCAGCGCCGTGATTGCAACGTGTGACCGCAGTCTACGACGCTGGAGCGATAATCATACGATCGCTGCGACGTCACGGATCGTGCCGTCGTAGCGATTAAAATTGCACTGTGTGACGGTACCCTTACTCAATCCAACACTCAACCTCTGTTCTAACCTATTAAGTGAGCATAAATCACACTCCAACAAACTCACCACCTCTCAGTTACATAGCACAGTGCCACCACTCAAACACACTGGGTGATGAGTCCCCAAAATATCTTACTGTCTGACAATGAATAGGTTACACGCTATCTGAAAGGATATGGATTCTTTAGAGCATACAAGGATCAAGCTTATTAAAGATTTTAAGCTTGAATATAAAAGTATACAGTGCTTACAATAAAAGATATAAAAAACTAAAAATAAAAGAGCGCACAAATAGGCAAACCAGTTATAAAATAAAAAGGGAGAAATAACAGAAATACTAAAACATCTATAAGTATCATATTTTTCCTTGAGGAAAGGATAAATAAATTATGGATCGCACCAGCATAGGCATGCCCTTACATACGAACAACTTTCTTTTGTGCAGCCCAGCTTTTGCATGGTCCTGGGCTCTTACTTTCAGGATGACCTAGCTTGGACTATTTAAAAATTGCTGTTTGTGACTGGAGGATGGTCTAATTTAGGGCCTTGCATTTCAAGCATCCTGTGTCTCAACCATTCCTCTCTATACAGTAATAGAAAATATTCTGCCTAGTTACAGACCATTTGTTTCCCTTTGAAGCTCAGGGTCCAGATGCTGAGGTGGCATGTTTGACCCCTCCAGGGAATGCCTTTTTGTGCTTGCAGTACTAGTAAATCTAGCTTCCCCTTTTTGTCAACCAAATGTAACTCTACTGCTGTTATACTTGTTTCTTATTGATTACATATTTCCTTCACAGGACTGATAGGTGTTAAGTGCTGGTCACCGCTCATGCCAGCAATGTCTTGCTGGTCTCCTACATCCTAAATGCACAGTTAAAGGTACCTTCACACTCAGCAACTTTACAACGAGAACGACAACGATCCGTGACGGTGCAGCGTCCTGGTTAGCGATCTCGTTGAGTTTGAAACGCAGCAGCGATCTGGATCCCGCTGTGATATCGCTGGTCGGAGCTAGAAGTCCAGAACTTTATTTGGTCGTCAGATCGGCGTGTATCGTCATGTTTGACAGCAAAAGCAACGATGCCAGCAATGTCTTACATGGAGCTAACGACCTGCGAGAACGATAAGTGAGTCACCGTTACATCACAGGATCGCTCCTGCATCGTTGTGGAGCTGCTGTGTTTGACGTCTCTACAGCGACCTAAACAGCGACGCTGCAGCGATTGGCTCGTTGTCTATATCGCTGCAGCATCACTGAGTGTGACGGTACCTCAAGTGTCTCACACTCATACATGAGTTTTCTCACTGCCTTTGTCGTAGCAAACCTCTTACCCCACAGGCTTCATCATGCAGGCTCCAACTGATGTGGCAATCTTCTCACTTTTCCTGGGTGGCTTATCTTTGTCTAAATAAACAGATGCAGCCTTCAGTCATAGAAATAAGCCTCTCTACAACTTTATTATAATCCCTAACAAAATTCCCATATATTACATGTGTATTATAATTCAGATTGGCTGTTGATGGCATCCTATGCATTGCAAAGGGAAAAACTGAAGTAAGAATTGTCATGCAATGCGGGTCAATGCAGAATTTATCCTCAACTCAAAGATGACATTTATCAGATTTCATTCACTTTGTTACTACTGTAATCCTGTAACATTTTTGATTTTGTCTGGATTACCTTGTGAATTTGGCATTGAGTGAACATGCCCTTACATTTCTAGTTGAGAAATAGCGTAAACATTTATTTGGGAATTTATATGGGATTTTATGATAGTTGTACTTAGTAACAAAGTACAATTGTCCATCAAGTTTAATAAGGCAGAATAGCAACACTAAAGAGTACGGTTTTTCAAACTTTTTCCGTAGACATTACAAACCAAAATATTGCAATGCCTTGATCTGTCACTATGGATTGAAATATGTGCCAAAATAATATACCCAGTACATTCTGTATTCAACCATTCACTGGAAACTCTAATATTCTATTAAAGGGTTTCAAACATTAATATTAATGACCTATTTTCATCTTAAGAATAATATTAAATTTGTGGGGGTCCAACACCTGGCACTTCCCACTGATGAACTGTTTGTGGCACTGAAAGAGATCAGATATAAAGAAAGTACAGAGTGCAATACCACTGCTTCATCACGCTATTTAATGGCAGTTTCTGAGTACTCTAGGTCATCTATTTACCTAATAGGAGCTGATCTTCAGTAACTGGCAGAGGCTACTGCCCAGTTTCCTGGGGACCAAAATTATCTACATGATACATTCCTATAATTCCGTCCGTATCACTTACTTCTCGCTAGAACAGTGACACAGAAAGCACACATTTTTTTGTAAATAAAACAATCTTTTTATTGAACACATACATAATAAACTTTAAAATACAAAAAATATCAACCGAAGTATCTCAATGAATGGGGACCGACAGACTACTCCTCAGCCTCAGCAAAAAATCATGGTGTAAATTTAAGAGATAAGCTACTCAGCAAGGATCATAGGTTCCTGCAATAGTGAAAAATCCATTGCACCTCTTTACTCATGAAGACACATATGCTGCAGCCACTCACTAGAATAGTAGTAAACTACCACCGCAATATTTGTCTATAGCGCACCAATATCCCTGTCAATATCATAGGGATCTGTACGATACCATGAACATAATATTGCATACACAAAGTGCCGTACTTACATAGCTTTATGAGGAGTGTCCGGTCCCTCTTACCCCGACGCGCGTTTCGTGCCACAACTTCTTCAGGGGGCGTGTCGGGGAAGAGGGAGGTACATGCTCTTATAGCGCCCTGCATCCAATGCCCCTCCAGCCTTTCAACATGTGATCGCTGGCCATCAGGATAATGCGGCGCACTGAAGCGTTCCCCCGCCGCTAACTAATGACTCATTATCCTCTGTCAGGTGAGACGCCGATGTGGCATACTAGAGCTGTGCAGCTCACGTGCCCATCAGCTGACTCCTGAGACCGAAGTTTTCCGAGTCTGCGGTCGGGTAGATCCAGGTCAGTGCGCTCCATCCCATGGCCACACGATGACAAGAGAATATATGCATGAGCCGGAGGAAGAATGAATTTGCACAAAGCTCAATAAACATTGAAAATAGTGCACAAAGATAAATTAAGTTATTTAAATATCGCTAAAAAACGGCAGATGTCTATGTATTATTTGATTAATATCTCACTTAATATAATTACAGTGAATCAATATAAGACAATCCATTACCAAATATGGAATAACAAAAATACATTTAAAGTGCATAATTAACGCTGTATATCGCAAAATATGGTGAATAAATATCAATACAATTATAATAACCGTGAAAAAGATTATTTATAAAAGTTTAATAATTAATAATAAGTGCATAAAGTAAGTTAATATACGTTAGTTAGAATAAAAACACAACATACATGCAAGTATTTCTTCCATATAATTATAATAAATCAGTGTAAGACAAACCTATGCTAAATTTGAAATAAATTGAATATATTTAAAGTGCATAATTGACGCTGTACGTTACCATATATGGTGAATAGACAACTATATAATTATAGTAGCTGTAAAAAAGATTCTTTAATTAAATTTAACAATTAATAAATGGTGCATAAAATAAGTGAACATGCTTAATAAAAATAGAAAATCAAAAATACACACAATATATACGCAAGTATTTCTTCTAACTATCCTAAAACCACCCACAATTACATTAATATACATAGATTCCAGTAAAACCGTGCAAAACCATTTGCACACATCAATATCTAGCGATATTCTGGACTTTCAATCCATAATTGGCAAGCAAGTAACCATTTTTCTTTCTTCGTTTCTCACTAATTTTCTACTCCACGAATTGAGGTCTCATCATGCAATTCCGCTCATGGCATAAGATCAGGCAGGGAAAATATTCTATAAGAGTCTTAGAAATAAAAAAAAAAAAAAAAAAAAAGAGATCCAAGGCGATGTGTTGAATCGCTGCCTACAAGATATTGAAAGTGAGCTTGAGAAATGTGAAAAAAATATTAGTGATGGGAAAAAGAGAAAATTTGCCAGAGATGTGGGAGACTTTGAAACTAGGAAAATATTCCGCTGGCAGAATACTGATCGTAAACCTAAACCTCCTCCAATAAGGAGTGAATCTACAAGTTCTCTGGCCTCGTCTTTGACTACACAGGGGTCTGAGAGTGATAGAGAGATGCCCTCGAGATCAGGACCTATCACAAGATATACAAATAAAAAGAAGACATTTCAGACATCTAGAAATTTTATGAGAGAAAAAGACGGAGACAGAGATAGGAGTAAGGTAATAAATTTATCCACACATATACTTACCACTCCACAAATTGAGGTTTTGGAAAAGGGACTGACCTTTTCTCCGTCCTGTTCCATAGATCCATTTCTAGCCATTAAGGATATACATCTATTTGCCCGCAAAATAATCCTTAAAAAATACCATCATAATAAAGCCTCAACTAATGATAACAACACAGTGGAAGAACAAGAGGCTCTTGAAGCATTGATATCCTTGGCTGAAGAAAATGATAATTCATCAGAGGTAGGTAGCTTCCCAAGTGGGTTACTTAAAAAATCAAAAAAATTCCCGCCGTTGAATACCTGTCCGGCGGTTGAATTTTTTACAAAAATGGTGGCTGGTGACATTGAAAAACTGTCCACCAGTAAACATAAGAAATTTAATTTAACTGTAAATCAACAAAAAGCACTTAAAGAAATCCAAGGGTGGGACGATGTGGTAATCAAGGCGGCAGACAAAGGCGGCAACCTGGTGATTTGGCCAAATGAGAAATATGAGACACAGGCTTATAAATTATTAAATGATGTCAAGTGCTATCGCAGGTTGCCATCCAGTCCTCTCCCGACTTACCAGGCTGAATTAGTCGCTATTCTGGAAGAAGCTGTTTGTGAGGGCACAATCCCTAAACGCATGTTGGAAATAATCAGCGAACTGGAACCCAAATTGCCAACTTTTTACATCATACCTAAGATCCATAAGGATGCCATCAACCCCCCGGGTAGACCCATAGTGGCAGGGAATGATGGTTTGTGTGAAATCATCTGTGACATTCTTGACTTTTTCCTGAAGCCTTTGGTGTCTAGCTTACCATCGTACATTAGGGACACCACGTCTGCCTTACAGAGATTGGACAATGTGCACCTGACCAAGGATATGGTCATGGTTACGACAGACGTGGAGTCCCTATATACTTCAATTAGACATAAAGATAAGATAGCAGCGACCACATGGTTTCTCAGGATGAGTAACTTGGATGCACGGTTGGTGGACCTTCTTATCATTTTACTGGAATTCATCCTTACCCACAATAGCTTTATTTTTGATAAGAAAATATTTCTGCAAAAGCAAGGGACTGCAATGGGGGCGTCTTGTGCGCCCTCATATGCAAACTTGTTTTTGGGGGCCTGGGAACGGGAAGTTTTTTCCAGTAATCCTGTCTTGGGTACCGAAAATATCCACCAATGGATTAGATATATTGATGACATATGGTTCATCTGGGAGGGCCCAAGACAGGATCTGGATGCTTTCATGAACCGGCTCAATGAGAACGATCAAAATATTAGGCTTACGTACAAAGTGGGGCGGGAACTAGAGTTCCTGGATATTCAAATTAAAACTGCCTCTAGTGGTAATTTGACAACTGAGGTTTATAGGAAACCAACGGCAACCAATACATTGTTGCATGCCACATCGTCTCACCCGAGTTCAACAATAAGGGGTATACCAATAGGCCAGTTTCTTAGGCTAAAAAGAATCTGCTCCGATAATTCTTCATTTGAAGAACAGGCAAAGGGTCTCAGGGAGAGATTTAGGGAGAGAGGGTATGGCAAAAAAGTTGTAAAAAGTAGCTACCACCGAGCTAAATATACTCCCAGGAACGAGCTGCTATACAAAAATAAAATAAAAAAAGATGGAGAAGATGGCCAACCAAGACTTGTTACAACGTACAATAGTCAATGGGCGGAGTTTAGGAAAATTATTAATAAACACTGGCCCATTCTATTGTCAGATACCACCTTGATAAAATGTTTGCCATCAACTCCGTTAATAACAGCACGTAGGTCTAAAAATCTCAAAGATCTGCTGGTACACAGCCATTATGAACCTCCGGTCAAGAAGAGCCAAACATGGCTGGAGACAAAAGGGTGTTTCCCGTGTGGACATTGTAAAGGTTGTGCCAATATAGAAAAAAGCAGGGAATTCTTCAATGCAAGTGGTAATCGTTCCTTTAAAATCTTGCATTTCATTACGTGCTCTACTAAAGGAGTTATATACAGTGCTCAATGCCCATGTGGCAAGCTGTATATTGGATTGACAACCAGAGAACTACGCACAGGGATGTGGAGAAGGCAAAGATATGTGAAGATCCTTCTCAGCTAAAAACTATACCTCGGCATTTCCATAGATACCATAATTGTGACTCTAGTCTCCTTAAAATTAAAGGCATTGATATAGTTCAGATGGGCCCAAGAGGGGGAGATCTAGCTAAAATGCTTGCGAGACTAGAATGTAAATGGATTTACAGATTGGGCACAATGACCCCAGAGGGTCTTAATGAAAGCTTTGGTTTTAGTGCGTTCTTATAATCACCTTATATATGGTCTTATTCTTTGTCGTTGTACCTGATTTTAGGGGCAGAGGGTTTTTATATGTTTTTAATTCTAATTTTTTTATTTTTATTTCTAAGACTCTTATAGAATATTTTCCCTGCCTGATCTTATGCCATGAGCGGAATTGCATGATGAGACCTCAATTCGTGGAGTAGAAAATTAGTGAGAAACGAAGAAAGAAAAATGGTTACTTGCTTGCCAATTATGGATTGAAAGTCCAGAATATCACTAGATATTGATGTGTGCAAATGGCTTTGCACAGTTTTACTGGAATCTATGTATATTAATGTAATTGTGGGTGGTTTTAGGATAGTTAGAAGAAATACTTGCGTATATATTGTGTGTATTTTTGTTTTTCTATTTTTATTAAGCATGTTCACTTATTTTATGCACCATTTATTAATTGTTAAATTTAATTAAAGAATCTTTTTTACAGCTACTATAATTATATAGTTGTCTATTCACCATATATGGTAACGTACAGCGTCAATTATGCACTTTAAATATATTCAATTTATTTCAAATTTAGCATAGGTTTGTCTTACACTGATTTATTATAATTATATGGAAGAAATACTTGCATGTATGTTGTGTTTTTATTCTAACTAACGTATATTAACTTACTTTATGCACTTATTATTAATTATTAAACTTTTATAAATAATCTTTTTCACGGTTATTATAATTGTATTGATATTTATTCACCATATTTTGCGATATACAGCGTTAATTATGCACTTTAAATGTATTTTTGTTATTCCATATTTGGTAATGGATTGTCTTATATTGATTCACTGTAATTATATTAAGTGAGATATTAATCAAATAATACATAGACATCTGCCGTTTTTTAGCGATATTTAAATAACTTAATTTATCTTTGTGCACTATTTTCAATGTTTATTGAGCTTTGTGCAAATTCATTCTTCCTCCGGCTCATGCATATATTCTCTTGTCATCGTGTGGCCATGGGATGGAGCGCACTGACCTGGATCTACCCGACCGCAGACTCGGAAAACTTCGGTCTCAGGAGTCAGCTGATGGGCACGTGAGCTGTACAGCTCTAGTATGCCACATCGGCGTCTCACCTGACCGAGGATAATGAGTCATTAGTTAGCGGCGGGGGAACGCTTCAGTGCGCCGCATTATCCTGATGGCCAGCGATCACATGTTGAAAGGCTGAAGGGGCATTGGATGCAGGGCGCTATAAGAGCATGTACCTCCCTCTTCCCCGACACGCCCCCTGAAGAAGTTGTGGCACGAAACGCGCGTCGGGGTAAGAGGGACCGGACACTCCTCATAAAGCTATGTAAGTACGGCACTTTGTGTATGCAATATTATGTTCATGGTATCGTACAGATCCCTATGATATTGACAGGGATATTGGTGCGCTATAGACAAATATTGCGGTGGTAGTTTACTACTATTCTAGTGAGTGGCTGCAGCATATGGGTCTTCATGAGTAAAGAGGTGCAATGGATTTTTCACTATTGCAGGAACCTGTGATCCTTGCTGAGTAGCTTATCTCTTAAATTTACACCATGATTTTTTGCTGAGGCTGAGGAGTAGTCTGTCGGTCCCCATTCATTGAGATACTTCGGTTGATATTTTTTGTATTTTAAAGTTTATTATGTATGTGTTCAATAAAAAGATTGTTTTATTTACAAAAAAATGTGTGCTTTCTGTGTCACTGTTCTAGCGAGAAGTAAGTGATACGGACGGAATTATATGTAAGTGTTAGCATACACTAATATTGGATCATTTTTTGATTTGATGATACATTCCTGTACAAATCCTTATGTTCTGACGTTCTTTAATCTTAAAAGCAAAAAAATAGCTAAATTATGGCTCATCCCTTTATTTAAAACATTATAAATTAGTCAAAAGTCCGTAAACCTATATTTAATAAATTCCTATAGAATAAATTGAACATCAGAGACACTGATATTACATTGTACTTTGCATTTGTTCAACATACCATGATAGCATCAGCTAAATTGTGATAAATGGAGATACTTTTTAATATAAAATTACTGCATAAAATGCCTTATTTAGGCAAGTAATTTTAATACTAAATTATAATACTACAGTGGATGAGAAATACACTTGGCAAAATTCATTAAATTAATAATGATCTGTATATTGGTAATTTAATGAAATTCATGGAGTTTATTATTCATCCACTTCAATGTTTCTTTGTGACTTGTAGCCATTTTCCAACTTTTCAAGGTTAAAAACTAAAGCTAGTAAAACTCTTTTCAAGAGTATGTCTTAGCCTTTTGAGTCGCCAGTCAAAGGTCAAGACTTTCACAAAATTGTCTATTTTGAACATGTTGTCTGCTGCTTGTTTTGGATTAGAGACAAAAGATTGAACCTGACTTCTGTTGATTTGAGACAGTTCCTTTTGATCACTGTTGCTTAAATTGCAGTGGCATTTTCTTCAACTCCAGCTTTGAGAATACTAAGCTTCTCTCAGTAAGCAGTGAAAGGTTTGTTCCTCACTCTGAAGTCCTTTGAAAGTTAGACAAGATAATACAGCATACAAGGAATGGAACTTGTATATACTGATTGCTTTTTACAGAGTTAATGAAATGCTTGTTTACAAAACTATCACATATACATTGCATTTGTTTCTCTGTTGAAACTTGGGGATGGAAGTCAGTGGTGCTATGAAAGAGTAAATAAAATTAGGTAATATACCTTATGCTAATCATTATAATATTGTAAGCAAAACAATTTGTTGTTAAACATATCAATTGTACTTACAGTGGGTATAGAAAGTATTCAGACCCCTTTACATTTTTCACTCTTTGTTTCATTGCACCATTTGGTGAATTCAAAAAGTTCATTTTTTTCTCATTAATGTACACTATGCACCACATCTTGACTGAAAAAAAACAAAAATGTAGAAATTTTTCCACATTTATTAAAAAAGAAAAACTGAAATATCACATAGTCGCAAGTATTCAGACCCTTTGCTCAGACACTCATATTTAAGTCACATGCTGTCCATTTCCTTGTGATCCTCCTTGAGATGGTTCTACTTCTTCATTGGAGGCCAGCTGTGTTTAAACTGATAAGACTTGATTTGGAAAGGCACACACCTGTCTATATAAAGGCCCCGTCTCACACAGCGAAGCTGCAGCGATACAGACAACGATGCTGATCGCTGCAGCGTCGCTGTGTGGTCGCTGTGTGGTCGCTGGGGAGCTGTCACACAGACAGCTCTCTCCAGCGACCAACGATCAGGGGAACGACTTCGGCATCGTTGAAACTGTCTTCAACGATGCCGAAGTCCCCCTGCAGCACCCGGGTAACCAGGGTAAACATCGGGTTACTAAGCGCAGGGCCGCGCTTAGTAACCCGATGTTTACCCTGGTTACCAGCGTAAATGTAAAAAAAACCAAACAGTACATACTTACCATCTGTTGCCCGTCAGGTCCCTTGCCGTCTGCTTCCTGCTCTGACTGAGCCGCCATACAGTGAGAGCAGAGCGCAGCGGTGACGTCACTGCTGCGCTCTCACTTTACGGCGGCAGTCAGAGCAGGAAGCAGACGCCAAGGGACCTGACGGGCAACAGATGGTATGTACTGTTTGTTTTTTTTTACATTTACGCTGGTAACCAGGGTAAACATTGGGTTACTAAGCGCGGCCCTGCGCTTAGTAACCCGATGTTTACCCTGGTTACCAGTGAAGACATCGCTGGATCGGTGTCACACACACCGATTCAGCGATGTCAGCGGGACCTCAACGACCAAAAAAAGGTCCAGGCCATTCTGACACGACCAGCGATCTCGCAGCAGGGGCCTGATCGCTGGTACGTGTCACACATAGCGAGATCGCTACTGAGGTCGCTGTTGCGTCACAAAACTTGTGACTCAGCAGCGATCTCGCTAGCGATCTCGCTATGTGAGACGGGGCCTTAAGACCTCACAGCTCACAGTGATTGTCAGACCAAATGAGAATCATGAGGTCAAAGGAACTGGCCAAGGAGCTCAGAGACAGAATTGTGGCAAGGCACAGATCTGATCAAGGTTACAAATTAATTTCTGCAGTACTCAAGGTTCCTAAGAGCACAGTGGCCTCCATAATCCTTAAATGGAAGAAATTTGGGACCACCAAAATTCTTCCTAGACCTGGCCGTCAACCCAAACTGAGCAATCGTGGGAGAAGGGCCTTGGTGAGAAAGGTAAAAAGAACCCCAAGATCACTGTGGCTGAGCTCCAGAGATGCAATAGGGAGATGGGAGATAGTTCCTCAAAGTCAACTATCACTGCAACCCAGTTAGGCCTTTATGGCAGAGTGGCCCTACAGAAGCCTCTCCTCAATGCAAGACATATGAAAGCCCTCATAGAGTTTGCTAAAAAAAACACATGAAGGACTCTCAGACTATGAGAAATAAAATTCTCTGGTCTGATGAGACAAAGATAGACCTTTTTGGTGTTAATTCTAAGCAGTATGTGTGGAGAAAACAAGGCCTAGCTCATCACCTGTTCAATACAATCCCAACAGTGAAACATGGTGGTGGAAGCATCATGCTATGGGGGTGTATTTCAGATGCAGGAACAGGACGACTGGTTGCAGTCAAGTACAGAGATATCCTGAATAAAACCTCTTACAGAGTGCTCTGGACCTCAGACTTGGCCAAAGGTTCACCTTCCAACAAGACAATGACCCTAAGCAAACAGCTAAAATAACAAAGGAGTGGCTTCAGAACAATGCTGTGACCATTCTTGACTGGCCCAGCCAAAACCCTAACCTAAACCCAATTGAGCATCTCTGGAGAGACCTGAAAATGGCTGTCCACCAATGTTCACCATCCAACCTGATGGAACTGGAGAGGATCTGCAAGGAAAAATGGCAGAGGATCCCCAAATCCAGGTGTGAAAAACTTATTGAATCATTCCCAAGAAGACTCATGGCTGTCCTAGTTCAAAAGGGTGCTTCTACTCAATACTGAGCAAAGGGTCTGAATACTTATGACCATTGATTTTTCAGTTTTTCTTTTGTAATAAATTTGCAAAAATTTCAACATTTCTTGTTTTTTCAGTCAAGATGGGGTGCAAAGTATACATTAATGAGAAAAAAATGCACTTTTTTGAATTTACCAAATGGCTGAAATGAAACAAAGAGGAAAAAATTTGAAGGGGTCTGATAACTTTCCATACCCACTGTATATTACTAAAATTGCACATTGAAAGTTGTCACCACTGCAAAAGTGGTTTTGGTGTGGATTTGGCTTGCGGATTTCTCACTGCAGACCTGTAATAATCTAAAAAGTACAAGTGAATAGAGAAATAAAAAATGAAAATCAGATTTCCAGAGCATGCTTTTTCTTACACAGATTTTCACTCTTGTGAGGTGGCTGTTAGAGACATAGTGGTTGGAAGATAAACTTGGAGTAATTCTAAGACTAAAAGGGGTTAATGGGCCATGACTAGTGTTGAGCGATACCTTACAATATGCAAAGGTATCGGTATCGGATTGGATCGGCCGATATCCAAAAAATATCGGATATCGCCGATACCGATACCCGATACCAATGCATATCAATGGGACACAAAATATCAGAATGGTTCCCAGGGTCTGAAGGAGAGGAAACTCTCCTTCAGGCCCTGTGATCCATATTCCTGTATAAAATAAAGAATAAAAATAAAAAATATTGATATACTCACCCCTCTGACGGCCCCGGCTCTCACCGGTCCAAGCGTCTGCCTCCGTTCCTAAGAATGCAGAGTGAAGGACCTTCAATGACGTCGCAGCTTGTGATTGGTCGCGTGACCGCTCATGTGACCGCTCACGTGACCAATCACAAGCCGCGACGTCATCGAAGGTCATTCACTCCCTGCATTCTTAGGAACGGAGACACCGCTAAGCGCCAGGGTCCGCCAGAGGGGTGAGTATATCAATATTTTTTATATTTATTATTTATTTTTTACATGAATATGGATCCCAGGGCCTGAAGGAGAGTCTCCTCTCCTCCAGACCCTGGGAACCATACGCACCGCACACTTCCGATTCCGATTTCCGATATAGCAAAAATATCGGAACTCGGTATCGGAATTCTGATACAGCAAATATCGGCCGATACCCGATATTTGCAGTATCGGAATGCTCAACACTAGCCATGACTGGTTGATTGTGAGCAGCTGAAGTGCTGGGAGAGATTGCTCCTGAGTCCTCACCATATTTCTACTTATGGCTGGGGTTCACTTTGTAAATTTTGAGACCTGTTTTTCTCACATATGTCTGTGTGTATGGAGGTATGCAGATCTCATGGATTGAGTGCCTTTGCTAATGGACTAAGAAGCTGGACTCTCAGCCATGTGGGCTAACCAGCACTATTGTATGGACTTTTTGCTTTATGTTTTATTTTGTGCCAGACAAAGGCTGTATATGAGTTTCCTGTAATGTGATCTATGAGTGAAGAAAGAATCCAGCCAGACTTTAAATGGAAACGGCTCCTGTGATAGCTCAGATTGCTCCCAAGTGAGTAGCATTGTTATACTCTACACAATGCTTTGTAATACGGTAAGGTGATATCCAATCCATAACCAAATACAGGTCCTTCTCAAAAAATTAGCATATAGTGTTAAATTTCATTATTTACCATAATGTAATGATTACAATTAAACTTTCATATACTATAGATTCATTATCCACCAACTGAAATTTGTCAGGTCTTTTATTGTTTTAATACTGATGATTTTGGCATACAACTCCTGATAACCCAAAAAACCTGTCTCAATAAATTAGCATATTTCACCCGACCAATCAAATAAAAGTGTTTTTTAATACCAAACAAAAAACCATCAAATAATAATGTTCAGTTATGCACTCAATACTTGGTCGGGAATCCTTTGGCAGAAATGACTGCTTCAATGCGGCGTGGCATGGAGGCAATCAGCCTGTGACACTGCTGAGATGTTATGGAGGCCCAGGATGCTTCAATAGCGGCCTTAAGCTCATCCAGAGTGTTGGGTCTTGCGTCTCTCAACTTTCTCTTCACAATATCCCACAGATTCTCTATGGGGTTCAGGTCAGGAGAGTTGGCAGGCCAATTGAGCACAGTAATACCATGGTCAGTAAACCATTTACCAGTGGTTTTGGCACTGTGAGCAGGTGCCAGGTCGTGCTGAAAAATGAAATCTTCATCTCCATAAAGCATTTCAGCCGATGGAAGCATGAAGTGCTCCAAAATCTCCTGATAGCTAGCTGCATTGACCCTGCCCTTGATGAAACACAGTGGACCAACACTGTTATGACCCCAATGGCGAGGGTCTCAGAGGTACGTGGAAGTCTGCAGAATACAAAAATCCAGCTCATAGGGCAGTGGTAACTGGGTTGACCATATATCTACTCCTAACGCCAACACTAGAAGTAGCCGGGGATCATTCCTACGTTGATTCTAGATGACACGCTCCAGCCGGAGAATCTAGCTACCCCTAGTAGAGGAAAACAAAAGACCTTTCTTGCCTCCAGAGAAGGGGACCCCAAAGCTGGATAGAAGCCCCCCACAAATAATAACGGTGAGGTAAGAGGAAATGACAAACACAGAAATGAACCAGGTTTAGCACAGAGAGGCCCGCTTACTGATAGCAGAATAAAGAAAGGTAACTTATATGGTCAACAAAAACCCTATCAAAATCCACACTGGAAATTCAAGAACCCCCGAACCGTCTAACGGTCCGGGGGGAGAACACCAGCCCCCTAGAGCTTCCAGCAAAGGTCAGGATATAGATTTGGAACAAGCTGGACAAAAATACAAAACCAAAACAAATAGCAAAAAGCAAAAGGCAGACTTAGCTGATATAACTGGAACCAGGATCAGTAGACAAGAGCACAGCAGACTAGCTCTGATAACTACGTTGCCAGGCATTGAACTGAAGGTCTAGGGAGCTTATATAGCAACACCCCTAACTAACGACCCAGGTGCGGATAAAAGGAATGACAGAAAAACCAGAGTCAAAAAACTAGTAACCACTAGAGGGAGCAAAAAGCAAATTCACAACAGTACCCCCCCCTTAGTGAGGGGTCACCGAACCCTCACCACGACCACCAGGGCGATCAGGATGAGCGGCATGAAAGGCACAAACTAAATCGGCCGCATGAACATCAGAGGCGACCACCCAGGAATTATCCTCCTGACCATAGCCCTTCCACTTGACCAGGTACTGAAGCCTTCGCCTGGAGAGGCGAGAATCCAAGATCTTCTCCACCACGTACTCCAACTCGCCCTCAACCAACACCGGAGCAGGAGGCTCAGCAGAAGGAACTACAGGCACAATGTACCGCCGCAACAAGGACCTATGAAATACATTGTGAATAGCAAACGACACAGGAAGATCCAGACGAAAAGATACAGGATTAAGGATTTCCAATATCTTGTAAGGCCCAATAAAACGAGGTTTAAATTTGGGAGAGGAGACCTTCATAGGAACAAAGCGGGAAGAAAGCCATACCAAATCCCCAACGCGTAGTCGGGGACCCACACCGCGGCGGCGGTTGGCAAAGCGCTGAGCCCTCTCCTGTGACAACTTCAAGTTGTCCACCACATGATTCCAGATCCGCTGCAACCTATCTACCACAGAATCCACCCCAGGACAGTCAGAAGGCTCCACATGACCCGAAGAAAAGCGAGGATGGAAACCAGAGTTGCAGAAAAAAGGCGAAACCAAGGTGGCGGAACTAGCCCGATTATTAAGGGCAAACTCAGCCAACGGCAAGAATGTCACCCAATCGTCCTGATCAGCAGAGACAAAACACCTCAAATAAGCCTCCAAAGTCTGATTGGTTCGCTCCGTCTGTCCATTAGTCTGAGGATGGAAAGCAGACGAAAACGACAAATCAATGCCCATCCTACTACAAAAGGATCGCCAGAACCTAGAAACGAACTGGGATCCTCTGTCTGACACAATATTCTCAGGGATGCCGTGCAAACGAACCACATTCTGGAAAAACACAGGAACCAGATCGGAAGAGGAAGGCAGCTTAGGCAAAGGAACCAAATGGACCATCTTGGAGAAGCGATCACATATCACCCAGATAACGGACATGCCCTGAGATAGCGGAAGATCAGAAATGAAATCCATGGAGATATGTGTCCAAGGTCTCTTCGGGACAGGCAAGGGCAAGAGCAAACCGCTGGCACGAGAACAGCAAGGCTTAGCTCGAGCACAAGTCCCACAGGACTGCACAAATGACCGCACATCCCTTGACAAGGAAGGCCACCAAAAGGACCTGGCCACCAGATCTCTGGTGCCAAAAATTCCCGGGTGACCTGCCAACACCGAGGAATGAACCTCGGAAATGACTCTGCTGGTCCATTTATCCGGGACAAACAGTCTGTCAGGTGGACAAGACTCAGGCCTATCAGCCTGAAATCTCTGCAACACACGTCGCAGATCCGGAGAAATAGCTGACAAGATAACTCCATCTTTAAGAATACCAACAGGATCAGCGACTCCAGGAGCATCAGGCACAAAGCTCCTAGAAAGAGCATCGGCCTTCACATTCTTTGAACCTGGTAAATACGAGACAACAAAATCAAAGCGGGAGAAAAACAATGACCAGCGGGCCTGTCTCGGATTAAGGCGTTTAGCAGACTCGAGATACATCAGATTTTTGTGATCAGTCAAGACCACCACACGATGCTTAGCACCCTCGAGCCAATGACGCCACTCCTCAAATGCCCATTTCATGGCCAACAACTCCCGATTGCCCACATCATAATTTCGCTCGGCAGGCGAAAACTTCCTGGAGAAAAAGGCACAAGGTTTCATAACAGAGCAACCAGGGCCTCTCTGCGACAAAACGGCCCCTGCTCCAATCTCTGAAGCATCCACCTCAACCTGAAAGGGAAGTGAGACATCGGGCTGGCACAAAACAGGCGCCGAAGTAAACCGGCGCTTCAACTCCTGGAAAGCCTCCACGGCAGCAGGAGCCCAGTTAGCTACATCGGAGCCCTTCTTGGTCATATCCGTCAACGGTTTCACAATGCTAGAAAAATTAGCGATAAAACGACGGTAGAAGTTAGCGAAACCCAAGAACTTCTGAAGACTCTTAACCGACGAGGGCTGAGTCCAATCAAGAATAGCTCGGACCTTGACTGGGTCCATCTCCACAGCAGAAGGGGAAAAAATGAACCCCAAAAAGGGAACCTTCTGTACACCAAAGAGACACTTTGAGCCCTTGACAAACAAAGAATTTTCACGCAAAATTTTAAAGACCAACCTGACCTGCTCCACATGCGAATCCCAATCATCAGAAAAAACCAAAATATCATCCAGATAAACAATCAAAAATTTATCCAGATACTTCCGGAAAATGTCATGCATAAAGGACTGAAAAACTGAAGGCGCATTGGAGAGCCCAAAAGGCATCACCAAGTACTCAAAATGACCTTCGGGCGTATTGAATGCGGTTTTCCATTCATCACCTTGCTTAATGCGCACAAGGTTGTACGCACCACGAAGGTCTATCTTGGTGAACCACTTGGCACCTTTAATCCGGGCAAACAAGTCAGACAACAGCGGTAAAGGATACTGAAATTTGACAGTGATCTTATTTAAAAGCCGATAATCAATACAAGGTCTCAAAGATCCGTCCTTTTTTGCCACAAAAAAGAATCCCGCACCAAGGGGGGAAGAAGACGGACGAATATGTCCTTTCTCCAGAGACTCCTTGATATATGAACGCATAGCGGTATGTTCAGGTACCGACAGATTAAACAGTCTTCCCTTAGGAAACTTACTGCCTGGGATCAAATCTATAGCACAGTCACAGTCCCTATGAGGAGGCAGTGCACTGGACTCAGACTCACTGAAGACATCCTGATAATCAGACAAATACTCCGGAACTTCCGAAGGCGTAGAAGAAGCAATAGACACAGGCAGGGAATCCCCATGAATACCACGACAGCCCCAACTTGAGACTGACATAGCCTTCCAGTCCAGGACTGGATTATGGGTCTGTAACCATGGCAGCCCTAAAACAACCAAATCATGCATTTTATGTAAAACCAGGAAACGTATCACCTCGCGGTGTTCAGGAGTCATGCACATGATAACCTGTGTCCAATACTGCGGTTTATTTGCTGCCAATGGCGTAGCATCAATACCCCTAAGAGGAATAGGATTTTCTAATGGTTCAAGAGTAAAACCACAGTGCTTAGCAAATGACAGATCCATAAGACTCAGGGCAGCACCTGAATCTACAAATGCCATGACAGGATAAGACGACAGTGAGCAAATCAAAGTTACAGACAGAATAAATTTAGGTTGCAAATTACCAACGGTGACAGGACTAACAACCTTAGCTATACGTTTAGAGCATGCTGAGATAACATGTGTAGAATCACCACAGTAGTAGCACAAGCCATTCCGGCGTCTATGAATTTTCCGCTCATTTCTAGTCAGGATTCTATCACATTGCATTAAATCAGGTGTCTGTTCAGACAACACCATGAGGGAATTTGCGGTTTTTCTATCACATTGCACCGAATTAGGTGTCTGTTCAGACAACACCATGAGGGAATTTGCGGTTTTGCGCTCCCGCAACCGCCGGTCAATTTGAATAGCCAGTGCCATAGTATCATTGAGACCTGTGGGAATGGGAAAACCCACCATAACATTCTTAATGGCTTCAGATAGGCCATTTCTAAAATTAGCGGCCAGTGCACACTCGTTCCAATGTGTCAGCACGGACCATTTCCGAAATTTTTGGCAATACACTTCAGCCTCGTCCTGCCCCTGAGACATAGCCAGCAAGGCCTTTTCTGCCTGAATCTCAAGATTGGGTTCCTCATAAAGTAAACCGAGCGCCAGAAAAAACGCATCAATATCAGCCAATGCCGGATCTCCTGGCGCCAGCGAAAAAGCCCAATCCTGAGGGTCGCCCCGTAAGAACGAAATAACTATTTTTACTTGCTGAGCAGAGTCTCCAGATGAACAGGGTCTCAGGGACAAAAACAATTTACAATTATTCACAAAATTCCTAAACTTAAACCTGTCTCCGGAAAACAGTTCAGGAATCGGTATTTTAGGTTCTGACCTAGGATTTCTGATAACATAGTCTTGTATGCCCTGCACACGAGTAGCCAGCTGGTCCACACTTGTAATCAAGGTCTGGACATTCATGTCTGCAGCAAGCATAGCCACTCTGAGGTAAAGGGGAAGAAGAAAGAAAAAAAAAAAAACTCAGAATCTTCTTTCTTATAATCCCTCTTCTGCAACGCATTAAACATTTAATACTGGCCTGGCAAACTGTTATGACCCCAATGGCGAGGGTCTCAGAGGTACGTGGAAGTCTGCAGAATACAAAAATCCAGCTCATAGGGCAGTGGTAACTGGGTTGACCATATATCTACTCCTAACGCCAACACTAGAAGTAGCCGGGGATCATTCCTACGTTGATTCTAGATGACACGCTCCAGCCGGAGAATCTAGCTACCCCTAGTAGAGGAAAACAAAAGACCTTTCTTGCCTCCAGAGAAGGGGACCCCAAAGCTGGATAGAAGCCCCCCACAAATAATAACGGTGAGGTAAGAGGAAATGACAAACACAGAAATGAACCAGGTTTAGCACAGAGAGGCCCGCTTACTGATAGCAGAATAAAGAAAGGTAACTTATATGGTCAACAAAAACCCTATCAAAATCCACACTGGAAATTCAAGAACCCCCGAACCGTCTAACGGTCCGGGGGGAGAACACCAGCCCCCTAGAGCTTCCAGCAAAGGTCAGGATATAGATTTGGAACAAGCTGGACAAAAATACAAAACCAAAACAAATAGCAAAAAGCAAAAGGCAGACTTAGCTGATATAACTGGAACCAGGATCAGTAGACAAGAGCACAGCAGACTAGCTCTGATAACTACGTTGCCAGGCATTGAACTGAAGGTCTAGGGAGCTTATATAGCAACACCCCTAACTAACGACCCAGGTGCGGATAAAAGGAATGACAGAAAAACCAGAGTCAAAAAACTAGTAACCACTAGAGGGAGCAAAAAGCAAATTCACAACACAACACCAGCAGCTGACATGGCACCCCACACCATCACTGACTGTGGGTACTTGACACTGGACTTCAGGCATTTTGGCATTTCCTTCTCCCCAGTCTTCCTCCAGACTCTGGCACCTTGATTTCCGAATGACATGCAAAATTTGCTTCCATCAGAAAAAAGTACTTGGGACCACTTAGCAACAGTCCAGTGCTGCTTCTCTGTAGCCCAGGTCAGGCGCTTCTGCCGCTGTTTATGGTTCAAAAGTGGCTTTACCTGGGGAATGCGGCACCTGTAGCCCATTTCCTGCACACGCCTGTGCACGGTGGCTCTGGATGTTTCCACACCAGACTCAGTCCACTGCTTCCTCAGGTTCCGGTCACCTCTTCTCGTTGTACAGCGTTTTCTGCCACATTGTTTCCTTCCAACAGACTTACCATTGAGGTGCCTTGATACAGCACTCTGGGAACAGCCTATTTGTTGAGAAATTTCTTTCTGGGTCTTACCCTCTTGCTTGAGGGTGTCAATGATGGCCTTCTTGACATCTGTCAGGTCGCTAGTCTTACCCATGATGGGGGTTTTGAGTAATGAACCAGGCAGGGAGTTTTTAAAAGCCTCAGGTATCTTTTGCATGTGTTTAGAGTTAATTAGTTGATTCAGAAGATTAGGGTAATAGGTCATTTAGAGAACCTTTTCTTGATATGCTAATTTATTGAGACAGGTTTTTTGGGTTATCAGGAGTTGTATGCCAAAATCATCAGTATTAAAACAGTAAAAGACCTGACAAATTTCAGTTGGTGGATAATGAATCTATAGTATATGAAAGTTTAATTGTAATCATTACATTATGGTAAATAATGAGATTTAACACTATATGCTAATTTTTTGAGAAGGACCTGTATGTCCGATTTTCAGCCAAATTCATAGTGTAAAATTTTTGCTACATGTGAACATAGGCAGATTTTAAACACCACAATTCTAAAAGCAGAAATTAAACATTTATTGTGGCGTTTATTATGGAGTTTTTAGCTTTTGGGGGGTTTTGGAGAGTAAGGGCTGCTACATTCAAGGAAACCTTGATTCACGATATCCAAGCCAAGCATGAATCGGACCCTGTCTGCATAATTATTCTTTTCTCTGAAACACAAAAGCACTTCAGAAAAAAATATAGTTTGAAAAGGAACTACAAGGAGAGATGAGACTAGCCTGGAGCCATCTCAGCAGGCTTCTGCCTACTGGGCTCCATGTAATTGACAGGTCTTTCTGTGATAAGGGGAGAAACATGCTGGGGATGAAGCTGGACTAGTTTCATTTATTTCCATAGTCCACAGCCAGCTGTTCAAGCTACAGCCATGGGCAAAAGTATTGAGTCTGACACAAATTTGGAGTTTCACAAAGTTTGCTGCTTCAATTATTTTTTATTTATAAGTTAGATGTTTCTATGGTTACTGCAGTACAATTCTAAGTATTTAATATTTTTAAAAATTTATATTGACTAATACATCATGTTTATGCAAAGACTCAAATTTACAGCATTGACCCTTTGTTTTCAATAATTCTGAATTTTTACCCGGTATGCTGGATATCAGCACTTGGTTATAATCATGACTCATGGTAACCCATGCTTGACTAATCAGTGTTTGTCACGATTTCTGTATTTTTGATTGTCCACTCACTTTTTGAGAATTGACCACAGGTTCTCAATGGGATTGAGATCTAGATAGTTTTCTGGCCATGGACCTACACTTTTAATTGTAATTTTAATATTGTATTCCCTGAGTCACTTAGCTATCTCTTTTGCCTTGTGATGTGATGCTCCATTATGCTGAAAAATTGTATTGTTCATCATCAAATTGCTCGTGGTTCATGAAGTAGTTGTTCTTTCCCAGTTGCAGCTGTCCTCCCCAGTTGTTACTTGCCTGTGCTTCGCTCTCCTGTACGCTCACTACAAATCTGTATGTCTTTCTGTGTTGTCTCTGTCCTTCTGGAGCTGCAGCACCTTCTTGTAACTGCACGGACCCTCTGCTTCCTTCCCATCTGACTCTCTGACAGGAACTAACTAACTTTCCCTCCAGACCAGAATATATATCTAGGGGAGCCACCCACAAGCTGGATCAGAGCTCCCCATTCTGGCCTGGAGTGTGAACATGTTGTATGCTTGTGATTACCTGATAGAAGAGATCTTCCCTTGCTTCCAAGCGTGACATCACCCACTCCTTGAGGAAAGCAATGCCACTGTAACAACCAGGACCCTGTGGTGTTACATTGTTATGACACAGAACTCATGGAAGCTCTCACCGTTTCTTTATTGGACAATCATTCTTCCAAATGTCCCAAACAGTCTGAAGAGAGCTTTACCAGAAAAAATAATTTCACTCAGTCCTCTGTAGTTCAATCCCTCCACTTCCTGCATAATGTCAGTATGTCATAGATTTTTTTCCTGGAGAAAAGTGGTTTATTTGCCTCCCTTCTTTACACAAGGTGTTGTACAGTTTACATTACTGATGATACACGTTTTTATGATACACAAGCCTTGGTTTCAGATATTAGTTTAGTGGCCAAATTAGGACAGAGGCAGACCTGGAGCTACCATCCGGCGCACCCGGGCAAGAGCCAGGGCCTTGGATGGGGGTCCCACCCATTGTCAGGGACACTGGCATGCTTTGGAGTATGTGATTCGGGGGAGCTCCTCTCAAATACTTACCTCTACCGTTCCATGCTGCTCTGGTATCTTCAGCGTCTTCTGACTCTTTGTGATATATCAGGGCAGAGAGTGTGATGACATCACTACAGAGCGCCCTCTGCCAAGCAGTGCAGAGAGTCAGAAGATGCTGAGGCGACCGCAGCAGCAGGGAATGAGGAGAGGTATTTTATTTTTCTTATGTACAGTATGTAGCAATATTTGGGGCTGTTGTACTGTTCGGAGCAATATATAGGGCCCATTATACTTCATGGAGCAATGTATAGGGCCATTATATACTGTATGGAGCAATATGTGGGGCCATTACACTTTATGGAGCAGTACACAGGGCCCATTATACCGTATATATGGAGCCATTGTATACTGTGTAGAGCAATATATGGGGCCATTATATATCATTATTATTTATTTATATAGCACCATTGATTCCATGGTGCTGTACATGAGAAGGGGTTACATACAAATGACAGATATCACTTACAGTAAGCAAACTAATAATTACAGACTCATACAGAGGGGTGACGACCCTGCCCTTGCAGGCTTACATTCTACAGGATGGTGGGGATGGAGACAATAGGTTGAGGGTTGTAGGAGCTCCGGTGTTGGTGAGGCAGTAGCTTTGGTAGTGGTGAGCAGGCAGCAGGGTCAGTGCAGGCTGTAGGCTTTCCTGAAGAGGTGGGTTTTCAGGTTCTGTCTGAAGGATCCGAATGTGGTTGATAGTCGGATGTGTTGGGACAGAGAATTCCAGAGGATGGGGATATTCTGGAGAAGTCTTGGAGGCGGTTTGGTGAGGAGCGGAAAAGTGTGGAGTAGAGAAGGAGGTCTTGGGAGGACCAGAGATTACCTGAGGGAAGATATTGGGAAATTAGGTCAGAGATATATGGAGGAGACAGGTTATGGATGGCTTTGTAGGTCAGTATTAGTAATTTGAACTGGATATGCTGAGGGAATGGGAGCCAGTGAAGAGATTTGCAGAGGGGGGAAGTGGAGGACTAGCGAGGAGAGAGATCAATTAGTCAGGCAGCAGAGTTAAGGATGGACTGGAGAGGTGCAAGGGTGTTAGCAGGGAGGCTACAGAAAAGGATGTTGCAGTAGTCAAGCTGGGAGATGATGAGGGCATGCACAAGCATTTTATTAGATTGACGGTTGAGGAAAGGACAGATTCTGGAGATATTTTTGAGCTGGAGGTGACAGGAGGTGGAAAGAACTTGGATGTGCGGTTTGAAGGACAAGGCAAAATCCAGGGTTACTCCGAGGCAGCAGACTTCCGGTACGGGGGAAAGCGTGATGCCGTTAATTGCAATAGATAGGTCACGTATGGAAGATCTATGAGATGGAGGAAAGATGATGAGTTCAGATTTGTCCACATTGAGTTTGAGGAAGCGAGAGGAGAAGAAGGAAGATATAGCTGATAGACACTCCGGGATTCGGGACAGCAGAGAGGTGACGTCTGCGCCAGAAAGTTAGATCTGAGTGTCATTATATACTTTATGGAGCAATATACGGGGAATTATATACTGTATGGAGCATTATGTGTTATGACCCCAATGGCGAGGGTCTCAGAGGAACGTGGAAGTCTGCAGAATACAAAAATCCAGCTCATAGGGCAGTGGTAACTGGGTTGACCATATATCTACTCCTAACGCAAACACTAGAAGTAGCCGGGGATCATTCCTACGTTGATTCTAGATGACACGCGCCAGCCGGAGAATCTAGCTACCCCTAGTAGAGGAAAACAAAGACCTTTCTTGCCTCCAGAGAAGGGGACCCCAAAGCTGGATAGAAGCCCCCCACAAATAATGACGGTGAGGTAAGAGGAAATGACAAACACAGAAATGAACCAGGTTTAGCACAGAGAGGCCCGCTTACTGATAGCAGAATAAAGAAAGGTAACTTATATGGTCAACAAAAACCCTATCAAAATCCACACTGGAAATTCAAGAACCCCCGAACCATCTAACGGTCCGGGGGGAGAACACCAGCACCCTAGAGCTTCCAGCAAAGGTCAGGATATAGATTAGGAACAAGCTGGACAAAAATACAAAACCAAAACAAATAGCAAAAAGCAAAAGGCAGACTTAGCTGATATAACTGGAACCAGGATCAGTAGACAAGAGCACAGCAGACTAGCTCTGATAACTACGTTGCCAGGCATAGAACTGAAGGTCAAGGGAGCTTATATAGCAACACCCCTAACTAACGACCCAGGTGCGGATAAAAGGAATGACAGAAAAACCAGAGTCAAAAAAACTAGTAACCACTAGAGGGAGCAAAAAGCAAATTCACAACAGTACCCCCCCCTTAGTGAGGGGTCACCGAACCCTCACCACGACCACCAGGGCGATCAGGATGAGCGGCATGAAAGGCACGAACTAAATCGGCCGCATGAACATCAGAGGCGACCACCCAGGAATTATCCTCCTGACCATAGCCCTTCCACTTGACCAGGTACTGAAGCCTCCGCCTGGAGAGGCGAGAATCCAAGATCTTCTCCACCACGTACTCCAACTCGCCCTCAACCAACACCGGAGCAGGAGGCTCAGCAGAAGGAACTACAGGCACAATGTACCGCCGCAACAAGGACCTATGAAATACATTGTGAATAGCAAACGACACAGGAAGATCCAGACGAAAAGATACAGGATTAAGGATTTCCAATATCTTGTAAGGCCCAATAAAACGAGGTTTAAATTTGGGAGAGGAGACCTTCATAGGAACAAAGCGGGAAGAAAGCCATACCAAATCCCCAACGCGTAGTCGGGGACCCACACCGCGGCGGCGGTTGGCAAAGCGCTGAGCCTTCTCCTGTGACAACTTCAAGTTGTCCACCACATGATTCCAGATCTGCTGCAACCTATCCACCACAGAATCCACCCCAGGACAGTCAGAAGGCTCCACATGACCTGAAGAAAAGCGAGGATGGAAACCAGAGTTGCAGAAAAAAGGCGAAACCAAGGTGGCGGAACTAGCCCGATTATTAAGGGCAAACTCAGCCAACGGCAAGAATGTCTCCCAATCGTCCTGATCAGCAGAGACAAAACACCTCAAATAAGCCTCCAAAGTCTGATTGGTTCGCTCCGTCTGTCCATTAGTCTGAGGATGGAAAGCAGACGAAAACGACAAATCAATGCCCATCCTACTACAAAAGGATCGCCAGAACCTGGAAACGAACTGGGATCCTCTGTCTGACACAATATTCTCAGGGATACCGTGCAAACGAACCACGTTCTGGAAAAACACAGGAACCAGATCGGAAGAGGAAGGCAGCTTAGGCAAAGGAACCAAATGGACCATCTTGGAGAAGCGATCACATATCACCCAGATAACGGACATGCCCTGAGATAGCGGAAGATCAGAAATGAAATCCATGGAGATATGTGTCCAAGGTCTCTTCGGGACAGGCAAGGGCAAGAGCAAACCGCTGGCACGAGAACAGCAAGGCTTAGCTCGAGCACAAGTCCCAAATGACCGCACATCCCTTGACAAGGAAGGCCACCAAAAGGACCTGGCCACCAGATCTCTGGTGCCAAAAATTCCCGGGTGACCTGCCAACACCGAGGAATGAACCTCGGAAATGACTCTGCTGGTCCACTTATCCGGGACAAACAGTCTGTCAGGTGGACAAGACTCAGGCCTATCAGCCTGAAATCTCTGCAACACACGTCGCAGATCTGGAGAAATAGCTGACAAGATAACTCCATCTTTAAGAATACCAACAGGATCAGCGACTCCAGGAGCATCAGGCACAAAGCTCCTAGAAAGAGCATCGGCCTTCACATTCTTAGAACCTGGTAAATACGAGACAACAAAATCAAAGCGGGAGAAAAACAATGACCAGCGGGCCTGTCTCGGATTAAGGCGTTTAGCAGACTCGAGATACATCAGATTTTTGTGATCAGTCAAGACCACCACACGATGCTTAGCACCCTCGAGCCAATGATGCCACTCCTCAAATGCCCATTTCATGGCCAACAACTCCCGATTGCCCACATCATAATTTCGCTCGGCAGGCGAAAACTTCCTAGAGAAAAAGGCACAAGGTTTCATAACAGAGCAACCAGGGCCTCTCTGCGACAAAACGGCCCCTGCCCCAATCTCCGAAGCATCCACCTCAACCTGAAAGGGAAGTGAGACGTCAGGCTGGCACAAAACAGGCGCCGAAGTAAACCGGCGTTTCAACTCCTGGAAAGCCTCCACGGCAGCAGGAGCCCAGTTAGCTACATCGGAGCCCTTCTTGGTCATATCCGTCAAAGGTTTCACAATGCTAGAAAAATTAGCGATAAAACGACGGTAGAAGTTAGCGAAGCCCAAGAACTTCTGAAGACTCTTAACTGACGAGGGCTGAGTCCAATCAAGAATAGCTCGGACCTTGACTGGGTCCATCTCCACAGCAGAAGGGGAAAAAATGAACCCCAAAAAGGGAACCTTCTGCACACCAAAGAGACACTTTGAGCCCTTGACAAACAAAGAATTTTCACGCAAAATTTTAAAGACCAACCTGACCTGCTCCACATGCGAATCCCAATTATCAGAAAAAACCAAAATATCATCCAGATAAACAATCAAAAATTTATCCAGATACTTCCGGAAAATGTCATGCATAAAGGACTGAAAAACTGAAGGCGCATTGGAGAGCCCAAAAGGCATCACCAAGTACTCAAAATGACCTTCGGGCGTATTGAATGCGGTTTTCCATTCATCACCTTGCTTAATGCGCACAAGGTTGTACGCACCACGAAGGTCTATCTTGGTGAACCACTTGGCACCTTTAATCCGGGCAAACAAGTCAGACAACAGCGGTAAAGGATACTGAAATTTGACAGTGATCTTATTAAAAAGCCGATAATCAATACAAGGTCTCAAAGATCCGTCCTTTTTTGCCACAAAAAAGAATCCCGCACCAAGAGGGGAAGAAGACGGACGAATATGTCCTTTCTCCAGAGACTCCTTGATATATGAACGCATAGCGGTATGTTCAGGTACCGACAGATTAAACAGTCTTCCCTTAGGAAATTTACTGCCTGGGATCAAATCTATAGCACAGTCACAGTCCCTATGAGGAGGCAGTGCACTGGACTCAGACTCACTGAAGACATCCTGATAATCAGACAAATACTCCGGAACTTCCGAAGGCGTAGAAGAAGCAATAGACACAGGCAGAGAATCCCCATGAATACCACGACAGCCCCAACTTGAGACTGACATAGCCTTCCAGTCCAGGACTGGATTATGGGTCTGTAACCATGGCAGCCCTAAAACAACCAAATCATGCATTTTATGTAAAACCAGGAAACGTATCACCTCGCGGTGTTCAGGAGTCATGCACATGGTAACCTGTGTCCAATACTGCGGTTTATTTGCTGCCAATGGTGTAGCATCAATACCCCTAAGAGGAATAGGATTTTCTAATGGTTCAAGAGTAAAACCACAGCGCTTAGCAAATGAAAGATCCATGAGACTCAGGGCAGCACCTGAATCTACAAACGCCATGACAGGATAAGATGACAGTGAGCAAATCAAAGTTACAGACAGAATAAATTTAGGTTGCAAATTACCAACGGTGACAGGACGAACAACCTTAGCTATACGTTTAGAGCATGCTGAGATAACATGTGTAGAATCACCACAGTAGTAGCACAAGCCATTCCGGCGTCTATGAATTTTCCGCTCATTTCTAGTCAGGATTCTATCACATTGCATTAAATCAGGTGTCTATTCAGACAACACCATGAGGGAATTTGCGGTTTTTCTATCACATTGCACCGAATTAGGTGTCTGTTCAGACAACACCATGAGGGAATTTGCGGTTTTGCGCTCCCGCAACCGCCGGTCAATTTGAATAGCCAGTGCCATAGTGTCATTCAGACCTGTGGGAATGGGAAAACCCACCATAACATTCTTAATGGCTTCAGAAAGGCCATTTCTAAAATTAGCGGCCAGTGCACACTCGTTCCAATGTGTCAGCACGGACCATTTCCGAAATTTTTGGCAATACACTTCAGCCTCGTCCTGCCCCTGAGACATAGCCAGCAAGGCCTTTTCTGCCTGAATCTCAAGATTGGGTTCCTCATAAAGTAAACCGAGCGCCAGAAAAAACGCATCAAGATCAGCCAATGCCGGATCTCCTGGCGCCAGCGAAAAAGCCCAATCCTGAGGGTCGCCCCGTAAGAACGAAATAACAATTTTTACTTGCTGAGCAGAATCTCCAGATGAACAGGGTCTCAGGGACAAAAACAATTTACAATTATTCACGAAATTCCTAAACTTAAACCTGTCTCCGGAAAACAGTTCAGGAATCGGTATTTTAGGTTCTGACCTAGGATTTCTGATAACATAGTCTTGTATGCCCTGCACACGAGTAGCCAGCTGATCCACACTTGTAATCAAGGTCTGGACATTCATGTCTGCAGCAAGCATAGCCACTCTGAGGTAAAGGGGAAGAAGAAAAAAAAAAACCTCAGAATCTTCTTTCTTATAATCCCTCTTCTGCAATGCATTAAACATTTAATACTGGCCTGGCAAACTGTTATGACCCCAATGGCGAGGGTCTCAGAGGAACGTGGAAGTCTGCAGAATACAAAAATCCAGCTCATAGGGCAGTGGTAACTGGGTTGACCATATATCTACTCCTAACGCAAACACTAGAAGTAGCCGGGGATCATTCCTACGTTGATTCTAGATGACACGCGCCAGCCGGAGAATCTAGCTACCCCTAGTAGAGGAAAACAAAGACCTTTCTTGCCTCCAGAGAAGGGGACCCCAAAGCTGGATAGAAGCCCCCCACAAATAATGACGGTGAGGTAAGAGGAAATGACAAACACAGAAATGAACCAGGTTTAGCACAGAGAGGCCCGCTTACTGATAGCAGAATAAAGAAAGGTAACTTATATGGTCAACAAAAACCCTATCAAAATCCACACTGGAAATTCAAGAACCCCCGAACCGTCTAACGGTCCGGGGGGAGAACACCAGCACCCTAGAGCTTCCAGCAAAGGTCAGGATATAGATTAGGAACAAGCTGGACAAAAATACAAAACCAAAACAAATAGCAAAAAGCAAAAGGCAGACTTAGCTGATATAACTGGAACCAGGATCAGTAGACAAGAGCACAGCAGACTAGCTCTGATAACTACGTTGCCAGGCATAGAACTGAAGGTCAAGGGAGCTTATATAGCAACACCCCTAACTAACGACCCAGGTGCGGATAAAAGGAATGACAGAAAAACCAGAGTCAAAAAAACTAGTAACCACTAGAGTGAGCAAAAAGCAAATTCACAACATTATGGGTCTCATTATACTGCATGGAACATCATATGGGATCATTATATACTGCATGGAGCAATATATGGGGTCCATTATACTGTATAGAGCAACATATGGGGCCATTATATACTATATGTATCATTATATGGGGCCCATCATACAGTATGGAGCATTATATGGGGCCCATTGTTTTGTATGGAGCATTATACGGGGCCATTATATACAATATAGAACAATATATGGGTCACATTATACTGTATGGGGCATTATATGGGGCCCATTTTGTATGGAGCATTATACGGGGCCCATTATACTGTATCCTTTTGGATTTTTCTGCTAAACACAAGATCTCCATGAGGGTTAAATGTCAGACATTGTTAGGTGTCGAGTTCCCGCCTCTGCACAGGGGGAATCTCGAACCATCTCTGCTGTGGTCTCCCATTCTTCTCCAGCTGTGGTGGAGCCTGCTCAGTGGAGACGTCGGTCCCAGCATCTGGCTCAAGCTGATACTGTGCGACTGGTTACTGCTGCCCTTCCAGGCTCTGCCTTTGTAGTCAGACTGATCAGCAGCGAGCAGGTCTTTCTGGGACTAAGTCCTGCTTTTCCCATGCTGAGCATGCCCACAGGATGACCTCCCATTGGAGGTCGGGGGTCACATGCTCGGGTCCTGTTGTGGCTCCTATTGGACCATCTGGAAGGTCCCGTAGCACCTCTACTATAAAAGGTTGGCATGGCCGCTCGGCCATGCGCTTGTGTATACTTGATAACGTGTGTGTGTAGATGTGTGACTGTTGCTCCTTAATCATCCCCTTCCTAGTGTTGATGACTGCTATCTAGCGCCCAACAGTGCTACCTGCAATCAGACAAAATACAGTGTCTGATTGCAGTCACCGCCAGTGCGGCGCCGTGCGCTAATAGAGCGCTTTCCTGGCCCAAGTCTGGGTGGTTAGTGGCGTCCGCCAGAGCGGCTCTGCACACACTCTTGTGCATTAAATTATTATTTCTGTTGAACTCTGACACCCCAGTAGCGGTGTCGAGAGCAAGAGGTCTAGAGGAACTCTTTCCCTGAGTCTTGGGACAGAGTTCTGTGACTCCTTGCTTGTGCTCTTTGTGCGGTACCGCGACCCTGTGACGCAACAGGGTTCACTTCCTTCATACCTGGTGAAGCCTCTTTCTATCCCTATGTGAAATAAGTTGTGCACACTGACCTCCTATCCCTATGCTGTAAAATCCTAAAATGGCAGTGAGGTGGGACAGTCGAGGACCAAGTGAGTATTATTTTTTTCACATTTTAGCCCCTTTCTGACATAAGACGAACTATCTCGTCGAGGTGACATGAGCCCGTATGGCCATCGAGGGGATAGTACGTCATACGCGATCAGCCGCGTTCACGGGGGGAAGCACGGCCGATCGCGACCGGGTATCAGCTGATTATCACAGCTGACACCCGGCACTATGTGCCTAGAGTGGTCATAGAACACTCCTAGCACTTTAACCCTTGGAACACTGCAATCAAACAAGATGGCAGCGTTCTGGTGGCATAGAGAAGCATCGCGCAGGGAGGGTCCCTGCGTGCTTCCCTGAGCCCTTCACAACAACGCGATGTGATCACACTGCTCCAAGGGTCTCCTCCTGTCTCCTTCCTGCAGGCCCCTGGATCCAAGATGGCCGCGGGGTCCTTCTGGGGCCTGCAGGGAGATGGCTTCTCAGTGCATGCTGACAGCAGGCACCAGCAAGCCTCCTGCACTGCCTGTCAGATCGCTGATCTGACACAGTGCTCTGCAAAGTGTCAGATCAGCGATCTGATTTTATTCAGTGATGTCCCACCCTGGGACAAAGTAAAAAAGTTAAAAAAAATATTATACTGTGTAAAAATATTTTTAAAAAACATTCCTAAATAAAGAAAAATAAATAAATATTGTTCAAATAAATACATTTATTTATGTAAATAAAAAAAAACCAATACATATATACATATTTGGTATCGCCGCGACTGTAACGACCCGACCTATAAAACTGTTCCACTAGTTAACCCCTTCAGTGAACACCGTAAAAAAATAAATAAAAAACAAAGCAAAAAACAATGCTTTATCATCATACCGCTGAACCAAATGTTGGATAACACGCGATCAAATAGACAGATATAAATAAACTTGGTACAACTGAAAATGTTATCTTGTCTGGCAAAAAAACGAGCTGCCCTAGAGCGCCATCAGCATAAAAATAAAAAAAGTTATAGCTCTCAGAATAAAGCGATGAAAAAACAATTATTTTTTATTTAAAAAAAAGTTTTTATTGTATAAAAGCACCAAATCATAAAAAAATCTAAAAGAGGTCAAGCTGTAATCGTACTGTCCCGAAGAAAAAAAAAACTGCCTTATCAATTTTATCACACGCGGAATGGTATAAACGCCCTACCCAAAAGAAATTCATGAATTGCTGGTTTTTGTTCATTCTGCCTCCCAAAAATCATAACAAAAAGCGATCAAACAATGTCATGTGCCTGAAAATGGTACCAATAAAAATGTCAACTTGTCCCACCAAAAACAAGACCTCATATGACTCCGTTGGCCAAAATATGGAAAAATTATAGCTCTCAAAATGTGGTGATGCAAAAACTTTTTTTTTAAATAAAAAGCATCTTTTAGCATGTGACTGCTGCAAAACATAAAAACCTATTATAAAAATCCACAATAAATAGTAAATCAAACCCCCTTTTTTCACCCCCTTAGTTAGGGAAAAATAATAAAATAAAAAAAAATATTTATTTCCATTTTCCCTTTAGGGTTAGGTTTAGGGTTGGGGCTAAAGTTAGGGTTAGGGCTAAAGTTAGGGTTAGGGTTGGGGCTAAAGTTAGGGTTAGGCCTGGGGCTAAAGTTAGGGTTGGGGCTAGAGTTGGGCTTAGGGTTTGGATTACATTTACGGCTGGAATTAGGGTTAGGGTTGGGATTAGGGTAAGGGGTGTGTCAGGGTTACGGGTGTGGTAAGGGTTATGGTTGGCATTAGGGTTAGGGGTGTGTTGGAGTTAGGGATGGAGTTAGAATTGGGGGGTTTCCACTGTTTAGGCACATCAGGAGCTCTCCAAACGCAACATGGTGTCCGATCTCAGTTCCAGCCAATTCTGCATTGAAAAAGACTTTTATTGTCCAATTTCTCCTGATACCCTTGGGAAAATGAAAAATTTGTGGCGATCATTTTTGTGAAAAAAAATATGATTTTTTATCTTTACGGCTCTACATTATAAACTTCTGTGAATTGCTTGAGGGTTCAAAGTGCTCACCACACATCTATATAAGTTCCTTACGGGGTCTACTTTCCAAAATGGTGTCACTTGTGGGGGGTTTCCACTGTTAAAGCACATCAGGGACTCTCAAAACGTGACATGGCATCCGATCTCAATTCCAGCCAATTTTGCACTGAAAAGTCAAACGGCACTCCTTCCCTTCCAAGCTCGGCCATGTGCCCAGACAGTGGTTTACCCCCACATATGGGGTATTCGCGTACTCAGGACAAATTGCCCAACAACTTTTGGGTTCAATTTCTCCTGTTACCCTTAGTAAAATAAAACAAATTGGATGTGAAGTAATTTTTTGTGAAAAAAAGTTAAATGTTCATTTTTTTTGCAAATATTCCAAAAATTCCTATGAAGCACCTGAAGGGTTAATAAACTTCTTGAATGTGGTTTTGAGCATCTTCAGCGGTGCAGTTTTTAGAATGGTGTCACTTTTGAGTATTTTCTATCATATAAACCCCTCAAAGTGACTTGAAATGTAATGTGGTCAATAAATAAAATGGTGTAAAAATGAGAAATCGCTTGTCAACTTTTCAACCTTATAACTCCCTAATAGTGTTGAGCGATACCTTCCGATATCGGAAAGTATCGGTATCGGATTGGATCGGCCCATATTAAAAAAATATCGGCTATCGCCGATACCGATACCAATGCAAGTCTATGGGACCAAAATATCGGAATTAAAATAAACCCTTTCTTTCCTTGTATGTTCATTCTACATGAAGGAAAACAACTAAGAATAATGTAGGATGTATAGGGGGAGGTGGCGGAGACATTAAAGGCATAGAGGTTTAGCCCAATCAAATAGAATAGCAGGAATTTTAATTTTTTTTTTAAAGGGAACCTGTCACCCCGTTTTTTCCGTATGAGATAAAAATACTGTTAAATAGAGCCTGAGCTGTGCATTACAATAGTGTATTTTGTGGACCCCGATTCCCCACCTATGCTGCCAAAATACATTACCAAAGTCGCCGTTTTCGCCTGTCAATCAGGCTGGTCTGGTCAGATGGGCGTGGTGACATCGCTGTTTCTTCACCCAGATCTCGCTTAGTTTTCCTTTGGTGGCGTAGTGGTTTGCACATGCCCAAGTCCCGAATCCACTGCACAGGGGAGGGAAAAGAGCGCAATCTGCGCTATTTCCCTGGTGATCAGTGGGGGCGGCCATCTTCCTGTGGCCGCGCGTGCGCAGATGGAGCACTTTGCTGCCCGGGGCTTCAGGAAAATGTCCGCGGGATGCCGCGCGTGCGCAGATGGAGATCGCGGCAGCAATTTTCGCATTTTCGCATCTCGGCTTCAGGAAAATGGCCGCCGCGATCTCCACCTGCGCACGCGCGGCATCCTGCGGCCATTTTCCTGAAGCCCCCGGGCAGCAGAGCGCTCCATCTGCGCACGCCCGGCCATAGGAAGATGGCCGCCCCCACCGATCACCAGGGAAATAGCGCAGATCGCGCTCTTTTCCCTCCCCTGTGCAGTGGATTCGGGACTTGGGCATGCGCAAACCACTACGCCACCAACGGAAAACTAAGCAAGATCTGGGGGAAGAAACAGCGATGTCACCATGCCCATCTGACCAGACCAGCCTGATTGACAGGCGAAAACGGCAACTTTGGTAACGTATTTCGGCAGCATAAGTGGGGAATCGGGGTCCACAAAATACACTATTGTAATGCACAGCTCACGCCCTATTTAATAGTATTTTTATCTCATATGGAAAAAACAGGGTGACAGGTTCCCTTTAAGACGTTCGGAGTTACAAAGATATTGACTATGTTAAGATTTTTTTATTTTGTCAGATATTGATGTTTCACTACTTCCATGCCCTTCACCTTCTTTTTTACTTCTCCGACACTTTCTTCTTCATCATCCTCAGCAGCAGCATCTTTGACATCAACTTGTTCACCTTATTCATCTTCTTCTTCATCTTCTACCTATTATTGTTTTTGTTACATTCTTCATATTCTTTTTATTAAACTATTATTTTTCTTCATATTCTATTTCTTCATCATATTCTTATTTGTGACAGGCATTCCTGTAGTTGTTATCTATAACAGTTTGAAGATTACACCTTCCATTCTGCCTGTCACAAAAGAGTTACAACAGGATTTGTCCGCGTTCAGTTAGGCCTGCAGCAGCAGGCTTTTTCCAGGGGCACCACGAGGAGGAACGGACTCACCCCCATACACTGCTTAGTCTTCTTCTGCTTATAATTTAGATAATATCTTTTGCTCTGATGTTTAGTCTTGTGCTTAATGTTCTTCTGCTCTTTGTTCTGCAGCCTCTTGTTCTTCTGCTTCTCGGTCTTCCGGGTCATCGTCTTCAGGGTCTTGAACTTGGAAATGTAGCAGAAGGTACAAGAAGGCTGAGAAAATGCCGATAACCAGCTGATGGAACTGGAACTCGGATGGCTACCCGAAGGTCCAAAAGCCAATGGAACTACTGAGGACCAGCTGACGTTACTGGAACCCGGTTACTAAGCAAGAGGTACCCATGCCAGATAGCACTACCTAGGACCACCTGACGTTGGTGGAACTCGGATACCCAGAAGGAGGCACCTAAGCCAAAGGCTCTGCCTGGAACCAACCCAACTGACGGTACTGAAACCAGGATGGGGAGCAGAAGGTACAAGAGCAAAAGACACTGCAGAGAACCAGCTGATGGTACTGGAACCCGAATGGGTAGCCAAAGGTACAAGAGCCAATGGAACTACCGAGGACCAGCTGATGTTACTGGAACCCGGTTACTAAGCAGGAGGTACCCGTGCCAGAAAGCACTACCAAGGACCACCTGACGTTGGTGGAACTCTGATACCCAGAAGGAGGCACCTAAGCCAAAGGCTCTGCCCGGAACCAGCTGATGGTACTGGAACCAGGATGGGGAGCAGAAGGTACAAGAGCAAAAGACACTGCTGAGAACCAGCTGATGGTACTGGAACCCGGATGGGTAGCTGTCATGATCTCTGCAGGCAGAGATCATAGCAAGCCTATAGAGGGACAAGCTCTCGGAAGATGGAACTATACTGACCATGAACTAAGCCTGCCGCGCAACTAGAAATAGCCAGGTAGCATTTCCTATTTATAGCTAGATGCCCAGCTCTGGCCTAAGACCTAAATAGCTAGCAGAGGGAAATATAAGACCTGGCTCACCTCTAGAGAAATATTCCAAAGAAGACAGTAGCCCCCCACATATAATGACGGTGAGTTCAGATGAAACAACAAACGCAGCAGGAAAATAGTCTTAGCAAATTTGAGGTCCGCTTACTAGATAGCAGAAGACAGATAGTATACTTTCATGGTCAGCAGAAAAACACTAACAAAACACCATCCAGAGATTACCTTAAACTCTGGCATTAACTCATAACGCCAGAGTAGCAATCCCTGATCAACGAGAGCTTTCCAGACACAGTAACAAAACTTCAGCTGTGAACTGGAACAAATAGGCAAAATGAAACATGGACAAAAGTCCAACTTATCTAGTAGTTGTCTAGAAGCAGGAACAAGCACTGAGAGGCATCAGATAACATTGTTGACCGGCAAGAAACCACCAGAGAAATGAGCTTAAATAGCGACACCCACTACTGATGGAAACAGGTGAAACAGGAAAGAGGATGACAAATCCAATTCCACAAGCGGCCACCGGGGGAGCCCAGAATCCAAATTCACAACAGTACCCCCCCCTCAAGGAGGGGGCACCGAACCCTCACCAGATCCACCAGGGCGACCAGGATGAGCCCTATGGAAGGCACGAACAAGATCAGAAGCATGAACATCAGATGCATTGACCCAAGAATTATCCTCCTGACCGTAACCCTTCCAGTTGACCAGATACTGGAGTCTCCGTCTGGAAACACGAGAGTCCAAAATTTTCTCCACAACGTACTCCAACTCACCCTCAACCAACACCGGAGCAGGAGGCTCAACTGAAGGTACAACAGGTACCTCATACCTGCGCAATAACGACCGATGAAAAACGTTATGAATGGAAAAGGACGCAGGGAGGTCCAAACGGAAAGAAACAGGATTAAGAATCTCCAATATTCTATAAGGGCCGATGAACCGAGGTTTAAACTTAGGAGAAGAGACCCTCATAGGGACAAAACGAGAAGACAACCACACCAAATCTCCAACACAAAGCCGAGAACCAACACGACGATGACGGTTGGCAAAACGCTGAGTCTTCTCCTGGGACAACTTCAAATTGTCCATAACCTGCCCCCAGATGTGATGCAATCTCTCCACCACCGCATCCACTCCAGGACAATCCGAGGATTCCACCTGACCGGAGGAAAATCGAGGGTGAAACCCCGAATTACAGAAAAACGGGGACACCAAGGTGGAAGAGCTGGCCCGATTATTGAGGGCGAACTCTGCCAATGGCAAAAAAGCAACCCAATCATCCTGGTCAGCAGAGACAAAACACCTCAGATATGTCTCCAGGGTCTGATTAGTCCGCTCGGTCTGGCCATTAGTCTGAGGGTGAAAAGCAGATGAAAAAGACAAATCTATGCCCATCCTAGCACAGAATGCCCGCCAAAATCTAGACACAAATTGGGTACCTCTGTCAGAAACAATATTCTCAGGAATACCGTGCAATCGGACAACATTCTGAAAAAACAGAGGAACCAACTCAGAAGAAGAAGGCAACTTGGGCAGAGGAACCAAATGGACCATTTTAGAGAAACGGTCACAGACCACCCAGATGACAGACATCTTCTGGGAAACAGGCAGATCTGAAATAAAATCCATCGAGATGTGTGTCCAAGGCCTCTTAGGAATAGGCAAGGGCAACAGCAGTCCGCTAGCCCGAGAACTACAAGACTTGGCCCGAGCACAAATGTCACATGACTGCACAAAGACTCGCACATCTCGTGACAGGGAAGGCCACCAGAAGGATCTTGCCACCAAATCCCTGGTACCAAAAATTCCGGGATGACCTGCCAATGCAGAAGAATGTACCTCAGAGATGACTCTACTGGTCCAATCATCCGGAACAAACAGTCTATCAGGCGGACAACGATCCGGTCTATCCGCCTGAAACTCTTGCAAGGACCGCCGCAGATCAGGAGAAACGGCCGACAAAATTACTCCCTCCCTAAGGATACCTGTGGGTTCAGAATTACCAGGAGAGTCCGGGTCAAAACTCCTAGAAAGGGCATCTGCCTTAACATTCTTAGAACCCGGTAGGTATGACACCACAAAATTAAAGCGAGAAAAAAATAAAGACCAGCGCGCCTGTCTAGGATTCAGGCGCCTGGCAGTCTCAAGATAAATCAAATTTTTGTGGTCAGTCAATACCACCACCTGATGCTTAGCCCCCTCTAGCCAATGGCGCCACTCCTCAAACGCCCACTTCATGGCCAAAAGCTCCCGATTCCCAACATCATAATTCCGCTCTGCGGGCGAAAATTTGCGAGAAAAGAAGGCACAAGGCCTAATGACGGAGCAGTCGGAACCTTTCTGCGACAACACTGCCCCAGCTCCGATCTCCGAAGCGTCAACCTCAACCTGAAAAGGCAGATTCACATCAGGCTGACGCAACACAGGGGCAGAGGCAAAACGGTGCTTAAGCTCCTGAAAGGCCTTTACAGCATGAGGGGACCAATTAGCAACATCAGCGCCTTGTCTGGTCAAATCAGTCAGTGGTTTAACGACATCCGAAAAACCAGCAATAAATCGGCGGTAAAAGTTGGCAAAGCCCAAAAATCTCTGAAGACCCTTAAGAGAGGAGGGCTGAGTCCAGTCACAAATAGCTTGCACCTTGACGGGATCCATCTCAATGGAAGAGGGAGAAAAAATATACCCTAAAAAGGAAATTTTCTGGACCCCAAAAACGCACTTAGACCCCTTCACACATAAAGAATTAGACCGCAGAACCTGAAAAACTCTCCTGACCTGCTGGACATGAGAGTCCCAGTCATCAGAAAAAATCAGAATATCATCCAGATATATTATCATAAATTTATCCAGAAAATCGCGGAAAATATCATGCATAAAAGACTGGAAAACTGAAGGGGCATTAGAAAGACCAAAAGGCATGACCAAATACTCAAAGTGGCCCTCGGGCGTATTAAATGCGGTCTTCCACTCATCCCCCTGCCTGATCCGCACCAAATTATACGCCCCACGAAGATCAATTTTAGAGAACCACTTAGCACCCTCTATACGAGCAAACAAATCAGTAAGCAATGGCAATGGGTATTGATACTTAACAGTGATCTTATTCAGAAGCCGATAATCAATACATGGTCTCAAAGAGCCGTCCTTTTTTGAGACAAAGAAAAACCCAGCTCCCAAGGGAGAAGAAGATGGACGAATATGTCCCTTTTCCAAAGACTCCTTTATATATTCCCGCATAGCAGCATGTTCCGGCACAGACAGATTAAACAAACGACCCTTTGGATATTTGCAACCCGGTATCAAATCTATGGCACAATCGCACTCACGGTGCGGAGGTAACGACCCAAGCTTGGGTTCGTCAAAGACGTCTTGATAATCAGAGAGGAACTCAGGGACTTCAGAGGGAATGGACGACGAAATAGAAACCAAAGGTAAGCCCCCATGAATACCCTTACATCCCCAGCTCAACACAGACATTGCTCTCCAGTCCAAGACTGGGTTGTGAGACTGCAACCATGGCAATCCCAGTACCAAATCGTCATGTAAATTATACAGCACCAGGAAACGAATAATCTCCTGGTGATCCGGATTGATACGCATGGTTACTTGTGTCCAGTATTGTGGTTTATTATTAGCCAATGGGGTGGAGTCAATCCCCTTCAGAGGAATAAGAGTCTCCAAAGGCTCTAAATCAAAACCACAACGATTGGCAAAGGACCAATCCATAAGACTCAGAGCGGCGCCAGAGTCAACATAGGCGTCCGTGGCAATGGATGACAAAGAGCAAATCAGGGTTACAGACAAAATAAACTTAGACTGAATGGTGCCAATGGAAACAGACTTATCAAGCTTCTTTGTACGCCTAGAGCATGCTGATATAACATGAGTAGAATCCCCACAATAGAAGCACAATCCATTCTTCCGTCTAAAATTCTGTCGCTCGCTCCTGGACAGAATTCTATCACACTGCATACTTTCTGGCGTCTTTTCCAAAGACACCGCCAGATGGTGCACCGGTTTGCGCTCCCGCAGACGCCTATCAATCTGAATAGCCATTGTCATGGACTCATTCAGACCTGCAGGCACAGGGAACCCCACCATAACATCCTTAACGGCATCAGAGAGGCCTTCTCTGAAAGTTGCCGCCAAGGCGCACTCATTCCACTGAGTAAGCACAGACCATTTACGGAATTTTTGGCAGTAAACTTCAGCTTCGTCTTGCCCCTGAGATAGTGCCATCAAAGTTTTTTCTGCCTGAAGTTCCAAATGAGGTTCCTCATAAAGCAAGCCCAAGGCCAGAAAAAACGCATCCACATCGCGCAACGCAGGATCCCCTGCTGGCAATGAGAAGGCCCAATCTTGAGGGTCACCCCTGAGCAAGGAAATCACAATCCTAACCTGCTGAGCAGGGTCTCCAGCTGAACGAGACTTCAGGGACAAATAAAGCTTACAATTATTTCGGAAATTCTGGAAGCTAGCTCTATTCCCTGTGAAGAACTCCGGCAAAGGAATTCTCGGCTCAGATACCGGAGCATGTACCACAAAATCTTGTAAATTTTGTACTTTCATGATGAGATTATTCAAACCCGCAGTTACACTCTGAAGATCCATTATTGTCAGGTGCACACAGAGCCATACAGAGATTAGGAGGAGAGAGAGAAAAAAGACTGCAGCAAGGCAAACTGGAGGAAAAAAAAAAAAAAAAAAATTCCAGCAGACTTCTTATAACTCTCCTTTCTCAACCTGGGTCTTTAACACTTTATTGGCCGGTCAAACTGTCATGATCTCTGCAGGCAGAGATCATAGCAAGCCTATAGAGGGACAAGCTCTCGGAAGATGGAACTATACTGACCATGAACTAAGCCTGCCGCGCAACTAGAAATAGCCAGGTAGCATTTCCTATTTATAGCTAGATGCCCAGCTCTGGCCTAAGACCTAAATAGCTAGCAGAGGGAAATATAAGACCTGGCTCACCTCTAGAGAAATATTCCAAAGAAGACAGTAGCCCCCCACATATAATGACGGTGAGTTCAGATGAAACAACAAACGCAGCAGGAAAATAGTCTTAGCAAATTTGAGGTCCGCTTACTAGATAGCAGAAGACAGATAGTATACTTTCATGGTCAGCAGAAAAACACTAACAAAACACCATCCAGAGATTACCTTAAACTCTGGCATTAACTCATAACGCCAGAGTAGCAATCCCTGATCAACGAGAGCTTTCCAGACACAGTAACAAAACTTCAGCTGTGAACTGGAACAAATAGGCAAAATGAAACATGGACAAAAGTCCAACTTATCTAGTAGTTGTCTAGAAGCAGGAACAAGCACTGAGAGGCATCAGATAACATTGTTGACCGGCAAGAAACCACCAGAGAAATGAGCTTAAATAGCGACACCCACTACTGATGGAAACAGGTGAAACAGGAAAGAGGATGACAAATCCAATTCCACAAGCGGCCACCGGGGGAGCCCAGAATCCAAATTCACAACAGGTAGCCGAAGGTACAAGAGCCAATGGAACTACCGAGGACCAGCTGACGTTACTGGAACCCGGTTAATAAGCAGGAGGTACCCGTGCCAGAAAGCACTACCAAGGACCACCTGACATTGGTGGAACTCGGATACCCAGAAGGAGGCACCTAAGCCAAAGGCTCTGCCTGGAACCAGCTGACGGTACTGGAACCAGGATGGGGAGCAGAAGGTACAAGAGCAAAAGACACTGCCGAGAACCAGCTGACAGTACTGGAACCCGGATGGATAGCCGAAGGTACAAGAGCCAATGGAACTACCGAGGACAAGCTGACATTACTAGAACCCGGTTACTAAGCAGGAGGTACCCATGCCAGAAAGAACTACCAAGGACCACCTGACGTTGGTGGAACTCGGATACCCAGAAGGAGGCACCTAAGCCAAAGGCTCTGCCCAGAACCAGCTGACGGTACTGGAACCAGGAAGGGGAGCAGAAAGTACAAGAGCAAAAGACACTGCCGAGAACCAGCTGATGGTACTGGAACCTGGATTGGTAGCCGAAGGTACAAGAGCCAATGGAACTACCAAGGACCAGCTGACGTTACTGGAACCCGGTTACTAAGCAGGAGGTACCCGTGCCAGAAAGCACTACCAAGGACCACCTGACGTTGGTGGAACTCAGATACCCAGAAGGAGGCACCTAAGCCAAAAGCTCTGCCCGGAACCAGCTGACGGTACTGGAACCAGGATGGGGAGCAGAAGGTACAAGAGCAAAAGACACTGTCGAGAACCAGCTGATGGTACTTGAACCCGGATGGTTAGCCGAAGGTACAAGAGCCAATGGAACTACCGAGGACCAGCTGACGTTACTGGAACCCGGTTACTAAGCAGGAGGTACCCATGCCAGAAAGCACTACCAAGGACCACCTGACGTTGGTGGAACTCGGATACCCAGAAGGAGGCACCTAAGCCGAAGGCTCTGCCCGGAACCAGCTGACGGTACTGGAACCAGGGGGACCTATTCAAGATTGTCTTCCTAGAGCCCCAACTAGCGGTGTTGGAGCCAAGGGTCAGCAGGGGGAGCAGAGTGTAGGCCGAAGCCTGCACTGGAGGCAGCTTAGTGTCTGCATGGCGTTTGCAGGACATGTTGCCGGCTACACAACAGGGGAACAGCTGGCGATGCTGAACCCCACTGACAAAGTAGCGAGGCGAGTGTTTTTCTCTGTGTAGCCAGCACTTCCGAGCACCAACTGGCGGTGTTAGAGAGAAGGGAATCAAGGAGGAGCAGAGGAGCAAAATGTAGGCCGAAGCCTGCACTGGAGGCAGCTTATTGTCTGTTGTGTCTGCGTGACGTTTGTAGGACACGTTGCCGGCTACACAGCAGGGGAAAAGCTGGCGTTACTGAACCTCACTGACACAGTGGCGGGTGTTTTTCTCTGTGCAGCCAGCACTTCCGGGCACCAACTGACGGTGTTAGAGCCCAGGGTCAGCAGGAGGAGCAGAGAAGCAGAGTGTAGGCCAAAGCCTGCACTGGAGGCAGTTTAATATCTGTTGTGTCTGCGTGGTGCTTGCATGACACGTTGCCGGCTACACAGCAGGGGAACAGCTGGCATTACTGAACCCCACTGACACAGTGGCGGGTGTTTTTCTCTGTGCAGCCAGCACTTATGAGCACCAACTGGTGGTGTTAGAGCCCAGGGTCAGCAGGAGGAGCAGAGGAGCAGAGTGTAGGCCGAAGACTGCACTGGAGACAGTTTAATATCTGTTGTGTTTGCGGGGCTTTTGCAGGACTCGTTGCCGGCTACACAGCAGGGGAGCAGCTGGCGTTACTGAACCCCACTGACACAGTGGCGGGTGTTTTTCTCTGTGCAGCCAGCACTTCCGAGCACCAACTGGTGGTGTTAGAGCCCATTGTCAGCAGGGGGAGCAGAGTGTAGGCCGAAGCCTAATTGGAGCAAATTGAAATGGAACCTTTAAACCCCCCCAGGCGTTTTATAACTAGAAGAGCCACCTTGTGCAGCAGTAATGCTGCACAAGGAAAAGGTGGCTCTTTTAATTATGTTCCTTTCACATGCTGAATGAAATACTTCTAAAATTTTGCCCCTCATACCGTGAAACCGTCTCGGAGGCGGGACTTTCCTTCTTAATGAGACGAAGCACAGCTGTCAAAAATACCCCCTTGGTGCTGGGTGCAGCCTCCTGAGCGTTGTTTTTTTTTGTGTTCCGGAGTCTGCGCTGTTGTGTTATCCCTTGGCCATGCGCTGTTACTGCGCATGCCCATGAATCCCAGCCCCGCATTGTCTTCCGATTTATTCACACTGCGCGGGCTGGGATTCATGGCCTTGCGCAGTAAATATCTTCGCCTCTCACTCATGTCCTTATGCCTTCTTTAGACTGTGTGGCGTCAGCTGATCCCTTATTGCATGCCACAGCCATGAAGCCACACAGTCTGAAGAAGGCGGAAGGAGATGAGTGAGGAGCGAAGATATGCACTGCGCATGCCCATGAATCCCAGCCCCGCAGTGTCTTCTGATTTATTCACACTGCGGGTCTGGGATTCATGGCCTTGCGCAGTAAATATCTTCGCCTCTCACTCATGTCCTTACGCCTGCTTTAGACTGTGCGGCGTCAGCTGATCCCTTATCGCAAGCCACGGCCGTGAAGCCGCACAGTCTGAAGAAGGCAGAAGGAGATGAGTGAGAGGCGAAGATATGCACTGCGCATGCCCATGAATCCCAGCCCCGCAGTGAGAATAAATAAGACACTGCAGGGCGTGATCTTGGGCAGGGTGGTCTCACAGGCGCAGCCATCTTGACAACAAATGATGTCAGAAGACTGGCAGCGCTAAACGTGCATGGCCAAGGGATAACATAACAGCGCAGACTCCGGGACAGATTCAAACAACGCAGAGGAGGCGACGCACGCCACCAAGGGGGTTGCTGCGTGTCATTACGAAGGAAAGTCACACCTCCGGGATGGTTAATCGGTATCAGGGGTCACATTTTCTAAGTGTTTAGTTCTGCATGTGCATTGGGTATAACAAAAAGAGCCACCTTGTCCAAATGCAGCATTTGTGCTGCACAAGGTGGCTCTTTTAGTTACAAATGCCTGGGGGGGCAGGTTCACTTTAATTTTTGTTGTAGTGTCTGCGTGGCGTTTGCAGGACACGTTGCCGACTACACAGCAGGGGAACAGCTGGCGTTACTGAACTCCACTGACACAGTGGCGGGTGTTTTTCTCTGTGCATCCAGCACTTCCGGGCACCAACTGGTGGTGTTAGAGCCCAGGGACAGCAGGAGGAGCAGAGTGTAGGCCGAAGCCTGCACTGGAGGCAATTTAATATCTGTTGTGTCTGCGTGGCGTTTGCAGGACACATTGCTGTCTACACAAAAGGGGAACAGCTGACGTTACTGAACCCCACTGACACAGTGGCGAGTGTTTTTCTCTGTGCAGCCAGCACTTCCGAGCACCAACTGGTGGTGTTAGAGCCCAGGGAATCAAGGAGGAGCAGAGTGTAGGCCGAAGCCTGCACTAGAGGCAGTTTAATATCTGTTGTGTCTGCGTGGCATTTGCAGGACACGTTGCTGGCTACACAGCAGGGGAACAGCTGGCATTACTGAACCTCACTGACACAGTGGTGAGTGTTTTTCTCTGTGCAGCCAGCACTTCTGAGCACCAACTGGTGGTGTTAGTGCCCAGGGACAGCAGGAGGAGCAGAGTGTAGGCCGAAGCCTGCACTGGAGGCAGCTTATTGTCTGTTGTGTCTGTGTAGCATTTGCAGGACACGTTGCTGGCTACACAGCAGGGGAACAGCTGGCATTACTGAACCTCACTGACACAGTGGCGAGTGTTTTTCTCTGTGCTGCCAGCACTTCTGAGCACCAACTGGCGGCGTTAGAACCCAGGGAATCAAGGAGGAGCGGAGGGTAGGCCGAGGCCTAATTCGAGCAAGTTGAAAGGGAACCTTTAACACCCCCCCAGGCATTTGTAGCTGAAAGAGCCATCTTGTACAGCACTAATGCTGCAAAAGGTAAAGGTGGCTCTTTTTATTATGTTCCTTGCAAACGCAGAACTAGACACTTATGAAATGTGTCCCCTCACACCGTGAGACCGTCCAGAAGGTGGGACTTTCCTTCATAATGGGACGCAGCACAGCCGTCATTCCTACCCCCTTGGCGACATGCGCTGCCTCCTCAGTGTTGTTTGATTCTGTCCCGGAGCCTGCGCTATGTTATCCCTTGGCCATGCGCAGTTAGCGCTGCCCGTCTTCTGACATCATTTGGTGTCAGGCTGGCTGCGCCTGTACGGCCGCACTGCCCAAGATCCCACCTCGCAGTGTCGTCTAATGTAATCACACTGCGGGCCTGGGATCCATGGGCATGCGCAGTGCATATCTTCGCCTCTCACTCCCCTCCTTCCGGCTTCTACAGACTGTGCGGCGTCATGGCCGTGGCATGCTATTAGGGATCAGCTGACGGCGCACAGTCTGAAGAAGGCGGAGGGAGATGAGTGAGAGCCTGAGGTGAAGATATGCACTGCACATGCCCATGGATCCCAGGCCCACAGTTTGATTAAATCAGAAGAGACTGCGAGGCGGAATCTCGGGCAGCGCGTCCGCACAGCTGCAGGCAGCCTGACAACAAATGATATCAGAAGACGGGCAGCGGTAAGTGCACATGGCCAAGGGATAACATAACAGCGCTGGCTACGGGACAGATTCAAACAATGCTGAGGAGGCGGCGCACGGCACCAAGGGGGTAGGAATGATGCCTGTGCTGCGTCCCATTACGTAGGAAAGTCCCACCTCCGGGATGGTCTCACGGTGTGAGGGGACACATTTTATAAGTATTAATTCTGCGTGTGCAAGGAGCTAAACTAAAAGAGCTACCTTTTCCTTGTGCAGCATTACTGCTGCACAAGGTGGCTCTTTCAGTAACAAATGCCTGGGGGGGACAGGTTCCCTTAAATTTTAGTAGCTGTGTCAGCGTGGCGGTCGCAGGACACATTGCCGGCTACACAGCGGGGGATCAGCTGACGTTACTGAAACCCAATAACACTGGGTCATGTGTTTTGACTGTGCAGCCTGCACTTCTGAGCATCAACTGGCGGTGTTGGAGCCCAGGGATTACAGTTCAGGTGGTAGAAACATGAACGCAACAGGAGACCTGGATACTGTAGCCAACCAATTATTTAATCTGGAAGATGAGTGGCAAATTCCTGCGAGATCCAGGCCTTGTTAATTTTCAGAAAGGTAAGCTGGGCAATGTTATCGGAGGATAGTCGCATGCGACGGTCTGTTAGTACACCACCTGCGGCACTAAAGACGCGTTCCGATAATACACTAGCAGCAGGGAAAGCCAGCACCTCCAATGCATACTGGCTTAGCTCTGGCCATGTATCCAGCTTAGAGACCCAAATTTGAAGGGGGAAGAGCCGTCTGGGAGTACAATAAGAGGGCAAGACATGTAGTCTGTCACCATCTAACGGAAACGTTGCCTCCTGCTGACTGGAGCCGTCTATGATGGTGTAGACATGTGTGGCGGGCACACAAAACTGTGCCACAGTTGGGCCATACTGGTCTTGCCTTGTGCTGAGGCACTGATTCTGCTCCCTCTTTGTGCATAGCTTCCTCCACTGCCTCGACGCACTGAGCTGCTTTGTAAAGCACTAGCAGCACTGCTCTCACTTGGACTGGAGAAGATGATGGAATTCACCAGTGTGTCTTGGTACTCCTACATTTTACGCTCCCGGCTCAACGGTGTTTATGAGGCTTTGTAAGTTGTCCCGGTAGCGAGGATCTAGGAGGGTGTACACACAATAATCAGCCGTGTTCAGAATGTGGGCGTTGCGGCGGTCATTCCTCAGGCACTGCAGCATGTAATCAGCCATGTGCTGCTGACTGCCAACTGGCCAAGAAACGCTGTCCCCTGCTTGAGGTGTGATCTCTGCCTGCTCTGCAGCACCCCACCCTCGCTCTACACACTTGACTACTGTAGAATTGTGTAACTCCCTCCTCTGGACCGATGTCTTCCTCCTCCATTGACTTCTCCTCATCCTCCTCACAAAGTGTCCCCTGCCTAGACCTTTGTGAGGAACCACGTAGCGCTGACTGTCCAGAAGCAGATGGAATTTGTGACTCCTCATCCTCCACCTCTTCCACAACATCATTCCTTAGTGCTTGCAGTGTTTGTTGAAGCAGGCAGATAAGGGGGACAGTCTTGCTGACTAGTGCATCATCTGCACTCGCCATCCACGTGGAATCATTGAAGGAATGCAAAACCTGGCAGACGACCTTCATAGTAGCCCACTCAGTGGTTGTGAAATCTGAACGGCGCGGAGTGCGACTTCTTTGCGCCAGATGCAGCTGGTATTCCATTACTGCTGGCTGCTGCTCACACAACCGCTCCAACATATGTAATGTGGAATTCCACCTGGTAGGTAGGTCACATATGATGCGATGTTCCGGAAGGCGGAATCGGCGGTGCAGAGCTGCAATGTGCGATCTTGCCATGCTGGAATGCTGCAAGTGAGCACACTCTAGGCGGACCTTGTGCAGCAGTGCATCAAGATCCGGATAGTCCCTCAAAAAACTCTGCATGACCAAGTTGAGCACATGTGCCAGACATGGGATGTGAGTGAGGTTGCCAAGAGCCAGAGCTGCCACCAGATTTTAGCTATTGTCACACACTACCATGCCTGGCTGGAGATTCGCTGGCACAAACCACACGTCGCTCTCCTGCTTGATGGCATTCCAGAGCTCCTGTGCTGTGTGGCTTTGATTCCTCAAAGAAATTAATTTCAAGACGGCCTGTTGACATTTGAACACAGCTGTGCTCATGTCGGTAGTAACAGGTAAACGTTCATGGGTCCATGTGGAGGTGGACTGTGACGGCTCCTGCAGCGATGATTCTGAGGAACTTATGTATGAGGAGGAGTCAATGCGGACAGACTGGATTCCTGCAATCCTTGGAGTTGGCAGAACACATCCTGCGCTACTAGCACGATCTGTACGCGGCTCAACAACATTAACCCAATGGGCAGTGAGGGAAAGGTATTGCCCCTGTCCATGGTGACTGGTCCATGCATCGGTGGTGAAGTGGACCTTGGTACTGACGGCGTTCAGTAGCACGTGTTTTATGTGTCCCTCCACATGCTTGTGTAGGGCAGGGACGGCTTGCCTGCTGAAATAAAAGCGGCTGGGCACATTGTATTGTGGGACTGCCAATGCCATCAAGTTACGGAAGCTGTCAGTCTCCACCAGCCTGAATGACAGCATTTCAAAGGACAGTAGTTTTGCAATGCCAGCATTCAGAGCCTGTGCTCGGGGGTGGTTTGCCGAGAATGGCTGCCCTTTCTCCCATGCCTGTGCTACCGATGGCTGTAGACTGGGCTGGGAGTGTGAGGATGACTGGGAACGTGGTGCTGCAGGTGGAATTACTGTGAGTCTCTGGGCAACAGTGCCAGAAGTTCTTCCATGGCGATCCTGTGAGGAAGCCGAACCAGCTGTGTGTGAGCTGGAGGAAGAGGCAACAACACGAGCTGAAGAGGTGGTAGGTGCCGCTGTTGGTTGACCTAGGTCTTCAGTGTGTTTTTGTAACTCCACCACGTGCTTGGTCCGAACATGTTTACACATATTTGTGGTATTGAGGTTGCTGACATTTTTCCCTCTTTTGACTTTCTGATGACACACCTTGCATTTGACAAAGCAAATGTCATCTGCAACTGTGTCAAAAAAGGATCAGGCACTGCAAGTCTTGGGATCACCTGTTTTGGCTTTTGGAAGAGGCATGCTCCTAATGGGTGCCGAAGTGGAGGCTACAGGAACCGCAGTCTTCCCTCTACCTCTCCCTCTTTGGCCCGTTCGGAGAATCTCTTCCTCAGAGCTGCTCCCACCACCTTTCTGTACCTCACGCCATGATGGGTCAAGGACCTCATCATCTACACTACTCTCTGCCACCAACTGCTCCTCCTGGGTAGTCTCGGCAGCACAGTGCGCACCAGAAAGTGGCACCTGAGTCTCATCATCAGAGGCGTACTGCGGTGTGGTGACCGGAGGCACTGGCCCACCCGCCTCTTCAGAGTCAGAGAGACAAAGCTGTTGGGCATCACTGCACACTGCCTCTTTTTCCATTTCTCCAATGCTGCTTGGCTGGCCCCCTGTTTCCAAGCCAAGAGATTCAGAGAACAGAAGTAGAGATGGCTCCTGTCCTGGGCTCTCTGACTGCCTGGGCAATTTGGCAGGTGGTGAAGAGACAGATGGGTGCTCTCCAGTGCTCTGTGTCTGAGAGGATGTGGCACTAATTGAAGTCAATGCGTTAGCTGCCATCCATCCGACAATTGCTTCAATTTGTTCTTCACGCAGCAGCAGTGTACGGCGATCTCCTACAAAGCTGCGCATGAAGGACTGTTCCTTGCTGAAACTGGGTGATGATGAGTCACCGGTGCCCGCAGCAGGCACAGAATCCCCACGTCCTCTCCCTGCTCTGCGCCCACGCCCACGTGCCGTACTCCCTGCCCTCTTCATCTTGGTTGACTGACAAAGATAAGCAGAAAAGTACTAAGGGCTTAGTGTGCTTATTCCTGAACAGCTATCATGCTGCAGCAATGCAGGTATGTGCAGACTCCATGAAGGAGAGTGGGTGACAGAAAAAGAGGTCACACTTACCACACCGCAGCCCAGTGCAAGCTGCACTGCGCCACAAGGTGGCGACAGAGAGTGGTCAAAACAAGCCAAGTCGGTAACAGTCGGTAAGCGTATTGTTTAAAGGGGAAAACAGAAACCATGGTCAATTAACAAGCTGAGGGTCCAAACCAACCAGGAGCAAAGGTACCAAAGACGTTAGACAGAGAACGGAGTCAGAGTAAGCCAAAAGGTCAAAAAGCCAGACAGACATGTGGTAACAAAAACGAGAAGCAGGAGACAAAGTCAGAGTCTTAGCTGGATCACAAACGGAGGGGATACACACAAGAGTCAGCCTAGATTGGGTACAGGAGACAGGGCAGGTACAGGTAAGGGAGGTCAGAGGCAAAAGGAACACAGGGGTATCTCAGGTAGCAGTCTCAGCAAGCCCAAAACTATCACTGACACAATCTGCCAGCAAGAGAACCAATAAATAGCCACTCCCAAATCAAAGAGAGGCAGGAATAGTTAACCCCACCATGACCAGGCTGGAACAGGGGAAAAATGGCAAACTCCGACTCGGATCATGGCACTAACAGGTATAAGAAACACTAATTTTCTAAAGTGTGGACTAGACTTTAATATGAGCTAATGTGGCCTACACAACTGTAAAGTGGTGTGTTTGGTGAACTTTATTATTTATTTATTCATTTTTTTTTGCAGAAATGACTACAGAGCGATGTGCACTCACACAGAGACCGTGCAGACAGCCGTAAACGGCTCAGCTAGGCCAAAAAAAGCTTACTGCAACCAGCTGTGGCTGCGGACAGACTACAGAGCGATGTACACTCACACAGAGACCGTGCAGACAGCCGTAAATGGCGCTGCAAGGCCAAAAAAAGCTCCTCAATGTAATCCTATGTAGTGTTTTTCCACAATTTAGCTGGATACGGGTGGAAAGCCACTAATAGGAAATATTTGAAAAAATGTGCAGCAGGCTGCACTAATTGCAAAAAAGGACAATGGATTGAACGGTATGAGGCAGTGACGCACCCTGAGGTGAATACAACTGGCTATGGCTGCACACAGACTACAGAGTGATGTGCACTCACACAGAGACCTTGCAGACAGCCGTAAACGGGGCTGCAAGGCCAAAAAAACCTCCTCTATGTTATCCTATGTAGTGTTTTTCCACAATGTAGCTGGATACGGGTGAAAAGCCACTAATAGGAAATATTTGAAAAAAAGTGCAGCAGGCTGCACTAATAGCAAAAAAAGACAATGGATAGAACGGTATGAGGCAGCGACGCACCCTGAGCTGAATACAACCGGCTGTGGCTGCACACAGACTACAGAGTTATGTGCACTCACACAGAGACCTTGCAGACAGCTGTGAACAGCGCTGCAGGGCAAAAGCAAGGTTCTCACACAGCGGTTGCTAAATTAGCCTGGGTAAAGCACAATGAAGCAAATCGCTATCTCTAAACTGGCCCTCAGTCAGAACACAGCGTCCTGTCTCTAACTGAATTCACAGCAGAGTGAGCCGTAAATGGTGGCAGCGACTGTTATAGTGCATCATGACATCATTTCAGCAGCCAATCACAGCCATGCCAGTACTTCCATGCCCACCATGCAGAACAGGATGCGCCCACACTTCTAATCAGTCCTCAATGGCTGAATTCAGGCAGTTTGAATTCTGGGAACTTCCGATTCCGGTATCCGATATACGGAAAATATCGGAGCTCGGTATCGGAATTCCGATACCGCAAATATCGGCCGATACCCGATACTTGCGGTATCGGAATGCTCAACACTACTGCCTAACAAAACAAAATGTTGAAGCAAATAAGGTAGCACACTGTAGCGCTGAAACATGCAAGCATGAAACATGAAAATTGAATTGCATTACTGCACTAGAAATATGAAAAATGAGAGCGTTTAGCGCATAAAAAAGGCCAATTTTATGTGTACCTGGTAGCCACTTTACGGCATCTCTCTTATACCAGGTCCTACGATTTCCTTCCTCACTGAGAACAAACGTCTCCATCTGAATGGGTGCCTATGAAAACCTTTTGTGAGACTACCATTCTCTCTCTCTGTGGAGGGGTAATGGACCTGCTGTAATTAAAACACCAGTGACTAGGAGGCGGAGTGCTCGGTCAGAAAGCTAAATAATACATTTGAAAAAACTGACCGTCACATCCATACATAGACTAAGTGTGAACAGGTGCTAAACCTAGAGTCGCCAACTCCTATACATTCAAGCAAATAAGGTAGCACACTGTAGCGCTGAAACATGCAAGCATGAAACATGAAAATTTAACTGCATTACTGCACTAGAAATATGAAAAATGAGAGCGTTTAGCGCATAAAAAAGGCCAATTTTATGTGTACCTGGTAGCCACTTTACGGCATCTCTCTTATACCAGGTCCTACGATTTCCTTCCTCACTGAGAACAAACGTCTCCATCTGAATGGGTGCCTATGAAAACCTCTTGTGAGACTACCATTCTCTCTCTCTGTGGAGGGGTAATGGACCTGCTGTAATTAAAACACCAGTGACTAGGAGGCGGAGTGCTCGGTCAGAAAGCTAAATAATACATTTGAAAAAACTGACCGTCACATCCATACGTAGACTAAGTGTGAACAGGTGCTAGACCTAGAGTCGCCAACTCCTATACATTCAAGCAAATAAGTTAGCACACTGTAGCGCTGAAACATGCAAGCATGAAACATGAAAATATAACTGCATTACTGCACTAGAAATATGAAAAATGAGAGCGTTTAATGCATAAAAATGGCCAATTTTATGTGTACCTGGTAGCCACTTTACGGCATCTCTCTTATACCAGGTCCTACGATTTCCTTCCTCACTGAGAACAAACGTCTCCATCTGAATGGGTGCCTATGAAAACCTCTTGTGAGACTACCATTCTCTCTCTCTGTGGAGGGGTAATGGACCTGCTGTAATTAAAACACCAGTGACTAGGAGGCGGAGTGCTCGGTCAGAAAGCTAAATAATACATTTGAAAAAACTGACCGTCACATCCATACGTAGACTAAGTGTGAACAGGTGCTAGACCTAGAGTCGCCAACTCCTATACATTCAAGCAAATAAGGTAGCACACTGTAGTGCTGAAACATGCAAGCATGAAACATGAAAATTTAACTGCATTAATGCACTAGAAATATGAAAAATGAGAGCGTTTAGCGCATAAAAAAGGCCAATTTTATGTGTACCTGGTAGCCACTTTACGGCATCTCTCTTATACCAGGTCCTACGATTTCCTTCCTCACTGAGAACAAACGTCTCCATCTGAATGGGTGCCTATGAAAACCTCTTGTGAGACTACCATTCTCTCACTCTGTGGAGGGGTAATGGACCTGCTGTAATTAAAACACCAGTGACTAGGAGGCGGAGTGCTCGGTCAGAAAGCTAAATAATACATTTGAAAAAACTGACCGTCACATCCATACATAGACTAAGTGTGAACAGGTGCTACTAAACCTAGAGTCGCCAACTCCTATACATTCAAGCAAATAAGGTAGCACACTGTAGCGCTGAAACATGCAAGCGTGAAACATGAAAATTTAACTGCATTACTGCACTAGAAATATGAAAAATGAGAGCGTTTAGCGCATAAAAAAGGCCAATTTTATGTGTACCTGGTAGCCACTTTACGGCATCTCTCTTATACCAGGTCCTACGATTTCCTTCCTCACTGAGAACAAACGTCTCCATCTGAATGGGTGCCTATGAAAACCTCTTGTGAGACTACCATTCTCTCTCTCTGTGGAGGGGTAATGGACCTGCTGTAATTAAAACACCAGTGACTAGGAGGCGGAGTGCTCGGTCAGAAAGCTAAATAATACATTTGAAAAAACTGACCGTCACATCCATACATAGACTAAGTGTGAACAGGTGCTAAAACTAGAGTCGCCAACTCCTATACATTCAAGCAAATAAGGTAGCACTGTAGCGCTGAAACATGCAAGCATGAAACATGAAAATTTAACTGCATTACTGCACTAGAAATATGAAAAATGAGAGCGTTTAACGCAAAAAAATGCCCAATTTTATGTGTACCTGGTAGCCACTTTACGGCATCTCTCTTATACCAGGTCCTACGATTTCCTTCCTCACTGAGAACAAACGTCTCCATCTGAATGGGTGCCTATGAAAACCTCTTGTGAGACTACCATTCTCTCTCTCTGTGGAGGGGTAATGGACCTGCTGTAATTAAAACACCAGTGACTAGGAGGCGGAGTGCTCGGTCAGAAAGCTAAATAATACATTTGAAAAAATTGACCGTCACATCCATACATAGACTAAGTCTGAACAGGTGCTAAACCTAGAGTCGCCAACTCCTATACATTCAAGCAAATAAGGTAGCACACTGTAGCGCTGAAACATGCAAGCATGAAACATGAAAATTTTACTGCATTACTGCACTAGAAATATGAAAAATGAGAGCGTTTAGCGCATAAAAAAGGCCAATTTTATGTGTACCTGGTAGCCACTTTACGGCATCTCTCTTATACCAGGTCCTACGATTTCCTTCCTCACTGAGAACAAACGTCTCCATCTGAATGGGTGCCTATGAAAACCTCTTGTGAGACTACCATTCTCTCTCTCTGTGGAGGGGTAATGGACCTGCTGTAATTAAAACACCAGTGACTAGGAGGCGGATCGGTCAGAAAGCTAAATAATACCTTTGAAAAAACTGACCGTCACATCCATACATAGACTAAGTGTGAACAGGTGCTAAACCTAGAGTCGCCAACTCCTATACATTCAAGCAAATAAGGTAGCACACTGTAGCGCTGAAACATGCAAGCATGAAACATGAAAATTTAACTGCATTACTGCACTAGAAATATGAAAAATGAGAGCGTTTAGCGCATAAAAAAGGCCAATTTTATGTGTACCTGGTAGCCACTTTACGGCATCTCTCTTATACCAGGTCCTACGATTTCCTTCCTCACTGAGAACAAACGTCTCCATCTGAATGCGTGCCTATGAAAACCTCTTGTGAGACTACCATTCTCTCTCTGTGGAGGGGTAATGGACCTGCTGTAATTAAAACACCAGTGACTAGAAGGCGGAGTGCTCGGTCAGAAAGCTAAATAATACATTTGAAAAAACTGACCGTCACATCCATACATAGACTAAGTGTGAACAGGTGCTAAACCTAGAGTCGCCAACTCCTATACATTCAAGCAAATAAGGTAGCACACTGTAGCACTGAAACATAAAAGCATGAAACATGAAAATTTAACTGCATTACTGCACTAGAAATATGAAAAATGAGAGCGTTTAGCGCATAAAAAAGGCCAATTTTATGTGTACCTGGTAGCCACTTTACGGCATCTCTCTTATACCAGTTCCTACAATTTCCTTCCTCACTGAGAATAAACGTCTCCATCAGAATGGGTGCCTATGAAAACCTCTTGTGAGACTACCATTCTCTCTCTCTGTGGAGGGGTAATGGACCTGCTGTAATTAAAACACCAGTGACTAGGAGGCGGAGTGCTCGGTCAGAAAGCTAAATAATACATTTGAAAAAACTGACCGTCACATCCATACATAGACTAAGTGTGAACAGGTGCTACTAAACCTAGAGTCGCCAACTCCTATACATTCAAGCAAATAAGGTAGCACACTGTAGCGCTGAAACATGCAAGCATGAAACATGAAAATGTAACTGCATTACTGCACTGGAAATATGAAAAATGAGAGCGTTTAACGCATAAAAAAGGCCAATTTTATGTGTACCTGGTAGCCACTTTACGGCATCTCTCTTATACCAGGTCCTACGATTTCCTTCCTCACTGAGAACAAACGTCTCCATCTGAATGGGTGCCTATGAAAACCTCTTGTGAGACTACCATTCTCTCTCTCTGTGGAGGGGTAATGGACCTGCTGTAATTAAAACACCAGTGACTAGGAGGCGGAGTGCTCGGTCAGAAAGCTAAATAATACATTTGAAAAAACTGACCGTCACATCCATACATAGACTAAGTGTGAACAGGTGCTAAACCTAGAGTCGCCAACTCCTATACATTCAAGCAAATAAGGTAGCACACTGTAGCACTGAAACATGCAAGCATGAAACATGAAAATTTAACTGCATTACTGCACTAGAAATATGAAAAATGAGAGCGTTTAGCGCATTAAAAAAGGCCAATTTTATGTGTACCTGGTAGCCACTTTACGGCATCTCTCTTATACCAGGTCCTACGATTTCCTTCCTCACTGAGAACAAACGTCTCCATCTGAATGGGTGCCTATGAAAACCTCTTGTGAGACTACCATTCTCTCTCTCTGTGGAGGGGTAATGGACCTGCTGTAATTAAAACACCAGTGACTAGGAGGCGGAGTGCTCTGTCAGAAAGCTAAATAATACATTTGAAAAAACTGCCCGTCACATCCATACATAGACTAAGTGTGAACAGGTGCTAAACCTAGAGTCGCCAACTCCTATACATTCAAGCAAATAAGGTAGCACACTGTAGCGCTGAAACATGCAAGCATGAAACATGAAAATTTAACTGCATTACTGCACTAGAAATATGAAAAATGAGAGCGTTTAGCGCATAAAAAGGCCAATTTTATGTGTACCTGGTAGCCACTTTACGGCATCTCTCTTATACCAGGTCCTACGATTTCCTTCCTCACTGAGAACAAACGTCTCCATCTGAATGGGTGCCTATGAAAACCTCTTGTGAGACTACCATTCTCTCTCTCTGTGGAGGGGTAATGGACCTGCTGTAATTAAAACACCAGTGACTAGGAGGCAGAGTGCTCGGTCAGAAAGCTAAATAATACATTTGAAAAAACTGACCGTCACATCCATACGTAGACTAAGTGTGAACAGGTGCTAAACCTGGAGTCGCCAACTCCTATACATTCAAGCAAATAAGGTAGCACACTGTAGCGCTGAAACATGCAAGCATGAAACATGAAAATTTAACTGCATTACTGCACTAGAAATATGAAAAATGAGAGCGTTTAATGCATAAAAATGGCCAATTTTATGTGTACCTGGTAGCCACTTTACGGCATCTCTCTTATACCAGGTCCTACGATTTCCTTCCTCACTGAGAACAAACGTCTCCATCTGAATGGGTGCCTATGAAAACCTCTTGTGAGACTACCATTCTCTCTCTCTGTGGAGGGGTAATGGACCTGCTGTAATTAAAACACCAGTGACTAGGAGGCGGAGTGCTCGGTCAGAAAGCTAAATAATACATTTGAAAAAACTGACCGTCACATCCATACATAGACTAAGTGTGAACAGGTGCTAAACCTAGAGTCGCCAACTCCTATACATTCAAGCAAATAAGGTAGCACACTGTAGTGCTGAAACATGCAAGCATGAAACATGAAAATTTAACTGCATTACTGCACTAGAAATATGAAAAATGAGAGCGTTAAGCGCATAAAAAAGGCCAATTTTATGTGTACCTGGTAGCCACTTTACGGCATCTCTCTTATACCAGGTCCTACGATTTCCTTCCTCACTGAGAACAAACGTCTCCATCTGAATGGGTGCCTATGAAAACCTCTTGTGAGACTACCACTCTCTCTCTGTGGAGAGGTAATGGACCTGCTGTAATTAAAACACCAGTGACTAGGAGGCGGAGTGCTCGGTCAGAAAGCTAAATAATACCTTTGAAAAAACTGACCGTCACATCCATACATAGACTAAGTGTGAACAGGTGCTAAACCTAGAGTCGCCAACTCCTATACATTCAAGCAAATAAGGTAGCACACTGTAGTGCTGAAACATGCAAGCATGAAACATGAAAATTTAACTGCATTACTGCACTAGAAATATGAAAAATGAGAGCGTTAAGCGCATAAAAAAGGCCAATTTTATGTGTACCTGGTAGCCACTTTACGACATCTCTCTTATACCAGGTCCTACGATTTCCTTCCTCACTGAGAACAAACGTCTCCATCTGAATGGGTGCCTGTGAAAACCTCTTGTGAGACTACCATTCTCTCTCTCTGTGGAGGGGAATGGACCTGCTGTAATTAAAACACCAGTGACTAGGAGGCAGAGTGCTCGGTCAGAAAGCTAAATAATACATTTGAAAAAACTGACCGTCACATCCATACGTAGACTAAGTGTGAACAGGTGCTAAACCTAGAGTCGCCAACTCCTATACATTCAAGCAAATAAGGTAGCACACTGTAGCGCTGAAACATGCAAGCATGAAACATGAAAATTTAACTGCATTACTGCACTAGAAATATGAAAAATGAGAGCGTTTAATGCATAAAAATGGCCAATTTTATGTGTACCTGGTAGCCACTTTACGGCATCTCTCTTATACCAGGTCCTACGATTTCCTTCCTCACTGAGAACAAACGTCTCCATCTGAATGGGTGCCTATGAAAACCTCTTGTGAGACTACCATTCTCTCTCTCTGTGGAGGGGTAATGGACCTGCTGTAATTAAAACACCAGTGACTAGGAGGCGGAGTGCTCGGTCAGAAAGCTAAATAATACATTTGAAAAAACTGACCGTCACATCCATACATAGACTAAGTGTGAACAGGTGCTAAACCTAGAGTCGCCAACTCCTATACATTCAAGCAAATAAGGTAGCACACTGTAGTGCTGAAACATGCAAGCATGAAACATGAAAATTTAACTGCATTACTGCACTAGAAATATGAAAAATGAGAGCGTTTAGCGCATAAAAAGGCCAATTTTATGTGTACCTGGTAGCCACTTTACGGCATCTCTCTTATACCAGGTCCTACGATTTCCTTCCTCACTGAGAACAAACGTCTCCATCTGAATGGGTGCCTATGAAAACCTCTTGTGAGACTACCATTCTCTCTCTCTGTGGAGGGGTAATGGACCTGCTGTAATTAAAACACCAGTGACTAGGAGGCAGAGTGCTCGGTCAGAAAGCTAAATAATACATTTGAAAAAACTGACTGTCACATCCATACGTAGACTAAGTGTGAACAGGTGCTAAACCTGGAGTCGCCAACTCCTATACATTCAAGCAAATAAGGTAGCACACTGTAGCGCTGAAACATGCAAGCATGAAACATGAAAATTTAACTGCATTACTGCACTAGAAATATGAAAAATGAGAGCGTTTAATGCATAAAAATGGCCAATTTTATGTGTACCTGGTAGCCACTTTACGGCATCTCTCTTATACCAGGTCCTACGATTTCCTTCCTCACTGAGAACAAACGTCTCCATCTGAATGGGTGCCTATGAAAACCTCTTGTGAGACTACCATTCTCTCTCTCTGTGGAGGGGTAATGGACCTGCTGTAATTAAAACACCAGTGACTAGGAGGCGGAGTGCTCGGTCAGAAAGCTAAATAATACATTTGAAAAAACTGACCGTCACATCCATACATAGACTAAGTGTGAACAGGTGCTAAACCTAGAGTCGCCAACTCCTATACATTCAAGCAAATAAGGTAGCACACTGTAGTGCTGAAACATGCAAGCATGAAACATGAAAATTTAACTGCATTACTGCACTAGAAATATGAAAAATGAGAGCGTTTAGCGCATAAAAAAGGCCAATTTTATGTGTACCTGGTAGCCACTTTACGGCATCTCTCTTATACCAGGTCCTACGATTTCCTTCCTCACTGAGAACAAACGTCTCCATCTGAATGGGTGCCTATGAAAACCTCTTGTGAGACTACCACTCTCTCTCTGTGGAGAGGTAATGGACCTGCTGTAATTAAAACACCAGTGACTAGGAGGCGGAGTGCTCGGTCAGAAAGCTAAATAATACCTTTGAAAAAACTGACCGTCACATCCATACGTAGACTAAGTGTGAACAGGTGCTAAACCTAGAGTCGCCAACTCCTATACATTCAAGCAAATAAGGTAGCACACTGTAGCGCTGAAACATGCAAGCATGAAACATGAAAATTTAACTGCATTACTGCACTAGAAATATGAAAAATGAGAGCGTTTAATGCATGTTTAATGCATAAAAATGGCCAATTTTATGTGTACCTGGTAGCCACTTTACGGCATCTCTCTTATACCAGGTCCTACGATTTCCTACCTCACTGAGAACAAACGTCTCCATCTGAATGGGTGCCTATGAAAACCTCTTGTGAGACTACCATTCTCTCTCTCTGTGGAGGGGTAATGGACCTGCTGTAATTAAAACACCAGTGACTAGGAGGCGGAGTGCTCGGTCAGAAAGCTAAATAATACATTTGAAAAAACTGACCGTCACATCCATACATAGACTAAGTGTGAACAGGTGCTAAACCTAGAGTCGCCAACTCCTATACATTCAAGCAAATAAGGTAGCACACTGTAGTGCTGAAACATGCAAGCATGAAACATGAAAATTTAACTGCATTACTGCACTAGAAATATGAAAAATGAGAGCGTTTAGCGCATAAAAAAGGCCAATTTTATGTGTACCTGGTAGCCACTTTACGGCATCTCTCTTATACCAGGTCCTACGATTTCCTTCCTCACTGAGAACAAACGTCTCCATCTGAATGGGTGCCTATGAAAACCTCTTGTGAGACTACCATTCTCTCTCTCTGTGGAGGGGTAATGGACCTGCTGTAATTAAAACACCAGTGACTAGGAGGCGGAGTGCTCGGTCAGAAAGCTAAATAATACATTTGAAAAAACTGACCGTCACATCCATACATAGACTAAGTGTGAACAGGTGCTAAACCTAGGGTCGCCAACTCCTATACATTCAAGCAAATAAGGTAGCACACTGTAGCACTGAAACATGCAAGCATGAAACATGAAAATTTAACTGCATTACTGCACTAGAAATATGAAAAATGAGAGCGTTTAGCGCATAAAAAAGGCCAATTTTATGTGTACCTGGTAGCCACTTTACGGCATCTCTCTTATACCAGTTCCTACAATTTCTTTCCTCACTGAGAACAAACGTCTACATCAGAATGGGTGCCTATGAAAACCTCTTGTGAGACTACCATTCTCTCTCTCTGTGGAGGGGTAATGGACCTGCTGTAATTAAAACACCAGTGACTAGGAGGCGGAGTGCTCGGTCAGAAAGCTAAATAATACATTTGAAAAAACTGACCGTCACATCCATACATAGACTAAGTGTGAACAGGTGCTACTAAACCTAGAGTCGCCAACTCCTATACATTCAAGCAAATAAGGTAGCACACTGTAGCGCTGAAACATGCAAGCATGAAACATGAAAATGTAACTGCATTACTGCACTAGAAATATGAAAAATGAGAGCGTTTAACGCATAAAAAAGGCCAATTTTATGTGTACCTGGTAGCCACTTTACAGCATCTCTCTTATACCAGGTCCTACGATTTCCTTCCTCACTGAGAACAAACATCTCCATCTGAATGGGTGCCTATGAAAACCTCTTGTGAGACTACCATTCTCTCTCTCTGTGGAGGGGTAATGGACCTGCTGTAATTAAAACACCAGTGACTAGGAGGCGGAGTGCTCGGTCAGAAAGCTAAATAATACATTTGAAAAAACTGACCGTCACATCCATACATAGACTAAGTGTGAACAGGTGCTAAACCTAGAGTCGCCAACTCCTATACATTCAAGCAAATAAGGTAGCACACTGTAGCACTGAAACATGCAAGCATGAAACATGAAAATTTAACTGCATTACTGCACTAGAAATATGAAAAATGAGAGCGTTTAGCGCATTAAAAAAGGCCAATTTTATGTGTACCAGGTAGCCACTTTACGGCATCTCTCTTATACCAGGTCCTACGATTTCCTTCCTCACTGAGAACAAACGTCTCCATCTGAATGGGTGCCTATGAAAACCTCTTGTGAGACTACCATTCTCTCTCTCTGTGGAGGGGTAATGGACCTGCTGTAATTAAAACACCAGTGACTAGGAGGTGGAGTGCTCGGTCAGAAAGCTAAATAATACATTTGAAAAAACTGACCGTCACATCCATACATAGACTAAGTGTGAACAGGTGCTAAACCTAGAGTCGCCAACTCCTATACATTCAAGCAAATAAGGTAGCACACTGTAGCACTGAAACATGCAAGCATGAAACATGAAAATTTAACTGCATTACTGCACTAGAAATATGAAAAATGAGAGCGTTTAGCGCATTAAAAAAGGCCAATTTTATGTGTACCTGGTAGCCACTTTACGGCATCTCTCTCATACCAGGTCCTACGATTTCCTTCCTCACTGAGAACAAACGTCTCCATCTGAATGGGTGCCTATGAAAACCTCTTGTGAGACTACCATTCTCTCTCTCTGTGGAGGGGTAATGGACCTGCTGTAATTAAAACACCAGTGACTAGGAGGCGGAGTGCTCGGTCAGAAAGCTAAATAATACATTTGAAAAAACTGACCGTCACATCCATACATAGACTAAGTGTGAACAGGTGCTACTAAACCTAGAGTCGCCAACTCCTATACATTCAAGCAAATAAGGTAGCACACTGTAGCGCTGAAACATGCAAGCATGAAACATGAAAATGTAACTGCATTACTGCACTAGAAATATGAAAAATGAGAGCGTTTAACGCATAAAAAAGGCCAATTTTATGTGTACCTGGTAGCCACTTTACAGCATCTCTCTTATACCAGGTCCTACGATTTCCTTCCTCACTGAGAACAAACATCTCCATCTGAATGGGTGCCTATGAAAACCTCTTGTGAGACTACCATTCTCTCTCTCTGTGGAGGGGTAATGGACCTGCTGTAATTAAAACACCAGTGACTAGGAGGCGGAGTGCTCGGTCAGAAAGCTAAATAATACATTTGAAAAAACTGACCGTCACATCCATACATAGACTAAGTGTGAACAGGTGCTAAACCTAGAGTCGCCAACTCCTATACATTCAAGCAAATAAGGTAGCACACTGTAGCACTGAAACATGCAAGCATGAAACATGAAAATTTAACTGCATTACTGCACTAGAAATATGAAAAATGAGAGCGTTTAGCGCATTAAAAAAGGCCAATTTTATGTGTACCAGGTAGCCACTTTACGGCATCTCTCTTATACCAGGTCCTACGATTTCCTTCCTCACTGAGAACAAACGTCTCCATCTGAATGGGTGCCTATGAAAACCTCTTGTGAGACTACCATTCTCTCTCTCTGTGGAGGGGTAATGGACCTGCTGTAATTAAAACACCAGTGACTAGGAGGTGGAGTGCTCGGTCAGAAAGCTAAATAATACATTTGAAAAAACTGACCGTCACATCCATACATAGACTAAGTGTGAACAGGTGCTAAACCTAGAGTCGCCAACTCCTATACATTCAAGCAAATAAGGTAGCACACTGTAGCACTGAAACATGCAAGCATGAAACATGAAAATTTAACTGCATTACTGCACTAGAAATATGAAAAATGAGAGCGTTTAGCGCATTAAAAAAGGCCAATTTTATGTGTACCTGGTAGCCACTTTACGGCATCTCTCTCATACCAGGTCCTACGATTTCCTTCCTCACTGAGAACAAACGTCTCCATCTGAATGGGTGCCTATGAAAACCTCTTGTGAGACTACCATTCTCTCTCTCTGTGGAGGGGTAATGGACCTGCTGTAATTAAAACACCAGTGACTAGGAGGCGGAGTGCTCGGTCAGAAAGCTAAATAATACATTTGAAAAAACTGACCGTCACATCCATACATAGACTAAGTGTGAACAGGTGCTACTAAACCTAGAGTCGCCAACTCCTATACATTCAAGCAAATAAGGTAGCACACTGTAGCGCTGAAACATGCAAGCATGAAACATGAAAATGTAACTGCATTACTGCACTAGAAATATGAAAAATGAGAGCGTTTAACGCATAAAAAAGGCCAATTTTATGTGTACCTGGTAGCCACTTTACAGCATCTCTCTTATACCAGGTCCTACGATTTCCTTCCTCACTGAGAACAAACATCTCCATCTGAATGGGTGCCTATGAAAACCTCTTGTGAGACTACCATTCTCTCTCTCTGTGGAGGGGTAATGGACCTGCTGTAATTAAAACACCAGTGACTAGGAGGCGGAGTGCTCGGTCAGAAAGCTAAATAATACATTTGAAAAAACTGACCGTCACATCCATACATAGACTAAGTGTGAACAGGTGCTAAACCTAGAGTCGCCAACTCCTATACATTCAAGCAAATAAGGTAGCACACTGTAGCACTGAAACATGCAAGCATGAAACATGAAAATTTAACTGCATTACTGCACTAGAAATATGAAAAATGAGAGCGTTTAGCGCATTAAAAAAGGCCAATTTTATGTGTACCAGGTAGCCACTTTACGGCATCTCTCTTATACCAGGTCCTACGATTTCCTTCCTCACTGAGAACAAACGTCTCCATCTGAATGGGTGCCTATGAAAACCTCTTGTGAGACTACCATTCTCTCTCTCTGTGGAGGGGTAATGGACCTGCTGTAATTAAAACACCAGTGACTAGGAGGTGGAGTGCTCGGTCAGAAAGCTAAATAATACATTTGAAAAAACTGACCGTCACATCCATACATAGACTAAGTGTGAACAGGTGCTAAACCTAGAGTCGCCAACTCCTATACATTCAAGCAAATAAGGTAGCACACTGTAGCACTGAAACATGCAAGCATGAAACATGAAAATTTAACTGCATTACTGCACTAGAAATATGAAAAATGAGAGCGTTTAGCGCATTAAAAAAGGCCAATTTTATGTGTACCTGGTAGCCACTTTACGGCATCTCTCTCATACCAGGTCCTACGATTTCCTTCCTCACTGAGAACAAACGTCTCCATCTGAATGGGTGCCTATGAAAACCTCTTGTGAGACTACCATTCTCTCTCTCTGTGGAGGGGTAATGGACCTGCTGTAATTAAAACACCAGTGACTAGGAGGCGGAGTGCTCGGTCAGAAAGCTAAATAATACATTTGAAAAAACTGACCGTCACATCCATACATAGACTAAGTGTGAACAGGTGCTACTAAACCTAGAGTCGCCAACTCCTATACATTCAAGCAAATAAGGTAGCACACTGTAGCGCTGAAACATGCAAGCATGAAACATGAAAATGTAACTGCATTACTGCACTAGAAATATGAAAAATGAGAGCGTTTAACGCATAAAAAAGGCCAATTTTATGTGTACCTGGTAGCCACTTTACAGCATCTCTCTTATACCAGGTCCTACGATTTCCTTCCTCACTGAGAACAAACATCTCCATCTGAATGGGTGCCTATGAAAACCTCTTGTGAGACTACCATTCTCTCTCTCTGTGGAGGGGTAATGGACCTGCTGTAATTAAAACACCAGTGACTAGGAGGCGGAGTGCTCGGTCAGAAAGCTAAATAATACATTTGAAAAAACTGACCGTCACATCCATACATAGACTAAGTGTGAACAGGTGCTAAACCTAGAGTCGCCAACTCCTATACATTCAAGCAAATAAGGTAGCACACTGTAGCACTGAAACATGCAAGCATGAAACATGAAAATTTAACTGCATTACTGCACTAGAAATATGAAAAATGAGAGCGTTTAGCGCATTAAAAAAGGCCAATTTTATGTGTACCAGGTAGCCACTTTACGGCATCTCTCTTATACCAGGTCCTACGATTTCCTTCCTCACTGAGAACAAACGTCTCCATCTGAATGGGTGCCTATGAAAACCTCTTGTGAGACTACCATTCTCTCTCTCTGTGGAGGGGTAATGGACCTGCTGTAATTAAAACACCAGTGACTAGGAGGTGGAGTGCTCGGTCAGAAAGCTAAATAATACATTTGAAAAAACTGACTGTCACATCCATACATAGACTAAGTGTGAACAGGTGCTAAACCTAGAGTCGCCAACTCCTATACATTCAAGCAAATAAGGTAGCACACTGTAGCACTGAAACATGCAAGCATGAAACATGAAAATTTAACTGCATTACTGCACTAGAAATATGAAAAATGAGAGCGTTTAGCGCATTAAAAAAGGCCAATTTTATGTGTACCTGGTAGCCACTTTACGGCATCTCTCTCATACCAGGTCCTACGATTTCCTTCCTCACTGAGAACAAACGTCTCCATCTGAATGGGTGCCTATGAAAACCTCTTGTGAGACTACCATTCTCTCTCTCTGTGGAGGGGTAATGGACCTGCTGTAATTAAAACACCAGTGACTAGGAGGCGGAGTGCTCGGTCAGAAAGCTAAATAATACATTTGAAAAAACTGACCGTCACATCCATACATAGACTAAGTGTGAACAGGTGCTACTAAACCTAGAGTCGCCAACTCCTATACATTCAAGCAAATAAGGTAGCACACTGTAGCGCTGAAACATGCAAGCATGAAACATGAAAATTTAACTGCATTACTGCACTAGAAATATGAAAAATGAGAGCGTTTAGCGCATAAAAAAGGCCAATTTTATGTGTACCTGGTAGCCACTTTACGGTATCTCTCTTATACCAGTTCCTACAATTTCCTTCCTCACTGAGAACAAACGTCTCCATCAGAATGGGTGCCTATGAAAATCTCTTGTGAGACTACCATTCTCTCTCTCTGTGGAGGGGTAATGGACCTGCTGTAATTATAACACCAGTGACTAGGAGGCGGAGTGCTCGGTCAGAAAGCTAAATAATACATTTGAAAAAACTGACCGTCACATCCATACATAGACTAAGTGTGAACAGGTGCTACTAAACCTAGAGTCGCCAACTCCTATACATTCAAGCAAATAAGGTAGCACACTGTAGCGCTGAAACATGCAAGCATGAAACATGAAAATTTACCTGCATTACTGCACTAGAAATATGAAAAATGAGAGCGTTTAACGCATAAAAAAGGCCAATTTTATGTGTACCAGGTAGCCACTTTACGGCATCTCTCTTATACCAGGTCCTACGATTTCCTTCCTCACTGAGAACAAACGTCTCCATCTGAATGGGTGCCTATGAAAACCTCTTGTGAGACTGCCATTCTCTCTCTCTGTGGAGGGGTAATGGACCTGCTGTAATTAAAACACCAGTGACTAGGAGGCGGAGTGCTCGGTCAGAAAGCTAAATAATACATTTGAAAAAACTGACCGTCACATCCATACATAGAGTAAGTGTGAACAGGTGCTAAACCTAGAGTCGCCAACTCCTATACATTCAAGCAAATAAGGTAGCACACTGTAGCACTGAAACATGCAAGCATGAAACATGAAAATTTAACTGCATTACTGCACTAGAAATATGAAAAATGAGAGCGTTTAGCGCATAAAAAAGGCCAATTTTATGTGTACCTGGTAGCCACTTTACGGCATCTCTCTTATACCAGGTCCTACGATTTCCTTCCTCACTGAGAACAAACGTCTCCATCTGAATGGGTGCCTATGAAAACCTCTTGTGAGACTACCATTCTCTCTCTCTGTGGAGGGGTAATGGACCTGCTGTAATTAAAACACCAGTGACTAGGAGGCAGAGTGCTCGGTCAGAAAGCTAAATAATACATTTGAAAAAACTGACCGTCACATCCATACATAGACTAAGTGTGAACAGGTGCTAAACCTAGAGTCGCCAACTCCTATACATTCAAGCAAATAAGGTAGCACTGTAGCGCTGAAACATGCAAGCATGAAACATGAAAATTTAACTGCATTTTTACTGCACTAGAAATATGAAAAATGAGAGCGTTTAGCGCATAAAAAAGGCCAATTTTATGTGTACCTGGTAGCCACTTTACGGCATCTCTCTTATACCAGGTCCTACGATTTCCTTCCTCACTGAGAACAAACGTCTCCATCTGAATGGGTGCCTATGAAAACCTCTTGTGAGACTACCATTCTCTCTCTCTGTGGAGGGGTAATGGACCTGCTGTAATTAAAACACCAGTGTCTAGGAGGTGGAGTGCTCGGTCAGAAAGCTAAATAATACATTTGAAAAAACTGACCGTCACATCCATACATAGACTAAGTGTGAACAGGTGCTAAACCTAGAGTCGCCAACTCCTATACATTCAAGCAAATAAGGTAGCACACTGTAGCACTGAAACATGCAAGCATGAAACATGAAAATTTAACTGCATTACTGCACTAGAAATATGAAAAATGAGAGCGTTTAGCGCATTAAAAAAGGCCAATTTTATGTGTACCTGGTAGCCACTTTACGGCATCTCTCTCATACCAGGTCCTACGATTTCCTTCCTCACTGAGAACAAACGTCTCCATCTGAATGGGTGCCTATGAAAACCTCTTGTGAGACTACCATTCTCTCTCTCTGTGGAGGGGTAATGGACCTGCTGTAATTAAAACACCAGTGACTAGGAGGTGGAGTGCTCGGTCAGAAAGCTAAATAATACATTTGAAAAAACTGACCGTCACATCCATACATAGACTAAGTGTGAACAGGTGCTAAACCTAGAGTCGCCAACTCCTATACATTCAAGCAAATAAGGTAGCACACTGTAGCACTGAAACATGCAAGCATGAAACATGAAAATTTAACTGCATTACTGCACTAGAAATATGAAAAATGAGAGCGTTTAGCGCATTAAAAAGGCCAATTTTATGTGTACCTGGTAGCCACTTTACGGCATCTCTCTTATACCAGGTCCTACGATTTCCTTCCTCACTGAGAACAAACGTCTCCATCTGAATGGGTGCCTATGAAAACCTCTTGTGAGACTACCATTCTCTCTCTCTGTGGAGGGGTAATGGACCTGCTGTAATTAAAACACCAGTGACTAGGAGGCGGAGTTCATGCAGAACAGGATGTGCCCACACTTCTAATCAGTCCTCATTGGCTGAATTCGGGCAGTTTGAATTCTGGGAACTTCCAATTCCGGTATCCGATATACGGAAAATACCGGAACTCGGTATCGGAATTCCGATACCGCAAATATCGGCCGATACCCGATACTTGAGGTATCGGAATGCTCAACACTACTCCCTAACAAAACAAAATGTTGGTTCCAAAATTGTGCTGAAGTAGACATGTGGGAAATGTTAATTATTATGTATTTTTTGTGACATACAGTACAGACCAAAAGTATGGACACACCTCATTTAAAAATGTTTCTGTATTTTCATGACTATGAAAATTGTAAATTCACACTAAAGGCACCAAAACTAATTAACACATGTGGAATTATATACTTAACAATAAAGTGTGAAACAATTGAAAATATGTCTTATATTCTAGATATTCAAAGTAGCCACCTTTTGCTTTGATGACAGCTTTGCACACTCTTGGCATTCTCTTCATGAGCTTCAAAAGGTAGTCACCGGGAATGAATTTCCAACAATGTTCAAGGAGTTCCGAGAGATGCTTTGCACTTGTTGGCCCTTTTGTCTTCACTCTGCGGTCCAGCTCAGCCCAAACCGTCTCGATTGGGTTTAGGTCTGGTGACTGTGGAGGCCAGGTCATCTGGCGTAGCACCCCATCACTCTCCTTCTTGGTCAAATAGCCCTTACACATCCTGGAGGTGTGCTTGGGGTCATTGTCCTGTTGAAAAATAAATGATGGTCCAACTAAACGCAAACCGGATGGAATAGCATGCCGCTGCAATTTGCTGTGGTAGCTATGCTGGTTCAGTATGCCTTCAATTTGAATAAATCCCCAACAGTGCCATCAGAAAAGCACCCCCACACCATCAAACCTCCTCCTCCATGCTTCATGGTGGGAACCAGGCATGTAGAGTCCATCCGTTCACCTTTCTGCGTCACACAAAGACACAGTGGTTGGAACCAAAGATCTCAAATTTGGACTCATCAGATCAAAGCACAGATTTCCACTAGTCTAATGTCCATTCCTTGTGTTCTTCAGCCCAAACAAGTCTCTTCTGCTTGTTGCCTGTCCTTAGCAGTGGTTTCCTAGCAGCTATTTTACCATGAAGGCCTGCTACACAAAGGCTCCTCTTAACAGTTGTTGTAGAGATGTGTCTGCTGCTAGAACTCTGTGTGGCATTGACCTGGTCTCTAATCTGAGCTGCTGCTAACCTGCGATTTCTGAGGCTGGTGACTCGAATAAACTTATCCTCAGAAACAGAGGTGACTAGTGTTGAGTAGGGTTGAGCGAAACGGGTCGTTCATTTTCAAAAGTCGCCGACTTTTGGCAAAGTCGGGTTTCATGAAACCCGATCCGACCCCTGTGCGGGGTCGGCCATGCGGTACGCGACTTTCGCGCCAAAGTCGCGTTTCAATGACGCGAAAAGCGCCATTTCTCAGCCAATGAAGGTGAACGCAGAGTATGGGCAGCGTGATGACATAGGTCCTGGTCCCCACCATCTTAGAGAAGGGCATTGCAGTGATTGACTTGCTGTCTGCGGCGTCACAGGGGCTATAAAGGGGCGTTCCCGCCGACCGCCATCTCACTGCTGCTGATCTGAGCTTAGGGAGAGGTTGCTGCCGCTTCGTCAGAAGCAGGGATAGCGTTAGGCAGGGTCCATTAACCACCAAACCGCTTGTGCTGTAGCGATTTCCACTGTCCAACACCACCTTCGGTGTGCAGGGACAGTGGAAGCTACATTTTTTTTTTTCCTCAGCGCTGTAGCTCATTGGGCTGCCCTAGAAGGCTCCCTGATAGCTGCATTTCTGTGTGTACGCCGCTGTGCAAACCAACTGCTTTTTTCAAAGCACAAATCCTTTTGTTCCTTCCTTTCTGCACAGCTATCTTTTTTGTTTGTCCACACTTTTTATTTAATTTGTGCATCAGTCCACTCCTTATTGCTGCCTGCCATACCTGGCTGAGATTACTGCAGGGAGATAGTAATTGTAGGACAGTCCCTGTTTTTTTTTTTTTTTTGTGGGAGATTAAGATTGGCATTTCTGCTAGAGTGCCATCCCTGTGTGTGCCATCTCTCACTCAGTGGGCCATAGAAAGCCTATTATTTTTTTTGCTTGATTTGGGTTCTAAAATCTACCTGAAAAAAAATCACTACATCAATCATTGGGAGAAAAATATTGGCCTCAGGGCTTGTGTGCCACTCCTGACTCCTGTGTGTGCCATCTCTCACTCAGTGGGCCATAGAAAGCCTATTAATTTTTTTGCTTGATTTGGGTTCTAAAATCTACCTGAAAAAAAATCACTACATCAATCATTGGGAGAAAAATATTGGCCTCAGGGCTTGTGTGCCACTCCTGACTCCTGTGTGTGCCATCTCTCACTCAGTGGGCCATAGAAAGCCTATTAATTTTTTTGCTTGATTTGGGTTCTAAAATCTACCTGAAAAAAAATCACTACATCAATCATTGGGAGAAAAATATTGGCCTCAGGGCTTGTGTGCCACTCCTGACTCCTGTGTGTGCCATCTCTCACTCAGTGGGCCATAGAAAGCCTATTAATTTTTTTGCTTGATTTGGGTTCTAAAATCTACCTGAAAAAAAATCACTACATCAATCAGTGGGAGAAAAATATTGGCCTCAGGGCTTGTGTGCCACTCCTGACTCCTGTGTGTGCCATCTCTGACTCAGTGGGCCATAGAAAGCCTAGTAATTTTTTTGCTTGATTTGGGTTCTAAAATCTACCTGAAAAAAAATCACTACATCAATCAGTGGGAGAAAAATATTGGCCTCAGGGCTTGTGTGCCACTCCTGACTCCTGTGTGTGCCATCTCTGACTCAGTGGGCCATAGAAAGCCTATTAATTTTTTTGCTTGATTTGGGTTCTAAAATCTACCTGAAAAAAAATCACTACATCAATCAGTGGGAGAAAAATATTGGCCTCAGGGCTTGTGTGCCACTCCTGACTCCTGTGTGTGCCATCTCTCACTCAGTGGGCCATAGAAAGCCTATTAATTTTTTTGCTTGATTTGGGTTCTAAAATCTACCTGAAAAAAAATCACTACATCAATCAGTGGGAGAAAAATATTGGCCTCAGGGCTTGTGTGCCACTCCTGACTCCTGTGTGTGCCATCTCTCACTCAGTGGGCCATAGAAAGCCTTTTTTTTTTTTATTATTTGGTTTCTAAATTGTCCCTGAAAAAATCATTTTATCTTATTTGATTTGTAAAGTCTCCCTGAAAAAAAATAAATAAATAAAATAGGTGGGAGATTAATATTGACATTTGTGCTTGAGTGACAGTCCTGCGTGTGTGGCATCTCTGTGATTTGGTGCCACAGAAAACAGAGTGTGTAACATTGGGCAGATTTTCCTTGTGGTCTCACCAACCTGTAAAGGGATATTGAAATCATACTGAAGTTATAGCTCACCGTGTAAGTTGTTTGACAGCAACAAATAAAGTTACTTTGGTTAAGTTTTTAAAACAATGAGGAAGTCTTGTGCAAAAGGTCGTGGCCGTGGGCGTTCATTGTCAGCTGGTAATGATGGTAGTGGTAGTGGAGCATCAGGTGGTTGTGGGGATAAAAATATTCCACCTAAGTCTGGAGCTGTGGAGCCAGGTTCGTTGTCTGGCTACACAAGGCCTCGAACGCTCTCTTTTCTGGGAGTAGGAAAACCGCTTTTAAAGCCGGAGCAGCAACAGCAAGTTTTGGCTTACCTTGCAGACTCAGCCTCTAGCTCTTTTGCCTCCTCTTCTGAAACTGGTAAATGTAAAAACAGCGTGTCGCTTGTGGATGTTCACGGTCAGGGACAAGTCGCTTCCTTGTCCTCTTCAGCAAAAACAACAACAAGAGAGAAGGATGCAGCAGGCGACACAACGGGTTACTCCATGGAGCTCTTTACACATACCGTCCCTGGCTTAGAAAGTGAAACACTTAACAGGCCATGCCCATTACAAGTAGATTCTGACATGGAGTGCACTGATGCACAGCCACAGCCAGAGTACTATGCTGCTCCTTTGAATCAGACCACAACATTGCCCTCTCAGGGTACTGATCCACAATCAGACCCTGATGAGACTATGTTGCCCCGCCACGAACGCTATACCACCGACCGACACGGTGACACAGACGAAGTTGCACACGAGCTCGAAGAGGAGGTAATAGATGACCCAGTTGTTGACCCCGATTGGCAGCCATTGGGGGAACAGGGTGCAGGCGGCAGTAGTTCAGAAGCGGAGGTGGAGGAGGGGCCGCAGCAGGCATCAACATCGCAACAGGTTCCATCTGCCGGTCCCGTATCTGGGCCAAAACGCGTGTCAAAGCCAAAACCTGTTGGAGGACAGCGTGGCCATCCGGTTAAAGCTCAGTCTGCAATCCCTGAAAAGGGATCCGATGCTAGGAAGAGTGCAGTCTGGCATTTTTTTAAACAACATCCAATTGATCAGCGCAAAGTCATCTGTCAAAAATGTTCAACTAGCTTAAGCAGAGGTCAGAATCTGAAAAGTCTCAATACTAGTTGCATGCATAGACACTTAACCACCATGCATTTTCAAGCCTGGACTAACTACCAAACATCCCTTAAGGTTGTAGCACCCTCGGCCAATGAAGCTAGTCAGCAACGCAACATCCCTTCCGTCACTGTAAGGGTATGTTTCCACGGTCAGGAAACGCTGCTTGTTTGACGCTGCGCAGAGCTGCAGCGTCAAACAAGCAGCGTCCAGATGTTCCAGCATAGTGGAGGGGATTTTCTGAAATCCCGTCTCCACTATGCGTGGAAACCCGCACGCGGCGGCCCTGCGACTCCGGACACGCTGCGCGTCTTTTCAGATCGTAGCATGTCCGTACACCTTGCGGGTACGCAGCGTCCCCGCAAGGCATATCACAGGGCGCTATGGGAGAGAGCGATCATCCCGGATGTGAAGAGTTAACACATCCAGCATGATCGCGTCCCAGAAAGGGGGCGGGGCTTAGCGCCGAGCGGCTTCGCCGCTGCGGCGATACCGCCGGCCATCCTGACAGTGGAAACATACCCTAAGGCCACCATTTTCCGCACCACCGGCAGTATCTGTGCAGGTTTCTTTGCCAGCCAAAAGCAGTCAGGGTCAGGGAATCACCAGTTTTGTAGGAGGAAATATTGCATCTAGGGCACCGGCGGAAACAATACCGTCTCCAACCGTCTCTCAGTCTGCCATGTCCACCGGCACAGCCAAAAGTTCCATGATCTCCAGCTCTCCAGTCCAGCTCACCCTACATGAGACTCTGGTTAGAAAAAGGAAGTACTTATCCTCGCATCCGCGTACACAGGGTTTTAACGCCCACATAGCTAGACTAATCTCGTTAGAGATGATGCCCTACCGTTTAGTTGAAAGCGAAGCTTTCAAAGCCCTGATGGAGTATGCTGAACCACGATACGAGCTACCCAGTCGACACTTTTTTTCCAGAAAAGCCATCCCAGCCCTGCACCAGCATGTTAAACAGTGCATCGTCCATGCACTCAGGCAATCTGTGAGTACAAAGGTGCACCTGACTACAGATGCATGGACCAGTAGGCATGGCCAGGGACGTTATGTGTCCATCACGGCACACTGGGTGAATGTGGTGGATGCAGGGTCCACAGGGAACATCAATTTCGGGACAGTTGTGCCTAGCCCACGGTCTAGGAAACAGTTGGCTGTAGGCGTTCGCACCCCCTCCTCCTCCTCCTCGTCCTCCTGCAGAAGCGACAGCTCTTCCACAGACCGCAGTCGGCCAACCACTCCATCGGCAGATGACACTGTTGCACACCAGTTGTCCCATTATGGGCCAGCTACTGGCAAGCGTCAGCAGGCTGTATTGGCTATGAAGTGTTTGGGCGACAACAGACACACCGCGGAAGTTCTGTCCGAGTTCTTGCAACAAGAAACGCAGTCGTGGCTGGGCACAGTAGATCTTGAGGCAGGCAAGGTAGTGAGTGATAACGGAAGGAATTTCATGGCTGCCATCTCCCTTTCCCAACTGAAACACATTCCTTGCCTGGCTCACACCTTAAACCTGGTGGTGCAGTGCTTATTGAAAACTTATCCTGGGTTCTCCGACCTGCTCCTCAAAGTGCGTGGACTTTGCTCACATATCCGACGTTCGCCTGTACACTCCAGCCGTATGCAGACCTATCAGCGGTCTTTGAACCTTCCCCAGCATCGCCTAATCATAGACGTTGCAACAAGGTGGAACTCAACACTGCACATGTTTCAGAGACTGTGCCAACAGAGGCGGGCTGTTATGTTTTTGTGGGTGGATACACATACACGGGCAGGCAGTAGGATGGCAGACATGGAGTTGTCTGGTGTGCAGTGGTCGAAGATACAAGACATGTGTCAAGTCCTTCAGTGTTTTGAGGAATGCACACGGCTGGTTAGTGCAGACAACTGTCATGGATCCCAATGGCTAGGGATCGCACTGGACAAGCAAAATAACATAAATAACGGACGAGCTCTAGGGTGATGGAACCTGGGCTGACCGCTGCCCTACTCCTGACAAACACAACTAGAAATAGCCAGGGAGCGTGCCTACGTTGATTCTAGACGCCACGCGCCAGCCTAAGAGCTAACTAGCACTGCAGAGGAAATAAAGACCTAGCTTGCCTCCAGAGGAATGAACCCCAAAAGGTATAGTTGCCCCCCACATGTATTGACGGTGAAATGAGAGGAAGGCACGCACATAGAGATGAAAATAGATTTAGCAAAATGAGGCCCGCTATAACTAGAAAGCAGAATGATACAAAAGGGGTCTGAGCGGTCAGCAAAAAACCCTAATCAAAAACCATCCTGAGATTACAAGAACCCATGTGCCAACTCATGGCACATGGGGAGAACCTCAGCCCACTAGAGCTACCAGCTAGCATAGAGTCATAATTAGCAAGCTGGACAAAAAACCAAACAACTGAAAAACAGAACTTAGCTTATCCTGAGAGATCTGGAAGCAGGTAGTCAGGAACCAAACTGAGCACATCTGAGTACATTGATAGCCGGCAAGGGAATGACAGGAAAGCCAGGTTAAATAGGAAACACCCAGCCTCTGATGGACAGGTGGAAACCAGAGACCGCAACCCACCAAAGTCACCCAGTACCAGCCGTAACCACCAGAGGGAGCCCAAACACAGAATCCACAACAGTACCCCCCCCTTGAGGAGGGGTCACCGAACCCTCACGAGAACCCCCAGGGCGATCAGGATGAGCTCTATGGAAGGCGCGGACCAAATCAGTCGCATGAACATCAGAGGCGACCACCCAGGAATTATCCTCCTGACCATAACCCTTCCACTTAACCAAATACTGGAGTTTACGTCTGGAAACACGAGAATCCAAGATCTTCTCAACAACATACTCCAATTCTCCCTCCACCAGCACCGGAGCAGGAGGCTCAACCGAAGGAACAACGGGCACCTCATACCTCCGCAATAACGACCGATGGAACACATTATGAATAGCAAACGATGCTGGGAGATCCAAACGAAAAGACACAGGGTTAAGAATCTCCAAGATCTTATAAGGACCGATGAACCGAGGCTTGAACTTAGGAGAAGAGACCTTCATAGGGACAAAACGAGAAGAAAACCACACCAAGTCCCCAACAAGAAGTCGGGGACCCACGCGGCGACGGCGATTAGCAAACTGCTGAGTCTTCTCCTGAGACAACTTCAAATTGTCCACCACCTGATTCCAAATCTGATGTAGCCTGTCCACCACCACGTCCACTCCAGGACAATCCGAAGGCTCCACCTGACCAGAGGAAAAACGAGGATGAAACCCCGAATTACAAAAGAAAGGAGAGACCAAAGTAGCAGAACTAGCCCGATTATTAAGGGCAAATTCGGCCAGTGGCAAAAAGGCAACCCAGTCATCTTGATCAGCAGAAACAAAACACCTTAAATAAGTTTCCAAGGTCTGATTAGTTCGCTCCGTCTGGCCATTCGTCTGAGGATGGAATGCAGACGAGAAAGACAAATCAATGCCCATCTTAGCACAAAACGTCCGCCAAAATCTAGACACAAACTGGGATCCCCTGTCAGAAACGATATTCTCCGGAATCCCATGCAAACGAACCACGTTCTGAAAAAATAAAGGGACCAACTCAGAGGAGGAAGGCAACTTAGGCAAGGGTACCAAATGAACCATCTTAGAAAAGCGGTCACACACAACCCAGATAACGAACATTTTCTGTGAGACAGGGAGATCTGAAATAAAATCCATGGAAATGTGCGTCCAAGGCCTCTTCGGGATAGGCAAGGATAACAACAACCCACTGGCCCGAGAACAGCAAGGCTTAGCCCGAGCACACACTTCACAAGACTGCACAAAGGTGCGCACATCCCTTGACAAGGAAGGCCACCAAAAAGACCTGGCCACCAAGTCTCTAGTACCAAATATTCCAGGATGACCAGCCAACACAGAAGAATGGACCTCGGAGATGACTCTACTGGTCCAATCATCCGGAACAAACAGTCTTTCTGGTGGACAACGATCAGGTTTATCCGCCTGAAACTCCTGCAATGCACGTCGCAAGTCTGGGGAGACGGCGGACAATATTACCCCATCCCTAAGGATACCAGTAGGCCCAGAGTCTCCAGGAGAGTCAGGCACAAAACTCCTGGAAAGAGCATCTGCCTTCACATTCTTTGATCCTGGCAGGTATGAAACCACAAAATTGAAACGAGAAAAAAACAATGACCAACGAGCCTGTCTAGGATTCAGACGCCTGGCAGACTCAAGGTAAATCAGATTTTTGTGATCAGTCAAGACCACCACACGATGTCTAGCACCCTCAAGCCAATGACGCCACTCCTCAAATGCCCACTTCATGGCCAAAAGCTCCCGATTACCCACATCATAATTGCGCTCGGCGGGCGAGAATTTTCTAGAAAAGAACGCACATGGCTTCATCACCGAGCCATTGGAACTTCTCTGTGACAAAACCGCCCCCGCTCCAATCTCGGAAGCATCAACCTCAACCTGAAAAGGAAGTGAAACATCTGGTTGACATAACACAGGAGCAGAAGAAAACCGGCGCTTAAGTTCCTGAAAGGCCTCCACAGCCGTAGGAGACCAATTAGCAACATCAGCACCCTTTTTAGTCAAATCAGTCAAAGGTTTAACAACACTGGAAAAATTAGTAATGAACCGACGATAAAAATTAGCAAAACCCAAGAACTTCTGAAGACTCTTAACAGATGTAGGTTGTGTCCAGTCACAAATCGCCTGAACCTTGACGGGATCCATCTCAATAGTAGAAGGAGAAAAAATGTACCCCAAAAAAGAAATTTTCTGGACTCCGAAGAGACACTTTGAGCCCTTCACAAACAGAGAATTGGCCCGCAGGACTTGAAACACCTTCCTGACCTGTAGAACATGAGACTCCCAGTCATCAGAAAACACCAAAATATCATCCAAATACACAATCATAAACTTATCCAGATATTCACGGAAAATATTGTGCATAAAGGACTGAAAGACTGAAGGAGCATTAGAAAGTCCAAAAGGCATTACCAAATACTCAAAATGGCCCTCAGGCATATTAAATGCGGTTTTCCACTCATCACCCTGTTTTATCCGCAGAAGATTATAAGCACCGCGAAGATCTATCTTAGTGAACCACCTAGCCCCCTTAATGCGAGCAAACAAATCAGTCAATAATGGCAATGGATACTGATATTTGACTGTAATCTTATTTAGAAGGCGATAATCTATACAAGGCCTCAGGGAACCATCTTTTTTTGCCACGAAAAAAAAACCTGCTCCCAGAGGGGACGAAGATGGACGAATATGTCCCTTTTCCAAGGACTCCTTAATATAATTCCGCATAGCAGTATGCTCTGGCACTGACAGATTAAATAAACGACCCTTAGGGAACTTACTGCCAGGAATTAATTCTATAGCACAGTCACAATCCCTATGAGGAGGGAGCGAGTTGAGCTTAGGCTCCTCAAAAACATCCCGATAGTCAGACAAAAACGCAGGGACCTCAGAAGGAGTAGATGAAGCGATTGAAATCAGAGGTGCATCATCATGAACCCCCTGACATCCCCAGCTTAACACAGACATTGTTTTCCAATCCAGGACTGGATTATGAGTTTGTAACCATGGCAGACCAAGCACTAGTACATCATGTAAATTATACAGTACAAGGAAGCGAATCACCTCCTGATGAACGGGAGTCATGCGCATGGTCACTTGTGTCCAGTACTGCGGTTTATTCATAGCCAATGGTGTAGAGTCAATTCCCTTCAAAGGAATAGGAACTTCCAGAGGCTCCAGACTAAAACCGCAGCGTTTGGCAAATGACCAATCCATAAGACTCAGGGCAGCGCCCGAATCCACATAGGCATCGACGGAAATAGATGACAGTGAACAAATCAGAGTTACAGACAAAATGAACTTAGACTGCAGAGTACTAATGGTAAAAGATTTATCAACCTTTTTTATGCGTTTAGAGCATGCTGATATAACATGAGCTGAATCACCACAATAAAAACACAATCCATTTTTCCGCCTATAATTTTGCCGTTCACTTCTGGACTGAATTCTATCACATTGCATAGTCTCAGGTGCCTGTTCAGAAGACACCGCCAACTGGTGCACAGGTTTGCGCTCCCGTAAACGCCGATCAATCTGAATGGCCATAGCCATAGACTCATTCAGACCTGTAGGCGCAGGGAACCCCACCATAATATCCTTAATGGCCTCAGAAAGACCATCTCTGAAGTTTGCAGCCAGGGCGCACTCATTCCACTGAGTAAGCACCGACCATTTCCGAAATTTTTGACAATATACTTCCGCTTCATCATGCCCCTGAGAGAGGGCTAATAAAGCCTTTTCAGCCTGAATCTCCAGGTTAGGTTCCTCATAGAGCAATCCCAGTGCCAGAAAAAACGCATCCACACTGAGCAATGCAGGATCCCCTGGTGCCAATGCAAATGCCCAATTCTGAGGGTCGCCCCGCAGGAAAGATATTACAATCTTAACCTGCTGAGCAGGGTCTCCAGAGGAGCGAGATTTCAAAGAAAGAAACAATTTGCAATTGTTCCTGAAATTCAGGAAGGTAGATCTATCTCCAGAAAAAAACTCTGGAATAGGAATTCTAGGTTCAGACATGGGAGTGTGAACAACAAAATCCTGTATGTTTTGAACTTTTGCCGCAAGATTACTCAGGCTGGAAGCCAAACTCTGGACATCAATGTTAAACAGCTAAGGTCAGAGCCATTCAAGGGTTAAGAGGAGGTAAGAAGCAGCTAGACAGCAATTAAGGGCTAGGCAGCAAAACTCTGAGGGGAAAAAAAAAAAAAAATTTCCCTTAAACACTTCTTTTTCTCCTGCTTCAGCCCAAACAATTAACACTTTGCGGGCCGGCTATACTGTCATGGATCCCAATGGCTAGGGATCGCACTGGACAAGCAAAATAACATAAATAACGGACGAGCTCTAGGGTGATGGAACCTGGGCTGACCGCTGCCCTACTCCTGACAAACACAACTAGAAATAGCCAGGGAGCGTGCCTACGTTGATTCTAGACGCCACGCGCCAGCCTAAGAGCTAACTAGCACTGCAGAGGAAATAAAGACCTAGCTTGCCTCCAGAGGAATGAACCCCAAAAGGTATAGTTGCCCCCCACATGTATTGACGGTGAAATGAGAGGAAGGCACGCACATAGAGATGAAAATAGATTTAGCAAAATGAGGCCCGCTATAACTAGAAAGCAGAATGATACAAAAGGGGTCTGAGCGGTCAGCAAATAACCCTAATCAAAAACCATCCTGAGATTACAAGAACCCATGTGCCAACTCATGGCACATGGGGAGAACCTCAGCCCACTAGAGCTACCAGCTAGCATAGAGTCATAATTAGCAAGCTGGACAAAAAACCAAACAACTGAAAAACAGAACTTAGCTTATCCTGAGAGATCTGGAAGCAGGTAGTCAGGAACCAAACTGAGCACATCTGAGTACATTGATAGCCGGCAAGGGAATGACAGGAAAGCCAGGTTAAATAGGAAACACCCAGCCTCTGATGGACAGGTGGAAACCAGAGACCGCAACCCACCAAAGTCACCCAGTACCAGCCGTAACCACCAGAGGGAGCCCAAAAACAGAATCCACAACAGACAACGCCATAATAAGCATGAGCATCCCCCTAATGTGTCTGCTGATGCAAAGTTTGACGCACATAAAGGATCAGGCGTCTGCACCAGAGGAAAAGGAAAGCCTTGATGACAGTCAGCCATTGTCTGGTCAGGGCAGTGTACAGGACGAGGTAGCAGGCGAAGAGGAGGTGGAGGACGAGGGGGATGATGGGGATGAGTTTATTTTTAATGAGGAAGCTTTCCCAGGGGCACTGGAAATTGGTTGCGTGGCAAGGCCAGGTTCTGTTCTTTTGAGGGACACAAGGGACGTAGATTTGCCTGAAACTGCCCCTCAACCAATCACAACCGGAGATTTGTCAACTGGAACTTTGGCCCACATGGCGGATTATGCCTTACGTATCCTAAAAAGGGACACACGCAACACGAAAATGATGAACGATGACGATTACTGGTTGGCCTGCCTCCTTGATCCACGCTATAAAGGCAAATTGCTAAATATTATGCCACATGAGAACTTGGAACTAATATTAGCAACCAAACAATCAACTCTTGTTGACCGTTTGCTTCAGGCATTCCCAGCACACAGCGCACGTGATCGTTCTCACACGAGCTCCAGGGGCCAGCAGACTAGGAGTGTTAGGGGTGCACACATCAGAAGTGGCGTTGGACAGAGGGGTTTTCTGACCAGGTTGTGGACTGATTTTGCTATGACCGCAGACAGGACAGGTACTGCTGCATCAATTGAAAGTGACAGGAGACAACATTTGTCCAGTATGGTTACTAACTTTTTTTCATCCCTTATCGATGTTCTCCCTCAACCGTCATTCCCATTTGATTACTGGGCATCAAAATTAGACACCTGGCCAGAATTGGCAGAATATGCATTGCAGGAGCTTGCTTGCCCGGCAGCTAGTGTCCTATCAGAAAGAGTATTCAGTGCTGCAGGTTCAATATTAACCGAAAAAAGGACTCGTCTGGCTACCCAAAATGTTGATGATCTAACATTCATTAAAATGAACCACAACTGGATTTCGAAATCTTTTGCCCCACCTTGCCCGGCCGACACCTAGCTTTCCTATGAAAAGCTCTTGCCTGTGGACTACTGTGAATTACTTTTCTAATGTCTAATTTGCTGCAGCTGATTGTCCAGCATACGACATGTTTACACCTCCCTAAATGGCCAAACTCCCCACACGAGGCCGTGGTATCGCGACTTGGCGCAAGCACCCGTGAGACTGCTGTTTGTCTGAAGAGGTGGGTGTGCTCGCTTTTGGTCGACGGCATTGCTACTGGGTCCCTCATAGTACAATAAAGTGTCTCTGGCGGTGGTGGTGCGCACCCAACGTCAGACACACTGTTGTAACATGAGGGGCCCTGGGCCTGTACCGCCGGCCACAAGAGAGTTCACCCACCCCCAGGTCAAACATTGCTCTACCACCTCCACAGTTATCTCTCACACTTCCACCAATGTTTAGTCTATGCGCTGACATCCTTCCATACCTGCCACTGACAATACCATTGTGTTGACATGTATGATGGTACTTAACATAGTCAGGGGCAGTGTCCTCTATTTACCACAGTAAATACTTTGCGCTAAATTAGTAGGTCTGAAACAACGCTGAGGATCCCACCCCTGAACCTAATGATTGCACCCTTTAGTGTTTTTGTTTTGTTTTAATGCGAGACATTCACATTTATTTGTTGTTTTGGACTACTAACTGGCAGACACTCATTACAATCGGCCTCCGTTGACCAGACCACTGCTGCCCGTGTACCCCTGGAACCAATTATAAAGTGCCTACAGCCAGCCCATTTTATTATGTTTGGCCTTGGAAGCCTGTCTGCAGTCCCTCCTTCCACTAGGCCTCCACTGACCTGACCACTGCTGCCCGTGTACCCCTGGAACCAATTATAAAGTGCCTACAGCCAGCCCATTTTATTATGTTAGGCCTTCGAAGCCTGTCTGCGGTCCCTCCTTCCACTAGGCCTCCAATGACCAGACCACTGCTGCCTGTGTACCCCTGGAACCAATTATAAAGTGCCTACAGCCAGCCCATTTTATTATGTTAGGCCTTCTAAGCCTGTCTGCGGTCCCTCCTTCCACTAGGCCTCCAATGACCAGTCCACTGCTGCCCGTGTACCCCTGGAACCAATTATAAAGTGCCTACAGCCAGCCCATTTTATTATGTTAGGCCTTGGAAGCCTGTCTGCGGTCCCTCCTTCCACTAGGCCTCCACTGACCTGACCACTGCTGCCCGTGTACCCCTGGAACCAATTATAAGGTGCCTACAGCCAGCCCATTTTATTATGTTAGGCCTTGGAAGCCTGTCTGCGGTCCCTCCTTCCACTAGGCCTCCACTGACCTGACCACTGCTGCCCGTGTACCCCTGGAACCTATTTTACAGTGCATAGAGCCTATTTTTTTATTTTATTTAATATTAATAAAGCCATGATGGACTACGCTGTACCACGCTATGAGCTACCCAGTTGACAATTCTTTTGCGAGAAAAGCCATCCCACCCCTCCACCAGCATGTTAAAGACCACATTGTCCTTTCATTCTGTCAATCTGTGAGTCCAAAGGTACACCTGACAACAGACACATGGAGCGGTAGGCATGGCCACGGAAGGTTACGTGTAATTTGTGGCGCAATGGGTTAATGTATTGGATGCATGGTCCACACAGGGGACAGCCTGGTAAGTCTGTCTGCAGTCCCTAATTCAAGTTGTCCTCAAATGAATAAATCTGAGCTTCCACCTTCTGGCTCTCATTAAGTGCTGTTTTTTAAAAGATTGTTGGTTCCGGCCTACTAACGGTGTCTGCCCCTGCCTGGTGTTGTCCTCAACTGAATAAAGCTGAGCTTCTACCTTCTGGCTCTCATTAAGTGCTGTTTTTTAAAAAATTGGTGGTTCCGGCCTACTAAGGGTGTCTGCCCCTCCCTGGTGTTGTCCTCAACTGAACAAAGCTGAGCTTCCACCTTCTGGCTCTATTTAAGTGCTGTGTTTTTAAAAATAGGTGGTTATGGGCCTACTAACGGTGTCTGCCCCTGCCTGGTGTTGTCCTCAACTGAATAAAGCTGAGCTTCTACCTTCTGGCTCTGATTATTTTTTTTTTTTATTTTTTTTTAAATTGCTGGATGGGGCCTAATACCTCTGTTTGCTGCTCCCTGGTGTTTGTCCTCAACTGAATAAAGCTGAGCTTCTACCTTCTGGCTCTCATTAAGTGCTGTTTTTTAAAAGATTGGTGGTTCCGGCCTACTAACGGTGTCTGCCCCTGCCTGGTGTTGTCCTCAACTGAATAAAGCTGAGCTTCTACCTTCTGGCTCTCATTAAGTGCTGTTTTTTAAAAGATTGGTGGTTCCGGCCTATTAACGGTGTCTGCCCCTGCCTGGTGTTGTCCTCAACTGAATAAAGCTGAGCTTCTACCTTCTGGCTCTCATTAAGTGCTGTTATTTTAAAAATTGGTGGTTAGGGCCTACTAACGGTGTCTGCCCCTCCCTGGTGTTTGCCCTCAACTGAATAAAGCTGAGCTTCAACCTTCTGGCTTTCGGCCTATAGTATCAGATATTAAACTGCATTTGGCCTACTAGTGTGGTTTGGCCCTTAAAACAGTGTCTGCTGCTCCTGGGTTTGCTATTCCACTGAACAAAGCAATGCCACCTGTTTAGTCCTGTCCTGTTACCAATTTTGAACTGCATTTAGCCTACTTTATTCTTTGGCCCTATATCTGTTTCCTCCTCATCCTGCCCATTGCCCAGCCACTGCTAGATGAGTCTGCTGGTACATTGACCTAGACCACTACATTCCCCTTGCACTCTACACAGCCAGAATCTGACCCTGCTGAAAGTAAGGTTCCCCTTCCCGCATGTTATACCACCTTACACAGGGACAAAGAGGAAGGTGCAGATGAAAGTGCAGGTTCCTTCATTAGGTGGGGGGGGCATACTCGTTGGCGACGTCACTGGCACAGGGCCCCTCAGAGTACGCAAAAGTGTCGCTGCTGGTGGGAGGCGCCCCCGCCGTGCAAACACACCGCTGTACTTTGAGGGGCCCTGTGCCAGTGCCAATGCCAACGAGGGGGCCTCCCTGCTTGCTTAGGATCACAGCACTTGCAAACTTGACATACTTACCTCTCACTGCTCCACCGCCGTGACGTAGTCCACGTTTCCTGGGCCCACTAAAAGCTTGAACCAGCCCTACCCTCCACAACTTTTGCAAAATGACCCCCAAGTACCAATGCCCAACTATTATTATAAAGTTAATTAAGATTGACAAGCTTCAGAAACAAGAGTGGATGTTTTTGGCATTAAAATGGGCACTGTAGGTGTTTTCCTGGCCTCCACTCACTACCGACTATGCTTCCCCATTGACTTGCATTGGGTTTCGTGTTTCGGTCGATCCCCGACTTTTAGCGATAATCGGCCGACTGCACTCGACTCGATTCTGGACAAAGTCGGGTTTCACAAAACCCGACTCGACCTTAAAAAAATGAAAGTCGCTCAACCCTAGTGTTGAGCATTCTGATACCGCAAGTATCGGGTATCGGCCAATATTTGCTGTATCGGAATTCCGATACCGAGTTCCGATATTTTTGTAATATCGGAAATCGGAATCGGAAGTTCCCAGTGTATGGTTCCCAGGGTCTGGAGGAGAGGAGACTCTCCTTCAGGCCCTGGGATCCATATTTATGTAAAAAATAAAGATTTAAAATAAAAAATATGGATATACTCACCCGTCCGGCGGCCCCTGGACCCTACCGATGTAACCGGCAGCCTCCGTTCCTAAGAATGAGGAGTTTAGGACCTGCGATGACGTTGCGGCTTTTGATTGGTCGCGTGAGCTGTCACATGAGCGGTCACGCGACCAATCACAAGCTGCGACGTAATCGAAGGTCCTAAACTCCTCATTCTTAGGAACGGAGGCTGCCGGTTACATCGGTAAGGTCCAGGGGCCGCCGGACGGGTGAGTATATCCATATTTTTTATTTTAATTCTTTATTTTTTACATGAATATGGATCCCAGGGCCTGTAGGAGAGTTTCCTCTCCTTCAGACCCTGGGAACCATCCAGGATACCTTCCGATACTTGTGTCCCAATGACTTGCATTGGTATCGGGTATCGGGTATCGGTATCGGCGATATACGATATTTTTGGGATATCGGCCGATACCATCCGATACCAATACCTTTGAGTATCGGAAGGTATCGCTCAACACTAGAGGTGACTCTTGGTCTTCCTTTCCTGGGGCGGTCCTCATGTGAGCCAGTTTCTTTGTAGCGCGTGATGGTTTTTGCCACTGCACTTGGGGACACTTTCAAAGTTTTCCCCAATTTTTTGGACTGACTGACCTTCATTTCTTAAAGTAATGATGGACACTCGATTTTCTTTACTTAGATGCTTTTTTCTTGCCATAATACAAATTCTAACAGTCTATTCAGTAGGACTATCAGCTGTGTATCCACCAGACTTCTGCACAACACAACTGATTGTCCCAACCCCATTTATAAGGCAAGAAATCCCACTTATTACACCTGACAGGGCACACCTGTGAAGTGAAAACTATTTCCGGTGACTGCCTCTTGAAGCTCATCAAGAGAATGCCAACAGTGTGCAAAGCAGTCATCAAAGCAAAAGGTGGCTAGTTTGAAGAACCTAGAATATAAGACATATTTTCAGTTGTTTCACACTTTTTTTTGTTAAGTATATGATTCCACATGTGTTAATTCAGAGTTTTGATGCCTTCAGTGTGAATTTACAATTTTCATAGTCATGAAAATACAGAAAAATCTTTAAATGAGAAGGTGTGTGCAAACTTTTGGTCTGTACAGTATATATTTTTCTGTTTTTTGAGCTATTTGAGAGGTTTATTTTTGCATGCCGAGCTGGCAACTCCGGCTCATGGCTTGGTTCTACTAATATTAATAGTATAAACTACCATGTTCCAAATTATTATGCAAATTATATTTTTCTCGGATTTTCCTATATGGTCTGTGCAAATGATAGTCAGTCTAATAAAAGTCATCACATTAGAATATACATCGAATTTTATTGAAGAAACCTCCCAATGATAACAGTATAATCTCCAAAATGAATAAAAACTCAAAATGCACTGTTCCAAATTATTAGGCACAGTAGAATTTCTAAACATTTAATACAGGAAAGAAATATATCTTGGTACCGTGTTAGCCAGTAGATAGAAAAATATTTAGAATTGAGAGTCCTCAGTGGTTGATACCTTTTAATGGCTAACTGAAAAGATCTTTTCCATCTTTTCAGTTAGCCATTAAAAGGTATCAACCACTGAGGACTCTCAATTCTAAATATTTTTCTAAACATTTAATAAGTTTTAAAGAACTGAAAATGCTCATTTGTTAAATTTGCAGCATTATGAGGTCACATTCACTGAACAAAAAAGCTATTTAACTCCAAAACATCCTAACAGGCCCAGTTACATGTTAACATAGGAACCCTTCTTTGATATCACCTTCACAATTCTAGCATCCATTGAACTTGTGAGTTTGTGGAGAGTTTCTGCTTGTATTTCTTTGCATGAAGTCAGAATAACCTTCTAGAGCTGCTGTTTTGATGTGAACTGCTTCCCACCCTCATAGATCTTTTGCTTGATGATACTCCAAAGGGTATCTATAGGGTTGAGGTCAGGGGAAGATGGTGGCCACACCATGAGTTTATCTCCTTTTATGCCCATAGCAGCCAATGACTCAGAGGTATTCTTTGCAGCATGAGATGGTGCATTGTCATGCATGAAGATGTTTTTGCTCCTGAAGGCACATTTCTGCTTTTTATACCATGGAAGAAAGTTGAAGTCAGAAACTCTATATACTGTGCAGAGGTCATTTTCACACCTTCGAGAACCTTAAAGGGCCCTATCAGCTGTTTCCCCATGATTCCGGCCCAAAACATGACTACTCCACCTCCTTGCTGACATCGCAGCCTTGTTGGGACATGGTGGCCATCCACCAACCATCCACTACTCCATCCATTTGGACCATCCAGGGTTGCTCGACAATGATCAGTAAACCAGACTGCTTGGAAATTAGTCTTCATGTATGTCTGGGCCCACTGCAACCGTTTCTGCTTGTGAACACTGTTTAGGGGTGGCCGAATAGTAGGTTTTTAGGTACCAAAGCAAGCCTTTGAAGGATCCTACAAATTGAGGTTTGAGGGACTCCAGAGGAACCAGCAGCTTCAAATATCTGTTTGCTGGTTTGTAATGGCTTTTTAGCAGCTGCTCTCTTAATCCGATGAACTTGCCTGGCAGACATCTTCCTCATTATGCCTTTATCAGCACGAACACGTCTGTGCTCAGATTCAGCCACAAATCTTTTAACAGTAGGATGATCACGCTTAAGTTTTCAGGAAATATCTAATGTTTTCATCCCTTGACCAAGGCATTGCACTATTTGATGCTTTTCGGCAGCAGAGAAATCCTTTTTCTTTTCCATGTTTCTTGAAAACTGTGGCCTGCTTAATAATGTGGAACATCATTTTTAAGTAGTTTTCCTTTAATTAGAATCACCTGGGAAACTAAACATGTGTTTAAGATTGATTTCAGTGATCCATTGAGCCCTGAAACACAATACCATCCACGAGTTTATTTGAAAAACAAAACAATTAAATCTTTATGACACTTAAATCCAATTTGCATAATAATTTGGAACACGGTGTATGTGTCTTCTGTCAACAGAGGCAAATCTCTTCATTGTTTGGGTGGAATTCCTTTTTATAACTTCCAATTTAATGGCATAAAGTGTTTTTCTATGGTAAGCTGGTATATTGCTACAGGTCATTTCTTCTATTGTTAGTCTCTGCTCTTGTAATAATAATCTATGCCTTCAACACTAATAAAGTCAGCAAAGTAAGTATGAACATCATCTGCAACATTTGTCAAGTTATTTAAATGAGAGTACAGGATAGTCCAAACAATTTATATTTGGTTTCATATCTTGGCAGGAAACCCTAATTTGGCTTTCTCTAGTTTCTATTTTAAAAGATGCATTCTGAGCAGTTTTTCTATGTAAACTATAATCAGGAAAGAGTTTGGCTACAGGCTAAAGACATCATTTTTAATTTTTGCATTAGAAAACAACATGTAAGCTAACACATCCACAAGACATTTAAAGTTTCACACTTTCATCCTGTCTCATTCAAGCTTGTTGAATATTTATCATGAACTGGGAGCAAAATGAAATTAAAATCTTCTGAGTCTCAGTAAGGAGAAGCATTTTTTCTTGTTAAATCTTAATAACTAGCTGTGATCTGCTCTAAATGCCTGCTGCTGCGTTCATAATGTGTAACCTCCTTGTACGTTTTTACTTCTCATATTAGTATACTGTTGTCATATACCTTCCTGGCATTAGCACTGACTGTCTGCTGACACATGGGCTCATCAGTACTGTTTTACATGAATCTAAGTTAAAATTTGACACTCAGTACCTATGTCAGTTCGTATTCTGTAACTAAATGTACCTGAACAACAAAATGCATACACAAGATTACAGAAACTAGTGGTGTTACAGTATAGTTTAAAATATGTTTTTTACAAGTACACATTGATAGGCTATTCATAGGGTTAGTCACGGGTCTAAACAGTTACTAAACGCCTGAACCTTAATTACCTTTCTGAACCCGTACAATCTGTAGAAGAGCATACATATTGGTGGAATTTGCATTATTTGTCCATGCTGCTCAACACCCATTTAAAGGCAATCTGCCCCCAGGTTTTGCTACCCATCTGAGAGCACCATGATGTAGAGGCAGAGAACCTAATTCCAGAGATGTATCACTTACATGGCTGCTTGCTGCAGTTTTTATAAAATCAGAATTAGATTATCACTAGAGGATTAGTAAACCTGCTGCCATGCAGTTCTCCATATTCATGAATTCTGTATAACCAAGACCCTATCACTGATTGGCAGTTTTCTACCTATGCACAGTATATACAAAAACCTTGTCCACAATACTGCTTGAGAGCTTTTTGCATTCACTGTGCATAGGCAAAACCCTCCAATTAGTGATGGGGTCTTGGTTATACAGAATTTGTGAACATGGAGTACTACGCTTCATGCTGTGATGGTCTTTGGTAAGGGAGAAGAGCCTCAAAATGTTCATTAATCTGGGACTCTAACTATCCCTGTTCCAGGGACACCTTTGAAGGTAGAGAGGCTCAGGTGTCTGTCCTTACTATGCTCATGTTAAACCCTAATTTGTCCTCTACCTCCAGCCCATGAGGCATGGGACAGAACAGTGAGGTAAACAAGATTTAAAGACCAAACAGAAATAACAGAAAACCTCTATCATATAAAAGCACAAACTAACAACAGGGAGAAAGATAGGGACAGGGAGGAATAAAGTAAATGGGAATAGGGACCAGGAAATAAACACACACATACTACAGCAAACTACAGATCACTACTACAACTCCTCTCCGAATACTTAGTTTTAGCATTCAGCACAGGAAGACAAATCTTTCACCGGCAGGGACTAAACACCCAGAGCCAGTATATATAGAGGGAGTCAATGATAAGCAGTTGCAGCTGAGAACTACCAGGCTGTATGGTCTCAGCCAGCATGGAAAGAGTCCTTGACCCTCTCAGCACTGAAGGAAACCAAATCCATTAAAAATTGGGCAATAATCACACCATCTCTAAAGAAGACCTGTGATTAATTACTTGTGACCCTCTAACTCCAGGTCTTCTAGGAGGACGTGACACTCTTGTGACGGTACCCCCTTTCTATGAGGTGACACTGAACCATCGGGATGGGATTTATCCAGATGGGCCGCATGGAAGGACCAAATCAATTTACTGGCAATAACCTCAGATGCCGATACCCACATCCGGACCATACCACTTCCAGTGAGCTAACTATTGCAAAGAGTTGCGAGCCATGGGAGAATCCACAATTCTTGCCAACTGAAACTCCAAATCACCATCAACAATAATCAGTGGTGGTGGCAAGAGTGATGGCTCCACAGATGCTATATAGTTTTTGAGCAATGACCTGTGGACAACGTTGTGAATTTTGAGAGATAGAGGAAGCTCAAGATAAAAAGCCACAGGGTTAATTATGTTGACCAACTTGTAAGGACCAATGAACCTAGGACCTTGTTTCCAGGAAGGAATCTTCAGTTTAATATTTCTGGTAGCTAGCCATACTAAATCATTCATGCCCAGTCCGGACCAGACAACCGTTTCTTATCAGCTTTGTGCTTGTATCTGTCCCCCATGATTTTTAAGTTGTTCTGAACCTCTTTCCATACAGATGAGAGTGAAAAAGAGAATCATTACTCCCCAGAAACCCCTGAAGACCAATCTTTACTGAAGGTAAAGAAATGTGGATGGAAGCCATATGCACCAAAAAATGACAATTTACAAGTTGACTCACTGCGACGATTGTTTAAGGCAAACTCAGCTAACGGTGGAAAAGATGACCAATTCCCCTGGTTATCTGACACAAAACACCTGAGGAACGTCTCCAGACTTTGGTTTTGACGTTCAGTCTGACCATTAGTTTGAGGATGAAATGCCTAGGAAAAGGATAGATGCATCCTCAGGCAAGAACAAAATTCCCTCCAGAACGCTTCAATGGATTTCACTGATTCTGAAACTTTTTTGTGACATAATGTACTTCATGAAATTGGTACAAGTTCTTTGATATGACTTGTGTTTAATTGTGAAAAAATTGGAATTTAGCAATTTTCAAACGTTAATTTTTGTGCCCTTAAATCAGAGAGTCATGTCACACAAAATAGTTAATACATAACATTTTCCACATGCCTAATTTACATCAGCACAATTTTTTAACATATTTTTTAATAGAAAGTTATAAGGGTTAAAAGTTGACCAGAAATACAGAAATTTCTAATTTTTACAACAACATTTCCATTTTTTTAGGGACCACATCACATGTGAAGTGACTTTGGGGGTCTATATGACAGAAAATACCCAAAAGTGATACCATTCTAAAATCTGCACCCCTCAAGGTAATCAAAATCACATTCAAGAAGTTTATTAACCCTTCAGGTACTTCATAGGTCTTTATGGAATGTGGAAGGAAAAAATAAACATGTAACTTTTTTTCCAAAATTTTTTTTTACTTCAATTTTTTTTATTTTCATAAGGTTAACTGGAGAAATTGCACCAAACAATTTGTTGTGCAATTTTTCCTGAGCACGCCGATACCCCATATTTTGGGGAAAACCACTCTTTGGGTGCACGACCGGGCTCAGAAGGGAAGGAGTGCCATTTGACTTTTTAAATCTAAAGTTTGCTGGAATAATTAGAGGACACCGTATCACATTTGAAGCGCCACTGATGTGCTTAAACAGTGGAAAATCCCCTCAAATGACACCATTTTAGAAACTAGACCCCTCAGGTAACTAGATATGTGATGAACACCTTGAACCCACAGGTGCTTCATAGAAGTTTATAACGTTGAGCTGTGAAAATAAAAAAAAAAAATTTCCGAACAAAAAAATTAAGCCCAAAATTTGGTATTTTCACAAGGGTAAAAGGAGAAAATGGACCCCAAAATTTGTTGTGCAATTTCTCCTGAGTTCACCAATACCCCATATGTGGTCGAAAACTACTTTTGAGGCACAGTGCAAAGCTCAAAAGGAAAGTAGCGCCCTATGAGTCTAGATTTTGCTGCACTGTTTTGAGGCATTGGCAGAGCCCCAAAACCGCAGAGCCCCCTATAAGTGACCCCATTTTATAAACTAAACCTCCCAATAAATTTATCTAGGGGTGCAGTGATCATCTTGACACAACAGTTGTGTCACAGAATTTTATACCATTGGGCAGTGAAAAAATAATAATTTATATTTTTACCACCAAAATTGTGTGTTAGCCTCAAATTTTACATTTTCATACCAGGAACATGGTAAAAATGGCACCAAAATTTGTCCCACAATTTTTGTTGAATGTAGAAAAAAAAACATATGTGGCTGTATAATACTGCTTAGCCATACAGAGAGACTCGGGAGGGATGAAGCACTATTTGCCTCCTGTAGTGAAAATATTCCTAGACTAGTTTGAGGACTCCAAATACAGAGCCCCTAAGTGCTAGAAAAACAGAATCTCTCCTCAAGTGACCCATTTTGGAAATTATACCCGTTTTAGAATTTATCTACAGGTTTAGTGACGATTTTTACTCCATGGGTGTTTTCCAGAAGCAAGCAGTAGTGGATGTTTCTGACTGAAAATTGCAAACTGCCATTGTAGTGCTCAGGAAGTTGCAGTCACCTATGCATTGTAGTGCACAGTACGTTGTCGTGCCCAGCTTATGCTCCTGGAAAAATGCACCTGTAAATTAAATGGGCTGCCTGTCATCACTACAGAAATGCCATGAATGTGGACGATTAATGTGGTTTAGACACACTGTGGGGTTTCCAAAAGGAGGGGGTATTTGGATTTGGGAGCGCAGAATTTGCTAAATTTCTTGTTGCAAGGTGTCAGCGCTTTTCCAGAGCCATTGTGCTACCAGTAGCCTCTTATATGTTGACATTTTTATTGTTACCATTTTCGAGCACATGACATTTTTTGATCACTTTCGATTTCGATTTTTGGGAGGCAGTTCCGCGTGTGGCAAAATTGAAAAGGCAGCTTTATTTTTCTGGTCAGTACAATTACAGACATACTACATTTATATCATGTTTAATGTTTTGGCACTGTTATATAATACAAACTATTTTATAGAAAAAATTAATTATTTTTACATTGCTTTATTCAGAGAGCTATAACTTTTTTGTTTTTCCGAGCTGTGTGGCTGCTTTTTTAGTGAGACAAGATGAAGTTTTCAGAGATACCATTTTTATTTTACAATTTTCTTTTGATTGCGTTTTACTACACTTTTTGTTCGGAGATATGATGAGAAAGCATAGCTTTTTGTCTCTTTTTTTACGGTGTTTACTGAAGGGCTATCCTAGTGGAACAGTTTTATAGATTGGGTCGTTCCAAAGGTGGAGATACCAAATATGCATACTTTTTTTGTTTGTTTTTGATTTTACATTAATGTAATTATTCAATTAATATTTGTTCATTATTTTTTGTTCTTTACGTTTTTTTTACATATACATTTTATATACAATTTTTAAAACCTTTTTTACATTGTCCTGGGATGGGACATCTATCTTCCCTGCCTTAATCACTGATGTAATACTCTGCAATGCTTTTGAATTGGAGAGCATTAACTCAGCATCTCACAGGCAGGGAGGAGGTGTGTCAGCTTCTGCTCTGAGCAGGATCTTATAGGCCACCATCCCTGGATGACCCTGCTGCCATCTTTTGGTACAGGGTCACCATAGAGATCATCGGCACAGTACGATCGCAATCGTGTTGTTCCGATGGAAGCAGAGAGGGAACCCCACTACTGACAACAACATCAAAGGGGTTACACACCCACGATCAGTGCTAGCACTGATTGTGGGTGTTGCTGCAGGGTATCAGATCTCATATTGAGCTTACATCCCCATTTGAGAGAGGATGAACCCGTGAGATCATCAGGCAGTTTATATATGGTGGTTTGATTGAACGCAGCTTTCGCAGCGCCGTATATGGCGCATGTCTTGAAAGAGTAAAATGATCGTAGCAAAGGAGCAATATATCTTAAACTGGATTGACAAAACAAAAATGTAAAGTCTAATTTGTTAGTCCAAGGGTAGTAGTCATTCATATTTCAGCAAAAAATATATATACTGTATTTAGTCAGTGCTGGCAAAGAGAAAAAATATAATACTGTGTGTAAATATTAAAATGCTGTTCATTATACTCATGCATCCATATTTTAGTCAATAGTATAAATAAAATAATGTATGGCACAGTCTTTTGTACCAATACCATGACCAATCTTCTGAATTTTCCATAGGAAGACATATTGCTAAACTAGAAGAGGTTTGTCAACATAAAAATTTAACAAACCAGTGCACGGCCAATGTCAGTACAAGGTGTAAAACATACCAGGAAAAGGAACAGAATTGAAAAAAAAAGAAATAAGAAAGGTTAATTGCACAAAGAAATAGACACATCATTAGCAAAAGTGTAAAAGTAACCAACAATATGGGTATGTTTCCACGTTCAGTATTTGCTGCGGATTGGACGCTGCATACAGCCCCAGTGTCCAATCCGCAGTGGCCAGATGTTACAGCATAGTGGATGGGATTTGATGAAATCCCATCTCTTCTATGCATTCAAAGACGCAGGTGGCAGACCTGCGTATACGCAAATGCGGGGTGTCTTTATAGATCGCAGCTCAGTCTCTGCAAGATAACCCTTCTATGCATAGGATAAGGTGATTCCGCACGGTTCAATGAACAAAAGCCGGCAGCGCTTTGGACGGAGCAGGTAACTGCTGCGTCCAAAGCGCTGCCTTTATGGAATGTGGAAACATACCCTAAGAGAACATTTCTAAAAATGTTGCTTTTCACAAAGTTTGCTGCTTCAGTGATTTTAGATCTTTTAGTCAGTTGTTTCTTTGGTTCCTGAAATACTGTTATAAGCATTTCATACGTTATAAACTTTTATTGACAAAAGTATCTAGCTTAAGCAAAGACTAAATATTTACAGCATTGTATTCTTACTTATTTTTCAAAACTTCTGCAATTCACCATGGCATTCTGGATATCAGCTTCAGGACCAAATTCTGACTGATGATAACCCATTATTGGCTGATTAGTGCTTGGAGTTTATCACAATTTTTCTGTCCTTGCCTACTCGCTTTTTGAGGATTGACCACATTTTCAAAATTGTTTTCTATCCATGGATCCAAAATTTCAATGTTTTGTTCACAGAGCCACTTAATCATCACTTTTGCCTTGTGGTATGTTTCTCCATCATGCTGGAAAAAAGCATTGTTCTGCACCTCATCGCAGTGTACTAACACTAACAAGCAGGATATCTTCTTGACAATACCATAGATGAAGTCGTGAAATTCTGTATATTACATTACATGCGGTTAAATGTATTAAATGAAAGTTACCGGTAAGTCTTTACAGTGCATTTGTTGCTTGGTTTAAGTGCAATGTTTGACAGTTCTAGCAAAGGATTTAGCAATTCCCTGTCAATACCATGTGTAGTGAGAAAGTACTCAGACACTGCCATTCCGTGATAATAAATCTAGGTGTGCAGAAACTGGATTATATCTTAATTACCCAGATGACTATTTTAGCAAACCAAGAAGAATATGCTGTTATCTATACTTTTGCTTGCGTAAGCCTGTAATAGTGACTTGTAAGCTGATATTTCAGAAAACATAGTGTGCGCTTATCTTTGATGCCTAGTGATATTTGCTAATATGCTAATTATGCATTGTATTATGGAGTCAGTTTGTTGACTTCGAAAACGGAGAGGGGAAAAACTATGCCAATAGATTATCAAGTAATGCTACTTGATCTCATTACCATTGTTCCCTTTATCTTGATACTGGACTGAAGGACACTGGGTAAACCTAATAATAATAATAATAATTATAATAATGATGTTCTGAGGTGTTAATGCAGAATAATCAGCTTGCAGAAGCCAATTGTCAGAAACAGCCAAACTGCCAACAAAAAAGGCAAACATAGTTTATTACCATGTTTACCTTCTCGATGGTTATCTACACAGCACTGAACAACCACCTGTGTATACAGAGTAGGAAGCATTCATCCTCTACTGTACTCCATAATTAAATGATCTCTGGGTGTAGGAAAAAATGAGCTGTTGGTACAGTTGGATTCCAAGTCAGCTTTGCTAAGCAGGCACTAGGCTGAATTTCACCTGCAACTTGGCCTCTTGGGCTAATTTACCAGTCCCAGTTACAGGAATATCAGCAATAAAAATAATGTTTTCATATGTTAAACTGCCTCACCCAAGAGGTCTTTTAAGAACAGTGTCTGAAATAAATAAAAACAATACACTGTGTTCCAAATTATTATGCAAATAATATTTCCTCATATTTTCTCTAAATTACCTATCTGAATTGCAGTCATTGTTATTTTCCAGTCATCTACTATTCTAGTATAATTGCAATGTTTTGGAACAAACTGCCTATGAAAACAGTATCTTTTTAAAAAAAATAAACACTCAAAATGCATGTTCCAAATTATTATGCACAGCAGAGTTTTCAACCTTTTTTATTTTATTTTGAACAAAAAAATGGTCAATTGTGAAGTTATAAGCATTATCAGCTTATTACAAAATGAAATCAAACAGTTTTCAAGTGAAAACTTAATTCTAGGTGATGTTACATTTGCACATAGGACCCCTTGTTCGAAAGAAGCTTCTGAACTCTCTAGTCCATTGAATTTGTCAGTTTTTGGATGGTTTCTGCTTCAATTGTTTTGCATGTGGACAGAATACCCTCCCAGAGCTGTTGCTTAGATGTGAACTGCCTCCCGCCATCATAGACACTCCTTTTGATGATGCTCCAGAGGTTCTCAATGGGGTTGAGGCCAGGGGAAGATGGTGGCCACACCATAAGTTTGTCCTCTTTTATGCCCATAGCAGCCAGAGCTGCAGATGTGTTTTTTGCAGCATGAGATGGTGCATTATCATGCATGAAAATGATCTTGCTGCGGAAAGCATGGTTCTTCCTCTTGAACCATGGCATGAAGCGTTTTTAGAAACTCCACATAGATTATGGAGTTCATCTTTACCCCTTCAGAGATCATAAAGGGGCTGAAAATCTCTCTCCCCATGATTCCAGACCAAAACATTACTCCACCTCCTCCTTGTTGGCACCTTAGCCATGTTTCATGGGGTGTCCATCAACCAGCCATCCTCCACTCCATCCATCTGGACCATCGAGCGTTGCACGGCACTCATCAGTGAACAAAACAGTTTGGAAGTCAGTCTTCATGTATCGTTTGGCCCACTGGAGCTGTTTCTGCTTGTGTGCAGTGGATAGAGGTGGTCGACAGGATGGCTTACGCACCTCTGAAGGACACTGCATCTTGTTGTTCTGGGGACATTGGAGGCACCAGCAGCTTCAAAAACTTGTCTGCTGCTATGACCAGGCATTTTTGCAGCTGCTCTTTTAACCTTACGCAATTGCCTGTTGGAAAGGGTCCTCAATTTTTCCTTATCAGCACGCACACGTGTGTGCTGGGAATCAGCTACATACTTCTTGATTGTGCGATGATCATGATGAAGTGTCTTGGCAATGTTGATTGTAGTCATGCCTTGACCTAAATACTCCACAATTTGTTGCTTCTCAGCAGCCGACACATCCTTTTTCTTTCCCATTTTGGCCAAAAATGTAGGCTGCTTAATAATGTGGAACAGCCTTCTTAAGTAGTCTTGCCTTTATTTGGACACACCTGCCAAACTAATTTGCACAGGTATCTGCAATTGCTTTCAGTGATATAAAGAGCCCTGACACACATCACCATCAATGAGTTTAAATGACAAACAAAAAAATTCTAACCTTATCACTCCTAAACTCTTTGTGCATAATAATTTGGAACACAGTGTATATAAAAAAGCAAAGAAAATTAATTAAAACACATTTTTTTAAAAAGACATTATTAGACTGAATCACTGTTTCTAGTCCCACTCCGGTCAAAAAAATATATTAAAATAATTTGTGTGGAAAGAAAAACTAAATTTGAACTTGTTTTTTAGAGGTTAATTGTTCCTTTGTGGTTGTAAAAAATATTAATTATTAATAAAAAAAATGAAAAATAGTTTATAGACTCATAATTCCTACTTTTATTTACATTTTCCTCTGATATCAGCAAAAAAATTGTAAATAATATAAAAATGATATATATTAAGCCCTGTATACCGCAAAAAAGTAGCAAACATATTTAGCAATATTAAATCTTTTCAGGTTTGTTGGGAGTGACTAGATTCTCTATTGATTTTTTCTGTTTGGCATTTATATTACCTTATCAAATAAAATAAGCTTACCATTCTCTGATATTACCACCGATGTTACTATTTACACAATCAGTAAAATCTTCTATTCCCACAAATGTCCTTATTTAAAGCAAAGGACAGCCTATGCTGATAGCAAATATTTTTCAATTTTCAATGTGATCCCCATTAGAAGCCACTCAGAAGAGACTTCTCGGTAATTATTGCTAATACTATGTTTAAATGTTTTTTTGTGTTGTATAGAAGATTATTGAACTATTAGGCTATGTTCACACGTTGCGGTTTTTGCTGCGGATCCGCAGCGGATTTGACGCTGCGGATCCGCAGCAGTTTTCCATGTGGTGTACAGTACAATGTTAACCTATGGAAAACAAAAACCGCTGTGCACATGCTGCGGATTAAAAGAAGTAGCATGTCACTTCTTTGTGCGGATTCCGCAGCGGTTTTCAACCCGCACCAATAGGAAAGTGCAGTTGACAACCCGCAGAGGAATCCGCAGAAGAAACCGCATGAAAATCCGCAGTGAAAACCGCAGTGGTTTTGCACTGTGGATTTTCCAAATCCGCTGCAGAAAAATCTGCAGCAGAATCCGCAATGTGTGCACATACCCTAACAGTCACTTATATATTGTGCCTTAACCCCTTAACGACCGCCGATACGCCTTTTAACGGCGGCCGCTAAGGGTACTTAAACCACAGCGCCGTTAATTAACGGCGCTGTGGAAAAAGTGAATAGCGCCCCCCAGAGTCGGATTTTCTCTGGGGTCTCGGTTGCCGAGGGTAGCCGAGACCCCAGAGAACATGATTCGGGGGGTTTTTACCGACCCCCGAGTTGCGATCGCCGGTAATTAACCGTTTACCGGCGGTCGCAACAAAAAAAAAAACAAAACGCGATTTGCCGTTTAATTTCTCTGTCCTCCGATGTGATCGCACATCGGAGGACAGAGAAATGTGGTCCCCGATGGCCCCCAATAGCCCCCCAATACTTACCTACCTCCCCCGGTGCTCCTCGTGTCTCCCCATGGGCGCCGCCATCTTTTTTCCGGGAAAAAATGGCGGGCGCACGCGCAGTACGCCCGCCGCCCGGCACCCGGATGTTCTTTGGGGTCTCGGCTGCCGGGGGTAGCCGAGACCCCAAAGAACATGATCGGGGTCGATTTGCACCGACCCCTGCTTTGCGATCGCCGGTAATTAACAGTTTACCGGCGACCGCAAAAAAAAAAAAAAAAAAAAAGCGATCAGTTATTTCTCTGTCCTCTGATGTGATCGCACATCAGAGGACAGAGAAATAGGGGGATTCGGGGACCCTATCATACTCACCCGGGGTCCCTGGGTCCTCTTCTGTCTTCTCCTGCCAGCCGGCTTTTTCATCATGGCGGGCGCATGCGCAGTGCGCCCGCCATCTGCTGCCATCTGCCGGCCGGCAGGAGAAGACAAGTTGGGGCTAAAATTAGGGTTAGGGTTAGGGTTAGAGTTAGGGTTAGGGTTAGAGTTAGGGTTAGGGTTGGGGCTAAATTTAGGGTTAGGGCTAGGGTTAGGGTTAGGCTACTTTCACACTAGCGTTTTTTGGCTTCCGTCGCAATGCGTCGTTGGAGAAAAAACGCATCCTGCAAAAGTGCTTGCAGGATGCGTTTTTTCTCCATTGGCTTGCATTAGCGACGCATTGCGACGGATTGCCACATGTCGCATCCGTCGTGCGACGGATGCGTCGTGCTTCAGCGGACCGTCGACACAAAAAAAACTACATGTAACTTTTTTGTGCGACGTGTCCTACATATTTCAGTGCCACGTATTTAAGTGACACGTGCCACGTATCAAAGTGCCACGTGCCACATATTTCAGTGCCACGTATCAAAGTGCCACGTGCCACGTATCAAAGTGCCACGTGCCACGTATCAAAGTGCCACGTGCCACGTATTTCAGTGCCACGTGCCACGTATCAAAGTGCCACGTGCCACGTATCAAAGTGCCACGTGCCACATCTTTCAGTGCCACGTACCACGTATTTAAGAGACACGTGCAACGTATCAAAGTGCCACGTGCCACATATTTCAGTGCCACGTGCCACGTATTTAAGTGACACGTGCCACGTATCAAAGTGCCACGTGCCACATATTTCAGTGCCACGTATCAAAGTGCCACGTGCCACGTATCAAAGTGCCACGTGCCACGTATCAAAGTGCCACATGCCACGTATCAAAGTGCCACGTGCCACGTATCAAAGTGCCACGTGCCACATATTTCAGTGCCACGTATCAAAGTGCCACGTGCCACGTATCAAAGTGCCACGTGCCACATCTTTCAGTGCCACGTGCCACGTATTTAAGAGACACGTGCCACGTATCAAAGTGCCACGTGCCACATATTTCAGTGCCACGTATTTAAGTGACACGTGCCACGTATCAAAGTGCCACGTATCACGTATTTCAGTGCCACGTATTTAAGTGACACGTATCACGTATAAGTGCCACGTGTCACGTATTTAATTGCCACATATTTAAGTGCCACGTATCAAGATTTTCCATGGAGAACAGACACATCCAGAGATATGTCTGCTCTCCACGGCTGCAGCAACACACTGACAGGAGCCATAGTTCCTGTCGGTGTGTCACTGCGCATGCGCGAGCGAGTTTACCGGCGGTCATTGACCCCGGCACTCTCGCTTAACGGCAGTGCTGCGTGGGAAAGTTCAACGCAGCTGTACTGCTGTTAACCGAGACGCCGGAGTCATTGAACTCCGGAACAGTACGCGATACACTGCTAGGAGCTTCGCTCCTGGCAGTGTATCGCCGGAGAGCAGCCGATCGGCGTGGGACACTCGTTTTATGGATTCTGCGGACAGGGAGTATGAATTTGGTTTATTATTTTTGGATTTTTTCCTGGAGGATCGAGGGCTTCGCCTACAAGTGTGCTGTTGGTGAGTATATACTCTGTGTTATATGTTGTATGTACTGTGTGTCATGTATGTGTATTGTGTGTAGGTGTTTTGTGTAACTTTACAATTGTGCTAAGTCGCCGGACACAGGGACAACTCTCCCATCCTAATACCGGATGGGAGTAGTAGTCCCATACGGCGACTTAGCACAATGGTGGCACTAGCGTCGCATGGGGACACACACACGCACACACACGCACACACACGCACACACACACACACAGAAGGACTCCATGCTGCTTCACTGGGGGGCGGGGGCTTCCCTCTTCCTGTCCGACGTCACGTCCGGTCCTGGGTGTCAACCCCTCCGTACAAAGACGCCGACACCCAGGACAAAGGCGCTGTGTGTGGAAGGTAATATGGGGCCCTAGGGGGATACGCAGACACGCCGCTGCGTAAAGAATTGACATGTCAATTCTTTTTACGCCGGCGTGTTTGCAGACAAAAGCGCCGCGTTTTTTTGCGGTGTGTCTGAACGGCAAAGTGAATTTCTCATTCACTTTGCCGGCAGACGAAAATGACATTGCGCATTTTTGAAAAGCGCCCGCAAAATAGCGCTCAAAAATGCGCTATGTCTGAAAGTAGCCTAAGGCTTCTTTCACACTTGCGTCGGTACGGGGCGGTCGCAATGCGTCGGCCCGATGTACCGACGCACGTTGTGAAAATTGTGCACAACGTGGGCAGCGGATGCAGTTTTTCAACGCATCCGCTGCCCAGTCTATGTCCTGGGGAGGAGGGGGCAGAGTTACGGCCACGCATCCGCGGAAATGGCGGACGCGACGTACAAAAAAAAGGTTACATTGAACTTTTTTTGTGACGACGGGGGCTAAAGTTATGGTTAGGGTTGGGGCTAAAGTTAGGGTTGGGGCTAAAGTTAGGGTTAGAGTTGGGATTAGGGTTAGGGTTTGGATTAGGGTTGGGATTAGTGTTACGTTTGGGATTAGGGTTGGGATTAGGGTTAGGGTTGGGATTAGGGTTAGGGGTGTGTTGGATTTAGGGTTTTGATTAGGGTTATGGTTAGGGTTGAGATTAGGGCTGTTTTGGGGTTAGGGTTGTGATTATCGTTAGGGTTGTGATTAGGATTATGGATCGGGTTGAGATTAGGGTTAGGGCTGTGTTGGGGTTAGGGTTGGAGTTAGAATTGGGGGGTTTCCACTGTTTAGGTACATCAGGGGGTCTCCAAACACGACAGCCAATTTTGCGCTAAAAAAGTCAAATGGTACTCCCTCCCTTCTGAGCTCTGCCGTGCGCCCAAACAGTGGTTTACCCCCACATATGGGACATCAGCGTACTCGGGATAAATTGGACAACAACTTTTGGGGTCCAATTTCTCCTGTTACCCTTGTGAAAATAAAAACTTGGGGGCTAAAAATCTTTTTTGTTGGAAAAAAATATATTTTTTTATTTTCACTACTCTGCATTATAAATTTCTGTGAAGCACTTGAGCTTTCAAAGTTCTCACCACATATCTAGATAAGTTCCTTAGGGGGTCTAGTTTCCAAAATTTGGTCACTTGTGGGGGTTTCTACTGTTTAGGTACATTAGGGGTCTGCAAACGCAACATAACGCCCGCAGACAATTCTATCAAAGTCTGCATTGCAAAATGGCGCTCCTTCCCTTCCGAGCTCTGCCGTGCGCCCAAACAGTGGTTTACCCCCACATATGGGGTACCAGCATACTCAGGACAAATTGGACAACAACTTTTGGGGTCCAATTTCTCTTGTTACCCTTGTGAAAATAAAAATTTGGGGGCTAAAAAAATCTTTTTTGTGGGAAAAAAAATATTTTTTATTTTCACTACTCTGCATTATAAACTTCTGTGAAGCACTTGGGCATTCAAAGTTCTCACCACATATCTAGATAAGTTCCTTGGGGGGTCTATTTTCCAAAATGGGGTCACTTGTTGGGGGTTTCTACTGTTTTGTTACATTAGGGGTCTGCAAAGGCAACATAACGCCCGCAGACAATTCTATCAAAGTCTGCATTCCAAAATGGCACTCCTTCCCTTCCGAGCTCTGCCATGCGCCCAAACAGTGGTTTACCCCCACATATGGGGTACCAGCATACTCAGGACAAATTGGACAACAACTTTTGGGGTCCAATTTCTCTTGTTACCCTTGTGAAAATAAAAACTCGGGGGCTAAAAAATCTTTATTGTTAAAAAATATATATTTTTTATTTTCACGACTCTGCCTTATAAACTTCTGTGATGCACTTGGGCATTCAAAGTTCTCACTACACATCTAGATAAGTTCCATGGGGGGTCTAGTTTCCAAAATGGGGTCACTTTTGGGGGGTTTCTGCTGTTTAGGCACATCAGGGGCTCTCCAAACGCGACATGGCGTCCGATCTCAATTCCAGTCAATTTTGCATTGAAAAGTCAAATGGCGCTCCTTTGCTTCCGAGCTCAGCCATGCGCCCAAACAGTGGTTTACCCCCACATATGGGGTGTCGGCGTACTCAAGACAAATTGTACAACAGCTTCTGGGGTCCATTTTCTCCTGTTACCCTTGGTAAAATAAAAATTTGGAGGCAAAAAGATCATTTTTGTAGAAAAAATGTGATTTTTTTATTTTCACGGCTCTACGTTATAAACTTCTGTGAAGCACCTGGGGGTTTAAAGTGCTCACCACACATCTAGATAAGTTCCTTAAGGGGTCTAGTTTCCAAAATGGTGTCATATGTGGGGGGTCTCTACTGTTTAGGCACATCAGCGGCTCTCCAAACGTGACATGGCGTCCGATCTCAATTCCAGCCAATTCTACATTGAAAAAGTAAAACGACACTCCTTCTCTTCCAAGCTCTGCGGTGCGCCCAAACAGTGGTTTACCCCCATATATGGGGTATCGACGTACTCAGGAGAAATTGCACAACAACTTTTGTGGTCTAATTTCTCCTGTTACCCTTGTGAAAATAAAAATTTGGGGGCAAAAAGATCATTTTTGTAGAAAAAATGAGATTTTTTATTTTCACGGCTCTACGTTATAAACTTCTGTGAAGCACTTGGGGGTTCAAAGTGCTCACCACACATCTAGATAAGTTCCTTGGGGGGTCTAGTTTCCAAAATGGTATCACTTGTGGGGGGTTTCCACTGTTTAGGCACATCAGGGACTCTCCAAACGCGACATGGCATCCGATCTCAATTCCAGCCAATTCTGCATTGAAAAAGTCAAACGGTGCTCCTTCACTTCCAAGCTCTGCGGTGCGCCCAAACAGTGGTTTACCTCCACATATGGGGTATCGACGTACTCAGGAGAAATTGCACAACAACTATTGTGGTCTAATTTCTCCTGTTACCCTTGTGAAAATAAAAATTTGGGGGCAAAAAGATCATTTTTGTAGAAAAAATGAGATTTTTTATTTTCACGGCTCTACGTTATAAACTTCTGTGAAGCACTTGGGGGTTCAAAGTGCTCACCACACATCTAGATAAGTTCCTTGGGGGGTCTAGTTTCCAAAATGGTATCACTTGTGGGGGGTTTCCACTGTTTAGGCACATCAGGGACTCTCCAAACGCGACATGGCATCCGATCTCAATTCCAGCCAATTCTGCATTGAAAAAGTCAAACGGTGCTCCTTCACTTCCAAGCTCTGCGGTGCGCCCAAACAGTGGTTTACCTCCACATATGGGGTATCGACGTACTCAGGAGAAATTGCACAACAACTTTTGTGGTCTAATTTCTCCTGTTACCCTTGTGAAAATAAAAATTTGGGGGCAAAAAGATCATTTTTGTAGAAAAAATGAGATTTTTTATTTTCACGGCTCTACGTTATAAACTTCTGTGAAGCACTTGGGGGTTCAAAGTGCTCACCACACATCTAGATAAGTTCCTTGGGGGGTCTAGTTTCCAAAATGGTATCACTTGTGGGGGGTTTCCACTGTTTAGGCACATCAGGGACTCTCCAAACGCGACATGGCATCCGATCTCAATTCCAGCCAATTCAGCATTGAAAAAGTCAAACGGTGCTCCTTCACTTCCAAGCTCTGCGGTGCGCCCAAACAGTGGTTTACCTCCACATATGGGGTATCGACGTACTCAGGAGAAATTGCACAACAACTTTTGTGGTCTAATTTCTCCTGTTACCCTTGTGAAAATAAGAATTTGTGGGCGAAAAAATCATTTTTGTGAAAACAAATGCGATTTTTTATTTTCACGGCTCTACGTTATAAACTTCTGTGAAGCACTTGGGGGTTCAAAGTGCTCACCACACATCTAGATAAGTTCCTTGGGGGGTCTAGTTTCCAAAATGGTGTCACTTGTGGGGGGTTTCCACTGTTTAGGCACATTAGGGGCTCTCCAAACGCGACATGGCGTCCGATCTCAATTCCAGCCAATTCTGCATTGAAACAGTCAAACGGTGCTCCTTCACTTCCAAGCTCTGCGGTGCGCCCAAACAGTGGTTTACCTCCACATATGGGGTATCGGCGTACTCAGGAAAAATTGCACAACAAAATTTGTGGTTAAATTTCTGTTTTTACACTTGTGAAAATTAAAAAAAATGGTTCTGAAGTAAAATGTTTGCAAAAAAAAGTAAAATGTTAATTTTTTTCTTCCACATTGTTTTAGTTCCTGTGAAGTACGTAAAGGGTTAATAAACTTCTTGAATGTGGTTTTGAGCAGCTTGAGGGGTGCAGTTTTTAGAATGGTGTCACACTTGGTTATTTTCTATCATATAGACCCCTCAAAATCACTTCAAAGGTGATGTGGTCCCTAAAAAAAACATGGTGTAAAAATGAGAAATTGCTGGTCAACTTTTAACCCTTATAACTCCCTAACAAAAAAAAAAATTGTTTCCAAAATTGTGCTGATGTAAAGTAGACATGTGAGAAATGTTATTTATTAACTATTTTTTGTGACATATCTCTCTGATTTAAGGGCATAAAAATACAAAGTTTGAAAATTGCAAAATTTTAAAAATTTTCGCCATATTTCCATTTTTTTCATAAATAATCGCAAGTAATATCGAAGAAATGTTACCACTAACTTGAAGTACAACATGTCACGAAAAAACAATCTCAGAATCAGCGGGATCCGATAAAGCGTTCCAGAGTTATAACCTCATAAAGTGACACTGGTCAGAATTGTAAAAATTGGCTCGGTCATTAAGTACCAAATTGGCTCTGTCACTAAGGGGTTAAAGTGACAGCAAGCAAAACGCTTTGGAGATGTGCTAAAATATTGTGATTTTTGGCATTCATACACCAGGCCCACTTAAAAACTTACATTAACCAAGGCAAAGGGCACCTTTTTTGGAAATGGATAGATATTCCTAAATAAATAAAAATCTATAATGAAGAGATTATCTTCCGAACTATTATAAAATTCAGTAATCTTTATTATATCACAATAAACATAATTCCTAACAATTTTTTAAAATGGGACAAATGATACAGGGAGGGAAAGAAGGTACAGTTGTAAATCTAGTTGGTCTGTATAGAGCTACCTTTAAGTGTGATTTATTAAATAGATCAAAGAAATTTGCTTAGTGCAAAGTGCCTGGAACTTGTATAAACCTTGGCACCTGAAAAAAAAATTGTAGACCTGTGGTAAAGTTCAGGATAATTCCTCTAGTTAAATGAAATCCAAGTGTAAACTTATGATACAGTAACCTCAGAGGCTACAACCAACATAACATGGTTCAAATACCTAGTTATGTTGCATTGAATCCAGTTTTCAAAGTACACAATGCTAATAACTAGGGTTGAGCGACTTTTATTTTTATAGGATCGGGTCGGGTTTCACGAAACCCGACTTTCTCAAAAGTCGGGTCGAGTGAAATCGGCCGATCCTATAAAAAAGTCGGGGTCGGCCGAAACACGAAACCCAATGCAGTGCAATGGGATACTATGGTTCCCAGGGTCTGAAGGAGAGGAAACACTCCTTCTGGCCCTGGGATCCATATTTAAGTGTAAAATAAAGAATTAAAATAAAAAATATTGATATACTCGCCTCTCCGACGCAGCCTGGACATCGCCGCTGGTAACCGGCATCTTCCGTTCCTAAGAATGGCGCTTGAAAGACCTTTCGATGACGTCACGGCTTGTGATTGGTCACGGCCGCCCATGTGACCGCTCAGCGACCAATCACAAAGCCGTGACATAATTTTCAGGTCCTAAATTCCTCATTCTAGGAATTTAGGACATGAGAATTACGTCACGGCTTTTGATTGGTCGCTGAGTGGTCACGTGGGCCGCCGCGACCAATCACAAGCCATGACGTCATCGAAAGGTCCTTCACGCGCTCATTCTTAAGAAGGAAGGCTGCCAGAAAGAATGCATCCGCTGCCCAGTCTATGTCATGGGGGGGAGGGGACGCATGCATGGTTGGAAATGGCGGACGCGATGTACAAAAAACGTTACATTGAACTTTTTTCTGTGACGACGGTCCGCCAAAACACAACGGATCCAGGGCACGACGGATGCGACGTGTGGCCATCCGTCGCGATCCATCGGCAATACAAGTTTATGGGCAAAAAACGCATCCTGCGGACACATTTGCAGGATCCGTTTTTTGACCAAAACGACGGATTGCGATGGATGCCACACGACACAAGTGTGAAAGTAGCCTTAGGGCTAGGGTTAGGGCTAGTGTTAGGGTTGGGGCTAGGGTTAGGGTTGGGGCTAAAGTTAGGGTTAGGGTTGGGCTAGCATTAGGGTTGGGGCTAAAGTCAGGGCTAGGGTTAGGGTTAGGGTTGGGGCTAAATTTAGGGTTAGGGCTAGGGTTAGGGTTGGGTCTAAAGTTAGGGCTAGGGTTAGGGTTGGGGCTAAATTTAGGGTAAGGGCTAGGGTTAGAGTTAGGGGTAGGGACTGGGTTGGGGCTAAAGTTAGGGTTAGGGCTAGGGTTAGTGTTGGCATTAGGGTTAGCGTTGGCATTAGGGTTAAATTTGGGATTAGGGTTAGGTTTGGGATTAGGGTTAAGGTTAGGGTTGGGATTAGGGTTAGGGGTGTATTGGGATTAGGGTTAGGTTTCAGGTTAGGGTTGAGATTAGGATTAGGGGTGTGTTGGATTTAGGGTTTTGATTAGGGTTACGGTTAGGGTTGAGATTAGGGTTGTTTTGGGGTTAGGGTTGTGATTAGAATTATGGATCTGGTTGGGATTAGGGTTACGGGTGTGTTGGGGTTAGGGTTGGAGTTAGAATTTGGGGGTTTCCACTGTTTAGGTACATCAGGGAGTCTCCAAACACGAAAGCCAATTTTGCGCTCAAAAAGTCAAATGGTGCTCCCTCCCTTCTGAGCTCTGCCGTGCGCCCAAACAGTGGTTTACCCCCACATTTGGGGCATCAGCATACTCGGGATAAATTGCACAACAACTTTTGGGGTCCAATTTCTCCTGTTACCCTTGTGAAAATAAAAACCTGGGGGCTAAAAAATCTTTTTTGTGGAAAAAAAATATTTTTTATTTTTACGACTCTGCATTATAAACTTCTGTGAAGCACTTCGGCATTCAAAGTTCTCACCACACATCTAGATAAGTTCCATGGGGGGTCTAGTTTCCAAAATGGGGTCACTTGTGGGGAGGTTCTACTGTTTAGGTACATCAGGGGCTCTGCAAACGCAACATAATGCGCGCAGACCATTCTATCAAAGTCTGCATTCCAAAACGGTGCTCCTTCTCTTCCGAGCTCTGCCGTGCGCCCAAACAGTGGTCCTCCGACATATGGGGTATCAGCCTACTCAGCATAAATTGCACAATAAATTTTGGGGTCCCATTTCTCCTGTTACCCTTGTGAAAGTAAAAATTTGGGGGTGAAAAGATCATTTTTGTGGAAAAAATATGTTTTTTTTTATTTTCATGGCTCTACATTATAAACTTCTGTGAAGCAGTTGGGGGTTCAGAATGCTCACCACACATCTATATAAGCTCTTTGGGGGGTCTAGTTTCCAAAATGGGGTCACTTTTGGGGGGTTTCTACTGTTTAGGTACATCAGGAGCTCTGCAAATGCAACATGACGCCCGCAGACCATCCCATCAAAGTCTGCATTCCAAGTGGTGCTCCTTCCTTTCTGAGCCCCGATGGGTGCCCAAACAGTGCCCCCCCCACATATGGGGTATCAGCATACTCAGGACAAACTGGTCAACAGATTTTGTGGTCCATTGTCTCCTGATACCCTTTAGAAAATAAAAAATTGCAGGTTAAAATATCATTTTTGATAAAGAAAAAAAAAGGATTTTTTATTTTCACGGCTCTACGTTATAAACTTCTGTGAAGCCCCTGGGGGTTTAAAGTGCTCACCACACATCTAGATAAGTTCCTTAAGGGGTCTAGTTTCCAAAATGGTGTCCCTTGTGAGGGGGTTTCCACTGCTTAGGCACATCAGGGGCTCTCCAAACGCAACATGGCGTCCAATCTCAATTCCAGCCAATTCTACATTGCAAAAGTAAAACGGCACTCCTTCTCTTCCAAGCTCTGCGGTGCGCCCAAAAAGTGGTTTACCCCACATATAGGGTATCGATGTACTCAGGAGAAATTGCACAACAACTGTTGTGGTCTAATTTCTCCTGTTACCCTTGTGAAAATAAAAATTTGGGGGCAAAAAGATCATTTTTGTAGAAAAAATGCGATTTTTTTATTTTCACGGCTCTACGTTATAAACTTCTGTGAAGCACCTGGGGGTTTAAAGTGCTCACCACACATCTAAATAAGTTCCTTAAGGGGTCTAGTTTCCAAAATGGTGTCCCTTGTGGGGGGTTTCCACTGTTTAGGCACATCAGGGGCTCTCCAAACGCGACATGGCGTCCGATCTCAATTCCAGCCAATTCTACATTGCAAAAGTAAAACGGCACTCCTTCTCTTCCAAGCTCTGCGGTGTGCCCAAACAGTGGTTTACCCCCACATGTGGGGTATCGTCGTATTCAGGAGAAATTGCACAACAAAATTTATGGTTAAATTCCTGTTTTTACACTTGTGAAAATAAAAAAAATGGTTCTGAAGTAAAATGTTTGCAAAAAAAAGTTAAATGTTCATTTTTTCCTTCCACATTTTTTCTGTTCCTGTGAAGCATATAAAGGGTTAAAAAACTTCTTGAATGTGGTTTTGAGCACCTCGAGGGGTGCAGTTTTTAATATGGTGTCACACTTGGTTATTTTCTATCATATAGACCCCTCAAAATGACTTCAAATGTGATGTGGTCCCTAAAAAAATGGTGTTGTAAAAATGAGAAATTGCTGGTCAACTTTTAACCCTTATAACTCCCTAACTATAAAAAATTTTGTTTCCAAAATTCTGCTGATGTAAAGTAGACATGTGAGAAATGTTATTTATTAACTATTTTTTTGTGACATATCTCTCTGATTTAAGGGCATAAAAATACAAATTTTGAAAATTGCAAAATTTTAAATTTTTTTGCCATATTTCCGTTTTTTTCATAAATAATAGCAAGTAATATCAAAGAAATGTTACCACTAACATGAAGTACAATATGTCATGAAAAAACAGTCTCTGAATCAGCGGTATCTGTTAAAGCATTCCAGAGTTATAACCTCATAAAGTGACAGTGGTCAGAATTGTAAAAATTGGCTTGGTCATTAAGTACCAAATTGGCTCTGTCACTAAGGGGTTAAAGAGAGCCACTCAAAAACCCCATGGTATATCCATAACTATGGAGACTGATACAAATTTTGTGAAATGGCATTGAAAAAGCTGACTTCTTGAGAAACTTCTGCTATCTGAGCCAAAAACTAACTTAGATGCTAAGCTAAGTACATACATAGAAATTCATCAGGAACACTCATACCTTTGCAACATGACAGACATTGACTCCATTGTCTTCCTTTGCATATATTTTATATTACAAAGTATAATTCAGGTAGAGAAAACAAAAATTTGATTTTAATTTCTGATTTATAATTTAAAAGCAGGAGAAACTAAATGTCATAAATATAAGTAAAATGACACCTAACTAGACATGAGCGAACTTGTTCGGAACATGTTTGCCAATTTCAAATTTGCCACCAACGTAGCACACTTGGATTCATGTTCGGTTTCATGAGCATCAATATACCTAATTTGGCGTGTCCGTGTGTCTGTGCACAATGAGGCATCCACAGCTCAACTATGTGTCTGTGCGCAATGAGTCAACCACAGCTGAACAGTAACTTAGGTATCCATAGTTACTACCACTAGCAGCTAACTGCGTGGGCGTAACCATGGATACCTAAGGAGAGGAGCTCTCCCTGGTCGTGAGTTAAGGCATAAGCCTTTTTTGAACATTAGCCTGTGAGGCAACACTGTGAGGCAACACTGAGGCAACAGTGTGAGGCAACATTGCAAAGATGGATCAAATTGAGCACGCTGCTGCACGTAGAGAAGCGAATCACATACGGATGTGTAATCTGCGTCTTAATGAAACAGAAAATGAATGAAATTGTCGAAGAGCTGCTGATGCAGCCCGACAGAGAAACGAGTGAAGTAACTGAATCAGGCAGAGCATCTAATGCTGCATGACAACGAGCAGCACGCAATGCACAAACTGATGCATATTTCACAAAAAAGAGAACAAGATAGAATATGTGTCCAAAATGCAAGAGCCACTTGACGACGGCAAGTTACATTTGCCGCTAGAGGACTTCTCAATCAAATTGATGAGACACATATTGAAGAGCACTATGCTGGCGAACTGACATTTCAATGTCAGTTCTGCCAATCTCAAAATTTCAAAGACGAAATGGCACAGGACAAAACATTCCTTTCCTGCTGCAAGAGAGGGTGCATCCAATTACGTCCCGTTCGTATGGATGATCAATTAGTTAAGTTGATGAAAGGAGAGCATCAGCACTCCAATAACTTTATGGCTAATATAAGGCAATACAATAGCTCGCTTGCTTTGGCATCAATGGGAGCACAAGTAGCGCCACCTACTGGGCATGGTCATACTGTTTTCAAATTCATGGACAAATATACCACAGATCCGCCCCATTGCATCCCGCTGTGGGTAGTACTCTCAAGTTTGCCCAGATTTATATCTTGGACAGTGAAGAAGCATTATGTACAAGAAGTCAAGCAAATAAAAAGTGCCTCCCAGCACTTCTATCATCTCTCGGAGAGAAAAAGAAAGCAATTAACCCAAGAGCCTTCACAATGATGAGGGAATTTGAAGTAGAGGAAGAGAGGATTGCTGAATTAGAAAATTGCGATCCACTCGAAATAACAATGTCAATTATAAATTACTACAATGATGACCAGAGGCACTATAATGCACCAAGGTGCAATGAAGTACCTATAATTTATCAAAATGCAATGGGTGAACCCCCATTTAATAGGGATATCAGAGTGCACCTCATAAGTGAAAACCAAACTGTTCAAATCAGCTTTCTTTACAGAAAGTGTGATGCAATGACATATCCACTTCTATTCTCATATGGGGACAGTGGATGGACAATAAATTTGACAACTCCAATTTCTCTAAGTGTGCAACTTCAAGGAATTGGTGACATTCATCTACCATCCATATCAGTGGATCAAGATCGACAAGAAAAAATCACCCTGTTGCAGTACTATGCATACAGGCTTTCCATTTGTGACGAGTTCAATCCCCTTTTAAATGCTGGGAAGTTGACACAACAATTTATTGTTGACAGTTACATCAAAATTGATTCTGAAAGGATCGAATATATAAAACAAAATCAAAAGGCATTACTCATCGACAGTTATGCTGGCGTTATGGATCACATCCATAATGCTGCGTTTCACCAAGGGCTAAAAGCTGGGACACCAGTCATTTTACCGTGCACTTTCATTGGAAGCCCAAGAGCTATGCAGCAAAATTACCAAGACACCATGACATTTGTCCGAAAATACGGAAAGCCAGATCTTTTTGTTACGATGACCTGTAACCCAAAGTGGAAAGAAATGACTGAAAACTTAGAACCATGGCAAAGGCCAGAGTTGAGACCAGATTTGGTTGCACAAGTATTTAAAATCATACTCCAAGCCGTGCTTAACGAGATTTTGAAAAAACACATTTTTGGCCATGTAGTTGCCTATGTGCATATAATAGAATTTCAAAAGTGTGGACTACCACACGCTCACATGCTCTTAATCCTTGGAGAGGAAGATAAACCGAGGGACAAAGAAATAATTGACAAATTGGTCTCTGCTGATATCCCAAATGAGACAGCAAATCCAAAACTGCATGAGGCAGTGATAAAGCACATGATTCATGGCCCGTGTGGCGAAGATCAACCTGGTGCTATATGCATGACAGATGGTCAATGCGCAAAAAAATTCCCAAAGGAATTTAATAGAGACAAACCCCAATGTTTATGGTTACCCACAGTACCCTCGACGCAATACTGAGAAAACTATATGAGGAATGAGAAATTGACAATAGATGGGTAGATCCATACAACCCCTATTTATTACTCAAGTATAATTACCATATTAATGTTGAGATATGTGCTTCATTAAAAAGTGTTAAATATCTTTTTAAATATGTATACAAAGGACATGACTGTGCCAATATCAAGTTTGATACATTAAACTGGAATGAACCAGCCATGTACCTAGATTCTCGGTATATAAGCGACCCCTGAGGGCATGTGGAGAATCAGGAAAAATAAAATGCACGATGCTTCACATACCACTAAAAGGCTTGGTATTCACCTTGAAAACATGCAGCAAATGTTTTTCGAAGATGGTAATGTGGATATGGTTATTTCGGACTCAAAAGCCTCTACTCTGCAGGCTTATTTTGAGCTAAACAGAGTTGACGCTTCCGCCCAGCAGTATTTGTACAGTGAAATCCCTGAACACTTTGTCTGGGGTAGAAAAGCTACCAGAAGGATGGAAAAAACAACGGGCTTAATTTGGTAAAACAATTGCCCGAATGTATACAGTCTCTTTAACAGATGGTGAGCTGTATTACCTAAGACTCCTTTTACTTCATGCAAGAGGAGCAAAGTCTTATGCTGACTTAAGGACTGTCAATGGAGTCGTACATGACACGTATGAAAATGCGTGCATTGATCTTCATCTTTTGGAAGGCGATTTCCAATGGAAAGATGGTATAACATATGCAATCTCTTTCCAAATGCCCTACCAACTTCGCAAATTATTTGCTATAATTTGTGTATATGGGGAACCAGCTAAACCAACGAACAACTAGAAAAAGTTCAGTTCAGGTGCCAGAACAGTACCTAAACCCAAACCCGGACCCAACTCACTTGAATGCGGGGCCCAAACATCCAGCGTTTGGTACCCTGTCATATGTTTGACAGTGTAGCAAGTAGTGCCTCTGAATGGCAGTAAAATCGTTACACAGCGTGAGCCTGCAGCTGTGAGGTAAAACGATAACTCCGGTCACTGGCATCAGCTAATGAACCTACTACTCCCATCAGCCTACACCTGTTGTGCTAATAACAGTGAGCGCAGGCTGCAGCTGATGGGAATATTTATCAGTACATCAAAATACATATAAATATACAAAAAATACTTGTACAAATACATAAGCATTGACAATACAGCATCAGAAAAAGGCATACTAGTCCTGATCTCTAAAATTCAACGAACTCACCCACAAAAGTGCAAAGAAGATCGCCCTCAAACAGATGTAAACAAACGACATTCCTCCAATAGAACTATAGCATTCCCCGTAGTCAAGATACAAACCACCCCCCCAGGATGATGCCATAACGGCCGTAGTCCAATCAGATACTCCTCCACAAATCATGTGATCATGGTGATAGAAAAAATTGCTGCACAGATCCAGTCCATACATGGGAGAAGTCTCCATTGCACATAACAGGATTAGTATCCAGGATATCGATCAGCTCCCAAACAGAATAACAGTAGTCCAATGCAAAATAACAGTAGTCCAATGCAAAATAACAGTAGTCCAATGGGATCTTTGTTTACATCAGTGTGGTCACAGGGGTAAGATGAATCCCTGCGCATGTTCAGTTAGTTCACAGCAAGCATACCCACTATATATGCCACAGGCAGCGTCCATAGCGATCCAGATAAGTAGCGATATCCTGCAGACTCATCATATTCCGATAGCGTTCACCTATGCAGGCAAATGGGGACAGTAGTCCATATGTGGCAGTTGTAGGTATGCTGCAGCTTGTCCATAGTGCACACTATCCCAGCCATATATAAATATATCAAATTCAGAACTAACAGTCTATAAAAATAAAAGCAAAACATCTCTACATTATTAGGCTCAAATAATGTCACCCAGGCCTGATTCAGAACACACCCTCAATGACAATATATCAAAGACCGCCCACAAGTGTACCTCCCCCATTGGAATCTACTTCAAAACATCGACATCATATATAGAAAAAAACCTTAAACTGATAACCTTTAATAGTGCAACAAACATGAAGGACCGAAGAGATCTATCATAATAGCTACACCAATATGTGCAAATAGCCCTCCTGGGGAGGAAATAAAAAGTCAGTAAACAAAAAATGCTTGACATTAAGGGAATCATTCATCATTAATATCCCCACACATAAAAATAGCTAGTTCAATGGGACAAACCCTCAATATTCTACCAGGGATTCCCAGCCAGTCTCCCATGCTGGTACTTGCCTAGCCTCAAGCTGCTTAGCATTTACAATCTGGCGAGGGCAGGCACATTCAGCCTAGAGTGGCCATATATACCATAAAGAAAATAAAGAAAGAAGAAAGAAAAATAGGAAAACAATAATGGTTAAAAACATTATACCAGAAGATTACTGTCAGAAATATTTAGCAGATACTAAAGGCAACAGCTCTGTTGGTACTCCAAATTTAACCCCCTAGGTGACAGGGTGTCGAGCTCAAAAATCCATCTTAATTCCCTCTTTTTTAAAAGGGCAACACGATCTCCCCCACGTCGCATCACTGGTACATCATCAATCACCCTGTACCTTAGTTGATTGACCGAATGTCCCTTATCGTGAAAGTGTCTTGGTACGGGCAGATCCAGTAATTTGGTCCTAATCGTACTTTTGTGTTTGCTGATTCTTGCCTTGACCTCCATTGTGGTCTCCCCCACATAGAAGAGACCACACGGACAGGTCAAGACATACACCACAAAACTGCTCTTGCATGTATACCGCCTCCTAATGTCGTATTTTTTACCAGTATAGGGGTGACAGAATGAAGCCCCCTTGAGCATGTTACCACAGCAAGCACATCCCAAACATGGAAAATTGCCAAGGCTCGGCTGACTCAATGTCATTTGTAAATCCCTTTTAGAACTTCCAATATCCGAAAGGACCAATTCATCCCTTAAATTTTTGTTCCTTCTGTATGAGAATAAGGGAGGTGCCTGAAACTCAACAACATTGGAGTGACCCTTATTCAGCAAAGACCAATATTTACGTATGATACCCGAGACCTTCGAACTCATACCATTATATGTACTCACAAATGGAATTCTTTTGTTAGTCTCTACCCTATCCTTTGGGACCAAAAGATCCTCGCGTCTGGTAACCAAGGCCCGCTGTTTATATTTAACAAGGTCACCCCTGGGATAACCCCTTGTTAGAAATTTATGGCACATATCTTCCAGTCTATCATCAACAGAAGTTTCACAGGAAACAATCCTCCTCACTCTCAACAGCTGACTCCAAGGCAGGGACTCAACCATCCTGCGTGGATGTTCACTGGAAAAGTAAAGAAGATTGTTTCTATCCGTTTCTTTCACATACAAATCAGTATGTAAGCAACCACCAAGTTTGTAGACACAGGTATCCAGAAACTGGATCCTATCCTGAGAACATTCCATCGTAAAACCAAGACCAGGATGGATGTTATTCAGATAGAAAAGAAAGGATTCCAACTCAACTCTATCCCCATCCCATACCAGGAAAATATTGTCGATGTAACGCCGCCAGCCCCTGACACAGCTCCAAAAACGGGAGCCATACACGTGTTCATCCTCCAGGACAGCCATATAGATATTAGCATAAGTGGGGGCCATTTGCCTGCATAGGTGAACGCTATCGGAATATGATGAGTCTGCAGGATATCGCTACTTATCTGGATCGCTATGGACGCTGCCTGTGGCATATATAGTGGGTATGCTTGCTGTGAACTAACTGAACATGCGCAGGGATTCATCTTACCCCTGTGACCACACTGATGTAAACAAAGATCCCATTGGACTACTGTTATTTTGCATTGGACTACTGTTATTTTGCATTGGACTACTGTTATTCTGTTTGGGAGCTGATCGATATCCTGGATACTAATCCTGTTATGTGCAATGGAGACTTCTCCCATGTATGGACTGGATCTGTGCAGCAATTTTTTCTATCACCATGATCACATGATTTGTGGAGGAGTATCTGATTGGACTACGGCCGTTATGGCATCATCCTGGGGGGGTGGTTTGTATCTTGACTACGGGGAATGCTATAGTTCTATTGGAGGAATGTCGTTTGTTTACATCTGTTTGAGGGCGATCTTCTTTGCACTTTTGTGGGTGAGTTCGTTGAATTTTAGAGATCAGGACTAGTATGCCTTTTTCTGATGCTGTATTGTCAATGCTTATGTATTTGTACAAGTATTTTTTGTATATTTATATGTATTTTGATGTACTGATGTATTGTGTCATTGTAGTACTATACTCCTATTGGTGTTTTGTTCTAATGAGGGGTGGTGCTTGGGATATATAATGGTGGTTGGAACATGTGTCAAACTGTGCTTGATAAAGGTTTATACCGAAACGTCGCCGCAGTTGGCAGATTAAAGCTGTAAGTTTTTTCTTATCACTGACCGTTGTGGCGCTGTCCTCTTTTTTACATTATGGATTGGACTTTTTAGCTGGGCTGACCCCCTGGCAAGGACTTGCGTCCACAGGCCTAGGAAGGCTATAAGGGACATAGGGTGCGGTTTAACCTATTTTTTGGGAATATTTATCAGTCGGCACATGCTCTCTATACATATAATAAAAAAAATAAAATGGTGTGCATTCCCCTGTATTTTTATAACCAGCCAGGCAAAACTAACAGTTATAGGTTGCAACCCTCAGCTGTCAGCTTTAGCAACGCTGGTTAGCAAGAATAGAGGGGTCTTCATGCCATTTTTTAAAATATTGAAATAAATAATTGACAAAAATGAAGTGGAGTCCCCCCATTTTTGACAACCAACCAAGCTAAAGCAGATATCTGGGGGCTGGTGTAGGGCACACATCTCTGCCTGCAGTCCCTCTCTCCCTGTAGAGACACCAGCGTACTCACCACCGAGGCTTCCATCCTGCTCTTTCCAGGTCTGCTGCTGCCCGGGGTGCATGCACTCCTAGCAGGTCTCCAGGCACTGTGCTTAGGGTGCGTGTGCGTGCACTTCCTCTTTCTTAAAGTTCTTAAAGAGGCCATGCATGTTCCTCTAAAGTGCCCCAGCCAATAGCTGGAGGTCATTTGCTATTTAAACTGACTCCTCCAACATGGAGGTGCCTGTGCAATTTTGTGAGTTTTTTCCTAACATGCTTGTCAGTTCTCAGGTCCCAGTACTTGTATCTTAGCCTGAAGCACCCGCCAGTGCTTTCTTCAACAGCAGTTGAGTCTTCTGCACCCGCCAGTGTTCACCTCAATGACAGCTGAGCCAGCTGCACCTGCCAGTGCTCACCTCAATGGCAGCCGAGCCAGCTGCACCCATCAGTGCTCACCTCAACAGCAGCCGAGCCTGCTGCACCCACCAGTGCTCATCTCTCAACAGTCTGTCCTGTCTATACTTGTGGTTTATGTCATCTTCTCTGCCTGCCTGCAACTGTTGGACATTCCCCGGGCCATTGTCGCTACCCGTTCCTAGAGGTCAGCTGCCATCTACCCAAGGTCAGTCCTGGAGTAGCACCTGGATCACCTCCATTGTCTCTCCACGGACCTTGATGCTGTTAGCTGCTTCATGTCCGTGGTGAGATTGGGTGAAGCTCCCAGTCACGCCCCACCAGGTCATCCTTGAGCTTTGGCACAGTGGTTCCACCACCCAGCCCGTTCCAGCTGGTATTCTCAGGCAGGGAAGGGGCCATGAATATTGACTCTCCCAGCATAAAAATAGTAGCCCGCAGCTGCCCAGAAAAGGCACATTTATTAGATGCGCCATTCCTGGCACTTTGACTGGCTTTTCCCACTTGTCCTTTACTGGTGGCAAGTGGGTTTCATATTAGTGGGGTTGACGTTACCTTTGTATTGTCCAGTGTCATCAAGCCCACGGCTTAGTAATGGAGAGATGTCTATAAGACGCTTCTCCATTACTAATCTTAGTTGTACTGTATATAAACACCCACGCAAAATAATTTCCTTTATTTGAAATAAAAATACACACTTTTACCTTTTTATTTAAAAATAACAAACATAGTTATACTCACCTAACACCCAATTCCACTGAAGATACTGACGTGCCAAGATACAACCGCTGCTTGGTTATAAAAAATACAGGGAAATCCACGCTGTCTTATTTTTAAAAAAATTATTTATTTAAAGCACAGACACCAGTTGATGAACACTCTCATCAGCCGCCATCTGCTCTCATTGTTATTAGCGCAGCAGGTATAGGCTGATGGGAGGAGTAGTCCATCAGCTGACGCCAGTGACCAAAAGTAAATTTTTTAACTCCGGTCCCAGCTGCGGGCTAACACTGTCATCTGATGGTGTGAGAACCGCAGGGCTCTGATTGGTGGTATTACTATTACAGCCGATCAGAGCTGCCAGTGTCCAGGGTGTCCAAACCCAACAGTAAAAAGGACTTCCTGGTGAAGTCCGTGTTCAGAGTCCGTGCCCGAACAGTGAGTTTTCGGAACGGACCCCGAACTTTACTGTTCCGCTGTGCCCATCTCTAGTGAAGAATAATGCCCATCTTGCTTGTCTAGGCGCTAGATATTTTTCAGAATTGTATAATGTAGAAAAAAGCACCACTGTAATAATGCACACCACGTCATATGTACACAAAATACAAAAGAGGCTTTTATTGATACAACACACATGGGTTAAAACATAACTAAAAATGCAACACAGCAGAGAACCTGGTCCATTAGAAATGAAATCCACATAACAATTCATGCATAATAAAATACCTAAACATGGCCTATACAACTACTGGCTCATGGGACTGCTAATCTGAACTTTATAACCCATCACACAAGTATGACTCTAGCAGAGAAATATATATATATCCTGCAAGGCCTTGTTCCTGGGTCCGTCCACTTTGTGTATGGGGTGACCTGCCCCTGCCAATATCTACAAATGGGTAATCTATACTCTTTTCTGATCTCTAGGGTTTCTGCTGTATGAGCCTTTGTGTTAATTCACAGACGTTTCCCAGCCAGGGGCTTTTCAGCCTTGGGAATGTTCGTGCTCTATTCCTCCTTTTGTAGGATATACAGTGCATTATTACAGTGGTGCTTTTTTCTACATTATACAATTCAGGTATTCACCATTGTCTGCACCCCGTTTTGATTTTGATTTATAATCATGTTATGGTAGTGCGCCAGGTGCTTTTCCTGTCTGTATAGTAGATATTTTTCAGACTCTAAATATACAAGATGCTTATGATCCGCAATTACCATAACTGGATAAACAGCCCCCTCCAAAATAATAACGCTACTCTTCAAAGGCCAAAAGTTCTCTGTTACCAATGTCATAGTTTTTCTGAGCTGAAGACAGTTTTTTAGAAAAATATGCACACAGAAAACCATTTACCAGGAGATACACCCTGCGACAATATAGCTCCCTCCCTCACTTCAGACGCATCAACTTCTACAATGAATGCACTACCTAGGTTAATACGATTAATCCCCAATCCCCACAGTTTTAAGCGTGCCCTAAAAACGCATTAACCTAACTATCCCTGTGTGGCCTACTAAAAATAGAAAAAAAACAAAACACATAATCAGGTTCCTTGCATCGTGTTCTCATACACTTTATGCAGTTAATAGCTCTCTGTGTCTGTACTGCTACATACTTAGGCTGTTAACTGGTTCATGCAGCTTTACATGAACACCCGAGCCTTACACTATGGCTGGTCCAAATAACTAAAGCAATTGTTACCATCCACCTCTCGTGTCTCCCCTTTTCCTCATAGTTTGTAAGCTTGCGAGCAGGGCCCTCATTCCTCCTGGTATCTGTTTTGAACTGTGATTTCTGTTATGCTGTAATGTCTATTGTCTGTACAAGTCCCCTCTATAAGTTGTAAAGCGCTGCGGAATATGTTGGCGCTATATAAATAAAAATTATTATTATTATTATTATATTATTATAATGGCTGAGTGACATCAGGCAGTATGAGAATTAGTGCAGATGCAAAACATTCCTTCAAGATATTGAATGCCTCCCTGGACTATTTGGAAAAGTCCATCCCTTTTCTGGTCATATCAGTCAAAGGTTAGCCACTATAGTAAATTTTTTGATGAACTTATGGTAGTAGTTGGAGAACCCCAAAAGCCTTTTTTACGCGTTTAAGTCCTCACAATGATCCCAATTCAGTACCATCCAGACTTTCACTGGATCAATGCAAAAACTAGTGGACGATAAAACATAACCCAGAAAAGGGATGTCTTCAATCTAGAACATACATTTGCAGGTTTGACAAATAATTTGTCTCTGAGTATCTGTAAGAAATGTCTGACATGTACCTGATATGACTTAAGGTCAGGTGAATATATTAGTATGTTCTCAAGATAGATAAACAAAAAATCTACCTGCCAGGTGGCTAAAAATGTTTTTTAAGAAAGTGTTGAAAACTGGCAGGAGCATTAGTCAACCCAAATGGCATCAAAAGGTTATCATAGTGTCCCTCAGGTATATTGAAGGCTGTTTTCCACTCATTCCTCTCTTTAATACAAATGTGATTATACGGCACCTGAGATCCAGTTTAGAAAACTATTTTGCTCCTACAATCTGACTAATGAAGTCCAGGATGAGAGGGAGAGGGTACGGATTCCGGACCGGGATCTGGGCAAGCTCACGGAAATCTAGGCAGGGGCGTAATCCCACCTTTTTTTCCTTACAAAAAAAACCTGCAACAACGGGGGATGAGGATGGTTTGATATGTCCCTTTCCTAAACTCTCTGTGACATAGTCCTTCATGGCCTTCCTCTCTGGACCAGAGATATTATATAGTCTGCTCTTTGGCAGCTTGGCCCCAGGAATAAGATTAATGGTGCAATCATAAGGAAGATAGAAGTTCTTGGCACCTCTGCTTCAAAAATACATCCCCAAAGTCAGATAGATATTTAGGCCCAGATTGGGTATCCACCCTATCTAGCCATGTCCACAAGCAGTGTACTTGACAATACTCGGTCCACTTTGCCACCTGTCAAGTCTGCCAATCTACCATAGATTTGTGCAGTGTGAACCAAGACAGTCCAAGAACCACAGGAGTGGGTAGACCATCTAGCACATAACAGTCAATAGATTTTAAGTGCATGGCCCCTACCTATAGATGTATCCCTTGGGCAACTTGAGAAAAAAAGTACAAAGTCAATGGCGATTGTGGGTATATATTATACAATGTACGTGGTTTGTATATGGACTTTTCCAAAGCTTTTGATATGGTGCCACACAAAAGGTTGATACATAAAATGAGAATAATGGGGATAGGGGAAAATATGTGTAAGTGGGTTAAGAGCTGGCTCAGGGATACGAAACAAAGGGTGGTTATTAATGGAGCACACTCAGACTGGGTCGCGGTTAGCAGTGGGGCACCACAGGGGTCAGTATTGGGCCCTCTTCTTTTTAACATATTTATTAATGACCTTGTAGGGGCATTCAGAGCAGAATTTCAATATTTGCAGATGACACTAAACTCTGCAGGGTAATCAATACAGAGGAGGACAATTTTATATTACAGGATGATTTATGTAAACTAGAAGCTTGGGCTGATAAATGGCAAATTAGCTTTAATGGGGATAAATGTAAGGTCATGCACTTGGGTAGAAGTAATAAGATGAATAACTATGTGCTTAATTCTAAAACTCTGGGCAAAACCGTCAATGAAAAATACCTGGGTGTATGGGTGGATGACAAACTCATATTCAGTGGCCAGTGTCAGGCAGCTGCTACAAAGGCAAATAAAATAATGGGATGAATTAAAAGAGGCATAGATGCACATGAGGAGAACATAATTTTACCTCTATACAAGTCACTAGTTCGACCACACTTAGAATACTGTGCACAGTTCTGGTCTCCGGTGTATAAGAAAAACATAGCTGAACTGGAGCAGGTGCAGAGAAGAGCGACCAAGGTTATGAGAGGACTGGGGGGTCTGCAATACCAAGATAGGTTATTACACTTGGGGCTATTTAGTTTGGAAAAATGAAGACTAAGGGGTGATCTCATTTTAATGTATAAATATATGAGGGGACAGTACAAAGACCTTTCTGATGATCTTTTTAATCATAGACCTGAGACAGGGACAAGGGGGCATCCTCTACGTCTGGAGGAAAGAAGGTTTAAGCATAATAACAGACACGGGTTCTTTACTGTAAGAGCAGTGAGACTATAGAACTCTCTGCCGTATGATGTTGTAATGAGTGATTCATTATTTAAATTTAAGAGGGGACTGGATACCTTTCTGGAAAAGTATAATGTTACAGGGTATACAAACTAGATTCCATGATAGGGCGTTGATCCAGGGAACTAGTCTGATTGCCGTATGTGGAGTCGGGAAGGAATTTTTTTCCCCAAAGTGGAGCTTACTATTTGCCACATGGTTTTTTTTTGCCTTCCTCTGGATCAACATGTTAGGGCATGTTAGGTTAGGCTATGGGTTGAACTAGATGGACTTAAAGTCTTCCTTCAACATTAATAACTATGTTACTATGTTACTATGTTTGAGGCCCTAGACCTGGACAAACCTAGCTTCGATAAAATTAAACCCCACCCCACTATCCAGAATGGCAGAAATATCCACTATATTTTTGCCCAAATGGATCTCAGCAGGAAGAAAAAATTCTGTTCTACCCACCGAGGAGATATGTACACCCTGGTTGCTAACCTCTCCGCAACCCAGGCTCCTTGGTTTTCTGGCAGCTGCGCACAGTAAGATAGGGAACAACAAGCACCCATGAAATTACCCTTTCTACAACAGTAAAAACAACCTACCATTTATGCTGAACTACAGTTTGAACAAGAAAAAGAGTCACCTGACCCAACTGCATGGGTTCCTCAGATGTCTCAGGTTCCCTTGACCCCAGACCACCAGCAAATTGAGGTGTCTTGTTAAGTCTCTGGCTGGTCGCTGGCCAACTTCCTTGCTGAAGCTGACGTCAACTCAGCCAGGGAAACATGGTCTGGGTTGCCGTATATATGACCCAGTGCCAGAAAAAATTCCTCTACCGTCTGGAGCAATTGAAGGTCCGACGGGAGAGAAAATACACCCGGCTTGGGGGTCACCCTGAAGGAGCGAGAATATTATTCCCACCCATTGCTACTTGGTTCTTAAGGAGTAAGGGCATAACTTAAAATATAGCTTACAGATCTCCCTGAAAATAACAATCTGGTCACGCCCCACAGAGAACTTGTCAGGCAAAGGTATCTTGGGCTCCACTTGGGATTGTCTGAGAGTCACGGTCCCAAACTTGATGAGTTAGGGTACTGCAAAACAACAGTGCATAGATCTGCCACTTCCAGACTGAGTTGCTGAAGTTGACCTGTCAAAGCAGTGATAGGATCCATGATGGATATAATAAAATGGTTTCAGACAGAGTTTATGTCACTTATTACAGACACAAAAAAGCAGATGTTGTATAATGAAGCTTCATAATGATGAAAATCTGCCCTCAATCTGTTCCCTCCCTCCACCCAGGGAGAGGGGTGTGTTAATATATGGCTATACATCAAACAAACTAACAAGGTAATACGAACAGGGATAAAAGGAAATACAAATGATACAAAAATGCGCACACAAACAACATTGTGAGACACTGGGGAGTGAACGATGGGAAAACACAAAATAGGAGAAGGAGAGGATTTGAACACAACCAAAATCTAGCAACAGTCTTAGATAAATCCACCAAACACCTTCTGAAACAACTCCTGAACCATACAGCAATGAAGCTAACTCTGGCATTTCCTGATTGCCAGAGTCCAGTTTACATAGGAGAGTGGCCAAAAGTGAACAGATGAGAACCTGGCAGGTAAGCTTCCAGGTGCTCTCAACTGAGTAGATTAGCCCCTGCACTGCTAGAAGAAACCTGCACCATTTAATATGAAGGTGAAGTACAGTTAGTCAGTGCAAGAGTAGGAGAAATCATACATCTGTCTTCTAGCTTCTCTCTGAAGTGGCAATCCCATGACACTCAGACTGTCAATGAATGAACAAAAAATAAATTCACAGGTCCCAACTAGATATGATCAGGATGCACATATAACGTTGCACTGCCCGGAATAATCAAAAGCCATGCTGGGGACACCGGAAGGTAAAAGATTTGCAACCTCCCATCCAGCTGCCAGGCAGCACTGACCTGGACACTGGACCAGAGTCCAGTGAATCCATTCGCTCATCTCAAGTTCCCACTGGATACAGTGGACAGTCCTCGACTTGGGTCTACGTCCTGCAGTTTCAGGAGTCTGCTGAATGTCCCTCACTAACACTGCCTTCTGACATCTCCTTCTGCCAGGATAGAAAGAAATAGTAAATGGGCGTGGATTGAGGTGTGACCTGGGGCTTGGCCAAAATAAGCCGCAACACGCTACATGTGTTGCATGATCTGTCCCTCTTTCTATTCTTCAAAAACTGGAAGGTATGGTTAGCATGCTAAAACTATTATCTTTATTCTATATCCTATGCTGTCTTAATCTCATCCTTATGCAATACTCACATTAAACATTGACCCCATATATACTGTACATCACCACAAAACATTACATTACATTATGAGACATATTACTTTTACAGATAAAGCTGCATGACAGTACATATAGCACTTGTTGTCTTCAGAGGCACGAACAGGGTAAACAGTCAACATCCCTATATCTGCTCACAGGTTGAGGAAACCCTTACATATGGCTGATTACAGGGGTTCTTAAACACTTAAAGTTTATTGTTTTTTCTCTTTTTTACTGTACGGTAGTAAGATTTAATTTGACTATTTTGTTTGCTAATAATTTGCTTTGTATTTCTAATAAGATAGCAAAGAGCAGCTTATAACTTTTTACATTAATATTTTCAGAATTGCAATATTTTCTAGCCAAAAGTAAGGGATTGAATTCTATTTGTCATATGACTAGTGTGCCACTTTTTAGTACTGCATTTATAGTATATAACTATGGATATCTCTAAAGTAAGAAGAGCGGTCTCCTAGCAACCATGGCAGAGAACAAAAAACGAAATATGGCAACTACTTCCACAATGGATTCCCTAAGGAAACAGAATGTTTATACATCAGCATTTCTGTACAAAGAACTACTGCTCTTGTCAGTCAAATTAAAAAAAAGGTGAATGTCAGTCCTAACCTTTGGATTTTGAAATCAGCAACATATTATTCCATCTCAGGATGTACTGCACATAGAAGCTGTGCTTATTGACACTTACAGATTGGGTATATTGCTTGAAAAGCACAATACATTGGAGGAAGAATACTAGCAGAACATCTACCGCATCCTGATTTATATTTATAAAGGGTTATCTCCAGCATGGCCTATGTTTGTGATTAAAAAATGAAATATTCTGGGACTTAGTCTTTCAGAAGAAGCTGACTCAAACTGCAAAAGTGCAGTATATTGACTCTTTGACCATGATTTATTAACATTAGTGTTTTGCATGCCACACTTAATGAAGGAGTGATGGACTTTGTTGTGCCAAATTCAGTAAGCCTGCTAATGACATTGGCGCATCTCACAACTGCTGCGCGCCTCTTTCAGAAATATTTCTCCAGCAAGGGACTGGCGTACATTTCTAAAATAATTTACACCACTTATGGCATAAATTATGATGACCTTGTCAGGTGGGCTTTGTCACACCCAAACTCCAACCAGCTAGCCAAGACTGGTATAAAATGCAAAAAAGCAACAACATTTTTCAGTGATTTCAAGCTGCGCGAAAAATTTTAACACATCAGTTTTATACCAGAAGTGTGATGAAATCTCCTTGATTAATCAGGGACTTTATCTTTCCTGGATGGTAGGCTAGTAGGCTACAAGTGTGCAAACTTCTGAAAGCATTACAATCAGCTGAAACATCAAAAGTTATTCCCTATAGCTCTGCATTTTAATGTATATATACTATATCTCATCCTGTAACTCTAACCAACTACACTTAAAGAATGAGTGTCACTTATTCAATAGAACTAAAGAATAATTGCAACAATTAAAAAGGATGTTTGATTATTAACCCTTTCGCGACATGCGCCGTACATGTAATGCGCATGTCGGGTCCCCTGCTTTGATGTGCGCTCCGGCGGTGAGCCCACATCAAAGTCGCGACATGTCAGCTGTTTTGTACAGCTGACATGTGCGCGCAATAGCGGCGGGTGAAATCGCTATTCACCCGCCGCTATTAACCTGTTAAATGCCACTGTCAAATGCAGACAGCGGCATTTAACTACCGCATCCGGCCGGGCGGACGGAAATGACATCATCGCCGACCCCCGTCACATGATCGGGGGTCGGCGATGCATCAGGATGGTAACCATAGAGGTCCTTGAGACCTCTATGGTTACTGATGCCGGCCTGCTGTGAGCGCCCCCCTGTGGTCGGCGCTCACAGCACACCTGCATTTCAGCTACATAACAGCGATCTGATGATCGCTGTTATGTAGCAGAGCCGATTGGGCTGTGCCTGCTTCTAGCCTCCCTTGGAGGCTATTGAAGCATGGCAAAAGTGAAAAAAAAAAGTTTTTAAAAATGTGAAAAAAATATTAAAAATATAAAAGTTTAAATCACCCCCCTTTCGCCCCATCCTAAATAAAACAATTAAAAAAACCCCAAACCTACACATATTTGGTATTGCCGCGTTCAGAATCGCCCTATCTATCAATTAAAAAAAAGCATTAACCTGATCGCTAAACAGCGTAGCGAAAAAAAATCCGAAATGCCAGAATTACGTTTTTTTGGTCGCCACGACATTGCGTTAAAATGCAATAACGGGCGATCAAAAGAACGCATCTGCCCCGAAATGGTATAATTAAAAACATCAGCTCGGCACGCAAAAAATAAGCCCTCACCCGACCCCAGATCACGAAAATTGGAGACGCTACGGGTATCGGAAAATGGCACTTTTTTTTTTTCTTTCTTAAGCAAAGTTTGGAATTTTTTTTCACCACTTGGATAAAAAATAACCTAGACATGTTAGGTGTCTATGAACTCGTAATGACCTAGAGAATCATAATTGCAGGTTAGTTTTAGCATTTAGTGAACCTAGCAAAAAAGCCAAACAAAAAACAAGTGTGGGATTGCACTTTTTTTGCAATTTCACCGCACTTGGAATTTTTTTCCCGTTTTTTAGTACACGACATGGTAAAACCAATGATGTCGTTCAAAAGTACAACTCGTCCCGCAAAACATAAGCCCTCACATGGCCATATTGACGGAAAAATAAAAAAGTTATGGCTCTGGGAAGGAGGGGAGCGAAAAACGAAAACACAAAAACGAAAAAGGGCCGCGGCATGAAAGGGTTAAAGAAATTAATGAATCTACAAAAAAAAGCAATAACAAGAAGGAAAATAAATGGAATTATTCACAACCCAGAAACAATAGACATTTTAATTATATGCAAATGTTGAAAAATGTAACCAAAATATTCAAAACATTTTTTTTCAATATCAAATATAACAGCCATGAGCAAAAAACATGAACTTACCCACCTTGGCATGCTATCAATATGGTTTTAAATGGTTGTCTGAGGAATATTCTCTCACACTGAATGCACTTATGCAAATCATCAAAATCTGCTACTTGCAGATCCCTTTGCAATTGCAAACCAATGACGTGCCAGATATGCTCAACTGGAGACAAATTTTGTGAAACTGAAGGCCAAGTTATGACATTTAGACTATGCAAGCCTGCTCACAGTAGCACAAGCCATATGCGACCTGTCATTGTCATGTTGAAAAATTGGCTTCTGAAACACTTTGGGACAAAGGCTGTACCGCTGGTTTCACCACCAAATCAATGTAACATTGAGCTGTTAGAGTACCTTGAATGAAGACTAAAGTGATCAATCAGTTAGTTTTAAGCAATCAAGTAATGCTTACATTTTTTTTAATACTATAATTATTGAATTATTTATTTATTATAATCCAACAAAGTACATAGACATATAGCAAAGAGAGCAATACAAACAACTCATTTCAGCCCTGAACAAGTCGAAAAATGTACTGTGTATTGCTAAATTTGCTGTATGTCTGCAAGGGAGAATTTTAACAGTACCCTCAATTTTATGCATATTTTCCAACTCCAATTTGTGTACACTTGAATTCAAATTGCTTTGAAGCATATCAGGTGATGTGTATCAACACTGTTTATCAAGGTGTGCAGAATTAATAGGAAGTTTGATTTCCTCAGGCAAAATGAGCCAAAAAAAGGTTTCACTGACTCTAAAAAGTCATGAATGGATAAAAGTCTTACAGAGGGATGCAGCACTCTTGAAATTGCTATGATATTACGGTGTGATCACAGTACCATCAAAAGTTTTGCTGCAAATTGTAAACAGTCACAAAAAATTGTTGCGAAAAAACTACTCATACATACTGTCAAAAATTTTAGAAAAATCAAATGTGAAATGACCAGGAAACTATTATCCTCCAACGCTATCATATTCCAGAACTGCAACCTCCCTAGAGTGCCCAAAAGTACAAGGTGTTCAGTGCTTAGAAACATGGACAGGGTAAGGAAGGTTGAAACCCGACCACCAGTAAACAAGACACATAAGTTGAAATATCAAGACTTTTCAAAGATTTTATGGACTGATGAGATGAGACCAGACTATTGATGAACCAGATAGATAGTCCTGTGGCTGGATCACTAGGGGTTGGCATTATTAAAGATGAGTTAGTTAGACCTTTTTGGGTTGAAGATAGACTCATAATCAACTTCCAAACCTACTGCCAGTTTTTAGAAGACACTTTCTTCAAGCAGTGGTACAGGAAAAAGTCTGCATCTTTTAAGAAAACCATAGTATGGTACCATGATTAAGGTTTTGTAGCTGAAACGCATAGGTTTGTTCTCATAATAGAGGAACCAGCATTTTTTTAATGGAGAAAAAAATGTGAAGTTTTAAATCCACAATGTGTATGATCGCTGGAGGATTTCCTTTCTTTCCCTGCTGATTGCTACCCCTGGACCTGGGTGGCTTGATGCAATGTATACATTGTGAACGCCACTACAGTCTGGTTGGTGAGCTAACTCTCTCTCTCTCTCTGGATAGTATTTATGCTCCATCATATGCATCAAAGTCTCCAATGGTTGGCTGCTAGTGTTGAGCATTCCGATAACGCAAGTATCGAGTATCGGCCGATACTTGCGGTATCGGAATTCCAATACCGAATTCCGATATTTTTGTGGTATCGGAAATCGGAATCGGAAGTTCCCAGTGTATGGTTCTCAGGGTCTGGAGGAGAGGAAACTCTCCTTCAGGCCCTGGGATCCATATTCATGTAAAAAAGAAAGAATTAAAATAAAAAATATGGATATACTCACCCGTCCGGTGGCCCCTGGACCTTACCGATTGTAACCGGCAGCCTCCGTTCCTAAGAATGAGGAGTTTAGGACCTGCGATGACGTCGCGGCTTGTGATTGGTCGCGTGAGCGGTCACATGAGCGGCACGCGACCAATCACAAGCCGCGACGTCATCGAGGGTCCTAAACTCCTCATTCTTAGGAATGGAGGCTGCCGGTTACAATCGGTAAGGTCCAGGGACCGCCGGACGGGTGAGTATATCCATATATTTTATTTTAATTCTTTATTTTTTACATGAATATGGATCCCAGGGCCTGAAGGAGAGTTTCCTCTCCTTCAGACCCTGGGAACCATCCAGGATAGCTTCCGATACTTGTGTCCCATTGACTTGTATTGGTATCGGGTATCGGTATCGGCGATATCCGATATTTTTCGGGTATCGGCCGATACTATCCGATACCGATACTTTCAAGTATCGGAAGGTATCGCTCAACACTATTGGCTGCCAGTAAGGGCTTTAAAGACAAGAGAATAATGACACTGCCTCTTTTCTTACCTGAGATAAGCCTTATTGAGAACTTGTAGGCTCTTCTTAAATGAGAGATTTACAGTAAAGGAAAACAAAACACTTTTTTTTAACAGTTTGTAGGAAGCTGTGGTTGGTGTTGCCCAAAAAGTTGAACATCAACAGATTAAGAAACTGACAGAGATCATGGTTAAAAAATGTTGAAATATCAGATATGTATTTTTGCACATTTTTTACTTATTTGGTTTTCCTTCTCACTTTAACAGATTAAAATAAACAATTAAAATGGGAGGAATTACATTTTTCACTTAGTTGAATAATCATTTTGCACACTAAGGGTAAGTTCACACAGGGTGTTTTTGCTGCATTTCTTTTCTGCAGCAAAACCTGATCTTCTTGGCAGGAAAGAAGCTGCGTCAAAAACGCAAGTTTATGTGCGTTATTGGTGCGTTTTTTGTAGCGTTTTTGGTGCGTTTTTAATGTGGTTTTTTTCTCTTTGTGCATGTCAATAAAGTTGAGTGCACACAGAGAAAAACAACAATTTCCTGTAGATCGATAGAATGAATGGATAGATTGATAGAATAGATAGAATTAATAGATAGAATAGATAGAATAGATAGAAAGAATGAATAGATAGATTGATAGAATAGATAGATAGATAGATAGATAGATAGATAGATAGATAGATAGATAGATAGATAGATAGATAGATAGATAGATAGATAGATAGATAGATTACCGGCGGTAACCTCTTCAGTGGCATTTTCCCACGGTGCAGAGGTTACTTCAGGTCAGGAGGGAACGCAGGCTCAGTGACATCACCACTAGTTACTGAGCCTGCGCCCGCTGCGTCTCATTAATTCCCCAGTAGCTTACAGCATTAGCAGCGCTCCCAGTTGTAAGCTTTATCTCCCCCAGATACTGCATGGGACACTCGTTATATTGGACTGCGATGGATCAGGGAGTATACTTTTGGTTTATTATTTTATTTCAGAAGATCAATGGCTTCGCTTGGAATGGCAGAATAATAAAAAGATGGCAAAACTGTGTGCTGTTTTATTTCATTAAAAGACTTTTCTGCATGTGTGTGTGTTTATTTAACCCTTTAATTACTATAGGATTAGTGATGGATAGGTGTCTTATTGACGCCTCTCCATTACTAAGCCGGCTTAATGTCACCTTACAATAGGAAGGTGACATTAACCCCTCATTACCCTGCTTGCCACCACTACAGGGCAAGTGGGAAGAGCAAGGCAAAGCGCCAGAATTGGCGCATCTAATAACTTGCACCTTTTCTAGACAGCTGCAGGCTGCTATTTTTAGGCTTGGGGGGCCTATATCAATGACCCCTTACCAGCCTGAGAATACCAGCTGACAGCTGCAAGCTTTAGCAAGGCTGGTTGTCAAAAATGGGGGGTCCCCAAGCCGTTTCTTTAAATTATTTATTTAAATAATCTTAAAAAAAGATGTGAGGACCCCTCTGTTCTTGAAAACTAGTTTTGCTGATGCTGACAGCTGGGGGTTGCAGCCCCCAGCTGTGAGTTTTGTCTGGCTGGTTATCAAAAATAGGGTGGAACCCATGGCGTTTTTTTTTAAATTATTTAGTTATAGCGCAAGTGCAGCAGATGAAAACTCCCATCCGCCGCTCCTGCTGTCACTGTAAATAGTGGTGGCAGGTGTCAGATGGTGGGATCAGTAGTCCCATCAGCTGACACCAGTGATCGGAGGTAAAGTTTATACCTCCTATCACAGGTGAGCGCTCCCGCTGTTTTCTGACAGCGTGGGAACTGCAGCTCTCTGACTGGCGGGGATGATTTCCCCGCCGATCAGAAGCGGTGTTTGCAGTGCTGTCATGCATATGACAGCATGTTAAATACAGTAATGCCGGACCCCCCATTGAAGTGAATGGGGTTCGGGTCCACTCAGCAGGATGACAGGCTGCATGGACGCATCATGCAGCCTGCCATCTAGATGTAGCAGAGCCGAGTGTGACATCACATCCGGATGTCATTGACTTTTCTGCAGCAAACACGCTGCAAGAAAAGTCAACCTGCGTTTTTGCTGCGTTTTTTCACCATCCCTGCAAGTAATGGGGGAAAACGCTGAAAAAAACACTGGAAAAACGCTGAAAGAAGTGACATGCTCTATGTCCAAAAAACGCAGCAAAGCACAAAATACTGATCATACAAAAAATCAATGTGTGTGTGTGAGATTTCTGAAATCTCATAGGCTTTGCATGTACTGTAAAAAGCAGCTGAAAATTAGCATAAAAAACCAGCAAAAAAAAAAACGCAGAAAAAAACGCCCTGTGTGAACTTACCCTAATTATTTACACACAGCTATTCTCCTAAAAAAAAAAAGTCTCCCTTTTACTTTCTTAAATATTCAGGTTTCAGGATTATGACCTTTTAGGATTGACTGACAGTGCTGTAGTTGTTCAATAATAAAATACATAATCAACAATATAAATTATGTAACAATTGTGCACAAAGTGTATGCAGTTTGATGGATGACTAAATAAAGGGTAGAATTGAAACATTACGTGACAGCCAGTGACTATTTGATTTATTACTCTAGGTCAGAGGTCCTTTCCACAAGCAGCATCAGAGGGGAGTGCCAACTGATCATATAAGTGAAGGCTACAGTGGTCCTGCTGCCATACATTGTGCCATCTCACACCATAATCTTGGGAATAGCACTGGTGTGACTTTCCAATGTGAATGTCTCTTTATGGCATTGCCCATGTGGTTTCAAGCTAAATCTCCAGCTATCATTGAGTCCAAAGCAAAAGTGAGACTCATCCCTGAAGATCACAAACCTCCATTTCTTTAGAAGATTACACTTTACCACAAACACAATCTTTGTAGTATGTAAAATATATACCACGTATATGGTGTATCTAGATATGATACCCCTTAGGTCCTCAAATTACAATAGGCAAATAAGCTAGGAGACCAACTAATATACACAAAGACCTAAAACATAACTTTTAATAAATAATCTTTTAAAATATCAAATGGATAATAGCGCAACATGTGATAAAGTGCAAAAAAGTGCTCATGAAACCAGTGCCATATTAAAAAATGGCCTTGTCTCACCAAATAGTCCTTATTCTTTTTCCTTTTTCGGGAGCATCCACCAATATTCTTAGGGGAAGTGGGGGAGGTATGTTCTATACTACCCCAGTCGTGCCCCTGTGTAGCTCCCGCCCTGACAAGGGCAGTCCCCAAGTCAGTCTAGTATATTGTACCCACCAAAACAAAGTGACCTTCCCTACGCGTTTCCTCTCCCATAGGGGAGAATCATCAGGGGAACTGCAAAATAGACGTGGGGTATTTCTATCAAGAGGGAGTCCCTGCATCGGCAGGTGATCCCCGTGTCTAGAGCTCCCAGTAGTGGGACCAGACTTATGGTAAGGTGAGCTGCGGGACTCAATACTTCCACTTAAATAACTTTCCAAATGAACTCAGCGTCCTACCTCACTTCCGCTTTTCCTCATGCTTCTATGACGCCGCTTCAATTCCCAGCAGTCATAGCGGTGTGTTGTAAATAAACAAACTTCCCCCGGTAACATTTCCATAGGGTATGCCGTACTATACACGCGGCCCCTACTATGCTACCTGCCCAATGCCGGTGTATGTGTACATTTCCGGTTCATATTGGGCATCTGTACAAGCGGCACTTCTGTCCCCATGTGCCATCTCACCGCTATTATTCAAAGCGGTAGTGGCTGTGTGTTGTAATTCTCCTTCCCCCGAAATTAAAGCGCTCTCATACTGCGCATGCGGCTCTTTCTCCCAAGCGTCCCTCAGGCGCTGCTGGTAAATACTAACACATCCGGCTCCCTCCGGTCTAGTGCGCATGCGGACGAGCCTTACCATGACATCCATACAGAATGTCAGTGGCACCGTATATCACATGATCCAGTTTCCGCACATCTTTACTGTAACTGCCGGTATCACAGGGTTTATATTAATAACTCAACCATAAGCTCAGTGTAATATAGATGTCGCCCTGTTTTACCACCCACTCCCCAAACCAAAGGGAGAGATGTAGGTTTAAAAATACCGGCATTACCGATGTCCCACTAGAAATACCAAGACATCTCCTAAATTACCTACTCGATGTATATAGGGGGACTTGCACACTCTCCACATTGTTTCTCTTTTGGCCTGTACATATCCAAAAGGGGGAAAAAACCTATATGTAGAAGCAACGTACCAAGTTATCCATAACTCCGAACATAGACAGCCTGATTATACCCGGGATAGATAATAATCTTGTACTGTTTTCATTATTATAAGTATGTAATATCATGGAAGAAGGTCCCCCTTTTTGCTATTATCCATATACAAAATCAAGATCTCTGTTTAAAACCATATATGATATGAGCCAGAGAAAAGTATTACAAATGCAGCAATGGCCGCCATTTGTTCCAAAGTCATAATAGACAAATTATATACTGTTTTATTGACTAGGAGTACCTGTCCAAAGACCAGAAACTGCACCTCCAACATATAATTATCCTTTTTATTGGAAATATATTACTAAATCCCATAACAAAACAAATAAGAACAAAAACAAAAACGGAAGCAAACAGGACCAAATGATTCCCTATAGTTGTCCATAAACAAAAAAGGGTGGCAGTTGTATGTTCATAAAAAACACCTGTAACTCAACTGCTCATTCAAGCCATGGGGATAACAGGTATCCAGGCGAAAAATCCATCTTGCTTCTTTCTGCAGCAAGATCCTGTCAAAATCACCCCCCCTCCTTGGTGGTTTTACTTTCTCGATCCCCATAAATTGTATGGCCTTAGGATCTGAAAGGGGGGACACCTTGGAAACCACCATTTTCAGGAAACCCACCTCTACAAATTCTTTGTTGAGGTGGGAAAGTCATCATCCGTATGCCTTGAAAAGGGGAATACCCAAAGGTCAATATTTGAGACTTAAAAGAAATTGTTCAAGCACCAAGGACTTTAAAGTCAAGGCGGATGATCTCCGCCAAAGATTCTTAACAAAAGGTTACCCGGATAAAATACTCAGAGAAGCTTTCAAAAATGCGAATCAAAAGGAGAGAAGAGATTTAATGATACCGAAAAGGAAAGATGAGGACTTAGATGGTAGGGCACGGCTTATATGTACTTATGACAACGGGGCCCCAATGGTGAGAGAAGTTATTCAAAAACATTGGGGTATACTCCAAATGGATGAGGATATCAAGGATTTTGTGGGGGAGAGACCACAGATCACCTATAGGAAGAGTAAAACAATAGGCGATCGTCTAGTGCACAGTCATTTTGTTGCGCCCACAACAAATAACATGTGGTTACCAGTCAGAACACAGGGAAGCTACCGATGTGGGAGTTGTGTGGCCTGCGAACACATATTGGTATGTAAAAAGTTTGATGGCCCGGATAGGTCTTTTGAAATCAGAGATTTCATCAATTGCAAAACTAAGGGCATTGTTTACTGTATTACTTGCAGATGTGGTAAGAGTTATGTCGGAAAAACCATCAGAGAATTTAGGAGGAGAATAGGAGAACATATGGGGGACATCCGTAACAAGAGGGATACACCTGTGGTTAGACATGTAAATGGATCACATAATGGGGATCCTAAGGCCATACAATTTATGGGGATCGAGAAAGTAAAACCACCAAGGAGGGGGGGTGATTTTGACAGGATCTTGCTGCAGAAAGAAGCAAGATGGATTTTTCGCCTGGATACCTGTTATCCCCATGGCTTGAATGAGCAGTTGAGTTACAGGTGTTTTTTATGAACATACAACTGCCCCCCTTTTTTGTTTATGGACAACTATAGGGAATCATTTGGTCCTGTTTGCTTCCGTTTTTGTTTTTGTTCTTATTTGTTTTGTTATGGGATTTAGTAATATATTTCCAATAAAAAGGATAATTATATGTTGGAGGTGCAGTTTCTGGTCTTTGGACAGGTACTCCTAGTCAATAAAACAGTATGTAATTTGTCTATTATGACTTTGGAACAAATGGCGGCCATTGCTGCATTTGTAATACTTTTCTCTGGCTCATATCATATATGGTTTTAAACAGAGATCTTGATTTTGTATATGGATAATAGCAAAAAGGGGGACCTTCTTCCATGATATTACATACTTATAATAATGAAAACAGTACAAGATTATTATCTATCCCGGGTATAATCAGGCTGTCTATGTTCGGAGTTATGGATAACTTGGTACGTTGCTTCTACATATAGGTTTTTTCCCCCTTTTGGATATGTACAGGCCAAAAGAGAAACAATGTAGAGAGTGTGCAAGTCCCCCTATATACATCGAGTAGGTAATTTAGGAGATGTCTTGGTATTTCTAGTGGGACATCGGTAATGCCGGTATTTTTAAACCTACATCTCTCCCTTTGGTTTGGGGAGTGGGTGGTAAAACAGGGCGACATCTATATTACACTGAGCTTATGGTTGAGTTATTAATATAAACCCTGTGATACCGGCAGTTACAGTAAAGATGTGCGGAAACTGGATCATGTGATATACGGTGCCACTGACATTCTGTATGGATGTCATGGTAAGGCTCGTCCGCATGTGCACTAGACCGGAGGGAGCCGGATGTGTTAGTATTTACCAGCAGCGCCTGAGGGACGCTTGGGAGAAAGAGCCGCATGCGCAGTATGAGAGCGCTTTAATTTCGGGGGAAGGAGAATTACAACACACAGCCACTACCGCTTTGAATAATAGTGGTGAGATGGCACATGGGGACAGAAGTGCCGCTTGTACAGATGCCCAATATGAACCGGAAATGTACACATACACCGGCATTGGGCAGGTAGCATAGTAGGGGCCGCGTGTATAGTACGGCATACCCTATGGAAATGTTACCGGGGGAAGTTTGTTTATTTACAACACACCGCTATGACTGCTGGGAATTGAAGCGGCGTCATAGAAGCATGAGGAAAAGCGGAAGTGAGGTAGGACGCTGAGTTCATTTGGAAAGTTATTTAAGTGGAAGTATTGAGTCCCGCAGCTCACCTTACCATAAGTCTGGTCCCACTACTGGGAGCTCTAGACATGGGGGTCACCTGCCGATGCAGGGACTCCCTCTTGATAGAAATACCCCACGTCTATTTTGCAGTTCCCCTGATGATTCTCCCCTATGGGAGAGGAAACGCGTAGGGAAGGTCACTTTGTTTTGGTGGGTACAATATACTAGACTGACTTGGGGACTGCCCTTGTCAGGGCGGGAGCTACACAGGGGCACGACTGGGGTAGTATAGAACATACCTCCCCCACTTCCCCTAAGAATATTGGTGGATGCTCCCGAAAAAGGAAAAAGAATAAGGACTATTTGGTGAGACAAGGCCATTTTTTAATATGGCACTGGTTTCATGAGCACTTTTTTGCACTTTATCACATGTTGCGCTATTATCCATTTGATATTTTAAAAGATTATTTATTAAAAGTTATGTTTTAGGTCTTTGTGTATATTAGTTGGTCTCCTAGCTTATTTGCCTAGTATGTAAAATATCCTCCAAAATTCTTCTCTACCACATTTCGAGAAACGGCATGTAGATGAAAAACAAATACCTCGGCATAGCTAGCATGTAATCCCCCTTTGTTTTCAATTTTTCAATATTTCGTACAGATGACCTCAGAAAACAAGACCGAGTATAGTGGATCCAAGCCAGGTAATGGACCTTCAAGAAAGATATTTTAAATTTATTCTAATTTTTTTTCACCACTTAGACAAAAAATAACCTAGTCATGTTAGGTGTCTATGAACTCGTACTGACCTGGAGAATCATAATGGCAGGTCAGTTTTACCATTTAGTGAACCTAGCAAAAAAGCCAAACAAAAAACAAGTGTGGGACTGCACTTTTTTTGCAATTTCACCGCACTTGGAATTTTTTTCCCATTTTCTAGTACAAGACATGCTAAAACCAATGATGCTGTTCAAAAGTACAACTTGTTTCACCAAAAATAAGCCCTCAAATGGCCATATTGATGGAAAAATAAAAAAGTTATGGCTCTGGGAAGGAGAAGAGGGAAAAACGAACATGGAAAAATGGAAAATCCCAAGGTCATGAAGGGGTTAATTAAACTAAGGAAATAGACTTGTTTTCTATAACTAAATATGCATTTAAAATCACACTCACATGAAATGTTAAAGCTGCTTAAAAGCTGGATGGCATTAACTTCTCTAAATATAAAGCGAGGGAAATATGTATTGAACACGTCACCTATTTTCTAGTTAAATATATTTGTATAGGTGTTATTGGCATGAAATTCTCACCAGATGACAGTAACAACGCATCTAATCTACACAAGCAAATTAATCATGCCATAGATGTCCAGAAATTAAGTTATGTATAATAATGAGAAATGATACAAGAAAAAAGTATTGAACACATTAAGAAAGAGAGATGCAAAAAGCCATGGAAACTCATGACACCAGCTAAAATCGATCAGTAATTTGAAAGCAAGCCATTTAGTGAAAAATAATATAAGCTGGTTCAACTGATAACCTATAAAAATGTCTCTCATTATCAAGGTGTCACACAAGAAACATCTCATGATGAGTAAAATCAGTGAGCTGTCTCAAGACCTTTGTAACCTTATTGTTGCAAAACATACTGATGATTTTGGTTTCAGAAAATTTTATAAACTACTGAAGGTCTCAGTGAGCACTGTTGGGGTCATAATCCAGAAGTGGAAAGAACATAATTTCACCATCAAGAGGCCATGACCAGGTTCTACCCTCAAGATTTCAGACAGAAGAGTGAAAAAAATTAGGGAAATTGTCCATGAGCAGGCACAACTTCAAAGAAAACAATAAGTAATGCACTTAACCTTGATGGCTTGTATGAACGCTCACCACGCAAGACTCCATTGCTGAACAAGGAGCATGTTCAAGCACATTTAAAGTTTGAACAACAACTATTAGACAGGCATTTAAAATACTGGGAGAATATAGTCTGGTCAGAAGAGACCAAAATTGAATTTATGAATGCCATAATACACACCATGTTTGGAGGCCAAAAAGCACTGCATATCACCCCAAAAGCATCATACGAACAGTGAAATTTGGAGGTTGGAACAACAAGGTATTGAGCTGTTTTTCAGTATAAGGCAGTGGGAAACTTCATATCATTGAAGGATAAATGTACCAAGACATTTTTGGAAAAAGTGTGCTACCATCTACCAAGAATTTATGGAAAAAACTAGATTTGAGGAGTGTTTGTATGGAAGAATGGGCCAAAATCACACCAGAGCAAGGCATGTGACTAGTTTCTCCATGAAAGAGGCATCTTGAAGCTGCCATCATCAACAAAGCCGTTTGTAAGAAGTATTAATAAAATTTCAGTAAGCATGTTCAACATTTTTTCCCCTTTGTCATTTCTCACTATTACACATAACTTATTTTATTGACAGCCACAGTTTAATAGCTTTGCCTATGTAGATTGGATGGTACCAACATCTGGTGAGTATTTCATGCCAATAGCACCTTTAGAAATATATTTACTTAGAAAATTGGTGATGTTCAATACTCACCTGCAGTATATTATTTCTTCTGTTTTCATTCTATGTACCATCAAGTGGAATATTTATTGAAGGTTTATCTGGGCAGAACTGATTGCTGCTAATAGAAGAAAAAGTGATAACTTTAAAATTATCTCAAAACATAATATTTTAAATAAACATGTATTTTTTAAATAAAATACTATTGTGTGAACACTTGCTAAATGTGATGGCATTAACATAGCAACATGACAATTGATGTGAAGGGTGATAAAAGTGTTATAGAGTTGACAGTTTAAAATAGAAAAATGTCTGGTACTTTGCCATTATGTAAAGTGTAAAAGGGAGGTAAACAGTTCTCAGAAGTAATTTATGAGGGAATAATAATAGCAGCACCAAGGACCCCCACATAAATCCCAACGCAAGGGCAAAACATTTGAAGCATCATATGCCTATATACCAAGACCTATACATTATATTTTATACTTTTTTATTCCATTCTCTGACTTTACTAGATATCAGTTTCTGTTATTTTATGGCTATCGAAATGTACTTTTACTTTGTGGAATAAGAAACTGACAAAGCACATTATCCATATACAGGTGATTCTCACAAAATTTGAATATTATCAAAAAGTTAACTTATTTCAGTTCTTCAATACAAAAAGTGAAACTCATATATTATAATTGTATTTTAATATGTAATATTATATTTTATATTATAATTAAATATTATAATTTGTAATATTGTAATTACAAACAGAGTGATCTATTTTAAGTGTTTATTTCTGTTAATGTTGATGATTATGGCTTACAGTCAATGAAAACCCAAAAGTCATTATCTCAGTAAATTAGAATACTTTATAACACCAGCTTGAAAAATGATTTTAACCCCTTTACAACATGCAACTTACTAGTACTGCTCTGTGTGAGGTGTGTTTGCACAAACTGCAGTACAAGTACAGCGGCACGATCACGTGGCCTCACGCTGAGCACCACGGCAATATCGTGCTAGTGTTAGCTGTATGTGACAGCTGACACCCTGCAGCAAAGTCCACGATCAATGCTAGCACTGATCACGGGCATGTAACCCTTCTGGTGTTGCTGTTAATAGTGACAGCAACATAGAGGGACATCTCGCAGGGAGGGGGGTCCCTGCGCGCTTCCACCAGGACAATGTGATGCAATCACATTGTACTGATGGTCTCCATTGAGACCCCGGCTCAAAGATGGCCATGAGGTCCTTGCGAGAGCGGCAGGGAAGGTTGCTTGTGAGCACCTGCTGAGAGCAGGCGCTGGCATGCCTCCTTCCTTGTCAGTCAGATCCCTGATTTGATACTCTGCAGTGAAGAGAGTCAGATCAGCGATTTGACACAATACAGTGATGTCGCCATCCTGGAAAAATGTAAAAAGTTAAAAAAAATTACAAAGTGTAAAAATAGTTTTGTTTAAATCCCCAAATGAAGTAAAAAAATGTTTCCACTAAATTTTTTTCTAATAAAAAATATATTTGGTATCATTGCGTCCATAACAACCCACTCTATAAAAGTGTCCCACTAGTTAACCGCTTCAGTGAACACCGTAAAAAAAACAAAAAAAAAAACGAGGCAAAAACAATGCTTTATCATCATACCTCTGAACAAAAAGTGCAATAAAACGCGATCAAAAAGACGTAAGTAAATAAATATAGTACCGCTGAAAATGTCATCTTTTTCCATCAGCAGAAAAATAAAAAAGTTATAGAGCTCAGAAAAAAGCGATGCAAAAATAATTATTTTTTCTATAAAATAGTTTTTATTGTGTAAAAGCGTCATAACATAATTAAAGATATAAATGAGGTATCACTGTAATCGTGCTGACCCGAAGAATAAAGCGGTCTTACAAACTTTGCCACACGTGGAACATTATAAAAAACAAAATCAAAAAGTAATTGCTGAATTGCAGTTTTTTGTTCATCCTGTTTCCCTAAAATTCGGAATACAAAGCAATTAAAAAATGTCATATGCCCGAAAATGGTGCCAATAAAAATGTCAGCTCGTCCCACAAAAAACAAGCCACTTTATTACTCTGTTGGCTGAAATATGAAAAATTATAGTACTCAAAATATGGTGATGCGAAAACTAGCTTTCACAATAAAAAGCATCTTTTAGTATGTGACAGCAGCCAAACATAAAAACTTGCTATAAATCTGGTATCGCTGTAATCGCACTGCCCTGAAGAATAAAGTCGCCTAATCACGTATACCACATGAGGAACGGCGTAAAAAATCAGTAAAACCATTTCCTCAGATGCTGTTGATTTTTTCATTCTGCCTCCCAAAGATTGTATTAAGGCTTGGCGCACATTTATCCTGTGCTCTGCACTGAGCGCTTACATTGGGGTTTCTGTGTAAATCTCTGAAATACATGATTCATACAGAATTCCAGGTGGGAAATTACCCATATTGAGGCAAATGGATTCACTGTGGATGCCGTCTGACCTATGATCCCGCGGTGTCCGATTTTTAGGATTGCAAAGAAGTGCAAAAAAGACAGACGGAGTCCAGAATAACTCTACTGCCTCATTTTAGTGAATGGATCCATTGGGGGAAATCTGTCATGTCACTCTGAGATTTAGATGGAAACCCCAAAGTAAATGCTCAGTGTAGAGCACCAGATAAACATGATCCCAATCGTTATGTAAAATGTTCCCAATAAAAGCTTCAACTCAATCCACAAAAAAAGCAAGCCCTCACTCAGATCTGTTATCTGTTAATGGAAATATAGGGGGCATAAGTGTTTCTGGTAATACAAGGCTATGGAAAAGTGAAATCGCTACTCACTCCCCAAAAGAAATTCAGCAAATTCTCGGCTCCCAAATCCAAATTACCTCCCTCCCTTCTGAGCCCCAGTGTGTCTAAACAATGTTTTGCGCCCAGATGTTTGGCATTTCTGTAGTACTGAGAGCCAGCTTAATTTACAGGTGCATGTCTCCAGAACCATGAGCTGGGCATAATGTACTGGTCACTACAGTGTACTGGTCACTACAATGGCAGTTTGCAATTTTCACTCCACAACATCCACTGCTGCCTGTTTCTGGAAAACACCAATGGAATCTAAATCGTCACTACATCTGTAGATAATGGGGTCCCTTATGGGGGGTTCTGATGTTCTGGCACCTCAGGGGCTCTGCCAATGTAACATGGCACCCTATAATAACCCCTGACGAAGGACAAGCTCCGAAACACACGTTGTGGTGTGCCCTGCACGGCGTTCTCCATACTCCCAGGTATTTATTAATTGTCTGCCCTTCGTCTCTATCCATATTAATAGGCCTTATCTTTCACCTCTGGTAGATAACTGTAAGCTATTGGCTCCTTATTATAATATGTGACATAATATCTATTGTATCTGGCTATATGCAGCCAGTTCTTTTTCTGATATCATCTATTGCAATTATTACGACCATTTCACTCTAGTGACGAGCCTTATCCTTCCAACATTTGCACTTGCACCTTTTTTTGATTTAGTTTGTGTATTTAATGTGATTTATCAGTAATATTTGATCTAATCATTTTTCAGTCATCGCCTTGCACTTTTGTGATTGTTTTTAGTTATATCTAATATATATTTGACTATTTTGGCATCTCTTTTGCACATATTCACACATAGAATTTATGCTGATCATATTGTCTGTACAAGCTTAGTCTTTGAGCTTTGTTAATGTTAGGATGCCTACATTAATAATAATTTTGTATATATAAATACCGGGTGTATTGGCTTGGAATTTTAATAATATACTTAACTTTACAGTATTTTAGCAATTGGTGTAATTATGTTGTGTGCTGTATGAGCACCTATTTTTGCTTGTAGTGCTATATTTTACCCTCATTAATAAAGGTATTTTAGCCTTAATTTTTTGTCCTATTATTTTCTGACCTTTGTTCTGCACCTTTTTTCTTTGGTTTGACCCTAACACAAGTGCAGCAAAATCTGCACTGTAATATGACGCTTCTTCCCTTCTGAGCTTTGCACTGTGCCTCAAAAGTAGTTTGCAACCACATATGGGGTTTCGGTGAACTCAGGAGAAATTGCTCAGCAAACTGTGGGGTCCATTTTCTCTTTTTGCCCTTGTGAAAATACAAAATTTGTAAGTAAAAAAGGGTTTTGTGGGAAAAATGTGATTTTCCTTTATTTTCACGGCTTAATGTTATAAACTTCTGTGAAGCACCTGTGGGTTCAGGGTGCTCAATACACATCTAGAGAAGTTCCCTAAGGGGTCTAGTTTCCAAAATGGTGTCACTTGCTGGGGATTTCCACTGTTTAGGCATATCAGGGGCTCTACAAACGCGACATGGCGTCCGCTAATTATTCCATCAAATTTTGCATTCAAAAAGTTAAATGGCGCTCCTTCCTTTCCAAGCCCTGCCGTGCGCCCAAACGGTAGTATTCCCCCACATATGGGGTATCAGTGAACTCAGGAGAAATTGCACAACAAATTGTATGGAGCAATTTCTCCTGTTACCATTGTGAAAATGCAAAATATGGAGCTAAAAAAGATTTATTTGGGAAAAATGTGATTTTTTTATTTCCACTGCTCTACGTTTTCTAGATGTGTAGCACCTGTGAGCTCAAGGTGCTCCATAAACATCTAGATAAGTTCCCTACGAGGCATAGTTTCCAAAATGGTGTCACTTGTTGGGGGTTTCCACTGTTTAGACACATCAGGGTCTCTCCAAACGAGACATGGCAACCGCTAATTATTCCAGCATATTTTACATTCAGAAAGTCAAATGGCGCTCCTTTACTTCCAAGCCCTGCCGTGCACCCAAACAGTAGATTTCCCCCACATATTTGGTATCTGCACCTCAGGAGAAATTGCTCAAAAAAATGTATGGAGCAATTTATCTTGTTGCCCTTATGAAAATGCAAAATTTGGAGCTAAAAAAGATTTATCTGAGAAAAATTTGATTTTTTTATTCTCCCAGATTAACGTTATAAACTTCTGTGAAGCACCTGTGGGTTCAGGGTGCTCAATACACATCTAGATAAATTCTCTAAAGGGTCTAGTTTCCAAAATGGTGTCACTTGTTGGAGGTTTATACTGTTGAGGCATATCAGTCGCTCTCCAAACATGACATGGTGTCCACTAATTATGCCAGCAAATTTTTATTTTCAAAAAGTGAAATGGTGCTCATTCCCTTCTGAGTCCTGCCTCCTGCCGTGTGCCCAAAGAGTAGATATCATCACATACGGGGTATTGACATGCTCAGAATAAATTGCACAACAAAATATATGGTCCATTTTCTCCTGTTACCCTTGCAAAAGTAAAACAAATCGATCTAAAGGAAAATTTTTGTGGCAGAAAAGTAAATGCTTGTTTTTTTCTTCCACATTCCAAAAATTCCTGTGAAGCACCTGAAGTGTTAATAAAATTATTAAATGCGGTTTTGAGCACCATGAGGGGTGCAGTTTTTAGAATGGTGTTATTTTGGGGTATTCTCTGTCATAGAGGTACCTCAAAGTCACTTTAAGGCCGGCATCACACTAGCGAGTTTTACGGACGTATGAGAGGTGCAGAAAATATGAATTGCATACGGTACAATGATTCTCTATGGCCCAGCTCCTATCTGCCGTATTTTACTGATCCGTATTATATGGTCTTGTACGGCCGAAGAAAATCGCAGCATGCTGCGTTTGTCACTGTATTGCGCAAAAAAATAAATCACCAATGAAAGTCTATGAGGGCGAGAAAAATACGGATTACACATGGACCAGCAGTGTGACTTGCGAGAAATACACACCGGTGTTAGAGAGAAAAGCCGGCAATTCAGTGCGGTGTACAGTAAAATCACACTGACAGAATAGAATAGTATAGGTAGAATAAATGTCTACACATAGAATAGATATATATATATATATATATATATATATATATATATATATGTCAGTGATACACATATATTTATATATTTATGTTTCATACAGCGCTAGATATCATAAAAGCCGGTAATTCAATTGCCGGCTTTTGCTATCTCCCTCCCAAACCCGACATGATATGAGACATGGTTTACATACAGTAAACCATCTCATATCCCTTTTTTTTTTGCATATTCCACACTATTAATGTTAGTAGTGTGTATGTGCAAAATTTGGGCGCTCTAGCTATTAAATTAAAGGGTTAAATCGCGGAAAAAATTGGCGTGGGCTCCCGCGCTATTTTCTCCGCCAGAGTGGTAAAGCCAGTGACTGAGGGCAGATATTAATAGCCTAGAGAGGGTCCATGGTTATTGCCCCCCCCCTGGCTAAAAACATCTGCCCCCAGCCACCCCAGAAAAGGCACATCTGGAAGATGCGCCTATTCTGGCACTTGGCCACTCTCTTCCCACTCCAGTGTAGTGGTGGGATATGGGGTAATGAAGGGCAATGTCACCTTACTATTGTAAGGTGACATTAAGCCAGATTAATAATGGAGAGGCGTCAATTATGACACCTATCCATTATTAATCCAATATTAGGAAATGGTTAATAAAACACACACACATTATTACAAAGTACTTTAATGAAATAAAGACACAGGGTGTTTTAATATTTTATTAGACTCTTAATCCACCTGAAGACCCTCGTTCTGTATAAAAGGAAAAATAAAAAACATCAATATCCCATACATTCCAACTTTCAGGTCACGTCCCATGATGTAAATCCATCTGAAGGGGTTAAATCATTTTACACCCAGAAGCTCTGCTAATGCAGTCGCTCCTGTCTGTAAAACTTGGTGAATGAATGGAGTGCAGGGGAATGTCCTGTAGTTAACTTGAGTCCCGGTGATGCGCCCTCTGCTGGATGTCCTCATATGAACTCGAGCGTGAGAAAAATTCCCAGGCTCGAGTTCATATGAGGACATAATCTGGCTTAATCTTCCAGATGTGCCTTTTCTGGGGTGGTTGGGGGCAGATGTTTTTAGCCAGGGGGGGACAATAACCATGGACCCTCTCTAGGCTATTAATATCTGCCCTCAGTCACTGGCTTTACCACTCTGGCGGAGAAAATTGCGCGGGAGCCCACGCCAATTTTTTCCGCGATTTAACCCTTTAATTTAATAGCTAGAGGGCCCAAATTTTGCACATACACACTACTAACATTAGTAGCAGCTACCATTATCCACCAGCATAACATTAGTAGTGTGAAATATGCAAAAAAAAAAAGGGATATGAGATGGCTTACTGTATGTAAACCATGTCTCACATCATGTCGAGTTTGGGAAGGAGATAGCAAAAGCCAGCAATTGAATTACTGGCTTTTATGCTATCTAGCGCTGAATTAAATATATATATATATATATATATATATATATATATATATATATATGTATATATGTGTGTCTCAATGACATATATATATAGATACTGTATATATGTTTTAACGAACATTTGAGCACATAAATCCATTAGATGTCGGTTTTGCAAGCCTGCGAGAAAATATCGCAGTACGGATGCCATACGGATTACATACGGAGGATGACATGCGTAAAATACGCTGACACACCCTGCCTACGGATTACATACGGATAACTATTTTGGGAACATTTCTGCATATTACGGACGTAAAAAAAATGGACCGTAATTTCATACGCTGAGTCTGACGCCGGCCTAAATGTGAGGTGGTCCCTAAAAAAATGGTTTTGCAAATACATGATTTTAAATAAGTTCCTGTACTTTGTATCTCCCCACCTCATTGTAGATTGTAAGCTCTCACGAGCAGGGTCATCTTATTTTGCTTTAATTATTGTATTGTTAACGTTACTTATGACTTGCGTTTGAAACTGTTAAACTGTAAAGCGCTGTGGAATATGTTGGCGCTATATAAATAAAGATTATTATTATTATTATTACATAGGGTTGTAATAAAAGAGAGTACACATAATCAGGTGCAAAAAAACCCATTTACTTACCATAAAAGTAATAACTCTAAAAGTACACACTTTTCATAACTCCCGCCAAATAACCCCCAGTTTTCATTGCATAACTACAGTATTATTAAAAAGTAAATATAGGGCAGCATGGTGGGGCAGTGGTTACACAGCAGCCTTGCAGCGCTGGAGTCCTGGGTTCAAACCCCACCAAGGACAACATCTGCAAAGAGTTTGTATGTTCTCTCCGTGTTTGCGTGGGTTTCCTCCGGGTACTCCGGTTTCCTCCCACATTCCAAAGACATACTGATAGGGAATTTAGATTGTGAGCCCCAACAGTAACAGCGATGATAATGTATGCAACCTGTAAAGCGCTGCGGAATATGTTAGCGCTATATAAAAATAAAGATTATTATTATTATAGGGGAGAAAGCTTAATTTTAAGGTACCTAAAATGGCATTAGACACATATTCATTCAGGATTAGATGTTAAAGGTTCACCAGAAAAAACACATTTGCAGAGCAAAGAGCAAGAATTGCGCATAGTTTTTGCATGTGTCAGGCAGCTTACATCATGACATTTGTGACACTCATAATTAGAAAGCCTTCTGTGTCTTTCAATGGTGCAGGTGGTGCATCTCCTTTTTGGAGGTAGTAGAGGTGGTGGATTTTCACTATTATCTTAACGGTGGAATGTTTTGATCCGAACTTGTAGACTAGAGGGGATACAGATAATTTTCATACTTCTCCTGCATAGGGGGTACAAGTTTCCCCATTGTACAATGTACAATGGTTTACAAATTTAAAAACATTACCCACATGGGCTATACATAAATGACCATTAAATACTTGAAGCAGAAGAAAGAGGAGTAGGATGTGATTTCCAGAGCAAAATGAGTTTGGATGGTAAGAGATGGAAGTTAAGACAACTTCCAAAAAAGAACATTTAGGCTGCAATTACGTTAGGTTGCTGTCATCCATAGGGCTTACAAAGTCGGAGGAAATCCAGCTCTTGTTCAATTTTAGAAGAGTCAGCCTGTCTGCATTTTTTTCCGTTCACATGCGTGTGCTCATATTCATTACAGATTGCCAGACTAAAAACCCGCTCTGACAACACACTTGCAGCAGTTCATGGCAGCACCTTCAAGGCATACAAGCAGGGCCAGATTTAGGCAAAGTGGGTCCCTGGGCAAAGTTTAAAATGGGGCCCCAAATGCTAACATATTGCACATCACACAGAAGCATTTTGGTTGTATTTACATGCGCTGAGTTCAGGCCGCTAAACGAGTGTGATCAACAATATTGAAATCGTTTAACACTTGTTTTCCGGCCTCTTTCCACTGTTTGAGAAAGAATGATGGGGACAGAACAATCGCTAATAGATCACTAACAGATCACCAAATAGTATCATGTTATCGGCAGCACATCTACAATTTACACCGGCGATGTGCTGCTGAGAACCAAATTGGTGCACCACCACTTTATGGTGTCAGGTCCGAGCATTCCTATATGAACAGTGTCCTGGAAAGTGGATTGGTCGTCGTGGACCAGTTGAATGGCCACCAAGGTCTCCCGATCTGACCTCCTCCCAATTTTATCTTTGGGGTCATCTGAAGGCTATTGTCTATGCTGTGAAGATACGAGATATGCAGCATCTGAAACAATGGATACTGGAAGCCTATAGTAGCATTTCTTCTGCGGTGTTGCTATCAGTGTGTCAACAGTGGGAGAAGAGGGTTGCATTGACAATCCAACACAATGGGCAGCACTTTGAACACATTTTATAAGTGGTCATAAACTTGTAAATAACTCATGAAAGAATAAAGTTACGTTAAAACCAAGAACACCATTGTTTTTCTTGTGAAATTGTCAATAAGTTTGATGTGTCACATGACCCTCTTCCCATTGAAAAAAGTTGGATCCAAAATGGCCAACTTCAAAATGAAAAAATGTAAAAAAGAGGTTTAGTATATGCTAGTATGTAGGAATATTATATAGCTCCCAAAAAATTTATTTAGTATATGCTTTTACTGAATAATATTTTTCGGCTCTAAAAAGAGTTGTTGTATACTATGGTAATGAATTAAACCCTGCCTCTCTCCCTATTACCACTGTCTGTTCCTACACTATACAACACAATGCAAACTAGCAGAGATCTGCAGCATGTACTTGCAATAACACCCAGGTGCCTGCCTTTCCCTCTCCCTCATATTAAATCTCTCCCTAAGCTATCTCCACTAGTGATGAGCGAGTATACTTTTTGCTCGGGTTTGCCCGAGCATTATTTGCAGCTGCTAGACAGCTTGAACACATATGGGGATTCCCTAGCAACCAGGCAACCCCCACATGTACTCAGGCTGGCTAGCAGACATAAATTTCATGCAGCTGCGTGGACAAAAACTAAATCCCTGAGCACTCACAAATACTCGGAGACCACCCGAGCATGCTCAGGAAACCCTGAGCAATGAGTATACTAGCTCATCACTAATCTCCACCTAACAGAGAACTAATCCTCACTCTCAGTAGCGCTTAAAAGATCTTTTTATAATCACAATCTCACCCTATACTCTGCTTTAACTCTCCCCATGCTCACACTATGCTCTCACTATGCTGTTTCCGGCTGCAATGTGCGCAAGATGGCGCCGGCAGGGATTAAATTTCCCCTATGACGCTGTAAGACCCGCCAATAACAGTAATGCCACACCAAAGATGGCGCCTGTATTACTGTGATTGGCAAGCAAGCCCAGCATGTTCATTGGCTGCAAATAAAGCTGCAAACATGCTGGGCGGGTCACTCGAATATACTGAGATGAATAGCTAATTACTCGCCGAGTAACAAATAGCTTAAATACTGTACTATTCATGTTTTTAACGAATCGTACCGAATATATTTGCTCATCACTAGTCTTTTTTTAATGCTGTTTATCAGAGATAAAAAAATATAAAATGTGATCTTAAAGGTGATTGATTATTGCATTTACACGTTTTTTTTTTATTTGTGTTTGCCTGTATTTTTATGTTTATCATTGTGAGTATGATTTGAGTTTTCTAGATGATTTCAGCTAACTCATCAACTGCAACATTTTTAACTTATAGGGGTTGTGCCACTATAAAGAATACATATAACCAAGGTGGAAATAAATTGTTTTGTAATTTACAGTTCTTAAAATTATGCTCCATTAAAAAAATAACAATCTTTTATCTTCTGAAGTATGCTCCCTGGTGCCCCCTAGCATTATTCCATCTGCAAGCTTTATCCGTCCTCCGAGTGGCCGATCAGCTGGCAGAGTTTGCATAGTACCTGTCATCAAGAGGTCCCCCAACTTCCTGCCCCCAGTGTGCACAATGTATTCTCCCTGCACTCACCTCACACAGGTCTGTCAGTGCAGGGAACAGATTCCTGAAAGCAGCACAGAAGCTCTCACAGGTCTGACCTCTGGGTGAGATCGTTCTGCTTCCAGTTTTCCAGTACACTATGTGGTAATATGAACAGTGCAATTGAAAAGTACAACTCATTCTGCGACTCTTACTGGACAGAAAAATAAAAAATAAATCTTATAGCTTTTGAAAGAAGGAGAGGTAAAAAACTAAAATAAAAAAAACAAAAAAAAACTAAACAGAAATTCCCCATTTCAAAAGGGGGGTTAGAGACAAAAAAGAGCATTTTTTATACTGTGCAAAATTCATCATGAACCATAGATGTCATTTTGATGAATTTAGAGCAAAATGTCTGTCACTAGTTTACCTCAATAGAGAGGAGCCAGAAGACTGCAGCATCTGATTTCTTCTACTCCTGCACTGACTAGAAGCACTTCACCTTAATATTAAATGGTGCAGAGTTTTTTTTAGCAGTACAAGGGTTAATCTTCTCATTTGAGAGCTCCTGGAAGCTTTCCTGCATTTAGGCTCTCAGCTGATCACTGTAAGCCACTCCTATCTCCTTCTTCACCATCAGAATTAATCCAGGGAACATGGCAACCTAGAGCGCCCCTAGTGTTAGGGATAGGGAAGAAGCCCCTGGTCCTATGGCACCCGACAACAGAGCCCTGACATTAGCCATTTTTTGATCCATTATGGATCCTATCACTGCTCTGAGAGGGCAACTGCAGCAACACAGCCTGGAGGTGGCAGATCTACGCTCTGTCATTTTGCAGCACCCCAACACATCAGGTTATCCGGTTTGGGGACCGTCACTCCCAGGCAACCCTTATAGCAGCCCAAAATCGCTTTGCCTGATCTTGTGTTCTCTGGGGGGGGGGGGGCATGACAAGCTTGTTGTCTTCAGGGAGGCCTGTATGCTATATTTCAGGTTACGTGCTTTTTCCTCAGAAACCGAGGAGCAACGGTTGGGGATAATAACCTCTCTTCTTGAGGGTGACCCCCAAGTATGGGCATTCTCTCTCCCGTCTGACTCCCAGTTGCTCCAGCTGGTGAAGGATTTCTTTCCGGCACTTGGTCACATATACAATGACCCTGACCATGTCTCCCTGGCTGAGTCCACACTACATCAGTGTCAGCAGTGAGACCGGCCATAGAAAGATTATTGCTTCGAGTTTCAGAGGTGGTCCACTGACACTAAGTGGAATTACTCTCCGCTCCGTAGCCAGTTTTGTCAAGTGCTATCAGTACGGGTGAAGGATGCCTTAACCCTGTATAAGACTATAGTTTCCCCTGAAGCTGCTATGTCTCTGTCTATACGGGTAGATAGCCATCTTCACCAGAGACATAAAGAGACACTCAAATGTACGGGAGGTCTTGGGCCAAGGGAATGGGAGTCATCCGAGGAATCCATGAAGTTGTGTAGGGCAACTCATTCTGGAAATCAGACAGTAGATCAGCGTAAAGAGGGAGTATGTTTTTACTGTAATACAAAGGTCCATTTTGTGGGTGCATGTCCTTCCCTACCTCAGTGCAAAAAGCCACTGGAAAACTAAGGGAGATTAGCAACCTGGGTGTACATATCTCTTCCGTGGGTAGAACACAATTTGTTCTGCCTGCAGAATAGCATCTGACAAAAATAAGGTGGCTATCTCTGCCTTTCTGGACAGTGGGGTAGAGTCAGGGCTGGCATCAGCACCCAGCGCACCCGGGCAAGTGCCGGGGCCCTGGCGAGACGGGGGACCCATTCACAGTATGGTACACTGAGGCTCCGGGGGGCCCCTGCAGGCAGGGCCGCATTAGGGGCAGGCAGCCTCCTAGGGCCCTCGCTCCCCTAGGGGCCCTAAGCTAGCGGCACATCACACAGCCGTTATGGGGCCCCTGTGAGGCAAGGGGGTCTGCATGCCTCAAGCGCCGACTCCCCTGCCGCCACACTGAACTATACCAGCGTCTGCCGGTACAGTTCAAAGCAACTATGGAGGAGAGAATGTCAGCTGACGCTCCCTCTCCCATCAATCCCCACTCTGCCTCTGACACTGTGGGTGCGCGATGACATCATTGCGCACTCACTGTGTGGCAGGCAGTGCAGCTGCTGAGACAGGAGCAGGGAGCAGCGCAGGCACGAGGAGAGGTGAGGAGTGTGTTTTTTTACTATAACAGTGAGTACTGGACTGTGGGGCCATTCTCGGGGGGAGATGCGAGCTGTGCTATATGCTATGTGGGCTGTGTTATATACTATGTGGGCTGTGTTATATGCTACGTGGCTGTGCTATATACTACATGGGCTGTGTTATATACTACATGGCTGTGCTATATACTACTTGGCTGTGCTATATACTACATGGCTGTGCTATATACTATGTGGGCTGTGTTATATGCTACTTGGGCTGTGTTATATACTACATGGCTGTGCTATATACTACGTTGGCTGTGTTATATACTACGTGGCTATGTTATATACTATGTGGCTGTGCTATATACTACATGGCTTTGCTATATGCTATGTGGTTGTGCTATATACTACGTGGCTGTGCTATATACTTCGTGGGCTGTGTTATATACAATGTGGCTGTGTTATATACTACGTGGCTGTGCTATATACTACATGGCTGTGTTACATACTACATGGGCTGTGCTATATACTATGTGGCTGTGCTATATACTACATGGCTGTGCTATATAGTACATGGCTGTGCTATATGCTACCCATTTTGCACTTTTAAAAATGTTCTACGTTAATACTTTCTAATGTTGACTTTACAAAGTTTTCCATTAAGAAACTGGCATATTCGAAGTATGCAGTTTTTTCTTTACAGCAAGTTCAGCTAACAATAAAATGCCTACTGGTAACTGAGGAAGAGGGAGTAGGTCACAAAAATTGGCGTATAAGGGGTTGACTCTGCTGTATTGTATTGTAGTATTTACAATAGCTATCACTCATGTAAGAAGTGAAATCTTTGGCATTGTACTATACCTATATTTCTCTGCTGTATCTGTGCATCATGAATCGTGGTATGTGTTAAAGAGGGGGGCCCACTGAGACTCTTTCGCCCGGGGCCCTCAAAAACCTGGAGTTGGCCCCGGGCAGGGTTTAACTTGATCTGCGCTAGGTTCATCCAGGTCTAGGGCCTCAAACCACATACACTGTTCAGACCTATACCCATAATCACCATCAACTCCGCACCCCTGATAGAGGGGTATTTTACTCAAGTCGTCCAAGGGTTACATCTATAGGTATGGGCCATGCACTCAGAATGCATTGACTGTTATGTGCTATAGGGTCTGCCTTTTCCTTTGCTTCTTGGACTACCTTAGCTCACTCTGTACAACCCTGTGGTAGATTCGGGAGGTATTAAAGTGCAGTTAGTATTTTCAATTACACTGCTTGGGCACCCGGCTTGCAAGGGTGGATACCCAGTTTGTATCTGAAAACCTGTCTGACTTTGAGGATGTATTTTAGGAGCTGGGGTGCCAAGAACTTCCTCTCTATCATCCTTTTGACTGCACCGCTAATCTTGTCCCTCGCATCCATATGCCAAAGAGCAGACTATATAATATCTTTCGTCTAGAGAGGCCAGCCATGAAGAACTATATTGCAGAAAGTTTGAATAAGGATCATATCAGTCCATTCTCATTCCTCATTGCTGCAGAGTTCTTCTTTATTACGCAACTGCCTAGATTTCTGCGACCTCAATCAGATCAATCCGGGATCCGTATCTGTATCCTCTCATCCCCAAACTCTTTAATCAGATTATAGGAGCAAAATGGTTTCCTAAACTGGATCTCAGGGGGCGTACAATCTCATTCGTATCAAAGAGGGAGAAGAGTGGAAAATAGCTTTCAATATGCCTGAGGGACACTATGATAACCTTGTGATGCCATGTAGGTTGACAAATGATCCTGCCATCCTTCAGCACTTTGTAAATTACATCTTTAGTCATGTGGTAGGTAGATTTGTTGTAATCTATCTTGAAGACATATTAATTTTTTCACCTGACCTTGAGTCACATCAGGTGTATGACAGAAAAACGACTAGCACATCCAAACTCATGTGAATAGGTGCATACCAGGAGCAACTACCTCCATATACAATATACAAAAAAAGAGGTTGAACTCTATCGTGCCAAAGCATGTCGAATATGAAATACATGAAATATGAATAGAAAAATGGCTTTTTGAAAATTAGGAAAAATATTTATGAGACGACTTGCACAGAATTTGGCCAAATAGTGTGAGCCCATCAACCATTGTCAAGGTGGCCTCAATAATCTGATGGGTCCCTGACCTCCCTGTCCAAAAGTGAACACTTACCTAAGTGCTAAGTGCTCATAAATATTTTTCCTAATATTCAAAAAGCCATTTTGCTATTCATATTTCATGTATTTCATATTCGACATGCTTTGGCACGATAGAGTGCAACCTTTTTTTTTTTATTGCATATGGAGGTAGCTGCTCCTGTTATGCACCTATTCACACTAGTTTGGATGTGCCAGTCCTTTTTCTGTCATTTCTATGTTAGCTTACTGACTGAGCACTCCTTCCTTCATGATGTGGTTTTTAATTACATCTAATCACACTTGCTTCTGGCCAACCCATATATGTAGGCTTTACTGAGAGAGGTGTCCACATTCACCTACGCATACAGACATTAGCCTTAAGGTACCTTCACACGAAATGACTTTGTAACGATATTGCTAGCGATCCGTGACGTTGCAGCATCCTGGCTAGCGATATCGTTTAGTTTGACACGCAGCAGCGATCAGGATCCTGCTGTGATGTCGCTGGTCGCTGAATAAAGTTCAGAACTTTATTTGGTCGTCCGATCGCCGTGTATCGTTGTGTTTGACAGCAAAAGCAACGATACCAGCGATATTTTACACTGGTAACCAGGGTAAACATCGGGTTACTAAGCGCAGGGCCGCGCTTAGTAACCCGATGTTTACCCTGGTTACCAGCGTAAAATGTAAAAAAAACAAACAGTACATACTTACATGCGTCCCCCGGCGTTCGCTTCCCACACTGACTGAGCGCCGCAAAGTGAAAGTGAAAGCACAGCACAGCGGTGACGTCACCGCTGTGCCCTGCTACTGCCGGCGCTCACACAGTGCAGGAAGCGGACGCCGGGGGACGCATGTAAGTATGTACTGTTTGTTTTTTTTACATTTTACGCTGGTAACCAGGGTAAACATCGGGTTACTAAGCGCGGCCCTGCGCTTAGCAACCCAATGTTTACCCTGGTTACCCGGGGACCTCGGCATCGTTGGTCGCTGGAGAGCGGTCTGTGTGACAGCTCTCCAGTGACCAAACAGCGACGCTGCAGCGATCGGCATCGTTGTCGCTATCGCTGCAGCGTCGCTTCGTGTGAAGGTACCTTAAGGTAAGTGTTCACATTTGGACAGGGAGGTCAGGGACCCATCAGATTAATGAGGCCACTGTTACAGAACCCCCCAGCACCCAGAATATGTTATGCAGTTATTTTTATGTATATTAGGTTCCATGTGAAATGCATCAGCCCACAGGCTGCACCCCTGGGCAGAGGGGACAAGATATCTCCCTTCTGACCTCCCCCACCTTTGTAATTCCCACAGTAAATATCAGCAGGCTCCGGCCACCTGCGGCTATTGTAATGTATGTCTGGCCTGCCCTCTGTATCTGTGTTATATATTCTGTGTCCTGTGAATAAAGTGTTGTTAGACTGGAAATACGTGGAGAAGCAGTGAGATTTTATATGCACCCATGTAACCAAGGAATTCCAGCCAGCGTCCTTCATTCAGAATCCACTGACGAAGGCACGCTGCCGAGACGCGCGTAGGGGAAGTGGCACCATTATTTGGATATTGAATCCAGCCAAAGCAGAGTGGACCTCCTGAAACACGGGGTGGAACTGAAAGAGGTACTACAGCACAGTAGACCCCGTTACACTGGTGGCAGACAGCGGGATGTGATACTCCTTCTACAGGAGGAAAGGAATGAATGGAAAACAACTACCAGAAGTTAAAGAGGACTACATTAAAAGACCTGGTGGAAGCTCAAGGGTTAATCGCCAGCAACAAAACAGAAGCGGATTTGATAGCAGCCATCATGGAACACGACAGTGCAGCGCCCCCAATGTGAATGTGGAGGAGACTGAATTCCAGAGGGAGGTAAAGAACAGACTGGCGTTCTATGGCCCAAACCCTGCAGTAGAGATCATACGAGAGGTGATGGCTGATGTGCGTACAGATCTGAAGGAAAATATGGCAGAGCATACCAGGATAGAGCTAGCCAAGATGGAGATGGCAGAGCGGACCAAAATAGAGCTGGCCAAGGTGGAGATGGCAGAGCGGAGAGAGGAGAGTCAGCGAGCAGGGGGTGCTCTGGCCTCTGTCCAGGTACCTTCAAAAGTAAGCCACAAAAAGATCCAGTATAATGCCTTCCGACAGTTGGGGGAGGCAGAGGAAGACATTGATGGCTTTCTGCAGGACTTTAAGTGGCAGTGTGCCCTGCATCAAGTGAAGCCAGAGGAACAGGTTCAGATTCTGGCCAGCAAGCTGACAGGCCGGGCAGCGGACTCCTATCGCACGGTACCTGATGAGGACTGTATGGACTATGGGTGGATCAAAGAAGTGATCTTGGCCCGGTATGCGCTGACACAAGAGGCATACTGTCAAAAGTTATACTTATAAAACAGGTAACCAGTCCCACGCTGAATGGGCCTGTAAATTACGGTGGTCACTCATGCAGTGGGTACAAGGGAGCCAAGCAACCACTAAGGAGGACGTCCTCCAGATCTTCTTGTTAGAGCGATTCTTTAATGGACTAACCCCCGAGACACAGGAATGGCTTCGGGACAGACGACCAACGACTCTTGAGGAGGCCGCTCGTCTGGCCGACGAACATCATGATGCCCGGAGGTCTCAGTTGGCCAGATCAAAGATGGTCACTAGGGGTCCTCCCATGGGTCTGGAAGCCCCCAAACCACAGAAGATTGTCGGGGGACCAGCTCAAAACCCGACCTACCACAGTCCCCCTGGGGCGCGATGCCACACCTGTCATCAGCTGGGACACCTGCAAAGACAATGTCCCAACCGGACTCAGCATACCCATTGGCCAAAGGCGGGAACAGCTACCTTCAGCCGGGCCACTGTACACTGCTACCAAGGTGAAGCTGATCCGGCATTGGGGGCTACGACTAACCAAGGGGTGGAAGAGATGGAGGAAGTGCTGCATGAAGTGGACCCCGTGCAGGCAGCTCAGGCAGATAACCGACAACAGCATCGACAGGTCATGTAGGTTAATGGGAAACATATGCAGGGACTAAGAGATTCAGGGGCAACTTTGTCCCTTGTGAAGCCTCATCTCATCCGGGACCAAGAGAAGACGGACCGGACAGTGGCAGTCCATGTAGCAGGGGGAGCCATACATCAACTACCCACTGCCAGGATTCACCTGAACTGGGGAGTCGGGGATGGCCTGGTTGAGGTCGGCTTGATGGAGGAATTGCCTGCAGATTTCTTGCTGGGAAATGACTTGGGGCCTATGTTGTCTGCCTTCTCGGTCGGCCCTCTGGCTGAGACATATCCTGTGACCACCCGGAGACAAGCTCGAGCTGCGGAGGCGGAATCACACTCAGAGGAGGCCCAGGTAAGACACCCCAACCCTACACATATTCCCATAGCCAGAAATATTTCTTGGGCCACCCCAGCTGAATTTAAGAAGGAGTTACTTGAGGATCCTTCATTAGAGGGATATCGTGGGAAGGCACAGGAGGGGAGAGGAGTACTGGAAGGGGAGCAGTTTGTATGGAAGCAGGGACTCCTCTACCGGATCACAGAGCAGCACCACACAGGGACGAGCCCCACTATAAAACGACAGCTGGTAGTTCCCAAGAAGTATAGGCAGGAGTTACTGTGAATCTCTCATGACATACCCTTGGCCGGGCACTTCGGCGTCAGTCACAACAGGCATCGTCTGACACAAAACTTCTTTTGGCCGGGGGTAACCTATGATGTTCTTCAGTACTGCCAGACCTGTGACAGTTGCCAGCGCATTGGCAAGAGGGGAGATCGATTCAAGGCCAAATTACGCCCCCTCCCCATTGTGGAGGAACCATTTAGCCAAGCAGCGGTTGATCTGATAGGGCTGTTAGCCAAACCCAGTCCGTCAGGGAAAAGGTATATATTGACAGTGGTAGATTATGCCACACGGTATTCAGAGGCGGTTGCGCTACCTAACATACTAGCAGAGACGGTGGCGGCTGCCCTGCTCCAGGTTTTCTCACGGGTTGGATTTCCCCGGGAGATTATCTCGGACCAGGGTACCCAGTTTACAGCAGAGGTGACCAACCAACTGTGGAAGCTGTGCGGCATAAAGTCCATTAGAAGCGCCCCGTACCACCCGCAAACCAATGGGTTGTGTGAACGCTTAAACGGGACGTTAAAACAACTCATTGGGACTTTTACCAGGACCTACAGGGACTGGGAGAAATTCTTGCCTCACCTCCTGTTTGCCTATCGGGAGGTGCCCCAAGAATCCACGGGGTTCTCCCCGTTCGAACTGGTATACGGGAGACGGTTAAGGGGACCCCAAGACTTAGTGCTAGAACACTGAGTAGAGGAGGGCATCATAGAAGGGGTACTGTTGTGAATTCTGTTCTCGAACTCCCTCCTGTGGTCGTGAATGGTACTTCGGCGAGTTCTGTTCATGGACTCCCTCTGGTGGCTGTGAGTGGAGCTGCTGGTTCTGAGGTTCTTTCCTCAGCTGACCTCGTTTAGTTCTAGGCTGGTTGCTGTATTTAACTCCACTCAGATCGTTACTTGATGCCAGCTGTCAATGTCCTAGTACTGGTTCAGATCTCTGTTGGATCTTTCAGATGACCTGTCTACTCCATCAGAAGCTAAGTCCCTGCAAGTTTATTTGCTAATCATTGTTTATTTGTCCAGCTTGCTCTCATGATATTGCTTGGCTAGCTGGAAGCTCTGGGATGCAGAGTGGCACCTCCACACCGTGAGTCGGTGTGGGGCTCTCTTTTGCGCACTCTGTGTGGTTTTTTATAGTTTTTTGTGCTGACCGCAAAGACACCTTTTCTATCCTCAGTCAGTCTAGTGAAGTCTGGCCTCCTTTGCTGAAACCTGTTTCATCCCTGTGTTTGTGACTTCCATCTTAACTCACAGTCAATATATGTGGGGGCTTCCTATTTCTTTGGGGAATTTCTCTGAGGCAAGCTAGGCTTTATTTTCTATCTTTAGGGGTAGCTAGCTCTTAGGCTGTGAAGAGGCGTCTAGGCAGAGTTAGGTACGCTCCACGGCTATTTGTAGTGTGTTGTGATAGGATTAGTGTTGCGGTCAGCAGAGCTCCCACTTCCCAGAGCTTGTCCTGTATTACTAGTTTGCTCATCAGGTCATTCCGGGTGCTCCTTACCACCAGGAGGATCATAACAGGGTACCTATTGTACCCTATGTGCTGGAATTCAGGACCGCCTACAGGAGCTGACCCAGGCTGTACATGGGGACATGCAGGTGGCTCAGCGGCGCCAGCGCATATGGTACGATTGGAGGGCCAGAGAGCGCACCTTGGAAATAGGACAGAAGGTCCTGGTGTTAGAGCCCACTAGGCAGAACAAGTTCCAAGCTGCATGGCAGGGGCCCTACCAGGTAGTGGGGAAAATAGCCGACACCACCTATAATGTTGCCGATTGTGACGACCCCAGGGTTATCCGCATGTTCCACGTGAATATGCTGAAGCCCTACCGGGAGCACCCTGAAGAGGTAGTGGCCATCTGTGCACCTGAAGCAGAGGATTTAGACAGACTTCCCTTGCCTGATGTTTTAGGGGAAAGGACTCAGTCTAAAACATGGGACCAGGTACACTTGGGTGAAGACATAGGCCCCCGGGAGAGACAGCAGGCGGAGGCGTTGTTGAGGCAGCGACAGAGGATGTTTTCAGGGAAACCCAGGTACACTCACCTGGCACAACACAAGGTTGAGACCCAGGATCAGACCCCCCTGCGACAACCCCCCTTTCGCGTCCCTGAGTCTGTACGAGAAGGGATGCAACAAGAGATACAAGAGATGTTGCGTTTAGGGGTCATTGAAGAGTCAGATAGTCCCTGGGCATCCCCCGTAGTGTTAGTGCCCAAGAAGGATGGGACTACACGGTTTTGTGTAGACTATCGTAAGCTCAATGAGAAAACAGTGACGGATGCGTATCCCATGCCACGTGTGGATGAGTTGTTAGACCAACTGGCAGGGGCAAAGTATTTGACCACCATCGATCTATGCAATGGCTACTGGCAGATTCCCCTTAGTCCTGACGCTGTTCCCAAGTCGGCATTTGTCACCCCGTTTGGCTTATTCCAGTTTCAAGTTATGCTATTCGGGATGAAGACTGCCACGGCGACCTTCCAGAGGCTGGCTGACCTGCTTCTTGATGGTCTCCAGGACTATGCGTGTGCCTACCTGGATGACATTGCCATCTACAGCGCGACATGGGAAGAGCATCTAAATCACCTAGAGACAGTATTAGATAGGATCCACAAGGCCGGAATCACCCTGAACCCAAACAAGTGTCACGTGGGCAAAGCGGAGGTTCAGTATTTAGGACAGAGACCAGAAATAGCCACGATTGAGGCCATAGCCAAATGGCCCACCCCACGCACGAAAACCCAGGTCATGGCGTTTCTAGGGACAGCGGGTGTTACGGAGACGCGGGGTCAGTGGGTGCTCTCGTCCGCTGGCCCGGCTGTCTTTAGCAAGACTGCATGGACCACGGCTCATACCACTGAACGCCCGCTCTATCTCCCCGTGGGCAATACACTACACAGACAACACAGGGTTAAGGTAAAACAGTGTGGCAATGCTTTATTGAACCACAACACACAATAGCAAAAAGAACAATCCCACCATGACTGGAATTGTTTGGTTACATGGGCGCATATAAAATATCACTGCGTCTCCACGTATTTCCAGTATGACCTGATGTCAGAGCTCCCAGGGTCACATGGGCGCATATAAAATATCACTGTGTCTCCATGTATTTCCAGTATGACATGATGTCAGAGCTCCCAGGGTCGCTACTCCATCTGTGGATGAACGCACAGAGAAGGGGTAACGACAAGCATAGGGAGATGACCAAGAACTGTCCATAGAGTCCATACAAGGTCCAAAGCCAGTTAACACAATGTCAGAGCTCCCAGGGTCACATGGGCGCATATAAAATATCACTGCATCTCCATGTATTTCCAGTATGACATGATGTCAGAGCTCCCAGGGTCGCTACTCCATCTGTGGATGAACGCACAGAGAAGGGGTAACGACAAGCATAGGGAGATGACCAAGAACTGTCCATAGAGTCCATACAAGGTCTAAAGCCAGTTGACAAGATGTCAGCGCTACCAGGGTCGCTACTCCATCTGTGGATGAACGCACAGAGAAGGGGTAACGACAAGCATAGGGAGATGACCAAGAACTGTCCATAGAGTCCATACAAGGTCCAAAGCCAGTTGACACGATGTCAGAGCTCCCAGGGTCGCTACTCCATCTGTGGATGAACGCACAAAGAAGGGGTAACGACAAGCATAGGGAGATGACCAAGAACTGTCCATAGAGTCCATACAAGGTCCAAAGCCAGTTGACACGACAGTCACCACTTATCTGACCATCTCCATGGAACCAGGTGACCAGCGGGTCACAACCCTGGCTTTTTCTAAACAGATCCATGGTTCAGAGATGGTCACTGAATCAGATCTGTGTCCTTCCAACCGGAGCTGAAAACCCCTAGGTTGTATCCTATAGAATCCTAGATCAGTGTCCCTCGTGATGGTGCCATGATGAATTGGCTGCAGTCCTTTCTCTTGTCTGTTGGGTGGTTTGCGGAATGTCTGGCTCGTAGCTCTGTCTTAGGGTACCGTCACACAGTGCCATTTTCATCGCTACGACGGCACGATTCGTGACGTCGCAGCGTCGTATGATTATCGCTCCAGCATCGTAGACTGCGGTCACACTTCGCAATCACGGCGCTGGAGCGATGCCGAAGTCCCCGAGTAACCAGGGTAAACATCGGGTTACTAAGCGCAGGGCCGCGCTTAGTAACCCGATGTTTACCCTGGTTACCAGCGTAAACGTAAAAAAAACAAACACTACATACTTACATTCCGGTGTCTGTCCCCCGGCGCTGTGCTTCTCTGCACTGTGTAAGCACCAGAGCCGGAAAGCAGAGCGGTGACGTCACCGCTGTGCTCGCTTTCCGGCCGGCAGGCGCTCACAGTGCAGAGAAGCTGAGACGCCGGGGGACAGACACCGGAATGTAAGTATGTACTGTTTGGTTTTTTTTACGTTTACGCTGGTAACCAGGGTAAACATCGGGTTACTAAGCGTGGCCCTGCACTTAGTTACTCGATGTTTACCCTGGTTACAAGCGAACACATCGCTGGATCGGTGTCACACACAACGATCCAGCGATGTCAGCGGGTGTTCAAGCGACGAAAGAAAGTTCCAAACGATCTGCTACGATGTACGATTCTCAGCGTGATGTCTGATCGCAGTAGCGTGTCAGACACTACGATATCGTAACGATATCGCTAGAACATCACGAATCGTGCCGTCGTAGCGATGAAAATGGCACTGTGTGACGGTACCTTTACTTCAGACTCCCAAGATGTGAACTCTGAGTAATTTTATACCCAAGGCATGTAAGCTATTTTTAGAATTATCCAGTGTCCTTTAGTTCAACATCAAGATATGGCAAACAATGGTGATGAGATTACCTAGTACTACTTGACCATTCAATCTATTTGCACAGTCTTTCCTTCTCTGCTTTAGAAGTCACCAAGCTAGTTCTGGAATTCAATGCACAATTAGCATATCAGAACACATCAATAAACAAAGATAAACACACAGTATGTACAAGTCACTATTAGGCTATGTGCACACTTTGCGGTGTGCTCTGCGGGTTCTCCCGCAGTGGATTTGATAAATCTGCAGGGCAAAACCGCTGCGGTTATCCCTGCAGATTTATCGCGGTTTGTCTTCCAGTTTCCGCTGCGGGTTTTACTCCTATACTATTGATGCTGCATATGCAGCAATATGCAGCATCAATAGTAATGTTAAAAATAATAAAACATGGTTATATACTCACCCTCTGACGTCCGATCTCCTCGGCGCTGCACGCGGCGATCAGGTTCCAAAGATGCTGTGCGAGAAGGACCTTCGTGACGTCATGGTCATGTGACCGCGACGTCACCGCAGGTCCTGCTCGCACAGCAACCCAGAGACTGGATGGCCGCGTGCAGCGCTGAGAGGTGAGTATATCATTATTTTTTATTTTAATTCTTTTTTTTTTTACACAAACATGGTTCCCAGGGCCTGGAGGAGAGTCTCCTCTCCTCCACCCCGGGTACCATCTGCACATGATCCGCTTACTTCCCGCATCGTGGGCACAGCCCCATGCGGGAAGTTAGCGGATCAATGCATTCCTATGGGTGCAGAATCACAGCGATTCTGCACAAAGAAGTGACATGCTGCGGGTTGTAAACCGCTGCGTTTCTGCGCGTTTTTTTCCGCAGCATGTGCACAGCGGATTGCTGTTTCCATAGGATTTACATGTAAATGTAAATGCAATGGAAACTGCTGCGGACCCGCAGCTGCAAAAAAGCTGTGGATCCGCGGTAAAACCCGCAAAGTGTGAACATGGCCTTACAGACTTACATTGTATGTTAAATGGTATCAGTTCGCAAGTCTGTCTTCTTGAACCACCAATGCACAACACTTAAATGCACAAGCCAATATACAGATGAAAAGTCAGTTCTTTTGGCTTTGCAAAAACATGGCTGTCTGGGAAATTAAGATACAATCTGGTTTCTTCACAGCGGAGTATTGCAGGAAATTCGTCCCCAATTACAGCAGCGTAGCCAAGCCCCTCACTGATCTGACCCGTAAGAACCAACCCCACCAGGTAACCTGGACCCCAGAGTGTGAGGAAGCCTTCCACCAGCTAAAGGACGCCCTCACCAATACCCCTGTATTGGCCGCACCCGATCCAACTAAACGTTTCCTGGTTCACACAGACGCTTCTATGTTTGGATTGGGGGCAGTACTGAGCCAAGTTGGGTTGGATGGCCAAGAACACCCTGTAGCTTACCTGAGTCAGAAACTCCTGCCCCGTGAAGTAAGCTATGCGGCCATTGAGAAGGAGGGCCTGGCAGTAGTATGGGCACTCAAAAAGTTACAACCATATTTGTATGAACGACAGTTTTCCCTCCTAACGGACCATAATCCCCTAGTGTGGCTTAATCGGGTCTCCGGAGACAACGCCAGATTACTGCAGTGGAGTTTAGCCCTACAACCTCTGGACTTCACCATCCACTACAGACCCAGCAAACAAAACGGTAACGCCGATGGACTGTCGACAAACGGAACTTGTACCAACCCCATAAACTTCGGTCATCCCCAAACCGATCCGTTAAGGATCAGACTGTGTATGCCGATCGCGTCGCTGAAAGGGGGAGCCATGTTACAGAACCCCCCAGCACCCACACCCAGAATATGTTATGCAGTTATTTGTATGTATAATAGGTTCCATGTGAAATGCATCAGCCCACAGGCTGTGCCCCTGGGCAGAGGGGACAAGATATCTCCCTTCTGACCTCCCCCACCTTTGTAATTCCCACAGTAAATATCAGCAGGCTCCGGCCACCTGCGGCTATTGTAATGTATGTCTGGCCTGCCCTCTGTATCTGTGTTATATATTCTGTGTCCTGTGAATAAAGTGTTGTTAGACTGGAAATACCTGGAGAAGCAGTGAGATTTTATATGCACCCATGTAACCAAGGAATTCCAGCCAGCGTCCTTCATTCAGAATCCACTGACGAAGGCACGCCGCTGAGACGTGCATAGGGGAAGTGGCACCATTATTTGGGTATTGAATCCAGCCAAAGCAGAGTGGACCTCCTGAAACACGGGGTGGTACTGAAAGAGGTACTACAGCACAGTAGACCCCGTTACAGCCACCTTGACGATGGTTGATGGGCTCCCACTTTTTGGCCAAATTCTGTGCAAAGCGTCTCATAAATATTTTTCCTAATGTTCAAAAAGCCATTTTGCTATTCATATTTCATGTTCCGTATATACTCGAGTATAAGCTGAGATTTTCAGCCCATTTTTTGGGCTGAAAGTCCCCCTCTCGGCTTATACTCGTGTCATACCCAAAGGTCGGCAGGGGAGGGGGGAGCGGGGGCTGTCTAATTATACTCACCTGCTCCTGGCATGGTCCCTGCAGGTCCTTGGCTGTCCGGCGCCCTAGCTTTTTCCTGTACTGAGCGGTCACATGGTACCCCTCATTACTGTAATGAATATGCGGCTCCACCTCCCATAGAGGTGGAGCCGCGTATTCATTACTGTAATGAGCGGTAACGGTGAGCGCTCATTACAGGGAGAAGCAGCAGCACCGGGGAAGCAGGGACTGCACAGCGCCAGGAGCAGGTGAGTATAACGGGGAGGAGAGCACAGCGCGATATTCACCCGCTGCTCATTCCAGCGCCGCTCCGTCTTCAGCGTCTTCTGCAGTGACGCTCAGGTCAGAGGGCGCAGTGATGTAGTTAGTGCGCGCCATCTGAATGAACGTCAGTGCAGAAGATGCTGAAGATGGAGCGGCACCGGAACGAAGTCAGGTAAATATTGAAAGTGCCGGGGGCCTGAGCAACAGAGAGGTGAGTATGTGATTTTTTTTTTATCGCAGCAACAGCAAATGGGGCAAGTGTCTGTATGGAGCATCTATGGGGCCATAACGTTTGTGCAGCATTATATGGGGCAAGTGTCTGTATGGGGCTATAATCAACGTTTGTGCAGCACTATATGGGGCAAGTGTCTGTATGGAGCATCTATGGGGCCATAACATTTGTGCAGCAGTATATGGGGCAAGTGTCTGTATGGGGCCATAATCAAGGTTTGTGCAGCACTATATGGGGCAAATATCTTTATGGAGCATCTTATGGGGCCATAATCAACATTTGTGCAGCATTATATTGGGCAAATGTGTCTATGGAGCATCTTATAGACCAATATTAACCTTTATGCAGGATTATATGGGGCATATTTTAATATGGAGCATCTTATGGGGCCATCATAAACTTTGAGGAGCATTATATGGGGCTCCTGATTCAATATGGATATTCAAAAACACTTAACCTACTCAATTAATTTTACTTTTATTGGTATCTATTTTTACTTTTGACATTTACCGGTAGCTGCTGCATTTCCCACCCTAGGCTTATACTTGAGTCATTAAGTTTTCCCAGTTTTTTGTGGCAAAATTAGAGGGGTCAGCTTATACTCGGGCCGGCTTATACTCGAGTATATATGGTATTTCATATTCCACATGCTTTGGCATGATAGAGTGCAACCTTTTTTTTTGTATATTGTATATGGAGGTAGCTGCTCCTGGTATGCACCTATTCACACGAGTTTGGATGTGCCAGTCGTTTTTCTGTCATTTCTATGTTAGCTTACTGACTGAGCACTCCTCCCTTCATCATGTGGTTTTTAATTGCATCTAATCACACTTGGTTCCAGCCAATCCATATAGGTAGGCTTTACTGAGAGAGGTGTCCACATTCAACCATGCATACAGACATTAGCCTTAGGTAAGTGTTCACATTTGGACAGGGAGGTCAGGGACCCATCAGATTAATGAGGCCACCTTGACGATGGTTGATGGGCTTACACTATTTGGCCAAATTCTGTGCAAAGCATCTCATAAATATTTTTCCTAATGTTCAAAAAGCCATTTTGCTATTCATATTTCATGTATTTCATATTCGACATACTTTGGCACGATAGATTGCAACCTTTTTTTGCATATTGTATATGGAGGTAGCTGCTCCTCGTATGCACCTAATCACACTAGTTTGGATGTGCCAGTCATTTTTCTGTCATTTCTATGTTAGCTTACTGACTGAGCACTCCTCCCTTCACCATGTGGTTTTTAATTACATCTAATCACACTTGGTTCCGGCCAACCCATATATGTAGGCTTTACTGAGAGAGGTGTCCACATTCACCCATGCATACAGACATTAGCCTTAGGTAAGTGTTCACATTTGGACAGGGAGGTCAGGGACCCATCAGATTAATGAGGCCACCTTGACAATGGTTGATGGGCTCACACTATTTGGCCAAATTCTGTGTAAAGCATCTCATAAATATTTTTCCTGAGAGAGGTGTCCACATTCACCCATGCATACAGACATTAGCCTTAGGTAAGTGTTCACATTTGGACAGGGAGGTCAGGGACCCATCAGATTAATGAGGCCACCTTGACGATGGTTGATGGGCTCACACTATTTGGCCAAATTCTGTGCAAAGCGTCTCATAAATATTTTTCCTAATGTTCAAAAAGCCATTTTGCTATTCATATTTCATGTATTTCATATTCAACATGCTTTGGCACGATAGAGTGCAACCTTTTTTTTGCACATCAGGTGTATGTCAGTTAGGTTTTACAGATACTCAGACAATAAATTATTTGTCAAACCAGAGAAATGTATGCTCTCGGTTGAGGAGATCCCTTTTCTAGGATATGTTGTATTGTCCACCGGGTTTCTCATGGATCTGGCGAAAGTCTGCGAGGTACTGGATTCGTATCATCCTGAGGATTTGAAGGTATTACAAAGGTTTTGTGTTTCGCCAACAACTACCATAAGTTCATCAAAAACATTTTGGTAGTGGCCAAACTTTTGATGGATATGACAAGGAAACGGACAGACTTTTCAAAATGGTCCAGTCTGGCCAGGGAGGCATTTGATACCTTGTAGGAGTGTTTTGCATCATTCTGCACCAATTCTCACACAGCCTGATTTATACATGGCTGATTGATACAGCTATTCATTTTAAAGGTCGATGCATCTGAACTGGGGATGGGGTCTGTATTGGCGCAGGGTGAATCTTCTGGCAAATGGTCTCGATGTGCATACTTTTCTGAAAAACTGACATATGCAGAGAGAAATTATGACATTGGTAAAAGGGAACTCTTGCAATCAAGTGGGCCTTTGAAGAGTGGCATCATTTTCTGGAGGCATTCCGCTTTGCTTTGGCACCCACTTTTAGGATCCATATTGTGTTTCCTCGATCTCTACTCAAAAAATACATTGCGTCTTCTGTACCATCATTACTACAGCTATTTCCAGTTATTGCGGATGGAAAATTGGAATTTCAAATAGCTACGATCGTTGATTCTTGCTTAGTTCATTTGTTGCTTCAGTGTCTGGTACACTGGAAAGGTTATGCTTCTAAGAGAGGATGTTAGTGCCAGCATCTGCGGCCAGGTTGATCTGGTCTTTTCACGTGGCACACACTTATAAACCTGGTTCTGAGGTTCTGGAGGTCCATCATAGAAGGGGGTACTGTCATGTGTTTACCGTAACAGAGAGGAGCCAGAAGACTGCAGCATCTGATTTCTCCTACTCCTACACTGATTAGAAGCACTTCACCTTCATATTAAACAGTGCAGGTTTTTTTTTTAACAGTGCAGGCGTTATTTTGCTCAGTTGAGAGCTCCTTGAAGCTGTAATACATTTAAGGCTCTCAGCTATTCACTGTTAGCCACTCCCATCTCCTATATAATCTGAGCCCTGGCAAGCACTGCCAGACCTAGCTTTTGCTGCATGGTGGAAGATAGGGTTGAGCGACTTTCATTTTTTTAAGATCAAGTCGGGTTTTGCGAAACCCGACTTTGTCCAATGTCGAGTCGAGTGAAGTCGGCCGATTATCGCGAAAAGTCGGGGATCGACCGAAACATGAAACCCAATGCAAGTCAATGGGGAAGCATAGTCGGCAGTGAGTGGAGGCCAGGAAAACACCTACAGTGCCCATTTTAATGCCAAAAACATCCATTCTTGTTTCTGAAGCTTGTCAATCTTAATTAACTTTATAATAATATTTGGGCATTGGAAATTGGGGGTCATTTGGCAAAAGTTGTGGGGGGTAGGGCTGGTTCAAGGTTTTAGTGGGCCCAGGAAACGTGGACTACGTCACGGCGGTGGAGCAGTGAGAGGTAAGTATTTCAACTTTGCAAGTGCTGTGATCCTGAGCAAGCAGGGAGGCCCACTCGTTCGCATTGGCACTGGCACAGGGCCCCTCAAAGTACGGTGGTGTGTTTGCACGGTGGAGGCGCCTCCCACCGGCAGCGACACTTTTGCGTACTCTGAGGGGCCCTGTGCCTGTGACGTCGCCAACGAGTATGCCCCCCTACCTGTTGAAGAAACCTGCACTTTCATCTGCACCTTCCTCTTTGTCCCTGTGTAAGGTGGTATAGTATGCGGGAAGGGGAACCTGACTTTCAGCAGGGTCAGATTGTGGCTGTGTAGCGTGCAAGGGGAATGTAGTGGTCTGGGTCAAAGTACCACAAGACTCATCTAGCACCGGCTGGGCAATGGGCAGGATGAGGCGTAAACACTGATATAGGCCCAAATAATAAAGTGGGTAAAATGCAGGTCAAAATTGGTAACAGGACTAACCAGGTGGCATTGCTTAGTTCAGTGGATTAGAAAACCCAGGAGCGGCAGACAGACACCATTAGTAGGGCCGAACCACACTAGTAGGCCCTATGCAGTTTAATATTACAAATGAAGGCCGAAAGCCTGAAGATTAAAGGTCATGAAAATAACACAGGACAACACCAAGGTGCGGCACACACCGTTACTAGGCCCAACCAAAATAGTAGGCCAACTGCAGTTTAATTATTTAAAATGTAAGCCGAAAGCCTGAACATTGAAGGTCGGGACAACAAAACAGGATAAAACCCAGTAGCGTCAGACACCGTTTTAAGGGCCAACCACACATTTTAAAAACAACTACTTAACGAGAGCTTTAAGATTTAAGCTCAGCTTTATACAGTGGAGGACAACACCATGGAGCGGCACACACCGTTAGTAGGGCCCCAACCACCAATTTTTAAAAACAACTACTTAATGAGAGCCTGAAGGTTGAAGCTCAGATTTATACAGTGGAGGACAACACCAGGGAGCCGCACACACCGTTAGTAGGGCCCAACCAAAGTTGAAGGCCAAATGCAGTTTAATATCTGCTACTATAGGCCGAAAGCCAAAAGGTTGAAGCTCAGCTTTATGCAGTGGAGGACAACACCAGGGAGCGGCAGACACCGTTAGTAGGCCCCAACCACCAATTTTTACCAACAAATACTTAATGAGAGCCAGAAGGTTGAAGCTCAGCTTTATACAGTGGAGGACAACACCAGGGAGCGGCACACACCATTAGTAGGGCCCCAACCACCAATTTTTAAAAACAACTACTTAATGAGAGCCAGAAGGTTGAAGCTCAGCTTTATACAGTGGAGGACAACACCAGGGAGCGGCACACACCGTTAGTAGGGCCAAACCAAAGTTGAAGGCCAAATGCAGTTTAATATCTGCTACTATAGGCCGAAAGCCAAAAGATTGAAGCTCAGCTTTATACAGTGGAGGACAACACCAGGGAGCGTCAAACACCGTTAGTAGGCCCCAACCACCAATTTTTAAATACAACTACTTAATGAGAGCCTGAAGGTTGAAGCTCAGCTTTATACAGTGGAGGACAACACCAGGGAGCGGCACACACTGTTAGTAGGGCCCAAACAAAGTTGAAGGCCAAATGCAGTTTAATATCTGCTACTATAGGCCGAAAGCCAAAAGGTTGAAGCTCAGATTTATACAGTGGAGGACAACACCAGGGAGCGGCACACACCGTTAGTAGGGCCCAACCAAAGTTGAAGGCCAAATGCAGTTTAATATCTGCTACTATAGGCCGAAAGCCAAAAGGTTGAAGCTCAGCTTTATACAGTGGAGGACAACACCAGGGAGCGGCAGACACCGTTAGTAGGCCCCAACCACCAATTTTTACCAACAAATACTTAATGAGAGCCAGAAGGTTGAAGCTCAGCTTTATGCAGTGGAGGACAACACCAGGGAGCGGCACACACTGTTAGTAGGGCCCCAACCACCAATTTTTAAAAACAACTACTTAATGAGAGCCAGAAGGTTGAAGCTCAGCTTTATACAGTGGAGGACAACACCAGGGAGCGGCACACACCGTTAGTAGGGCCCAACCAAAGTTGAAGGCCAAATGCAGTTTAATATCTGCTACTATAGGCCGAAAGCCAAAAGGTTGAAGCTCAGCTTTATACAGTGGAGGACAACACCAGGGAGCGGCAGACACCGTTAGTAGGCCCCAACCACCAATTTTTACCAACAAATACTTAATGAGAGCCAGAAGGTTGAAGCTCAGCTTTATGCAGTGGAGGACAACACCAGGGAGCGGCACACACCGTTAGTAGGGCCCCAACCACCAATTTTTAAAAACAACTACTTAATGAGAGCCAGAAGGTTGAAGCTCAGCTTTATACAGTGGAGGACAACACCAGGGAGCGGCACACACCGTTAGTAGGGCCCAACCAAAGTTGAAGGCCAAATGCAGTTTAATATCTGCTACTATAGGCCGAAAGCCAAAAGGTTGAAGCTCAGCTTTATACAGTGGAGGACAACACCAGGGAGCGGCAGACACCGTTAGTAGGCCCCAACCACCAATTTTTAAAAACAACTACTTAATGAGAGCCTGAAGGTTGAAGCTCAGCTTTATACAGTGGAGGACAACACCAGGGAGCGGCACACACCGTTAGTAGGGCCCAAACAAAGTTGAAGGTCAAATGCAGTTTAATATCTGCTACTATAGGCCGAAAGCCAAAAGGTTGAAGCTCAGCTTTATACAGTGGAGGACAACACCAGGGAGCGTCAGACACCGTTAGTAGGGCCCCAACCACCAATTTTTACAAACAAATACTTAATGAGAGCCAGAAGGTTGAAGCTCAGACAAGGAAACCTGGAGGAGAACACCAAGGAGGAGGAGAACACCGTTACTAGGCCCCAACCCAAGTAGTATGGCAACTGTAGTGTTACATTTAAAAATACTTAATGAGAGCCTGAAGGTTGAAGCTCAGAGAAGGAAACCTGGAGGAGAAGACCAAGGAGGAGGACAACACCGTTACTAGGCCCCAACCTAAGTAGTATGGCAACTGTAGTGTTACATTTAAAAATACTTAATGAGAGCCTGAAGGTTGAAGCTCAGACAAGGAAACCTGGAGGAGAAGACCAAGGAGGAGGACAACACCGTTACTAGGCCCCAACCCAAGTAGTATGGCAACTGTAGTGTTACATTTAAAAATACTTAATGAGAGCCTGAAGGTTGAAGCTCAGACAAGGAAACCTGGAGGAGAAGACCAAGGAGGAGGACAACACCGTTACTAGGCCCCAACCCAAGTAGTATGGCAACTGTAGTGTTACATTTAAAAATACTTAATGAGAGCCTGAAGGTTGAAGCTCAGACAAGGAAACCTGGAGGAGAACACCAAGGAGGAGGAGAACACCCAGGAGGAGGAGAACACCGTTACTAGGCCCCAACTGTCATGATCTCCATGGCCAGAGAACTAGCATAAGCCTCAATAGGAACAAGCTCTTGGAAGATGTAACTGTACTGACCATGAACTAAACCTACCGCATCATCTAGAAGTAGCCAGGTAGCATGTCCTACTTTTTATCCCTATATGCCCAGCGCCGGCCGGAGAACTAAATAATGCTAGCAGAGGGAAATATAAGACCTGACTCACCTCTAGAGAAATGCCCAGAAAGGAGACAGAGGCCCCCCACATATATTGGCGGTGATATGAGATGAAACAACAAACGCAGCAGGAAAATAGTTTTAGCAAATTTGAGGTCCGCTTTCTAGATAGCAGAAGACAGAAAGCATACTTTCATGGTCAGTAGAAAACCCTAACAAAACACATCCAGAAATTACTTTAGGACTCTGGCATTAACTCATAATACCAGAGTGGCAATTCCTGATCAACAAGAGCTTTCCAGACACAGTAACGAAACTGCAGCTGTGAACTGGAACCAAAATACAAAACAAAACATGGACGAATGTCCAACTTATCTAGTAGATGTCTGGGAGCAGGAACAAGCACAGAGAGGCTTCTGATAACATTGTTGACCGGCAAGCATCTAACAGAGAAGCCAGGTTATATAGCGACACCCAGATCTAATCAGAACAGGTGAACAGGGAAGATGATGTCACAAGTTCAATTCCACCAGTAGCCACCGGGGGAGCCCAGAATCCAAATTCACAACAGTACCCCCCCCTCAAGGAGGGGGCACCGAACCCTCACCAGAACCACCAGGGCGATCAGGATGGGCCCTATGAAAGGCACGAACCAGATCAGAGGCATGAACATCAGATGCAGTGACCCAAGAATTATCCTCCTGGCCGTATCCCTTCCACTTGACCAGATACTGGAGTCTCCGTCTGGAAACACGGGAGTCTAGGATTTTTTCCACAACGTACTCCAACTCACCCTCAACCAACACCGGAGCAGGAGGCTCAACGGAAGGCACAACCGGTGCCTCATACCTGCGCAATAACGACCGATGAAAAACGTTATGAATAGAAAAGGATGCAGGGAGGTCCAAACGGAAGGAAACAGGGTTAAGAATCTCCAATATTTTATACGGACCGATGAACCGAGGCTTAAACTTAGGAGATGAGACCCTCATAGGGACAAAACGAGAAGACAACCACACCAAATCTCCAACACAAAGCCGAGGACCAACACGACGGTGACGGTTGGCAAAAAGCTGAGTCTTCTCCTGGGACAACTTTAAATTGTCCATCACCTGCCCCCAGATATGATGCAATCTCTCCACCACCGCATCCACTCCAGGACAATCCGAGGATTCCATCTGACCGGAGGAAAATCGAGGGTGGAACCCCGAATTACAGAAAAACGGGGACACCAAAGTGGCAGAGCTGGCCCGATTATTGAGGGCGAACTCCGCCAATGGCAAAAAAGCAACCCAATCATCCTGGTCAGCAGACACAAAACACCTCAGATATGTCTCCAGGGTCTGATTAGTCCGCTCGGTCTGGCCATTAGTCTGAGGGTGAAAAGCAGACGAAAAAGACAAATCTATGCCCATCCTAGCACAGAATGCCCGCCAAAATCTAGACACAAATTGGGTTCCTCTGTCAGAAACGATATTCTCAGGAATACCATGCAAACGAACAACATTTTGAAAAAACAGGGGCACCAACTCGGAAGAAGAAGGCAATTTGGGCAGGGGAACCAAATGGACCATCTTAGAAAAACGGTCACACACCACCCAGATGACAGACATCTTCTGAGAAACAGGCAGATCTGAAATAAAATCCATCGAGATGTGTGTCCAAGGCCTCTTAGGAATAGGCAAGGGCAACAATAATCCACTAGCCCGAGAACAACAAGGCTTGGCCCGAGCACAAACGTCACAAGACTGCACAAAGCCTCGCACATCTCGTGACAGGGAAGGCCACCAGAAGGATCTTGCCACCAAATCCCTGGTACCAAAAATTCCAGGATGACCTGCCAATGCCGAAGAATGTACCTCAGAGATGACTCTACTGGTCCAATCATCAGGAACAAACAACCTATCAGGCGGACAACGATCCGGTCTATCCGCCTGAAACTCCTGCAAGGCCCGCCGCAGGTCTGGAGAAACGGCTGACAAGATAACTCCCTCCTTAAGAATACCTGTGGGGTCAGAGTTGCCGGGTGAATCAGGCTCAAAACTCCTAGAAAGGGCATCCGCCTTAACATTCTTAGAACCCGGTAGGTACGATACCACAAAATTAAACCGAGAGAAAAATAATGACCAGCGCGCCTGTCTAGGATTCAGGCGCCTGGCGGTCTCAAGATAGATCAATTTTTTGTGGTCAATCAATACCACCACCTGATGTCTGGCCCCCTCGAGCCAATGGCGCCACTCCTCAAACGCCCACTTCATGGCCAAAAGCTCCCGATTCCCAACATCATAATTCCGCTCAGCAGGCGAAAATTTACGGGAAAAGAAGGCACAAGGCCTCATCACGGCGCAGTCAGAACTTTTCTGCGACAACACTGCCCCAGCCCCGATCTCAGAAGCGTCGACCTCAACCTGAAAAGGAAGGGTCACATCAGGCTGACGCAACACAGGGGCAGAAGAAAAACGGCGCTTAAGCTCCTGAAAGGCCTCCACAGCATCAGGGGACCAATTAGCAACATCAGCACCCTGTCTAGTCAAATCGGTCAATGGCTTAACGACTTCCGAAAAACCAGAAATAAATCGACGATAAAAGTTGGCAAAGCCCAAAAATTTCTGAAGACTTTTAAGAGAAGAGGGCTGCGTCCAATCACAAATAGCTTGAACCTTGACAGGATCCATCTCAATGGAAGAGGGAGAAAAAATATATCCCAAAAAGGAAATTCTCTGAACCCCAAAAACGCACTTAGAACCCTTGACACACAGAGAATTAGACCGCAAAACCTGAAAAACCCTCTTAACTTGCCGGACATGAGAGTCCCAATCATCCGAAAAAATCAGAATATCATCCAGATATACTATCATAAATTTATCCAAAAAATCGCGGAAAATATCATGCATAAAGGACTGGAAGACTGAAGGGGCATTAGAAAGACCAAAAGGCATCACCAAATACTCAAAGTGGCCCTCGGGCGTATTAAATGCGGTTTTCCACTCATCCCCCTGCCTGATCCGCACCAAATTATACGCCCCACGGAGATCAATCTTAGAGAACCACTTGGCCCCCTTTATGCGAGCAAACAAATCAGTCAGCAACGGCAATGGGTATTGATATTTAACCGTGATTTTATTCAAAAGCCGATAATCAATACATGGTCTCAAAGAGCCGTCTTTTTTTGACACAAAGAAAAAACCGGCTCCTAAGGGAGATGACGATGGACGAATATGTCCCTTTTCCAAGGACTCCTTTATATATTCTCGCATAGCAGTATGTTCAGGCACAGACAGATTAAATAAACGACCCTTTGGGTATTTACTACCCGGAATTAAATCTATAGCACAATCGCACTCACGGTGCGGAGGTAGTGAACCCAGCTTGGGTTCTTCAAAGACGTCACGATAATCAGACAGGAACTCAGGGATTTCAGAGGGAATAGATGATGAAATGGACACCAAAGGTACGTCCCCATGAGTCCCCTTACATCCCCAGCTCAACACAGACATAGCTCTCCAGTCAAGGACTGGATTGTGAGACTGCAGCCATGGCAATCCCAGCACCAAATCATCATGTAGATTATACAGCACCAGAAAACGAATAGTCTCCTGGTGATCCGGATTAATACACATAGTCACTTGTGTCCAGTATTGTGGTTTATTATTAGCCAATGGGGTGGAGTCAATCCCCTTCAGAGGAATAAGAGTCTCCAAAGGCTCTAAATCATACCCACAACGATTGGCAAAGGACCAATCCATAAGACTCAAAGCGGCGCCAGAGTCGATATAGGCGTCCGTAGTAATAGATGACAAAGAGCAAATCAGGGTCACAGACAAAATAAATTTAGACTGTAAAGTGCCAATGGGAACGGATTTATCAAGCTTTTTAGTACGCTTAAAGCATGCTGAAATAACATGAGTAGAATCCCCACAATAGAAACACAACCCATTTTTCCGTCTAAAATTCTGCCGCTCGCTTCTGGACAGAATTCTATCACACTGCATGTTTTCTGGCGTCTTCTCAGTGGACACCGCCAGATGGTGCACTGGTTTGCGCTCCCGCAGACGCCTATCGATCTGAATGGCCATTGTCATGGACTCATTCAGACTTGCAGGCACAGGGAACCCCACCATAACATCCTTAATGGCATCAGAAAGACCCTCTCTGAAAGTAGCCGCCAAGGCACACTCATTCCACTGAGTAAGCACAGACCATTTACGGAATTTTTGGCAGTAAATTTCAGCTTCATCTTGCCCCTGCAATAGGGACATCAAAGTTTTTTCTGCCTGAAGTTCCAAATGAGGTTCCTCATACAGCAAGCCCAAGGCCAGAAAAAACGCATCCACATTGCGCAACGCAGGATCCCCTGGTGCCAATGCAAAAGCCCAATCTTGAGGGTCGCCCCGGAGCAAGGAAATCACAATCCTGACCTGCTGTGCAGGGTCTCCGGCAGAGCGAGATTTCAGGGACAAAAATAACTTACAATTATTTCTAAAATTCTGAAAGCTAGATCTATTCCCTGAGAAGAATTCCGGCAAAGGAATTCTCGGCTCTGATACCGGAGCATGAACAACAAAATCTTGCAAACTTTGTACTTTCGTGGCGAGATCATTCAAACCTGCAGTTACACTCTGTAGATCCATTATAGACAGGTGAACATAGAGCCATTCAAAGATTAGAAGGAGAGAGAAAAAAAAGAAAGACTGCAGCATAGACAGACTGGCAAGTGATCCAATTAAGAGCACACTAACTACTAGAGAAAAAAAAAAAAAAAAAATTTTCAGCAGACTTTTTATTTCTCTCCTTTCTCAGCCAAGGATTTTAACCCTTTAGTTGGCCGGTCAAACTGTCATGATCTCCATGGCCAGAGAACTAGCATAAGCCTCAATAGGAACAAGCTCTTGGAAGATGTAACTGTACTGACCATGAACTAAACCTACCGCATCATCTAGAAGTAGCCAGGTAGCATGTCCTACTTTTTATCCCTATATGCCCAGCGCCGGCCGGAGAACTAAATAATGCTAGCAGAGGGAAATATAAGACCTGACTCACCTCTAGAGAAATGCCCAGAAAGGAGACAGAGGCCCCCCACATATATTGGCGGTGATATGAGATGAAACAACAAACGCAGCAGGAAAATAGTTTTAGCAAATTTGAGGTCCGCTTTCTAGATAGCAGAAGACAGAAAGCATACTTTCATGGTCAGTAGAAAACCCTAACAAAACACATCCAGAAATTACTTTAGGACTCTGGCATTAACTCATAATACCAGAGTGGCAATTCCTGATCAACAAGAGCTTTCCAGACACAGTAACGAAACTGCAGCTGTGAACTGGAACCAAAATACAAAACAAAACATGGACGAATGTCCAACTTATCTAGTAGATGTCTGGGAGCAGGAACAAGCACAGAGAGGCTTCTGATAACATTGTTGACCGGCAAGCATCTAACAGAGAAGCCAGGTTATATAGCGACACCCAGATCTAATCAGAACAGGTGAACAGGGAAGATGATGTCACAAGTTCAATTCCACCAGTAGCCACCGGGGGAGCCCAGAATCCAAATTCACAACACCCAACCCAAGTAGTATGGCAACTGTAGTGTTACATTTAAAAATACTTAATGAGAGCCTGAAGGTTGAAGCTTAGACAAGGAAACCTGGAGGAGAACACCAAGGAGGAGGAGAACACCCAGGAGGAGGAGAACACCGTTACTAGGCCCCAACCCAAGTAGTATGGCAACTGTAGTGTTACATTTAAAAATACTTAATGAGAGCCTGAAGGTTGAAGCTCAGACAAGGAAACCTGGAGGAGAACACCAAGGAGGAGGAGCAGTAGCGTAGCTACTGGGGGGGCAGAGGGGGCCATCACCCCGGGCCCTGTCACATGAAGGGGCCCCCCGGGAGCCAGGGCAGGGCCACTTCTGTGATGAGGCAGAACACCGCATAGGAGCAGAGCAGTATAATGTCTGCTCCTGTCTGATGGAGACTCTGCACGCTACTAGCACAGTGGCCGGCTGCAGTCTCCCCCCTGCAGTGAATGGTTTCGCCCCTCTGACCTGATCATGAAGCTTTTCCCCGGCTGCAGTTTTCTTCACTCTGTGCACGCTGGGATTGGCTCAGGCACGCTGGGTCCTAGTGCCCACATGGATTTCACTCACACTTCCTGGTCCTGCCTGCAGTGCAAACGTTATCAGTAAGTGCTGGGGATGGAACATTTCAGGTTTATTCAATTCAGGTATGTCACTGTGAGACCGTTGGGGTATTGTGGGGGCTGAAAGTGGGTGAGGGGGGACAGAGCACTGAGGGGGTGGATGTGAGATGATGGGGTATTGGGGCTGAAGTGGGGGAGGGGAGACCGGTCACTGGGGGCTGAATATTATAATGTTTAGTTATAGTATATGTGATCCATCACGTAATATTTGCTGTCTGGGGAGGCTGGAGATGGGGGGGGTAGGGGGCCTTTGATACGTACCACCTGGGTCTTTTATGAGTATTGGTATACGAAGCCCCCATACAGTAACCAAGAGCTGCACCACATTTACAGCACCACTCCAGTATTATTTTTTATTTCATTGCTGGCGCGGTGCTGAAAAGCCCCGTCCCCTGCCCCCTGTCTGATACTCACCTTCCGGCATTTTCATCTGTTTTTGTCCCCGCTCGGCTCTGTCTCCTGCAGTTTGTGGCCTGTCCGAGGCTCCAGTGTTTCATGGAGCAGTGCAGAGGTCACTAATCAGTGTGAGTCTCGTTCTGGCCTCTTTCTCACTCTCAGGCTATGTGCACACGTTGAAAACACAAAAAAGCACAGTAAAACCAAAAACACTCAGTAGACAGCAAGTGCTGGTAAAAAGATGGAAAAAACAGGGTATTTGGTTGATACGTTTTTTGCAAAAAATGTATATTAAGCCGCTCTACCAAACGCCAAGGTATACCCATATCAGAGCAGTCCTAGCTAATGTATGTAATCCCTATCTGATGTATTTAAAACCTGGTCATATGTACAATACCTGTATGAGCAGGATTCAGAAAAGGAATGTCCATGTGGAACGAAGCCGAGGGTGAGTATATTCCTATTAGGTATATACTCACCCTCGGACACGCCCTGCTTCTTTCCGGCAGCCTTCCTTCCTAAGAATCAGCCCTTCCAGGACCTTCGGTGACGTCACGGTGACGTCGCGGCTTCTGATTGGTCGCGCGAGCGGTCACATGGGCGGCCGCGCGACCAATCACAAGCCACGACGTCACCGCGACGTCACCGCAAGGTCCTGGAAGGCTGATTCTAAGGAAGGAAGGTTCCCGGTTAGTACCAGGGCCCGTCAGAGGGTAAGTATAGCGATATTTTTTATTTTAATTCTTTATTTTACACTTAAATATGGATCCCAGGGCCTGAAGGAGAGTTTCCGCTCCTTCAGACCCTGGGAACCATTGGAAACCCAATGCACTGCATTGGGTTTTGAGTTTCGGCCGACCCCGACCCCGACTTTTTTATAGGATCGGCCGATTTCACTCGACCCGACTTTTGAAAAAGTCGGGTTTCGTGAAACCCGACCCGATCCTATATAAGTAAAGGTCGCTCAACCCTAGTCACAAGAGTATCTTTGATAATAATTTACCTATGCGAACGCAGGCGCAAAATTTTAAAACGCATTTCCAAAAAAAACGTTAAATTTAAAAATTTCAAAAACTGCACATGTGCCTGCTATGCTCCTATTCACATCTGTACCAAAATACAAGATGGGATCATGATGGGATCATATTTTTAAAAATAAACCTATTACAGTGTCAGTTCAAAAATCTTGATTTCAGATCTGTTCAGCCTGTGGTCTAACAGTGTGGGGTCCATATTTACCAAATAATCCATGATTGTTAGATATTCCTGTATTATTTTATTATGTTAGAGCTTAGAAGCAGGAGAGGACAGAGGAGAAGCTTTGTTAGGGCTGAGAATGACCAGGGGTAGACGGTGACTGCAGAGCAGATGACAGGCCGGCAGCTCGAGCCTCCAGAGGCCGTATTCACACCAAATCTTATCACCCAGGCAACTCCTCAAATGGAGGGAGAAAAATACTCTTAACATCCAGTTCATGTATTGTTCAAACCAGGACTACGAAGAGGAGGAGGAGAGTTTGTTATAACATCGGTTACAGGAAGCAGAACCCATCACAGGGACTCAGCAATACCGGACTGTCATCCCATGTAGTGGAAATAAAGACAGTGACGTCCATGACGTGGTAGAAGGTGGCACAAGATCGGCAATGGATGACACAACTGGTTACGTGACCTGTGAATATGATCGGCGCTGGTGGCGGCTACTGACTCTCCAAAGATTGTGAAAATGAAGACGTAGAAGTGACTCTTCTGCACCTTCTGGTCCAGTGTCATCCTTTGTGTATCCAAGAAAATCAGACATTGTAAAAGTGAACAAAAATCAGATATAACTCAGGTGGAGCCGAGCACCATGACAGCCGCACATACTCTGACACAGAAGGAAACGGCCATTGCTAGTGAGCGCTTATGGACAAGATGACATTTCATCCTCTAGAAGGGACACATTGATGATAACAGGCCAGTGTAAAAACCTACTACTAATTGTTTGATTAGTTCATATTTTATAGAAAGAGGATTTAACTACTGGACTATTCTTCTTAAACACTTCATAAATGACATGTTTAGTGATATAGTAGAAAATAAATTGTTCCATGTATAAATAGGTGGTAAAAATATTGGTTCTTTTAATCTTGTTTTTAACATATAATTAGGATGAGACTGTATTTAGAAAACCACACTTGAGGATGTGATCACCTTTTATCTTTTGGCTTGTTCAATGAATTCAGGTTGAAAATGCTGAGCAAGTTGTTATGATGATTAAGATGTATTTATTCTTGCACTTCAGCACTTGTTTTTTGTGTTTCTTTATTGTTACATATAAATGTTGAATGCAATAAGTTGTAATTTGAAAAGAAAAAAGGAAGAAACTCACACAAACATAAAATCAGATGATTCAAGGCTTAAAAAAAAAAATACAAATGTGATAGATCCCAAGTTGAATCCCTGTACAAATATAAACAAGGACACAAGTAACACACATGCATGTTTTCACAATTTTAAAACATACGTTTTTTTCAGAATTGCGCATCAAAATTTTTAATTTGATTTCTCCAAAACAAAATATAAAGAAACATAGTCTTGTGACATATCAAATGAAAGCCAGTACCGTTCTTAGAAAAATGATGCCTCTCCCACCTCTATATCTTAACTCTAGCCCGAGATATGATAAAAAATGTAAAGCCATACCAGGCCAAAATCCATGCTTTTTCAAAAATTTAAAAATCTGTAAAAAATTAACTGATGAAGAAAAAAAATTTAAACTTTTAATTTGTAATTAACTAAAGTTATACTTCATAAAAACAAAAAATAAAAAAAATCTAAAGACGTAAGGCTGGGTTCACATTGCGCTAGGTGTGTCCGTCTAACGGACTCGTTTTTAAGTAGTAAAAACGCAATGTAATGCACATACTAACGCGCCCATAGACTTGCATTGTCTAACGCATCGTGACGCATCCCTAAATTGGTATGCGTTTGTCACATAACGTTTTTTTTCTGACGGACCTTCAACGCGGCTTGCAGCGTTCTCGGGTCCGGTCAAGCTAACGCACTACTAACGGAAGCGTTCATTCTGCCATAGAAGGCTATGGCAAACGCAGTCAGAAGCAAATCATGAAAAATTTCCAAATAGGACCACACGTTTTAATAGCGTTTGAGGGTGGTCACATGTGTCATGTGACAGGAAATGTGATTTCGGCCATTAAAGGAGGAATATACCACCCACACATTAGGACTACTGCACGTGACAGAGTGTTGCAATACCTCTCCTGAAATGTAAGTACATTTCTATATATATATCTCAGTATACATCATGGGAGTCTGTAATGTCCGTCGGATGTGTGTGTACTAAACATGTATTGCTTTGTTGCACACAGATGTCGGATACAGATGTCAGCAGCAGCAGCAGCGTGTCTGCGATTTTTTCGTCACAGTCGGTAGGCTTGCACTTTAAAAAACCACTATGTTGTGTGAAACTCCATTGTATTGAGCTAGGCATAACAATCCTGTTTATTGTTTTATTGTGAATAGGAGTCTTCTGAGCCCGAGGCTGCTAGACCACCCCCCAAAAAACATGCTAAAAACACAAAGGTACATAGCACACATGTTGAATTTTTCAGGCATAAATTTATTGATCCAATGAATGTTAACATAATTTAATGTTAAAAAATTTTTTTTTTACATTTTACATACACAATAGGTGGTGCAACACGGAGGACACAAAAGAAAGAAGGTCCTAGCCGTCTGTCGTCGCCACAACTGCCAGTGGTAAATATCAAATTAGAAATATTCTATCCAATATTTATCAACAATCTATCTATTCACTTTCTATCTACTATACCTATAAAATATCAACTATCTATCACTCCATCTATTTGTCTATCTATATCTATGTATATATCTATATCTATGTATCTATCTATTTATCTATCTATCAATATCTATGTATCTATCTATTTATCTATCTATCAATATCTATGTATCTATCTATCTATATCTATGTATCTATCTATCTATATCTATCTATGTATCTATCTATCTCTTTGTATCTATCTATCTATCTATATCTATGTATCTATCTATCTATATCTATGTATCTATATATCTATCTATATCTATCTATATCTATGTATCTATCTATTGCTATATCTATGTATCTATCTATCTCTGTATATATGAATATGGCCATCCAGTGAAATTGAAACTATCAACCTAACTTTTTGTGTTTACCTAGTCCAAGTCAGCGGCCAAAAAAAAAAGGATTGTCGTTGACGAAGAGCCATTGACTATCCACAACGAGACACTGATCAACCTTGTGGAAGCCAACCCCTCCATATGGGACCAGAGCGACAGCTCCCACCATGACATCGTGAAGAACCGGAAGTTGTGGGATCAAATAATCTGTCACTTTGATCCCCGATACATGGAGAAGTCGACAACCTCAAAGAAAAAAATTGGTAAATATTGGTGACGTAACATCGGAAAATGTAAAAAAAAAAAAAAAATCTATCCTATCAACCTATCCACTTGTTGTCTATCTCTCAATTATGAACTATCTGTACACTATCTATCTATACACTATTTCTAAACTATTTCTTAACTATCTATCTACTATTTATATATCAACTATCCTAGCAAACTATGAAAAATGTTTCCTATATCTTAAAACTATCTGTCTACTATTTTTATGTATATATATTTTTTTTTAAATTTAAAGCCGATGCTGTCCATACCCGTTGGAAGTCCATCCGCGATCGCTTTGTCCGTGACTAACGGAACAATCACAATGCACCAAGCGGATCCAGTGGTAAACGGGTGACCCCGTATGTGCATTACGACCAACTGCTCTTTCTTCAAAAAACAGTGTCTCAGCGCTCGTAAGTACAAATACGTCTGTGTGCGAGACAAAATTGTTTAAAGGAAACTAATTTACTTTATTTATATTATTTTTTTTGGGGGGTTACAGCACGATATGCAGTACCGCTGCTCCTAGACCGACAGAGGAACTGGAGCCTTCTCCAGTGGAACCAACGCAACCTGAAGATGTGTCTGGCATCAGCGAGCCACGATCTGCGGACAGAAGCACTGTTGCTGCAGGTGTGAGTGCCCGGTTGCAATCACAGCGTGGACGCAAGCGAGCATCACAAAAAGATGAAGCTGATGCAATTATCGTGGATGGACTCCAACGGGTAGAGGACATGTGTCGCAGTGAGCTCAAAGACCTGAGGCGAGAAATTACCGAGCTGCAAGCACGCGAGTCTGTATACTCTGCTAATGAGTGGAAGCTACTTTTCTTATCCTATGTGCCTGTAGCACAAAATATCCCGGCACCTAGAAACTTTATGTTTAGACAAAGACTGAACGAGCTTCTAGAGGAATTTGTGGGCCCCCAGGAACCCGCTCCATCAGGAACTAGAAGAATGGACTTGCCGGCCTACAACCCTCAATATAGAGGCCGGGGTGAAACGAGCGTGGAACCTCATAAACAATGTAGCAGTCCATCATATAGTTGGGCAGACAATACGCCCGTGCAGTACCAAAGTCTTTAGTACAGTTCAGTGTCCCCAGCCAGGTGCAATTACCGCGTTGCAAGTTTCCCTTTTTTTTTTTTTTATGTTTTTTGTTGTGAATTTCTATTTTCCTTTTTTTTCATCCCTATGGGATATCATATGTTAAACCTGTGTACCAAAAGTTTGTTGGAAAAACTCATAAACATTTTGTAAACTGTTTCAAATTTAAGAATCTTGGATGACTTTAACTTTTAACACAACATAACTTTATACACGACATAAGGTAACTTTTTACACGACATCAGGTTAAACAACTTTTTACACGACATAAGGTAACTTTTTACACGACATCAGGTTAAACAACTTTTTACACGACATAAGGTAACTTTTTACACTATGTCACTTTTTACACGACATCAGGAAGACTTTACAATATTATCACACGTATCTGTCTTGCCATGGAACATGGCCTTCATGTGTGAAGTAGTGTGCAAATTGATCACGAATCCTCATTATTTGTGCTGTTGACCGAACTGCATTCGATTCAATGCTACTGAGGTTCGACTCACAATCATCAGGGTCTACCACCTGGGTTTCATGTCTCGCCACAAAATTATGCAGACAGATGCACGCCTTCACAACACGGTCCACATTTTCTGGTTGCAGTTGCATGCAGGTTAGTAAAATCCGCCATTTTAATGTCAAAATCCCAAAGGCACACTCCACATAACGTCTAGCCCGGCTCAAGCGATAATTAAAAATGCGCCTGCTGGAGTCTAGACTACGGCTTGAGTAGGGCTTGAGGAGATTTTGTCCTAGTTGGAAGGCCTCGTCACCAACTAAAACATAGGGCAAACTTGGGCCTTCGGTCCCCGGAAGAGGTCGTGATGAGGGTATGTTTAAACTTTGGCTGTACAAACATCGGCCCATGTTGGAGTCTCTGAATACTCTGGAATCGTTAGTCCGGCCATAAGCACCAATATCCACAGCAACAAAACGGTACCTGGCATCCGCAATAGCCATCAATACTATAGAAAAGTATTTCTTATAGTTATAGTAGAGGGAACCACTATGCGCAGGTTTCTGAATCCGAATGTGCTTTCCGTCCACGGCACCAATACAATTGGGGAAATTAGCCACATCCTCAAACTGTTGGGAAATCGCTAGCCACATTTCTGATGTTGGGGTTGGTAGCACAAGTGGTTGCAAGTTGTTCCAAATGGCATCACAAGTCTCCCGAACCAGTTGGCAAATTGTTGACTTCCCAAGTCTAAACTGATAATGCAGTGATGCAAAAGTTTCTCCGGTAGCCAGATATCTGTCGACATTCAAAAAAAAATAAAAAATAAAAAATTAGGATTTTTAGTGATCATCTAAAGGCTAGTTACAATAGAATATACATTAGGCCACACGATACCGAGATCTAGTCTTTGTCAATAGAATGCTAAAAAAAATGTATAATTACCTCACAGTCACTACTAGACGTTGCTCCGCACTGATGCTTTCACGAAAAGTGCTGCGATGATGATGTATCTCATCCTTCACATGCGAGAGCAGAACATCAAAGGTCTCAATGGACATCCTTAGATAGCGTTGGAATTTGGAGGGGTGATCCCGAAGCTGAAGATACAGGGTGTGAAAGGCACCATATGTACTCCGCAAGAAATTCACTTCGTGGATCCAATATCTCCTTTGCGAACTACGCTTTCTCTGACGAAGTCGCAACCGCATCAAGCGAAATCTGACGAGCTCAGACACAAACATCTTGCTAGCAGAAGTTCACTCAATGCTTTCAAAATGGAGAATGAGTCTGTGCCCACACCCGACAATGACAAAAGGGAAAAAAAAAAAAAAAAGAACAACTTTATTGACAGTGACAAACGCAGACAAACGGATACTTCGTAAACGGACATCAAAATGAAAAAACGCGATCACATGCGTTAACGCTAGCATTACCGTGACGACGAATGTCACACATTTTTGGCTCCTTTTCTGTACATGCGTTTAACGCATCCGTTTAACGCCATGTACTTGACGCAATGTGAACCTAGCCTAAGGTAAAAAAAATATTCATATTTGGATCACTTGATATGGAATGACCCCATACTATGTATACGTAAGCTACGGGCCAGTCATACTATGTATACGGGAGCTACGGGCCAATCATACTATGTATACGGGAGCTGCGGGCCCATCATACTATGTATACGGGAGCTGCGGGCCCATCATACTGTGTATACGGGAGCTGCGGGCCCATCATACTGTGTATATGGGAGCTGCGGGTCCATCATACTGTGTATACGGGAGCTGTGGGCCCATCATACTGTGTATAAGGGAGCTGCAGGCCCATCATACTATGTATAAGGGATTGCGGGCCCATCATACTGTATATAAGGGAGCTGTGGGCCAATCATACTGTGTATAAGGGAGCTGTGGGCCCATCATACTGTGTATACGGGAGCTGCGAGCCCATCATACTGTGTATAAGGGAGCTGCGGGCCCATCATACTGTGTATACGGGAGCTGTGGGCCCATCATACTGTGTATACGAGAGCTGCGAGCCCATCATACTGTGTATAGGGAACTGTGAAGGCATATTGTGCGTATGGGAGCTGTTGGCCCATTACACTGTATATAGGGGAGCTCTGGGGGGCATTATACTTTCTATAGTGGAGTTCTGTCAGCATTATACTTTGTACAGGGGAGCATTGGGCTCATATTATCTATAGGGGAGCAGTGGGAACATCATACGGTGTATAGGGGAGTTATAGAATCATCATACTGTGTATAGGGGAGCTGTGGGGGCCTTAGACTGTGTATAGGGAAGCTTTAAGCTCACCATACTGTGTATAATGGAGCAGTACATGGGGGAACTTAGGGCACATTATTAAATGTTAAGTGGGCACTCAAGCATTATTGTTATAGGGGCACTCAGAGTATTGTGACCATCAAAGTTGCATATGGTCACAATATGGCGGTAAAGTCAATGTTTGTTTTTGTATATAGATTTATTTTCAATAACAGCGCGGTCATATTCTGAGGTTCCCCTATATTCACAATTAGAGTGCGCAACCGTAGCTGTAATCAGGGTTAGCTGGTTAGGGGCCCACTCAGATGTTTTGCCCCCCCTAAGTTGAAACCCTAGCTACGCCTCTGAGGAGGAGAACACCCAGGAGGAGGAGAACACCCAGGAGCGGCAGACATCACTAGTAGGCCCCAACCAAACTAGTAGCCCAAATGCAGTTTCCTATTTTTTTAAAAAGCCCGAAAACCTGAATTGAGGACAATTTGAATTAGGGACTGCAGACAGACTTAGTAGGCTGTCCCCTGTGGACCATGCATCCACCACATTAACCCATTGCGCCGTAATGGACAAGTAACCTTCCGTGTCCATGCCTACAGGTCCATGCGTCTGTTGTCAGGTGCACCTTTGTACTCACAGATTGCCAGAGTGCATGGACAATGCGGTCTTTTACATGCTGGTGGAGGGTTGGGATGGCTTTTCTCGCAAAAGAAGTGTCGAGTCGACTGGTTAGCTTGTAGAGTGGTACAGCGTAGTCCATCATGGCTTTATTAATATTAAATAAAATATATAAATAGGCTGTATGAACTTTTAAATAGGTTACATGGGTACACAGGCAGCATTGGTGTGGTCAGTGGAGGACTATTGGAAGGAGGGACCGCAGACAGACTTACTAGGCCTAAAATAATAAAATAGGCTCAATCCAGTTTTAAATAGGTTACATGGGTACACAGGCAGCATTGGTGTGGTCAGCGGAGGACTATTGGAAGGAGGGACCGCAGACAGACTTACTAGGCCTAAAATAATAAAATAGGCTCAATCCAGTTTTAAATAGGTTACATGGGTACACAGGCAGCATTGGTGTGGTCAGTGGAGGACTTTTGGAAGGAGGGACCGCAGACAGACTTACTAGGCCTAAAATAATAAAATAGGCTCAATCCAGTTTTAAATAGGTTACATGGGTACACAGGCAGCATTGGTGTGGTCAGCGGAGGACTATTGGAAGGAGGGACCGCAGACAGACTTACTAGGCCTAAAATAATAAAATAGGCTCAATCCAGTTTTAAATAGGTTACATGGGTACACAGGCAGCATTGGTGTGGTCAGCGGAGGACTATTGGAAGGCGGGACCGCAGACAGACTTACTAGGCCTAAAATAATAAAATAGGCTCAATCCAGTTTTAAATAGGTTACATGGGTACACAGGCAGCATTGGTGTGGTCAGTGGAGGACTTTTGGAAGGAGGGACCGCAGACAGACTTACTAGGCCTAAAATAATAAAATAGGCTCAATCCAGTTTTAAATAGGTTACATGGGTACACAGGCAGCATTGGTGTGGTCAGCGGAGGACTATTGGAAGGAGGGACCGCAGACAGACTTACTAGGCCTAAAATAATAAAATAGGCTCAATCCAGTTTTAAATAGGTTACATGGGTACACAGGCAGCATTGGTGTGGTCAGCGGAGGACTATTGGAAGGAGGGACCGCAGACAGACTTACTAGGCCTAAAATAATAAAATAGGCTCAATCCAGTTTTAAATAGGTTACATGGGTACACAGGGAGCATTGGTGTGGTCAGCGGAGGACGACTGCAAGGAGTGTGTGACACAGTTAATACTCCCAAAAAATAAATAGATGTTAATGTCTCGCAAAACAACAAAACAAAAAAACAAAAGTGTAGCATACTTAGGTACCGGGGTGGGCTCCTCTGCTGAGTTTGAGACATAGTAATTTGGCACTAAGTATTTACTGGTGTCAATGTAGGACGCTGACCCTGACTATTTTAACCCCTTAGTGACAGAGCCAATTTGGTACTTAATGACCGAGCCAATTTTTACAATTCTGACCACTGTCACTTTAAGAGGTTATAACTCTGGAACGCTTTATCGGATCCCGCTGATTCTGAGATTGTTTTTTCGTGACATATTGTACTTCAAGTTAGTGGTAACATTTCTTCGATATTACTTGCGATTATTTATGAAAAAATGGAAATATGGCGAAAATTTTTAAAATTTTGCAATTTTCAAACTTTGTATTTTTATGCCCTAAAATCAGAGAGATATGTCACAAAAAATAGTTAATAAATAACATTTCCCACATGTCTACTTTACATCAGCACAATTTTGGAAACAATTTTTTTTTTTGTTAGGGAGTTATAAGGGTTAAAAGTTGACCAGCAATTTCTCATTTTTACAACACCATGTTTTTTTTAGGGACCACATCACATTTGAAGTCATTTTGAGGGGTCTATATGATAGAAAATAACCAAGTGTGACACCATTCTAAAAACTGCACCCCTCAAGCTGCTCAAAACCACATTCAAGAAGTTTATTAACCCTTTACGTACTTCACAGGAACTGAAACACTGTGGAAGAAAAAAATGAACATTTAACTTTTTTTTGCAAACATTTTACTTCAGAACCATTTTTTAAAATTTTCACAAGTGTAAAAACAGAAATTTAACCACAGGTTTTGTTGTGCAATTTTTCCTGAGTACGCCGATACCCCATATGTGAAGGTAAACCACTGTTTGGGCGCACCGCAGAGCTTGGAAGTGAAGGAGCACCGTTTGACTTTTTCAATGCAGAATTGGCTGGAATTGAGATCGGATGCCATGTTGCGTTTGGAGAGCCCCTGATGTGCCTAAACAGTGGAAACCCCCCACAAGTGATACCATTTTGGAAACTAGATGCCTTAAGGAACTTATCTAGATGTGTGGTGAGCACTTTGAACCCCCAAGTGCTTCACAGAAGTTTATAACGTAGAGCCGTGAAAATAAAAAATCGCATTTTTTCTACAAAAATGATCTTTTTGCCCCCAAATTTTTCAAGCCTCACCCTTCACCATGCTGTGATTTTAATTACATCCATACACAGTTGGTTCTGAGCTCCCTATATAAACAGGCTTTACCATGTTATTAGCCATAGGTAAGTGTTCACACTAGGCAGTCAGCTCAGTTACCCATCCGATCTGAGATCACCTTGACGTTTTGGTGGATGGGCTCACAACGTTTGGCCAAATATTGTGCTAAGAATCTCATGTGTTTTTTCATAAATTTCCCTAGCCATTATGCTATTCACATTTCATGTATTGCACATTTTCCTTGTCTTAGCACAGTAAATTTTGAGTGCAGCCATTGATCTATTTGCTATATGACTTTTTTTGGCTATGCACCAGTTCATATTATATGGTTGTTCAGTCAGTTTTCTTATATTCACAGAAGTTTGTAACGTAGAGCCGTGAAAATAAAAAAATCGCATTTTTTCTACAAAAATGATATTTTTGCCTCCAAATTTTTATTTTACCAAGGGTAACAGGAGAAAATGGACCCCAGAAGTTGTTGTACAATTTGTCTTGAGTACGCCGACACCCCATATGTGGGGGTAAACCACTGTTTGGGCGCATGGCTGAGCTCGGAAGCAAAGGAGCGCCATTTGACTTTTCAATGCAAAATTGACTGGAATTCAGATCGGACGCCATGTCGCGTTTGGAGAGCCCCTGATGTGCCTAAACAGTAGAAACCCCCCAAAAGTGACCCCATTTTGGAAACTAGACCCCCCATGGAACTTATCTAGATGTGTAGTGAGAACTTTGAATGCCCAAGTGCATCACAGAAGTTTATAATGCAGAGTCGTGAAAATAAAAAATATATATTTTTTTAACAATAAAGATTTTTTAGCCCCCAAGTTTTTATTTTCACAAGGGTAACAAGAGAAATTGGACCCCAAAAGTTGTTGTCCAATTTGTCCTGAGTATGCTGGTACCCCATATGTGGGGGTAAACCACTGTTTGGGCGCACGGCAGAGCTCGGAAGGGAAGGAGCGCCATTTTGGAATGCAGACTTTGATAGAATTGTCTGCAGGCGTTATGTTGCGTTTGCAGACCCCTAATGTACCTAAACAGTAGAAACCCCCAACAAGTGACCCCATTTTGGAAAATCGACCGCCCAAGGAACTTATCTAGATATGTGGTGAGAACTTTGAATGCCCAAGTGCTTCACAGAAGTTTATAATGCAGAGTAGTGAAAATAAAAAAAAAATTTTTTCCTACAAAAAAGATTTTTTAGCCCCCAAATTTTTATTTTCACAAGGGTAACAAGAGAAATTGGATGCCAATATTTGTTCTCCAATTTGTCCTGAGTATGCTGGTACCCCATATGTGGGGGTAAACCACTGTTTTAGCACACGGCAGAGCTCGGAAGAGAAGGAGCGCCATTTTGGAATTCAGACTTTGATAGAATTGTCTGTGGGTGTTATGTTGCGTTTGCAGAGCCCCTGATGTACCTAAACAGTAGAAACCCCCCACAAGTGACCACATTTTGGAAACTAGACCCCGTAAGGAACTTATCTCGATATGTGGTGAGAACTTTGAATGCTCAAGTGCTTCACAGAAGTTTATAATGCAGAGTAGTGAAAATAAAAAAATATTTTTTTTCCACAAAAAAGATTTTTAGCCCCCAAATTTTTATTTTCACAAGGGTAACAGGAGAAATTCGACCCCAATCTTTCTTGCCCAATTTATCCCGAGTACGCTGATGCCCCATATGTGGGGGTAAACCACTGTTTGGGTGCATGGCAGAGCTCAGAAGGGAGGGAGCACCATTTGACTTTTTTAGCGCAAAATTGGCTGTTGTGTTTGGAGACCCCCTGATGTACCTATACAGTGGAAACCCCCAAATTATAACTCCAACCCTAACTCCAGCACACCCCTAACCCTAATCTCAACCCGATCCATAATTCTAATCACAACCCTAACGATAATCACAACCATAACCCCAAAACAGCCCTAATATCAACCCTAACCATAACCCTAATCAAAACCCTAAATCCAACACACCCCTAACCCTAATCCCAAACGTAACCCTAATACCAACCCTAATCCCAAACGTAACCCTAATCCCAACCCTACTCCAAACCCTAACCCTAATCCCAACTCTAACCCTAACTTTAGCCCCAACCCTAACCCTAACTTTAGCCCCAACCCTAACCATAACTTTAGCCCCGTCGTCACAAAAAAAGTTCAATGTAACCTTTTTTTTGTACGTCGCGTCCGCCATTTCCGCGCATGCGTGGCCGTAACTCTGCCCCCTCCTCCCCAGGACATAGACTGGGCAGCGGATGCGTTGAAAAACTGCATCCGCTGCCCACGTTGTGCACAATTTTCACAACGTACGTCGGGCCGACGCATTGCGACCGCCTCGTACCGACGCAAGTGTCAAAGAAGCCTAAGGCTACTTTCACACTAGCGTCATACTCGGCCCATCGCAGTGTGTCGGGCCGATGTACCGACGCTAGCGTTGTAAGCGCCGCACAATGGGTGCAGCGGATGCTGTTTTTCAACGCATCCGCTGCCCCATTGTGAGGTGCGGGGAGGCGGGGGCGGAGTTCCGGCCGCGCATGCGCGGTCGGAAATGGCGGACACGTCGCACAAAAAAGTTACATGTAGCTTTTTTGTGCCGACGGTCCGCCAAAGCACGACTCATCCGTCGCATGACGGATGCGATGTGTGGCAATCCGTCGCAATGCGTCGCTAATGCAAGCCAATGGAGAAAAACGCATCCTGCAAGCACTTTTGCAGGATGCGTTTTTTCTCCAACGACGCATTGCGGTGGAAGCCAAAAAACGCTAGTGTGAAAGTAGCCTAACCCTAACCCTAACCCTAGCCCTAACCCTAACCCTAAATTTAGCCCCAACCCTAACCCTAACCCTAAATTTAGCCCCAACCCTAACCCTAACACTAACCCTAAATTTAGCCCCAACCCTAACCCTAACCCTAAATTTAGCCCCAACCCTAACCCTAACCCTAAATTTAGCCCCAACCCTAACCCTAACCCTAACCCTAATTTTAGCCCCAACTCGTCTCTCCTGTCGGCCGGCAGATGGCAGCAGATGGCGGGCGCACTGCGCATGCGCCCGCCATGATGAAAAAGCCGGCCGGCAGGAGAAGACAGAAGAGGACCCAGGGACACTGGGTGAGTATGTTAGGGTCCCCGAATCCCCCTATTTCTCTGTCCTCTGATGTGTGATCACATCAGAGGACAGAGAATTACAGATCGCTTTTTTTTTTTTTTTTTTTTTTGCGGTCGCCGGTAAACTGTTAATTACCGGCGATCGCAAAACAGGGGTCGGTGCAAATCGACCCCGATAATGTTCTTTGGGGTCTCGGCTACCCCCGGCAGCCGAGACCCCAAAGATCTTCCGGATGCCGGGCGGCGGGCGTACTGCGCATGCGCCTGCCATCTTTTCCCCGGAAAAAAGATGGCGGCGCCCATCGGGAGCCACGAGGAGCACCGGGGGAGGTAGGTGAGTATTGGGGGGGCTATCGGGGGCCATCGGGGACCCTATTTCTCTGTCCTCCGATGTGCGATCACATCGGAGGACAGAGAAATTAAATGGCAAATCGCGTTTTTTTTTTTTTTGTTGTGACCGGTAAATGGTTAATTACCGGCGATCGCAACTCGGGGGTCGGTAAAAACCCCCCGAATCATGTTCTCTGGGGTCTCGGCTACCCTCGGCAACCGAGACCCCAGAGAAAATCCGACTCTGGGGGGCGCTATTCACTTTTTCCACAGCGCCGTTAATTAACGGCGCTGTGGTTTAAGTACCTTTAGCGGCCGCCGTTAAAAGGCGTATCGGCGGTCGTTAAGGGGTTAACTAGCATCATACATGTCAACAAATTGGTATTGTCAGTGCCAGGCATTGAAGGATGTCAGCTCATAGACTAAACATTGTTGGAGCTGTGAGAGATAATTTTGCACGTGGTAATGTGTGAGCCAGGCAAAGAATGTGTTTCAGTTGGGAAAGGGCTATGGCAGCCATGAAATTCCTTCCGTTATCACTCACTACCTTGCCTGCCTCAAGATGTACAGTGCCCAGCCATGACTGAGTTTCTGTCTGCAAGAACTCGGAAAGAACTTCCGCGGTGTGTCTGTTGTCACCCAAACACTTCATTGCCAATACAGCCTGTTGACGCTTGCCACTAGCTGTCCCATAATGGGACACCTGGTGTGCAACAGTGGCAGCTGTGGATGGACTGGTTGTGCGACTGCGGTCTAAGGACGAGCTCTCGCTTCTGCAGGAGGACGAGGAGGAGGAGGAGGGGGGGCGAACGCCTACAGCCAACTGTTTCCTAGATCGTGGGCTAGGCAGAACTGTCCCAATATTGCTGTCCCCTGTGGACCCTGCATCCACCACATTCACCCAGTGTGCCGTGATGGATACGTAACGTCCCTGGCCATGCCTACTGGTCCATGCATCTGTTGTCAGGTGCACCTTTGTAGTCACAGACTGCCTGAGTGCATGGACGATGCGGTCTTTAACATGCTTTTGGAGGGCTGGGATGGCTTTTCTAGAAAAGAAGTGTCGACTGGGTAGCTCGTAGCCTGGTACAGCATAGTCCATCAGCGCTTTGAAAGCTTCGCTTTCAACTAACCGGTAGGGCATCATCTCTAATGAGATTAGTCTAGCAATGTGGGCATTCAAACCCTGTGTACGCGGATGCGAGGATGAGTACTTCCTTTTCCTAACGAAAGTCTCATGAATAGTGTTGAGCGATACCGTCCAATACTTGAAAGTATCGGTATCGGAAAGTATCGGCCGATACCGGCAAAGTATCGGATCCAATCCGATACCGATACCCGATACCAATACAAGTCAATGGGACTCAAGTATCGGACGGTATTCCTGATGGTTCCCAGGGTCTGAAGGAGAGGAAACTCTCCTTCAGGCCCTGGGATCCATATAAATGTCTAAAAGAAAGAATTAAAATAAAAAATATCGCTATACTCACCTCTCCGACGCAGCCTGGACCTCAGCGAGGGAACCGGCAGCGTTGTTTGTTTAAAATTCGCGCTTTTACTTGGTTACGTGAAGTCCCGGCTTGTGATTGGTCAGGGCGGCCATGTTGCCGGGACGCGGACCAATCACAGCAAGCCGTGACGAAATTACGTCACGGCTTGCTGTGATTGGTCCGCGTCCCGGCAACATGGCCGCCATTAACCAATCACAAGCCGTGACGTCACGGGAGGCTGGACACGCGCGCTTTTTAAAAAGCGCGCGTGTCCAGCCTCCAGTGACGTCCCGGCTTATGATTGGTCACGGCGCCATGTTGCCGGGACGCGGACCAATCACAGCAAGCCGTGATGAAATTACGTCACGGCTTGCTGTGATTGGTCCGCGTCCCGGCAACATGGCCGCCATTAACCAATCACAAGCCGTGACGTCACGGGAGGCTGGACACGCGCGCTTTTTAAAATGGGCGCGTGTCCAGCCTCCCGTGACGTCCCGGCTTGTGATTGGTTGCGCCGCGGTCAACCAATCACAAGCCGGGAGGCTGGACACGCGCGCATTTTAAAATTTTAAAATGCGCACGTGTCCAGCCTCCCGGCTTGTGATTGGTTGATCGCGGCGCAACCAATCACAAGCCGGGACGTCACGGGAGGCTGGACACGCGCCCATTTTAAAATGCGCGCGTGTCCAGCCTCCCGTGACGTCACGGCTTGTGATTGGTTGCGTCTCCCATGTGACTGCGACGCAACCAATCACAAAGCCGGGACGTAATTTTAAAATCCTTAAGGACCTGAAATTACGTCACGGCTTGCTGTGATTGGTTGCGTCGCTCATGTGACTGCGACGCAACCAATCACAACGCCGGAACGTAATTTTAAAATCCTGAAGGACCTGAAATTACGTCATGGCTTGCTGTGATTGGTTGCGTCCCGGTCACATGGGCGGCACGCAACCAATCACAAGCCGGGACTCACGTAAAGGAAAGAAAAGCGCGAATTTTAAACAAAGAACGCTGCCGCTTCCCTCGGTAAGGTGCAGGCTGCGTCGGAGAGGTGAGTATAGCAATATTTTTTATTTTAATTCTCTCTTTTACACATTTTTACATTAATGTTGTTTCGATACCGATACCCGATATCACAAAAATATCGGATCTCGGTATCGGAATTCCGATACAGCAAGTATCGGCCGATACCCGATACTTGCAGTATCGGAATGCTCAACACTACTCATGAAGGGTGAGCTGGACTGGAGAGCTGCATACGGTGGAACTAGCGGGGGTGCCGGTGGACATGGGTGACTGAGAGAGGGTTGGAGATGGTATTCTTGCCGGTGCCCTACATGCAGTGTTTCCTACTGCGAACCTGGTGATTCCCTGACTGCTTTGGCCTGGCGACTAAAGCTGCACAGATACTGCAGGTGGTGCGGGAAATGGTGGGTTTACAGTGAGGGAAGGGATGTAGCGTTGCTGACTAGCTTCATTGGCCGAGGGTGCTGCAACCTTTAGGGACGTTTGGTAGTTAGTCCAGGCTTGCAAATGCATGGTGGATAAATGTCTATGCATGCAACTTGTATTTAGACTTTTTAGATTATGACCTTTGCTTAAGCTACTTGAACATTTTATATAGATTACTTTGCGCTGATCATTTGGATGTTGTTTAAAAAAATGCCAGACTGCACTCTTTCTACTATGGGATACCTTTTCAGGCATTGCAGACTGAGCTTCTTTAACCGGATGGCCACGCTGTCCTACAACTGGTTTTGCCTTTGCCACGCGTTTTTGGCCAGATACGGGCACGGCAGATGGAACCTGTTGCTTTGTTGATGCCTGCTGCGTCTCCTCCTCCTCCGCTTCAGAACTACTGCCGCCTACACCCTGTTCCCCCAATGGCTTCCAATCGGGGTCAACAACTGGGTCATCAATGACCTCCTCTTCTATCTCGTGTGCAACTTCGTCTGTGTCACCGTGTAAGCAGGTGGGATAGCGTTCGTGACGGGGCACCATAGTCTCAGCTGGGTTTGATTCTGGCTCAGTACACTGCGAGGGCAATGTTCTGGTCTGAGTCAAAGGAACAGCATAGTAATCTGGCTGTGGCTGTGCATCTGTGCACTCCATGTCCGATGCAACTTCTACTGGGCATGGCCTGTTAACTGTTTCACTTTGTAACCCAGGAACGGTATGTGTAAAGAGCTCCATTAAGTAACACGTTGTGTCGCCAGACGCATCCTTCTCTGTTGTTCTTGCTGAAGAAGACAAGGAAGCGGCTTCTCCCTGACCGTGAACATCCACTAAGGACGCGCTGCTTTTACATTTACCAGTTCCAGAAGAGGAGGCAAAAGAGCTAGAGGCTGAGTCAGCAAGGAAAGCCAAAACTTTTTCTTGCTGCTCCGGTTTTAAAAGCGGTTTTCCTACTCCCAGAAAAGGGAGCGTTTGAGGCCTTGTGTAGCCAGACGACGAACCTGGCTCAACAACTCGAGACTTAGGTGCTGTATTGCTTTTACCACGACCACCTGATGCTCCACCACCACTACCATCATTACCAGCTGACAATGACCGCCCACGGCCACGACCTCTTACACCAGACTTCCTCATTGTTTGCAAAACGTAACCAAAGTAACGGTATTTGTTACTGTAAAACAACTTATAAGGTGAACTCAAACTTCTGTAGGATTTATATATACCTTTAGGTGGCTGAAACTGAATGGAAAATCAGGCCCAATGTTACACACTCGGTTTTCTGGGCCCCAATAATTTGAGACAGATGGTACACACAGGACCGGCACTCAAGCAGAAATGCCAATCTTAATCTCCCACTATTTGTTTGTTTTCAAGGAGAATTTGAAAAAAAAAAAAATTCCCAGTATGACACACTAGGTTTTCTGTGTCCCAATTTTTTGAGACAGATGGCACACACAGTACCAGCACTCAAGCTGAAATGCCAATCTTAATCTCCCACTATTTCTTTTTTCCAGGGAGAATTTGAAAAAAAAAAAAAATCCCAGTATGACACACTAGGTTTTCTGTGGCCCAATAATTTCAGACAGATGACACACACAGTACCGGCACTCAAGCTGAAATGCCAATCTTAATCTCCCACTATTTTTTTTTCCAGGGAGAATTTGAAAAAAAAAAAAATTCCCAGTATGACACACTAGGTTTTCTGTGCCCCAATAATTTGAGTCAGATAGCACACACAGTACCGGCACTCAAGCTGAAATGCCAAACTTAATCTCCCACTATTTCTTTTTTCCAGGGAGAATTTGAAAAAAAAAAAAAAAATTCCCAGTATGACACACTAGGTTTTCTGTGCCCCAATAATTTGAGACAGATGACACACACAGTACCGGCACTCAAGCTGAAATGCCAATCTTAATCTCCCACTATTTTTTTTTTCCAGGGAGAATTTAAAAAAAAAAAAAATTTCCCAGTATGACACACTAGGTTTTCTGTGGCCCAATAATTTGAGACAGATGGCACACACAGTACTGGCACTCAAGCTGAAAATGCCAATCTTAATCTCCCACTATTTTTTTTTTCCAGGGAGAATTTGAAAGAAAAAAAAAAAATTCCCAGTATGACACACTAGGTTTTCTGTGGCCCAATAATTTGAGACAGATGGCACACACAGTACCGGCACTCAAGCTGAAATGCCAATCTTAAGGCCCCGTCTCACTTAGCGACGCTAAAGCGATCCCGACAACGATACGACCTGTCAGGGATCGTTGCTGCATTGCTATGTGGTCGCTGGTGAGATGTCAGTGAGATCTTCCAACGATCGCAGCTGCGATCTCACTGTTTGACATCTCACCAGCGACCTGTAGCGACCTGTACAACGATGTCACATGGGAGCTATTATGACGATTCAGTGTCTGAGTCGTCAACGAGGTCGTTGGTAAGGTGTCAAACACAGCGATGTGTGCTACCCAGCGGGACCTCAACGATCAAAAAAAGGTCCAGGCCATTCCGACACGACCAGCGATCTCACAGCAGGGGCCTGGTCGCTGCTACGTGTCACACATAGCGAGATCGCTACTGAGGTCGCTGTTGCGTCACAAAACTTGTGACTCAGCAGCGATCTCGCTAGCGATCTCGCTTAGTGAGACGGGGGCTTAAATCTCCCACTATTTTTTTTTTTCAGGGAGAATTAAAAAAAAAAAAAAAAAAGGGACTGTCCTACAATTACTATCTCCCTGCAGTAATCTCAGCAAGGTATGGCAGGCAGCAATAACAAGGAGTGGACAGCTGCACCAAAAAAAACAAAAGTGTGGACAAACAAACAAGATAGCTGTGCAGAAAGGAAGGAAAAACAGGATTTGTGCTTTGAAAAAGGCAGTTGGTTTACACAGCGGCGTACACACAGCAATACAGCTATCAGGGAGCCTTCTAGGGCAGCCCAATGAGCTACAGCGCTGAGGAAAAAATAATGTAGCTTCCACTGTCCCTGCAAACAAAAGGTGGTGTTGGACAATGGGAATCGCTACAGCACAAGTGGTTTGGGGTTTATTTACCCTGCCTAACGCTCTCCCTGCTTCTGAAGAAGCGGCAGCAACCTCTCCCTATGCTCAGATCAGCAGCAGTAAGATGGCGATCGGTGGGAACGCCCCTTTATAGCCCCTGTGACGCCGCAGAAAGCAAGCCAATCACTGCAATGCCCTTCTCTAAGATGGTGGGGACTGATATCTATGTCATCACGCTGCCCACACTCTGTGTCCACCTTCATTGGCTGAGAAATGGCGCTTTTAGCGTCATTGAAACGCGACTTTGGCGCGAAAGTCGCGTACCGCGTGGCCAACCCCACACAGGGATCGGGTCGGGTTTCATGAGACGCCGACTTTGCCAAAAGTCGGTGACTTATGAAAATGACCGATCCGTTTCGCTCAACCTTAGTGGAAGATTGTTGGTTGTTATTTGAGAATGTGTATGGTGGATTTTTCTCTAGGTTTTGGGTGTGTACTAATTTCCTCTCCTTCTCCTACTTAAGTTTTACTCCATTCCCCAGTGCAAACCTCTGTTATTTGTGTGAGTATGTTTGCATGATTGGTATTTTCCAATTTCCCTGTTTGTATTTATCTTGTTAGTCTGGTTGGTGTATTATGGTACATTATTACACCCCTCTTCCCTGGGTGGGGGAATGGTACAGACTGAGGGCAGATTCAGGAGCTATGGCAAGGTATGTGGCCATGGTGTCTTCACCATTAGAAGTCATGCGGGAACAGGGTGTGCTAGGGCACCCCTAGCATTAGGGATAAGGAAGAAGCTACTGGTCAGGGGACACCTGACAAGAGAGCCATGACAATGTCATCAAATACCACAAGACAAAACTAAAGAGTGAGTGAAAAATAAACAACTAATAAATGGGGCACAAATTCTTAGGAAAGAAGGACATACTTCCTCATGTTTACAGGGCGCCGCCTCCTCAGCGTTATTGCATTTTCCCGGCACCTGCGCTGTGATCTTATGAAAAAGTAGATGTGTGCACAGCTGTAAAGAGGTGCCAGAGTAGGTTCCCACACCGTAATATATAGCAAAAACTCGGCACTCAACTTAACGTAATACAGGTGATTTAATGGTGTCCACAAAATAACAGAAACATTTCGGTCCTACATCCGGACCTTCATCAGTCACAGTTAATAAATGCGGCACATATGTTCTGATATTTTAAGGTATATCGCTTCATTTCGGGCTATACTGCCCACATACAGGCAGCGCTCACACACAAGTGTGATCTCATTCCACAATCAGCAATTCTGTGGGTCCACTAGCGCCCTTACATTTATCAACTGTGACTGATGAAGGTCTGGATGTAGGACCGAAGCGTTTCTGTTATTTTGTGGACACCATTAAATCACCTGTATTATGTTAAGTTGAGTGCCAAGTTTTGTTATATATTGCGCTGTGATCTTAGGCCTTGGGCATGTGCAGTTAGCGCTGCCCGTCCACTGACATCACTTGATGTCTTTCTTATTGCGCCTGCGTGGACGCACGGCCCGATATCCCGCCCCGCAGTCTCTTCTGATTTATTCACACTGTGGGGCTGGGAATCTTGGGCATGCGCAGTACTTATCTGCTTCTCTCCCTCATCTCCCTCCGCCTCTTTCCTACTGTGCAGCATCATAGGAATCGTCAGATATCGTCAGATTCCTATGATGCTGCACAGTAGGAAAGGTGGCTCTTTTAGTTTCAAATGCCTGGGGGGGTGACAGGTTCCCTTTAATATGAAGTAAAAGAAGACTGTACACTTTGTCTAGATGAAAACCTGACATATAAACAAAAAGGGTGGGGTGGTAAGTAGAGATTGGAGATTAGCAAACTTATTTGGAAAACGTTTGCCAATCTCAAACTCGGCATGAACGTTGCACATTCGGACTCATGTTCATATTCCCATGCATTTTTCCTAAACATTGGCAAAAATCAGCCAATGTGCTGTAAATGATTAAGTTGCCATTAATGCATTTGTTAAGGCTTTTTGTAGCTTAGTGGTGCTGTATGATGAGCAGGGGGATGTGTTTGATGATCGGAGGGGGTGGGGAGAGGTCAGAATAGCAGTGAACTGTATCTTTTAAAACATTTTTTACTTAATATGTGGAGATTCCGGCAGCCAATCAGGGTGCAGAAACCATTTACAATGCCCAGACACAAGGTTTTCTGTCATTGGCTGCCAAAATCACTGTCCCTCTCCATATAAATAGCGGACATGATGTTTTAGCGCCATTTTGATAGTGGAGCAGCTCAGAGAGGCTGCTCCTTCTGCTACTGCAATTGGTTAGATAGTTATCTAGACAGTTTATTGTGAGCTAGGTCAGCTAGATAGGAACCTGTGTCAAATCGACCTTCTAGCATCTAAATCGTTTGTGCTAATAGTGTGGTAGAGGCAGGAGTTCACAATTCAGAATCTAAATTGTTTGCACTGATACTGTGGTGTAAGCAGAAGTCCACATTTTAGAATCTAAATGGTTTGCGCTAATACTGTGTTGCAGCCAGGAGTCCACATTTTAGAATCTAAATCTTTTGTGCTTCTAGTGTGATGCAAGCAGGAGTCCACACTTCAGAATCTTAAATAGTTTGTACTGATACTGTGGTGTAAGCAAAAGTCAGCATTTTAGAATCTAAATGGTTTGTGCTAATACTGTGTTGCAGCCAGGAGTCCACATTTTAGAACCTAAAAAATTTGTGCTACTAGTGTGATGAAGGCAGCAGTCCACACTTCAAAATCTAAATAGTTTGTGCTAATACTGCCATGCAGGCAGAAGTCCACATTTCAGAACCTAAATCGTTTGTGCTAATAGTGTGGTGCAGCCAAGAGAGTCCACATTTCAGAATCTAAATTGTTATGATCCTAGTGGCAAGGATCGCAAATCTGACTAGCTAAGAAACTGAACCGACGACTAGCTCTGGGGAAGTGGTAACTGAATTGACCGCAACCTGATCCTATCCGCAAACAACTATAAGTAGCCGTGGAACATTACCTGGAAATCCTAGACGTCTCGTCACGGCCTGAGAAACTGACTATTCCTAGAGAGAAAGTAAGTCCTCACTTGCCTCAGAGAAATGACCCCCAAAGATATAGAAAAGCCCCCCACAAATATTAACGGTGAGTTAAGGGGAAAGCACATACGCAGAGATGAAATAGATTTAGCAAATGAGGCCCACTAACACTAGATAGCAGAAAATAGGAAGAGAACTGTGCGGTCAATGAAAAACCCTATTCAAAATATCCACGCAGAGATTGCTCGAGCCCCCGCACCAACTAACGGTGCGTGGGAAGCAATTCCGTACCCCAGAGCTTACCAGCAGCAAGAAATCACATATTAGCAAGCTGGACTAAACTCATCATAAACAGAAATCATATTGCAGACAGATGAGCAAAAAATAATCGAACAGAACTTAGCTTCTCATGAAGAGACAGAAAACCAAGATAGTCAGGAGTAATCAGAATAGCACTGAATACATCGACAGCCGGCAACAAGTGGAGGTAAAGCAGAGCTAAATAGGAACCTCCCTAGAGAATAACGAGGCAGCTGATCCTACCACAGACCCGCAAGATAACAAACAAAGCCACCAGGGGGAGCCCAAAAATAAAACTCACGCAATACCACCTGTGACCACAAGAGGGAGCCCGAAAACAGAGTTCACAACACTAAATCATTTGTGCTAATAGTGCAAGGCAGGCAGGAGTCCACTTTTCAGAATCTAAATTGTTTGTGCTAATACTATGGTGCAGCCAGGAGTCCACATTTCAGAATTTAAATCCTTTCTGCTAATAGTGTGGACCAGACACCAGACAACATTTCAGAATCTAAATCTTTTTGGCTAATATTGTAGTCCAGACCCCAGGCCACATTTCTGAATTTAAATTGTTTCTGCTAATAGTGTGGAACAGACACTGGGCCACAATTCAGAATGTAAATCCTTTCTATGAATACTGTGGTCCAGACACCAGGCCACATTTCTGAATCTAAATCCTTTATTTTAATAGAGTGGTCCACACACCAGCCCACTTTTCTGAATCTGAATCCTTTCTGCTAATAGTGTGGTCCAGACACACTATCTCAGCAACTACTGATTGTTAACTTAGTGAAAGGTGACTGACAGGTCTGAACCTAGGGTTGTTAATCAGCTGGTTCAAAGAGGGGAAGGGTACATCCAACATGGGTGGGGAAAAAGCGAGGTCGTGGTGGAAGGGGGAACAGGCTTTGTGTTGAAGGTGTACATGGGTTAGGTGGTAATGTTACTAAACTCTCTACTCAACAAACACCATCTCGTTCTATCCAAACACAACTGACAACATCTGTTACTGGACGGGCTAATCGACTCCCTTTCTTTGGCAGCCACACAGCGCTACACTTTGTAGATGAGGGGTAGAAAGAGCATGTGCTCCAGTGGATGGCAAGAGTTGTATCATGTGGCCTCTCCTCCTCTTCATCCACCTTAACATCACACTGTTTTGGAACTGCAACACAGGACTAGGGTAGAAGGGGGAAAACTGATCCTGCACTATGACTAGGCTGATACCCTACAATGGAGTGGGCGACCCATTCCTTGCGAATAGACCCACCGATGATCCTAGGTTAATCTCAAGCGAAGACCTATAGATAGGGGGAAGGGGTTCCCTAAAAGATCTAAGGACTGGGTACCAAAACAGGTCACCTCCTAATAGAAAACAAAGAGAAGGCTGCAGATACCAACTGAAAACAGAAACTAAGACTAGCAGAACCAGATGTCCCAGATGGATGAACCTGATTAACACTGTTGTCCAGCCAGGACTGCAGTGTCAGGTGCTGGTTAATAAAGAGTGATACAATCACCTGACCCAAGAAAAACCCAGCACCAGAGGGAAATGATTAGCAGCCAGAACACCACAAGAAAATGGCGGATAGTCACAAACTAAACAGATTCTAACACACACAGTACAATCCTCAGAGGTGGCACCCCAATTATCTCTGTTTTCCCCAGCATCACAACTATCCAACTGCCCAACTGACTGTGAGGAACAATAGATGAATGAGTCTGCAGAGCTGTTCACATATTCTATGCCATGGGCATCAGAGTTCTGCTCCAAAGATTCACAGAATCAAGAGGAGGAAAGCATTTTCACTGATGCTGAAAATATTTTTCAGTTGAATATGAGGCCAGACGAAGTAGGGTCCAAGAAGATTCCAGACCCTCATCACCAGATGTTAACCCTCAGGAGTGGATGTGATCCTAATAAGACTCAGATACCTGAGGAGCATGCGGACTGCACTGTGCTGTCAGGGCAGGAAGAGGTGTGTGACTCTCAGGGCAGAACAGGGAAGATGACAATGAGGTTTTAGATCCCACTTGGTGTGAACCCAGAGGCATGCAGCTGAGAAGCTATCTCTGCCATGGTGCATTTCACCACTGACACCTGGATGAGCAAACATGGGCAGGGGCATTACATCTCACTGACTGGAGGCAAGCAGTGAAGGGGCTGCTCCACAAGTGTTGGAATGCCCAAGGGTTGTGGGGCAAACCTCTGCATCTAACATTTCATCCACTTCTTCTGTCTCCTCCACCTCCTATAGGGCCTCCACCTATGCTGCCCAACTATTCCCTTAATGAGACACGCATTCCAACAGTGCAGAGAGAATGTCCCCACCTCCCTACTGCGCAGCCATGGCTAAACGCAATCAGGCAGTGTTTTAATTGATATGCCTTGGAGATTGCATTTACATGGATCAAGAGTTGTTGACAGCTATCCAGGCAAAGTTTGAGCAAGTTTGAGCCGTGTGCTATAATGGTGCAAACTTGGTGGTGGCCCTAGGCCCACAGAGGCAACCTCACACATGTGAGTTGGATGTCTCACATCCTCAGCCTGGTGGTACAGCACTTTCTATGCCACTATCCTGGCCTGGATATGCTTCTGCAGAAAGCACTGTTGCCGTGTGCTGACTTCTGCCATTCGCATCCTTCAGGTTTTCAACTTGAATCGATACAGAGGTCTATTGGCTTTCCAATTACCCATTTGATTTGTGATGTGCTGACTCTGCAAATGTTTCAGCAAATGTGTCAGCAGCAATGAGCCCTGGTGCAGTATTTTCTTTTGCATAGCCTGTGCCAACGCATTATGAGCATGGTGCAAATCAAGCTGGTGGAGTGGGCACAGATGAAGGACCTCTGCACCCTTCTGCACAGTTTCAAAATGGCTACCAAGATGGTTAGTGCTTATGATGCCATCATCCGCATCACAATTCTGGTCATATACATGCTGGTACAAACTTTGAATAGTCTGGTGGTCCCAGAGGTGGTGGTCCCAGAGGAAGAGGAGGAAGCAGACGAGGATGTGGAAGAGATAACAATATCTCTAAGTTCTGGACTGTCGTCGAAAAGGCGGGTGCCATCGGAGGGTGGGTTACAGTTATCGAGGGGGTCCTGTATTCTTAGGGTTAGAAACAGTGTTGGCTACTAGGTTGCCACTCTGTTAGATCCATGGTAAAAGACTAAATTTTGTCAGATGCTTCCCTCTGGAAAGAGACACGCTTGTAGACAATCCTAAGAGTGGTTTTCCCCTAGGCAAGAGTGGGGCACACAGTGTGCATCGTAGTTGTAGACTTCCAACCCTGGTAACATCGAGTCATCTATGCAAAAACATTAGCAGTGTAAGTGGCAGAAATCATTTCTGCGAGTCGTTTCCCAGATTTTTAGAGCAGCCTGTGCACAAACAGAAGAGAGTACAAGTCTGACATGTTGTGAACAACTAGAGTGGATGGTGGTGGAGTATCTCAAGCTCAATGTTAAAGCAATCAGGGAGGATTTGGAGCCATTTGCATTTTGATATCCAAAAGTGGAAGAGTGACGTGCGCTTGCCTGTCACGCCTTGGAGGTTTTGTAATGCCCAGCAGCCAGCAGTCTCTCAGAACATGTCTTTGGCGCTGCTGGTGGTGTCCTGACAGATAAGCGCATCCGGCTGTCCCCTGACCATCTAACTTTCATCAAGATGAACAAGTCATTGATATCCAATGACTTTTGCACCCCAGTAACAGACTGGGCAAGCTAAGCTATGGTGTAGTTTTAAGTGTGCTGCATTGATATCATGTTATTGCAGACTGTGACACCTTTGTGTACAAAAAAATTTTGAAATGTGGAGACTCCAAGTTGGGTCTCCATCTGGTGGGTTGCCTATAGTGGAAGGGGTGTCAGAACCACATTATACTATTTGTACTCTAGAGAAAATTATGCCACTTTAGTGGTGTGTGGCAATAATTTTTTTAAATGTTTGAATTCCAAGTTGTGTCTCCTTCATGTGTCTTCTTCATGTGTTTTGCCTGTAGCAGTAGGGATCCCAGACCAGCAGGCCTGCACTTACTCCCAGTCAACTATTTGTGTTAGTATCCTTAAATGTTTCCAACAATAGTAGTTACCAACCTGATGTTTGTGCGACCTGATTTTAGTGGAGCAGGAAAGCAGTTTGAGCTGTTGCATGTGTTATCAGGGCTCCCAGCACAGTAGGCTTACAACAGTTTATCACCCACCTCATCTTACTTTAAACTTAAATTCAAAGCTCTAAATGCTGGCCCAGACCCTCATACCTCATGCATGGCCTATGGCTGGCTGCTGCTGTGCTATTATCAAATTTCTACTGTGAGTGAATTGATCAGTCAACTACCTATGTTACTATCTTTTCATTTTTCTGCCAATAGTAGTCTACGAAACTGGGGTTTGAGGCACATGAGTGTGGCTGAGCAGAAAAGCTGTTTCAGTTGCTGCATGAGGTATCAGGGCTCCCAGCACAGCAGGTCTACACTGTTTCCTCAAGCACCTCATTTTAATTTTAAACTTAAATTCAAAGGTGTAAATGCAGACCCAGACCCTGATACCTTATGTATAGCCCATGGCTGACTGCTGCTGTGCCATTATCACATTTCTACTGTGGGTCAATTGATGCCACTTTTCCTGGTGTATGCCCCTAATTTTTGGAAATGTTTGGACTCTAAGTTTGATCTTCTTCATGTGTGTCACCTGAATTTAGCAGGGCTCTCAGAGCATCAGGCCTACATCTGTCACTCATCCACCTGTTACTGATTAATGTTTAAGATAGAAATGCTGGTCTAAGTCCTGTCCAAGACCCTGTCCCATACATCCATGCCTCACAATTATACTATTTGCACTATGGGTCAATTAATGCCACTTTTTTGGCAGCTTTTTGACCCTTTTAAAGGTGTTGTCTATGTGTTTGGCTTTGACTCCCAATGAATTCAGTGGGGTTCGGATATGTTTGACGAATCGTTCAGTGAACATCATAACGTTCGCCTATACGAACCGAACTGAACCTTGAAAGGTTTGCTCATCTCTAGTAGAGATGAGCGAACCCAAACTTAGAAGTTCGGGGTTCATGTTGGACAGTTAGTGTCCAGTGCTCAACACTGAACAAGGACTTCTCCAGGAAGTCTGTTGCAATGTTCTGAGTTCTGGGAGAATCCCCAAGCTTTTCGTGGGTCCTCTCATCCCTAGTGGTAAGTAATATGAAGAATTGTAGGTATTGTGTTATGTTTGTTCGAGAGAGGGAAATTTGGGATAAATGGTGGCATTAATATTTATATAAACTTCAATAATTGCATTATACAGTAATGGTCAAAAGTTTTGGCACCCTTGAAATTGTTCCAGACATTTCTAACAGAAAATTATTAGGGGCAGCACGGTGGCTCAGTGGATAGCACTGCAGCCTTGCAGCGCTGGATTCCTGGGTTCAAATCCCACCGAGGACAACATCTGCAAGGAGTTTGTACGTATGTTCTCCCCGTCTTTGCGTGGGTTTCCTCCAGGTACTCCGGTTTCCTCCCACATTCCAAAGACATACTGATAGGGAATTTAGATTGTGAGCCCCATTGGGGACAATGATGATAATGTGTGTAAAGCACTGCGGAATATGTTAGCGCTATATAAAAATAAAGATTATTATTATTATTCCAATTACACATGTTTTGTTATACAAAATTAAACAAAAAAAAAGGCAAATTGAACATCATTTCACACAAAACCCCAAAAATGGGCAGGACAAAGTTATTGGCACCTTTCCAAAATTGTGGTTAAGCAACTTTCTTTCTAGCATGTGAAGCTCTTTCAAACCCAAATGAGACAAATAACAGGTGTGGCAATATGAAAATCACACCTAAAACCAGATAAAAAGGGAAGAAGTTGACTCAATTTTGGTGTCTGTTTGTGCCACAGTAAGCATGGAGAACAGAAAGAGAAGCTCTCTGAGGACTTGAAAAATATGTCCATCTCGAGATCTTGATGTTCCTTTGTCCATGGAGTGCAACATGATCAAGAACTTTACAACCCATGGCAACCCATGTAGCTAATCTCCACGGACATGGACAGCAGAAAAAAATTGATGAAAGGTTGCAATGCAGGATAGTCTGGATGGTGCATAAGCAGCCCATCCATGTCAGTGCAAAAAAAATTGTCAACATTTGAATGAAATTAAACACCTCAATCTACACTCACTGTCTGAATTCCTTCTCCCTCTTACAGGCATAAGTTCACTACACAATGCGGATGCCGCTACCGCTGCCGCTTTACATAACACCACAATAGCTGTAGCTCTAGAATCGGTTGCCCCTCTCACACATACCAAAGCTCGCAAAATCAACAGACAGCCCTGGCACACCAGCCTGACCAAAGAACTGAGGAGAGCTTCCAGGGCTGCTGATCGGAGATGGAAAAGATCCCACTCCAATGAGCACTTCATTGCATACAAGCAGTCCCTCACTACTTTCAAGGCATCACTCGCTGCAGCAAAGCAAACCAACTTCTCATCTCTCATATCCTCCCTGTCTCATAACCCTAAACAGTTATTCAACACTTTCAATTCTCTCCTCCGTCCCCCAGCACCCCCTCCCTCTCCACTCATCTCAGCCGAAGACTTTGCCTCATTTTTCAAGCAGAAAATTGATAACATCAGAAACAATTTTGGTCAACAACCACCAGAGCCCTTTCTCCTCATTTACACCCCAAAAAAGTATTCAAAAGGATGGAAGATATATAAATAAAATTTTATTTTATTGACAACCAAATCATAATTATACACAAAACCATAAAAATGCTTATAAATGAATCATAAAAGCCGCACAATGCACAAGATTTTTATTAGAAATAAATTAAAACAATTAATGTCCAATGAATCAATTTTAATATGTAAAAAAAATATATTTATATAAAATTATACATACAGTATATAGAAAAATCCATACATGTATAAATATGAGGAAAAGATGTGTCACACAGGGGACAAGGAGCAACAGACCATGTAGCAGTATGTATATAATTTGCTATATTTTTTATCCAAAAACCATCGATATACAAAAATATATCTATATATAAAATATATATATGTACGCATAAAGTGAAAATAGATTTATTATAATAAAAAATGAATAAATATTCAATTTATAAACAGATGGTGAAAAAAACAATCAATAGTGATTTTACGCCAAACAATTCATATCATGTGATCAATGGAAGTGCATAAATAGATAAATAACAAACTTGCTGAAACTTGGACAAAAATAATTAGAGGCAAATAATCATAGTAAATGCCTCAAATGTGATCAAGTGATCAAGAAAGCAATGGTCTTGGAAAATCTGAATAAAAAAAGTCACATAATGCCACAATGCTCACCAGTCTGGAGCTCACACCGTCTCCTGCACACACCACTCCAACGTACGTTTCGCGGCTGCTTCGTCAGGGAGTGTTTTTTTTCTCCTAATTGCCTAGCCCTCCTTCTCCAAAACCAACTTTTTCACCATTATAGAAGATCGACTCTCCACTCTACTCTCAAGATTGCATCTCATAACCTGTGCACTTGATTCGATCCCATCCCACTTCATCCCAAACCTCACCACAGTCTTCATCCCAACCCTAACCCATCTCTTCAACCTATCACTAACAACTGATGTCTTCCACTCAAGCTTTAAACATGCCTCAATCACACCTATCCTCAAAAAGCCCTCTCTTGAGCCATCCTCTGTATCTAGCTATCGCCATATATCACCTCCCCTATGCCTCAAAGCTACTGGAACAACCCTTCCATCTTGAACTGTCCTCCCACCTCTCTTCTTGCTCCCTCTTCGACCGCTTACAATCTGGCTTCCGGTCACACCACTCCAATGAAACTACCCTAACTAAGGTCAACAATGACCTATTAACCGCCAAGGCCAAGCGACACTACTCTGTCCTCCTCCTCCTGGACCTGTCCTCTGCCTTTGAAACAGTGGACCATTCCCTATTAGAACAGACACTCGCATCCTTTGTGTCATGTCGGACGCTGTTCATACTAGGGCGTTCGACAGACAGCGGTAATTCCGCTTTTGTCCTATATGCGCTCAGTGGCGTCGGCTAGATTTTGTCTAGCTGGTCCGGGGTTAATTTAGCTGGTGCTCGGATTGGAAACTGGGTCACACCCACTGCCTTTAAATTGTTCTTCTGAACATTGGGCGTCGCCGATTATAGCTTCTGTCTTGTGCTTGGTTATCTCGGTCTGGAGTGGTGGTCTAGGAAAAGGACTATCGTATCTGGTGGTGTATATTTCCCTGTGTCATATTTTCCTCCTTTCTATATTTGTATTTGTTTTGCCCTGTGCACTTATTGTGTATTCCTGAGTGACTGCGGCATGGTGTGTATTTTCCGTTATCCTTGTCTGTGCTAACTGTGGGTATTGGTTAGTGGTCTCTTCACTGGGTGGTGGGTGGAGGTTTCAGCCTAGGGTTGAAACAGGAGACAGGGTAAGGGTGGAGGCCCAGACATGCACACCATCAGTGTAAACTCTGGGAGAGGGTCAGTCAGGGTTTCCCAGAGTTGATGGAAATCGCAGGGGCCTGGGTTTTTAGCTCTTGCCTACCTAGGCTTCCCGCAGGGGCGGATTATCAGAGGGTCAATATGGGCGGTAGCCCAGGGCCCAGTGGCTTGGGGGGGCCCTGGGCCACCGCAGATTGACCCTCTGATAATCCGCTGGAGTGTGACTGAATGCCCGGCCCGCCGGCATTTATGTGCCCCGCCCCCGGACCCGGTGGGCAGAGAGAGGGGGTCCGCATCGGGCCCCTTCTCATCTGCTCACCGGGCCCGCTGCGGCGCTTTCCTATTGAGGTGCGTGCGCGCGCCCGCACCTCAATAGTTAACAACAGCCGCCAGCCAGCCAATTGGAGGCTGGCAGCTGAAGTCGGCCGCAGCTCACATGTCGCCGGCGTCTGACGTCATTGTCAGTCGCCGGCGAGTGTGCGCTGCTGGAGGGAGCTCGCCGCGTGGAGCGAGCTCGCCGCGTGGAGCGCTGGTAAGGTGAGGAGACTGTTTTTTTGGGTTTTTTTTTGTTTTTTTTTTATAAGCTAACGGTGGACTGTGGACACATTGGGGGCAATGCTGGAGACACTGGGGCAGATTGCTGGACACACTGGGGCAGATTGCTGGACACACTGGGGCAGATTGCTGGAGACACTAGGGCAATGCTGGAGACACTGGGGCAGATTGCTGGAGACACTGGGGCAATGCTGGAGGACACACTGGGACAGATTGCTGTAGACACTGGGGCAGATTGCTGGACACACTGGGGGCAATGCTGGAGACACTGGGACAGATTGCTGGAGACACTTGGGCAGATTGCTGGAGACACTGGGGCAGATTGCTGCAGACACTAGGGCAGATTGCTGGAGACACTGGGGCAGATTGCTGTAGACACTAGGGCAGATTGCTGGAGACACTGGGGCAATGCTGGAGACACTGGGGCAATGCTGGAGACACTGGGGCAGATTGCTGGACACACTGGGGGCAATGCTGGAGACACTGGGGCAGATTGCTGGAGACACTGGGGCAATGCTGGAAACTGTTGTGAATTAGACTTTTTGGCTCCCTCTTGTGGTTACTAGTGATATGACTCTGGGATTGTCTTTCCTCAGTTTGGCACCCACCTGGGTCGTTAGTCCAGGGGTGTTGCTATATAAACTTCCTGGATCCTTAGTCCAGTGCCTGGCATCGTTGTAATCAGATCCTTTCTGTTTGCTCCTGTCTGCTGGTCCTGGTTCGTGCAAAATTAAGCTAAGTCCTGCTTCTTTGTTTTTTGGTTATTTGCTTTGCTCTTATTTTTGTCCAGCTTGTACTAAATGTGATTCCTGACTTTGCTGGAAGCTCTAGGGGGCTGGTGTTCTCCCCCCGGGCCGTTAGACGGTTCGGGGGTTCTTGAATATCCAGCGTGGATATTTTGATAGGGTTTTTGCTGACCATATAAGTCATCTTACTATATTCTGCTATTAGCTAGTGGGCCTCTCTTTGCTAAATACCTAGCTCATTCTTACGTTTGTCTTTTCCTCTTACCTCACCGTTATTATTTGTTGGGGGCTTGTATCCAACTTTTGGGGTCTTTTCTCTGGAGGCAAGAAAGGTCTTTCTTTTCCCTTCTAGGGTTAGTTAGTTCTCCGGCTGGCGCGAGACGTCTAGAACCAATGTAGGCACGTTCCCCGGCTGCTGCTATTTGTGGTGCTAGGATTAGATATATGGTCAGCTCAGTTACCACTGCCCTATGAGCTGTTTTTTTGTGTTTGCAGACTTAGTAATTATTTCTGAGACCCTCTGCCATTGGGGTCATAACAGTATGCCAGGCCAACATTTATGTTTAATGCATTGCAGAAGTGGGATAATAAGAAAGGAAATTCTGAGTTTTTTTTTTTTTTTTCCTCTCTTCCTCCCCTTTACCTCTGAGTGGCTTGTGCTTGCTGCAGACATGAATGTCCAGACCTTGATTACAAGTGTAGACCAGCTTGCTGCTCGTGTGCAGGGCATACAAGATTTTGTTACCAGTAGTCCAATGTCTGAACCTAAAATACCTATTCCTGAACTGTTTTCTGGAGACCGATTTAAGTTTAGGAATTTCAGGAATAATTGTAAATTGTTTCTATCTCTGAGACCCCGTTCATCTGGAGATTCAGCTCAGCAAGTTAAAATTGTTATCTCTTTTTTACAGGGCGACCCTCAGGATTGGGCTTTCTCGCTAGCGCCAGGAGATCCGGCATTGGCAAATATTGATGCGTTTTTTCTGGCGCTCGGATTGCTTTACGAGGAACCCAATCTTGAAGTTCAGGCAGAAAAAGCCTTGCTGGCTATTTCTCAGGGCCAGGATGAAGCTGAAGTGTATTGCCAAAAATTTCGAAAATGGTCCGTGCTTACTCAGTGGAATGAGTGTGCTCTGGCCGCAAATTTCAGAAATGGCCTTTCTGAAGCCATTAAGAATGTGATGGTGGGTTTCCCCATTCCTACAAGTCTGAATGATTCCATGGCGCTGGCTATTCAAATTGACCGGCGTTTTCGGGAGCGCAAAACCGCTAATCCTCTGGTGGTGTTGTCTGAACAAACACCTGATTTAATGCAATGTGATAGAATTCAGACTAGAAATGAGCGGAAAAATCATAGACGTCAGAATTGGTTGTGTTTTTACTGTGGTGATTCTACACATGTTATATCAGCATGCTCTAAACGCCTAACAAGGGTTGTTAGTCCTGTCGCCATTGGTAATTTGCAACCTAAATTTATTTTGTCTGTGACTTTAATTTGCTCATTGTCTTCTTACCCTGTTATGGCGTTTGTGGATTCAGGTGCTGCCCTGAGTCTTATGGATCTGTCATTTGCCAAGCGCTGTGGTTTTGTTCTTGAACCGTTGGTAAAGCCTATTCCTCTTAGAGGTATTGATGCTATGCCATTGGCGGAAAATAAACCGCAGTTTTGGACGCAGGTAACCATGTGCATGACTCCTGAACATCGGGAGGTGATTCGTTTTCTTGTTCTGCATAAAATGCATGATTTGGTCGTTTTGAGTCTGCCATGGTTACAGACCCACAATCCAGTCTTGGATTGGAAGGCAATGTCTGTGTCAAGTTGGGGCTGTCAGGGAATTCATGCTGATTCCCCGCCGGAGTCTATTGCTTCCTCTACTCCTTCGGAAGTTCCTGAGTATTATCAGGATGTATTCAGCGAGTCCAGGTCCAGTGCTCTGCCTCCTCATAGGGACTGTGACTGCGCCATAGATTTGATTCCAGGTAGTAAATTTCCTAAGGGAAGACTATTTAATCTGTCTGTACCTGAGCATGCCGCAATGCGTTCGTATATCAAGGAGTCTCTGGAGAAGGGGCATATCCGTCCATCCTCTTCCCCTCTTGGTGCGGGATTCTTTTTTGTGGCCAAGAAGGACGGATCTTTGAGACCTTGTATTGACTATCGGCTTCTGAATAAAATCACTGTTAAATTTCAGTATCCTTTGCCTCTGTTGTCGGACTTGTTTGCCCGGATTAAAGGTGCCAAGTGGTTCACCAAGATAGATCTTCGTGGTGCGTACAACCTTGTGCGCATTAAGCAAGGAGATGAATGGAAGACAGCATTTAATACGCCCGAAGGTCATTTTTAGTACTTGGTGATGCCTTTTGGGCTCTCTAATGCTCCCTCAGTGTTTCAGTCCTTTATGCATGATATTTTCCGGAAGTATCTGGATAAATTTATGATTGTTTATCTGGATGATATTCTGGTTTTCTCTGAAGATTGGGACTCACATGTGGAGCAGGTCAGGATGGTGTTTCAGGTTTTGCGTGAGAATGCTTTGTTTGTTAAGGGCTCAAAGTGTCTCTTTGGAGTACAGAAGGTTCCCTTTTTGGGGTTTATTTTTTCCCCTTCTGCTGTGGAGATGGACCCAGTCAAGGTCCGAGCTATTCATGATTGGACTCAACCCACATCAGTTAAGAGTCTTCAGAAGTTCTTGGGTTTTGCTAACTTCTACCGTCGTTTTATCGCTAATTTTTCTAGCGTTGTTAAACCTTTGACGGATATGACCAAGAAAGGTTCTGATGTTGCTAACTGGGCTCCTGCAGCCGTGGAGGCGTTCCAAGAGTTGAAGCGCCGGTTTACTTCGGCGCCTGTTTTGTGCCAGCCTGATGTCTCACTTCCCTTTCAGGTCGAAGTGGATGCTTCTGAGATTGGGGCAGGGGCCGTTTTGTCGCAGAGAGGCCCTGGTTGCTCGGTAATGAGACCATGTGCTTTCTTCTCTAGGAAGTTTTCGCCTGCTGAGCGGAATTATGATGTTGGCAATCGGGAGTTGCTGGCCATGAAGTGGGCATTTGAGGAGTGGCGTCATTGGCTCGAGGGTGCTAAGCATCGTGTGGTGGTCTTGACTGATCACAAAAATTTGATGTATCTCGAGTCTGCTAAACGCCTGAATCCTAGACAGGCCCGCTGGTCATTGTTTTTCTCCCGTTTTGACTTTGTGGTCTCGTATTTACCAGGTTCAAAGAATGTGAAGGCTGATGCTCTTTCAAGGAGCTTTGTGCCTGACTCTCCTGGAGTCGCAGAACCAGTTGGTATTCTTAAAGAGGGAGTTATCTTGTCGGCCATTTCTCCGGATTTGCGACGTGTGTTGCAGAGATTTCAGGCTGGCAGACCTGACTCTTGTCCACCTGACAGACTGTTTGTTCCTGATAAGTGGACCAGCAGAGTCATTTCCGAGGTTCATTCCTCGGTGTTGGCAGGGCATCCGGGAATTTTTGGCACCAGAGATCTGGTGGCTAGGTCCTTTTGGTGGCCTTCCTTGTCACGGGATGTGCGGTCATTTGTGCAGTCCTGTGGGACTTGTGCTCGAGCTAAGCCTTGCTGTTCTCGTGCCAGCGGGTTGCTCTTGCCCTTGCCTGTCCCGAAGAGGCCTTGGACACACATTTCCATGGATTTCATTTCAGATCTCCCGGTGTCTCAGGGCATGTCTGTCATCTGGGTGGTATGTGATCGCTTTTCTAAAATGGTCCATTTGGTGCCTTTGCCTAAGCTGCCTTCCTCTTCCGATCTGGTTCCTGTGTTCTTTCAGAATGTGGTTTGTTTACACGGCATTCCTGAGAATATTGTGTCTGACAGAGGATCCCAGTTTGTTTCCAGGTTCTGGCGATCCTTTTGTGCTAGGATGGGCATTGATTTGTCGTTTTCGTCTGCCTTTCATCCTCAGACTAATGGCCAAACGGAGCGAACTAATCAGACTCTGGAGGCTTATTTGAGGTGTTTTGTTTCGGCAGATCAGGATGATTGGGTGAACTTCTTGCCGTTGGCTGAGTTTGCCCTTAATAATCGGGCTAGTTCCGCTACTTTGGTTTCGCCATTTTTCTGCAACTCTGGTTTCCATCCTCGTTTTTCCTCGGGACATGTGGAGCCTTCTGACTGTCCTGGCGTAGATTCTGTGGTGGATAGGTTGCAGCAGATCTGGAATCATGTGGTGGACAACTTAAAGTTGTCACAGGAGAAGGCTCAGCGTTTTGCCAACCGCCGCCGCGGTGTGGGTCCCCGACTTCGTGTTGGGGATTTGGTATGGCTGTCTTCTCGATTTGTTCCTATGAAGGTCTCCTCTCCTAAATTTAAGCCTCGCTTCATCGGTCCTTACAAGATATTGGAAATCCTTAATCCTGTGTCCTTTCGCTTGGATCTTCCGGTGTCGTTTGCCATTCACAACGTGTTCCATAGGTCTTTGTTGCGGCGGTACGTTGTACCTGTGGTTCCTTCTGTTGAGCCTCCTGCTCCGGTGTTGGTTGAGGGCGAGTTGGAGTACGTGGTGGAGAAGATCTTGGATTCTCGTCTCTCCAGACGGAGGCTTCAGTATCTGGTCAAGTGGAAGGGCTATGGTCAGGAGGATAATTCCTGGGTGGTTGCTTCTGATGTGCATGCGGCCGATTTAGTTCGTGCCTTTCACGCTGCTCATCCTGATCGCCCTGGTGGTCTTGGTGAGGGTTCGGTGACCCCTCCTTAAGGGGGGGGTACTGTTGTGAATTAGACTTTTTGGCTCCCTCTTGTGGTTACTAGTGATATGACCCTGGGATTGTCTTTCCTCAGTTTGGCACCCACCTGGGTCGTTAGTCCAGGGGTGTTGCTATATAAACTTCCTGGATCCTTAGTCCAGTGACTGGCATCGTTGTAATCAGATCCTTTCTGTTTGCTCCTGTCTGCTGGTCCTGGTTCGTGCAAAATTAAGCTAAGTCCTGCTTCTTTGTTTTTTGGTTATTTGCTTTGCTCTTATTTTTGTCCAGCTTGTACTAAATGTGATTCCTGACTTTGCTGGAAGCTCTAGGGGGCTGGTGTTCTCCCCCCGGGCCGTTAGACGGTTCGGAGGTTCTTGGATATCCAGCGTGGATATTTTGATAGGGTTTTTGCTGACCATATAAGTCATCTTACTATATTCTGCTATTAGCTAGTGGGCCTCTCTTTGCTAAATACCTAGCTCATTCTTACATTTGTCTTTTCCTCTTACCTCACCGTTATTATTTGTTGGGGGCTTGTATCCAACTTTTGGGGTCTTTTCTCTGGAGGCAAGAAAGGTCTTTCTTTTCCCTTCTAGGGTTAGTTAGTTCTCCGGCTGGCGCGAGACATCTAGAACCAACGTAGGCACGTTCCCCGGCTGCTGCTATTTGTGGTGCTAGGATTAGATATATGGTCAGCTCAGTTACCACTGCCCTATGAGCTGGTTTTTTGTGTTTGCAGACTTAGTAATTATTTCTGAGACCCTCTGCCATTGGGGTCATAACAGGAGACACTGGGGCAGATTGCTGTAGACACTGGGGCAGATTGCTGTAGACACTGGGGCAGATTGCTGGAGACACTGCGGCAATGCTGGAGACACTGCGGCAATGCTGTAGACACTGGGGCAGATTGCTGTAGACACTAGAGCAGATTGCTGTAGACACTGGGGCAGATTGCTGTAGACACTGGGGCAGATTGCTGTAGACACTGGGGCAGATTGCTGGAGACACTGGGGCAGATTGCTGGAGACACTGGGGCAGATTGCTGGAGACACTGGGGCAATGCTGGAGACACTGGGGCAGATTGCTGGACACACTGGGGCAATGCTCGAGGACAACTGGGACAGATTGCTGGACACACTGGGGCAATGCTTGAGACACTGGGGCAATGCTGGAGGACACACTGGGGCAGATTGCTGGAGACACTGGGGCAATGCTAGAGACACTGGGGCAGATTGCTGGACACACTGGGGGCAATGCTGGACAATTGGACATACTGGGGCAGATTGCAGGACACACTGGTGGTAATATGCTGGACACACTGGGGCAATATGCTGGACATACTGGGGCAGATTGTTGAACACACTGTCTGGGGGCAATATGCTGGAGTCAGACACTGGGGCAGATTGCTGGAGACACTGTCTGGGGGCAATGCTGGACACACTGGGGCAGATTGCTGGTTACTGGGGCAATATGCTGGACATACTGGGGCAGATTGCTGGACACACTGGGGGTAATATGCTGGACACACTGGGGCAGATTGCTGGACACACTGGGGGCAGGACTGGAGGCATGGGCAGAATGTAGACACGGGGCAGAATGAAAGACATGGGGCAGGATTGGATCATGGGGCAGAAGAATACGATGGAGACAGATGGGGCAGGATGGGGAGATCACATGGGGTAGAATGGATACTCATGAGTGCAGGATGGGAGAACATATGGCAGGAGCCAGGAATGAGACACACGGGGCCAGGGTGGGGAATATTATTACCATAGGGGCTAATTAAGGGATATTATTACTGCAGTGATGTATTTATTTTATTTTTTGAGTATACTGTTTTAAATGGGGGGGCGGTCCTGTTACTGTGCAGAGTGACTCTATATCGCCTTTTTTTCTCCATGTGTAATGTAGAAGTTTTGAAAAATTAAGTAATGTGTTCTGCAAGCAGAGCTCGAGATAACTGTGTTATTTCCTGCAGAAACGAGTCCTGGCTGGAAGAAATGATGGCGGTCTGTGCTGGATGAAAGATGAAGGACTTCACCTAGAGACGTCATTGGTGAGTCAGTGTTACCTATACATTGACACTATACACTATACTATATACAGAGGTCCTGTGTACAATGTCACCAGTGATCACTGTATTACCTATACACTATATACAGAGCTCCTGTGTATAATGTCACCAGTGATCTCTGTATTACCTCTACACAGACACTGCATACTAAGTATAGATCTCCTGTGAATACTGGCACTTATGGTGATAGTATTGTGTTTTTTATTATTATTACTGATCAGTATTGTAGTATTCAGTCACTATGTGGTGGTAATATGTGGTCTGGAAATGGTGTTGTGGTATTCGTCCCTTGAATGTGCTATTTGGTCACCAAGTGGTGGTAATATGTGGTCTTGACATGGTGCGGTGGTATTTGTTCCTTGTATGTGATATTATTCGATCACTGTGTTTGTAATTTGTGGTCTGGTCATGGCACGGTGGTATTTGTTCCTTGTATGTGATATTATTGGTCAAAATATACCTAAATTATATTGCAGATTTTAACAAATATTTAATAGGTTACAGTAGAGTAGGGCCCGGCCATTTTTCTGGAATAATCTGGTTCGGGTATAATATGACCCCCCCGTCACATGACCCCCCCGTCACATGACACCCCCCATCACATGACCCCCCCGTCACATGACCCCCCCCCGTCACATGACCCCCCGTCACATGACCGGGGGGGCCCACAGTATCTGAACAGCCCGGGGCCCTGGCTACCCTTAATCCACCCCTGGCTTCCCGTGACATTATAATCGGCCAACATTATTGAATTCCATGGATCCCATGACTTCCGTAACCCGCCAGTTGAGGGTGCTGTTCCTACAGGTCACTGAGTTGAGGGGGGCAGTGCAGCAACAGGGACTAGCAGTATCTAATGTGCAAACTGGAGCAGCAGGCAGAGTTGCTGAGCCTAAGTTTCCTTTGCCTGAAAGGTTTGCTGGGGAACGCAGTAAATTTGTTACTTTTCGTGAAGCTTGCAAACTTTATTTTCGTATGCGCCTGATCTCCTCAGGTAATGAGGCTCAGCGTGTGGGTCTGGTGTTGTCATTACTAAACGGGGATCCTCAAGCATGGGCGTTTTCTTTGCCTTTTGATTCTGCTGCATTTAACTCAGTGGAGAGTTTTTTTTTCTGCTCTTGGAAACATTTACGATGATCCTGACAGAATGGCTCTAGCAGAGTCTAAGATACGCACTATTCGACAGGGGGAGCGTGTTGCAGAGGATTACTGTTCTGAATTTCGCCGCTGAGCAGTTGACACTCAGTGGAATTATCCCGCACTGCGGAGTCAGTTTATTCATGGGGTTTCTGGAAGGGTGAAAGAAGCCCTCCTGATGTACGAGGCTCCTGCTTCTCTGGATTCCGCTATGAGTCTTGTTGTCCGCATTGATCGCCGTTTGCGTCAGGGGGAGCCTGAGACGCCGCCTATGGGAGAAGGTGTAGGTTCACGGGAGGTTGCTGCAGGTGAGCCAACGGAGCCTGTGCAAATCGCAGGGGTGTCACATGTTAAGCATCGAGCCCCTGTGCTCAAGAAGCAGGGAGCCTGTTTTTACTGTGGTAAAACTGGTCATTTTGTTAACATTTGTCCTCTGCGGTCTAAGGAAAAATGCAACGGCGGAAAACTTCTAAGCTCAGAGGGTGTGGAGACCAATCTGAGCTTATGCATATCCTCCATGGTAGTTTCTCAATGCATGCTCCCTGCCAAAGTTATTATCACTGGCAGAGAGCTGCCAATCACTGTTTTTGTGGATAGTGGTTCTGCCACAAATCTCATTGATGAGGATTGTGCGCGCACTGCTGGTTTTAGGATCGAAAAACTGCCTCATCCTATCCGCGTGGTCACCATCAATGCAGCTCCTCTCTCACAGGGGGAGATTACTGAGTTTGTGGCTGAGGTGAAACTCCACATTGGGGTTCTACATTTCGAGCAGGTTACATGTAAGGTGCTCAGGAATCTTCAAGCACAGGTGGTTTTGGGTTTCCCATGGTTGTCTATACACAACCCGGTTATCGATTGGAAAACTCAGGACATAATTCAGTGGAGCGAATTCTGCCAGGAGAATTGCCTGGCCACATGTGTGTCTGCTGTGACTTCAAGCGTTCCTGAGTCACTTCTGGATTTTGCAGATGTGTTCTCTGAGAAGGGTTGTTCAGAGTTGCCACCACATCGCTCCTATGACTGTACTATCAGGTTTAAACCAGGGGCCAAATTGCCTAAAGCAAGGATATTTAACATCTCCGGTCCGGAGAGACAAGCATTAAAGGATTACATTGCTGACAGTTTGAGCAAAGGGCACATCAGGCCATCATCCTCGCCTGTGGCAGCGGGGTTCTTCTTCGTTAAGAAGAAAGATGGCGGACTACGCCCGTGTCTGGATTTCAGGGAGTTGAACCAGATTACGGTTCGTGATCCATACCCTATGCCACTGATACCAGATTTGTTCAACCAGGTGGCAGGTGCTAAGTGGTTTACCAAGCTTGACCTCAGGGGGGCGTATAACCTCATAAGAGTTCATCAAGGTGATGAGTGGAAGACGGCTTTTAATACCCCTGAGGGTCATTTTGAAAATTTGGTGATGCCATTTGGGTTGACAAACGCACCAGCAGTGTTCCAACATTTCATAAATGATGTGTTCTCGCATGTTTTGGGGAAATTCGTTATTGTATACCTGGATGACATTCTCATATATTCTTGTGACCGTGATACTCATTTAGATCATGTCAGGCAGGTGTTACAGCTTCTCCGTGAGAATAAGCTCTATGCAAAACTTGAGAAATGTGTATTTTCGGTTCAGGAGTTGCCTTTTTTGGGTTATATTGTGTCAGCTTCTGGGTTTAAAATGGACGCCGCTAAGGTGCAAGCGGTGTTGCGTTGGGAACGGCCTGATAACCTAAAAGCACTTCAGCGGTTCCTTGGGTTTTCTAACTACTATAGGAAGTTTATCAAGGATTTTTCTGTCATTGCTAAACTGCTAACAGACATGACCAAAAAGGGTACCAATTTCTCCGTTTTGCCTGAGGCCGCTGTACGCGCATTTGAATTTCTTAAGAACAGTTTTGTTTCGGCCCCCATTCTTGTGCAGCCAGACGTATCGAAACCTTTTGTTGTGGAAGTCGATGCGTCTGAGGTTGGTGTGGGGGCGGTGGTGTCACAAGGCTCATCCTTGAGTGATTTGCGTCCTTGCGCCTATTTCTCCAAGAAACTGTCGTCTGCCGAACGTAACTATGATATCGGCAACAGGGAGTTGTTGGCAATCAAGTTGGCCTTTGAGGAATGGCGACACTTCTTGGAGGGGTCAGTTCATCAGGTTACTGTAATTACCGACCATAAGAATTTGCTTTATTTGGAGTCTGCCAAGCGTCTATCTCCCAGGCAGGCTCGCTGGGCATTGTTTTTCACGCGGTTCAACTTTGTTGTTACTTACAGACCTGGGTCTAAAAACACAAAGGCGGATGCTCTGTCCAGGTGTTTTCCGGGGGGAGAACCTCAGGAAGATCCGGTACCCATCCTCCAAAAGGGTGTTGTGGTTTCGGCTTTCACTACCTAGGTTGAGGCTGAGATTGCCGAGGCTCAGGAGGAGGTACCATCTGAGCTTCCCATCAACAAATCGTTTGTACCGCTTCATCTCCGCTTAAAGGTTTTGGCGGAGCATCATGATGCTGTCCTGGCTGGCCACCCAGGGGTTAGGGGTACTTTGGAGTTGGTGTCACGTCAGTTTTGGTGGCCCAAAATCCGACAGGACGTGGTCTCATACGTGTCAGCTTGCACCACGTGCGCTAGGGCTAAGACGCCCCGGTCCCGTCCTGTTGGCACACTACTTTCTCTAGGTACCTAGTAAGCCTTGGATGGAGATCTCCATGGATTTTATCACTGACTTGCCTTCCTCAGCTGGGAACACGGTCATTTTGGTGATTGTTGATCGGTTCTCAAAAATGTCGCACTTTGTGTCTTTGCCTTCATTGCCTAACGCTAAGACTTTGGCTCAGGTATTTGTGCAGGAGGTGGTCAAACTTCATGGGGTTCCATCTGACATCGTTTCCGATAGAGGTACTCAGTTTGTGGCAAAATTTTGAAAAGCGTTTTGCTCACGGCTGGGGATCAAGTTGTCTCATTCTTCGGCGTTTCATCCTCAGTCGAATGGTCAGACCGAGCATATGAACCAAAATTTGGAGCAGTACTTACGCTGCTTTGTTTCTGATAACCAGGAGGAGTGGTCGACGTTCCTTCCTTTGGCTTAGTTTGCCATCAATAATCACCGCCAGGAGTCTTCTGGGGAGTCTCCGTTTTTTTGTGTTTACGGGCTACAACCTCAATTTTGTACTTTGAGTCAGGGGGGCTCTTCCGGCGTCCCGGAGGAAGACCAGTTAGGAGCACAACTGTCATCAGTCTGGAGGAGAGTTAAGCAGCGCTTGTTGAGCATGGGTGCTAGGTACAAATGTGTGGCTGACAGTAGGTGTGTGCCAGGTCCGGACCTGAGTGTGGATGACTGGGTGTGGTTTGTTATGACCTGGTGGTTAAGGAGCAACACTGATATGACCTGGTGGTTAAAACGAAACATGGGACAAGCTCTGAGGAGGTGGTAACTTTACTGACCGCAAACCCTACTCCTAACACCAACACTAGAAATAGCCGTGGGACGTTCCTGACTCTCCCTAGACACCTCGTCACGGCCTAAGAACTAACTACCCCTAGAGATGGAAACAGAAAACTATCTTGCCTCAGAGAAATTCCCAAAAGGAAAGATAGCCCCCCACATATATTGACTGTGAGTGGAGAGGGAAAAGACATACACAGAAATGAAAACAGATTTTAGCAAAGGAGGCCAATTTCTAATCTAGATAGACAGAAATAGGAAAGGATACTCTGCGGTCAGTATTAAAAACTAAAAATCCACGCAGAGTTTACAAAAATGATCACCACACCGACTCACGGTGTGGAGAGGCAAATCTGCTTCCCCAGAGCTTCCAGCTAGCCTGAATATATCATAATGACAAGCTGGACAAAAAGAAACACAACATGAGCTGAGCAATAAAGTCCAAAGCAGATGGACTAACAAGAACTAGCAAGAACTTATCTTTTGCTGAAATGTACTGGCCATGAGAAATATCCCAGGAGAAAACTGAATCCACCCTGAAACATTGACAGCTGGCATGAACTGAAGGCCAGCGCCAAATTAAATAGGAAGGCTTAGAGAAACGATAAGTGAAGGCAGCTGCTACAGCAAAACTCAAGGAGCAGCAATACCACTTGAACCCACCAGAGGGAGCCCAAGAACGGAATTCACAACAGTACCCCCCCTTGAGGAGGGGTCACCAAACCCTCACCAGAGCCCCCAGGCCGATCAGGACGAGCCAAATGAAAAGCACGAACCAAATCGGCAGCATGGACATCGGAGTCAACAACCCAAGAATTATCCTCCTAGCCATAACCCTTCCACTTGACCAGGTACTGAAGCTTCCGCCTCGAAAAATGAGAATCCAAAATCTTCTCCACCACATATTCCAACTCCCCCTCAACCAACACCGGAGCAGGAGGATCAACGGAGGGAACCATGGGCGCCACATATCTCCGCAACAAAGATCCATAGAACACATTATGGATGGAAAAAGAAGCTGGAAGGGCCAAACGAAAAGACACCGGATTGATAATTTCAGAAATCTTATAAGGACCAATGAAGCGAGGCTTGAACTTAGGGGAAGAAACCTTCATAGGAACATGACGAGAAGACAACCAGACCAAATCCCCAACACGAAGCCGGGGACCAACACACCGATGACGGTTAGCAAAACGTTGAGCCTTTTCCTGAGACAACGTTAAATTGTCCACCACATGAGTCCAAATCTGCTGCAACCTGTCCACCACAGAATGCACACCAGGACAGTCAGAAGGCTCAACCTGCCCCGAAGAAAAACGAGGATGAAAACCAAAGTTACAAAAGAAAGGCGAAACCAATGTAGCAGAACTAGCCCGATTATTAAGGGCAAACTCGGCCAACGGCAAGAAGGTCACCCAATCATCCTGATCAGCTGACACAAAGCATCTCAAATAGGTTTCCAAGGTCTGCTTGGTTCGCTCCGTTTGACCGTTTGTCTGAGGATGAAATGCTGAAGAAAAAGACACATCAATGCCCATTCTAGCACAAAAGGACCGCCAAAACCTAGAAACAAACTGGGAACCTCTGTCAGACACAATATTCTCCGGAATGCCATGCAAATGAACCACATGCTGAAAAAATAATGGAACCAAATCAGAGGAAGAAGGCAACTTAGGCAAAGGTACCAAATGGACCATCTTAGAAAACCGGTCACAAACCACCCAGATGACAGACATCTTCTGAGAAACAGGAAGATCAGAAATAAAATCCATGGAAATATGCATCCAGGGCCTCTCAGGGATAGGCAAGGGCAAAAGCAACCCACTGGCACGGGACCAGCAAGGCTTGGCCCGAGCACAAGTCCCACAGGACTGCACAAAAGAACGCACATCCCGCGACAAGGAAGGCCACCAAAAGGACCTAGCAACCAAATCTCTGGTACCAAAAATCCCAGGATGACCAGCCAACACTGAGCAATGAAACTCAGAAATTACCTTGCTAGTCCATCTATCTGGAACAAACAGTTTCCCCACTGGACAGCGGTTAGGTTTATCCGCCTGAAACTCCCGAAGCACCCGCCGCAAATCAGGGGAGATGGCAGAAAGAATCACCCCCTCCTTGAGAATACCAGCCGGCTCAAGGACTCCCAGAGAATCAGGCAAAAAACTCCTAGAAAGGGCATCAGCCTTCACATTCTTAGATCCCGGAAGATGCGAGACCACAAAATCAAAACGGGAGAAAAACAGAGACCATCGAGCCTGTCTAGGATTCAACCACTTGGCAGACTCGAGGTAAATCAAATTCTTATGATCGGTCAAGACCACTACGCGATGCTTGGCTCCCTCAAGCCAATGTCGCCACTCCTCAAATGCCCACTTCATAGACAACAATTCCCGATTGCCGACATCATAATTACGCTCAGCAGTCGAAAACTTTCTAGAGAAGAAAGCACATGGTTTCATCACAGAGCCATCAGAACCTCTCTGAGACAAAACAGCCCCTGCCCCAATCTCAGAAGCGTCAACCTCAACCTGAAAAGGGAGAGAAACATCTGGCTGACGCAACACAGGGGCAGAAGTAAAACGACGTTTAAGCTCCTGAAAGGCCTCAACAGCCGCAGAGGACCAATTCACCACATCAGCGCCTTTCTTTGTCAAATCGGTCAGAGGCTTAACCACACTGGAAAAATTAGCAATGAAGCAGCGATAAAAATTAGCAAAGCCCAAAAATTTCTGAAGGCTCTTCACAGACGTGGGTTGAGTCCAATTATGAATGGCCTGGACCTTAACAGTCGATTTCAATAGCCGAGGGAGAAAAAGTGAAACCCAAAAAATAAACCTTCTGAACTCCAAAGAGGCACTTAGACCCCTTCACAAACAACGCATTAGCACGAAGGACCTGAAAAACCATCCTGACCTGCTTCACATGAGACTCCCAGTCATCGGAAAAAAACAAAATATCATCCAAATATACAATCATGAATTTATCCAGATAATTCCGGAAAATATCATGCATAAAGGACTGAAACACAGATGGAGCATTAGAGAGCCCGAATGGCATCACAAGGTATTCAAAATGGCCTTCGGGCGTATTAAATGCTGTTTTCCATTCATAACCCTGTTTAATGCGAACAAGATTATACGCCCCTCGAAGGTCAATCTTGGTAAACCAACTAGCCCCCTTAATCCGAGCAAACAAATCAGAGAGCAAAGGTAAAGGGTACTGGAATTTGACCGTGATCTTATTGAGAAGGCGATAATCTATACAGGGTCTCATCCTTCTTGGCAACAAAAAAGAACCCCGCTCCCAACGGTGACGAAGACGGGCGAATATGCCCCTTCTCCAAAGACTCCTTTACATAACTCCGCATGGCGGCATGCTCTGGCACAGACAGATTGAAAAGTCGGCCCTTAGGGAACTTACAGCCAGGAATCAAATTAATAGCACAATCACAGTCCCTATGAGGAGGTAGGGAACTGGACTTGGGCTCATCAAATATATCCTGGAAATCCGACAAAAACTCAGGAATTTCAGAAGAAGGGGAGATGGCCAGCTGTACTGTTATGACCTGGTGGTTAAGGAGCAACACTGATATGACCTGGTGGTTAAAACGAAACATGGGACAAGCTCTGAGGAGGTGGTAAATTTACTGACCGCAAACCCTACTCCTAACACCAACACTAGAAATAGCCGTGGGACGTTCCTGACTCTCCCTAGACGCCTCGTCACGGCCTAAGAACTAACTACCCCTAGAGATGGAAACAGAAAACTATCTTGCCTCAGAGAAATTCCCAAAAGGAAAGATAGCCCCCACATATATTGACTGTGAGTGGAGAGGGAAAAGACATACACAGAAATGAAAACAGATTTTAGCAAAGGAGGCCAATTTCTAATCTAGATAGACAGAAATAGGAAAGGATACTGTGCGGTCAGTATTAAAAACTAAAAATCCACGCAGCGTTTACAAATATGATCTCCACACCGACTCACGGTGTGGAGAGGCAAATCTGCTTCCCCAGAGCTTCCAGCTAGCCTGAATATATCATAATGACAAGCTGGACAAAAAGAAACACAACATGAGCTGAGCAATAAAGTCCAAAGCAGATGGACTAACAAGAACTAGCAAGAACTTATCTTTTGCTGAAATGGACTGGCCATGAGAAATATCCCAGGAGAAAACTGAATCCACCCTGAAACATTGACAGCTGGCATGAACTGAAGGCCAGAGCCAAGTTAAATAGCAAGGCTAAGAGAAACGATAAGTGAAGGCAGCTGCTACAGCAAAACTCAAGGAGCAGCAATACCACTTGAACCCACCAGACGGAGCCCAAGAACAGAATTCACAACAGTGGTTATCCACAAAAAACATAACACTCAAAATACCATCCCTTAAATTGGGTCCTAGGTTTATTGGTCCATTTAAGGTCACCGCTGTCATTAACCCAGTAGCTTACCGATTGGAGCTTCCTACGGTGTATAAGATACACAACGTGTTCCACAGATCATTGCTATAAAAGATGGTGGGTCTTGTGGACGCGACACAGATGCCTCCTCCAGTGTTGGTGGATGGTAATTTGGAATTTGAAGTCTCCAAGGTGGTTGACTCTCGTGTAGTGCGCCGCACCTTACAGTACTTGGTACACTGGCGTGGTTATGGGCCGGAGGAGAGGTCTTGGGTACCAGCCTCGGACATTCATGCGGATCGGCTGGTCAGTATGTTTCATCGCCGCCATCCGGACAAGCCGGGTCCTATAAGTCGTGAGGGCCCTGGGGTCCCTCGTAGAAGGCGGGGTACTGTCATGTCGGATGCTGTTCATACTAGGGCGTTCGACAGACAGCGGTAATTCCGCTTTTGTCCTATATGCGCTCAGTGGCGTCGGCTAGATTTTGTCTAGCTGGTCCGGGGTTAATTTAGCTGGTGTTCTGATTGGAAGCTGGGTCACGCCCACTGCCTTTAAATTGTTCTTCTGAACATTGGGCGTCGCCGATTATAGCTTCTGTCTTGTGCTTGGTTATCTCGGTCTGGAGTGGTGGTCTAGGAAAAGGAGTATCGAATCTGGTGGTGTATATTTCCCTTTGTCATATTTTCCTCCTTCCTATATTTGTATTTGTTTTGCCCTGTGCACTTATTGTGTATTCCTGAGTGACTGCGGCGTGGTGTGTATTTTCCGTTATCCTTGTCTGTGCTAACTGTGGGTATTGGTTAGTGGTCTCTTCACTGGGTGGTGGGTGGAGGTTTCAGCCTAGGGTTGAAACAGGAGACAGGGTGAGGGTGGAGGCCCAGACATGCACATCATCAGTGTAAACTCTGGGAGAGGGTCAGTCAGGGTTTCCCAGAGTTGAAGGAAATCGCAGGGGCCTGGGTTTTTAGCTCTTGCCTACCTAGGCTTCCCATGACACTTTGGCATCACAGACTTGGCCCTATCCTGCATCTTGTCATACCTAACAGACCATACATTCAGGGTCTCCCACTCACACACCACCTCCTCACCTCGTCCCCTATCTGTCGGAGTTCCGCAAGGTTCAGTCCCAGGGCCCCTGCTCTTCTCCATTTACACCTTCAGCCTGGGACAGCTCATAGAATCTCACAGCTTTCAGTATCATCTCTATGCCGATGACACTCAGATCTACATCTCTGGACCGGAAATCACCACCCTACTAACCAGAATCCCACAATGTCTTTCTGCTATTTCATCCTTCTTCTCTGCTAGATTTCTAAAACCTAATATCAACAAACAGAATTCATCATCTTTCCCCCATCTCACTTGAGTCCCCCAACAGACCTATCCATTAAAGTAAATGGCTGCCCACTATCCCCAATCCCACCAGCTTGCTGCCTCAGTGTAATCCTTGACACTGATCTCTCCTTCAAACCACATATCCAAGCCCTTTCCAGTTCCTGCAGACTTCAACTCAAAAATATTTACTGGATCCTTACATTCCTCAACCAAGAATCTGCAAAAACCCTAGTCCATGCCCTCATCATCTCCCGCCTTGACTACTGCAACCTCCTGCTTTGTGGCCTCCCCTCTAACACTCTCGCACCCCTCCAATCTATTCTAAACTCTGCTGCCCGACTAATCCACCAGTCCCTCCGCTATTCCCCAGCATCTCCTCTCTGTCAATCCCTGCATTGGCTCCCCATTACCTAAAGACTCCAGTTCAAAACCCTAACCATGGCATACAAAGCCATCCACAACCTGTCTCCTCCATACAAACGTGACCTCGTCTTACGGTACTTACCTGCATGCAACTTCTGATCCTCACAAGATCTTCTTCTATATTCCCCTCTTATCTGCTCTTCCCACAATCGCATACAAGATTTCTCCCACGCGTCCCCCATACTCTGGAACTCTCTACCCCAAAATATCAGACTCTCGCCTACTGTGGAAACCTTCAAAAAGAACCTGAAGACCTACCTCTTCCGACAAGCCTACAACCAGCAGTAACCGCCGAACGACCAAACCGCTGCCTGACCAGCTCTACCCTTTCCTACTGTATTCTTACCCATCCCTTGTAGATTGTGAGCCCTCGCGGGCAGGGTCCTCTCTCCTTATGTATCAGTCATGACGTGTATTGATTAAGATTATTGTACTTGTTTTTATTATGTATACGCCTTCTCACATGTAAAGCGCTATGGAATAAATGGCTCTACAATAAGAAATAATAATAATAATAATAACAATAATAATAATGAGACCCAGGAGTTCTCCACAGATGACACAGAGACATAATAAGCTAGACTGCAGTTTGCCAAAATGTACGTGAGTAAGCCAAAAATCCTTCTGGGAAAGCGTCTTCTGGACAGATGAGATAAAGAGAGAGCTTTTTGGTAAATCACATCATTCTACTGTTTACTGAAAATGGAAGGAGACCTACAAAGAAAAGAACACAGTATCTACAGTCATATATGGTGAAGGTTCAAAGATATTTTGGGGTTGTTTTGCTGCCTCTGGCATTGGATACCTTGACTGTGTGCAAAGCATCATGTAATGTGATTATTACCAAAGGATTTTGAGTTGCAATGTAGTGCTCAATGTCAGAAAGCTGGATGTGTGTCCTAGATCATGGTTCTCCATTCCAAGTGCTGGAGATTTCCGAAGCAGCCAGCAATTAATCTATATCTAAATCCCATTGAACACCTGTGGAAACATCTTAACATTGCTGTTGGGAGAAGGCACCCTTTAAATATGAGACACCTGAAGCAGTTTTCCATAGAGTAGTCCAAAATTCCAATTGAGTGTTGTAAGAAGCTTGTTGATGGTTATAGTAAGCGATTGATTGCCGTTACTTATTCTAAAGGGTGTGAAATAAAATATTAAGTTGAGGGTGCCAACAATTTTGTCAGGCCCATTTTTTTGGTGTTTTGTGTGACATTATGTCCAATTTGCCTTTTTTTCTTTGTGTTTTTTTTGTATTGTTCAAATACACACAAAGGAAATAAAGATGTATGCAACAAAACATGTAATTGCTAAAATTTTCTGTGTGCAGCGTTCATTTTACAGTAAAAATGACCTGTCAATATTAGTCTATAATTCAATATGATTACTGAGTTATAAACATGATTTCTTTTTGTTTTATTTAAGTGGTGTAAAAAATTCAGAAAGTTATAAAAATATTTTTTTACTTGTTGTGATGCCATTTTCCAAGAGCTGTAACGTTTTAAATTTTAGGGATATGGAGCTGTTTGAGGGCTTGTTTTTATTGATTTTATTTAGGAGTAGTTACTATGTTTACTTTTTTTTGTGTTGTTGCAATGGCCGAAAAACCTAAATTCTGACATTTTGAGTTTTGTTTCTAGTTACGCTGTTTAACAATCATATTAAGTAATTTTATATTTTGACAGATCTGACTTTTGCGAGCGCAATATATCAAATATTTGTATTTTTTAAAATATTAATGGGGAAAAGGGGTGTGTTTTGAACTTATACATATACTGTACCTGTATATATATTTTTTTCATTTTATTTTTTTTAAATTTCTCTTTTCATTGTATTTGTTAGTCTTCTTAGGGGTGTTGAACCTGCGATCATCCAATTGCTTGTGCTATATATAGCAATGCCACAGTATTTCTGTGTATAGCAAAAACCATGGTCTCATGAACACCAGTTACAAACTGGTTTTTATAGGAGTACCATCATGACAGGCACAGGGGTCTTCAGCAGAACCCTAGCCATCATGGGAACCCATCATTGCCTCACAATCACATCATGAGGGCCCAGAGGAGAGCATAGAATGGCATTCCCCTCTGGTATTTTTTTAATTGCCATTGTAAAATTAGTCCTGGCATAGAACACCTTTGGGCAATGTAGGGTCAGATACAGAAGTGTTTGGTACATGTTTTTGCTGAAAATACCAAGTAATTGTGCTTTCATGTCTACAAATGCTAGTACTGTAGTCCTGTAAGTCTGGTATTCATAATAAACTTTTATACAATTGTTATTCTTCCAAACAGCATATTAAACATGAGATTCAAAACGACTTATGAAAATGTGCCTTTGAATGTAATATTGGCAGGTTTCCGCTACAATCTTGGCTTTTCCGCCTGTTCAAATACTGATAGCTGTCACACAAAAGAAACATAAAACAAGTATAACAAAAACTCCACGTGTTGTCAAAGCTTTTAACTCTACAAATACACAAATGAACCTATTGTTGGTCCTTTCCTTTTAGCTGCATGATATCAGTGAGAGTCATTGCCCCAATGGATAAGCAACATCTCACCGTGTTAACAGATAGATTACAGTGACAGCAGTTTTCCCAGTGCTAATTTAAAGCTTTACTTTTATCTGACATTATATATTGCCAAAAGATTTGTTTCTAGAAACATACAATGTATTATACTGTATTGATTTTCTAAGAAACAAATAAATAACCTATTACTGACTTATGAGTATGGACCAACATAAAGAAAGCATATGCTTATTGCAACTCCCTATCAGTGGCTCAGCAGTGTCAAGGAACTTTTTAAATCCATAGAAGCAAATGCAGCAATCTGATGATCGAATCTGAAAAAATTGCTCAGTGGAGAAAAAGAAACATTTTGTTCTTTTGGCAGCATACAAATTTTAAACAAACGTTTTTAAAAAACATTCTCAAGAACCTTGGTTCAAAACATATAAGTTGCCAAAACAGGTAAGATGGCTTTATTTCTTTGTCAATTTCTATAAAGCTGAAATTTGTGAGGCACAAATAAGGTGCTGATTTTCTTGTTATTTTGACTTATAAGTGCCTAGAGAACATTTCGAGGTGAAGAAACTGGGGAACAAAAGATTTCTGTCCTGAGCAACAGGTCTTGAGTGACCTCGAAACGCGTTGATTTTAAAAACCTGTTAAATAATTCTTCCAAGAAAATCATGTTGTCGATAGTCTCCATCAGCAGCACATCAAGTGACGCTTTACCCAGATTCACTAGAGATCATTTAACCCCTTCAAGACCTTGCCCTTTTCCATTTTTGCGTTCTCGTTTTTCGCTCCTCTCCTTCCCAGAGCCATAACTTTTTTTATTTCAGTCAATATGGCCTTATGAGGGCTTGTTTTTTGCGGGACAAATTGCACTTTTGAAGGACATCATTGGATTTAGCATGGCGTGTACTAGAAAACGGGAAAAAAATTCCAAGTGCGGTGAAATTGCAAAAGAAGTGCAATCCAACACTTGTTTTTTGTTTGGCTTTTTTGCTAGGTTTAATAAATGCTAAAACTTTGTTAAAAAAAAAATGCACAATTTTCCGATACCCGTAGCGTCTCCATTTTTCATGATCTGGGGTCGGGTGAGGGCTTATTTTTTGCGTGCGAGCTAATGTTTATAATTATACCATATTGGTGTAGATACGGTCTTTTGATTGCCCGTTATTGCATTTTAATGCAATGTCGCGGCGACCAAAAAAACGTAATTCTGGCGTTTCAAATTTTTTTCTCACTACGCTGTTTAGTGATCAGGTTAATCCTTTTTTTTATTGATAGATCGGGTGATTCTGAACGCGGCAATACCAAATATGTGTAGGTTTGATTTTTTTATTGTTTTATTTTGAATGGGGCGAAAGGGGGGTGATTTAAACTTTTATATTTTTTTAAATTTTTTTCATATTTTTTTTTACTTTTTTTCTTTACTTTTGCCATGCTTCAATAGCCTCCATGGGAGGCTAGAAGCTAGCAAAACTAGATTGGCTCAGCTACATAGCAGCGATCATCAGATCACTGCTATGTAGCTGAATTGCAGGCTTGCTATGAGCGCCGTCCACAGGGTGGCACTCACAGCAGGCCGGCATCAGTAACCATAGAGGTCTCAAGGACCTCTATGGTTACTATCCTGATGCATCGCTGACCCCTGATCATGTGACGGGGTGGCGATGCCCACATTTCCGGCTGCATGGCCGGAAGTGCCGGTTGAATGCAGCTGTCTGCATTTGACAGCGGCATTTAACTAGTTAATAGCGGCAGGTGGATTGCGATTTCACCCGCTGCTATTGTGGCTTACCGCCGGAGCCCACATCAAAGCAGGGGACCCGACCTCCGCTGTAATAGTACAACGGAGGTCGGGATGGGGTTAAACATAATGTTTTTATTTGCTGAAACATATAAACATTTCTCAACTTCCACCATACAAACATATATTTGACCATTATTAGTTTGATTGATGAGGGTCCATGTAAGAAATCTGTTAACTGAAAAAGGCGACCACAGACAATCTTAATGTGAGCTAGTACACACAGTAGGTCCTAAAGGACCTGGCCTTCACTCTTTCACATCTACACAGGGATTTGCCCTCCAAGGGGTATCTGGTTTGCACCTATAGAGTAGCTGCTGGTTGGTGGTCCTTAAGAAAAGAAGTGTAAGCGACCCAGGTTAGAATAATAAATACAGAGACAATAACACATTCACATTCAAAAAGAAATAGCTGTTTCCAAGTCCAGGAATTAATGCAGAAACAGGCATAGAGGATAGTCAGATAGTCCAAAAGAGTTTTATAAATAAAGAGTAAAAAATGGGTCAATAAACAGAAGTCAATCTTGTAATAAGCGGTGTAAAATTTCTATATAATAATTTGCAAAGGCAAGGAATCACATAAACATTTAAATAATGTAATTTTTCTCCTTAACCAGCCTGACTATCAATCTGCTGAAAACCTTCTGTGACATGCCTGCAAGCAGGACTGGTGAAAAACAGCGAGACCTGCTGGGTAATTTCGCAATGCATCATTGGGAACGGAAGCTGGCGGCAGCGTCGCCGCTCGCGCGCATCGGTGGATGCCTGAGGGTGAGTATATAACTATTTTTTATTTAATTCTTTTTTTTAACAGAGATATGGTGCCCACACTGCTGGATACTACGTGGGCTATGTTAGATACTGCGTGACTGATATATACTACGTGGACAGTGTTATATACTGTGTGGGCTGTGTTATTTACTGTGTGGGCTGTGTTGTATACCACGTGGCTACTATATACTACGTGGCTGCTATTTACTACGTGGCTCCTATATACTACGTGGCTGTGCTATATACTACGTGGCTGTGCTATATACTATGTGGCTCTGCTATATACTGCGTGGCTGTGCTATATACTATGTGGCTGTGTTATATACTATGTGGCTGTGCTATATACTACGTGGCTGTGCTATATATTATGTGGCTGTGCTATATACTACATGGCTGTGCTATATACTACATGGCTGTGCTATATACTATGTGCTGCTATATACTATGCGGCTGCTCTATACTATATGGCTGCTATATACTACGTGGCTGCTTTATACTACGTGGCTGTGCTATATACAATGTTGCTATGCTATATACTATGCAGCTGTGTAATATACTGTGTGGGCTGTGCTATATACTACATGGGCTGTGTTATATACTACGTGGCTGTGCTATATACTATGTGGCTGTGCTATATACTATGTGGCTGTTCTAAACTACATGGCTGCTATATACTACATGGCTTCTATATACTATATGGCTGCTATATATTAAGTGGCTGTGCTATATACTACGTGGCTGTGCTATATACTACGTGGCTGTGCTATAAACTACGGGCTGTGCTATATACTACGTGGCTTAGCGCTATACTACGTGGCTGTGCTATATACTATGTAGCTGTGCTATTTACTACGTGGCTGTGTTATATACTACGTGGCTATACTATATCCTGCCCCCCGCACCCCCAACATCCAGCACCCCGAACCTCCGACATCCCGCGACCAATCAGCGACAGACGCAGTCCAACCGCAAATTGACGTGGGATTTAAACCACGCTTTGCTGATTGGTCACGCACAGCCGGCCGCGACCAATGAGCGATATTGGCGCGGTATTTAAACACCGCTTTGGTCATTGGTCGTGCCCAGCTGGCCGCAACCAATCAGGAACAGGTGCAGTCCGGCCTCAAATTGGCGCCAGATTTAAACCACACTTCGCTGATCGGCCAGCCGGGAGCGACCAATCAGCGATATTGGAGCGGAATTTAACCCCCACTCACAGCGCGACGTACATACATACATACATATTCTAGAATACTCGATGCGTTAGAATCGGGCCACCATCTAGTTATAATATAAAACACAGTACTCTGGTATTGCAGTACATAATCATCTCCAATCAAACTATCACAGATTTAAGTCATCTAGAGAAAATAAAACAAAAATAAATGTTATAGAAAAATATTAAAAATAAAAAAATTCTACAAATTTAAATCTCTCCCATTTTCTTTTATCAAAATAAAAGAATACAAAAATATTGAAAACAAAATATATGTGGTATCGCAATGTCCAAAAAAGTCTGCTCTATGAAAATAGAAATTAAAAAGGGAACCTGTCACCCCCGCAGGGCCTATTAAGGTAAAAGAGCCACCTTCACCAGCACTAAGGCTCCATTCTTTGAAGGTGGCTCTTATGTTTAGCATCGCTAGGAATGCTGAAATAATCACTTTTATAAATTTTGTGCCATACCTGAGGGAGGTATGATTTCTCCCTGACTAGAGCACCTCGCAGCCGTCCATCATCCCACCAGGTGCTGCGTCTTCTCTGTCTTGTGCCATCACCGGCGCCTGCGCTCTGCAATTATTTCTCGGGCATGCGCAGTGCGCGCTGCCCTGGAACTTACATCAAGTGATGTAAGTAGATTGCGCCTGTGCACAGTGCCAGATTCCCAGCCCCGCAGTGTGAATAGAATACATCAAAACACACAATGGGGCGGGATCTGGGGCCTCCGTTGTGCGCAAGCACAATCTACTTACATCACTTGATGTAAGTTCCAGGGCAGCGCACACTGCGCATGCCCGAGAAATAATCGCAGAGCTCAGGCACCGGTGATGGCATAAGACAGAGAGGACGCGACACCCTGTGGGATGATGGATGGCTGCGAGGCGCTTTAATCAGGGAGAAATCATACCTCCCTGATGCAATACAGGTATGGCGCAAAATTTATAAAAGTGATTATTTCAGCGTTCCTAGGGATGCTAAACATAAGAGCCACCTTCACAGAATGCAGCCTTAGTGCTGCTGAAGGTGGCTCTTACCTCAACAGGCCCTGGGGGGGGGGGGTGACAGGTTCCCTGTAAGTAAGCTCTACGTTACAAGGAAAGAAAGCCCCAAAATTACTACTTTTCAATCTCCGCACTGTATATATATATTTCTGAAAATATATATATATATACAGTACAGACCAAAAGTTTGGACACATCTTCTCATTTAAAGATTTTTCTGTATTTTCATGACTATGAAAATTGTAAATTCACATGAAAGGCATCAAAACTATGAATTAACACATGTGGAATTATATACTTAACAAAAAAGTGTGAAACAACTGAAAATATGTCTTATATTCTAGGTTCTTCAAAGTAGCCACCTTTTGCTTTGATGACTGCTTTGACTGCTCTTGGCATTCTCTTGATGAGCTTCAAGAGATAGTCACCGGGAATGGTTTTCACTTCATAGGTGTGCCCTGTCAGGTTTAATAAGTGGGATTTCTTGCCTTATAAATGGGGTTGGGACCATCAGTTGTGTTGAGCAGAAGTCTGGTGGATACACGGCTGATAGTCCTACTGAGTAGACTGTTAGAATTTGTATTATGGCAAGAAAAAAGCAGCTAAGAAAAGAAAAATGAGTGGCCATCATTACTTTAAGAAATGAAGGTCAGTCAGTCCGAAAAATTGGGAAAACTTTGAAAGTGTCCCCAAGTGCAGTTGCAAAAACCATCAAGCGCTACAAAGAAACTGGCTCACATGAGGATCGCCGCAGGAAAGGAAGACCAAGAGTGACCTCTGCTTCTGAGAATAAGTTTATCCGAGTCACCAGCCTCAGAAATCCTAGGTTAACAGCAGCTCAGATTAGAGACCAGGTCAATGCCACACAGAGTTCTAGCAGCAGACACATCTCTACAACAACTGTTAAGAGGAGACTTTGTGCAGCAGGCCTTCATGGTAAAATAGCTGCTAGGAAACCACTGCTAAGTACAGACAACAAGCAGAAGAGACTTGTTTGGGCTAAATAACACAAGGAATTGACATTAGACCAGTGGAAATCTGTGCTTTGGTCTGATGAGTCCAAATTTGAGATCTTTGGTTCCAACCACCGTGTCTTTGTGCGAAGCAGAAAAGGTGAACGGATGGACTCTACATGCCTGGTTCCCACCGTGAAGCATGGAGGAGGAGGTGTGATGATGTGGGGGTACTTTGCTGGTGACACTGTTGGGGATTTATTCAATATTGAAGACATACTGAACCAGCACTGCTACCACAGCATCTTGCAGCGGCATGCTATTTCATCCGGTTTGCTTTTAGTTGGACCACCAGATGACCTGGCCTCCACAGTCACCAGACCTGAACCCAATCAATATGGTTTGTGGTGAGCTGGACCGCAGAGTGAAGGCAAAAGGGCCAACAAGTGCTAAGCATCTCTGGGAACTCCTTCAAGATTGTTGGAAGACCATTCCCAGTGACTACCTCTTGAAGCTCATCAAGAGAATGCCAAGAGTTTGCAAAGCAGTCATCAAAGCAAAAGGTGGCTACTTTAAAGAACCTGGAATATAAGACATATTTTCAGTTGTTTCACACTTTTCTTGTTAAGTATATAATTCCACATGTGTTAATTCATAGTTTTGATGCCTTTAGTGTGAATTTACAATTTTCATAGTTATGAAAATACAGAAAAATCTTAAAATGAGAAGGTGTGTCCAAACTTTTGGTCTGTACTGTATGTATATATATATATATATATATATATATATATATATATATATATATATATTTTTTTTTGTTTGTTTTTGTTTTGTTTTTTCTTGCTTGTTTGTTTGTTTGTTTTACCTTGAAAAAAGCTGCAATTTGACACCGAAATGCGTTGGTTAATAAAAATCTTCATTTTATGGGTTTTATAGGATTCTTAATTTCCTCAAGCACAGCCCAGGTACAGTGATCTCTCTACTAAAGTGAATTGCTAATTGGAATTTTTCCTCCACCAAAGCTCTTATTGGTGCTGTGTCCATACACAATCACCCCAGGTGAACACTGCCATACTCTCACCCTCTCTCATTTCTCTTGCTGTATTGTCCGATTGTGCACTTCTATCTTAACCAGACCTCAGTAAATAAAATGATAAGTCAGCACATAAAAAACAACTCGTTATCCAACTCCATGAAAAGAAAAATGAAAAAGTTACAACACTAAGAAGATGGCAACACAAAATTATTTTTTTTCAAAGGTTCTGAATTTGTATCCTTTTAAAATATAAAAACTTTGTAAAATCAGTGTAACCATAATTGTATTAACCTGGAGAATCCTAGTGTAATTTTTCCCACAAAATGAACTCTCTAAACATTCCCCAAAATACAATGTCGGAATTGCATTTTTTTTTCATAATTTCATCGCACTTGGATTTTTTTTCTTCTTTTCAGTACATTATATGATAAACAATTCATTTTAATTCAAAACTACAGCTCTTACCCCAAGGAAAAACTCATATAGCTATATAGATAGAAAAAAAAAAATGAAGGCTTTTGGAAGGAGAGGAGGAAAAAAGGAAAGTGCAAAAATGTCCTGAAGGACTAATCAACTAACTGTGGAAATGTGCCTGAATTTTCACTTTATTACTTTTCAAGTTCCATCCTCACCTTTAAATTGATAAAAATTGAAAACAACTACTGACAAAGCCAAAAAATATTGTAGTAAATCTATCAAAAATCTTTGATCCATCTCTTATGTCCTAATAATATCTTACTATAAATTACATCATGTATTAAACACAAGAATATTGTAGGATCTTGGTGCAATTCTTCATAACCTATGCCAAGGATTTCAGTTCAGCATTATTTTTTATTTCATACCATCAAAAGAGTTTGTTTCGATTGAGGCCAACATATTTTTGGCACTTACTGACATTACTGTCAGAATTTAAATATGATAAAGACGTTTTTCCACACCTAACAAATATGGCACAACCACAGGAGTAGGACTTGAAATCTACTGTTGGACTAAGGGAATTGCATTGAATAGAAAGGTGGGTAATTACAGTGGCATGTATAAAAATTGTACATTCACACTGAAGGCATCAAAACTATGAATTAACACATGTGGAATTATATACTTAACAAAAAAGTGTGAAACAACTGAAATTATGTCTTATATTCTAGGTTCTTCAAAGTAACCACCTTTTGCTTTGATGACTGCTTTGCACACTCTTGGCATTCTCTTGATGAGCTTCAAGAGGTAGTCACCGGGAATGGTTTTCACTTCACAGGTGTGCCCTGTCAGGTTTAATAAGTTGGATTTCTTGTCTTATAAATGGTGTTGGGACCATAGGTTGTGTTGTGCAGAAGTCTGGAGGATACACAGCTGATAGTCCTACTGAATAGACTGTTAGAATTTGTATTATGGCAAGAAAAAAGCAGCTAAGTAAAGAAAAACGAGTGGCCATCATTACTTTAAGAAATGAAGGTCTGTCAGTCTGAAAAATTGGGAAAACTTTGAAAGTGTCCCCAAGTGCAGTGGCAAAAACCATCAAGGGCTACAAAGAAACTGGCTCATGTGAGGACCACCCCAGGAAAGGAAGACCAAGAGTCACCTTTGCTTCTGAGGATAAGTTTATCCGAGTCATCAGCCTCAGAAATCGCAATGTTAGCAGCAGCTCAGATTAGAGACCAGGTCAATGCCACACAGAGTTCTAGCAGCAGACACATCTCTACAACAACTGTTAAGAGGAGACTTTGTGCAGCAGGCCTTCATGGTAAAATAGCTGCTAGGAAACCACTGCGAAGAACAGGCAACAAGCAGAAGAGACTTGTTTGGGCTAAAGAACACAAGGAATGAACATTAAACCAGTGGAAATCTGTGCTTTTGGTCTGATGAGTACAAATTTGAGATCTTTGTTTCCAACAACCCTGTCTTTATGTGAAGCAGAAAAGGTGAATGGAAGGACTCTACATGCCTGGTTCCCACCGTGAAGCATGGAGGAGGAGGTGTGATGGTGTGGGGGTGCTTTGCTGGTGACACTGTTGGGGATTTATTCAAAATTGAAGGCATACTGAACCAACATGGCTACCACAGCATCATGCAGCCTGCTGTTCCATCCAGTTTGCATTTAGTTGGACCATCATTTATTTTTAAACAGGACAATGACCCCAAACACACCTCCAGGCTGTGCAGGGCTATTTGACCAAGAAGGAGAGTGATGGGTTGCTACGCCAGATGTCCTGGCCTCCACAGTCACCAGACCTGAACCCAATTGAGATGGTTTAGGGTGAGCTGGACTGCAGCGTGAAGGCAAAAGGGCCAACAAGTGCTAAGCATCTCTAGGAAGTCCTTCAAGATTGTTGGAAGACCATTCACGGTGACTACCTCTTGAAGCTCATCAAGAGAATGTCAAGAGCAGTCATCAAAGCAAAAGGTGGCTACTTTGAAGAACCTAGACTATAAGACATAATTTCAATTGTTTCACACTTTTTTGTTAAGTATATAATTCCACGTGTTAATTCATAGTTTTGATGCCTTCAGTGTGAATGTACAATTTTCATAGTCATGAAAACACAGAAAAATCTTTCAATAAAAAGGTGTGTCCAAACTTTTGGTCTGGACCGTGTGTATATATATATACAGTATATATATATATATATATATATATATATATATATATATATATATATATACACTCACTGGCCACTTTATTAGGTACACCTGTCCAACTTCTTGTTAACACTTAATTTCTAATCAGCCAATCACATGGCGGCAACTCAGTGCATTTAGGCATGTAGACATGGTCAAGACAATCTCCTGCAGTTCAAACCGAGCATCAGTATGGGGAAGAAAGGTGATTTCAGTGCCTTTGAACGTGGCATGGTTGTTGGTGCCAGAAGGGCTGGTCTGAGTATTTCAGAAACTGCTGATCTACTGGGATTTTCACGCACAACCATCTCTAGGGTTTACAGAGAATGGTCCGAAAAAGAAAAAAAATCCAGTGAGTGGCAGTTCTGTGGGCGGAAATGCCTTGTTGATGCCAGAGGTCAGAGGAGAATGGGCAGACTGGTTCGAGCTGATAGAAAGGCAACAGTGACTCAAATCGCCACCCGTTACAACCAAGGTAGGCCTAAGAGCATCTCTGAACGCACAGTGCGTCGAAGTTTGAGGCAGATGGGCTACAGCAGCAGAAGACCACACCGGGTACCACTCCTTTCAGCTAAGAACAGGAAACTGAGGCTACAATTTGCACAAGCTCATCGAAATTGGACAGTAGAAGATTGGAAAAACGTTGCTTGGTCTGATGAGTCTCGATTTCTGCTGCGACATTCGGATGGTAGGGTCAGAATTTGGCGTAAACAACATGAAAGCATGGATCCATCCTGCCTTGTATGGAGCATCTTTGGGATGTGCAGCCGACAAATCTGCGGCAACTGTGTGATGCCATCATGTCAATGTGGACCAAAATCTCTGAGGAATGCTTCCAGCACCTTGTTGAATCTATGCCACGAAGAATTGAGGCAGTTCTGAAGGCAAAAGGGGTCCAACCCGTTACTAGCATGGTGTACCTAATAAAGTGGCCGGTGAGTGTATATAAACATACACTATGGTTCCATAGTTTAGGATCACCCAGACAATTTTGTGTCTCCATGAAAACTCATACTTTTATTAATCAAATGGGTTACCAAATGAATTGAAAATCTAGTCCAGACATTGACAAGGTTCAAAAAAAAATTTTTATTTGACATAATAATTTTCTCCTTCAAACTTTGTTTTCGTCAAAGAATGTTCCCTTTGCAGCAATTACAGCATTGCAGACCTTCGGCATTCTAGCAGTTAATTTGCTGAGGTAATCTGGAGAAATTTCACCCCATGCTTCCAGAAGCCCCTCCTCCAAGTTGGTTTGGCACTTTTTACGTACTATATGGTCAAGCTGCTCCCATAACAGCTCAATGGGGCTGAGATCTGGTGACTGTGCTGGCCACTCCATTACAGATAGCATACCAGCTGCTTGCTTCTTCCCTAAATAGTTCTTGCATAATTTGGAGGTGTGCTTTGGGTCATTGCCATGTTGTAGGATGAAATTGTCTACAATTGCAGGAGTTTTCCCAGTGCTCTGCGTGCGGTCAGCTGTATTTACAACGGGACTTGAGATTGTACTCCCATGGGAGTCATATTCCTAATAGGTGGGTCGATTGCAGTTACAGCTGTGTTACTTATTATTGGAGTTTACAGTGTACTCCTAGTGGAGTTATATATCTGATAGGTGGGTCTATTTCCAGCCACGACGTCTATTCACGTTTTCTGCATTTATCTGTCTGATGAAGGTTGTAAAAGACCGAAACGTTACAATAAAAAACTGGGAATATATAATGAAATAAAATTATGGATAAAAATATTCATTTTTGAGTGCCGGATTTTTTGTAATTATTTGTCTACAATTAAGCGCTGTCCACTGGGTATGGCATGGCATTGCCAAATGGAGTGATAGCCTTCCTTATTCAAAATCCCTTTTACCTTGTACAAATCTCCTACTTTAACAGCATCAAAGAAACCCCAAACCAACACATTACCTCCACCATGCTTGACAGATGGCATCAGGCACTCTTCCAGCATCTTTTCATTTGTTCTGCATCTCACAAATGTTCTTCTGTGTGATCCAAACACCTCAAACTTGGATTCGTCTGTCCATAGCACTTTTTTCCAAACTTCCTCTGTCCAATGTCTATGTTTTTTTCCCTTATTAATATTTTCCTTTTATTAGCCAGTCTCAGATATGACTTTTTCTTTGCCACTCTGCCCTGAAGGCCAGCATCCTCGAGTTGCCTCTTCACTGTAGACGTTGACACTGGCGTTTCACTATTTAATGAAGCTACCAGGAGAGGATCTGTGAGGCGTCGATTTCTCAAACTACAGACTCTAATGTATGTGTCTTGTTGCTCAGTTATGCAGCGGGGCCTCCCACTTCTCTTTCTACTCTGGTTAGAGCCTGTTTGTGCTCTCCTCTGAAGGGAGTAGTACACACCGTTGTAGGAAATCTTCAGTTTCTTGGCAAATTCTCGCATGGAATAGCCTTCATTTCTAAGAATACAGTAAGAATAGACTGTCGAGTTTCAAATGAAAGTTCTTTTTTTTCTGACCATTTTGAGAGTTTAATGGAACCAACAAACGTAATGCTCCAGATTCTCAAGTAGCTCAAAGGAAGGTCAGGTTTATAGGTTCTCTAATCAGCCAAACTGCTTTCAGCTGTGCTAACATACTTGCACAAGGGCTTTCAAGGGTATTCTAAACATCCATTAGCCTTCTTACACAGTTAGCAAACACAAAATACCATAAGAACACTGGAGTAATGGTTGTTGGAAATGGGCCTCTATACACCTATGAAGATGTTGCATTACAAACCAGACGTTTGCAGTTAGAATAGTCAAATAGTCATTTACCACTTTAACAATGTATAGAGTGTATTTCTGAATCATTTAATGTTAGCTTCATTGGAAAAAACTGCTTTTCTTTAAAAAATAAGGACATTTCTAAGTGACCTTAAACTTTTGAACGGTAGTATTTATACATATATATATACATATATATATATATATACACACACACATGCACACAAACACCTCTGGCAAATAACCCTGTCATGGGCAGCCCAATCTCCAGACCTGAACCCCATTGACAACCTCTGGAATGTAATCAAGAGGATGATGGATAGTCACAAGCCATCAAACAAAGGAGAACTGCTTAAATTGTTGCGCCAGAGGCAGTGTGAAAGACTGGTGGAAAGCATGCCAAAATGTATGAAAACTGTGATTAAAATTTATGGTTATTTCACAAAATATTGATTTCTGAACTCTTCCTGTTGTTTCTAAATGATTATGAACTTGTTTTCTTTGCATTATTTGAGGTCTGAAAGCACTGTTTTTTTAATTTGGACCATTTTTCTTTGTCAGAAAAAATACAAAAATTATTGCTTGGAGACATGTTGTCAGAAGTTTATAGAATAAAAGAACAATTTACATTTTACGCCCTGAAAATGGCTGTCCACCAACATTCACCATCCAACCTGATGGAACTGGAGAGGATCTGCAAGGAAGAATGGCAGAGGATCCCCAAATCCAGGTGTGAAAAACTTGTTGCATCATTCCCAAGAAGACTCATGGCTGTACTAGCTCAAAAGGGTGCTTCTACTCAACACTGAGCAAAGGGTCTGAATACTTATGACCATGTGATATTTCAGTGTTTTTTTTATAAATTTGCAAAAATAACTACATTTCTGTTTTTTTTCAGTCAAGATAGGGTTCAGAGTGTACATTAATGAGTAAAAAATTAACTTTTTTGAATTTACCAATTGACTGTAATGAAACAAAGAGTGAAATATTAAAGGGGTCTGAATACTTTCTGTACCTACTGTATACGGTTGTGCTTAAAAGTTTACAGACACCTGCCAGAAAATATGAATGATAACATCAAAACTTTTTTTCCACTCATGGTTAGTGGTTGGGTGAAGCCATTTATTGTCAAACTACTGTGTTTTCTCTTTTTAAATCATAATAGCAAACCAAAACATCCAAGTGACCCTGATTAAAAGTTTACATATCCGATTTGTTAATACCGTGTATTGCCCCCTCTAACATCAATGACAACTTGAAGTCTTTTTGTGGTAGTTGTGCATGAAGTTCTTTATTTTATCAGATGGTAAAGCTGCCCACTCTTCTTGGCAAAAAGCCTCCAGTTCCTGTAAATTCCTGGGCTGTCTAGCATGAACTGCGCTCAATGATATTGAGGCCAGGAGACTGAGATGGCCACTCCAGAACCTTCACTTTGTTTTGCAGTAGCCGATGACAGGTCGACTTAGCCTTATGTTTTGGATTGTTGCCATGTTGAAACGTCCAAGTACGTCCCAGGCGCAGCTTCCGGGCTATCAAATTTGCCTCTAGTATTTGCTGAGAACATGCTGCATTCATCTTTCCTTCAACTTTGAACCAGTTTCCTGTGCCTTTGTAGCTCACACATCCCCAAAACATTAGCGATCCACCTTCATGCTTTACAGTAGAAATGGTGTTCCTTTCATCATAGGCCTTGTTGACCTCTCTCCAAATGTAACGTTTATGGTTGTGGCCAAAAAGTTCAATTTTGGTCTCATCTCTCCAAATGATCTTGTTCCAAAAGTTTTGAGGCTTGTCTCTGTGCTGTGTTGCATATTGAAGGCGAGATACTTTGTGGCATCTGTGCAGTAATGGCTTTCTTCTGGTGACTTGACCATGCCACCTATTTTTCTTCTAGTGCCTCTTTATTGTGCATCTTGAAACAGCCACACCGCTAGTTTTCAGAGAGTCCTGTATTTCAGCTGATGTTATTTGTCAGTTTTTCTTTGCATCCCGAACAATTCTCCTGGCAGTTGTGGACAACATTTTTGTTGGTCTACCTGACCATGGTTTTGTTTTTACAGAGCCCCTGATTTACCATTTGTTAATCACAGTTTGAATGCCAGCTGACAAAATAAATCTTGCCAAATCAGACAACGTGATTTTTTGGATTTGTTTTCTCATTTTGACTCTTATAGTTGTGGTCTACCTATGATGTCAATTACAGGCCTCTTTCATCTTTTTAAGTGGGAGAACATGCACAATTGGTGGCTGACTTAATATTTTTTTCCCCACTTTATATACAATGTCTATTTTCATACCACCCTCATTCTTTTTGTTCATGAAAGGTAAAGAGCTGCCAAGTGGTTGTATAGCTTGAAAGCATGGAGACTAAGTCCTTACAGTGGACAAGGTGTTGCTGAGCATCAAGCGGCACATTTCATGCTGAACGATTCCATCAAATGCAGCTATGAATTGTCATGAGTGGCAGTGCCCAGAACATTTCAATTGCCTTAGGATTAGGCAAAGGAACTCACGCTGGCTGCATGGCACATGTCCTGAATTTAAGAATGCAACATTTTGTTCAAAAATATATCCCTTTGAAAAACGTGGTGGCTTAAGTGTCTGCTTATTTCAACCATTGTTTAATGGCAAAACATGCCCTCCTGACTTTGCAAAATCAGAATGGTCTGCCAGAACACTGCTTAGTATACAATGTCACATCCCTCTGGAATTAGACACCAATGATTAGATTGGCCCCAGCATCTGTCTTTCTGCCTTTCTGTTGTCCTTTACACTGATTCTCTGCCTCCAGTGCTGATATTGAATGGCCAGATGGGCATCTATTTCCTGTCCATCATGTTATATACAGCTCTGGCAAAAATTAAGAGACCACCACATCAAAACCCTGTCATGGGCAGCCCAATCTCCAGACCTGAACCCCATTGAAAACCTCTGGAATGTAATCAAGAGGATGATGGATAGTCACAAGTCATCAAACAAAGAACTGCTTAAATTTTTGCACCAGAAGCAGTGTGAAAGCCTGTGGAAAGCAGGCCAAGACGCATGAAAGCTGTGATTAAAAATCATGGTTATTCCACAAAATATTGATTTCTGAACTCTTCCTGAGTTAAAACATTAGTATTGTTGTTTCACATCGATTATGAACTTGTTTTCTTTGCATTATTTGAGGTCTGAAAGCACTGTTTGTTTTTTTTTAATTTTGCCCATTTTTCTTTTTAAAAAAAAATTGCTTGGAAATTCTGAGAAAAATCATACAGACTGAACATTTTGAAGTGGTCTCTTAATTTTTGCCAGAGCTGTATACTTTACTACAGCTGGGACTGCCACTGCTGACATTACACTGCCAGACATCTCCATGTTTGCCACATCATATTTTTTTTACCATGTGATTTCTGCCTACACATCTTTTGACTGTCAACTGTGTTTTATACCACTGTACCGAACTGCTGCTGTCAAGACTGCTATTGCTATTCCTACATTGCTAGACATCTTCTTATCTTCCCTTTGCTGCCACTTGTGTTGCCACTGCTGCTAGATGCACACACACATCTCATGCATTTTTCCAGTGTGTTTTGAAGCAATACTGTACAGCTGCAGGTAAGTGATGCTTCTTCACGGTACGCAAACATGCTCCCAAAATAGAGATCATCGTTACACCCAACAGTGGTGCAAGTGGATTTGTGGACGGCTGTACCACGGAATCGGGCCTGCCTAGGCAAGGACGTAGCTAAGTAGAAACCAGTTGTTCACTGGAGCTCCTGATGGTGGAGACAGACTGGGCTGTAGGCAACCTACAGGTACCGCTCGTAGGCATATCCAGGTACTGCAGCTGCTGATCACAGGGCTTTGTTCAGATGGATGTAAATAGAAATGGTACCTCTGAAAATGTCATCATTTCCCACAAAAAATAAGCTGCCATACAGCTCCATCAGTAGAAAAATAAAAAGTTATAGCTCTAAGAATAAAGCTATGCAAAATAATTATTTTTTTTCTATAAAAAAGTTTTTATTGTGAAAAAGTGCCAAAAAATAAAAAAAGATATACCGTATATACTCGAGTATAGGCTGAGATATTATGGCCATTTTTTTAGGCTGAAAGTGCCCCTCTCGGCTTATACTCGAGTCATTGTCCCAGCTGGGTCAGAGGGGGAGGGGGAGCAGCGGTTGTCACATACTCACCTGCTCCCGGCGCGGTCCCTGCATCTCCGATGGTCTCCGGGCGCTGACAGCTTCTTCCAGCATTGAGAGGTCACATGGTACTGCTCATTACAGTAATGAATATGGACACGACTCCACTCCCATAGGGGTGGAGCTGCATATTCATTGCTGTAATGAGCGGTACTGGTGACCGCTCAACGCTGGAAGAAGCTGTCTGCACTCGGAGAAGACCATGAGGGAAGCTTCCAGGGACCGCGACGGGAGCAGGTGAGTATAATGGGGAGGGTGAGCAGCATTGTGTGATATGCACCTGTCCCCAATCCACCGCCGGGCACCGGAGCTGTGCCCGGCGTCCACCACGTCCTCTGGCTGTGACGCTCAGCTCAGAGGGCACAATGACATGGTTAGTGTGCGCCCTCTGCCTGAGCGTCAGTGCAGAGGACGCAGAAGACAGAGCGGTGCCTGGCGGTGGAAAGGGGACAGGTGACTATTGCAAGTGCTGGGGGCCTGAGCGATGAGAGGTGAGTATGTCATTTTTTTTTTTTAATCGCAGCAACAGCATATGGGGCAAATATACCCATGGAGCATCTTATGGGGCCATAATCAGCATTTGTTCAGCATTATATGGGGCAAATATCTCTATGGAGCATCTTATGGGGCCATAATCAGCATTTGTGCAGTATTATATGGGGCAAATATTTCTATGGAGCATCTTATGGGGCCACAATCAGCATTTGTATAGCATTATATGGGGCAAATATCTCTATGGAGCATCTTATGGGGCCATAATCAGCATTTGTGCAGCATTATATGGGGCAAATATCTCTATGGAGCATCTTATTGGCCATAATCAACATTTGTGCAGAATTATATGGGGCAAATATCTCTATGGAGCATCTTATGGGGCCATAATCAGCATTTGTGCAGCATTATATGGGGCAAATATCTCTATGGAGCACCTTATGGGGCCATAATCAGCATTTGTGCAGCATTATATGGGGCAAATATCCCTATGGAGAATCTTATGGGGCCATAATCAACATTTGTACAGCATTATATGGGGCAAATATCTCTATCGAGCATCTTATGAGGCCATAATCAGCATTTGTGCAGCATTATATGGGGAAAATGTCTCTATGGAGCATCTTATGGGGCCATAATCAGCATTTATGCAGCATTATATGGGGCAAATATCTCTATTGAGAATCTTATGGGGCCATAATCAGCATTTGTGCAGCATTATATGGGGCAAATATCTCTATGGAGCATCTTTTGGGGCCATAATCAGCATTTGTGCAGCATTATATGGGGCAAATATCTCTATGGAGCATCTTATGGGGCCCTTATTAACCTTTATGCAGCACTGTGTGGGGCAAATGTGTCTATGGAGCATCTTATGGGGCCATTATTAACCTTTGTGCAGCATTATATGGGGCATATTTTAATATGGAGCATCTTATGGGGCCCATCATAAACATTATGGAGCATTATATGGGGTGTGTTTTGTATGGAGCATCTTATTGGGCCCATCATGAACTGTATGGAGCATCTTATGGGGCCCATCATGAACTGTATGGAGCATTATATGGGGCTCCTGATTCAATATGGATATTCAAAAACACTTAACCTACTGATATCTCAATTAATTTTACTTTTATTGGTATCTATTTTTATTTTTGAAATTTAACGGTAGCTGCTGCATTTCCCACCCTAGGATTATACTCAAGTCATTAAGTTTTCCCAGTTTTTTGTGTCAAAATTAGGAGTCTCGGCTTATGCTCGGGTTGGCTTATACTCTAGTATATACAGTAAATGTGGTATCGCTGTCATCGTACTGACACGAAAAATAAAGCTGCCTTATCAATTTTACCTCATGCGGAATGGTATAAAAAACAAAAAGCAATTCCTGAATTGCTGGTTTTTGTTCATTCTGTCTCCCAAAAATTGGAATAGAAAGCGATCAAAAAATGTCATGTGCCCAAAAATGGCACCCATAAAAACGTCTGCTCGTCCCGTAAAAAACGAACCATAACATGACTCTATCTGCCGAAATATGAAAAAATTATAGCTCTGAAAATATGGTGATACAAAAACTAGTTTTCGCAATAAAAATCGTATTTTAGTGTGTGACAGCAGTCAAACATAAAAACTCAATATAAATCTGGTATCGCTGTAATCGCACCGACCTGAAAAATAAAGTCACCTAATCACTTATACCGCATGAAGAACAGTGTAAAAAATAAATAAAACCAATTCTTCACATGCTATTTTTTCATTTTGCCTACAAAAGATCACAGTAAGCCTCAGCACACATCTATCCTGCGCATTGCGCTGAGCGCTTACAGCAGGGCTTCCATGTAAATCTCTGAAATACGTGATTCAGAGATGGCAGAAGATTCCCTATAATGAGGCAGATGGAGGCACTGTGGATGCCGTCTGACCTGTGATCTGGCGGTGTTCATCTTTTTAGGATTGCATAAAAGTGCCGTCAGCCACAGTTTTGTGCACTTCTGAAAAGAAGGACACCGTGGAACAGAGGCCAGATGGAGTCCAGAGTAAATCTGCTGCCTCATTATTGGGAATGGATCCCTCAGCGGTTTAATCTGTCATGTCATGTCATGTCACTCAGAAATTTAGATGGAAACCCCAAAGTAAGTGCTCAGCGCAGAGCACCAGATAAATGTGATCCCTAACGTTATGTAAAATGTTCCCAATAAAAGCTTCAACTAAATCCCAAAAAAACAAGTCTTCACTCAGGTCCGTCATCTGTTAATGGAAATATAGGGGGCTTCCACATTACTGGTAGCACAGAGGCTCTGGAAAAGCTAAAAGGCCTCCCACTCCCCAAAAGAAATTCAGCAAATTCTGTGCTCCCAAATCCAAATGCCCCACTTTCCTTCAGAGCCACAGTGTGCCTAAAGAACAGTTAGCGACCACATATTTGACAATTCTGTAGTGATGAGAGCCCGCCTAATTTACAGGTGCATTTCTCCAGAAGCATGAGCTGGGCATAATGTACTGGTGTCTGCAATGTACTGGTCACTACAGCGTACTGGTTACTACAATGGAAGTTTGCAATTCTCACTCAGCAACATTCACTGCTGCTTGTTTCTGGAAAACAGCCATGGAGTCAAAATTGTCACTACATCTGTAGATAAATTCCCAAAGGGTTATAATTTCCAAAATGGTGTCACTTGTGGGGGGCTTCCACTGTTTACGCACATCAGGGGCTCTTCAAATGTGACATGGCATCCGCTAATTACAGTAAATTTTACATTCAAAAAGTCAAATGGCCATCCTTCCCTTCCAATCTCTGACATGTGCCAAAAAAGTAGTATTCCCCGACACATGGGGTACCGTTGTACTCAGGAGAAATTGCACAACAACTTGCATGGAGCAATTTCACCTTATGAAAATGCAAAATATGGAGCTAAAAAAGATTTGTTTTGGAAAAATGTGATTTTTTTTATTTCCACGGCTCTATGTTATAAACTTCTATGAAGCACCTGTGGGTTCAAGGTGCTCAATACAGATCTAAATAAGTTCCCTAAGGGGTCTATTTTCCAAAATAGTGACACTTGTGGGGGGTTTCCACTTTTTAGGCACATCAGGGGCTCCCCAAACGTGACACGGCAACTGCTAATTATTCCAGCAAATTTTACATTCAAAAAGTGAAATGGCGCTCCTTCCATTCTGAGCCCTGCCATGTGCCCAAACAGTAGATTTCCACTATATATGGGGTATCGGCATGCTCAGCAGAAATTGCACAACAAAATGTATGGTCCAATTTCTCCTGTTACCCTTGCAAAAGTAAAAAAAAATAGGTCTAAAGGAAATTTGTGAAGAAAGAAAAGTAAATGTTTATTTTTTTCTTCCACATTCCAAAAATTCCTGTGAAGCACCAGAAAGGTTAATAACTTCTTGAATGTGGTTTAGAGTACATTGAGGGGTGCAGATGTTAGACTGGTGTCATATTTGGATATTTTCTGTCATATAGGCCCCTCAAAGTCACTTCAAGTGTGAGGTGGTCCCTAAAAAAATGGTTTTGAAAATTTTGTTGTAAAAATGAGAAATCGCTGGTCAAATTTAACCCTAACAAAAAAATTAGTTTCCCAAATTGTGCTTATGTAAATTAGACATTTGGGAAATGTTATTTATTAACTATTTTGTGCGATATAACTCTCTAATTTAAAGGCATAAAAATATAAATTTTGAAAACTGTGAAATTTTCAAAATTTTCACCCAATTTCCATCTTTTTAACAAATAAGCGCAAGTCATATCAAATAAATTTTACCACTGTCGTAAAATATAATATGTCACGAGAAAACATTCTCAGAATCACCGAGATGCACTGAAGCGTTCTAGAGTTATGACCTCATAAATTGACAGTGGTCAGAATTGTAAAAACTGGCCTGGTCAGGGAGGCGAAAACAGGCTCCTGGGTGAAGGGGTTAAGATCCACTGCTGACAGTTGCCTTTTCAATTGACAAACAGTGATGTACTGTAATAGATGTTCTTGATGGTAGACAAGAGCACAAATTGGCAACATACGGCAAGGCATTGTTGTATTGAGAAAAGTTTCCCCAGACACTTTGGAACTAGTTTCTCAGCCAAATGAATGTAACGCTGAGCTGTTAGGTACCTGGTTTCAAGAATTGATAGGTCCATCTACCACACATTAGGTCATCCCACACCAGTATCCTAGGAGTATGATCATAGTGAAATTCTACGGTGAAGCTGTTTTGAAAATGCTGTTTTCATTTTTTCATCATTTGCATATCATTAAAGTTTCTATCGATCCTCTGATTTCCATAGATGTACGACTTTTCCTTCTTTGTGCTGCTATTTCCATGTATAGAAGTGTATTATTTTATCTCTAGAAAACTCCTTTAATTTATTTGTTGAATGTAGTTAAGTCCTGGTATTGAGCATATACAGTATGTAATTTAATGACTATAGCAATTTATAGTCTCCAGCTTATGATGACATTCTATACAAATTTCCCTGATTGTCCTAAAAATAATAATATGGCATTATAAAAGCCTACAGCAATGCCAAAGGAAATAAATTATTACTTATGGTTCATTAACTTTTTTTTTAATTGGCGTGTCTAAGCTATTTAACCCAGTGGGGAGTGATTAATTCAGACTCATAGGGAAATATTATTCAGGCTGAAGAAACCAATTTAGTTGAAAATGAACAGGTATCTTGTCTTCCACTGGTGAAATGTATTTTACTGTTACCGTATATGTAAGAAAATACAATATTGCAACATTAGGAATTCTTTTCGTTTTTTCAAGAGATTCAAAAGAAAATACCTAAGGGTAAGTTCACACAGGGTGTTTTTGCTGCATTTTTTGCTGCACTTTTTATGCTAATTTGCAGCTGCTTTTACAGTACCAGCAAAGCATATGAGATTTCAGAAATCTCATGCACACACATTGGTTTTTTGTGTGATCAGTAGTTTGTGCTTTGCAGCGTTTTTTTGACATAGAGCATGTCACTTCTTTCAGCCTTTTTCCAGCATTTTTTTCAGCATTTTCCACCCATTGACTTGAATGGATGGTGAAAAAATGCTGCAAATACGCAGATTGACTTTTTTGCAGCGTATTTGCTGCAGAAAAGTCATGGACAGCCAGATGTGACATCACACTTGGCTCTGCTACATCTAGATGGCAGACTGCATGGTGCGTCCATAAAGCCTGTCATCCAACAGAGCGGACCCGATCCATATTCACTTGAATGGGGGGGGTCCGACATTACAGTGTTTGACATGCTGTCATATGTATGACAGCATGGCAAACACTGCTTCTGATTGGCAGGGAAATCATCCCTGCCGGTCAGAGAGCTGAGATTGCCACGCTATCAGAAGACAGCGGAAGCGCTCAACTGTGATCGGAGGTACACAGTTTACCTACGATCACTGGTGTCAGCTGATGAGCCTACTGCTCCCACCATCTGACACCTACAGCCGCTACTTACAGTGAGAGCTGGAGCGGCGGATGGGAGTTTTATCTGCCGCTCCTGCGCTATAAATAAATAATTTAAAAAAACGGCATTGGATTTCCTCCTAATTGTGATAACCAGCCAGACAAAACTCACAGCTGGGGGATGAAACTCTCAGCTGTCAGCTTCAGCAAGTTTAGTTATCAAGAATAGAGAGGTCCTCATGCTTTTTTTTAAATTATTTAAATAAATAATTTAAAAAAATGGCGTGGGGTCTCCCCCCATTTTTGACAACCAGCCTTGCTAAAGCTCACAGCTGGTCGCTGGTAATCTCAGACTGGTAAGGGGCCATTGATATAGGCACCCTCCAGCCTAAAAATAGCAGCCTGCAGCTGTGCAGAAAAGGCGCATCTATTAGATGCGCCAATTCTGGTGCTTTGCCCAGTTCTTCCCACTTTCCCTGTAGCGGTGGCAAGTGGGGTAATGAGGGGTAATGTCACCTTACTATCGTAAGGTGACATTAAGCCGGCTTAGTATTGGAGAGGCATCAATAAGTCACCTATCCATTACTAATCCTATAGCAATTAAAGGGTTAAATAAACACACACACACATGCAGAAAAAAGTATTATAATGAATTAAAACAGCACACAGTTTTGCCATCTTTTTATTGTTCTGCCAATCCAAGCAAAGCCAACGATCTTCTGTAATAAAAATAAAAATAAAACAGCAAAAGTATACTCCCTGATCGGTCGCAGTCCAATATAACAAGTGTCCCACACAGTATCTGGGGGAGATAAAGCTTACAACTGGGAGCGCTGCCAATGCGACCGCCTCCGGCTGTAAGCGACTGGGGAATGAATGAGACGCAGCGGGCGCAGGCTCAGTAACTAGCGGTGACGTCACTGAGCCTGCGCTCCCTCACAGTCTGACCCGAGGTAACCTCTGCACTGTAGGAAAATGCCAGTGAAGAGGATACTGCAGGTAATGTATGTATCTATCTATTCTATCAATCTATTCTATTAATCTATTCATTCTATCTATTCATTCTATCTATTCTATCTATTCATTCTATCTATCTACAGGAAGTTGTCATTTTTTTCTCTGTGTGCACTCAACTTTATTGGCATGCACAAGAGAAAAAAAGCATAAAAAACACACCAAAAATGCTGCAAAAACACACAAAAAATGCACCTAAACCTGCGTTTTTGGCGCAGCTTCTTTCCTGCCCAGATCATCAGGTTTTGCTGCAGAAAAAAATGCAGCAAAAACGCCCTTTGTGAACTTATCCTAATACTATATAATTTGTGTTTTGTAGAGTAAAATATGTAAAGTAGTGCACTATATATTTTCACTGCTGTGTACTGGAACAAAAATGATGTTTTAAAAGAAATATACTTATAACAATTATATCAATGCATCTAAAGTTGAAAAAAGGAAATTTCAGCAAGACAGCATCCAAATATCAAAGTCAAAGTTGCGTAGAAATTGTTTAAAGGGAGTGTCTGGTTCTTTGCTAATTTCTGAACCCTCCCAGGGTGCAAACCACACACTGTCAGGATTCTCCGATGACAGCAGCAAGACTAGAATGTCACATGGCTGCATTTATGCAATTTATATACTTCTGGACACATTCCAATTGTATTGAGTGAGGCTGTGCATGTCTAGTCAGAATGTGGCGAGACGTAGGCAAATCGCATACTTGCAATTACATGAGTGCCTGCTCTCAATGCAGGAACCGAAGAATCATGACAGAGTACGATGCGCGCTCTGTGAGGATTCAGAAATCTGAAGTCACATACAACGACTCCATATGTTTTGCGTAAGAATGGACAACCCCTTTAAGGTGATGACTACCTTTATCACCGGGCTATGTTTAGGTCTGTCATCCAGTACTTATTCATAATGTATCTATTCTTTCCATCTGTCAGTGCTTAATTTGTTTGATGCAGGGCTTCAAATCCTCTGCACAGACATAGACATACTGTAGCTCTAAGAAAAAGTCTATCTGCCTGTGATTGGCTATAAGTGAAGCCTGGGTGCTCAGAGCATACTCACTGTATACTCTATTAGTCATGTGCTCGGATGTTTGGTATGCAATCCGCGCATGTGTTGTGGCTGTCTAACAATCACAACACATGCAGCTGTGGGGACTCAAACATCTACTATACAATTGTCTAAGGTTCACTTCCGTCTGTCTGTCTGTTACGTAAATCCCAAGTCGCTGATTGGTCATGGCAAAATGGCCAGGACCAATCAGAGACTCGCACAGTCTGGAGGCAAAATGGCTGCTCCCTGCTCACCTGCAGTCAGTGCCCGCTCCATACTCCCCTCCAGTCAGCGCTCACACAGGGTTAATGGCAGCATTAACGGACCACGTTATGCCGCGGTGTAACACACTCCGTTAACGCTGCTATTAACCCTGTGTGACCAACTTTTTACTATTGATGCTGCCTATGCAGCATCAATAATAAAAAGATCTAATGTTAAAAATAATAATTAAAAAAAATCGTTATATACTCACCCTCCGTCGGCCCCCCGGATCCAGTCCAGGCGTTTACTGATGCTCCTCGCGACGCTCCAGTCCCAAGAGTGCATTGCGGTCTCGCGAGATGATGACATAGCGGAGCTTCGCAAGGAGTGGGAAATGACAGAAAAAAGACTGGCACATCCAAACTAGTGTGAATAGGTGCATACCAGGAGAAGCTACCTCCATATACAAATATACAAAAAAGGTTGCACTCTATCGTGCCAAAGCATGTCTAATATGAAATACATGAAATATGAATAGCAAAATGGCTTTTGAACATTAGGAAAATATTTAAGAGACGCTTTGCCCAGAATTTGATTTAATCAAATAGTGTGAGCCCATCAACCATCGTCAAGGTGGTCTCATTAAACTGATGGGTCCCTGACCTCCCTGTCCAAATGTGAACACTTACTGAAGGCCAATGTCTGTATGCCTGGGTGAATGTAGACACCTCTGTTCAGCAAAGCCTACATATGGGTTGGCCGGAACCAAGTGTGATGAGATGTAATTAAAAACCAGATGGTGACGGGAGGAGTGCTCAGTCAGTAAGCTAACATAGAAATGACAGAAAAAAGACTGGCACATCCAAACTAGTGTGAATAGGTGCATACCAGGAGAAGCTACCTCCATATACAAATATACAAAAAAGGTTGCACTCTACCGTGCCAAAAGCATGTCTAATATGAAATACATGAAATAAGAATTGATGGGCTCACACTATTTGATTAAATCAAATTCTGTGCAAAGTGTCTCTTAAATATTTTCCTAATGTTCAAAAGCCATTTTGCTATTCATATTTCATGTATTTCATATTAGACATGCTTTGGCACGATAGAGTGCAACCTTTTTTGTATATTTGCAAGGAGTGGGAAAGGCCTGGGCTGGATCCGGGGTCTGACGGAGGGTGATTATATAATGATTTTTTATTTTTTTAATTATTTTTAACATTAGATCTTTTTACTATTGATGCTGCATAGGCAGCCTCAATAGTAAAAAGTTGGTCACACAGGGTTAATAGCAGCGTTAACGGAGTGTGTTACACCGCGGCATAACGCGGTCCGTTAATGCTGTCATTAACCCTGTGTGAGCGCTGACTGGAGGGGAGTATTGAGCGGGCACTGACTGCAGGTGAGCAGGGAGCGGCCATTTTGCCACCGGACTGTGCCCGTCGCTGATTGGTCATGGCTGTTTTGCCATGACCAATCAGAGACTTGGGATTTCCATGACAGACAGACAAACGGAAGTGACCCTTAGACAATTATATAGTAGATTTTTTATTTTAGTTCTTTTTTAACAGGGATATGGTGCCCACATTGCTATATACTACGTGGACTGTGTTAGATACTGCATGGGCTGTGGTTTATACTACATCTCTGTGCTATATACAATGTGGGATGTGCTACATACTACGTGGCTGTGGTTTATATTACGTGGCTGGGCAATATACTACATTGCTGTGCATGGGCAGTGTTATATACTATGTCTCTGTGCTATATAATATGTGCCTGTGCTATATACTACGTGGCTGTGCAATATATTATGTGGCTGTGCAATATACTATGTGGCTGTGCAATATATTACGTGGCTGGACAATATACTACGTGGCTGTGCAATATATTATGTGGCTGGGCAATAAACTACGTGTCTGTGCTATATACTATGTGTCTGTGCTATATACTATGTGGCTGAGCAATATACTATGTGGCTGAGCAATATACTATGTGGCTGGGCAATGTACTATGTGACTGGGCAATATACTACGTGTCTGTGCTATGTGAGCTGTGTTATATACTACGTGGGCTGTGTTATACGCTACTTGGCTGTGCTATATTTCTCTGCTGTATCTGTGCATCATGAATCGTGGTATGTGTTAAAGAGGAGGGCCCACTAAGACTCTTTCGCACGGGGCCCTCAAAAACCTTGGCTGTGCTATATAATATGTGGCTGGGCAATATACTACGTGGCTGTGTTATATACTACGTGGCTGAGATATATACTACATGGCTGTGCTATATACTACATGGGCTGTGTTATATACTACGTGGTCTGTGTTATACGCTACTTGGCTGTGCTATATTTCTCTGCTGTATCTGTGCATCATGAATCGTGGTATGTGTTAAAGAGGAGGGCCCACTGAGACTCTGTCGCCTGGGGCCCTCAAAAACCTGGAGCAGGCCCTGGCTTCACTGATTGGTCACGCCCGGCCGCGAACAATCAGCGACAGGCGCAGTCTACCCGCGAACAGGGGCGGAATTTGAACCATGCTTCGCTAATTGGTCGCTGCCGGCCGGCCGAATCCTGTGTATAAATTGCATTATTCTGAAAACTTCATAAATAAACTACATACATGTTCTAGAATACCCGATGCGTTAGAATCAGGCCACCATCTAGTAATATATAAGCACTAGTGGTGAGCGAGTGTGCTCGTTGTTTGAATTTACCGAGCAATCCGAGTATTTGTTAGTGCTCGTAGATTATGTTTGTGTCCCCGCAGCTGCATGATTTGCGGCTGATAGTCAACCTAAATACATGTGAGGAATGCCTGTTTGTTAGGGAATCCCCACATGTATTCAGGCTGTCTAACAGCCGCAAATCATGCAGCTGCGGGGACACAAACATAATCTATTAGCACACCCAAGATACTCGGAGAACACCCGAACATGCTCGGATAGCACGTTATCTGAGCATATTTGCTCAATAATAATAAACATACAGTACAGACCAAAAGTTTGAACACACCATCTCATTTAAAGATTTTTCTGTATTTTCATGACTATGAAAATTGTACATTCACACTGAAGGCATCAAAACTATGAATTAACACATGTGGAATTATATACTTAACAAAAAAGTGTGAAACAACTGAAATTATGTCATATTCTAGGTTCTTCAAAGTAGCCACCTTTTGCTTTGATGACTGCTTTGCACACTCTTGGCATTCTCTTGATGAGCTGCAAGAGGTAGTCACTGGGAATGGTTTTCACTTCACAGGTGTGCCCTGTCAGGTTTAATAAGTGGGATTTCTTGCCTTATAAATGGGGTTGGGACCATCAGTTGTGTTGTGCAGAAGTCTGGTGGATACACAGCTGATAGTCCTACTGAATAGACTGTTAGAATTTGAATTATGGCAAGAAAAAAGCCGCTAAGTAAAGAAAAGCGAGTGGCCATCATTACTTTAAGAAATGAAGGTCAGTCAGTCTGAAAAATTGGGAAAATTTTGAAAGTGTCCCCAAGGGCAGTGGCAAAACCCATCAAGCGCTACAAAGAAACTGGCTCACATGAGGACCACCCCAGGAAAGGAAGACCAAGAGTCACCTTTGCTTCTGAGGATAAGTTTATCTGAGTCACCAGCCTCAGAAATTGCAGGTTAACAGTAGCTCAGATTAGAGACCAGGTCAATGCCACACAGAGTTCTAGCAGCAGACACATCTCTACAACAACTGTTAAGAGGAGACTTTGTGCAGCAGGCCTTCATGGTAAAATAGCTGCTAGGAAACCACTGCTAAGGACAGGCATCAAGCAGAAGAGACCTGTTTGGGCTAAAGAACACAAGGAATGGACATTAGACCAGTGGAAATCTGTGCTTTGGTCTGATGAGTACAAATAGCATGGAGGAGGAGGTGTGATGGTGTGGGGGTGCTTTGCTGGTGACACTGTTAGTTTTCAACAGGACAATGACCCCGAACACACCTCCAGGCTGTGTAAGGGCTATTTGACCAAGAAGGAGAGTGATGGGTGTTATGACCCCAATGGCGAGGGTCTCAGAGGAACGTGGAAGTCTGCAGAATACAAAAATCCAGCTCATAGGGCATTGGTAACTGGGTTGACCATATATCTACTCCTAACGCCAACACTAGAAGTAGCCGGGGATCATTCCTACGTTGATTCTAGATGACACGCGCCAGCCGGAGAATCTAGCTACCCCTAGTAGAGGAAAACAAAGACCTTTCTTGCCTCCAGAGAAGGGGACCCCAAAGCTGGATAGAAGCCCCCCACAAATAATGACGGTGAGGTAAGAGGAAATGACAAACACAGAAATGAACCAGGTTTAGCACAGAGAGGCCCGCTTACTGATAGCAGAATAAAGAAAGGTAACTTATATGGTCAACAAAAACCCTATCAAAATCCACACTGGAAATTCAAGAACCCCCGAACCGTCTAACGGTCCGGGGGGAGAACACCAGCCCCCTAGAGCTTCCAGCAAAGGTCAGGATATAGATTAGGAACAAGCTGGACAAAAATACAAAACCAAAACAAATAGCAAAAAGCAAAAGGCAGACTTAGCTGATATAACTGGAACCAGGATCAGTAGACAAGAGCACAGCAGACTAGCTCTGATAACTACGTTGCCAGGCATTGAACTAAAGGTCCAGGGAGCTTATATAGCAACACCCCTAACTAACGACCCAGGTGCGGATAAAAGGAATGACAGAAAAACCAAAGTCAAAAAACTAGTAACCACTAGAGGGAGCAAAAAGCAAATTCACAACAGTACCCCCCCCTTAGTGAGGGGTCACCGAACCCTCACCACGACCACCAGGGCGATCAGGATGAGCGGCATGAAAGGCACGAACTAAATCGGCCGCATGAACATCAGAGGCGACCACCCAGGAATTATCCTCCTGACCATAGCCCTTCCACTTGACCAGGTACTGAAGCCTCCGCCTGGAGAGGCGAGAATCCAAGATCTTCTCCACCACGTACTCCAACTCGCCCTCAACCAACACCGGAGCAGGAGGCTCAGCAGAAGGAACTACAGGCACAATGTACCGCCGCAACAAGGACCTATGAAATACATTGTGAATAGCAAACGACATAGGAAGATCCAGACGAAAAGATACAGGATTAAGGATTTCCAATATCTTGTAAGGCCCAATAAAACGAGGCTTAAATTTGGGAGAGGAGACCTTCATAGGAACAAAGCGGGAAGAAAGCCACACCAAATCCCCAACGCGTAGTCGGGGACCCACACCGCGGCGGCGGTTGGCAAAGCGCTGAGCCTTCTCCTGTGACAACTTCAAGTTGTCCACCACATGATTCCAGATCTGCTGCAACCTATCCACCACAGAATCCACCCCAGGACAGTCAGAAGGCTCCACATGACCCGAAGAAAAGCGAGGATGGAAACCAGAGTTGCAGAAAAAAGGCGAAACCAAGGTGGCGGAACTAGCCCGATTATTAAGGGCAAACTCAGCCAACGGCAAGAATTTCACCCAATCGTCCTGATCAGCAGAGACAAAACACCTCAAATAAGCCTCCAAAGTCTGATTGGTTCGCTCCGTCTGTCCATTAGTCTGAGGATGGAAAGCAGACGAAAACGACAAATCAATGCCCATCCTACTACAAAAGGATCGCCAGAACCTGGAAACGAACTGGGATCCTCTGTCTGACACAATATTCTCAGGGATGCCGTGCAAACGAACCACGTTCTGGAAAAACACAGGAACCAGATCGGAAGAGGAAGGCAGCTTAGGCAAAGGAACCAAATGGACCATCTTGGAGAAGCGATCACATATCACCCAGATAACGGACATGCCCTGAGATAGCGGAAGATCAGAAATGAAATCCATGGAGATATGTGTCCAAGGTCTCTTCGGGACAGGCAAGGGCAAGAGCAAACCGCTGGCACGAGAACAGCAAGGCTTAGCTCGAGCACAAGTCCCACAGGACTGCACAAATGACCGCACATCCCTTGACAAGGAAGGCCACCAAAAGGACCTGGCCACCAGATCTCTGGTGCCAAAAATTCCCGGGTGACCTGCCAACACCGAGGAATGAACCTCGGAAATGACTCTGCTGGTCCACTTATCCGGGACAAACAGTCTGTCAGGTGGACAAGACTCAGGCCTATCAGCCTGAAATCTCTGCAACACACGTCGCGGATCCGGAGAAATAGCTGACAAGATAACTCCATCTTTAAGAATACCAACAGGATCAGCGACTCCAGGAGCATCAGGCACAAAGCTCCTAGAAAGAGCATCGGCCTTCACATTCTTTGAACCTGGTAAATACGAGACAACAAAATCAAAGCGGGAGAAAAACAATGACCAGCGGGCCTGTCTCGGATTAAGGCGTTTAGCAGACTCGAGATACATCAGATTTTTGTGATCAGTCAAGACCACCACACGATGCTTAGCACCCTCGAGCCAATGACGCCACTCCTCAAATGCCCATTTCATGGCCAACAACTCCCGATTGCCCACATCATAATTTCGCTCGGCAGGCGAAAACTTCCTAGAGAAAAAAGCACAAGGTTTCATAACAGAGCAACCAGGGCCTCTCTGCGACAAAACGGCCCCTGCCCCAATCTCCGAAGCATCCACCTCAACCTGAAAGGGAAGTGAGACGTCAGGCTGGCACAAAACAGGCGCCGAAGTAAACCGGCGTTTCAACTCCTGGAAAGCCTCCATGGCAGCAGGAGCCCAGTTAGCTACATCGGAGCCCTTCTTGGTCATATCCGTCAAAGGTTTCACAATGCTAGAAAAATTAGCGATAAAACGACGGTAGAAGTTAGCGAAGCCCAAGAACTTCTGAAGACTCTTAACTGACGAGGGCTGAGTCCAATCAAGAATAGCTCGGACCTTGACTGGGTCCATCTCCACAGCAGAAGGGGAAAAAATGAACCCCAAAAAGGGAACCTTCTGTACACCAAAGAGACACTTTGAGCCCTTGACAAACAAAGAATTTTCACGCAAAATTTTAAAGACCAACCTGACCTGCTCCACATGCGAATCCCAATTATCAGAAAAAACCAAAATATCATCCAGATAAACAATCAAAAATTTATCCAGATACTTCCGGAAAATGTCATGCATAAAGGACTGAAAAACTGAAGGCGCATTGGAGAGCCCAAAAGGCATCACCAAGTACTCAAAATGACCTTCGGGCGTATTGAATGCGGTTTTCCATTCATCACCTTGCTTAATGCGCACAAGGTTGTACGCACCACGAAGGTCTATCTTGGTGAACCACTTGGCACCCTTAATCCGGGCAAACAAGTCAGACAACAGCGGTAAAGGATACTGAAATTTGACAGTGATCTTATTTAAAAGCCGATAATCAATACAAGGTCTCAAAGATCCGTCCTTTTTTGCCACAAAAAAGAATCCCGCACCAAGAGGGGAAGAAGACGGACGAATATGTCCTTTTTCCAGAGACTCCTTGATATATGAACGCATAGCGGTATGTTCAGGTACCGACAGATTAAACAGTCTTCCCTTAGGAAATTTACTGCCTGGGATCAAATCTATAGCACAGTCACAGTCCCTATGAGGAGGCAGTGCACTGGACTCAGACTCACTGAAGACATCCTGATAATCAGACAAATACTCCGGAACTTCCAAAGGCGTAGAAGAAGCAATAGACACAGGCAGGGAATCCTCATGAATACCACGACAGCCCCAACTTGAGACTGACATAGCCTTCCAGTCCAGGACTGGATTATGGGTCTGTAACCATGGCAGCCCTAAAACGACCAAATCATGCATTTTATGTAAAACCAGGAAACGTATCACCTCGCGGTGTTCAGGAGTCATGCACATGGTAACCTGAGTCCAATACTGCGGTTTATTTGCTGCCAATGGTGTAGCATCAATACCCCTAAGAGGAATAGGATTTTCTAATGGTTCAAGAGTAAATCCACAGCGCTTAGCAAATGAGAGATCCATGAGACTCAGGGCAGCACCTGAATCTACAAACGCCATGACAGGATAAGATGACAGTGAGCAAATCAAAGTTACAGACAGAATAAATTTAGGTTGCAAATTACCAACGGTGACAGGACTAACAACCTTAGCTATACGTTTAGAGCATGCTGAGATAACATGTGTAGAATCACCACAGTAGTAGCACAAGCCATTCCGGCGTCTATGAATTTTCCGCTCATTTCTAGTCAGGATTCTATCACATTGCATTAAATCAGGTGTCTGTTCAGACAACACCATGAGGGAATTTGCGGTTTTTCTATCACATTGCACCGAATTAGGTGTCTGTTCAGACAACACCATGAGAGAATTTGCGGTTTTGCGCTCCCGCAACCGCCGGTCAATTTGAATAGCCAGTGCCATAGTATCATTCAGACCTGTGGGAATGGGAAAACCCACCATAACATTCTTAATGGCTTCAGAAAGGCCATTTCTAAAATTAGCGGCCAGTGCACACTCGTTCCAATGTGTCAGCACGGACCATTTCCGAAATTTTTGGCAATACACTTCAGCCTCGTCCTGCCCCTGAGACATAGACAGCAAGGCCTTTTCTGCCTGAATCTCAAGATTGGGTTCCTCATAAAGTAAACCGAGCGCCAGAAAAAACGCATCAAGATCAGCCAATGCCGGATCTCCTGGCGCCAGCGAAAAAGCCCAATCCTGAGGGTCGCCCCGTAAGAACGAAATAACAATTTTTACTTGCTGAGCAGAATCTCCTGATGAACAGGGTCTCAGGGACAAAAACAATTTACAATTTTTCACGAAATTCCTAAACTTAAACCTGTCTCCGGAAAACAGTTCAGGAATCGGTATTTTAGGTTCTGACCTAGGATTTCTGATAACATAGTCTTGTATGCCCTGCACACGAGTAGCCAGCTGGTCCACACTTGTAATCAAGGTCTGGACATTCATGTCTGCAGCAAGCATAGCCACTCTGAGGTAAAGGGGAAGGAGGAAAAAAAAAAAAACTCAGAATCTTCTTTCTTATAATCCCTCTTCTGCAATGCATTAAACATTTAATACTGGCCTGGCAAACTGTTATGACCCCAATGGCGAGGGTCTCAGAGGAACGTGGAAGTCTGAGGAATACAAAAATCCAGCTCATAGGGCATTGGTAACTGGGTTGACCATATATCTACTCCTAACGCCAACACTAGAAGTAGCCGGGGATCATTCCTACGTTGATTCTAGATGACACGCGCCAGCCGGAGAATCTAGCTACCCCTAGTAGAGGAAAACAAAGACCTTTCTTGCCTCCAGAGAAGGGGACCCCAAAGCTGGATAGAAGCCCCCCACAAATAATGACGGTGAGGTAAGAGGAAATGACAAACACAGAAATGAACCAGGTTTAGCACAGAGAGGCCCGCCTACTGATAGCAGAATAAAGAAAGGTAACTTATATGGTCAACAAAAACCCTATCAAAATCCACACTGGAAATTCAAGAACCCCCGAACCGTCTAACGGTCCGGGGGGAGAACACCAGCCCCCTAGAGCTTCCAGCAAAGGTCAGGATATAGATTAGGAACAAGCTGGACAAAAATACAAAACCAAAACAAATAGCAAAAAGCAAAAGGCAGACTTAGCTGATATAACTGGAACCAGGATCAGTAGACAAGAGCACAGCAGACTAGCTCTGATAACTACGTTGCCAGGCATTGAACTAAAGGTCCAGGGAGCTTATATAGCAACACCCCTAACTAACGACCCAGGTGCGGATAAAAGGAATGACAGAAAAACCAAAGTCAAAAAACTAGTAACCACTAGAGGGAGCAAAAAGCAAATTCACAACAGTACCCCCCCCTTAGTGAGGGGTCACCGAACCCTCACCACGACCACCAGGGCGATCAGGATGAGCGGCATGAAAGGCACGAACTAAATCGGCCGCATGAACATCAGAGGCGACCACCCAGGAATTATCCTCCTGACCATAGCCCTTCCACTTGACCAGGTACTGAAGCCTCCGCCTGGAGAGGCGAGAATCCAAGATCTTCTCCACCACGTACTCCAACTCGCCCTCAACCAACACCGGAGCAGGAGGCTCAGCAGAAGGAACTACAGGCACAATGTACCGCCGCAACAAGGACCTATGAAATACATTGTGAATAGCAAACGACATAGGAAGATCCAGACGAAAAGATACAGGATTAAGGATTTCCAATATCTTGTAAGGCCCAATAAAACGAGGCTTAAATTTGGGAGAGGAGACCTTCATAGGAACAAAGCGGGAAGAAAGCCACACCAAATCCCCAACGCGTAGTCGGGGACCCACACCGCGGCGGCGGTTGGCAAAGCGCTGAGCCTTCTCCTGTGACAACTTCAAGTTGTCCACCACATGATTCCAGATCTGCTGCAACCTATCCACCACAGAATCCACCCCAGGACAGTCAGAAGGCTCCACATGACCCGAAGAAAAGCGAGGATGGAAACCAGAGTTGCAGAAAAAAGGCGAAACCAAGGTGGCGGAACTAGCCCGATTATTAAGGGCAAACTCAGCCAACGGCAAGAATTTCACCCAATCGTCCTGATCAGCAGAGACAAAACACCTCAAATAAGCCTCCAAAGTCTGATTGGTTCGCTCCGTCTGTCCATTAGTCTGAGGATGGAAAGCAGACGAAAACGACAAATCAATGCCCATCCTACTACAAAAGGATCGCCAGAACCTGGAAACGAACTGGGATCCTCTGTCTGACACAATATTCTCAGGGATGCCGTGCAAACGAACCACGTTCTGGAAAAACACAGGAACCAGATCGGAAGAGGAAGGCAGCTTAGGCAAAGGAACCAAATGGACCATCTTGGAGAAGCGATCACATATCACCCAGATAACGGACATGCCCTGAGATAGCGGAAGATCAGAAATGAAATCCATGGAGATATGTGTCCAAGGTCTCTTCGGGACAGGCAAGGGCAAGAGCAAACCGCTGGCACGAGAACAGCAAGGCTTAGCTCGAGCACAAGTCCCACAGGACTGCACAAATGACCGCACATCCCTTGACAAGGAAGGCCACCAAAAGGACCTGGCCACCAGATCTCTGGTGCCAAAAATTCCCGGGTGACCTGCCAACACCGAGGAATGAACCTCGGAAATGACTCTGCTGGTCCACTTATCCGGGACAAACAGTCTGTCAGGTGGACAAGACTCAGGCCTATCAGCCTGAAATCTCTGCAACACACGTCGCAGATCCGGAGAAATAGCTGACAAGATAACTCCATCTTTAAGAATACCAACAGGATCAGCGACTCCAGGAGCATCAGGCACAAAGCTCCTAGAAAGAGCATCGGCCTTCACATTCTTTGAACCTGGTAAATACGAGACAACAAAATCAAAGCGGGAGAAAAACAATGACCAGCGGGCCTGTCTCGGATTAAGGCGTTTAGCAGACTCGAGATACATCAGATTTTTGTGATCAGTCAAGACCACCACACGATGCTTAGCACCCTCGAGCCAATGACGCCACTCCTCAAATGCCCATTTCATGGCCAACAACTCCCGATTGCCCACATCATAATTTCGCTCGGCAGGCGAAAACTTCCTAGAGAAAAAAGCACAAGGTTTCATAACAGAGCAACCAGGGCCTCTCTGCGACAAAACGGCCCCTGCCCCAATCTCCGAAGCATCCACCTCAACCTGAAAGGGAAGTGAGACGTCAGGCTGGCACAAAACAGGCGCCGAAGTAAACCGGCGTTTCAACTCCTGGAAAGCCTCCACGGCAGCAGGAGCCCAGTTAGCTACATCGGAGCCCTTCTTGGTCATATCCGTCAAAGGTTTCACAATGCTAGAAAAATTAGCGATAAAACGACGGTAGAAGTTAGCGAAGCCCAAGAACTTCTGAAGACTCTTAACTGACGAGGGCTGAGTCCAATCAAGAATAGCTCGGACCTTGACTGGGTCCATCTCCACAGCAGAAGGGGAAAAAATGAACCCCAAAAAGGGAACCTTCTGTACACCAAAGAGACACTTTGAGCCCTTGACAAACAAAGAATTTTCACGCAAAATTTTAAAGACCAACCTGACCTGCTCCACATGCGAATCCCAATTATCAGAAAAAACCAAAATATCATCCAGATAAACAATCAAAAATTTATCCAGATACTTCCGGAAAATGTCATGCATAAAGGACTGAAAAACTGAAGGCGCATTGGAGAGCCCAAAAGGCATCACCAAGTACTCAAAATGACCTTCGGGCGTATTGAATGCGGTTTTCCATTCATCACCTTGCTTAATGCGCACAAGGTTGTACGCACCACGAAGGTCTATCTTGGTGAACCACTTGGCACCCTTAATCCGGGCAAACAAGTCAGACAACAGCGGTAAAGGATACTGAAATTTGACAGTGATCTTATTTAAAAGCCGATAATCAATACAAGGTCTCAAAGATCCGTCCTTTTTTGCCACAAAAAAGAATCCCGCACCAAGAGGGGAAGAAGACGGACGAATATGTCCTTTTTCCAGAGACTCCTTGATATATGAACGCATAGCGGTATGTTCAGGTACCGACAGATTAAACAGTCTTCCCTTAGGAAATTTACTGCCTGGGATCAAATCTATAGCACAGTCACAGTCCCTATGAGGAGGCAGTGCACTGGACTCAGACTCACTGAAGACATCCTGATAATCAGACAAATACTCCGGAACTTCCAAAGGCGTAGAAGAAGCAATAGACACAGGCAGGGAATCCTCATGAATACCACGACAGCCCCAACTTGAGACTGACATAGCCTTCCAGTCCAGGACTGGATTATGGGTCTGTAACCATGGCAGCCCTAAAACGACCAAATCATGCATTTTATGTAAAACCAGGAAACGTATCACCTCGCGGTGTTCAGGAGTCATGCACATGGTAACCTGAGTCCAATACTGCGGTTTATTTGCTGCCAATGGTGTAGCATCAATACCCCTAAGAGGAATAGGATTTTCTAATGGTTCAAGAGTAAATCCACAGCGCTTAGCAAATGAGAGATCCATGAGACTCAGGGCAGCACCTGAATCTACAAACGCCATGACAGGATAAGATGACAGTGAGCAAATCAAAGTTACAGACAGAATAAATTTAGGTTGCAAATTACCAACGGTGACAGGACTAACAACCTTAGCTATACGTTTAGAGCATGCTGAGATAACATGTGTAGAATCACCACAGTAGTAGCACAAGCCATTCCGGCGTCTATGAATTTTCCGCTCATTTCTAGTCAGGATTCTATCACATTGCATTAAATCAGGTGTCTGTTCAGACAACACCATGAGGGAATTTGCGGTTTTTCTATCACATTGCACCGAATTAGGTGTCTGTTCAGACAACACCATGAGAGAATTTGCGGTTTTGCGCTCCCGCAACCGCCGGTCAATTTGAATAGCCAGTGCCATAGTATCATTCAGACCTGTGGGAATGGGAAAACCCACCATAACATTCTTAATGGCTTCAGAAAGGCCATTTCTAAAATTAGCGGCCAGTGCACACTCGTTCCAATGTGTCAGCACGGACCATTTCCGAAATTTTTGGCAATACACTTCAGCCTCGTCCTGCCCCTGAGACATAGACAGCAAGGCCTTTTCTGCCTGAATCTCAAGATTGGGTTCCTCATAAAGTAAACCGAGCGCCAGAAAAAACGCATCAAGATCAGCCAATGCCGGATCTCCTGGCGCCAGCGAAAAAGCCCAATCCTGAGGGTCGCCCCGTAAGAACGAAATAACAATTTTTACTTGCTGAGCAGAATCTCCTGATGAACAGGGTCTCAGGGACAAAAACAATTTACAATTTTTCACGAAATTCCTAAACTTAAACCTGTCTCCGGAAAACAGTTCAGGAATCGGTATTTTAGGTTCTGACCTAGGATTTCTGATAACATAGTCTTGTATGCCCTGCACACGAGTAGCCAGCTGGTCCACACTTGTAATCAAGGTCTGGACATTCATGTCTGCAGCAAGCATAGCCACTCTGAGGTAAAGGGGAAGGAGGAAAAAAAAAAAAACTCAGAATCTTCTTTCTTATAATCCCTCTTCTGCAATGCATTAAACATTTAATACTGGCCTGGCAAACTGTTATGACCCCAATGGCGAGGGTCTCAGAGGAACGTGGAAGTCTGAGGAATACAAAAATCCAGCTCATAGGGCATTGGTAACTGGGTTGACCATATATCTACTCCTAACGCCAACACTAGAAGTAGCCGGGGATCATTCCTACGTTGATTCTAGATGACACGCGCCAGCCGGAGAATCTAGCTACCCCTAGTAGAGGAAAACAAAGACCTTTCTTGCCTCCAGAGAAGGGGACCCCAAAGCTGGATAGAAGCCCCCCACAAATAATGACGGTGAGGTAAGAGGAAATGACAAACACAGAAATGAACCAGGTTTAGCACAGAGAGGCCCGCTTACTGATAGCAGAATAAAGAAAGGTAACTTATATGGTCAACAAAAACCCTATCAAAATCCACACTGGAAATTCAAGAACCCCCGAACCGTCTAACGGTCCGGGGGGAGAACACCAGCCCCCTAGAGCTTCCAGCAAAGGTCAGGATATAGATTAGGAACAAGCTGGACAAAAATACAAAACCAAAACAAATAGCAAAAAGCAAAAGGCAGACTTAGCTGATATAACTGGAACCAGGATCAGTAGACAAGAGCACAGCAGACTAGCTCTGATAACTACGTTGCCAGGCATTGAACTAAAGGTCCAGGGAGCTTATATAGCAACACCCCTAACTAACGACCCAGGTGCGGATAAAAGGAATGACAGAAAAACCAAAGTCAAAAAACTAGTAACCACTAGAGGGAGCAAAAAGCAAATTCACAACAGATGGGGTGCTACGCTAGATGACCTGGCCTGCACAGTCACCAGACCTGAACCCAGTCGAGATGGTTTGGGGTGATCTGGACCGCAGAGTGAAGGCAAAAGGGCCAACAAGTGCTAAGCATCTCTGGGAACTCCTTCAAGATTGTTGGAAGACCATTCCCAGTGACTACCTCTTGAAGCTCATTAACAGAATGCCAAGAGTGTGCAAAGCAGTCATCAAAGCAAAAGGTGGCTACTTTGAAGAACCTAGAATATAAGACATAATTTCAGTTGTTTCACACTTTTTTCTGAAGTATGTAATTCCACATGTGTTAATTCACAGTTTTGATGCCTTCAGTGTGAATTTACAATTTTCCTGGTTATGAAAATACAGAAAAATCTTGAAATGAGAAGGTGTGTGCAAACATTTGGTCTGTATTGTGTATCAAAAGTCTGCTGCACTCTATTTTATGGCAACTGCAGTAAGCCATGAAATTTAGAGCATTTTATCAGGAAATTGGACTTCTACCTACTATAAAGCTTTAGTAAAAGGCTAAGCTATTGATAGCTTATACTTAGATTAGGCCTACAGTATCTGAGCTGTGGGGTATGACTCTCGGAACCTCCACTGATTAGCTAATTGAAAGGGTCGCATTCACTGGTGTAGCTAGAGCTTTTGCCGCCCAGGGCTGTTTCCGAGTTTGGCGCCCCCCCCTCCCCATTGCCGTCACTCAATGCCGGGCACCGCCCCCTCAGCACTGATTACCCATGAAATCCGGTGCCTGCGCTGTGTATCGCTGTTTGGTGCAGGCGCAGAGAGCTCTGGCCGTCTGACGTCACAGCCAGGCTTGCAGACTGCGCCTGTGCAGCCACCCACCTTGGTAATCCCAGCCCCACAGTGTGTTATGCATTATGCAGAGTGCGGGGCTGGGATTCACAAGCAGGGCGGCCGCACAGGCGCAGTGTCCAGCATTGCCCCAGTGTGTCCAGCAATCTGTCCCAGTGTCCAGCATTCCCCCCAGTGTGTCCAGCAATCTGCACCAGTGTCCAGCATTGCCCCCAGTGTGTCCAGCAATCTGCCCCAGTGTCCAGCATTGCCCCAGTGTGTCCAGCAATCTGCCCCAGTGTCCAGCATTGCCCCCAGTGTGTCCAGCAATCTGCCCCAGTGTCCAGCATTACCCCCAGTGTGTCCAGCAATCTGCCCCAGTGTCCAGCATGGCCCCCAGTGTGTCCAACAATCTGCCCCAGTGTCCAGCATTGCCCCCAGTGTGTCCAGCATTGCCCCCAGTGTGTCCAGCATTGCCCCAGTGCGTCCAGCAATCTGTCCCCAGTGCGTCCAGCAATCTGCCCCCAGTGTGTCTCCAGCAATCTGCCCCCAGTCTGTCTCCAGCATATTGCCCCCAGTCTGTCTCCAGCATATTGCCCCCAGTCTGTCTCCAGCATATTACCCCCAGTCTGTCTCCAGCATATAGCCCCCAGTCTGTCTCCAGCATATTGCCCCCAGTCTGTCTCCAGCATATTGCCCCCAGTCTGTCTCCAGCATATTGCCCCCAGTCTGTCTCCAGCATATTGCCCCCAGTCTGTCTCCAGCATATTGCCCCCAGTCTGTCTGAGTCAGACATAAAGAAGAAAAAAAAAAAAAGTAAAATCCTCACCTCTCCCGTTCCCAGCGCAGGTCCCGTGCACTCAGCGTCTCTCCGGCTCTGCAACGCTCAGGACAGAGAGGCTGAGCGCGCAGTGATGACGTTATCGCACCCTCTGCCCTGAGACGTCGCAGAGTCAGAGGGCGCCAAAGACGCTGCAGCTGCCGCAGGAACCAGGAGAGGTGAGTATTAAAGGGGGGCCCAATGCCAGCGCTGGCATCAGGAGGGGGGGCCATGGTCGTGCCGGCGGTCGGCGCCGCCCGAAGATTTAAAGGGCCCGCGTCTCTCTTTTTCTTTTTTCTTCCTCCTCCTCCTCTCTGGGTCGGAGCCGCCCCCGGCATTGTGCCTCCCGGGGCGGCCCGCCCCCCCACCCCCCCCCGCCCCCCCCGCACCCCCTTCCTACGCCACTGGTCGCATTACTCTTATAAGTGTCTATTGTTTATCAAGCAGAATCCTGCACATCTTGGAGAGTCTGTGACTGTTATTGCAGCACATTGTTGCTAAGTGAATAGGACAGTCACAGCTGCTACAAATTTCAGAGCTGTGCATGGTAAGCAATAAACCCAGGCACTCCAATTAGAGATGAAGAAATTAAAGATTTATTTTCATCAGCGAAGGCCTGTGTACTTTATGCCAACGTTTCAGCCACATGGCATTGTTCATGGCCATAGATGCATTAGCCTAACTCTGTCCGCTTTGCCTCTTCGGCCATGAACAAAGTCATGTAAAACATTAGCCTACTACACACAGACCTTTGCTGACTCATATTGAATTAGAGTGCCTGGTTTCATCTTCTTATATCTATAAATTAACCAAGATGCTCCCACCATCCCTAGCAGTTGTGTGCCTACCATATCTTGCTATGGTAATCAATCAAGGTGATGAAACTGCTGCCCCCAAATCACCTGATTGGTGGAGGTGCTGGGAGTCAGATGCCCACAACTCTGATATTGATGGCCTATCCAATCTGTAGATCAACATAAAAGTCTGTGAAAGCCCTTTACTAAATAACTCAAAATAGCATATTACGGCTTATTTATATAGAAAAAAAAAACCCTCTGTTTAGTCCCTTAATATTTGTGTGGACTTTAGTCCCTTAAATCCCTTAACGACCGCCGATACGCCTTTTAATGACGGCAGTTAAAGGTACTTAAACCACAGCGCCGTTAATTAACGGTGCTGTGGAAAAAGTGAATAGCGCCCCCCAGAGTCGGATATTCTCTGGGGTCTCATTTGCCTAGGGTAGCCGAGACCCCAGAGAACATGATTCGGGGGTTGTGATCACCGGTAATTAACCGTCTATCGGCGGTCACAAAAAAAAAAAAATCGATTTCCCATTTAATTTCTCTGTTCTCTGATGTGATTGCACATAAGAGGACAGAGAAATGGGGTCCCCGATTGCCCCCCGATACTCACCCGTCTCCACCGGTGCTCCTCGTGGCTCCCGATGGGCGCCGCCATCTTGTTCTGGCCAAAAAATGGCGGGCGCATGCGCAGTGCTCCCGCCTGCTGGCACCCGGACAATCTTTGGGGTCTCGGTTGCTGGGGCAGCCGAGACTCCAAAGAACATAATAGGGGTCGGTTTTTACCGACCCTGTTTTGCGATCGCCGGTAATTAACTGTTTACTGGCGGCCGCAAAAAAAAAAAAAGCGATGTGTCATTCTCTGTCCTCTGATGTGATCGCACATCAGAGGACAGAGAAATAGGGGGATTGGGGACCCTGTTATACTTACTGGTGTCCCTGGGTCCTCCTGCGTCCCCTCCTGGCCGCCAGCTTCTTCCTCCGGTAAGAAAATGGCGGGCGTTTGCGCAGTGCACCCGCCATGATCTGCCGGCCGGCAACTAGAGGAGTTGGGCTAAAGCTAGGGTTAGGTTTAGGGTTAAAGTTAGGATTAGGGCTAGGGTTAGGGTTGGGGCTAAAGTTAGGGTTAGTGTTAGGGTTAGGGTTGGGGCTAAAGTTAGGGTTAGTGCTAGGGTTAGGGCTAGGGTTGGGGCTAAAGTTAGGGTTAGTGTTAGGGTTAGGGTTGGGGCTAAAGTTAGGGTTAGGGCTAGGTTTAGGGCTAGGGTTAGGGTTGGGGCTAAAGTTAGGGTTAGGGCTAGGATTAGGGTTGGGGCTAAAGTTAGGGTTAGGCTAGGGCTAGGGTTGGGGCTAAAGTTAGGGTTAGGGCAAAAGTTAGGGTTAGGGTTGGGGCTAAAGTTAGGGCTAGGGTTAGGGTTGGGGCTAAAGTTAGGGTTGGGGCAAAAGTTAGGCCTGGGGTTGGGGCTAAAGTTGGGATTAGAGATGTGGTTAGGGTTAGTGTTGGGATTAGGGTTTGGGTTAGGGTTGGTATTAGGGTTAGGGTTGGCATTAGGGTAACGTTTGGGATTAGGGTTAAGGTTAGGGTTGGGATAAGGGTTAGGGGTGTATTGGGGTTAGGGTTAGGTTTGAAGTTAGGATTGAGATTAGGATTAGGGGTGTGTTGGGCTTAGGGTTTTGATTAGGGTAATGGGTGTATTGGGGTTAGGGTTAGGTTTGAAGTTAGGATTGAGATTAGGATTAGGGGTGTGTTGGGCTTAGGGTTTTGATTAGGGTAATGGTTAGGGTTGGGATTAGGGTTAGGGGTGTTTTGGGGTTAGGGTTGTGATTAGGGTTATGGTTAGGGTTGTGATTAGAAAATCAAAGAGGTGGCGCAAAGTCTAAGTGCTAATATGAATTTCCTGCAGCACTACCAAACAAACCTCCACTAACGGTTTGTAAAATGATACAAATATCAGTAATAGTATACCACCAAGTGTATACGGGTATGCGCAGAGAATAGCACAATTGTATAACAGGCTTGACCTTTAATTAATATAAGAGTCTTCCTACCTCCGTAGGTGGATGAAAGTCCGTAGTGTTTCTGCTTTCGTTCTGAAGTCTAGCAGAGAGCGTAGTAGAAACAGGTGGCTGCCCCGGCTGGCAGCAAGCCACCACTAACTAACCTCCTGTGAAGAGCGGGGTCCGGCAGAGTTTAGTGCCGCGAGGAGTTCCAGCGGTGAGTGCGAGCGATGTGCAAGCATGCAGGACCTGTGTGACGCGCTTGGTCACGTGACCGCAATTCTCAGAGGGTAAGGTACGGAGTGCGGATGGGATCAAAAACCAACGCGTTTCAGAGACTCCTGTCTCCTTCCTCAGGGTTGGAAGGAGACAGGAGTCTCCGAAACGCGTTGGTTTTTGATCCCATCCGCACTCCGTACCTTACCCTCTGAGAATTGCGGTCACGTGACCAAGCGCGTTACAGAGGTCCTGCATGCTTGCACATCGCTCGCACTCACCACTGGAACTCCTCGCGGCACTAAACTCTGTCGGACCCCGCTCTTCACAGGAGGTTAGTTAGTGGTGGCTTGCTGCCGGCCGGGGCAGCCACCTGTTTCTACTACGCTCTCTGCTAGACTTCAGAACGAAAGCAGAAACACTACGGACTTTCATCCACCTACGGAGGTAGGAAGACTCTTATATTAATTAAAGGTCAAGCCTGTTATACAATTGTGCTATTCTCTGCGCGTACCCGTATACACTTGGTGGTATACTATTACTGATATAGGGTTGTGATTAGAATTATGGATCAGGTTGAGATAAGGGTTAGGGGTGTGTTGGGGTTAGGGTTGGAGTTAGAATTGGGGGGTTTCCAATGTTTAGGAACATCAGGGGGTCTCCAAACGCGACAGATAATTTTGCGCTCAAAAAGTCAAATGATACTCCCTCCCTTCTGAGCTCTGCCGTGCACCCAAACGGTGGTTTACCCCCACATATGGGGCATCAGTGTACTCAGGACAAATTGGACAACAACTTTTGGGTCCAATTTCTCCTGTTACCCTTGTGAAAATAAAAACTTGGGGCTAAAAAATATTTTTTGTGGAAAAACAAAATATTTTTTATTTTCACGACTCTATATTATAAACTTCTATGAAGCACTTGGGCATTCAAAGTTCTCACCACACATCTAGATAAGTTCCTTGGGTGGTCTAGTTTCCAAAATGAGGTCACTTGTGGGGGGTTTCTACTGTTTAGGTACAACAGGGGATCTGCAAACACAACATAACGCCCACAGACCATTCTATCAAAGTCTGCAATCCAAAACGGCGCTCCTTCCCTTCCAAACTTTGCCATGCGCTCAAACAGTGGTCCCCCCACACATGGGGTATCAATGTACTCAGGACAAATTGGACAACAACTTTTGGGGTCCAATTTCTCCTGTTACCCTTGTGAAAATTAAAACTTGGGGGCTAAAAAATCCTTTTCTTGGAAAAAAAAGTATTTTTTATTTTCACGACTCTGCATTATAAACTTCTGTGAAGCACTTGGGCATTCAAAGTTCTCACCACTAGTGTTGAGCGATACTTTCTGATATTGAAAAGTATCGGTATCGGATTGGATTGGCCGATATCCAAAAAATATCGGATATCGCCGATACCGATACCCGATACTCATACAAGTCAATGGGACACAAATATCGGAAGCTATCCTGGATGGTTCCCAGGGTCTGAAGGAGAGGAAACTCTCCTTCAGGCCTTGGGATCCATATTCATGTAAAAAATAAAGAATACAAATAAAGAATATGGATATATTCACCTCTCTGACGGCCCCTGGACCTCAGCAGTGCAAGCGTCTGCCTCCGTTCCTAAGAATGCAGTGAGTGAAGGACCTTCGATGACGTCGCAGTCACATGAGCGGTCACGAGAGTGGTTGCGTGACCGTGACATCATCATAGGTCCTACACTCACTGCATTCTTAGGAACAGAGGCTGCCGGTTGCACCGCTGAGAGCCAGGGGCCGTCGGAGGGGTGAGTATATCCATATTTTTTATTTTTATTCTTTATTTTTTACATGAATATGGATCCCAGGGCCTGAAGGAGAGTCTCCTCTCCTCCAGACCCTGGGAACCATACGCACCGCACATGCTTGGGATCTAATAGGAACTTCCGATTCCGATTTCCGATATCACAAAAATATCGGAACTCGGTATCGGAATTCCGATACAGCGAATATCATTTGCAGCATCGGAATGCTCAACACTACTCACCACACATCTAGATAAGTTCCTTGGGGGGTCTAATTCCAAAATGGGGTCACTTGTGGGGGGTTTCTACTGTTTAGGTACATCAGGGGCTCTGCAAACGCAACACAACACCCACAGACCATTCTATCAAAGTCTGCAATCCAAAATGGCCATCCTTCCCTTCCGAGCTCTGCCATGCGCCGAAACAGTGGTTCCCCCCACACATGGGGTATCAGCGTACTGAGAATAAATTGCACAATAAATTTTGTGGTCCAAATTCTCCTGTTACCCTTGTGAAAGTAAAAATTTTGGGGTGAAAACATCATTTTTGTGGAAAAAATATGATTTTTTTTATTTTCATGGCTCTACATTATAAACTTCTGTGAAGCAGTTGGGGGTTCATAGTGCTCACCACACAACTAGATAAGCTCTTTGGGGGGTCTAGTTTCCAAAATGGGGTCACTTGTGGGGGGTTTCTACTGATTAGGTATATCAGGAGCTCTGCAAATGCAACATAACGCCCGCAGACCATTCCATCAAAGTCTGCATTCAAAAAAGGCGCTCCTTCCCTTCCGATGTGTGCCCAAACAGTGGGTCCCCCCACATATGGGGTATCAGCATACTCAGGACAATCTTGTTAACCAAGTTTGGGGTCCAATTTCTCCTGTTACCTTTGAGAAAATAAAAAATTGCAGGCTAAAAATCATTTTTGAGTAAAAAAATTGATTTTTTATTTTCACGACTCTACTTTATAAATTTCTATGAAGCACTTGGGGGTTCAAAGTGCTCACCACACATCTAGATAAGTTCCATAGGGGGTCTAGTTTCCAAAATGGCATCACTTGCGGGGGGTTTCTACTGTTTAGGCACATCAGGGGCTCTCCAAACGCGACATGGCGTCCGATCTCAATTCCAGCCAATTCTGCATTGAAAAAGTAAAACGGAACTTTCTTCTCTTCCAAGCTCTGCTGTGCACCCAAACAGTGGTTTACCCCCACATATGGGGTATTGACGTACTCAATAGAAATTGCACAATAACTTTTGTGGTCTAATTTCTCCTGTTACCCTTGTGAAAATAAGAATTTGTGGGCGAAAAGATAATTTTTGTGTTAAAAAATGTGATTTTTTTTATTTTCATGGCTCTACATTATAAACTTCTGTGAAGCACTTGGGGGTTCAAAGTGCTCACCACACATCTAGATACGTTCCTTAAGGGGTCTTGTTTCCAAAATGGTGTCACATCTGGGGGGTTTACACTGTTTAGGCACATCAGGGGCTCTCCAAAAGTGACATGGCATCCGATCTCAATTCCAGCCAATTCTGCATTAAAAAAGTCGAACGGTGCTCCTTCGCTTCCAAGCCCTGCCGTGCGCCCAAACAGTGGTTTACCCCCACATATGGGGTATCGGCGTATTCAGGAGAAATTGCTCAACAAAATTTGTGGTTCATTTTCTCTTTTTACACTTGTGAAAATAAAAAAATTGGTTCTGAAGTAAAATGTTTGCAATAAAAGTTAAATGTTCATTTTTTCCTTCCACATTGTCTCAGTTACTGTGAAGCACGTAAAGGGTTAATACACTTCTTGAATGTGGTTTTTAGCACCTTTAGGGGTGTAGTTTTTAGAATGGTGTCAAGTTTGGGTATTTTCTGTCATGTACACCCCTCAAAGTGGCTTTAAATGTGGGATGGTCCATAAAAAAAATGGTTTTGTAAATTTTGTTGGAAAATCGAGAAATCGCTGGTCAACTTTTAACCATTATAACTTCCTAACAAAAAAAATGTGTTTCCAAAATTGTGCTGATGCAAAGTAGACATGTGGGAAATGTTATTTATTAACTATTTTGTGTGACATATCTCTCTGATTTAAGGTCATAAAAATACAAAGTTTGAAAATTGCAAAATTTTAAAATTATTCGCCATATTTCCGTTTTTTCATAAATAATTGCAAGTACCGTAAGTCCTGTAGTTACCTTGAGTTGTGGTGATGCGCCCTCTGCTGGATGTCCTCATATGTACTCGAGCCTGGCAAAAGTTCCCACGCTCAAGTTCATATGAGGACATCCAGCAGGGGGCGCATCACCGTGACTCAAGGTAACTACAGGACGTTCCCCTGCATTACATTCATTCACAACATTTTACAGACAGGAGCGACTGCATTAGCACAGCTCCTGGCTGTAAAATGATTTAACCCCTTCAGATGGATTTACATCGTGGGACTGACTGAACGACGGAAGGTATGGGATCTTGTTGATTTTTTATTTTACCTTTTTTACAGGACGAGGGTCTTCAGGTGGATTACCAGTATAATAAAATATTAAAACACCCTGTGTCTTTATTTCATTAAAATACTTTTAAATAATGTGTGTGTGTGTTTTATTAACCATTTTGCACTATTGGATTAATAATGGATAGGTGTCATAATTATCGCCTCTCCATTATTAATCTGGCTTAATGTCACCTTACAATAGCAAGGTGACATTAACCCTTCATTACCCCATATCCCACCGCTACACGGGAGTGGGAAGAGAGTGGCCAAGTGCCAGAATAGGCGCATCTTCCAGATGTGCCTTTTCTGGGGTGGCTGGGGGCAGATGTTTTTAGCCAGGGGGGAGGCAATAACCATGGACCCTCTCTAGGCTATTAATATCTGCCCTCAGTCACTGGCTTTACTACTCTGGCGGAGAAAATTGCACGGGAGCCCACGCCAAATTTTTCTGCGATTTAACCCTTTATTTTACAAGCTACAGCGCCCAAATTTTGCACATACTCACTACTAACATTAGTAGTGTGGAATATGCAAAAAAAGGGATATGAGATGGTTTACTGTATGTAAACCATGTCTCATATCCTGTCGGGTTTGTGAAGGAGAAATGAAAAGCCGGCAATTGAATTACCGGCTTTTCTGCAATCTAGTGCTGAATTAAATATATATATATATATATATATATATATATATATACACTCACCGGCCACTTTATTAGGTACACCTGTCCAACTTCTTGTTAACACTTAATTTCTAATCAGCCAATCACATGGCGGCAACTCAGTGCATTTAGGCATGTAGACATGGTCAAGACAATCTCCTGCAGTTCAAACCGAGCATCAGTATGGGGAAGAAAGGTGATTTCAGTGCCTTTGAACGTGGCATGGTTGTTGGTGCCAGAAGGGCTGGTCTGAGTATTTCAGAAACTGCTGATCTACTGGGATTTTCACGCACAACCATCTCTAGGGTTTACAGAGAATGGTCCGAAAAAGAAAAAAAATCCAGTGAGCGGCAGTTCTGTGGGCGGAAATGCCTTGTTGATGCCAGAGGTCAGAGGAGAATGGGCAGACTGGTTCGAGCTGATAGAAAGGCAACAGTGACTCAAATCGCCACCCGTTACAACCAAGGTAGGCCTAAGAACATCTCTGAACGCACAGTGCGTCGAACTTTGAGGCAGATGGGCTACAGCAGCAGAAGACCACACCGGGTACCACTCCTTTCAGCTAAGAACAGGAAACTGAGGCTACAATTTGCACAAGCTCATCGAAATTGGACAGTAGAAGATTGGAAAAACGTTGCTTGGTCTGATGAGTCTCGATTTCTGCTGCGACATTCGGATGGTAGGGTCAGAATTTGGCGTAAACAACATGAAAGCATGGATCCATCCTGTCTTGTATGGAGCATCTTTGGGATGTGCAGCCGACAAATCTGCGGCAACTGTGTGATGCCATCATGTCAATATGGACCAAAATCTCTGAGGAATGCTTCCAGCACCTTGTTGAATCTATGCCACGAAGAATTGAGGCAGTTCTGAAGGCAAAAGGGGTCCAACCCGTTACTAGCATGGTGTACCTAATAAAGTGGCCAGTGAGTGTATATATATATATATATATATATATATATATATATGTGCCTCAATGACATATATATATTTACTAGCTGAAGAGCCCGGCGTTGCCTGGGCATCTATATATATAATTGTCTAAGGGTTTTTCTGTCTGTCTGTCCCGTTTATTCATTCGCTGATTGGTCGAGGCCGCCTGGGCCTCGACCAATCAGCGACGGGCACAGTATCGACGTAGATGTCATAATGGTTGCCATGGCGACAATGATGTCAAAAAGGTTGCCTCGACCAATCAGCGACGGGCACAGTCGGAATCATCATTGTCCATATACTACGGGGACATGCATATTCTAGAATACCCGATGCATTAGAATCGGGCCACAATCTAGTAGTAAATATCTGTGGTTAGTTATAGCACCTCACTTCTCTTATTTTCCCATCACGCCTCTCATTTTCCCTATCACATCTTTCATTTTCCCCCTCACATCTCGCATTTTCTCCCTCACACCTCTCATTTTCCCCCTCACTCCTCTTATTTTCCCCCTCACTCCTCTCATTCCCCCCTAACACTTGTCATTTCGACCTCACATCTGTCATTTTCAGATCACTCCACTATTTTCCCTCACTCCTCTCATTTTGCACTCACACCTTTTCATTTTCACCTCACACCTCTCATTTTCACCTCAGTATATACATGTTTGTCATCTCCCTTATATATAGTATACACCTGTATGTCATCTGTATATAGTATATACCTGTATTTCATCTCCCCTGTATATAGTATATACCTGCTGTGTGTCATCTCCCCTGTATATAGTATGTACCTGTATGTCATCTCCTCCTATATATAGTATATACCTGTATGTAATCTCCTCCTGTATATAGTATATACCTGTGTGTCATCTCCCCTATATATAGTATATATCTGTGTGTCATCTCCTCCTGTATATAGTATATACCTGTATGTCATCTCCTCCTATACATAGCATATACCTGTATGTCATCTCCTGTATATACTATATACCTGTAGGTAATCTGCTCCTGTATATAGTATATACCTGTGTGTCATCTCCTCCTGTATATAGTATATACCTGTATGTCATCTCCCCTGTATATAGTATATACCAGTGTGTCATCTCCCCTGTATATAGTATATATGTGTGTGTCATCTCCTCCTGTATATAGTATATACCTGTGTGTCATCTCTCCTGTATATAGTATATATCTGTGTCATCTCCTCCTGTACATAGTATATACCTGTGTGTCATCTCCCCTGTAAATAGTATATATCTGTATGTCATCTCCTCCTGTATTAGACCTCGTTCACACGTTATTTGGTCAGTATTTTTACCTCAGTATTTGTAAGCTAAATTGGCAGCCTGATAAATCCCCAGCCAACAGTAAGCCCACCCCCTGGCAGTATATATTAGCTCATGCATACACATAATAGACAGGTCATGTGACTGACAGCTGCCGGATTCCTATATGGTACATTTGTTGCTCTTGTATATATTAGATATATACTTTATATATGTTTTAACGAACATTTGAGCCCATAAATCCATTAGATGTCGGTTTTGCAAGCCTGCGAGAAAGTATCGCAGTATGGATGCCATAGGGATTACATACGGAGGATGCCATGCGCAAAATACGCTGCCACACCCTGCCTACGGATGGCATACGGATCACTATTTTTGGAACATTTCTGCGTATTACGGCCGTAAAATACCGACCGTATTTTCGCATGCTGAGTGTGGCGCTGGCCTCAGCGGGATCCGTTTAAGCTTTCCAGAGTTATAACATAATAAAGTGACAGTGGTCAGAATTGTAAAAATTGGCTCTGTCATGAAGTACCAAATTGGCTCTGTCACTAAGGGGTTAAAGCCTCATCCATGTTTATCACGGTTAGAACATGTACCTATTAGTAATGTTACTGACCACTCACTGCTCTCACCAGATCTTGCAGAGCGCATCTTGGTCGACATTGACATATGAAGCTTCATTCTCAGAACGAGGCTCGATAGGTTGTACTGCAGAATCTGTGGATGTTGTCGCAACGCCATTGACTACATTAGAGCTGCGGAAATTAATAAATTGTAGAATGAGGGACTGACTGTGGACTACGTCAGATCAGCATGATTTTTTTTTCTTTCCTAATCAATAAATTGGTGAATCAGGGAGTATGGCAGTTTTTTTTAAATAAAATATTTTTGTGTGTGTATTTTTTTCCTTTTAACTTACTGGGTTAGTTATGGTGGGATAGATGCCTCTCCATTACTAAGCTCTGGGCTTGATGCCTGCTGACACTACACAGCTGACATTAAGCCCACAAAATATTACTCTGCTTGCTACCGCACCAGGGCAATCAGGAAGAGCCAAATTAAAGCACCAGAATTGGTCCATCTAATGTGATGCACCAACCAAGTCTAGGGCAGCTGCCTGCTGATATTTTTAGGCTGGAAAGGGGGCAAATAATATTAGCCCCCAGTTATCTGCTTTACCTTGGCTGGTTATAAATAGGGGGGTTTAAAAAAAGGTTAAAAAATCTCAGCATGTTTATTGGTTGTCTACCAGCTATAAAACATGTGGGCCGGGGACTCGAGCACCAGCGATTCAAGTAATGAGCGTACCCAAGCACCACGATGCTCGATCAAGTATCAAGCAGTGGGAAGCACGCTCAATCATCATTAGTACTTATTAAGGTTTATAGGTGTCTTTTATGGACCATGGCTATGGCTGTGTGAAAGTCACTGAAACAAACAGGAACCATCTATGAGCAGTCTTTGTAATGTCCATGAGTAATTTCGCAATGTATAGGAAAAGCTTGACAATTTATTTATTTATCTTTTCGTACGTAAAAATCACTGATGCTGAACTGATGGTAAAAACTGAAGCACTGACCAAACACTGATAAAAATCAGATCCAAAATGCTAATGAAACTCAGACTGTTTTTGTCACAATATTGTAGACAGTAAAATATTAAAAGTCCATACAATAACTATAAAGCTATATTTTTCTAATTTTGCATTCTTTTATTTTTATGTGAATTAGAATAGAAGGTTAAAAATGAAAATAAATATGTCAAAAATGTCGCCATGGCTGTATGACACAACTGATGCCTCCTACTGCTCTCAATATTCTTTCTTAGAGACTGAGATAATGAAGGTTAAAGCACCTGAGTATTAAAGTGACGCCAAGGAAATCTGCAACCTGTGGGGTTTTAATTGCATGTAAATTATGGTGGAAAATTAAGAGAAGCTTTGCAATTAGCATTGCTTATTTAGTTGGGCTGCAATTTAGAGCAGATGTTAAATCACAAACCTCCAGCCCAAAAATACTTTCTCAGATGGCTACTGTCATGTTCTCAATCCATAGCTTTTTAAATCCTTGCTGCAGCTGTAATTCTATTTAAAAGGTCTTTTGTCAAATGACACTGAAAAAACAGGATGGATAGACCGTATGGGATGTTGGGTATTTTTCTATGGAGGTTCACAGAGAAAGGGGAAATTCATTACATTTGGAGGAAAGGCAATTCCAAATAGGCAAGAGATGAGCGAGCACTAAAATGCTCGGCTGCTTGTTGTTTGGACCAGCTCCTAATGGAGTCAAAGGGAAATCTGAGTATTTTTCCAGCATACCGTACAAAGAGGTCTGAGGAGTATTGACAAGTATTGACTATTGTTCAAGTGGATAGGAAAAGTGCTAAATGGAAGGAGACAGGATGGGGAAGACCCCTGGAAGCATCTCTGACTCCTAGATTGGTGCTGAGAAAAATGGTGTCACACTTTTAGGGCTCATACTCATTTGTGAGAAAAACAGAATACAATCCGATAAAAAATCAGATAGCACTCTGACCAATGTTATTCAACGGGTTACATCTCATATGCGATTTTTTTTCTCAAATGTAATCGTACTGAGAAAAAAATAGCAACATGCTGCTATTTGCTGCGTATCTCGGATGAAACTCGCCAATGCAAGTCAATGGATATGAGTAAAAAATATCGCACTGCTCTCGGTTTTTACTCACTGGTGTCCTTTGGAAAGCCGGCAATTCATGTGCCGCATACAGTAAAATCACACTGACAGGTTAGAATAGAATAGATAGAAAATATATATCTAATATATAAAGCTGAATGTGTGTGTGTGTGTATGTATGTATGTATGTATGTATGTCCGGGATTGGCATCTGAACCGTAGCAGCTACAGCCACAAAATTTTGCACAGTCACACGTCTGGACCTCGAGAGCGTCATAGGCTATGTTGTGAGGTGAAATTTTAACCCCGCGCTTTCCAATTCACCAAACAATTTTGCCCCTATCTACATAATGGGGAAAAAGTGAAAGGAAAAGTGTTGGAGGCGTCGCAGCTACAGGCACAAAATTTTGCACAGTCACACGTCTGGACCCTGAGAGCGTCAAAGCTATATTGTGAGGTGAAATTTTAACCCCGCGCTTTCCAAGTCACCAAACAATTTTGCCCCTATCTACATAATGGGGAAAAAATGAAAGGAAAAGTGTTGGAGGCAAATTAACAGCTGCCAGATGTGAACAAGGGGGACTTAAAGAATGACAGCGATGGCACCAAAGAGTATATACTGTACAGTTGCTAAGGTGGGGCCCCAACATGGGATAATCACACCACCACGGGGAGGATATGAACACACACACAAAATGCGCCACACACTACCACGTGCTCGAACACATATACCACCCTCAGTGCACATTTCACCACACATACACCAACCTCGCCACATAAAAGTAGAAACACAAAAGTCGCCGCTCAAAACTCGCCACGCGCAAAACTCTCCACATGCAAAACTCGCCACACGTGCAAAACTCGCCACACGCAAAACTTGCACACGCAGAAAAATTGCCACACGCAGAAAAATTGCCACATGCACAAAAGTTGCAACACATGCAAAAGTTGCCTCACACAAAACTTGCACATACTCAAAAGGCACCACACATAAAACTCGCCACGCGCAAAACTCGCCATGCGCAAAACTTGCTGCACACAACTTGCTACACTAACCTGTCACATGCAACTCGACACACAAAAAGTTGCTACACGCATGTCGCCACACAAAACTCATCTCACAAAAGTCCCTACATGCATGTCGCCACACGCAACTCAACACACACAACTTGACACACGAAACTCGCCCTAAAACACACACAAGTCTGGTATCCTTCAAAAATACAAATCTGATTAATAAGCAGACAAACTACAAGAGCAACAAATGTACCATATAGGAATCCGGCAGCTGTCAGTCACATGACCAGTCTATTATGTGTATGTGTGAGCTAATATATACTGCCAGGGGGTGGGCTTACTGTTGGCTGGGGATTTATCAGGCTGCCATTTTAGCTTACAAATACTTAGGTAAAAATACTGACCAAATAACGTGTGAACGAGGGCTAATACAGGAGGAGATGGCATACAGCTATATACTATATACAGGAGATGACACACAGGTATATACTATTTACAGGGGAGATGACACACAGGTATATACTATATACAGGAGGAGATGACACACAGATATATACTATATACAGGAGAGATGACACACAGGTATATACTATATAGAGGAGGAGATGACATACAGGTACATACTACATACAGGAGGAGATGACATACAGGTATATACTATATACAGGAGGAGATGACACACAGGTATATACTATATACAGGAGCAGATTACCTACAGGTATATAGTATATACAGGAGGAGATGACACAGGTATATGCTATGTATAGGAGGAGATGACATACAGGTATATACTATATACAGGAGATGACACACAGATATATACTATATATAGGTGAGATGACACACAGGTATATACTATATACAGGAGATTACATACAGGTATATCTAATATATAAAGCTGAATGTGTGTATGTATGTATGTGTGTATGTCCGGGATTGGCATCTGTACCGTCGCAGCTACAGCCACAAAATTTTGCACAGTCACACGTCTGGACCCCGAGAGCATCATAGGCTATGTTGTGAGGTGAAATTTTAACCCCGCGCGTTCCAATTCACCAAACAATTTTGCTCCTATCTACATAATGGGGAAAAAGTGAAGGGAAAAGTGTTGGAGGAAAATTGACAGCTGCCAGATGTGAACAATGAGGACTTAAAGAATGAGAGCGATGGCGACAAAGAGTATATACCGTACAGTTGCTAAGGTGGGGCCCCGACATGGGATACTCACCACACACGGGGATATGAACACAAACACAAAATGCGCCACACACTACCACGTGCTTGAACACATATACCACCCTCAGCACACATTTCACCACACACACACACCAACCTCGCCACATAAAAGTCGAAACACAAAAGTCACCACTCAAAACTCGCTACATGCAAAACTCGCCATATGCAAAACTAGGCTCACGCAAAACTCGCCACACGTGCAAAACTCACCTCATGGAAAACTCACCTCATGCAAAACTTGCACACACAGAAAAATTGCCACATGTACAAAAGTTGCACCACATGCAAAAGTTGCCTCACACAAAACTTGCACATACTCAAAATGCACCACACATAAAACTCGCCACGCGCAAAACTCGCCATGCACAAATCTTGCTGCACACAACTTGCTACACTAACCTGTCACATGCAACTCAACACACAAAATGTTGCTACACGCATGTCGCCACACAAAACTCATCTCACAAAAGTCGCTACATGCATGTCGCCACACGCAACTCAACACACACAACTTGACACATAAAACTCGCCCTAAAACACACACAAGTCTGGTATTGTCCTTCAAAAATAAAAATCTGATTAATAAGCAAACTACAAGAGCAACAAATGTACCATATAGGAAATACGGCAGCTGTCAGTCACATGACCTGTCTATTATGTGTATGTGTGAGCTAATATATACTGCCAGGGGGGAGGGCTTCCTGTTGGCTGGGGATTTATCAGGCTGCCAATAGCAACCAATCACAGCTCAGCTTCTATTTTGCTACAGTTAATTAACCTGAGCTCTGATTGGTTAATATAGGCAACAAAGACATTCTCAGTATAACAAAGCTAATATATGTTGTGAAATGCTTCTATTTGCTTAGTTTTTGCCTTTTAATAATTACATTTCTATCTATTTGTTTTGTGGTTTTTGTGTGCAGAATAAATTTTTGTTAACACATTCTATTTTGCTAACAGCAGTCATTAACCCGGGCGAAGCCGGGTAGTACAGCTAGTCTAATATATAAAGCTGAATGTGTGTGTGTGTGTATGTATGTATGTATGTATGTATGTCCGGGATTGGCATCTGAACCGTAGCAGCTACAGCCACAAAATTTTGCACAGTCACACGTCTGGACCCCGAGAGCGTCATAGGCTATGTTGTGAGGTGAAATTTTAACCCCGCGCTTTCCAATTCACCAAACAATTTTGCCCCTATCTACATAATGGGGAAAAAGTGAAAGGAAAAGTGTTGGAGGCGTCGCAGCTACAGGCACAAAATTTTGCACAGTCACACGTCTGGACCCTGAGAGCGTCAAAGCTATATTGTGAGGTGAAATTTTAACCCCGCGCTTTCCAAGTCACCAAACAATTTTGCCCCTATCTACATAATGGGGAAAAAATGAAAGGAAAAGTGTTGGAGGCAAATTAACAGCTGCCAGATGTGAACAAGGGGGACTTAAAGAATGACAGCGATGGCACCAAAGAGTATATACTGTACAGTTGCTAAGGTGGGGCCCCAACATGGGATAATCACACCACCACGGGGATATGAACACACACACAAAATGCGCCACACACTACCACGTGCTCGAACACATATACCACCCTCAGTGCACATTTCACCACACATACACCAACCTCGCCACATAAAAGTAGAAACACAAAAGTCGCCGCTCAAAACTCGCCACGCGCAAAACTCTCCACATGCAAAACTCGCCACACGTGCAAAACTCGCCACACGCAAAACTTGCACACGCAGAAAAATTGCCACACGCAGAAAAATTGCCACATGCACAAAAGTTGCAACACATGCAAAAGTTGCCTCACACAAAACTTGCACATACTCAAAAGGCACCACACATAAAACTCGCCACGCGCAAAACTCGCCATGCGCAAAACTTGCTGCACACAACTTGCTACACTAACCTGTCACATGCAACTCGACACACAAAAAGTTGCTACACGCATGTCGCCACACAAAACTCATCTCACAAAAGTCCCTACATGCATGTCGCCACACGCAACTCAACACACACAACTTGACACACGAAACTCGCCCTAAAACACACACAAGTCTGGTATCCTTCAAAAATAAAAATCTGATTAATAAGCAGACAAACTACAAGAGCAACAAATGTACCATATAGGAATCCGGCAGCTGTCAGTCACATGACCAGTCTATTATGTGTATGTGTGAGCTAATATATACTGCCAGGGGGTGGGCTTACTGTTGGCTGGGGATTTATCAGGCTGCCATTTTAGCTTACAAATACTGAGGTAAAAATACTGACCAAATAACGTGTGAACGAGGGCTAATACAGGAGGAGATGGCATACAGCTATATACTATATACAGGAGATGACACACAGGTATATACTATTTACAGGGGAGATGACACACAGGTATATACTATATACAGGAGGAGATGACACACAGATATATACTATATACAGGAGAGATGACACACAGGTATATACTATATAGAGGAGGAGATGACATACAGGTACATACTACATACAGGAGGAGATGACATACAGGTATATACTATATACAGGAGGAGATGACACACAGGTATATACTATATACAGGAGCAGATTACCTACAGGTATATAGTATATACAGGAGGAGATGACACAGGTATATGCTATGTATAGGAGGAGATGACATACAGGTATATACTATATACAGGAGATGACACACAGATATATACTATATATAGGTGAGATGACACACAGGTATATACTATATACAGGAGATTACATACAGGTATATCTAATATATAAAGCTGAATGTGTGTATGTATGTATGTGTGTATGTCCGGGATTGGCATCTGTACCGTCGCAGCTACAGCCACAAAATTTTGCACAGTCACACGTCTGGACCCCGAGAGCGTCATAGGCTATGTTGTGAGGTGAAATTTTAACCCCGCGCGTTCCAATTCACCAAACAATTTTGCTCCTATCTACATAATGGGGAAAAAGTGAAGGGAAAAGTGTTGGAGGAAAATTGACAGCTGCCAGATGTGAACAATGAGGACTTAAAGAATGAGAGCGATGGCGACAAAGAGTATATACCGTACAGTTGCTAAGGTGGGGCCCCGACATGGGATACTCACCACACACGGGGATATGAACACAAACACAAAATGCGCCACACACTACCACGTGCTTGAACACATATACCACCCTCAGCACACATTTCACCACACACACACACCAACCTCGCCACATAAAAGTCGAAACACAAAAGTCACCACTCAAAACTCGCTACATGCAAAACTCGCCATATGCAAAACTAGGCTCACGCAAAACTCGCCACACGTGCAAAACTCACCTCATGGAAAACTCACCTCATGCAAAACTTGCACACACAGAAAAATTGCCACATGTACAAAAGTTGCACCACATGCAAAAGTTGCCTCACACAAAACTTGCACATACTCAAAATGCACCACACATAAAACTCGCCACGCGCAAAACTCGCCATGCACAAATCTTGCTGCACACAACTTGCTACACTAACCTGTCACATGCAACTCAACACACAAAATGTTGCTACACGCATGTCGCCACACAAAACTCATCTCACAAAAGTCGCTACATGCATGTCGCCACACGCAACTCAACACACACAACTTGACACATAAAACTCGCCCTAAAACACACACAAGTCTGGTATTGTCCTTCAAAAATAAAAATCTGATTAATAAGCAAACTACAAGAGCAACAAATGTACCATATAGGAAATACGGCAGCTGTCAGTCACATGACCTGTCTATTATGTGTATGTGTGAGCTAATATATACTGCCAGGGGGGAGGGCTTCCTGTTGGCTGGGGATTTATCAGGCTGCCAATAGCAACCAATCACAGCTCAGCTTCTATTTTGCTACAGTTAATTAACCTGAGCTCTGATTGGTTAATATAGGCAACAAAGACATTCTCAGTATAACAAAGCTAATATATGTTGTGAAATGCTTCTATTTGCTTAGTTTTTGCCTTTTAATAATTACATTTCTATCTATTTGTTTTGTGGTTTTTGTGTGCAGAATAAATTTTTGTTAACACATTCTATTTTGCTAACAGCAGTCATTAACCCGGGCGAAGCCGGGTAGTACAGCTAGTATACACATAAAATACATATAATAATAATAATCTTTATGTTTATATAATGATAACATATTCCACAGCACTTTACAGTTTTTGCAAACATTACCATCGCTGTCCCCGATGGGTCTCAATATCTAAATTCCCTATCAGTTTGTCTTGGTAGTGTGGGAGGAAACCGGAGTACCCAGAGGAAACGCACACAAACACGGGGAGAATATACTGTACAAACTTCTTGCAGATGGACTCCTTGCAGAAGGACTCCAGCGCTGCAAGGCTGCAGTGCTAACCACTGAGCCACCATGTTGACCTATATATATATATAGATGTAAGTGACACACACATACAGTAAAGACCAAAAGTTTGGACATACTGTACCTTCTCATTTAAAGATTTTTCTGTTTTTTCATGACTATGAAAACTGTACATTCACACTGAAGGCATCAAAACTATGAATTAACACGTGGAATTATATACTTAACAAAAAAGTGTGAGACAACTGAAATTATGTCTTATATTCAAGGTTCTTCAAAGTAGCCATCTTTTGCTTTGATGACTGCTTTGCACACTCTTGGCATTCTCTTGATGAGCTTCAAGAGGTAGTCACCGGTAATGGCCTTCCAACAATCTTGAAGGAGTTCCCAGAGATGCTTAGCACTTGTTGGCCCTTTTGCCTTCACTCTGTGGTCCAGCTCACTCCAAACCATCTCGATTGGGTTCAGGTCTGATGACTGTGGAGGCCAGGTCATCTGGCCTAGCACCCCATCACTCTCCTTCTTGGTCAAAGAGCCCTTACACAGCCTGGAGGTGTGTTTGGGGTCATTGTCCTGTTGAAAAATAAATGATGGTCCAACTAAACGCAAACTGGATGTAATAGCATGCCACTGCAAGATGCTGTGGTAGCCAAGCTGGTTCAGTATGCCTTCAATTTTGTATAAATCCCCAACAGTGTCACCAGCAAAGCACCCCCACACAATCACACCTCCTCCTCCATGCTTCATGGTGGGAACCAGGCATGTAGAGTCCATCCGTTCACCTTTTCTGCGTCGCACAAAGACAGGGTGGTTGGAACCAAAGATCTCAAATTTGGACTCATCAGACCAAAGCACAGATTTCCACTGGTCTAATGTCCATTCCTTGTGTTCTTTAGCCCAAACAAGTCTCCTCTGCTTGTTGCCTGTCCTTAGCAGTGGTTTCCTAGCTGCTATTTTACCATGAAGGCCTGCTGCACAAAGTCTCCTCTTAACAGTTGTTGTAGAGATGTGTCTGCTGCTAGAACACTGTGTGGCATTGACCTGGTCTATAATCTGAGCTGCTGTTAACCTGCGATTTCTGAGGCCAGTGACTGGGATAAACTTATCCTCAGAAGCAAAGGTGACTCTTGGTCTTCCTTTCCTGGGGCGGTCCTCATGTGAGCCAGTTTCTTTGTAGCGATTGATGGATTTTGCCACTGCACTTGGGGACACTTTCAAAGTTTTCCCAATTTTTCAGACTGACTGACCTTCATTTCTTAAAGTAACGATGACTACTCGTTTTTCTTTACTTTCTTTGCTTTTTTCTTGCCATAATACAAATTCTAACAGTCTATTCAGTAGGACTATCAGCTGTGTATCCACCTGACTTCTGCACAACACAACTGATGGTCCCAACCCCATTTATAAGGCAAGAAATCCCACTTATTAAACCTGACTGGGCACACCTGTGAAGTGAAAACCATTCCCGGTGACTACCTTTTGAAGCTCATCAACAGAATGCCAAAAGTGTACAAAGCAGTCATCAAAGCAAAAGGTGGCTACTTTGAAGAACTTAGAATATAAGACATAATTTCAGTTGTTTTCACACTTTTTTGTTAAGTTTTTAATTCCACATTTGTTAATTCATAGTTTTGATGCTTTCAGTGTGAATTTACAGTTTTCATAGTCATGAAAATACAGAAAAATCTTTAAATGAGAAGGTGTGTCCAAACTTTTGTTTGGTCTGTACTGTATATATATACTTCTCAAAAAAATAAAAGGAACGCACTGAGCACATGTAACAGATGTGACAGAGTCTGGAGATTCTGTGGAGAGCTATTTGCTGTCTGCAACATCCTTCAGCATGACCGGTTTTGCAGTGGGTCAGTAACGGTGTGGGGTGGCATTTCTTTGGTGGGCTGCACAGCCCTCCATATGCTTGCCAGAGGTAGCCTGACTACCATTAGGTACCGAGATGAGATCCTGAGACCCCTTGTAAGACCATATGCTGGTGCAGTTGGCCCTCAGTTCCTCCTAATGCAGGACAATGCCAGACCTCATGTGGCTGGAGTGCGTCAGCAGTTCCTGCAAGATGAAGGCATTGAAGCTAGGGACTGGCCTGTCCATTCCCAGACCTGTATCCTATTGAACACATCTGGGATATCATGTCTTGCACCATCCATTAACGTCATGTTGCACCACAGACTGTCCAGGAGTTGGCAGATGCTTTAGTCAAGGTCTGGGAGGAGATCCTTCAGGAGACCATCCGCCGTCTCATCAGGAGCATGCCAAGCCATTGTAGTGAGGTCATACAGGCAAGTGGAGGCCACACACACTACTGAGCATCATTTCCTTGTCTTGAGGCATTTCCACTTAAGTTGGATCAGGTTTTATTGTTCTCAACACATTCCACTATGTAATGAATAAAGATTTACAACTGGAATATTTCATTCAGTGATATATACGATGTTGGATTTTAGTGGTCCCTTTATTTTTTTGAGCAATGTGTCTATCACAGTGATCAAAATGAACCAATAGGAAAATTTTCTTATTGTTCCTGGGTGCTGGCCGGCAGATCTCGGCGGGCGCACTGCGCATGTGCCTGCCATTTTCTTCTGGAAGAAGACGCCGGAGGACATCAAGGGGGGATTCCTGGATTCCAGAGGTACAGGGGAGCAATCAGGGGACCGGGGGACCCTTTATATATATTAAATGGAAAATCAGACTTTTTTTTTGCGGTCACCGTTATACCATTAATAACGGCGATCGCAACACCGGGATCGGTAAAAACCAACCCGAATGATGTTCTCTGGGGTCTCAGCTACCCCCGGTAGCTGAGACCTCAGAGAAATTCCAACTCTGGTGAGCGCTATACACTTTTTCCACAGCACCGATAATTAACGGCACTGTGGTTTAATTGCCACCTTGAAAAGGCATATCGGCGGTCGTTAACCGGTTAACATTCTTAATTAAACAATACTTATGACCTCGCCCATTTCCCTGATGCTCTCGTCATCTGCAAAAGAAAAAAACAAACAAACAGTATTCCTCACCTTTCCGCGGAGATGCTTTTAATTATTATTATGTACAATTACAGACTGGTACAGAGGGGAGAGGACCCTGTCCTTGCGGACTTACATTCTATAGCACAATGGGTAAGAGACTGAAGGTCGGGGGTGCTGCAGCTCTGGTGGGGGTGAGGTGGCAGTGCAGCTGGTGGTGAGGCGGCAGAATGGTTAATGCAGGCTGTAGGCTTTCCTGAAGAGATGGATTTTCAGGTTCCATCTGAAGGATCCAAGGGTGCTGGATAATCGAATGTGCTGAGGCATAGAATTCCAGAGGATGGGGGATATTTGGGAGAAATCTTGGAGGTGTTGTCCAGGCCTATGTCATGAGTTTTATTGTTTTTTAAATTCTGTGGAAGCATGGTTGGAAACCAATGTCTGACTTTCATTCTCATAAATCTTTTATTTACCAACGATTTTAACCACGTGTATATGTGTCACTGACATCTATATACAGTGCCTTGCGAAAGTACTTGGCTCCCTGGAACTTTTCAACCTTTTCCCACATATCATGCTTCAAACATAAAGATACCAAATGTAAATTTTTGGTGAAGAATCAGCAACAAGTGGACCACAATTGTGAAGTTGAATGAAATTTATTGGTTATTTTAAATTTTGTGGAAATTCTAAAACTGAAAAGTGGGGTGTGCAATATTATTCGGCCACTTTACTTTCAGTGCAGCAAACTCACTGCAGAAGTTCATTGTGGATCTCTGAGTGATCCAATGTTGTCCTAAATGCCTAATGATGATAAATATAATCCACCTGTGAGTAATCAAGTCTCCGTATAGTATAGTGTAGTTGCTGTAGTGCTCTTGGCCCAAGTCAACAGCGCATACAGGTTTATAATTGTCGATATTGGGGCCTATGGAATAATTGGAGACTCCAGAGTCTTCAATTCTTCCATAATGGTTCGGCGGCTGTGCACTAATAACTTGGACCTCCCATCCCCACGACAGCTACCAGGGTCTATTATGGAAGCGGTGCCTTATGTCATGGTTGCTGATGAGGCCTTTCAATTGAACCGTAACATCATGAGGCCATATCCACGTAGAGCCCTGGACCACCAGCGCATGATAATTGGTGGAGTATGCGTTTGGAATACTCTGTGCCAAATGGCGGGTCCTGATGTCAGCCATTCAACTTAGTGAAAGGAATGTGAACGTGGTAATTAAAACCTGTGTCATACTTCACAACTTCACCAGAATCCATGATTGTACATCAAATGATGGCGATGATGGTGCGGATGGAAATAATGGCATGGCTACTACACATGTAATCATCCACGTCGTCAGCCTTCTGGACTTAAAGTGCTGGATGTGTTTACTAATGATTTTGCTTCACCACAGGGATATACTCCATGGCAAGACAATGCAGTGTCTAAGTTATGATTTTTTTTTTCCCTTTTGAAAAAATAAACGTATGTTAATGAATGAATTGTGTGCTGTTTTCGCAGAATATGTTTCTATTTGTCAAATCAAACACATCATCTGCATATTAGTAAAAGTAGAAATGACACATTGAATTAACATTTTTTACTCAGCACATGTTTGTTACAAACAAAAAAAGCATATTGATATCATATGGCAAATTTGGCTGCTATGACAGGGTAACCATCAACTTTAAAACAAAACAGTTTAGGCATTATTAGTGATGAGTGAACATGCTCGCCACTACTCGTTACTTGCCCGAGTATCACTGAACTCAGTGTACTCGGTGTACTCGGCGAGCACAGAGCATATCCTGGATTACTCGGCGGGAACTCTGGTCTCCACCCTGCATTTTTGGCAGTCTTTAGAGACCAAATCAACATTCAGGGATTGTCTGCCAGGCCATGAAACGCCGCAGCCATCTTTGTTGTGGTCTTGCAGTGATTGGCTGGCTGCACAACATCATCAGGGATATAAGAGACCGGATGCCGCCCTGCTCGGCGCATTCAGCTCCGGAATCAGACAGTGTAGGAAGAGCTGCTGCTGAGTTGGGGTCAGTACTGGGGATTTCTTAGTCAGTGTGAGGTCTACCATAATAATAATAATAATAATAATTTTATTTATATAGCGCCAACATATTCCGCAGCGCTTTACAACTTATAGAGGGGACTTATACAGACAACAGACATTACAGCATAACAGAAATCACAGTTCAAAACAGATACCAGGAGGAATGAGGGCCCTGCTGCTCGCAAGCTTACAATCTATGAGGAAAAGGGGAGACACAAGAGGTGGATGGTAACAATTGCTTTAGTTATTTGGACCAGCCATAGTGTAAGGCTCGGGTGTTCATGTAAAGCTGCATGAACCAGTTAACTGCCTAAGTACCATTCTAAACTACTCAAATCCAGCTAAAACAACAGTCCTTTTAAGGACTATTTCCAGAGTATATAGGTTGCAGTGTTAGGTAGGCAGGTGTTGTGAATTGGACTTTTTGGCTCCCTCTTGTGGTCACTTGCGTCATGACACTTTGAGCTTCTTTCTCCAGCTTGGTACCTCCTGGCTCGTTAGTCCAGGGGCGTTGCTATTTAAGCTTCCTGGATTTTCAGTCTGGTGCCTGGCATCGTTGTAATCAGTTCCTTTCTGTTTGCTCCTGGCTGCTGTCCTGGTTCTTGCAAAATAAGCTAAGTCCTGCTTCCTTATTTTTTTGTTATTTGCATTTGCTCTCTTTTCTGTCCAGCTTGTACTAAATGTGATTCCTGATATAGCTGGAAGCTCTAGGGGGCTGATATTCTCCCCCCGTGCCGTTAGACGGTTCGGGGGTTCTTGAATATTCAGAGTGGAAATTTTGATAGGGTTTTTGCTGACCGTATAAGTCATCTTACTATGTTCTGCTATTGGTCAGTGGGCCTCTCTTTGCTAAAAACCTAGTTCATCCTTACGTTTGTCTTTTCTTCTTACCTCACCGTTATTATTTGTTGGGGGCTTGTATCCAACTTTTGGGGTCTTTTCTCTGGAGGCAAGAAAGGTCTATCTTTTCCCTTCTAGGGTTAGTTAGTTCTCCGGCTGGCGCGAGACGTCTAGAACCAACGTAGGTACGTTCCCCGGCTGCTGCTATTTGTGGTGCTAGGATCAGGTATACGGTCAGCCTAGTTACCACTGCCCTATGAGCTGGTTTTTTGTGTTTGCAGACTTGGTAATAAGTTCTGAGACCCTCTGCCATTGGGGTCATAACAGTATGCCAGGCCAAAGGTGAATGTTTAATGCATTGCAGAAGTGGGATAATAAGAAAGGAAATTCTGAGTTTTTTTTTTTTCCCCTCTTTCTTCCTCCCCTTTACCTCAGAGTGGCTTGAGCTTGCTGCAGACATGAATGTCCAGACCTTGATTACTAGTGTGGATCAGCTTTCTGCTCGTGTGCAGAGTATTCAGTGGTCCTATGTCAGAACCTAAAATACCTATTCCTGAACTGTTTTCTGGAGACCAATTTAAGTTTAGGAATTTCAGGGATAATTGTAAATTATTTCTATCTCTGAGACCCCGTTCGTCTGGAGACTCAGCTTAGCAAGTTAAAATTGTTATCTCTTTCTTGCGGGGCGACCCTCAGGATTGGGCCTTCTCGTTAGCGCCAGGAGATCCGGCATTGGCAAATATTGATGCGTTTTTTCTGGCGCTCGGGTTGCTTTACGAGGAACCCAATCTTGAAATTCAGGCAGAAAAAGCCTTGCTGGCTATCTCTCAGGGCCAGGATGAAGCTGAAGTGTATTGCCAAAAATTTCGGAAATGGTCCGTGCTTACTCAGTGGAATGAGTGTGCTCTGGCCGCAAATTTCAGAAATGGCTTTTCTGAAGCAATTAAGAATGTGATGGTGGGTTTCCCCATTCCTACAAGTCTCAATGATTCCATGGCGCTGGCTATTCAAATTGACCGGCGTTTGCGGGAGCGCAAAGCCACTAATCCTCTGGTGGTGTTGTCTGAACAAACACCTGATTTAATGCAATGTGGTAGAATTCAGACTAGAAATGAACGGAAAAATCATAGACGTCAGAATGGGTTGTGCTTTTACTGTGGTGATTCTACACATGTTATATCAGCATGCTCTAAACGCCTAACAAGGGTTGTTAGTCCTGTCGCCATTGGTAATCTGCAACCTAAATTTATTTTGTCTGTGACTTTAATTTGCTCATTGTCTTCCTACCCTGCTATGGCGTTTGTGGATTCAGGTGCTGCCCTGAGTCTTATGGATCTGTCATTTGCCAAGCGCTGTGGTTTTGTACTTGAGCCGTTGGTAAATCCTATCCCTCTTAGAGGTATTGATGCTACGCCATTGGCGGAGAATAAGCCGCAGTTTTGGACACAGGTAACCATGTGCATGACTCCTGAACATCGGGAGGTGATTCGTTTTCTTGTTCTGCATAAAATGCATGATTTGGTCGTTTTGGGTCTGCCATGGTTACAGACCCATAATCCAGTTTTGGATTGGAAGGCAATGTCTGTGTCAAGTTGGGGCTGTCAGGGAATTCATGGTGATTCCCCGCCAGTGTCTATTGCTTCCTCTACTCCTTCGGAAGTTCCTGAGTATTTGTCTGATTATCAGGATGTATTTAGCGAGTCCAGGTCCAGTGCTCTTCCTCCTCATAGGGATTGTGACTGCGCTATAGATTTGATTCCAGGTAGTAAATTTCCTAAGGGAAGATTATTTAATCTGTCTGTACCTGAGCATACCGCAATGCGTTCGTATATCAAGGAGTCTCTGGAGAAGGGACATATCCATCCATCCTCTTCCCCTCTTGGTGCGGGATTCTTTTTTGTGGCCAAGAAGGACGGATCTTTGAGACCTTGTATAGACTATCGGCTTCTGAATAAAATCACTGTTAAATTTCAGTATCCTTTGCCTCTGTTGTCAGACTTGTTTGCCCGGATTAAGGGTGCCAAGTGGTTCACCAAGATAGATCTTCGTGGTGCGTACAACCTTGTGCGCATTAAGCAGGGAGATGAATGGAAAACTGCATTTAATACGCCCGAAGGTCATTTTGAGTACTTGGTGATGCCTTTTGGGCTCTCTAATGCTCCTTCAGTTTTTCAGTCCTTTATGCATGATATCTTCCGGAAGTATCTGGATAAATTTATGATTGTTTATCTGGATGATATTCTGGTTTTTTCTGATGATTGGGACTCCCATGTTAAGCAGGTCAGGATGGTGTTTCAGGTTTTGCGTGAGAATGCTTTGTTCGTTAAGGGCTCAAAGTGTCTCTTTGGAGTACAGAAGGTTCCCTTTTTGGGTTTTATTTTTTCCCCTTCTGCGGTGGAGATGGACCCAGTCAAGGTCTGAGCTATTCATGATTGGACTCAACCCACGTCAGTTAAGAGTCTTCAGAAGTTCTTGGGTTTTGCTAACTTCTACCGTCGTTTTATCGCTAACTTTTCTAGCGTTGTTAAACCTTTGACGGATATGACCAAGAAAGGTTCTGATGTTGCTAACTGGGCTCCTGCAGCCGTGGAAGCTTTCCAAGAGCTGAAGCGCCGGTTTACTTCGGCACCTGTTTTGTACCAGCCTGATGTCTCACTTCCCTTTCAGGTTGAAGTGGATGCTTCTGATATCGGGGCAGGGGCCGTTTTGTCGCAGAGAGGCCCTGGTTGCTCTGTAATGAGACCATGTGCTTTCTTTTCCAGGAAGTTTTCGCCTGCTGAGCGGAATTATGATGTTGGCAATCGGGAGTTGTTGGCCATGAAGTGGGCATTTGAGGAGTGGCGTCATTGGCTCGAGGGTGCTAAGCATCGTGTGGTGGTCTTGACTGATCACAAGAATCTGATGTATCTCGAGTCTGCTAAACACCTGAATCCTAGACAGGCCCGTTGGTCATTGTTTTTCTCCCGCTTTGACTTTGTGGTCTCGTACCTACCAGGTTCAAAGAATGTGAAGGCTGATGCTCTTTCAAGGAGCTTTGTGCCTGACTCTCCTGGAGTCTCAGAGCCAGCTGGTATTCTTAAAGAGGGAGTAATCTTGTCAGCCATTTCTCCGGATTTGCGACGTGTGTTGCAGAGATTTCAGGCTGGTAGACCTGACTCTTGTCCACCTGACAGGCTGTTTGTTCCTGATAAATGGACCAGCAGAGTCATTTCCGAGGTTCATTCCTCGGTGTTGGCAGGGCATCCAGGGATTTTTGGCACCAGAGATTTGGTGGCTAGGTCCTTTTGGTGGCCTTCCTTGTCACGGGATGTGTGGTCATTTGTGCAGTCCTGTGGGACTTGTGCTCGGGCTAAGCCTTGCTGTTCTCGTGCCAGCGGGTTGCTCTTGCCCTTGCCTGTCCCGAAGAGGCCTTGGACACACATTTCCATGGATTTCATTTCAGATCTTCCGGTGTCTCAGGGCATGTCTGTCATCTGGGTGGTATGTGATCGCTTTTCCAAGATGGTCCATTTGGTGTCTTTGCCTAAGCTGCCTTCCTCTTCTGATCTGGTTCCTTTATTCTTTCAGAATGTGGTCCGCTTGCACGGCATTCCTGAGAATATCGTGTCTGACAGAGGATCCCAGTTTGTTTCCAGGTTCTGGCGATCCTTTTGTGCTAAGATGGGCATTGATTTGTCGTTTTCGTCTGCCTGTCATCCTCAGACTAATGGCCAAACGGAGCGAACAAATCAGACTCTAGAGGCTTATTTGAGGTGTTTTGTTTCTGCAGATCAGGATGATTGGGTGACCTTTTTGCCATTGGCTGAGTTTGCCCTTAATAATCGGGCTAGTTCCGCTACTTTGGTTTCGCCATTTTTCTGCAACTCTGGTTTTCATCCTCGTTTTTCCTCGGGACATGTTGAGCCCTCTGACTGTCCTGGGGTAGATTCTGTGGTGGATAGGTTGCAGCGGATCTGGAGTCATGTGGTGGACAACCTAAAGTTGTCACAGGAGAAGGCTCAGCGTTTTGCCAACCGCCACCGCGGTGTGGGTCCCCGACTTCGTGTTGGGGATTTGGTGTGGCTGTCTTCTCGGTTTGTTCCTATGAAGGTCTCCTCTCCTAAATTTAAGCCTCGCTTCATCGGTCCTTATAAGATTTTGGAAATCCTTAATCCAGTGTCCTTTCGCTTGGATCTTCCGGTGTCCTTTGCCATTCACAACGTGTTCCATAGGTCTTTGTTGCGGCGCTACGTTGTGCCTGTGGTTCCTTCTGTTGAGCCTCCTGCTCCGGTGTTGGTTGAGGGCGAGTTGGAGTACGTGGTGGAGAAGATCTTAGATTCTCGTCTCTCTAGACGGAGGCTTCAGTATCTGGTCAAATGGAAGGGCTATGGTCAGGAGGATAATTCCTGGGTGGTCGCTTCTGATGTTCATGCGGCCGATTTGGTTCGCGCCTTTCATTCTGCCCATCCTGATCGCCCTGGTGGTCGTAGTGAGGGTTCGGTGACCCCTCCTTAAGGGGGGGGTACTGTTGTGAATTGGACTTTTTGGCTCCCTCTTGTGGTCACTTGCGTCATGACACTTTGAGCTTCTTTCTCCAGCTTGGTACCTCCTGGCTCGTTAGTCCAGGGGCGTTGCTATTTAAGCTTCCTGGATTTTCAGTCTGGTGCCTGGCATCGTTGTAATCAGTTCCTTTCTGTTTGCTCCTGGCTGCTGTCCTGGTTCTTGCAAAATAAGCTAAGTCCTGCTTCCTTATTTTTTGGTTATTTGCATTTGCTCTCTTTTCTGTCCAGCTTGTACTAAATGTGATTCCTGATATAGCTGGAAGCTCTAGGGGGCTGATATTCTCCCCCCGTGCCGTTAGACGGTTCGGGGGTTCTTGAATATTCAGAGTGGAAATTTTGATAGGGTTTTTGCTGACCGTATAAGTCATCTTACTATGTTCTGCTATTGGTCAGTGGGCCTCTCTTTGCTAAAAACCTAGTTCATCCTTACGTTTGTCTTTTCTTCTTACCTCACCGTTATTATTTGTTGGGGGCTTGTATCCAACTTTTGGGGTCTTTTCTCTGGAGGCAAGAAAGGTCTATCTTTTCCCTTCTAGGGTTAGTTAGTTCTCCGGCTGGCGCGAGACGTCTAGAACCAACGTAGGTACGTTCCCCGGCTGCTGCTATTTGTGGTGCTAGGATCAGGTATACGGTCAGCCTAGTTACCACTGCCCTATGAGCTGGTTTTTTGTGTTTGCAGACTTGGTAATAAGTTCTGAGACCCTCTGCCATTAGGGTCATAACAGGCAGGGGAGTGTACGTCGCTCTTTACATATCAGTGCAAGACCTGCAGGCGCTGTATGTGTGTATATAGATATTATTGCATACATCATTGCATGACTGCTGCTGCTGTTACCTATAGCATATATTGACCATATATACCTAGCCCCAGGTATAATTGGCTAGGAAAAATGTTTTTGCCAGGTTAATAGAGATTATTTTATTGCAAAGCAATCCAGAGCCCTTTTTTTTACTCCATTTGCTTTTTGACACTGCACCATACAGCCAGATCCTTTTCCTAGCACAGCGTGAAAATCCACCAATTTTAAAGGGGTCACTTGTGAGTGTGCAGAAAAATCTTTCATTTTTTTGTGGTACGGTAGAGTAGAATTTTTTTGAGTGTCACACAATTTCTTGACACCATTTTTCTGAACCCCCCAAAAATACATACAGGCCACATATTTTACAGTGTGGTATATCTGTGACACGCCTCATACATCCGCGTGCTAAAAATTTGGTCATTTTAGGTCGGTATTCCTTTTTTTGCTGTCTGCTACTCTAGTTATATGCAGCACTATTTTGCAGACCCCCTCAAAAATACAGGCCACATATTTGGCAGTGTGGTGTTTCCGTGACAGGCCTCATATATCTGCGTGCTCCAAACTTGGGCATTTTAGGCCGTTAGTCCAGTTTTTTTACTGTCTGTTACTCTACTTATATACAGCACTATTTTTCATTTAAAAAATTTAAAAATACAGGCCACATATTTGGCAGTGTGGTATTTCCATGACAGGCCTCATATATCTGCGTGCTCCAAGTTTTGGTGTTTTAGGCCATTAGTTCAGTTTTCTTCCTGTCTGTTACTCTACCTACTGTATATACAGCACTATTTTGCATTTAAAAAAATACAGGCCACATATTTGGCAGTGTGGTATTTGTATGATTGGCCTCATATACAGTATCTGCATGCTCCAAGTTTGGGCATTTTAGGTCGTTAGTCCAGTTTTTTCCTGGCTGTGACTCTACTTATATACAGCACTATTCTGCATTTAAAAAAATATTTTAAAGAAGGCCACATATTTGGCAGTGTGGTATTTATGTCACAGGCCTCATCTATCTGTGCTAAAAATTTGGCCATTTTAGGCCTACATATTCTAGTGTTTTTGCTGTCTGTTACCCTACTTATTGACAATTGATAACCAAAAAAATGTTTTTATCTACAGTCCACATAGTTTAAAGTGTGCTTTTCCCGCACAAGTATCACATACAAGTTCGCTCCCAATTCAGCCATTTGTAGTGAACGTGTAAAATATTCTAGTCCAATTACAATGGGCAAGGCACGTGACAAGGGATGGGGAAATGAACATGATGGTGATGTGCATGCAGAGACCGAGGCCGTGGGCAAGCTGAAATTGGGCCAAAAAAACACCCACATCTTCTCGCTGGACCTTAGTGTCCGAAGTCCTAGGGCACCGCAGCAAGACAGCGCTATTGAAGCCAGAGCAGTGTGAAATGGTTGTTGGTTGGATAGCAGATAATACTTTCAGTTACTTGGCCACCCTGTCTTCTCCATGGTCAAGTCTGAGTAGCTGTGAATCTGGACTGCATATTACTCATCCTGATACTCCTTCCTCCCACCATGCTGAGTGCCCTGAGACAACTGATCCCACACTCGGACACTCTGAAGAGCTGTTCACTTTTCCATTTATACATTTGGGCCTCTCACCCGGTCCACTTGAAGCGGAGCAAGATGAGATTCCATGCAGTGATGTCCAAATATTTGAGTAGCCACGGTCACAAGAAGGTGGACGATGATGAGACACAATTGCCAAAAAGTCAGGAGGAAGACCAGAGTGCGGAAGTGGAAGACGAGGTGTGGATGATATAGTAACTGACCCATCCTGGCAGGAGGACATGTAGCGAGGACAGCAGGACACAGGGGGAGGGAGGAGTAGCACCCCTTCAGGCAGTAAGAAGCAGTGTGGTGGCTGCAGAGGGAATGCGGGCAACCGTTCCCCGTAACACCAACATGACGGAAGTTGCCAGTCCAACTGTTAGGTCTTCCCGAGTCTGATTATTTTTTAAAGACTTTACCAATAACCCCAAGCAGGCCATTTGCAACACCTGCCATGCCAGCATCAGCAGGGGTAGCAAAACTAACAGCCTTACATCACCAGCATGATTAGGCACATGGCAGCAAAGCCCCCGTCTTTGTGGGCCAAACCCAAACCCACAGTGTCTGCGGGTGACACCACTGCTTCTTCCACTGTTGTGCATCCAAGCCAATCCCCTGTCCACGGCGCATGCAAAGATGCCTCCTGCCCTGTATCTGCCATTTCCTACACTCAAATAGTACCATCATTAAGCACATCTACATCCTTGTCCCAGCGCAGCCTTCAGTTGTCTATACCCCAGTCATTGGAACGCAAGCAGAAATAGGCCCCACAGGCCACAGTACTACATTCACACATTTCTCGTCTGCTTGCCCTGGAAATGTTGCCTTTTAGGCTAGTGGAGACGGAATCTTTCTGCTACCTGATGGCGGCGGACATCCTAAGGTACTCTGTCTCCATCCACCACTATTTCTCCTGCTGTACCATCCCGTTTCCGTTATTTTTATTTAACTTTTCTGTCTGGTTCAATCCCCATTAGGAAATGTCCTCCACTATTGTAAATGCCATCCAGTGTACATCTTGCCACATGTATGCAATCCTTGAGTAGCCAGTCAAGGGTGCATACTGATGTGCTAGATGTGAGCATGATGTGCATTTAGAAGCCCAGATACTGGATCTAAATGTGCAGCTGGCAAAACTGAGATCCATAGACAATATGGAAAGGAGTCTTCTGCTCACTGAGCAGATGCTCAATGGGATAGATGATGGAGGATGGTAGGATGGAGCTGCAGGACAGTAAAGCTGGGTGACAGTTAGAAAGCGGGGTAGAGGGAAGAGTGCCAGGGAGGCTAGCCCTGATCTGGCACACCCCAATAAGTTTGGCAAATGAGGGGGGTGCCAGTACAGGGGTAGCACTACTGCAGCCAGGCATGTCTTCTGAAAGACAAAGGACTGACTGCTACAGTAAGGACGGAAATAGAAGAGCAGGGCAGGCCAGACAGGTGCTGGTAGTGGGGATTCAATTATTATGGGAACAGATAGGGCAATCTGTCACAAAGACAGGGATCATCGAACGGTGTGCTGCCTACCTGGCGCTCGAGTCTGACACATCGCTGATCGGGTTGACAGATTACTGGGATGGTCTGGTGAGGACTCAGCAGTCATAGTGCACATTGGCACAAATGACAAAGTTAGAGGTAGGTGGAAAGTCCTTAAAGATGATTTCAGGGAATTAGGCTGCAAGCTGAAAGCAAGGACCTCCAAGGTGGTATTTTCCTAAATACTGCCTGTACCACGTGCCACGCCAGAGAGGCAACGGGAGATTAGGGAGGTTAATAAGTCGTTCAAGAATTGGTGTAGGAAGGAATTGTTTGGGTTCCTGGAGAACTGGGCTGACTTCTCAGTTGGCTACAGGTTCTATGCTAGGGACGGGCTGCACCTCAATGGGGAAGGTGCAGCTGTGCTGAGGGAGAGAATGGCTAGAAAGTTGGAGGAGTGTTTAAACTAGGGATTGGGGAGGGTATTCATTTTATAGGAGGAGAAGATAGGGCAGATAGTGACCTGGGCACAACTGAGGAAGTTGGGGGTGGTGGTGCCGGGGGGGTGGGGTTAAGAAAGAATAGAGGTACAGAGAGAGACATAAAGTGCATATATACTAATGCGTGAAGCCTCGCCAACAAAATGGAGGAATTAGAATTAATGTTGTTCGAGCATAATTATGACATGTGGGGATATCTGAAACATGGCTGGATGAGAGCCATGACTGGGCTGTTAACTTGCAGGGCTATAGTCTGTTGAGAAATGACCGAATGGATAAGCGAGGGGGAGGTGTGTGTCTATATGTAAAATCATCCTTAAAACCCATCCTGCGTGATAATATAGGTGAATCTAATGCAAATGTAGAATCCGTGTGGGTGGAGATAAGGGGAGAGGAAAAAATAATACATTACTGATAGGGGTTTGTTATAAGTCTCCAAAAATAATGGAAGCAACGGAGAATATCCTCATAAAGTAAAGAGATGAAGCTACGACTCAAGGAGAAGTCATTATTATGGGGGACTTCAACTACCCTGAAATAGATTGAGGAACAGAAACCTGCGGTTCCAGCAAAGGTAATTGGTTTTTGACAACTATGAGAGACAACTACCTTTCACATCTGGTTCAGGACCCAACAAGAAGGGGGGCACTGCTAGACCTAATATTAACCAACAGGCCAGACCGCATATCAAATATAAGGGTTGGGGGTCACTTGGGTAATAGTGATCACAAAATAATACGTTTTCGTGTATCCTTTAATAAGATGTGTAGTAGAGGGGTGACAAGGACACTAAACTTCAGAAGGGCAAATTTCCAACGGATGAGAGATGATCTTGGTGCAATTATCTGGGACGATATCCTGAGACATAGAAATACAGAAACAAAATGGGAGACATTTATTAGCATACTAGATAGGACCTGTGCACAGTATATACCGTATGGGAATAAACATGCTAGAAATAGGAGGAAACCAATATGGCTGTAAGGGGCGCAATAAGGGACAAAAAGAAAGCATTTAGAGAATTAAATGAAGTAGGTAGTGATGAGGCATTAAATAAATATAGAAGTGACGGAGCCAAATTTTTGAAATCTGACCAGTGTCACTTTATGTGGTAATAACTCTGGAATGCTTCAACAAATCCCAGTGATTTTGAGACTGTTTTTGTGACACATTATACTTTATGATAATGATAAATGTAGGTCAATATGTTTTGTGTTTATTTATAAAAAATATCAAAAATTTGAGAAAAATGTTAAATAATTAGCAATTTTCAAAATTTGAATGATTATCCCTTTAATCCAGATAGTCATACCACAGCAAACCATTAGTAAATAAAATTTCCCACATGTCGGCTTTACATCAGCACCATTTGTAAAACGTTATTTTATTTTGTCAGTATTTTAGGAGGTTTAAAAATGAAGCAGCAATTTCTCATTTTTTCAAGGAAATGTACAACATTTATATTTTTAGAGACCTATCCATGTTTGAAGTGACTTTAGGGGTCCCATATATTGGGAAACCCCCAAACGTGATACCATTTTAAAAACAGCACCCCTCAAAATAATGAAAACTGCTGTGAGGTAGTTTATTAACCCTTCATGTGCTTTACAGGAATTAATGCAAAGCGGTATGACAGAAATGAAAATGTGTATTTTTCTACCCAAATGCCACTAACTTCTGAAGCCGTCAGTCTCTAAGGCCGCTATTTGGTCGTGAATTGCCATCGCAAACATCAAGACCACACAATCATGATCTGAGGGCACCAATTGGGATAAAGATGAAGCCCACACACTCTGTTAACCATTTATAATGATGTAGTCACTATTGACTGCAGCATCTAAGGGTACTGTCACACTCTGCAACTTTCCAACGATCACGACCAGCGATACGATCTGGCCGTGATCGTTGGAAAGTCGTTGTGTGGTCGCTGGAGAGCTGTCACGGATCGTACCGTCGTAGCGACAAAAGTGCCACTGTGTGACAGTACCCTAAGGGGTTAAACAGATATGTACGGTGCCAACACTGATCTTGGCTGATACAGCAAGTTGTCAGCTATAGTGTACAGCCGACAGCTGCTGGATTGTCACCTGTATGGGGAGGCTATTCTATTATATCTCAGGTCAGTTAAAAGACGTATTGGCTGTCATTAAGGGGTTAAATACATTCTGTAAAAAGCAAATCAAGGCAGCAAAAATTGAGACAGAGAGACTCATTGCCAGAGAGAGTAAAAATAATCCCAAAATATTCTTTAACTACATAAGTAGTAAGAAACTAAAACATGATAGTGTTGGCCCCCTTAAAAATAGTCTGGGTGAAATGGTGGATGAGGATGAAGAAAAAGCCAATATGCTAAATGACTTTTTATCATCAGTATTTACACAAGAAAATCCCATGGCAGACAATATGATCAGTGATAAAAACAATTCCCCATTAAATGTCACGTGCTTAACCCAGCAGAAAGTACGGCGGCGTCTAAAAATCACTAAAATTGTCAAATCTCCGGGCCCAGATGGGATACACCCCCGAGTATTGCATGAATTAAGTACAGTCAATAAATAATAATAATCTTTATTTATATAGCGCCAACATATTGCACAGCGCTTTACAGTTTAACAGTTTCAGACACAACAGTCATAAGAAACAATGTTAACAATACAATAATTAAAGCAACATAAGACGACCCTGCTCGTGAGAGCTTACAATCTACCATGAGGTGGGGGAGATACAAAGTACAGGTGTTGTATTTACAATGATGTATTTACAATGATGGTCCAGTCATCTTCAGGGAGTGGGGATAGTTGGAAGTAGTGAATGGGCTACACACAAACATAAAATAACTTTGATTAGGGAACGTGATAGGCTGCTCTGAACAAATGTGTTTTGAGGGAGCGCCTAAAACTATGCAAATTGTGAATGGTCCTAATATCTTGGGGTAGAGCATTCCAGAGGATTGGCGCAGCACGGGAGAAGTCTTGGAGTCGGGAGTGGGAGGTACGGATTAGTGCAGAGGTTAGTCGAAAGTCAGTTGCAGAGTGCAGAGGTCGGTTAGGCCGATAGACAGAAATGAGGGAGGAGATGTAAGGAGGTGCTGCACTGTCAAGAGCTTTGGGGGTGAGAACAAGTACTTTGAATTGGATTCTATAATGAATGGGCAGCCAGTGTAACAACTGGCGAAGAGCGGACGCGTCCGAGTAACGATTAGCTAGATAGACAACCCTGGATGCTGTATTAAGGATAGACTGGAGAGGGGAAAGTCAAGTAAGGGGGAGGCCAATTAATAGAGTGTTGCAGTAGTCCAGGCGGGAGTGGATCAGGGCGACAGTGAGGGTTTTTGTTGTTTCCATAGTGAGAAAAGGGCTGATTCTAGAGATGTTCTTTAGGTGTAAGCGGCACGAGTGGGAAAGAGATTGTATATGGGATGTGAACGAGAGATCGGAGTCAAACGTAACACACAGACAGCGAGCCTGCTGCCGGGGTGTTATTATGGTGCCAACCACAGAGAGGGAAATGTCAAGTTTAGGGAGGTTAGTAGATGGTGGGAGCAGAAGAAGTTCAGTTTTGGAGAGGTTGAATTTCAGATAGAGAGCAGACATGATGTCGGAGACTGCGGACAGACAATCACTGGTGTTCACTGGAACTGAGCCCTGAGGTACCCCGACAGTGAGAGGAAGAGAAGATGAAGTGGAGTCAGACAACAGAACACTGAAGGAGAGGTCAGAAAGATAGGAGGAGAACCAGGAGAGAGCAGTGTCCTTAATACCTCGTGACTGGAGCCTAAAGAGTAGGAGAGGGTGGTCAACAGTGTCGAAAGCTGCAGAAAGATCGAGAAGAATGAGCAGAGAGTGGTCACCGTTACATTTTGCTGTCAGAAGGTCATTGGTCACTTTGATGAGTGCAGTTTCTGCTGAGTGTAGGGCCGGAAGCCGGACTGTGAAGGGTCTAGGAGGTAGTGAGTGGGGAGGTAACGGATAATGCAGCAGTAGACTAGGCACTCCAAGAGTTTAGAGATGAAGGGGAGGTTGGAGACCGGTCTGTAGTTATTTGTGCAGGATGGGTCGAGGGCAGATTTCTTTAGTAATGGAGTAATGATAGAGTGTTTGAAGGAGTATGGGGAAATGCCTGAGGAGAGTGAGAGATTAAAGATTGTAGTTAGGTAAATAGTGATAATTGGGGAGAGACACTGGAGGAGATGAGAGGGGATGCGGTCGGTATTGCATGTAGTCGATCGAGAAGAAGAGAGGAGCCTGGAGACTTCTTCTTCTGTGATGGGATCAAATGTGGAGAGTGAGCCAAGGGAGATGCAGGGAGGGATGGAGTCATTGAACTTGGTGATTGGGAGCGGATTTCCTGACGGATATTGTCTATCTAATATATAAAGCTGAATGTGTTTGTGTATGTCCGGGATTGGCATCTGCACCGTCGCAGCTACAGCCACAAAATTTTGCACAGTCACACGTCTGGACCCCGAGAGCGTCATAGGCTATGTTGTGAGGCGAAATTTTAACCCCGCGTGTTCCAATTCACCAAACAATTTTGCCCCTCTCTACATAATGGGGAAAAAGTGAAAGGAAAAGTGTTGGAGGCAAATTGACAGCTGCCAGATGTGAACAAGGGGGACTTAAAGAGTGAGAGCGATGGCACCAAAGAGTATATACCGTACAGTTGCTAAGGTGGGGCCCCGACATGGGATACTCATCACACACGGGGATATGAACACACATACAAAATGCGCCACACACTACCACGTGCTTGAACACATATACCACCCTCAGCACACATTTCACCACACATACACCAACCTCGCCACATAAAAGTCGAAACACAAAAGTCGCCGCTCAAAACTCACCACGCACAAAACTCGCCACGTGCAAAACTCACCTCATGGAAAACTCGCCACACGCAAAACTTGCACACGTGGAAAAATTGCCACATTCACAAAAGTTGCAACACATGCAAATGTTGCCTCACACAAAACTTGCACATACTCAAAACGCACCACACATAAAACTCGCCACGCGCAAAACTCACCATGCGCAAAACTTGCTGCACACAACTTGCTACACTAACCTGTGACATGCAACTCGACACACAAAAAGTTGCTACACGCATGTCGCCACACAAAACTCATCTCACAAAAGTCGCTACATGCATGTCGCCACACGCAACTCAACACACACAACTTGACACATGAAACTTGCCCTAAAACACACACAAGTCTGGTATTATCCTTCAAAAATAAAAATCTGATTAATAAGCAGACAAACTACAAGAGCAACAACTGTACCATATAGGAAATACGGCAGCTGTCAGTCACATGACCTGTCCATTATGTGTATGTGTGAGCTAATATATACTGCCAGGGGGAGGGCTTCCTGTTGGCTGGGAATTTATCAGGCTGCCAATTTAGCTTACAAATATTAAGGTAAAAATACTGAGCAAATAATGTGTGAACGCAATCTAATACAGGAGGAGATGACATACAGATATATACTATATACAGGAGGTGATGAAACACAGGTATATACTATATACAGGGGAGATGACACACAGGTATATACTATATACAGGAGATGACATACAGGTATATACTATATACAGGAGGAGATGACACACAGGTATATACTATCTACAGGAGATGACAAACAGGTATATACTATATACAGGGGAGATGACACAGAGTTATATCCTATATACAGGGGAGATGACACACAGGTATATCCTATATACAGGGGAGATGACACATACGTATATACTATATACAGGGGAGATGACACACAGGTATATACTATATACAGAGGAGATGACACACAGGTATATACTATATACAGGAGGGGATGACATACAGGTACATACTAAATGCAGGAGAAGATGACATACAGGTACATACTATGGAGCGCCCCCAGACGCAGGGCCGCGGGGTACTCGGTACCGGGCCTCTCTGTCTCGGTTCTGGGGTTGTCACGGTGGCTAGACCCGTTCCGTGACCCTGCTAAGGGGCGTCCAATGAAAGGTGTGATGATGGTGTGCGGTGCAAGGTGCGATGAATAATGAGGACACAGGGTTGCAGTCTCTTTGCGATGGTCAGCCCCTGCAGCAACGGTGAATCCGGGACTGCTGCGGGTGATGCAGCCCTGCTCCGGGCCGGGTCGTCCCCATGCGGTGTCCTGGAAGTCGCCATCTTTGTCCCCTCCTCTGGATCTTCTTCCCGCACTTTTTTTCGGGGGCGGCCCCATCTCCATGGTCTCCACCCTCCATAGAGAATGAGAAGGTGGACCTCAGTGGCTGATGGACATGTCCTCAGGATACAGTAATACTTAGACTGGGCGGCCATTGTCGATCGCGCTCTTCAGCTTGCGTACGCCCACTCCATGCCCTTCTTCTTCTCCTACGCTCCTCTTAGCGCTGTAATGGCGGCGGTTTTGGCAGGAACTTTTAGCGGCAAATGGCAATACACAGTCTTTGCAATAAATCACGGCCCAAGCACAATTCAATCACAGTTCCAAGGCACACATGACCTGATTCTTCAGGCTTAAGTAGATCCTGTTTGTGACGCCAAGTTGGAGCGCCCCCAGACGCAGGTCCTCTCTGTCTCGGTCCTGGGGTTGTCACGGTGGCTAGACCCAGTCTGTGACCCTGCTAAGGGGTGTCCAATGAAAGGTGTGATGATGGTGTGCGGTGCAAGGTGCGATGAATAACGAGGACACAGGGTTGCAGTCTCTTTACCTCTTTACTGAAGGCTTCGGGATCCACAATCCAGAGCACTGCTAACAGGGCTGGCTGAGACCGGCCGGTCCGAAGGCACATCCAGAGTTCCTTTTGCAGGTGGAAATCAGTGACTACCTTCTAGCGCCTGTGTGTTGTAGTACCTCCCTGCTGAGCACCACGGGATAGTCCTCACAACTGTTGTGTCTGTTTCTGATGTTCTTTCTCTCTCCGTCCCCCAGATGATATGGCTAGGACACACCCGTATGACGGGGTAGGCCTGGAGTTATTCTGGGACTCTAGAGATGCCCCTCTCCCACAATTGCCTCCGTTGTCTGCTTAGGTGATTTAGGTGAGACAGCCAACCTAGAGTTAACTGTTCTGCCGCTGTTTGAAGTAATGCTTGGAGCCCAATACTTCCTCGTCGTTCCGGCCACCGGCTACGCGCCTCAGTAGGATGTTGCCACGGTCTTAGGACATGACTCCTACTGGTTCTATTCTCCTTTGTGCTGTGATCTTGTTTCTCACTTCTCAACAATAAACCTCGCTTCGTGTCCTTTCTTAGGATGCCGCCGCAATGGGTGCAGGCGCAGATCCTTAACGATCTGTCCTTTTCGCTAGGCCACTGCCAGGATCCCACCCCTGACAGAGACCCCCCTGAATCTTCCCAGGAACTCCCTCTCTCACAGGATGTTGCCTGGGCAAAACCCAGTCAGCTTCTACCTAACTTCCTATCCAACCCCCAGTTTTACCAGAGTGTGAGGAGTGGCCTAATACATAGAACCCTTTGCTCCCCCTGGTGGCCAGAGTGTGAAGTGTAATGTGTGACTGTGATACCTGGTCAGGTGAACTCCTTTAGTGCAATCAGACGTAACATCACTCCCCTTAGTGGCAGAGCGACATTACTGCAATGACCAGGACTCTGGGGGCTGCACTTATATACAGGGGAGATGACATACAGGTATATACTATATACAGGAGATGACATACAGGTATATACTATATATAGGAGGAGATGACATACAGGTATATAGTATATACAGAAGAGATGACATACAGGTATATACTATATACAGGAGGAGATGACACATAGGTATATACAATATACAGGAGGAGATGACATACAGCAAGTATATACTATTTACAGGGGAGATGACATACAGGTATATACTATATACAGGAGATGACATACAGGTGTATACTATATATAAGGGAGATGACAAATATGTATATACTGAGGGGAAAATGAGAGGTGTGAGATGAAAATGAAGGGTGTGAGGTGAAAATGAAAAGGTGTGAGTGCAAATTGAGAGGAGTGATCGGAAAATGACAGATGTGAGGTCAAAATGACAAGAGTAAGGGGTGAATGAGAGGAGTGAGGGGGAAAATAAAAGGAGTGAGGGGGAAAATGAGAGGTGTAAGGGAGAAAATGAAAGATGTGAGGGGGAAAATGAGAGGCGTGATGAGAAAATAAGAGAAGTGAGGTGCTATAACTAACCACAGATATTTACTATGCCCAGGCAACGCCGTGCTCTTCAGCTAGTCTAATATATAAAGCTGAATGTGTGTGTGTGTGTGTGTGTGTGTATGTATGTGATAGAAATATATATATCATGTAGATCTCACTTGCATGTATACTCCTCTATAATCATATATACTCATATACTCACAGCTAATATATACATTATAATCAATGGCTTAAAATGGCTGACATAAACTGATATAAGCCAGACAGATTGTATATGGTTTTCCATCTCAAAAGCGGAACAACACCAGATGTATTAAGTGCTGATCAGATGTCTCAACTTTGTCCTAGATGCAGAGCTACATTTTAGTTGCTTAATCAGCAGTCATATGTACATGCTATCACAACTATTCCTCTGAGGAAGATGAAGAGGGAACATCAAACATGCTGTCCAGTACTAGAAAAAGAAACCCACAGGCACCAAGAATGCAGGGGCAGATAGAGGCACCACCATTACACTATGTGCACTGCACTTCAAGTCAGGTGACAATCCTCCAGACCCAGGGATGCATCCCATGCCATTTTACCGAAGAATGTAGCAGAACCAGCGAACATATGCAGCCACCTGGAATGATCTCTGGGCCATTATTGGAAATAGAAGTAGGTGATGCACTCATGCCAATCATGAAGGAACAATTCAAACTTCCAGCAGAATTAGATGTACACGCTTGAGAGTCAGGGCCACAGCTAATTGAACAGCTCAGAGAGTGGGCCAAAGGCAGATTGTCAGGACAAGCCCTCAGCTTACATAACATGAGCCAAGACAGAGTCTGTAAAGAAGTTTCATGGCAGAGTAATGCAAGTATTCCAAGACTTGGGCTTCACCATTCATGACCAGATACACAGGCAAATGTTGGCACAGGCCTTTGTGCATGGACTGAGACAGCCAATCAGGAAACCACTGATAGTGGCTAGGCCTGAGAACAGGCCAATAGCAGTGGACTATAAAGAAAACTCCGTGTGCACTGCTATAATATGGTGCAGAGACTAGGTGCCCAAATCCTTCTACTGTTTAATAGCAGTGGACTGACCCAGCAAAATGTTTTATGTGCGCCTAGGAGACTGTTTATTGCCGATTATCACCAAAACTGCCGCCATTATAGCACCACAAAGAGTGCGAAGAAGGAAACGGGTGCCGTGCTACTGAGAATGCCAGAAGGGGAGCCAGAGGTGAAGACGCTGCAAAGTTCCAAGCGACACACCGGAAGAACCGCTGCAGACTCCGGAGAGGAGACACCGACCTCAATAAGGTTAGCAAAGGGGAGAAGCTATGTCAGAACAGAGGGAAGAAGTGATGGCAGATGCAGCTGCAGTCCCTGTAATGCCCCAAGACCTTGGGTTGGATTCAGCCGCCGGTCTCATGGCACCCCCGGGTCTTGCCACTGACGCACCTGCAGGCCCCATCTTACCACCGCAGCATCAATCAGCAGGCCGGACCCCGCTGCCGCTACAGTACCCATCATGCCATTGTCCACAGTAGCCAAAGGGACCGAGTCCCAACCAGGGGTGCAGAAGACAGTCCCTCTCATGGTGACTACTAACCTGGACAACCCTGGACAACCACCCTACGAAGACAGAAGTGTCAAGTGTTACATCAGTGGCAAGTTTGGCCATTTCCAGAACCAGTGCAAAGCACCCACGCCCCCGAAGAGATTGGACCCATGCAATCCAAGAGTTGGTCCAGAGAAACAGGTCAAGGAAGAAGTGCAGAAAGCAATGAAGCACCCCGTCCAAAGTTCAGGGGCAAGCAAGCCAGGTCCGCAAGACACTACGCTCCTGACATGTAAAGCTTCATCTGCAAGACCAATACCTCAAATTACCCTTAAAGTGGATGGCGTTGTCATATCTTTTCTTCTGCACACCGGTGCAAGTGTGATGAGACCTGTGGAACTCGCTGATCCCACCTGCCTATCAGAATCCTCTGTGCCTCGCATGGGCATTGATGGTCAAGTCAGACATTCTCAGCTTGCAAAGTCACTGAGCATGTGCACTCAGCCAGGACACTCTATCCTGTCCCAGTTTGTGGTGTCAAGGACCTTCCACTCAACCTGCTCTGAGCGAACCTACTGTAGAAGCTGAAGGCAACCACAGTGTTCCAGGAAGATGGGACAGTGACACTTTCTTCATCCCTGACCCAAGAAGAGTCATGATGGCGGCCCTACAAGAACATTGAACAACCGATGAGGCCTACCCAAGGAGGTACTGGACGTAGTACCAGAAAGTCTATTTTCTAAGGGACCCCAGCACGTGAGAAAACCTCAAGTTGCCCCAGTACGGGTGTCACTCAAGCCATGTACCCCGTACCCTCGTAAGGCCCAGGCCAGGCCTAGAGTCAAGCTGCCTCTGACCAACTGAAGGTCTACCTGGAAATAGGAATCATTGTTCCTAGCACATCACCTTGCAATACTCTGCTTTCCCCATCAAGAAAAAGACTGTAAAAGGAGAGCCAGCCAAGTTCAGAATGGTACATGACCTGAGAGCTGTGAATGACGCCACGGTGTTTGAAACTGCAATTATGCCGAATCCGCACACTCTGCTCTCAAATGTGCCTGCCACAGCAAAAGTGTTCACAGTGACCGACCTTGCTAATGTTTTTTTCAGTGTTCCCCTTCACCCGGATGACCAGTACCTGTTTGCCTTAACGCACCAGGGGGGACACCACACATGGACAGTGATGTCACAGTGGGCCCAGAACAGCCCTTCACAGTTCACCAAAGCAATGTCCACAATCCTCACCAACTGGGTCACAGAACATGCAGAAGTAACCCTGCTACAATACATGGACAATCTACTCCTTTGTGCAATTGACTTTGACACGTGTAAAGCCCATTCCTTGTATCTCCTACTCTACCTGGCGGAGCAGTATTGCAAGATCTCAAAGAACAAAGTCCAGTGGTGTCTGAAGCGAGTTACGTTCCAGAGACACTGTATTGCTCACCAGGCGAAACACCTGACAGATGACCGGAAGACCACAGTGGAGAAGATGGCTCCTCCAACAACTCAAAAGGTGCTACAGGCCTTCCTTGGTCTAGTTTCGTATTGCAAAGCCTGGATCCCTGGTGCCTCAGTCCTAATGCAGCCTCTGTGTGAATACGTCAGCGTGACCCCATTCCTCCTGACAGATGCAGCCTTCAGCTTATTCAAGAAGTTAAAAGGCGCAGTAGTCTCAGCGCCGGCACTAGGCCTATCTGACTACGAGAAGCCATTCCATCTCTACTTGATGAGAAAAGAAGGCCTTGCTACTGGATTCCTGACGCAGCTTCAGGGGGGAAAGCAGAGACTTTTGGACTACTTTTCAGCTCGCCTGGATCCAGTTGCAAGGGGAGCCTCTTCCTCCCGCATGAGAGCAGCAGTTGCAGCACACGCCCTCCTGGACAGGACTGCTGACATCATTGGAAAAACCATTGGAAATCCTGGCTCCGCACGACATCTCAGCAATCCTCAACCAAACCCAGCCAAAACATCTCTCCACCACCAGGCATCTTCGCCTCCAGTGCTCTCTACTCCTGCCCAACAATGTCACCATCTCCAGATGCACAGTCCTCAACCCATCCACTCTACTCCCACTCCCAAGGGGGGATAGATATGGACCCTCAGATAAAAAGTCTGATCAAAATCTGCATGATACCTTCCGCCAGGATCTGGATTTGCTCCGGACGGAGGACTATGATTGCTTCAGCATCATGCAACAGGAAGCAGCAGGACTACCCAAGGTGGCAGAAGAGCCACTGACCAACCCAGAGTTGATACTCTATGTGGATGGCTCCAGATTTGCAGATGATGAAGGAAGATTCCACACGGGATGTGCAGTGACCAGCAATCAAGAGATCCTGTGGTCCAGAAGTCTGCCGCCTAGTCTGTCAGCCCAGGAAGCAGAACTGATAGCACTGACGAAGGCCTACCAGATGGCAGAAGACAAGACTGAGAAAATGTATACCGATTCGAGGTACTCGCATGGCATAGTACACGACTTCGGACCCATCTGGGCTGCAAGGGACTTCATCACGGCAAGCGGGACAACCGTGAGGCATCATGGAGCCATTAAGGACCTGCTGAACGCACTTCAACTTCCAAAAGTGGTGGCAGTACTAAAAGTCAAAGTGCATGGAAAACTAAACACAGTAGAGGCACGAGGCAACAACATGGTGGATATGGCAGCCAAATAAGCAGTCAAAGGAAGACAATATGGAGAAGTGGGAGAGGTCGTAGAGCCAGACGGCTACTACATGACGACTGAAGACAAGAAACCTGACCAAATGACGTCCTGTGATCTGCTGAAAAAGCAAGTCCCAAAGGACAAGACGGAATGCTGGATGCGGAAGGGAGCAACACATGAAGAAGGAAGGGTATACTCAATGGACTACTGTGAAGAGCGGAACAAAAATGGTTATCTCAATGAACCAAAAAGAATTTGTGATCAATATTGACCTGTCCATTCAAGGACATTTTAGCTATAGTGTGAAATCCTATTTTTTGTGAAACTGCCACTTAGGCGAAACTGTACTGTTTTGTTTGTTGTGAAACTATCACATAGCCGAAACTGTTTTTTTTGTCTTCTCTTCTCTCTCTTTGTTTAAACAAGCAAAACTTGTATAACCACTGAAACTACCTGTACAACTATATAAAGAGGGGATAGCACCTTGAAGGCAGGCGTGCTTCAAAGGCTTCCCAGTGATATACTATACGAGACGTGTCTTGTGTATTATTTCTGGTGATTCCCCACTTCCAAAGGCTGCTCCGACTGAGTGTGGTCCCGACATTTCCTGGCGCCCGAACAGGGACCCGAGGTCTGTGTACTCCTTCAAGAACACCGGCAGAATACGAACGAAAAGAGAATCTGGGATAATGGACGGCAGATGAATAAAAACCTGGCCAGGTAAGAGACACTGTTAGATCTCTTATATCTGCCCTGCACTGTCCGTAAGATTTTCTGTGTCGTGTCCTTTAGCGGGTAGTTCTAGTAGAGGAGGATACCTATAGCTCGGGTTCTTGAACTACTTAGGAATTGACCACCTCACGGAGTACGGCATTGAATGAGAGTGAATGTGAATAGAAGGTGTGTGGAAGTTGGGAATAGCCCTATAAGCTGCCCAGGGTGTTGAAACAGAAGAAGTGACTGTCCCACTGGGCAACGTGGTTGCGTCCTTTCGGGGAGACCTCCGCGCCTATGTTCAATCTCTGATCCTGTCTTTGACGAAAACCTGGTGACGGATAAGTGTATGATAGTATGAGCCCAGGACAGATAAATTAGCCTGGGACAAGATACGTTGTATTTTGATCCTCTGTCTGGTTGCATTTGTGTTGTTTGCTATAGGTGTAGGAATCAGGATTTTCTTACATCAACACGGTACGCAGAAGCCGTTAAACATCCTAGCTCCTTAGGAAGAAGGTAACGAGGTATTCTCATACCCAAACGCCACCTAGGGCAAGAAAAGAAAAAAAGCTCAGGATAAGAAAATGGGGAATAAGCAAACAAAGTCGGAACCAGAAGAATTAGATATCTATACTATCATAAAGGAGAGAAGTGGTGAAGATGCCACTAAGGGGCTGAGAAAGATTTTTAGTAAGTTTGGAGTTACTAAGGCAGAAGCCTTTAGTAGAAAAAAATGGGAAGGAATTCAGGAAAAAAAAGAAAGGCATAATCAGAGACAAGAAATGGATAGATCAGATCCAAGCGTTGATTGATGTCTCTAGGGTAGCAGAAAAAGAGGGATGGACATATAATCAACAGAATAAAAAGTGGTGTATTAGACCCGCAGGCTATGGAGAAAAACAAAATGTGGAATATAAGAACACCCCACCCCCATACCTTAACCCACATGCCCCATCTTTTCTCCAAACACCACCTCAAAGTTTAGCCGGACCAGGAGGATGGGTATGTCCGCACTGTGGACAACAAAATCCAGACTGGAGAAATGATTGCCTAGCCTGTGGTACACCTAGACATGGCGCTGTACTTGCCCCTGTTAGGGTAGTACCAAGACCCTTTAGGGAACCTGGTGCTGACGGAGTAATGGGAACTAGATATCACCAAACTCGACAATATTTCCCTTGGTCCCCCGCTGAAGGCATGTCTCTCTTGCATAACGCACCAGATCCCACCCAGTGTCCAGTTAGATTTGCACAATATATACAGCAAATTATGCAGACTCACGCTGGAGTTTGGGCAGATGGAGAAGAATTATGTAGAATGAAAATGACTCCTGGACTCTTCCAGGAGCTATTAGCAAATCTACAGGTACATAGGCCCCAGGCAGGAGATGGTGCCTTACAAACGATAGAATCAGGTACGCAATTTGTAGATCACTTAATGGTTTTCATGAGGGAAAAACAGAGGCAGAGAGGAACAACGGGAGTGGTGGCTCAGAAATCTGGACAATCAGTAGACGAATATTATCTAAGTGTAGAAAATAATTTCAGAGATGAAGGCATGGATCTAACCGCTTCAGGAATGATGAGGTTAGTTACAAAAACCTTTATAGATGGATTGTCTCCAAAAGTGAAGGAAAAGCTTAAGGCCGCAACCCCTGATTGGAGAACCTTGGAAGACCCACACCTGGCTAGACAGAAAGCTGTAGGGATAGAAATGGACTTAAGAGAAAATTCTAAGCCAGTAAGAATTGCACAGGCTAATACTGGCTCTGCTAATCAAAAGTTTACTTGTCATTACTGTAAGAAGCCAGGACATTTCCAAAGGGAATGTAGGAAGAGAAAAGCAGATATAGATTCAGGAACCTTTGTACCCAAAAATAGGATAAATAACCCAGCGCCTGATCAAACAGACAGCTCAGAATGACTGAAGGTTATGCAGGTCTCTCTTCCTTCTAGAAGACCAATAATACAAGTTGAGGTTGAGGGTAAAAATGTACCTTTTCTGATAGATACGGGAGCAACATCCTCCATTTTAAATCAAGACTTTTTACCATATCCTGACAATATATCCTCAAAGGTAACATATGCAGAAGGGTATGATGGTAAAATTCAGGCGTTGCCCTTTACAAAACCTTTAAATGTGGAGCTTTGGCCCTAAAACCTTTGTATCCAAATTTTTATTTGCTAAAGGTGCACCTACCTGCTTGCTGGGTACTGATGTCTTAAGTAAAATGCACGCAAACATCCATTTTAGAGAAAATGGCACAGTTATGCTGACCATCCCTGAAGATGCAGAAACTCTGGAACAATATGTTAGAATACAGGCAATGGAGGATTTTCCCGAAATTTACACTCAACAAGCAAAAATTGACTTGTCTCGGGTTCCTGACAGCCTATGGGCAAAAGGAGACACTGATGTAGGATTCTTATCAGTAGCTCCTATACTGTTAGAAACTGCCCCGGGAACCATTTTACCTCAGCTTAGGCAATACCCCATCAGTGCCCAGCAAGAACTGGCGATTTCTCAACAAATTCAGGATTATGTGTTACAAGGTGTTTTGGTAGAAATCAGGTCACCCGCCAATACACCCTTATATCCTGTTAAAAAGAAAGTTTCCTCCAAAGAAACTATGGTGAAATATCGCATGGTGCACGACCTACGGGAAATCAATAAGGTTTTGGCACCGGTCACCCCTGTGGTACCGAATCCTCATACCTTACTGTCTCAAATTCCCAGCACTGCTGCATATTTTACGGTAATTGACTTATCAAACGCATTTTTTTCTGTGCCACTACATAAGAACTGTTGGCATTTGTTTGCCTTTACATTCAAGGGTAAACAATTAGCATGGACAAGATTGCCACAAGGTATGGTACACTCACCAACTTTGTACTCTGAAGCAATGCAGACCGTGCTGAAAAATTTCACCCCAGAACCAGGAGTAGTCATTCTACAGTATGTAGATGACTTACTTATTTGTTGCCCTGATGAGCAGACGGCAGTTACCTCAACTGTTAATTTCTTAATTTTCCTAGCGCAAGAAGGCTGTAAAGTAAATAGACAGAAACTCCAGGCTTGTCAACAAACAGTCGTGTTCTTAGGTCACTGCATATCACAGGGCATCAGACACCTCACACCTCAACGTACGGAAGCCATACGTAACATGCTTGAACCCAGGAATCACAAACAGCTGCGTGCTTTCCTGGGTATTGTTTCACACTGTAGACAGTGGATCATACATGCAAGTCAACTCATGCAGTCTTTATATGACTGTATTGCCAACACGCCATATTCACTCAGTGAAGAGGCTAAACAGTCATTTTCCTCTTTGAAAACAGCACTGGTATCAGCTCCGGCTCTGGGACTCCCAGACTACACTAAAGGCCCCGTCTCACTAAGCGATTTACCAACGATCACGACCAGCGATATGACCTGGCCGTGATCGTTGGTAAGTCGCTGTGTGGTCGCTGGGGAGCTGTCACACAGACCGCTCTCTCCAGCGACCAACGATCAGGGGAACGACTTCGGCATCGTTGAAACTGTCTTCAACGATGCCGAAGTCCCCCTGCAGCACCCGGGTAACCAGGGTAAACATCGGGTTACTAAGCGCAGGGCCGCGCTTAGTAACCCGATGTTTACCCTGGTTACCAAAAAAAACAAACACTACATACTCGCCTTTCGGTGTCCAGGTCCCTTGCCGTCTGCTTCCTGCTCTGACTGAGCCGCCGTACTGTGAGAGCAGAGCGCAGCGGTGACGTCACTGCTGCGCTCTCACTTCTCACTGTACGGCCGGGAGTCAGTGAGAGCAGGAAGCAGACGGCAAGGGACCTGGACACCGAAAGGCGAGTATGTACTGTTTGTTTTTTTTGGTAACCAGGGTAAACATCGGGTTACTAAGCGCGGCCCTGCGCTTAGTAACCCGATGTTTACCCTGGTTACCAGTGAAGACATCGCTGGATCGGTGTCACACACACCGATTCAGCGATGTCAGCGGGGCCTCAACGACCAAAAAAAGGTCCAGGCCATTCTGACACGACCAGCGATCTCGCAGCAGGGGCCTGATCGCTGGTACGTGTCACACATAGCGAGATCGCTATGGAGGTCGCTGTTGCGTCACAAAACTTGTGACTCAGCAGCGATCTCGCTAGCGATCTCGCTATGTGAGACGGGGCCTTAAACCTTTTCAATTGATGGCAGCTGAGATATCCTCACATGCTACAGGGGTGCTCACACAAAAACATGGAAACAAACAGAGACCTGTGGCATACATATCAGCTCATCTGGACCCTGTAGCTAGAGCCGCACCTTCTTGTGTAAGAGTAGTAGCCGCAATTTCACTGTTATTAGATAAAGCTTCTGAGATTGTTCTTGATCACCCACTTCTAGTTCAGAACACTCATGATGTACATGGCATTCTTAACCAGGTCCAACCTAAACATATTTCAATGGCCAGACACCTCCGTCTCCAATGTTCCCTACTACTGCCGCCCAACATTTCCTTTGCCAGGATTCAGACTCTTAATCTCGCGTCTTTGCTCCCTTTAGAGTCTGAGGGGGGTACCATACCTGAGGAAACTGCACTCTCCATCTCCTTTGACCCATCAGAGTCAATGCATGATTGTGTACAACTAATGGAACAAGAGACTCAGGGCTTACGTAATGTACGTGACAAGCCACTCTGTAATGCTACATTTGAACTTTTCATAGATGGCAGTAGATATGCAGATATGAATGGACAATTTCATACAGGTTATGCGGTAGTAACTCAGCATGAAGTGCTGAAAGCAGAACCTCTCCCTGCTAATCAGTCTGCACAAGAAGCAGAACTTACGGCATTAGTTGAAGCTCTAAAAATAGCCAAAGATCAGACAGCAAACATATACACTGATTCTAGATATGCACATGGCATTATTTTCGATTTTGGCGTAATATGGAGAGCCAGAGGTTATATGACTGCTTCAGGCCAACCTGTTAAACATGCCTCCCTCATTAGACAGATTCTGGAGGCAGCACAAGAAACTAAAGAAATAGCGGTGATAAAGGTAGCTGCACATGTGAGACTCGACACCGAGGAAGCCAGGGGTAACGATAAAGCCGACAAAGCAGCAAAACAGGCAGCACGTAAACCCTTACATCATGCCCACACACTAGATAGCTCTGAAGATGATGAGGAGAGATTGAAGGAAGCTCAGAAACAGGTAGACGACGAAGAACGAGGGCAGTGGCAGAAAAAAGGGGCAGAAGATCAGCAAGGATTATGGAAAAAAGGAACTTTGTTGTGTTTACCCAGAGCCTGGTACCCCGCAGTGGCGAGTGACCTCCACCTACCTACGCATGTATCGGCAAACGGTATGACGCTCAAGGTAAAAGAAAGGTGGTTGGCTCCAGGCTTTGGTAATTTCGCTCGGAACATGTGTGCTGCATGCGCTATATGCCTGGCACACAATCCAGGTCAGACCATTAAAACCCCAACCAAGCATCATGTAAGACCACCGTATCCCTTTCAAAGACTCCAGATCGACTACATCCAGCTTCCTAGGTACAATGGATACGAATATGTACTTGTGTGTGTGGACATGTTCTCAGGGTGGCCAGAGGCTTATCCAGTTCATAAAGCCTCAGCAAAAACTACTGCCATTAAAATAGCACATGAACTGATACCCCGTTATGGCATGCCTGAGGTGATCGAGTCAGATAGGGGTACCCATTTTACTGGAGAAATATTCCAGAATGTTATGAAAATGTTGGGAGTAGAAAACCAGTTTCACACTCCGTATCACCCACAGAGTTCAGGTAAAGTGGAAAGATTAAATGGAACAATAAAATTAAAAATCCAGAAGGCCATGGCAGAAACAGGAAAGCCTTGGACCGAGTGTCTACCACTTGCCCTGTATTCCATCCGAAACGCCCCAAGGGGGAAGGCTAAGCTGTCACCACATGAGATTCTTTTTGGTAGAGCAGCAAATTTGGGTTGTTATTTTCCACAACAACTGATGTTGAATACTGAGACTTTAACTGCTTATGTACAAGAATTACAAAAACGTTTAACTAAAGTGCATTCGCAAGTTTTTGCTTCCCTTCCAGATCCAGAAAATCTCGGAGGCCACAAGTTGGAACCTGGTGATCAAATCTACGTGAAAAGACACACCAGAAAGACTCTGGAACCGAGATTTGACGGACCTTTCCAAGTCCTGTTAACAACTCCAACAGCAGTCAAGCTTGAAGGAAAGGCATCATGGATACATGCAAGTGCAGCGCCCCAGAGTCCTGGTCGTTGCAGTACTGTGGCTCCGCCACTATGGGGAGCCATGGTGCGTTCGATGGCACTGAAGGAGTTCATCTGATCAGGTATCACAGACACCAATACATTTCACAGCAGGGCCTCCGGGGGGAGCTAAGGGTGCTATTCATTAGGCCACTCCCCACCATAGTGGGTAAACCGGGGGTCAGGCAGGAAGTTAGATCAGAAAGCTGACTGGATTGGACGAAGCAACACTCAGTGGCAGAGGGTGTTGTGGAGGAAGAGACAGTAGGGTCTCTGCCAGGGGTGGGATCCTGGCAGAGGCTTGGCATTGGAAAGAACGTAACGGGACCGTGCCTGCTCAGAATAGCGGCGGTGCCCTAAGAAAGGACTAGAAGCGAGATAGATTGTGCTGAGTGAGAAACGAGATCAAGCAATAGGAGAATCCCAGTAGGGGTCGTGCTGTAAGACCGAAGCAACACCCTACTGAGGCGCACTACCGGTGGCCGGAACGCCGAGGGAGTAGAATAACATTCAGCTTCAAGCAATACTCCAAACAGCGGCAGGACAGTCAGTTTAAGGCGGGCTGTCTAACACATATCACCTATGAAGTCTTGGGAGGCAATTGCGGGAGAGGGGCGTCTCTAGGGTCCCGGAAGAACTCCAGGCCTACCCGACAAACGGGTGCCGTTCTAACCGTAACATCAGGGAGGGACGGACGATTAGAAGAACATCATTTAATCGAGTTGTGAGGGAACTTAAGAAACAGACACAACAGTTGTGGGGTACTTTCCGTAAGCACAGCAGGGGAGGACTACAACACATAGCGCTAAGAAGGAAGGCACCGATTTCCACCTGTGAAGAGAACTCTGGAAGTGCCCTTGGACCGGCCGGACTTGCGCAGCCTGGTGAACCGTATTCTGGACTGAGGACTCAGAGATCTCCAGTAAAGAGGTAAAGAGACTGCAACCTGGTGTCCTCGTTATTTACCGCGACCTGCACCCCACAACTGCACCGACATCCACACCGATCATTCACTGTGCGCCCCACGGCAGGGTCACGGACCGGGGCCTAGCCGCCGTGACAACCCCAGAAGCAGAGACTCAGAGGCCCGGTACCGGGTACCCCTCGGCCCTGCGGCAGTGGGGGCGCTACACAAGCCATTGCAAAAAAGCAGTATAAGACTCATGATATTGATGTTAATAATGTTAACACAGATGTGGGATAAATTAGTTAGAGCCACGGATTATCTAGATGACCAGATTTGGGATATATTGGACATATTAAATACTAGTATAGCTGTACAGAATCAGCTTATAATAGTCACTAACCAACATACCCTGGTATTGGATTACCTAACTGCCTCACAAGGGGGTATGTGTCAAATCATCGGACCCACCTGCTGTCATTATATAGACCCGAATAATACTATGAGTATGAGATTTAAATTAGAAGACGTACAACGACTCAGGGATCAGTATGACAAAGACAATGACCAAAATAAGGATAGCTGGTGGTCAGATACCTTTTCTTTTCTTAACCCGGCCAATTGGTTCAGGGGGATCGGTGGGTGGGTTACCGGGATTATGCAAAGCCTAATACATACAGTTATAGTTATTGTAATTATATATGTATTATTCAAGGTTGTACTCAAGGGTATCTCGGTATGCACAAATAAATTTTGTGTAATGGATGCGAGAATATAAAGTTGTTTTTTTTTTTTTTAATATCACAAAAAGAATGACTAAAATAATCGTCTATATGACAAGGTTTTGAATGGAATATGTCAAAGGGGGGATTGTGAGGAGCGGAACAAAAATGGTTATCTCAATGAACCAAAAAGAATTTGTGATCAATATTGACCTGTCCATTCAAGGTCATTTTAGCTATAGTGTGAAATCCTATTTTTTGTGAAACTGCCACTTAGGCGAAACTGTACTGTTTTGTTTGTTGTGAAACTATCACATAGCCGAAACTGTTTTTTTTGTCTTCTCTTCTCTCTCTTTGTTTAAACAAGCAAAACTTGTATAACCACTGAAACTACCTGTACAACTATATAAAGAGGGGATAGCACCTTGAAGGCAGGCGTGCTTCAAAGGCTTCCCAGTGATATACTATACGAGATGTGTCTTGTGTATTATTTCTGGTGATTCCCCACTTCCAAAGGCTGCTCCGACTGAGTGTGGTCCCGACACTACAAACCTTGTTTACCCCGAAGCATGTACCCTATGGTGGTCCAGTGGGCACATTGGCCCACACACAGATTAAAGACACAGATGAATGATCCGATTGGTGCTTACTGGTTTGCTCCAGGGATCCCCATCCTAACAGCCAAGTTCACTAGCAGTTGTCTGACCTGCGGCAAATGCAACCCTGGAAGAATGGAGGAAGTTCCCACACATCGTCTTGCCAGACCACTGTACCCCTTCCAGAGGATCCAGATAAGACCACATCCAAATGCCACCAAGTGGAGGATTTGAATATGCCCTTGTGGTCGTGGACGTGTTCTCAGGATGGCCAGAAGCTTTCCCAGTGAGAAACCAGTCAGCAAAGACTACTGCAAAGAAGCTACTCTCAGAGACGAGATATGCAGCTATGGGGTCCCAGAAGTGATAGAGAGTGACCAGGGACTCGCATTCACAGCAAATCTCACACGAGAGATCTAGTCAGCAGTGGGGTCAGACTTAGGCCAACACACTCCCAATCACACTACTCAGTGTAAGGCACACTCCCAGAGGCCCAGAAAAGCTATCACTATATGAAATTTTGTTTGGGTCTAGTCCCAGGTTAGGGGTATCCTTTCCCTCAGCAGCTGACTATGTAATATGATACTTTGTCTGCTTATGTAAATTGAACTCACCAAGAAACTTGCTAACATCCATTCTCGAGTTTTTTTCTTCATTGCCAGATCCAGATTCAGTGTCCGGTACGCACTCCTCGAGGCCAGGAGACTGGGAGTTGGTGAAAAAAGTTTACCCGCGCTTGCCTTTCCTGGCACCAAGGGAGTGATTCTGAAATACTCCAGGTACAGTTTGCATGTAATGTGGTCTTTCTTTTTATACTCTTAATACATTTAGGAGGCTGTAATGGCACAACGCAAATAAAATACGTAGAGTAGTACTGCCCCATTATGAGAATGCCGTGAAGTGGCGGGGTAGCTCAAAGAATTGATCAATTGTTTGCTAAATGTCTCATATTTGAAATACAGTTAGAATTTAGTTTGTGCATGTGCACTTTAATTGTTGCGTTCTGACCATAAGCAGTGCTGGCTTCTCCCCTTTTTTTTTCTGCTGTTGCATTGGTAAGTGGCTGACCACCACTGTTGCCGCACACGCTGGGTTATGTACGCTATTCTTTCTGTGTTCACTGTGATTGATAGGCTGCTGTTCACACACACAGCAGCCCTGCCCTGCCTCAGGCTTTAGTTAATTGTGCACCTGTGTCTCAGCCTGTCTCACCCTTTAACTTTGGTGCTGGTTTGGGAGAGTGGAAGCCAGATCTGAGATGTCCGCACAGGACCTGATCGGCCTTTACCCGCGCTTGCCTTTCCTGGCACCAAGGGAGTGATTCTGAAATGCTCCAGGTACAGTTTGCATGTAATGTGGTCTTTCTTTTTATACTCTTAATACATTTAGGAGGCCGTAATGGCACAACGCAAATAAAATACGTAGAGTAGGACTGCCCCATTATGAGAATGCCGTGAATTGGCGGGGTAGCTCAAAGAATTGATCAATTGTTTGCTAAATGTCTCATATTTGAAATACAGTTAGAATTTAGTTTGTGCATGTGCACTTTAATTGTTGCGTTCTGACCATAAGCAGTGCTGGCTTCTCCCCTTTTTTTTCTGCTGTTAGGGGGGAATGAGAGGAGTGAGGGGGAAAATAAGAGGAGTGAGGGGGAAGATGAGAGATGTGAGGGGGAAAATGAGAGGCGTGATGGGAAAATAAGAGAAGTGAGGTGCTATAACTAACCACAGATATTTACTATGCCCAGGCAATGCCAGGCTCTTCAGCTAGTTTTCTCTATAAAGTGGGAGGCCAGGTCATCAGCTCAAATGTTTGTGATAGGGGCTTGTTCTTTCGACCTGAGGAGGTAGTGAAAGGTGTCAAAAAGTTTCTTGGGGTTGTTGGATAGTGAGGAGATCAGGGTGGTGAAGTAGGTCTGTTTGGCAAGGTGAAGGGCAGAGTTATAGGCTTTTAACATAAATTTGAAGTGTATGAAGTCTTCTGTTGTGCGAGTTTTCCTCCATAAGCGTTCAGCACTCCTAGAGCACCGCTGGAGAAATCGGATTTGCGATGTGAGCCAGGGTTGTTTTACTCTGTGTCTGGAGGTTCAGAAGGTGAGGGGAGCTACTTGGTCCAGGGTGCTTCTTAGAGTGTCATTGTAGTGATGTACCGCCAGATCAGGACAGGCTAAAAGAGCAGATTGGGGACAGTGATGAGTGTAAGGAGTCTGAAAGTATATGAGGGTTAATGGCGTGTAGATGTCTTTTTTAAACCAGTAGTTTTTTATTGGAGTTTTCAAAGAATAACAGAAACAAACAGTCAACAAATCATAACAAAAACGAAGGGGTCAGATTAATCATGGGGAATGGGGAGAGAGGGGAGGGGAGTATGCAGCTATACAACTTATCCAGTGTAAGACTCAAAGTGTACCAATAGGACCCCCAGTAAGGGAGCGAGGAGTGCTAAACAGAAACCATCTCAGTGGGGATCAGGGAGGGACATCCACTGTGTTATAATTAGAGGAGATACATGGGTCCCACCAATTCAGAGCCATAGTTTTCTGTTTCAGATCATGCGCAAGCATAATCTCATATGCACAATGCAGGTTCAAACGAGATATTGTCTCGGAAAGAGTAGGAAGGACCGGAGACCTCCAGTGCGCAGCTATTGAAAACACACCCACAGAAACAACACGGATCCCACACACTAAGTGTGCAGGTGTAAATAGATAATTACCTTTACCCATGTATGTATGAGAGGACAATAGCGTATACTCCAAAGATTCAATACCAAACAAAAAAGGGAGTTCTATACAAAATTTAAAATATATATTTTATTACCATAACTTGTATAAAAGACATAAGTAGTCCCAAAAATTACAAAAAGTACAATGGAAGAAAAAAGGAGACCCTAGTACAAAGACATCCGAGTCACAGGCAAAAAAGGTAAGAAACACCATGGTATAAATATATGCATAAAAAAGCACCCATACTGGCACATAAGGTATGATGTAAATAATTAATTGTATTATGCTAGTGTCCAAGTGGACATATATCTACCATATACATAGAAAGGGGCCAATTATGGTGCAGTTATAATACAAATGTAATCCAAAATTCCTTACCCATGGTGAAAATAGTGGTTGCCTGGGACCCTGAGTACCTTTTTTCTTCCATTGTACTTTTTGTAATTTTTTGGACTACTTATGCCTTTTATACAACTTATGGTAATAAAATATATATTTTAAATTTTGTATAGAACTCCCTTTTTTGTTTGGTAGTGCGCAGCTATTGTCTGACGCGCAGCTATGAGAGTATTGGTTATTAGGGTTGAGCGACTTTTATTTTTATAGGATCGGGTCGGGTTTCACGAAACCCGACTTTCTCAAAAGTCGGGTCGAGTGAAATCGGCCGATCCTATAAAAAAGTCGGGGTCGGGGTCGGTCGAAACACGAAACCCAATGCAGTGCAATGGGATACTATGGTTCCCAGGGTCTGAAGGAGAGGAAACTCTCCTTCAGGCCCTGGGATCCATATTAATGTGTAAAATAAAGAATCAAAATAAAAAATATTGATATACTCACCCTCGGACGCGCCCTGGTACTAACCGGCAGGCTTCCTTCCTAAGAATGAGCGCGTGAAGGACCTTAGATGACGTCGCGGCTTGTCCATGTGACTGCTCGCGACCAATCACAAGCCGCGACGTCACCGCAGGTCATTCACGCGCTCATTCTTAGGAAGGAAGCCTGCCGGTTAGTACCAGGGCGCGTCCGAGGGTGAGTATATCAATATTTTTTATTTTGATTCTTTATTTAACACTTAAATATGGATTCTGATACCGATTCCCGATATCGCAAACATATCGGAACTCGGTATCGGAATTCCGATACCAGATTCAGAAGATCGCCAACCTCATGGCCGACCCCACACAGGGGTCGGGTCGAGTTTCATTCTGAAAATAGCCGACCCATTTCGCTCAACCCTATTGGTTATGATGGGTCTCAGAGTTAGAGGGAAAGAGTTCAAGTCCAGGCCCAACAAAGCTAGGGGGAATGTTAGATCCAGGGGTAGGCCAGTCAGTAAGGACAGAAGGGATTCCACCTCAACCCAAAACCTGTTCACGGCAGGGCAGGTCCACCACATATGTATCTCCGAGCCTAGCTCAGAACATCCCTTCCAGCAGAGAGGGGAGGGGGAGGAACCTGTGCCTCCAAATTTAGCAATCCGTGCTGGGGTCAAATACCAGTTGAACATGAGTTTTTTCGATTGCTCCAGATGGTTAATACACCGAGTAAAGTTTGCAGCATGTCCTGAGGCAGTTTGCCACTGTTCTAGAGATGCAGAGAAGGCAAGCCTGGATTCCTATCTGAGCATGTATGGGAGTTTAACAGTGGATCGCAGGGTGAGAAGGGCTTTATATATGATAGACACCCCACGGCGGGTGTGACCGAATTGCTTAAAAAGAGCTTGTAATGGGAGACTGATATCTGTGAGATCGCATTCTGGGATGACCACCGTGTGGAGGAAATGACGGAGATGAAAATAAGAAAACAAAGATGAGGTAGGGAGGGAGAATTTAGCTGCTAGGATGTTATAGGGTAAAAGCTGACCCTGATCCAAAAGGTCGCTGAGCAAGGGTGTGGCTTCGTCCCCCCATGCGGCAAAGGAAATCTCCCCTATAAGAGTTTCTACAGCTCGTAGGGAAATATGCCTATAGAGGAAAGGGAAATGTGATTTGCTGAGTTTATGCCAGATCGAGAAGAGTCCCTGCATAGTGCGAAGAGTGGTGGGCGGGAAAGAGTAGCGAAGGAGATTCATTTCCAAAAGAAGTCTGGTCGATCCACGGGGAGCATAACAAGACTCGATTTGTAGCCAGAGCAAAGAAGGAGACTCCACCCACCAAATCCTTGCTATGTCTAAGACAATTGATGAGTAGTATGCTGCGATGTCAGGCACTCCGAAGCCGCCTCCAGTGTATGGGAGGGTCAGTGTGGACGTGGCGACGCGGTATGGCTTGTTGCTCCAAATGAATCGACCCAGAACCGACTGGAAAAGGTTTAAGTACTTTTTGGGGAATGGGAGGGGCATGCAGCGGAAAAGATATAGGATCTTGGGAAGGAGCAACATTTTGACAGTTTGGATCCGGGCAATCCATGATAATTGGTAGGTAGAGTATTCCGCACAGATCAAGCGTATAGTTGAGAGAAAGGAATCGCAGTTAGTTCTAAGAATATTTTTTAAAGGGGTAATGTGGATCCCCAAGTAGCGGAAGCCGTCTGGGGCCCAAATGAAAGAAAATTGTGTGGAAAGCAAATGTTGAGTAGAGGAGGAGAGGTTGATTGGGAAAATCGAGGATTTGGTGAGGTTGAGCTTATAGAAAGAGACATTAGAAATTCAGAGAGTACAGAAACGACAGCTGGAATGGAAATAGAAGGGTTCGTGCAGGTAAGGAGAATGTCATCAGCGTAGAGACTGATTCTATGGTCCACAGGGCCTACAGTGATACCTGAAATATCAGGGTGAAAGCGAATGACAGCTGCTAGCGGCTCCATAACCAGGGCAAAAATGAGGGAGGAGAGGGGGCAGCCCTGGCACGTCCCGTTGGATATTGGAAAAGTGGAGGAGGAAAAGCCATCCGCTTTAACAAAGGCGCAAGGGGAGGAGTATAAGGCCATAATGACTGATTTAATATTACCATAGAAGGCAAATTTATCTAGAACAGCTTCAAGATACCCCCAGTGCACTCGGTCAAAAGCTTTTTCGCATCAAGGGACACGAGTACACCGGGGGAACTCCTCTTCTCCAGTATCTCCAGGAGATCTATAACCCTTCTTGTGGCATCTCTCGCTTGACGATCAGGGATGAATTCTACCTGATCCAAAGTGATCAAGGATGGGAGAACAACCTTGAGACGGTCCGCTAGTAGCTTAGAGTTAATTTTCAGATCACAGTTAAGCAAGGCTATCGGGCGATAGCTGCTCGGATCTGTAGGGGGTTTTCTCGGTTTCGGAATTGTGGAAATAGACGCTCTCAGTCCATCAGGCTTGATACATCCTTCACGTTGCCAGAACTGAAAAAGAGATAAGAGGTAAGGAGCAAGAAGGGGAGCAAAAGAGGAATAATACTGATAGGAGAATCCGTCTGGGCCAGGGGCAGAACGCTTTTTGGAGGTGCGAATGACTCCAAGAATTTCAGGAAGGGTGAAAGGTTTATTTTAATATCCTAATTGGTCTGAGGACAAGGAAGGGAGTTTAGCACTTGACAGGAAAGCAGAGATAGCCTCAGGAGAAGGTTGCGGCGTAGAGGGAGAAGTAGCAAGATTATAGAGATCATTGTAATAAGTGCAAAATTGATAGGCAATTAGTATAGGGTTACGAATTGTGTCGCCTCGGGAGGAGATGATATGTGAGATTCTGGATCGGATCTCAGTTTTTTTAATTCTACGAGTGAGGAGAGCACCAGCTCTGTCCCCCATACTATAATAGATAGACTTGGTTTTTTTCAGCTGAAGCTCAACTCGAGAGAGAAGGAAAGCACGTAATTGGTTCCGAATTTTCAGCAAGTCAGAGAAGGTCGCAGCATCTGGGGAGGACATACAGGAACGTTCGAGCGCCTTAATCCTGGTCAGGAGAGAATCCAGAGTCGCATTGTACTGTTTTTTGGTATGTGCTGCCAATTTAAGAAAATGACCTCGCATTACAGCTTTATGCGCAAACCATAACACATCTGGAGCAATGTCATCAACGTTATTAAAGTGAAAAAATTCTTTCAAGTGGGCAGTAAGGGCGTCATGATTAGTTGGTGATGTCAGGAGGTGTTAGTTCATTTTCCAAGAGGTCAGGGGGAGTGGGAAGTGGAGTCAAAGAGTTAGAGTAATAGGGGCATGGTCCGACCAAGAGATGGAGTCAATAGAGGCAGTCATACATAAAGATAGAAGGGAATCGTTAACTAAGAAATAATCTATACAGCTAAATGATTTATGTCTCGGGGAAAAGAAGGTATAGTCCCGTTCATTGCTGTGGAGGTACCACCAAATGTCGTGTAAATGAAAGGAGGAAGTGATAGGGGCGAGGTCAGTTCTAAAAGTCAAAGGAGTCGAACAGTCGAGAGATTTGTTTAAGGGAGCATTAAGGTCACCCGCAATCAGTTTGTGTCCGGCTTGTAGATTTCTGACTGAATGGTAGGTAGGAGGGTGCTGGGATGAGCGAGGATTTGTAAGCATGAAAGTGAGAATGTTGTAGTCAGAGAGGGGAAGCGGTGAGTTATTTAGGTAGGAGAATGAACACAGCCGGACAAAGACCAGGTCAAGGGTGTTACCGTCCTTGTGTGTCTCAGAGGCTGAGAGCTGTGAGAGGCCAAGCGGAGTGGTAAGTGAAAGAAGCTAGGACGCAGATGTAGAAGTGGGGCTGTTAATGGGGATGTTGAAGTCTCCCAGGATAAGGGTTGGGAGTTCTGAGGACATGAAGTGTGGCAGCCAGGCAGAGAAATGGTCCAGGAAAGTGGGTGGGTGAGCCTGGGGGCTGGTATATGACCGCTGCTCTGAGGGAGAGGGGATGGAAGAGCCTGATGAAGTGGACCTCAAAAGAAGGGAATGAGAGTGATAGAGCTGGGAGGGATGACCTGGAAGGTGCATTGTGGGGAGAGGAGTATGTCGACTCCACCACCAGGTCTGTTTGTGGGTCTTGGGGAATGGAAGAATTGTAGGCCACCATGGGAAATGGCAGCTGGGGAGATAGCGTCAGAATCCTGGATTCACATTTCAGTGAGGGCCAATAGATTTAGAGAGTTGTTCAGAAAGTAGTTGTGCAGGAAAGGAAGCGTGTTCCATACAGACCGTGGATTCCAAAGGGCACAATTAAAAGAAGGAGATGAGGGAGTGCAAGTAATATTAATAAGGTTAGAATGGTTTTGATGTGAGGTAGGGTAGCAGTTGAGGTTGTGGGATGGTGGACCAGGGTTGGGGGAGATGTCTCCCGAAATCAGTAGGAGTAGGAAGATAAAAAGCAGGAAGTTTTTGTAATTGTAAGTTTTTTGTGCAGTGTGTTTGAGCAATATGAGCTGAGGTTTTTCAGGAAGGTGAGAAGTGGATGAGAGCTGTACATGGGAGAGGGAAGGAGAGAGGAGCTGATGTATGTGAGTGGTGTTGGAGGGGTGATTGGGCGGTGGATGAGGATGGCAAGAGAACATAGGAGGATAGGAATATAGCACATGGATAGAAGGGAGAGCAGAGTGTGGGTTACCTGACTCCTGCCCTGATTAACTGCCATGGAATAACTGCCCTTAAACTTGATGCTTGTCTAATGCAATGCTTTGCTGAATGCGTGTAACCCCACACATGCGTGCACCCCTAAGAATGAATCTAAATTTATAGGCCCCCAGTGCAAGGAGAGGACAGCGGGTTTATGGGAGATGGTTAGTTATAAATTAGGGACAGCTGCTCAACACATCCTGGTGTGGATAGATGATTAAAGATGCAGTCTTGATTACAGCTCTATACTAAACACCTCTCCTGTGATAAACATCTACAGTCATTGATAGTGTTGAGCGATACCGTCCGATACTTGAAAGTATCGGTATCGGATAGTATCGGCCGATACCGGAAAAGTATCGGATATCGCCGATACGATACCCGATACCAATACAAGTCAAAGGGACACCAAGTATCGGAAGGTATCCTGATGGTTCCCAGGGTCTGAAGGAGAGAAAAAACTAGAATTAAGAATTTAGGACCTGAGAATGACGTCGTGGCTTGTGATTGGTCGCGTGGCGGTCACATGAGCGGCACGCGACCAATCAGAAGCCGTGACGTCATGGAAGGCCCTAAACGCGCTCATTTTAAGCAAAGAAGGCTGCCGGTTAACAGCGGTAAGGTGCAGGGGCCTCCGGAGAGGTGAGTATATCAATATTTTTTAGTTTAATTCTTTATTTTACACATTAATATGGATCCGATACCGATTCCCGATACCACAAAAGTATCGGAACTCGGTATCGGAATTCCGATACCGCAAGTATCGGCCGATACCCGATACTTGCGGTATCGGAATGCTCAACACTAGTAATTGATAAACCATTATTTTTAATCTTTAAAGACTCCATAATAGCAGGGTCTGTACCACAGGACTGGGATATAGCCAATGCGGTGACAATATTCAAAAAGGGGACAAAAAACTGAACTCGGAAATTATAGGCCAATAAGCTTAACATCTACTGTGGGTAAAATCCTGGAGGCTATTCTAAGAGATGCTATGCTGGAGTGTCTGAAGAGGAATAACCTCATGACCTAATATCAGCATGGGTTTACTTGGGACCGTTCCTATCTGACTAATCTGATCAATTTTTATGAAGAGGTAAGTTCTAGACTGGACCAAGGGAACGCAGTGGACGTAGTGTATATGGACTTTTCAAAAGTTTTTGATACGGTGCCACACAAAAGGTTGATACCTAACATGAGAATAATGGGGATAGGGGAAAATATGTGTAAGTGGGTTAAGAGCTGACTCAGGGAAAGGAAACAAAGGGTGGTTATTGATGGAGCACACTCGGACTGGGTGACAGGTTAGCAGTGGGGTACCACAGGGGTCAGTATTGGGCCCTCTTCTTTTTAACATATTTATTAATGACCTTGTAGGGGGCATACATAGCAGAATTTCAATATTTGCAGATGACACTGAACTCAGCAGGGTAATCAATACAGAGGAGGACAATTTTATATTACAGGATGATTTATGTAAACTAGAAGCTTGGGCTGATAAATGGCAAATGAGCTTTAATGGGGATAAATATAATGACATGCACTTGGGTAGAAGTAAAAAGATGTATAACTATGTGCTTAATTGTAAAACATTGGGCACAACCGTCAATGAAAAAGACCTGGGTGTATGGGTGGATGACAAACTCACATTTCGTGGCCAGTGTCAGGCAGCTGCTACAAAGTCAAATAAAATAATGGGATGCATTAAAAGAGGCATAGAATGCTCATGAGGAGAACTTAATTTTACCTCTATACAAGTCACTAGTTCGAACACACTTAGAATACTGTGTACGGTTCTGGTCTCCAGTGTATAAGAAAGACATAGCTGAACTAGAGCGGGTGCAGAGAAGAGCGACCAAGGTTATTAGGGGACTGGGGGGGTCTGCAATACCAAGATAGGTTAATACACTTGGGGCTATTTAGTTTGGAAAAATGAAGGCTAAGGGGTGTTCGTATTTTAATGTATAAATATATGAGGGGACAGTACAAAGACCTTTCTGATGATCTTTTTATTCATAGACCTGAGATGTAAAAAAAATTCACATCTCAAAACGCTGGTGGCAGACATAACAGTTTGTTGGACAACCAAGGAGTACAGGCGAGAGAGACACAACTCCAATCTAGGAGAGACAGGGGAACATTGGCAAAGTTCTGAGACAGTTTTCTCAGACCCTCCCATCGCTCTGGCCCTGAGGCGCGGGGTAATGTCACAAGGAATAGAATGTTTTGCAAGATGCTGAGGGACTTTGCCAACCGTACCAACGTCCGCAGTGATTCCTCTGTGCCTTTTAGTTATTGGGTATCCACGCTGGACATGTAGCTTGAACTGGCTCTCTATGCCTTGGAGGTCCTGGCCTGCCCTGCTGCTAGCGTTTGTCAGAGTGGGTTTTTAGTGCCGCTGGTGGAATTATTACAGATAAGTGCATTCACCTGTCAAAGGAAATTGCAGACTAGCTGACTCTTATAAAAATGAACAAGGGCTGGATTTGGCCTGACTTTTCTACACCACCAAATGACAGCAAAACATAACGTCCAATACAGCACATGTGCCATGCCAGGGTGGGACTCGGCCCCAGTCTCCACAATGTTCACCCAGTGTCCCTTCAAGGAATTGTAGCGTCTCTGGCAACAAGAGCTTGTCCACGTGTCAGTCATTAAGTTTACAATGTCAGTAAATGCTCTGATAAGGGCACATGTTATGCTCCTGGACACTTGCTGGTACATGACAGGAATACCACACGGGGAGAAAAAGTGGCAGCTGGGGACTGAATAACAATTGATGGATGACGCCATGAGTCATTAGAAATCCTCTGTGTCTACCAGCCTAAATAGCAACATTTCCACAGCAAGCAGCCTGGAAATGTGCCCTTTTAGCATTCGGGCACGTGGGTGGGAGTCTAGGAACCTTCTTTTTCATTCCAAGGCCTGGGGTCAGCTGACAGCTGGGCTGGGACAAGGATTTGGAAGTTCCTGATGAGGGTAAGTCATAATGTGCAAGGATAGGTGCAGGGTAGGAGACATCTGTGGCAGTGTTTTGGGCAGGGGATTGGGAAGCAAATAGCAAATGGAAGGAGGTAGTTGTATCACCCTATGGCACCAATAGTGGACCCGGGCATTCTGCCGACCGAGTCAGGTGCTTAGATGACATGTGCCTAATCGTGCTGCTAGTGGTTAGGTTCTTACTCGTCAAACCCATGCTGATCTATGCATGGCACAGGTTGCAAATAACCATTTTGTTTGTCCCAGAACTCTCTTTAAAAAAGTCTCAGATTGGGAATCACCAAACTCTTTGACGGAGAAGTTCAGAATTGTCAGTGCTCTGTGGAACAGTTGCCCTCTTTCTCCCTCTGTTCACCTCACTGCCTCTTGTCTGTTTTGGTTCTGCTGATCTCTCTCTCTTAGTTCTGGTCGCCTCGCTTTACATGCCAGCTTCCCAGGTTGGGTAGGTGACTTCATCAACCACCAACTTGTCTTCCACCATGACACCCTGGTCCTCCTGAATTCGTGACTTAACAACAACAAGGCTTAGCAGAAACTGTTTCTCATTATCATCATCCTCCTTATCCCAATTTTTGCCATTTCCCACCATCATGTTCTTGTGGCCGAGGCTGTTCTAAATTTTGGACATTACTAAACAGCATGTTGTTCTGTCCCTCTTGGAGCATTCAAGTTGAGAGGCCACAATCAAGAAATGTAGTGGTAAAGAGTTTCTCAGAGTGTCGTAGTGTGGGATCACTAGACTCCTGGGACTCAACATGCTGGGAGGAAGGAGGATCAGGGTGAGAATTAAGTGACTCAGACTTTAGGATGGTGAGACTGGATGGTGTGGAAGACTGTGTGGTGCTGCCAAGAAAACCTATAAGTAGTCACGCCAAGTGGTGGGACAGTGACAAATGTCAGAGAATCAAATAATTAATAAATAAATAAGTAGTTTATCCATCAAAATACCACACCATGGCAATAGAGGTATGAAAAACACAATCAATGTCAGTTTATTATCAAATATATATATACAAAGTACATCTCTGGACGGACAAAAGTGAATGGGGGGGTAACAGCTGAAGAGATCAGTATCACAAGATGGAAAATTATACTGAAAAGGAACACAAAAAAATCCAACCAGACCCTATTGCAGCCTCAAGGAATGGCATATGCTCAAAAGATTGTAGTGAATAAATGTCACGTATGGGATTATAATATATCCCTATATGTATGATAGACCCATAAAGTTAATGATAAAAAAGTTTAAACAGGCTCCCTGCAGGAGGAACCTGATAAATATACCAATTAAGAGCATAAATAAACTAGGTCGGCCATCCAGATCACTATGCGGTGTATGTTGAAGCTTGAAATGCAATATAAATACCTTGAGACATACTGGAGACCGAAAAGTGGACTGCCGTGTGCTGCAATAGAGGGGAATAGCATCGACGCGCGTTTCGCCGTCGGTGGCTTTGTCAGGAGGCGTAGTGGGTGCATGAAAAAGCAGGGGTATAAATAGAGACCATAAGGAGCTACCAGACCAATCGGCGCACATTTCGGCATGATGCAATCACTTGCGGCCGGAGGACGCGGCCGCGCGCCGTGTGGTATGGGCGGGAGGACATGCGTCATCTCCGTCCATCTCCACGGCAACGCGGCCTGCGTCCAGCACGGCCGAGAGCGCTACAGCGCATGCGCGAAGTTCTCTCAGACCTGAGTAGGTGCCGGGCATAGATGTATGCAGGAATAGTAATGGATGCAGTCCCGGTGTATATGCCCAAACAAAGTCCCCATAGGATGTCAAGGGGACAAGAATAAAATGGGGTAAGTAGCCTAGAAAGGGCTTACAATAGGGTCATTTGGAAAAATATAATGCCTAAGAGATCAAATATAAAGATTATATATATAAATATAAATATAAAGCAAATGATGGCGTAGATGCATTACAATACATGTACATAATATCAAAAACAGTGATACATGCATTATAGAAATATAAATATCGCATCTGCCACTATATTATGCACCAAAATAAACCAATTGCAGATACTCAAGTTAAATAGTTCATTAGACAGAACATCACAATATCAGTAAATCATGCATTGAACCATAAAATATGCAATAATATATGAGGAACTCATGCCATAAAATATAATAATAAACAAATGTCCTAAAATGGCAATGAGGAAAAACAGCATTGATGTTGTTCCAATTGATGTCTTCCAATGTTGATTGGTCTCCATAAATCTCCCCCGATCAGAAAGAAATAGCAAGTAACAACTAAATAAGAAAACAAAAGCACAGCAATTAAATGATAAGAAAACACTGAATAAAATAAATAACTGATTAAAAATTATACCCCATTGTGCAAGTTAAAATATGGATTTTATAGAAAAGACTTGAAACTAATGGCCTCATTAAGACCAGAGGGGGAGAGCGTGTCCAGTATGACCATCCAACGTGTTTCTTTTTGGAGAAGTCTTTGCTTGATATTGCCCCTTCGAATGCCCATATAGACGTGGTCGATTCCACGAAATTGCAGGCCCTAAGTGTTTCGGAATGGACTTCAAAAAATTTGGGCTCAAGACAGTTGGCTGAATTTTTTATATTCCTAATATGTTCTTGGATACGAATTTTGAAAGCCCTAGTAGTCATGCCAATATAAATACATTTACATGGACATTGCGCATAGTACACGATTGCCTCCGTATTACAGATGATGTGGTACACTATTTTAAAAGTTTTATCACCAACGGAGTTAGTGAACTCCTTTGTCCTAGGAACATATCTACAAATAGAGCACTTTCCACAAGGAAAGCTGCCCCATGGGGGGCCCTTCTGACAGCTGCCGAAAGGATTGCTTCTTGGTGGGACATAATGACTATCACATAGTATGTCTCCTAGAGTGCGAGACCTACGCCATGTGATAAGTGGGTATACAGAAAGTTGTCTGGACAGATCCCTGTCCGCCAGTAGAATCGGCCAGTGCTTTTTAAAGATGTTGTTAATCTCCAACCAATTAGAGTTAAATTGTGTAATAAAACGTGGTGCTGAATGGGTGTTAGCACAGGAGTTCCTAGTCGATCCGGCCAGGAGAGAGGGCCTATTTGAGTGTAATGCCCGCGAATAACCCCTGTGAATATCCACATATCTATAGCCCCTATTTCTAAACCGGCGTGTTAGATCGCCTGCCTGTCTATGAAAAGCACCATCATCCGAACAGATTCGGCGTGCCCGCAAAAACTGTCCTACCGGTATAGAGCTTTTAAGTTTAGGCGGGTGGGACGAGGTGAAGTGTAGTAATGCGTTGGTGGCCGTGCTCTTGCAGAAAATATCAGTGGCAATGGTATTGTCAGATGATTTTGAGATGGCCAAGTCCAAGAAGTCGATGGAATTCTGGCTATATTTCCAGGTCAATTTAATATTTAACGTATTGGTATTAAGGAGATTCAGAAATGTATCTAGCTGCGACGTGGAGCCCTGCCAGATGAACAGAATGTCGTCGATATAGCGTAGCCACGAGATGACAGAGCTGTGACCGGGTGTGTCAAGGACCACATCCCTCTCCCACAGCCCCAGGAACAAATTAGCATATGAGGGCGCACAAGACGCCCCCATTGCAGTGCCCTGGAGCTGTAGGAAGGGGCGGTCCTTGAACACAAAAAAATTGTGAGTTAGTATAAATTGCAATAACTCCAAAATGAAAAAGATTAATTCCGGTCCTAAGTTGGTCATATTCAAAAAGAATTTTGCAGCCTGCATCCCGTGGCTATGGCCTATCGACGTGTACAGGGACTCCACGTCGCATGTAACCAGCCACATATCCTCCTCAAGAATCAGGCCATCAAGCCTTCTGAGCACGTCAGTGGTATCTCTCACAAATGATGGGAGAGTTTCTACACATTTCTGTAAGTAGAAATCCACAAATCGACATGCAGGCTCACAAAGACCCCCAATGCCCGAGAGAATGGGTCTGCCCGGAGGGCATGAGGGGTCTTTGTGAACCTTTGGCAACAGGTAAAAGGTAGGAACCATGGGAAACTCAGGCAGGAGGGCCTCTCTCATTTTGTCAGTAATAGCCAAACATTCAACTCCTTCGTCGAGGAGGGATTTAAGTTCCCGTTGAAAAGCTGAAGATGGTAATGTATCGAGTTTTTTATAATGTTCAGATCTATGAAGCTGTCTGAATGCCTCAGCTTCATAGAGTGATATAGGCCAGATCACCACATTACCACCCTTGTCTGCCCGTTTGATGACTACATCCTTCATGTTTTTTAGCTCTTTAATAGCTCTCCTCAGAGGGAGGGTAAGGTTGTCTTGATCGATGTTAGGATTTAATTTGTCTATCTCCTTTCTAACCAATTTGACAAAAATTTCCACTGTTGGGCACGCAGACAAGGGTGGGAAGGTGCGTGATCGGCGGTATAGATGTATAGGGGTAGAGGGTGAATCTACATAAGTATTCTCTGCCTCCAAAGATTCCAGATCACTAAGGACCTGCAAATCTACTGGGGACAGAGAATGGTCAGATCTGGAAGCAAAGTATTTTTTAAAAATTAGTTTTCTGGCAAAAAGTTCCAGATCCTTAATCAGAGTGAATCTATCAGAACCCTCCACCGGTGAGAAGGAGAGGCCTTTAGAAAGCACCTCCAGTTGTGATTCACTCAGTGAGTGTTGTGATAGGTTAATTACCTTCAAAATCTCCTGGCCCTCTTGTCTCTCATATTGTATGGATGTTTTTTCTTTTTGGTTCCTGATGTAGGGAAATATTGGGGATGAGGACTTATTCCCGGGCCACCGTTGGTAGAGGTGGTTCCTTTGTCTAAAAAATTATCTCCACATGCGCCCTCAGAAGTGGTGGAAAGACTTGAGACTGATTGTGATCTAAATTTTTTTCTGGGCTGTTTCTGATGCCACCGATAGATTCGGTTATTTTTATAGTCCTCCAGATCACGCAGATATTTTTTAGTTTTATTGTTTTGTATCTCCTGTTCACATTTAAAAAGTTCTTCCTCCAGGGACAAGTCGAATTTTTTATATTCGTCACTGGGGATTAGGCCTTGTATCTGTTCCCGTGTAGATTCAATTTCTTTTTCAAGGGTCTCAAGGGATCTTTTGTCCACGCCCACCAATAGCTCCAACAGAGTCCTTGCCTTGAGCACTTTGTAAGGGTTTCCTCCCACTTGGACGTGAAGGATGAATCCTCCACATCCAATGTGGGAAATAACTGGACTCGCAACCCCCTAGGGATAATGTCTTTTTGCAAGTAGTTTTCTAAGGCGGCCTTGTTCCACCAAATTTTAGTTCTTTTTTTCAATAAATCCCTAATTTTTAGCTTCAAGTCTTTTATATCATGTGTATCCTTGTCATTCAACTGCCTCTCTCCAAACACCGTCCCGAGTTGTGTTACCCAGGTTTTGTCCTGCCTCTTAAAGTCCATGTAACCTGTTGGAGGATCTATAGATACACAAAAGTTAACAGAATACGCCAAAACAAGAGATGCCCTCTCGACTAACAGAGAGCATACCTCTAAGTCAAAGCAAGAAAACCTATAAGTAGTCACGCCAGGTGGTGGGACAGTGACAAATGTCAGAGAATCAAATAATTAATAAATAAATAAGTAGTTTATTCGTCAAAATACCACACCATGGCAATAGAGGTATGAAAAACACAATCAATGTCAGTTTATTATCAAATATATATATACAAAGTACATCTTTGGACGGACAAAAGTGAATGGGGGGGTAACAGCTGAAGAGATCAGTATCACAAGATGGAAAATTATACTGAAAAGGAACACAAAAAAATCCAACCAGACCCTATTGCAGCCTCAAGGAATTTTTTTGTGTTCCTTTTCAGTATAATTTTCCATCTTGTGATACTGATCTCTTCAGCTGTTACCCCCCCATTCACTTTTGTCCGTCCAAAGATGTACTTTGTATATATATATTTGATAATAAACTGACATTGATTGTGTTTTTCATACCTCTATTGCCATGGTGTGGTATTTTGACGGATAAACTACTTATTTATTTATTAATTATTTGATTCTCTGACATTTGTCACTGTCCCACCACCTGGCGTGACTACTTATAGGTTTTCTTGCTTTGACTTAGAGGTATGCTCTCTGTTAGTCGAGAGGGCATCTCTTGTTTTTGTGTGGTGCTGCCAAGCCTGCTAAAAGCATTTTCTGGTATGCAACCGACCACCTGTTTGCATTGGTCTAGCTTCAGAGTTGGTGTACCGTGCCTTCCTGCAAAATGGGAACGTAAGCTATGTGTCGTGGATGGGCGTGTTTCTTGTGCTCCAGCAACAGGTGTGATTTTTAAATGTTTTTAAATGTTCTTAGTTCTGTGTATACCGATAAAGTATTGTTATTTTTATGGTGATCTCTGAAGTATTACATGTTTTTTTTTCTTGTTTGGATTTTCTAAACTGTGTAGACATGCTACAGGTTGATCCTGTTTACGTGATGCTGCCCTCCATTTTTTGCTGACAACAGCATCCTCGGCATCTGCACCACATCCTCGGCATCTTCGTGTACCATCATCAGCACTTCCATTTCCCTGTCCCTTAGTGCACGACTTACACATTTTGTAATTGCTAGGTCTCTTGAAACCAGGTTTATTCTTAATGAAAGAAAAAAAAAAGGTCATCGGCAGGAATCAAAATGGTGTTTGTGAGTTTACTCCACCGTAATGTAACAGAAAGAACTCAAAAGTGTATGGATGATAAACAAATTCAATCCAGAAAAATGTTTCAGTGCTCAGATTTAGAGATTTCAGAAATGTTCTCAGACCACATAACAATGTATGTCTAAGAAATGGAGGCCTACAATTTTTAAAAAGCTTTTTAGCACTTTAACAAATCACAGAAATGTTCACAGACCACGTAACACTGTATGACTGAGAATGAAGACCTGCAAAAAATTTTAAAGCTTTTCTTCACTTCTAGACCTCACAGAAATATTTACAGACCATGTAACACTGTATGTCTGAGAAATGGAGGACAACAAATGTTTTCAAAGCTTTTTAGCAGTTTCAGATTTCACAGAAATGTTCACAGACCAAGTAACACTGTATGTCTGAGAAATGGAGGCCTACAAAAATTAGCAAGCTTTTTAGCAGGTTTACAGATCACAGAAATGTTCACAGACCACATAACACTATGTGTCTAAGAAATTGAGACCTACAAAATAGTGTATGGATGAGAAATGTAGCCCAGGACAATGTTTAAATGATTTTTGGGTGTGTTATATACACAAAAAAGGACCTCAAAACACATACTACTCGATGGATCAAAATATATAAAAAACTTTGAGCCCCTCCCCCAAAAAAATGCAGCTATATATTGGCCAACAGACTGAACAGGCCTAATCCCTATCTACAGACTAGATTCTGTCACTCTTCCTGCTCCTGCGACTCTCTCACAGATTGTATTTGCTGCAAACAATTAGCCCTTAGAAGGGTGGCTAGTATGATGGTTTAGCATCAGCACCAGTATAAACTCAACATGCCTCTGAGTCAATCAAGTGGGCACACAGGCCTTGACAAGCACTTCTTCCCTCCAATATGAGTGTCACAGAGCTGTGCAATAGGGAGAGCGTGCCGAGCCAAGCCGAATGGCGCATGTTCTTTTATAATCCCTGATGATGTTAGACTGCCAGCCAATAACAGAAATGCCACAACTAAAATGGCTACTGCATTACATTGATTCACAGGCAATCCCTTCAAGCTTATTGTCTGCATAACAGGCACCAAAGATGCAGGGCAGGGATTTGAGTTTTTACTCAAGCACCGTCCATTGCTCTCGGAGTAACGAGCACATCTGAGCACCATGATACCTGAGTGATAACCAGGTACCACAGAGCACATTCACATATCCCTAGCAAGGTGTCACAATTTCTCAGCTCAGTGAATGACTGCTATGCTGTTCTATGGAAACTCTCTTGCTGAGCTGTCTGTGTCTTGATTGACAGCTTGGCTGTCCAATACTGTGGTGAGCTTGCTGGGCTGTCAGTGCCTTGATTGACAGCTCTGCTGTCCAATCTGTGACATGTGGGACTTCCTGCAGGTGTTCAGTGTTTTGGTGATCACATAGCTACTTAACTGAGTTGTCTGCCCCTGATCCCTGCCAGACGTAGTTTGTGCTTCTAGGTGAGTGTTAGCCTGATTCTGTTGCTCTGAGATCTGATCTTCTGCTTCCTGACTCTTTGGACCATGTTCTGACTATCCCTTTGTCTTGTAGTTTGGCTTTTGATCCACTATCTCTTGTTATTGACCCTGGACTGTGACCTGACTTATGCCTTTGTCTTTTCCCTTGGTTATTGATGTACTCTCTTGATATTGACCCTGGAATGTCTGACTCTTCTGCCTCTCGGCCTGTCCGTGAGTAGTGACAAGGATCAAATTACATCTGGCCATATACTGTTTTTTTTTTCCTGAACAATGGACCCAGTTCGTGCACTCTGTGATCAGGTGATGAATCTGACCCAGATGGTTCAGGATCTGGCCAGGGATCACCAGAGGCTAGAATCATCAAAGTCCCAGCTGCAGGGTCAGTTGAGTACTCTGGGTGGTTCCCAAAGCGCTTCTCTGTCGACAGTAGTTATGTCTCCTGGACTCACTGACATGCAGTTGACCTCCCCCAAACCAGTTGTGGCACTTCCTGACAGATTTTCAGGGGAGGAAGGATCAATTTAGGTTAGTTAAGCAGAGCTGTAAATTATTTTTTACTTTACGACCCAGGTCTTTTGGTGATGAGTCTTAGCGGGTGGGTATAATTATGTCCCTATTGCGTGTAGGTCCTCAGACTTGGGCATTCTCTTTGTCCCCACTAGCCCCAGAATGTTCTTCTGTTGTTGCCTTTTTGATGCTTTAGGGATGATTTATGATGAACCTGATAGGATCCAGGTCACAGAGGCTAAGATCACAGCTGAAAATTATAGTTCAAAGATCCGGCAATTGTCATCTGAGGTTCTATGGAACAATGCTTCTCTCAGGTGTCAGTTTCGCTGTGGCCTTATGGATGCTCCTAAGAACGCTCTGGCTTTGCATTATCCTCCCTGTTCTTTGGGGGAGGCCATGGCTCAGGTAATTCGTATGGATCATAGAATTCATGAGAGAAGTGATGAGCAACAAGTGGTTTTGGTCATTCTTCCTGAGTCAGTTTCCTTACCTGAGATGGTACCAATGGAGGTTGAAACCGCCAGCTCTCAGGGCGTGGAGAGGAGATGTCGGCTTGATCTGGGACTCTGCTTCTACTGTGGTAGCACTGGACATTACCTCAAGGACTGCTCGATTAGCCCTCAAGCAAACAAGCCATTGGGAAACGCCTAAAGGTACCGTTACACTAAACGACTTACCAACGATCACGACCAGCGATGCGATCGTTGGTAAGTCGTTGTGTGGTCGCTGGGGAGCTGTCACACAGACAGCTCTCTCCAGCGACCAACGATCAGGGGAACGACTTTGGCATCGTTCCAACTGTCTTCAACGATGCCGAAGTCCCCCTGCAGCACCCGGGTAACCAGGGTAAACATCGGGTTACTAAGTGCAGGGCCGCGCTTAGTAACCTGATATTTACCCTGGTTACCATTGTAAAAGTAAAAAAAAAACACTACATACTCACCTTCTGATGTCTGTCACGTCCCCCGCCGGCGGCTGCCCTGCACTGAATGTGTCAGCACTGTGCTCTTCTTTACGGCCGGCACAGACAGTCAGTGCGGGAAGCTGACGGCGGGGGACATGACAGACATCAGAAGGTGAGTATGTAGTGTTTTTTTTTTACTTTTACAATGGTAACCAGGGTAAATATCGGGTTACTAAGCGCGGCCCTGCGCTTAGTAACCCGATGTTTACCCTGGTTACAAGTGAACACATCGCTGGATCGGTGTCACACACACCGATCCAGCGATGACAGCGGGTGATCAGCGACGAAATAAAGTTCTGGACTTCTAGCTCCGACCAGCGATATCACAGCGGGATCCAGATTGCTGCTGCGTGTCAAACACAACGAGATCGCTATCCAGGACGCTGCAACGTCACGGATCGTCGTCGTTCTCGCTGCAAAGTCGTTTAGTGTGAAGGTACCTTTAGTCTGGGTGATATTTGAGGAGGTCCCCGGTACCCTTTTACTCCTCAGATAAAGTGCTGTTGAACGTGAAACTATGTTTTCAAAACCTGTGGCTATCTGCACTTGCTTTCATTGACATTGGGTCTGCAGTGAACTTTATTGATTCTAGACTGGTTCTTAAATTAGGATTAGGGACAGTTAGATTGGAAAGACTTATTCAGATTATTGCTATTGACAAAACACCGTTGCTCCAGAATTTTGTCCAGCTGGTAATGGTGGAATTCATACTAAAGTTGGAACATTCCACTCTGAGTCCATCCCCTGTTAGGTCTTGGATAATTTACTTGCTGGGTTGGTGTTGGGTTTTCCTTGGCTGCATGTTCATAAACATGTAATTGATTGATGGCAAAAGGATATTGTTCAGTGGGGCCTCAATTGTCATAAAAAGTGTCTTCATTCTGTGCAAATTTGCTCTGCTAGTCTGGAGTGTTCTCGAAAAAAGAGGCAGAGATATTACCTCCCCAACGTCCTTATGATTATACTATTGATCTTAATCCTAACACCAATTGCTTAAAGCTCGCCGGTACAACTTCTCAGGACCAGAAAGGACCGCTGTGAAAGAATATGTAAGTGAAAGGTTATGGAAGGGTCATATCCGTCCCTCCTCCTCACCTGTAGAGGCTTTATTCTTCTTTGTGAAAAAGAAGGATGGAGGGCTCTGCCCTTGCTTCGATTTCCGTGAACTAAACAAAATTACTGTTAGAAATATTTACCCATTTCCACTCATCCCTGACCTATATAATCAGCTTACTGGGGAATGAATAAGAAGCAGCGAGCACAGACTCAGTGACGTCACCGCTAGTTACTGAGCCTGCACCAGCAGCATCTTATTAATTCCCCAGTAGTTTACAGCCGGGAGCGGTTGCATTAGCACCGCTCCATGTTGTAAACTATACATTCCCCTAGATATGAATTACTGCGTGGGACTTACTGTACGGAGGACAGGTATGGGCACATTGTTGTTTTTTTATTTTGACTTTTTTTTACAGGAGATCTAGGGCTTCGATTGGAATGGCAGACTATTAAAGATGGTAAAATTGTGTTTATTGTTTGATTTCATTAAAATACTTTTTCTTACTGTGTGGTGTTTTATTAACCCTTTAATAACTATAGGATTAGTAATGGAGAGGTGTCTTATTGACACCTCTCCATTACTAAGCAGGCCTAATGTCACCTTACAATAGGAAAGTGACATTAACCCCTCATTACCCCACTTGCAATCGCCGCACCAAGTACACAGACGGACACACGGACACACGGACATGGATATCTCAGGTACCGTGTTTACCGGTACCGGAAATATCAGGACATGTGAAACCTGTCTTAGAGAGGTATTCAGACACCTAGGGACCCATTAGTCTTTGAGACCCCTTTGATGATGGTTGATAGCATGAAATTTGGCCACATTATATCTGCCTAAGTGTCTCATTTTTTTTCCCTAATATTCAAAAGCCATATTGCTATTCATATTTCATATATTTCACATTGACATGATTTAGCATGAGAGAGTGCAACTTTTTTTGTATATTGTAAATGGAGGTAGCTCCTCCTGGTATGCACCTATTCACACTAGTCTGGATGTGCCAGTCAGTTTTTTGTCATTTCTACCGTAATGTCAGACACTACAACAGTTTCTAAGAACCGTTAGATGTTTTTCTCACAACAAATGGCATTGTGGGTTACACAAAATCTAGTTGATAGAAAGTGTATAATTGGTGGAGAAAGGTTGAACTTGATAAACCTGAGTCTTTTCCCAACGTATGTAACTCTGTAACTAGGTTAGCTATAATAGACATCAATATGCAGTATAAACTCATGTAGTCAGAAAAACAATTTGTTTCCTATAATTTGCTGCCTAAAAAAACCTAGAGTAAAATTTAACTTAACCCCTTCCCGACATGTGACGCCACGTAGGCGTCATGAAAGGTGGTGCCAATCCGACCTGTGACGCCTATGTGGCGTCATGGCAGGATCACATTCCTGCAGATCGGGTGAAAGGGTTAATTAAAATTTCACCCGACCTGCAGGGACAGGGGGGAATGGTACTTCAGTCCCGGGCGGGTGACTTTGCCCCCACATGGCTACGATCGCTCTGATTGGCTGTTGAAAGTGAAACAGCCAATCAGAGCAATTTGTAATATTTCACCTATGAACCTTGGTGAAATATTGCAATCCAGCCATGGCCAATGCTGCAATATCATCGGCCATGGCTAGAGACACCGATCTGCCCCGCCACCGACTGACAGCGGCAATCTGCTGCCGCTGTCAGTCTCTCCTCCCCTCTGTTCTGTTCCCGGTGGCCCTCCTCTCCCCTCCGCCTGCCCCCAGCTTCCCCTCCACCCCCCACTGTCCAAACCCACCCCCCCATACTTACCAAGTCCTGGTGTCCCTCCAGGTGTCTGTCCGTCTTCAGCGATGGGCACCGCCATCTTCAAAAATGGCAGGCGCATGCCAGTGCACCCGCTGAATCTGCCAGCTGGAAGATTCCTTAAAGGCACATTTTGATCATTGTGATAGAACCTATCACAGTGATCAAAATAAAAAAATAGTAAATAAAGCCCCCCTTATCACTCCCATAGGTAGGGAAAATAATGAAATAAAGAAAATATATTTATTTTTATTTTTCTACTAGGGTTAGGGTTAGGGTTGAAATTAGGGTTAGGGTTAGAATTAGGGTTAGGGTTAGTATTAGGGTTAGAATTAGGGTTAGGGTTAGAATTAGGCTATGTGTACACAGTGCGGATTGGCGGCTGCGGATTCGTGGCAGTTTTCCATCATGTTTACAGTACTATGTAAACCTATTGAAAACCAAAACTGCTGTGCCTATGGTGCGGAAAATACCATGCGGAAATGCTGTGTTGTATTTTCCACAGCATGTCGATTCTTTGTTGGGATTCCGCAGCGTTTTACACCTGTTCCTCAATAGGAATCCACAGGTGAAATCCGCACAAAAAACATTGTAAATTCGCAGTAAATCTGCAAGTAAAACGCAGTGCATTTTACCTGCAGATTTTTCAAAAACGGTGTGGAAAAATCCACACACGAATCCACAACGTGGGCACATAGCCTTAGGATTAGGGTTGGAACTAGAGTTAGGGTTGGAATTAGGGTTAGGGTTGGAATTAGGGTTAAGATTAGGGTTAGGGGTGTGTTGGGGTTAGGGTTAGGCTTGTGGTTAGGGTTGGGATTAGGGTTGGTTGTGTGTTGGGGTTAGGGTTGTGGTAAGGGTTGGGAATAGGGTTAGGGGTGTGTTGGGGTTAGTATTCAAGTTAGAATTGAGGGGTTTCCACTGTTTAGGCACATCAGGGGGTTTCCAATCGTGACATGGTGCCACCATTGATTCCAGCCAATCTTGCATTCAAAAAGTCAAATGGTGCTCCCTCCCTTCCGAGCCCCGATGTGCACCCAAACAGTGCTTTACCCAAATATATAGGGCATAAGCGTACTCAGGAAAAACTGTACACCACCTTTAGGGGTCTAATTTCTCATTTTACCCTTGGAAAAATAAAAAAATTTGGGCTAAAGAATTATTTTTGTGGGGAAAAAATGATTTTTTATTTTCATGGCTCTGTGTTATAAAATTCTGTGAATTACTTGGAGGTCCAAAGTGCTCACCACACACCTAGATAAGTTCCTTGGGGGTCTAGTTTCCAAAATGGGGTCACTTGTAGTGGGTTTCTACTGTATATCAGGGGCTCTGCAAACGCAACGCGATGCCCGCAGACCATTCCATCAAAGTATGCATTTCAAAACATCACTACTTCCCTTCCGAGCCCCGACGTGTGCCCAAACAGTTGTTTAACCCCACATATGGGGTATCAGCGTACTCAGGACAAACTGGACAACGAATTTTGGGGTCCAATTTCTCCTGTTGCCCTTGAGAAAATAAAAAAAGGATTTTTTTTATTTTCAAGGCTCTGTTATAAATTTCTGTGAAGCACTTGGGGGATCAAAGTGCTCACCACACATCTAGATAAGTTCCTTAATGGGTCTAGTTTCCAAAATGAGGTCACTTTTGGGGTTTCCACTGTTTATGCACATCAGGGGCTCTCCAAACACAACATGGCGTCCGATCTCAATTCCAGCCAATTCCACATTGACAAAGTCAAACGGTGCTTTTTCTCTTCCAAGCCCTGACTTGCGCCCAAACAGCTGTTTACCCCCACATATGGAGTATCTACGTACTCAGGAAAAATTGCACAACTTTCATGGTCTAATTTCTCCTGTTACCCTTGTGAAAATAAGAATTTGTGGGCAAAAAGATCATTTTTGAGGAAAAAATGTGATTTTTTTATTTTCACGGCTCTACGTTATAAACTTCATATGAGGACATCCAGCAGAGGGCGCATTACCGCGACTAAAGGTAACTATAGGTCATTGACCTACATTACCTTCATTCCCCGGGGTTTACAGGCAGGAGCACAGCTGCATTATAGCAGAGCTCCTGCCTGTAAAATATTTTAACCCCTTCAGATGGATTTACATCGTGGGACGTGACAGATCATCGGAAGGTATGTATATTGTTGGTTTATTATTTTTCCTTTGTTACAGAGCGAGGGTCTTCAGGTGGATTGAGAGAGCAATAAAATATTACAACAACCTGTGTGTTTATTTCATTAAAATACTTTGCAATATTGTGTGTGTGTGTTTTTTTTTAACCATTTCATACAATTGGATTAATAATGGATAGGTGTCATAATTGACGCCTCTCCATTATTAATCTGGCTTAATGTCACCTTACAATAGCAAGGTGACATTAACCCTTCATTACCCCATATCCCACCGCTACACGGGAATGGGAAGAGAGTGGCCAAGTGCCAGAATAGGCGCATCTTCCAGATGTGCCTTTTCTGGGGTGGCCGGGGGCAGATGTTTTTAGCCAGGGGGGGCCAATAACCATGGACCCTCTCCAGGCTATTAATATCTGCCCTCAGTCACTGGCTTTACCACTCTGGTGGAGAAAATTGCGCGGGAGCCCACGCCAATTTTTTCCACGATTTAACCCTTAAATTTAATAGCTACAGCGCCGAAATTTTGCACATACACACTACTAACATTACAGTAACGTTTTTTTTGCTCTATCAACACTACTAACATTAGTAGCGTGGAATATGCAAAAAAAAGGGGGATATGAGATGGTTTACTGTATGTAAACCATGTCTCATATCATGTCGGGTTTAGGCAGGAGAAATGAAAAGCCGGCAATTGAATTACCGGCTTTAGGGTTAGGGGTAGGGTTAGGGGTAGGGTAAGGGTTAGGGTTTGGATCCCTTTATCACCTTGATGGTGGGGGGTGGCTTATCAGTGTGTATTCTTGTTTTTTTCTATTGAAACGCATGCGTTTAAAACGCAACCAAACGCATGTGCTTAAAAACGCATGTATTTACATAGACAGCAATACGTTTTTTTGCCGCAAAAAAACGCCTCTAGAAATTACTACATGTTGCATTTCTGCAACAAAATTCAAGCATAGAAAAGACGCATGCGTCGTCAAACGCGGCAAAACGTATACAAAAAAACGCATGAGTTTTTAATGTTAAATATAGGGAAAAAAACGCATGCGTTTTTTTGCGCTAAAACGCAGCGGCAAAAAAAGCAAATGTGAAACCAGCCTAAGTAGTCCTAGTGACAGAGCTAATATGGACCTTAATGACCAGGCCAAATTTTTCAAATCTGACCAGTGTCAATTTATGAGGTAATAACTCTGGAACGCTTACACATATCCAACTGATTCTGAGATTCTGAGATTTTTTTTGTGACATATTGTACTTCATAATATTCAAAAATTTGGGTCGATATTCTTTGTGTATATTTAGGAAAATAATTGAAAATTTCACAATTGTCAAACTTTACATATTTATGTCCTTAAGGCCAGGGTCATACTTACCATATGGAAAATCGGTCAGAGTCTCCCTGCTGAGAGTTACACGAGTGTTCTCCGAATGGTCATCATTGTGTAATGCATTTACAATGCGATGATGCGATTTACTTATGTTACTGTATGACATCCATATGACATGCGTATGGCTTTGCATTTCTCACTGCTTTTCCCCATTGAATTTTATGGCTCAATAGGCTGAAATGAGGAAAATGTTTGCGTATTTCTCGCAAGCTACACAGGTGGTCCATGTGGTGTCCGATTTTTTTATGGCACCCATAGGCTTGCAGTGGTGAGACTCGGGCAAAATATGCGTACAATCGCAGCATGCTGCGATTTCGCTCGCACTTTGAATAAGCCCGAGAAAAAAACGGTTATGGGAGCTGCCCCATAGATTAACAGTGGTCCGAGTGCTATGCGATGTTTTCTACCATAGCACTCGTCCGTATTCTAAGCTAGTGTGACCCCAGCCTAAATGAGAGAGTTATGTCACACAAAATAATTAGTAAATAACATTTCCCACATGTCTATCTTACATCAGCAACATTTTTGAAACATGTTATTTTTCTGTTAGGAAGTTAGAAGGGTTCAAAGTAAGGTTGAGAGACTTTTACTTTTTCAGGATCGAGTCGGGTTTCGCCAAACCCGACTTTGTCAAAAGTCGGGTCGGGTGAAATCGGCCGATTAATGCGAAAAGTCGGGGATCCGACCGAAACACGAAACCCAATGCAAGTCAATGGAGAATCAAAGTCGGCAGTGAGTGGAGGACAGGAAAACACCAACAGAGCCCATTTTAATGCAAAAACATCAATTCTTGTTACTTAAGCTTGTCAATCTTAATTTACCTTATAATAATAGTTAGCCATTGAAAATTTGGGGGGCATTTGGCAACAGTTGTGGGGGGAGTAGGGCTGGCTCAAGTTTTTCGTGGGCCCAGGAAACGCGGACTACGTCACGGAGGTGGAGCAGGGAGAGGTAAGTATTTCAACTTTGCAAGTGCTGTGATCCTGAGCAAGCAGGGGGGGCACACTCGTTCGCATTGCCACTGGCACAGGGCCCCTCAAAGTATGGCGTAGTGATTGACGGCGGGGGCGCCTCCCACCGACAGAGACACTTTTGCGTACTATGAGGGGCCCTGTGCCAGTGACGTCGCCAACGAGTATGCCCCCCCACCTGTTGAAGGAACCTGCACTTTCATGTACACCTTCCTCTTTGTCCCCGTGTAAGGTGGTATAGTATGCGGGAAGGGGAACCAGACTTTCTGCAGGGTCAGATACTGGCTATGTAGAGTGCAAGGGGAATGTAGTGGTCTGGGTCAATTATCCGGCAGACTCATCTAGCAGTGGCTGGGCAATGGGCAGGATGAGGAGGAAACACAGATATAGGCCCAAAGAATAAAGTAGGCTAAATGCAGTTCAAAATTGGTAACAGGAGTAAACAGGCAGCACTGCTTTGTTCAGTGGAGGAGAACAGCAAGGAGCGGCAGACACCGTTAGTGGGCCCAACCAAACCAGTAGGCCAAATGCAGTTTTAAAATTCCTATAGGCCGAAAGCCTGAAGATTGAAGCTCAGGAGAAAAACACAGGAGAATACCAAGGAGCGGCAGACACTGTTAGTAGGCCCAACCAAACTAGTAGGCCAAATGCACTTTAAATATGTGATATCGGCTGCAAATTGAGGCTCTGCTTTGTGCAGTGAAGGACAGCTGTATTGAGTGGTGCAGACAGACACATGTAGTAGGCCTAAATTAAAAAAGTTGGCTCAATGCAGTTTAAAATTGGTTACAGGGGTACACAGGCAGCACTGGTTTGGTCAGCGGAGGACGATTGCTAGGAGTGGCGCAGACAGACTTACTAGGCCTAAAATAAAAAAGTAGGCTCAATGCAGTTCAAAATGGGTAACGGGTACACAGGCAGCATTGTTTTGGTCAGCGGAGGAAGATTAGTAGGAGTGGCGCAGACAGACTTACTAGGCCTAAAATAAAAAAGTTGGCTCAATGCAGTTTAAAATGGGTAACAGGGGTACACAGGCAGCACTGGTTTGGTCAGCGGAGGACGATTGCTAGGAGTGGCGCAGACAGACTTACTAGGCCTAAAATAAAAAATTTGGCTCAATGCAGTTCTAAACTGGTAACAGGAGTAAACTGGTGGCACTGCTTTGTTCGGTGAAGGACAACTGGAATAAGTGGCTGGCACAGTACGTTGGCCTAAATAGTAAAGCGGGCTAAATGTCTGCAAAAAAAATGTTCGTAAATAAACAGGTGGCAAAGCAACGTACAGGGGTGGGTTCCTCTGCTGAGTACCAGATAGTGGTAATTCGCGCACAGTATTCACAGGTCAAAATGGAGGGCATGGTCCCTGTATATATTTACTATCATCTCTCAATTTGTATTGTCAGTGCCATTGAAGGATTTAACAGCACCGACTAAACAGCGGTGGAGCACTGTTTGAGCTGGGGGGGAACACTCTCTCGTGGGCGGCGGTATTGGCCCAGGGCCCCTCATATTACGACGGTGTGTCTGACATTGGGTGTGCACCCCCACCGCCAGAGACACTTAATTGTACGATGAGGGACCCTGTGCCAGTGCCGTTGGCCAAAAGTGGGCACACCCACCTGTCCAGGCAAACGGCACTCGCACGGGTGCTTGCGCCAAGTGGTGACCACGGGCCCGTGGGGGGAGTCAGCCTATTTAGGGAGGTGTTAAAAATGGCCTATGGTGGACATTCAGCAGCAGCAAATGGAGGAATTGGAGCAGTCAGTAAGAGGAGTCCAAAAGCAAGACATTTTTAAAGGAAAACTACGTGTCAGCAGGGGAAGGTGGGGCAAAAGAATGTGAAATCCATGATTGGTTCACTTTAATGAAGGTTAGATCATCAACATTTTGAGTAGCCAGACGTGTCCTTTTTTCAGTCAGTATTGAACCAGCAGCACTGAAGACTCTGTCTGATAGCACACTGGCAGCAGGGCAAGCGAGCTCCTGTAATGCATATTCTGCCAATTCAGGCCAGGTGTCTAGTTTAGATGCCCAGTAATCAAAGGGGAATGACCTGTGAGGGAGAACATCGATAAGGGAGGAAAAGTAGTTTGTAACCATACTGGACAAATGCTGTCTCCTGTCACTTTGAATCGATGCAGCTGTCCCTGTCGTGTCAGCGGTCATTGAAAAATCACTCCACAACCTTGTCATAAAACCCCTCTGTCCAACACCACTTCGGATTTCTGCACCGCTAGCACCTCTGCCATGTTGCCCCCTACGGCTCGTGTGAGAACCATCACCGCCGCTGTGTGCTGGGAATGCCAGAACCAAACGGTCTACAAGAGTTGCTTGTTTGGTAGCCAAAATTTGCTCTAGGTTCTCAAGTGGCATGATATTTTGCAATTTCCCTTTGTAGCGTGGATCCATTAGGCAGGCCAACCAGTAATCGTCATCGGTCATCATTTTGACAATGCGGGGGTCCCTTTTTAGGATACGCAAGGCATACTCAGCCATGTGGGCCAATGTTCCAGGTGTCAATTCACTGCTTCTGCTGGGTTGAGGAACACTTTCTTGCAAATCTACATCACAAGTGTCCCGCAAGAAACCTGTACCAGACCTTGCAATGGCACCAGTTTCTATTGCCCCCTGAGAAGCTCCCTCCTCCCATACATATTCAGCCCCATCATCCTCCTCCTCATCCTCTTCATCCGCCACCTCGTCCTGGACAGTTCCCTGACCAGACAATGGCTGACTGTCATCAAGGCTTCCCTCCTCCTCGGCTGCAGACGCCTGCTCCTTAATGTACGACAAACTTTGCATCAGCAGACGCATTAGTGGAATGCTCATGCTTATGATGGCGTCGTCAGCACTTACCAGCCGTGTGCATTCCTCAAAACACTGAAGGACTTGACAGAGGTCTTGTAGCTTCGACCACTGCACACCAGACAACTCCATGTCTGCCATCCAACTGCCTGCCCATGTATGCGTATCCTCCCACAAATAAATGACAGCACGCCTCTGTTCACACAGCCTCTGAACCATGTGCAGTGTGGAGTTCCACCTTGTTGCAACATCTATAATTAGGCGTTGCTGTGGAAGATTTAGCGATCGCTGATGGTTCAGCATACGGCTGGAGTGTACGGGCGACCGGCGGATGTGCAAACAAAGTTTTCACACCTTCAGGAGCAGGGCTGGTAACTCCAGATAATTTTTCAGGAAGCACTGCACCACCAGGTTCAAAGTGTGAGCCAAGCAAGGTATGTGTTTAAGTTGTGAAAGGGCTATGGCAGCCATAAAATTCCTTCCGTTATCACTGACTACCTTGCCTGCCTCAAGATGTACACTGGCCAGCCATGACTCACTTTCTTGCTGCAAGAACTCGGCCAGTACTTCCGCGGTGTGTCTGTTGTCGCCCAAACACTTCATTTCCAACACAGCCTGCTGACGCTTACCAATAGCTGTTCCATAATGAGACACCTTGTGTGCAACACTGGAAGCTGCGGATGGAGTTGCCAGGCGACTGCGCTCTGAGGACGAGCTGTCACTTCTGGGGCAGGAGGAGGTGGAGGAGGTGTGTCGAACGCCTACTGCCAACTGTTTCCTAGACCATGGGCTAGGCAGAACTGTCCCACTATGGCTGTCCCCTGTGGACCCTGCATCCACCACATTAACCCAGTGCGGCGTGATGGACACGTAACGTCCCTGGCCATGCCTACTGGTCCATGCATCTGTGGTGAGATGCACCTTTCCACTGACAGACTGCCTCAGTGCATGGACAATGCGGTCTTTGACATGCTGGTGGAGGGCTGGGATGGCTTTTCTCGCAAAGAAGTGGCGACTGGGTAGGTCATAGCGTGGTGCTGCGTAGGCCATCAGGTCTTTGAAAGCTTTGCTTTCGACCAACCGGTAGGGCATCATCTCTAACGAGATTAATCTGGCAATGTGGGCGTTCAAACCCTGTGTACGCGGATGAGAGGATGAGTACTTTCTTTTCCTAACGAGAGTCTCTTCTAGGGTGAGCTGGACAGGAGACCTGCAGATGGTGGAACTAGCGGTGGTGGTGGTGGTGAACATGGCGGATTGAGAGACAGTTGGTGATGTTGGCCTACATACAGTGCTTCCTACCAATAACCTTCTGATTCCCTGCCTGCTTTGGCCTTGCGACGCTCAGTCCACATTTGCTGCTGGTGGTGTCCAAACCGGTGGGCTTACAGTGAGGGTAGCAATGTAGTGTTGCTGACTACCTTCATTCTGACCAGGTGCACCAGCGGTACAGGACGTTTGGTAATTAGTCCAGGCTTGCAAGTGCATGCTGGTTAAATGTCTACGCATGCACGTTGTATTTAAATTTTGAAGAATCTTCCCTCTGCTAAAGGTCTTTGAGCATTTCTTACAGATCACTTTAGACTGATCATTGGGATCTTGGTCAAAAAAATGCCACACTGCACTCTTCCTACTATGGAATTCCTTTTCAGGCATTGCACGCTGTGCAACTTTCAGCGGTTGGCCACGCTGTCCTAAAACTGTTTTTGTCACACGTTTTGTGCCTGATACGGGCCTGGCTGATGACAGCTGTTGTGATGTAGATTGGTATTGCTGTGGATAACCCTCCTCCGCTTCTGAGCTAGTGCCAGCGGCACCCTCTTCCCCCAATGGCTGCCAATCTGGGTCAAGAACTGGGTCATCTATCACCTCCTCCTCCACAATGTCATGTGCACCTTCTTCAGTGTCACCGTGTAAGCCGGTGCTATAGCGTTCGGGACAGTGCACCATAGTCTCATCAGGGTCAGATTCTGGCTCAGGAAACTGCGTTGTCAATGTAGTGATCTGAGTCAATGGAACAGCATCATAATCTAGCTGTGGCTGTGCATCAGTGCACTCCATGTCCGATTCTTCTTGTAATGGGCAGTGTACAATTTCCCTTTCTAACCCTGGCACGGTATGGGTAAAGAGCTCCATTGAGTAACCTGTAGTGTCGCCTGACGCATCCTTCACGTTTGGTTTCGGAGAAGGACACAAGGAAACGTCTTTTTCCGGACCGGAAGCATCCACTGACGACTGGCTGCTCTTAGATTTTGAACTTTGGGAAGAGGAGGCGAAAGAGCTAGAGGCTGAGTCAGCAAGGAAAGACAAAACTTTTTCCTGCTGCTCCGGCTTTAAAAGCTGTTTTCCTACTCCCAGGTAAGGGAGCTTTCGAGGCCTTGTGTAGCCAGACGATAACGCAGGCTCAACACCTCCAGCCTTAGGTGCTACTGTGCTTTTGCCACTACCACCAGATGCAGCACCACCACCACCATCAGTACTAGCTGGCAACCCCCGCCCACGGCCTCTTCCACCAGACTTCCTCATTTTTGGGGGGGAGACACTGAACCACAGCTCTGGCCCAGTGGTATAACACAACACTATGAACCTGGCAGAAAGTGGCTGCCTGATATACGACACACTAGCAGTACAGCAGAATATAAACTGTGTGAGAAATACTATCTCACTTTTGGGGGGAGACACTGAACCACAACTCTGGCCCAGTGGTATAACACAACACTATGAACGTGGCAGAAAGTGGCTGCCTGATATATGACACACTAGCAGTACTGCAGAATATAAACTGTGTGAGAAATACTATCTCACTTTTGGGGGGAGACACTGAGCCACAGCTCTGGCCCAGTGGTATAACACAACACTATGAACGTGGCAGAAAGTGGCTGCCTGATATATGACACACTAGCAGTACAGCAGAATATAAACTGTGTGAGAATTACTATCTCACTTTTGGGGGGAGAAACTGAACCACAACTCTGGCCCAGTGGTATAACACAACACTATGAACGTGGCAGAAAGTGGCTGCCTGATATACGACACACTAGCAGTACAGCAGAATATAAACTGTGTGAGAATTACTATCTCACTTTTGGGGGGAGAAACTGAACCACAACTCTGGCCCAGTTGTATAACACAACACTATGAACGTGGCAGAAAGTGGCTGCCTGATATACGACACACTAGCAGTACAGCAGAATATAAACTGTGTGAGAAATACTATCTCACTTTTGGGGGGAGACACTGAACCACAACTCTGGCCCAGTGGTATAACACAACACTATGAACGTGGCAGAAAGTGGCTGCCTGATATACGACACACTAGCAGTACAGCAGAATATAAACTGTGTGAGAAATACTATCTCACTTTTGGGGGGAGACACTGAACCACAGCTCTGGCCCAGTGGTATAACACAACACTATGAACGTGGCAGAAAGTGGCTGCCTGATATATGACACACTAGCAGTACTGCAGAATATAAACTGTGTAAGAAATACTATCTCACTTTTGGGGGGAGACACTGAACCACAGCTCTGGCCCAGTGGTATAACACAACACTATGAGCGTGGCAGAAAGTGGATGCCTGATATACAACACACTAGCAGTACAGCAGAATATAAACTGTGTGAGAATTACTATCTCACTTTTGGGGGGAGACACTGAACCACAGCTCTGGCCCAGTGGTATAACACAACACTATGAATGTGGCAGAAAGTGGCTGCCTGATATACGACACACTAGCAGTACAGCAGAATATAAACTGTGTGAGAATTACTATCTCACTTTTGGGGGGAGAAACTGAACCACAACTCTGGCCCAGTGGTATAACACAACACTATGAACGTGGCAGAAAGTGGCTGCCTGATATACGACACACTAGCAGTACAGCAGAATATAAACTGTGTGAGAATTACTATCTCACTTTTGGGGGGAGACACTGAACCACAACTCTGGCCCAGTGGTATAACACAACACTATGAACGTGGCAGAAAGTGGCTGCCTGATATACGACACACTAGCAGTACAGCAGAATATAAACTGTGTGAGAATTACTATCTCACTTTTGAGGGGAGAAACTGAACCACAACTCTGGCACAGTGGTATAACACAACACAATGAACGTGGCAGAAAGTGGCTGTATTTATTATTAAAAAAAAAAAAAATTACTGCAATAACACACGCCCTAGTCCCTACAATGATCTCAGGACAAGTATGGCAGCAATAAAAAGGACTTCAGAACAAAAAAGTGTGGACAAATGAACAAGACAGGTAACAGAAAGGAGCAACAGGATTTTTGCTTTGAAAAAAGCAGTTGGTTTGCACAGCACCGTGCACACAGCTATGCAGCTGCTGCACTAAAATACGACCTCCACTGTCCCTGCACAAAAAGGTGGTGTGGGACAGTGAAAATCGCTCCAGCACAAGCGGTTTGGGGGTTTATATTTCCTCCCTAACTCTGTCCCTGCTTCTGACTAACTGCAGCAAACTCTCCCTATGCTCAGATCGGCAGAAGTAAGATGGCGGTTGGCGTGCATGGCCCTTTATAGCCCCTGTGACGCCGCAGACAGCAAGCCAATCACTGCCATGCCCTTGTCTAAGATGGTGGGGACAGAGACCTATGTCATCACGCTGCCCACACTCTGCGTCCTCCTTCATTGGATGAAAAACAGCGGTAACAGCGTCATACGAAACGTGACTTTGGTGCTCTGATCGTGTACCGCATGGCCGATCCCACACTAGGATCGGTTCGGGTTTCATGAAACCCGACTTTGCCTAAAAGTCGTCGATTTCTGAAAATGACCGATCCATTTCGCTCAACCCTAGTTCAAAGTCGTTCAAAGGGACCGCATCACATTTGGAGTGACTTTGGGGGCTTACTGCACCACTCAAAGTCCTCAAAACCAAATTCAAGAAGTTGATTATCTCTTTAGGTGCTTCACAGGAATTAATGGAACGTGGAGGGAAAAAAATGTTTTACTTTTTTTCACAAAAATTTAGCTTTAGCTACAATTTTTTTTATTTTCACAAGGGGAAAAGGAGAAAATGGACCATAAAATTTGTTGTGCAATTTCGCTTGAGTTTGCTGATACCCCACATGTGGGGGAAAACCATTGTTTGGGTGTATGGAATGGCTCAGAAGGGAAGCAAAGCAATTTGACTTCTTGAACGCAATCATTTCTGGAATAATTAGCAGATGCCATGTTGCATTTGGAGAGCCCTTGAATTGCGTAAAGAGTGGAAACCCAGCACAACTGACCCCATTTTGGAAGCTACACTTCTCAAGGATTTTATCCAGGGGTATAGTGAGGGTTTTTTACCCTAAGGTACTACTACACAGAATTTGACAACATTAGGTCGTCATATTGAAAATGTCATCATTAATGTTGAGCACAAGTGCTCCCTACTCGAGTTTGCATCATGGAGCTCAGGTATGCACCAAGAATCGCAGATGCTCAAGTGACCCCAATGCAAACTCGAGTAGCAAGCACTTGCACTCAACACTAGTCAACATTTCATTTTTTTTAAATTCTTTTAAAAAACCCTAACCCCAATGCTAATCCCAACTCTAACCCTAGCCCAACAATAACCCTAGTCAACCCTAACCCCAACCCTATCCCAATCCTAACCCTAGCTTAACTTCAACTCTAACCCTAATGACAAAGAATGAAAGAGATAATAATTATAAAATAAAAAAAATGTAATCTAACTAAGGAGATGACACAAAGGGGATGGCATACTAATTATTAACTTTTGATCACTGTGATAGTGTCTATCACAGTGATCAAAATGAACCAATAGGAAAAATCCCTGCCGTTGCCGGGTGCTGGCCTGCAGATCTCGTCGGGTGAACTGCACATGTGCCCAGGGCCATATTTGACACTAGGCATTTGAGGGCATGTGCTCAGGGTGCCAGGATGCTGGGGGGGTGGAACCAGAGCAAGGTTGTTTTTTTTTTTGTTTTTTTTTTAAGTCCGGGGTCAGCCATAACCCACCTCCCCACCTTCTTGAAGACAACATACACACTGTCCTCCAGCGGTGCCGGCAACTCTGTAGGTCTCAGCGCCAGCAGCTTTTACCTATGTGAGCGGTCACGTGTTACCGCTCATTAAAGTAATGAATATGCACACGTCTCCACTCCCATAGGTGTGTAGCACATTTGCATTACCTTAATGAGCGGTACCACGTAACCGGTCATACAGGAAGAAGATGCCAGTGCCTAGACAACAGAGAGAGATGCAGGGATTGTGCAAGGCCTCGGAGGGTGAACCCAGCCATGCATACAAGGGGGGATGAGCCCAGCAATACAAACAAGGGGGATGAGCCCAGCCACCATGCATACAAGAGGGGATGAGCCCAGTCTCCATGCATACAAGGGGGATGAGCCCAATCGCCATGCATTCGGGGGAGGATGAGCCCAGCCATGCATACAAGCGGGGATGAGCCCAGCCATGCATACAAAGAGGGGAGGGGGGATAAGCCCAGCCATGCATACAAGGGGGATGAGCCCAGCCATGCATACAATTATTGGGGATGAGCCCAGCCATGCATAGAAGGGGGATGAGCCCAGCTGTCATGCATACAAGGGGGAGAGGATCCCAGTCGCCATGCATACAAGGGGGATGAGCCCAGCCATGCATACAAGGAGAGGACGGGGATAAGCCCAGCCATGCAAACAAGGGGGGATGAGCCCAGCCATGCATGCAAGGATGGGGGAGTGAGCCCAGCCATGCATACAATGATAGGGGGGTGAGCCCAGCCATGCATGCAAGGATGTGGGGGTGAGCCCAGCCATGCATAAAAGGGTTGGGGGGTGAGCCCAGCCAAGCATGCACGGATGGGGGGTGAGCGCAACCATGCATACAAGGGAGATGAGCTCAGTCTCCATGCATACAAGGGGGATGAGCCCAATCACCATGCATACAAGGGGGGATGAGCCCAGTTGCCATGCATACAAGGGAGGATGAGCCCAGCCATGCATGCAAGGATGTGGGGGTGAGCCCAGCCATGCATAAAAGGGTTGGGGGTGAGCCCAGCCATGCATGCACAGATGGGGGGTGAGCCCAACCATGCATACAAGGGGGATGAGCTCAGTCTCCATGCATACAAGGGGGATGAGCCCAATCACCATGCATACAAGGGGGGATGAGCCCAGTTGCCATGCATACAAGGGAGGATGAGCCCAGCCATGCATACAAGGGGGATGAGCCCAGCCATGCATACAAAGAGGGGAGGGGGATGAGCCCAGCCATGCATACAAGGATAGGGGATGAGCCCAGCCATGCATGCAAGAGGAGATGAGCCAAGCCATGCATAGAAGGGAGGATGAGCCCAGCTGCAATGCATACAAGGGGGAGATGAGCCCAGTCGCTATGCATACAAGGGGGATGAGCCCAGCCATGCATACAAGGAGGGGGAGGGGATAAGCCCAGCCATGCATACAAGGGGGGATGAGACCATGCCATGCATACAAGGATGGGGGGTGAGCCCAGCCATGCATACGAGGATGGGGGAAGTGAGCCCAGCCATGCGTACAATGATAGGGGGTGAGCCCAGCCATGCATACAAGGATGGGGGAGTGAGCCCAGCCAAGCATACAAGGATGTGGGTTAGCCCAGCCATGCATACGAGGATCGGGGGAGTGAGCCCAGCCATGAGTACAATGATAGGGGGGTGAGCCCAGCCATGCATACAAGGATGAGGGGGTGAGCCCAGCCATGCATATAAGGATGGGGGAGTGAGCCCAGCCATGCATACAAGGATGGGGAAGTGAGCCCAGCCATGCATACAAGGATGAGGGGAGCGAACCCAGCCATGCGTACAATGATAGGGGGTGAGCCCAGCCATGCATACAAGGATGGGGGGGTGAGCCCAGCCATGCATAGAAGGATGGGGTGGTGAACCCAGCCATGCGTACAAGGATGGGGGTGATCCCAGCCATGCATACAAGAATGGGGGGTGAGCCCAGCCATGCATACATGGATGGGGGTGAGCCCAGCCATGCAAACAAGAATTGGGGGTGAGCCCAGCCATGCATACATGGATGGGGGTGAGCCCAGCCATGCAAACAAGAATGGGGGGTGAGCCCAGCCATGCATACAAGGATGTGGGGGTGAGCCCAACTATGCATAGAAGGATGGAGGGGTGAGCCCAGCCATTCATATAAGGATGGGGAGATGAGCCCAGCCATGCATACATGGATGGGGGTGAGCCCAGCCATGCAAACAAGAATGGGGGGTGAGCCCAGCCATGCATACATGGATGGGGGTGAGCCCAGCCATGCAAACAAGAATGGGGGGTGAGCCCAGCCATGCATACAAGGATGTGGGGGTGAGCCCAGCTATGCATAGAAGGATGGAGGGGTGAGCCCAGCCATTCATATAAGGATGGGGAGATGAGCCCAGCCATGCATACAAGGATGGGGGGTGAGCCCAGCCATGCATACAATGATGGGGGAAGTAAGCCCAGCCATGCATACAATGATAGGGGGGTGAGCCCAGCTATGCATACAAGGATGGGGGAGTGAGCCCAGCCATGCGTACAATGAGGGGAGTGGGGGAGCCATGCATGCAACAGTGGAGCCACACATAGGACAGGACGAGGGAGCCAAGCATAGCAGGACAGGGATGAGGGGACAATGCATAAACTTCATTTTTTTCTTTATTAAATTGATGATGGAGGGGGTTGCAAATGGTGATGATGGAGGGGGGCTTCAATTTGCAAATTATGGAGAGGGCTGCAATTTGCAAATGATGTAGGGGGCTGCAAATGCTGGAGGGGGACTGCACATGAACAGAAGGGGACTGCACATGATGAAGTGAGGGAAGAATGGGGGACTGCAAGTGATGAAGGGAGAGGGGGACTGCGAATGATGAAGTGAGGAGGACTGCAAATGATGAAGTGAGGGACAGGGGACAGCATTTGAATTGAAGGTGGGGGATGGGGAGAGCAAATGAGGACCTAGGGGAGAGCAATAATGATGAATTTTGAGGGTGGTCGGAGTAAATGATTTATTGAATGTGGGGGTAGAGCTGTTGCTAATGAACAGAGGGTGGGGGTGAGAGAGAGAAGACATGACAATAATTTGGGGCAGAAGGGGCATGTAAATATAATGAATCGGGGGAGCGGGAGGCACATAGTGGGGGACGTTGAAGATGCAGTGACTGATAATGAATTGCGGGAAGAGTACAGTTTATATTTATTAAGTTGGGAAAATGGCTATTTATAGTTGTTGGGGGTGCAATGGTGGATTAATAATAACTAATTATATATTAATGGTGGGTGCACGTCTGTATTCAGATGTGTAGTGAAAAAGAAATGGAAAAGTGGAGAATGTGCTCTAGAAGCAGGGCTCTAGGTAACTATGTGTTATTTTATGCAGAGACGAGTCCTGGCTGGAAGAAATGAAGGGGGTATGCACTGCAAGAAAAAGAAAAGCAAAGATGAAGGACTTCAGCTACAGATATCACTGGTGATTAAGTGTGCTACCTGTACACTGATACTCCTGTGTATAATGGCATTAGTGTTGTGTTTTTTATTAGTGATCAGTATTTTAGTATTTGGTCATTATGTGGTGGTAGTATGTGATCTGGTTATGGTGTGGCAGTATTTCTCCCTGTATGTGATATTATTTGTTCACTATGTGATGGTAATATGTGATCTGGTCATGGTATGGAGGTATTTGTTCCTTGCATGTGGTATTATTCCATCATTATGTGGTGGTAATATGTCATCTGGTCAAGGTGTGATGGCATTTGTCCCTTGTATGTGGTATTAATGGTCATTCTAAAAAATATGTGACTCATTCCTTTAAAGAAAAATAAAAAAACATACCTAAAGAGTACTGGATATTTTAAGAAATGTTTAATAGGTTAAAGTAGCGTAGGGCCCGGCCAAAGGAGTCTACCTTGTTTTGGTGGCGAAGATGAGTTTTTCCAAAAGTGGGCGGTGGGACTGTCTAAGGTTCGAGGTGTGGAGCTGGAGTGGAGCCTAGGCAAAGTCTCAAGGGAGCCCGAAAATGTTACCAGTATGGGGCCTCGAAATTCCTAGTGGCAGCCCTGGCTGCGGGGGTCTCGGATCCCATGCTGTCACCGCTGTGAAGGGCGAGGCACTGCTGAGGAGGAGTGAGGTCATCACATCAAGATCCCTCAGAGGCCCGGGCAGCTATATTGCCACTTCCGGTATGCTACTGCGAGCGGTGATTACCGGGTCCGGTGGAGGGATGTCTGTGCAGAGTGCAGCACGGGCAGTGAGGCAGGGACTGAGGGTGTGTACAAAGAGAGAATGGAGAACCGGAGACTGCCCATCCCAGTCTGCGCCACAGCCTGGAGCCCTCATTATCATAGGAATATGTCAGTTAATTAATTGTTTTCCTAAAGCTTTATAGTGTAGTTTTAGGTCAGAGAGGGATGGTTAGGGATGAGCTAGCAAGGTGTAGGGACAGGTAGCGATGACTACTTGCGGACATGTGCGACACTTGCGGTTTTGCACTTGCGGTGAGACAAAAAAACACTGCTAGCAGCGTTTTTTTTCCATTGCTGCAAGTATTGCATTTGCCGGATCACGGCAAAACTGCAAGTGCCACACATGTCTGCAAGTCCTATAGGGAATGAATGAGGCCGAAGGCAGTGTTGCCGTAAGTGATCCGTTATATGAAAGATGTGGAAAAACTGCTGGATCTGCTGCAAAAGGCTACTTTCACATCAGTGATTTTTGCCAAAGTCACTGACGATAGTGTCATTCACACCAATGGGGGAGGCAGCACTAAAAGTACCTAGGGAAGCATAAACTCTAAATATGGCCCTGCATGCGCCCTCCACTTTTTTCCAGGGAGAGTTGACAGAGGGCTGGGAGATGGAGCCAGAGGGATCAGGGGATGTTGGAGGTACCGGGGATGGGCTTGTGAACATAATTTCTCTCTCCTCTTAGGCCGGTTTCACACGTCAGTGGCTCCGGTACGTGAGGTGACAGTTTCCTCCCGTACCGGAGACACTGACACATGTAGACCCATAAAAATCAATGCATCTGTTCAGATGTCATTGATTTTTTGCGGACCGTGTCTCCGTGTACCAAACACGGAGACATGTCAGTGTTCGTGGGAGCGCACGTATTACACGGACCCAATAGAGTCAATGGGTCCGTGTAAAACACGGACCTCACACGGACATTCTCCGTCTGGGGTCCGTGTGCGTGCAGGAGACAGCGCTACAGTAAGCGCTGTCCCCCCCCACATGGTGCTGAAGCCGCGATTCATATGTTCCCTGCAGCAGCGTTTGCTGCAGAGAAAATATGAATAATAGTGTTTAAAAAAAAGATCTATGTGTCCGCCGCCCCCCCACCCCCTGTGCGCCCCCCACCCCCTGTGCGCACCCCCGCTGTTCTGAAAATACTTACCCGCTCCCTCGTTGGCTGTCACTCCTTCCTCTCTGCCCCGCGCCTCCTACTGTATGCGGTCACGTGGGGCCGATCATTTACAATCATGAATAGTTGGCTCCGCCCCTATGGGAGGTGGAGCCACATATTCATGACTGTAAATGATCGGCCCCACGTGACCGCATACACTAGAAGCCGCGGCCAGACCAGGAAGCAGCGAGGGAGGCGGGTAAGTATTTTCTGAACAGCGGGGGGGCGCACAGGGGGTGGGGGGGCGGCGGACACATAGATCTTTATTTTAAACACTATGATTCATATTTTCTCTGCAGCAAACGCTGCTGCAGGGAACATATGAATCGCGGATTCAGCAAGATGCAGAGTGGGTACCACACGCTCCGTGTGGTACCCACTCGCCATACGGGCGGCACACGTGTGCCGCACGTATGGCCTACGTGAGTTCCCAGGCACACGGACACGGATAACTCCGGTACCGATTTATTCCGGTACCGGAATTATCTGGACGTGTGGGACAGCCCTTATATGTATATCATTTCAGAAGACAGAGAAATGTTTTAAATAGCAGGAAGACTTTTTCTTCTTTTACATGATCACCGCTCTTCATTGAATAATTGCAATCACGCACATGAGGACCAGAAAAACCAGCCCAAATTGTGTTCTCTAGGGTCTCAGCTACCCTGGTAGCTGAAACACCGGAGAACTTCCGACACTGGGGGCGCTATAACCTTATTCCCGATCGCCATTTTAATACGGCAATGAGGGAATAAGGCCCCATCGTTTTAATGAATATCGGTGATGATTAAGGGGTTAAGAGGCTATTACTATTCCTTATATTCAAAACATATGATCTAAAGCCAAGTCATTGGGTTATTACATATCTATCCTAAACAGTATATACAGTGCCTTGCAAAAGTATTCAACGTGTGCACATGGAAAGAAAAATCCAGCTCCAGGAATAAAAAGTATCAAAAATGTATTTAAACATATTAAAATTTAGAAAACTGCTGACAAGTGAAAAATTACATCATTTGGATGGAAGCTACCATGTAGTCGCTGGATGCGTTTTGAGCACAAACGGCACTCTTAGACTTTTGGCAGAAGTCTAAGAGTGCCGTTTGTGCTCGAAACACGTCCAGCGACTACATGGTAGCTTCCATCCAAATGATGTAATTTTTCGCTTGTCAGTGCAGCGCCCCAGAGTCCTGGTCGTTGCAGTATTGTCGCTCTTCCACAAGGGGGAGTGATGGTACGTCTGATGGCACTAAAGGAGTTCACCTGACCAGGTATCACAGTCACACACTACACTTCACACTCCGGACACCAGGGGGAGCAAAAGGTTCTATGTATTAGGCCACTCCTCACACTCAGGTAAAACTGGGAGTCAGATAGGAAGTTAGGGAGAAGCTGACTGGGTTTTGCCCAGGTAACATCCAGTGAGAGGGGAGCGTTGCTTGGGAAGATTCAGGGAGGTCCCTGTCAGGGGTGGGATCCTGGCAGTGGCCTAGCACAAGACAGATCATTACGGAGCCACGCCTGCACCTCATTGCAGCAGCATCCTAAGAAAGGACACAAATCGAAGTATTTTGTGGAGAAGTGAGAAACGAGATCACAGCACAAAGGAGATAGAACCAGGAGGAGTCGTGCCCCGAGATCGGCAACATCCTTCTGAGGCGCGTAGCCGGTGGCCGGAATGCCGAGGGAGTAATAGACTCTACGCATTACTCTGAACTATGGCAGGGCAGTTAACTCTAGGTTGGCTGTCTCACCTTTACACCTAATGAAGACAACGGAGGCAATTGTGGGAGAGGGGCGTCTCTAGGGTCCCTATAAAATAACTCCAGGCCTACCCCGTCATACGGGTGCATCCTATCCAAACCATCTGGGGGACGGAGAGAGAGAAAACAGAAACATACACGACAATTGTGAGGACTATCCCGTGGTGCTCAGCAGGGAGGTACTACAACACACAGGCGCTAGTAGGAAGGCTACTGATTTCCACCTGCAAAGGGAACTCTGGATGTGCCTTCGGACCGGCCGGTCTCAGCCAGCCCTGTTAGCAGTGCTCTGGATTGTGGATGCCGAAGCCTTCAGTAAAAAGGTAAAGAGACTGCAACCCTGTGTCCTCGTCATTTACTGCGACCTATACCATCACCATCTACTCATCAAGGGAAGCCCTGGGGACATACTTCATCTGTGGGAAGTTACACCATCTAGCTGCCATTCCATCACCCCAGTGGACCCCTTGCAGCGTCGGTCACCCTGACCGATCACCACAGGTGGCATCACGAACACTTGACAAACTTTCGCCTACATCTTTAATTGGGCGCCCCTTAGCAGGGCCACGGACCGGGTCGGGCCACTGTGACATCCCCAGAACCGAGACAGAAGGACCCGGTACCGAGTACCCCGCTGCCCTGCGCTTGGGGTCCGCTCCATCAGCAGTTTTCCAAATTTTAATATGTTTAAATACAGTTTTGATATTTTTTATTCCTGGAGCTGGATTTTTCTTTCCATGTGCACAAGTTTCAACGTCAGACAGAGATGTTTTTTCCTTGCTCGGACATCATGTGGACTACAGACGAATGTTTCTACTGGGTGAGCTGAAAAGTTTTTCTGTTTTTCTACAAAAGTATTCGACACCCTGGAACTTTTCAACCTTTTCCGACATATCATGCTTCAAACATATAGATACCAAATGTAAATTTTTGGTGAAGAATCAACAACAAGTGGAACACAATTGTGAAGTTGAATGAAATTTATTGGTTATTTTAAATTTTTGTAGAATTTCTAAAACTGAAAAGTGGGGCGTGCAATATTATTCGGCCCCTTTAACTTAATACTTTGTTGCACCACCTTTTGCTGAGATTACAGCTGCAAGTCGCTTGGGGTATATCTGTATCAGTTTTGTACATCGAGAGACTGACATTCTTGCCCATTCTTCCTTGGCAAACAGCTCAAGCTCAGTGAGGTTTGATGGAGATCGTTTGTAGACAGTTTTCAGCTCTTTCCACAGATTCTTGGATTGAGGTCTGGACTTTGACTTGACCATTCTAACACCTGGATACATTTATATGTGAACCATTCCATTGTAGATTTTGCTTTATTTTGGGATCATTGTCTTGTTGGAAGACAAATCTCCATCCCAGTCTCAGGTCTTTCGCAGACTTAAACAGGTTTTCTTCAAGAATGGTCTTGTATTTGGCTCCATCCATCTTCTCATAAATTTTAACTATCTTCCCTGTCCCTGCTGAAGAAAAGCAGGCCCAAATCATGATGCTGCCACCACCATGTTTGACAGTGGGGATGGTGTGTTCAGGGTGATGAGCTTTGTTGCCTTTACGCCAAACACATCATTTGGCATTGTTGCCAAGAAGATCGAATTTGGTTTCTTCTGACCAGAGCACCTTCTTCCACATGTTTGGTATGTCTCCCAGGTGCCTTGTTGCAAAATTTAAATGGCACTTTTAATGGATATCTTTGAGAACTGGCTTTCTTCTTGCCTCTCTACCATAAAGGCCAGATTTGTTCAGTGTACGACTGATTGTTGTCCTTTGGACAGACTGTCCCACCTCAGCTGTAGATCTCTGCAGTTCATCCAGAGTGATCATGGGCCTCTTGGCTGCATCTCTGATCAGTCTTCTCCTTGTTTGAGATGAAAGCTTAGAGGGAAGGCCATGTCTTGGTAGATTTGCAGTGGTATGATACTCCTTCCATTTCAATATGATCGCTTGCCCAGTGCTCCTTGGGATGTTTAAAGTTTTGGAAATAATTTTGTATCCAAATCCAGCTTTAAACTTCTCCACAACAGTATCACGGACCTGCCTGTTGTGTTCCTTGGTCTTCATGATGTTCTCTGTGCTTCAAACAGAACCCCGAGACTATCACAGAGCAGGTGCATTTATACGGAGACTTGATTACACACAGGTGGATTATATTTATTGTCATTAGGCATTTAGGACATCATTGGATCATTCAAAGATCCACAATGAACTTCTGGAGTGAGTTTGCTGCACTGAAAGTAAAGGGGCCGAATATTATTGCACGCCCCACTTTTCAGTTTTTGAATTTCCAAAAAAATTTAAAATAACCAATAAATGTCGTTCAACTTCACAATTGTGTTACACTTGTTAATTCTTCACCAAAAATTTTAATTTGGTATCTTTATGTTTGAAGCATGATATGTGGGAAAAGGTTGAAAACTTCCAGGGAGCCGAATACTTTCGCAAGGCACTGTATACAGATTAATCACAACGGATGAATAGATTTTGTTTTATTTTCCAATATATCTGCAAATCAATGGTTACCTTGCTATATCTTAAATTACTCCGATACTAGTTATTATATTGTAGTTGTTGCATGATGTGATTTTTCTCATTGTATACCTGAATCTCCGCTTGCAAGCTCCTGGAATCATTTCACTGATGCAAAAATGTTTTGACAAATGCAATACAGTGATGGTGAACGACTGAGCTTTTCCTAATTCATGCAGCATAACTTTTACCCTGTCTTTTCTATTCTTATTTTAGATCTACTCATACTGAACTGTGCCTTTGCAATCACAGTAGACATAACATCATCATGACCCTGTACAAGGTGAGTGGCTAATCACACAGCTGCAGTTTGAAGTTCTATTTGTGTTCTCCAGCAAGAATCCTACCTAATAATCAGCACAACTCCATACTGCCACCCAGTGCTAGATTACATTCTTCTGCCAAAGCTTTTTCCTGTAAATCACAGAGCTGGATAAACTTTAGAATAAGCTTGGCTTTTATCTGTGCCATCTTAGGTCTCATTCAGACGCCCATCATTTTTCACATACTCAAAAAAGTGGAGCAAGTTTCATCAGTGTTTTGGATCTGAGTTTCATCAGTAATTGTTCAGTGTCAGTTTTTATCATCAGTGTTTCATCAGTGATTTTCACATATAGAAAAATAAATAGCAAAGTTTTGCTTATTCATTGCAATTGTTAATAGGGAATAGCACATAAATTGCACACTGATGCCATTTATGTGCTGTGTGTGATTTTCACAGGCTCATAAACTTGTACGGGTGATTTTTAGCCCATGACTCTGATCAAAACTCATGGACATGTGAGCTGCTCCTTAGGTTTAAATGGTTACAATATTCACAGATGTCTGGTACAGAAAAAAAGCACTGGTAAGATCTGTGGTCCGTGTTCGTATGCGTAAGCATCTGTCTGCTTGCTGTCCCTGTGTCTGTGCGACACGTATCAGCGCCTGGGAAAAGCAGTACAGTTTACGCTGATTCCAGATGCTGACAAGAATTTTTTCAAGGTGTTCCTGTGTGCATGAAACAGCTGTGTGATCAGCTGATTTCACAGCTGACACCCGGGACATACCGCTCCCAGCAGGCCTGTCTCTGGCCTCCAATTGGCACCCCGCAACGTCATCGTGAGGGCCTGATCATTGCCATGATGACCCGATGTCGTCATGAAGTCATCCCGGTCACCAGGCTCTTGCAAGTTAGTTCGATCATGCACAGTGCATGATCTAACTTACTTGTGTCAGTGCAGCACAAAGCAATGGTCCACCATGCAGATAACCGGAATAGAGATGCTGATGATGGCATCATCAGCGCTAACCATCTTAGTAGCCATTTCCAAACTGTGCAGAAGGGTGCAGAAGTATTTCATCTGTGCCCACTCCACAAGCGTGATTTGCACCACGTCTGTACTGCATTTTCCCAGGATATGCAAAAGGACATACTGCACCAGGAGTCATTGTTGCTGTCACAGTAGCTGCAACATGTGCAGAGTGGAATTACACCATGTCGGAACATCTCAAATCAAATGGTTAACCAGTAGGCCAAAAGATTGGTGGAAGTGAGTGCACAGAGACGGTGTTTCTGCAGCAGTGCATACAGGCTGAAATAGTGGTGGAGAAATTGCTGTACCACCAGGATGAGGATGTGAGCCATGCAACGCACGTGTGTGAGGTTGCCCTGACGTAGGGCCGCCACTAGGTTTGCACCATTATCTCACACAGCCTTCCCTGGTTCAGTGTATACAGTCATTGATCTAACTCGGCCTGGACAGCTGTCTACAACTCTTGAAATGTGTGATTGCAATCTTTAAAGATTATTAATTTGAACACTGCCTGATTGCAGTGAGTCATGGCTGTGCAGTATGGAGGTGAGAGTGATTCTATCTTCACTATTGGAATGTGTGTCTGATTAAGGGAGAGGTTGAGGGAACAGGTGGAGGCCTTAGAGGAGGTAGAGGAGCCAGAAGCAGTGGAGAAAGTATTAGATGCAGAGGTTTGTGACGCAAGCCTTGGGGATTCAAAGTCTTGTGGAGCAGCCTCTAGACCACCTGCCCCCACAACCACCAGAGTCACCCAGTGTCCAGTCAGTGAGATGTAACACCACTGCCCATGTTTGCTTGTCCAGATGTCAGTGGTGAAATGCACCCTAGCAGACATAGATTTTTTTCAGGGAATGGGTGATGTCGGCAATATGGAATATGCTGGTGTAGTGCAGGCACAGCTTTCTTAGAGAAGTAATGATGACTGGGTAACAGGTATTGGCGGACTGCGACGGCCATCAATTTTCAGAAACCATCTATATCCACCAGGCGGAAAGGAAGCATTTCCATGCCCAACAGATTGGAGATGGTGGAGTTTAATCTCTTAGCTTTAGCTTTTGGTGTAGGAGGAAACATTTTACGTGACCACAACTACAGGACCAAGGGCTGGTTGCTGAGCTTAGAGAGGGTGGATCACAGAGAATAGGACAAACTGTTGGTCTGTGGGTGAGGTGCAAGCGATATACATGAGATATCCTATGGGCATGAACTCAAGAAACGATCTATTTTATATTTTTTGATATGTTTTTTCCATGTTGTTTTTTTTGTTTGTTGCTGCTGTGTTTGCATCCACACCTTGTGCATATGTAATTAATTATTTGTCATCAGTGATTGGTTGTTCATTGATATTTATTCTGGCTGTGATTTTAATTGTATATCCTGTGACTAAGGGTGCTGCATGCACCTGAAACGTGTAAGGCTTTTCATGTTTTTATCCCCTTTCTGACATATGACGTACTATCCCGTCGAGGTGGTATGGGCCCGTATGACCACCGATGGGATAGTACGTCATCACCGATCAGCTGCGCTCACAGAGGGAGCGCGGCTGATCGGGGCTGGGTGTCAGCTGACTATCGCAGCTGACATCCGGCACTATGTGCCAGGAGTGGTCATGGACAGCTCCTGGCACATTAACCCCCGGAACACTGCGATCAAACATGACCGCAGCATTCTGGCGGCATAGGGATGCATCGCGCAGGGAGGGGGTGATGTGATCGCGGTGCTCCGAGGGTCTCCTACCTCCTCCTTCCTGCAGGCCCTGGATCCAAAATGGCCATGGGGGGCCTTCCAGGTCCTGCAGGGAGGTGGCTTGCAAGCGCCTGCTCAGAGCAGGCAGCAGCAAGCCTCCCTGCAGTGCCAGTCAGATCGCTGATCTGACACAGTGCACTGCAAAGTGTCAGATCAGTGATCTGACACTATATAGTCATGTCCCCCCCTGGGACAAAGTAAACAAGTAAAAAAAAAAATATTTACAAGTGTAAAAAAAATTTCCTAAATAAAGAAAAAAAAAATATTGTTCCAATAAATACATTTCTTTATCTAAATAAAAAAATAAAAGTACAGATATTTAGTATCACCGCGTTCGTAACGACCCGACCTATAAAACTGTCCTACTAGTTAACCCCTTCAGGGCATTATTATCATACCGCCGAACATAATGTGGAATAACACGTGATCAAAAAAAGGGATATAAAAAAACATGGTACCGCTGAAAATGGTGTCTAGTCCAGCAAAAAATGAGTTGCCATACAGCATCAGCAGCGAAAAAATAAAAAAGTTATAGTCCTCAGAATAAAGCGATGCAAAAATAATTATTTTTTATATAAAATAATTTTTGTCATATAAAAGCGCCAAAACATAAAAAATGATATAAATGAAGCATCGCTGTAATCGTACTGACCCTAAAAATAAAACTGCTTTATCAATTTTATCAAACGTGCAACGGTATGAACACCCACCCAAATGAAATTCATGAATTGGTCATTCTGCCTCACAAAAATCGGAATAAAAAGTGATCAAAAAATGTCACATAGACGAAAATGGTCCCAATAAAAACGTTAACTCGTCCCGCAAAAAACAAGACCTAAAATGACTCTGTGGACCAAAATATGGAAAAATTATAGCTCTCAAAATATGGAGATGCAAAAACAATTTTTTGCAATAAAAATCGTCTTTTAGTGTATGACAGCTGCCAATTATAAAAAACTGCAAAAAACCCGCTATAAATAGAAAATCAAACCCCCCTTCATCACCCCCTTAGCTAGGGAAAAATAATAAAATCAAAAAAATGTATTTATTTCCATTTTCCCATTAGGGTTAGGGTTAGGGTTGGGGCTAAAGTTAGGGTTGAGGCTAAAGTTAGGGTTAGGGCTAAAGTTAGGGTTAGGGTTGGGGCTAAAGTTAGGGTTAGGGTTGGGGATAAATTTAGGGATGGAAAATGGCTATATGCATTTAATAAAGACATAGTTTTTACATATTTTGGCTTTATGTGAAGGGTTTTTGTTTGGTTTTCATTTAAAGTTAGGGATTGGGGAAAAAGTTAGGGATAGGGTTTGGATTACATTTATGGTTGGGATTAGGGTTAGGAGTGTGTCAGGGTTAGGGGTGTAGTTAGGGTTATGGTGGGGATTAATGTTAGGGGTGTGTTGGAGTTAGGGGTGTGGTTAGGGTTGGGATTAGGGTTAGGGATGTGTTGGAGTTATGGGTATCGTTGGGATAAGGGTTAGGGGCGTGTTTGGGTTAGGGGTGTGGTTAGGGTTATGGTAAGGGTTGGGATTAGGGTTTGGGGTGTGTTTGGGTTAGGGTTTCAGTTAGGATTGGGGGTTTCCACTGTTTAGGCACATCAGGGGCTCTCCAAACACGACATGGCATCCGATCTCAATTCCAGTCAATTTTGCATTGAAAAGTCCAATGGCGCTCCTTCCCTTCTGAGCTCTGCCATGCGCCCAAACAGTGGTTTACCCACCTATATGGGGTATCAGAGTACTCAGGACAAATTGCACAACAACTTTTGGGGTCCAATTTCTCCTGTTACCCTTGGTAAAATAAAACAACTTGGAGCTGAAGTAAATTTTTTGTGATGAAAAGTTAAATGTTCATTTTTTGTTAAACATTCCAAAAATTCCTGTGAAACACCTGAAGGGTTAATAAACCTCTTGAGTGTGGTTTTGAGCACCTTGAGGGGTGCAGTTTTTAGAATGTTGTCACACTTGGGTATTTTCTATCATATAGACCGCTCAAAGTGATTTCAAATGTGATGTGGTTTCCCCCAAAAGATGGTGTTGTAAAAATGAGAAATTGCTGGTCAAATTTTAACCCTTATAACTACCTAACAAAAATAAAATTTTGGTTCCAAAATTGTGCTAATGTAAAGTAGACATGTGGGAAATGTTACTTATTAAGTTTTTTGTGTGAGATATCTCTGTGATTTAAGGGCGTAAAAATTCAAATTTGGAAAATTGCAACATTTTCAAAATTTTTGACAAATTTCCCTTTTTCAACAAATAAACGCAGGCAATATCAAAGAAATTTTACCACTATCATGAAGTACAATATGTCACAAGAACATAATGTCAGAATAATCAGAATCCGTTGAAGCGTTCCAGAGTTATAAACTCATAAATGGACAATGGTCAGAATTCTAAAAATTGGCCCGGTCATTAACGTGCAAACAACCCTTGGGGGTTAAGGGGTTAATATGGCTTGCTATGCCTGAATAAAGTTTTTTTCATTTTCTCATCAGTGGTGTGCTGCGATCCTCTCAATTTATACTATATAGAGTCTCCCTATGATGGGTGAATTATACTATAGAATCTGCCTATGGAGGGGTACGTTACACTATAGAGTCTGTCAATGAGGAGGTGCATTTTACTATATAGAGTCTGCCTATTGGGGTTGCAATATGCTATAGATTTTGCGTATGGGGGGCATTATACTACATACAGTCTGCCAATGGGGAGTGCATTATACTATACAGTCTGTCAAAGGGGAGTGCATTATACTATATAGAGTCTGCCTATGGGGGTGCATTATACAATACAGAGTCTGCCTATAGGGAATGCATTATGCAATATAGAGTCTGCTTATGGGAATGCATTATATTATACATATAAGGGGTGCATAATGCTATATAGACTCTGCCTATGGGGGTGCCTTATATAATATAGAGTCTTCCCATGGAGGTGCATTATACTATATAGAGTCTGGCTATGGGGAGTGAATTATACTATATAGAGTCTGCCTATGGGGAAAGCATTGTGCTATATAGAATCTGCCTATGGGGAGTGAATTATACCAGAGAGGTCTATGAGGAGCGCTTCATACTATATGGAGGCCTGTGGGGAGTACATTATGCTACATAGTGGCCTATAGGAGAGTGTATTATACTATATGGAGGCTATATAGGGGGCCATCATACAGTGTGGAGAATACAGTGAGATGGCCATCATACAGTGTTGGAGCCATCAAACAGTTTGAGAGCTACTAAGGGGTCGGTATACTATGTGAATGGTACTATACAGTGAGGGGGTATTATACTGTGTATAGGGGAGCTGTACAGGGAGGAGACTCAGGAGATTATTAAATGTAAAGTGGGCACTTATTGTTATGCGTTAGGGAATGCAGGTTACTGTGACTGTCAAAGGGACAACAGGGAATTATTACTTTCTAGGTTTCTATGGGGCAAAATATGGGCACTGCTTTCTAGAGCAATTGAACATGGCATTACTATATTCTAGAGCAGTGTTCCTTAAGTCCGGTCCTCAAGAGCCACCAACAGGTCATGTTTTCGGTATTTCCTTAGTATTGCACATGTGATAATTGCATCACCTGCACAGACAATAATTCCATCACCTGTGCAATGCTAAGGAAATCCTGAAAACATGACCTGTTGGTGGCAGCGTAAAGTACTGCAGTGCGCAGGCGCTGGGCCTCTCTGACTTTTCCCGGTGCCTGCGCACTGCAGTACTTTGCTCTGCCCTCAACAGGGCAGATAAAATACACCTGCACAGGAGCCGCGGCAGAAAGCAAAGAAGAGGAGGTCATCGTATGAAGATGGGAGGTGCCGGACCCGGATCGTGACGCCCATCGGACCGGACCGCACCGGGAACGCCCCTGGGTGAGTATAATCTAACTTGTTTTCTTATCTTTCAGGTTACATCGGGGGCTTATCTACAGCATTACAGAATGCTGTAGATAAGCCCCTGATGGCGATGGCCGCAGTTTATATACGAAATATGAGGTGACAGATTCCCTTTAAATCTTGCAGCCGTTTTGCCTGGGCTGGTTATCAAAAACAGAAGAGACCCCACTTAATTCCTTTTTATTTATTTATAGCACAGGCGCCAGCAGGCGCCGGCTGATCAATACACTCATCAGCGGTGCACCTGCTCTCGCTGTTATCAGTAGGTGTAGGCTGATGGGAGTAGTACTCTCCCATCAGCTGACACCTGTGACCAGCAGTAAATTTTTACCACCGGTCACAGCTGCTGGCTCTTTCTGTCATCTGACAGCAAGGGAACTGCAGCTCTCTGACTGGTGGTAATAATCTTACCATTGATCAGAGCCTGTGTTTGCTGCGCTACCATGCAGATGACAGTGTTAAAAACAACAGATGTTCGGACCCCATACATCTGAATGGGGTTTGGGTACCTGAATCAACCTTTTTTAGATATTTGGGTGAACCCACCGAACTAGAGATGAGCGAACGTGCTCGCCACTACTCGTTACTCGCCTGAGTATCACTATGCTTGGTGTACTCGGCGAGCACCGAGCATTTCCGGGATTATTCGGAGGTAACTGGGGTCTCCACCCAGCATTTTTGGTGGACTTTAGAGACCCAATCATGGTGCAGGGATTGTCTGCCTCGTCATAAAACACCGCAGCCATCTTTGTTGTGGTCGTGCAGTGATTGGCTTTGCCGCACAGCATCAACTCGAGCATAAGAGACCTGGCGCCGCCCTGCTCGTTGCATTCATCTCCGGATTCAGCAAGAGTAGGGAGAGCTGCTACAGAGATAGAGTCAGAATCGTGGTTTTTAGAGTTAGTGTAGGTTTGCAACTCTTAAATCCACAACTCCTCAGAAACAAAAAATCCTTTTCAGGGCTAATTCGTGGATCCCGATATTGCAGCGCTAGGTAGGCAGGGCACAGCATATCCACATCAGTGCAAGGCCTGCAGGCACTGAATGTGCGTCCATTGCTCCCACTTCATCCCTCCCAAAGCTCCATAACTGTCTGCTGCTGCTGCAGCTTATTTACTATATACCTAGTTGCATTTTTTTTTTTCAAAAAATTCACCCCCAAAAAAACAAAAATATACAGTCTGTTCTGTCAGACTGAGGCCTGTTGAAAAATCATAGTTTGTCAGGCATAAGTAGCATAGTCAGGGGCGGATTATCAGAGGGTCAATATGGGCGGTAGCCCAGGGCCCAGTGGCTTGGGGGGGCCCTGGGCCACCGCAGATTGACCCTCTGATAATCCGCCGGAGTGTGACTGAATGCCCGGCCCGCCGGCATTTATGTGCCCCGCCCCACGGACCCGGTGGGCAGAGAGAGGGGGTCCGCATCGGGCCCCTTTTCATCTGCTCACCGGGCCCCTTCCGGCGCTGCGGCGCTTTCCTATTGATGTGCGTGCACGCGTGCCCGCACCTCAATAGTTAACAACAGCCGCCAGCCAGCCAATTGGAGGCTGGCAGCTGAAGTCGGCCGCAGCTCACACGTCGCCGGCGTCTGACGTCATTGTCAGTCGCCGGCGAGTGTGCGCTGCTGGAGGGAGCTCACCGCGTGGAGCGCTGGTAAGGTGAGGAGACTGTTTTTTTGGGTTTTTTTCGGGTTTTTTTTATAAGCTAACAGTGGACTGTGGACACATTGGGGGCAATGCTGGAGACACTGGGGCAGATTGCTGGAGACACTGGGGCAGATTGCTGGAGACACTGGGGCAATGCTGGAGACACTGGGGCAATGCTGGAGACACTGGGGCAGATTGCTGGACACACTGGGGGCAATGCTGGAGACACTGGGGCAGATTGCTGGAGACACTGGGGGCAATGCTGGAGACACTGGGGCAATGCTGGAGACACTGGGGCAATGCTGGAGACACTGGGCAGATTGCTTTAGACACTGGGGCAGATTGCTTTAGACACTGGGGCAGATTGCTGTAGACACTGGGGGCAATGCTGGAGACACTGGGGCAGATTGCTGGAGACACTGGGGCAGATTGCTGTAGACACTGGGGCAGATTGCTGTAGACACTGGGGCAATGCTGGAGACACTGGGGCAGATTGCTGGAGACACTGGGGCAATGCTGGAGACACTGGGGCAATGCTGGAGACACTGGGGCAATGCTGGAGACACTGGGGCAGATTGCTGGACACACTGGGGCAATGCTCGAGGACACACTGGGGCAGATTGCTGGACACACTGAGGCAATGCTGGAGGACACACTGGGGCAGATTGCTGGAGACACTGGGTCAATGCTAGAGACACTGGGGCAGATTGCTGGACATACTGGGCAGATTGCTGGACACACTGGGGGTAATATGCTGGAGACAATGGGGTAGATTGCTGGACACACTGGGGGCAATGCTGGACAATTGGACATACTGGGGCAGATTGCAGGACACACTGGTGGTAATATGCTGGACACACTGGGGCAGATTGTTGAACACACTGTCTGGGGGCAATATGCTGGAGTCAGGCACTGGGGCAGATTGCTGGAGACACTGTCTGGGGGCAATGCTGGACACACTGGGGCAGATTGCTGGTTACTGGGGCAATATGCTGGACATACTGGGGCAGATTGCTGGACACACTGGGGGTAATATGCTGGACACACTGGGGCAGATTGCTGGACACACTGGGGGCAGGACTGGAGGCATGGGCAGAATGTAGACACGGGGCAGAATGAAAGACATGGGGCAGGATTGGATCATGGGGCAGGAGAATACGATGGAGACAGATGGGGCAGGATGGGGAGATCACATGGGGTAGAATGGATACTCATGAGTGCAGGATGGGAGAACATATGGCAGGAGCCAGGAATGAGACACATGGGGCCAGGGTGGGGAATATTATTACCATAGGGGCTAATTAAGGGATATTATTACTGCAGTGATGTATTTATTTTATTTTTTGAGTATACTGTTTTAAATGGGGGGGCGGTCCTGTTACTGTGCAGAGTGACTCTATATCGCCTTTTTTTCTCCATGTGTAATGTAGAAGTTGTGAAAAATTAAGTAATGTGTTCTGTAAGCAGAGCTCGAGATAACTGTGTTATTTCCTGCAGAAACGAGTCCTGGCTGGAAGAAATGATGGCGGTCTGTGCTGGATGAAAGATGAAGGACTTCACCTAGAGACGTCATTGGTGAGTCAGTGTTACCTATACATTGACACTATACTATATACAGAGGTCCTGTGTACAAAGTCACCGGTGATCACTGTATTACCTATACACTATATACAGAGCTCCTGTGTATAATGTCACCAGTGATCTCTGTATTACCTCTACACAGACACTGCATACTAAGTATAGATCTCCTGTGAATACTGGCACTTATGGTGATAGTATTGTGTTTTTTTTTTATTATTACTGATCAGTATTGTAGTATTCAGTCACTATGTGGTGGTAATATGCGGTCTGGAAATGGTGTTGTGGTATTTGTCCCTTAAATGTGCTATTTGTTCACCAAGTGGTGGTAATATGTGGTCTTGACATGGTGCGGTGGTATTTGTTCCTTGTATGTGATATTATTCGATCACTGTGTTTGTAATTTGTGGTCTGGTCATGGCGCAGTGGTATTTGTTCCTTGTATGTGATATTATTGGTCAAAATATACCTAAATTATATTGCAGATTTTAACAAATATTTAATAGGTTACAGTAGAGTAGGGCCCGGCCATTTTTCTGGAATAATCTGGTTCGGGTAAAATATGACCCCCCCGTCACATGACCCCCCCCCGTCACATGACCCCCCCCCGTCACATGACCGGGGGGGCCCACAGTTTCTGAACAGCCCAGGGCCCTGGCTACCCTTAATCCACCCCTGAGCATAGTTGTGTGTGCTAGCCTTGTGCCACTTTTTTTTTTTAGTGTGTTTTTAATTCACCAAAAAAGGCCTCATATATCAGCGTGCTCCAAGTTTTTGCATTTTTGGCCGTTTTGCCACTGTTTTTGCTGTCTGTTACTCTAATTATATCCAGCATTATTTAGCTTCAAAAAATAAAAAAAGGCCGCATATTTGCCAGTGTGGTATTTCCGTGACATCCCTCATATATCTGTGTGCTTCAAGTTTGGTCATTGTAGGCCAGTGTACCACTTTTTTCGGTGTCTGATACTCTAATTCTATACAGCACTATTTTGCATTTAAAAAAAAAAATCAGGCCACATTTTTGCCAGTGTGGTATTTCCGTGACAGCCTTCATATATCTGCATGCTCCAAGTTTGGTCATTGTAGGCCGGTGGACACTTCTTTTGCTGTCTGATACTCTAATTCTATACAGCACTATTTAGCTTAAAAAAAAAAAGGTCACATATTTGCCAGTGTGGTATTTCCGTGACAGCCCTCATATATCTGCGTGCTCCATGTTTGTTTATTGTAGGCCGGTGGACCACTTTTTTTGCTGTCTGATACTCTAATTTTATACAGCACTATTTAGCTTCCAAAATTAAAGAAAGGCCACATATGTGCCAGGGCTGTCACGGAAATACCACACTGGCAAATATGTGACCTTTTTTTTTTTAAGCTAAATAGTGCTCCAAGTTTGGTCATTATAGGCCGATGGACCACTTTTTTTGCTGTCTGTTACTCTAATTGTATGCAGCACTATTTAGCATAAAAAAATAAAAAGACCACATATTTGCCAGTGTGTTTTCGCTTTCAGACATCTGATGAATTTGTGGCCTACAAAAGGTGGAATTCAGGCCTTTATTCAGCTTTATTTGCTGTCTGTTACCCTAGTTCAGTACACTATTTTAGTTTAAAAAATTAACAAATACAGGCCACATATTGAACAGTGTGGTATCTCGTTAAAAATACTTCTCTTTCAAGTTGTTATAGCTGCTTCATGACTGTGTTAAATGCTACTACCTACTAAACTACTACTACCACCATCATCACCTTTGCCTAGAGGCAGTCACTGCGCACATTGAAAGTCTGAGGAGCAGAGTGTGAACGCTTGGGCGGTGCTGTAGTCTGTCTCTGTGTTATGAAGGCGTATGCTCCTGCCAATAAAAGTGTTACTGCCAGAAAGCGAGGAGCCATGTGCACAGTGACTGCCAGAGAGCGAGGCACCGTGCGCTCCATGACCGTGAGTATAGCGCACGTTCACAGTAGAGAGAGACAGTTCATTCTCCGTGTTCAGCTTTGCAAAACAATAATTAAAGGGCACAGAGGAATGACAGAGGATGTTGGTTGGTACGGTCAGCAAGGTACTCCCTCAGCATTTTCCCAAACTAAGCACTCCTTGTGAGAGTCCCCCACGCCTCAGGGTCAGGGAACTGTGACCTTTTCTGCAAGTGTTTTTAGATGTGAATTTTTTTAATAATTCAGCAAGAAGGGCCCTATGGTCCTCCAACATTGTAGTACACCTGTCTGCCTCTGGAATAAGAGAAATAAAGTTCTCTTTGTAGCGTGGGTCTAGAAGTGTCACCAATCAGTATTCCCTGTCACCCAAAATTTTGCGAACATGAGGGTGTTGGGAAAGGCAGAGGAACATAAACTCAGCCATGCATGCAAGACTGCTAACAGTCGATACTTCTGTGTCATCGCCCAGAGGACAACTGACCATGCTCTCCTCCTCCTCCTTGTCCTCATGCCTCCACAACTTTCAACAAACCTCATTAATATCATTGTAAATACATCATTGTAAATACATTCCCCTGTAGTTTTTATCTCCTCCACCTCATTGTAGATTGTAAGTTGTCATGAGCAGGATTTTTTAGGGGGGTTTAATTATTGTTATCGTTGTTACTTAGTGTAGATTGTAAGCTGTCATGAGCAGGGTTGTTTTATTTCTGTTTAATTATTGTATTATTGTTATCGTTGTTACTTAGGACTGTTGTGTTTGAAACTAAATATGTTGACGCTAGATAAATAACTATAAATATTAATATTAGAACACAGAAAACAGAGAAGCAGGATGGAGATGTTAATTATGGCGTCATTGCCGCTCACCATCTTGGTGAATTCCTCAAAGTTTTGGAGGATGGTACACATGTCTGACATCCATGTCCACTCCTGAGATCTTATGTTTGAAGTCACAACTGAATACCAATGGCCTTGTTGATGATGGTAGTCAACAACTGCCCTCTTCTGCTCACAAATCCTTTCCAAAATATGCAGTGTTGACTTCCAATGCATGGAGATGACATCACACACCAGTCGGTGAGCCAGATGCTGCAAGCACTGCAGAAGCACGGCAAGGGCGGATGAAGCTATAGCTGACTTTCTAAAATGGGTACGCAGAGCCTCATACTCTGCCTACCAGATCTGGCACCTCCGTGTCGCTATTCAGAAAACGTTGAACAATAAGGTTAAGCACATGGGCCAGGCATGGCACATGTGTGAGCTCGCCTTAACACAGAGCAGCCACCAGGTTCCAGCCATTGTCATACATGACTATGCCTGGCTGTAGGTTCAGTGGTGTCAGCCACAGATCTGCCTGCTCTTTCAGAGTTGTCCACAAGACTTCATCATTGTGCGGTTTGTCATCTAAGCTTGTTAGCTTCAGCACAGCCTGTTGTTGCTTGCCTGAGGCAGTGCTGCAGTGCTTCCAACTTGTGACTGATGTGTTACTTTCGGAGCTGGAGGATGAAGAGGATGTGAAGGAGGAGGTGCAGGAGCTGTAGACTGTGCTGGCAACCCTGATTGACGTAGGGCCCGCAATACTGGGGGTTGGGAGGACGTGCACCATCCCAAGGTTGGACTGGGTCCCGGCTTCCACTATCTTAACCCAGTGTGCCGTTAGTGAGATGTACCGTCCCTGACCTCAAGCACTTGTCCACGTGTCTGTGGTTAGGTGGACTTTCCCAATAGCAGCATTGTGGAGGGCACGGGTAATGTTGTCCCGCAAGTTCAGGGCCTCGGGGTGATCCTTGACTCTTCCCTCTCTTTCAAGACACAGATCCAAGCCCTTGCCTCCACCTGCCCACTGCAACTCAAAAACATTTCCAGGATCCGTAGATTCCAAGAAACTGCAAAAATGTTTGCGCACACACTCATGATCTCCCACCTCCACTATTGCAACCTTCTACTCTCTGGTCTCCCCTCTAGCACTCTTGCACCAATCCAATCTATCCTAAAGTCTGATGCCTGAGTAATCCAACTGTCCCTCTGTTATTCCCCAGCCTCTCCTCTCTATCAGGCCCTTCAGTGCTTTCCAATTGCCCAGAGGCTACAGTTCAAAACCCTAACTATGACAGACAAAGCCTTCCACAACCTGTCTCCATACATATGCAACATGGTCTCCCAATGTCCGACTGGGTCATGGCTTCCTCTACGCTAACCCAGTGTGCCGTCAGTAAGATGTACCATCCCTTGCCCACATGCACTTGTCCAAGTGTCCATGTTTAGGTGCACTTTCCCTGTAACAGCATTGTAGAGGGCCCGGGTAATGTTGTGGGTAGGGTTGAGCGAAACGGATCGGACAAATTCAAAAATTGCCGACTTTCGGCAAAGTCGGGTTTCATGAAACCCGACCCGATCCTAGTGTGGGATCGGCCATGAGGTCGGCGATCTGCACGCAAAAGTCGCGTTTCGTATTACGCTTTCAGCGCCATTTTTCAGGAAGGAAATGAAGGAGGAGACAGAGTGTGGGCAGCGTGATGACATAGGTCTCGGTCCCCACCATCTTAGAGAAGGGCATGACAGTGATTGCTTGCTTTCTGCGGCGTCATAGGGGCTATAAAGGGGCATGCACGCTGACCGCCATCTTACTTCTGCCAATCTTAGCATAGGGAGAGGTTGCTGCAGCTTCATCAGAAGAAGGGATATAGTTAGGGAGGGAAGATTAACCCCCAAACCGCTTGTGCTGTAGCGATTTCCACTGTCTAACACCAGCTTTTTTTGCAGGGACAGTGGAGGCTATATTTTTGTGCCTCAGCTCTGTAGCTTATTAGGCTGCCTTATAAGGCTCCCTGATAGCTGCATTGCTGTTTGCACGCTGCTGTGCAAACCAACTGCTTTTTTAAAAGCAAAAATCCTGTTGCTCCTTTCTGCACAGTTATCTTGTTTATTTGTCCACACTTTTGTGTGCAGCAGTCCTTTTTATTGCTGGCATACTTGTCCTGAGATCATTGTAGGGAGATTGAAATTGTACTACAGTCCTTGTATTTTTTCATATATCTTCCAGCCACTTTCTGCCATTTACATTGTGTTGTTTTATACACTGGGCCTGAGTTTTGGTTCAGTCTCCAAAAAAAAAAGTGAGATTCAAATTCTCACAAAGTGGATATACTTCAGTCCTGTTAATTTGTTGTATATCAGCCAGCCACTTTCTGCCACTTACATTGTGTTGTTTTATACACTGGGCCTGAGTTTTGGTTCAGTCTCCCAAAAAAAAAAGTGAGATTCAAATTCTCACAAAGTGGATATACTTCAGTCCTGTTAGTTTGTCGTATATGAGCCAGCCACTTTCTGCCACTTACATTGTGTTGTTTTATACACTGGGCTTGAGTTTTGGTTCAGTCTCCCCCCAAAAAAGTGAGATTCAAATTCTCACAAAGTGGATATACTTCAGTCTTGTTAGTTTGTCGTATATCAGCCAGCCACTTCCTGCCACTTACATTGTGTTGTTTTATACACTGGGCCTGAGTTTTGGTTCAGTCTCCAAAAAAAAAAGTGAGATTCAAATTCTCACAAAGTGGATATACTTGAGTCCTGTTAGTTTGTCGTATATCAGCCAGCCACTTTCTGCCACTTACATTGTGTTGTTTTATGCACAAGGCCTGAGTTCTGGTTCAGTCTCCCACAAAAAAAGGGAGATTTAAATTCTCAACAAGTTTATATACACCTTCTACCTTGTTTTACAGTACCATATAACGGTTGTTATTTTGGTTACATTTTCCTAAAAATGAGGAAGTCTGGTGGAAGAGCCCATGGGCGGTGGTTGCCAGCTGGTACTGATGGTGGTGGTGGTGCATCTGGTGGTAGTGGCAAAAGCACAATAGCACCTAAGGCTAGAAGTGTTGAGCCAGCATCATCATCTGGCCACACAAGGCCTCGAAGGCTCCCTTACCTGGGAGTAGGAAAACAGCTTTTAAAGCCGGAGCAGCAGGAAAAAGTTTTGGCTTTCCTTGCTGACTCAGCCTCTAGCTCTTTTGCCTCCTCTTCAGAAAGTTCCAAATATAAAAGCAGCGAGTCGTCAGTGGATGCTCCCGGTCAGGAACAAGATGTTTCCTTGTGTCCTTCACCCAAACCAAAAGTGAAGGATGCATCAGGTGACACTACAGGTTACTCCATGGAGCTCTTTACACATACCGTGCCTGGGTTAGAAAGGGAAATTGTTAACTGCCCATTACAAGATGAATCGGACATGGAGTGCACTGATGCACAGCCACAGCTAGACTATTATGCTGTTCCATTGACTCAGATCACTACATTGCCCTCGCAGTGTACTGAGCCAGAATCTGACCCTGATGAGACTATGGTGCCCCGTCCCGAACGCTATAGCACCTTACACGGTGACACAGAGGAAGGTGCACATGACATTGAAGAGGAGGTGATAGATGACCCAGTTGTTGACCCAGATTGGCAGCCATTGGGGAAAGAGGGTGCCGCTGCCAGTAGCTCAGAAGCGGAGGAGGATGATCCGCAGCAGCCATCTACATCGCAGCAGCTGTCATCTGGCAGGGCCGTATCAGGCCAAAAACGTTTGTCAAAAACAAAAACAGTTTTAGGACAGCGTGGCCATCCAGTGAAAGTAGCACAGTGTGCAATGCCTGAAAAGGTATTCCATAGTAGGAAGAGTGTAGTGTGGCAATTATTTAACCAAGATCAGAATGATCAGTCAAAACTCAAAAGTTATCTGTAAGAAATGCTCAAAGACCTTTAGCAGAGGGAAGAATCTCTAAAATTTAAATACAACATGCATGCTTAGACATTTAACCAGCATGCATTTGCAAGCCTGAACTAACTGCCAAACGTCCCGTACCGTTGGTGCACCTGCTCAGAATGAAGGTAGTCAGCAACGCTACATTGCTTCCCTCACTGTAAGCCCACCGGTTAGGATACCACCAGCAGCAAATGTGGAGGTATCGTCGCAAGGCCAAAGCAGTCAGGGAATCACAAGGTTATTGGTAAGAAACACTGTATGTAGGCCAACATCAAGAATACCATCACCAACCCTCTCTCAATCCGCCATGTCCACCATTACCCCCGCTAGTTCCACCATATGCAGCTCTCCAGTCCAGCTCACCCTACAAGAGACTCTCGTTAGGAAAAGAAAGTACTCATCCTCTCATCCGCGTACACAGGGTTTGAACTCCCACATTGCTATACTAATCTCATTAGAGATGATGCCCTACCGGTTGGTTGAAAGCAAAGGTTTCAAAGACCTGATGGCCTACGCAGTTCCATGCTATGACACACCCAGTTGGCACTTCTTTGCGAGAAAAGCCATCCTAGCCCTCCACCAGCATGTCAAAGACCGCATTGTCCATGCTCTGAGGCAATCAGTCAGTGGTAAGGTGCACACAGATGCATGGACCAGTAGGGATGGCCAGGGACATTACGTGTCCATCACGGCGCACTGGGTTAACCCCTTAATCCCATATGACGTACTATCCCGTCGAGGTGGGGTGGGCCTTAATTCCCACTGACGGGATAGTACGTCATAGTGATCGGCCGCGCTCACGGGGGGAGTGCGGCCGATCGCGGCCGGGTGTCAGCTGCCTATCACAGCTGACATCCGGCACTATGTGCCAGGAGCGGTCACGGACCGCCCCCGGCACATTAACCCCCGGCACACCGCGATCAAACATGATCGCAGTATACCGGCGGTACAGGGAAGCATCGCGCAGGGAGGGGGCTCCCTGCGTGCTTCCCTGAGACAATCGGTACAAGGCGATGTACTCACCTTGTACCGAGCGTCTCCTCCCTGCAGTCCCCAGATCCAAAATGGCCGCGGGGCTGCATCTGGGTCCTGCAGGGAGTACTTCCGGGTCCCGTGCAGGCGCTGGTAAGTCTGCAGCGATGTGAGTGAGATCGCCGATCTGATAGAGTGCTATGCAAACTGTCAGATCGGCGATCTGTGATGTCCCCCCCTGGGACAAAGTAAAAAAGTAAAAAAAAAATTTGCACATGTGTAAAAAAAAAAAAAAAAAATTCCTAAATAAAGAAGAAAAAAAAAATATTATTCCCATAAATACATTTCTTTATCTAAAAAAATAAAAAAAACAATAAAAGTACACATATTTAGTATCGCCGTGTCCGTAACGACCCAACCTATAAAACTGTTCCACTAGTTAACCCCTTCAGTGAACACCGTTAGAAAAAAAAAAACGAGCCAAAAAACAACGCTTTATTATCATGCTGCTGAACAAAAAGTGGAATAAGACGCGATCAAAAAGACGGATATAAATAACCATGGTACCGCTGAAAACATCATCTTGTCCCGCAAAAAATGAGCTGCCATATAGCATCATAAGCAAAAAAATAAAAAAGTTATAGTCCTCAGAATAAAGCGATGCCAAAATAATTATTTTTTCTATAAAATAGCTTTTATCGTATAAAAGCGCCAAAACATAAAAAAATGATATAAATGAGATATCGCTGTAATCGTACTGACCCGACAAATAAAACTGCTTTATCAATTTTACCAAACGTGGAACGGTATGAACGCCTCCCCCAAAAGAAATTCATGAATAGCTGGTTTTTGGTCATTCTGCCTCACAAAAATCGGAATAAAAAGTGATCAGAAACTGTCACATGTCCGAAAATGTTACCAATAAAAACGTCAAGTCGTCCCGCAAAAAACAAGACCTCACATGACTCTGTGGACCAAAATACGGAAAAATTATAGGTCTCAAAATGTGGAGATGCAAAAACTTTTTTGCTATAAATAGCGTCTTTTAGTGCGTGACAGCTGCCAATCATAAAAATCCGATATAAAAAGCGCTATAAAAGTAAATCAAACCCCCCTTCATCACCCCCTTAGTTAGGGAAAAATAATAAAATTAAAAAAATGTATTTATTTCCATTTTCCGGTTAGGGTTAGGGTTAGAGTTAGGGTTAGGGCTAGGGTTAGGGTTAGGGCTAGGGTTAGGGCTAGGGCTAGGGCTAGGGTTAGGGCTAGGGTTAGGGCTAGGGTTGGGGCTAAGGTTGGAGCTAAAGTTAGGGTTGGGGCTAAAGTTAGGGATAGGGTTGGGGCTAAAGTTAGGGTTAGGGTTGGGGCTAAAGTTAGGGTTAGGGTTGGGGCTAAAGTTAGGGTTAGGGTTTGGATTACATTTACGGTTGGGATTAGGGTTGGGATTAGAATTAGGGGTGTGTCAGGGTTAGGGGTGTGGTTAGGGTTACAGTTGGGATTAGGGTTAGGGGTGTGTTTGGATTAGAGTTTCAGGTAGAATTGGGGAGTTTCCACTGTTCAGGCACATCAGGGGCTCTCCAAACGCTACATGGCGTCCGATCTCAATTCCAGACAATTCTGCGTTGAAAAAGTAAAACAGTGCTCCTTCCCTTCTGAGCTCTCCCGTGCGCCCAAACAGGGGTTTACCCCAACATATGGGGCATCAGCGTACTCGGGACAAATTGGACAACAACTTTTGGGGTCCAAATTCTCTTGTTATCCTTGGGAAAATAAAAATTGGGGGGGCTAAAAATCATTTTTGTGAAAAAAAATAATTTTTATTTTCACGGCTCTGCGTTATAAACTGTAGTGAAACACTTGGGGGTTCAAAGTTCTCACAACACATCTAGATAAGTTCCTTGGGAGGTCTAGTTTCCAATATGGGGTCACTTGTGGGGGGTTGTACTGTTTGGGTACATCAGGGGCTCTGCAAATGCAACGTGACGCCTGCAGACCAATCCATCTAAGTCTGCATTCCAAATGGCGCTCCTTCCCTTCCGAGCTCTGCCATGCGCCCAAACAGTGATTTCCCCCCCCCACATATGGGGTATCAGCATACTCAGGACAAATTTGAAAACAATTTTTGGGGTCCAATTTCTCCTGTTACCCTTGGGAAAATAAAAAACTGGGGGCTAAAAAATAATTTTTGTGGAAAAAAAAGAATTCTTATTTTCACGGCTCTGCGTTATAAACTGTAGTGAAACACTTGAGGGTTCAAAGCTCTCAAAACACATCTAGATAAGTTCCTTAGGGGGTCTACTTTCCAAAATGGTGTCACTTGTGGGGGGTTTAAATGTTTAGGCACATCAGGGGCTCTCCAAATGCGACATGGTGTCCCATCTCAATTCCAGTTAATTTTGCATTGAAAAGTAAAATGGCGCTCCTTCCCTTCCGAGCTCTGCTATGCGCCCAAACAGTGGTTTACCCCCACATATTGGGTATCGTTGTACTCAGGACAAATTGTACAACAACTTTTGTGGTCTAATTTCGTCTCTCACCCTTGGAAAAATAAAAAATTGGGGGCGAAAAATCATTTTTGAGAAAAAATATGATTTTGTATTTTTACGGCTCTGCATTATAAACTTCTGTGAAGCACTTGTTGGGTCAAAGTGCTCACCAGTCACCACACATCTAGATAAGTTCCTTAGGGGGTCTACTTTCCAAAATGGTGTCACTTGTGGGGGGTTTCAATGCTTAGGCACATCAGGGGCTCTCCAAACGCAACATGGTGTCCCATATAAATTCCAGTCAATTTTGCATTGAAAAGTCAAATGGCGCTCCTTTCCTTCCGAGCTCTGCCATGCGCCCAAACAGTGGTTTATCCCCACATATGGGGTATCAGCGTACTCAGGATAAATTGTACAACAACTTTTGGGGTCAATTTTCTCCTGTTACCCTTGGTAAAATAAAACAACTTGGAGCTGAAATAAATTTTGTGTGAAAAAAAGTTAAATGTTCATTTTTATATAAACATTCCAAAAATTCCTGTGAAACACCTGAAGGGTTAATAAACTTATTGAAAGTGGTTTTGAGCACCTTGAGGGGTGCATTTTTTAGAATGGTGTCACACTTGGGTATTTTCTATCATATAGACCCCTCAAACTGACTTTAAATGAGATGTGGTCCCTAAAAAAAAATGGTGTTGTAAAAATGAGAAATTTCTGGTCACCTTTTAACCCTTATAACTCCCTAACAAAAAAAATTTTGGTTCCAAAATTGTGCTGATGCAAAGTAGACATGTGGGAAATGTTACTTATTAAGTATATTGCGTAACATATCTCTGTGATTTAAGGGCATAAAAATTCAACGTTGGAAAATTGTGAAATTTTAAAAATTTTTGCCAAATTTCTGTTTTTTTCACAAATAAACGCAAGTTATATCAAATAAATTTTACCACTATCATGAAGTACAATATGTCACAAGAAAACATTGTCAGAATCACTGGGATCCATTGAAGCGTTCCAGAGTTATAATCTCATAAAGGGACAGTGGTCAGAATTGTAAAAATTGGCCCGGTCATTAACGTGCAAACCACCCTCGGGGCTTAAGGGGTTAATGTGGTGGATGCCGGGTCCACAGGGGACAGCCATAGTGGGACAGTTCTGCCTAGCCCACGGTCTAGGAAACAGTTGGCTGTAGGCGTTCGCCATCCCTCCTCCTTTTCCTCCTCCTCCTTCTCCAGAAGCGAAAGCTCGTCCACAGAGCGCAGTCGCACGACCACTCCATCCGCAGCTGCCAGTGTTGCATACGAGGTGTCCCATTATCGAACAGCTAGTGGTAAGCGTCAGCAGGCTGTGTTACAAATGAAGTGTTTGGGCGACAACAGAAACACCGCAGAAGTACTGGCCGAGTACTTGCAGCAACAAACTCAGTCATGGCTGGGCAGTGTACATCTTGAGGCAGGCAAGGTAGTCAGTGATAACGGAAGGAATTTTATGGCTGCCATAGCCCTTTCAGAACTGAAACACATACCTTGCCTGGCTCACACCTTGAACCTGGTGGTGCAGTGCTTCCTCAAAAATTATCCGGAGTTACCAGCCCTGCTCCTGAAGGTGCGAAGACTTTGCTCGCACATCCGCCGGTCGCCCGTACACTCCAGCCGTATGCTGAACCATCAGCGATCGCTGAATCTTCCCCAGCACTGCCTAATAATCGACATTTGCATTCGGCACTTGGATGGCAGACATGGAGTTGTCTGGTGTGCAGTGGTCGAAGCTACAAGTCCTCTGTCAAGTCCTTCAGTGTTTTGAGGAATGCACACAGCTGGTAAGTGCAGACGACGCCATCATAAGCATGAGCATCCCACTAATGCGTCTGCTGATGCAAAGTTTGACGCACATTAAGGAGCAGGCGTCTGCAGCCGAGGAGGAGGGAAGCCTTGATGACAGTCAGCCATTGTCTGCTCAGGGAACTGTCCAGGACGAGGTGGCGGATGAAGAGGAGATGAAGGAGGATGATGGGGATGAATATTTATGGGAGGAGGATGCTTCTCAGGGGGCAATAGAAACTGGTGGCGTTGCAAGGTACAGGGTTTTTGCAGGACACAAGTGATGTTGATTTGCAAGAAAGTCCTCCTTAACCCAGCACAAGCAGTGAATTGACACCTGGAACATTGGCCCACGTGGCTGAGTATGCCTTGCGTATCCTAAAAAGGGACCCCCGCATTATCAAAATGATGACCGATGATGATTACTGTTTGGCCTGCCTCCTGGATCCACGATATAAAGGAAACTTACAAAATATCATGCCACATGAGAACCTTGAGCAAATATTGGCTACCCAACAAGCAACTCTTGTAGACCATTTGGTTCAGGCATTCCCAGCACACAGTGGTGGTGATGGTTCTCACACGAGCCGTAGGGGAAGCATGGCAGAGGTGTTAGAGGTGCACAAATCCGAAGTGGCGTTGGACAGAGGGGTTTTATGACCAGGTTGTGGAGTGATTTCGCAGTGACCGCAGACACGACCGGTACTGCTGCATCCATTCAAAGTGACAGTAGACAGCATTTGTCCAGTATGGTTACGAACTACTTTTCCTCCCTTATCGATGTTCTCCCTCACAGGTCATTCCCCTTTGATTACTGGGCATCTAAAATAGACACCTGGCCTGAATTGGCAGAATATGCATTACAGGAGCTTGCTTGCACTCCTGCTAGTGTGCTATCAGAAAGAGTCTTCAGTGCTGCTGGTTCAATACTGACTGAAAAAAGGACACGTCTGGCTACCCAAAATGTTTATGATCTAACCTTCATTAAAATGAACCAAGCATGGATTTCAAATTACTTTGCCCCACCTTCCCCTGCTGACACGTAGCTTGCCTGAAAAATGTCTTGCTTTTGGCCTCCTCTTACTGACGTCTCAAATTCCTCCATTTGCAACTGCTGAATGTCCACCATAGGCCATTTTTATACCTCCCTAAATGGGCTGACTCCCCCCACAGGGCCGTGGTCACCACCTGGTGCAAGCACCCGTGCGAGTGCCGTTTGCCTGGACAGGTGGGTGGGCCCACTCTTAGGTGACGGCACTGGCACAGGGTCCCTCGTAGTACAATGAAGTGTCTCTAATGGTGGTGGTGCACAACCAACGTCAGACACACCATCATAATATAAGGGGCCCTGTGCCAGTACCGCCGCCCACGAGAGTGTTCCCCCAGCTCGAACAGTGCTCTACCACTTGCAATACTTACCTCTCCCTGCTCCACCACTGTGTTGTCTGTGCTGTTAAATCCTTCAATGGCACTGCAAATACAAATTTGTTGAAATGATAGATGATAGTTAAAATATACAGGGGCCCTGGCCTCCATGTAGACCAGTTAAGACTTTGCGCCTACTACCACTGTCTGCTACTCAGCAGAGGAGTCCACCCCTGTACCTAGCTATGCCACCTGTTTATTTATGTACAATTTTTTGGCAGACATTTAGCCCACTTTATTATTTGGGCCTACTAACTGTGTCTGCCACTCATTACAGTTTTCCTCCACTGAACAAAGCAATGCCGCCTGTTTAGTCCTGTTACCACATTTGAACTGCATTTAGCCCACTTTATTATTTGGGCCTACTAACTGTGTCTGCCACTCATTACAGTTTTCCTCCACTGAACAAAGCAATGCCGCCTGTTTAGTCCTGTTACCACATTTGAACTGCATTTAGCCCACTTTATTATTTGGGCCTACTAACTGTGTCTGCCACTCATTACAGTTTTCCTCCACTGAACAAAGCAATGCCGCCTGTTTAGTCCTGTTACCACATTTGAACTGCATTTAGCCTACTTTATTATTTGGGCCTACTAACTGTGTTTCATCCTCATCCTGCCCATTGCCCAGCCACTGCTAGATGAGTCTGCTGGTACATTGATCCAGACCACTACATTCCCCTTGCACTCTACACAGCCAGAATCTGACTCTGCTGAAAGTCAGGTTCTCCTTCCCACATAGTATACCACCTTACACGGGGACAAAGAGGAAGGTGCAGATGAAAGTGCAGGTACCTTCATCAGGTGGGGGGCATACTCGTTGGCGACATCACTGGCACAAGGCCCCTCATAGTACGCAAAAGTGTCTCTGCCAGTGGGAGGTGCCCCCACCGTCAAACACACCGCCTTACTATGAGGGGCCCTGTGCCAGTGATGTCGCAAACGAGTATGCCCCTCCACCTGATGAAGGAACCTGCACTTTCATCTGCACCTTCTTACGAACGAGTGGGCCCCCCTGGCTTGCTCAGGATCACAGCACTTGTGTTGTGAATTTACCTTTTGGCTCCCTCTAGTGGCTACTAGTGATTTTACTCTGGGTATGTCTATCATCCCTTGTATGCTCACCTGGGTCGTTAGGTCAGGGGTGTTGCTATATAAGCTCCCTGGACCTTCAGTTCAATGCCTGGCAACGTTGATATCAGAGCTAATCTGTAGTGCTCTTGTCTACTGATCCTGGTTCCTGCGTGATTAAGCTAAGTCCGCTTTCTTGCTTTTTGCTATTTGTTTTTGTTTGCATTTTTGTCCAGCTTGTTCATTATCTGTATCCTTTCCTTGCTGGAAGCTCTAGGGAGGCTGGAGTTCTCCCCCCGGCCGTTAGACGGTTCGGGGGTTCTTGAATCTCCAGTGTGGAATTTTGTTAGGGTTTTTGTTGACCATATAAGTTATCTTACTACATTCTGCTATTAGTAAGCGGGCCTCTCTTTGCTAAACCTAGTTCATCTCTGTGTTTGTCATTTCCTCTTACCTCACCGTTATTATTTGTGGGGGGCTTGTATCCTACTTTTGGGGTCTATTCTCTGGAGGCAAGAGAGGTCTTTGTTTTCCTCTTCTAGGGGTAGTTAGTCCTCCGGCTGGCGCGAGACATCTAGCGACCAACGTAGGCATGTTCCCCGGCTACTTCTAGTGTTGGCGTTAGGAGTAGATATATGGTCAACCCAGTTACCACTGCCCTATGAGCTGGATTTTTGTACTTCGCAGACTTGCTGATATCTCTGAGACCCTCGCCATTGGGGTCATAACAGTTTGCCAGGCCCGTATTAAATGTTAAATGCATTGGCTGACATTGATGCGTTTTTTCTGGCGCTCGGTTTGCTTTATGAGGAACCCAATCTTGAGATTCAGGCAGAAAAAGCCTTGCTGGCGATGTCTCAGGGCCAGGACGAGGCCGAAGTGTATTGCCAAAAATTTCGGAAATGGTCTGTGCTGACCCAGTGGAACGAGTGTGCATTGGCTGCAAATTTTAGAAATGGCCTTTCTGAAGCCATTAAGAATGTGATGGTGGGTTTTCCCATTCCCACAGGTCTGAATGATTCTATGGCCCTGGCTATTCAAATCGACCGGCGGTTGCGGGAGCGCAAAACCGCAAATCCTCTCATGGTGTTGTCTGAACAGGCACCTGATTTAATGCAATGTGATAGAATCCTGACTAGAAATGAGCGGAAAATTCATAGACGCCAGAATGGCTTGTGTTACTACTGTGGTGATTCTACACATGTTATCTCAGCATGCTCTAAACGTCTTACTAAGGTTGTTAGTCCGGTCGCCATTGGTAATTTGCAACCTAAATTTATTCTATCTGTAACTTTGATTTGCTCACTGTCATCGTATCCTGTCATGGCGTTTGTGGACTCAGGTGCTGCCCTGAGCCTTATGGATCTGTCATTTGCCAAGCGCTGCGGATTTGTGCTTGAGCCATTGGAAAATCCTATCCCTCTTAGGGGTATTGACTCTACGCCATTGGCAAAAAATAAACCGCAGTTTTGGACACAGGTTACCATGTGCATGACTCCTGAACATCGGGAGGTAATACGTTTTCTTGTTCTACATAAAATGCATGATTTGGTTGTTTTGGGTTTGCCATGGTTACAGACCCATAATCCAGTCTTGGACTGGAAGGCTATGTCAGTGTCAAGCTGGGGCTGCCATGGAATTCACGGAGATTCCCTGCCCTTGTCTATTGCATCTTCTATGCCTTCGGAAGTTCCGGCGTATTTGTCTGATTATCAGGATGTCTTCAGCGAGTCTAAGTCCAGTGCACTGCCTCCTCATAGGGAATGTGACTGTGCAATAGATTTGATTCCTGACAGTAAGTTTCCTAAGGGGAGACTGTTTAATCTGTCGGTACCTGAACATACCGCGATGCGTTCATATATCAAGGAGTCTCTTGAGAAGGGGCATATCCGTCCTTCTTCTTCCCCTCTTGGTGCGGGATTCTTTTTTGTGGCCAAAAAGGACGGATCTTTGAGGCCTTGTATTGACTATCGGCTTTTAAATAAGATCACTGTCAAATTTCAGTATCCTTTGCCGCTGTTGTCAGATTTGTTTGCCCGGATTAAAGGTGCCAAGTGGTTCACCAAGATAGACCTTCGTGGTGCGTACAACCTTGTGCGCATTAGGCAGGGCGATGAATGGAAAACCGCATTCAATACGCCCGAAGGTCATTTTGAGTACTTGGTGATGCCATTTGGGCTCTCTAATGCACCTTCAGTTTTTCAGTCCTTCATGCATGACATTTTCCGGAAGTATCTGGATAAATTTTTGATTGTTTATCTGGATGATATTCTGGTTTTTTCTGATGATTGGGACTCGCATGTGGAGCAGGTCAGGATGGTTTTTGAGATTCTGCGTGAAAATTCTTTGTTTGTAAAAGGCTCAAAGTGTCTCTTTGGTGTACAGAAGGTTCCCTTTTTGGGGTTCATTTTTTCCCCTTCTGCTGTGGAGATGGATCCAGTCAAGGTCCGAGCTATTCATGATTGGACTCAACCCTCGTCAGTTAAGAGTCTTCAGAAGTTCTTGGGTTTTGCTAACTTCTACCGTCGTTTTATCGCAAATTTCTCTAGCGTTGTTAAACCGCTGACGGATATGACCAAGAAAGGCTCTGATGTAGCTAACTGGGCTCCTGCTGCCGTGGAGGCTTTCCAGGAGTTGAAACGCCGGTTTACTTCGGCGCCTGTTTTGTGCCAGCCTGACGTCTCACTTCCCTTTCAGGTTGAGGTGGATGCTTCGGAGATTGGGGCAGGGGCCGTTTTGTCGCAGAGAGGCCCTGGTTGCTCTACTATGAGACCTTGTGCCTTTTTCTCTAGGAAGTTTTCGCCGGCAGAGCGAAATTATGATGTGGGCAATCGGGAGTTGTTGGCCATGAAGTGGGCATTTGAGGAGTGGCGTCATTGGCTCGAGGGTGCTAAGCATCGTGTGGTGGTCTTGACTGATCACAAAAATTTGATGTATCTCGAGTCTGCTAAACGCCTGAATCCTAGACAGGCCCGCTGGTCATTGTTTTTCTCCCGTTTTGACTTTGTGGTCTCGTATTTACCAGGTTCTAAGAATGTGAAGGCCGATGCTCTGTCTAGGAGCTTTGTGCCTGATGCTCCTGGAGTCGCTGAACCTGAGGGTATTCTTAAGGAAGGAGTTATCTTGTCAGCTATTTCTCCAGATCTGCGACGTGTGTTGCAGAGATTTCAGGCTGGTAGGCCTGACTCTTGTCCACCTGACAGATTGTTTGTGCCTGCTAAATGGACCAGCAGAGTCATTTCCGAGGTTCATTCCTCAGTGTTGGCAGGGCACCCGGGAATTTTTGGCACCAGAGATCTGGTGGCCAGGACCTTTTGGTGGCCTTCCTTGTCAAGGGATGTGCGGTCATTTGTTCAGTCCTGTGGTACTTGTGCTCGAGCTAAGCCTTGCTGTTCTCGTGCCAGCGGGTTGCTCTTGCCCTTGCCTGTCCCGAAGAGACCTTGGACACACATCTCTATGGATTTCATTTCGGATCTTCCGGTGTCTAAGGGCATGTCTGTCATCTGGGTGATATGTGATCGTTTCTCCAAGATGGTCCATCTGGTTCCTTTGCCTAAGCTGCCTTCCTCTTCTGATCTGGTTCCTGTGTTCTTCCAGAACGTGGTTCGTTTGCACGGCATTCCTGAGAATATTGTGTCGGACAGAGGATCCCAGTTTGTTTCCAGGTTCTGGCGATCCTTTTGTGGTAGGATGGGCATTGATTTGTCGTTTTCCTCCGCTTTTCATCCACAGACTAACGGACAAACGGAACGAACTAATCAGACTCTGGAGGCGTATTTGAGGTGTTTTGTCTCTTCTGATCAAGATGATTGGGTGACCTTCTTGCAGTTGGCTGAATTTGCCCTTAATAATCGGGCTAGTTCTGCCACCTTGGTTTCGCCATTTTTCTGCAACTCCGGTTTCCATCCTCGTTTTTCCTCGGGACATGTGGAGCCTTCTGACTGTCCTGGAGTGGATTCTGTGGTGGATAGGTTGCAGCGGATCTGGAATCATGTGGTGGACAACTTGAAGTTGTCACAGGAGAAGGCTCAGCGTTTTGCCAACCGCCGCCGCGGTGTGGGTCCCCGACTTCGTGTTGGGGATTTGGTATGGCTGTCTTCTCGATTTGTTCCTATGAAGGTCTCCTCTCCCAAATTTAAGCCTCGATTCATTGGTCCTTACAGGATATTGGAGATCCTTAATCCTGTGTCCTTTCGCCTGGATCTTCCGGTGTCGTTTGCCATTCACAACGTATTTCATAGGTCCTTGTTGCGGCGGTACGTTGTGCCTGTGGTTCCTTCTGCTGAGCCTCCTGCTCCGGTGTTGGTTGAGGGCGAGTTGGAGTACGTGGTGGAGAAGATCTTAGATTCTCGTCTCTCCAGGCGGAGGCTTCAGTACCTGGTCAAGTGGAAGGGCTATGGTCAGGAGGATAATTCCTGGGTGGTCGCCTCTGATGTGCATGCGGCCGATTTAGTTCGTGCCTTTCACGCCGCTCATCCTGATCGCCCTGGTGGTCTTGGTGAGGGTTCGGTGACCCCTCACTAAGGGGGGAGTACTGTTGTGAATTTACCTTTTGGCTCCCTCTAGTGGCTACTAGTGATTTTACTCTGGGTATGTCTATCATCCCTTGTATGCTCACCTGGGTCGTTAGGTCAGGGGTGTTGCTATATAAGCTCCCTGGACCTTCAGTTCAATGCCTGGCAACGTTGATATCAGAGCTAATCTGTAGTGCTCTTGTCTACTGATCCTGGTTCCTGCGTGATTAAGCTAAGTCCGCTTTCTTGCTTTTTGCTATTTGTTTTTGTTTGCATTTTTGTCCAGCTTGTTCATTATCTGTATCCTTTCCTTGCTGGAAGCTCTAGGGAGGCTGGAGTTCTCCCCCCGGCCGTTAGACGGTTCGGGGGTTCTTGAATCTCCAGTGTGGAATTTTGTTAGGGTTTTTGTTGACCATATAAGTTATCTTACTACATTCTGCTATTAGTAAGCGGGCCTCTCTTTGCTAAACCTAGTTCATCTCTGTGTTTGTCATTTCCTCTTACCTCACCGTTATTATTTGTGGGGGGCTTGTATCCTACTTTTGGGGTCTATTCTCTGGAGGCAAGAGAGGTCTTTGTTTTCCTCTTCTAGGGGTAGTTAGTCCTCCGGCTGGCGCGAGACATCTAGCGACCAACGTAGGCATGTTCCCCGGCTACTTCTAGTGTTGGCGTTAGGAGTAGATATATGGTCAACCCAGTTACCACTGCCCTATGAGCTGGATTTTTGTACTTCGCAGACTTGCTGATATCTCTGAGACCCTCGCCATTGGGGTCATAACACACTTGCAAAGTTGAAATACTTACCTCTCCCTGCTCCACCGCCGTGACGTATTCCGCGTTTCCTGGGCCCACGAAACTCTTGAGCCAGCCCTACCCCCCCACAAACCAAAATGACCCCAATTTTCAATGCCTAACTATTATTATAAAGTAAATTAAGATTGACAAGCTTAAGTAATAAGAATTGATGTTTTTGGCATTAAAATGGGCACTGTAGGTGTTTTCCTGTCCTCCACTCCCTGCCAACTTTGATTCCCCATTGACTTGCATTGGGTTTCATGTTTCAGTCGGCCCCTGACTTTTCGCAATAATCGGCAGATTTCACCCGACCCTACTTTTGACAAAGTCGGGTTTTGCGAAACCCGACTCGATCCGAAAAAAGTAAAAGTCGCTCAACTCTAGTTGTGGGACTTGTACTTGTTTGTGTAATGTCGTGACGGCAGAGCAGGAAAAATTGTGTCAGCTGGGTAATGAGTACCTTGTGATGGTCACCGGCAACAGGTTGCGGAAAGCTTACGTCTCCCACGGGCCTAAAATGCAACATTTCGAGCGCAAGCAGACGAGAAATGTGTGAATTTAGTACTGTGGCATTTGTTGTGATTTTGCTTTTTGCTCCCTCTAGTGGTCATTAGTGATTTGACTCTGGAGCTTCTGTCTTTTCCTATATCCTCACCTGGGCCGTTAGTTCAGGGGCGTTGCTATATAAGCTCCCTGGACCTTCAGTTCAATGCCTGGCATCGTTGAAATCAGAGCTAATCTGTTGTGCTCTTGTCCTATGATCCTGGTTCCTGTATTTCAAGCTAAGTCTGCTTCCTTGCTTTTTGCTTTTGTTTTGTTTGGTATTTTTGTCCAGCTTGTTCCAATCTGTATCCTGACCTTTGCTGGAAGCTCTAGGGGGCTGGTGTTCTCCCCCCGGACCGTTAGACGGTTCGGGGGTTCTTGAATCTCCAGCGTGGATTTTTATAGGGTTTTTGTTGACCAGATAAGTTATCTTGCTATATTCTGCTATTAGTAAGCTGGCCTCTCTTTGCTGAACCTGGTTCATTTCTGTGTTTGTCATTTCCTCTTACCTCACCGTTATTATTTGTGGGGGGCTTGTATCTTGCTTTGGGGTCCCTTTCTCTGGAGGCAAGAGAGGTCTTTGTTTTCTTCTCCTAGGGGTAGTTAGATTCTCCGGCTGGCGCGAGTCATCTAGCGATCACCGTAGGCATGATCCCCGGCTACTTCTAGTGTTGGTGTTAGGAGTAGCTATTTGGTCAACCCAGTTACCACAGCCCTATGAGCTGGATTTTTGAATCTCGCAGACTTACACGTTCCTCTGAGACCCTGTCCACTGGGGTCATAACAGTATGCCAGGCCAGTATTAAATGTTTAATGCATTGCAGAAGTGGGATTATAAGAAAGAAAATTTTGAGGTTTTTTTTTTCCCTCTCTCATTTTTTTTTTTTTTTTTTTCCTTTTCCCCTTTACCTCAGAGTGGCTTAAGCTTGCTGCAGACATGAATGTCCAGACCTTGATTACAAGTGTGGACCAGCTTGCCGCTCATGTGCAGGGTATACAAGATTATGTTACCAGAAATCCTAGGTCTGAACCCAAGATTCCGATTCCTGAACTGTTTTCAGGAGACCGATTTAAGTTTAGGAATTTCAGGAATAATTGTAAATTGTTTTTGTCCCTGAAACCTTGTTCGTCTGGAGACTCTGCTCAACAGGTAAAAATTGTTATTTCATTCTTACGGGGTGACCCTCAAGATTGGGCTTTTTCGTTGGCGCCAGGAGATCCGGCATTGGCTGATATTGATGCGTTTTTTCTGGCGCTCGGTTTACTTTATGAGGAACCCAATCTTGAGATTCAGGCAGAGAAAGCCTTGCTGGCTATGTCTCAGGGCCAGGACGAGGCTGAGGTGTATTGCCAAAAAATTTGGAAATGGTCCGTGCTGACACATTGGAACGAGTGTGCACTGGCCGCTAATTTTAGAAATGGCCTTTCTGAGGCCATTAAGAATGTTATGGTGGGTTTTCCCATTCCCACAGGTCTGAATGATACCATGTCCCTGGCTATTCAAATTGACCGGCGGTTGCGGGAGCGCAAAACCGCAAATTCCCTCATGTTGTTGTCTGAACAGACACCTGATGTGATGCAATGTGATAGAAAAACCGCAAATTCCCTCATGGTGTTGTCTGAACGGACACCTGATTTGATGCAATGTGATAGAATCCTGACTAGAAAAGAGAGGAAAATTCATAGACGCCGGAATGGCTTGTGCTACTACTGTGGTGATTCTACACATGTTATCTCAGCATGCTCTAAACGTATATCTAAGGTTGTTAGTCCTGTCACCGTTGGTAATTTGCATCCTAAGTTTATTCTGTCTGTAACTTTGATTTGCTCACTGTCATCTTATCCTGTCATGGCGTTTGTAGATTCAGGTGCTGCCCTGAGTCTTATGGATCTCTCATTTGCTAAGCGCTGTGGTTTTATTCTTGAACCATTAGAAAATCCTATCCCTCTTAGGGGTATTGATGCTACGCCATTAGCAGAAAATAAACCGCAGTATTGGACACAAGTTACCATGTGCATGACTCCTGAACACCGCGAGGTGATACGTTTTCTCGTTCTACATAAAATGCATGATTTGGTTGTTTTGGGGCTGCCATGGTTACAGACCCATAATCCAGTCCTTGACTGGAAGGCTATGTCAGTGTCTAGTTGGGGCTGTCGTGGTATTCATGAGGATTCCCTGCCTGTGTCTATTGCTTCTTCTACGCCTTCGGAAGTTCCGGAGTATTTGTCTGATTATCAGGATGTCTTTAGCGAGTCCAGGTCCAGTGCATTGCCTCCTCATAGGGAATGTGACTGTGCAATAGATTTGATTCCAGGCAGTAAATTTCCTAAGGGAAGACTGTTTAATCTGTCGATACCTGAACATACCGCTATGCGTTCATATATCAAGGAGTCTCTGGAGAAAGGACACATCCGTCCATCTTCTTCCCCTCTTGGTGCGGGATTCTTTTTTGTGGCTAAAAAGGACGGATCTTTGAGGCCTTGTATTGACTATCGGCTTTTAAATAAGATCACTGTCAAATTTCAGTATCCTTTGCCGCTGTTGTCTGACTTGTTTGCCCGGATTAAAGGTGCCAAGTGGTTTACCAAGATAGACCTTCGTGGTGCGTACAACCTTGTGCGCATTAAGCAAGGGGATGAATGGAAAACCGCATTCAATACGCCCGAAGGTCATTTTGAGTACTTGGTGATGCCTTTTGGGCTCTCTAATGCCCCTTCAGTTTTTCAGTCCTTTATGCATGACATTTTCCGGAACTATCTGGATAAATTTTTGATCGTTTATCTGGATGATATTCTGTTTTTTTCTGATAATTGGGACTCGCATGTGGAGCAGGTCAGGATGGTCTTTAAAATTTTGCGTGAAAATTCTTTGTTTGTCAAGGGCTCAAAGTGTCTTTTTGGTGTACAGAAGGTTCCCTTTTTGGGGTTCATTTTTTCCCCTTCTGCTGTGGAGATGGACCCAGTCAAGGTCCGAGCTATTCTTGATTGGACTCAGCCCTCGTCAGTTAAGAGTCTTCAGAAGTTCTTGGGTTTCGCTAACTTCTACCGTCGTTTTATCGCTAACTTTTCTAGCATTGTGAAACCTTTGACGGATATGACCAAGAAGGGCTCCGATGTGGTTAATTGGGCTCCTGCTGCCGTGGAGGCTTTCCAGGAGTTGAAACGTCGGTTTACTTCGGCGCCTGTTTTGTGCCAGCCTGATGTCTCGCTTCCCTTTCAGGTTGAGGTGGATGCTTCAGAGATTGGAGCAGGGGCCGTTTTGTCGCAGAGAGGCCCTGGTTGCTCTGTTATGAGACCTTGCGCCTTTTTCTCTAGGAAGTTTTCGCCTGCGGAGCGAAATTATGATGTGGGCAATCGGGAGTTGTTGGCCATGAAATGGGCATTTGAGGAGTGGCGTCATTGGCTCGAGGGTGCTAAGCATCGTGTGGTGGTCTTGACTGATCACAAAAATCTGATGTATCTCGAGTCTGCTAAACGCCTGAATCCTAGACAGGCCCGCTGGTCATTGTTTTTCTCCCGTTTTGACTTTGTTGTCTCGTATTTACCAGGTTCAAAAAATGTGAAGGCCGATGCTCTTTCCAGGAGCTTTGTGCCTGATGCTCCTGGAGTCGCTGAACCTGTTGGTATTCTTAAGGATGGTATTATCTTGTTAGCTATTTCTCCAGATCTGCGACGTGTGTTGCAGAGATTTCAGGCTGATAGGCCTGATTCTTGTCCACCTGACAGACTGTTTGTGCCTGATAAGTGGACCAGCAGAGTCATTTCCGAGGTTCATTCCTCGGTGTTGGCAGGTCACCCAGGAATTTTTGGCACCAGAGATCTGGTGGCCAGATCCTTTTGGTGGCCTTCCTTGTCTAGGGATGTGCGGTCATTTGTACAGTCCTGTGGGACTTGTGCTCGAGCTAAGCCTTGCTGTTCTCGTGCCAGCGGGTTGCTCTTGCCCTTGCCTGTCCCTAAGAGACCTTGGACACATATCTCCATGGATTTCATTTCTGATCTTCCGGTGTCTCAAGGCATGTCTGTTATCTGGGTGATATGTGATCGCTTCTCCAAGATGGTCCATTTGGTTCCTTTGCCTAAGCTGCCTTCCTCTTCCGATCTGGTTCCTGTGTTTTTCCAGAACGTGGTTCGTTTGCACGGCATCCCTGAGAATATTGTGTCAGACAGAGGATCCCAGTTTGTTTCCAGATTCTGGCGATCCTTTTGTAGTAGGATGGGCATTGACTTGTCGTTTTCGTCTGCTTTCCATCCTCAGACTAATGGACAGACGGAGCGAACTAATCAGACTTTGGAGGCTTATTTGAGGTGTTTTGTCTCTGCTGATCAGGACGATTGGGTGACCTTCTTGCCGTTGGCTGAGTTTGCCCTTAATAATCGGGCTAGTTCCGCCACCTTGGTTTCGCCGTTTTTCTGCAACTCTGGTTTCCACCCTCGTTTTTCTTCGGGTCATGTGGAACCTTCTGACTGCCCTGGGGTGGATTCTGTGGTGGATAGGTTGCAGCGGATCTGGAATCTTGTGGTGGACAACTTGAAGTTGTCACAGGAGAGGGCTCAGCGCTTTGCCAACCGCCGCCGCGGTGTGGGTCCCCGACTACGTGTTGGGGATTTGGTGTGGCTTTCTTCCCGCTTTGTTCCTATGAAGGTTTCCTCTCCCAAATTTAAACCTCGTCTTATTGGTCCTTACAAGATATTGGAAATCCTTAATCCTGTATCCTTTCGCCTGGATCTTCCTGTGTCGTTTGCTATCCACAACGTGTTTCATAGGTCCTTGTTGCGGCGGTACGTTGTGCCTGTGGTTCCTTCTGCTGAGCCTCCTGCTCCGGTGTTGGTTGAGGGCGAGTTGGAGTACGTGGTGGAGAAGATCTTGGATTCTCGTCTCTCCAGGCGGAGGCTTCAGTACCTGGTCAAGTGGAAGGGCTATGGTCAGGAAGATAATTCCTGGGTGGTCGCCTCTGATGTTCATGCGGCCGATTTAGTTCGTGCCTTTCACGCCGCTCGTCCTGATCGCCCTGGTGGTCGTGGTGAGGGTTCGGTGACCCCTCACTAAGGGGGGGGTACTGTTGTGATTTTGCTTTTTGCTCCCTCTAGTGGTCATTAGTGATTTGACTCTGGAGCTTCTGTCTTTTCCTATATCCTCACCTGGGCCGTTAGTTCAGGGGCGTTGCTATATAAGCTCCCTGGACCTTCAGTTCAATGCCTGGCATCGTTGAAATCAGAGCTAATCTGTTGTGCTCTTGTCCTATGATCCTGGTTCCTGTATTTCAAGCTAAGTCTGCTTCCTTGCTTTTTGCTTTTGTTTTGTTTGGTATTTTTGTCCAGCTTGTTCCAATCTGTATCCTGACCTTTGCTGGAAGCTCTAGGGGGCTGGTGTTCTCCCCCCGGACCGTTAGATGGTTCGGGGGTTCTTGAATCTCCAGCGTGGATTTTTATAGGGTTTTTGTTGACCAGATAAGTTATCTTGCTATATTCTGCTATTAGTAAGCTGGCCTCTCTTTGCTGAACCTGGTTCATTTCTGTGTTTGTCATTTCCTCTTACCTCACCGTTATTATTTGTGGGGGGCTTGTATCTTGCTTTGGGGTCCCTTTCTCTGGAGGCAAGAGAGGTCTTTGTTTTCTTCTCCTAGGGGTAGTTAGATTCTCCGGCTGGCGCGAGTCATCTAGCGATCACCGTAGGCATGATCCCCGGCTACTTCTAGTGTTGGCGTTAGGAGTAGCTATTTGGTCAACCCAGTTACCACAGCCCTATGAGCTGGATTTTTGAATCTCGCAGACTTACACGTTCCTCTGAGACCCTGTCCACTGGGGTCATAACAGGCATTGGCTGCTTATTTCCACTTGCGTTCCCAAGACTGGGGTATGGACAACTGAACGCTGCGCTGGGACAAGGATGTGGACGTGCTTGTCGATGGTGCTAGTTGAGTTTGTGTGCAACTGCAGATACAGGGCATGAGGCATCTTTGCCTGCACCATGGACAGGGGATTGGCTTGCACGCACAACATAGGAAAAAGCAGTGGTATCACTCGAAGACACTGTTCATGAAGCCTTGTGTTCAACCAACAAAGTCGGGTGCTTTGCAACCATGTGCACCCTGCAGTGCATTTGTTCCAAGATCTAGGCAGGTAAGTGTTGCTGCCTTTTTTTTTTTCTTTTTTTTCTGCTGTAGAAAACTGATCATGGTTGTGGTGGTTAGGATGGGAGTTTTGATACCCCTGCTGGATGTTGTTGATGTTACGAATTTTGTCTAAAAAGTTGCCCGTATCCAAGATAAAAGATCTTATTGAGCGGGCATGTGGTGTAAGGATTTTTTCCAGAAAAATAGATGAAGGGTTGAGTATAGAGTTGGTGGAATCTACTATGGAGTGTCCAGGCGGATTCTCGAGGTTTTTGTGTATCTTGGGAAGTTCATATAGTACCGGGGTTACAGGATGGTGGTTAATAAGATATTTTTCAGTTTTGGTATCGATAGTCTTGAGCTGTAAATGTTTGTCTATCACAGTACTTATTTTGTGGCGTATGCAGTGGGTGGGGTCAGAGTGTAGTCTTCTGTAGGTGGTTGTGTCTGAAAGTTGTCTTCTGACCTCAGCTACATAGTGACTCCTATTCATGACAACGATGGCCCCACCCTTATCCACCAGTTTAATGATAATGTTTCTATTATTACTTAGTGAGTCTAAAGCCTGTTTTTCTGAAGAGTTGAGATTGTGGCGGACAGGGAGAAATCCTAAACGTTGGTCATGGATAGTTCTTTCAATGTCTCTATCAAGTAGACTAATAAAAGTCTCCACTGCATGATTGTTTTTGGGTGGGACGAAGGTACTAGTGTTTCTTAATCCCAGGGTGCCAATTGTAATCTTTGGAGCATCACGATCTGGTACTGTGCCTAACCTGCTGCCAATGAGGTTGGTGCTTTCGTCGAAATGTACCTTCTGTCTAATGTTCCTATAAAAACTATGGAGATCCTTTTCTAGTTGGAAATGGTCCTATCTGGGTGTGGGTGTAAGCCCATATTTAGGACTTTCAACTCAAGAGGAGAGAGAGAATAATTAAATATATTAACTACCGAGTTTGGACTCCTACCTACCTACCTGTTTTTGCAACTGCACTTGGGGACACTTTCAAAGTTTTCCCAATTTTTCAAACTGACTGACTTTCATTTCTTAAAGTAATGATGGCCACTCGTTTTTCTCTACTTAGCTGCTTTTTTCTTGCCATAATACAAATTCTAACAGTCTGTTCAGTAGGACTATCAGCTGTGTATCCACCAGACTTCTGCTGAACACAACTGATGGTCCCAACCCCATTTATAAGGCAAGAAATCCCACGTATTAAACCTGAAAGGGCATACCTGTGGAGTGAAAACCATCTCCGGTGACTACCTCTTCAAGCTCATCAAGAGAATGCTAAGAGTGTGCAAAGCAGTCATCAAAGCAAAAGGTGGCTACTTTGAAGAACCTAGAATATAAGACATATTTTCAGTTGTTTCACACTTTTTTGTTAAGTATGTAATTCCACATGTGTTAATTCATAGTTTTGATGCCTTCAGTGTGAATTTACAATTTTCATAGTCATGAAAATACAGAAAAATCTTTAAATGAGAAGCTGTGTCCAAACTTTTGGTATGTACTGTATATATATATATATATATATATATATATATATATATATATATATGACTTTGAGCTGTTTTGAACAAATGCTTCATTTGACAACATGATCAGATCTCCTACCTCGCAAGCGCTGCTCATTGCCATGGTAACATGAAAACAACCACTGACACCGCCGCGCACTGCGCATGCGTCTCTCATCACATTCGGTCACATGACCGGCTGGGCGCTTATACCGCGGCACCGAGCTGATCACCGCAGCTGCTCCCCTGCTAGGACACACATTGTGTCAGCTCCTTCCACTCAGCCACCAACACTGGCTCCCAGGGCCTGGATTGCGGTCTCTGCTGTGCCACCAATGGATGTGAGACAACCTGACCTATCAGATAAGTCACTCTAAGCTACCATGCAGATATCCTAAGATGTACACCATTTCCTCCTTTACAGCTATAAGCTCCTATATTCTTCCCAGGCAACTAAGCATATACAGCGCTGTTACTGCCATGTATTTTGGTCCTAGCTGGCTCAACGCTATACTGGCAAGTACAATATAGCTATTCACTGATTGGTGACATATTAGTGAACATATATCCCCTTAAAAAATTAAATTTTATTATGAATATTTTAAAAATACACCACCCAGTGCTATTTAGGCACAATTCGGCCTAAAGATAAAAAAAAAAAAAAAAAAAAAAAAAAAAAAAAAAAAGACCAAGGTCTAGCGCATACCCTGCAATGGCCTACTCTGTCACCTGCCTGGCTGTGGAGGTTGGCACCCTAATTACGATGTTTTGGCGCCCCCACTCAACGTGGACTACCCCTCACTGCCCTAGATCACCCTATGCTGCAGGTGTGAAAACAAAATACATAAGAACAGAGATGAAGAAAGCAAAAAAATGGTCAAAAAAACACACAAAAAACTCAATAGAAAAAAATTAGCAAAAGAACAGAGGCAAAAGCAGGATATTAGATAAGACCTATATAGGCTCCGGCCCCTTTCATAAACCAATTTGCTAAATACCAATAATAGGCAATGGGTATGCTGTCAGATGTGCCACATAAAAATTTATAGCATCAATCACTACAGCCTATACCACATATACTCAAAGTACTGCAGTTTGTCTAGCTATTATTAGCATAAATTATACCCATAAGGGATTAAAGCCTGCAGTTAATATTAAACACAACCCAAATAGATACCCAGGGCCAAGTATTTAAGGTATCTCAGTGGTGTAGGTAGAATTATATGTTATATATCATGATATATTGCACTTCGCCTCATAGCCTTAGCATAGATAACTGCCTTAAAAATTGCAAATTATACCATATACATTTTCTTCTTCATGGACTATCAAGCCATAGATATCCCAGCCCTAGGGGGTTGCCCCCATATATAAACAGGGCTAAACAGTCACAGAGATACTAGTGCAAAAGCCTAAAACAGGCAAGACTGTACAATTTTACAATGGTATAAGCAGAATGGCGTTACTTATCATGATACACTGTGCCTCGCCTCAACGCGTTTCCCCGTAGTTCGGTTCATCAGGAGGCCCGTCAGAGGGTTCTCAAAATGTTAGATGCCATAGATGAGTGGCATGACCAGTGGCTTATATGATATTGGTATGATATATGTATTTTGTTTTCACACCTGCAGCATAGGGTGATCTAGGGCAGTGAGGGGTAGTCCACGTTGAGTGGGGGCGCCAAAACATCGTAATTAGGGTGCCAACCTCCACAGCCAGGCAGGTGACAGAGTAGGCCATTGCAGGGTATGCGCTAGACCTTGGTCTTTTTTTTTATCTTTAGGCCGAATTGTGCCTAAATAGCACTGGGTGGTGTATTTTTAAAATATTCATAATAAAATTTAATTTTTTAAGGGGATATATGTTCACTAGTTAATTCAGATTCCCTGGTTTATAAATATTTTTTCCTATAATTGGTGACATATTACCAACAATTATGGTCTTAAAACTTACCATTTGAGGCACCAATATAAACACCTAATTTACCCACACTTTCTATGTTGCAGCAAATCCTCCTCAGGTTGTGCATTTTATACACACCTACCTTGGCGCTTTTTGTTTGGACCACTGGGCATACTTTCCCCTATATGGTAAATATTTATTCTAGCATTCACACTCCTTGGTGCCTTGAAATATGAGTATATCACTCTAAGGGCTCATTTCCACATGCGAGGCACACGTCCGTATCTCGCATGTGGAAACCAAGCTGTGGAGCCGGCACTCCAGAGCGGAGCGTGCGGCCGCATAGGAACATATGGAGCTGCACAGCTCCGCTCCAAAGTGCCGGCACCAGAGCTTGGTTTCCACATGCGAGATACGGATGTGTGCCTCGCATGTGGAAATGAGCCCTAAGGCTGCCATCACACTAGCAGTATTTGGTCAGTATTTTACATCAGTATTTGCAAGCCAAAATCAGGAGTGGGTGATAAATGCAAAAGTGGTGCATATGTTTCTATTATACTTTTCCTCTAATTGTTCCACTCCTGGTTTTGGCTTACAAATACAGATGTAAAATACAGACCAAATACTGCTAGTGTGACAGCGGCCTAGATCTTTACATGTTCAGTATAAGCCTCCTACCTGCATTGCACTTTATAAATAGGGGTGTCCTGGTATATATTGAGGTACTAGATGGTGGCCCGATTCTAACGCATCGGGTATTCTAGAATATGTACGTATATATAGCAGCCACATAGTATATAGCAGAGGCCACATAACACAGACAGCCACGTAGTATATAGCACTGCCATATAATATATAGGAGCCACGTAGTATATAACACAGCCACGTAGTATATAGCACAGCCACATAGTATATAACACAGCCCACGAAATATATAGCATAGCCCACACAGTATATAACACAGCCCACGTAGTATATAGCACAGCCACGTAGTATATAGCACAGCCATGTAGTATATAACACTGGCCACGTAGTACATAACACTGCCCATGTTAACACTGATCACATAGTATATAACACAGCCCATGCAATATATAACACAGGCCACGCACTATGTAACACTGGCCACGTAATATATAGCAGCCACGCAGTATATTACACAGCCCACATAATATATAACATTGCCCACGTAGTATATAACACTGCCCACGCAGTATATAACACAGGCCATGCAGTATATAACACTGCCCATGTAGTATATAACACAGCCCACGTAATATATAGCATAGCCCGCGCAGTATATAACACAGCCCACGTAGTATATAGCACAGCCACGTAGTATATAGCACATTCATGTAGTATATAACACTGGCCACGTAGTATATAACACTGCCCATGTTAACACTGGCCACGTAGTATATAACACTGCCCACGTAGTATATAACACAGCGCACGCAGTATATAACACAGGCCACACAGTATATAACAGTGACCACGTAATATATATAGCAGCCACACAGTATATAACACAGCCCATGTAATATATAACACTGCCCACGTAGTATATAACACTGCCCACGCAGTATATAACACAGGCCACGCAGTATATAACACTGCCCATGTAGTATATAGCAGCCTCGCAGTATATAACATAGGCCAAGTACTATATAGCAGTGTGGGTACCATATTCCTGTTAAAAAAAGAATGAAAATAAAAAATAGTTATATACTCACCCTCCGGTGTCCAGCGAAGCTGTATGGATGCGCGCGATGCGGCCGCGAGTTTCCATTCCCAACGATGCATTGCGAAATTACCCAGATGACTTAGTGGTCTCGTGAGACCGCTAAGTCATCTGGGTAATTTCGCAATGCATCACTGGGAACGGAATCTGGCGGTAGCCTCGCACTCATCGGTGGACGACGGAAGATGAGAATAGCACAATTTTTTTTTTTATTATTATTTTTAACATTAGATCTTTTTACTATTGATGCTGCATAGGGAGCATCAATAGTAAAAAGTTGGTCACACAGGGTTAATAGCAGCGTTAACGGAGTGTGTTACACCGCAGCATAACACGGTCCGTTAACGCTGCCATTAACCCTGTGTGAGCGCTGACTGGAGGGGAGTATGGAGCGGGCACTGACTGGACGGAAGTAGAGAGGGCCGAATTCCAGACTGTGCCCGTTGCTGATTGGTTGCGGCCTGCTGGTCGCGACCAATCAGCGGCGCGGGATTTCCGTTACAGACAGACAAACAGATGGAAGTACCCCTTAGACAATTATGTATATAGATGTGTATATAGGCTCATACGCATGTATCCGCTGGCCAGGGGCGTACATAGATTTCACAGGGCCCCATAGCAAAATTGAGGAAAGGGCCCCCCCCTCGAAGAAGGGAGGGGAATAGGTGGCGCGCGTAGCGCGCCGAAAATTTGCATGTTAAGCCACGCCCCCTCCACAGCCACACCCCCTCCACAGCCACACCCTCTCCACAGCCACACCCCCCAATTACTAATTTATATGGCGAAGGCAATAAAAAATAGACTTACCAGAAAGCAGCATTGCAGGAGAAAGCAGCATTGCATTGCAGTAATAGATAAAATGAATTCAACCTAAAAAAGTGAAACTATTATTATTTGCCATCCCCAATACAGTGTGATCCTAAACATTTATTCACTTTAGTATGATACATTTGTGTATATTTGAGGATACACCAGAATAAGCAGCGTACATTATATGTGTACATGTGAGGACACACCAGTATACACCAGTATAAGCAGTGTACATTATATGTGTACATGTGAGGACACACCAGTAGACACCAGTATAAGCAGCGTACATTATATGTGTACATGTGAGGACACACCAGTAGACACCAGTATAAGCAGCGTACATTATATGTGTACATGTGAGGACACCCCAGTAGACACCAGTATAAGCAGCGTACATTATATGTGAATGTAAAGTGCTGTGCCTGTTTGACATGTGAGGACACCCCAGTATACACCAGTATAAGCAGCGTACATTATATGTGAGGACACCCCAGTATACACCAGTATAAGCAGCGTACATTATATGTGAGGACACCCCAGTAGACACCAGTATAAGCAGCGTACATTATACCGTGTTTCCCCGAAAGTAAGACCCTGTCTTACATTAATTTTACCCCAATAAGTGCCACCCTGTCTTACTTTCGGGGGAGGTCTTACATTAGCCGAAGGTAACTGCAGCGGCTTCGTCAGGGGAAGTGAGTGTAGTGGTGGTAAGAACCTACATACCATATATACGGACCAATCATCATCCGGAGTGTATACAGCTGGGTTGCCGCCATGCAGGAGGCGGAAGTGAGGAAATGCGCGCTGATCGCATAGAGGGAGGAATAGACGCCGGAAGTATAAGAAGTCTCCATGGAGATACCCAGACCCAAGGAAATGGGCCGACCGGAACGAGGACGGGGGAGAAGGGAAAGAAAGGGGAGGAAGAAAAAACACACTGAGCTGTGCTGGGGCTTGTAGTCTGCCTGCAGGAGATCACTGCTCCCATATGGGTCTGCAGGCATTGGTGCACTGTGCCCCTCTCTCTGCTCCTGGCATGGCTGCACTATGGGGCCCCACATGGGAAAAGTGCCTGCACCACACAGCTGTGGCCCCTGGTGCACGTGGCCTGTATGGAGCGGCCGTACTTGTCTCCATCGCCCTAAGATGCTGATCCTCAGTGAGGTAAAGACCCCACTAGTGCGACACTGGCTGCTCCGTATTAGGGAAGCGCTCCTTCCTGGCTCCACACTCCCCCATCATGGTATATTTATTAGGGAAGACCTCCAGGCCTCCTTGTATACATTGTTGGTGCTCGCTCTCTAGAGGGGCCGGATGTGGAGTCAGGGTCTCGCACGGTAGAGGGGCTGGCTGCGGTGTAGGGGGCTTGCACAGTAGATGGGCCGGCTGCAGAGTCAGGGTCTCTCACAGTAGATGGGCCGGCTGTGGTGTCGGGGGCTCTCACTGTAGAGGGGCCGGCTGCAGAGTCGGGGGCTCGCACAGACAGCTCTCTCCATGTAAAAAAAAAAACGCTACATACGCACCTTCTGTCGTCCTTCATGTCCCTCGGCGCTTGCCGCACTGACTGTCTCAGCGCCGGCCGGCCGTAACAGCGGTGCCCAGCGGTGAACCGCTGTTACTGCAGGTTCACCGCTGGACTCTGCTTTACGGCCGGACGTCGCTGAGACAGTCACTACGGCAAGCTCCAGGGGACGTGACGGACAACAGACGGTGAGTATGTAGTGTTTTTTTTTTTTACTTTTACCATGGTATCCATGGTAAATATCGGGTTACTAAGCGCGGCCCTGCGCTTAGTAACCCGATGTTTACCATGGATACCAGTGAAGACATCACATTTCACAGCGGCCCCCCAACCCTGCCTTACATTCGGGGGAGGCCTTACATTGAAGGACCCCCCCGTAACCCCCACCCTGTCTTACTTTCGGGGGGGTCCTACTTTCGGGGAAACACGGTATGTGAGGAGTCCAGGAGCGAGCAGCCGTCGGTCGCAAAGGGTGCACGGTGACGTCACTTCCGGTCGCTCGGAAATGAGATCACCGCGCCCCCTATGTGACCTTCCCCCTCCAACTGCAGCGCAGCACCGTGGGGAAGCTTCCTGCTTCCCCACACGCTCATCTCCGACAGGGCCCGACAGCAAAGCCCTGTCGCCTCGCCGCGCGCGCCCCCCCCCCCCCGGGACGACTGGTCCCCGACCCGAGCAAAAAAAAATTAACACAAAAAAAAAAAAAAAAAAAAAAAGGTGGCGTACACACCATGGGGCCGGGCAGCACCGGGCCCCCCCGGCCGTGGGGCCCGGATGCGGCGGCACCCGTCGCATACATGGTGTGTACGCCACTGCCGCTGGCTTTCCATAGTATGTTCCTGCCAACTTTGCTACCTCTCATCATCTCCTATCACCCCAAACAGGAAAAGACTTTGCCAACTTCTTATTTGAATATCTCATCAGCATCATATATCTATTTATAGAAAGAACCTCCAAAAAGGGCATGTTCATCTGTTTTAATTCTCTGAATATGCAAATTTTATGCTCCACTCTTCTAAACCTTGCTCTCGCAAATGTCCTTTACATCATATGTCGCAGAAATGTATACGGTATTCCTATTTTTATGGATTTTCCCTAACTACCCTGACATGTTTTTCAGAACTGTACATATACCTTTCAAAACTGTATATATTGTACATAGTTTTTTGTAACTATATTTATGTGATTGTATGGATATTTGTACTTAAATGTTCATTATGTATATTTATCTGTTTATTTCAGCAATATTGTGATCAAGGCCACTGGTTGGCCGAAACGTTAATTGACTGTCGTTTCACCTTCTTCACCGTACTCTAATAAACTAGTCACCTGAGGCAATTATTTCCAACTGTATGAGTGCAGTCATTATATACTCTACCAATGTCATTAGAGGCCGCCATGTCCCTTGCAATCATGGTGGATAAATGCCACATGGAGAGAAAAACACCCACTCTGCACCCTGTTGTCCTTCCTAGGTAGGAGGTCACACAGGTGCTGTCTGATGAACCCATGCAGTTGGGGGAGTCTTCTCTCAAACTACGTTGCTTGCTGTTCATTTTGGAAAAGGTCATGTTTATCCTGTGGTCTTATTTATCATTGCATTAAATTCTGTCCTTCTCGTGCCAAAAATGGCACTCCATTGCAAAAGTCGCATTACCCTGGTCTTTTGGAGGGAGAAACCAGGGTGTGTATATTACTTCCACTTTTACATCTCCGTTTACTGTTTACTATTTCAGTAGAAATAGTTTTTGGTGGGAAAACTAAGACTATTCTGTTTCTTGTGGATAGTGGAGCTGGAGTCAGTTTGGTTGATTTTTGTTTTGCTCAGACCCATGGTGTAATCGGTAGGATGCTAGCGAGATCCATTCCTATTTGTGCTATTGATTCTTCCCCTTTCAGTCAGAAAAGTTTGACCTAAGTAAAACATAATGTGAACTTGTGCATACGGACTCATCATTAAGAGTTACTGTCATGCGAGGGCGTGGCTATGTAGCTGAGCTAAGAGGACGTGTTTGGAAGGAGCTCCTGCGATCCTGATAATAATCCTGCACCGTACTCACCCAGGAGGACTCCTTTGATCGGCGACTGTACTCCCCTGGACACCTGGAGGCACCCGGTCCCTGAGGAGAGGCTGAGCGCAGCTCCGGCCGGGTAAGCGCCAGGGAAGTTGAGGTGGGAGACGGTCCCTGCAGAAGACGGCAGCCATCTTTACTACCACGTGTTCGGTGGTGAGGCATAAGAAGCAGAAGCACTTGGCTTCGGAGGAGCTGGCTGAACGCCAGTAAAGCTCTGAGAAGGCACGACAGGGGGGCCGCTTGGTGTGTGCCCTGAGAGACGGGCCCCGAGCTCCCCCTCACTCATAAAACACTAAAACGTCTGCTGGACCCAGCGCTTGTCACTGAGCAGCTGCCTCCCCCTCCGCTCCCCCCACCTGGAGTGTGTTTACAGACCCTGCCGTTTCTGACAAATAGCTGATTAGCTGAACGCCAAATGGTGTCTGTTGCGCAATACTTTTTTCTGGGATTCTAACACTGTGTGAGAGAAAAGCCTGCAACTCTTGTTAGACATTGAGCCTTGTTGATTTGACTCCGCTTCTCTACCCTGCCCCCTCTCCAAGGTGATACACATAATAGCTGCAGCAAACTCCTGGTGCCACAAGATATCCCCTCTGCGATAGACGCTGCGCACTGACCCTCTGAGGCTGCACGCCCGTGCACATCATTCCACTGGTCTGCTGTGGGGAATTCGAAGCCCACCGGTGGGCGGAGTGCCTCCCGACGCCGGACTGAAGAGGTGAGAGGTCGCCTCATGTTATATTCCCCCACCTGGGTCATCAGTGAGGGGTCCGCGCCTTGAACACAGGGGGGTTACTGTCCTCTCCGGCTAGATACATATAGCCCGCGACGAGCTGTCACCATCGTGGTTACCCTCTCAGCCCCTGTGGACAGCTTCTGGCTCTGCCGGCCTCCAGACCCGCTGTTCATTAACTCGAGACAATCTCCACTGGCACAACCTAACCAGACTTAATATACGGAATGGCATAATGATTGCTGCAATGCCTTAACCATACCCTCGCGCATCTGCTAGGGGTCACTGCGCAATATGTCTTGTCCTAGACCTTAGCTTTCTTAATACGGGGGAAAAATATCACGGGGTTTTACTCCCATCCATACTCTAATTGCCCTCATGCCTAAAGCGCGCAGAACCACTTCAAAACAACCCAGCAACAGGTTTGCCGTATTAACAGACTTGGAGGCTGACATGTCTCCTGACCCGCTCTCACACTCAGAGTCCTCTAACTCTTCCATACCCGACGGAGCAGAATCTGAGATGATCCCGGCCTCTACAACTAAGACCCCTAGCACCCCTACCCCGGATCAATCGGCTCTACTGTCGCAGTTCCAATCTATTTTACATTCTGAACTGCTCAAGATGTCAGACAAACTGACTAAGGACCTAACCAAAGAAATCAGAGAACTCGGCTCCCATACCTCTGACCTCGAGGACAAAATGGACTCGACCATTGCAAACCTAGCAACCCACGAAAAAGACATCGAGATGCTACATGACGAGATCCACACCCTCAATAGCAAGCTAGAGGACTTTGAAAACCGAGACCGTAGAAGTAATATTAGGATCAGAGGTATACCAGAAACGGTCACAGATCTACAATCCACCGCAACTGCCCTGTTTCAAGAACTCCTACCGGGAATCTCCATTGAGCGCCTAGAAATGGACCGCATCCACAGAGCCCTGAGTAAGCGCAAGCCAGATGGCCCGCCGAGAGACATCATTCTCAAAATGCACTTCTACAAAACTAAAGAGCAGCTCCTGCAGGCGGCTAGAAAATCTGCACCGCTAACATTCCAGGGCCACTCGTACGAGCTGTTCTCAGATTTGGCCCCTACTACTATCGCCAAACGTCGAGCCATGAAGCCGTACTTGGAGGTACTGCGTTCCAACAATATCAAATATCGCTGGGGATTCCCCTTTAAATTGATATTCTCTCATCACGATATGATCCACACGGTTCTCTCCCCCGAAGGAGCGAGCCGTTGCTTGGCCAAATTACAGCTCATGGATTCCGTTTCATATTCTCCGACTGCCCCTTCTCGGCCTCGGCCTGAGAGCCGCCAGTCCCGTCTGCGAGCTCCGCCTGACCCCCCGTGACAAGCTTAACATCCGCTGGCCCTATTCTGGGCCCCTGATGCCCTACTGACTATCCTGTCAGATTCTCCACAGTTCTAGGATAATTTGGTTATATGTGTTTTCTTAGTTTATCTCTATAGACGCTCCTGAACTGCGCAACTTCAACACTCCTCTGCCGGAAACTATTGGTTCCTCATCCCGGCTGGGACATTGGACTGGATTGAACTCATCGCCGGACCTGTTCTTCACCGCAGACAAGTGAATATGCTCAATCCACTAGTTAATACAGTGTTGTTTCTTCTTCTTTTTATCTGTTAACGGTTACACTCTAGTGACAGGTTACACATATCCCACCTTGCTGTAATGTTAAACTGTATTAAAATTACACCCTGGCCTTAGCTAGTTACATTCTTAGGCATAGTTGTTATGTTTGTTATCAGATCTATGCCTCCCGTTTACTAGCAGCTATAATAAGTTGACAAGATAGGCCATCAATGAATATCCCCAGGATAGCAGAATCAGACCCCCAGCTCGTCGTTATTACCCATTTACTCCAGTACCCCGTTACGACGACATACAATTTTTTCTCACGCGCTGCCCCTAGCAGACCCCAATGACCCCACAGTGTCCTCACACACTGCCGCTCAGCACATAGTGCTTAGCCAACATTACAGTTCCTCCTTTTCCCTTAACAAGCCTTTTTACCCCACCTATACTGTAGGCACTTTCCAATCTATCCCATCCCCTAACCCAACTACCTGCCCGAGCTTACACTACTCATCAAGTCCATTCTGTAAGACGATCTCCACCCCCATTGATATACCGCAAGTAATAATTACCACAAGCCTACCTCCCAACCTCCCACAATGCCACTCACAATCTTATCGCACAACGTGAGGGGACTCAACTCCCCACATAAACGCACCAAGGCGTTCCGCTATTACAGATCTCAGCAGGCAGATGTACTATGTCTCCAGGAGACGCATTTTTCAACTAAATCCTGTCCTAGATTCTTGTCCGCCTCTTACCCGCTCTTTTACTCCGCTAATGCCCCAAACAAAACCAAAGGTGTGGCTATCTGTTTCAAGAAATCTGTCCCGTTTGTTTTTAAGTCTTCAGTAGTTGATAAGGAAGGCCGCTATATTATGGTGACGGGCACTATAACGGATGAATTGGTGACCTTTGTCTCCTACTATGCTCCCAATACTCATCAGGCTGCCTTTTTCTCTCAACTACTAGAACTAATTTCAGAACACGCACAGGGCACCACAATTCTATGTGGAGACTCCAATTGCATACTTAAAGCTAATCTAGACAAATCCTCAAGCCCCCATTCTCCTACTCCGCCCCCATACTCTTCGGCTGACTCGACTGTTCTCAACAATCTTCTCTCCCAATATCACTGGATAGACTTATGGAGGGAACTTCACCCTACCGAAAGAGATTATACCTTTTTCTCGGCACGCCACCTAGTATATACCAGAATTGATCATGTCTTAGTCCATCCTTCCTTTATTCCCAACATATCAAGCATCTCAATCCAATCTACCCCCTGGTCAGACCATTCCCCATACCTGGTCACATGCTCAACACTCCACCCGCGGCCCCGCTCGTTCAACTGGACCCTAAACGACTCACTGCTCTCCTATCCTGACATCGCCCTAAAACTGAAAAACCACATTGGCGAATATTTCTCTCTGAACAAGCAATCAGCTTCTTCACCAGTTTCCCTATGGGAGGCACACAAAGCAGTACTCAGAGGCTTCTGTATCCAAGAGGCCTCTCGTAAGAAAAAAGATAGAAACGCGAAGATAGCGGATTTGGAGAGCAGGGTGTCAACCTTGGAGTCCCAGATGAAAACTGCACCCCTACCTGCTACATATCGGGATCTTCTCCATGCACGGACGGAACTAGATCTACACCTCTCCGAGAAGGCTGACCGAGCTATACGCTGGTCACAACAACACTTCTATGCCCTTAACAATAAAAACAATTCTAACCTCGCTCGTCGTTTGAAATGCCAACCCTTACCTAGACCCCCCATACGCCTCCGCACCTCCACAGGTGTCACAACCAACCCACAGCAAATTGTCTGTTTATTTCAACAGAAACTTAGACAGCTATATAGTGCCCCAGCTGCCACAGACACAGACACCCTGAAGAACTTTTTAGACTCGGTTCCCCTTCCAGCCCTTAGCCCCGACATGATCCAACTCCTTGATCAAGCTATAACTCCTAGCGAAATTGAGATAGCCATTAAAAATTTGAAAACTAACAAAAAACCAGGCCCCGACGGGTTCACGGCCCTTTATTATAAGAAATACGCCCCGCTACTGATCCCCCACCTCGTCAATTACTTTAATTCCCTAAGAGACGGAAACAAACCAGGTGCGGCCTCATTAATGGCTGCAATCTCTATGATACCTAAGCCCAACACAGATCACTTACTCTGGTCCAATTATAGGCCGATATCTCTAGTTAATATTGATCTTAAAATATTGGCTAAAATCCTGTCCCAAAGATTGAACTCAGGCTTAGGAGCGTTAATCCATAAAGACCAAGTAGGCTTTGTTCCGCGTCGACAGGCCTCTGACAACATACGGAGGATTTCCCACCTACTACATCTCTGCAAGCACCGTAATATATCAAGTATGCTACTGTCATTAGACATTAAAAAAGCCTTCGACTCTGTATCGTGGCCCTATCTGTTTGCGGTGCTGCAGAGATGGAAGTTTCCCGACAATTTCCTCTCCTGGATTCACGCACTCTATAGTTCCCCTTCCGCCTATGTGCGCTATAGTGGCTTTTCCTCTACGCTTTTTCCAATTAGCAGAGGCACCCGACAGGGTTGCCCACTCTCACCCCTGCTGTTTCTCCTGGCGCTCGAACCACTAGCCATCCAATTACGCCTCAACTCCAACATACAAGGGGTGGAGGTGGCGGCGGTCCCACACAAGCTACTCATGTTTGCAGACGACATCCTGCTCCTTTTATCGTCCCCCCAGAAGTCTTTATCGGCCCTTCTCCAAACCTTACAAAACTTCGGAGCATTATCCGGCCTACAAATAAACACCACCAAATCCTACGCCATGAATATATCCCTCCCACAATCAACTATAACAAATCTCCAAAACGACTTTCCTTTCCAGTGGGTTACTAAACACTTGGACTATTTGGGAGTGAAACTGACGGCTAACCTAGACTCTCTCTACACCGCCAACTATCCCCCCATGTTTCGAAAACTTCGCCTTTTGCTTCAGTCTTGGGAAAAATTGCATCTTTCATGGTTAGGCCGTGTGCGAGCCCTAAAAATGTCTATCATTCCCAAGCTACTTTACTTATTTCGAGTCTTACCAATCCCTATCCCATCGCACTTCCTTAAAATGGCCCAAAGAGCAATAGATGCTTTTGTTTGGAGGGGAGGCCTCCCCAGGGTTAACAAAGCTACTCTCTACCGACATCGCCTAAAAGGAGGTTTGGGAGTTCCCAACCTCTCCAAATACTACCGCGCAGCTCAATTAGGCCAACTGACCCTGTATCATGCCTACACCGAACCCCCATTATGGCTTTCTCTAGAAGCCGCAGAACTACAACCCGACACTCTAGACACAATACTATGGATTCTCCCAACCCAACGTAAACATATTTCAAACCCCATAATAAAGCATTCCCTTGCAATCTGGGACTCCCACAAGTACTCCTCACAACTAATCTCACCCTTTTTGCCTCTCGCCCCAATTTGGGGTAATGTTCTATTTCCCCCAGGTATGGGTCCCCTAAGATACTTCTGTAAGTGGGTTGAAGCGGGGATAACTAAAGTCCACCACCTCTTTAATGTAGACGGGATTATCCCATTCCCAACCCTTAGAGAAAAATATGGTTTCCCCCCCGGAGAGGTATTTCGTTATTTACAACTTAAGAACTTTATCAGCTCTTTACTGAAGAATTCTGATCCCCCATACTCTTTCACTCCATTTGAACAAAGATGCCGTCAAAACCCCCACGCCCCAGGTACTATATCTCTCCTCTATTCGCAAATCAACTCCCCCTCACATAGAAATTGTCTAAAATATACATCTCGATGGGAGTCCGATATTGGATCTACCCTGACTGATTCCGAATGGTCCCAAATTTGGTCCTCCTCAACTGGAGGAATCCTAAATACCCTTATGTTAGAAACTAATTATAAAGTATTAACCCGTTGGTACCTGACCCCAGCAAGAGTAGCTAAGGCAGTGGCCAACTACCCCTCAAACTGCTTCAGAGGATGCAACTCTACTGGAGATATGTTCCATACCTGGTGGCTATGCCCGATGGTTAGGAGACTGTGGATCAGAGTCTACCATTTAGTTTTCTCGGTCACAAATATAAACCTCAGAAAGAACCCCTGGGAGGCTCTGCTCAATAAACGCATCCCCAACATTCCCAAACACACCCAGGCTCTTATATCATTTATATTTCTAGCAACCAAGCAAACAATAGCTTTGGCCTGGAAAAAAACAACTATAGATTTTTCCGCAGTTAAGTCTCGCCTCTCTTGGTATATGATTAATGAGAAACTGTCGGCCATTCTCATGGACAAAGTCGGTAAATTTGAAAGAATATGGCTTCCCTGGGCGGAATATACCAACCACACTCCCCTTGCGGTACCTGTACTTTATCTAACCAACCCTGAACTGTCTGATTCAGAATAACCCTTCATAATTACTGTACACAACGCAATCTCACCCTCGGGCTTCCCCCCCCCCCCCTCCCTTTTTTTTTCTTTTCCCCCATTCGTGCCTTACTCCATCTCCCCCCTACCCCTTGTAGTTGTTTGATTAAGAACTACGTGTTATTTGCTTACACGCTTTTTATGCACACGTTGATTTACAGTTTGTAATGATACCTGAGTTATTGCATCATTTGTAAACTTGAAAATGTTTCAATAAAAACTTATTGTTGAAAAAAAAAGAGTTACTGTCATGCTACGTCTTGGAGGGTATGTCTACTCCCACTGTCTTAGGCCTTCCCTTGTTGAAGAAACACAATCTGGTCATAGATTGGCGGTCCAGAGAAGTAGTCAGTTGGGGTAATTTTTGTAAAAACTGTTGCCTTGGTGCTATAATCTCAGCCATCTTTATTAAATCTACCCCTTCTCCAGTGGGCTTCTGAAGGTTAGGGACAAGACTCTACACACACCTCAGGTTAACTATAAATCTCGGTATCCTCCCAGGAAAATTGGTCAGAGGAGGGTGGTGGTTTCCACTGAGTATCCTGAGGATAAGAGTTTTGTGACACAGGTGGATGCCTCTGTTGTCTGTCCTTCAAGGAGAGTACCATCTTGTGCCAAGCGTACATGTGATAATAAATGTTCAGGTTCAAACCTGTGTGTGAATGAGCACGTGCGGATGTCCACTTCAAAAAGAGCCTGAAGACCCACCTCTTCCGACAAGCCTACAACCTGCAGTAACCACCGATTGACCAAACCGCTGCATGACCAGCTCTATCCTCACCTACTGTATTCTCACCCATCCCTTGTAGATTGTGAGCCTTCGCGGGCAGGGTCCTCTCTCCTCCTGTACCAGTTATGACTTGTATTGTTTAAGATTATTGTACTTGTTTCTATTATGTATACCCCTCCTCACATGTAAAGCGCCATGGAATAAATGGCGCTATAACAATAAATAATAATAATAATAACCATCAGGTGGAGGTATGCTTCAGGGACTCTGAGTTATAGTGTGGCCGTATGGGGTGGTGGTCGTCGCTCAGGAGATTTGTTGCGTCTTCTGAGCCTACGTTATTACTATCATAGTCGTTCTGCTTTTGCTATGACCTTGAGAACAAGGACTACGGAGGTGAATACTAGTGGTTTGATGTGTTCTAGCCATACGTAATTTCCAGTCAAATCCGGGCTTAAGGGTCCTGAGGCCCCTCATTGAAAGGAGGGTATTGTCATGAATCCTTCAGGGATTCATGGCAGCTATGTGTCTGCTGAAACTTAAATGTTGTTTTTTTTTCTTTTGGTCCAGCAAGAGTTAATGTCAGTCTCTTGCTGGCAGTTTCTTTTCGGCTAGTCAGCTGATGTTGGTTGGTAACCACCTCCACCTCCCTTTAAACAGTCACTACATGACCCTTCAGCTGATCATCAGTTATAGAGTTTTTGTTGTATGCAGACCAGCTTGGTGTGTGGAGCTCGCCTTTGAGGGTAGTGTTGCTGCTATAGGAGTTCTGCTATCCTGGTGTCGTTTCTCTGCTGCTGAGCTGATTAGTTTCCTTTTTGCCTGTCCCCTGTTCCGCTCTTCCCCTGTGTGTTATCATTTTCAGTGGCAAGGCTAGCATCTATGCCTGCCAGTGCACTAGCCAGGTTTCACAGAGATGAAAGTCGGGGACTCGGCACATGACCGTTGCAGGGGGAAGGACCCACATAGGGCATTAGGGAAGCTTAGGGACAAGCACAGATTGGGGTCAGGAAGTGTCCCATCCACCGCTCCCTACCGTTAGTGCCTTACTCTTCTTTTTCCATCCCATATTTATTTGCTGTGTCATCCACCGGACTTATGCATGTCTGATCATGACATATTCATACTTTTTTTATCAATAATACTTTTTATATATGTTTATTTATTATTCAATTTTTACAAACACTGTAACAAAACAAAAATTTTTTAAACACTGGTTTATTCTATTCCTTACTTACATTTATTGTGCAATGATGAAATTCTGTATCATGTCATGCTTGTCCCAATCTTACCTTATTTTTTTATTGTGTATTCCTGCACCTGTGTGGTTCCTGTCGACTGGGCACATCCTCTGCCATGTCTAATTCCTTATCATACCCATATCATATAACAACATATGACTAGATGCTTGTTCATGTGTATCAAGGCTGGAATATGGATGTGCCCTCCTCATATGGCAACCTGACATATGACATACTTGTTTTGTTCACATATTGTATATGGCCACATTTAGTCAACTGTATTTTTAATCTTTATGTTGTCTATATACAGCACACTGACTCTATAAATATCTATTATCAAGTTTGAGAAATTAGCGATTACTACAGGATCAGAACCACTATCATTATTGCAGCACCGGAGCTACCATCACTCAATTAAAAAAAAAGAATGTCCAGCACATGGGGTAAAATCTTCAAAATTCAAAGCTTTATTTTACTTTCTTAAAAATATAATACACTTACTGGCAATTGCAAAATGTTTGTAAAAATCTAATGTGTTTCAAGCCGAACGCAGCTTTTGTTCACAGCATAAATCTGTCTCATTTTCCTTCATGCTGTGAACAAGAGCTGTGTTGAGCTCGAATTGAGTTGTGTGATACATAATGAGTATGTTTTTTAGTTTTTGCAAACCAGAAATAGAATCTCAAAATGTTTGAATTTGCAAGAAACCACAAATTTCAGTGAATTCAACACAAAAAATGGTCATAAGAATTTTTCTGTGCACATGAAAGTGCAGTAACCCTGTCTATAAGGGCTATTAAATGACTGCTCATGAGCTTCAAATAACCGGTTAATATAAGCCCTGTTTTCAGGGTTAAAATTGACAATTGTAAATGCACGCTTAGATCCAGACATCTTATAGGAGACATCTCCTCTGATTGTACAACCCCTGGCAAAAATTATGTAATCACTAGTGTTGAGCATTCCGATACCGCAAGTATCGGGTATCGGCCGATACTTGCGATATCAGAATTCTGATACCGAGTTCCGATATTTTTGTGATATCGGAAATCGGAATCGGAAGTTCCCAGTGTATGGTTCCCAGGGTCTGGAGGAGAGGAAACTCTCCTTCAGGCCCTGGGATCCATATTCATGTAAAAAATAAAGAATTAAAATAAAAAATATGAATATACTCACCCCTCCGGAGGCCCCTGGACCTTACCGATATAACCGGCAGCCTCCGTTCCTAAGAATGACGAGTTTAGGACCTGCGATGACGTCGCGGCTTGTGATTGGTCACGTGAGCGGTCACATGAGCGGTCACGCGACCAATCACAAGCCGCGACATCATCGCAGGTCTTTCACTCGCTCATTCTTAGGAACGGAGGCTGCCGGTTACAGCGGTTACTACCAGGGCGCGTCAGAGGGTGAGTATATCCCTATTTTTTATTTTTATTCTTTATTTTACACATGAATATGGATCCCAGGGCCTGAAGGAGAGTTTCCTCTCCTTCAGACCCTGGGAACCATCCAGGATAGCTTCCGATACTTGTGTCCCATTGACTTGTATTGGTATCGGGTATCGGTATCGGCGATATCCGATATTTTTCGGGTATCGGCCGATACTATCCGATACCGATACTTTCAAGTATCGGAAGGTATCGCTCAACACTAGTAATCACCAGTCTTGGAGGATGTTCATTCAGTTGTTTAATTTTGTAGGAAAAAAGCAGATCACAGACATGGCACAAAACTAAAGTCATTTAAAATGGCAACTTTCTGGCTTTAAGAAACACTAAAAGAAATCAAGAACAAAAAATGTGGTAGTGAGTAATGGTTACTTTTTTAACCAAGCATAGGGTAAAAATTATGGAGTCACTCAATTGTGAGGGAAAAAATTATGGAATCAAGAAAAACAAACAAACAAACAAAAAAACACTCCAACACATCACTAGTATTTTGTTGCACCATCTCTGGCTTTTATAACAGCTTGCAGTCTCTGAGGCATGGACTTAATGAGTGCCAAACAGTACTCTTCATCAATCTGACTCCAACTTTCTCTGATTGCTGTTGCCAGATCAGCTTTGCAGGTTTGATCCTTGTCATGGACCATTTTCTTAATCTTCCACCAAAGATTTTCAATTGGATTGAGATCCGGGCTATTTGCAGGCCATGACATTGACCTTATGTGTCTTTTTTCAAGGAATGTTTTTAAGTTTTTGCTCTATGGCAGGATGCATTATCATCTTGAAAAATGATTTCATCATCCCCAAACATCCTTTCAATTGATCGGATAAGAAAAGTATCCAAACTATCAACAAACTTGTGAATTTATTGAAGATGTAATGACAGCCATCTCCCCAGTGCCTTTACCTGACATGCAGCCCCATATCATCAATGATGGTGGAAATTTGCATGTTCTCTTCAGGCAGTCATCTTTATAAATTTCATTGGAACGGCACCAAACAAAAGTTCCAGCATCATCACCTTGACCAATGCAGATTTGTGATTCATCACTGAATATGACTTTCATCCAGTCATCCACAGTCTACGATTGCTTTTCCTTAGACCATTGTAACCTTGTTTTTTTTCTGTTTAGGTGTTAATGATGGCTTTCGCTTTTATGTATGTAAATCCCATTTCCTTTTGGCGGTTTCTTACAGTTCGGTCACAGATGTTGGCTCCAGTTTCCACCCCTTTGTTCCTCATTTGTTTTGTGCATTTCCTGTTTTGGAGACATATTGCTTTAAGTTTCCGGTCTTGACGCTTTGATGTCTTCCTTGGTCTACCAGTATGTTTGCCTTTAACAACCTTCCCATGTTGTATGTATTTGGTCCAGATTTTAGACACAGCTGACTGTGAACAACCAACATCTTTTGCAACATTGCGTGATGATTTATTCTCTTTTAAGAGTTTGATAATTCTCTCCTTTGTTTCAATTGACATCTCTTGTGTTTAAGACAAGATTTATGTCAGTCCACTTGGTGCAACAGCTCTCCAAGGTGTGATCACTCCTTTTTAGATGCAGATTAACGAGCAGATCTAATTTGATGCAGGTGTTAGTTTTGGGAATGAAAATTTGCAGGGTGATTCCATAATTTTTCCCTCATAATTGGGTGACTCCATAATGTTTACCCTATGCTTGGTTAAAAAAAGTGACCATTACTGACTACCACATTTTTTGTTCTTGATTTCTTTTAGTGTTTCTTAAAGCCAGAAAGTTGCCATTTGAAATTACTTTAGTTTTGTGCCATGTCTGTGATATGATTTTTTCTGCAAAATTAAACAACTGAATGAACATCCTCCAAGGCCGGTGATTACATAATTTTTGCCATCGGTTGTAGTACCTCTCCTTTTCTTCTTCATCTGGTCCTGACACCATGATTACTTTTGATATCCACAGCATATCTCTGCAGAAAGATATCACCATCCAGGGGTGTAGTTTGGCAGATATAATGGAGACAAAGTATATCATTTAGCATCTGTGACTGGGGGTGTGGATGCCTCCAGTGTGTTTGCTAAAGAAACTGACCTGAGCAGGCGGACCTGCAGTACTGTATGGGCTGTTGATTTTCTGTTTCTTTTCATTTTGTACCAATAAGGGCTATCTTTTGTTTGCTTGTGAGTTGCCTGCCAGGGCTGTGGGGTAAGTCGTGACGCCAACTGTGGTATTCGGTCAGTGGAGAACGACGCTGCTTAAAGAGGTCCTCTGGGATGATGTTATGGCAACTAAGATGGTATAACTTCCCCCAGGTGAAGTAGGTCCCCAGGGCTCCCGGTGTATAGATGAGGATGGTGAGTGGTGCAGTAAAGACCGGAGGACACATGTTTGCAGTCTCTTTACCTGGTTTACTGAAGACGTCAGGCAACCATAGTCCAGGGCACCATATGATGGGTACAGGCAGTCCGGCCAGCTTAGAAGCGAGTTCAGAGTCCCCTTTACCAGGTGGAGTTAAAAGCCTTCCTACTAGCACAGTGGTGTAGTCCCTTGCTGCCTGTGGCTTCTGTCAAGGTCCTCACTGTTCTCTTTGTCCTCCATAAAGGTGGCTCGAGCCTTTTTACAGGGTCTCTATCACGACCCGAGCTCTATGCGCCACTGTGTCTTCAGGTATTAAGGCGAACAGGTGACGTGTAGTCCAGCTGTCCTGCCGGTTTCTTCTGTAAGTCTTGGAGTCCATCACAACCTCGGTGTTCTGGATACCGGTGTCTGTGCTCTGTAGGGAGGTAGCCCAGTCGCAGCTGTCCTCCCCAATTGTCACTCTCCTGTGCTTCGCTCTCCTGCTCACTCACTACAAGCTGTTCTTCCTTCTATGTTATCTCTATCCAGGAGCTGCAGCACCCTGTAAGAATTATAGGGGATAACTCAGGAGACTCTTTGCGTGGAACAAGACAACTACAGGACACAGTTTTATAAGTGATAAAGTCTATATTATCACATGGTGATTCAAACAGGTGCAGAGAGAAACTCAAGTCCACAACACTTGTTGCAAATATCAAATGCAGCTCAGCAGTCTATAGGAAACTTCAGAGGAAAATGCAATCACGCAGAAAGTCTATGAAGCACAATTATTCTTGAGGATACTTGACACGAATAAGTCCTTGCTTAGTCCAAAACACAGATAGATATGCTTATAAGGCAGTTCAAATAATATCTAGCTCAACCAGGGAGGTCTGGGTAATAGACTCAGGTTCTTGCAGAGCAGAAACAGCTTACATGTCCAGCAAATGCAGATGGAAGCAAACATGAGCAGCAGATGAAGGAGGATTACTGGAACTGGTGTATGCAGCAGGAACTCAGAGCAGAGTGGCAGGATAACCGCACAGGTTCACAGGAGCAGGTATATAGCCAGGGAGTCACCAGAGGTCAGGAGCTGGATGCAAGGCAGAATACTCTAGCACAGACTGAAGGCTGGGGTGGAGTTTTATAGCAGGAAGACACAGTGCACATGAGACCAAAGACGCCATCTTGGAAAAGGGCAGTAATGCACAAAAAGGTAATAAAAAATGTTCAGAGTCCTGACATTACTCCCTCCTTAGAAGCGGCCTCAGGACAATCCTGGACCTGGTTTCTCAGGGAATCTCTGATGAAAACGAGAAATCTTCTGTTGGGCATTGATGTTTTCCACAGGTTCCCAAGAGTCTTCCTCAGGGGGATATCCCTGCCATCTTATCAGTAGTGTTGAGCGATACTTTCCGATATCGGAAAGTATCGGTATCGGAAAGTATCGGCCGATACCGTCAAAATATCGGATCTAATCCGATACCGATACCCGATCCCAATGCAAGTCAATGGGACGAAAATATCGGAATTAAAATAAACCCTTTATAAACTTGTAGGTTCATTCTACATGAAGGAAAACAACTAAGAATAATGTAGGATGTATTGGGGGACGTGGCGGAGACATTAAAGGCACAGAGGTTTAGCCCAATGTAATAGAATAGCAGGATTTTGTTTTTTTTTATGACGTTCGGCGGTAGAAAGATTTTGACTATGTTAATTTTTTTTTTATTTTGTCAGATATTGATGTTTCACTACTTCCACGCCCTTCACCTTCTTTTTTACTTCTCCCACACTTTCTTCTTCATTATCCTCATCATCAGCTTCTTTGACATCAACTTCTTCACCTTATTCATCTTCTTCTTCATCTTCTACCTATTATTTTTTTGGTTACATTGTTCATATTCTTTTTATTTTACTATTATCTTCATCATATTCTACTTCTTCATCATATTCTTATTTATGACAGGCATTCCCGTAGTTGTTATCTATAAAAGTTTGAAGATTACACCTTCCGTTCTGCCTGTCACAAAAGAGTTACATTTGTCCGCGTTCAGTTTGGCCTGCAGCATCAGGCTTTATCCAGGGGCACCACGAGGAGGAACGGACTCACCCCCATACACTGCTTAGTCTTCTTCTGCTTATAATTTAGATAATATTTTTTGCTCTGATATTTAGTGTTATGCTTAATGTTCTTCTGCTCTTTGTTCTGCAGCCTCTTGTTCTTCTGCTTCTCGGTCTTCCAGGTCGTCGTCGTCTCCAGGGTCGTCGTCTCTGGGGTCGTCGTCATCGGGGTGGTCTTCAGGGTCATCGTCTTCAGGGTCGTCGTCATCACGGTGGTTGTCGTCTCTGGTGTCGTCGTCATCTTAGGGGTGGTCTTCCGGGTCATCGTGTTTAGTCTCTTGAACTTGGAAATGTAGCAGAAGGTACAAGAAGGCTGAGAAAATGCCGAGAACCAGCTGATGGAACTGGAACTCGGATGGCTACCCGAAGGTCCAAGAGCCAATGGAACTACCGAGGACCAGCTGACGTTACTGGAACCCAGTTACTAAGCAGGAGGTACCCGTGCCTGAAAGCACTACCAAGGACCACCTGACGTTGGTGGAACTCGGATACCCAGAGGGAGGCACCTAAGCCAAAGGCTCTGCCCAGAACCAGCTAACGGTACTGGAACCAGGATGGGGAGCAGAAGGTACAAGAGCAAGTGTCTGCGTGGCTTTTGCAGGACACGATGCCGGCTGCACAGCAGGGGAACAGCTGGCGGTGCTGAACCCCACTGACACATTGGCTGGTGTTTTTCTCTGTGCAGCTAGCAGTACCGGGCCCCAACTGGCGGTGTTAGAGCCCGGGGTCAGCAGAAGGAGGAGATGGAGCAGTGTAGGCCGAAGCCTGCACTGGCGGCAGCTTTGGGTCTGTTGTGCCTGCGTGGCAGTTGCAGGACACGTTGCCGGCTGCACAGCAGGGGAACAGCTGGCGGTGCTGAACCCCACTGACACATTGGCTGGTGTTTGGCTCTGTGCAGCTAGCAGTACCGGGCCCCAACTGGCGGTGTTGGAGCCCGGGCTCTGCAGGGGGAGCAGAGTGTAGGCCGAAGCCTACTTGAACCAATTTCAAAGGTAACCTTTAACCCCCCCTCAGGGGTTACAAAGTAGAAGAGCCACAGCTTATGCAGCAGTAGTGCTGCACAAGTCAAAGGTTGCTCTTTTAATTTTGCTCCTTGCACACGCTGAATGAAACACGTATAACATTTAGCCCTTTATACAGTCAAACTGTGTTGGAGGCGCGAGTTCCCTTTGTAATGAGACGCAGCACAGATGTCAAGAATCCCACCTTGGTGCTGGGTGCAGCCTCCTGAGCGTTGTTATTTGCTGTACAGGAGTCTGCGCTGTCGTGTTATCCCCCGGCCTAGCGCTGTTAGCGCTGCCCATCTTCTGACCTCATTTAATGTCGGCCGGTGCGGTTCGCGATGACCATGAATCCCAGCCCCGCAGTGTCTTAACATTGTTAAAACACTGCGGGGCTGGGATTCATGGCCTGGCGCAGCACATATGTTCGCCTCTCGCACTCGGGTCCTTACACCCGCTTCAGACTGTGTGGCGTGAGCTGATCCCTTATCGCATGCCGCGGCCATGAAGCCGCACAGTCTGAAGAAGGCGGAAGGAGATGAGGGACAGGCGAAGTGATGCACCGCTCATGCCCATCAATCACACCCTCGCAGTCCCAAGAAATAAGACACCGAGGGGCGTTGTGTGGGTCAGGGCGGCCGCAGAGGCGCAGGCAGCCAAACAATGATGCCAGAAGACGGGCAGCGCTACCAAGGGGGTTGCAGCGTGTCATTACAAAGGAAAGTCACACCACCGGGACGGTTAAATGGTCACACAGAGGACACATTTTAGACGTGTTTTCAGTTCCACATGTGCGAGGAGAATACGTTTATGAGCCACCTTGCACACATGCAGCATTACCGCTGTACAAGGTGGCCTTAAAAACGTACAAACGCCTGGGGGAGGGGGGACAGGTTCCCTTCAATTTCAGTTCTTGTGTCTGCGTGGCTTTTGCAGGACACGATGCCGGCTGCACAGCAGGGGAACAGCTGGCGGTGCTGAACCCCACTGACACATTGGCTGGTGTTTTTCTCTGTGCAGCTAGCAGTACCGGGCCCCAACTGGCGGTGTTAGAGCCCGGGGTCAGCAGGAGGAGGAGATGGAGCAGAGTGTAGGCCGAAGCCTGCACTGGCGGCAGCTTTGGGTCTGTTGTGCCTGCGTGGCAGTTGCAGGACACGTTGCCGGCTGCACAGCAGGGGAACAGCTGGCGGTGCTGAACCCCACTGACACATTGGCTGGTGTTTGGCTCTGTGCAGCTAGCAGTACCGGGCCCCAACTGGCGGTGTTGGAGCCCGGGCTCTGCAGGGGGAGCAGAGTGTAGGCCGAAGCCTACTTGAACCAATTTCAAAGGTAACCTTTAACCCCCCCTCAGGGGTTACAAAGTAGAAGAGCCACAGCTTATGCAGCAGTAGTGCTGCACAAGTCAAAGGTTGCTCTTTTAATTTTGCTCCTTGCACACGCTGAATGAAACACGTATAACATTTAGCCCTTTATACAGTCAAACTGTGTTGGAGGCGCGAGTTCCCTTTGTAATGAGACGCAGCACAGATGTCAAGAATCCCACCTTGGTGCTGGGTGCAGCCTCCTGAGCATTGTTATTTGCTGTACAGGAGTCTGCGCTGTCGTGTTATCCCCCGGCCTAGCGCTGTTAGCGCTGCCCATCTTCTGATCTCATTTAATGTCGGCCGGTGCGGTTCGCGATGACCATGAATCCCAGCCCCGCAGTGTCTTAACATTGTTAAAACACTGCGGGGCTGGGATTCATGGCCTGGCGCAGCACATATGTTCGCCTCTCGCACTCGGGTCCTTACACCCGCTTCAGACTGTGCGGCGTCAGCTGATCCCTTATCGCATGCCGCGGCCATGAAGCCGCACAGTCTGAAGAAGGCGGAAGGAGATGAGGGACAGGGGAAGTGATGCACCGCTCATGCCCATCAATCACACCCTCGCAGTCCCAAGAAATAAGACACCGAGGGGCGTTGTGTGGGTCAGGGCGGCCGCAGAGGCGCAGGCAGCCAAACAATGATGCCAGAAGACGGGCAGCGCTACCAAGGGGGTTGCAGCGTGTCATTACAAAGGAAAGTCACACCACCGGGACGGTTAAATGGTCACACAGAGGACACATTTTAGACGTGTTTTCAGTTCCACATGTGCGAGGAGAATACGTTTATGAGCCACCTTGCACACATGCAGCATTACCGCTGTACAAGGTGGCCTTAAAAACGTACAAACGCCTGGGGGAGGGGGGACAGGTTCCCTTCAATTTCAGTTCTTGTGTCTGCGTGGCTTTTGCAGGACACGATGCCGGCTGCACAGCAGGGGAAGAGCTGGCGGTGCTGAACCCCACTGACACATTGGCTGGTGTTTTTCTCTGTGCAGCTAGCAGTACCGAGCCCCAACTGGCGGTGTTAGAGCCCGGGGTCAGCAGGAGGAGGAGATGGAGCAGAGTGTAGGCCGAAGCCTGCACTGGCGGCAGCTTTGGGTCTGTTGTGCCTGCGTGGCAGTTGCAGGACACGTTGCCGGCTGCACAGCAGGGGAACAGCTGGCGGTGCTGAACCCCACTGACACATTGGCTGGTGTTTGGCTCTGTGCAGCTAGCAGTACCGGGCCCCAACTGGTGTTGTTGGAGCCCGGGCTCTGCAGGGGGAGCAGAGTGTAGGCCGAAGCCTACTTGAACCAATTTCAAAGGTAACCTTTAACCCCCCCTCAGGGGTTACAAAGTAGAAGAGCCACAGCTTATGCAGCAGTAGTGCTGCACAAGTCAAAGGTTGCTCTTTTAATTTTGCTCCTTGCACACGCTGAATGAAACACGTATAACATTTAGCCCTTTATACAGTCAAACTGTGTTGGAGGCGCGAGTTCCCTTTGTAATGAGACGCAGCATAGATGTCAAGAATCCCACCTTGGTGCTGGGTGCAGCCTCCTGAGCGTTGTTATTTGCTGTACAGGAGTCTGCGCTGTCGTGTTATCCCCCGGCCTAGCGCTGTTAGCGCTGCCCATCTTCTGACCTCATTTAATGTCGGCCGGTGCGGTTCGCGATGACCATGAATCCCAGCCCCGCAGTGTCTTAACATTGTTAAAACACTGCGGGGCTGGGATTCATGGCCTGGCGCAGCACATATGTTCGCCTCTCGCACTCGGGTCCTTACACCCGCTTCAGACTGTGCGGCGTGAGCTGATCCCTTATCGGATGCCGCGGCCATGAAGCCGCACAGTCTGAAGAAGGCGGAAGGAGATGAGGGACAGGCGAAGTGATGCACCGCTCATGCCCATCAATCACACCCTCGCAGTCCCAAGAAATAAGACACCGAGGGGCGTTGTGTGGGTCAGGGCGGCCGCAGAGGCGCAGGCAGCCAAACAATGATGCCAGAAGACGGGCAGTGCTACCAAGGGGGTTGCAGAGTGTCATTACAAAGGAAAGTCACACCACCGGGACGGTTAAATGGTCACACAGAGGACACATTTTAGACGTGTTTTCAGTTCCACATGTGCGAGGAGAATACGTTTATGAGCCACCTTGCACACATGCAGCATTACCGCTGTACAAGGTGGCCTTAAAAACGTACAAACGCCTGGGGGAGGGGGGACAGGTTCCCTTCAATTTCAGTTCTTGTGTCTGTGTGGCTTTTGCAGGACACGATGCCGGCTGCACAGCAGGGGAACAGCTGGCGGTGCTGAACCCCACCGACACATTGGCTGGTGTTTTTCTCTGTGCAGCTAGCAGTACCGGGCCCCAACTGGCGGTGTTAGAGCCCGGGGTCAGCAGGAGGAGGAGATGGAGCAGAGTGTAGGCCGAAGCCTGCACTGGCGGCAGCTTTGGGTCTGTTGTGCCTGCGTGGCAGTTGCAGGACACGTTGCCGGCTGCACAGCAGGGGAACAGCTGGCGGTGCTGAACCCCACTGACACATTGGCTGGTGTTTGGCTCTGTGCAGCTAGCAGTACCGGGCCCCAACTGGCGGTGTTGGAGCCCGGGCTCTGCAGGGGGAGCAGAGTGTAGGCCGAAGCCTACTTGAACCAATTTCAAAGGTAACTTTTAACCCCCCCTCAGGGGTTACAAAGTAGAAGAGCCACAGCTTATGCAGCAGTAGTGCTGCACAAGTCAAAGGTTGCTCTTTTAATTTTGCTCCTTGCACACGCTGAATGAAACACGTATAACATTTAGCCCTTTATACAGTCAAACTGTGTTGGAGGCGCGAGTTCCCTTTGTAATGAGACGCAGCACAGATGTCAAGAATCCCACCTTGGTGCTGGGTGCAGCCTCCTGAGCATTGTTATTTGCTGTACAGGAGTCTGCGCTGTCGTGTTATCCCCCGGCCTAGCGCTGTTAGCGCTGCCCATCTTCTGATCTCATTTAATGTCGGCCGGTGCGGTTCGCGATGACCATGAATCCCAGCCCCGCAGTGTCTTAACATTGTTAAAACACTGCGGGGCTGGGATTCATGGCCTGGCGCAGCACATATGTTCGCCTCTCGCACTCGGGTCCTTACACCCGCTTCAGACTGTGCGGCGTCAGCTGATCCCTTATCGCATGCCGCGGCCATGAAGCCGCACAGTCTGAAGAAGGCGGAAGGAGATGAGGGACAGGGGAAGTGATGCACCGCTCATGCCCATCAATCACACCCTCGCAGTCCCAAGAAATAAGACACCGAGGGGCGTTGTGTGGGTCAGGGCGGCCGCAGAGGCGCAGGCAGCCAAACAATGATGCCAGAAGACGGGCAGCGCTACCAAGGGGGTTGCAGCGTGTCATTACAAAGGAAAGTCACACCACCGGGACGGTTAAATGGTCACACAGAGGACACATTTTAGACGTGTTTTCAGTTCCACATGTGCGAGGAGAATACGTTTATGAGCCACCTTGCACACATGCAGCATTACCGCTGTACAAAGTGGCCTTAAAAACGTACAAACGCCTGGGGGAGGGGGGACAGGTTCCCTTCAATTTCAGTTCTTGTGTCTGCGTGGCTTTTGCAGGACACGATGCCGGCTGCACAGCAGGGGAACAGCTGGCGGTGCTGAACCCCACTGACACATTGGCTGGTGTTTTTCTCTGTGCAGCTAGCAGTACCGGGCCCCAACTGGCGGTGTTAGAGCCCGGGGTCAGCAGGAGGAGGAGATGGAGCAGAGTGTAGGCCGAAGCCTGCACTGGCGGCAGCTTTGGGTCTGTTGTGCCTGCGTGGCAGTTGCAGGACACGTTGCCGGCTGCACAGCAGGGGAACAGCTGGCGGTGCTGAACCCCACTGACACATTGGCTGGTGTTTGGCTCTGTGCAGCTAGCAGTACCGGGCCCCAACTGGTGTTGTTGGAGCCCGGGCTCTGCAGGGGGAGCAGAGTGTAGGCCGAAGCCTACTTGAACCAATTTCAAAGGTAACCTTTAACCCCCCCTCAGGGGTTACAAAGTAGAAGAGCCACAGCTTATGCAGCAGTAGTGCTGCACAAGTCAAAGGTTGCTCTTTTAATTTTGCTCCTTGCACACGCTGAATGAAACACGTATAACATTTAGCCCTTTATACAGTCAAACTGTGTTGGAGGCGCGAGTTCCCTTTGTAATGAGACGCAGCATAGATGTCAAGAATCCCACCTTGGTGCTGGGTGCAGCCTCCTGAGCGTTGTTATTTGCTGTACAGGAGTCTGCGCTGTCGTGTTATCCCCCGGCCTAGCGCTGTTAGCGCTGCCCATCTTCTGACCACATTTAATGTCGGCCGGTGCGGTTCGTGATGACCATGAATCCCAGCCCCGCAGTGTCTTAACATTGTTAAAACACTGCGGGGCTGGGATTCATGGCCTGGCGCAGCACATATGTTCGCCTCTCGCACTTGGGTCCTTACACCCGCTTCAGACTGTGCGGCGTGAGCTGATCCCTTATCGGATGCCGCGGCCATGAAGCCGCACAGTCTGAAGAAGGCGGAAGGAGATGAGGGACAGGCGAAGTGATGCACCGCTCATGCCCATCAATCACACCCTCGCAGTCCCAAGAAATAAGACACCGAGGGGCGTTGTGTGGGTCAGGGCGGCCGCAGAGGCGCAGGCAGCCAAACAATGATGCCAGAAGACGGGCAGCGCTACCAAGGGGGTTGCAGCGTGTCATTACAAAGGAAAGTCACACCACCGGGACGGTTAAATGGTCACACAGAGGACACATTTTAGACGTGTTTTCAGTTCCACATGTGCGAGGAGAATACGTTTATGAGCCACCTTGCACACATGCAGCATTACCGCTGTACAAGGTGGCCTTAAAAACGTACAAACGCCTGGGGGAGGGGGGACAGGTTCCCTTCAATTTCAGTTCTTGTGTCTGCGTGGCTTTTGCAGGACACGATGCCGGCTGCACAGCAGGGGAACAGCTGGCGGTGCTGAACCCCACTGACACATTGGCTGGTGTTATGACCCCAATGGCGAGGGTCTCAGAGGAACGTGGAAGTCTGCAGAATACAAAAATCCAGCTCATAGGGCAGTGGTAACTGGGTTGACCATATATCTACTCCTAACGCCAACACTAGAAGTAGCCGGGGATCATTCCTACGTTGATTCTAGATGACACGCGCCAGCCGGAGAATCTAGCTACCCCTAGTAGAGGAAAACAAAGACCTTTCTTGCCTCCAGAGAAGGGGACCCCAAAGCTGGATAGAAGCCCCCCACAAATAATGACGGTGAGGTAAGAGGAAATGACAAACACAGAAATGAACCAGGTTTAGCACAGAGAGGCCCGCTTACTGATAGCAGAATAAAGAAAGGTAACTTATATGGTCAACAAAAACCCTATCAAAATCCACACTGGAAATTCAAGAACCCCCGAACCGTCTAACGGTCCGGGGGGAGAACACCAGCCCCCTAGAGCTTCCAGCAAAGGTCAGGATATAGATTTGGAACAAGCTGGACAAAAATACAAAACCAAAACAAATAGCAAAAAAGCAAAAGGCAGACTTAGCTGAAATAACTGGAACCAGGATCAGTAGACAAGAGCACAGCAGACTAGCTCTGATAACTACGTTGCCAGGCATTGAACTGAAGGTCCAGGGAGCTTATATAGCAACACCCCTAACTAACGACCCAGGTGCGGATAAAAGGAATGACAGAAAAACCAGAGTCAAAAAACTAGTAACCACTAGAGGGAGCAAAAAGCAAATTCACAACAGTACCCCCCCCTTAGTGAGGGGTCACCGAACCCTCACCACGACCACCAGGGCGATCAGGATGAGCGGCATGAAAGGCACGAACTAAATCGGCCGCATGAACATCAGAGGCGACCACCCAGGAATTATCCTCCTGACCATAGCCCTTCCACTTGACCAGGTACTGAAGCCTCCGCCTGGAGAGGCGAGAATCCAAGATCTTCTCCACCACGTACTCCAACTCGCCCTCAACCAACACCGGAGCAGGAGGCTCAGCAGAAGGAACTACAGGCACAATGTACCGCCGCAACAAGGACCTATGAAATACATTGTGAATAGCAAACGACACAGGAAGATCCAGACGAAAAGATACAGGATTAAGGATTTCCAATATCTTGTAAGGCCCAATAAAACGAGGTTTAAATTTGGGAGAGGAGACCTTCATAGGAACAAAGCGGGAAGAAAGCCATACCAAATCCCCAACGTGTAGTCGGGGACCCACACCGCGGCGGCGGTTGGCAAAGCGCTGAGCCTTCTCCTGTGACAACTTCAAGTTGTCCACCACATGATTCCAGATCTGCTGCAACCTATCCACCACAGAATCCACCCCAGGACAGTCAGAAGGCTCCACATGACCCGAAGAAAAGCGAGGATGGAAACCAGAGTTGCAGAAAAAAGGCGAAACCAAGGTGGCGGAACTAGCCCGATTATTAAGGGCAAACTCAGCCAACGGCAAGAATGTCACCCAATCGTCCTGATCAGCAGAGACAAAACACCTCAAATAAGCCTCCAAAGTCTGATTGGTTCGCTCCGTCTGTCCATTAGTCTGAGGATGGAAAGCAGACGAAAACGACAAATCAATGCCCATCCTACTACAAAAGGATCGCCAGAACCTGGAAACGAACTGGGATCCTCTGTCTGACACAATATTCTCAGGGATGCCGTGCAAACGAACCACGTTCTGGAAAAACACAGGAACCAGATCGGAAGAGGAAGGCAGCTTAGGCAAAGGAACCAAATGGACCATCTTGGAGAAGCGATCACATATCACCCAGATAACGGACATGCCCTGAGATAGCGGAAGATCAGAAATGAAATCCATGGAGATATGTGTCCAAGGTCTCTTCGGGACAGGCAAGGGCAAGAGCAAACCGCTGGCACGAGAACAGCAAGGCTTAGCTCGAGCACAAGTCCCACAGGACTGCACAAATGACCGCACATCCCTTGACAAGGAAGGCCACCAAAAGGACCTGGCCACCAGATCTCTGGTGCCAAAAATTCCCGGGTGACCTGCCAACACCGAGGAATGAACCTCGGAAATGACTCTGCTGGTCCACTTATCCGGGACAAACAGTCTGTCAGGTGGACAAGACTCAGGCCTATCAGCCTGAAATCTCTGCAACACACGTCGCAGATCCGGAGAAATAGCTGACAAGATAACTCCATCTTTAAGAATACCAACAGGATCAGCGACTCCAGGAGCATCAGGCACAAAGCTCCTAGAAAGAGCATCGGCCTTCACATTCTTTGAACCTGGTAAATACGAGACAACAAAATCAAAGCGGGAGAAAAACAATGACCAGCGGGCCTGTCTCGGATTAAGGCGTTTAGCAGACTCGAGATACATCAGATTTTTGTGATCAGTCAAGACCACCACACGATGCTTAGCACCCTCGAGCCAATGACGCCACTCCTCAAATGCCCATTTCATGGCCAACAACTCCCGATTGCCCACATCATAATTTCGCTCGGCAGGCGAAAACTTCCTAGAGAAAAAGGCACAAGGTTTCATAACAGAGCAACCAGGGCCTCTCTGCGACAAAACGGCCCCTGCCCCAATCTCCGAAGCATCCACCTCAACCTGAAAGGGAAGTGAGACGTCAGGCTGGCACAAAACAGGCGCCGAAGTAAACCGGCGTTTCAACTCCTGGAAAGCCTCCACGGCAGCAGGAGCCCAGTTAGCTACATCGGAGCCCTTCTTGGTCATATCCGTCAAAGGTTTCACAATGCTAGAAAAATTAGCGATAAAACGACGGTAGAAGTTAGCGAAGCCCAAGAACTTCTGAAGACTCTTAACTGACGAGGGCTGAGTCCAATCAAGAATAGCTCGGACCTTGACTGGGTCCATCTCCACAGCAGAAGGGGAAAAAATGAACCCCAAAAAGGGAACCTTCTGCACACCAAAGAGACACTTTGAGCCCTTGACAAACAAAGAATTTTCACGCAAAATTTCAAAGACCAACCTGACCTGCTCCACATGCGAATCCCAATCATCAGAAAAAACCAAAATATCATCCAGATAAACAATCAAAAATTTATCCAGATACTTCCGGAAAATGTCATGCATAAAGGACTGAAAAACTGAAGGCGCATTGGAGAGCCCAAAAGGCATCACCAAGTACTCAAAATGACCTTCGGGCGTATTGAATGCGGTTTTCCATTCATCACCTTGCTTAATGCGCACAAGGTTGTACGCACCACGAAGGTCTATCTTGGTGAACCACTTGGCACCCTTAATCCGGGCAAACAAGTCAGACAACAGCGGTAAAGGATACTGAAATTTGACAGTGATCTTATTTAAAAGCCGATAATCAATACAAGGTCTCAAAGATCCGTCCTTTTTTGCCACAAAAAAGAATCCCGCACCAAGAGGGGAAGAAGACGGACGAATATGTCCTTTCTCCAGAGACTCCTTGATATATGAACGCATAGCGGTATGTTCAGGTACCGACAGATTAAACAGTCTTCCCTTAGGAAATTTACTGCCTGGGATCAAATCTATAGCACAGTCACAGTCCCTATGAGGAGGCAGTGCACTGGACTCAGACTCACTGAAGACATCCTGATAATCAGACAAATACTCCGGAACTTCCGAAGGCGTAGAAGAAGCAATAGACACAGGCAGGGAATCCCCATGAATACCACGACAGCCCCAACTTGAGACTGACATAGCCTTCCAGTCCAGGACTGGATTATGGGTCTGTAACCATGGCAGCCCTAAAACAACCAAATCATGCATTTTATGTAAAACCAGGAAACGTATCACCTCGCGGTGTTCAGGAGTCATGCACATGGTAACCTGTGTCCAATACTGCGGCTTATTTGCTGCCAATGGTGTAGCATCAATACCCCTAAGAGGAATAGGATTTTCTAATGGTTCAAGAGTAAAACCACAGCGCTTAGCAAATGAGAGATCCATGAGACTCAGGGCAGCACCTGAATCTACAAACGCCATGACAGGATAAGATGACAGTGAGCAAATCAAAGTTACAGACAGAATAAATTTAGGTTGCAAATTACCAACGGTGACAGGACTAACAACCTTAGCTATACGTTTAGAGCATGCTGAGATAACATGTGTAGAATCACCACAGTAGTAGCACAAGCCATTCCGGCGTCTATGAATTTTCCGCTCATTTCTAGTCAGGATTCTATCACATTGCATTAAATCAGGTGTCTGTTCAGACAACACCATGAGGGAATTTGCGGTTTTTCTATCACATTGCACCGAATTAGGTGTCTGTTCAGACAACACCATGAGGGAATTTGCGGTTTTGCGCTCCCGCAACCGCCGGTCAATTTGAATAGCCAGTGCCATAGTATCATTCAGACCTGTGGGAATGGGAAAACCCACCATAACATTCTTAATGGCTTCAGAAAGGCCATTTCTAAAATTAGCGGCCAGTGCACACTCGTTCCAATGTGTCAGCACGGACCATTTCCGAAATTTTTGGCAATACACTTCAGCCTCGTCCTGCCCCTGAGACATAGCCAGCAAGGCCTTTTCTGCCTGAATCTCAAGATTGGGTTCCTCATAAAGTAAACCGAGCGCCAGAAAAAACGCATCAAGATCAGCCAATGCCGGATCTCCTGGCGCCAGCGAAAAAGCCCAATCCTGAGGGTCGCCCCGTAAGAACGAAATAACAATTTTTACTTGCTGAGCAGAATCTCCAGATGAACAGGGTCTCAGGGACAAAAACAATTTACAATTATTCACGAAATTCCTAAACTTAAACCTGTCTCCGGAAAACAGTTCAGGAATCGGTATTTTAGGTTCTGACCTAGGATTTCTGATAACATAGTCTTGTATGCCCTGCACACGAGTAGCCAGCTGGTCCACACTTGTAATCAAGGTCTGGACATTCATGTCTGCAGCAAGCATAGCCACTCTGAGGTAAAGGGGAAGAAGAAAAAAAAAACTCAGAATCTTCTTTCTTATAATCCCTCTTCTGCAATGCATTAAACATTTAATACTGGCCTGGCAAACTGTTATGACCCCAATGGCGAGGGTCTCAGAGGAACGTGGAAGTCTGCAGAATACAAAAATCCAGCTCATAGGGCAGTGGTAACTGGGTTGACCATATATCTACTCCTAACGCCAACACTAGAAGTAGCCGGGGATCATTCCTACGTTGATTCTAGATGACACGCGCCAGCCGGAGAATCTAGCTACCCCTAGTAGAGGAAAACAAAGACCTTTCTTGCCTCCAGAGAAGGGGACCCCAAAGCTGGATAGAAGCCCCCCACAAATAATGACGGTGAGGTAAGAGGAAATGACAAACACAGAAATGAACCAGGTTTAGCACAGAGAGGCCCGCTTACTGATAGCAGAATAAAGAAAGGTAACTTATATGGTCAACAAAAACCCTATCAAAATCCACACTGGAAATTCAAGAACCCCCGAACCGTCTAACGGTCCGGGGGGAGAACACCAGCCCCCTAGAGCTTCCAGCAAAGGTCAGGATATAGATTTGGAACAAGCTGGACAAAAATACAAAACCAAAACAAATAGCAAAAAAGCAAAAGGCAGACTTAGCTGAAATAACTGGAACCAGGATCAGTAGACAAGAGCACAGCAGACTAGCTCTGATAACTACGTTGCCAGGCATTGAACTGAAGGTCCAGGGAGCTTATATAGCAACACCCCTAACTAACGACCCAGGTGCGGATAAAAGGAATGACAGAAAAACCAGAGTCAAAAAACTAGTAACCACTAGAGGGAGCAAAAAGCAAATTCACAACAGGCTGGTGTTTTTCTCTGTGCAGCTAGCAGTACCGGGCCCCAACTGGCGGTGTTAGAGCCCGGGGTCAGCAGGAGGAGGAGATGGAGCAGAGTGTAGGCCGAAGCCTGCACTGGCGGCAGCTTTGGGTCTGTTGTGCCTGCGTGGCAGTTGCAGGACACGTTGCCGGCTGCACAGCAGGGGAACAGCTGGCGGTGCTGAACCCCACTGACACATTGGCTGGTGTTTGGCTCTGTGCAGCTAGCAGTACCGGGCCCCAACTGGCGGTGTTGGAGCCCGGGCTCTGCAGGGGGAGCAGAGTGTAGGCCGAAGCCTACTTGAACCAATTTCAAAGGTAACCTTTAACCCCCCCTCAGGGGTTACAAAGTAGAAGAGCCACAGCTTATGCAGCAGTAGTGCTGCACAAGTCAAAGGTTGCTCTTTTAATTTTGCTCCTTGCACACGCTGAATGAAACACGTATAACATTTAGCCCTTTATACAGTCAAACTGTGTTGGAGGCGCGAGTTCCCTTTGTAATGAGACGCAGCACAGATGTCAAGAATCCCACCTTGGTGCTGGGTGCAGCCTCCTGAGCGTTGTTATTTGCTGTACAGGAGTCTGCGCTGTCGTGTTATCCCCCAGCCTAGCGCTGTTAGCGCTGCCCATCTTCTGACCTCATTTAATGTCGGCCGGTGCGGTTCGCGATGACCATGAATCCCAGCCCCGCAGTGTCTTAACATTGTTAAAACACTGCGGGGCTGGGATTCATGGCCTGGCGCAGCACATATGTTCGCCTCTCGCACTCGGGTCCTTACACCCGCTTCAGACTGTGCGGCGTCAGCTGATCCCTTATCGCATGCCGCGGCCATGAAGCCGCACAGTCTGAAGAAGGCGCAAGGAGATGAGGGACAGGCGAAGTGATGCACCGCTCATGCCCATCAATCACACCCTCGCAGTCCCAAGAAATAAGACACCGAGGGGCGTTGTGTGGGTCAGGGCGGCCGCAGAGGCGCAGGCAGCCAAACAATGATGCCAGAAGACGGGCAGCGCTACCAAGGGGGTTGCAGCGTGTCATTACAAAGGAAAGTCACACCACCGGGACGGTTAAATAGTCACACAGAGGACACATTTTAGACGTGTTTTCAGTTCCACATGTGCGAGGAGAATACGTTTATGAGCCACCTTGCACACATGCAGCATTACCGCTGTACAAGGTGGCCTTAAAAACGTACAAACGCCTGGGGGAGGGGGGACAGGTTCCCTTCAATTTCAGTTCTTGTGTCTGCGTGGCTTTTGCAGGACACGATGCCGGCTGCACAGCAGGGGAAGAGCTGGCGGTGCTGAACCCCACTGACACATTGGCTGGTGTTTTTCTCTGTGCAGCTAGCAGTACCGGGCCCCAACTGGCGGTGTTAGAGCCCGGGGTCAGCAGGAGGAGGAGATGGAGCAGAGTGTAGGCCGAAGCCTGCACTGGCGGCAGCTTTGGGTCTGTTGTGCCTGCGTGGCAGTTGCAGGACACGTTGCCGGCTGCACAGCAGGGGAACAGCTGGCGGTGCTGAACCCCACTGACACATTGGCTGGTGTTTGGCTCTGTGCAGCTAGCAGTACCGGGCCGCAACTGGCAGTGTTGGAGCCCGGGCTCTGCAGGGGGAGCAGAGTGTAGGCCGAAGCCTACTTGAACCAATTTCAAAGGTAACCTTTAACCCCCCCTCAGGGGTTACAAAGTAGAAGAGCCACAGCTTATGCAGCAGTAGTGCTGCACAAGTCAAAGGTTGCTCTTTTAATTTTGCTCCTTGCACACGCTGAATGAAACACGTATAACATTTAGCCCTTTATACAGTCAAACTGTGTTGGAGGCGCAAGTTCCCTTTGTAATGAGACGCAGCACAGATGTCAAGAATCCCACCTTGGTGCTGGGTGCAGCCTCCTGAGCGTTGTTATTTGCTGTACAGGAGTCTGCGCTGTCGTGTTATCCCCCGGCCTAGCGCTGTTAGCGCTGCCCATCTTCTGTCCTCATTTAATGTCGGCCGGTGCGGTTCGCGATGACCATGAATCCCAGCCCCGCAGTGTCTTAACATTGTTAAAACACTGCGGGGCTGGGATTCATGGCCTGGCGCAGCACATATGTTCGCCTCTCGCACTCGGGTCCTTACACCCGCTTCAGACTGTGCGGCGTCAGCTGATCCCTTATCGCATGCCGCGGCCATGAAGCCGCACAGTCTGAAGAAGGCGGAAGGAGATGAGGGACAGGCGAAGTGATGCACCGCTCATGCCCATCAATCACACCCTCGCAGTCCCAAGAAATAAGACACCGAGGGGCGTTGTGTGGGTCAGGGCGGCCGCAGAGGCGCAGGCAGCCAAACAATGATGCCAGAAGACGGGCAGCGCTACCAAGGGGGTTGCAGCGTGTCATTACAAAGGAAAGTCACACCACCGGGACGGTTAAATGGTCACACAGAGGACACATTTTAGACGTGTTTTCAGTTCCACATGTGCGAGGAGAATACGTTTATGAGCCACCTTGCACACATGCAGCATTACCGCTGTACAAGGTGGCCTTAAAAACGTACAAACGCCTGGGGGAGGGGGGACAGGTTCCCTTCAATTTCAGTTCTTGTGTCTGCGTGGCTTTTGCAGGACACGATGCCGGCTGCACAGCAGGGGAACAGCTGGCGGTGCTGAACCCCACTGACACATTGGCTGGTGTTTTTCTCTGTGCAGCTAGCAGTACCGGGCCCCAACTGGCGGTGTTAGAGCCCGGGGTCAGCAGGAGGAGGAGATGGAGCAGAGTGTAGGCCGAAGCCTGCACTGGCGGCAGCTTTGGGTCTGTTGTGCCTGCGTGGCAGTTGCAGGACACGTTGCCGGCTGCACAGCAGGGGAACAGCTGGCGGTGCTGAACCCCACTGACACATTGGCTGGTGTTTGGCTCTGTGCAGCTAGCAGTACCGGGCCCCAACTGGTGTTGTTGGAGCCCGGGCTCTGCAGGGGGAGCAGAGTGTAGGCCGAAGCCTACTTGAACCAATTTCAAAGGTAACCTTTAACCCCCCCTCAGGGGTTACAAAGTAGAAGAGCCACAGCTTATGCAGCAGTAGTGCTGCACAAGTCAAAGGTTGCTCTTTTAATTTTGCTCCTTGCACACGCTGAATGAAACACGTATAACATTTAGCCCTTTATACAGTCAAACTGTGTTGGAGGCGCGAGTTCCCTTTGTAATGAGACGCAGCATAGATGTCAAGAATCCCACCTTGGTGCTGGGTGCAGCCTCCTGAGCGTTGTTATTTGCTGTACAGGAGTCTGCGCTGTCGTGTTATCCCCCGGCCTAGCGCTGTTAGCGCTGCCCATCTTCTGACCTCATTTAATGTCGGCCGGTGCGGTTCGCGATGACCATGAATCCCAGCCCCGCAGTGTCTTAACATTGTTAAAACACTGCGGGGCTGGGATTCATGGCCTGGCGCAGCACATATGTTCGCCTCTCGCACTCGGGTCCTTACACCCGCTTCAGACTGTGCGGCGTCAGCTGATCCCTTATCGCATGCCGCGGCCATGAAGCCGCACAGTCTGAAGAAGGCGGAAGGAGATGAGGGACAGGCGAAGTGATGCACCGCTCATGCCCATCAATCACACCCTCGCAGTCCCAAGAAATAAGACACCGAGGGGCGTTGTGTGGGTCAAGGCGGCCGCAGAGGCGCAGGCAGCCAAACAATGATGCCAGAAGACGGGCAGCGCTACCAAGGGGGTTGCAGCGTGTCATTACAAAGGAAAGTCACACCACCGGGACGGTTAAATGGTCACACAGAGGACACATTTTAGACGTGTTTTCAGTTCCACATGTGCGAGGAGAATACGTTTATGAGCCACCTTGCACACATGCAGCATTACCGCTGTACAAGGTGGCCTTAAAAACGTACAAACGCCTGGGGGAGGGGGGACAGGTTCCCTTCAATTTCAGTTCTTGTGTCTGCGTGGCTTTTGCAGGACACGATGCCGGCTGCACAGCAGGGGAACAACTGGCGGTGCTGAACCCCACTGACACATTGGCTGGTGTTTTTCTCTGTGCAGCTAGCAGTACCGGGCCCCAACTGGCGGTGTTAGAGCCCGGGGTCAGCAGGAGGAGGAGATGGAGCAGAGTGTAGGCCGAAGCCTGCACTGGCGGCAGCTTTGGGTCTGTTGTGCCTGCGTGGCAGTTGCAGGACACGTTGCCGGCTGCACAGCAGGGGAACAGCTGGCGGTGCTGAACCCCACTGACACATTGGCTGGTGTTTGGCTCTGTGCAGCTAGCAGTACCAGGCCCCAACTGGCGGTGTTGGAGCCCGGGCTCTGCATGGGGAGCAGAGTGTAGGCCGAAGCCTACTTGAACCAATTTCAAAGGTAACCTTTAACCCCCCCTCAGGGGTTACAAAGTAGAAGAGCCACAGCTTATGCAGCAGTAGTGCTGCACAAGTCAAAAGTTGCTCTTTTAATTTTGCTCCTTGCACACGCTGAATGAAACACGTATAACATTTAGCCCTTTATACAGTCAAACTGTGTTGAAGGCGCGAGTTCCCTTTGTAATGAGACGCAGCACAGATGTCAAGAATCCCACCTTGGTGCTGGGTGCAGCCTCCTGAGCGTTGTTATTTGCTGTACAGGAGTCTGCGCTGTCGTGTTATCCCCCGGCCTAGCGCTGTTAGCGCTGCCCATCTTCTGACCTCATTTAATGTCGGCCGGTGCGGTTCGCGATGACCATGAATCCCAGCCCCGCAGTGTCTTAACATTGTTAAAACACTGCGGGGCTGGGATTCATGGCCTGGCGCAGCACATATGTTCGCCTCTCGCACTCGGGTCCTTACACCCGCTTCAGACTGTGCGGCGTCAGCTGATCCCTTATCGCATGCCGCGGCCATGAAGCCGCACAGTCTGAAGAAGGCGGAAGGAGATGAGGGACAGGCGAAGTGATGCACCGCTCATGCCCATCAATCACACCCTCGCAGTCCCAAGAAATAAGACACCGAGGGGCGTTGTGTGGGTCAGGGCGGCTGCAGAGGCGCAGGCAGCCAAACAATGATGCCAGAAGACAGGCAGCGCTACCAAGGGGGTTGCAGTGTGTCATTACAAAGGAAAGTCACACCACCGGGACGGTTAAATGGTCACACAGAGGACACATTTTAGACGTGTTTTCAGTTCCACATGTGCGAGGAGAATACGTTTATGAGCCACCTTGCACACATGCAGCATTACCGCTGTACAAGGTGGCCTTAAAAACGTACAAACGCCTGGGGGAGGGGGGACAGGTTCCCTTCAATTTCAGTTCTTGTGTCTGCGTGGCTTTTGCAGGACACGATGCCGGCTGCACAGCAGGGGAACAGCTGGCGGTGCTGAACCCCACTGACACATTGGCTGGTGTTTTTCTCTGTGCAGCTAGCAGTACCGGGCCCCAACTGGCGGTGTTAGAGCCCGGGGTCAGCAGGAGGAGGAGATGGAGCAGAGTGTAGGCCGAAGCCTGCACTGGCGGCAGCTTTGGGTCTGTTGTGCCTGCGTGGCAGTTGCAGGACACGTTGCCGGCTGCACAGCAGGGGAACAGCTGGCGGTGCTGAACCCCACTGACACATTGGCTGGTGTTTGGCTCTGTGCAGCTAGCAGTACCGGGCCGCAACTGGCGGTGTTGGAGCCCGGGCTCTGCAGGGGGAGCAGAGTGTAGGCCGAAGCCTACTTGAACCAATTTCAAAGGTAACCTTTAACCCCCCCCTCAGGGGTTACAAAGTAGAAGAGCCACAGCTTATGCAGCAGTAGTGCTGCACAAGTCAAAGGTTGCTCTTTTAATTTTGCTCCTTGCACACGCTGAATGAAACACGTATAACATTTAGCCCTTTATACAGTCAAACTGTGTTGGAGGCGCGAGTTCCCTTTGTAATGAGACGCAGCACAGATGTCAAGAATCCCACCTTGGTGCTGGGTGCAGCCTCCTGAGCGTTGTTATTTGCTGTACAGGAGTCTGCGCTGTCGTGTTATCCCCCGGCCTAGCGCTGTTAGCGCTGCCCATCTTCTGACCTCATTTAATGTCGGCCGGTGCGGTTCGCGATGACCATGAATCCCAGCCCCGCAGCGTCTTAACATTGTTAAAACACTGCGGGGCTGGGATTCATGGCCTGGCGCAGCACATATGTTCGCCTCTCGCACTCGGGTCCTTACACCCGCTTCAGACTGTGCGGCGTCAGCTGATCCCTTATCGCATGCCGCGGCCATGAAGCCGCACAGTCTGAAGAAGGCGGAAGGAGATGAGGGACAGGCGAAGTGATGCACCGCTCATGCCCATCAATCACACCCTCGCAGTCCCAAGAAATAAGACACCGAGGGGCGTTGTGTGGGTCAGGGCGGCCGCAGAGGCGCAGGCAGCCAAACAATGATGCCAGAAGACGGGCAGCGCTACCAAGGGGGTTGCAGCGTGTCATTACAAAGGAAAGTCACACCACCGGGACGGTTAAATGGTCACACAGAGGACACGATGCCGGCTGCACAGCAGGGGAACAGCTGGCGGTGCTGAACCCCACTGACACATTGGCTGGTGTTTTTCTCTGTGCAGCTAGCAGTACCGGGCCCCAACTGGCGGTGTTAGAGCCCGGGGTCAGCAGGAGGAGGAGATGGAGCAGAGTGTAGGCCGAAGCCTGCACTGGCGGCAGCTTTGGGTCTGTTGTGCCTGCGTGGCAGTTGCAGGACACGTTGCCGGCTGCACAGCAGGGGAACAGCTGGCGGTGCTGAACCCCACTGACACATTGGCTGGTGTTTGGCTCTGTGCAGCTAGCAGTACCGGGCCCCAACTGGCGGTGTTGGAGCCCGGGCTCTGCAGGGGGAGCAGAGTGTAGGCCGAAGCCTACTTGAACCAATTTCAAAGGTAACCTTTAACCCCCCCTCAGGGGTTACAAAGTAGAAGAGCCACAGCTTATGCAGCAGTAGTGCTGCACAAGTCAAAGGTTGCTCTTTTAATTTTGCTCCTTGCACACGCTGAATGAAACATGTATAACATTTAGCCCTTTATACAGTCAAACTGTGTTGGAGGCGCGAGTTCCCTTTGTAATGAGACGCAGCACAGATGTCAAGAATCCCACCTTGGTGCTGGGTGCAGCCTCCTGAGCGTTGTTATTTGCTGTACAGGAGTCTGCGCTGTCGTGTTATCCCCCGGCCTAGCGCTGTTAGCGCTGCCCATCTTCTGACCTCATTTAATGTCGGCCGGTGCGGTTCGCGATGACCATGAATCCCAGCCCCGCAGTGTCTTAACATTGTTAAAACACTGCGGGGCTGGGATTCATGGCCTGGCGCAGCACATATGTTCGCCTCTCGCACTCGGGTCCTTACACCCGCTTCAGACTGTGCGGCGTCAGCTGATCCCTTATCGCATGCCGCGGCCATGAAGCCGCACAGTCTGAAGAAGGCGGAAGGAGATGAGGGACAGGCGAAGTGATGCACCGCTCATGCCCATCAATCACACCCTCGCAGTCCCAAGAAATAAGACACCGAGGGGCGTTGTGTGGGTCAGGGCGGCCGCAGAGGCGCAGGCAGCCAAACAATGATGCCAGAAGACGGGCAGCGCTACCAAGGGGGTTGCAGCGTGTCATTACAAAGGAAAGTCACACCACCGGGACGGTTAAATGGTCACACAGAGGACACATTTTAGACGTGTTTTCAGTTCCACATGTGCGAGGAGAATACGTTTATGAGCCACCTTGCACACATGCAGCATTACCGCTGTACAAGGTGGCCTTAAAAACGTACAAACGCCTGGGGGAGGGGGGACAGGTTCCCTTCAATTTCAGTTCTTGTGTCTGCGTGGCTTTTGCAGGACACGATGCCGGCTGCACAGCAGGGGAACAGCTGGCGGTGCTGAACCCCACTGACACATTGGCTGGTGTTTTTCTCTGTGCAGCTAGCAGTACCGGGCCCCAACTGGCGGTGTTAGAGCCCGGGGTCAGCAGGAGGAGGAGATGGAGCAGAGTGTAGGCCGAAGCCTGCACTGGCGGCAGCTTTGGGTCTGTTGTGCCTGCGTGGCAGTTGCAGGACACGTTGCCGGCTGCACAGCAGGGGAACAGCTGGCGGTGCTGAACCCCACTGACACATTGGCTGGTGTTTGGCTCTGTGCAGCTAGCAGTACCGGGCCCCAACTGGTGTTGTTGGAGCCCGGGCTCTGCAGGGGGAGCAGAGTGTAGGCCGAAGCCTACTTGAACCAATTTCAAAGGTAACCTTTAACCCCCCCTCAGGGGTTACAAATTAGAAGAGCCACAGCTTATGCAGCAGTAGTGCTGCACAAGTCAAAGGTTGCTCTTTTAATTTTGCTCCTTGCACACGCTGAATGAAACACGTATAACATTTAGCCCTTTATACAGTCAAACTGTGTTGGAGGCGCGAGTTCCCTTTGTAATGAGACGCAGCATAGATGTCAAGAATCCCACCTTGGTGCTGGGTGCAGCCTCCTGAGCGTTGTTATTTGCTGTACAGGAGTCTGCGCTGTCGTGTTATCCCCCGGCCTAGCGCTGTTAGCGCTGCCCATCTTCTGACCTCATTTAATGTCGGCCGGTGCGGTTCGCGATGACCATGAATCCCAGCCCCGCAGTGTCTTAACATTGTTAAAACACTGCGGGGCTGGGATTCATGGCCTGGCGCAGCACATATGTTCGCCTCTCGCACTCGGGTCCTTACACCCGCTTCAGACTGTGCGGCGTCAGCTGATCCCTTATCGCATGCCGCGGCCATGAAGCCGCACAGTCTGAAGAAGGCGGAAGGAGATGAGGGACAGGCGAAGTGATGCACCGCTCATGCCCATCAATCACACCCTCGCAGTCCCAAGAAATAAGACACCGAGGGGCGTTGTGTGGGTCAGGGCGGCCGCAGAGGCGCAGGCAGCCAAACAATGATGCCAGAAGATGGGCAGCGCTACCAAGGGGGTTGCAGCGTGTCATTACAAAGGAAAGTCACACCACCGGGACGGTTAAATGGTCACACAGAGGACACATTTTAGACGTGTTTTCAGTTCCACATGTGCGAGGAGAATACGTTTATGAGCCACCTTGCACACATGCAGCATTACCGCTGTACAAGGTGGCCTTAAAAACGTACAAACGCCTGGGGGAGGGGGGACAGGTTCCCTTCAATTTCAGTTCTTGTGTCTGCGTGGCTTTTGCAGGACACGATGCCGGCTGCACAGCAGGGGAACAGCTGGCGGTGCTGAACCCCACTGACACATTGGCTGGTGTTTTTCTCTGTGCAGCTAGCAGTACCGGGCCCCAACTGGCGGTGTTAGAGCCCGGGGTCAGCAGGAGGAGGAGATGGAGCAGAGTGTAGGCCGAAGCCTGCACTGGCGGCAGCTTTGGGTCTGTTGTGCCTGCGTGGCAGTTGCAGGACACGTTGCCGGCTGCACAGCAGGGGAACAGCTGGCGGTGCTGAACCCCACTAACACATTGGCTGGTGTTTGGCTCTGTGCAGCTAGCAGTACCGGGCCCCAACTGGTGTTGTTGGAGCCCGGGCTCTGCAGGGGGAGCAGAGTGTAGGCCGAAGCCTACTTGAACCAATTTCAAAGGTAACCTTTAACCCCCCCTCAGGGGTTACAAAGTAGAAGAGCCACAGCTTATGCAGCAGTAGTGCTGCACAAGTCAAAGGTTGCTCTTTTAATTTTGCTCCTTGCACACGCTGAATGAAACACGTATAACATTTAGCCCTTTATACAGTCAAACTGTGTTGGAGGCGCGAGTTCCCTTTGTAATGAGACGCAGCATAGATGTCAAGAATCCCACCTTGGTGCTGGGTGCAGCCTCCTGAGCGTTGTTATTTGCTGTACAGGAGTCTGCGCTGTCGTGTTATCCCCCGGCCTAGCGCTGTTAGCGCTGCCCATCTTCTGACCTCATTTAATGTCGGCCGGTGCGGTTCGCGATGACCATGAATCCCAGCCCCGCAGTGTCTTAACATTGTTAAAACACTGCGGGGCTGGGATTCATGGCCTGGCGCAGCACATATGTTCGCCTCTCGCACTCGGGTCCTTACACCCGCTTCAGACTGTGCGGCGTCAGCTGATCCCTTATCGCATGCCGCGGCCATGAAGCTGCACAGTCTGAAGAAGGCGGAAGGAGATGAGGGACAGGCGAAGTGATGCACCGCTCATGCCCATCAATCACACCCTCGCAGTCCCAAGAAATAAGACACCGAGGGGCGTTGTGTGGGTCAGGGCGGCCGCAGAGGCGCAGGCAGCCAAACAATGATGCCAGAAGACGGGCAGCGCTACCAAGGGGGTTGCAGCGTGTCATTACAAAGGAAAGTCACACCACCGGGACGGTTAAATGGTCACACAGAGGACACATTTTAGACGTGTTTTCAGTTCCACATGTGCGAGGAGAATACGTTTATGAGCCACCTTGCACACATGCAGCATTACCGCTGTACAAGGTGGCCTTAAAAACGTACAAACGCCTGGGGGAGGGGGGACAGGTTCCCTTCAATTTCAGTTCTTGTGTCTGCGTGGCTTTTGCAGGACACGATGCCGGCTGCACAGCAGGGGAACAGCTGGCGGTGCTGAACCCCACTGACACATTGGCTGGTGTTTTTCTCTGTGCAGCTAGCAGTACCGGGCCCCAACTGGCGGTGTTAGAGCCCGGGGTCAGCAGGAGGAGGAGATGGAGCAGAGTGTAGGCCGAAGCCTGCACTGGCGGCAGCTTTGGGTCTGTTGTGCCTGCGTGGCAGTTGCAGGACACGTTGCCGGCTGCACAGCAGGGGAACAGCTGGCGGTGCTGAACCCCACTGACACATTGGCTGGTGTTTGGCTCTGTGCAGCTAGCAGTACCGGGCCCCAACTGGCGGTGTTGGAGCCCGGGCTCTGCAGGGGGAGCAGAGTGTAGGCCGAAGCCTACTTGAACCAATTTCAAAGGTAACCTTTAACCCCCCCTCAGGGGTTACAAAGTAGAAGAGCCACAGCTTATGCAGCAGTAGTGCTGCACAAGTCAAAGGTTGCTCTTTTAATTTTGCTCCTTGCACACGCTGAATGAAACACGTATAACATTTAGCCCTTTATACAGTCAAACTGTGTTGGAGGCGCGAGTTCCCTTTGTAATGAGACGCAGCACAGATGTCAAGAATCCCACCTTGGTGCTGGGTGCAGCCTCCTGAGCGTTGTTATTTGCTGTACAGGAGTCTGCGCTGTCGTGTTATCCCCCGGCCTAGCGCTGTTAGCGCTGCCCATCTTCTGACCTCATTTAATGTCGGCCGGTGCGGTTCGCGATGACCATGAATCCCAGCCCCGCAGTGTCTTAACATTGTTAAAACACTGCGGGGCTGGGATTCATGGCCTGGCGCAGCACATATGTTCGCCTCTCGCACTCGGGTCCTTACACCCGCTTCAGACTGTGCGGCGTCAGCTGATCCCTTATCGCATGCCGCGGCCATGAAGCCGCACAGTCTGAAGAAGGCGGAAGGAGATGAGGGACAGGCGAAGTGATGCACCGCTCATGCCCATCAATCACACCCTCGCAGTCCCAAGAAAAAAGACACCGAGGGGCGTTGTGTGGGTCAGGGCGGCCGCAGAGGCGCAGGCAGCCAAACAATGATGCCAGAAGACGGGCAGCGCTACCAAGGGGGTTGCAGCATGTCATTACAAAGGAAAGTCACACCACCGGGACGGTTAAATGGTCACACAGAGGACACATTTTAGACGTGTTTTCAGTTCCACATATGCGAGGAGAATACGTTTATGAGCCACCTTGCACACATGCAGCATTACCGCTGTACAAGGTGGCCTTAAAAACGTACAAACGCCTGGGGGAGGGGGGACAGGTTCCCTTCAATTTCAGTTCTTGTGTCTGCGTGGCTTTTGCAGGACACGATGCCGGCTGCACAGCAGGGGAACAGCTGGCGGTGCTGAACCCCACTGACACATTGGCTGGTGTTTTTCTCTGTGCAGCTAGCAGTACCGGGCCCCAACTGGCGGTGTTAGAGCCCGGGGTCAGCAGGAGGAGGAGATGGAGCAGAGTGTAGGCCGAAGCCTGCACTGGCGGCAGCTTTGGGTCTGTTGTGCCTGCGTGGCAGTTGCAGGACACGTTGCCGGCTGCACAGCAGGGGAACAGCTGGCGGTGCTGAACCCCACTGACAGATTGGCTGGTGTTTGGCTCTGTGCAGCTAGCAGTACCGGGCCGCAACTGGCGGTGTTGGAGCCCGGGCTCTGCAGGGGGAGCAGAGTGTAGGCCGAAGCCTACTTGAACCAATTTCAAAGGTAACCTTTAACCCCCCCTCAGGGGTTACAAAGTAGAAGAGCCACAGCTTATGCAGCAGTAGTGCTGCACAAGTCAAAGGTTGCTCTTTTAATTTTGCCCCTTGCACACGCTGAATGAAACACGTATAACATTTAGCCCTTTATACAGTCAAACTGTGTTGGAGGCGCGAGTTCCCTTTGTAATGAGACGCAGCACAGATGTCAAGAATCCCACCTTGGTGCTGGGTGCAGCCTCCTGAGCGTTGTTATTTGCTGTACAGGAGTCTGCGCTGTCGTGTTATCCCCCGGCCTAGCGCTGTTAGCGCTGCCCATCTTCTGACCTCATTTAATGTCGGCCGGTGCGGTTCGCGATGACCATGAATCCCAGCCCCGCAGTGTCTTAACATTGTTAAAACACTGCGGGGCTGGGATTCATGGCCTGGCGCAGCACATATGTTCGCCTCTCGCACTCGGGTCCTTACACCCGCTTCAGACTGTGCGGCGTCAGCTGATCCCTTATCGCATGCCGCGGCCATGAAGCCGCACAGTCTGAAGAAGGCGGAAGGAGATGAGGGACAGGCGAAGTGATGCACCGCTCATGCCCATCAATCACACCCTCGCAGTCCCAAGAAATAAGACACCGAGGGGCGTTGTGTGGGTCAGGGCGGCCGCAGAGGCGCAGGCAGCCAAACAATGATGCCAGAAGACGGGCAGCGCTACCAAGGGGGTTGCAGCGTGTCATTACAAAGGAAAGTCACACCACCGGGACGGTTAAATGGTCACACAGAGGACACATTTTAGACGTGTTTTCAGTTCCACATGTGCGAGGAGAATACGTTTATGAGCCACCTTGCACACATGCAGCATTACCGCTGTACAAGGTGGCCTTAAAAACGTACAAACGCCTGGGGGAGGGGGGACAGGTTCCCTTCAATTTCAGTTCTTGTGTCTGCGTGGCTTTTGCAGGACACGATGCCGGCTGCACAGCAGGGGAACAGCTGGCGGTGCTGAACCCCACTGACACATTGGCTGGTGTTTTTCTCTGTGCAGCTAGCAGTACCGGGCCCCAACTGGCGGTGTTAGAGCCCGGGGTCAGCAGGAGGAGGAGATGGAGCAGAGTGTAGGCCGAAGCCTGCACTGGCGGCAGCTTTGGGTCTGTTGTGCCTGCGTGGCAGTTGCAGGACACGTTGCCGGCTGCACAGCAGGGGAACAGCTGGCGGTGCTGAACCCCACTGACACATTGGCTGGTGTTTGGCTCTGTGCAGCTAGCAGTACCGGGCCGCAACTGGCGGTGTTGGAGCCCGGGCTCTGCAGGGGGAGCAGAGTGTAGGCCGAAGCCTACTTGAACCAATTTCAAAGGTAACCTTTAACCCCCCCTCAGGGGTTACAAAGTAGAAGAGCCACAGCTTATGCAGCAGTAGTGCTGCACAAGTCAAAGGTTGCTCTTTTAATTTTGCTCCTTGCACACGCTGAATGAAACACGTATAACATTTAGCCCTTTATACAGTCAAACTGTGTTGGAGGCGCGAGTTCCCTTTGTAATGAGACGCAGCACAGATGTCAAGAATCCCACCTTGGTGCTGGGTGCAGCCTCCTGAGCGTTGTTATTTGCTGTACAGGAGTCTGCGCTGTCGTGTTATCCCCCGGCCTAGCGCTGTTAGCGCTGCCCATCTTCTGACCTCATTTAATGTCGGCCGGTGCGGTTCGTGATGACCATGAATCCCAGCCCCGCAGTGTCTTAACATTGTTAAAACACTGCGGGGCTGGGATTCATGGCCTGGCGCAGCACATATGTTCGCCTCTCGCACTCGGGTCCTTACACCCGCTTCAGACTGTGCGGCGTCAGCTGATCCCTTATAGCATGCCGCGGCCATGAAGCCGCACAGTCTGAAGAAGGCGGAAGGAGATGAGGGACAGGTGAAGTGATGCACCGCTCATGCCCATCAATCACACCCTTGCAGTCCCAAGAAATAAGACACCGAGGGGCGTTGTGTGGGTCAGGGCGGCCGCAGAGGCGCAGGCAGCCAAACAATGATGCCAGAAGACGGGCAGCGCTACCAAGGGGGTTGCAGCGTGTCATTACAAAGGAAAGTCACACCACCGGGACGGTTAAATGGTCACACAGAGGACACATTTTAGACGTGTTTTCAGTTCCACATGTGCGAGGAGAATACGTTTATGAGCCACCTTGCACACATGCAGCATTACCGCTGTACAAGGTGGCCTTAAAAACGTACAAACGCCTGGGGGAGGGGGGACAGGTTCCCTTCAATTTCAGTTCTTGTGTCTGCGTGGCTTTTGCAGGACACGATGCCGGCTGCACAGCAGGGGAACAGCTGGCGGTGCTGAACCCCACTGACACATTGGCTGGTGTTTTTCTCTGTGCAGCTAGCAGTACCGGGCCCCAACTGGCGGTGTTAGAGCCCGGGGTCAGCAGGAGGAGGAGATGGAGCAGAGTGTAGGCCGAAGCCTGCACTGGCGGCAGCTTTGGGTCTGTTGTGCCTGCGTGGCAGTTGCTGGACACGTTGCCGGCTACACAGCAGGGGAACAGCTGGCGGTGCTGAACCCCACTGACACATTGGCTGGTGTTTGGCTCTGTGCAGCTAGCACATCTGGGCCCCAACTGGCGGTGTTAGAGCCCAGGGTCAGCAGGAGGAGGAGAGGGAGCAGAGTGTAGGCCGAAGCCTGCACTGGAGCAAGTTGAAAGGGAAACTTTAACCCCCCCCCAGGCGTTTGTAGCTGAAAGAGCCATTGTGTACAGCACTAATGCTGGAAAAGGTAAACTTAGCTCTTTTAATTATGGTCCTTGCACATGCTGAACCTAACACTTATAAAAAGTGTCCCCTCCTACCGTGATACCGTCCGGTAGGTGGAACTTTCCTTTGTGATGTGACGCAGCACAACCGTCATTCTTAACCCCTTGGCGCCGTGCGCCACCTCCTCAGCGTTGTTTGAATCAGTCCCGGAGCCTGCGCTGTTAGGTTAGCCCTTGGCCATGCACACATTTTGCGCTGCCCGTCTTCTGACATCATTTGGTGTCAGGCTGGCTGCGCCTGTGCGGCCGCGCTGGCCGAGAGCCCGCCTCGTACTGTCTTCTGATTTAATCCCACTGGGGGCCTGAGATCCATGGACATGCGCAGTGCATATCTGAACCTCCACCTCTCACTCATCTCCCTACGGCTTCTTCTGACTGTGCGGTGTCACGGCCGTGGCATGCTATTAGGGACCAGCTGACACCGAACAGTCTGAAGAAGCCGTAGGGAGATGAGTGAGAGGTGGAGGTTCAGATATGCACTGCGCATGTCCATGGATCTCAGGCCCCCAGTGGGATGAAATCAGAAGACAGTACGAGGCGGGCTCTCGGCCAGCGCGGCCGCACAGGCGCAGCCAGCCTGACACCAAATGATGTCAGAAGACGGGCAGCGCAAAATGTGTGCATGGCCAAGGGCTAACCTAACAGCGCAGGCTCCGGGACTGATTCAAACAACGCTGAGGAGGCGGCGCACGGCTCCAAGGGGGTAAGAATGACGGCTGTGCTGCGTCACATCACAAAGGAAAGTTCCACCAACCGTACGGTATCACGGTAGGAGGGGACACTTTTCATAAATGTTAGGATCAGCATGTGCAAGGAGCACCACGAAAAGAGGCACTTTTTCCCTTTGCATCATTACTGCTGCACAAGGTTGCTCCTTCAGTAACAAACGCCTGGGGGGGGGGGGGCAGGTTCCCTTAAATTTAACTTGTTGTGCCTGCGTGGCGGTCGCAGTACACGTTGCCGGCTGCACAACAGGGGAACAGCTGGCGGTGCTGAACCCCACTAACACATTGGCGAGGTGTTTGGCTCTGTGCGGACAGCACTTCTGGACGGCAACTAGCGGTGTTGGAGCCCAGGGACAGGTGGAGGAGGAGGAGGAGGTGGAGGAGGTAGGAGGGATTGCCACACACACAGCAGGGGAACAGCTGACATTACTGAACCCCAATAACAGAGGAGGGACTGTTGACTGTGCGTACAGCACTACCAGGCAACAACTAGCGGTGTTGGAGCCCAGGGACAGGTGGAGGAGGAGGAGGTGGAGGAGGTAGGAGGGATTGCCACACACACAGCAGGGGAACAGCTGACATTACTGAACCCCAATAACAGAGGAGGGACTGTTGACTGTGCGTACAGCACTACCAGGCAACAACTAGCGGTGTTGGAGCCCAGGGACAGGTGGAGGAGGAGGAGGTGGAGGAGGTAGGAGGGATTGCCACACACACAGCAGGGGAACAGCTGACGTTACTGAACCCCAATAACAGAGGAGGGACTGTCGGGACTGTGCGTACAGCACTACCAGGCAACAACTAGCGGTTTTGGAGCCCAGGGACAGGTGGAGGAGGAGGAGGTGGAGGAGGTAGGAGGGATTGCCACACACACAGCAGGGGAACAGCTGACGTTACTGAACCCCAATAACAGAGGAGGGACTGTCAGGACTGTGCGTACAGCACTACCAGGCAACAACTAGCGGTGTTGGAGCCCAAGGACAGGTGGAGGAGGAGGAGGTGGAGGAGGTAGGAGGGATTGCCACACACACAGCAGGGGAACAGCTGACATTACTGAACCCCAATAACAGAGGAGGGACTGTTGACTGTGCGTACAGCACTACCAGGCAACAACTAGCGGTGTTGGAGCCCAGGGACAGGTGGAGGAGGAGGAGGTGGAGGAGGTAGGAGGGATTGCCACACACACAGCAGGGGAACAGCTGACGTTACTGAACCCCAATAACAGAGGAGGGACTGTCGGGACTGTGCGTACAGCACTACCAGGCAACAACTAGCGGTTTTGGAGCCCAGGGACAGGTGGAGGAGGAGGAGGTGGAGGAGGTAGGAGGGATTGCCACACACACAGCAGGGGAACAGCTGACGTTACTGAACCCCAATAACAGAGGAGGGACTGTCGGGACTGTGCGTACAGCACTACCAGGCAACAACTAGCGGTGTTGGAGCCCAAGGACAGGTGGAGGAGGAGGAGGTGGAGGAGGTAGGAGGGATTGCCACACACACAGCAGGGGAACAGCTGACATTACTGAACCCCAATAACAGAGGAGGGACTGTTGACTGTGCGTACAGCACTACCAGGCAACAACTAGCGGTGTTGGAGCCCAGGGACAGGTGGAGGAGGAGGAGGTGGAGGAGGTAGGAGGGATTGCCACACACACAGCAGGGGAACAGCTGACGTTACTGAACCCCAATAACAGAGGAGGGACTGTCGGGACTGTGCGTACAGCACTACCAGGCAACAACTAGCGGTTTTGGAGCCCAGGGACAGGTGGAGGAGGAGGAGGTGGAGGAGGTAGGAGGGATTGCCACACACACAGCAGGGGAACAGCTGACGTTACTGAACCCCAATAACAGAGGAGGGACTGTCGGGACTGTGCGTACAGCACTACCAGGCAACAACTAGCGGTGTTGGAGCCCAAGGACAGGTGGAGGAGGAGGAGGTGGAGGAGGTAGGAGGGATTGCCACACACACAGCAGGGGAACAGCTGACATTACTGAACCCCAATAACAGAGGAGGGACTGTTGACTGTGCGTACAGCACTACCAGGCAACAACTAGCGGTGTTGGAGCCCAGGGACAGGTGGAGGAGGAGGAGGTGGAGGAGGTAGGAGGGATTGCCACACACACAGCAGGGGAACAGCTGACGTTACTGAACCCCAATAACAGAGGAGGGACTGTCGGGACTGTGCGTACAGCACTACCAGGCAACAACTAGCGGTGTTGGAGCCCAGGGACAGGTGGAGGAGGAGGAGGTGGAGGAGGTAGGAGGGATTGCCACACACACAGCAGGGGAACAGCTGACATTACTGAACCCCAATAACAGAGGAGGGACTGTTGACTGTGCGTACAGCACTACCAGGCAACAACTAGCGGTGTTGGAGCCCAGGGACAGGTGGAGGAGGAGGAGGTGGAGGAGGTAGGAGGGATTGCCACACACACAGCAGGGGAACAGCTGACGTTACTGAACCCCAATAACAGAGGAGCGACTGTTGGGACTGTGCGGACAGCACTTCTGGACGGCAACTAGCGGTGTTGGAGCCCAGGGACAGGTGGAAAAGCAGAGGAACACAATGTAGGCCGAAGCCTGAGAAAGTCGAAAGGGAACCTTTAACCCCCCCCAAGGCGTTTGTAGCTGAAAGAGCCAGCTTGTGCAGCACAAAAGATGCAAAAGGAAAAGGTGGCTCTTTTCATCATGCTCCTTGCAAACACAGAACTAAACACTTATAAAATGTGTCCCCTGAAACCGTGAAACCGTCCCGGAGGTGGGACTTTCCTTCGTAATATGACGCAGCACAGCCGTCATTCCTCCCCCCCGGGCGCCGCGCCCCGGCTCCTCAGCGTAGTTTGATTCCGTCCCGGAGCCTGCGCTGTTATGTTATCCCTTGGCCAGGCACACTTAGCGCTGCCCATCTTCTGACATCATTTGGTGTCAGGCTGGCTGCGCCTGTGCGGCCGCGCTGGCCGAGAGCCCGCCTCGCAGTGTCTTCTGATTTTATCCCACTGGGGGCCTGGGATCCATGGCCATGCGCAGTGCATATCCTCGCCTCTCACTCCCCTCCCTACGGCTTCTTCTGACTGTGCGGTGTCACGGCCGTGGCATGCTATTAGGGACCAGCTGACACCGAACAGTCTGAAGAAGCCGTAGGGAGATGAGTGAGAGGTGGAGGTTCAGATATGCACTGCGCATGTCCATGGATCTCAGGCCCCCAGTGGGATGAAATCAGAAGACAGTATGAGGCGGGCGCGCGGCCGCACAGGCGCAGCCAGCCTGACACCAAATGATGTCAGAAGACGGGCAGCGCAAAATGTGTGCATGGCCAAGGGCTAACCTAACAGCGCAGGCTCCGGGACTGATTCAAACAATGCTGAGGAGGCGGCGCACGGCTCCAAGGGGGTAAGAATGACGGCTGTGCTGCGTCACATCACAAAGGAAAGTTCCACCAACCGTACGGTATCACGGTAGGAGGGGACACTTTTCATAAGTGTTAGGATCAGCATGTGCAAGGAGCACCACGAAAAGAGGCACTTTTTCCCTTTGCATCATTACTGCTGCACAAGGTTGCTCCTTCAGTAACAAACGCCTGGGGGGGGGCAGGTTCCCTTAAATTTAACTTGTTGTGCCTGCGTGGCGGTCGCAGTACACATTGCCGGCTGCACAGCAGGGGAACAGCTGGCGGTGCTGAACCCCACTAACACATTGGCGAGGTGTTTGGCTCTGTGCGGACAGCACTTCTGGACGGCAACTAGCGGTGTTGGAGCCCAGGGACAGGTGGAGGAGGAGGAGGAGGTGGAGGAGGTAGGAGGGATTGCCACACACACAGCAGGGGAACAGCTGACATTACTGAACCCCAATAACAGAGGAGGGACTGTTGACTGTGCGTACAGCACTACCAGGCAACAACTAGCGGTGTTGGAGCCCAGGGACAGGTGGAGGAGGAGGAGGTGGAGGAGGTAGGAGGGATTGCCACACACACAGCAGGGGAACAGCTGACATTACTGAACCCCAATAACAGAGGAGGGACTGTTGACTGTGCGTACAGCACTACCAGGCAACAACTAGCGGTGTTGGAGCCCAGGGACAGGTGGAGGAGGAGGAGGTGGAGGAGGTAGGAGGGATTGCCACACGCACAGCAGGGGAACAGCTGACGTTACTGAACCCCAATAACAGAGGAGGGACTGTCGGGACTGTGCGTACAGCACTACCAGGCAACAACTAGCGGTGTTGGAGCCCAGGGACAGGTGGAGGAGGAGGAGGTGGAGGAGGTAGGAGGGATTGCCACACACACAGCAGGGGAACAGCTGACGTTACTGAACCCCAATAACAGAGGAGGGACTGTCGGGACTGTGCGTACAGCACTACCAGGCAACAACTAGCGGTGTTGGAGCCCAGGGACAGGTGGAGGAGGAGGAGGTGGAGGAGGTAGGAGGGATTGCCACACACACAGCAGGGGAACAGCTGACATTACTGAACCCCAATAACAGAGGAGGGACTGTTGACTGTGCGTACAGCACTACCAGGCAACAACTAGCGGTGTTGGAGCCCAGGGACAGGTGGAGGAGGAGGAGGTGGAGGAGGTAGGAGGGATTGCCACACACACAGCAGGGGAACAGCTGACGTTACTGAACCCCAATAACAGAGGAGGGACTGTCGGGACTGTGCGTACAGCACTACCAGGCAACAACTAGCGGTGTTGGAGCCCAGGGACAGGTGGAGGAGGAGGAGGTGGAGGAGGTAGGAGGGATTGCCACACACACAGCAGGGGAACAGCTGACATTACTGAACCCCAATAACAGAGGAGGGACTGTTGACTGTGCGTACAGCACTACCAGGCAACAACTAGCGGTGTTGGATCCCAGGGACAGGTGGAGGAGGAGGAGGTGGAGGAGGTAGGAGGGATTGCCACACACACAGCAGGGGAACAGCTGACGTTACTGAACCCCAATAACAGAGGAGGGACTGTCGGGACTGTGCGTACAGCACTACCAGGCAACAACTAGCGGTGTTGGAGCCCAGGGACAGGTGGAGGAGGAGGAGGTGGAGGAGGTAGGAGGGATTGCCACACACACAGAAGGGGAACAGCTGACATTACTGAACCCCAATAACAGAGGAGGGACTGTTGACTGTGCGTACAGCACTACCAGGCAACAACTAGCGGTGTTGGAGCCCAGGGACAGGTGGAGGAGGAGGAGGTGGAGGAGGTAGGAGGGATTGCCACACACACAGCAGGGGAACAGCTGACGTTACTGAACCCCAATAACAGAGGAGGGACTGTCGGGACTGTGCGTACAGCACTACCAGGCAACAACTAGCGGTGTTGGAGCCCAGGGACAGGTGGAGGAGGAGGAGGTGGAGGAGGTAGGAGGGATTGCCACACACACAGCAGGGGAACAGCTGACATTACTGAACCCCAATAACAGAGGAGGGACTGTTGACTGTGCGTACAGCACTACCAGGCAACAACTAGCGGTGTTGGAGCCCAGGGACAGGTGGAGGAGGAGGAGGTGGAGGAGGTAGGAGGGATTGCCACACACACAGCAGGGGAACAGCTGACGTTACTGAACCCCAATAACAGAGGAGCGACTGTTGGGACTGTGCGGACAGCACTTCTGGACGGCAACTAGCGGTGTTGGAGCCCAGGGACAGGTGGAAAAGCAGAGGAACACAATGTAGGCCGAAGCCTGAGAAAGTCGAAAGGGAACCTTTAACCCCCCCCCCCCCCAAGGCGTTTGTAGCTGAAAGAGCCAGCTTGTGCAGCACAAAAGATGCAAAAGGAAAAGGTGGCTCTTTTCATCATGCTCCTTGCAAACACAGAACTAAACACTTATAAAATGTGTCCCCTGAAACCGTGAAACCGTCCCGGAGGTGGGACTTTCCTTCGTAATATGACGCAGCACAGCCGTCATTCCTCCCCCCCGGGCGCCGCGCCCCGGCTCCTCAGCGTAGTTTGATTCCGTCCTGGAGCCTGCGCTGTTATGTTATCCCTTGGCCAGGCACACTTAGCGCTGCCCATCTTCTGACATCATTTGGTGTCAGGCTGGCTGCGCCTGTGCGGCCGCGCTGGCCGAGAGCCCGCCTCGCAGTGTCTTCTGATTTTATCCCACTGGGGGCCTGGGATCCATGGCCATGCGCAGTGCATATCCTCGCCTCTCACTCCCCTCCCTACGGCTTCTTAAGACTGTGCGGTGTCACGGCCGTGGCATGCTATTAGGGACCAGCTGACACCGAACAGTCTGAAGAAGCCGTAGGGAGATGAGTGAGAGGTGGAGGTTCAGATATGCACTGCGCATGTCCATGGATCCCAGGCCCCCAGTGGGATTAAATCAGAAGACACTGCGAGGCGGGCCCTCGGCCAGCGCGGCCGCACAGGCGCAGCCATCCTGACACCAAATGATGCCAGAAGACGGGCAGCGCTAAGTGTGCCTGGCCACGGAATAACATAACAGCGCAGGCTCCGGGACGGAATCAAACAACGCTGAGGAGCCGGGGCGCGGCGCCGGGGGGGGAGGAATGACGGCTGTGCTGCGTCATATTACGAAGGAAAGTCCCACCTCCGGGACGGTTTTACGGTATCAGTGGACACATTTTATAAGTGTTAAGTTCTGCGTGTGCAAGGAGCTAAACCAAAATAGCTACCTTTTCCTTGTGCAGCATTACTGCTGCACAAGGAGGCTCTTTCAGTAACAAATGCCTTGGGGGGGGGGGACAGATTCCCTTACATTTCAGTTGTTGTGTCAGCGTGGCGGTCGCATGACACATTGCCGGCTACACAGCTGGGGATCAGCTGACGTTACTGAAACCCAATAACACTGGGTCGTATGTTTTGACTGTGCAGACGGCACTTCTGAGCCTCAACTGGCGGTGTTGGAGCCCAGGAATTTAAGTTCGGGTGGTAGAAAGATGAACACAACAGGAGACCTGGATAACGTATACAGTGACCTAATTATTTAATCAGGAGGAGGAGTGGCAAATTCCTGCAAGATCCAGGCCTTGTTCATTTTCAGGAAAGTAAGCCGGTCAACGTTATCGGAGGATAGTCGCATGCGACGGTCAGTTAGTACACCACCTGCAGCACTAAAGACACGTTCCGATAATACACTGGCCGCAGGACAAGACAGCACCTCCAATGCATACTGGCTTAGCTCTGGCCATGTATCCAGCTTTGAGACCCAAAACTTGAAAGGGGAAGAGCCGTCTGGGAGTACAGCAAGAGGGCAAGACATGTAGTCTGTCACCATCTGACGGAACCGTTGCCTCCTGCTGACTGGAGCCGTCTGTGATGGTGTAGACTTTTGTGGCGGGCACAGAAAACTGTGCCACAGTTGGGCCATACTGGTCTTGCCTTGGGCAGAGGCACTGCTTCTGCTCCCTCTTTGTGCAGAGCCTCCACCACTGCCTGGATGCACTGAGCTGCTTTGGAATGCACTAGCAGCACTTCTCTCAGTTGGAATGGAGAAGATGATGGAATTGACCAGTGTGTCTTGGTACTCCCGCATTTTTCGCTCCCGGTTCAACGGTGTGATGAGGCTTTCTACTTTGTCCCGGTAGCGAGGATCGAGGAGGGTGAACACCCAATAATCAGACATGTTGAGAATGTGGGCGATGCGGCGGTCGTTTCTCAGGCACTGCAGCATGTAATCCACCATGTGCTGCAGACTGCCAACTGCCCAAGAAACGCTGTCCCCTGCTGGAGGCGTGATATCTGCCCGCTCGTCATCACCCCACCCTCGCTGTACACACTGAGTACTGGACAATTCGGTAACTCCCTCCTCTGGACGGATGTCTTCCTCCTCCATTGACTCCTCCTCATCCTCCTCATCCTCCTCACAAACTGTCCCCTGCCTACGCGTTTGTGAGGAACCACGTGGCGCTGACTGTCCAGAAGATGATGGAAATGCTGAATCCTCATCCTCCACCTCTTCCACAACATCATCCCTTAGCGCTTGCAGTGATTTTTCAAGCAGGCAGATAAGGGGGACAGTCATGCTGACTAGTGCATCATCTGCACTCGCCATCCGCGTGGAATAATCAAAGGGACGCAAAACCTGGCAGACGTGATTCATAGTGGCCCACTCTGTGGTTGTGAAGTCTGTACGGCGCTGAGTGCGACTTCTTTGCGCCTGAAGCAGCTGGTACTCCATTACAGCTTGCTGCTGCTCACACAACCGCTCCAACATATGTAACATGGAATTCCACCTGGTAGGTAGGTCACATATGATGCGATGTTCCGGCAGGCGGTGTCGGTGCTGCAGAGCCGCAATGCGCGCTTTTGCCGTGCTGGAACGCCGCAAGTGAGCACACTCTAGGCGGACCTTGTGCAGCAGTGCATCAAGATCCGGATAGTCCCTCAAAAAGCTCTGCACGACCAAATTGAGCACATGTGCCAGACATGGGATGTGAGTGAGGTTGCCGAGGCCCAGAGCTGCCACCAGATTTCGGCCATTATCACACACTACCATGCCTGGCTGGAGATTCGCTGGCACAAACCACACATCGCTCTCCTGCTTGATGGCATTCCAGAGCTCCTGCGCTGTGTGGCTACGATTCCCCAAAAAAATTAATTTCAAGACGGCCTGTTGACATTTGGCCACGGCTGTGCTCATGTCGGTCGTAACAGGTACACGTTCATCACGGGTCCATGTGGAGGTGGACTGTGACGGCTCCTGCAGCGATGATTCTGAGGAACTGGTGTAAGAGGAGGAGTCAATGCGTACAGAATGGATTCCTGCAATCCTTGGAGTGGGCAGGACACGTCCTGCGCCACTCGCACGGTCTGTACCCGGCTCAACGACATTAACCCAATGGGCAGTGAGGGAAAGGTATCGCCCCTGTCCATGTTGACTGGTCCACGCATCGGTGGTGAGGTGGACCTTGCTACTGACGGCGTTCAGTAGCGCGTGTTTTATGTGTCCCTCCACATGCTTGTGCAGGGCAGGGACGGCTTGCCTGCTGAAGTAAAAGCGGCTGGGCACATTGTACTGTGGGACTGCCAATGACATCAAGTCACGGAAGCTGTCAGTCTCCACCAGCCTGAATGACAGCATTTCCAGTGACAGAAGTTTGGCAATGCCTGCAGTCAGAGCCTGTGCTCGTGGGTGGTTTGACGAGAAAGGCCGCCTTTTCTCCCATGCCTGTACTACCGATGGCTGTAGACTGGGCTGGGAGTGTGTGGATGACTGGGAAAGTGGTGCTGCGGGTGGAATTACAGCGGGTCTCTGGACAACAGGGCCAGAGGTTCTTCCACGGCGATCCTGGGAGGAAGCCGAACCAGCTGCGTGTGAGCTGGAGGAAGAGGCAACACGAGCTGAAGAGGTGGTAGCTGCCGCTGTTGGTTGGCCTAGCTCTTCAGTGTGTCTTTCTAACAACGCCGCGTGCCTGGTCCGCACATGTTTCCACATGTTGGAGGTATTGAGGCTGCTGACATTTCGACCTCTTTTGACTTTGTGATGACACACCTTGCATTTGACATAGCAAATGTCATCTGCAACTGTGTCAAAAAAGGCCCAGGCACTGCAAGTCTTGGGAGCGCCCTTTTTGGCTTTTGGAAGAGACATGCTCCTAACGGGTGCCAAAGCGGAGGCTGCAGGATCCGCAGTCTTCCCCCTCCCTCTCCCTCTTTGGGCCGTACGGGGAATCTCTTCCTCAGAGCTGCTCCCACCACCTTCCTGTCCCTCACGCCAAGATGGGTCAAGGACCTCATCATCTACACTACCCTCTGCCCCCAACTGCTCCTCCTGGGTAGTCTCAGCAGCAGAGCACGCACCAGTAAGTGGCACCTGAGTGTCATCATCAGCTGATGCGGCCTGCGATGTGGTGACCGGAGCCACTGGCCCACCCGCCTCTTCAGAGGAAGAGAGAAAAAGCTGTTGGGCATCACTGCACCCTGCCTCTTCTTCCATTTCTCCAATGCTGCTTGGCTGGCCCCCTGTTTCCAAGCCAAGAGATTCAGAGAACAGAAGTAGAGACGGCTCCTGTCCTGGGCTCTCTGTCTGCCTGGGCAATTTGGCAGGTGGTGAAGAGACAGATGGCTGCTCTCCAGTGCTCTGTGTCTGAGAGGATGTGGCACTAATTGAAGTTGATGCATTAGCTGCCATCCATCCGACAACGGCTTCAATTTGTTCTTCACGCAGCAGCGGTGTACGGCGCTCTGACACAAAGCTGCGCATGAATGACTGTTGCCTGGTGAAAGTGGGTGCTGATGAGTCACCGGTGCCCGCAGCAGGCACAGAATCCCCACGTCCCCTCCCTGCTCCGCGCCCACGCCCACGCCCACGTGCCTTACTCACTGCCTTCTTCATCTTGGTTGACTGATAAAGATAAGCAGAAAAGTACTAACGGCTTTGTGTGCTTATTCCTGAGCAACTCCTCCTAACAGGTATAAGAAACACTAATTTTCTAAAGTGTGGACTAGACTTTAATATGAGCTAATGTGGCCTACACAAATGTAAAGTGGTGTAACTGGTGTGTTTGGTGAACTTTATTATTTATTTATTTTTTGGGGGCTGAACTGACAACGGATAGAGCTGCAGTCACACGGAGACCGTGCAGACAGACGTAAACGGCGCTGCAAGGCCCAAAAACCCTCCTCTACGTTATCCTATGTAGTGTTTTTCCACAAGTTAGCTGGAGACGGGTGGAAAGACACTAATAGGATTTTTTTGAAAAAATGTGCAGCAGCCTGCACTACTTAAAACAAAATGAAAATTGATTTGGCGGTATGACGCAGTGAACAACCCTGAGCTGGAGACAACCAGGCTATGGCTGCTCACAGACTACAGGGCGAGCTGCAGTCACACGGAGACCGTGCAGACAGCCGTAAACGGCACTGCAAGGCCCAAAAACCCTCCTCTACGTTATCCTATGTAGTGTTTTTCCACAAATTAGCTGGAGACGGGTGGAAAGACACTAATAGGAATTTTTGGAAAAAATGTGCAGCAGCCTGCACTACTTAAAACAAAATGAAAATTGATTTGGCTGTATGACGCAGTGAACAACCCTGAGCTGGAGACAACCAGGCTATGGCTGCTCACAGACTACAGGGCGAGCTGCAGTCACACGGAGACCGTGCAGACAGCCGTAAACGGCGCTGCAAGGCCCAAAAACCCTCCTCTACGTTATCCTATGTAGTGTTTTTCCACAAATTAGCTGGAGACGGGTGGAAAGACACTAATAGGAATTTTTGGAAAAAATGTGCAGCAGCCTGCACTACTTAAAACAAAATGAAAATTGATTTGGCTGTATGACGCAGTGAACAACCCTGAGCTGGAGACAACCAGGCTATGGCTGCTCACAGACTACAGGGCGAGCTGCAGTCACACGGAGACCGTGCAGACAGCCGTAAACGGCGCTGCAAGGCCCAAAAACCCTCCTCTACGTTATCCTATGTAGTGTTTTTCCACAAATTAGCTGGAGACGGGTGGAAAGACACTAATAGGATTTTTTTGAATAAATTAGCAGCAGACTACACTACTTGAAAAAAAAAAAAAAAAGAACAGTATGAGGCAATGAACCACCCTCCCTGAACTGAATACAACCAGCTATGGATGGCCTATGTGGCTGCACTCAGACTAGAGAGTGGGCTGCACTCACACACACACACAAACAGACCTTGCAGATTGCTGTGAAAACAGTGCTACAAGGCAAAAGCAAGGTGAATAGTAGGTGAACACAGCGGTTGCTAAATTAGCCTTTGGAAAGCACAAAGAAGCAAATCGCTATCTCTAAACTGTCCCTCAGTCAGCAAACAGCGTCCTGTCACTAACTGAATTCACAGCAGAGTGATCGCAAAATGGCGCCAGCGACTTTTAAACTGCATCATGACATCATTTCAGCAGCCAATCACAGCCTTGCCAGTAGTTTCATGCCCTCCATGCTAAACAGGATGTGCCCACACTTGGAATCATTCTCATTGGCTGAATTTCTGCATTTTGAATCTTGGAACTTCCGATTCCGGTATCCGATACGCGGCAAGTATCGGAATCCCGGTATCGGAATTCCGATACCGCAAGTATCGGCCGATACCCGATACTTGCGGTATCGGAATGCTCAACACTACTTATCAGATATTGGAGCCGATTCCTGCGAATCCAGGAATCAACAATTTCCTCCAACACAAATTGTTCTTGCCCATCAATCACCACAGGCTGCGGAGGTGGCACAACACATCCCTGGAAGGTATTAGGAGATACAGGCTTTAGTAAAGATACATGAAAAACTGGGTGTACCTTCATAGTCCTAGGCAGCTTCAGCCGGCAGGCCACAGAGCTCACAATACCGTTGATCTTAAAAGGGCCAATGAATTTCTGTCCAAGTTTTTGTGAAGGAACGTTTAACTTCAGATTCTTAGTTGCTAACCACATGGAATCTCCTACCTTGAACATGGGTGCAGGTTTACGGAATCTATCAGCCAATCTCTTATAACGTTCTTGAGCTGTGTTCAGGGATTCCTTCAGAACCTCCAGATTTTGCCTCATCGCAGTCAGCCTTTCCTCCACTGCCAGAACCGGAGAATTAATTGGAGACCTAGGTAAGATACATGGATGATAACCCAGATTGGCAAAGAAAGGTGTAAATTTAGTGGAGGCGCTCTGAGAATTGTTATATGAAAATTCGGCTAACGGCAGCAACTCCAACCAATCATCCTGGAGATGGCTGACATAGCATCTTAGATATTGTTCCAGCATCTGGTTGGTACGCTCAGTCTGACCATTTGTCTGGGGATGGTAAGCGGAAGAGAGACCATAGTCCTTGGTATCCTTCAGGCAAGTTGGCCACCAGAAGAATCGGCTCAGGAACTCTTGTGTCTTCTGTACCCCCCTGTGACCAGCCAACTTGGAGTCATGTACCAACTTGAGGATCTGCAGACGGACGACCTCAGGGACGTAGATATGTCGATCTCTGAACCACATGCCACCCTTAAAGACAAGATTAATATCCACAGGTGGGTTGGCCAGAAATACATCACCTTCATAGGCCTCCCTGCACTCCTTCCACAAGTCCTGATCGTGGATAACTCCGATGAAATTAGCATCAGATAGAATGGTCTTGGACGGGGCTCCAGGTACGGGATCCGCAGCATGGATTCGGGATAAAGCATCCGCCTTCCCATTACGAGAACCTGGACGGTACGAGATAACAAAGTTAAATTGATTTAAAAGTAAGTTCCAACGAGCCTGACAAGGAGAAAGACATCTAGCGGATCTAAGGAACTCTAAATTGCGATGGTCAGTTAGCACTATGATCTGTTGTGAAGCTCCTTGCAGATGATGCCTCCATTCTTTGAAAGCCGCAATAATAGCCAGCAATTCCTTGTCTCCCACGTCGTAATTCTTCTCTGCTGAGGTTAGTCTACAGGAAAAGAAAGCACAAGGATGTAGCAGACCCTTCTCTCCAGTTCTTTGGGAGAGAATAGCCCCCAAAGCATTATCAGAAGTGTCCACCTCCACAATGAAAGAAAGTGTTGGATCTGGGTGTATCAACAGCGGTGCTGATGTGAAACAGATCTTAAGCCGATCAAAAGCTTCTTGAGCCTGTGATGACCACTTAAAGGGCTTTTCCTTCTTTGTCAAAGAAGTAATGGGACGGACAATATCAGAAAAATTTTGAATGAAGCATCTGTAGAAATTTGCAAAACCAATAAAACGTTGGACCTCCTTAACGTTCTTGGGTACCGGCCAGTCAAGGATAGCCTGAATCTTACCAGATTCCATGTTCAGCCCCTGGGGAGAGATGATATAACCTAAGAACTGTATCTCAGAATGATGGAACTCGCATTTCTCCGGCTTAATATACAGATGGTTCTCTTTCAGATGTCTTAAAACAGTTTTGACATGTTCTTCATGTTCCTGTAGTGAGTCAGAAAAGATTAGTATATCGTCCAAATAGATCACTACAAACTGGTCCAACAAAACTCAGAAAATGTCATTAGCAAGGTGTTGAAACGTTGCAGGGGCCTTACAAAGCCCGAAGGGCATCACAAGAGATTCAAAGTGTCCATACCGGCATCTGAATGCTGTCTTCCACTCATCCCCTGGATGAATACGCACCAAATTATAAGCCCCACGAAGATCCAGTTTAGAGAACACCTTAGCATGGTGGACTCTTTCCAGTAATTCGGGAATCAGAACCAAAGGGTAATGGTTTCATACGGTTACCTTATTGAGTTCCCGATAGTCAAGATAAGGGCTCAGGGTCCCATCCTTTTTCTTTACAAAAAAGATAGGTGCCCCTGCTGGTGAGGAAGAAGGATGTATGAAGCCTTTGGCCAGATTTTCATCAATATACTCCTTTAAGGCTTGAAGCTCAGGTGCCGCCAAAGGGTATACGTTACCAAAAGGAATAGCTGCCCAGGAAGCAACTCAATGGGACAGTCATAATGCCTGTGTGGAGGAAGCTGATCTGCATTCTTCTTGTCACAGATGTCAGAGAACTCTTTATATGCTGAAGGTAAAGAAAATACCTGTACATTTGGTTCAGTAGCCGTGGACTCAGGGACAGTTTCTGTTAATGCAGAGTTGCTCCTTGTTGGAAAGATAATCTCCTTGGTCTCCCAGTTGATAATTAGGTTCTGAGAACGCAACCAAGGAATGCCTAAAATCACAGGAAAATGAGGAGAAGAAATTAACAAGAAAGAAAGTTGCTCCTGATGATTAGGCTCCAACAAAATTTCAAGGGGTACGGTCTCCTGATCCACAGGCCCAGAGATTAAAGGTGACCTATCCACTGTTTCCATGGTAATTGGAGAGGCTCTTTGCTGAATTTCAATACCATGTTCCTTGGCAAATGCGATATCCATGAAATTGACACCTGCACTAGAGTCAATCATAACTGCACTGGAAATCCACTGTCCTCAACACAGGATCTTAATAGGGAGAGAACAGTGAGAGTTCTTTTCCTTAAGCTCCTTGGGGGGGTGAAGTCATAGAAAGTGAATGGAATGCAGCGTTTGAAGGCAGGCTACATTCAGAGATGTCAGATTCATCATCACAGTTGTCATACTCCCCTACTGCTGCTAGCACCTTGTTAGGCCGTCTAGGACACTTAGGACAATTGATCAAGAAGTGGTCAGACTGGCCGCAGTAGAAACATAGACTTTCACGAAGGCGATGCTCCCTGCCCTCATTGATCTCGCGCCTCTGAACGGAATCAATTTGCATGGGCACCTCCTCCACCTCCCGAGATGTTTTACCTGCAGGCTCTTTGGAAGGAAGAGAAAAGTTAGAAATACGGTAATATGCAGCAAACTTCTCCTGCCTACGCTCAGTATGGCGAATGTCAATGCGCACACAATGCTGTATAAATGTCTCTAGCTCTTGTGGTGACTCAGAGCGAGCTAGTTCATCTTTTACAATACTAGACAGACCCCTTTTAAAAATAGGCAATTGTGCATAACTGTCCCAATTGGTATCAACTGCTAATCTCCTGAATTCAGTAGCATACTCAATAACAGAACGTTTTGCCTGGCGTAAAGACAATAAAGCAGATTCAGCGGTTGCACGGCGATAAGGATCATCAAACATTAATGCCATAGCTGCCAAGAAATCATCCAAGTTATTTAACCGTGGGTCATGAGACTCAATCATCGGATTCGCCCAGGCGAGCGCTCGTGCGGTCAGCAGCATTATTACACACAATACTTTGGATCTATCATTAGGAAAACCGTCAGCATGCACATCAAAATATAGCATACATTGATTCACAAAGCCACGATATTTGTTGCGATCACCATTAAATGTGAATGGGGCAACTTAGGTGGGCTACCTGGTGGCGGTTGCCCAGAGGGAAAAGTTGCTTGTGCAGCTATTTGCGTGCTTATGTCCTGAAAAGCCCGTCCATACTGGGACTCTATGCCAGCAAGTTTGTTTTCCTGGGCTGCCATGCAAGTGCTTAAGTCCTGCACAGTCTGTCCAAACACTTGTTGATTGAGTTCAAAGCTTCCAAACTTCTTTTGCAGACCTTCCACATCTTTCTGCAGTGATCTAATTATGGAAAACACCTGCTCTAGTCTGCTTTCTGCAGTCATTGTTCCAGCAGTCTCCTTTTTTTTTTGGCTAGAGTATCCTGTAATAATTATAGGGGATAACTCAGGAGACTCTTTGCGGGGAACAAGACAACTACAGGACACAGTTTTATAAGTGGTAAAGTCTATATTATCACATGGTGATTCAAACAGGTGCAGAGAGAAACTCAAGTCCACAACACTTGTTGCAAATATCAAATGCAGCTCAGCAGTCTATAGGAAACTTCAGAGGAAAATGCAATCACGCAGAAAGTCTATGAAGCACAGTTATTCTTGAGGATACTTGACATGAATAAGTCCTTGCTTAGTCCAAAACACAGATAGATATGCTTATAAGGCAGTTCAAATAATATCTAGCTCAACCAGGGAGGTCTGGGTAATAGACTCAGGTTCTTGCAGAGCAGAAACAGCTTACATGTCCAGCAAATGCAGATGGAAGCAAACACGAGCAGCAGATGAAGGAGGATTACTGGAACTGGTGTATGCAGCAGGAACTCAGAGCAGAGTGGCAAGATAACCCCACAGGTTCACAGGAGCAGGTATATAGCCAGGGAGTCACCAGAGGTCAGGAGCTGGATGCAAGGCAGAATACTCTAGCACAGACTGAAGACTGGGGTGGAGTTTTATAGCAGGAAGACACAGTGCACATGAGACCAAAGACGCCATCTTGGAAAAGGGCAGTAATGCACAAAAAGGTAATAAAAAATGTTCAGAGTCCTGACACACCCTTGTGGCTGCATGGCCCCTCCAGTCCTTCTGACTGCTCTCTTCTCTCTCTCTGCCAGGAGCTGCAGACTCCCACATCTGCTCAGCTACACTGCTTTCTTACCAGCTCCGCCTAAGCTGATGTTCCATGACAAGCTCCACTCTGGCAATCTCTGACTCACTGACTAACTTTCCCTCCAGACCAGAATATTTATATAGGGGAGCCACCCACAAGCTGGATCAGAGCTTCCCCTTGTGGCCTGGAGTGTGAGCATGTTGTATATGCTTGTGGTTACTAAAGAAGATTATCCTTCGCTTCCAAGCGTGACATCACTTTCGCCATGAGGAAAGCAATGCCACTGTGACAACCAGGACCCTGGGGTGTAACACTTGTACTTAAACAGGTATATGGAGATAATAAACCTGACTGGACATTTTTAATGACACATCTTCCTGTGCCCATCTCAAACCGCAGCTCAGTGAGTACAAAACCCTACAATTGGTGCTAGAAGCACGGGCATGAATCCCAAGGGTCAGTGTGACTGCTGCACAGATACCTCATGTCTTGGGTGAACGGAACTGCAGGAGCAAAAGGCAACAACATGGAGGAGTTGATAAAGCAACTGGTGCAGGTTAATATCCAGCAGCAATAGATATGGCGCCCCAACCCTAAAATCCAGGTGATGACTCACACATGAGGGAAACTTTAAGAATAGCCTTACAAAAGATGACCACAGGTGATGACATTGAGGTGTTTTTGTCAGTTTTTAAAAGGGTGCCAGAATGGGAGAAATTACCTTGGGAGCAGTGGGCGGAGGTTCTGGTGCCATATTTAACAGGGGAACCAAAGAAAGCCTATTATGACCTGGCCATGCAGAATGCAAGAGAGTACGCCAAGTTAAAAACTGAGATCTTGGAACACTTAGGAGTGACTCTGACTGTCAGGGCGCAACAGGTGCACAACTGGGCCTATTGTAGTCACAAACCTCCCCGGTCCCAAATGTTTGACCTCCTACACCTGGTGTAAAAATAGTTACAACCGAAATCTTTCTCCCCAGCACAGATAGTGGAGAGGGTCATTATGGACAGGTTAATACACTCCCTACCGAGGTAATCCTGGGTTGTCCAGGGAGAACCCCATAATGCCAATGACCTAGTGAACCTGTTGGAGAGGTACCAGGCAGTTGATAGTTCCTTGGGGAAGCAAGGGGTCTTAGTATCTCCATACTGGGGCTCCCAAAGGGGGGCTGACACCAAAAATAGGGGAGCTTGAGCCACATCTGGGTGGAATCCAAGAGCTCAGGAGGTGTCTGAGTTATTGTCAAAGGCCCCATCCAATAGTGTTATACCCCAGTTCACATAGCCACTCATTGCCCCATGCCCACCAAACCAATGGACTGCAGCATAGGATGGCGTTGCTCGTATTTTGCATATGCTGCCTTCAGTGTTGTCCCTCAATCAGGCGAGAAACCACAAGCATGGCCCGTAGCAATGAAAGGAGAACAAATGACTGATCTATTGGACTCAGGTAACCCTTGTGAAAGCCACAATTCCCCATCAGCTAATTCCAGGGAAGATAGTGGGCATCCACTGTATACATGTCATCGCTAAAGACTACCCTGTGGCTCAAGTGGTCATAAACATAAACTGTGGCACTAAGTCCAATGAGGTGGAGGTAGTAAAGGACCTATTGCACCTTGTTATAATAGGGCGGGAGCTTGGTTTATTTTGAGACTTGTGGGGAAAAGGGAGGACATCTGGTTGCCTGGACAACAGCCAGGTCACTCTTAAAGAAACCTCGTTGAAGGCCGCAGCGGACAGGTTTCCGTTTTGTGTGCTGGTTGGCGATGAGGATAAAGCAGCATCCCCAGAGACCAACATCGCTGAGCTGGAGGTGTCTAGGGGAAACTTTGGAGCAGCCCAACTCAGGGATTTAACTCTAAAAGGGGCGTTTGATAATGTGACAGTACTCCGAACAGGACTGTTCACATTTCCACAAATAAGTGTTGACATCTACAGCAGCAGCAACAGCAGGCACAGAAAGCCCCACTAAAGATATCATAGACTGCAATTACACAAGATCAATGCCACACACTAAAAACTACAACATAGCCTACACTGTACAGTTTGCAATGGGGGTGCAAAAGTCCTTGTAGATCCATGTCTTGTTCATCTTGATGAAAGTTAGGTGGTCTACACTTTCATTGGACAGCAGGTTGTGCTAATCTGCCAGAACACCACCAGCAATGCTGAAGACACGTTCTGAGAGAACGCTGGCTGCCGGGCATGATAAAACCTCCAAGGTGTGAGAGTCGAGCCCAGGCCACCCATCAATTTTTGAAGACCAAACTGTTCTAGATACTCCTGGGGTGTGTCGCTGTTCACCCAGGCTGTCTTGACCATGGAACCGTTCGTCACATCGAGAGAACCACATCTGTGCCATGTGCGCATCAACTGATACCAGGAAGAGGCTTTCCTGGACTCAGGGAGCCAAGTGGCACTTGTGCAAGGGTCATTAATCTCAGGCTTAGATTTCACTGGAAAAAAAAGTGGGTGTAATGCGTATTCATGGTGAACTCTGTGAGTATCCGACAGTGTAGGTTATATTTGTTATGCCTTTCGGAGAGATTAAACATGTGGTGGGGTTAGTGAAGACCCTTCCTTATGCGGCTGTCCTGGGAAGGGACTTGACTCTCTTCTGTTCTCTGTGGAAAAATAAAATTAACCCTCCCAGGGCAAATATTTTTCCGGGTGCAGAGCCCGAAGATCCCGACACCGAGATTCCTGCCGTAGGTGTTATACCCATAGGTAAAGAGTGTGAACCCAGTAGCTTTCCCCTAGAGGTGATGGCAGGAGAGGTCAAGGAGACCTCGACAATCCAAGAGCTAGAAGTGCCCCAGGGAACTTTTGGGACAGCCCAGCTACAGGATCTCACTCTGACCCAAGCATGGGAAAGAGTAATCGAGGTAAATGGGGTGGCTCAGCAAGCGGGTGCAGAGACAGTGTCCCCACGTATGGCGGTCAACCAAGAATTACTCTATAGGGTTGATAAAATCCGGGATGAAGTAGTAAAACAGCTGGTAGGGCCCCAATCCTACCGTCGGGCATTGCTCGAAATGGCTCACACCCACATGCTAGGTGGGCACTTGGGAGCTAAAAAGACACAGGAACACATATCACAATGGTTCTTTAGGCCTGGAGTCTATGCCAAGGTGCAGAGGTTTTGTGAAATGTGTCCCGAGTTACAACTGATCTGACTCACCGCAAACTACCAGAGTTCCTTGGTTCCTCTACCCATTATAGAGGTACTTTTTGAGCAGATTGTGATGGATCTGGTAGGGCCGATAGTAAAATCCACCCGTGGCCACCAATACATATTAGTGGTCGTAGACTACGCCACTTGGTACCCGGAGGCTATTCTGCTTCAGCACACCTCAGCTAAGCTTCTGTCGCCTTGGGTTAACTAAGGAGATATTTACTGATCAGGGGATTCCTTTTAGGTCCAAGGTAACCAAGGAACTGTGCAAGCTTCTAAAAATAAAACAGTTACGCACATCAGTGTACCATCCCCAGAACGACTGATTAGTAGAACGGTTCAACAAAACCCTCAAACCCACCTTAAAAAGGGTGGTTTCCAAGGATGGAAGGGTTTGAGACATTACTGCCTTACTTAATGTTCACCATTCGTGAGGTACCGCAGACTTCCAAGAGGTTTTACACCCTTTGAGCTCTTGTATGTCAGGCATCCTAGAGGTCTGCTGGACGTAGCCAAAGAGTGGTGGAAACAGGAACCTACGCCGCATACGAGTGTATTAGAGCACGTGGCCAATATGCAAGACCAGATCGCAGCAGTCATGCATATAGTAAAAGAACATTTAGTGGATGCTCAGGCAGAGTTGTGCATATAACAGAAAGGCTACGGTACGTTCCTTTAGGGTATGTGCACACGTTGCAGATTTCCTGCGGATACGCAGCTTTTTTTTCTGCTTAGAAATGCTGCAGATCCCCAAGTGATTTACAGTACAATGTAAATCAATGGCAAAAAAAAAATGCTGTGCTAATGGTGTGGAAAAATCCACATGGAAAACGCAGCAGATTCAAAAAAGGACCATGTCAATTCTTTTTGTGGATCTGCTGCATTTCTGCACCCATTCCATAATAGAAATCCGCAGGGGGTAAATAAGGAAGAAATCCGCACAAAATCCGCAGCAAATCCGCAAAAAAAAGCACAAAAACGTCAACAAAAGCGCAGATTCTGACCTGCGTTTTCTGCCAAGAAATGCAGAATCTGCACAGAAAATTCCACAGTCAAATCCACAACGTGTGCATATAGCCTTAAAGAAGGAGATCGGGTATTAGTCTTAGTACCCATCACCAAAAGTAAGCTTATGGCCATGTTCGGGAAAAGGTTGGGGAGGTGAACTACAGAGTATACCAACCGGGAAAAAGAAAACCCAAACAGTGTGAGTCTGGAAATAAAGACAATGTTTATGTTGAAATTTCTGTGGTCCCTGCCTATTTATTGCACTGCACCAACCCCGCTGCACTACAATATATATATATACATATTTATATTTTTATTATAAAATCTCACCTTTCTAGCACATTGTTAGGTAAAATCATATTTACTCACAATTGAGTTATTAAAATGATCTTATTTTTGTTTAAACATATTTTAATGCTTCTTGAATTCTGAATACCTATGTGCCCCAATAACAACTCATTAGTCAGACTGAATTAGTTTATGAATACAAACAGAAAACTAAATATTTAGCATCTTTTCCTTTGAATCTTTATTGCATCACTCAAACGTCCTCAAGGGTATTTTTCGCTGGGACAATGTGACCATCATTTCTCATTATTGGTTTTTTTAGGAATAATTTGGCACTAATTTCACTACACAAGACCAATAATTCCAAGATTCCAGTTTTGCATTTATGTATTCAGAGATGTTTAACTCATGTTTACTGTGTCAAATAAACACATTTGGGTGTCATCAAATCCTATTTGTTGAGTTTCCAGCTGCAATTTATCTTTTGAAGCACCTTATCATCTAATTACAGCTGCAAATGCTAATGGTTTGTAATCACCTAATTACCAAATTGTCTTTATATTACACTGCTAATATGTCTGACATAATGAGGGTGGTGTGGAGAATTTCTTCATTATCAGAGCATTGCTTCAGACCTGAATTAGTAAAAATGGATTATGAGTCTGATGAACTGCAGACACACCAGGCCACATGTATGGATGGTAGCTGGAGAGTTCAAAGCAATTAACACTAGTTGCTATATAGCTGAAATACTCCTTATTGTTAGGTAATCTCAAATACAGTTTAAAAAAGGTAAAAAGTCAGGGGGATATAAGACTAAATCTATTAGTCTATGACTGCTGTATGTAGAGGCTGTTTATGGGAATGAAAACATTTTGTCTTCGGCTGTTTTGAGACTAGCATCATGGCTTCTTTTTATAAAGCATTGCAGAATTTATTTTCCAACAGGTTTTATCAAGTTATGCCAAGATATATATATATATATATATATATATATATATATATATATATACTAGCTATTGAACCCGTTCTACGCCCGGGTGGCGAGCATTTATATTGGTATATGGTCACCATCCTGTCATGTGCTGCTCCATCCTGCGGCCCCATCCTGTCATGTGCTGCTCCATCCTGCGCCCCCATCCTGTCATGTGCTGCTCCATCCTGTGTACCCATCCTGTCATGTTCTGCTCCATCCTGCGGCCCCATCCTGTCATGTGCTGCTCCATCGTGCGCCCCCATCCTGTCATGTGCTCCTCCATCCTGCACCCCCATCCTGTCATGTGCTGTTCAATCCTTCGTCCCCATCCTGTCATGTGCTCCCATCCTGCGCCCCCATCCTGTCATATGCTGCTCCATCCTACACCCCCATCCTGTCATGTGTGTGCCCCCATTCTTTCATGTGCTGCTCCCATCCTGTCATGTGCTCCCATCCTGCGCCCCATCCTGTCATGTGCTCCCATCCTGCACCCCCATCCTGTCATGTGCTGCTCCCATCGTGCGCAATCATTCTGTCATGTGCTGCTCCCATCCCGCGCCCCCATTCTGCCTGTTCCTGTTTCCATTCTGCCATATGTTGCTCCCATCTTTCTCTCTCCGGCTCTACTGCCCGAGTGCGGCTGTGCTGAGTGAGGGCGGCTGTGCTGAGTGCGGGCGGCTGTGCTGAGTGCGGGCGGCTGTGCTGAGTGCGGGCGGCTGTGCTGAGTGCGGGCGGCTGTGCGTGGCGGTGCTGAGTGCGGGCGGCTATGCGTGGCGGTGCTGAGTGCGGGCGGCTGTGCGTGGCGGTGCTGAGTGCGGGCGGCTGTGCGTGGCTGTGCTGAGTGCGGGGGGCTGTGCGTGGCTGTGCTGAGTGCGGGCGGCTGTGCGTGGCTGTGTTGAGTGCGGGCGGCTGTGCGTGGCTGTGCTGAGTGCGGGCGGCTGTGCGTGGCTGTGCTGAGTGCGGGCGGCTGTGCGTGGCTGTGCTGAGTGCGGGCGGCTGTGCATGGCTGTGCTGAGTGCGGGCGGCTGTGCGTGGCTGTGCTGAGTGCGGGCGGCTGTGCGTGGCTCTGCTGAGTGCGGGCGGCTCTGCTGAGTGCGGGCGGCTGTGCGTGGCTGTGCTGAGTGCGGGCGGCTGTGCGTGGCTCTGCTGAGTGCGGGTGGCTGTGCGTGGCTCTGCTGAGTGCGGGCGGCTGTGCGTGGCTCTGCTGAGTGTGGGCGGCTGTGCGTGGCTCTGCTGAGTGCGGGCGGCTGTGCATGGCTCTGCTGTGTGCGGGCGGCTGTGCGTGGCTCTGCTGAGTGCGGGCGGCTGTGCGTGGCTCTGGTGAGTGCGGGCGGCTGTGCGTGGCTCTGGTGAGTGCGGGTGGCTGTGCGTGGCTCTGCTGAGTGCGGGCGGCTGTGCCTGGCTCTGGTGAGTGCGGGCGGCTGTGCCTGGCTCTGGTGAGTGCGGGCGGCTGTGCGTGGCTCTGGTGAGTGCGGGCGGCTGTGCGTGGCTCTGGTGAGTGCGGGCGGCTGTGCGTGGCTCTGCTGAGTGCGGGCGGCTGTGCCTGGCTCTGGTGAGTGCGGGCGGCTGTGCGTGGCTCTGGTGAGTGCGGGCAGCTGTGCGTGGCTCTGGTGAGTGCGGGCGGCTGTGCGTGTCCCTGCTGAGTGCGGGCGGCTGTGCCTGGCTCTGGTGAGTGCGGGCGGCTGTGCGTGGCTCTGCTGAGTGCGGGCGGCTGTGCCTGGCTCTGGTGAGTGCGGGCGGCTGTGCGTGTCCCTGCTGAGTGCGGGCGGCTGTGCGTGGCTCTGCTGAGTGCGGACGGCTGTGCGTGGCTCTGCTGAGTGCGGACGGCTGTGCGTGGCTCTGCTGAGTGCGGGCGGCTGTGCGTGGCTCTGTTGAGTGTGGGCGGCTGTGCGTGGCTCTACTGAGTGCGGGCGGCTGTGCGTGGCTCTGCTGAGTGCGGGCGGCTGTGCGTGTCCCTGCTGAGTGCGGGCGGCTGTGCGTGGCTTTGCTGAGTGCGGGCGGCTGTGCGTGGCTCTGCTGAGTGCGGGCGGCTGTGCGTGGCTCTGCTGAGTGCGGGCGGCTGTGCGTGGCTCTGCTGAGTGCGGGCAGCTGTGCGTGGCTCTGAGTGCAGGCGGCTGTGCCTGGCTCTGGTGAGTGCAGGCGGCTGTGCGTGGCTCTGGTGAGTGCGGGCGGCTGTGCGTGGCTCTGCTGTGTGCGGGCGGCTGTGCGTGGCTCTGCTGAGTGCGGGCGGCTGTGCGTGGCTCTGCTGAGTGCGGGCGGCTGTGCGTGGCTCTGCTGAGTGCGGGCGGCTGTGCGTGGCTCTGCTGAGTGCGGGCGGCTGTGCGTGGCTCTGCTGAGTGCGGGCGGCTGTGCGTGGCTCTGCTGAGTGCGGGCGGCTGTGCGTGGCTCTGCTGAGTGCGGGCGACTGTGCATGTCCCTGCTGAGTGCGGGCGGCTGTGCGTGGCTCTGCTGAGTGCGGGCGGCTGTGCGTGGCTCTGCTGAGTGCGGGCGGCTGTGCATGGCTCTGCTGAGTGCGGGCGGCTGTGCGTGGCTCTGGTGAGTGCGGGCAGCTGTGCGTGGCTCTGGTGAGTGCGGGCGGCTGTGCGTGGCTCTGGTGAGTGCGGGCGGCTGTGCGTGGCTCTGGTGAGTGCGGGCGGCTGTGCGTGTCCCTGCTGAGTGCGGGCGGCTGTGCCTGGCTCTGGTGAGTGCGGTCGGCTGTGCGTGGCTCTGCTGAGTGCGGGCGGCTGTGCCTGGCTCTGGTGAGTGCGGGCGGCTGTGCGTGGCTCTGGTGAGTGCGGTCGGCTGTGCCTGGCTCTGGTGAGTGCGGGCGGCTGTGCGTGGCTCTGGTGAGTGCGGGCAGCTGTGCGTGGCTCTGGTGAGTGCGGGCGGCTGTGCGTGGCTCTGGTGAGTGCGGGCGGCTGTGCGTGTCCCTGCTGAGTGCGGGCGGCTGTGCCTGGCTCTGGTGAGTGCGGTCGGCTGTACGTGGCTCTGCTGAGTGCGGGCGGCTGTTGTGCCTGGCTCTGGTGAGTGCGGGCGGCTGTGCGTGGCTCTGGTGAGTGCGGTCGGCTGTGCCTGGCTCTGGTGAGTGCGGGCGGCTGTGCGTGGCTCTGGTGAGTGCGGGCAGCTGTGCGTGGCTCTGCTGAGTGCGGGCGGCTGTGCGTGGCTGTGCTGGAGGCCTGAGCAGGTGGGGACACCGGCGCACTGTGGGGGTCAGGCGCCAGAGTCGCCGCTAGCTCAGGCCCCCGGCACTTGCTATATTTACCTGTCCCCCCCGTTCCACTGCTGCGCGCTGCTCCATCTTCCTGGTCCTGTCCTCTGGCGGTGACTGTTCAGTCAGAGGGCGGCGTGCATTAAGCGCGTCATTGTGCCCTCTGAACTGAACGTCTCAGGCAGAGGATGTGGAGGACGGAGGCTCGCGCGCAGCGGTGGAACGGAGGACAGGTAAATATACTCACCCTCCTGGCTCCGTGGCTCGTCCCTGCTTCTCCGTTGGAGATCGCGGTGTGCGTTCAGTGCTTACGCATACCGCGATCTCCTGGGAGCGTCACTCTGTGGGGTCCAGACTGCGCCGGCGCTTGCGCTTGCGCAGTCTATAAAGGCTTCGGACAGAGTGACGCTCCCAGCGTTATATTATAGAAATATATATATATATATATATATATATATATATATATATATATATATATTTGTATATTCTCCTCCATACTGTATGTGGTATTCTGTGTATACTGCGTGCACAGATATCAAATGGTACATACAGGATAATAACTGACTGGTACATCATATACTAGCAGACAAGGAAGAATTATCTTATTTAGAACTACATACCCACCATTTATTTGTCAAGCAAGGGCAACCCTAAAAAAATCCTTGGCTAAAGGGAACCTGTCACCCCCTCAGGCGTTTGTAACTAAAAGAGCCACCTTGTGCAGCACAAATGCTGCATTCTGACAAGGTGGTTCTTTTAGTTATGATGCCTGCACACGCTGAAATAAACATTTATAAAATGAAATGTGCCCCTCATACCCTGAAATCGTCCCCGGGGCGGGACTTTCCTTCCTAATCAGATGCAGCACAGCTGTCACTCTGGGCCTGTGCGCGCCGGGCGCCACCTCCTCTTGCAGCATTATCGTCCCCAGCGCCTGCGCATTAAGTTTTTTTTTCGGGCATGCGCAGTTGCGCTGCCTTTTGTACTTACAGCGCAGGGGCCGGGACGCTAATGCAGTAAGAGGAGGCGGCGCCCAGCGCGCACAGGTCCGGAGTGACGGCTGTGCTGCGTCTGATAAGGAAGGAAAGTCCCACCCGCGGGACGATTTCAGGGTATGAGGGGGTACACTTTATAAACGTTTATTTCAGCATGTGTGTAGCGCCCCCACTGCCGCAGGGCCGAGGGGTACCCGGTACGGGCCTCTGAGTCTCTGCTCTGGGGTTGTCACGGTGGCTAGGCCCGGTCCGTGACCCTGCTGAGGGGCGTACAGTAAATAATAGATGTGGATGGTGGTGGTGGTGAGGTGCAGTAAATAACGAGGACACCAGGTTGCAGTCTCTTTACCTCTTTACTGAAGGTCTCTGGGTCCTCAGTCCGGAATACGGTTCACCAGGCTGCGCAAGTCCGGCCGGTCCGATGGCACCTCCAGAGTTCCCTTTGCAGGTGGAAATCTGTGCCTTCCTGCTAGCGCTATGTGTTGTGGTCCTCCCCTGCTGTGCTTACGGGATAGTCCCCACAACTGTTGTGTCTGTTTCTCGTGTTCCCTCACAACAACTCGATTAGATGATGTTCTGCTAATCCTCCGTCCCTCCCGGTGTTATGGTTGGGACGCACCCGTACGACGGGTAGGCTCGGAGCTCTTCCGGGACCCTAGAGTCGCCCCTCTCCACAGGTTGCCCCCTATGTCTGCATAGGTGATTTAGGTGAGACAGCCCGCCTGTGACTGACTGTCCTGCCGTTGGTTTGAAGTATTGCTTGGAGCTAGATATATAAATACTTCCTCGGCGTTCCGGCCGCCTGTTGTGCGCCTCAGTAGGATGTTGCCTCGGTCTTACAGCACGACTCCTACTGGTATTCTCCTTCTTGCTTTGATCTCGTTTCTCACTCAGCACAATATATCTAGCTTCTTGTCCTTTCTTAGGGCACCGCCGCTATGCTGAGCAGGCACGGTCCCGTGACGTTCTTTCTCGTTGCCAGGCCTCTGTCAGGGTCCCAAACCTGACAGGGACCCTACCGAATCTTCCCCCACAACACCCTCTGCCACAAGGTGTTGCCTGGTTCCAACCCAGTCAGCGTTCTCCCTAACTTCCTGCCTGACCCCCAGTTTTACCAGTATGTGAGGAGTGGCCTAATGAATAGTACCCTTAGCTCCCCCTGGAGGCCCGACTGTGAAATGTATTGTATTGGTGTATGTGATACCTGGTCAGATGAACTCCTTCAGTGCCATCAGACGTACCATAGCCCCCCTTAGCGGCGGAGCCACAGTACTGCAACGACCAGGACTCTGGGGCGCTGCATGTGCAGGCATCATAACTAAAAGAGCCACTTTGTCAGAATGCAACATTTGTGCTGCACAAGGTGGCTCTTTTAGTTACAAACACCTGAGGGGGGGTGACAGGTTCCCTTTAAAGGGCCACTGTCACCCCCTCCAGCCGTTATAAACTAAAAGAGCCACCTTGTGCAGCAGTAATGCTGCATTCTAACAAGGTGGCTCTTTTAGTTTTATGTTCAAGTATACCCAAAATAAAGCGTTTTGATACTTAGCCACAATACCGGTCTCTAGCCAGGGAGGCGGGTCCTCACTCCCCAGCTTGAACCGCTACTCTGCCATCACTCCAATATTCAGGGGCTTTCGTCGCCGCCCCCTCAGCTCTGTTTACGCTTCAAAACCGGCGCCTGCGCTGTGTACTACTGTGCTGCGCAGGCGCAGTGAGCTCTGGCCATCTGACGTCACAGCCAGGCTTGCAGACTGCGCCTGTGCGGCCGCCCTGTTTGTGAATCCCAGCCCCGCACTCCGCATAATGCATAACACAGTGCGGGGCTGGGATTCCAAAGGTGGGTGGCCGCACAGGCGCAGTCTGCAAGCCTGGCTGGGACGTCAGATGGCCAGAGCTTACTGCGCCTGCGCAGCACAGTAGTACACAGCGCAGGCGCCGGTTTTGAAACGTAAACAGCGCTGAGGGGGCGGTGCCGAAAGCCCATGAAGATTGGAGTGACGGCAGAGTAGCGGTTCAAGCTGGGGAGTGAGGACCCGCCTCCCTGGCTAGAGACCGGTATTGTGGCTAAGTATCAAAAAGCTTTATTTTGGGTATACTTGAACCTAAAACTAAAAGAGCCACCTTGTTAGAATGCAGCATTACTGCTGCACAAGGTGGCTCTTTTAGTTTATAAGTTTATAACGGCTGGAGGGGGGTGACAGTGGCCCTTTAAGCTTAATATCCGTTGAGGAAAAATATTTGAGGGGATTATAAGGCACTATATATATATACATATATATATATATATAATATTATAAGTAATTTGTTTTTATGAAAAAGTGAGTCTGGACAGACAGGTAAATGTGGATATTGTGTTTTTGGACTTTGCAAAGGCATTTAACGCTGTCCACCATAGATGCAGGATAGATATATCTTGGTACCGAGTTAGCCAGTAGATAGAAAAATATTTAGAATTGAGAGTCCTCAGTGGTTGATACCTTTTAATGGCTAACTGAAAAGATGGTAACACATTGCTAGCTTTCGAGACTACTCAGGTCCCTTCATCAGACATAGACTAAAAGAAATTCAGAAGAATCGCATATTTATGCACAATACAGCCCAGAAATAATGCCATAGGTAAGACAGGTGACGTGAAGCAGAATTACCATTATGTGAGCATGATAAAGGCCGCCGTCACACATGCGAGTTTTACAGACGTAAGAGCGCAGAAACTACGTGCGTAAAACTCGCATAACATATGGCACAATGCTTCTCAATGGGTCTCGTCCTATCAGCCGTATATTACGGATCCGTAATATACGGCGTTCTACGGCCGTACAAAATCGCAGCATGCTGCGTTTGTCAGTGTATTGCGCAAATAATACGCCAATGAAAGTCTATGGGGGCGAGAAAAATACGGATTCCACACGGACCAGCAGTGTGACTTGCGAGAAATACGCAGCGGTGTTAGTGAAAAGTCGGTAATTCAATTGCCGGCTTTTCATTTCTCCTGCCTAAACCCGACAGGACATGAGACATGGTTTACATACAGTAAACCATGTCATTTCCCCCTTTTTTTGCATATTCCACACTAATAATGTTAGTAGTGTGTATGTGCAAAATGTGGGCGCTGTAGCTGCGCAAATAAAGGGTTAAATGCGGAAAAAATTGGCGTGGGCTCCCGCGCAATTTTCTCCGCCAGAATGGTAAAGCCAGTGACTGAGGGCAGATATTAATAGCCAGGAGAGGGTCCATGGTTATTGGCCCCCCCGTGGCTAAAAACATCTGCCCCCAGCCACCCCAGAAAAGGCACATCTGGAAGATGCGCCTATTCTGGCACTTGGCCACTCTCTTCCCACTCCCTGTAGTGGTGGGATATGGGGTAATGAAGGGTTAATGCCACCTTGCTATTGTAAGGTGACATTAAGCCAGATTAATAATGGAGAGGCGTCAATTATGACACCTATCCATTATTAATCCACTTGTTTGAAAGGGTTAAAAAACACACACACATGATTTAAAAGTATTTTAATGAAATAAACACAGCGGTTGTTTTAATATTTTATTGCTCTCTCAATCCATTTGCAGACCCTCGCTTGGCAAAACAATAAACACACAATATACATACCTTCTGCTGACCCGTCACGTCCCACGAGGTAATCCATCTGAAGGGGTTAAAATAATTTACAAGCAGGAGCCCTGCAAATGCAGCTGTGCTCGTGCTTGTAATTCCCCAGCGAATGAAGGAAATGTAGGTCATTGACCTACATTTCCTTCAGTTGCGGTGATGCGCCCCCTGGTGGATGCCCTCATATGACCTGGAACGTGGGAAAAAGTTCCCAGGCTGCAGTTCATGAGAACATCCAGCAGGGGCACATCACCGCGACTGAAGGAAATGTAGGTCAATGACCTACATTTCCTTCATTCGCCGGGGAATTACAAGCACGAGCACAGCTGCATTTGCAGGGCTCCTGCTTGTGAATTATTTTAACCCCTTCAGATGGATTACCTCGTGGGACGTGACGGGTCAGCAGAAGGTATGTATATTGTGTGTTTATTGTTTTGCCAAGCGAGGGTCTGCAAATGGATTGAGAGAGCAATAAAATATTAAAACAACCGCTGTGTTTATTTCATTAAAATACTTTTAAATCATGTATGTGTGTTTTTTAACCCTTTCAAACAATTGGATTAATAATGGATAGGTGTCATAATTGACGCCTCTCCATTATTAATCTGGCTTAATGTCACCTTACAATAGCAAGGTGGCATTAACCCTTCATTACCCCATATCCCACTGCTACAGGGAGTGGGAAGAGAGTGGCCAAGTGCCAGAATAGGCGCATCTTCCAGATGTGCCTTTTCTGGGGTGGCTGGGGGCAGATGTTTTTAGCCACGGGGGGGCCAATAACCATGGACCCTCTCCTGGCTATTAATATCTGCCGTCAGTCACTGGCTTTACCACTCTGGCGGAGAAAATTGCGCGGGAGCCCACGCCAATTTTTTCCGCCATTTAACCCTTTATTTTAGCAGCTACAGCGCCCAAATTTTGCATACACACACTACTAACATTAGTAGTGTGGAATATGCAAAAAAAATGGGGATATGAGATGGTTTACTGTATGTAAACCATGTCTCATATCCTGTCGGGTTTGGGAAGGAGAAATGAGAAGCCGGCAATTGAATTACCGGCTTTTCACAGATATCGCGCTGTAGTAAATATAAATACAGACTATATATATATATATATGTCTCAATGACATATATATATATATATATATATATATATATACTGTATATATGTTTTCCTGAACATTTGAGCACATAAATCCATTAGATGTCGGTTTTGCAAGCCTGCGAGAAAATATCGCAGTACGGATGCCATACGGATTACATACGGAGGATGCCATGCGCAAAATACGCTGACACACCCTGCCTACGGATCACTATTTTGGGAACATTTCTCCATATTACGGCCGTATTACGGCCGTAAAATACGGACCGTATTGTCTTACGCCGAGTGTGACGCCGGCCAAACAGTTGTGTCCATAAATATTGGAACAGTTCATATATAAGGAAGTCTTAATGTTTTATGGTCCTCTGAATGAGTCTGGTACTGTGTTATGATGCCCCCACACTGTCTGAGGAGCAAATTCCTTAATCGATGTAAAAAGACTCCTTCAGACATTTGATAAAATCCACCATCATAGATACTAAAAGGAGACAAGCCTTCAACATCAGTGCCCAGGAGAGAAAGGCCCATACACTCCTTGAAAACCAACAAAGAAATCATCATTAAACCTGCTGACAAGGGTGGTGCAATAGTCATGATGAACACATCAGACTATATGAAGGAAGCAAACAGGCAACTTATGGACACACTCTACTACAAAAAATTGGAGTTGGATCCTACACAGGACTATTGTCATGTCGGACGCTGTTCAGACCAGGTCGTCCGTCAGACAGCAGTAATTCCGCTTTTGACCACTATTTGCTCATTGGCGTCTGCTAGATTTTATCTAGCTGTTCCGGGGTTAATTTACCTAATCCTTGGATTGGAAGCTGGGCCATGCCCACTGCCTTTAAATAGTTCTCCTGATCTTTGGGCGTCGCCGATTATAGCTTCTGTCTTGTGCATTGTTATCTCGGTCTGGTGAGGAGAGCTGGTGGTTGGAGATTCGTTGCTGGTGGTGTATTTTTCTTTGTCTTATTTACTCCTTCCTATATTTGTATTTATTTTGCCCTGCACATTTATAGTGTATTCCTGAGTGACTGCGGCGTGGTGTATATTTTCCTTTATCCTTGTCTGTGCTAACTGTGGGTATTGGGGAATTACATCTTCACTGGGTGGTGGGCGGAGGTTTCAGCCTAGGGCTGAGCTCAGGAGACAGGGTGAGGTTCGAGGCCTGGACATGCACACCTTCAGTGTAAACTCCAGGTAGAGGGTCAGTCAGGATTTCCCTAGTCTGAGGGAAACTGCAGGGGCCCGGGTTATTAGCTCTCGCTCACCTAGTCTCTCCCTGACATTATAAAAAAAAAAGGGGTTTCTTTTTTTTTGTGTTTTGTCATGGATCCCATGACTTCCATAACCCGCCGCCAGTTGGAGGTGCTGTCCCTACAGGTCACAGAGTTAAGGGGGGCAGTACAGCAACAGGGACTAGCAGTGTCTAATGTGCAAGCTGGAGCGACAGGAAGAGTTGCTGAGCCTAAATTTCCTTTGCCTGAAAAATTTGCTGGGGAACGCAGTAAATTTGTTTCTTTTCGTGAAGCTTGGAAACTATATTTCCGTATGCGCCCGATATCTTCAGGTAATGAGGATCAGCGTGTGGGCCTGGTGTTGTCATTGTTGAGTAGGGATCCCCAAGCATGGGCGTTTTCTTTGCCATCTGATTCTGCTGCATTTGACTCTGTGGAGAGTTTTTTTTCCTGTCTTGGGAAAATCTACGATGAACCTGACAAAATGGCTCTAGCAGAATCTAAGATACGCTCTATTCGCCAGGGGGAGCGAGTTGCAGAGGATTACTGTTCTGAATTTCATCGCTGGGCGATCGATACACAATGGAATGATCCAGCATTGCGGAGTCAGTTTATACATGGGATTTCTGCAAGGGTTAAAAAAGCCCTTCTGATGTACGAGACTCCTGCTTCTCTAGATTCCGCCATGAGTCTGGTTGTCCGCATTGATCGCCGTTTGCGTCAGGGGGAGCATGTGACACCGCCTATGGGAGAGGGTTTAGGTTCACGTGAGGTTGCTGCAGGTGAGCCCACGGAGCCTATGCAAATCGCAGGGGTGTCACATGTAAAGCTTCCAGCCCCTGAGCTCAGGAAGCAGGGAGCCTGTTTTTACTGTGGTAAAACGGGTCATTTTATTAACATCTGTCCTCTGCTGCCTAAGAAAAACGCAACGGTGGAAAACTTCTAAGCTCAGAGGGTGTGGAGGAGACCAGTCTGAGCTTATGTATATCCTCCATGGTGGTTTCTCAGTGCATGCTCCCTGCTAAGGTTTTTGTTGCTGGCAGTGAGCTGCCAATTACTGTTTTTGTGGATAGTGGTTCAGCCACAAATCTCATTGATGAGGAGTTTGCGCGCACAGCAGGTTTTAGGATTGAAAAACTGTCTCATCCTATCCGCATGGTCACCATCAATGCTTCTCCTCTCTCTCAGGGGGAGATTACTGAATTTGTGGCTGAGGTGAAACTCCACATTGGAGTTCTACATTCCGAGCGGGTTACATGTAAGGTGCTCAGGAATCTTCCTGCTCAGGTGGTTTTGGGTTTTCCTTGGTTGTCTATGCACAACCCGTTAATTGACTGGAAAACTCAGGACATAATTCGGTGGAGAGAGTTCTGCCAGGAGAATTGCCTGGCCACATGTTTGGCTGCAGTGACTTCAAGCGTTCCGGAGTCACTTCAGGATTTTGTGGATGTGTTCTCTGAGAAGGGTTGTTCAGAGTTGCTGCCACATCGTCCTTATGACTGTTCTATCAGGTTTAAACCAGGGGCCAAATTGCCTAAAGCAAGGATGTTTAACATCTCCGGTCCAGAGAGACAAGCGTTAAAAGATTACATTGCTGAAAGCTTGAGCAAAGGGCACATCAGGCCGTCATCCTCGCCGGTGGCAGCAGGGTTCTTCTTCGTGAAGAAGAAAGATGGCGGATTACGCCCGTGTTTGGATTTCAGGGAGTTGAACCAGATTACGGTTCGTGATCCATACCCTATGCCTCTGATACCAGATTTGTTCAACCAGGTGGCAGGTGCTAAGTGGTTTACCAAGCTTGACCTCAGGGGGGCGTACAACCTCATAAGAGTCCGTCAAGGTGATGAGTGGAAGACGGCTTTTAATACCCCTGAGGGTCATTTTGAAAATTTGGTGATGCCGTTTGGGTTGACTAACGCACCTGCAGTGTTCCAACATTTCATCAATGATGTGTTCTCGCATATTTTGGGGAAATTCGTTATCGTGTACCTAGATGACATTCTCATATATTCTTGCGACCGTGATACTCATTTAGATCATGTCAGGCAGGTGTTACAGCTTCTCAGAGAGAATAAGCTGTATGCTAAACATGAAAAATGTGTATTTTCTGTTCAAGAGTTGCCTTTCTTGGGTTATATTGTGTCTGTCTGGTTTTAAAATGGATGCCGCTAAGGTGCAGGCGGTGCTGCATTGGGAACGTCCTGATAACCTGAAAGCACTTCAGCGGTTCCTTGGGTTTTCTAACTACTATAGGAAATTTATCAAGTATTTTTTCCATCATTGCTAAACCGCTAACTGACATGACTAAAAAGGGTACCAATTTCTCCGTTTGGCCTGAGGCTGCTGTGCGCGCATTTGAATTTCTTAAGAACAGTTTTGTTTCAGCCCCCATTCTTGTGCAGCCAGACGTATCAAAACCTTTTGTTGTGGAAGTCGATGCATCTGAGGTAGGTGTGGGGGCGGTACTATCTCAAGGCTCATCTTTGAGTGGTTTACGTCCGTGCGCCTATTTCTCCAAGAAACTGTCGTCCGCCGAACGTAACTACGATATCGGCAACAGGGAGTTGTTGGCAATTAAGTTGGCCTTTGAGGAATGGCGACACTTCTTGGAGGGGTCGGTACATCAGGTAACTGTTATTACCGATCATAAGAATCTGCTGTATTTGGAGTCTGCCAAGCGTCTGTCCACCAGGCAGGCTCGCTGGGCATTGTTTTTCACGCAGTTCAATTTTGTGGTCACTTACAGACCGGGGTCTAAAAACACTAAAGCGGATGCTCTGTCCAGGTGTTTTCCGGGGGGAGAACCTCGGGAAGATCCAGTACCCATCCTCTAAAAGGGTGTTGTGGTTTCGGCTCTCACTACCGAGGTTGAGGCTGAGATTGACGAGGCTCAGGAGGAGGTACCATCTGAGCTTCCCGTCAACAAATCTTTTGTACCGCTTCATCTCCGCCTAAAGGTTTTGGCGGAGCATCATGATGCTGTCCTGGCTGGTCACCCAGGGGTTAGAGGTACCTTGGAGTTGGTGTCACGTCGGTTTTGGTGGCCCAAGATCCGACAGGATGTGGTCTCATACGTGTCAGCTTGTACCACGTGCGCTAGGGCTAAGATGCCTCGCTCCCATCCTGTTGGCACACTACTTCCTCTTGAGGTACCTAGTAAGCCATGGACGGAAATCTCCATGGATTTCATCACTGATTTGCCCTCATCAGCTGGAAACACGGTCATCTTGGTGATTGTTGATCGGTTTTCTAAAATGTCGCACTTTGTGTCTTTGCCTGCGTTGCCTATCGCTAAGACTCTGGCCCAAGTATTTGTGCAGGAGGTGGTCAGACTTCATGGGGTTCCGTCTGACATCGTGTCTGATAGGGGGTCTCAGTTTGTGGCAAAATTTTGGAGAGCGTTTTGCTCACGGCTGGGAATCAAGTTATCTCATTCTTCGGCGTTTCATCCTCAGTCAAATGGTCAGACTGAGCATATGAACCAAAATTTGGAACAGTGCTTACGCTGCTTTGTCTCTGATAGCCAGGAGGAGTGGTCTACCTTTCTTCCTTTGGCTGAGTTTGCCATCAATAATCATCACCAGAAGTCATCTGGGGAGTCTCCGTTTTTTTGTGTTTATGGGCTACAACCTCAATTTTGTACCTTGAGTCAGAGGGGCTCTTCCGGCGTTCCGGAGGAGGACCAGTTAGGAACACAATTGTCATCAGTCTGGAGGAGAGTTAAACAGCGCCTGTTGAGTGTGGGTGCTAGGTACAAACGTGTGGCTGACAGTAGGCATGTGCCAGGTCCGGACCTGAGTGTGGATGACTGGGTGTGGTTATCCACAAAAAACATAAGACTCAAAATACCATCCCTTAAATTGGGTCCACGGTTTATTGGTCCATTTCGGGTCACCGCCGTCATTAACCCAGTAGCGTACCGATTGGAGCTCCCTACGGTGTATAAGATACACAACGTGTTCCACAGGTCTCTTCCAAAGAAGGTGGTGGGTTCTGTGGACGCGGAGCCTATGCCACCTCCAGTCTTGTTGGATGGTAATTTGGAGTTTGAAGTCTCCAAGGTGGTTGACTCTCGTGTAGTGCGTCGCACTTTACAGTACTTGGTACATTGGCGTGGTTATGGACCTGAGGAGAGGTCCTGGGTACCAGCCTTGGACATTCATGCTGACCGGCTGGTCAGGTTGTTTCACCGCTGTCATCCGGACAAGCCGGGTTCTATTAGCCGTGAGGGCCCTGGGGTCCCTCGTAGAAGGCGGGGTACTGTCATGACGGACGCTGTTCAGACCAGGTCGTCCGTCAGACAGCAGTAATTCCGCTTTTGACCACTATTTGCTCATTGGCGTCTGCTAGATTTTATCTAGCTGTTCCGGGGTTAATTTACCTAATCCTTGGATTGGAAGCTGGGCCATGCCCACTGCCTTTAAATAGTTCTCCTGATCTTTGGGCGTCGCCGATTATAGCTTCTGTCTTGTGCGTTGTTATCTCGGTCTGGTGAGGAGAGCTGGTGGTTGGAGATTCGTTGCTGGTGGTGTATTTTCCTTTGTCTTATTTACTCCTTCCTATATTTGTATTTATTTTGCCCTGCACATTTATAGTGTATTCCTGAGTGACTGCGGCGTGGTGTATATTTTCCTTTATCCTTGTCTGTGCTAACTGTGGGTATTGGGGAATTACATCTTCACTGGGTGGTGGGCGGAGGTTTCAGCCTAGGGCTGAGCTCAGGAGACAGGGTGAGGTTCGAGGCCTGGACATGCACACCTTCAGTGTAAACTCCAGGTAGAGGGTCAGTCAGGATTTCCCTAATCTGAGGGAAACTGCAGGGGCCCGGGTTATTAGCTCTCGCTCACCTAGTCTCTCCCTGACAACTATTACAAGGAACTAAACAAGTTGGTATCTTGTCTGCCTGACGAATCCATAATAGCAGATGACCTGATACCAGAAAGTCCAAAAATAGGGACATTCTACATGCCTCCCAAAATCCACAAATCTGGAAATCCAGGAAGACCAATTATTTCATGTGTGGACATCCTTACTGAGCAGGTATCTGGATGGGTAGCGGGTATTCTTAAACCACTGGTAAAGGATACACCCAGCTACATTCAGGACACAACTGACATATTGAATAAACTATCAGCAATAGGTCCTCTACCAGAAGGAACCATCCTGGCCACCATGGATGTGGAATCTTTGTACTTCAATATCCCACACCAGGATGGACTAAATGAGTGCAAATTCTTCCTGGAAAACACAGGGAATGATGCTGATTCTGTGGTCAAACTCATAAAATTCATCCTCACCGGCAATTACTTTGAATTTGACAACAAGATATATCTACAGGAGACTGGTACAGCAATGGAAAGTAAAATGGCACCACAGTATGCTAATCTTTTCATGGCCAAGCTTGAAAGTGACTTTTTGTCCTCATGTCCCATCAGGCCTCAGGCCTACTACCGCTACATTGATGATATTTTAATCATCTGGATGAAGTCTGAGCCATAGCTAAAGATGTTCCATGAACATTTTAATAAATTTTATCCCACCATCAACTTGACACTCAACTACTCTTGTACTGAAATTAACTTTGTGGACACCATCATTAAGCTGCAGAACAATGAAATAGAGACATCCCTGTATCAGAAGCCAATCGACCGCCCAACATACCTCAAATGGGACAGTTTCCATCCAAAACACTTAAAAACTCTATTGTCTACAGCCAAGCCATCAGATACAATCGTATATATTCCAACCCCATGGATAGAGATGAACACCTTGGTCGCCTCAGAAAGACCTTTTTGAATCAGGGCTACCATCCAAGAACAATTCAAAACCAAATCGCAAGAGCATCTAGGATATCAAGGAATCACCTGCTACATTACAAAGCTAAAGAAGAAAATAACCAGGTGCCTCTAGTAGTCACCTACAATCCAAATCTGGAGGTGCTAAGAGGAGCTGCATGGAAATTAAAACGTTTACTACAAAAAGATGCCTGATTACAATCCATTTTTCATGCCTCCCACTACTGTGTTTTAGGCAGCCCCCAAATCTAAGAAGTATCATTGTCAGAAGCTCCCTGTCCACGCAAATAGCTGCAGGAACATTTCCTTTCAACCAGAAAAAATGTAAAAGCTGTCCATTTATAATGACCACGGACAAGATAAAGATCCCCAATTCACATCAGGACTACAAGATCCAAGAAACATCACATCTAATGTGGTGTACCTAATTATTTGTACTAAATGTCCAACTGGGGTTCTGTATGTAGGGGAGGGAGGGCAGAAACTGCGAACAAGGATGAATTCTCATCGCCACACAATGAGAGAAAAAAGAATAGATGTACCTGTTGCAAGACATTTTTGTCTCCCTGATCATAGCACCATGTATATGAGATTACTTGTATTAAAGGGTAATTTCAGATCTCACAGAGACAGAGGAGTTTGGGAGTATAAACTGATGATCACCTTTGACACACTCAGTGCAGGATTGAATGTGTCGCATGGATTTATGTCTTTTTACATCAATTAAGGAATTTGCTCCTCAGACCTTGTGTGGGCATCATAACACAGTACCAGAATAGTGATGAGCGAACGTGCTCGCCACTACTCATTACTCGCCCGAGTATCACTATGCTGGGTGTTCTCAGCGAGCACCGAGCATTTCCGGGATTATTCGGCGGTAACTGGTGTCTTCACCCAGCATTTTTGGCAGACTTTAGAGACCCAATCACGATGCAGGGATTGTCTGCCAGGCCATGAAAAGCCGCAGCCATCTTTGTTGTGGTCGTGCAGTGATTGGCTTGGACGCACAGCATCATCCCGAGTATAAGAGACCTGGCGCCGCCCTGCTCGCCGCATTCTGCTCCGGATTCAGCGACAGTTGGGGAGCTGCTGCTGAGATAGGGTCAGAATCATGGTTTTTAGAGTTAGTGCAGGTCTGCTACTCTTAAATCCACAACTCCTGAGAAACCAACAGTCCTTTTTAGGGCTAATTCGTGGGTCCTGATATTGCAGCGCTAGGTAGGCAGGGAATAGCATATCCGCATCCGTGCAAGGCCTGCAGGCACTGTGTGTGTGTGTCCATTGATCCCACTGCATCCCTCCCAAAGCTCCATAACTGTCTGCAGCTGCTGCTGCATCTTCTTTACTATATACCTAGTTGCATTTTTTTCCCAAAAAATTCATCCCCCCCAAACAAAAATATACAGTCTGTTCTGTCAGACTGAGGCATGTTTAAAAATCATGGTTTGTCAGGCATACGTAGCATAGTTGTGTGTGCTAGCCTTGTGCCACTTTTTTTTGGGGGGGTGTTTTAAATTCACCAAAAAAGGCCTCATATATCTGCGTGCTCCAAGTTTGGGCATTGTAGTCTGTTTTGCTACTGTTTTTGCTGTCTGTTACTCTAATTATATACAGCACTATTTGGCATTTTTTTAAAAACAGGCCACAAATTTTCCAGTGTGGTATTTCCGTGACAGCCCTCATATATCTGCGTGCTCCAAGTTTGGTCATTGTAGGCCGGTGTACCACTTTTTTTGCTGTCTGATACTCTAATTATACACAGCACTATTTAGCATAAAAAATATAAAAAGGCCACATATTTGCCAGTGTGGTATTTCCATGACAGCCCTCATATATCTGCGTCCTCCAAGTTTGGGCATTGCAGGACGGTGTACCCCTTTTTTTGCCATCTGTTACTCTAGTAACTCTACTTATATACAGCACTTTTTGGCATAAATTAATTTCACAAAAAATCCCTCACAAATTGAATACAGTCTGTTATATCAAGCTGAGGCCTGGCTGGTGTTTGGGTTTGAAAAATCGTAGATTTGCAGGCATACTCATCAGATATTATTTCACTACTAATAAATATATTTGTGTTGAGCATTTGAAATAGTGCAGTAATCCATTTAAAATGGTCAGGGCAAGGGGCAAGGGATGGGGAAGTAGACATAATGATGATGGTGCATGCAGAGGATGAGGCCGTGGGCAAGGTGAAAGTGGGCAACAACAAAGACCCACATCTTCTCGCTCGACCTTCCTGTCCCAGTTTCTAGGGGACCGCAGCACACCACTATTGAAGCCAGAGCAGTGTGAAATGGTTGTTGGTTGGATAGCAGATAATGCTTCCAGTCACTTAGCCACCACCACCATGTTTTCCACACGGTCAAGTCTGAGTAGCCGTGAGTGTGGCCCAGATATTCCTCACCCTGATCCTCCTTCCTCCCAACATGCCGAGTGCCCTGAGACAACTGATCCCACACTTGGACACTCTGAAGAGCTGTTCAGTTTCCCATTTCAAAATTCAGTACTCTCAGTCGGTCAACTTGAAGTGGGGACAGATGAAATAGCATGTAGAGATGCCCAAAGCTTTGACCAGCCCCGGTCATGCGAAGGCCATGATGGGAAAGTGTCAGAAGAGGTGGACGATGATGAGACACAATTGCCAGAAAGTCAGGAGGAGGAGCAGGGTGCGGATCTGGAAGACGAGGTGGTGGATGACTATGTGACTGACCCAACCTGGCAGGAGGACATGCAGAGCAAGGGCAGCAGCACAGATGGGGAAGGAAGTATATCACCCCAACAGGCAGGAAAAAGCAGTGTGGTGGCCACAGACAGAAGGCGTGCATCCATTTCTCTCAACACCAACATGAGTGAAGATGGCATTCCAACTGTTAGATCTTCCCGAGTCTGGTTATTTTTTAAGACTCTGCCGATAACCCCAAACAGGCCATTCGCAGCACCTGCCATTCCCGCATCAGGAGGGGTAGCAAAACAACCAGCCTGACCACCACCAGCATGATCAGGAACATGGCAGCAAAGCACCCGACTTTGTGGGCTGAACCCCAGGCTTCAGGACAACTGCCTACAGGTCACACCACTGCTTATTCCGCTGTTTTGCATTGAAGCCTATCCCCAGTACACAATCCATGTGAATATGCCTCTAGCCCTGCACCTGTTGTGGCCCACAGTCAAGCAGCAACATCTTCAAGCTCGTCCACGTCCTTGTCCCAACACAGCCTTCATTTGTCTATAACCCAGTCTTTGGAAAGCAAGCCGAAATACCCAGCCAACGCCCCACAGGCCACAGTCCTAAATTCTAACATTTCTCTGCTGCTTGCACTAGAAATGGTGACTTTTAGGCTTGTTGAGATGGAAGCTTTCCACAACCTGATGGCGGTGGCCATCCCAAGGTACTGGGTCCCCAGTCGCCACTATTTCTCCCGGTGTGCCATACCGGCATTACACCAGCATGTGTCCCACAACATTACCCATGCCCTCAACAAGGCTGTTACAGGGAGAGTCCACCTAACCACGGACACATTGACAAGTGTTTGTGAGCAGGTATGGTATATCTCACTGACGGCACACTGGGTTAACATAGTGGAAGCCGGGATCCAGTCGGACCTTGGGATGGAACACATCCTCTCCACGCCAAGGATTGCTGGCCCTACCTCAATCAGGGATGCCCCCACAGTCTACAGCTCCTGCACCTCCTCCTCCTCTTCCTACTCCATCTCTGAAATCAACACATCAGTCAGAAGCTGGAAGCACTGCAGCACTACCTCAGCCAAGCGGCAACAGGATGTGCTGAAGCTAATCTGCATAAGTGACAAACTGCACAATGCAGAAGAGTTGTGGACAGTGCTGAAAGAGCAGTCAGGAGTTTGGATGACACCGCTGAACCTACAGCCAGGCATGGTCGTGTGTGACAATGGCCGTAACCTGGTGGCGGCTCTGAGGCAAGGTGAGCTCACACACGTACCTTGCTTGGCTCATGTGCTTAACCTCGTGGTTCAACGTTTTCTGAAAAGCTACCCGGAGCTGCCAGATCTGCTAGTAAAAGTATGCCATCTGTCTGCCCATTTTAGAAAGTCAGCTACAGCTTCAGCTGCCCTTGCCTTGCTTCAGCAGCGTTTGCAGCTTCCAGATCACCGGCTGTGTGTGACGTCCCCACGTGCTGGAACTCTATGCTGCATATGTTGGAAAGGTGGCGGCTCTGAGGGAAGGTGAGCTCACACACGTACCTTGCGTGGCTCATGTGCTTAACCTCGTGGTTCAACATTTTCTGAAAAGCTACTGCAGCGCCCCAGAGTCCTGGTTGTTGCAGTAGCATGGTTCAGCCACTAAGGGGGGCCATGCTGCGTTCGATGGCACGGAAGGAGTTCTCTGAGCAGGTATCACAGTCACCAATACATTTCACAGCTGGGCCTCCGGGGGGAGCTAAGGGTGCTATTCATTAGGCCACTCCCCACCATAGTGGGTAAACTGGGGGTCAGGCAGGAAGTTAGAGAGAACGCTGACAGGATTGAACGGAGCAACACCTGGTGGCAGAGGGTGTTGTGAAGGGAGAGACTGTAGGGTCTCTGCCAGGGGTGGGATCCTGGCAGAGGCTTGGCATGGAAAGAACGTAAAGGGACCGTGCCTGCTCAGCATAGCGGCGGTGCCCAAGGAAGGACTAAGAAGCGAGATATATTGTGCTGAGTGAGAAATGAAATCAAGCGAAAGGAGATACCAGTGAGGGTTGTGCTGAAAGAGGCAGCACCTTACTGAGGCGCACTACCGGTGGCCGGAACGCCGAGGAGGTAAAGAGTTTCAAGCCATACCTCAGACCTACGGCAGGGCAGTTAGCTTGAGGCGGACTGTCTCACGCATCACCCAGGAAGGCAAAGGGGGGTACCAACAGGAGAGGGGCGCAGATAGAGTCCCGGAAGATCTCCGAGCCTCCCCGTCATACGGGTGCGTTCCTACCATAGTATCTGGAGGGACGAGGAAGATCATTGCGAATTAAGTTGTTGTGAGGGAACACGAGAAACAGACACAACAGTTGTGGGGTACTTTCCGTAAGCACAGCAGGGAAGGACTGCAACACATAGCGCTAGAAGGAAGGCACCGATTTCCACCTGCAAGGAGAGCTCTGGAAGTGCCATTGGACCGGCCGGACTTGCGCAGCCTGGTGAGCCGTATTCCGGACTGAGGACCCAGAGAGCTTCAGTAAAGAGGTAAAGAGACTGCAACCTGGTGTCCTCGTTATTTACCGCGACCTGCACCCCACAACTGCACCGCTACAACATCACTTATTGCACCGGACGTCCCCCACTGACAGACAGGGCCACGGACCGGGTCTAGCCACCGTGACAACCCCAGGACTGAGACCTAGAGGCCCGGCTCCGGGTACCCCTCGGCCCTGCGGCGGTGTGGGGGCGCTCCAACTTGGCGTCACGAACAGGATCTACTTAAGCCTGAAGAATCAGGTCATGTGTGCCTAGAGACTGTGATTTATTGTGTGTGGACTGAACTTTATTGCAAGACTGTGTGCTGTGCCAGTTGCCGCCAAAATCCGCCGCCATTGCAGCGCTGAGGAGAGCGCAGGAAGAGAAGAAGGGCGTGGAGTGGGCGTAGACAAGCTGGAGAGCGCGAAGAATAATGGCCGCCCAGTCTAAATATTTATGTGCAGTGAGGACGTGTCCGTCAGCAGCAGAGATCCGCCTCCTGATCCTTAATGGGGGGCGGAGGCAGAGAAAACGAAACTGCTCACGCAGGAGAGAGCGGGAAAAAGACCAGGAAGCGACCCACGTGGAGGACGCTATGGCCAGCAGCTCCGAACCCGACAGCGGGGTTGAAGTGGAAGTCTCCCCTGACTACCCGGACGAGCCCAGCAGCCTGTCCTCTGTGGATAACACCAAATTCCTGAGAGCCGAGATGGAGGATTTATATACCCGGCTCCTCCAACTGAATGTGAGAATCCAGGCCCCGCATCAGGCGGTGCCGGCAGCGGGTTCCCGGACATCGGAGGAACCAGCGGGACCTGTTGCGGAAAGTGGATTCGTACCGGTGGGTGAGTCCCCCGGTCCTGCCCCACCAGCCGAGGGTGTGTTAGTGGGTCCCGTAGCAGCACCGCCTCTCCCGGGGACCCATAGACTTCAGCGCCTGTTACCATGGGAGGAAGCCACGGGCATGGAACACCGTATGCGAGCCCCTATCACCCCTACTCCCTTGCCGTGTGAGGTCAGTGCGGAGCGCACGGTGTGCCGCTGGGTGAACCCTGGATCCAATCTCATGGGGTTCCCCGGGGTGGAGACCCAGAAGGGAGAAATGGTACAGGCCCTAAGCTGGGAAGAATATCAGACCCAGCTAGAACAGCGGTGGCAAGAGGAAGAGAGAATACATCAGGCCAAACGGGAGGCCTACCATCAAAAAGATTTGGCGGTTAAGGATCGGGCCCGCAAGGACCCCACCACCCATCAGGCCCCGCGCAGGCAGGGCATTGTCACCATCTTCAAGCTCCGAGGAGGCTGGGGCTTTATCAAGGAACCGGGGCTGTATGCGGAGGTCTTTGTCAATCGCTGGGATGTGGAGTCGCACCTCAGAGAAGGTCACCCGGATCGGGACCTCTACCCGGGGGACAGCGTTACCTACACCCGGCACTTTGGAGAGAAGGGGTGGTTTGCTCTGAATGTGTACAAGCAGGAGAGGCCAGCCCCTGTGGCCAAGGTGTCACCGTGTGATCGATCTGAAGCCACTCCGGTCGCCTCCACCTGCCTGGCTGCGGAACCTGGAGCCCGCAGGTTGATCACCGCCACCACAGCAGTGGCCAAGGGAGTGCCTCTTCGGGTGGTTGAGACTCCTGAGGAGCCAGCGCAGAGAGCAGTGGGAACCCAGACCTTCATCGCTGCGCACGATCTGGTCATACAACAGACCCGAACACATGGGGTGTACCTGGCAGTAGGAGTGGATCTGAACCCTGAACTGCAGGGATCCACCTGCCGGGTGGCGCCTCGTGGAAAGTTTTGAAAGTACTATCATTGGATGGAAAATGTAAATAGTTAACTGTTCATTCCTTTAACTGTTCCTGTTTGCTGCTAAACCCGTCTAGGGTTAAAGGTGACCCCTTTGTTGACCCGGGGTCACTGTTGTTTTCCTGAAGTTTATACAGTTTTAAAAAAGAGAACTGCAGAAATCATGAACTGCGCATGATTCAAACTTTCCCTTGTAAATAGTTTGCACTTTCTTAAAGGTGCTCCCTACTGGTTTTAGTCAAAAAGACACTTTGCGAAGAAACCGTTCCTACTGGTCCTAGTTAAAGACACTTTGTGAAGATACCGGACCGGAACTTTGCATGAGACTGGTAGGCTGAGAAGACGAGCTACCTCAGAGAGACCTGGTCCCCTCTTAAAGGGGATGTGAAGAATTGTACTTGAAAGCGATACTGTTACAGAACAGTAATGTGGTAATGATGCCTTGAAAAGAAAATGTAACTGTTTTACATGCCGAGTTATATGTGTTGAATTTGTTAAAATGTGAAATTTGAATAATGTTTTGAAGACAGGAAAGATGCAGAGAGCCCGTAGGGGTAGAAGTAGAGGTCTGCATAGTTGAAAGTAAGAGAAGTAATAATGAGGGTGAGGATAGAAGGTAAACCCTGCGTCCCCATTGAAAAGTTACTTTATTGCTAAGGACAGAGAGTGAACCCGTAGGGGTTAGAGAGTGAGTCCTTAAAGGGGCCGAGTAGAGCTGGCTCAGAGTTCTTCAACCGAAAGGAATGTTATGTCTATACTGTGTATAGTAGCGAAAGGCAGTAGGCCCTGGCTGAACAGGGCGGTCCTGTAGAAGAAAGGAGAGGCAGTAGGTCTGGTGCCGTAGGGACAGGCGGTCCTGCAGGTTCACAAGAAGGAGAATGTAAAGTTGAAATGCCTTATAATGTGATTATAGGAAGGCCTTTGATAGACTAAGAGTGTGAGTTTCTTAAAGGCAATGTTAAGTTATTATTTCAAAAATTGCACTAAATAGAATACCCGGTTGGGTAACAGAAGTTATTTATACTCTGTAAATTATAAGGTTAATTATGTTTGTAACGTTACAAGTGTCCTCACCTCCCATAAAGGGAAGCCTACTTAAGTATACTTATTGTTATTTGCACTCAACAAAATTGTATGTCTTTTTGCTAACCTGTATTGTTGTTTTTCTTCCCAGTCCCGGAGTACTGTGTTTAACCAGGGGGGAGTGCAGCGCCCCAGAGTCCTGGTCGTTGCAGTAGCATGGTTCAGCCACTAAGGGGGGCCATGCTGCGTTCGATGGCACGGAAGGAGTTCTCTGAGCAGGTATCACAGTCACCAATACATTTCACAGCTGGGCCTCCGGGGGGAGCTAAGGGTGCTATTCATTAGGCCACTCCCCACCATAGTGGGTAAACTGGGGGTCAGGCAGGAAGTTAGAGAGAACGCTGACAGGATTGAACGGAGCAACACCTGGTGGCAGAGGGTGTTGTGAAGGGAGAGACTGTAGGGTCTCTGCCAGGGGTGGGATCCTGGCAGAGGCTTGGCATGGAAAGAACGTAAAGGGACCGTGCCTGCTCAGCATAGCGGCGGTGCCCAAGGAAGGACTAAGAAGCGAGATATATTGTGCTGAGTGAGAAACGAAATCAAGCGAAAGGAGATACCAGTGAGGGTTGTGCTGAAAGAGGCAGCACCTTACTGAGGCGCACTACCGGTGGCCGGAACGCCGAGGAGGTAAAGAGTTTCAAGCCATACCTCAGACCTACGGCAGGGCAGTTAGCTTGAGGCGGACTGTCTCACGCATCACCCAGGAAGGCAAAGGGGGGTACCAACAGGAGAGGGGCGCAGATAGAGTCCCGGAAGATCTCCGAGCCTCCCCGTCATACGGGTGCGTTCCTACCATAGTATCTGGAGGGACGAGGAAGATCATTGCGAATTAAGTTGTTGTGAGGGAACACGAGAAACAGACACAACAGTTGTGGGGTACTTTCCGTAAGCACAGCAGGGAAGGACTGCAACACATAGCGCTAGAAGGAAGGCACCGATTTCCACCTGCAAGGAGAGCTCTGGAAGTGCCATTGGACCGGCCGGACTTGCGCAGCCTGGTGAGCCGTATTCCGGACTGAGGACCCAGAGAGCTTCAGTAAAGAGGTAAAGAGACTGCAACCTGGTGTCCTCGTTATTTACCGCGACCTGCACCCCACAACTGCACCGCTACAACATCACTTATTGCACCGGACGTCCCCCACTGACAGACAGGGCCACGGACCGGGTCTAGCCACCGTGACAACCCCAGGACTGAGACCTAGAGGCCCGGCTCCGGGTACCCCTCGGCCCTGCGGCGGTGTGGGGGCGCTCCACTACCCGGAGCTGCCAAATCTGCTAGTGAAAGTATGCCATCTGTCTGCCCATTTTAGAAAGTCAGCTACAGCTTCAGCTGCCCTTGCCGTGCTTCAGCATCGTTTGCAGCTTTCAGCTCACCGGCTGGTGTGTGACGTCCCCACGCGCTGGAACTCTACACTGCATATGTTGGAAAGGATTTGTGAGCAGAAGAGGGCAGTTGTGAACTACCAACATCAACAAGGCCATTGATATTCAGTTCAGACTCCACACGTAAGACTTCAGGAGTGGACATGGATGTCTGACATATGTACCATCCTCCAAAACTTTGAGGACTGCACCAAGATGGTGAGCGGCGATGACACCATAATTAGCATCTCCATCCCTCTTCTCAGCATTCTGAAAACCTCTCCACTCACAATTAAAGAGGATGCATTGCAGGCAGAGCATGAGCACATGGAGCAAGGAAACATACAGGGGGATTACACTCAGGCCAGCCTCATGTCTCCTCAATGTGGATTGGTTGTCAATGAGGAGGAAGAGGAGGAAGAACAGAAGCTACTTTCATGCGTTATTGATGGTACTACAAACACAGCTGTCATACCGTCTGTTCAGCGGGGATGGCCTGAGGACAGGGAGGAGGAGGAGGACAGCATGGTCCGTCGTCCTTTTGGTGAGGACACGGAAGTCTTTCCTGTTAGCAGTCTGGCACGCATGGCTGACTTTATGTTGCGCTGCGTTTCACATGACCCTTGCATTATAAAAATTTTGGGTGACACTCATTACTGGTTGGTGACACTTCTAGACCCACGCTACAAGGGGAACTTTAAATCTTTTCTACCAGAGGCAGAGTGGTGTACTAAAATGTTGCAGTATCAGAGGGCCCTTGTAGCGGAATTACTTAGAAAATTCCCATGGGAGAACGTTGGCAGTAGACGTCAGAGTTTGTTGTACAGCCAAGGAGTCCAAGCGAGAGAGACAGAAGTACAATCCAGCTCAGGCAGGGGAACAATGGCAAAGTTCTAGGACAGTTTTCTCAGACCCTCACATTGTGACGGCACAGAGGCAAGCGGTGCTGTCATAAGAAGTGCAATGTTTGGGAAGATCGTGAGGGAGTACCTTACAGATCGTACAAACGTCCTCCGTAATTCCTCTGTGCCTTTTAATTATTGGGTATCCAAGCTGGACACATGGTATGAACTGGCTCTCTATGCCATGGAGGTCCTGGCCTGCCCTACTGCTAGCATTCTGTCAGAGTGGGCTTTTAGTGCCGCAGGTGGTATTATAACAGATTATTATTATTTTTGTTATTATTTATTTATATAGCACCAATTAATTCCATGATGCTGTACATGAGAAGGGGTTACATCAAAATAGAAATATCACTTACAGTAAACAAAACTAACAGTAACAGACTGATACAGAGGGAAGAGGACCCTGCCCTTGCGGGCTTACATTCTACAGGATTATGGAGAAGGAGACAGTAGGTTGAAGGTTGCAATAGCTCCGATGGTGTTGAGGTGGCTGTGTGGTCATTACAGGTTGTAAGCTTCTTTAAAGAGGTGGGTTTTTAGGTTTCTTTTGAAGGATCCAAATGTGGTGGATAACCGAACGTGTTGGGGCACAGAATTCCAGAGGATGGGGGATATTCGGGAGAAGTCTTGGAGGCGATTGGGTGAGGAGCAAATAAGCGTGGAAGAGAGAAGGGGGTTTTTGGAGGACGTGAGATTACGTGAGGAAAGATATTGAGAGATTAGTTTGGAAATATATGGAGGAGAAAGGTTATGGATAGGGTTTTGTTATGGTCTGGTGATTAAGGAGCGACATGCGACTAGCTCTGAGCAGGTGGTAACTATACCGACCGCAGTTCCTAATCTTATCACAGACACTAGCAGTAGCCGTGGGATGTTCCTGTCACTCCCTGGACACCTCGTCACAGCCAGAGAACTAGCTACCCCTAAAGGTAGAAACAGGAAAGCTATCTTGCCTCAGAGAAAATCCCCAAAGGATAGGACAGCCCCCCACAAATAATGACTGTGAGAGGAGAAGGAAATGACATATGTAGTATGAAACAAGATTTAGCAAAGGAGGCCACTACTAGCTAGACAGAATTAGTACAGAACAGAAAACTGTGCGGTCAGTAATAAAAACTAGAAAAAGTCCACCGCAGAGAAATGCAAAAATCTCCACACCTGACTAAAGGTGTGGAGGGCAAACTCTGCTGCCCAGAGCTTCCAGCTTAGCTAAATAGATCCATACTGATAAGCTGGACAAATGAGCAAAAACACAGAAAATGCCAAACAACAAGTCCACAACAAGTGAACTGCAAAAAGACAAGCAAGGACTTAGCTTTGCTGAAATGGTCAGAGTGGCAGGGAAATCCTCAGAGAGCCATGACTCCAAGCTCAACAATTGCCAACTGGCATTGAATGAGAGAACAGGCTAGACTAATATAGCTGAGCCAGAAAGACGATCAGTGAAAACAGCTGCTGATGCTAAATCCCAGAAGCAGCCATGCCACTCAAAACCACAGGAGGGAGCCCAAGAACAGAATTCACAAAAATGCCACTTACAACCACCGGAGGGAGCCCAAGAGCGGAATTCACAACAGTACCCCCCCTTGAGGAGGGGTCACCGAACCCTCACCAGAGCCCCCAGGCCGATCAGGATGAGCCAAATGAAAAGCACGAACCAAATCGGCGGCATGGACATCGGAGGCAACCACCCAAGAATTATCCTCTTGGCCATAACCCTTCCACTTGACAAGATACTGAAGCCTCCGCCTCGAAAAACGAGAATCCAAAATTTTCTCAACCACATATTCCAACTCCCCCTCAACCAACACCGGGGCAGGAGGATCAACAGATGGAACAACGGGTACCACATATCTCTGCAACAAAGATCTATGGAAAACATTGTGGATGGCAAAAGAGGCTGGAAGGGCCAAACGAAAAGACACTGGATTGATAATCTCAGAAATCTTATAAGGACCAATAAACCGAGGCTTGAACTTAGGGGAAGAAACCTTCATAGGAACATGACGAGAGGATAACCAGACCAAATCACCCACACGAAGCCGAGGACCAACACACCGACGGCGGTTAGCAAAACGCTGAGCCTTTTCCTGGGACAATGTCAAATTGTCTACCACATGAGTCCAAATCTGCTGCAACCTGTCCATCACAGAATCCACACCAGGACAATCAGAAGGCTCAACCTGCCCTGAAGAAAAACGAGGATGGAAACCAAAATTACAAAAGAAAGGCGAAACCAAAGTAGCCGAACTGGCCCGATTATTAACGGCAAACTCGGCCAACGGCAAGAAAGCCACCCAATCATCCTGATTAGGGTTGAGCGAAATGGGTTGTGCATTTTCATAAGTCGCCGACTTTTGGCAAAGTCGGCGTCTCATGAAACCCGACCCGATCCCTGTGCGGGGTCGGCCATGCGGTGCGCGATCTTGGAGCTAAAGTCGCGTTTCGTATGACGCGTTTAGCGCCATTTTTTCAGCCAATGAATGAGCGTGGGCAGAGTGATGACATAGGTCTTAGGGGAGTGAACGCCTATCGTCATGTTATCGATTGTGCGCAGTAGGGATTTGGAATGTGCAATACGAAATTTTCTGTGCTGGGACGGAAGAGAGAGAGAGAGAGAAAAAAAAAAAAAAATTTAATTCCTTCATTGGGTTTCGTGTTTCGGCCGAAACCCGACTTTTCATGGTGGTCGGCCGATTTCACTCGACTCGACTTTTAAGACAGTCGGGTTTCACAAAACCCGACTCGACCCTAAAAAACTAAAGGTCGCTCAACCCTAATCCTGATCAGCAGACACAAAGCATCTCAAATAGGTTTCCAAGGTTTGATTAGTTCGCTCAGTTTGGCCATTTGTCTGAGGATGGAACGCCGAAGAAAAAGACAAATTAATGCCCATCTTAGCACAAAAGGCCCGCCAAAACCTGGAAACAAACTGGGAACCTCTGTCAGACACAATATTCTCTGGAATGCCATGCAAACGAACCACATGCTGAAAAAATAATGGAACCAAATCAGAGGAGGAAGGCAATTTAGGCAAAGGTACCAAATGGACCATTTTAGAGAACCGGTCACAAACCACCCAGATAACAGACATCCTCTGGGACACAGGAAGATCCGAAATAAAATCCATGGAAATATGCATCCAAGGCCTCTCCGGGACAGGCAAAGGCAAAAGCAACCCACTAGCGCGGGAACAGCAAGGCTTGGCCCGGGCAGGACTGCACAAAAGAACGCACATCCCGCGACAAGGAAGGCCACCAAAAGGACCTAGCAACCAAATCTCTGGTACCAAAAATCCCAGGATGACCGGCCAACACAGAACAATGGACCTCAGAAATTACCTTACTTGTCCATCTATCAGGAACAAAGAGCTTCCTCACAGGACAGCGGTCAGGTTTATCAGCCTGAAATTCCTGAAGCACCTGCCGCAAATCAGGGGAGATGGCAGACAGAATCACCCCTTCCCTAGGACTCCAGGAGAATCAGGCAAAAAACTCCTAGAGAGGGCATCCGCCTTAACATTCTTAGATCCCGGAAGATATGAGACCACAAAGTCAAAACGGGAGAAAAACAGGGACCACCGAGCCTGTCTGGGGTTCAGCCGCTTGGCCGACTCGAGGTAAATCAGATTCTTATGATCGGTCAAGACCACAATGCGGTGCTTGGCTCCCTCAAGCCAATGTCGCCATTCCTCAAATGCCCACTTCATAGCCAACAACTCCCGATTGCCGACATCATAATTGCGTTCCGCAGGCGAAAACTTTCGGGAAAAGAAGGCACATGGCTTCATCAAGGAACCATCAGAATTCCTCTGTGACAAAACAGACCCTGCCCCAATCTCAGAAGCGTCAACCTCAACCTGAAAAGGAAGAGAAACATCCGGCTGACGCAAGACAGGGGCAGAAGTAAATCGGCGTTTAAGCTCCTGAAAGGCCTCAACAGCCTCAGAGGACCAATTAGTCACATCAGCGCCTTTCTTCGTCAAATCGGTCAGGGGTTTAACCACACTAGAGAAGTTGGCAATGAAACGGCGATAAAAATTAGCAAAGCCCAAAAATTTCTGAAGGCTCTTCACAGATGTGGGTTGAATCCAGTCATGAATGGCTTGGACCTTAACAGGATCCATTTCTATAGACGAAGGAGAAAAAATAAACCCCAAAAAAGAGACCTTCTGAACTCCAAATAGGCACTTAGACCCCTTCACAAATAGAGCATTATCACGAAGGATCTGGAATACCATCCTGACCTGCTTCACGTGAGACTCCCAATCATTGAAAAAAATCAAAATATCATCCAAATACACAATCAAGAATTTGTCAAGATAATTGCGGAAAATATCATGCATAAAGGACTGAAATACAGAAGAAGCATTAGAAAGCCCGAAAGGCATCACCAGGTATTCAAAATGGCCTTCGGGCGTATTAAATGCAGTTTTCCATTCGTCACCCTGTTTAATACGAACAATATTATATGCCCCTCGAAGGTCAATCTTGGTAAACCAACTAGCCCCCTTAATCCGAGCAAACAAATCAGACAGCAAAGGTAAAGGGTATTGGAATTTGACCGTGATCTTATTAAGAAGACGATAATCAATACAGGGTCTCAAGGAGCCATCCTTCTTGGCAACAAAAAAGAATCCCGCTCCCAATGGTGACGAAGACGGCCGAATATGCCCCTTCTCTAAAGACTCCTTTACATAGCTCCGCATGGCTGCATGCTCTGGCACAGACAGATTGAAAAGTCGGCCCTTAGGGAACTTACAGCCAGGAATCAAGTCAATAGCACAATCACAGTCCCTATGTGGAGGAAGGGAACTGGACTTGGGCTCATCAAATACATCCTGGAAATCTGACAAAAATTCAGGAACATCAGAAGAGGGGGAAGAGGAAATTGACATTAAAGGAACGTCACTATTTACCCCTTGACAACCCCAACTAGTCACAGACATTGATTTCCAATCCAGCACTGGATTGTGTACTTGTAACCATGGAAAACCCAGTACAACAACATCATGTAAATTATGCAACACCAGAAAACGACAATCTTCCTGATGTGCTGGAGCCATGCACATAGTCAACTGAGTCCAATACTGAGGTTTATTCTTGGCAAACGGTGTAGCATCAATACCCCTTAAGGGTATGGGACTCTGCGAAGGCTGCAAAGAAAAACCACAGCGCCTAGCGAATTCTAAGTCCATTAAGTTCAGAGCAGCGCCCGAATCCACAAATGCCATGACAGAAAAAGATGACAATGAGCAAATCAGGGTCACAGACAGGAGAAACTTAGGCTGCACAGTACTAATGGTAACAGATCTAGCGACCCTCTTAATACGCTTAGGGCAATCAGAAATAGCATGAGCAGAATCCCCACAGTAAAAACACAGCCCATTCTGACGTCTGTATCCCCTCTGTTCCGCTCTAGTCAAAATCCTATCACATTGCATAGGCTCAGGACTCTGCTCAGAGGACGCTGCCATATGGTGCACCACTTTGCGTTCGCGCAGGCGCCGATCAATCTGAATGGCCAGAGACATAGACTCGCTCAAACCAACAGGCGTGGGGAACCCCACCATAACATCCTTAAGGGCTTCAGAAAGACCCTTTCTGAAAATTGCTGCCAGAGCATCCTCATTCCATTTAGTGAGCACAGACCATTTTCTAATTTTCTGGCAGCATAATTCTGCCGCTTCCTGACCCTGACACAGGGCCAACAGTGTTTTCTCAGCATGCTCTACAGAGTTAGGTTCGTCATACAATAATCCGAGCGATTGAAAAAATGCATCTACATTAAGCAATGCCGGATCCCCTGACTCAAGGGAGAATGCCCAGTCCTGAGGGTCACCACGCAGCAGAGAAATAACTAGTTTTACTTGCTGAATGGGGTCACCAGAGGAACAGGGTTTCAGAGCAAAAAACAATTTGCAGTTATTTTTAAAGTTCAAAAACTTAGTTCTATCCCCGTAAAACAAATCCGGAGTAGGAATTCTAGGCTCTAAGGCCGGAGTCTGAACAACATAATCTTGAATACTCTGTACTCTTGCAGCAAGCTGATCCACACGAGAAAACAACCCCTGAACATCCATGCCCGCATCCAAATCCTGAATCACCCAGAGATTAAGAGGAAGGAAAAAGACAAAACAGACTAAAGAAAAAAAAATGGCTCAGAACTCTTTTTCTTTTCCTTCTTTTGAGATGCATTCAGCTCATTTTTGGCCAGTTGTACTGTTATGGTCTGGTGATTAAGGAGCGACATGCGACTAGCTCTGAGCAGGTGGTAACTATACCGACCGCAGTTCCTAATCTTGACACAGACACTAGCAGTAGCCGTGGGATGTTCCTGTCACTCCCTGGACACCTCGTCACAGCCGGAGAACTAGCTACCCCTAAAGGTAGAAACAGGAAAGCTATCTTGCCTCAGAGAAAATCCCCAAAGGATAGGACAGCCCCCACAAATGATGACTGTGATAGGAGAAGGAAATGACATACGTAGTATGAAACAAGATTTAGCAAAGGAGGCCACTACTAGCTAGACAGAATTAGTACAGAACAGAAAACTGTGCGGTCAGTAATAAAAACTAGAAAAAGTCCACCTCAGAGAAATGCAAAAATCTCCACACCTGACTAAAGGTGTGGAGGGCAAACTCTGCTGCCCAGAGCTTCCAGCTTAGCTAAATAGATCCATACTGATAAGCTGGACAAATTAGCAAAAACACAGAAAATGCCAAACAACAAGTCCACACAAGTGAACTGCAAAAAGACAAGCAAGGACTTAGCTTTGCTGAAATGGTCAGAGTGGCAGGGAAAAAGTTCCCAGGCTGCAGTTCATGAGGACATCCTGCAGGGAGCGCATCACCGCGACTGAAGGTAACTATAGGTCATTGACCTACATTTCCTTCATTCGCGGTGATGCGCCCCCTGCTGGATGTCCTCATGAACTGCAGCCTGGGAACTTTTTCCCACGCTCCAGGTCATATGAGGACATCCACCAGGGGGCGCATCACCGCGACTGAAGGTAACTATAGGTCATTGACCTACATTTCCTTCATTCGCCGGGGTTTACAGGCACGAGCACAGCTGCATTATAGCAGAGCTCCTGCCTGTAAACTATTTTAACCCCTTCAGATGGATTTACCTCGTGGGACATGACAGTTCATCAGAGGGTATGTATATTGTTGGTTTATTATTTTTCCAAGCGAAGGTCTTCAGGTGGATTGAGAGAGCAATAAAATATTAAAACAACCTGTGTGTTTATTTCATTAAAATACTTTTTAATAATGTGTGTGTGTTTTTTTTAACCCTTTCATACAATTGGATTAATAATGGATAGGTGTCATAATTGATGCCTCTCCATTATTAATCTGGTTTAATGTCACCTTACAATAGCAAGGTGGCATTAACCCTTCATTACCCCATATCCCACCGCTACACGGGAGTGGGAAGAGAGTGGCCAAGTGCCAGAATAGGCGCATCTTCCAGATGTGCCTTTTCTGGGGTGGCTGGGGGCAGATGTTTTTAGCCACGGGGGGGCCAATAACCATGGACCTTCTCCTGGCTATTAATATCTGCCCTCAGTCACTGGCTTTACCACTCTGGCGGAGAAAATTGCATGGGAGCCCAAGCCAATTTTTTCCGTGATTTAACCCTTAAATTTAATAGCTACAGCGCCGAAATTTTGCACATACACACTACTAACATTAGTAGTGTGGAATATGCAAAAAAAAGGGGGATATGACATGGTTTACTGTATGTAAACCATGTCTCATATCATGTCAAATATTTTTGAGCTGGAGGTGACAGAAGGTGGCGAGAGCTTGGATGTGCAGTTTGAAGGACAGGGCATAGCGCTTGGGTCAAGTGATGGCTTTTTGAGGATAGGTGTGATTGTGGCATGTTTGAAAGCAGTGGGGAAGGTACCAGAAGTTAGTGATAGGTTGAAGAGATGAGTTAGGGATGGGAATATTGTGGTGGTGAGGTTGCACAAGTGGTGAGATGTGATTTGGAGAGAAGATGAGCAAGCTTCCCTTCAGTGATTTTGGAGAGGGAAGTTATGGGGTTTGTGCATTGGTCTGGTATACAAAGGGGTTGTGGTGGTTTGATGAAAAAGATTTGCCTTGTTTGGTCGATCTTATTTTTGAAATGCGTGGCAAAGTCCTCGGCAACTATTCGGGAACTCGGAGGTGGCAGTGGTGGGCGGAGGAGGGAATTAAAAGTGTTGAACAACTGTTTGGGGTTGTGGGATAAGGAAGATACGAGGGTTGTGAAGTAGGCCTGTTTAGCAGAGGTGAGAGCTGATTTGAATGAGAGTGTTTCTTGTTTGAGTGCATTGAAATCATCTTGCGAATGTGTTTTCTTCCAAAGCTGTTCTGCAATTCTGGATACTTGCCGAAGCTTTTTAGTGATATTATTGTGCCAGGGTTGTCTATTGGTTCATCGCACTCTGCTATGCATGACAGGGGTGACCCTGTCAATAGCTGATGCAAGAGTGGCATTGAAGAAAGCAGTGGCAGTGTCTGTGTCATGCAGTGTTCCTGCGTGGATGTACATGTTGCTGGATATGGGTGACAGGTGAGGAGGATAGGGATGAGAAAGTGAGAAGATGGTGGTCAGATAGAGGGAGAGGGGAAGTTGTGAAGCGAGATAGCGAGCAGAAACGAGTGAAGACAAGGTCTAATGTGTGTCCGTCTGTGTGGGTGGCTGAGGAGGACCACTGAGTAAGTCCAAAGGATGAAGTAATGGACAGTAGTGTTGAGTGATACCTTCCGATACTTGAAAGTATCGGTATCGGATAGTATCGGCCGATATCCGAAAAATATCGGATATCGCCGATACCGATACCCGATACCAATACAAGTCAATGGGACACAAGTATCGGAAGGTATCCTGGATGGTTCCCAGGGTCTGAAGGAGAGGAAACTCTCCTTCAGGCCCTGGGATCCATATTCATGTGTAAAATAAAGAAAAAAAATAAAAAATAGGGATATACTCACCCTCTGACGCGCCCTGGTAGTAACCGCTGTATTCGGCAGCCTCCGTTCCTAAGAATGAGCGCCTGAAGGACCTTCGATGACGTCGCGGCTTGTGATTGGTCGCGTGAGCGCTCATGTGACCGCTCACGCGACCAATCACAAGCCGCGACGTCATCGAAGGTCTTTCACCCCTGCATTCTTAGGAACGGAGGCACCGCTAAGAGCAGGGGCCGCCGGACGGGTGAGTATATCAATATTTTTTATTTTTATTATTTATACATGAATATGGATCCCAGGGCCTGAAGGAGAGTCTCCTCTCCTCCAGACCCTGGGAACCATACGCACCGCACACTTCCGATTCCGATTTCCGATATCACAAAAGTATCGGAACTCGGTATCGGAATTCCGATACCGCAAGTATCGGCGATACCCGATACTTGCGGTATCGGAATGCTCAACACTAATGGACAGGAGTTTGGAGGCTGCTGACTGGTGGGTGTCAATGGGGATGTTGAAATCACCCATGATGGTGGTGGGAATGTCAGCAGAGAGAAAGTGAAGGAGCCAGGTGGAAAATTGGTCAATAAAGGAGTGGTCGGGCCCGGAGATAAGTGCATTCACCTGTCAACTGAAAATGCTGACAGGCTGACTCTTATAAAAATGAACAAGAGCTGGATTGGGAAAGACTTCTGTACACCACCAAGTGAAAACAGCGAAACTTAACCTCAAATACATTATCTCTTTTGGGGAGGTGTATTCTCATGCACCTCTTCACCACCACACATGGGTATACACTTCCAGATTTGGTCTGTTTGTTTCTCATCCTCCTCTTTATCCTCATCCTCATCATCCTCATCCAGAACCACTAGATGACCAGGGTAAATGTGCTGTTTACTGTTATAGCCCGGTGAATTTGGGGCAAGGGGGCTGTGATGGCACTATTTTATTTTGTAAAAAAAAGGACCCCACATTTGGGAATTGGGCATGACATCACATTGGGCCTACTTCTTAATTCTGTCTCCTGCAATGTGTCCTTTAACTGCCACTAGATCACCAGGGTAAACGTGCCCTGTACGGTGCATTTTTGGCAAGGGGGCTCTGATGGCACAATTTGATTTTGTAAAATAAGAACCCCACATTGGGGAATTGGGCATGACATTACATTGGGCCTACTTCTTAATTCTGTCTCCTGCAATGTGTCCTTTAACTGCCACTTGATCACCAGGGTGAACGTGCTGTTTACGGTGCATTTTGGGCAAGGAGGCTGTGATGGCGCTATTTTATTTTGTAAAAAAAAGAACCCACATTGGGGAATTGGGCATGACATTACATTGGGCCTACTTCTTAATTCTGTCTCCTGCAATGTGTCCTTTAACTGCCACTAGATGACTAGGGAGAATGTGCTCTCTACGGTGCATTTTGGGCAAGGGGCTGTGATGGCACTATTTTATTTTGAAAAAACAGGACCCCACATTGGAGAATTGGGCATGACATTACATTGGGCCTACTTCTTAATTCTGTCTCCTGCAATGTGTCCTTTAACTGCCACTAGATCACCAGGGTGAACGTGCACTGTACGGTGTATTTTGGGCAAGGGCGCTGTGATGGCACTATTTTATTTTGTAAAAACAGGACCCCACATTGGGGAATTGGGCGTGAGATTACATTCGGCCTACTTCTTAAAGGGAACCTGTCACCCCGTTTTTTCGGTATGAGATAAAAATACCGTTAAATAGGGCCTGAGCTGTGCATTACAATAGTGTATTTTGTGGACCCCGATTCCCCACCTATGCTGCCGAAATACGTTACCGAAGTAGTCGTTTTCGCCTGTCAATCAGGCTGGTCAGGTCAAAAGGGTGTGGTGTCCTCCCCCAGATCTTGCGTAGTGTTCCGTTGGTGGCGTAGTGGTGTGCGCATGCCCAAGGTCCCGAATCCTCTGCCAGGGGTGTGAAAACAACAGCGATGTCCGTTATTCCATTGGTGGTCGGTGGGCGCGGCCATCTTGCTTTGGCCGCAGAATCGGCGCTCTGCTGGCCGCGGCTTCAGGAAAATGGCCGCGGGCATCCGCGCGTGCGCAGATGGCTATCGCGGCGGCCATTTTCGTGAAGCCGAGATGCGAATTCTGCTTCACGAAAATGGCCGCCGCGATAGCCATCTGCGCACGCGCGGATGCCCGCGGCCATTTTCCTGAAGCCGCGGCCAGCAGAGCGCCGATTCTGCGGCCAAAGCAAGATGGCCGCGCCCACCGACCACCAATGGAATAACGGACATCGCTGTTGTTTTCACACCCCTGGCAGAGGATTCGGGACCTTGGACATGCGCACACCACTACGCCACCAACGGAAAACTACGCAAGATCTGGGGGAGGACACCGCACCCTTTTGACCTGACCAGCCTGATTGACAGGCGAAAACGACTACTTCGGTAACGTATTTCGGCAGCATAGGTGGGGAATCGGGGTCCACAAAATACACTATTGTAATGCACAGCTCAGGCCCTATTTAACGGTATTTTTATCTCATACCGAAAAAATGGGGTGACAGGTTCCCTTTAATTCTGTCTCCTGCAATGTGTCCTTTAACTGCCACTAGATCACCAGGATGAACGTGCTCTGTACGGTGCATTTTGGGCAAGTGGGCTGTGATGGCACTATTTTATACTGCTAAAAAAGAACCCCACATTGGGGAATTAGGCATGACATTACATTGGGTCTACTTCTTAATTCTGTCTCCTGCAATGTGTCCTTTGACTGCCACTAGATGACTAGGGTGAATGTGCTCTGTACGGTGTATTTTGGGCAAGGAGGCTGTGATGGCACTATTTTATTTTGTAAAAACAGGACCCCATATTGGGGAATTGGGCATGACATTACATTGGGCCTACTTCTTCATTCTGTCTCCAGCAATGTGTCCTTTAACTGCCACTAGATCACCAGGGTGAACGTGCTCTGTACGATGCATTTTGGGCAAGTGGGCTGTGATGGCAATACTATATTTTTAAAAAAGGTGCCCCCCATTGGTGAAACCACATCCTTGTTGGCAAAGACTTCATAACATTTGTGTACCTTAAAGAGCTCACTGGAAAAGCTCCTTTTTGTGTTGCCTGGTTGCTCACATTGGACACAATACACTTCATATAAATTAAATTTGATAAAGCAATGCTGTTAGTTGGTAGTATGTATTTATTAACCTTTGTATGTTAACATATACAAAAGTGTACGCACTCACACTATTCAATCATACTATTCTTTGAATTTTGTAGTTTGCAATAAAATTGCGTTGTATTGCAAGTATTAGCCTTATTTAAAGCAGTATCTGAAACTTAGTGTTAAAAACATGGCAAATTAAATTTCCAAATTCTCCAGTAAATAATTCGGCAAAGAGGGAACCATTATACCATTAAAAAATATGAGTGTATTTTCATGGGCCCATCCAGTATGTGGGTTCCAAGGAATAATGGGGTGCATATGACTATGCAGCAGAGCAGGCCTTGCTGCCAATGTGTAAAACAAAGGAGTACAGGAGTACAAAATGCATATTGTGAAGTGGATTTTCATGGTCCCATCCACTATGTGGGTTCCAAGACGTAATAGAGTGCATATGACTGACTAATATATATGCTGCCAATGTGTAAAACCAAGGAGTATGGGAGTACAAAATGTATATTATGAAGTGGATGATTTTCATGGGCCAATCCAGTATGTGGGTTCCAATGCCTAATGGGGTGCATATGACTGACTATGCAGCAGGGCTGGCCTTGCCGCCAATGTGTAAAACCAAGGAGTACGTGAGTACATAACGCATATTGTGAAGTGGATTTTCATGGGCACATCCAGTATGTGGGTTCAAAGGCTTATTGAGGTGCATATGAATTGGTAGCAGGGCAGGCCTTGAATTCAATGCAACACTTTTTCAGGCGTCCCCCTGGACATCTTATGAAAGGGGTATTGTGGTGCGTCCTAATTCTTGGCAGCCCATCCACTCACAGCATAGGCTGCAACAGCTTAGGAATGCACTGTTTAATAATGGCCCTTCAAGAAGATTAATGCCGCCTGATGCACCAGTAAAAATAGTCTCTGTGACTTTAAGAGTCCCTCCTTCATAAATGAAACAAGATGGGTCTGCTTATGTGTCACACACCACATGGCCAGCTAGGGTTGTTAAATGTTACAATGACATTTCCCAGTGAATGCATTTGTAGTGGTTGAAAGCAATGTTAAAGTTGAAAAATGCTTCAAAAACGCTGCGTCTGAACTAAGCCTAAGTGGGAGAGGAAATTTTTGGTCTGGGGTTAATTATTTGGCCTTACAGGCAAGTCATTAACCTGCAAAGGATGTATCTCAACATATTTCCCAGCAAAATCTGTTTTGGTTTCGTTGTAGTGTGTTTTTTGTGGCATCGGGAAAAATGGCGTGAATCTCGGAAAAAATTGTTTAAAGCCGTGTACTAGGAGTCAGGAATGCTTCCAAGGGTGATCCCCATGATGTCCCTGTGTCATTTGAGCAGTGTTTCCATCATTTTCAGACGTTTTTAGTCCTTAAAAGGATCCCCGGGGGGGATCGTGGTAAAAATACTCGGGTCTCCCATAGACATACATTGGGCTCGTTGTTCTGGCCGAGTACCCGAGTATTCCAATCTGCTTGACCTGAGCAACGAGCACCCGAGCATTTTAGTGCTCGCTCATCACTATACCAGACCCATTCAGAGGACCATAAAACATTAAGACTTCCTTATCTATGAACTGTTCCAATATTTATGGACACAACTGTTTATCACTCTCACATAATGGTAATTCTGCTTCACGTCGCCTGTCTTGTCTATGGCATTGTTTCTGGGCTGTATTGTGCATAAATATGTGATTCTTCAGAATTTCTTATAGTCTGAGCCTGATGAAGGGACCTGAGTAGTCTCGAAAGCTTGCAATTTGTTACCATCTTTTCAGTTAGCCAAAAAAAGGTATCAACCACTGAGGACTCTCAATTCTAAACATTTTTCCACCATAGATGCCTAATGGGTATATTGAGGTCTATAGGATTAGAAAGTAAGATTTCTTATTGGATTGAACACTAACTCAAAAATCACATCATGAGAGTTGTGGTAAAAGACTGATACTCAGTGGTCCTCAGTTATAAGTGGTGTCCCCAAATATTCAGACCTGGGTCTGATATTATCCAATTTGTTTATTAATTATATAGTGTTTTGTGATTAATAGAGTTGTGTCTATGTTCACAAATGACCCCAAACTATGAAACTATGAAATATAGTGAATTCTATGCGTATATTTATAAGTTACAAGCTGACTTGGATAAACTGAGTGTGTTGGCCCTCCTGCTCTGTTAGCACGCCTGCATCATCCTGCAAAATGTCCCAAGGTAATAATGTTTTAGCTTTACTTATGGGGATTGCTCCTTAAAACTACTCAGGGATTGTGCAATATGCCTTCCACTTACTAGGTAGCAGGTGTTACAAGGTCAACCAACTTAGTCACTGTATAATTAACTTTTTTTTGTATTATGACCTTGGACCATTTACTGTGACCTTTCGGCAGTGCAGTGCTACAGCAGGATTTTTTGTGCCATTTATCAGTGCAATTGTTACCATCTTCTGTCACCATTGCACATTAGTCATTTTAGCTGCTTTTCTCCTACTTTTCACCTCTGTCTAATTATGTATTTAATGTTTGAATAAAATTTGATACTGTTCATTATACCTCTATCGTTGGCATGGTTCTTATGCACAATCATATTGTGCATAACAATTGATTTAGCTTTCCTGTATATTTATCCAGGTATCCATAGCCGGCTTTTTGTTGTAGGTGTATATGTTGTGGTATAGAGGTATGTTCCCTGCTTACCAAGAGGACGCTTTTGTATAGGTTCATGAGTGTGTTGGCATCCTCTTAGCAGAAAATTATGCATCTGGGCACTAATATCCTGCATCCACCATATTTTCTAGAAGGGGTAAAACTATTAAATAAAATGCTAACCTCTCCTCTTTCCCCCACTGCAGTGACTGCAGTGTCTCCTCTCCTCAGCAGATGCACTGCCCAACACAGCGTAGTGTGTGGTAAAGTGATGCCATCATGCCCGCTGCATTAGAGGCAGAGGGGAGATGATGGGAGAGGGAACATCAAGAGGTGCTCTCTCCTCCATCATTGCTTTTAACTGTATCGCTATCATGATGGCGATACAGCTGAATGTGCGATGCAGGGGGGGCACCAGCGCCAGGCCTCCCTGACTCACGGACATGCCACTGGCTGGGGGCCCCTGGGTTAGTGGATGCCCTAGGCAGATGCCTAGGCTGCCTTCCCCTAATGCCTGCTATGCCCTTCTATGACAGAGAGGGAGATGTTGTCACGAGTGTTCTCGTGACCGGTCATGAGCAGTTTGTGAGTATGACGGCATTTGTGCCGGTTATGTGCAGTGGGGATATGTGTGCAAGATGCAGGCAGCAGCGTAATAATTGATGGTTTTTTCTCATTGGTTACTTTTAACACACCCCTTCTTCTTGATTGGTTAGATGTGTTATTTATTCTTACCTCTCTCCTATTGGTGCCACCCCCTGACGAAGGCAGCGTGCCGGAACACGCGTTGGGTGTGAGCGCCAGTCTAGGAGACCAGGCATATACTACATTACTCTGTAAGTCCTATGTGTATTTTGCTCATTTTGATGATAAATATTGAGGATTTTATTTTACAGTTACTCTGTTTTCCTGGTCCTACAATAGGGTATGTGGAGATACTGACCTCTGGTGTTTTTTTCTGCACTGTTTGCAGTTTATTGTTGCTTCATTGGTATTTTATTCTTAATGTAATGTTTGCACATGCACTTTACATATACATTTTTTTTGTATTTTGAGCATAATTTTGTAACACAATATTTTTCAACACGTGTATGAAGTTTCGGTACCACATGTATTAATATTTGTGTTTATGGATTTTTATTCACATATAATTCTGAATCTGAGAGTATCCCACATATATATATATATATATATATATATATATATATATATGTACTGGATTCTGGCGTTCCTGTAACAACATACAGATAATTGTTTTTAATTGGTTATTCTCATTATAGATACATTTTTGATCTCATTGTTTTTAACCTGGTATTTAATAAAAATTATATGGCATAATATTGAAATATTTTTTTTTACTTCTGGTCGGTCTTTTCTCTTCTCTTGGTGTTACAGTTAGAGCAGTCAGACTGTAGAATGCCCTACCACAGGAGGCAGTAATGGCAGATACTATAACAGTGTTTAAAAAAGGGCAGGACGATTTCCTCAGTACACATAATATTGTGGGTTGTAGATAATTTAGTTACAAAATGTACGATTGGTGGAGAAAGGTTGAACTTGATGGACCTTGATCTTTTTCCAACCTATGGAACTATGTAACTATGCATACAGCAGGTTTGCTGGATCTAAAAACTGAAAGAACATTTATAGATATCTTTAGTGAGGCCGAGATACCCTGCAGCTGCAGATTCTATTCTATCTCCCTTTTAAATATAGGCACTAAACCTTACAACGAAATGCTTGTGAACAGCATGAAAATTATCCCGCCAGATTTAATCAACCCACAGCAAACAGAATTGCTGATGAACAAGGTGGGAAAGCATAACACTGCTTATACAATACATTTAATCCATCAAGCCAAGAGGGACAACACCCCTCTGGTCCTCCTGTCAACTCATGCTAAAAAGGTATTTGAATGGGTTGATTGGACCTTTTTGCATCTCACACTGTCAGATTCTGAATTTCCCTAGCCATTCATCCACAAAATCGTTGCACAATACAAATGACAATTGCTAAAAGTAAAGTTTAATGGCTCACGATCCAAGTCCTTTTCTGTTAAGAACGGCACGAGACAGAAATGCCCCCTATCTCATCTGCTCTTCATCCTTATGGAGACTTTGATACAAATGCTGAGGCCAGAGCCAATCCTTAAAGAGTTTAATCAACCCATTCCACAGCTGCTTTTGCAGATGACCTCCTGATTATCTCTGCCAACCCCATTTTCCCCCCTCATCTTGATGAAATATTTCATATATTTAAAATCAATGCCAGTAAATCAGCAACTCTAGATATTAACTGCATGCAGTCTCTTAAAGGTCCCCTGTCCACGACCTCCCAATTCCCATGACCTTACGATTATATTATATAATGTATTTAGCAATAAAAATATCAACTTCATCTGATGATTGTTATGACCTAAACTGCACTCCTTTATTAGCTTATGTCCAAGCTGTAACAAGTTCTCCTACAAGTCTCTTGAATTTCATGGATTAGCTAGTCAAATTTTCCTAAAGCCTTTTTCACCTGTTCCTTTTGTATGTCCGTATGTGGTCCATTTTTTAAGGACCGCAAATATGGACATACGCACGCCCATTGTATTCAATGGTGGTGGACAAATGTAAGGATTTTCACAAGGATGGTGTTTCCGTGTGAAAAACCCACAAACGTGTCAAGTTTCTCAGCGCGACCAGGAAACAATGACAGGTGTTGTATTCAGCAGCAGCTGTGTCCCTCCTATGTAAAATAATTAAATTAAAAAAACGGCGTGGGCTCCAGCACAATTTTGATAACTATCAGAGGGAAAGCCCATACCTGGAGGCTGTTAATAACCTGGGACAATGGACTATACCCCATAAGGTTTCCAGGCTATTAATAACAGCTCACAGCTGTTGGGCTATAACCAAATTAAAACCAGCAAAGGATAAACAGATGCGAGCCATCCAGGCTGAAGAGCAGCATACAATGAGATGCTGTGACTGCAGATTCACTGATGGTCAGTGACATCATGAAGGTCCCCACCGGTCATTGAAGGTGCATTTCCATACTTCACTGTGAGCTGGGACAATGAACTGGATGACCTCAAGGAGATCACCGCAAGCACCGTGAGAAAATTTGATACTTGCCGTGATCTCCTTGAAGTCACTGCAGTTAATCGGGCTACTCACAGTGAAGTGTGGCAATGCAGCTTCAATGACCAGCGGTGACCTCTATGACATCACCAACCATCACTGAATCTGCGCTCACAGCACCTCATTGTATCTTGCTCTTCAGTCTGGACGGTTGCATCTTTGCACCGGGGGGACCTTGTTATCAAAGCAACTGGGGCCACAGTCACCAAGAAAACCATTGGTAACACATTATGCCATAAAGGTTTAAAATCCTGTAGTGCCTGCAAGGTCCCCCTGCTCAAGAAGGTACATGTGCAGGCTCATCTGACGTTTGCCAATGAATACCTGGATGATTCTGTGAGTGATTGGGAGAAGGTGCTCTGGTCAGGAGAGACCAAATTGAGGTTTTTGGCATTAACTCAACTCGCCGTGTTTGGAGGAAGAGAATTGCTGCCTATGACCCAAAGAACACCATCCCCACTATCAAGCATGGAGGAGGAAAAAATATGTTTTGGGGGTATTTCTCTACTAAGGGCACAGGATTACTTCACTGCATCAATGGGAGAATGGATGGTGCCATTTGCAGTAAAATCTCCTTTCTTCCGCCAGTACATTAAAAATGGGTCATGGCTGGGTCTTCCAGCAAGACAATGACCCAAAACATACAGCCAAGGCAACAAGGGAGTGGCTCAAAAAGAAGCACATTAAGGTCATGGAGTGGCCTAGCAAGTCTCCAGACCTTAATCCCATAGAAAACTTATAGAGGGAGTTGAAGCTTTGAGTTGCCAAGTGACAGCTTCAAAATCTTAATGATTTAGAGATGATCTGCAAAGAGGAGTGGACCAAAATTCCTCCTGACAAGTGCGCAAACCTCATCATCAACTACAAAAAATGTCTGACTACTGTGCTTTCCAACAAAGGTTTTACCACCAAGCATTAAATTTATGTAATTTAAACAATGTGATTTTTTTGGATTTTATTTTTGATATTCTATCTCTCAATGTTAAAATTAACCTATCCTTAAAATTATAGACTGTTCATATTTTTGTCAGTGGGCAAACTTACAAAATCTGCAAGGAATCGAATGTTTAATTCCCCCACTGTATATATACACTAACGCAGTGTGGTACATAACATTTCATATAGTGGGAAAGAAAAGTGTTTAGTCAGCCACTAATTGTGCAAGTTCTCCCATTTACAAAGATGAGAGAGGTCTGTAATTGACATTGACCTTTGATCCTCTCAAGATCTCCTTCTCTACTCCCCTTTTATCTCTTCTTCCCACAACAGCATATACAGTAAAGGCCCTGTCACACATAGCGAGATCGCTAGCGAGATCGCTGCTGAGTCACAAGTTTTGTGACGCAACAGCGACCTCAGTAGCGATCTCGCTATGTGTGACACGTACCAGCGATCAGGCCCCTGCTGTGAGATCGCTGGTCGTGTCGGAATGGCCTGGACCTTTTTTTGGTCGTTGAGGTCCCGCTGACATCGCTGAATCGGTGTGTGTGACACCGATCCAGCGATGTCTTCACTGGTAACCAGGGTAAACATCGGGTTACTAAGCGCAGGGCCGCGCTTAGTAACCCGATGTTTACCCTGGTTACCAGCGTAAATGTAAAAAAAACCAAACACTACATACTCACCATCTGATGTCCGTCAGGTCCCTTGCCGTCCGCTTCCTGCTCTGACTGAGTGCCGCCGTACAGTGAGAGCACAGCACAGCAGTGACGTCACCCCTGCGCTCTGCTCTCACTGTACGGCGGCACTCAGTCAGAGCAGGAAGTAGACGGCAAGGGACCTGACGGACATCAGATGGTGAGTATGTACTGTTTGTTTTTTTTGGTAACCAGGGTAAACATCGGGTTACTAAGCGCGGCCCTGCACTTAGTAACCCGATGTTTACCCTGGTTACCCGGGTGCTGCAGGGGGACTTTGGCATCGTTGAAGACAGTTTCAACGATGCCGAAGTCGTTCCCCTGATCATTGGTCGCTGGAGAGAGCTGTCTGTGTGACAGCTCCCCAGCGACCACACAACGACTTACCAACGATCACGGCCAGGTCGTATCGCTGGTCGTGATCGTTGGTAAATCGCTATGTGAGACGGGGCCTTAAGACTTCTCCCTTGCTTCCCCCATACTCTGGAACACACATCAGACTCTCGTCTACCACGGAAACCTTCAAAAAGAACCTGAAGACCCACCACTTCCAACAAACCTACAACCTGCAGTGATCCTTAGTCTGCTGAACCGCCGCATGACCAGCTCTACCCTCTCCTATCTCTCATCACCTGTAGACTGTGAGCCCTCGCGGGCAGGGCCATGTCTCCTTCTGTACTTGTGTGTGCCTTGTTTTACTCATGTTTATTGTACTTGTCTATATTTGCCCCGTTCACATGTAAAGTGCCATGGAATAAATGGCCCTATAAAAATGAATAATAATAATAATAATCATAGGTAGGCCACAACTATGAGAGTCAAAATGAGAAAACAAATCCAGAAAATCACCTTGTCTGATTTGGCAAGATTTATTTAGCAAATTATGGTGGAAAAATAAGTATTTGGTTATTAACAAAAGTTCATCTCAATATTTTGTTATATATATCCTTTTTTGGCAATGACAGAGGTCAAACGTTTTCTGTAAGTCTTCACAAGGCTGGCACACACTGTTGGTGGTATGTTGGCACATTCCTCCATGCAGATCTCCTCTAGAGCAGTGATGTTTGGGGTCTGTCGCTGGGCAACACAGACTTTCAACTCCCTTCAAAAGTTTTTTATGGTGTTGAGATCTGGAGACTGGCTAGGCCACTCCCGGACTTTCATATGCTTCTTACAAAGCCACTCCTTCGTTGCCCTGGTGGTATGCTGTATATAATAGGTGATACAGTATATATAGAATGAACTGCAGACGATTCTGAGGGATTGTGAAGACCAAAAAAAAGAAGGTGAACATGTGGCCAGGGAATAAAATAGGACCAGGTATATAAAGATAAAACACCTTTATTGGGACAAGAATTGGTAAGTGGTAACACCACAACAAGAGGGTATCCGCACAATTAATACAAAATTAACATAATTAGAGACAGTAAAAATTGTAAAAGTAATAACAAGAGAACACCAGCTAAGGAATATATATATACCATACAGTACATATATGGATAAATCAAGCAGAGTAGGTAAGTTTATGTACAATTTATATATTTTTATATATATATATACTAGATGGTGGCCCGATTCTAACGCATCGGGTATTCTAGAATATGCATGTCCATGTAGTATATTGCCCAGCCATGAAGTATATTGCCCAGCCACATAGTATATTGCCAAGTCACGTAGTATATTGCCCAGCCACGTAGTATATTGCCCAGTCATGTAGTATATTGCCCAGCCACGTAGTATATTGCCCAGTCACATAGTATATTGCCCAGTCACGTAGTATATTGCCCAGCCACGTAGTATATTGCCCAGTCACGTAGTATATTGCCCAGCCACGTAGTATAATGCCCAGCCACATAGTATATTGCCCAGTCACATAGTATATTGCCCAGCCACGTAGTATATTGCCCAGTCACATAGTATATTGCCCAGTCACATAGTATATTGCCCAGCCACATAGTATATTGGCCAGCCACGTAGTATATTGCCCAGGCACGTAGTATATTGCCCAGCCACGTAGTATATTGCACAGCGACAGAGTATACAGCACAGAGCCACGTAGTATACAGACTTAAAATAAAAAATAAACATATACTCACCTTCTGAAGGCCCCTTGAAGTCCTGGTCCTGTGTGCGGTGCACGCGGCAGCTTCCGGTCCCAGGGTTGGTATGAGCACAGGACCTGTGATGACGTCGCGGTCACATGACCGTGACGTCAAGGCAGGTCCTTCTCGCAGGACCTGTGATGATGTCACGGTCACATGACCATGACGTCATGGCAGGTCCTTGTCGCATACCATCCTTAGCACCGGAACCTGCCGCTTGCATGGAGCGGTCACTGGAGCATTGCAAGGAGCTGAAAAGGTGGTGGAAGGTAAGTATATAATGATTTTTTATTTTTTTATTATTTTTAACATTAGATCTTTTTACTATTGATGTTGCATAGGCAGCATCAATAGTAAAAATTTGGTCACACGGTTAATAGCAGCGTTAATGGAGTGCGTTACACCGCGGCATAACGCGGTCCATTAGCGCTGCCATTAACTCTGTGTGAGCACTGACTGGAGGGGATAATGGAGCGGGCACTGACTGCGGGGAGGAAGGAGCGGCCATTTTGGAGCCGGACTGTGCCCGTCGCTGATTGGTCGTGGCTGTTTTGCCATGACCAATCAGCGAGTTGGATTTCCGTGACAGACAGAGGCCGCGACCAATGAATAACCAAGACAGACAGGCAGATGTACCCCTTAGACAATTATATATATATATATATATATATATATGTATATATATATATATATATATATAAAATGCCATTGTATATATGCCCCTTGATATAAGAAAGTATATTATGGTATCCCATAAATGAGCTATAATAAAGTGTAAAGCAAGGGGGCCAAGGCACACTACCCAGGAACAGGAAGGGTAATTATTAGTCTCAAATGAGTATTAAATGTAAGTGCTCCTGAAGGGGGGTGTCTGGGCACATGACCAATTACCTGGTGGGTAGTAGGTAGATGCTAGTGCAGCACACGCCCCGACAAGCATTTCAGACCTTCATCCTTCCTCATTTAATACTCATTTGAGACTAATACTTACCCTTGTTGTTCCTGGGTAGTGTGCCTTGGCACCCTGGCTTTATACTATATCATAGCCTTTCTGTGGGATACCATAATGTACTTTATGGTATCAAGTGGCATATATGCAATGGCATTATATATATATATATATATATATATATATATATATATATATATATATATATAATAAAAAAGTTAATTTATTTCAGTTCCTCAATACAAAAAGTGAAACTCTTATTTTATGTAGAGCCATTACAGATTGATCTATTTCAAGTGTTCATTTCTGTTAATGTTGATGATTATGGCTTACAGCCAATGAAAACCCAAAGTCATTATCTCAGTAAATTAGAATAGTTAACAAAAAAGGCTTCCTAAATGTTTTAAAAGGCCCTTTAGTTTCAGTAGACTCCACAATTATGGGGAAGACTGTTGACTTGACATATGTCCAGAAGGCACTCCACAAGAAGAGTAAGCCACAAAACCACAAAAGGTCATTGCTAAAGGTATTTTATCACTATATAACTGGTCCTATTTTCTTCCCTGACCACATGTTCGGCTTTTTTCTTTTGGTCCTCACAGGACAAGTGGGAAGAGTGAAGCTAAGTACCAGATTGGGTGTATCTCATGGATGCACTATATCTGGGGCAGCTGAGGGATGATGTTGTTAGCCCGGGGAGCAATATATCTGACCCCTTCACAGGCTATTAATATCAACTCACAACTGTCTGTTTAGCCTTTGCTGGTTTGAATTCATAGGGGGACCCTGCGTAATTTTTTTTCTGGGATCGCCCATAAATTCATCTGGAAAGGCTAAGCAAACAGTTGTGAGCTATTATTAATAGCCTGGGAATCTTCTGGCGTATTGTCCCTTGTCCCAGGTTATTAATATCAGCGCCCAGCCGTGGGCTTTCCCTCTGCTGGTTATCAAAACTGCACAAGAGCCCACACCGTTTTTTTTAAGTTAATTATTTATTATACAAAGGAGGTACCCAGCGTGGGCTGAATACAACTCCCACCATTGTCTCCTGGTTGTGCTGAACTCCGCGCGAGCAGGAGAAAATGATGAGAGCTGCCTTTAGCGAACTGTACCGATTCTTCCCAGGTGCTGGTACCTTTCACATGGACGACACATGGATGTAGCACATGTACACACATACTGACACATGGACATACAGAGAGCAAACACAGACACACAAATTGCACACGGATGTCACATACTTACACATGGACATGGACCACGGATCTCACCAGTACTGTTTTTTCCTGTACACGAAAAAATAGCCATGAAGTGTGAAGGAGGCCTCAAATGGTGATACTAACTAAAATATTTTAACTTTTTATATATCCTATTTAAATACCTTTCATCTTTTTACAAGTTAATCAACCTCTTCTTATCCCCCTATCTTTCACTTTCTTTATCGCAATCAAACATTCTCCAAATTGAAATTGTTTTGAGCATGTATTCGATTGTAAACAGGCCTCATCCAGTTAAAAAATACTTTCTTCTCTTAGTAATGTCATACAGCAGACCAGATGTCAGTTTAAAATTTTTTGTGCAGATATTGTTCTCCATACAGATGTACACATGATAAAATACTAATTTGTTCTGTTACTATCATGCTCCAAAAATTTGGCCACATCTGAGGTTGTCATTCTTTTGTGCTCAGATTCTGCTGTATCCAAGGCTTGTCCACAGTAGCAAATCTATTTTTTGTTACTATTTCTATTCTGTTACTACTGTGCTACATAAAGCAGGATACATTTTATCTTTTAATTATTTTGGGCTGGAATAAATTAATTAATTTATTTATTATGCTTTGCTTATGTAGTGCCACCTTATTTGAAGCACTTTACATATATTATCTTCACTGTCTCTAATGGGGCTCACAATCTAAATTTCCTATCAGTATGTCTTTAGAGTGTGGAAGGAAACCGAAGTACCAGGAGTAAACACACACAAACACGGGCAGAACATACTAACTCTTTGCAGATGTTGTCCTTGGTGGGATTTGAACCCAGGACCCCAGCTCTGCAATGCTAACCACTGAGCCACCATGCTGCCCTATTGTGGTATTGTAGTAGTATCATGCTTCAGCCAGGAGTCCACGTTTCATAATATAAATTATTAGTGCTAATAGTGTGTCCTTAAACCATGCCAAATCAAAGCATTGGACATGCATTGGAGCAGTATTTCTTGCTTAAAGTTTGATCAGTAACTGGTGCATGAGTGACAGGTGTAGGCCTGGTGCTTTGAGAGCTGTGCCAAATTCAGGCAACACAAATGAATGAGACCCAACTTGGAGAGCAAATATTTCCCCAAATTTTGGGCAGATACCACAAAAAAGTGGCATCAATTTCTATTTATTTTTTCTCACTTATATAGCGCCAATAATTACACATCGCTTTACAGACATTTACAGACATTAATGGCACTGTTCCCATTGGGACTCTCAATCTAAATTTTCAATCAGTATGTCTTTGGAATGTGGGAAGAAAAATGAGTACTGGGAGGAAATCCTTGCAAAAGTGAGGAGAACATACAGTGGGTACGGAAAGTATTCAGAACTCTTTACATTTTTCACTCTTTGTTTCTTTGCAGCCGTTTGGTAAATTCAAAAAAGTTCATTTTTTTCTCATTAATGTACACTCTGCACCTCATCTTTACTGAAAAAAAACAGAAATGTAGAAATTTTAGCAAATTTATTAAAAAAGGAAAACTGAAATATCACATGGTCATAAGTATTCAGACACTCATATTTAAGTCACATGCTGTCTATTTCCTTGTGATCCTCATTGAGATGGTTCCACTCCTTCATTGGAGTCCAGCTGTGCATAATAAACTGATAGGACTTGATTTGGAATGGCACACACCTGTCTATATAAGACCCCACAGCTCACAGTGCATGTCAGACCAAATGAGAATCATGAGGTCAAAGGAACTGGCCAAGGAGCTCAGAGACAGAATAGTGGCAAGGCACAGATTTGGCCAAGGTTACAAAAGAATTTCCGCAGTACTCAAGGTTACTAAGAGCACAATGGCCTCCATAATCTTTAAAAGGAAGAAGGTGACATCAACCCCACAAATATGAACCCCACTTGCCACCGCTACAGGGCAAGTGGGAAGAGCCAGGCAAAGCACCAGAATTGGCTCATCTAATAGATGTGCCTTTTCTGGGCTGCTGTGGTCTGCTATTTTTAGGCTGGGGGGGTCAATATCCATGGCCCCTTTTGCCTGGCTGGTTATAGAAAATACAGGGAACCCATGCCTGGTTTTTCATTTATTTATTTACTTATAGTACAGGTGGCAAGTGATGAATACACCCATCAGCCGTTCCTGCTCTCACTGTTATTAGCAGCATCAGGAATAGGCTGATCAGAGTAATAGTCCCATCAGCCACGGCCTGCTGTCATTGTTCTCACATGAATACAACTCTCACCATTCTCCCCTGCTCATGCTGATTGCTGGCCGAGCAGGGGAGAATGATGAGAGTCAGTGGAATGGATTTTCCTGGAAGTATGGTTTAATTAAGATTTATTGAAGGAGTCTGTCATTCATTCATTCATTTACATTTTCTGTGTGTCTGTTTTTATACAATGGGGTTAGTAATGGGGGCGCCTTATTGATGCCTCTCCATTACTAACCTCTGGGCTTGATGTCATCTGACAATACAAAGGTGACATCAACTTCCCCAACTATAACCACAATTGCCAAGGATACCGGGCAAGTGGGAAGAGTGAAGCTAAGTGCCAGAATTGGCACATCTTAGATATGTGCCTTTTCTGAGACAGCTGAGAGCTGATGTTTTTAGCCTGGGGGGGTTAGTATCCATTGCCCCTTTCAAGGCTATTGATATCATTCTACAGCTGTCTGCATAGCCTTTGCTGGTTATTACTTTTTGGGGGGACCCTAAGTAATTTTTTGGGGGGTCCCCCAATTTAATAGCCAGTAAATGCTAATTATACAGCTGTGAGCTGATATTAATAGCCTGGGAAGCTCCATGGGTATTACCGCTTTCCCTGGCTATAAACATTTTCCTCCAGCCATCAGCTTTCCCTCTGCTGTTTTAGAAAATTACATGGGAACCCACGGCATTTTTTCCTGAAAAATATTTTCACAATTAAATACATGTACAGTAAGCTGCACACACACTATACTAATAGCATATTATATAGTACATATATTCTATGTGTACATACTGTATTTAATCCATCTAGTCTATCGAGTCCTGCTGTGATTTTACAGTATGTGTCTGCTGAATTGCCAGCTTTTCTTCTATCTATGTAATATATATATATATGTTTGTGTCACTGACATCTATATATCTATGTATTTTATGTGTATATACTGCATCTATTCTATTCTAACCTGTCACGCTGTGATTTTACTGTATGCAGCAGATGAATTGCCGGCTTTTCATCTATGTCTATCTATCCTATCCATTTCAACTTTTCATCTATCCCATCCACTTCAGCTTCTCATGCCCCCAGACCTGTTTGTTGGGTCCAGCAAAAAATATTCGACTTTCCCATTGACTTGCATTTGATCCGTTATTCGGTATGAATACACGGATATTGGAAAGTACAGTATTTGTGCTGATTTTCCTGAATCTGAATATTTCACTATTTGCTCATCACTAAAGAAGACACAAGTCAAGACACAATATAAGAAACTAGATTGATTTAGAATAAAGTTAAAATAACAAAAGTAATAAACTCTGGAGAATGAATCTTTTGTTTCAAAGCTCTTCTGACCCGTATGTGCTTGTAAACATTGAATTCTACCTCTACATAATTAAATAACAATATTGGCTTGCTATGCATGACTGTCAATCGAAATCCATTGAACTGCTGCAGAGCTAAGTATAGATGTTGGCTCACGAAAAGTGTTGTTCTAATCTTAATAACGTGTGAAAAGAAGTGTACTCGCAATATACAATAAATTAAAATTACTGTTGGATTTTGTAAACATTTTACAATTTCATCTATAACAGTGCCCCATGCTGTTTTTCGCTGTGGCTGTAATGTTGGTGCATATTCAGTGGTGGACGCTCTTGCTGAGCTGGCTTCTTTTCTATATGCCTGCTCATGTTGTAGAAATGGAGCATTTGCAGTAACTGTAAAAAGTAGGGATGAGAGAAAAAAGATGTAGAAAGCTACTCTATATGGACAAGGTACTGTTAAAATGTTTTACCTTATTACCGGTCTATAAAATCCCTCCCCTAGTAATGTAGTTAGCCACGTACCGAAACCCGAACATGACATTTTTACTGGATGTCCGTCTGGTTTACTGTTCGGGTTTAGATGCCTAATGTCATGTCGGACACTGTTCAGACCAGGTCGTCTGACAGACAGCGGTAATTCCGCGTTTGACCACTGTTTGCTCATTGGCATCGGCTAGTTTTCGTCTGGCTGCTCCGGGGTTAATTTATCTGATCCTCGGATTGGAAGCTGGGCCATGCCCATTTCCTTTAAATGGTTCTCCTGATCTTTGGGCGTCGCCGATTATAGATTCTGTCTTATCTGTAGTTATCTCGATCCGGAGTGGAGAGCTGGTTGTTGGAGAATCGTTGCTGGTGGTGTATTTTCCTTGTCTTATTTACTCCTTCCTATATTTGTATTTATTTTGCCCTGCACCGTTATAGTGTATTCCTGATTGACTGCGGCGTGGTGTATATTTTCCTTTATCCTTGTTTGTTATAACTGTGGGTATTGGTCTATTGCATTCACTGGGTAGTGGGTGGTGGTATTCAGTCTAGGGCTGAATCAGGAGTCAGGGTGAGGGTGGAGGCCTGAACATGCACAACTTCAGTGTAAACTTCAGGTAGAGGGTCAGACAGGGTTTCCCTAGTCTGAGGGAAATTGCAGGGGCCCTGGTTATTAGCTCTCGCCCTCCTTGTATCCCTGTGACACCTAATAACAGTTGCTGAACATCTGAAGTGCAGCCAATCAGCAAGCTTTTAGGCTGTGGGCTCTTCCAAGTAATGGCATGGCTGTGAATTGCTGGCGCACCATGTGACCCTAACTGTATAAATGCCGGATCACGAGTACCAATGTCATTCTGATCTGATTAGTGTAGAGACAGGGCACAGCTAGAGTTGGTGACAGAATTAGACTACGCACTCTGTAAAAAAGCCTCTTTGTGTATTCTGCACATATCTCAGTGGGAGTGCTGTGCCAAAAAGCTGCTGTGTGTACTCTGCATCCCTCACCCGTGGAAGTACTGTGCCTTTATGCCTCTGTGTGTATGCTGCAAAACTGCCTATGGAATTGCTGTTCCAAAAAGATTTTGTTTACTCTGCAGTCGTGTCTGTACTAGTAGTGCTGCTAAAAATAAATCTACTCTGCAGCCTTCTCTTTGCCATTTGTAGGCAAAAAAATAAATTTACTGTACCACTGTGTCTGTACGAGTAGTGTGCCTGGAAGATACTCGCAGGAACATGGGATGCAGTGACGGATGGGAGGCAGAGCAAGGGTTAACAGGTTTATTTACAGGGGAATACTCCACACAGGGAGGTAAAAAGTTAAACAGTATGAATCACAAAGTGAAGTATAATGGTACAAATAATGACACTTTGGTAGCAAGCGTATCAGGAAGTCTTAACAGCTCCTGCTGCGAACTCAATAAAGCCGACAATGGCGGACGCGGTGTCTTTATTAATGGGTTCAGCAAACAACAATACCCCATCTTCTGGTGAAAGTGGTTGGTCTCCGGTACCTTCCACCGCCCCTAGTCCATGTACTATAGTGGCTAAATAGCGATGAGGACTAGGGTTGAGCGAAACGGGTCGATCATTTTCAAAAGTCGCCGACTTTTGGCTAAGTCGGCGTCTCATGAAACCCGATCCGACCCCTGTGCTTGTCGGCCATGCGGTACGCGACTTTCGCGCCAAAGTCGCGTTTCAATGACGCGAAAAGCGCCATTTCTCAGCCAATGAAGGTGAACGCAGAGTGTGGGCAGCGTGATGACATAGATCCTGGTCCCCACCATCTTAGAGAAGGGCATTGCAGTGATTGGCTTGCTGTCTGCGGCATCACAGGGGCTATAAAGGGGCGTTCCCGCCGACCGCCATCTTACTGCTGCTGATCTGAGCTTAGGGAGAGGTTGCTGCCGCTTCGTCAGAAGCAGGGATAGCGTTAGGCAGGGTCCACTAACCACCAAACCGCTTGTGCTGTAGCGATTTCCACTGTCCAACACCACCTTCGGTGTGCAGGAACAGTGGAAGCTATTTTTTTTTTTTTTTCCTCAGCGCTGTAGCTCATTGGGCTGCCCTAGAAGGCTCCGTGATAGCTGTATTGCTGTGTGTACGCCACTGTGCAAACCAACTGCTTTTTTCAAAGCACATATCCTCTTGTTCCTTTCTGCACAGCTATCTTTTTTGTTTGTCCACACTTTTTATTTAATTTGTGCATCAGTCCACTCCTATTGCTGCCTGCCATACCTGGCTGAGATTACTGCAGGGAGATAGTAATTGTAGGACAGTCCCTGTTTTTTTTTTTTTTTTTTGTGGGAGATTAAGATTGGCATTTCTGCTACAGTGCCATCCCTGTGTGTGCCATCTCTCACTGAGTGGGCCATAGAAAGCCTATTTATTTTTTCCGTGATTTGTGTTCTAAATTCTACCTCAACACAAAAACACTACATCAATCAGTGGTAGAAAAATATTGGCCTCAGTCAGGGCTTGTGTGCCACTGCTGTGTGTGCTATCTCTTATTCAGTGGGCTATAGAAAGCATATTTATTTATTTATTTTTTTTCTTATTATCTGGTTTCTAAAGTCTCCCTGAAAAAAAAATAAATAAATAAAAAAACAGTGGGAGAGTAATATTGCCCTTTCAGCTTGTGTGCCAGTCTTGACTCCTGGGTGTGCCACCTCTCTCTCTAATTGTGGGCCATAGAAAGCCTTTTTTTTTTTTTTTTTTTAAATATTATTTGGTTTCTAAAGTCTCCCTTAAAAAACAAAAAATACATAAAAAAACAGTGGGAGAGTAATATTGCCCTTTCAGCTTGTGTGCCAGTCTTGACTCCTGGGTGTGCCACCTCTCTCTCTCTCATTCAGTGGGCCATAGAAAGGCTATTTATTTTTTTGGTTTTTTTAATATTATTTGGTTTCTAAAGTCTCCCTGAAAAAAAAAAAAACATAAAAAAACAGTGGGAGAGTAATATTGCCCTTTCAGCTTGTGTGCCAGTCTTGACTCCTGGGTGTGCCACCTCTCTCTCTCATTCAGTGGGCCATAGAAAGGCTATTTATTTTTTTTAGGGTTTTTTAATATTATTTGGTTTCTAAAGTCTCCCTGAAAATTAAAAAAAAAAAACTTAAAAAAACAGTGGGAGAGTAATATTGCCCTTTCAGCTTGTGCGCCAGTCTTGACTCCTGGGTGTGCCACCTCTCTCTCTCTAATTGTGGGCCATAGAAAGCCTTTTTTTTTTTTGTTTTTTTTTAATATTATTTGGTTTCTAAAGTCTCCCTTAAAAAACAAAAAATACATAAAAAAACAGTGGGAGAGTAATATTGCCCTTTCAGCTTGTGTGCCAGTCTTGACTCCTGGGTGTGCCACCTCTCTCTCTAATTGTGGGCCATAGAAAGCCTTTTTTTTTTTTTTTTTTAAATATTATTTGGTTTCTAAAGTCTCCCTTAAAAAACAAAAAATACATAAAAAAACAGTGGGAGAGTAATATTGCCCTTTCAGCTTGTGTGCCAGTCTTGACTCCTGGGTGTGCCACCTCTCTCTCTAATTGTGGGCCATAGAAAGCCTTTTTTTTTTTTTTTTTTTTTAAATATTATTTGGTTTCTAAAGTCTCCCTTAAAAAACAAAAAATACATAAAAAAACAGTGGGAGAGTAATATTGCCCTTTCAGCTTGTGTGCCAGTCTTGACTCCTGGGTGTGCCACCTCTCTCTCTCATTCAGTGGGCCATAGAAAGGCTATTTATTTTTTTGGTTTTTTTAATATTATTTGGTTTCTAAAGTCTCCCTGAAAAAAAAAAAACATAAAAAAACAGTGGGAGAGTAATATTGCCCTTTCAGCTTGTGTGCCAGTCTTGACTCCTGGGTGTGCCACCTCTCTCTCTCATTCAGTGGGCCATAGAAAGGCTATTTATTTTTTTGGTTTTTTTAATATTATTTGGTTTCTAAAGTCTCCCTGAGAAAAAAAATAAAATAAATTAGGTGGGAGATTAATATTGACATTAGTGCTTGAGTGACAGTCCTGCGTGTGTGTCATCTCTGTGATTTTGTGCCACAGAAAACAGAGTGTGTAACATTGTGCCTGATTTTCCTTGTGGTCTCACCAACCTGTTAAGGGATATTGAAATCATACTGAAGTTATAGCTCACCGTGTAAGTTGTTTGACAGCAACAAATAAAGTTACTTTGGTTAAGATTTTAAAACAATGAGGAAGTCTGGTGCAAGAGGTCGTCGTGGGCGTTCATTGTCAGCTGGTAATGATGGTAGTGGTAGTGGAGCATCAGGTGGTCGTGGGGATAAAAATATTCCACCTAAGTCTGGAGCTGTGGAGCCAGTTTCGTCGTCAGGCTACACAAGGCCTCGAACGCTCTCTTTTCTGGGAGTAGGAAAACCGCTTTTAAAGGCGGAGCAGCAACAGCAAGTTTTGGCTTACATTGCAGACTCAGCCTGTAGCTCTTTTGCCTCCTCTTCCGAAACTGGTAAATGTAAAAGCAGCGCGTCGCTTGTGGATGTTCACGGTCAGGGACAAGTCGCTTCCTTGTCCTCCTCAGCAAAAACTACAACAAGAGAGAAGGATGCAGCAGGCGACACAACGGGTCACTCCATGGAGCTCTTTACACATACCGTCCCTGGCTTAGAAAGTGAAACATTTAACAGGCCATGCCCATTACAAGTAGATTCTGACATGGAGTGCACTGATGCACAGCCACAGCCAGAGTACTATGCTGCTCCTTTGACTCAGACCACCACATTGCCCTCTCAGGGTACAGATCCACAATCAGACCCTGATGAGACTATGTTGCCCCGCCACGAACGCTATACCACCGACCGACACAGTGACACAGACGAAGTTGCACACGAGCTCGAAGAGGAGGTAATAGATGACCCAGTTATTGACCCCGATTGGCAGCCATTGGGGGAACAGGGTGCAGGCGGCAGTAGTTCAGAAGCGGAGGTGGAGGAGGGGCCGCAGCAGACATCAACATCGCAACAGGTTCCATCTGCCGGGCCCGTATCTGGCCCAAAACGCGTGTCAAAGCCAAAACCTGTTGGAGGACAGCGTGGCCATCCGGTTAAAGCTCAGTCTGCAATCCCTGAAAAGGGATCCGAGTCTAGGAAGAGTGCAGTCTGGCATTTTTTTAAACAACATCCAACTGATCAGCGCAAAGTCATCTGTCAAAAATGTTCAACTAGCTTAAGCAGAGGTCAGAATCTGAAAAGTCTAAATACTAGTTGCATGCATAGACACTTAACCACCATGCATTTTCAAGCCTGGACTAACTACCAAACGTCCCTTAAGGTTGTAGCACCCTCGGCCAATGAAGCTAGTCAGCAACGCAACATCCCTTCCGTCACTGTAAGGCCACCATTTTCCGCACCACCGGCAGTATCTGTGCAGGTTTCTTTGCCAGCCAAAAGCAGTCAGGGTCAGGGAACCACCAGTTTTGTAGGAGGAAATATTGCATCTAGGGCACCGGCGGAAACAATACCGTCTCCAACCGTCTCTCAGTCTGCCATGTACACCGGCACACCCGAAAGTTCCACGATCTCCAGCTCTCCAGTCCAGCTCACCCTACATGAGACTCTGGTTAGAAAAAGGAAGTACTTATCCTTGCATCCGCGTACACAGGGTTTTAACGCCCACATAGCTAGACTAATCTCGTTAGAGATGATGCCCTACCGGTTAGTTGAAAGCGAAGCTTTCAAAGCCCTGATGGAGTACGCTGAACCACGATACGAGCTACCCAGTCGACACTTTTTTTCCAGAAAAGCCATCCCAGCCCTGCACCAGCATGTTAAACAGCGCATCGTCCATGCACTCAGGCAATCTGTGAGTACAAAGGTGCACCTGACTACAGATGCATGGACCAGTAGGCATGGCCAGGGACGTTATGTGTCCATCACGGCACACTGGGTGAATGTGGTGGATGCAGGGTCCACAGGCGACATCAATTTAGGGACAGTTGTGCCTAGCCCACGGTCTAGGAAACAGTTGGCTGTAGGCGTTCGCACCCCCTCCTCCTCCTCCTCCTCGTCCTCCTGCAGAAGCTACAGCTCTTCCACAGAACGCAGTCTGCCAACCACTCCATCGGCAGATGACACTGTTGCACACCAGTTGTCCCATTATGGGCCAGCTACTGCCAAGCGTCAGCAGGCTGTATTGGCTATGAAGTGTTTGGGCGACAACAGACACACCGCGGAAGTTCTGTCCGAGTTCTTGCAACAAGAAACGCAGTCGTGGCTGGGCACAGTAGATCTTGAGGCAGGCAAGGTAGTGAGTGATAACGGAAGGAATTTCATGGCTGCCATCTCCCTTTCCCAACTGAAACACATTCCTTGCCTGGCTCACACCTTAAACCTGGTGGTGCAGTGCTTATTGAAAACTTATCCTGGGTTCTCCGACCTGCTCCTCAAAGTGCGTGCACTTTGCTCACATATCCGACGTTCGCCTGTACACGCCAGCCGTATGCAGACCTATCAGCGGTCTTTGAACCTTCCCCAGCATCGCCTAATCATAGACGTTGCAACAAGGTGGAACTCAACACTGCACATGCTTCAGAGACTGTGCGAACAGAGGCGTGCTGTTATTTATTTGTGGGAGGATACACGGGCAGGCAGTAGGATGGCAGACATGGAGTTGTCAGGTGTGCAGTGGTCTAAGATACAAGACATGTGTCAAGTCCTTCAATGTTTTGAGGAATGCACACGGCTGGTTAGTGCAGACAACGCCGTAATAAGCATGAGCATCCCCCTAATGCGTCTGCTGATGCAAAGTTTGACGCACATAAAGGAGCAGGCGTCTGCACCAGAGGAAGAGGAAAGCCTTGATGACAGTCAGCCATTGTCTGGTCAGGGCAGTGTACAGGACGAGGTAGCGGGCGAAGAGGAGGTGGAGGACGAGGAGGATGATGGGGATGAGTATATTTTTAATGCCGAACCTTTCCCGGGGGCACAGGAAATTGGTTGCGTGTCACGGCCGGGTTCTGGTTTTTTGAGGGACACAAGTGACGTAGATTTGCCTGCAACTGCCCCTCAACCAATCACAACCGGAGATTTGACAACTGGAACTTTGGCCCACATGGCGGATTATGCCTTACGTATCCTAAAAAGGGACACACGCATTACGAAAATGATGAACGATGACGATTACTGGTTGGCCTGCCTCCTTGATCCACGCTATAAAGGCAAATTGCAAAATATTATGCCACATGAGAACTTGGAACTAATATTAGCAACCAAACAATCAACTCTTGTTGACCGTTTGCTTCAGGCATTCCCAGCACACAGCGCACGTGATCGTTCTCACACGAGCTCCAGGGGGCAGCAGACTAGGAGTGTTAGGGGTGCACACATCAGAAGTGGCGTTGGACAAAGGGGTTTTCTGACCAGGTTGTGGAGTGATTTTGCTATGACCGCAGACAGGACAGGTACTGCTGCATCAATTGAAAGTGACAGGAGACAACATTTGTCCAGTATGGTTACTAACTATTTTTCATCCCTTATCGATGTTCTCCCTCAACCGTCATTCCCATTTGATTACTGGGCCTCCAAATTAGACACCTGGCCAGAATTGGCAGAATATGCATTGCAGGAGCTTGCTTGCCCGGCAGCAAGTGTCCTATCAGAAAGAGTATTCAGTGCTGCAGGTTCAATATTAACCGAAAAAAGGACTCGTCTGGCTACCCAAAATGTTGACGATCTAACATTCATTAAAATGAACCACAACTGGATTTCGAAATCTTTTGCCCCACCTTGCCCGGCCGACACCTAGCTTTCCTATGAAAAGCTCTTGCCTGTGAATTACTTTTCTAATGTCTAATTTGCTGCAGCTGATTGTACAGCATACGACATGTTTACACCTCCCTAAATGGCAAAACTCCCCACACAGGGCCGTGGTATCGCGACTTGGCGCAAGCACCCGTGAGACTGCTGTTTGTCTGAAGAGGTGGGTGTGCTCGCTTTTGGTTGACGGCATTGCTACTGGGTCCCTCATAGTACAATGTAGTGTCTCTGGCGGTGGTGGTGCGCACCCAACGTCAGACACACCGTTGTAACATGAGGGGCCCTGGGGTGGTCCCGCCGGCCTCAAGAGAGTTCCCCCCTACCCCAGCTCAAAATGTGCTCTACCACGTGCAAAATTATGTCGCACAGCTCCACCAATCTTTAGTCTATTCGCTGACATCATTCAATGTCTGGCACTGACAATACAAATTTGTAGACATCTATGATGCAACTTAAAGTAGTCTGTGTCTGTGTCCTATATTGGCACCATTAAATAGTTACTGCCAAATTACAATGTCAGAAACTCAGTAGATGAGCCCACCCCTGTACCTAAGTATGCCACCTTTTTGTTTTGTTTTGGTTGTTTTGCGAGACATTAACATCTATTTATATTTTGGGAGTACTGGGACAGACACTCCTTGCACTACTCCTCCACTCACCACCAAGCTGCCTGTGTATCCATGTAACCGCTGTAAAACTGCCATGAGCCTATTGTTTGTTATTTTAGGCCTTTGATAGCCTGTCTGCGGTCCCTACTTTAAATACTCCTCCACTCACCACCAAGCTGCCTGCCCGTGTATCCATGTAACCGCTGTAAAACTGCCATGAGCCTATTGTTTGTTATTTTAGGCCTTTGATAGCCTGTCTGCGGTCCCTACTTTAAATACTCCTCCACTCATCACCAGCTGCCTGCCCGTGTATCCATGTAACCGCTGTAAAACTGCCATGAGCCTATTGTTTGTTATTTTAGGCCTTTGATAGCCTGTCTGCGGTCCCTACTTTAAATACTCCTCCACTCATCACCAGCTGCCTGCCCGTGTATCCATGTAACCGCTGTAAAACTGCCATGAGCCTATTGTTTGTTATTTTAGGCCTTTGATAGCCTGTCTGCGGTCCCTACTTTAAATACTCCTCCACTCACCACCAAGCTGCCTGTGTATCCATGTAACCGCTGTAAAACTGCCATGAGCCTATTGTTTGTTATTTTAGGCCTTTGATAGCCTGTCTGCGGTCCCTACTTTAAATACTCCTCCACTCATCACCAGCTGCCTGCCCGTGTATCCATGTAACCGCTGTAAAACTGCCATGAGCCTATTGTTTGTTATTTTAGGCCTTTGATAGCCTGTCTGCGGTCCCTACTTTAAATACTCCTCCACTCACCACCAAGCTGCCTGCCCGTGTATCCATGTAACCGCTGTAAAACTGCCATGAGCCTATTGTTTGTTATTTTAGGCCTTTGATAGCCTGTCTGCGGTCCCTACTTTAAATACTCCTCCACTCATCACCAGCTGCCTGCCCGTGTATCCATGTAACCGCTGTAAAACTGCCATGAGCCTATTGTTTGTTATTTTAGGCCTTTGATAGCCTGTCTGCGGTCCCTACTTTAAATACTCCTCCACTCACCACCAAGCTGCCTGCCCGTGTATCCATGTAACCGCTGTAAAACTGCCATGAGCCTATTGTTTGTTATTTTAGGCCTTTGATAGCCTGTCTGCGGTCCCTACTTTAAATACTCCTCCACTCATCACCAGCTGCCTGCCCGTGTATCCATGTAACCGCTGTAAAACTGCCATGAGCCTATTGTTTGTTATTTTAGGCCTTTGATAGCCTGTCTGCGGTCCCTACTTTAAATACTCCTCCACTCACCACCAAGCTGCCTGCCCGTGTATCCATGTAACCGCTGTAAAACTGCCATGAGCCTATTGTTTGTTATTTTAGGCCTTTGATAGCCTGTCTGCGGTCCCTACTTTAAATACTCCTCCACTCATCACCAGCTGCCTGCCCGTGTATCCATGTAACCGCTGTAAAACTGCCATGAGCCTATTGTTTGTTATTTTAGGCCTTTGATAGCCTGTCTGCGGTCCCTACTTTAAATACTCCTCCACTCACCACCAAGCTGCCTGCCCGTGTATCCATGTAACCGCTGTAAAACTGCCATGAGCCTATTGTTTGTTATTTTAGGCCTTTGATAGCCTGTCTGCGGTCCCTACTTTAAATACTCCTCCACTCATCACCAGCTGCCTGCCCGTGTATCCATGTAACCGCTGTAAAACTGCCATGAGCCTATTGTTTGTTATTTTAGGCCTTTGATAGCCTGTCTGCGGTCCCTACTTTAAATACTCCTCCACTCACCACCAAGCTGCCTGCCCGTGTATCCATGTAACCGCTGTAAAACTGCCATGAGCCTATTGTTTGTTATTTTAGGCCTTTGATAGCCTGTCTGCGGTCCCTACTTTAAATACTCCTCCACTCATCACCAGCTGCCTGCCCGTGTATCCATGTAACCGCTGTAAAACTGCCATGAGCCTATTGTTTGTTATTTTAGGCCTTTGATAGCCTGTCTGCAGTCCCTACTTTAAATACTCCTCCACTCACCACCAAGCTGCCTGCCCGTGTATCCATGTAACCGCTGTAAAACTGCCATGAGCCTATTGTTTGTTATTTTAGGCCTTTGATAGCCTGTCTGCGGTCCCTACTTTAAATACTCCTCCACTCATCACCAGCTGCCTGCCCGTGTATCCATGTAACCGCTGTAAAACTGCCATGAGCCTATTGTTTGTTATTTTAGGCCTTTGATAGCCTGTCTGCGGTCCCTACTTTAAATACTCCTCCACTCACCACCAAGCTGCCTGCCCGTGTATCCATGTAACCGCTGTAAAACTGCCATGAGCCTATTGTTTGTTATTTTAGGCCTTTGATAGCCTGTCTGCGGTCCCTACTTTAAATACTCCTCCACTCATCACCAGCTGCCTGCCCGTGTATCCATGTAACCGCTGTAAAACTGCCATGAGCCTATTGTTTGTTATTTTAGGCCTTTGATAGCCTGTCTGCGGTCCCTACTTTAAATACTCCTCCACTCACCACCAAGCTGCCTGCCCGTGTATCCATGTAACCGCTGTAAAACTGCCATGAGCCTATTGTTTGTTATTTTAGGCCTTTGATAGCCTGTCTGCGGTCCCTACTTTAAATACTCCTCCACTCATCACCAGCTGCCTGCCCGTGTATCCATGTAACCGCTGTAAAACTGCCATGAGCCTATTGTTTGTTATTTTAGGCCTTTGATAGCCTGTCTGCGGTCCCTACTTTAAATACTCCTCCACTCACCACCAAGCTGCCTGCCCGTGTATCCATGTAACCGCTGTAAAACTGCCATGAGCCTATTGTTTGCTATTTTAGGCCTTTGATAGCCTGTCTGCGGTCCCTACTTTAAATACTCCTCCACTCATCACCAGCTGCCTGCCCGTGTATCCATGTAACCGCTGTAAAACTGCCATGAGCCTATTGTTTGTTATTTTAGGCCTTTGATAGCCTGTCTGCGGTCCCTACTTTAAATACTCCTCCACTCACCACCAAGCTGCCTGCCCGTGTATCCATGTAACCGCTGTAAAACTGCCATGAGCCTATTGTTTGTTATTTTAGGCCTTTGATAGCCTGTCTGCGGTCCCTACTTTAAATACTCCTCCACTCACCACCAAGCTGCCTGTGTATCCATGTAACCGCTGTAAAACTGCCATGAGCCTATTGTTTGTTATTTTAGGCCTTTGATAGCCTGTCTGCGGTCCCTACTTTAAATACTCCTCCACTCATCACCAGCTGCCTGCCCGTGTATCCATGTAACCGCTGTAAAACTGCCATGAGCCTATTGTTTGCTATTTTAGGCCTTTGATAGCCTGTCTGCGGTCCCTACTTTAAATACTCCTCCACTCACCACCAAGCTGCCTGTGTATCCATGTAACCGCTGTAAAACTGCCATGAGCCTATTGTTTGTTATTTTAGGCCTTCGAAGCCTGTCTGCGGTCCCTCCTTCCACTAGGCCTCCACTGACCAGACCACTGCTGCCCGTGTACCCCTGGAACCAATTTTAAAGTGCCTACAGCCAGCCAATTTTATTGTGTTAGGCCTTCGAAGCCTGTCTGCGGTCCCTCCTTCCAATAGGCCTACACTGACAAAGATACACCTGACAACAGACACATGGACCTGTAGGCATGGCCACGGAAGGTTACGTGTCCTTTGTGGCTCAATGGGTTAATGTATTGGATGCATGGTCCACACAGGGGACAGCCTGCTAAGTCTGTATGCAGTCCCTAATTCAAGTTGTCCTCAACTGAATAAAGCTGAGCTTCTACCTTCTGGCTCTCATTAAGTGTTTTTTAAAAAACAAAATGGTGGTTAGGGCCTACTAACGGCTTCTGCCCCTCCCTGGTGTTGCCCTCAACTGAATAAAGCTGAGCTTCTACCTTCCGGCTCTGATTAACTGCTGTTTTTAAACACATTGCTGGTTCCGGCCTACTAACGGTGTCTGCCCCTCCCTGGTGTTGCCCTCAGCTGAATAAAGCTGAGCTTCTACCTTCCGGCTCTGATTAACTGCTGTTTTTAAACACATTGCTGGTTCCGGCCTACTAACGGTGTCTGCCCCTGCCTGGTGTTGCCCTCAACTGAATAAAGCTGAGCTTCAACCTTCTGGCTCTCATTAAGTGTTTTTTAAAAAACAAAATGGTGGTTCCGGCCTACTAACGGTGTCTGCCCCTGCCTGGTGTTGCCCTCAACTGAATAAAGCTGAGCTTCAACCTTCTGGCTCTGATTAACTGCTGTTTTTAAACACATTGCTGGTTCCGGCCTACTAACGGTGTCTGCCCCTCCCTGGTGTTGCCCTCAACTGAATAAAGCTGAGCTTCTACCTTCCGGCTCTGATTAACTGCTGTTTTTAAACACATTGCTGGTTCCGGCCTACTAACGGTGTCTGCCCCTCCCTGGTGTTGCCCTCAACTGAATAAAGCTGAGCTTCTACCTTCCGGCTCTGATTAACTGCTGTTTTTAAACACATTGCTGGTTCCGGCCTACTAACGGTGTCTGCCCCTCCCTGGTGTTGCCCTCAACTGAATAAAGCTGAGCTTCTACCTTCCGGCTCTGATTAACTGCTGTTTTTAAACACATTGCTGGTTCCGGCCTACTAACGGTGTCTGCCCCTGCCTGGTGTTGCCCTCAACTGAATAAAGCTGAGCTTCAACCTTCTGGCTCTCATTAAGTGTTTTTTAAAAAACAAAATGGTGGTTCCGGCCTACTAACGGTGTCTGCCCCTGCCTGGTGTTGCCCTCAACTGAATAAAGCTGAGCTTCAACCTTCTGGCTCTGATTAACTGCTGTTTTTAAACACATTGCTGGTTCCGGCCTACTAACGGTGTCTGCCCCTCCCTGGTGTTGCCCTCAACTGAATAAAGCTGAGCTTCTACCTTCCGGCTCTGATTAACTGCTGTTTATAAACACATTGCTGGTTCCGGCCTACTAACGGTGTCTGCCCCTCCCTGGTGTTGCCCTCAACTGAATAAAGCTGAGCTTCTACCTTCCGGCTCTGATTAACTGCTGTTTTTAAACACATTGCTGGTTCCGGCCTACTAACGGTGTCTGCCCCTGCCTGGTGTTGCCCTCAACTGAATAAAGCTGAGCTTCAACCTTCTGGCTCTGATTAACTGCTGTTTTTAAACACATTGCTGGTTCCGGCCTACTAACGGTGTCTGCCCCTCCCTGGTGTTGCCCTCAACTGAATAAAGCTGAGCTTCAACCTTCTGGCTCTCATTAAGTGTTTTTTAAAAAACAAAATGGTGGTTAGGGCCTACTAACGGCTTCTGCCCCTCCCTGGTGTTGCCCTCAACTGAATAAAGCTGAGCTTCTACCTTCCGGCTCTGATTAACTGCTGTTTTTAAACACATTGCTGGTTCCGGCCTACTAACGGCTTCTGCCCCTCCCTGGTGTTGCCCTCAACTGAATAAAGCTGAGCTTCTACCTTCCGGCTCTGATTAACTGCTGTTTTTAAACACATTGCTGGTTCCGGCCTACTAACGGTGTCTGCCCCTGCCTGGTGTTGCCCTCAACTGAATAAAGCTGAGCTTCAACCTTCTGGCTCTCATTAAGTGTTTTTTAAAAAACAAAATGGTGGTTAGGGCCTACTAACGGCTTCTGCCCCTCCCTGGTGTTGCCCTCAACTGAATAAAGCTGAGCTTCTACCTTCCGGCTCTGATTAACTGCTGTTTTTAAACACATTGCTGGTTCCGGCCTACTAACGGTGTCTGCCCCTGCCTGGTGTTGCCCTCAACTGAATAAAGCTGAGCTTCAACCTTCTGGCTCTCATTAAGTGTTTTTTAAAAAACAAAATGGTGGTTAGGGCCTACTAACGGCTTCTGCCCCTCCCTGGTGTTGCCCTCAACTGAATAAAGCTGAGCTTCTACCTTCCGGCTCTGATTAACTGCTGTTTTTAAACACATTGCTGGTTCCGGCCTACTAACGGCTTCTGCCCCTCCCTGGTGTTGCCCTCAACTGAATAAAGCTGAGCTTCTACCTTCCGGCTCTGATTAACTGCTGTTTTTAAACACATTGCTGGTTCCGGCCTACTAACGGTGTCTGCCCCTGCCTGGTGTTGCCCTCAACTGAATAAAGCTGAGCTTCAACCTTCTGGCTCTCATTAAGTGTTTTTTAAAAAACAAAATGGTGGTTCCGGCCTACTAACGGTGTCTGCCCCTGCCTGGTGTTGCCCTCAACTGAATAAAGCTGAGCTTCAACCTTCTGGCTCTGATTAACTGCTGTTTTTAAACACATTGCTGGTTCCGGCCTACTAACGGTGTCTGCCCCTCCCTGGTGTTGCCCTCAACTGAATAAAGCTGAGCTTCTACCTTCTGGCTCTCATTAAGTGTTTTTTAAAAAACAAAATGGTGGTTAGGGCCTACTAACGGCTTCTGCCCCTCCCTGGTGTTGCCCTCAACTGAATAAAGCTGAGCTTCTACCTTCCGGCTCTGATTAACTGCTGTTTTTAAACACATTGCTGGTTCCGGCCTACTAATGGCTTCTGCCCCTCCCTGGTGTTGCCCTCAACTGAATAAAGCTGAGCTTCTACCTTCCGGCTCTGATTAACTGCTGTTTTTAAACACATTGCTGGTTCCGGCCTACTAACGGTGTCTGCCCCTGCCTGGTGTTGCCCTCAACTGAATAAAGCTGAGCTTCAACCTTCTGGCTCTCATTAAGTGTTTTTTAAAAAACAAAATGGTGGTTAGGGCCTACTAACGGCTTCTGCCCCTCCCTGGTGTTGCCCTCAACTGAATAAAGCTGAGCTTCTACCTTCCGGCTCTGATTAACTGCTGTTTTTAAACACATTGCTGGTTCCGGCCTACTAACGGTGTCTGCCCCTGCCTGGTGTTGCCCTCAACTGAATAAAGCTGAGCTTCAACCTTCTGGCTCTCATTAAGTGTTTTTTAAAAAAGAAAATGGTGGTTAGGGCCTACTAACGGCTTCTGCCCCTCCCTGGTGTTGCCCTCAACTGAATAAAGCTGAGCTTCTACCTTCCGGCTCTGATTAACTGCTGTTTTTAAACACATTGCTGGTTCCGGCCTACTAACGGCTTCTGCCCCTCCCTGGTGTTGCCCTCAACTGAATAAAGCTGAGCTTCTACCTTCCGGCTCTGATTAACTGCTGTTTTTAAACACATTGCTGGTTCCGGCCTACTAACGGTGTCTGCCCCTGCCTGGTGTTGCCCTCAACTGAATAAAGCTGAGCTTCAACCTTCTGGCTCTCATTAAGTGTTTTTTAAAAAACAAAATGGTGGTTAGGGCCTACTAACGGCTTCTGCCCCTCCCTGGTGTTGCCCTCAACTGAATAAAGCTGAGCTTCTACCTTCCGGCTCTGATTAACTGCTGTTTTTAAACACATTGCTGGTTCCGGCCTACTAACGGTGTCTGCCCCTGCCTGGTGTTGCCCTCAACTGAATAAAGCTGAGCTTCAACCTTCTGGCTCTCATTAAGTGTTTTTTAAAAAACAAAATGGTGGTTCCGGCCTACTAACGGTGTCTGCCCCTGCCTGGTGTTGCCCTCAACTGAATAAAGCTGAGCTTCAACCTTCTGGCTCTGATTAACTGCTGTTTTTAAACACATTGCTGGTTCCGGCCTACTAACGGTGTCTGCCCCTCCCTGGTGTTGCCCTCAACTGAATAAAGCTGAGCTTCAACCTTCTGGCTCTCATTAAGTGTTTTTTAAAAAACAAAATGGTGGTTAGGGCCTACTAACGGTGTCTGCCCCTCCCTGGTGTTGCCCTCAACTGAATAAAGCTGAGCTTCAACCTTCTGGCTCTCATTAAGTGTTTTTTAAAAAACAAAATGGTGGTTAGGGCCTACTAACGGTGTCTGACCCTCCCTGGTGTTGTCCTCAACTGAACAAAGCTGAGCTTCCACATTCTGGCTTTCGGCCTATACTATCAGATATTAAACTGCATTTGGCCTACTAGTGTGGTTAGGCCCTTGAAACAGTGTCTGCTGCTCTTGGGTTTGCTACTCCACTGAACAAAGCAATGCCGCCTGTTTAGTCCTGTTACCAATTTTGATCTGCATTTAGCCTACTTTATTCTTTGGCCCTATATCTGTTTCCTCATCATCCTGCCCATTGCCCAGCCACTGCTAGATGAGTCTGCTGGTACATTGACCTAGACCACTACATTCCCCTTGTACTCTACACAGCCAGAATCTGACCCTGCTGAAAGTAAGGTTCCCCTTCCCGCATATTATACCACCTTACACAGGGACAAAGAGGAAGGTGCAGATGAAAGTGCAGGTTCCTTCATCAGGTGGGGGGGCATACTCGTTGGCGACGTCACTGGCACAGGGCCACTCAGAGTACGCAAAAGTGTCGCTGCTGGTGGGAGGCGCCCCCGCCATGCAAACACACCGCCGTACTTTGAGGGGCCCTGTGCCAGTGCCAATGCGAACGAGTGGGCCCCCCCTGCTTGCTCAGGATCACAGCACTTGCAACATTGAAATACTTACCTCTCCCTGCTCCACCGCCATGACGTAGTCCATGTTTCCTGGGCCCACTAAAACCTTGAACCAGCCCTACCCCCACAACTTTTGCCAAATGACCCCCAATTTCCAGTGCCCAACTATTATTATAAAGTTAATTAAGATTGACAAGCTTCAGAAAACAAGAATGGATGTTTTTGGCAGTAAAATGTGCACTGTAGGTGTTTTCCTGGCCTCCACTCACTGCCGGCTATGCTTCCCCATTGACTTGCATTGGGTTTCGTGTTTCGGTCGATCCCCGACTTTTAGCGATAATCGGCCGACTTCACTCGACTCGACTCTGGACTAAATCGGGTTTCACAAAACCAGACTCGATCTTAAAAAAATGAAAGTCGCTCAACCCTAATGAGGACCACTGTCCTGTACAAGCCCAGGGTTGCCCTGCTAACATACACTGGCAAAGTCAAATCACAAGTGTCTGGGTCGACTTTCACTGGCACAGTTGGGATATAAAATAACGGTCACTCTCCCATTCTCTTTCAGGCGGCACACGTGCGGTACTCACGATCCTGAAGCGCCTGACACCTGACTGTATGGCAGTCACTGGGCACACCCTGTATGTCTCCTTCTTGCTTGTCCCCACTGCTGCCGGCAGGTGACGGTGGTCGCTGGTCTGTATGGTGCAGGTGCTCCCAAGATAGAGCACTCCTCTCTCTTGTTGCTGTAGCACCCGGCTTGGCTCTGCTCTGTTGGCATGACTCTGCTCTGCATGGCTCTGCACTGTACGGCTCTCCACTGATGGCTCTGCTCTGCTGGCAGCGGTCCCGCTCTCCGTATTGATGATGGGCACATTAAGTCTCTCAGCGCAGCAGCCCCAATGTTCCTGGTTGGCTGGAGCATGGCCTGGCAACGGCCCTGTACTCTCTGGCTGGAAGGGGAGTGGAGCACACCGCTCGTCTGACTGCACGCTGCTCTGCCCTGGTGCCAAACTGTCTTTCTTCGTGTGCTTATTCTTTCTCCTTTTTCGCCCCCTCTGACAGGAAGCTCCTCCTCCCTAGAGCTTTCTTCAGGCAACGGGGAGGTGTGTCTCACCCAGGCTTCCCCCCCAGGAACAGTGGATGCAGCCTCTCTAGTTCCGGGCCCAGCAAGCAGGTACTCTCTGCCTCATCAACCCCCTTACATGCCTAAAAAATAATTCGACTCTGTTGCCATCATTGTGCAAGTAGTGTGCCGAAAAAACATTTCCAAAAATTAGGGGAGCATCAAATAGGGGACGTGTACATGGCCATTGTGGCTGCTACTGGTGGTGGTGGGCCCAGATGGCTTTGTAAATTGCAGCCTCTGTTCGCACAGGACGCAGTACAGCTAGCACTGGGCAGCCCACCACAGGGCGATTATTAATAGGCTGTGAACCAGTTGCTTTGCATTCTCTGTGTGAACACTGCCGCATACAGATTATCTGTTTGCACTGGTGTGCCAAACGGTCAATCTGATTGTAGGCTGGCTGTCTCATTTGTTATTACCGCACCTGTGTAGTCGTCAGCTTTACTTGGGCCCGCTGCACCATGATAGTGCATTTGAGTTGAGGCCTAGACAGGTAAGCATCTTTGCCTGTGTTTTGGTGTTTTCTCTAAAATAGTGGAGGTTTTTTCTCTTTTTCTCCTCCTCTTGTGGTTTTTGGTGGTGGTGGTGTAGCTACTGCAGGGAGAGTACATGGTTGTTTTGTGCCTGCTAAGTGCTCAAACAAAACACCTTCCTCTGGTACACGCTGGTGACAAAACGTTCTGTGACATTTTGTAGTGCTGAGTATTGCTGCACGAATGATGAGTCCACAAGATGTTGAAAATGTGTTAGATTGGATGGCTGAGAGTGCCTCCAATTCCTTCAAATTATCTTCCATCCGATCCACTGCAGAAAATGCAGAGTTGGCACCTGAGGACTATGGTTGTCAGTCTTCCACCTCACCCACTTGCAAATCAGCCAAGCAGTTTGACCCCCAAGTCATGCAGCAGTCTCTTCTGTTTTTTATGACTATGCTGGCTGTAGTTTTGTGGCCAACCACCTTCCACTGCCCCTGAACTGGAGGAGACTGAGTTCACTTACGCCAAACCACTTGTTAAGTTGGAGGATGAGTACGTCGGAGGGCTAGAGCACACAGTCAATGGACCATGGCAGCACATCTCAGAGGATGACGAAACACAGTGTGCATACCGGCAAGGAGGGCTGGGGTGAGGAGTGGGTGGAAGATGATGTGGGGGGATGATGAGGTCCTAGACTCTCACATGGAGCAAATGATGAAGGTAATACTTAAACATCCAGTATAACCTGTCTCTAGATCCTTTTGTTATGCACTATGCATGTTCAAGTAATATTAATGATACAGAGAGTAATTGCCCATTTCAGCAATCCATCCTGCCTAGACCATGGCCACGTTCACCAATGTGCGTTTCGCGTCAAATATTGCTTCCTCAGGGGGTGTCAATTGTTTGGATTATTAATTTGTGTATATCAATAAACTTTTAGTATTTTTAGCATTTTTTGGACTGAGTTTTCTCCTTGTTTGACATCCATCTTAAGTAGTTTTTAATGATGAGCAAGAGTGCTTGGATAAGGTGTTATCTGAAGATGCTCGTGTGCTAATAGCGTGTCTTCGGCGTGCTCGAATACTATCTTCGAGTTGCCATGGTTGCATGTCTCCGGGCTATTGAAAATAGTATTCGAGCACACCAAAGATACTCTATTAGCACATGAGCGTCTTCGGCAAAGGACATGCTAGTAATATGTGCAGTTCGGAGGAAGAGAAGGTGACCACACTACCCCAGAAACACAGCAAATGAGAGAGCAGGTGCAAAGGCACAGCTAGTGGGCCCTAACCAGTATGTTAGCTGCTACTGTCCACTGTACCGCTAAAACTAGCACGCAAAAGCCATCTCAAAAGAGCTCCCTGGTTAGTAATCTCTTCAGGGTATGTGCTGGCGACAAGCATTGGTGGTTTGCACTCTGTGCTGTCAAAGCCTGAAGCAAGGCATAAATCGTTTGAACCTGAGCACCACTTGCATGATGAGGCATCTGAATTCAAAGCACAAGGTGCAGGGAAGTACACATCTTAAAAAGCATGACAGATCTGAGCATCCTCCTGCTCTCTCTTATGATTTTATCTCAGCCTCTTCCTCAACGCTCACGATCAACAGGGCAACCTGACTTTCAGCAAAAAGAGGATGTGACAGCACCACCACCAGTGTCACCAACCATCTCCACACCATTCCATAGAAGTCTTCAGCTTTCCATCTCCCAATTCCTTGAGAGAAAAAGGAGAATCCCCCCTACTCACCCATGAGTCATAAGCATTTTCAAATTACTGGCCTTTAAAATTCTGCCATTCCGACTGATGGAGATGGATAGTTTTAAAAAACTTGATGGCAGTTGCTGTCCTGTAGTACATCTTCCCAGCCACCACTACATGCCATACCTGCCCTGCACACATACAGTATGTTGCAGACAAAATAAGGTGTGCAATGCCATCAGTGGCAAGGTCCACATAACTACCAGTAAGCACAGCCAGGGACGTTACATCTCCCTGACTGCCCACTTGGTAGATATAGTGGTGGCTGGAACAGACGCGGAAGGCGTTCTAGCCCATATACTACGACCACTGAGGATTGCTCCACCTCCAACTCTGCTTCCTGTACCACCTCCTCATCCAGTCACAATAAGACCTGCACCACCAACTTCAACACAGCCAGAAATAAACTACAGCAGGCTGTTCTGAAATGCCATTGTTTTTGGGGACAAATCCCACAACATGCAGGAGCTGTGAACTGGGATCAAAAAGCAGACAGATGAGTGTTTGATGCCAGTGAACCTCAATCCTGGTCTGGTGTTGTGCGATAACGGGCAAAATCTGATAACAGGTCTGGGCCTAGCCGGTTTGAAGCACATCCCTTGCCTGATGGATATGCTGAACTTGGCGATGCAGAGCTTCCTGAAAAACTATCCACATGTCTCAGAGCTGCTGCTGAAAATGCGGACAGTGTGTGCGTGCTTTCGGCGTTCTCAACCTGCTGCCGTTCGCCTGTCTGTGCCACAGCGTCACTTCTTCCTTCCTGCTCACCGCCTCATAAAAGCTCTGGAGCAGTAGAAATGTTCTGCTTTGCTTTTTTTATAGAGTGGGATTGTTTTATAGCAGTTAGCCTAGGTCAAGTGAAGAAAAATCTTAAGGTTTCATTCAGCATTCCAGACATTTTGGAAAAATGCATGACATTTTGGACCATTTCTGTTCTAAGATGCCTGTGGTCGAGTGCACAAAGCAAAGTCCAGGAAGTTATAGTTGGGTGGCATTGGAGTTGAAGAACATAATTAGCCCACAAAAGGCCTAGACCTAAATTCCATTAGACACATTTGAGATGAATTAAAATGGAGAATTCAAGCCAGGTGCTTTCATACAACATCAGTTTATAACCTCACAAATGCTCTTCCTATGGGCAAAAATGGTCACAGACATACTCCAAAATCATTCAGAAATCCAAATGCCCTCTTCATCTGAGCAATGTATGGGCACTAAACTGGTATATTTGCAATTCCCAGAAAATAGCCTGCTGTGGATGTTGCAAAATAGTCATTGCAGCCATAGATGAATTCATTGAAAGGTCCAAGTTCTACAATGGGGTAACTTTTGTTTTTTTTTCTGCTGTTCTGGCACTTTTGGGGCTCCGCAGATGTCGCCCACAAACTATTCTAGCAAAATTTGGGCTTCAAAAGCCAAATAGCACTCCTTCCTTCTCAGCCCTGAAGTGTGGCCTAGCAGTAATTTCTGACCAAATGTGGGGCATCACCGCATTTGGGAGAATTTGGGAAATAAACTAAGGGGTCCAGTTTCACCTATAAACCCTTGTGTACCTGACAAATTTGACATGAAGGTCATTAAAAATTAGGGGGATCCTGCTGCATTTTTTAAAATTATTTAATTAAATAAATTAAAAAACGGCATGGGACCCCTCTATGCTTGATAACCAGCCATGATAAAGCTTACCATTATTATCAAAAATAGAAGAGACCCCAGGTCATTTTTTATTTATTTATAGCACAGGCACAAGCTGACTGCCATGTACTGCCATTTACTGCCATTCACAGCTGCTGGCTCACATGCTGCCATCTGTCAGCATGGGAACTGCAGCTCTCAGACCGGCGGTAATGATCTAACCGCTGATCAGAGTCGCCGGTGTTTCTCTCGCTGTCACACAGATGACAACATGGAAAATAGCCGATGTTCAGGATGCTGAAATTGAACAGCAACATGGAGGTCTGTGTTCGGGGTCCGAGCATGGATACTAGGTGTACGGTATGACCCTGAACTTGGGGTTCGTCCTTCACTAATTTCCACGTCTCAATGTTACAAAATTCTCTGAGGCACCTATGGGTTGAAAACACTCACTACACATCTAGATGAATTCCTTAGGCATTGCAAAGTTTCCAATTTTGGGTCACCTGGGAGGGGGTTTCTGCTGTTCTGGCACCCCTAAGGCTCAATTAATGGAGCCCAAAATCTATTCGACCCAACACTGCATTCCAAAAGTCAAGCATCACTCCTTACCATCTCATCCCTGCCGTATGCTCAAACTGTAGTGTACAGCCACATTTGGGGTACTGTGTCATTCGGGAAAAATAGCATAACAAATTGTGGGGTCCAATTTCTCTCACTACCCATCATGTAAATCATAAATTTGGTGCTAAAACAGTATTTTAGTGTAAAAAAAAAATTTTGTGTACGCACATCTAAATGTTATAAGGTTTTGTGAATCATCTGTAGGTTAAAAATGCTCAGAACGCTCCTAGGTGTATTCCGTGAAGGGTTTAATTTCCAAAATTGGGTCACTTGTGAAGGAGTCTCTGCTGTTTTCACATGTCAGGGGATCTCCAAATTTAACATGGCATTCACAATTTATTCCAGACAAAGAGCACTCTTTCCTAGCCCTGCCATGGGCCCAAACAAAAGTTTTTGACCACATATGAGAAATCATCGCTTTCGGGAGAAATTGTGTAACAAATTATGGTGTCCATTTTTTCCAATATCCATTGTGAAAATTACAAATTTGGGGCTAAAACTAAATTTTTGTGAAAAAAATGAATAGTTTCAATGTGACGGCCTAATGTTATCAAATTCTGTGTAGTACCTGTGGGTTCAAAATGCTCACTAAACCGCTGGATAAAATCCTTGTGGGTTGTTTCCAAAATTTGGTAAATTGTGGGGGGTTTCACTATTTAGGTACATAAGGGGCTCTACAAACACGACAAGATGCCCGCCGCCCAGTCTATGAAAGTCTACATTCCAAAACGTCACTCCTTCCAGTAGTTTTGCTCTGCGTACTAAGCACAAAAAAATGTGGGGTTCATTTTCTCCTGTTACCCTTGTGAAAATAAAAAAATGTGACTATAAATTGTATAAGAATTAAAAGTTTAAAAATAACAAAATTTTTAAAATTCGCCAAATTTCCGATAATTTCACAAACAAAATGCAACTTATATTGAACACATTTTATTACTATTTCTTGAACTACAATGTGTCACAAAATTACAAGTTCAGAATTACTGGGATCTATTGAAGCATTCCAAAGTTATTACCACATAAAGTGACATTGGTCAGAGTTAAAAAAAAATTGTCAAATTTGGCTAGGTCACTATGGGGTTAAGCAAACAACAATATTTTATAAAATTTATATTTTGCACAATATTTGCCTCATACTGTACTTCAGGTAGTTCCTTAGAAAATCATGTTCACAGAACAAGACTCCACAATTATCCACCACTGATTGCTGGTAAACATGACCTTTGATACATTATGGAAACTCCCACAATCCTTTGCAGAATTCACTATATTACACTACATGAGCTGAAGGCCTACCTTTTATAGGCTACATTCACATGACCATATTTTTGGTCAAAGTGTTCTCCATGGAAAAAAATAATTGAAAGCACTTGGACTAATATTATTTAATAGGTCTGTTCAGATGACCATTTTTTGAAGTTGGCACATAACTACCTCAGTGACAGGAAACAGAGGGCCGTTATTAATGAAACACATTCTGAATGGGTCTCTGTTAACAGTGAGGTACCACAGGGGTCAGTATTTGACCCTTTTTTTTTAACAAATGTATTAATGAGGAGGATCATTTAATGTTACAAAGAAATTTACCTAAGCTTGTGCTGAGAGATGGAAATTGAAGTAATTGAAGACTTTGGGTACTGAAATCTGTGAGGGGACATTGAATCATGGAACTAGTCTGATTGCCATATGTGGAGTCAGGAAGGAATTTTCCCCCTAACATGGGGCAATTAACATCTGCCTCATGAGGTTTTTGCCTTCCTCTGGATCAACTTGATGGACTTATGTCTTCCTTCAACCTTAAAAATTATGAAACTACCGGTATATAATTCTGTACATAACATTTATCTACCTTGACATTTTCTCTATAAGACAGACTCTAAAATGTTAAAAAGTAGAGGTACCAGGCATTTTTAAGGCTTAGTCTAATGCATGATCAAAGACTCAAACATTATAATGAATATACAACATGTCAAGACGTGTAAAGTTAAAATATTTGCCAAGAATAACTCATGCAGCAACTATAACGTATTATGGGGATGAATCATGAATATGCAGTCAGAAGACAATTTCAGAGGCTGATCACCATCCCCGTCAATTATAGCTGACACTTGCAGTGATGCTGTCTTCACATCCTGACAGTGATTATATCCTTCTGTGATGTGGTGCTGATATTGTGCCTCAGTTGTTTACAAATAGAACAGTATCTTGTGCATTCACAATGTGTGGGGCCATTTAAGCGATGAAAACATTCCTATGATTCATTACCCCATTCTATGCAGCCAAGCGTGCTGAAAGCCGCATAAACCAGAGATAACGCTCAATTGAACAACACACAAATATAATATGTGCTTTCCATTATGGTTTGAAAGTATGATAATTATAAAACTATAAAATATATCGTTCATGACTTTTTCATATTTATAAATTGATTTGTCAAATTACTTTAAAACTAGGAAAAGATTGCATGTCTGTTAAATAAATCTTGGAGAAGCTTATGTTTACTGTACATTGCTTAAAAGAAAAAAGACCTAAATTTAATCTTCTTGGTTAGTCTTTATTATTGGCTGATACTTTTATTGTACTTATTATAAAACATACTAATATTTAATAAAAGAAATGGTAATGGAGAATCTTTATGTTTTGACCAATTTAGTACAAGTTCAGGACAAAGGATAAGCATGTAATTTACCTGTCTTGTGCAGCATGGAAATTATATATCTTAATTTGTGTAAATGGGTTAGTAACTGGCTTAGTGATAGAAAGCAGAGGGTGGTTATAAATGGTATATTCTCTAACTTGGTCCCTGTGACCAGTGATGTACCACAGGGGTCAGTGTTGGGATCTATTCTCTTCAACATATTTATTAACGATCTGGTAGAAGGTTTACACAGTAAAATATCAATATTTGCAGATGATACAAAACTATGTAAACCAGTCAACACAAGAGAAGATAGTATTCTGCTACAGATGGATCTGGATAAGTTGGAAACTTGGGCAGAAAGGTGGCAGATGCGGTTCAACAATGATAAATGTAAGGTTATACATATGGGAGGAAGGAATCAATATCACCATTACACACTGAACGGGAAACCACTGGGTAAATCTGACATGAAGAAGGACTTGGGGATCCTAGTTAATGACAAACTCACCTGGAGCAGCCAGTGCCAGGCAGCGGCCATCAATGCAGACAGGATCATGGGGTGCATTAAAAGAGGTCTGGATACACATGATGAGAGCATTATACTGCCTCTGTACAAATCCCTGGTTAGACCACGCATGGAGTACTGTGTACAGTTTTGGGCACCGGTGCTCAGGAAGCATATAATGGAACTAACAATGGAACTAAACAAAGGAGGGCAACAAAATTATTAAAGGGGATGGGGGAACTACAATACCCAGAGAGATTAGCAAAATTAGGATTATTTAGTCTATAAAAAAGACGACTGAGGGGCAATCTAATAACCGTGTATAAGTATTTAAGGGGACAAATCAAATATCTCTCCGAGGATCTGTTTATACCAAGGAAGGTGACGGTCACAAGTTGGCATTCTCTGCGTCTGGAGGAGAGAAGGTTTTTCCACCAACATAGAAGAGAATTCTTTACTGTTAGGGCAGTGAGAATCTGGAATGCCTTGCCTGAGGATGTGGTGATGGCGAACTCAGTCGAGGGGTTCAAGAGAGGCCTGGATGTCTTCCTGGAGCATAACAATATTGTATCTTACAGTTATTAGGTTATTTAGAAGGACGTAGATCTGGGGATTTATTTTGATGGAATATAGGCTGAACTGGATGGACAAATGTCTTTTTACGGCATTGCTAACTATGTTACTATGTTACTTTGTTAAAGAAAATGGAACTTACAATATTTTTACAGAGATGTCCAAAAACTTTTTCTGTTCATTATCAGTGCCCCAAAGACTAAGGGGGAAATTCATCAAAGTGTTACAGCCAGATTTTTGGCAGAAAAAATTCAGTTTTGTCAGGCTGAATGGGCACAAATTCTGATAAACTATTATGAGAAGCTTGTGGAAGTACATCCCAAATGTTTGACCCAAGTCATTCAGTTTAAGAGCAATGATACCAAATACTAATAAAATGTATGTAAACTTTTGACTTTGCGGTAAGTAAGAAAAATGCCTTAAAATATTATCTCTCTCATTATTCTGCCATTTGGCAAATATTAATAATTATGGTAATCCTAATTGATCTAAAACGGGAAAGGTTTATTCTGATTTCATGTCAGATATTGAGAAAAACATGCATATGTGTCTTTTTATATAGTGTATGTAAACTTCTGGTTTCAACTGTATATACACATGCTACTCACAGAGTGATCCATTTCAAGTGTTTATTTCTGTTAATGTTGATGATTATGGTTTACAGCCAATGAAAACCCAAAAGTCATTATCTTAGTAAATTAGAATACTTTAGAACACCATCTTGAAAAATTATTTTAAAATCTGAAATGCTGACCTACAGAAATTTATGTTCAGTAAATGCATTCAATACTTGTTCAGGGCTCCTTTAGCAGCAACTACTGCATCAATGCGGCGTGGCATGGAGGCGATCAGCCTGTGGAACTGCTGAGGTGTTATGGAAGCCCAGGTTGCTTTGATAGCACCCTTCTGCTTGTCTGAATTGTTGAGTCTGATGTCTCTCATCTTCCTCTTGACAATGCCCCATAGATTCCCTATGTGATTAAGGTCAGGCAAGTTTGCTGGCCAAACCAAGCACAGTGATTCTGTTGTTTTTAAACCATGTATTGGTAATTTTGGCAGTGTGAACAGGTGCCAAGTCATGTTAGAGGATGAATTTTCCAACTCCAAAAGCTTGTTGGCAGAGGGAAGCATGAAGTGCTCTAAAATGTCCTGGTAGACGGCTGTGCTGTGCTGTTGCCCTTTGAGCTTTGTCCATTAATTTTCAATAGGTTGCAATGCAGACTAAGGTGGGTATAGGTCTTGGACATGTTGGTTGCCCAAGGCAGATTTTAGGAAAATCTGCTCTGGGCTTTTGTGTTTTGAAACAGACTGCAGGATGGTAGTTGAGCAGTCCATTTAATTCCAGGCTGGGTTTTCCATGTGGCTGAAGGCCACAAGTTATTTGGTTAAAATCCACTGCAGTAAAGAGTTTGGGTGTGTCAGGGTCAGAGTTATTATGAGTCTGGTGTGTTCTAGAGGGCAGAGCAGTCAGCTCTGCAGGGCTCCACGTGTGAGGCAACACAGGCAAGCGGAGCCAAACAGCCAGGGGAGCTGAGACACCTAGTACACAGTAGTGCAGTAGCCCACGGCAACTGGTCTCAAGAGGAGGACTGGCGTGTTTAGTATCTGTAAACTGAAGGATATTGTGTACGTTGTAAAGCTGCGAGTAAGGAGACATTAACATGTCGGTGCAGTTGCCCACAACAATCGGTCAGAGGTGGACTGGCATGTTTAGTGACTGTAATCCAGAGGTTATGTGCCCAGCTGTGATCCGGAGGATATTGTATACTGTGCTTATATGAGTTGGACAATAATGTTATGAAGTAAACACATTAAAGAGACTTTTGTTTGGAACTTTGCTGGGTCACTGCCTCCTCACTGCATGAGTGTGCTACCACGGCATTACACATGATAAACATGTGCAAGGTACTTATTCAGGATACATTAAAGTTGAAGTGTAAATGAGAATGGATAGAAGATACAAAAGATGTTTAGTTTCACATGTGACAATGTGAGTATTAAACTGAAGACAATACTGAATTATAAAAGAAAACATTAACAGCAAAAATGTATTTGTGTCTGTAAAAAACAATAAAGGTATGTGCACAGGATCAGGAATTGGCAGCGCTTTGGATGCAGCACATGTCCGCTGCGTCCAAAGCACAGCCTGATATTGAAATCCGCATGTATTCACTGAACCGTGGGGATTCACTGCATCCAATACATTGTACGGGTGAAATTTATCTTGCAGAGACCAGCATCTCCACAAGATATATAGACATGCTGCAGTCTGGAGAGATGTGCCACATGTCCATCTCTGCAATTGAGTGGCGGGCATCTCTGGATGCATAATGGGCATAGGATTTCTTGAAATCCCATCCACTATGCTGTAACATCTGGACGTTGCGGGTTGAACGCTTCAGAAGTATGCAGTGTCCAACCTTCGGCGTTTACTGATCATGTGCTCATATCCCAAGAAGTTCCACATTTAAGCCTCCTGTAAAAAGTCTTTCAAGATTATAAATTTATCTGGATTCCTTACAGAGGAGTAATAGAACAGCATTATTGTCTCTAACATTTGTTTGTACTCGGTCTACCCCCAGTACTCACATAGCCTATACAAGTTCCCTGTGAGCATTTAAAAATGTGCTACAAGTGAAGAAATAGTGTTACCTTGCTTAAGGTACTGACTTTGGCAATGCTTGATAAATATTGTATTGTGGGTCTCAGTTTCTGAGTAGTATGGCCTACATAGATTTTGGAGCATCTGCAAATAGCATACACCACATTACTGCTGTGACAATTGATAATACACCCCTGGTAAATTCTGTGTGTGGAAAATGGGAAGATCCATGCTGCTTTTCTGTACCGTATGTGGATAAATTGTGCAGTCTCCACAAGGTAAATAACGCCAAATAACCCTCTACCTATTTTAACAGTGAGACATCTGAAATGGCTGAAATGTCTTTGCACATTTGGCCACAAATTGGGGAAGATCTAAAATGTGAATATGTCATCTGGAATCACTGAGCAGTATGTTTCAGTTCTTGTGTAGGATATTATACAACTCATTCCATAGAGTATTGCAGTAATCATATTGTCTATCTTTCCTTGATCTTCGAGTGTCATGTTGGTTCAAATTCAGGGCGTGTTGAAAAGTCTGTGAGATCTCTTTATCTGGGTAGCCCCTTGCTTTAAATGTATTCATTAGGTCACATACCTATAGACGAAAATCATCCATGGAACTGCAGTTACATCTCAACCAAAGGAATTCTGCACATGATTTGGATAGAAGCTGATGACTGTTCAAGGAAGCTGGCTTTCAGAATAATGTGGTAATCACATGATCCTCCCCTCCAAAAAACTTTGAGATCTAGAAATTCTAAAGTTGAAGAAAATAAAATAGAGGTCAAAGAAACTCAAGTATTGAGTAAATGATTGACAGTCAATCATTGACTCTGTTCACAAGAAAGATATATCTATATGTCTACATAACATTATCATTGTAAGGCATGCATCCGAAACAATGGGTAACAATGCGCAAGTGTCTCCTTCCCACCACCTAAGAAAGCCAACATTGGTGTGAAGGGCCTCCATGTCCATTGTTACAATGTGGAATAGTAAGATTTTCAACTTTTTAAATTAAACGAGAGGAGTCACAAACAAAAAAAAAAAAAAAAAAACAGACAATTGGTTGTAAATAATTATCTAAATAGATGCAAGCCATTCATATGCATGGCCATTCATATAGTCTACCAATGCCGATAACAATGTCACAGTTGTCAGGTGTCCCGGAACCAGGGGTTCTGCTCCCCGGATTACTTCTGATGGTGAAGGCGCAGGGGCCATGTACCATTCCTTAGATCCTGAATCGGCCTCAGTCTGTACCCTACCCCCACCCAGGGAAGAGGGGAATAGTAGTGTACCATAGTACACCAACCAGATTAACAAGATAACAAAAAATACCAAAAATACAAATATACTCATACATATAACATATAACAGTGAAATGTAACGGGGAGTGGAGGATGGGATTAAACCAAAGTAGGAGAAGAAATGGAATTATCTCACACTGAAAACCTAGCAACAGTCACCGATAAATCCATTAAACTGCTTCTTCAATAATAACCAACAACAACTTCAAGTCATGCAGCATAACCTACCATAACCTCCTCTGATAATGAGTGCTACCCAGGACCCAGTTTATATAGGAGATGGGAGTGGCGAACAGTGTATCTGAGAGCCTTAATGCTCCAGGAGCTCTCAACAAAGGAAAGACCTGCCCACAGGCCCACCCCGAAGCACAAACGGTCTGTCTCTCTGTCTCAATTATGAGGAACATGTTTGTGCTTTGGGTGAGCCTGTAGGAAGTAGGAAGGTCTTTCCTTGGTTTCTCTGGCCTTGAGCACCAAGCTAAGTCTCTGCCTACAGTCCCACCCCAGAGCATGAGCATCTCATTAACTGAAAACTTCTAATACTGATTACACAAGAGCAACAAGATGGATTTATTCACCCCAGGTATCATTTTAATCAGTATAACAATGGCAACATAAAAGCGCCTGCAGTTTACTTAGCAAAATCCTACTGACAGATCACTTTAAGAATTTCCACTTCTGAGTGGACAGACATCTGTATTAGGAGCAGCAGCCATTTGCTCAGCCTATTGTTATTCTAGTTGTGATATACTGGGAGAGTTGTTAATTTATCGTTTTTATACTGTTGTGCTCAAAAGTTTACATACTCCAGCAGAATTTTACCTTTCTTGGCCTGTTTTCAGAGAATATGAATGATAACACCAAAACTTGTTCTCCACTCATGATTAGTGGTTAGGTGAAGCAATTTATTGTCATATTACTGTGTTTTCTCTTTTGAAATCATAATGACAACCCAAAACATCCAAATGACCCTGATCAAAAGTTTACATACCCTAGTGATTTCGTCCTGATAACTGTGTAGTATGTTATATATTTTTATAATGATTTCAACACTCCAATTAATTAATATGAATGATAGAGATATTGATTGGTTTTGTTATATAATATACAGTATATATGTATTTTCAATGGAGTCCACAGAAAGCTAATTGAAAACTTGTCCAGTTACATGTTAATTGTCCAGATAGTCAGTACCTAGTAATTTACATTTAGTGTACACTTTACACTTATCTTCAAAGATGAGAGCCAAGGTAATATAATGTAAATGCTAATTAGACAGATACTTGTTAAGCCCCCAGGGATGTCAGGTGGTGTTATTATCTATTTGGCCTGAAGGGTTCAGTACACATACCATGATATAGAACAAAGCCTCAGATAACATTGAATGGACAGTTTTTTAACATATAAATGGGAGGTATGCTTCAGACAGGGGACACAGAGACAGACAGATGGAAGCGTGAGGACACTGAGAGAGACCAAGGTTGATTTGAACTCCTACCATGCTAATTTAATGTATGACTTTATTATTTGCTATTTTGAGTGACTGTTTATATTTATTATCTTTTATTATGTAAATTCATTTTAGTTTATTCAATTGTCGTGTGAGCATTTATTTATTCATCACAATTCTTTGAACCTTAACAAAACAATAACATCCACACAAGTTGACACAAATGGGTTTTGAATGGCTACTAAATTTAACATCCTCACCTGTGACCTGTTTGCTTGTAATTGATGTGTGTGCATAAAAGCTGAGTGAGCTTCTGGGATCCAGGCAGACTCTTGCAACTTTCATCCAGTCACTGTCATTTCTGGATTGTAAGTCGTGGGGAAAGCAAAAGAATTGTCAATGGATCAAAGGGGAAAAGGTAGTTGGACTGTATAAAACAGGAAAGGAATACAAAAAGATATCCAAGGAATTGCTAATGCCAGTCAGCAGCGTTCAAACTGTGATTAACAAATTGAAAATCAGGGGCTCTGTAAAAACAAAACCACGGTCAGGTAGACCAACAAAAATTTTATCCACAACTGCCAGGAAAATTGTTCGGGATGCAAAGAAAAACCCACAAATAACATCAACTGAAATACTGGACTCTCTGAAAACTAGTGGTGTGGCTGTTTCAAGAAGCACAATAAGGAGACACTTGAAGAAAAATGGGCTGCATGGTCGAGTCACCAAAAGAAAGCTGTTACTGTGCAAATGCCACAAAGCATCTCACTTATAATATGCAAAACAGCACAGAGACAAGCCTCAAAACTTCTGGAACAAGGTAATTTGGAGTGATGAGACCAAAATTGAACTTTTTGGCCACAACCAAAATGTTACATTTGAAGAGAGGTCAGCAAGGCCTATGATGAAAGGAACACCATTCCTACAGTAAAGCACGGAGGTGGATCGCTGATGTTTTGAGTATGTGTGAGCTACAAAGGCACAGGAAACATGGTCAAAGTTGAAGCAAAGATGAATGCAGCACGTAATCACCAAATACTGGGGAAAATTTGCAATCATCAGCCCGGAAGCTGCACATGCAACGTACTAGGATGCTCCAACATGACAACGATCCAAAACACAAGGCCAAGTCGAATTGTCATTGGCTACAGAAGAACAAAGTGAAGGTTCTGGAGTGGCTAACTCAGTCTCCTGACCTCAATATCATTCAGCCACTCAGGGGAGATCTCAAGTGCACAGTTCATGCTAGACAGGAATTTACATGAACTGGAGGTTTTTTGCCAAGAAGAGTGGGCAGCTTTATCATCTGAAAAAATAAAGAACCTCATATACAACTCCCACAAAAGACTTCAAGCTGTCATTGATGTTAGATGGGGCAATAAGCGGTATTAAGAAATCGGGTGTGTAAACTTTTGATAAGGGTAATTTGGATGCTTTGTGTTGTCATTATGATTTAAAATGTGTGTTTGGCAAGGATGGTGTGGTGCCGAAAAATAAACAGAGGACACAGGGTTGCTGTTTCTTTACCTGGTTTACTGATGGTAGACAGCCACAGTCCAGAGTACCAGCACCAGTTGTTGGTGAGGTCCACTTGGCCTGGACACAATTATAGATACCTTTCCCAGGTGAGGTTCGTGAGCCTTCTTCCGTCTCGTGCTTTTAAGCAAGTTCCTTGCTGCCTGTGGCTTCTGTCAAGGTCCTCTCTCTCCTGTCCTGGGACAGTACCTGCAAGGTAGGCAACTCGAGCCTTTTTACGGAGCCTCTATCACAACTCGGGCTCTGTGTGTGGCTGTACCTTCAGGTTGGGGTATGGACAGTCGACTTAAAATCTACTGTCCTCCTGCTGTGGGACATAAAGTACTACACAGCCTCGGGCCCACGGTGCCCGGTTCCTGCACTTCAGCTTGGAAGGAGCGCAACCACAGCTCCCTTCCAGCTCCTTTGTTGTCCTGTGCTTCTCCTCTCAGGCATTTGTGTTGTGAATTTGGATTCTGGGCTCCCCCGGTGGCTACTGGTGGAATTGAACTGGTGTTGTCATCTTCTCTGTTCACCTGTTCCCATCAAGATGTGGGAGTCGCTATATAACCTTGCTGCTCTGTTAGTTGCTTGCCGGTCATCAATGTTATCAGAAGCCTCTCTGTGCTTGTTCCTGCTCCTAGACAACTACTAGATAAGTTGGACTCTTGTCCATGTTTGTTTTTGCATTTTTGTTCCAGTTCACAGCTGAAGTTTCGTTACTGTGTCTGGAAAGCTCTTGTGAACAGGAATTGCCACTCTGGTGTTATGAGTTAATGCCAGAGTTTTAAAGTAATTTCTGGATGGTGTTTTGATAGGGTTTTCAGCTGACCATGAAAGTGTCCTTTCTGTCTTCTGCTATGTAGTAAGTGGACCTCAAATTTGCTAAACCTATTTTCATACTACGTTTGTTGTTTCATCTTAATTCACCGCCAATACATGTGGGGGGCCTCTGTCTCCTTTCGGGGTATTTCTCTAGAGGTGAGCTAGGACTAATATTTTCCTCTGCTAGCATTATTTAGTCCTCCGGCTGGTGCTGGGCATCTAGAATCAACGTAGGCATGCTACCCGGCCACTGCTAGTTGTGCGTTAGGTTTAGTTCATGGTCAGCTCAGTTCCCATCTTCCAAGAGCTAGTTCCTATATATGCTTATGCTATGTTCTCTTGCCATTGAGAACATGACAGTTTGACCGGCCCACTAAAGGGTTAAAATCCTTTGCTGAGAAAGGAGAGAAATAAGAAGTCTGCTGAGAATATTTTTTTTTTTTTTTTTTCTCCTTCTAATCTTTGAATGGCTCTGTGTCCACCTGTTTGTAATGGATCTTCAGAGTGTAACTGCAGGTTTGAATAATCTCGCCACGAAGGTACAAAATTTGCAAGACTTTGTTTGTCATGCACCTGTATCTGAGCCGAGAATTCCTTTGCCGGAATTTTTCTCGGGGAATAGATCTGGGTTTCAGAATTTTCGAAATAATTGCAAATTATTTTTGTCCCTGAAATTTCGCTCTGCCGGAGACCCTGCACAGCAGGTCAGGATTGTGATTTCCTTGCTCCGGGGCGACCCTCAAGACTGGGCTTTTTCATTGACACCAGGGGATCCTGTGTTGCTCAATGTGGATGCGTTTTTTCTGGCCTTGGGGTTGCTTTATGACGAACCTCATTTGGAGCTTCAGGCAGAAAAAACTTTGATGTCCCTATCTCAGGGGCAAGATGAAGCGGAAATTTACTGTCAAAGATTCCGTAAATGGTCTGTGCTTACTCAGTGGAATGAGTGCGCCCTGGCGGCGACTTTCAGAGAGGGTCTCTCTGATGCCATTAAGGATGTTATGGTGGGGTTCCCTGTGCCTGCGGGTCTGAATGAGTCCATGACAATGGCTATTCAGATCGATAGGCGTTTGCGGGAGCGCAAACCAGTGCACCATCTGGCGGTGTCCACTGAGAAGTCGCCAGAGAGTATACAGTGTGATAGAATTCTGTCCCGAAGCGAGCGGCAGAATTTTAGACGGAAAAATGGGTTGTGTTTCTATTGTGGTGATTCTACTCATGTTATATCAGCATGCTCTAAGCGCACTAAAAAGCTTGATAAATCTGTTTCCATTTGCACCTTACCGTCTAAGTTTATTCTATCTGTGACCCTGATTTGCTCTTTGTCATCTATTACCACGGACGCCTATGTCGACTCTGGCGCCGCTTTGAGTCTTATGGATTGGTCCTTTGCCAAACGCTGTGGGTATGATTTAGAGCCTTTGGAGACTCTTATTCCTCTGAAGGGGATTGACTCCACCCCATTGGCTAATAATAAACCACAATACTGGACACAAGTAACTATGCGTATTAATCCGGATCACCAGGAGATTATTCGCTTTCTGGTGCTGCATAATCTACATGATGATTTGGTGCTAGGATTGCCTTGGCTGCAATCTCACAACCCAGTCCTCGACTGGAAAGCTATGTCTGTGTTGAGCTGGGGATGTAAGGGGGCTCATGGGGATGTACCTGTGGTTTCCATTTCATCATCTATTCCCTCTGAAATTCCTGAGTTCCTGTCTGACTATCGTGACGTCTTTGAAGAATCCAAGCTTGGTTCATTACCTCCGCACCGAGAGTGCGATTGTGCCATAGATTTAATCCCGGGTAGTAAATACCCAAAGGGTCGTTTATTTAATCTGTCTGTGCCTGAACATGCTGCTATGCGAGAATATATAAAGGAGTCCTTGGAAAAGGGACATATTCGTCCATCGTCATCTCCCTTAGGAGCCGGTTTTTTCTTTGTGTCAAAAAAAGACGGCTCTTTGAGACCATGTATCGATTATCGGCTTTTGAATAAAATCACTGTAAAATATCAATACCCATTGCCGTTGCTGACTGATTTGTTTGCTCGCATAAAGGGGGCCAAGTGGTTCTCTAAGATTGACCTTCGTGGGGCGTATAATTTGGTGCGAATCAGGCAGGGGGATGAGTGGAAAACCGCATTTAATACGCCCGAGGGCCACTTTGAGTATTTAGTGATGCCTTTTGGTCTTTCAAATGCTCCGTCAGTTTTCCAGTCCTTTATGCATGATATTTTTCGCGATTATTTGGATAAATTTATGATTGTGTATCTGGATGATATTCTGATTTTTTCGGATGACTGGGACTCTCATGTCCAGCAAGTCAGGAGGGTTTTCCAGGTTTTGCGGTCTAATTCTTTGTGTGTGAAGGGTTCTAAGTGTGTTTTTGGGGTACAGAGGATTTCCTTTTTGGGATATATTTTTTCTCCCTCTTCCATTGAAATGGATCCTGTCAAGGTTCAAGCTATTTGTGATTGGACGCAGCCCTCTTCTCTTAAGAGTCTTCAGAAATTTTTGGGCTTTGCTAACTTTTATCGTCGATTTATTGCTGGTTTTTCGGATATTGCTAAGCCATTGACCGATTTGACTAAGAAAGGTGCTGATGTTGCTGATTGGTCCCCTGACGCTGTGGAGGCCTTTCGGGAGCTTAAGCGCCGTTTTTCCTCTGCCCCTGTGTTGCGTCAGCCTGATGTTGCTCTACCTTTTCAGGTTGAGGTCGACGCTTCTGAGATCGGAGCTGGGGCAGTGTTGTCGCAGAAAAGTTCTGACTGCTCCGTGATGAGGCCTTGTGCCTTCTTTTCCCGTAAATTTTCGCCCGCTGAGCGGAATTATGATGTTGGGAATCGGGAGCTTTTGGCCATGAAGTGGGCTTTTGAGGAGTGGCGCCATTGGCTTGAGGGGGCCAGACATCAGGTGGTGGTATTGACTGACCACAAAAACTTGATTTATCTTGAGACCGCCAGGCGCCTGAATCCTAGACAGGCGCGCTGGTCATTATTTTTCTCTCGGTTTAATTTTGTGGTGTCATACCTACCGGGTTCTAAGAATGTTAAGGCGGATGCCCTTTCTAGGAGTTTTGAGCCTGACTCGCCTGGTAACTCTGAGCCCACAGGTATCCTTAAGGATGGAGTGGTATTGTCAGCCGTTTCTCCAGACCTGCGGCGGGCCTTGCAGGAGTTTCAGGCGGATAGACCGGATCGTTGCCCACCTGATAAACTGTTTGTTCCTGATGATTGGACCAGTAGAGTCATCTCTGAGGTTCATTCTTCTGCGTTGGCAGGTCATCCTGGCATTTTTGGTACCAGGGATTTGGTGGCAAGGTCCTTCTGGTGGCCTTCCCTGTCACGAGATGTGCGAGACTTTGTGCAGTCTTGTGACGTTTGTGCTCGGGCCAAGCCTTGTTGCTCTCGGGCTAGTGGATTATTGTTGCCCTTGCCTATTCCTAAGAGGCCTTGGACGCACATCTCGATGGATTTTATTTCAGATCTGCCTGTTTCTCAGAAGATGTCTGTCATCTGGGTGGTGTGTGACCGTTTCTCTAAGATGGTCCATTTGGTTCCTCTGCCCAAGTTGCCTTCTTCTTCCGAGTTGGTTCCTCTGTTTTTTCAAAATGTTGTTCGTTTGCATGGTATTCCTGAGAATATCATTTCTGACAGAGGGACCCAATTCGTGTCTAGATTTTGGCGGGCATTCTGTGCTAGGATGGGCATAGATTTATCTTTTTCGTCCGCTTTCCATCCTCAGACGAATGGCCAGACCGAGCGGACTAATCAGACCCTGGAGACATATCTGAGGTGTTTTGTGTCTGCTGACCAGGATGATTGGGTTGCTTTTTTGCCATTGGCGGAGTTCGCTCTCAATAATCGGGCCAGCTCTGCCACTTTGGTGTCCCCGTTTTTCTGTAATTCGGGGTTTCATCCTCGATTTTCCTCTGGTCAGGTGGAAACTTCGGATTGTCCTGGAGTGGATGCTGTGGTGGAGAGATTGCATCAGATCTGGGGGCAGGTGGTGGACAATTTGAGGTTGTCCCAGGAGAAGACTCAGCTTTTTGCCAACCGCCACCGTCGTGTTGGTCCTCGGCTTTGTGTTGGGGATTTGGTGTGGTTGTCTTCTCGTTTTGTCCCTATGAGGGTCTCTTCTCCTAAGTTTAAGCCTCGGTTCATCGGCCCGTATAAGATATTGGAGATTCTTAACCCTGTTTCCTTCCGTTTGGACCTCCCTGCATCCTTTTCTATTCATAACGTTTTTCATCGGTCATTATTGCGCAGGTATGAGGTACCGGTTGTGCCTTCCGTTGAGCCTCCTGCTCCGGTGTTGGTTGAGGGTGAGTTGGAGTACGTTGTGGAGAAAATCTTAGACTCTCGTGTTTCCAGACGGAGACTCCAGTATCTGGTCAAGTGGAAGGGATACGGCCAGGAGGATAATTCTTGGGTGAATGCATCTGATGTTCATGCCTCTGATCTGGTTCGTGCCTTTCATAGGGCCCATCCTGATCGCCCTGGTGGTTCTGGTGAGGGTTCGGTGCCCCCTCCTTGAGGGGGGGGTACTGTTGTGAATTTGGATTCTGGGCTCCCCCGGTGGCTACTGGTGGAATTGAACTGGTGTTGTCATCTTCTCTGTTCACCTGTTCCCATCAAGATGTGGGAGTCGCTATATAACCTTGCTGCTCTGTTAGTTGCTTGCCGGTCATCAATGTTATCAGAAGCCTCTCTGTGCTTGTTCCTGCTCCTAGACAACTACTAGATAAGTTGGACTCTTGTCCATGTTTGTTTTTGCATTTTTGTTCCAGTTCACAGCTGAAGTTTCGTTACTGTGTCTGGAAAGCTCTTGTGAACAGGAATTGCCACTCTGGTGTTATGAGTTAATGCCAGAGTTTTAAAGTAATTTCTGGATGGTGTTTTGATAGGGTTTTCAGTATTATTGAAATCCACCGCACTCCCTGTGTGGAATATCTTAGAAACAAAAGGATTTTTTTAAATTTGCTAATTTATTCAAGTGAAAAACAGAAAATCAAATGTGACAGATCAAATAGTAGGCAGTATAAGCGACTGAGTGATTTGACGTTTCGACCCTCCCGGGTCTTACTCTAAAGTCGCACTTAATCCAGGATTTATGAGTGGCTCTTATGGTAGTGAGGATGTTATCCCTGTAGTGTCAAGGGGCAGGTACAGTCTTTTTGATACCAAGTATGGCCTGATAGTTGATTTCTCTCTGAGTATGACCTTGCTGAGGAATAGCAGCGGTGCATCAGCGTCTTGCTGCTGTTTGCATATGCGATTCAAATAGAAAGTTGGTATGTCACTGGAGACAACCTTTCTTGCAGGTGCCAATGATACAATGAAGGCATGCCTTCCCACAGGACGCAGGAGCGCTATCCCCCATCCACTAAGGGTACTAAGCCTACATGTCCACCAGCAAGACGCAGATGCGCCGCTGTTACCCCACTACAAGGCTTTATCCAGAACTGGCAAATCCATTAAACCACATACAACTTACCAGCAATTTAAGGCTGATACATTGGCACCTGCAAGAAAGGTTGTCTCCAGTGACATACCAACTTTCTATTTGAATCGCATATGCAAACAGCAGCAAGACGCTGATGCACCGCTGCTATTCCTCAGCAAGGTCATACTCAGAGAGAAATCAACTATCAGGCCATACTTGGTATCAAAAAGACTGTACCTGCCCCTTGACACTACAGGGATAACATCCTCACTAGTGTTGAGCGATACCGTCCGATACTTGAAAGTATCGGTATCGGAAAGTATCGGCCGATACCGTCACAGTATCGGAATCCAATCCGATACCGATACCCGATACCAATACAAGTCAATGGGACTCATGTATCGGACGGTATCCCTGATGGTTCCCAGGGTCTGAAGGAGAGGAAACTCTCCTTCAGGCCCTGGGAACCATATAAATGTGTAAAAGAAAGAATTAAAATAAAAAATATCGCTATACTCACCTGTCCGACGCAGCCGGGACTTCAGCGAGGGAACCGGCAGCGTTGTTTGTTTAAAAATCGCGCTATTACTTGGTTACGTGAATTCCCGGCTTGTGATTGGTCAGGTCGGCCATGTTGCCGGGACGCGGACCAATCACAGCAAGCCGTGACGAAATTACGTCACGGCTTGCTGTGATTGGTCCGCGTCCCGGCAATATGGCCGCCCTGACCAATCACAAGCCGGGACGTCACGGGAGGCTGGACACGCGCTCATTTTAAAATGGGCGCGTGTCCAGCCTCCCGTGACGTCACGGCTTGTGATTGGTTGCGCCGCGATCAACCAATCACAAGCCGGGAGGCTGGACGCGCTCATTTTGAAATGGGCGCGTGTCCAGCCTCCCGGCTTGTGATTGGTTGACCGCGACGCAACCAATCACAAGCCGTGACGTCACGGGAGGCTGGACACGCGCCCTTTTTAAAATGAGCGCGTTTCCAGCCTCCCGTGACGTCACGGCTTGTGATTGGTTAATGGCGGCCATGTTGCCGGGACGCGGACCAATCACAGCAAGCCGTGACGTATTTTCGTCACGGCTTGCTGTGATTGGTCCGCGGCCCGGCAACATGGCCGCCCTGACCAATCACAAGCCGGGACTTCGCGTAACCATGTAAAAGCGGGAATTTTAAACAAACAACGCTGCCGGTTCCTGCGCTGAGGTCCCGGCTGCGTCGGACAGGTGAGTATAGCGATATTTTTTATTTTAATTCTCTATTTTACACATTTTAACATTAATGTTGTTCCGATACCCGATACCCGATACCACAAGAGTATCGGAATCCCGGTATCGGAATTCCGATACAGCAAGTATCGGCCGATACCCGATACTTGCAGCATCGGAATGCTCAACACTAATCCTCACTACCATAAGAGCCACTCATAAATCCTGGATTAAGTGCGACTTTAGAGTAAGACCCGGGAGGGTCGAAACGTCAAATCACTCAGTCGCTTATACTGCCTACTATTTGATCTGTCACATTTGATTTTCTGTTTTTCACTTGAATAAATTAGCAAATTTAAAAAAATCCTTTTGTTTCTAAGATATTCCACACAGGGAGTGCGGTGGATTTCAATAATACTGATACTAGACCTTACGGTCTGTCTCACCAGCACCCCGATCTAAATTTAGAGTGCAGGCCAAATTATATTTACATTGATAGGGTTTTCAGCTGACCATGAAAGTGTCCTTTCTGTCTTCTGCTATGTAGTAAGTGGACCTCAAATTTGCTAAACCTATTTTCATACTACGTTTGTTGTTTCATCTTAATTCACCGCCAATACATGTGGGGGGCCTCTGTCTCCTTTCGGGGTATTTCTCTAGAGGTGAGCTAGGACTAATATTTTCCTCTGCTAGCATTATTTAGTCCTCCGGCTGGTGCTGGGCATCTAGAATCAACGTAGGCATGCTACCCGGCCACTGCTAGTTGTGCGTTAGGTTTAGTTCATGGTCAGCTCAGTTCCCATCTTCCAAGAGCTAGTTCCTATATATGCTTATGCTATGTTCTCTTGCCATTGAGAACATGACACATTTGCTATCAATGCAATGTTCCTGCTTTTCCACTCTGGCCTGGAGCTGCAGCACCACACATGGCTGCACGGCCCCAGCTCTGCTCACACTCCTCTCTCCTTCACTGTCTCTCCACTCAACTCACTAACTCCTCCTCCAGACCAGAATATATATATATCTGGGGGAAGCTCCCCAGAAACCAGGTTAAGAGCTCCCCCTTCTGGCCTGGAATCAGAATGTGTTGCACGTAGGTGTACTACCTGTTGAGGGGATCTTCCTTGCTTCCAACCATGACATCACCCTCTCGAAAGGAAGGCAACATCTCTGTTACAACCAGTTACCTGAGGTGTTACATGAGCACTAATATGCTCAGATGCTCGCTACTCAAGCCAAGCAATTCCTAATGCTTGGATGCTCATTTCAAGTAACAAATATAGCAGGAGTCAATGGGAAATCTGAGCATTTATCCCGCAGACCCTACAAGGAGGTCTGGGGGCAGTGAAAACGTTTAAATGGATGGAAAAAGTGCTGAACAGAAGGAGAACAGCACGGGGAACCCCACTGGAAGCATCTCTGACTCCCAGATCACTGCTGAGAAAAATGTTGTCAATCTTTTACTCAAATTTAATCCCTTTACCCTCACAAGGTATTTTACATGTTAGTGACCTGGTCGGTTTTTACAAATCTGACCAGTGTCACATTATGAGGTAATAACTCTGGAACACGTAGACGGATCCCTCTGATTCTGAAATAGTTTTTTTTTTCATTTAATATTGTACTTCATGATAGTGGTAAAATTTCTTTGATATGAATTGCGTTGCATTTGCGTTATTTGTGAAAAAATGGAAAATTGGCAAAAATTTTGCAGTTTTCACATTTTTATGCCCTTAAATCAGAGAATTATTTCACACAAAATAATTAATAAATAACGTTTCCCACGTCTACTTTACTTCAGCACAATTTTTTAAACAATTTTTTTGTTACGAAGTTATAAGTTAAAATTGACAAACGATTTCTACTTTTTCCATCAAAATTTACAAAACCATTTTTTTAGAGACCACATCACATTTGAAGTGACTGTAATGGTTCTATGTGATAGAAAATACCCAAAAGTTAGACAATTCTAAAAACTGCACCACTCATGGTGCTCAAAACTACTTTAAAAAAATTTATTAGAAAATGAACATTTAACTTTTTTTCACAAAAATGTTAGTGTAGACCCTAATTTTTTATTTTCGCAAGAGTAACCGTGAAAATTAGACCCCAAAAATTTGTTGAACAATTTCTCCTGATCATGCTGATACCCCATATGTGGGGAAAACTACTGTTTGGGCACACAGCAAAGCTATGAAGGGAAGGATGGCCATTTGACATCTTGAATGCAAATTTTTTTTGGAACAATTAGCAGATTCATGTCATTCTATCCAGAAAAAAATGTTGAACTTTTTTTTTAGCTTTATTTACCACCATAATGTAATAAAAAGCAAATAATACTCTATCGATAACAAATTCAATCCAGAAAAAAATTTGAACGCTTTTTTAGAGTGTCATAGACCATTGAAATATAGCACAAAGGACTTAATACTCTATGGATGACATAGTCAATTTTTTGACCCCAAAAAAAGAATGTGGTCACTAGTGATGGGTGAGCACAAAAATGCTCGGGTGCTCATTGCTCAGGTTGAGCAAATTGGAATGCTTAGATGCTCAACTCGAGCAATGAGCCCAATGTAAGTCTATGGGAAACTCAAGCATTTTTCCAGCGGCCCCCTCGGTGGTCTGCAGAGGGACTAGAAATTGAGCAATTGCAGAAATTGATGGGAACAGTGCTCAAATGACATGGGAACAACATAGGGAAGACCCCTGGAAGCATTTCTGACTCCCAGGTCACTGCTGTGAACAATGTTCTCAGAGTCTTGCGCCACTTTTACAGACTCATAAGAAAAAATAAAAAACGGAACCAAAAAAGATCTACCTAGGAAATATGTTAAGGAACACCCTTTCCAGGGTAATGACTTCTATATAAGGCAAAATAAATAACCCAAAACACAAATGCTCCTCCGCACCTTGGGCTATGTTCACACGTAGCATTTTTTAAGCGATTTTGAACTTTAGTATTGCTTTCAACCAAGACAAATGCATTCACTGGGAAATGTCATTTTAACATTTTACAACCTTATCTGGCCATGTGGTGTGTGACACATCATCAGACACATCCTTTTTCATTTATGAAGGAGGGACATTGAAAGTCACAAAGCCTATTTTTATAGGGCCAATGAAACAAAACACGTGAGCACAGCGACTAAGGTGCACGGGTAGGTTCCCAAACCATATACGTGTAAATACAAAGAACCCGGCACTCAACTTAGATTAAACTTGAGATTTTTTTATTCTGTAGTACGAAAAAAACGTTTCAGCCTAGTATGGCCTTCGTCAGTTACGTACTATAGGGTAACTGAGAATCTGTGACACTCGGGCATTTCGCCGACAGCGGTGGACACCGCGTCAGGACCCGACCGCACCAGCATACAGTCGTGCTTCTTTTTTTCCCTTAACGGACAAAATCTTCAGTGATAACCCACGGATTTAACAGGCTTACTGAGTGGATTCTCAGTAACCCTATAGTACGTAACTGACAAAGGCCATACTAGGCCGAAACGTTTTTTTCGTACTACAGAATAAAAAAATCTCAAGTTTAATCTAAGTTGAGTGCCGGGTTCTTTGTATTTATTTTTATAGGGCCATCAGGAGTAGGGTTGAGCGACTTTTACTTTTTTAAGATTGAGTCGGGTTTCACGAAACCCGACTTTGTCAAAAGTCGGGTCGAGTGAAATCGGAAGATTATCGCGAAATGTCGGGGATCGACCGAAACACGAAACCCAATGTAAAGTCGGCAGTGAGTGGAAAACACCAACAGTGCCCATTTTAATGTCAAAAACATCAATTCTTGTCCCTTAAGCTTGTGAATCTTAATTTACCTTATAATAATAGTTAGGCATTGAAAATTGGGGGTCATTTGGCTAAAGTTGTGGGGAGGGGGGTAGGGCTGGCTCAAGTTTTTTGTGGGCCCAGGAAACGCGGACTACGTCATGGCAGTGGAGCCGGGAGAGGTAAGTATTAAAACTTTGCAAGTGCTGTGATCCCGAGCAAGCAGGGGGGGCCCACTTGTTCGCATTGGCACTGGCACAGGGCCCCTCAAAGTACGGCGGTGTGTTTGACGGCGGGGGCGCCTCACACCGGCAGAGACACTTTTGCGTACTATGAGGGGCCCTGTGCCAGTGACGTCACCAACGAGTATGCTCCCCCACCTGATGAAGGAACCTGCACTTTCATCTGCACCTTCCTCTTTGTCCCCGTGTAAGGTGGTATAGTATGCGGGAAGGGGAACCTGACTTTCAGCAGGGTCAGATTTTGGCTGTGTAGAGTGCAAGGGGAATGTAGTGGTCTGGGTCAATGTACCAGCAGACTCATCTAACAGTGGCTGGGTAATGGGCAGGATGAGGAGGAAACACAGATATAGTCCCAAAGAATAAAGTAGGCTAAATGCAGTTCAAGATTGGTAACAGGAGTAAACAGGCGGCACTGCTTTGTTCATTGGAGAACACCAAGCAGCGGCAGACACCGTTAGTAGGCCCAACCAAACAAGTAGGCCAAATGCAGGTTAATATCTGATATAGGCCAAAAGCCTGAAAATTGAAGCTCAGCTATATTCAGTGGAGGAGACAAGCAAGGAGTGGCATACACCGTTACTAGGTCCCAACCAAACAAGTAGGCCAAAGGCAGTTTAAAATTTCCTATAGGCCGAAAGCCTGAAGATTGAAGCTCAGCTTTGTTCAGTGGAGGAGACAAGCAAGGAGCGGCAGACACCATTAGTAGGGCCCAACCAAACTAGTAGACCAAATGCCGTTTAATATCTGATATAGGCCGAAAGCCTGAAGATTGAAGCTCAGCTTTGTTCAGTGGAGGAGAATACCAAGCAGCGGCAGACACCGTTAGTAGGGCCCAACTAAACTAGTAGGCCAAATGCAGTTTAAAATTTCCTATAGGCCGAAAGCCTGAAGACTGAAGCTCAGCTTTGTTCAGTGGAGGAGACAAGCAAGGAGCGGCAGACACCGTTAGTAGGGCCCAACCAAACTAGTAGGCCAAATGCTGTTTAATATCTGATATAGGCCGAAAGCCTGAAGATTGAAGCTCAGCTTTGTTCAGTGGAGGAGACAAGCAAGGAGCGGCAGACACCGTTAGTAGGGCGCAACCAAACTAGTAGGCCAAATGCAGTTTAAAATTTCCTATAGGCCGAAAGCCTGAAGATTGAAGCTCAGCTTTGTTCAGTGGAGGAGACAAGCAAGGAGCGGCAGACACCGTTACTAGGGCCCAACCAAACTAGTAGGCCAAATGCAGTTTAATATCTGATATAGGCCGAAAGCCTGAAGATTGAAGCTCAGCTTTGATCAGTGGAGGAGACAAGCAAGGAGCAGCAGACACTGTTAGTAGGGCCCAACCAAACTAGTAGGCCAAATGCAGTTTAAAATTTCCTATAGGCCAAAAGCCTGAAGACTGAAGTTCAACTTTGTTCAGTGGAGGAGAACACCAAGCAGCGGCAGACACCGTTAGTAGGGCACAACCAAACTAGTAGGCCAAATGCAGTTTAAAATTTCCTATAGGCCGAAAGCCTGAAGATTGAAGCTCAGCTTTGTTCAGTGGAGGAGACAAGCAAGAAGCGGCAGACACCGTTTCTAGGGCCCAACCAAACTAGTAGGCCAAATGCAGTTTAATATCTGATATAGGCCGAAAGCCTGAAGATTGAAGCTCAGCTTTGATCAGTGGGGGAGACAAGCAAGGAGCGGCAGACACCGTTAGTAGGCCCAACCAAACAAGTAGGCCAAATGCCGTTTAAAATTTCCTATAGGCCGAAAGCCTGAAGACTGAAGCTCAGCTTTGTTCAGTGGAGGTGACAAGTAAGGAGCAGCAGACACCATTAGTAGGGCCCAACCAAACTAGTAGGCCAAATGCCGTTTAATATCTGATATAGGCCGAAAGCCTGAAGATTGAAGCTCAGCTTTGTTCAGTGGAGGAGACAAGCAAGGAGCGGCAGACACTGATAGTAGGGCCCAAACAAACTAGTAGGCCAAATGCAGTTTAAAATTTCCTATAGGCCGAAAGCCTGAAGATTGAAGCTCAGCTTTGTTCAGTGGAGGAGACAAGCAAGGAGCGGCAGACACCGTTACTAGGGCCCAACCAAACTAGTAGGCCAAATGCAGTTTAATATCTGATATAGGCCGAAAGCCTGAAGATTGAAGCTCAGCTTTGTTCAGTGGAGGAGAACACCAAGCAGCAGACACCGTTAGTAGGGCCCAACCAAACTAGTAGGCCAAATGCAGTTTAAAATTTCCTATAGGCCAAAAGCCTGAAGACTGAAGCTCAGCTTTGTTCAGTGGAGGAGACAAGCAAGTAGCGGCAGACACCGTTAGTAGGGCCCAACCAAACTAGTAGGCCAAATGCCGTTTAATATCTGATATAGGCCAAAAGCCTAAAGATTGAAGCTCAGCTTTGTTCAGTGGAGGAGAACACCAAGCAGCGGCAGACACCGTTAGTAGGGCCCAACCAAACTAGTAGGCCAAATGCAGTTTAAAATTTCCTATAGGCCAAAAGCCTGAAGACTGAAGCTCAGCTTTGTTCAGTGGAGGAGACAAGCAAGGAGCGGCAGACACCGTTAGTAGGGCCCAACCAAACTAGTAGGCCAAATGCCGTTTAATATCTGATATAGGCCGAAAGCCTGAAGATTGAAGCTCAGCTTTGTTCAGTGGAGGAGACAAGCAAGGAGCGGTAGACACCGTTAGTAGGGCCCAACCAAACTAGTAGGCCAAATGCAGTTTAATATCTGACATCGGATGAAAACTGAGGCTCAGCTTTGTTGAGTGGAGGACAACTGTAATGGGAGGCAGACACAGTTAGTAAGCATAAATATGAAAGTAGGCAAAATGCAGTTCAAAATTGGTTAGTGGAGTATACAGGCGGCATAGCTTTGTTCAGCGGAGGACAACTGTAATAAGTGGCTCAGACAGACAGAGTAGGCCTACAATTAAAAAAGGTGGCTAATTGCAGTTCAAAATTTGTAATAGGAGTACACAGTCGGCATAGCGTGGTTCAGCGGAGGAGGACAAGTGTAATTAGTGGCTCTGACACACTGAGTAGGCGTAAAATAAAAAAGAACGATATATGCAGTTCACAATTGGTAAGAGGAGTACACAGGCGGCCTTGCTGGGTTCAGCGGTGGAGGACAACTGTTGTGAGAGTCTGACACAGTTACTATGACAAAATAAATAAGTAGGCTAAATGCTGTTCTACATTGGTAAGGGGAGTACACAGGCGGCCTAGCTTCTTTCAGGGGGGGACAGTTGTAATGTATGGCGCCGACAGACAGACAGACAGAGGCCTAACCTAAAAAAAGGTGTCTAAATGCAGTTCAAAACTGCTAGCAGGACTAACCAGGCAGCCTAGCTTGTTTCGGGGGGGGACAGTTGTAATGTGTGGCGCCGACAGACAGACAGACAGAGGCCTAAAATAAAAAACGGTGGCTTCATGCAGTTCTAAACTGCTAGCAGGACTAACCAGGCGGCCTAGCTTGTTTCGGGGGAGACAGTTGTAATGTGTGGCGCCGACAGACAGACAGACAGAGGCCTAACCTAATAAAAGGTGTCTAAATGCAGTTCAAAACTGCTAGCAGGACTAAGCAGGTGGCCTAGCTTGTTTCAGCGTGGGAGGACAACTGTTATGAGAGGCTCACACAGTTACTAGGCACAAATAAGTAAATAGGCTACATGCAGTTCACAATTGGTAACAGGAGTACAGAGGTGGCATAGCTTTGTTCAGCAGAGGTCAACTGTTAGAAGTTGCTGACACAGTTAGTAGGCCAAAATACTAAAGTGGGCTAAATGTCAGCCAAGGAATTGGTAATAAATAAACTGGTGGCATAGCGATGTACAGGCGTGGGCTCCTCTGCAGAGTTGCAGACAGGGGTAGTTGGCGGCGCAAAGTATTAAGGGGTCTAAATGGAGGCCAGGGCCCCTGTATATTTTTGCTATCATCGATCATTGCAACAAATTTGTTATTGCAGTGCCATTTAAGGATTTAACAGCACAGACTACACAGTGGTGGGGCAGGGAGAGGTAAGTTTTGCAAGTGGTAGAGTTCAAGCTGGGGGGAACACTCTCTCGTGGGCGGCGGTACTGGCCCAGGGCCCCTCATATTACGATGGTGTGTCTGACGTTGGTTGTGCACCACCACCGTCAGAGACACTTCATTGTACTATGAGGGACCCTGTGCCAGTGCCATGGCACAAGAGTGGGCACACCCACCAGTCCAGGCAAACGGCACTCGCACGGGTGCTTGCGCCACGTTGTGACCACGGCCCTGTGGGGGGAGTCAGCCCATTTAGGGAGGTATACAAATGGCCTATGGTGGACATTCGGCACCTGCAAATGGAGGAACTGGAGCAGTCAGTAAGAGGAGGCCAAAAACAAGAAATTTTTCTGGCAAGCTACGTGTCAGCAGGGGAAGGTGGGGCAAAATAATTTGAAATCCATGATTGGTTCATTTTAATGAAGGTTAGATCATCAACATTTCGGGGAGCCAGACGTGTCCTTTTTTCGGTCAGTATTGAACCTGCAGCACTGAAGACTCTTTCTGAGAGCACACTAGCAGCTGGGCAAGCGAGCTCCTGTAATGCATATTCAGCCAATTCGGGCCAGGTGTCTAGTTTAGATGCCCAGTAATCAAAGGGGAATGACCTGTGAAGGAGAACATCGATAATGGTGGAAAAATAGTTGGTAACCATACTGGACAAATGCTGTCTCCTGTCACTTTGAATCGATGCAGCAGTACCTGCCGTGTCTGCGGTCATTGCGAAATCACTCCACAACCTGGTGAGAAATCCCCTCTGTCCAATGTCACTTCGGCTTTGTGCACCTCTAGCACCTCTGCCATGTTGCCCCATACAGCTCGTGTGAGAACCATCAGCGCCGCTGTGTGCTGGGAATGCCTGAACCAAACGGTCTACAAGAGTTGCTTGTTTGGTAGCTAATATTTGCTCAAGGTTCTCATGTGGCATGATATTTTGTAACTTGCCTTTGTATCGTGGATCCAGGAGGCAGGCCAACCAGTAATCGTCATCGTTCATCATTTTGATAATGCGGGGGTCCCGTTTTAGGATACGCAAGGCATACTCTGCCATGTGGGCCAAAGTTCCAGGTGTCAATTCACTGCTTGTGCTGGGTTGAGGAGCACTTTCTTGAAAATTTACCTCACTTGTGGCCCGCAAAAACCCTGTACCTGACTTTGCAATGCCACCAGTTTCTATTGCCCCCTGAGAAGCATCCTCCTCCCATAAATATTCAGCCCCATCATCCTCCTCCTCCTCTTCATCGCCACCTCTTCCCGGAGACTTCCCTGACCAGACAATGGCTGACTGTCATCAAGGCTTCCCTCCTCCTCGGCCGCAGATGTCTGCTCCTTGATGTGCGTCAAACTTTGCATCAGCAGACGCATTAGTGGGATGCTCATGCTTATGATGGCGTCATCCGCACTGACCAGCCATGTGCATTCCTCAAAACACTGAAGGACTTGACAGAGGTCTTGGAGCTTCGACCACTGCACACCAGACAACTCCATGTCTGCCATCCAAGTGCCTGCCCGTGTATGTGTATCCTCCCACAAATACGTGACAGCACGCCTCTGCTCGCACAGCCTCTGAAGCATGTGCAGTGTAGAGTTCCACCTTGTTGCAACGTCTATTATTAGGCGGTGCTTGGGAAGATTCAGAGATCGCTGATGATTAAGCATACGGCTGGAGTGTACGGGCGACCGGCGGATGTGCGAGCAAAGTCTGCGCACCTTTAGGAGCAGGGCTGGTAAATCAGGGTAATTCTTGAGGAAGCACTGCACCACAAGGTTCAAGGTGTGAGCCAGGCAAGGTATGTGTTTCATTTTGGAAAGGGCTATGGCAGCCATAAAATTCCTTCCGTTATCACTGACTACCTTGCCTGCCTCAAGATGTACACTGCCCAGCCATGACTGAGTTTCTTGCTGCAAGTACTCGGCCAGTACTTCCGTGGTGTGTCTGTTGTCGCCCAAACACTTCATTTGCAGCACAACCTGCTGACGCTTACCACTAGCTGTTCCATAATGGGACACCATGGGTGCAACACTGGCAGCTGCGGATGGAGTGCTCCTCCGACTGAGCTCTGTGGACGAGCTTTCGCTTCTGGAGGAGGAGGAGGTGTAAACGCCTACAGCCAACTGTTTCCTAGACCGTGGGCTAGGCAGAACTGTGCCACTATGGCTGTCCCCTGTGGACCCTGCATCCACCAAATTAACCCAGCGTACCATGATGGACACGTAACGTCCCTGGCCATGCCTACTGGTCCATGCATCAGTTGTGAGGTGCGCCTTTCTACTAACCGATTGCCTCAGTGCATGGACAATGCATTCTTTGACATGTTGGTGGAGTGCTGGGATGGCTTTTCTCGCAAAGAAGTGTCAACTGGGTAGGTCATAGCGTGGTACTGCGTAGGCCATCAGGGCTTTGAAAGGTTCGCTTTCAACCAACCGGTAGAGCATCATCTCTAATGAGATTAGTCGAGCAATATAGCCGTTCAAACCCTGTGTACGTGGATGAGAGGAAGAGTACTTACTTTTCCTATCGAGAGTCTCTTGTAGGCTGAGCTGGACTGGAGAGCCTCATATGGTGGAACTAGCGGGGGTGGTGGTGGACATGGCAGATTGAGAGAGACTTGGTGATGATATTCTTGATGTGGGCCTACCTACAGTGTTTCCAACCAAGAACCTTGTGATTCCCTGACTGCTTTGGCCTTGCGACAATACCTCCACATTTGTTACTGGTGGTGTCATAACTGGTGGGCTTCCAGTGAGGGAAGCAATCTTGCGTTGCTGACTAACTTCAATTTGAGCAGGTGCATCAACGGTACGGGAAGTTTGGTAGTTAGTCCATGCTTCCAAGTGTCTGCTGGTTAGATGTCTACGCATGCACGTTGTATTTAAACTTTGTAGATTCTTCCCTCTGCTAAAGGTCTTGGAGCATTTCTTACATATAACTTTGGATTGATAATTCGGATCTTGGTTAAAAAATTGCCACACTGCACTCGTCCTACTATGGAATACCTTTTCAGGCTTTGCACGCCATGCTGCTGTCACTGGATTGCAACGCTGTCCTACACCTGTTGTGTTTTTTGACACACATTTTGGGCCTGATGCGGGCCTGCCAGATGAAAGCTGTTGCGATGTTGATGCCTGCTACGGCTCATCTTCCTCCGCTTCAGAGCTACTAGTAGCCAGCGGCACCCTGTTCCCCCAATGGCTGCCAATCGGGGTCAACAACTGGGTCATCTATCACCTCCTCTTCAATGTCCTGTGCACCTTCCTCTGTGTCACCGTGTAAGGTGCTATAGCGTTTGGGATGGGGCACCATAGTCTCATCAGGGTCAGATTCTGGCTGAGTACACTGCGAGGGTAATGTTGTGATCTGAGTCAATGGAACAGCATAATAATCTAGCTGTGGCTGTGCATCTGTGCACTCCATGTCTGATTCATCTTGTAATGGGCTGTGAACTATTTCCCTTTCTAACCCTGACACGGTATGTGTAAAGAGCTCCATGGAGTAAACTGTAGTGTCACCTGCCGCATCTTTCACTTTTGCTTTGGGTGAAGGACACAAGGAAGCGACTTGTTCCTGACCGTGAGCATCCACTGACGACTCGCTGCTTTTAAATTTGGAACTTTCGGAAGAGGAGGCGAAAGAGCTAGAGGCTGAGTCAGCAAGGAAAGCCAAAACTTTTTCCTGCTGCTCCGGCTTTAAAAGCAGTTTTCCTACTCCCAGAAAAGGGAGCCTTCGAGGCCTTGTGTAGCCAGACGATGATGCTGGCTCAACAACTCGAGCCTTAGGTGCTATTTTGCTTTTCCCACTACCACCAGATGCTCCACCACCACCACCACCACCATCATTACCAGCTGGCAATGACCGCCCACGGCCACGACCTCTTCCACCAGACTTCCTCATTCTTAGGAAAATGTAACCAAACAAACAACCGTTATATGGTACTGTAAAACAATGTAGAAGGTGTATGTAAACTTGTTGTGAATTTAAATCTCCCTTTCTATATGTGTGGGGGACTGCTGCAAAATTCAGGCCCACTGTATTACACTACACAGTATAAGTGGCGGAAAGTGACTGGCAGATATACGCCGAACAGGACTGACGAGGATGCACTTAGTGGCAATATAAATCTCCTTTCTTATGTGTGGGAGACAGCAGAAAAATGAGGCCCACTGTAGTATACTACACAGTTTGAGTGGCAGAAAGTGGCTGGCAGATATACGCGAAACAGAACTGACGCAGATGCACTCAGTGGCAATACAAATCTCCCTTTTTATGAGTGGGAGAATGCAGAAAGAAATCAGGCCCACTGTATTACACTACACAGTCTGAGTGGCACAAAGTGTCTGGCAGATATGCCACAAACAGGACTGACGCAGATGCACTTAGTGGCAATATAAATCTCCCTTTTTATGTGTGGGAGACAGCAGAAAAATAAGGCCCACTGTATTACACTACACAGTTTGAGTGGCAGAAAGTGGTTGGCAGATATGCCACAAACAGGACTGATGCAGATGCACTCATTGGCAATAAAAATCTCCCTTTTTATGTGTGGGATACAGCAGAAAAATCAGGCCCACTGTATTACACTACACAGTTTGAGTGGAAGAAAGTGGCTGGCAGATATGCCACAAACAGGACTGATGCAGATGCACTCAGTGGCAATATAAATCTCCCTTTTTATGTGTGGGAGAATGCAGAAAAAAATCAGACCCACTGTATTACACTACACAGCTTGAGTGGCAGAAAGTGGCTGGCAGATATGCCACAAACAGGACTGATGCAGATGCACTCAGTGGCAATATAAATCTCCCTTTTTATGTGTGGGAGAATGCAGAAAAAAATCAGGCCCACTGTATTACACTACACAGTTTGAGTGGCAGAATGTGGCTGGCAGATATACGCCAAACAGGACTGACGCCGATGCACTCAGTGGCAATATAAATCTCCCTTTTTATGTGGTGGGAGACAGCAGAAAAAAATCAGGCCCACTGTATTACACTACACAGTTTGAGTGACAGAAAGTGGCTGGCAGATATGCCACAAACAGGACTGACGCAGATGCACTCAGTGGCAATATAAATCTCCTTTTTTATGTGTGGGAGACAGCAGAAAAATCAGGCCCACTGTATTAAACTGCACAGTTTGAGTGGCAGAAAGTGGCGGGCAGATATACGCCAAACAGAACTGATGCAGATGCACTCAGTGGCAATATAAATCTCCCTTTTTATGTGTGGGAGAATGCAGAAAAAAATCAGGCATACTGTATTACACTACACAGTTTGAGTGGCAGAAAGTGGCTGGCAGATATACCACAAACAGGACTGACGCCGATGCACTCAGTGGCAATATAAATCTCCCTTTTTATGTGGTGGGAGACAGCAGAAAAAAATCAGGCCCACTGTATTACACCACACAGTTTGAGTGGCAGAAAGTGGCTGGCAGATATGCCACAAACAGGACTGACACAGATGCACTCAGTGGCAATATAAATCTCCCTTTTTATGTGTGGGAGACAGCAGAAAAATCAGGCCCACTGTATTACACTACACAGTTTGAGTGGCAGAAAGTGGCTGGCAGATATGCCACAAACAGGACTGACGCAGATGCACTCAGTGGCAATATAAATCTCCCTTTTTGTGTGTGGGAGACAGCAGAAAAATCAGGCCCACTGTATTACACTGCACAGTTTGAGTGGCAGAAAGTGGCTGGCAGATATACGCCAAACAGAACTGATGCAGATGCACTCAGTGACAATATAAATCTCCCTTTTTATGTGTGGGAGAATGCAGAAAAAAATCAGGCCCACTGTATTACACTACACAGTTTGAGTGGCAGAAAGTGGCTGGCAGATATACGCCAAACAGAACTGATGCAGATGCACTCAGTGGCAATATAAATCTCCCTTTTTATGTGTGGGAGAATGCAGAAAAAAATCAGGCCCACTGTATTACACTACACAGTTTGAGTGGCAGAAAGTGGCTGGCAGATACGCCACAAACAGGACTGACGCAGATGCACTCAGTGGCAATAAAAATCTCCCTTTTTATGTGTGGGAGACAGCAGAAAAATCAGGCCCACTGTATTAAACTGCACAGTTTGAGTGGCAGAAAGTGGCTGGCAGATATACGCCAAACAGAACTGATGCAGATGCACTCAGTGGCAATATAAATCTCCCTTTTTATATGTGGGAGAATGCAGAAAAAAATCAGGTCCACTGTATTACACTACACAGTTTGAGTGGCAGAAAGTGGCTGGCAGATATACCACAAACAGGACTGACGCAGATGCACTCAATGGCAATATAAATCTCTTTTTTTATGTGTGGGAGAATGCAGAAAAAAATCAGGCCCACTGTATTACACTAAACAATTTGAGTGGCAGAATGTGGCTGGCAGATATACGCCAAACAGGACTGACGCCGATGCACTCAGTGGCAATATAAATCTCCCTTTTTATGTAGTGGAAGACAGCAGAAAAAAATCAGGCCCACTGTATTACACTACACAGTTTGAGTGGCAGAAAGTGGCTGGCAGATATGCCACAAACAGGACTGACACAGATGCACTCAGTGGCAATATAAATCTCCCTTTTTATGTGTGGGAGACAGCAGAAAAATCAGGCCCACTGTATTACACTACACAGTTTGAGTGGCAGAAAGTGGCTGGCAGATATGCCACAAACAGGACTGACGCAGATGCACTCAGTGGCAATATAAATCTCCCTTTTTATGTGTGGGAGAGAGCAGAAAAATCAGGCCCACTGTATTACACTGCACAGTTTGAGTGGCAGAAAGTGGCTGGCAGATATACGCCAAACAGGACTGACGCCGATGCACTCAGTGGCAATATAAATCTCCCTTTTTATGTGTGGGAGAATGCAGGAGAAAATCAGGCCCACTGTATTACACTACACAGTTTGAGTGGCAGAAAGTGGCTGGCAGATATACGCCAAACAGGACTGACGCCGATGCACTCAGTGGCAATATAAATCTCCCTTTTTATGTGTGGGAGAATGCAGGAGAAAATCAGGCCCACTGTATTACACTACACAGTTTGAGTGGCAGAAAGTGGCTGGCAGATATACCACAAACAGGACTGACGCAGATGCACTCAGTGGCAATATAAATCTCCCTTTTTATGTGTGGGAGAATGCAGAAAAAAATCAGGCCCACTGTATTACACTACACAGTTTGAGTGGCAGAATGTGGCTGGCAGATATACACCAAACAGGACTGACGCCGATGCACTCAGTGGCAATATAAATCTCCCTTTTTATGTGTGGGAGATTGCAGGAGAAAATCAGGCCCACTGTATTACACTACACAGTTTGAGTGGCATAAAGTGGCTGGCAGATATACGCCAAACAGGACTGACGCAGATGCACTCACTGGCAATATAAATCTCCCTTTTTAAGTGTGGGAGACAGCAGAAAAATCAGGCCCACTGTATTACACTACACAGTTTGAATGGCAGAAAGTGGCTGGCAGATACGCCACAAACAGGACTGATGCAGATGCACTCAGTGGCAATTTAAATCTCCCTTTTTATGTGTGGGAGACAGCAGAAAAATCAGGCCCACTGTATTACACTACACAGTTTGAATGGCAGAAAGTGGCTGGCAGATATGCCACAAACAGGACTGACGCAGATGCACTCAGTGGCAATATAAATCTCCCATTTTTATGTGTGGGAGAATGCAGGAAAAAATCAGGTCCACTGTATTACACTACACAGTTTGAGTGGCAGAAAGTGGCTGGCAGATAAGCCACAAACAGGACTGATGCAGATGCACTCAGTGGCAATATAAATCTCCCTTTTTATGTGTGGGAGACAGCAGAAAAATCAGGCCCACTGTATTACACTACACAGTTTGAGTGGCAGAAAGTGGCTGGCAGATATACCCCAAACAGGACTGACGCAGATGCACTCAATGGCAATATAAATCTCCCTTTTTATGTGTGGGAGAATGCAGGAAAAAATCAGGCCCACTTTATTACACTACACAGTTTGAGTGGCAGAAAGTGGCTGGCAGATATACCACAAACAGGACTGACGCAGATGCACTCAGTGGCAATATAAATCTCCCTTTTTATGTGTGGGAGAATGCAGAAAAAAAATCAGGCCCACTGTATTACACTACACAGTTTGAGTGGCAGAAAGTGGCTGGCAGATATTCCACAAACAGGACTGACGCAGATGCACTCAGTGGCAATATAAATCTCCTTTTTATGTGTGGGAGACAGCAGAAAAATCATGCCCACTGTATTACACTACACAGTTTGAGTGGCAGAAAGTGGCTGGCAGATACGCCACAAACAGGACTGATGCATATGTACTCAGTGGCAATATAAATCTCCAATTTTTATGTGTGGGAGAATGCAGGAAAAAATCAGGCCCACTGTATTACACTACACAGTTTGAGTGGCAGAAAGTGGCTGGCAGATATGCCACAAACAGGACTGACGCAGATGCACTCAGTGGCAATATAAATCTCCCTTTTTTATGTGTGGGAGAATGCAGGAAAAAATCAGGCCCACTGTATTACACTACACAGATTGAGTGGCAGAAAGTGGCTGGCAGATATACGCCAAACAGGACTGACGCAGATGATCTCAGTGGCAATATAAATCTCCCTTTTTTATGTGTGGGAGAATGCAGGAAAAAATCAGGCCCACTGTATTACACTACACAGTTTGAGTGGCAGAAAGTGGCTGGCAGATATACGCCAAACAGGACTGACGCCGATGCACTCAGTGGCAATATAAATCTCCCTTTTTATGTGTGGGAGAATGCAGGAGAAAATCAGGCCCACTGTATTACACTACACAGTTTGAGTGGCAGAAAGTGGCTGGCAGATATACCACAAACAGGACTGACGCAGATGCACTCAGTGGCAATATAAATCTCCCTTTTTATGTGTGGGAGAATGCAGAAAAAAATCAGGCCCACTGTATTACACTACACAGTTTGAGTGGCAGAATGTGGCTGGCAGATATACGCCAAACAGGACTGACGCCGATGCACTCAGTGGCAATATAAATCTCCCTTTTTATGTGTGGGAGAATGCAGGAGAAAATCAGGCCCACTGTATTACACTACACAGTTTGAGTGGCATAAAGTGGCTGGCAGATATACGCCAAACAGGACTGACGCAGATGCACTCACTGGCAATATAAATCTCCCTTTTTAAGTGTGGGAGACAGCAGAAAAATCAGGCCCACTGTATTACACTACACAGTTTGAATGGCAGAAAGTGGCTGGCAGATACGCCACAAACAGATCTGACGCAGATGCACTCAGTGGCAATTTAAATCTCCCATTTTTATGTGTGGGAGACAGCAGAAAAATCAGGCCCACTGTATTACACTACACAGTTTGAGTGGCAGAAAGTGGCTGGCAGATAAGCCACAAACAGGACTGATGCAGATGCACTCAGTGGCAATATAAATCTCCCATTTTTATGTGTGGGAGAATGCAGTAAAAAATCAGGTCCACTGTATTACACTACACAGTTTGAGTGGCAGAAAGTGGCTGGCAGATAAGCCACAAACAGGACTGATGCAGATGCACTCAGTGGCAATATAAATCTCCCTTTTTATGTGTGGGAGACAGCAGAAAAATCAGGCCCACTGTATTACACTACACAGTTTGAGTGGCAGAAAGTGGCTGGCAGATAAGCCACAAACAGGACTGATGCAGATGCACTCAGTGGCAATATAAATCTCCCATTTTTATGTGTGGGAGAATGCAGGAAAAAATCAGGTCCACTGTATTACACTACACAGTTTGAGTGGCAGAAAGTGGCTGGCAGATAAGCCACAAACAGGACTGATGCAGATGCACTCAGTGGCAATATAAATCTCCCTTTTTATGTGTGGGAGACAGCAGAAAAATCAGGCCCACTGTATTACACTACACAGTTTGAGTGGCAGAAAGTGGCTGGCAGATAAGCCACAAACAGGACTGATGCAGATGCACTCAGTGGCAATATAAATCTCCCATTTTTATGTGTGGGAGAATGCAGGAAAAAATCAGGTCCACTGTATTACACTACACAGTTTGAGTGGCAGAAAGTGGCTGGCAGATAAGCCACAAACAGGACTGATGCAGATGCACTCAGTGGCAATATAAATCTCCCTTTTTATGTGTGGGAGACAGCAGAAAAATCAGGCCCACTGTATTACACTACACAGTTTGAGTGGCAGAAAGTGGCTGGCAGATATACCCCAAACAGGACTGACGCAGATGCACTCAATGGCAATATAAATCTCCCTTTTTATGTGTGGGAGAATGCAGGAAAAAATCAGGCCCACTTTATTACACTACACAGTTTGAGTGGCAGAAAGTGGCTGGCAGATATACCACAAACAGGACTGACGCAGATGCACTCAGTGGCAATATAAATCTCCCTTTTTATGTGTGGGAGAATGCAGAAAAAAAATCAGGCCCACTGTATTACACTACACAGTTTGAGTGGCAGAAAGTGGCTGGCAGATATTCCACAAACAGGACTGACGCAGATGCACTCAGTGGCAATATAAATCTCCTTTTTATGTGTGGGAGACAGCAGAAAAATCATGCCCACTGTATTACACTACACAGTTTGAGTGGCAGAAAGTGGCTGGCAGATACGCCACAAACAGGACTGATGCATATGTACTCAGTGGCAATATAAATCTCCAATTTTTATGTGTGGGAGAATGCAGGAAAAAATCAGGCCCACTGTATTACACTACACAGTTTGAGTGGCAGAAAGTGGCTGGCAGATATGCCACAAACAGGACTGACGCAGATGCACTCAGTGGCAATATAAATCTCCCTTTTTTATGTGTGGGAGAATGCAGGAAAAAATCAGGCCCACTGTATTACACTACACAGTTTGAGTGGCAGAAAGTGGCTGGCAGATATACCACAAACAGGACTGACGCAGATGCACTCAGTGGCAATATAAATCTCCCTTTTTATGTGTGGGAGAATGCAGAAAAAAATCAGGCCCACTGTATTACACTACACAGTTTGAGTGGCAGAAAGTGGCTGGAAGATATATCAAAAAATACAAGGGCTATAGTAGAATTTCAATCTCCCTACAATGATCAAAGGACAAGTATGGCAGCAATAAAAAGGACTCATGCACACAAGAGTGTGGACAAAGAAACAAGAGAACTGTGCAGAAAGAAGCAACAGGATTTTTGCTTTGAAAAAAGCAGTTGGTTTGCACAGCGGCGTACAAACAGCAATGCAGCTATCAGGGAGCCTTATAAGCTACAGAGCTGATGCACAGAAATCTAGCCTCCACTGTCCCTGCAAAGAAAAGGTGGTGTTGGACAGTGGAAATCGCTACAGCACAAGCGGTTTGGGGGGTTAATCTTTTCTCTCTAACAATATCCCTGCTTCTGACAAAGCTGCAGCAACCTCTCCCTATGCTCAGATCGGCAGCAGTAAGATGGCGGTCGGCGTGCACGCCCCTTTATAGCCCCTGTGACGCCGCAGAAAGCAAGCCAATCACTGTCATGCCCTTCTCTAAGATGGTGGGGACTAAGACCTATGTCATCACGCTACCCACACTCTGCGTCCACCTTCATTGGCTGAGAAATGGCGCTTAAAGCGTCATGCAAAACGCGACTTTGGCGCGAAGGTCGCCGACTGCATGGCCGATCCCACGCTGGGATCGTGTCGGGTTTCACGAAACCCGACTTTGCCGAAAGTCGTAGATTTTTTAAAATGTCCTATCCGTTTCGCTCAACCCTAATTAGGAGGCCTTTACTATTCTTAAAGAGCCAGCAGCCAGCCCTCACTATTCTTAGGGAGCCATCAGCAAGTTATGCTTTGTTGTTCCCATTATTAAACAGTGGGTCTCCTAGACAGTTATTGCGTATGCAGTGAGTGGCAGGGCTGCCAAAAACTTGAATGCACCCCAATACCCCTGCCACGTTAATGTATAAAATCATGGACGATTTTTCATTCTCCCTTGTTACCACACATGCTGTGGGCTCCAACCCCCCTTTCTCTTTTCTCAAACCTTTGCTTGGCTAGGCACAATCCCTGGGTCTTGTAATTTGAAGCTCCAGCGTGGGGCCTTGGAACTCCTCTCTGCTCCTTCGTCCTCCTGTTGGAATGTCTTTGTCTTCAAACACATGAGGTTTCCTCTGGGGGAGATATTAAATAAGCCATAATGTGCCACCAGTGTACGATAGAGATATGCCAGAAACATATTCAAAATGTGTGTTACCAGAGCTTCACTGCGGTATCGGTCGCTAAATGTTAGCTTCAACAGAACTTGATAAATGGATTTCTCCTGAACCAAGTGGAATAGCGAGACCGAGTTTAGAGTCATTAGAAAGCTAATTTTAATATAAGATGAATGATGTGTGTGCTGTGACTCTGCTAGGTTCTCGAGCCCATTTAGGAGTGTTAGAAGTTTCTTACCAAAATGTGCACCCTGGCAGCTAGGGGAGGGTGCAGGTAAACCAGCCCCTTTAGAGATGTCACAAGCCTGCAAGTATAAGTCACTGCACTCAGCCCAGCCTTCATTCTTGCCTGGGTCCTCACAACATCAAGACTCCCTGATGAATTGGGATATATGGCACCGCCCACCAGCATAGTTAGCTGATATGATCTACACAAATGTGAGTTTTATTTCTTTAATCCCTGGTTTTTTTTATAATTGCTGTACATATTTTGTCTCATATTGTAAAATCTTTATAGACCTTTTTTAAACACTGCCTATGCCTTTTTATGGAGTAAAATATAAATTTACTAGTTCGTTTTCCCTGCTCTAAAACCCTATTTCCTCTGAAGTTACTTACGCTACCCCTCTCCATGGAGAAATCTGAGCTGGTGGCAGCGAAGTGTGTTCTGGGCTAGGTGGGTACAGCTGGCAGCAACGGAACAGGGTTTTATAAGCTATTGTCTGGCTTCGGCCTGAGCATTTATAATTACCTTGCTGCAGCATGCCTTCTAGCCAGTCCATAGTGAAGAGGCCCATCCGGCGACTAATTATCATAGATGTAGTTCCCTGACTGACCTCAGGCTAAGGGGGCGCCGGAGAGCTGCAAGTTCCGAAGCGGAACTGGCAGCGGGATATACATAAATCCCTGCAGTTCGTGTTATACTGTAGCAGCAGTGGGATAACTAAAGTAAGCCCCTGCGGTAAACTGATAGGTCAATAGCCTTGTTTGTGTTTGCATCACAATGTAGCAGTGGTGGGATAACTAAGATAAGCCACCTGCACATGGCTGTCAAAAATTTTCAGGCACTCAATTGCCTCTTTGAAGAGACGTAGAGGAGGGCCTCATGAAAAAATGCTCCCATTATTAGGAAGTGGGTCTCCCATAGTGTTTGCCTATGCAGTGAATGAAAGGGCTGACAAAAATTTGGAGGTACTCCAATGCTCTTTTGAAGACACATAGAGGCCAGGGCCTCATGAAAAAAATGTTCCCATTATTAAGAAGTGGGTCTCCCATACTGTTTGCCTATGCAGTGAATGCAATGGCTGCCAAAAATTTGAAGGCACTCCAATGCCCCTTTGAAGAGACGTAGAGGAGGGCCTCATGAAAAAATGTTCCCATTATTAGGAAGTGAGTCTCCAGCATAGTGATTACCTATGCAGTGAATGCAAGGGCGGCCAAAACTTTTGAGGCTCCCTAATGCCCCTTGGAAGTGATGTGGAAGAGGGCCTCAAAAAAATTGTTCCCATTAGAAAGGAGCGAGTCTCCTAGACTTGTAATGCCCATGCACTATGTGTATGGGCTGACAAACATTTACCCCTGGGAGGTATACATGATCATACTGTATACCACTTTTTTTACGAGCATCATAAACACCCTTTAAAAAAATTATGTAGGTGTTACATCACGGACCACGAGGATGAGGAGAAGGAGGAGGATAACGGCAAATAGCCAAAATCAGGAAGTGTATACCCATGTGTGGGTGTAAAGAGGTGCATGGGAATAGACCTCCCAAAAAACGACACTGGATTTGAGTTTATGTTAGGCTGATATCATTCGGCGGTGTTGAGAAGTCTGGCCCAATCCAGCCCTTGTTCATTTTTTTTAAGAGTCAGCCTATCAGCATAATCAGTTATAATTCCACCAGTGGCACTAAAATCCCGCTCTGACAAAACGCTAGCAGCAGGGCAGGCCAGGACCTCATGGCCTGTGTGATTTGAGGGTCTGAGAAAACTCTCCCAGAACTTTGACAGTGTTTCCCTGCCTCTGCTAGATTGGAGTTATGTCTCTCTCGCCTGTACTCCTTGGTTGTCCAATGAACTATGACCTCTGCCGCCAGCGCAGCCTAACATAAACTTAGCAAAGCGTGTCAGACTGCTAACAGGCAAGACTTACGTGTCCTCACCAGACTTCCGTGTCCTCACCAAGAGGACAACTGACAATGCTCTCCTCCTCCTCCTTGTCCTCAGGACATCCATTCTAATCAGATGGTATGACAGTTGTGCAGGCCGTACCATCTATCTATAGCGCATGAATCTAGCTCCTGTTCTTCCTCCTCCTCTTCCTCATTGTCACCCAATCCACATTGGGATGAGATGAGGCTGGACTGTGTGTAATAACCCTGTATGGTTACTTGCTCCATCTCACTGTGCTCCACCTGCAATGCATCCTCTTTGATTGTGAGCAGAGAGCATTTCGGAACACAGTGAAGTGAAATGGTGACCCTAATTATGGCATCGCCACTTACCATCTTGGTGGAGTCCTCAAAGTTTGGAAGATATTACATATGTGTGACATTCATGTCCACTTCTGAGATCTTATGTGTGGAGTCTGAACTGAATACCAACGGTCTTGTTGATGCTGGTAGTCAACAACTGCCCTCTTCTGCTCACAAATCCTTTCCAACATCTGCAGTGTAGAGTTCCAATGCATGGGGACAGCACACTAGTAAGTGAGCTTGAAATTGCAAATGCTGCTGAAGCACGGCAAGGGCGGCGGAAGCTGTAGCTGACTTTCTAAAATGGGCACACAGGCAGCGCACTTTGACAAGCAGATCCTCAGAGCCGCCACCAGGTTTTGGCCATTGTCACACTCGACCATGCCTGACTGTAGCTTCAGCGTTGTCATCCACAGATCTGCCTGTTCTTTTAGAGCTGTCCACAACTCTTCAGAATTGTGCGGTTTGTCACCTATGCATATTAGCTTCAGCACAGCCTGTTCCCTCTTCGCTGATGAAGTGCTGCAGTGTTTTTAGCTTGTGACTGATGTGGTCATTTTGGAGATGAGGCTGAAGAGGAGGAGGAGGATGAGGTGCAGGAGACTGTAGGGGCAACGCTGATTGAGGTAAGTGCCCCAATCCTCGGCATCAGGAGGATGTGTTCCATCCCAAGGTCTGACTGGGTCCTGGCTTCAAATATGTTAACCCAGTGTGCTGTCAGCTAGATGCACCATCCCTGCCCACAGGCACTTGTCCACGTGTCTGTGGTTAGGTGGACTTTCCCAGTAACTGCATTGTTGATGGCATGGCTAATGTTTTGGGACACGTGCCTGTGCAATGAAGGGATGGCACACTGGGAGAAATAGTGGTGGCTGGGAACGAGTACGAGGGACGGCCACTGTCACCAGGTTGCGGAAAGCTTCCATCTCCACAAACTTAAAAGTCAACATTTTGAGTCACATTGCGAAATGTGTGAATTTAGTAGCGTGGCCTGTGGGCCATTGGCTGGGTATTTGCGCTTGCATTCCAAGGACTGGGGTTTGGACAACTGAACTCTGCAATGGGACAAGGATGTGGACATGCTTGCTGATGGTGCTAGTTAAGTGTGTGCAACGACAGGTGCAGGGCAGGAGGCATCTTTGCATGCACCATGGACAAGGGATTGGCTTGCACACACAACAGCGGAAGAAGCAGTGGTGTCACCCGCAGACCAATTGTTCCTGGACCGAGGGGTGCGGCCCACAAAGTCGGGTGCTTTGCTGCCATGTGCCTGATCATGCTGGTGGTAGAAAGGCTGGTTTTGCTACCCCTGCCGATGCTGGCCTGGCAGGTGGTGTAAATGGCCTTTTTGGGTTATCGGCAGAGTCTTTGAAAAGCAACCAGACTCAGGAAGACCTAACACTTCTACTGGCAACTTGTGCCATGTTGGTGTTACAGGGAACAGTTGCCCACGTTCTGTCTGCAGCCACCACACTGCTTCTTCCTGCCTGTTGGGATGCTGTGCCTCCCTTTCCCTGTGTGCTGCTGCGGGCTCTGCATGTCCTCCAGCCGTGTTGGGTCATTTACTATATCATACACCACCTCGTCTTCCACTTCCACACCGTGGTCCTCCTCCTAACTTTCTGACAATTGTGTTTCATCATCATCCACCTCTTGTGACACTTTCCCACCGTTGCCTTTGTGTGACCGTGGATGGTCAAATATTTGGGCATCGCTACATGCGATCTCCTCTTGCCCTGCTTAAAAGTGGACCGTGCGAGAGTCCTGAATATATAAATGGAAAAGTTAACAGCTCTTCAGAGTGTCCAAGAGTGGGATCAGTTGTCTCCGGTCACTCGCCATGGTGGGAGAAAGGAGGATCAGGGTGAGGAATATGCGGTCCAGACTCATGGCTGTAATATGGAAAGGATCTGGCTGTATTCTCCAGTGCCAAGCAAATGGAGCAGAAAAACAGTGTTCTCTGGATTGCTTTTTAAGCAAATAATCAGGATTAAGATCCCCAAAAAAATATTTCTGGCCCCTGATACCTAGGGCTATGTCTTTAAATATCTATAAATGCAGCAGCAGACAGAACTGGAAAGAACCTCTTGCTATATGCACTGCAGTCTACCACATACACTGCTTGCCTACCTAGCACTGATATCTATGCAGCTGCATTAGTGGTTAGAAAGACTGTTAGTTGAGATGGATATGTGTCTAATATATTGTGGTATACCTACAGTAACTAAGACACAAGCAACTCTCTCCCTAGCTCAGCAGCAACTCTACCTACAATGCCTGATTCTGGAGCAGACTGCGATGAGCATGGCAGTGCCAGGTCTGATATAGACCTAATGATGCTGTGCGGCCAGCCAATCACTGTAATGCCACAATCAACATGGCTGCAGCATTACAGTGTCTGACAGACAATTCCTTCATGTTCATTGGCTCTCTAAAGAGTGCCAAACATGAAGGTCTGGGACCCGAGCTTCCACCGAGCAAACCTGGAAATACTCGGCGAGCTCCGAGCATCTCCACATTTCCAGAGGACACACCCCAACTCGGAGGGTAGCGGAGGCCACACCCCAACTCGGAGGGTACCGGAGGCAACACCCCAACTCGGAGAGTACCCGGAGGCCACACCCCAATTCGGAGGGTACCAGAGGCCACACCCCAACTTGAATGGTATGGGAGGCAACATCACAATGCGGAGGGTACCCTCTGAATTGGGGTGTGGAATCTGGTAGCCTCCAAGTTGGGGTGTGACCTCTGGTACCCTTCGAGTTGGGGTGTGGCCTCCAGGCATCCTCTGAGTTGGGGTGTGGGCTCCGGACACCCTCTGATTTGGGATGTAGCCTCCTTGCATCCTACAAGTTGAGTTGTTGCCTCTGGGTACCCTCCAAGTTGGTGTGTGGCCTTCGATACCCTCTGTGTTGGGGTGTGGCCTCTGCTACCCTCTGAGTTTGGGTGTGGCAACTGCCACCCTCCAAGTTGGGGTGTGCAATACGGTACACTCCGAGTTGGGGTGTGGCAACTGCTGCCCTCCGAGTTGGGGTGTGGCAACCGCTGCCCTCCGAGTTGGGGTGTGGAATCTGGTAGCCTCAGAGTTGGAGTGTGGCCTCCAGTGCCCTCCAAGTTGGGGTGTGGCCTCCGGGCACCCTCCGTGTTGGGGTGTGGCCTCTAGTGCCCTCCGAGTTGGGGAGGAACATCCGGTACCTTCCAGGCACCCTCGGAGTTTGGGTGTGGCTTTTAGATCCCCTTTGTCACGGGTCACCATGCTGCCAACAAAATGTCACGGATCCCAACAATATGTCAGGGATCCCAAGGAGGATATCTGCATCATCCCCACTACTCACACCAATTTGTCATGAACTGGGGTTGTTTGGTTCCCCTGGTTCTTTCTGAAGGGGATTTATCTATACTTCCCACTTCCACTTCCCAGTTCTGGTTTGGAACTTGCAGCTCTCTGGCACCCCCCTTACCCTCAGGTCAGATTAGGTACTGCACCTAGGGTAATTAGTCACCAGAAAGGCTGCCTGCTATGTACTGGTTTATTAAGCACGCTGCAGCGAGGGCAATATAACGGCTCAGACGGGAACAATAATTATCAATGCCGCCATCGCTACAAAGATTCCCAATCGCACAGAACAGAGTATGATAAGAATGATATATTCTGGATGTCCATCGGTAGATCTATCTCCCACTGAAAGCTCTAGCAGCTAAATGCAACAAGTGCAAAGTGAGGATTTCTCAGTAAGCAGTTCAGGTAATTGCTCTGTATTTACACTTAAAAGAACGCCCCTGATGTGGGGAACATCATGAGCATGGTGTCATACTTATGCAAGGTTCCCACAGCAAGTTAGGCATAAAAATAGTTACCATAGCTGCAAGTAAAGAGGAGGTTTCAGCTTGTAAGTGATGTCACAACAGGGGAAGTGCCTGGATTTTGGCTGTGAGATATATTAGTGAGACAGCATTCCAGCAACATCTTTGTGTCCAGGATGTAGCTGATATATAGATGGGGCATGCATTTTGATGTGTGGATCCTATAAAGCCCACAGGCCAGCCATGATGATATGAAATGATCTGAACGCCATATAAGTGTTTTTCCATTTTAATCCATATTTTATTTGTAATCTGTATTGTAGACATGATTTTGTCTTCTTTATAATATATTTCTATAATTTGTAAACACTGCCTACCTTTTTATGGAGTAAAATATATACTTTACTAGCTTGTCTCTCTCTGATCTATAAGCGAACTGTCACTTCCTCTGATTTGAATTACACTACTGATTTGGGTTGGCTCTGAACCCGTTAACCCTTGTGGAATCGGAGCTGGTGGCAGCTTTCTAGGCCAACTTTGTGCTGCTATATATAGCTTTAATTGAACAAATAAACTCAGGAATTTCACACCAGTTCCAACTAGTCTTACATGGGAGGAGGGAAATGAGCAGCCTTCACAGAGACTGCTATCTGCAGCTACAGCCATAAATTCTAGTGAGGGGTTTGAATTAGACACATAGCAGCAGGCAGAAGAGAAGAGCCCTATGGGGTTTGAAATAGCCTGCAGTATCTGTTCTCTGCTCTTGGTTGTAGCAGAGCTCAGTGTGCATGATAGTACACAACCAAATACCTCATGTTCCTGATGCCCTCTGATTTGGTGTGTGGCCTCTGGTACCCTCTGAGTTGGGGTGTAGCCTTAATTCACCCTCTGAGTTTGGGTGTGGCCTCCGATACCCCCCGAGTCAGGGTTTGGCCTTCCAGGTACACTCTGAGTTGGGGTGTGGCCTCTGGGCACTCTTTGAGTTGTGTTGTGGCTTCCAGGCAAACTATGAGTTGAGGTGTGGCTTCCGGGTGCCCTATGAGTTGTGGTGTGGTCTCCGCTATCCTTCAAGCTGGGGTGTGGCCTCCAGTACCCTCCGAGATGGGGTGTGGCATCCGGTACCTTCCAGGCACCCTCAGAGTTGGGATGAGGCCTTCGGGTACCCTCCGAGTTGGGGTGTGGCCTTCAATACTTTCCGAGTTGGGGTGAGGCCTCCAGTGCCCTCCGAGCTGGGGTGTGGCCTCCGGTACCCTTCAAATTGGGGTGTGGCATCCGGTAATCTCTGTATTGAGGTGTGGCCTCCGAGTACCCTCAGAGTTGGAGTGTGGCCTGCGGTACCCTCCGAGACGGGGTGTGGCTTCTGGTACCCTCCAAGTTGTGGTGTGGCATACAGTACCCTTTGAGTTCGGGTGTGGAATCTGGTACCCTCCGAATTGCTGTTTGGCTGGGGTACCCTCCAAGTTGGGGTGTGGCCTCCGGTACTCTTCGAATTGGTGTGTGGAATCCGGTAACCTCCGAATTGGGCTGGGGAATCTGGTACCTTCCAGACATCCTCAGAGTTCGGGTGTGGCCTTTGGGTACCCTCCGAGTTGGGGTGTTGCCTTCGGTACACTCCAAGTTGTGGTGTGGTCTCCGATACCAACCGGATGTGGTGTGGCCTCCGTTAACCTCCGAGCTGGGGTGTTGCCCCCAATACCCTCCAAATTGGGGTGTGGCATCCAGTAACCTCCGAATTGGGGTGTGGAATCCGCTACCTTTCAAGGTGGGGTGTAGCCTCCAGTACCCTTCAAGTTGGGGTGTGGCATCCGGTACCTTCCAGGCACCCTCGTAGTTGGGGTGTGGCCGCCGATAGTCTCTGAGTTGGCGTGTGGCCTCCGGATGTAACAACTCTGCTGGCATCGCTGCATGGCCTCCCATCCCTCACACACCATCTTACTCACTGCTCCATGTCATGTTGTGTTCTGTCTGTCGCCAGCTCCATATTCTGTGTCCTCTGCTCTCTGCATGCTTCCTGGCTGTGTGCATAGGGGGGTGGCGCCAGAACTCTCTGGTTCTGGTTCTATCTTCTTCCAAGCTGGGGTGTGGCCTTCGATCCCCTCTGAGCTGGAGTCGCTGTGGTCTCTGGTCCCCTCCTAGCTGGAGTTTAGTCCCCTCTGAGCTGGGGTGTGGCCTCCGATCGCCTCCGAGCTGGGGTGCAGCCTCTGGTCTCCTCCGAACTGGGGTGTGGCCTCCGATGATTCACATTGGACTGGGGTGTGGCCTCCAGTCCCTTTTGAGCTGCGGTTTGTCCCCTCTGAGCTGGGGTTTGGCCTCCGGTTACCTCCGAGCTGGGGTGTGGCCTCTGATTCATCCCCTCCGAACTTGGGTGCAGCCTCCGTTTCCTCCAAGCTGGGGTGCGGCTTCCTTTCCCTTCCTAGCTGGGGTGCGGCTTCCAGTCAACTATGAGCAGGGGTGCAGCTTCCAGTCTGAGCTGAGGTGCAACCTCCGGGCCCCTCCAAGATGGGGTGTGGTCTCGAGTCCCCTACGAGCTAGGGTGCCCTCTGAGCAGGGGTGGAGTGATTTCTGAGCTGGGGTGTGGCCTCCAGTACCCTCCAAACTGGGGTGTGGCCTCCGGTCCCCTCAAGCTGGGATGTGGACTCCGGTCCCCTCCTAGCTGGGGTCCCCTAAGAGCTGGGGTGTGTCCTCCAGTCCCCTCCAAGCTGGGGCACATGTGACCTCTTCGGACTGGGGTGTGGCCTTCGGTCTCTTTCAAGCTGTAGTGTGACCTCAGGTCCCCTCTGAGCTGGGGTGTGGCCTTCGGTCACCTCTAAGCTGGGGTGTGGCCTCCAGTCCCCTCTGAGCTGGGGTGCGGCCTCCATTCCCTTCTGAGCAGGGGTTCGAGCTGGGGTGTGGCCTCCGATCGCCTCAGAGCTGGACTGTGGCCTCCAGTCCCCTCCAAGCTGGGGTGTAGCCTCCCTCCAGTCCTCTCCGAGCTGGGGTGCCCTCCGAGCTGGGGTGGAGTGCATTTGTGGCCTTTGGTACCCTCCGAGCTGAGGTGTGGCCTCCGGTCCCCTTGAGCTGAGGTGTGGCCTCCAATTGGTCCCATCCGAGCTGAAGTGCGGCCTCCGTTACGTTCCGAGCTGGGGTGTGGCCTCCGGTCAACTCTGAGCTGGGGTGTGGCTTCCGATCCCCTCCGAGCTGGGGTTTGGCCTCCGGTCCCCTCCAAGCTGAGGTGTGGCTTCCAGTCCCCTCCGAGCTGGGGTGTCCTCTGAGCTGGGGAGGAGTGCTTTCTGAGCTGGGGTGTGGCCTCTGGTACCCTCCACGCTGGGGTGTGACCTCCGATCCCCTCAAGCTGGGGTGTGTCCTCCCATCACCCCCAGCTGGAGTTTCCTTTGAGGTCTCTGGGTGTGGCCTCCAGTCCCCTCTGAGCTGGGGTGTGGCCTCTGACTCCCCTCTGAGCTAGGCTGTGGCCTCTGTTCCCCTCTAAGCTGGAGTACGGCCTCAGGTCCCCTCAAAGCTCGAGTGTAACCTCTGGTTCCCTCCAAGCTGGGGTGTGGCCTGGCCAGTCAACTCCAAGCTGGGGTGATCTAAGAGCTGGGATGGAGTGCTTTCTGAGCTCGGTTGTGGCCTCCGGTACCCTCCGAGCTGGGGTGTGACCTCCAGTCCCCTCTGAGCTGGGGTGTGGTCTTTGGTCCCATGTGAAATGGGGTGAGGCCTACTGTCCCCTCCAAGCAGTGGTGTGGCCTCTAGTCTCCTCAAGCTGGGGTGTGACCTCTGTTCCCCTCCGAGTTGGGATCCCCTCCAAGCTGGGATGTGGCCTTCAGTGCCCTCCGAGCTGGGGTGAGGCCTTAAGTCCCCTCCGAGCTGGGGTGCCCTTTGAGTTAGGTTGTGCCCTCCGGTCTCCTGAGCTGGGGGTGTGGCCTTCAGTCCCCTCTGAGCTGGGGTGTGGCCTCTGGTCCCCTCTGAGCTGGGGTGTGGCCTCCTATCCCGTCCGAGCTGGGGTGTGGCCTCCGGTCCCCTCCAAGCTGGGGTGTGGCATCTGGTCCCCTTTGGACTGGGGTGTGGCCTCTGGACTCTTTTGAGCTGTGAGCTGGGGTTTAGCCTCTGGTTACCTCCGAGCTGCGGTGTGGTCTCTGATCGGTCCCCTCCGAACTTGGGTGCTGCCTTCGGTCCCCTCCAAGCTGGGGTGCAGCCTCCATTCCCTTCCGAGCTGGGTTGTGGCCTCCGATATACTCTGAGCTGGAGTGTGGCCTCGGGTCCCCTCTGAGCTGGAGTGTGGCCTCTGGTCCCCTCTGAGCTGTGGAGTAGCCTCCGGTCCTCTTTGGACTGGGGTGTGGCCTCCGGTCCCTTTCGAGCTGTGATGTAACCTCAGGTCCCCTCTGAGCCGGGGTTTGGCCTCTGGTTACCTCCGAGCTGGGGTGTGGCCTCCGATCGATCCCCTCTGAACTTGGTGGCGGCCTCCAGTCAACTTTGAGCTGGGGTGTGGCTTCCCGTCCACTCTGAGCTGGGGTTTGGCCTCCGGTGAGCTGGGGTGCAGCCTCTGGTCCCCTCCAAGCTGGGGTGTGGCCTCCAGTACTCTTTGAGCTGGGGTGCCCTCCGAGCAGGGGTGGAGTGCTTCATACCCTCCAAGCTGGGTGTGTCCTCTGGTCCCCTCCTAGCTGGGATCCCATCCAATTACCTCCAAGTGGGGGTGTGGCCTCCGGTCCCCTTCGGACTGGGGTGTGGCCTCTGGTCCCCTTCGAGCTGGGGTGTGGCCTCTGATCTTCTCCGAGCTGGAGTGTTTCATCCATTCCCTTCCGAGCTGAGGTGTGGCCTTCGGTCAACTCTGAGCTGTGGTTTGGCTTTGGGTCCCCTCTAAGCTGGAGTCGCTGCGGTATCTGGTATTCTCCGAGCTGGAGTTCGGCCTTTGGTCCCCTCTGAGCTGGTGTGTTGCCTCTGGTCTCCTCCGAGCTGGGGTGTGGCCTCCGATCCCCATTGGACTGGGGTGTGGCCTCCAGTCCCTTTCGAGCTGTGGTTGGTCCCCTCTGAGCTGGGGTTTGGCCTCCGGTTACCTACGAGCTGGGGTGTGGCCACTGATCCCTTCTGAACTGTGGTGCGGCCTCCGGTTCCTCCAAGCTGGGAAGTGGCCTCCTGTCATGATCTCTGCAGGCAGAGATCATAGCAAGCCTATAGAGGGACAAGCTCTCGGAAGATGGAACTATACTGACCATGAACTAAGCCTGCCGCGCAACTAGAAATAGCCAGGTAGCATTTCCTATTTATCGCTAGATGCCCAGCTCTGGCCTAAGACCTAAATAGCTAGCAGAGGGAAATATAAGACCTGGCTCACCTCTAGAGAAATATTCCAAAGAAGACAGTAGCCCCCCACATATAATGACGGTGAGTTCAGATGAAACAACAAACGCAGCAGGAAAATAGTCTTAGCAAATTTGAGGTCCGCTTACTAGATAGCAGAAGACAGATAGTATACTTTCATGGTCAGCAGAAAAACACTAACAAAACACCATCCAGAGATTACCTTAAACTCTGGCATTAACTCATAACGCCAGAGTAGCAATCCCTGATCAACGAGAGCTTTCCAGACACAGTAACAAAACTTCAGCTGTGAACTGGAACAAATAGGCAAAACAAAACATGGACAAAAGTCCAACTTATCTAGTAGTAGTCTAGAAGCAGGAACAAGCACTGAGAGGCATCAGATAACATTGTTGACCGGCAAGAAACCACCAGAGAAATGAGCTTAAATAGCGACACCCACTACTGATGGAACCAGGTGAAACAGGAAAGAGGATGACAAGTCCAATTCCACAAGCGGCCACCGGGGGAGCCCAGAATCCAAATTCACAACAGTACCCCCCCCTCAAGGAGGGGGCACCGAACCCTCACCAGATCCACCAGGGCGACCAGGATGAGCCCTATGGAAGGCACGAACAAGATCAGAAGCATGAACATCAGATGCATTGACCCACGAATTATCCTCCTGGCCGTAACCCTTCCAGTTGACCAGATACTGGAGTCTCCGTCTGGAAACACGAGAGTCCAAAATTTTCTCCACAACGTACTCCAACTCACCCTCAACCAACACCGGAGCAGGAGGCTCAACTGAAGGTACCACAGGTACCTCATACCTGCGCAATAACGACCGATGAAAAACGTTATGAATGGAAAAGGACGCAGGGAGGTCCAAACGGAAAGAAACAGGATTAAGAATCTCCAATATTCTATAAGGGCCGATGAACCGAGGTTTAAACTTAGGAGAAGAGACCCTCATAGGGACAAAACGAGAAGACAACCACACCAAATCTCCAACACAAAGCCGAGAACCAACACGACGATGACGGTTGGCAAAACGCTGAGTCTTCTCCTGGGACAACTTCAAATTGTCCATAACCTGCCCCCAGATGTGATGCAATCTCTCCACCACCGCATCCACTCCAGGACAATCCGAGGATTCCACCTGACCGGAGGAAAATCGAGGGTGAAACCCCGAATTACAGAAAAACGGGGACACTAAGGTGGAAGAGCTGGCCCGATTATTGAGGGCGAACTCTGCCAATGGCAAAAAAGCAACCCAATCATCCTGGTCAGCAGAGACAAAACACCTCAGATATGTCTCCAGGGTCTGATTAGTCCGCTCGGTCTGGCCATTAGTCTGAGGGTGAAAAGCAGATGAAAAAGACAAATCTATGCCCATCCTAGCACAGAATGCCCGCCAAAATCTAGACACAAATTGGGTACCTCTGTCAGAAACAATATTCTCAGGAATACCGTGCAATCGGACAACATTCTGAAAAAACAGAGGAACCAACTCAGAAGAAGAAGGCAACTTGGGCAGAGGAACCAAATGGACCATTTTAGAGAAACGGTCACAGACCACCCAGATGACAGACATCTTCTGGGAAACAGGCAGATCTGAAATAAAATCCATCGAGATGTGTGTCCAAGGCCTCTTAGGAATAGGCAAGGGCAACAGCAGTCCGCTAGCCCGAGAACTACAAGACTTGGCCCGAGCACAAACGTCACATGACTGCACAAAGACTCGCACATCTCGTGACAGGGAAGGCCACCAGAAGGATCTTGCCACCAAATCCCTGGTACCAAAAATTCCGGGATGACCTGCCAATGCAGAAGAATGTACCTCAGAGATGACTCTGCTGGTCCAATCATCCGGAACAAACAGTCTATCAGGCGGACAACGATCCGGTCTATCCGCCTGAAACTCTTGCAAGGACCGCCGCAGATCAGGAGAAACGGCCGACAAAATTACTCCCTCCCTAAGGATACCTGTGGGTTCAGAATTACCAGGAGAGTCCGGGTCAAAACTCCTAGAAAGGGCATCTGCCTTAACATTCTTAGAACCCGGTAGGTATGACACCACAAAATTAAAGCGAGAAAAAAATAAAGACCAGCGCGCCTGTCTAGGATTCAGGCGTCTGGCAGTCTCAAGATAAATCAAATTTTTGTGGTCAGTCAATACCACCACCTGATGCCTAGCCCCCTCGAGCCAATGGCGCCACTCCTCAAACGCCCACTTCATGGCCAAAAGCTCCCGATTCCCAACATCATAATTCCGCTCTGCGGGCGAAAATTTGCGAGAAAAGAAGGCACAAGGCCTAATGACGGAGCAGTCGGAACCTTTCTGCGACAACACTGCCCCAGCTCCGATCTCCGAAGCGTCAACCTCAACCTGAAAAGGCAGATTCACATCAGGCTGACGCAACACAGGGGCAGAGGCAAAACGGCGCTTAAGCTCCTGAAAGGCCTCTACAGCATGAGGGGACCAATTAGCAACATCAGCGCCTTGTCTGGTCAAATCAGTCAGTGGTTTAACGACATCCGAAAAACCAGCAATAAATCGGCGGTAAAAGTTGGCAAAGCCCAAAAATCTCTGAAGACCCTTAAGAGAGGAGGGCTGAGTCCAGTCACAAATAGCTTGCACCTTGACGGGATCCATCTCAATGGAAGAGGGAGAAAAAATATACCCCAAAAAGGAAATTTTCTGGACCCCAAAAACGCACTTAGACCCCTTCACACATAAAGAATTAGACCGCAGAACCTGAAAAACTCTCCTGACCTGCTGGACATGAGAGTCCCAGTCATCAGAAAAAATCAGAATATCATCCAGATATATTATCATAAATTTATCCAGAAAATCGCGGAAAATATCATGCATAAAAGACTGGAAAACTGAAGGGGCATTAGAAAGACCAAAAGGCATGACCAAATACTCAAAGTGGCCCTCGGGCGTATTAAATGCGGTCTTCCACTCATCCCCCTGCCTGATCCGCACCAAATTATACGCCCCACGAAGATCAATTTTAGAGAACCACTTAGCACCCTCTATACGAGCAAACAAATCAGTAAGCAATGGCAATGGGTATTGATACTTAACAGTGATCTTATTCAGAAGCCGATAATCAATACATGGTCTCAAAGAGCCGTCTTTTTTTTTGAGACAAAGAAAAACCCAGCTCCCAAGGGAGAAGAAGATGGACGAATATGTCCCTTTTCCAAAGACTCCTTTATATATTCCCGCATAGCAGCATGTTCCGGCACAGACAGATTAAACAAACGACCCTTGGGATATTTACAACCCGGTATCAAATCTATGGCACAATCGCACTCACGGTGCGGAGGTAACGACCCAAGCTTGGGTTCGTCAAAGACGTCTTGATAATCAGAGAGGAACTCAGGGACTTCAGAGGGAATGGACGACGAAATAGAAACCAAAGGTAAGTCCCCATGAATACCCTTACATCCCCAGCTCAACACAGACATTGCTCTCCAGTCCAAGACTGGGTTGTGAGACTGCAACCATGGCAATCCCAGTACCAAATCGTCATGTAAATTATACAGCACCAGGAAACGAATAATCTCCTGGTGATCCGGATTGATACGCATGGTTACTTGTGTCCAGTATTGTGGTTTATTATTAGCCAATGGGGTGGAGTCAATCCCCTTCAGAGGAATAAGAGTCTCCAAAGGCTCTAAATCAAAACCACAACGATTGGCAAAGGACCAATCCATAAGACTCAGAGCGGCGCCAGAGTCAACATAGGCGTCCGTGGCAATGGATGACAAAGAGCAAATCAGGGTTACAGACAAAATAAACTTAGACTGAATGGTGCCAATGGAAACAGACTTATCAAGCTTCTTTGTACGCCTAGAGCATGCTGATATAACATGAGTAGAATCCCCACAATAGAAACACAATCCATTCTTCCGTCTAAAATTCTGTCGCTCGCTCCTGGACAGAATTCTATCACACTGCATACTTTCTGGCGTCTTTTCCATAGACACCGCCAGATGGTGCACCGGTTTGCGCTCCCGCAGACGCCTATCTATCTGAATAGCCATTGTCATGGACTCATTCAGACCTGCAGGCACAGGGAACCCCACCATAACATCCTTAACGGCATCAGAGAGACCTTCTCTGAAAGTTGCCGCCAAGGCGCACTCATTCCACTGAGTAAGCACAGACCATTTACGGAATTTTTGGCAGAAAACTTCAGCTTCGTCTTGCCCCTGAGATAGTGCCATCAAAGTTTTTTCTGCCTGAAGTTCCAAATGAGGTTCCTCATAAAGCAAGCCCAAGGCCAGAAAAAACGCATCCACATCGCGTAACGCAGGATCCCCTGCTGGCAATGAGAAGGCCCAATCTTGAGGGTCACCCCTGAGCAAGGAAATCACAATCCTAACCTGCTGAGCAGGGTCTCCAGCTGAACGAGACTTCAGGGACAAATAAAGCTTACAATTATTTCGGAAATTCTGGAAGCTAGCTCTATTCCCTGTGAAGAACTCCGGCAAAGGAATTCTCGGCTCAGATACCGGAGCATGTACCACAAAATCTTGTAAATTTTGTACTTTCGTGATGAGATTATTCAAACCCGCAGTTACACTCTGGAGATCCATTATTGTCAGGTGCACACAGAGCCATACAGAGATTAGGAGGAGAGAGAGAAAAAAGACTGCAGCAAGGCAGACTGGAGGAAAAAAAAAAAAAAAAATTCCAGCAGACTTCTTATAACTCTCCTTTCTCAACCTGGGTCTTTAACACTTTATGGCCGGTCAAACTGTCATGATCTCTGCAGGCAGAGATCATAGCAAGCCTATAGAGGGACAAGCTCTCGGAAGATGGAACTATACTGACCATGAACTAAGCCTGCCGCGCAACTAGAAATAGCCAGGTAGCATTTCCTATTTATCGCTAGATGCCCAGCTCTGGCCTAAGACCTAAATAGCTAGCAGAGGGAAATATAAGACCTGGCTCACCTCTAGAGAAATATTCCAAAGAAGACAGTAGCCCCCCACATATAATGACGGTGAGTTCAGATGAAACAACAAACGCAGCAGGAAAATAGTCTTAGCAAATTTGAGGTCCGCTTACTAGATAGCAGAAGACAGATAGTATACTTTCATGGTCAGCAGAAAAACACTAACAAAACACCATCCAGAGATTACCTTAAACTCTGGCATTAACTCATAACGCCAGAGTAGCAATCCCTGATCAACGAGAGCTTTCCAGACACAGTAACAAAACTTCAGCTGTGAACTGGAACAAATAGGCAAAACAAAACATGGACAAAAGTCCAACTTATCTAGTAGTAGTCTAGAAGCAGGAACAAGCACTGAGAGGCATCAGATAACATTGTTGACCGGCAAGAAACCACCAGAGAAATGAGCTTAAATAGCGACACCCACTACTGATGGAACCAGGTGAAACAGGAAAGAGGATGACAAGTCCAATTCCACAAGCGGCCACCGGGGGAGCCCAGAATCCAAATTCACAACAGCCTCCGTTCCCTTTCGAGCTGGAGTGCGGCCTCCAGTCAACTATGAGCAGGGGTGCCGCTTCCAGTGTGAGCTGGGGTGCCGCCTCCTATCACCTGCAATCGGGTCAAATGAGCAGAGATGCTGCTTCCAGTGTATGGAGTGCGGCCTCCGGTCACCTGCAAGCTGGGATGTGGCGCCACTCCAGTCCCCTCCGAGCTGGGGTGCCCACGGAGTAGGGGTGGAGTGATTTCTGAGCTGGGGTGTGGCCTCCGATACTCTCCAAACTGGGGTGTGGCCTCCGGTCCCCTCGAGCTGGAGTGTGGACTCTGGTCCCCTCCTAGCTGGGGTCCCCGAAGAGCTGGGGTGTGGCCTCCAGCCCCCTCCGAGCTGGGGTGTGATCTCCGGTCCCCTTCAGACTGGGGTGTGGCCTCCTGTCTCTTTCGAGCTATAGTGTGACCTCAGGTCCCCTCCGAGCTGGGTGTAACGGGGTCTACCAAGCTGGGGAACCTCTTTCAGTACCACCCCGTGTTTCAGGAGGTCCACTTTGCATTGGCTGGAGTCTGAATGAAGGACGCTGGCTGGAATTCCTTGATTACATGAGAGCATATAAAAGCTGACTGCTTCTCCACGTATTTCCAGTCTCACACTTTATTCACCGAACACAGAATATATGTAACAACAGATACAGAGGGCAGGTCCATTCAAAAGCGGCAGGCCAGACATACATTACAATAGCCGCAGGGGGCCGGAGCCTGCTGATATTTACTGTGGGAATTACAAAGGTGGGGGAGGTGAGAAGGGGGATATCTTGTCTCCGCTGCCCAGGGGCGCAGCCTGTGGGCTGATGCATTAGGGACATATCTCACATGGAACCTATTATATATACAAATAACTGCATAACATATTCTGGGTGCTGGGGGGTTCTGTAACACTGGGGTGTGGCCTCCGGTCACCTCTGAGCTGGGGTGCGGCCTCTGGTCCCCTACAAGCTGTGGTGTGGGTGGACTCCATTCCCCCCTGAGCTGGGGTGCCCTCTGTGTCCTCTAGTCCCCTCCGATCTGGGGTGTGGCCTCCAATCCCTTCCAAGTGGGAGTGTGGCCTCCTGTCCCCTTCGGACTGGGGTATGGCCTCCGATCCCCTCCAAGCTGGGGTGTGGCCTCCGATCCCCTCCGAACTGGGGTGCGTCTTCCATTCCCTTCCGAGCTGAGGTGCAGCCTTCGGTCAACTCTGAGCTAGGGTGCGGCTTCGGGTACCCTCTGAGCTGGAGTCGCTGCGGTCTCTGGTCCCCTCCAAGCTGGAGTGCGGCTTTTGGTCCCCTCTGAGCTGGGGTATGGCCTCCGATCCCCTCCAAGCTGGGGTGCAGCCTCTGGTCTCCTCCGTGCCGGGATGTGGCCTCCTATCCCCATTGGACTGGGGTGTGGCATCCGGTCCCTTTTGAGCCACTGTGGTTGGTCCCCTCTGAGCTGGGGTTTGGCCTCTGGTTACCTACGAGCTGGGGTGAAGTCACCGATCGATCCCTTCTGAACTTGGGTGCGGCCTCTGGTTCCTCCAAGCTGGGGTGTGGCCTCCGTTCCCTTCCGAGCTGGGGTGCATCCTCTGCTCAACTATGAGCAGGGGTACAGCTTCCAGTCTGAGCTGGGGTGCGGCATCTTGTCCCCTCCAAGCTGGGGTGTGGCCGCCAGTCCCCTCCGAGCTGGGGTGGAGTGATTTCTGAGCTGGGGTGTGGCCTTCAGTACCCTCCAAACTGGGGTGTGGTCTCCGATCCCCTCGAGCTGGGATGTGGACTCCGGTCCCCTCCTAGCTGGGGTCCCCTAAGAGCTGGGGTGTGGCCTCTGGTACCCTCCGAGCTGGGGTGTGGCCTCCGGTCCCCTCAAGCTGGGGTGTGTCCTCCCATCCCCTCCGAGCTGGGATCCCCTTCGAGGTAAGGTGTGGCCTCCAGTCCCCTCTGAGCTGGAGTGTGGACTCCAGTCCCCTCTGAGCTAGGCTGTGGCCTCTGTTTTCATCTGCGCTGGGGTGAGGCCTCCGGTCCCCTCCAAGCTGGGGTGTGGCCTCCAGTCCAAGCTGGGGTGATCTACGAGCTGTGATGTAGTGCTTTCTGAGCTGGGGTGTGGCCTCCGGTACCCTCCAAGCTGGGGTGTGGCCTCCGGTCTCTTTTGAGCTGTAGTGTGACCTCAGGTCCCCTCTGAGCTGGGGTGTGACCTCCGGTCACCTCTGAGCTGGAGTGTGGCCTTCCGAACGGTCCACTCTGAACTGGTGTGTGGCCTCCTGTCCCCTCAGAGCTGGAGTGTGGCCTCCGGTCCCCTCGAGCTGAGTTGTGGCCTCTGTTCCCTTCCAAGCTGGGGTGTGGCCTCTGGTCAATTCTGAGCTGGGGTGTGGCTTCCGGTCCCCTCCGAGCTGAAGTGCGGCCTCCGTTCCCTTCCGAGCTGGGATGTGGCCTCCGGTCAACTCTGAGCTGGGGTGCGTCTTCCGGTCCCCTCTGAGCTGAAGTGTGGCCTCCATTCCCCTCCAAGCTGGGATTTGGCCTCCGGTCCCCTCCAAGCTGAGGTGTGGCCTCCAGTCCCCTCCGAGCTAGGGTGTCCTCCGAGCTGGGGAGGAGTGCTTTCCAAGCTGGGGTGTGGCCTCTGGTACCCTCCGAGCTGGGGTGTGGCCTCCGGTCCCCTCAAGCTGGGGTGGGATCCCCTCATAGCTGGGATCCCCTTCGAGATAGGGTGTGGCCTCCAGTCCCTTCTGAGCTGGAATGTGGACTCCGGTCCACTCTGAGCAACGCTGTGGCCTCCATTTCCCTCTGAGCTGGGGAGAGGCCTCTGGTCCCCTCAAAGCTCGAGAGTGACCTTTGGTCCCCTCCAAGCTGGGTTGAGCACCCCAGCTTGGACAGGAGCCACACCCCAGCTCGGAAGGGAACAGAGGCCACAACTCAGCTCGAGGGGACCGGATGCCACACCCCAGCTCGGAGGGTACCAAAGAAGCACTCCACCCCAGCTCAGAGGCACCCCAGCTCAGAGGTACTGGAGGCTACACCTCAGCTTGGAGGGGACCGGAGGCCACACTCCAGCTCTGAGGGGACTGGAGGCTGCACCCCAGCTCAGAGTTGACCGGAGGCCGGACCCCAGCTTGGAAGGGAATGGAGGCAGTACCCCAACTCAGTGGGGACTGGAGGCCACACACCAGTTCAGAGTGGACCGCTCGGAGGCCACACCCCAGCTCAGAGGTGACCGGAGGCCACACCCCAGCTCAGAGGGGACCTGAGGTCACACTACAGCTTGAAAGAGACCGGAGGCCACAACCCAGCTCGGAGGGTACCGGAGGCCACACCCCAGCTCAGAAAGCACTCCATCCCAGCTCGTAGATCACCCCAGCTTGGAGTGCTTTCTGAGCTGGGGTGTGGCCTTCGGTACCCTCTGAGCTGGGGTGTGGCCTCTGGTCCCCTCCGAGCTGGGGTGTGACCTCCAGTCCCCTGCGAAATGGGGTGTGGCCTCCTTTCCCCTCCGAGCTGGGGTCCCCTCCAAGCTGGGATGTGGCCTTCAGTGTCCTCCGAGCTGGGGTGTGGCCTCCTATCTCCTTCGAGCTGTGGTGTGACCTCAGGCCCCTCTGAGCTGGGGTTTGGCCTCTGGTTACCTCCGAGCTGGGGTGTGGTCTCTGATCGGTCCCCTCCGAGCTGGGGTGTGACCTCCAGTCCCCTGCAAAATGGGGTGTGGCCTCCTTTCCCCTCCGAGCTGGGGTCCCCTCCAAGCTGGAATGTGGCCTTCAGTGTCCTCTGAGCTGGGGTGAGGCCTCCAGTCACCTCCAAGATGGGGTGCACTTTGAGTTAGGGTGTGGTCTCCTGTCTCCTCTGAGCTGGGGGTGTGGCCTTCAGTCACCACCGAGCTGGGGTGTGGCCTCCTATCCCCTTCGAGCTGGGGTGTGGCCTTTGGTCACCATTGGACTAGGGTGTGGCCTCCGGACCCTTTTGAGCTGTGGTGCAACCTCAGGTACCCTCTGAGCTGGGGTTTGGCCTCCGGTTACCTCCGAGCTGGGGTGTGGTCTCTGATCGATCCCCTCCGAACTTGGGTGTGGGCTCCGAGTCCCCTCCTAGCTGGGGTGCAGCCTCCATTCCCTTCCGAGCTGGGTTGTGGCCTCCGGTCTACTCTGAGCAGGGCCGCTTTGGGTCCCCTCTGAGCTGGAGTCCTCTGGTCCCCTCTGAGGTGGAGTGTGGCCTTTGGTCCCCTCCAAGCTGGGGTGTGGCCTCCGGTCCCCTCCGAGCTGTGGTGTGGCCTCTGGTCCCCTTTGGACTGGGGTGTGGCCTCCGATCCCTTTCGACCGGTGGTGTGACCTCAGGTCCCCTCTGAGCCCCAGTTTGGACTCTGGGTGTGGCCTCCGATCGATCCCCTCTGAACTTGGAGGCGGCCTCCGGTCAACTCTAAGCTGTGGTGCGGCCTCCGTTCTCTTTCGAGCTGGGGTGCGGCCTCCAGTCAACTCTGAGCTGGGGTGCGGCTTCCGGTCCCCTCCGAGCTGGGATTTGGCTTTCCGAACTGGGGTGTGGTCTCTGGTACCCTCCGAACTGGGGTGTGGCCTCTGGTCCCCTCAAGCTGGGGTTTGGCCTCCGGTCCCCTTTGAGCTAGGCGGTGGCCTCCTTTTCCCTCTGAGCTGGGGAGAGGCCTCCGGTCCCCTCAAAGCTTGAGTGTGACCTCCGGTCCCCTCCAAGCTGGGGTGTGGCCTCCAGTCAACTCCAAGCTGGGGTGATCTACAAGCTGGGATAGAGTGCTTTCTGAGCTGGGGTGTGGCCTCTGGTACCCTCCGAGCTGGGGTGTGGCCTCTGGTCCCCTTGAACTGGGGTGTGTTCTCTGGTCCCCTCCGAGATGGTGTGTGACCTCCACTCCCCTCCGAGCTGGGGTGTGGTCTTCAGTCCCCTGCGAAATGAGCTGGGGTGTAGCCTCCAGTCTCCTCAAGCTGGGGTCCGTTCCCCTCCAAGCTGGGGTACCCTCCAAACTGGGATGTGGCCTGCAGTGCCTTCTGAGCTGGGGTGAGGCCTCCAGTCCCCCTGAGCTGGGGTGCCATTTGAGTTAGGGTGTGACCTCCGGTCTCCTCTGAGCTGGAGGTGTGGCCTTCAGTCCCCTCCGAGCTGGGATGTGGCTTTCTATCCCCTCTGAGCTGGGGTGTGGCCTCCGGTCCCCACCGAGCTGGGATGTGGCCTCCGGTCCCCTTTGGACTGGGGTGTGGCCTCTGGACCCTTTTGAGCTGTGGTGTGACCTCAGGTCCCCTCTGAGCTGGGGTTTGGCCTCCTGTTACCTCTGAGCTGGGGTGTGTGTGGTCTCTGATCGGTCCCCTACGAACTTGGGTGCGGCCTCCGGTCCCCTGTGGTCTGTGGTCTGCGCAGCCTCCATTCCCTTCCAAGCTGGGGTGCGGCTTCGGGTCCCCTCTGAGCTGGAGTGCGGCCTCTGGTCCCCTCCGAGCTGGAGTGTGGCCTTTGGTCCTCTCCAAGCTGTGGTGTGACCTCAGGTCCCCTCTGAGATGGGGTTTGGCCTCCAGTTACCTCCGAGCTGGGGTGTGGCCTCCGATCGATCCCCTCTGAACTTGGTGGTGGCCTCCGGTCAAATCCGAGCTGGGGTGCAGCCTCCATTCCCTTTCAAGCTGGTTTGCGGCCTCCGGTCTACTCTGAGCTGGAGTGTGGCTTCGGGTCCCCTCTGAGCTGGAGTGCGGCTTCTGGTCCCCTCTGAGCTGGGGTGTGGCCTTTGGTCCCCTCCAAGCTGGGGTGTGACCTCCGGTCCCCTCTGAGCTGTGGTGTGGCCTCCGATCCCCATTGGACTGGGGTATGTTCTCCGGTCCCCTTTGAGCTGTGGCGTGACCTCAGGTGCCCTCTGAGCTGGGGTTTGGCCTCCGGTTACCTCCAAGCTGGGGTGTGGCCTCGGAATGATCCCTTCTGAAGTTGGTGGCGGCCTCCGGTCAACTCCGAGCTGCGGTTTGGCCTCCGGTTACCTACGAGCAGGGGTGTGGCCACCGATCGACCCTTCTGAACTTCGGTGTGGCCTCCGGTTCCTCCAAGCTGGGGTGCGGCCTCCGTTCCCTTCCGAGCTGGGGTGCGTCCTCCATTCCCTTCCGAGCTGAGGTGCGGCCTTTGGTCAACTCTGAGCTGGGGTGCGGCTTCAGGTCCCCTCTGAGCTGGAGTGCGGCCTTTGGTCTCCTCTGAGCTGGGGTGTGGCCTCCGGTCAACTATGAGCAGGGGTGCGGCTTCCAGTGTGAGCTGGGGTGCGGTCTCCGGTCCCCTCCAAGCTGGGGTGTGGTCTCCAGTCCCCTCCGAGCTGGGGTGCCCTCTGAGCTGGGATGGAGTGATTTCTGAGCTGGGGTGTGGCCTTTGGTACCCTCCAAACTGGAGTGTGGCCTCCGGTCCCCTCGAACTAGGGTGTGGACTCTGGTCACCTCCTAGCTGGGGCTCCCTAAGAGCTGGGGTGTGACATCCGGTCCCCTTTGGACTGGGGTGTGGCCACCGGTGTCTTTCGAGCTGTAGTGTGACCTCAGGTCCCCTCCGAGCTGGGGTGTGGCCTCCGGTCACCTCTGTCTGAGCTGGGGTATGGCCTAAGAGCGGTCCACTCTGAACTGGGGTGTGGCCTCCAGTCCCCTCTGAGCTGGGGTGCAGCCTCCATTCCCTTCTAAGCTGGGGTCCGGCCTCGGTTAATCAACTCTGAGCTGGGGTGCGGCCTCCGGTCACCTCAGAGCTGGAGTGTAGCCTCCGGTCCAAGCTGAGGTGTAGCCTCCAGTACCCTCTGAGCTGGGGTGCCCTCCGAGCTGGGTGGAGTGCTTTCCAAGCTGGGGTGTGGCCTTTGGTACCCTCCGAGCTGGGGTGTGGCCTCCGGTCCCCTCGAGCTGGGGTGTGGCCTCTGATTGGTCAACTCCGAACTGAGGTGCGGCCTCCAGTCCTCTACAAGCTGAAGTGCGGCCTCTATTCCCTTCCGAGCTGGGGTGTGGCTTTGGGTCCCCTCTGAGCTGGATGCAAGCTGGGGTGTGGCCTCCGGTCCCCTCCGAGCTGTGGTGTGGCCTCCATTCCCCTTTGAACTGGGGTGTGGCCTCCGGTCCCTTTTGAGCTATAGTGTGGCCTCAGGTCCCCTCTGAGCTGGGGGTTTGGCCTCCAGTTATCTCCGAGCTGGGGTGTGGCCTCCGATTGATTCCTTCTGAAGTTGGTGGTGGCCTCTGGTCAACTCCAAGCTGGGGTTTGGCCTCTGGTTACCTATGAGCTGGGATGTGGCCTCCAGACCCTCCGAGCTGGGGTGCCCTCCGAGCAGGGGTGAAGTGCTTTCATACCCTCCAAGCTGGGTGTGTCCTCTGGTCCCCTCCGAGCTGGGGTGTGGCCTCCAGTCCCCTCCGAGCTGGGGTGTCCTCCAAGCTGGGGAGGAGTGCTTTCCGAGCTGGGGTGTGGCCTCCAATCCCCTCAAGCTGGGGTGTGTCTTCCTGTCCCATCCTAGCTGGGGTCCCCTTCGAGGTAAGGTGTGGCCTCCAGTCCCCTCTGAGCTGGGGTGTGGCCTTCGGTCCCCTCTGAGCTAGGCTGTGGCCTCCGTTCCACTCTGAGCTGGGCTGCGGCCTCCGGTCCCCTCAAAGCTCGAGTGTGACCTCCGGTCCCCTCCAAGCTGGGGTGTGGCCTCCAGTCACCTCCAAGCTGGGGTGATCTGCAAGCTGGGGTGGAGTGCTTTCTGAGCTGGGGTGTGGCCTCCGGATCCCTCCAAGCTGGGGTGTGGCCTCTGGTCCCCTTGAGCCCCGGTCCCCTCCGAGCTGGGGTGTGACCTCCAGTCCCTTCTGAGCTGGGGTGTTTCCTCCATTCCCCACCGAGCTGGGATCCCCTTCAAGCTGGGATGTGGCCTTCAGTCCCCTCCGAGCTGGGGTGAGGCCTCCAGTCCCCTCCGAGCTGGGGTGACCTTTGAGTTAGAGTGTGGTCTCCGGTCTCCTCTGAGCTAGGGGTGTGGCCTTCAGTCCCCTCCAAGCTGAAGTGTAGCCTCCAGTCCCCTCCAAGATGGGGTACCCTACAAGCTGGGGTGGAGTGCTTTCCGAGCTGGGGTGTGGCCTTTGGTACCCTCCAAACTTGGGAGTGGCCTCCGGTCCCTTCCGAGCTGGGGTGCCCTCCAAGCTGGGGTGTGGCTGTCACGGGTAGCCTAGGTAGGCAAGAGCTAATAACCCGGGCCCCTGCAATTTCCCTCAGACTAGGGAAATCCTGACTGACCCTCTCCCAGAGTTTACACTGATGGTGTGCATGTCTGGGCCTCCACCCTCACCCTATCTCCTGTTTCAACCCTAGGCTGAAACCACAACCCACCACCCAGTGAAGAGACCATACAGTACACCAATACCCACAGTTAGCACAGACAAGGATAACGGAAAATATGAACCACGCCGCAGTCACTCAGGAATACACTATAAATGCACAGGGCAAAACAAATACAAATATAAGAAGGAGAAAATAAGACAAAGGGAAATACACCACCAGATACGATACTCCAACTCCTAGCTCACCACTCCAGACCGAGATAACCAAGCACAAGACAGAAGCTATAATCGGCGACGCCCAATGTTCAGAAGAACTATTTAAAGGCAGTGGGCGTGGCCCAGCTTCCAATCCGAGCACCAGCTAAATTAACCCTGGACCAGCTAGATAAAATCTAGCCGACGCCACTGAGCACATAGTGGACAAAAGCGGAATTACCGCTGTCTGTCGAACACCCTAGTATGAACAGCGTCCGAAATGACAGTGGCCTTCCGAGCTGGGGTGTGGCCTTTGGTCCCCTCCAAGCTGGGGTGTGGCCTCCAGTCCCCTCCGATCTGTGGTGTGGCCTCAGGTTTCTTCTGAGCTGGGGTTTGGCCTCTGGTTACCTCCGAGCTGGGGTGTGGCCTCCGATCGATCCCCTCTGAACTTGGTGGTGACCTCCGGTCAACTCCGAGCTGTGGTGCGGCCTCCGTTCTCTTCCGAGCTGGGGTGTGGCCTCCACTCAACTTTGAGCTGGGGTGTTGCTTCCCATCTACTCTGAGCTGGGATTTGGCCTCCGGTCCCCTCTGAGCTGGAGTGTGGCCTCCGGTCCCCTCGAACTGGGGTGTGGACTCTGGTCACCTCCTAGCTGGGGTCCCCTAAGAACTGGGGTGTGTCCTCCGGTCCCCTTCGGACTGGGGTGTGCCTCCGGTGTCTCTCGAACTGTATTGTGACCTCAGGTCCCCTCCGAGCTGGGGTGTGGCCTCCGGTCACCTCTGTCTAGCTGGAGAGTGGCCTCCGAGCGGTCTACTCTGAACTGGGGTGTGGCCTCCAGTCCCCTCTGAGCTGGGGTGCGGCCTCCATTCCCTTCTAAGCTGGGGTCCGGCCTCGGGTCATCAACTCTGAGCTGGGGTGCGACCTCCGTTCACCTCAGAGCTGGAGTGTAGCCTCCGGTCCACTCCAAGCTGAGGTGTAGCCTCCAGTACCCTCCGAGCTGGGGTGCCCTCCGAGCGCTTTCGGAGCTGGAGCACAGGTACCCTCCGAGCTGGGGTGTGGCCCCCGGTCCCCTCGAGCTGAGGTGTGGCCTCCGATTGGTCAACTCCGAACTGAGGTGCGGCCTCCAGTCCCCTCCAAGCTGAAGTGTGGCCTCTGTTCCCTTCCGAGCTTGGGTGCGGCTTAGGGTCCGCTCTGAGCTGAATGCAAGCTGGGGTGTGGCCTCCGGTCCCATCCGAGCTGTGGTGTGGCCTCCGGTCCCCTTTGGAATGGGGTGTGGCCTCCGGTCCCTTTTGAGCTGTGGTGTGACCTCAGGTCCCCTCTGAGCTGGGGTTTGGCCTCCGGTTACCTCCGAGCTGGGGTGTGGCCTCCGATTGATCCCTTCTGAAGTTGGTGGCGGCCTCCGGTCAACTCCGAGCTGGGGTTTGGCCTCTGGTTACCTACGAGCAGGGGTGTGGCCACCGATCAATCCCTTCTGAACTTCGGTGCGGCCTCCGGTTCCTCCAAGCTGGGGTGCGGCCTCCGTTCCCTTCCGAGCAGGGGTGCAGCCTCCGGTCAACTATGAGCAGGGGTGCGGCTTCAAGTCTGAGCTGGGGTGCAGCCTCCGGTCACCTGCAAGCAAGGTTTCTTCTGAGCTGGGGCTTGGCCTCTGGTTACCTCCGAGCTGGGGTGTGGCCTCCGATCGATCCCCTCTGAACTTGGTGGCGACCTCCGGTCAACTCTGAGCTGTGGTGCGGCCTCCGTTCTCTTCCGAGCTGGGGTGTGGCCTCCACTCAACTTTGAGCTGGGGTGTGGCTTCCCATCTACTCTGAGCTGGGATTTGGCCTCCGGTCCCCTCTGAGCTGGAGTGTGGCCTCCAATCCCCTCCAAGTGGGGGTGTGGCCTCTGGTCCCTTTTGCACTGCGGTGCGGCCTCCAGTCCCCTCCAAGGTGGGGTGTGGCCTTCAGTCCCCTCCAAGCTGGGGTGCCCTCTGAGCAGGGGTGGAGTGATTTCTGAGCTGGGGTGTGGCCTCCGGTACCCTCTAAACTGGGGTGAGGCCTCTGGTCCCATCAAGCTGGGGTGTCGACTCTGGTCCCCACCTAGCTGGGGTCCCATAAGAGCTGGGATGTGGCCTCCGGTCTCTTTCAAGCTGTAGTGTGACCTCAGGTCCCCTCTGAGCTGGGGTGTGGCCTCCGGTCACCTCTGAGCTGGGTCTGGTCCCCTCCAAGCTGGGATGTGGCCTCCAGTCCCCTCCAAGCTGGGGTGCCCTCTGAGCAGGGGTGGAGTGCTTTCATACCCTCCAAGCTGGGTGTGTCCTCTGGTCCCCTCCTAGCTGGGGTCCCCTCTGAGCTGGGGTGTGGCCTCCAATCCCCTCCAAGTGGGGGGGTGGCCTCCGGTCCCCTTCGAGCTGGGGTGTGGCCTCCGATCCCCTCTGATCTGGGGTGCGTCCTCCATTCCCTTCCGGGCTGAGGTGCGGCCTTCAGTCAACTCTGAGCTGGGGTACGGCTTCGGGTCCCCTCTGAGCTGGAGTCGCTGCGGTCTCTGGTCCCCTCCCAGCTGGAATGTGGCCTCCGATGCTCATTGAACTGGGTGGGGTGTGGCCTCCTGTCCCTTTCGAGCTGAGGTCCGGCCTCCGGTCAACTCTGAGCTGGGGTGCGGCTTCCGGTCCCCTCCGAGCTGGGATTTGGCCTCCGGTCTCTTTCGAGCTGTAGTGTGACCTCAGGTCCCCTCTGAGCTGGGGTGTGGTGTTGTGAAATTGGATTTTGGGCTCCCCCGGTGGCCACTGGTGGAATTGAACTGGTGTGCATCATCCTCTCTGTTCACCTGTTTCCATCAGGATGTGGGAGTCGCTATTTAGCCTTGCTCCTCTGTCACTTCCATGCCGGTCAACATTGTAATCAGAAGCCTTTCTGTGCATGTTCCTGCTGCTAGACAACTCCCAGCTAAGTTGGACTTAGTCCTTGTTTGTTTTTGCATTTTGTTCCAGTTCACAGCTGTAGTTTCGTTTCTGTGTCTGGAAAGCTCTTGTGATCTGAAATTGCCACTCTGATGTTATGAGTTAATACTAGAGTCTTAAAGTAATTTCAGGCTGGTATTTTGATAGGGTTTTCAGCTGACCATGAAAGTGCCCTTTCTGTCCTCCTGCTATCTAGTAAGCGGACCTCAATTTTGCTAAACCTATTTTCATACTACGTTTGTCATTTCATCTAAAATCACCGCCAATATTTGTGGGGGCCTCTGTCTGCCTTTCGGGGAAATTTCTCTAGAGGTGAGCCAGGAGTCAGGACTATATTTTCCTCTGCCAGGATTAGTTAGTCCTCCGGCCGGCGCTGGGCGTCTAGGGATAAAACGCAGGCTACGCTACCCGGCTACTGTTAGTTGTGCGGCAGGTTTAGTTCATGGTCAGTTTAGTTTCCATCCTTCCAAGAGCTAGTTCGTATGTTTGCTGGGCTATGTTCTCTTGCCATTGAGAACCATAACAGTTTGACCGGCCTAAAAGGGTTAAATTAATTGACAGAGAAAGGAGAGAAAAGAGAAGTCTGCTGAAGATTTTTTTTTTTTTTTTTTCAGTTCTGAGTGTGCTTGTAATTGAATCTCTTGCAAGTCTGCCTATATTGCAGCCTTTCTCTCTCTCTCTCCTTCTAATCCTGGAATGGCTCTGTGTTCACCTGTTTAAAATGGATATTCAGAGTTTAGCTGCAGGTTTGAATAATCTCACCACGAAAGTTCAAAACTTACAAGATTTTGTTGTTCATGTTCCTATATCTGAACCTAGAATTCCTTTGCCTGAATTTTTCTCGGGGAATAGATCTTGCTTTCAAAATTTCAAAAATAATTGCAAGTTGTTTTTGTCCCTGAAATCTCGCTCTGCTGGAGATCCTGCTCAGCAGGTCAGGATTGTGATTTCTTTGCTCCGGGGCGACCCTCAGGATTGGGCTTTTGCATTGGCTCCAGGGGATCCTGCGTTGCTCAATGTGGATGCGTTTTTTCTGGCCTTGGGGTTGCTTTATGAGGAACCTCAGTTAGAACTTCAGGCGGAAAAGGCCTTGATGTCCCTATCTCAGGGGCAAGACGAAGCTGAAATATACTGCCAGAAATTCCGTAAATGGGCTGTGCTTACTCAGTGGAATGAGTGCGCCCTGGCGGCGAATTTCAGAGAGGGTCTCTCTGATGCCATTAAGGATGTTATGGTGGGGTTCCCTGTGCCTGCGGGTCTGAATGAGTCCATGACAATGGCTATCCAGATCGATAGGCGTCTGCGGGAGCGCAAACCTGTGCACCATTTGGCGGTGTCTACTGAGAAGACGCCAGAGAATATGCAATGTGATAGAATTCTGTCCAGAAGTGAACGGCAGAATTTTAGACGAAAAAATGGGTTGTGCTTCTATTGCGGTGATTCAACTCATGTTATATCAGCATGCTCTAAGCGTACTAAGAAGCTTGATAAGTCTGTTTCAATTGGCACTTTACAGTCTAAGTTTATTCTATCTGTGACCCTGATTTGTTCTTTATCATCTATTACCGCGGATGCCTATGTCGACTCTGGCGCCGCTTTGAGTCTTATGGATTGGTCCTTTGCCAAACGCTGTGGTTATGATTTGGAGCCTCTTGAAACTCCTATACCCCTGAAGGGGATTGACTCCACCCCATTGGCTAGCAATAAACCACAATACTGGACACAAGTAACTATGCGGATTAATCCGGATCACCAGGAGATTATTCGCTTTCTTGTGCTGTATAACCTACATGATGTGTTGGTGCTTGGATTGCCATGGCTGCAATCTCATAACCCAGTCCTTGACTGGAAAGCTATGTCTGTGTTAAGCTGGGGATGTAAGGGGACGCATGGGGACGTACCTGTGGTTTCCATTTCATCATCTATTCCCTCTGAGATTCCTGAATTCTTGACTGAATATCGTGACGTTTTTGAAGAACCTAAGCTTGGTTCATTACCTCCGCACCGGGAGTGCGATTGTGCCATAGATTTGATTCCGGGTAGTAAATACCCTAAGGGTCGTTTATTTAATCTGTCTGTGCCTGAACATGCTGCTATGCGAGAATATATAAAGGAGTCCTTGGAAAAGGGACATATTCGTCCTTCGTCATCTCCCTTAGGAGCCGGTTTTTTCTTTGTGGCTAAGAAAGATGGCTCTTTGAGGCCGTGCATTGATTATCGGCTTTTGAATAAAATCACGGTTAAATATCAATATCCGTTGCCACTGCTGACTGATTTGTTTGCTCGCATAAAGGGGGCCAAGTGGTTCTCTAAGATAGATCTTCGTGGGGCGTATAATTTGGTGCGAATTAAGCAGGGGGATGAGTGGAAAACCGCATTTAATACGCCCGAGGGCCACTTTGAGTATTTGGTGATGCCTTTTGGTCTTTCAAATGCCCCTTCAGTCTTTCAGTCCTTTATGCATGACATTTTCCGTGATTATTTGGATAAATTTATGATTGTGTATCTGGATGATATTTTGATTTTTTTCGGATGACTGGGACTCTCATGTCCAGCAGGTCAGGAGGGTTTTTCAGGTTTTGCGGTCTAATTCCTTGTGTGTGAAGGGTTCTAAGTGCGTTTTTGGGGTTCAAAAGATTTCCTTTTTGGGATATATTTTTTCCCCCTCTTCCATCGAGATGGATCCTGTCAAGGTTCAGGCTATTTGTGATTGGACGCAACCCTCTTCTCTTAAGAGTCTTCAGAAATTTTTGGGCTTTGCTAACTTTTATCGTCGATTTATTGCTGGTTTTTCTGATGTTGTTAAACCATTGACTGATTTGACTAAGAAGGGTGCTGATGTTGCTGATTGGTCCCCTGCTGCTGTGGAGGCCTTTCGGGAGCTTAAGCGCCGCTTTTCTTCCGCCCCTGTGTTGCGTCAGCCTGATGTTGCTCTTCCTTTTCAGGTTGAGGTCGACGCTTCTGAAATCGGAGCTGGGGCGGTTTTGTCGCAGAGAAGTTCCGATTGCTCCGTGATGAGACCTTGTGCTTTTTTCTCGCGTAAATTTTCGCCCGCCGAGCGGAATTATGATGTTGGGAATCGGGAGCTTTTGGCCATGAAGTGGGCTTTTGAGGAGTGGCGTCATTGGCTTGAGGGGGCTAGACATCAGGTGGTGGTATTGACTGACCACAAAAATCTAATTTATCTTGAGTCCGCCAGACGCCTGAATCCTAGACAGGCGCGCTGGTCGTTGTTTTTCTCTCGGTTTAATTTTGTGGTGTCCTACCTGCCGGGTTCTAAGAATGTTAAGGCGGATGCCCTTTCTAGGAGTTTTGAGCCTGACTCCCCTGGTAATTCTGAACCTACAGGTATCCTTAAGGATGGAGTGATATTGTCTGCCGTTTCTCCAGACCTGCGGCGGGCCTTGCAGGAGTTTCAGGCGGATAGACCTGATCGTTGCCCACCTGGTAGACTGTTTGTTCCTGATGATTGGACCAGTAAAGTCATTTCTGAGGTTCATTCTTCTGCGTTGGCAGGTCATCCTGGAATCTTTGGTACCAGGGATTTGGTGGCAAGGTCCTTCTGGTGGCCTTCCCTGTCTCGAGATGTGCGAGGCTTCGTGCAGTCTTGTGACGTTTGTGCTCGGGCCAAGCCTTGTTGTTCTCGGGCTAGTGGATTGTTGTTGCCCTTGCCTATCCCGAAGAGGCCCTGGACGCACATCTCGATGGATTTTATTTCGGATCTTCCTGTTTCTCAGAAGATGTCTGTCATCTGGGTGGTGTGTGATCGTTTCTCTAAGATGGTCCATTTGGTTCCCCTGCCTAAGTTGCCTTCTTCTTCCGAGTTGGTTCCTCTGTTTTTTCAAAATGTGGTCCGTTTGCATGGTATTCCGGAGAATATCGTTTCTGACAGAGGTACCCAATTCGTGTCTAGATTTTGGCGAGCATTCTGTGCTAGGATGGGCATAGATTTGTCTTTCTCGTCTGCTTTCCATCCTCAGACTAATGGCCAGACCGAGCGGACGAATCAGACTTTGGAGACATATTTGAGGTGTTTTGTGTCTGCAGATCAGGATGATTGGGTTGCTTTTTTGCCTTTAGCGGAGTTTGCCCTCAATAATCGGGCCAGTTCTGCCACCTTGGTGTCTCCCTTTTTCTGTAATTCGGGGTTTCATCCTCGATTTTCTTCTGGTCAGGTGGAATCTTCGGATTGTCCTGGAGTGGATGCTGTGGTGGAGAGGTTGCATCGGATTTGGGGGCAGGTAGTGGACAATTTGAAGTTGTCCCAGGGGAAGACTCAGCTTTTTGCCAACCGCCGGCGTCGGGTTGGTCCTCGGCTTTGTGTTGGGGACTTGGTGTGGTTGTCTTCTCGTTTTGTCCCTATGAGGGTTTCTTCTCCCAAGTTTAAGCCTCGGTTCATCGGCCCGTACAAGATATTGGAGATTCTTAACCCTGTGTCCTTCCGTTTGGACCTCCCTGCATCTTTTTCTATTCATAATGTTTTTCATCGGTCATTATTGCGCAGGTATGAGGTACCGGTTGTGCCTTCCGTTGAGCCTCCTGCTCCGGTGTTGGTTGAGGGCGAGTTGGAGTACGTTGTGGAAAAAATCTTGGACTCCCGTGTTTCCAGACGGAAACTCCAGTATCTGGTCAAATGGAAGGGATACGGTCAGGAGGATAATTCTTGGGTGACTGCCTCTGATGTTCATGCCTCCGATTTGGTCCGTGCCTTTCATAGGGCTCATCCTGATCGCCCTGGTGGTTCTGGTGAGGGTTCGGTGCCCCCTCCTTGAGGGGGGGGTACTGTCGTGAAATTGGATTTTGGGCTCCCCCGGTGGCCACTGGTGGAATTGAACTGGTGTGCATCATCCTCTCTGTTCACCTGTTTCCATCAGGATGTGGGAGTCGCTATTTAGCCTTGCTCCTCTGTCACTTCCATGCCGGTCAACATTGTAATCAGAAGCCTTTCTGTGCATGTTCCTGCTGCTAGACAACTCCCAGCTAAGTTGGACTTAGTCCTTGTTTGTTTTTGCATTTTGTTCCAGTTCACAGCTGTAGTTTCGTTTCTGTGTCTGGAAAGCTCTTGTGATCTGAAATTGCCACTCTGATGTTATGAGTTAATACTAGAGTCTTAAAGTAATTTCAGGATGGTATTTTGATAGGGTTTTCAGCTGACCATGAAAGTGCCCTTTCTGTCCTCCTGCTATCTAGTAAGCGGACCTCAATTTTGCTAAACCTATTTTCATACTACGTTTGTCATTTCATCTAAAATCACCGCCAATATTTGTGGGGGCCTCTGTCTGCCTTTCGGGGAAATTTCTCTAGAGGTGAGCCAGGACTATATTTTCCTCTGCCAGGATTAGTTAGTCCTCCGGCCGGCGCTGGGCGTCTAGGGATAAAACGCAGGCTACGCTACCCGGCTACTGTTAGTTGTGCGGCAGGTTTAGTTCATGGTCAGTTTAGTTTCCATCCTTCCAAGAGCTAGTTCGTATGTTTGCTGGGCTATGTTCTCTTGCCATTGAGAACCATAACAGTGTGGCCTCCGGTCACCTCTGAGCTGGGTCTGGTCCCCTCCAAGCTGGGGTGTGGCCTCCAGTCCCCTCCAAGCTGGGGTGCCCTACGAGCAGGGGTGGAGTGCTTTCATATCCTCCAAGCTGGGTGTGTCCTCTGGTCCCCTCCTAGCTGGGGTCCCCTCCGAGCTGGGGTGAGGCCTCCAATCCCCTCCAAGTGGGGGGGTGGCCTCCGGTCCCCTTCGAGCTGCGGTGTGGCCTCCGATCCCCTCCGATCTGGGGTGCGTCCTCCATTCCCTTCCGGGCTGAGGTGCGGTCTTCAGTCAACTCTGAGCTGGGGTACGGCTTCGGGTCCCCTCTGAGCTGGAGTTGCTGCGGTCTCTGGTCCCCTCCCAGCTGGAATGTGGCATCCGATGCTCATTGAACTGGGTGGGGTGTGGCCTCCTGTCCCTTTCGAGCTGAGGTCCGGCCTCCGGTCAACTCTGAGCTGGGGTGCGGCTTCCGGTCCCCTCTGAGCTGGGATTTGGCCTCCGGTCACCTCCAAGCTGAGGTGTGGCCTCCAGTCCCCTCCGAGCTAGGGTACCCTCCGATCATGGGTGGAGTGCTTTCATACCCTCCAAGCTGGGTGTGTCCTCTGGTCCCCTCCGAGCTGCGGTGTGGCCTCCACTCCCCTCCGAGCTGGGGTGTCCTCCAAGCTGGGGAGGAGTGCTTTCTGAGCTGGGGTGTGGCCGCTGGTACTCTCCGAGCTGGGGTGTGGCCTCTGATCCCCTCAAGCTGGGGTGTGTCTTCCTGTCCCATCCTAGCTGGGGTCCCCTTCGAGGTAGGGTGTGGCCTCCAGTCCCCTCTGAGCTGGGGTGTGGCCTCCGGTCCCCTCAAGCTGGGGTGTGGCCTCTGGTCCCCTCTGAGCTAGGCTGTGGCCTCCGTTCCACTCTGAGCTGGGGTGCGGCCTCCGGTCCCCTCAAAGCTCGAGTGTGACCTCCGGTCCCCTCAAAGCTGGGGTGTGGCCTCCAGTCACCTCCAAGCTGGGGTGATCTGCGAGCTGGGGTGGAGTGCTTTCTGAGCTGGGGTGTGGCCTCCGGATCCCTCTGAGCTGGGGTGTGGCCTCTGGTCCCCTTGAGCCCCGGTCCCCTCCGAGCTGGGGTGTGACCTCCAGTCCCTTCCGAGCTGGGGTGTTTCCTCCATTCCCCACCGAGCTGGGATCCCCTTCAAGCTGGGATGTGGTCTTCAGTCCCCTCCGTGCTGGGATGAGGCCTCCAGTCCCCTCTGAGCTGGGGTGACCTTTGAGTTAGCGTGTGGTCTCTGGTCTCCTCTGAGCTGGGGGTGTGGCCTTCAGTCCCCTCCAAGCTGAGGTGTAGCCTCCAGTCCCCTCCGAGCTGGGGTGACCTTTGAGTTAGGGTGTGGTCTCCGCTCTCCTCTGAGCTGGGGGTGTGGCCTTCAGTCCCCTCCAATCTGAGGTGTAGCCTCCAGTCCCCTCCGAGCTGGAGTTCCCTACAAGCTGGGGTGGAGTGCTTTCCGAGCTGGGGTGTGGCCTTTGGTACCCTCCGAGCTGGGGAGTGGCCTCCGGTCCTCTCGAGCTGAGGTGTGGCCTCCAGTCCCTTCTGAGCTGGCTTGCCCTCTGAGCTGGGGTGTGGCCTTACTCACATAGGACCAAAGGCCACACCCCAACTCAGAGGGTACCGGATGCCACACTCCAACTCAGAGGGTACCGAAGGCCACACGCGAGCTCAGAGGGGCCGGAGGCCACACCCCAACTCAGAGGGTACCGAAGGCCGCACCACACCTCATAGGGAAATGGAGGCTACACCTAAACTCAGAGGGTACCAGAGGCCACACCCCACCTCCGAGGGGAACGGAGGCCACACCTCAACTCAGAGGGTATCGGAGGCCACACCCCACCTCAGAGGGGAAAGGAGGCCACACACCAACTCAGAGGCCACACCCCAACAAAGATGGTACCAGAGGCATCACCCTAGCTCGGAGGGCATAGAAGGCCACACCGCATCTCAGAGGGCATCAGAGGTCACACCCCAACTCAGAGGGAATCGGTGGCCACACCCAATTTAGGAGTTGACCAGAGGCCACACCCCAACTCAAAGGGTACCGGATGCCACACCCCAACTCAGAGGTAGGAGGCCACATGCCAACTCAGAGAATATCAGAGGCTGCACCCCAACTCAAAAGGTACCTACCAGAGACCACACTTGCAACTCAGAGGGTACTGGAGGCCACACCCGACCTTAGAGGTAGGAAGTCACACTCCAACTCAGAGGGTACCAGAATGTTATGACCCCAATGGCGAGGGTCTCAGAGGAACGTGGAAGTCTGCAGAATACAAAAATCCAGCTCATAGGGCAGTGGTAACTGGGTTGACCATATATCTACACCTAACGCCAACACTAGAAGTAGCCGGGGATCATTCCTACGTTGATTCTAGATGACACGCGCCAGCCGGAGAATCTAGCTACCCCTAGTAGAGGAAAACAAAGACCTTTCTTGCCTCCAGAGAAGGGGACCCCAAAGCTGGATAGAAGCCCCCCACAAATAATGACGGTTAGGTAAGAGGAAATGACAAACACAGAAATGAACCAGGTTTAGCACAGAGAGGCCCGCTTACTGATAGCAGAATAAAGAAAGGTAACTTATATGGTCAACAAAAACCCTATCAAAATCCACACTGGAAATTCAAGAACCCCCGAACCGTCTAACGGTCCGGGGGGAGAACACCAGCCCCCTAGAGCTTCCAGCAAAGGTCAGGATATAGGTTTGGAACAAGCTGGACAAAAATACAGAAACAAAACAAATAGCAAAAAGCAAAAGGCAGACTTAGCTGATATAACTGGAACCAGGATCAGTAGACAAGAGCACAGCAGACTAGCTCTGATAACTACGTTGCCAGGCATTGAACTGAAGGTCCAGTGAGCTTATATAGCAACACCCCTAACTAACGACCCAGGTGTGGATAAAAGGAATGACAGAAAAACCAGAGTCAAAAAACTAGTAACCACTAGAGGGAGCAAAAAGCAAATTCACAACAGTACCCCCCCCTTAGTGAGGGGTCACCGAACCCTCACCACGACCACCAGGGCGATCAGGATGAGCGGCATGAAAGGCACGAACTAAATCGGCCGCATGAACATCAGAGGCGACCACCCAGGAATTATCCTCCTGACCATAGCCCTTCCACTTGACCAGGTACTGAAGCCTCCGCCTGGAGAGGCGAGAATCCAAGATCTTCTCCACCACGTACTCCAACTCGCCCTCAACCAACACCGGAGCAGGAGGCTCAGCAGAAGGAACTACAGGCACAATGTACCGCCGCAACAAGGACCTATGAAATACATTGTGAATAGCAAACGACACAGGAAGATCCAGACGAAAAGATACAGGATTAAGGATTTCCAATATCTTGTAAGGCCCAATAAAACGAGGTTTAAATTTGGGAGAGGAGACCTTCATAGGAACAAAGCGGGAAGAAAGCCATACCAAATCCCCAACGCGTAGTCGGGGACCCACACCGCGGCGGCGGTTGGCAAAGCGCTGAGCCTTCTCCTGTGACAACTTCAAGTTGTCCACCACATGATTCCAGATCTGCTGCAACCTATCCACCACAGAATCCACCCCAGGACAGTCAGAAGGCTCCACATGACCCGAAGAAAAGCGAGGATGGAAACCAGAGTTGCAGAAAAAAGGCGAAACCAAGGTGGCGGAACTAGCCCGATTATTAAGGGCAAACTCAGCCAACGGCAAGAATGTCACCCAATCGTCCTGATCAGCAGAGACAAAACACCTCAAATAAGCCCCCAAAGTCTGATTGGTTCGCTCCGTCTGTCCATTAGTCTGAGGATGGAAAGCAGACGAAAACGACAAATCAATGCCCATCCTACTACAAAAGGATCGCCAGAACCTGGAAACGAACTGGGATCCTCTGTCTGACACAATATTCTCAGGGATGCCGTGCAAACGAACCACGTTCTGGAAAAACACAGGAACCAGATCAGAAGAGGAAGGCAGCTTAGGCAAAGGAACCAAATGGACCATCTTGGAGAAGCGATCACATATCACCCAGATAACGGACATGCCCTGAGATAGCGGAAGATCAGAAATGAAATCCATGGAGATATGTGTCCAAGGTCTCTTCGGGACAGGCAAGGGCAAGAGCAAACCGCTGGCACGAGAACAGCAAGGCTTAGCTCGAGCACAAGTCCCACAGGACTGCACAAATGACCGCACATCCCTTGACAAGGAAGGCCACCAAAAGGACCTGGCCACCAGATCTCTGGTGCCAAAAATTCCCGGGTGACCTGCCAACACCGAGGAATGAACCTCGGAAATGACTCTGCTGGTCCACTTATCCGGGACAAACAGTCTGTCAGGTGGACAAGACTCAGGCCTATCAGCCTGAAATCTCTGCAACACACGTCGCAGATCCGGAGAAATAGCTGACAAGATAACTCCATCTTTAAGAATACCAACAGGATCAGCGACTCCAGGAGCATCAGGCACAAAGCTCCTAGAAAGAGCATCGGCCTTCACATTCTTTGAACCTGGTAAATACGAGACAACAAAATCAAAGCGGGAGAAAAACAATGACCAGCGGGCCTGTCTCGGATTAAGGCGTTTAGCAGACTCGAGATACATCAGATTTTTGTGATCAGTCAAGACCACCACACGATGCTTAGCACCCTCGAGCCAATGACGCCACTCCTCAAATGCCCATTTCATGGCCAACAACTCCCGATTGCCCACATCATAATTTCGCTCGGCAGGCGAAAACTTCCTAGAGAAAAAGGCACAAGGTTTCATAACAGAGCAACCAGGGCCTCTCTGCGACAAAACGGCCCCTGCCCCAATCTCCGAAGCATCCACCTCAACCTGAAAGGGAAGTGAGACGTCAGGCTGGCACAAAACCGGCGCCGAAGTAAACCGGCGTTTCAACTCCTGGAAAGCCTCCACGGCAGCAGGAGCCCAGTTAGCTACATCGGAGCCCTTCTTGGTCATATCCGTCAAAGGTTTCACAATGCTAGAAAAATTAGCGATAAAACGACGGTAGAAGTTAGCGAAGCCCAAGAACTTCTGAAGACTCTTAACTGACGAGGGCTGAGTCCAATCAAGAATAGCTCGGACCTTGACTGGGTCCATCTCCACAGCAGAAGGGGAAAAAATGAACCCCAAAAAGGGAACCTTCTGCACACCAAAGAGACACTTTGAGCCCTTGACAAACAAAGAATTTTCACGCAAAATTTTAAAGACCAACCTGACCTGCTCCACATGCGAATCCCAATTATCAGAAAAAAACAAAATATCATCCAGATAAACAATCAAAAATTTATCCAGATACTTCCGGAAAATGTCATGCATAAAGGACTGAAAAACTGAAGGCGCATTGGAGAGCCCAAAAGGCATCACCAAGTACTCAAAATGACCTTCGGGCGTATTGAATGCGGTTTTCCATTCATCACCTTGCTTAATGCGCACAAGGTTGTACGCACCACGAAGGTCTATCTTGGTGAACCACTTGGCACCCTTAATCCGGGCAAACAAGTCAGACAACAGCGGTAAAGGATACTGAAATTTGACAGTGATCTTATTTAAAAGCCGATAATCAATACAAGGTCTCAAAGATCCGTCCTTTTTTGCCACAAAAAAGAATCCCGCACCAAGAGGGGAAGAAGACGGACGAATATGTCCTTTCTCCAGAGACTCCTTGATATATGAACGCATAGCGGTATGTTCAGGTACCGACAGATTAAACAGTCTTCCCTTAGGAAATTTACTGCCTGGGATCAAATCTATAGCACAGTCACAGTCCCTATGAGGAGGCAGTGCACTGGACTCAGACTCACTGAAGACATCCTGATAATCAGACAAATACTCCGGAACTTCCGAAGGCGTAGAAGAAGCAATAGACACAGGCAGGGAATCCCCATGAATACCACGACAGCCCCAACTTGAGACTGACATAGCCTTCCAGTCCAGGACTGGATTATGGGTCTGTAACCATGGCAGCCCTAAAACAACCAAATCATGCATTTTATGTAAAACCAGGAAACGTATCACCTCGCGGTGTTCAGGAGTCATGCACATGGTAACCTGTGTCCAATACTGCGGTTTATTTGCTGCCAATGGTGTAGCATCAATACCCCTAAGAGGAATAGGATTTTCTAATGGTTCAAGAGTAAAACCACAGCGCTTAGCAAATGAGAGATCCATGAGACTCAGGGCAGCACCTGAATCTACAAACGCCATGACAGGATAAGATGACAGTGAGCAAATCAAAGTTACAGACAGAATAAATTTAGGTTGCAAATTACCAACGGTGACAGGACTAACAACCTTAGCTATACGTTTAGAGCATGCTGAGATAACATGTGTAGAATCACCACAGTAGTAGCACAAGCCATTCCGGCGTCTATGAATTTTCCGCTCATTTCTAGTCAGGATTCTATCACATTGCATTAAATCAGGTGTCTGTTCAGACAACACCATGAGGGAATTTGCGGTTTTTCTATCACATTGCACCGAATTAGGTGTCTGTTCAGACAACACCATGAGGGAATTTGCGGTTTTGCACTCCCGCAACCGCCGGTCAATTTGAATAGCCAGTGCCATAGTATCATTCAGACCTGTGGGAATGGGAAAACCCACCATAACATTCTTAATGGCTTCAGAAAGGCCATTTCTAAAATTAGCGGCCAGTGCACACTCGTTCCAATGTGTCAGCACGGACCATTTCCGAAATTTTTGGCAAAAAACACTTCAGCCTCGTCCTGCCCCTGAGACATAGCCAGCAAGGCCTTTTCTGCCTGAATCTCAAGATTGGGTTCCTCATAAAGTAAACCGAGCGCCAGAAAAAACGCATCAAGATCAGCCAATGCCGGATCTCCTGGCGCCAGCGAAAAAGCCCAATCCTGAGGGTCGCCCCGTAAGAACGAAATAACAATCTTTACTTGCTGAGCAGAATCTCCAGATGAACAGGGTCTCAGGGACAAAAACAATTTACAATTATTCACGAAATTCCTAAACTTAAACCTGTCTCCGGAAAACAGTTCAGGAATCGGTATTTTAGGTTCTGACCTAGGATTTCTGATAACATAGTCTTGTATGCCCTGCACACGAGTAGCCAGCTGGTCCACACTTGTAATCAAGGTCTGGACATTCATGTCTGCAGCAAGCATAGCCACTCTGAGGTAAAGGGGAAGAAGAGAAAAAAAAAAAAAAAAAACTCAGAATCTTCTTTCTTATAATCCCTCTTCTGCAATGCATTAAACATTTAATACTGGCCTGGCAAACTGTTATGACCCCAATGGCGAGGGTCTCAGAGGAACGTGGAAGTCTGCAGAATACAAAAATCCAGCTCATAGGGCAGTGGTAACTGGGTTGACCATATATCTACACCTAACGCCAACACTAGAAGTAGCCGGGGATCATTCCTACGTTGATTCTAGATGACACGCGCCAGCCGGAGAATCTAGCTACCCCTAGTAGAGGAAAACAAAGACCTTTCTTGCCTCCAGAGAAGGGGACCCCAAAGCTGGATAGAAGCCCCCCACAAATAATGACGGTTAGGTAAGAGGAAATGACAAACACAGAAATGAACCAGGTTTAGCACAGAGAGGCCCGCTTACTGATAGCAGAATAAAGAAAGGTAACTTATATGGTCAACAAAAACCCTATCAAAATCCACACTGGAAATTCAAGAACCCCCGATCCGTCTAACGGTCCGGGGGGAGAACACCAGCCCCCTAGAGCTTCCAGCAAAGGTCAGGATATAGATTTGGAACAAGCTGGACAAAAATACAGAAACAAAACAAATAGCAAAAAGCAAAAGGCAGACTTAGCTGATATAACTGGAACCAGGATCAGTAGACAAGAGCACAGCAGACTAGCTCTGATAACTATGTTGCCAGGCATTGAACTGAAGGTCCAGGGAGCTTATATAGCAACACCCCTAACTAACGACCCAGGTGCGGATAAAAGGAATGACAGAAAAACCAGAGTCAAAAAACTAGTAACCACTAGAGGGAGCAAAAAGCAAATTCACAACACCAGAAGCCACAACAAAACTCAGAGGGTACTGGTGGCCACACCCCAACTCAGAGGATATCGGAGGTCACAACCTAACTCATCAGGGGGCCACTCTCCAACTCAGAGGGTGCCGATGGTTACCCCCAACTCAGAGGGTACTGAACGTCACACCCTAACTCAGAGGGTATCGAAGGCCACACCCCAACTCAAAGGGGATCAGAGGCAACACCCCAACTCAGCCCTCAACTCATACCCCAACTCAGAGTTAACAGAGGCCACACTCCAACTCATAGGGGACAGCAGGCCTCAACCCAGCTCGGAGGGGATCGGAGGCCACAACCCATCTCAGAATGGAGCAGAGGCCACACCTCAACTCAGAGGTTCTCGGAGGCCACACCCCAACTCAGAGGATTCTGGAGGCCACACTCCAACACAGAGGGTACCGGAGGCCACACCTCAACTCAGAGGGTTTCGGAGGCCACACCTCAACTCAGAGGGTATCGGAGGGCAAACCCCCACTTAGAGGGTTTCAGAGGCCACACCCCAACTGAGAGGGTACCAAAGGCCTCACCCCAACTTAGAGGTAGGATGCCACACCCCAACTTAGAGGTAGGATGCCACACCCCAACTCAGAGAACATCAGAGGCCGCACCCCAACTCAAAAGGTAGCTACCAGAGGCCACACTCACAACTCAGAGGGTACTGGAAGCCACACCCAAACTCAGAGGAAGGAGGCCACACTCCAACTCAGAGGGTACCAGAAGCCACAACAAAACTCAGAGGGTGTGGAGAACACATCACAAATCAGAGGATATCGGAGGCCACACCCTAACTCAGATGTCAGGGGGACACTCCCCAACTCAGAGGGTACCAAAGGCCACACACCAAATCATAGGGGATAGGAGGCCTCACCCCAGCTTGGAGGGGATCAGAGACCACAACCCATCTCGAAATGGACCAGAGGCCACACCTCAACTCAGAGGGTCTTGGAGGCCACACCCCAACTCAGAGGGTACAGGAGGCCACACCCCAACTCAGAGGGTACCGGAGGCCACCCCCCCACTTAGAGGGTTTTGGAGGCCACACCCCAACTAAGAGTGTCCCAAAGGCCACACCCCAACTCAGAGGTAGGAGGCCACACCCCAACTCAGAGAAAATTAGAGGCCACACCCCAACTCGAAAGGTACCTACCGGAGGCCACACCTGCAACTCAGAGTGTACTGGAGGCCACACCCAAACTCAGAGGGTACTGGAGGCCACACCCCAAATCAGAGGATATTTGAGGCCATACCCTAACTCAGAGGTCAGGGGGGCACTCCCCAACTCAGAGGGTACCGATGGATACACCCCAAGTCAGAGGGCACCAGAGGCCACACCCAATCTCAGAAGTAGGAGAACACAACCCAACTCAGAGGGTACCAAAGGCCACACCACAACTCAAAGGGTGCAGGAGGCCACACCCCAACTCAGAGGGTAAGGTAGGCCACATCCCAACTCAAAGGGCATCGGAGACCACACCCCATCTCAGAGGTAGGAGGCCACACTCCAACTCAGAGGGTATTGGAGGCCACACCCCAGCTCAGAGGAGATCAGAGGCAACACCCCAACTCAGCCCTCAACTCATCCCCCAGCTCAGAGGTACCGGAGGCCACACTCCAACTCAGAGGGTAACGTAGGCCACTTAGAATGTATCGGAGACCACACCTCATCTCAGAGGTAGGAGGCCACACCCTAATTCAGAAGGAACCGGAGGTCACACCCCAACTCAGAGGGTACCGGAGGCCACACCCCAGCTCAGAGGGGATCAGAGGCAACACCCCAACTCAGCCCTCAAATCATCCCCCAACTCAGAGGTACTGGAGGCCACACCCCAACTCATAGGGGACAGGATGCCTCACCCCAGCTCGGAAGGGATCAGAGACCATACCCATTACCCATCTCGGAATGGACTAGGGGCCCACCCCAAGTCAGAGGGTCTTGGAGGCCACACCCCATCTCAGAGGGTACCGAGGCCACACCCCAACTCAGAGGGTTCCGGAGCCGATACCCCAAATCAGAGGTTACTGGAGGGCACACTCGAGCTCAGAGGGGGCCAGAGGCCACACCCTAACTGAGAGGGGACAGGAGGCCACACCCCACCTCAGAGGTGACCGGAGGCCCAATTCAGAGGTTACCAGAGGCATCACCCTAGCTCAGAAGGCATTAAAGGCCACACCGCTTCTCGGAGGGCATCAGAGGCCATACCCCAACTCAGAGGGTTCTGGAGGCCACACCCCAACTCAGTGTACCGGAGGCCATATCCCAACTCAGAGGGTTCCGGAGGCCACACCTCAACTCAGAGGGTACCAGAGGCCACAAACCAACTTAGAGGGTTTCGGAGGCCACACCCCAACTCAGAAGAGATCGGAGGCCACAACTTAATTCAGAGAGGACCGGAGGCCACACCCCAACTCAGAGGTTACAGGATGCCACACCCCATCTCAGAGGAAGAAGACCGCACCCCAACTCAGAGGGGACTGGAGACCACGCCCCAACTCAAAAGTAGGAGGCCACACCACAACTCTAAGAATATCAGAGGCCGCACCCCTACTCAAAGGGTGTCGACCGGAGGCCACACCCCAACTCAGAGGGTACAGGAGGCCACACCCCAACTCAGAGGTAGTAGGCCACACCCCAACTCAGCAGGGTACCAGTGGCCACAACCCAACTCAGAGAGAACTGGAGGCCACACCACAACTCAGAGGATACCAGAGGCCTCACCCAGCTCAGTGGGCATCAAAACCCACATCTCGGAAGGCAGCAGAGGCCACACCCCAACTCATAGGGGATCGATGGCCATACCTCATCTTGGAGTTCATCAGAGGCCACACCCCATCTCAGAGAGTTCTGGAGGTGACACCCCAACTAAGACATTACTGGAGGCCACACCAAAACTCAGAGGGGAACGAGGGCCACACCACAACTCAGAGGGGACTGGAGACCACACCCCAACTCAGAATGTACCAGAGGCTTCTCCCCAGCTCCGAGAGCATCAAAGGCCACAACCCATCTCGGAGTTGGACAGAGGCCACATCCAAACTCGAAAGGTTCCAGAGCCGACATTCCAACTCAGAGGTTACCAGAGGCCACACTCCAATTCAGAGGATACCGAAGGCCACACTCGAGCTCAGAGGGGGCCGGAGGCCACACCCTAACTCAGAGGGGATGAGAGGCCACACCCCACCTCAGAGATGACCGGAGGCCCAATTCAGAGGGTACCAGAGGCATCACCCTAGCTCGGAGGGCATCAAAGGCCACACCGCTTCTCGAAGGGCATCAGAGGCCATACCCCAACTCAGAGGGTTCTGGAGGCCACACCCCAACTCAGAGTGTATCGGAGGCCGTATCCCAACTCAGAGGGTTCAGGAGGCCACCCCACAACTCAGAGGGTACCGGAAGCCACAACCCCACTTAGGGGGTTTCGGAGGCCACACCCCAACTCAAAGGGTCCCGGAGCTGACATCCCAAATCAGAGGTTACCAGAGGCCACACTCTAATTCAGAGGGTTCCGAAGGCCACACTCAATCTGAGAAGTAGGACACCAAGCCCCAACTCAGAGGGTACCAGATGCCACACAAACGCAACTCATAGGGGACTGAAGACCTCACCACAGCTCGGAGGGGATCGGAGGAGATACCCCAACTCAGAGGGTACCAAAGCCCCAACTCAAAGGGTATTGGAGGCCACACCCCAACTCAGAGGATGCCGGAGGCCACACCCCAACTCAGAGGGTGCCAAAGCTCCAACTCAGAGGGTATTGGAGGCCACACCGCAACTCAGAGGGTAACGGAGGCCACACCCCAACTCACAGGGTTTTGGAGGCCACACTCAATCTTAGAAGTAGGAAACCAAACCCCAACTCAGAGGGTGTCAGAGGCCACACCCCAAATCAGAGGGGATCGATGGCCATACCTCATCTTGGAGTTCATCAGAGGCCACACCCCATCTCAGAGAGTTCTGGAGGTGACACCCCAACTAAGACATTACTGGAGGCCACACCAAAACTCAGAGGGGAACGAGGGCCACACCACAACTCAGAGGGGACTGGAGACCACACCCCAACTCAGAATGTACCAGAGGCTTCTCCCCAGCTCCGAGAGCATCAAAGGCCACAACCCATCTCGGAGTTGGACAGAGGCCACATCCAAACTCGAAAGGTTCCAGAGCCGACATTCCAACTCAGAGGTTACCAGAGGCCACACTCCAATTCAGAGGATACCGAAGGCCACACTCGAGCTCAGAGGGGGCCGGAGGCCACACCCTAACTCAGAGGGGATGAGAGGCCACACCCCACCTCAGAGATGACCGGAGGCCCAATTCAGAGGGTACCAGAGGCATCACCCTAGCTCGGAGGGCATCAAAGGCCACACCGCTTCTCGAAGGGCATCAGAGGCCATACCCCAACTCAGAGGGTTCTGGAGGCCACACCCCAACTCAGAGTGTATCGGAGGCCGTATCCCAACTCAGAGGGTTCAGGAGGCCACCCCACAACTCAGAGGGTACCGGAAGCCACAACCCCACTTAGGGGGTTTCGGAGGCCACACCCCAACTCAAAGGGTCCCGGAGCTGACATCCCAAATCAGAGGTTACCAGAGGCCACACTCTAATTCAGAGGGTTCCGAAGGCCACACTCAATCTGAGAAGTAGGACACCAAGCCCCAACTCAGAGGGTACCAGATGCCACACAAACGCAACTCATAGGGGACTGAAGACCTCACCACAGCTCGGAGGGGATCGGAGGAGATACCCCAACTCAGAGGGTACCAAAGCCCCAACTCAAAGGGTATTGGAGGCCACACCCCAACTCAGAGGATGCCGGAGGCCACACCCCAACTCAGAGGGTGCCAAAGCTCCAACTCAGAGGGTATTGGAGGCCACACCGCAACTCAGAGGGTAACGGAGGCCACACCCCAACTCACAGGGTTTTGGAGGCCACACTCAATCTTAGAAGTAGGAAACCAAACCCCAACTCAGAGGGTGTCAGAGGCCACACCCCAAATCAGAGGGTACCAAACCAACTCAGAGGGTACCGGAGGCCACATCCCAACTCACAGGGTTTTGGAGGCCACACCCAATCTCAGAAGTAGAAAACCACACTGCAACTCAAAGGGAATGATTGGAGGCCACACCCCAACTCATTCCTCAACTCATCCCCCAATTCAGAGGGTATCTGACGTCACACACTAACTCAGATGCTATCGGAGGCCACACCCCAACTCATAGGAGACTGAAGGCCTCACCCCAGCACAGAGGGGATCAGAAGAGACACCCCATCTTGGAGGTGACCGGAGGCCACACCCCAACTCAGAGGGTTCAGGAGGCCTCACCCCAACTCGGAGAAGATAGGAGATGAGACCGGATGCCACACCCCAACTCAGAGGGTTATGGAGGCCACGCCCCAACTCAGAGGGTACCGGAGGCCACACCCCAACTCAGAGGTAGGAGGTCACATCCCAACTCAGAGAATATCAGAGGCCACACCCCAACTCAGAGGTGACCGGAGGCCCAATTCCAAGGGTACCAGAGGCATCACCCTAGCTCTGAGGGCATTAAAGGCCACACCGCTTCTCGGAGGGCATCAGAGGCCATATCCCAACTCAGAGGGTTCCGGGGGCCATACCTCAACTCAGAGGGTACCGGAGTCCACACTCCAATTCAGAGGGTACTGAAGACCACACTTGAGCTCAGAGGGGGTAGTAAGGCCACACCCTAACTCAGAAGGGACTAGAGGACACACCCCAGCTCAGAGGGTACCAGAGGCATCACACTAGCTCGAAGGGCATCGAAGGCCACAACTTGGAGTTGACCAGAGGCCACACCCCAACTCAGAGGGTTCCAGAGGTGACACCCCAACTCAGAGGTTACCAGAGGCCACACCCCAACTCAGAGGGGACCGAAGGCCTCACCCAAACTCAGAGGGGAATGGAGGCCACACCCCAACTCAGAGGAGACAGGAGGCAATACCCCAACTCAGAGGGTTCTGGAGGCCTCACCCCAACTAGGAGAAGATTGGAGATGGGACCAGAGCCCACACCCCAACTAAGAAAGTACCGGAGGCCACACCCCAACACACAGGGTTTTGGAGGCCACACCCAATCTCAGAAGTAGGAAACCATGCCCCAACTCAGACGGTACCGGAGGCCACACCCCAACTCACAAGGTCCCGGAGGCCACACCCAATCTCAGAAGTAGGAAACCACACCCGAACTCAGAGGGTACCGGATGCCACACCACAACTCATAGGGGACTGAAGACCTCACCACAGCTCGGAGGGGATCGGAGGAGACACCCCATCTCAGAGGGGACTAGAGGCCACACCCCAACTCAGAGGGTTCCCGAAGTCACACCCCAACTCAGAGGGTTTGTACCGGAGGTCTCAGCTCAAATCAGAGGGTATCGAATGCAACACCCCAACTCAGAGGGTATCGGAGGCCACAACCCAACTCAGAGGATTCCGGAGGTCACACCCCAACTCAGAGGGTTGCTGAGTCCACACCCCAACTCAGAGGGTTTTGGAGGCCTCACCCCAACTCGGAGAAGATTGGAGATGGGAGCGGAGGCCACACCCCAATTTAGAGGGTTAAGGAGGCCACACCCCAAGTCAGAGGGTACCAGAGACCACACCCCAACTCAGAGAATATCAGAGGCCGCACCCCAATTCAAACGGTACCTACCTGAAGCCACACTCCAACTTGGAGGTAGGAGGCCACACTCCAACTCAGAGGGTAGCAAAGTCCACACCCTAACTCAGAGGGTATCGGAGGTCACACCCCAACTCAGAGAGTATTGGAGGCCACACCACAAGTCAGAGGGTTTCGGAGGCCACACCCAATCTCAGAAGTAGGAAACCACACCCAACTTAGAGGGTACCAGAGGCCACAACCAATCTCAGAAGTAGGAAACCACACCACAACTCAGAGGGTTCAGGAGGCCACACAACAAATCAAAGGGTACTAGAGGCCACACCCCAACTCAGAGTTAGGAGGCCACACCCCAACTCAGAGGGTACCAAAGCCCCAACTCAAAGGGTATTGGAGGCCACACCCCAACTCAGAGGGTACCAAAGCCCCAACTCAGAGGGTATTGAAGGCCACACCCCGACTCACAGGGATTTGGAGGCCACACCCAATCTCAGAGGTAGGAAACAACACCCCAACTCAGAGGGTTGCTGAGGCCACACCCCAACTCAGAGGGTTCTTGAGGCCTCACCCCAACTCGGAGAAGATTGGAGACGGGAGGGGAAGCCACACCCCAATTTAGAGAGTTAAGGAGGCCACACCCCAAGTCAGAGGGTACCAGAGGCCACACCCCAACTCAGAGAATATCAGAGGCCACACCCCAATTCAAACGGTACCTACCTGAGGCCACACTCCAACTCGGAGGTAGGAGGCCACACTCCAACTCAGAGGGTAGCAAAGTCTGTCACACCCTAAATCAGAGGGTATCGGAGGTCACACCCCAACTCAGACAGTATTGGAGCACACACCCCAAGTCAGAGGGTTTCGGAGGCCACACCCAATCTCAAAAGTAGGAAACCACACCCCAACTTAGAGGGTACCGGAGGCCACACCCCAACTCAGAGAATACCGGAGGCCACACCCCAACTTACAGGGTTTTGGAGGCCACACCCAATCTCAGAAGTAGGAAACCACACCCCAACTCAGAGGGTACCGGAGGCCACACTCCAACCCAGAGAGTACCGGAGGCCACACCCCAACTCACAGGGTTTCAGAGGCCACACCAAATCTCAGAAGGAGGAGATCACACCTCAACTCAGAGGGTATCGGAGGCCACACCCTAACTCAGATGGGACCAAAGGCCACACCCCAACTGAGAGGGTAGCGGAGGCCACACCCTAACTGAGAGGGTATTGGAGGCCACACCACAAGTCAGAGGCAGGATGCCACACTGTGGAGAAACGGGGTCAGTGGGTGCTCTCGTCCACTGGCCCGGCTGTCTTTAGCAAGACTGCATGGACCACGGCACATGCCACTGAACGCCCGCTCTATCTCCCCGTGGGCAATACACTACACAGACAACACAGGGTTAAGGTAAAACAGTGTGGCAATACTTTATTGAACCACAACACACAATAGCAAACAGAACAATCTCACCATGACTGAAATTGTTTGGTTACATGGGCGCATATAAAATATCACTGCGTCTCCATGTATTTCAAGTATGACACGATGTCAGAGCTCCCAGGGTCACATGGGCGCATATAAAATATCACTGCGTCTCCACGTATTTCCAGTATGACACGATGTCAGAGCTCCCAGGGTCGCTACTCCATCTGTGGATGAACGCACAGAGAAGGGGTAACGACAAGCATAGGGAGATGACCAAGAACTGTCCATAGAGTCCATACAAGGTCCAAAGCCAGTTGGCACGATGTCAGAGCTCCCAGGGTCGCTACTCCATCTGTGGATGAACGCACAGAGAAGGGGTAACAACAAGCATAGGGAGATGACCAAGAACTGTCCATAGAGTCCATACAAGGTCCAAAGCCAGTTGACAGGAGAGTCACCACCTGGCTTATCTGACCATCTCCATGGAACCAGGCAACCAGCAGGTCCCAACCCTGGCTTTCTCCAAACAGATCCATGGTTCAGAGATCGTCACTGGATCAGATCTGTGTCCTTCCAACCGGAGCCGAAAACCCCTAGGTTGTATCCTATAGAATCCTAGATCAGTGTCCCTCGTGATGGTGCCATGATGAATTGGCTACAGTCTTTTCTCTTGTCTGTTGGGTGGTTTGCAGAATGTCTGGCTGGTAGCTCTGTCTTACTTCAGACTCCCGAATGTGATCTCTGAGTCTTTCTATGCCCAAGGCATGTAAGCCACTCCCAGAATCACCCAGGGTCTCCCAGTCCAACATCAAGATAAGGCAAACAATGGTGATGGGATTAAGTAGCACTATTAGCATATAAGCCCACATCAATAAACAAAGCCCAACACACTCAATGTACAGTCACCATTACAGACCCTCACAGCATGTTAGATAGTATATCAGTTGGCAAGTCTGTATTCCTGACCCACCAGATATAAACATTTAAATTCACAAGCCAATATACAGATAAAAAGCCAGTTATTTTGTTTTTGCAAAACATGGTTGTCTGGGAAATTAAGATACAATCTGGTTTCTTCACACACACCCCAACACAGAGACTATCAGAGACCCACCCTAACTCAAAGGGTACCTACCGGAGGCCACACCCCAACTCAGAGGGTTCCAAAGGCCACACTCAATCTCAGAAGTAGGAAACCAAACCCAAACTAAGAGGGTACCAGATGCCACACAAACGCAACTCATAGGTGTCTGAAGACCTCACCACACCTCGGAGGGGATCTGAGGAGACACCCCAACTCAGAGGGTACCAAAGCCCCAACTCAAAGGGTATTGGAGGCCACACCCCAACTCAGAGGGTACCAAAGGCACAACTCAGAGGGTATTGGAGGCCACACCCCAACTCAGAGGGTACCAGAGGCCACACCCCAACTCACAGGGTTTTGGAGGCCACACCCAATCTTAGAAGTAGGAAACCAATCCCCAACTCAGAGGGAATCTGAGGCCACACCCCAACTCAGAGGGTACCAGAGGCCACACCCCAACTCACAGGGTCTTGGAGGCCACACCCAATCTCAGAAGTAGAAAACCACACCCCAACTCAAAGGGGATTGGAGGCCACACCCCAACTCATTCCTCAACTCATCCCCCAATTCAGAGGGTACCTGACATCACACCCTAACTCAGATGGTATCGGAGGCCACACCTCAACTCATAGGGGACTGGAGGCCTCACCCCAGCACATAGGGGATCGGAAGAGACACTCGGAGGTGCCTGGAGGCCACAGCCCAACTCAGAGGGTTCAGGAGGCCTCACCCCAAGTTGAAGAAGATAGGAGACGGTATTGTATGCCATACCCCAACTCAGAGGGTTATGGAGGCCACACCCCAACTCAGAGATTACCGGAGGCCACACCCCAACTCAGAGGTAGGAGGTCACACCCAAACTCAGAGAATATCAGAGGCCGCACCCCAACTCACAGGGTTTTGGAGGCCACACCCAATCTCAGAAGTAGAAAACCACACCCCAACTCAAAGGGGATTGGAGGCCACACCCCAACTCATTCCTCAACTCATCCCCCAATTCAGAGGGTACCTGACAACACACCCCAACTCAGATGGTATCGGAGGCCACACCCCAGCATGGAGGGGATCAGAAGAAACACCCCATCTCGGAGGTGACCAGAGGCTACACCCCTACTCAGAGGGTTCAGGAGGCCTCACCCCAACTCGGAGAAGATAGGAGACGGGACCGGATGCCACACCCCAACTCAGAGGGTTATGGAGGCTACACCCCAACTCAGAGGGTGTCGGAGGCCACACCTCAACTAAGAGCAAACAACAATTTGGAGATTCAGTGGAATTAACCCCTCGCTCCAATGAAGAGATCCACAAAAACCAAATAAAATCAAATATTTATTTAGTCAGATTTAAAACCATATAAATGCAACATACAGAACAAAGAAATACCCAAGGGGCCGGAAAAATACCCATCAAATACATGTATACCATAAGCAAAAAGTGCTAACACAGCCTATATGTTTTAGAGTATTGTGAAACATTATATATAACTACCATCCACCTAAAGAATATCTACTAACAATATTTTTATATATGGTACCCAACCAAGGAATCCGTATTATATTATCTATGTAGACAGAAAAAATAAGGGTTGAGTATGGCTTATCTTACCGCTGTAAATACGTGTGTTATATGGTGTGGGTAGTCCGGCGTTCCCCTGTCGCCCCGACGCGCGTTTCGCCTGTAGCTTCTTCCGGGGGCGTGCCAAAGGGATGAAAGTGCGGTTATCAACTAAGAGGTAGGAGATCACACCCCAACTCAGAGAATATCAGAGGCTGCACCCCAATCGGTACCTACCGGAGGCCACTCCCCAACTCAGAGGGTTCCGGAGGCCACACAACTCAGAGGGTACAGGAGGCCACAACCCATTTCAGAGGGTACTGCACGCCACACCCTAAATTAGAGGATATCGGAGGCCACACCTTACCTCAGGGATCAGGGGGTCACTCCCCAACTCAGAGGGTACCGGAGGAGACAGCCCAACTCAGAGGGTACCGGAGGTCACACCCTAACTCAGCCCTCAATTCATCTCCCAACTCAGAGGGTACTGGAAGCCACACCCCTACTCAAAGGATACCGGAGGCCACACCACAATTCAGAGGTTCCGGAGGTCACACCCCAACTCAGAGAATATCAGAGGCCGCACCCCATCTCAAAGGGTACGTACCAGAGGCAACACCCCAACTCAGGGTACTGGAGGCCACAACACAACTCAGAGGTAGGAGGCCACACACCAACTCAGTAGGTACCAAAGGCTACAACCCAAATCAGAGGGTACTGGACACACACCTCAACTCATAGGATATCGGAGACCACACCCTATCTCAGAGGTCAGGGGGTCACTCCCCAACTCAGAGGTTACCGGAGGCCACAACCAAACTCAAAGGGGATCAGAGGCCACACACCAACTCAGCCCTCAACTCATCCCCCAACTCAGAGGGTACCAGAGGCCACACCCCAACTCAGAGGGTACCGGAGGTCACACCCTAACTCAGAGGGTTCCGGAGGCCACACCCCAACTCAGAGGGTTCTGGAAGCCTCACCCAAATTGGAGAAGATTGGAGATCACACACCATCTCAGAGGGGATCGGAGGCCACACGCCAACTCAGAGGGTTTTGGAGGCCACACCCCAACTCAGAGGGTCCCGGAGGCCACACCGCAACTCAGAAGGTACCAGAGGCCACACCCCAACTCAGAGGTAGAAGGCCACACCCCAACTCAGAGAATATTGGAGGCTGCACACCAACTCAAAGGGTACCTGCCAAAGGCCACACCCCAACTCAGAGGGTTTTGTAGGCCACACAACAACTCAGAGGGTTCTGGAGGCCACAAACCAACTCAGAGGTAGGAGGCCGCATCCCAACTCAGAGGGTACCTGAGGCCACACATCAACTCAGAGGGTGTCGGAGGCCACACCCCAACTCAGTAGGTACCGATGCCACACCCATCTCAGAGGTCGAAGACCACCCCACAACTCTGGGTACTGGAGGCCACACCCCAACTCAACCCTATAATTGTCCCCAAACTCAGAGGGTAACAGAGGCCACACCCCAACTCAATGGGTAGTGGAGGCCACATCCCAGCTCAGAAGTAGGAAGCCACACCTCAACTCAGAAAATATCAGAGGCCGCACCCCAACTCAGAGGGTACTGGAGGCCACATCCCAGCTCAGAGGTAGGATGCCACAGCCCACCTCACAGTGTACCAGAAGCCACAGCCCAACTCAGAGGGTACCAGAAGCCACACCCCAACTCAGAAAATATCAGAGGCCGCACCCCAACTCAAAGGGTACTGGAGGCCACACCCCAGCTCAGAGATAGGATGCCACAGCCAAACTCAGAGGGTACCAGAAGCCACAGCCCAACTCAGAGGGTACCAGAAGCCACACCCCAACTTAGAGGATATTGGAGGCCACACCCCAACTCAGAGGTCAGAGGGGATCGGAGGCCACACCCCAACTCAGAGTGGACTGGAGGCCACACCCCAACTCAAAGGGGATCAGAGGCCACACCCCAACTACTCATCCCCCTACTGAGAGGGTACCAGAGGCCACACCGCAAACTTAGAGGGTCCCGGAAGCCACACCCCAACTCATAGGGAACCAGAGACCTCACCCCAGCTCGGAGAAGATCAGAGGCCACACCCCATATAGGAGAAGACCGGAGGCCACACCCCAACTCATAGAGTACCAGAAGCCACACCCCAACTCAGAGGGTTCCAGAGGCTGACCCCAACTCAGAGAAGAGTGGAGACCACACCCCATCTCAGAGGCGATCAGAGGTCATACCCCAACTCAGAGGGTTTGAGAGGTCACACCCCAACTCAGACAGGTCACTCCTCACTTAGAGGGTACCAGAGGCCTCACCCCAGCAAGAAGGGCATCAAAAGCCACACCTCATCTCTGAGAGATCCACCTAGCCACACCCCATCTGGGAGATGACCAGAGGCCACACCCCAATTCAGAGGGTTTCGGAGGAGACACCCCAACTCAGAGGTTACTGGAGGCCACACCCCAACTCACAGGGTATCATAGGAGGCCACACCCCCAACTCAGAGGGTAGCGATGGCCACATCCTGGGCCAACTCAGAAGGTACTTGAGGCCAAACCCCAACTCAGAGGGAACGGAGGCCACACCCCAATTCAGAGGGTACCAGAGGCCACACCCTAACTCAAAGGGTATCGGAGGCCACGCCCCAACTCAGAGAGTATCAGAGGCCACACCTCAGCTAAGAGGTAGGAGACCACAACCCAACTCAAAGGGTATCAGAGGCCACACCCTAACTCAGTCCTCAACTCATCCCCCAACTCAGAGAGTACCGGAGGCCACACCCCAACTTAGAGGGTACAGGATGCCATACCCCAACTCTTAGGGGACAGGAGGCCTCACACCAGCTCGGAGAGTATCGGAGGTGACACCCCATCTCGGAGGGGATCGGAGGCCACACCCCAACTCAGAAAATATCGGATGCTGCACCCCAACTCAGATGTTTCCATAGGCCACAAAACAACTCAAAGGGTATTGGAGGCCACATCCCAACTTAGAGGGTACTAGAGGCCAAACCCCAACTCAGAGGGTAATGGAGGCCACACCCAAACTCAATGTACCGGAGGCTACAAACCAACTCAGAGAGTACCGGAAGCCACACCCCATCTCAGAGGTAGGAGACCACAACTCAAGAGGGTATCAGAGGCCACACCCCAACTCAGAGGGTAATGGAGGCCACACCACAACTCAAAGGGTACCAAAGGCCACACCCCAACTCATAGGGTGCCGGAGGCCACACCCCAACTCAGAGGTAGGAGGTCACACCGCAACTCAGAGAATATCAGAGGCCGCACCCCAACTCAAAGGGTACCTACCGGAGGCCACACCCCAACTCAGAGGGTTCCGGAGGCCACACCCCAACTCAGAGGATATCAGATGCCACACCCTAACTCAGAGGGTACTCGGAGGTCACACCCTAACTCAGCCCTCTACTCATCTCCCAACTCAGAGGGTACTGGAAGCCACACCCCAACTCAGAGAGTAGGCCACACCCCAACTTAGAAGGTACTAAAGGCCACAACCCAACTCAGAGGGTACTGGACACACACCTCAACTCAGAGGATATTGGAGGCCACACCTTAACTCAGAGGTCAGGGGGTCACTCCCCAACTCAGAGGTTACCGGAGGCCACACCCAAACTCAAAGGGGATCAGAGGCCACACACCAACTCAGCCCTCAACTCATCCCCCACTTCAGAGGGTACCAGAGGCAACACCCCAGGTACCGGAGGTCACACCCTTACTCAGAGTGTTCCGGAGGCCACACCCCATCTCAGAGGGTTCTGTAAGCCTCACCCCAACTCGGAGAAGATTTGAGATCAAACTCCATCTCAGAGGGGACCGGAGGCCACACACCAACTCAGAGGGTTTTGGAGGCTACAACCCAACTCAGAGGGTAGGCCACACCCCAACTTAGAAGGCACCAAAGGCCACAACCCAACTCAGAGGGTACTGGACACACACCTCAATTCAGGATATCGGAGGCAACACCTTAACTCAGAGGTCAGGGGGTCACTCCCCAACTCAGAGGTTACCGGAGGCCACACCCAAACTCAAAGGGGATCAGAGGCCACACACCAACTCAGCCCTCAACTCATCCCCCACCTCAGAGGGTACCAGAGGCCACACCCCAACTCAGAGGGTACCGGAGGTCACACCCTAACTCAGAGGGTTCCGGAGGCCACACCCCAACTCGGAGAAGATTGGAGATCACACACCATCTCAGAGGGGACCGGAGGCCACACGCCAACTCAGAGGGTTTTGGAGGCCACAACCCAACTCAGAGGGTACCGGAGGCCACACCGCAACTCAGAAGATACCAGAGGCCACACCCCAACTCAGAGGTAGAAGGCCACACCCCATCTCAGAGAATATTGGAGGCCGCACCCCAACTCAAAGGGTACCTGACAAAGACCACACCCCATCTCAGAGGGTTTCGTAGGCTACACAACAACTCAGAGGGTTCTGGAGGCCACAAACCAACTCAGAGGTAGAAGGCCACATCCCATCTCAGAGGGTACTGGAGGCCAAACCCCAACTCAGACAGTAGGCCACACCCCAACTCAGAAGGTACCAAAGACCACAACCCAACTCAGAGGGTACTGGACACACACCTCAACTCAGGATATTGGAGGCCACACCTTAACTCAGAGGTCAGGGGGTCACTCCACAACTCAGAGGTTACCAGAGGCCACACCCAAACTCAAAGGGGATCAGAGGCCACACACCAACTCAGCCCTCAACTCATCCCCCACCTCAGAGGGTTCCGGAGGTGACACCCCAACTCAGAGGGTTCTGGAAGCCTCATCCCAACTCGGAGAAGATTGGAGATCACACACCATCTCAGAGGGGACCGGAGGCCACACGCCAACTCAGAGTATTTTGGAGGCCACACCCCAACTCAGAGGGTACCGGAGGCCACACCGCAACTCAGAAGGTACCAGAGGCCACACCCCAACTCAGAGGTAAAGGGCCACACCCCAACTCAGAGAATATTGGAGGCCGCACCCCAACTCAAAGGGTACCTGCCAAAGGCCACACCCCAACAAAGAGGGTTTCGTAGGCCACACAACAACTCAGAGGGTTCTGGAGGCCACAAGAGGGTACCAGAGACCACACATCAACTCAGAGGGTATCAGAGGCCACCCCCCAACTCAGGGTCCCGGAGACCACACACCAACTCACAGGGTACCGATGCCACACCCCATCTCAGAGGTCGAAGGCCACACCACAACTCCCAGGGTACTGGAGGCCACACCCCAACTCAACCGTCAAATTGTCCCCAAACTCAGAGGGTAACAGAGGCCACACCTCAACTCAGAGGGTAGCGGAGGCCACACCCCATCTCAGAAGTAGGAAGCCACACCTCAACTCAGAAATTATCAGAGGCCGCACCCCAACTCAGAGGTTACTGGAGGCCACACCCCAGCTCAGAGGTAGGATGCCACAGCCCAACTCAGAGGGTACCAGAAGCCACAGCCCAACTCAAGGTACCAGAAGCCACACCCCAACTTAGAGGATATTGAGGCCACACCCCAACTCAGAGGTCAGAGGGGATCGGAGGCCACACCGCAATTCAGAGTGGACTGGAGGCCACACCCCAACTCAAAGGGGATCAGAGGCCACACCCCAACTCAGCCCTCAACTCATCCCCCTACTGAGAGGTACCAGAGGCCACACCGCAAACTTAGAGGGTTCCGGAAGCCACAGCCCAACTCATAGGGAACCGGAGACCTCACCCCAGCTCGGAGGGGATCAGAGGCCACACCCTATGTCAGAGAAGACCAGAGGCCGTACACCCCAACTCATAGGGTACCAGAAGCCGGAGGCTGACCCCAACTCAGAGAAGATTGGAGACCACACCCCATCTCGGAGGGGATCGGAGGTCATACCCCAACTCAAAGGGTTCGAGAGGCTACACCCCAACTGAGAAAGGTCACCCCTCAACTTAGAGGGTACCAGAGGCCTCACCCCAGCTCAAAGGGCATCAAAAGCCACACCTCATCTCTGAGGGATCCACCTGGCCACACCCCAACTCGGAGATGACCAGAGGCCACACCCCAACTCAGAGGGTTTCGGAGGTGACACCCCAACTCAGAGGTTACCGGAGGCCACAACCCAACTCACAGGGTATCATAGGAGGCCACACCCCAACTCAGAGGGTAGCGATGGCCACACCCTGGGCCAACTCAGAAGGTACTTGAGGGCAAATTCCAACTCAGAGGGAATGGAGGCCACACCCCAATTCAGAGGGTACCGGAGGCCACACCCTAACTCAAAGGGTATCGGAGGCCACACCCCAACTCAGAGAATATCGGATGCCGCACCACAACTCAGAGGGTTCCGTAGGCCACACAACAACTCAAAGGGTACTGGAGGCCACATCCCATCTCAGAGGTAGGAGACCACAACTCAAGAGGGTATCGGAGACCACACCCCAATTTAAAGGGTAATGGAGGCCACACCACAACTCAGAGGGGACTGGAGCCCATACTCCAACTCAGAGGGTACCAAAGGCTGCACCCCAACTTAGAAGGTACCAGAGGCCAGACCCCAACTCAGAAGGTACCTGAGGTCACACCCCAAATCAGAGGGTACAAGAGTTTACCAGAGACCACACCCCAACTCACAGTGGTCCAGAAGCCACACCCCAACTCCTAGGTAGGAGGCCACACTCCAACTTTTATGGGACCGAAGGCCATACCCCAACTCAGAGGGTACCGCCCAGGCCAAACCCCAAATCAGAGTGGACTGGAGGCCGCAATCAGAGATTCCCTGAGGCCACACCCCAACTCAGAAGGTACTCCAGAGACCACAACCAAACTCAGAAGGCTACCAGAGGCCACACTCCAACTCAGACAGAGGGTAATGTAGGCCACACCTCAACTTAGAGGGTATCAGATGCCAAACCCCAACTCAGAAGCCACACCCCAAATCAAAGGGGATTCGAGGCCACACCCCAACTCAGAGGGTACTGGAGGCAACACCCCAACTTAGAGGGTAACAGAGGCTACACCCAAACTCAGAGGCCATACCCCAACTCAGAGTTCACACCCCAACTTAGAGGGTACCCTAGGCCAAACCCCATCTTAGAAGCTACTGAAGGCACAACTCAACTGTGAGGGTACATCCAAACTCAGAGGGTATCGGAGGCCACACCTCAACTTAAAGTGTACCGGAGGCCACACTTCAACTCAAAGGGTACTGGAGGCAACACCCCAGCTCAGAGGTAGGAGACCACAGCCCAACTCAGAGGGTAACGGAGGCCACAACCCAAATCAGAGGGTACCGGCTGGCCAACTCAGAGGGTACCAGAGGCCACACCTCAGCTAAGAGGTAGGAGACCACAACCCAACTCAAAGAGGATCAGAGGCCACACCCCAACTCAGTCCTCAACTCATCCCCCAACTCAGAGGGTACCGGAGGCCACACCCCAACTTAGAGGGTACAGGACACTATACCCCAACTCTTAGGGGACAGGAGGCCTCACACCAGCTCGGAGAGTATCGGAGGCAACACCCCATCTCGGAGGGGACCGGAGGCCACACCCCAACTAAGAGAATATCGGATGCCACACCCCAACTCAGAGGGTTACGTAGGCCACACAACAACTCAAAGGGTGCTGGAAGCCACATCCCAACTTAGAGGGTGCTAGAGCCCAAACCCCAACACAGAGGGTATCGAAGGCCACACCCAAACTCAGTGTACCGGAGGCCACACACCAACTCAGAGGGTACCGGAGGCCACACACCATCTCAGAGGTAGGAGACCACAACTCAAGAGGGTATCGGAGACCACAACCCAACTCAGAGGGATTAATGGAGGCCACACCACATCTCAGAGGTAGGAGACCACACCACAACTCAGAGGGTACCAAAGGCCACACCCCAACTCAGAGGGGACTGGAGCCCATACTCCAACTCAGAAGGTACCAAAGGCCGCACCCCAACTTAGAAGGTACGGAAGGCCAGACCCCAACTCAGAGGGTACCGGAGGTCACACCCCAAATCAGAGGGTACAAGAGTTTACCAGAGGCCACACCCCAACTCACAGTGGTCTGGCGGAAGCCACACACCAACTCCTAGGTAGGAGGCCACATTCCATTTCTTATGGGACCGAAGGCCATACCCCAACTCAGAGGGTACCGCCCAGGTCACACCCCAAATCAGAGGGGACTGGAGGCCGCAATCAGAGGTTCCCTGAGGCCACACCCCAACTCAGAGGGTACTCCAGAGACCACAACAATACTCAGTAGGCTACCAGAGGCCACACTCCAACTCAGAGGGTATTGTAGGCCACACCCCAACTTGGAGGGTATCGGATGCCAAACCCCAACTCAGAAGCCACACCCCAAATCAAAGGGGATCAGAGGCCACACCCCAACTCAGAGGGTACTGGAGGCCACACCCCAACTCAAAGAGTACCGGAGGCTACACCCAAACTCAGACTCTGCCACACCCCAACTCAGAGTTCACACCCCAATTCAGAGAGTTCCAGAGTCCACACCCCAACTTAGAGGGTACTCTAGGCCAAACCCCAACTTAGAAACTACTGAAGACACAACCCAACTGTGAGGGTACATCCAAACTCAGAGGGTATTGGAAGCCACACCCCAACTTAAAGTGTACCAGAGGCCACACTTCAGCTCAAAGGGTACTGGAGGCAAAACCCAAGCTCAGAAGTTGGAGACCACAGCCCAACTCAGAGGGTAACGGAGGCCACAACCCAACTCAGAGGGTACCGGCTGGCCAACTCAGAGGGTACTGGAGGCCTCAGCCCAACTCAGAGGGTATCGGAGGCCACACCTCCAACTCAGAGGGTTTACAGGTCGCCACACCCCAACTCAGGGGAACAGAGGCTACACCCCAACTCATAGATGGAGAGGAGGCCACACCCAACTCAGAGGCCACACTGGGCAACTCAGAGTGTGTCGGAGGCCACACCCCAACTCAGATTGTTCCGGAGGCCACACCTCAACTCAGAGGTAGGAGGCCACATCCCTACTCAGAGGGTATCAAAGGCCACAACCCAACTCAGAGGGTACTGGACGCCACACCCCAACTCAGAGGATATCGGAGGCCACACCCTAGCTCAGAGGGTACCGGAAGTCACACCCTAACTCAGCCCTCAACTCATCTCCCAACTCAGAGGGTACCGAAAGCCACTTCCCAACTCAGAGGGTACCAGAGGCCACTCGCAAACTCAAAGGGCATCAGAGGCCACACCCCAACTCAGCCCTCATCTCATCCCGCAAAACAGAGGGTACCAGAGGCCACACCCCAACTCAGAGGGTACCGGAGGTCACACCTTAACTCAGAGGGTTTCGGAGACCACACCCCAACTCAGAGGGTTCTGGAATCCTCACCCCAACTCGGAGAAGATTGGAGACCACACACCATCTCAGAGGGTTTTGGAGGCCACACCCCAACGCAGAGGGTACCGGAGGCCACACCCCAACTCAGAAGGTACCAGAGGCCACACCCCAACTCAGAGAATATTGGAGGCCGCACCCCAACTCAAAGGGTACCTACCGGCGGCCACACCCCAACTCAGAGGGTTTCGTAGGCTACACAACAACTCAGACGGCTCTGGAGGCCACAAACCAACTCAGAGATAGGAGGCCACATCCCAACTCAGAGGGTACCAGAGGCCACACACCAACTCAGAGGGTATCGAAGGCCACACCCTAACTCAAGGTACTGGAGGCCACACACCAACTCAGAAGGTCAACTGATGCCACACCCCATCTCAGAGGTAGAAGACCACATGAAGAGGGTACCGGAGGCCACACCCCAACTCCTAGAGGGTACCAGAGGCCAAACGCCAACTCAGAGTGTGCTGATGTCCACACCCTAGGCCAACTCAGAGGGTACTGGAGGCCACACTCCAACTCAGAAGGTACTCAAAGACCACACCCCAACTTAGAGACCAGACCCCAGCTCAGAGGGTATCGGAGGTAACACTCAAAATCAGAGGGTACTAGAGGGTTCGGAAGCCACACCCCATCTCAGAGGTTCCTATGAGGCCACACCCCAACTAACAGGGGACCGAAGGCCAGACCCCAACTCAGAAGGGAACGGAGGCCAAACTGTGCCCAACTCAGAGGGCGCACACAAACTCAGAAGGATACCGGATGCCACACCCCAACTCAGAGGGTACCAGAGGCCACATCCCAAATCAGAGGGAACCGGAGGTCACACCCTAACTCAGAGCGTTTCGGAGGCCACACCCCAACTCAGAGGGTTCTGGAAGCCTCACCCCATCTCGGAGAAGATTGGAGACCACACATCATCTCAAGAGGGGATCGGGGGCCACACCCCAACGCAGAGGGTATCAGAGGCCACCCCCAACTCAGAAGGTACCAGATGCCACACCTCAACTCAGAGGATATTGGAGGCCGCACCCCAACTCAAAGGGTACCTACCGGAGGCCACACCCCAACTCAGAGGGTTTCGTAGGCCACACAACAACTCAGAGGGTTCTGGAGGCCACGTACCAACTCAGAGATAGGAGGCCACATCCCAACTCAGAGGGTACCAGAGGTCACACACCAACTCAGGGGGTATCGGAGGCCACACCCTAACTCAGGGTACCGGAGGCCACACACCAACTCAGAGGGTACTGATGCCACACCCCATCTTATAGGTAGAAGAACACACTCAGAGGGTAACAGAGGCCACACCCCAACTCAGAGGGTATCAGAGGCTGTCACACCCCAACTCAGAGGGGAACGGAGGCTACACCCAAACTCATAGATGGAGACAAGGCCACACCCAACTCAGAGGCCACTCTGGGCAACTCAGAGTGTGCCGGATGACACAACCCAACTCAGATTGTATTGGAGGACACACCTCAACTCAGAGGGTACCGGAGGCCAAACTCCAACTCAGAGGGTGCTGATGGCCACACCCTAGACCAACTCAGAGGGTACTGGAGGCCACACCCAACTCAGAGGTTACCGGAGGCTATACCCCAACTCAGAGGGTACCGGAGGCCACACTCCAACTCAGAGGGTACTCAAAGGCCACACCCCAACTTAGAGACCCGATCCCAGCTCAGAGGGTATCGGAGATCACACCCCAAATCAGAGGGTACTAGAGGGTTCGGAAGCCACACCCCGTCTCAGAGGTTCCTATGACACTACACCCCAAGTAACAGGGGACCGAAGGCCAGACCCCAACTCAGAAGGGAACGGAGGCCAAACTGTGCCCAACTCAGAGGGCATACCCAAACTCAGAAGGATACCGGAGGCCACACCCCAAATCAGAGGGTACCGGAGGTCACACCCTAACTTAGAGAATTTTGGAGGCCACACCTCAACTCAGAGGGTTCTGGAAGCCTCACTCCAACTCGGAGAAGATTGGAGACCACACACCATCTCAGAGGGGATCGGGGGCCACCCCCAACTCAGAAGGTACCAGAGGCCACACCCTAACTCAGAGGATATTGGAGGCTGCACCCCAACTCAAAGGGTACCTACCGGAGGCCGCACCCCAACTCAGAGGGTTTCGTAGGCCACACAACAACTCAGAGGGTTCTGGAGGCCACATACTAACTCAGAGATAGGAGGCCACATCCCAACTCAGAGGGTACCAGAGGTCACACACCAACTCAGAGGGTATCGGATGCCACACCCTAACTCAGGGTACCGGAGGCCACACACCAACTCAGAGGTTACTGATTCCACACCCCATCTCAGAGGTAGAAGACCACACTCAGAGGGTACCGGAGGCCACACCCCAACTCAACCCTCAAATCATCCCCTAACTCAGAGGGTAACAGAGGACACACCCCAACTCAGAGGGGAACAGAGGATACACCCAAACTCATAGATGGAGACGAGGCCACACCCAACTCAGAGGCCACTCTGGGCAACTCAGAGTGTGCTGGCGGCCACAACCCAACTCAGATTGTATCGGAGGCCACAACTCAACTCAGAGGGTACCAGAGGCCACACCCCAAATCAGAGGGTGCTGATGTCCACACCCTAGGCCAACTCAGAGGGTACTGGAGGCCACACCCAACTCAGAGGTTACCGGAGGCTATACCCCAACTCAGAGGGTACCGGAGGCCACAATCCAACTCAGAGGGTACTCAAAGGCCACACCCCAACTTAGAGACCAGACCCCAGCTCAGATGGTATCGAAGGTAACACCCCAACTCAGAGGGTACTAGAGGGTTCGGAAGCCACACCCCATCTCAGAGGTTCCTCAGAGCCACACCCCAACTAACAGGGGACCGAAGGCCAGACCCCAACTCAGAAGGGAACGGAGGCCAAACTGTGCCCAACTTAGAGGGCACACCCAAATTCAGAAGGAAACCTGAGGCCACACCCCAACTCAGAGGGTAGCAGAGGCCACACCCCAAATCAGAGGGTACCGGAGGTCACACCCTAACTCAGAGCGTTTCGGAGGCCACACATCAACTCAGAGGGTTCTGGAAGCCTCACCCCAACTCGGAGAAGATTGGAGACCACACACCATCTCAGGGGAGACCGGGGGCCACACCCCAACGCAGAGGCTACCGGAGGCCACACTCCAACTCAGTGGATATTGGAGGCCGCACCCCAACTCAAAGGGTACCTACCGGAGGCCACACCCCAACTCAGAGAGTTTCGTAGGCCACACTGTTACTCAGAGGGTTCTGGAGGCCACATACTAACTCAGAGATAGGAGGCCACATCCCAACTCAGAGGGTATCGGAGGCCACACCCTAACTCAAGGTACCGGAGGCCACACACCAACTCAGTGGGTACTGGAGGCCACACCCAACTCAGAGGTTACCGGAGGCTATACCCCAACTCAGAGGGTACCGGAGGCCACACTCCAACTCAGAGGGTACTCAAAGGCCACACCCCAACATAGAGACCAGACCCCAGCTCAGACGGTATCAGAGGTCACACCCCAACTCAGAAGGGAACAGAGGCCAAACTGTGCCTAACTCAGAGGGCACACCCAAACTCAGAATGAAACTGGAGGCCACACCCCAACTCAGAGGGTAGCAGAGGCCACACAACAAATTAGAGGGTACTGGAGGCCAAACCCTAACTCAGAAGTCACACCCCAACTCAGAAGGATACCGGAGGCCACACCCCAACTTAGAGGGTACCGGAGGCCAAACCTCAACTCACAAGGTACTGAAGACCACACAACAAACTCTGAGGGTACACCAAACTCAGAGGGTACCAGAGGACACACTCAAACTCAGAGGGTTCCGGAGGTGACACCCCAACTCAGAGGGTTCCGGAGGCCACACCCCAACTCAGAGGGTACCGAACACCAAACCCCAACTCATAGGGTAGTGTAGGACACACCACAGCCCAACTCAAGGTACCAGAAGCCACACCCCAACTTAGAGGATATTGAGGCCACACCCCAACTCAGAGGTCAGAGGGGATCGGAGGCCACACCGCAATTCAGAGTGGACTGGAGGCCACACCCCAACTCAAAGGGGATCAGAGGCCACACCCCAACTCAGCCCTCAACTCATCCCCCTACTGAGAGGTACCAGAGGCCACACCGCAAACTTAGAGGGTTCCGGAAGCCACAGCCCAACTCATAGGGAACCGGAGACCTCACCCCAGCTCGGAGGGGATCAGAGGCCACACCCTATGTCAGAGAAGACCAGAGGCCGTACACCCCAACTCATAGGGTACCAGAAGCCGGAGGCTGACCCCAACTCAGAGAAGATTGGAGACCACACCCCATCTCGGAGGGGATCGGAGGTCATACCCCAACTCAAAGGGTTCGAGAGGCTACACCCCAACTGAGAAAGGTCACCCCTCAACTTAGAGGGTACCAGAGGCCTCACCCCAGCTCAAAGGGCATCAAAAGCCACACCTCATCTCTGAGGGATCCACCTGGCCACACCCTAACTCGGAGATGACCAGAGGCCACACCCCAACTCAGAGGGTTTCGGAGGTGACACCCCAACTCAGAGGTTACCGGAGGCCACAACCCAACTCACAGGGTATCATAGGAGGCCACACCCCAACTCAGAGGGTAGCGATTGCCACACCCTGGGCCAACTCAGAAGGTACTTGAGGGCAAATTCCAACTCAGAGGGAATGGAGGCCACACCCCAATTCAGAGGGTATCGGAGGCCACACCCTAACTCAAAGGGTATCGGAGGCCACACCCCAACTCAGAGAATATCGGATGCCGCACCACAACTCAGAGGGTTCCGTAGGCCACACAACAACTCAAAGGGTACTGGAGGCCACATCCCATCTCAGAGGTAGGAGACCACAACTCAAGAGGGTATCGGAGACCACACCCCAATTTAAAGGGTAATGGAGGCCACACCACAACTCAGAGGGGACTGGAGCCCATACTCCAACTCAGAGGGTACCAAAGGCTGCACCCCAACTTAGAAGGTACCAGAGGCCAGACCCCAACTCAGAAGGTACCTGAGGTCACACCCCAAATCAGAGGGTACAAGAGTTTACCAGAGACCACACCCCAACTCACAGTGGTCCAGAAGCCACACCCCAACTCCTAGGTAGGAGGCCACACTCCAACTTTTATGGGACCGAAGGCTATACCCCAACTCAGAGGGTACCGCCCAGGCCAAACCCCAAATCAGAGTGGACTGGAGGCCGCAATCAGAGATTCCCTGAGGCCACACCCCAACTCAGAAGGTACTCCAGAGACCACAACCAAACTCAGAAGGCTACCAGAGGCCACACTCCAACTCAGACAGAGGGTAATGTAGGCCACACCTCAACTTAGAGGGTATCAGATGCCAAACCCCAACTCAGAAGCCACACCCCAAATCAAAGGGGATTGGAGGCCACACCCCAACTCAGAGGGTACTGGAGGCAACACCCCAACTTAGAGGGTAACAGAGGCTACACCCAAACTCAGAGGCCATACCCCAACTCAGAGTTCACACCCCAACTTAGAGGGTACCCTAGGCCAAACCCCATCTTAGAAGCTACTGAAGGCACAACTCAACTGTGAGGGTACATCCAAACTCAGAGGGTATCGGAGGCCACACCCCAACTTAAAGTGTACCGGAGGCCACACTTCAACTCAAAGGGTACTGGAGGCAACACCCCAGCTCAGAGGTAGGAGACCACAGCCCAACTCAGAGGGTAACGGAGGCCACAACCCAAATCAGAGGGTACCGGCTGGCCAACTCAGAGGGTACCAGAGGCCACACCTCAGCTAAGAGGTAGGAGACCACAACCCAACTCAAAGAGGATCAGAGGCCACACCCCAACTCAGTCCTCAACTCATCCCCCAACTCAGAGGGTACCGGAGGCCACACCCCAACTTAGAGGGTACAGGACACTATACCCCAACTCTTAGGGGACAGGAGGCCTCACACCAGCTCGGAGAGTATCGGAGGCAACACCCCATCTCGGAGGGGACCGGAGGCCACACCCCAACTAAGAGAATATCGGATGCCACACCCCAACTCAGAGGGTTACGTAGGCCACACAACAACTCAAAGGGTGCTGGAAGCCACATCCCAACTTAGAGGGTGCTAGAGCCCAAACCCCAACACAGAGGGTATCGAAGGCCACACCCAAACTCAGTGTACCGGAGGCCACACACCAACTCAGAGGGTACCGGAGGCCACACACCATCTCAGAGGTAGGAGACCACAACTCAAGAGGGTATCGGAGACCACACCCCAACTCAGAGGGATTAATGGAGGCCACACCACATCTCAGAGGTAGGAGACCACACCACAACTCAGAGGGTACCAAAGGCCACACCCCAACTCAGAGGGGACTGGAGCCCATACTCCAACTCAGAAGGTACCAAAGGCCGCACCCCAACTTAGAAGGTACGGAAGGCCAGACCCCAACTCAGAGGGTACCGGAGGTCACACCCCAAATCAGAGGGTACAAGAGTTTACCAGAGGCCACACCCCAACTCACAGTGGTCTGGCGGAAGCCACACCCCAACTCCTAGGTAGGAGGCCACATTCCATTTCTTATGGGACCGAAGGCCATACCCCAACTCAGAGGGTACCGCCCAGGTCACACCCCAAATCAGAGGGGACTGGAGGCCGCAATCAGAGGTTCCCTGAGGCCACACCCCAACTCAGAGGGTACTCCAGAGACCACAACAATACTCAGTAGGCTACCAGAGGCCACACTCCAACTCAGAGGGTATTGTAGGCCACACCCCAACTTAGAGGGTATCGGATGCCAAACCCCAACTCAGAAGCCACACCCCAAATCAAAGGGGATCAGAGGCCACACCCCAACTCAGAGGGTACTGGAGGCCACACCCCAACTCAAAGAGTACCGGAGGCTACACCCAAACTCAGACTCTGCCACACCCCAACTCAGAGTTCACACCCCAATTCAGAGAGTTCCAGAGTCCACACCCCAACTTAGAGGGTACTCTAGGCCAAACCCCAACTTAGAAGCTACTGAAGACACAACCCAACTGTGAGGGTACATCCAAACTCAGAGGGTATTGGAAGCCACACCCCAACTTAAAGTGTACCAGAGGCCACACTTCAGCTCAAAGGGTACTGGAGGCAAAACCCAAGCTCAGAAGTTGGAGACCACAGCCCAACTCAGAGGGTAACGGAGGCCACAACCCAACTCAGAGGGTACCGGCTGGCCAACTCAGAGGGTACTGGAGGCCTCAGCCCAACTCAGAGGGTATCGGAGGCCACACCTCCAACTCAGAGGGTTTACCGGTCGCCACACCCCAACTCAGGGGAACAGAGGCTACACCCCAACTCATAGATGGAGAGGAGGCCACACCCAACTCAGAGGCCACACTGGGCAACTCAGAGTGTGTCGGAGGCCACACCCCAACTCAGATTGTTCCGGAGGCCACACCTCAACTCAGAGGTAGGAGGCCACATCCCTACTCAGAGGGTATCAAAGGCCACAACCCAACTCAGAGGGTACTGGACGCCACACCCCAACTCAGAGGATATCGGAGGCCACACCCTAGCTCAGAGGGTACCGGAAGTCACACCCTAACTCAGCCCTCAACTCATCTCCCAACTCAGAGGGTACCGAAAGCCACTTCCCAACTCAGAGGGTACCAGAGGCCACTCGCAAACTCAAAGGGCATCAGAGGCCACACCCCAACTCAGCCCTCATCTCATCCCGCAACTCAGAGGGTACCAGAGGCCACACCCCAACTCAGAGGGTACCGGAGGTCACACCTTAACTCAGAGGGTTTCGGAGACCACACCCCAACTCAGAGGGTTCTGGAATCCTCACCCCAACTCGGAGAAGATTGGAGACCACACACCATCTCAGAGGGTTTTGGAGGCCACACCCCAACGCAGAGGGTACCGGAGGCCACACCCCAACTCAGAAGGTACCAGAGGCCACACCCCAACTCAGAGAATATTGGAGGCCGCACCCCAACTCAAAGGGTACCTACCGGCGGCCACACCCCAACTCAGAGGGTTTCGTAGGCTACACAACAACTCAGACGGCTCTGGAGGCCACAAACCAACTCAGAGATAGGAGGCCACATCCCAACTCAGAGGGTACCAGAGGCCACACACCAACTCAGAGGGTATCGAAGGCCACACCCTAACTCAAGGTACTGGAGGCCACACACCAACTCAGAAGGTCAACTGATGCCACACCCCATCTCAGAGGTAGAAGACCACATGAAGAGGGTACAGGAGGCCAAACCCCAACTCAACCCTCAAATTATCCCCTAACTCAGAGGGTATCAGAGGCCACACCCCAACTCAGAGGGGAACGGAGGCTACACCCAAACTCATAGATGGAGACGAGGCTACACCCAACTCAGAGGCCACTCTAGGCAACTCAGAGTGTGCCGGAGGCCACAACCCAACTCAGATTGTATCGGAGGCCACACCTCAACTCAGAGGGTACCGGAGGCCACACCCCAACTCCTAGAGGGTACCAGAGGCCAAACGCCAACTCAGAGTGTGCTGATGTCCACACCCTAGGCCAACTCAGAGGGTACTGGAGGCCACACCCAACTTAGAGGTTACTGGAGGCTATACCCCGACTCAGAGGGTACCGGAGGCCACACTCCAACTCAGAAGGTACTCAAAGACCACACCCCAACTTAGAGACCAGACCCCAGCTCAGAGGGTATCGGAGGTAACACTCAAAATCAGAGGGTACTAGAGGGTTCGGAAGCCACACCCCATCTCAGAGGTTCCTATGAGGCCACACCCCAACTAACAGGGGACCGAAGGCCAGACCCCAACTCAGAAGGGAACGGAGGCCAAACTGTGCCCAACTCAGAGGGCGCACACAAACTCAGAAGGATACCGGATGCCACACCCCAACTCAGAGGGTACCAGAGGCCACATCCCAAATCAGAGGGAACCGGAGGTCACACCCTAACTCAGAGCGTTTCGGAGGCCACACCCCAACTCAGAGGGTTCTGGAAGCCTCACCCCATCTCGGAGAAGATTGGAGACCACACACCATCTCAGAGGGGATCGGGGGCCACACCCCAACGCAGAGGGTATCAGAGGCCACCCCCAACTCAGAAGGTACCAGATGCCACACCTCAACTCAGAGGATATTGGAGGCCGCACCCCAACTCAAAGGGTACCTACCGGAGGCCACACCCCAACTCAGAGGGTTTCGTAGGCCACACAACAACTCAGAGGGTTCTGGAGGCCACGTACCAACTCAGAGATAGGAGGCCACATCCCAACTCAGAGGGTACCAGAGGTCACACACCAACTCAGGGGGTATCGGAGGCCACACCCTAACTCAGGGTACCGGAGGCCACACACCAACTCAGAGGGTACTGATGCCACACCCCATCTTATAGGTAGAAGAACACACTCAGAGGGTAACAGAGGCCACACCCCAACTCAGAGGGTATCAGAGGCTGTCACACCCCAACTCAGAGGGGAACGGAGGCTACACCCAAACTCATAGATGGAGACAAGGCCACACCCAACTCAGAGGCCACTCTGGGCAACTCAGAGTGTGCCGGATGACACAACCCAACTCAGATTGTATTGGAGGACACACCTCAACTCAGAGGGTACCGGAGGCCAAACGCCAACTCAGAGGGTGCTGATGGCCACACCCTAGACCAACTCAGAGGGTACTGGAGGCCACACCCAACTCAGAGGTTACCGGAGGCTATACCCCAACTCAGAGGGTACCGGAGGCCACACTCCAACTCAGAGGGTACTCAAAGGCCACACCCCAACTTAGAGACCCGATCTCAGCTCAGAGGGTATCGGAGATCACACCCCAAATCAGAGGGTACTAGAGGGTTCAGAAGCCACACCCCGTCTCAGAGGTTCCTATGACACTACACCCCAAGTATAAGGGGACCGAAGGCCAGACCCCAACTCAGAAGGGAACGGAGGCCAAACTGTGCCCAACTCAGAGGGCATACCCAAACTCAGAAGGATACCGGAGGCCACACCCCAAATCAGAGGGTACCGGAGGTCACACCCTAACTTAGAGAATTTTGGAGGTCACACCTCAACTCAGAGGGTTCTGGAAGCCTCACTCCAACTCGGAGAAGATTGGAGACCACACACCATCTCAGAGGGGATCGGGGGCCACCCCCAACTCAGAAGGTACCAGAGGCCACACCCCAACTCAGAGGATATTGGAGGCTGCACCCCAACTCAAAGGGTACCTACCGGAGGCCGCACCCCAACTCAGAGGGTTTCGTAGGCCACACAACAACTCAGAGGGTTCTGGAGGCCACATACTAACTCAGAGATAGGAGGCCACATCCCAACTCAGAGGGTACCAGAGGTCACACACCAACTCAGAGGGTATCGGATGCCACACCCTAACTCAGGGTACCGGAGGCCACACACCAACTCAGAGGTTACTGATTCCACACCCCATCTCAGAGGTAGAAGACCACACTCAGAGGGTACCAGAGGCCACACCCCAACTCAACCCTCAAATCATCCCCTAACTCAGAGGGTAACAGAGGCCACACCCCAACTCAGAGGGGAACAGAGAATACACCCAAACTCATAGATGGAGACGAGGCCACACCCAACTCAGAGGCCACTCTGGGCAACTCAGAGTGTGCTGGCGGCCACAACCCAACTCAGATTGTATCGGAGGCCACAACTCAACTCAGAAGGTACCAGAGGCGACACCCCAAATCAGAGGGTGCTGATGTCCACACCCTAGGCCAACTCAGAGGGTACTGGAGGCCACACCCAACTCAGAGGTTACCGGAGGCTATACCCCAACTCAGAGGGTACCGGAGGCCACAATCCAACTCAGAGGGTACTCAAAGGCCACACCCCAACTTAGAGACCAGACCCCAGCTCAGATGGTATCGAAGGTAACACCCCAACTCAGAGGGTACTAGAGGGTTCGGAAGCCACACCCCATCTCAGAGGTTCCTCAGAGCCACACCCCAACTAACAGGGGACCGAAGGCCAGACCCCAACTCAGAAGGGAACGGAGGCCAAACTGTGCCCAACTTAGAGGGCACACCCAAATTCAGAAGGAAACCAGAGGCCACACCCCAACTCAGAGGGTAGCAGAGGCCACACCCCAAATCAGAGGGTACCGGAGGTCACACCCTAACTCAGAGCGTTTCGGAGGCCACACATCAACTCAGAGGGTTCTGGAAGCCTCACCCCAACTCGGAGAAGATTGGAGACCACACACCATCTCAGGGGGGACCGGGGGCCACACCCCAACGCAGAGGCTACCGGAGGCCACACTCCAACTCAGTGGATATTGGAGGCCGCACCCCAACTCAAAGGGTACCTACCGGAGGCCACACCCCAACTCAGAGAGTTTCGTAGGCCACACTGTTACTCAGAGGGTTCTGGAGGCCACATACTAACTCAGAGATAGGAGGCCACATCCCAACTCAGAGGGTATCGGAGGCCACACCCTAACTCAAGGTACCGGAGGCCACACACCAACTCAGTGGGTACTGGAGGCCACACCCAACTCAGAGGTTACCGGAGGCTATACCCCAACTCAGAGGGTACCGGAGGCCACACTCCAACTCAGAGGGTACTCAAAGGCCACACCCCAACTTAGAGACCAGACCACAGCTCAGACGGTATCAGAGGTCACACCCCAAATCAGAGGGTACTAGAGGGTTTGGAAGCCACACCCCATCTCAGAGGTTCCTATGAGGCCACATCCCAACTAACAGGGGACTGAAGGCCAGACCCCAACTCAGAAGGGAACAGAGGCCAAACTGTGCCTAACTCAGAGGGCACACCCAAACTCAGAATGAAACTGGAGGCCACACCCCAACTCAGAGGGTAGCAGAGGCCACACAACAAATTAGAGGGTACTGGAGGCCAAACCCTAACTCAGAAGTCACACCCCAACTCAGAAGGATACCGGAGGCCACACCCCAACTTAGAGGGTACCGCAGGCCAAACCTCAACTCACAAGGTACTGAAGACCACACAACAAACTCTGAGGGTACACCAAACTCAGAGGGTACCAGAGGCCACACTCAAACTCAGAGGGTTCCGGAGGTGACACCCCAACTCAGAGGGTTCCGGAGGCCACAATCCAACTCAGAGGGTACTCAAAGGCCACACCCCAACTTAGAGACCAGACCCCAGCTCAGATGGTATCGAAGGTAACACCCCAACTCAGAGGGTACTAGAGGGTTCGGAAGCCACACCCCATCTCAGAGGTTCCTCAGAGCCACACCCCAACTAACAGGGGACCGAAGGCCAGACCCCAACTCAGAAGGGAACGGAGGCCAAACTGTGCCCAACTTAGAGGGCACACCCAAATTCAGAAGGAAACCAGAGGCCACACCCCAACTCAGAGGGTAGCAGAGGCCACACCCCAAATCAGAGGGTACCGGAGGTCACACCCTAACTCAGAACGTTTCGGAGGCCACACATCAACTCAGAGGGTTCTGGAAGCCTCACCCCAACTCGGAGAAGATTGGAGACCACACACCATCTCAGGGGGGACCGGGGGCCACACCCCAACGCAGAGGCTACCGGAGGCCACACTCCAACTCAGTGGATATTGGAGGCCGCACCGCAACTCAAAGGGTACCTACCGGAGGCCACACCCCAACTCAGAGAGTTTCGTAGGCCACACTGTTACTCAGAGGGTTCTGGAGGCCACATACTAACTCAGAGATAGGAGGCCACATCCCAACTCAGAGGGTATCGGAGGCCACACCCTAACTCAAGGTACCGGAGGCCACACACCAACTCAGTGGGTACTGGAGGCCACACCCAACTCAGAGGTTACCGGAGGCTATACCCCAACTCAGAGGGTACCGGAGGCCACACTCCAACTCAGAGGGTACTCAAAGGCCACACCCCAACTTAGAGACCAGACCACAGCTCAGACGGTATCAGAGGTCACACCCCAAATCAGAGGGTACTAGAGGGTTTGGAAGCCACACCCCATCTCAGAGGTTCCTATGAGGCCACATCCCAACTAACAGGGGACTGAAGGCCAGACCCCAACTCAGAAGGGAACAGAGGCCAAACTGTGCCTAACTCAGAGGGCACACCCAAACTCAGAATGAAACTGGAGGCCACACCCCAACTCAGAGGGTAGCAGAGGCCACACAACAAATTAGAGGGTACTGGAGGCCAAACCCTAACTCAGAAGTCACACCCCAACTCAGAAGGATACCGGAGGCCACACCCCAACTTAGAGGGTACCGGAGGCCAAACCTCAACTCACAAGGTACTGAAGACCACACAACAAACTCTGAGGGTACACCAAACTCAGAGGGTACCAGAGGCCACACTCAAACTCAGAGGGTTCCGGAGGTGACACCCCAACTCAGAGGGTTCCGGAGGCCACAATCCAACTCAGAGGGTACTCAAAGGCCACACCCCAACTTAGAGACCAGACCCCAGCTCAGATGGTATCGAAGGTAACACCCCAACTCAGAGGGTACTAGAGGGTTCGGAAGCCACACCCCATCTCAGAGGTTCCTCAGAGCCACACCCCAACTAACAGGGGACCGAAGGCCAGACCCCAACTCAGAAGGGAACGGAGGCCAAACTGTGCCCAACTTAGAGGGCACACCCAAATTCAGAAGGAAACCAGAGGCCACACCCCAACTCAGAGGGTAGCAGAGGCCACACCCCAAATCAGAGGGTACCGGAGGTCACACCCTAACTCAGAATGTTTCGGAGGCCACACATCAACTCAGAGGGTTCTGGAAGCCTCACCCCAACTCGGAGAAGATTGGAGACCACACACCATCTCAGGGGGGACCGGGGGCCACACCCCAACGCAGAGGCTACCGGAGGCCACACTCCAACTCAGTGGATATTGGAGGCCGCACCGCAACTCAAAGGGTACCTACCGGAGGCCACACCCCAACTCAGAGAGTTTCGTAGGCCACACTGTTACTCAGAGGGTTCTGGAGGCCACATACTAACTCAGAGATAGGAGGCCACATCCCAACTCAGAGGGTATCGGAGGCCACACCCTAACTCAAGGTACCGGAGGCCACACACCAACTCAGTGGGTACTGGAGGCCACACCCAACTCAGAGGTTACCGGAGGCTATACCCCAACTCAGAGGGTACCGGAGGCCACACTCCAACTCAGAGGGTACTCAAAGGCCACACCCCAACTTAGAGACCAGACCACAGCTCAGACGGTATCAGAGGTCACACCCCAAATCAGAGGGTACTAGAGGGTTTGGAAGCCACACCCCATCTCAGAGGTTCCTATGAGGCCACATCCCAACTAACAGGGGACTGAAGGCCAGACCCCAACTCAGAAGGGAACAGAGGCCAAACTGTGCCTAACTCAGAGGGCACACCCAAACTCAGAATGAAACTGGAGGCCACACCCCAACTCAGAGGGTAGCAGAGGCCACACAACAAATTAGAGGGTACTGGAGGCCAAACCCTAACTCAGAAGTCACACCCCAACTCAGAAGGATACCGGAGGCCACACCCCAACTTAGAGGGTACCGGAGGCCAAACCTCAACTCACAAGGTACTGAAGACCACACAACAAACTCTGAGGGTACACCAAACTCAGAGGGTACCAATGGCCACACTCAAACTCAGAGGGTTCCGGAGGTGACACCCCAACTCAGAGGGTTCCGGAGGCCACAATCCAACTCAGAGGGTACTCAAAGGCCACACCCCAACTTAGAGACCAGACCCCAGCTCAGATGGTATCGAAGGTAACACCCCAACTCAGAGGGTACTAGAGGGTTCGGAAGCCACACCCCATCTCAGAGGTTCCTCAGAGCCACACCCCAACTAACAGGGGACCGAAGGCCAGACCCCAACTCAGAAGGGAACGGAGGCCAAACTGTGCCCAACTTAGAGGGCACACCCAAATTCAGAAGGAAACCAGAGGCCACACCCCAACTCAGAGGGTAGCAGAGGCCACACCCCAAATCAGAGGGTACCGGAGGTCACACCCTAACTCAGAATGTTTCGGAGGCCACACATCAACTCAGAGGGTTCTGGAAGCCTCACCCCAACTCGGAGAAGATTGGAGACCACACACCATCTCAGGGGGGACCGGGGGCCACACCCCAACGCAGAGGCTACCGGAGGCCACACTCCAACTCAGTGGATATTGGAGGCCGCACCCCAACTCAAAGGGTACCTACCGGAGGCCACACCCCAACTCAGAGAGTTTCGTAGGCCACACTGTTACTCAGAGGGTTCTGGAGGCCACATACTAACTCAGAGATAGGAGGCCACATCCCAACTCAGAGGGTATCGGAGGCCACACCCTAACTCAAGGTACCGGAGGCCACACACCAACTCAGTGGGTACTGGAGGCCACACCCAACTCAGACGTTACCGGAGGCTATACCCCAACTCAGAGGGTACCGGAGGCCACATTCCAACTCAGAGGGTACTCAAAGGCCACACCCCAACTTAGAGACCAGACCACAGCTCAGACGGTATCAGAGGTCACACCCCAAATCAGAGGGTACTAGAGGGTTTGGAAGCCACACCCCATCTCAGAGGTTCCTATGAGGCCACATCCCAACTAACAGGGGACTGAAGGCCAGACCCCAACTCAGAAGGGAACAGAGGCCAAACTGTGCCTAACTCAGAGGGCACACCCAAACTCAGAATGAAACTGGAGGCCACACCCCAACTCAGAGGGTAGCAGAGGCCACACAACAAATTAGAGGGTACTGGAGGCCAAACCCTAACTCAGAAGTCACACCCCAACTCAGAAGGATACCGGAGGCCACACCCCAACTTAGAGGGTACCGGAGGCCAAACCTCAACTCACAAGGTACTGAAGACCACACAACAAACTCTGAGGGTACACCAAACTCAGAGGGTACCGGAGGCCACACTCAAACTCAGAGGGTTCCGGAGGTGACACCCCAACTCAGAGGGTTCCGGAGGCCACACCCCAGCTCAGAGGGTACCGAACACCAAACCCCAACTCATAGGGTAGTGTAGGACACACCACAACTAAGAGGCCACACCTCAACTCAAAGGGGACCGGAAGCCACACCCCAACTTAGAGGGTACACCCAAACTCAGAGGGTACCAGAGGCCACACTCAAACTCAGACGGATCCGGAGGTGACACCCCAACTCAGAGGGTACCAGAGGCCACATCCCAAATCAGAGGGAACCGGAGGTCACACCCTAACTCAGAGCGTTTCGGAGGCCACACCCCAACTCCGAGGGTTCTGGAAACCACACCCCAACTCGGAGAAGATTGGAGACCACACACCATCTCAGAGGGGATCGGGGGCCACACCCCAACGCAGAGGGTATCAGAGGCCACCCCCAACTCAGAAGGTACCAGATGCCACACCTCAACTCAGAGGATATTGGAGGCCGCACCCCAACTCAAAGGGTACCTACTGGAGGCCACACCCCAACTCAGAGGGTTTCGTAGGCCACACAACAACTCAGAGGGTTCTGGAGGCCACGTACCAACTCAGAGATAGGAGGCCACATCCCAACTCAGAGGGTACCAGAGGTCACACACCAACTCAGGGGGTATCGGAGGCCACACCCTAACTCAGGGTACCGGAGGCCACACACCAACTCAGAGGGTACTGATGCCACACCCCATCTTATAGGTAGAAGAACACACTCAGAGGGTAACAGAGGCCACACCCCAACTCAGAGGGTATCAGAGGCTGTCACACCCCAACTCAGAGGGGAACGGAGGCTACACCCAAACTCATAGATGGAGACAAGGCCACACCCAACTCAGAGGCCACTCTGGGCAACTCAGAGTGTGCCGGATGACACAACCCAACTCAGATTGTATTGGAGGACACACCTCAACTCAGAGGGTACCGGAGGCCAAACGCCAACACAGAGGGTGCTGATGGCCACACCCTAGGCCAACTCAGAGGGTACTGGAGGCCACACCCAACTCAGAGGTTACCGGAGGCTATACCCCAACTCAGAGGGTACCGGAGGCCACACTCCAACTCAGAGGGTACTCAAAGGCCACACCCCAACTTAGAGACCCGGTCCCAGCTCAGAGGGTATCAGAGATCACACCCCAAATCAGAGGGTACTAGAGGGTTCAGAAGCCACACCCCGTCTCAGAGGTTCCTATGACACTACACCCCAAGTAACAGGGGACCGAAGGCCAGACCCCAACTCAGAAGGGAACGGAGGCCAAACTGTGCCCAACTCAGAGGGCATACCCAAACTCAGAAGGATACCGAAGGCCACACCCCAAATCAGAGGGTACCGGAGGTCACACCCTAACTTAGAGAATTTTGGAGGCCACACCTCAACTCAGAGGGTTCTGGAAGCCTCACTCCAACTCGGAGAAGATTGGAGACCACACACCATCTCAGAGGGGATCGGGGGCCACCCCCAACTCAGAAGGTACCAGAGGCCACACCCCAACTCAGAGGATATTGGAGGCTGCACCCCAACTCAAAGGGTACCTACCGGAGGCCGCACCCCAACTCAGAGGGTTTCGTAGGCCACACAACAACTCAGAGGGTTCTGGAGGCCACATACTAACTCAGAGATAGGAGGCCACATCCCAACTCAGAGGGTACCAGAGGTCACACACCAACTCAGAGGGTATCGGATGCCACACCCTAACTCAGGGTACCGGAGGCCACACACCAACTCAGAGGTTACTGATTCCACACCCCATCTCAGAGGTAGAAGACCACACTCAGAGGGTACCGGAGGCCACACCCCAACTCAACCCTCAAATCATCCCCTAACTCAGAGGGTAACAGAGGCCACACCCCAACTCAGAGGGGAACAGAGGATACACCCAAACTCATAGATGGAGACGAGGCCACACCCAACTCAGAGGCCACTCTGGGCAACTCAGAGTGTGCTGGAGGCCACAACCCAACTCAGATTGTATCGGAGGCCACAACTCAACTCAGAGGGTACCAGAGGCCACACCCCAAATCAGAGGGTGCTGATGTCCACACCCTAGGCCAACTCACAGGGTACTGGAGGCCACACCCAACTCAGAGGTTACCGGAGGCTATACCCCAACTCAGAGGGTACCGGAGGCCACAATCCAACTCAGAGGGTACTCAAAGGCAACACCCCAACTTAGAGACCAGACCCCAGCTCAGATGGTATTGAAGGTAACACCCCAACTCAGAGGGTACTAGAGGGTTCGGAAGCCACACCCCATCTCAGAGGTTCCTCAGAGCCACACCCCAACTAACAGGGGACCGAAGGCCAGACCCCAACTCAGAAGGGAACGGAGGCCAAACTGTGCCCAACTTAGAGGGCACACCCAAATTCAGAAGGAAACCAGAGGCCACACCCCAACTCAGAGGGTAGCAGAGGCCACACCCCAAATCAGAGGGTACCGGAGGTCACACCCTAACTCAGAGCGTTTCGGAGGCCACACACCAACTCAGAGGGTTCTGGAAGCCTCACCCCAACTCGGAGAAGATTGGAGACCACACACCATCTCAGGGGGGACCGGGGGCCACACCCCAATGCAGAGGCTACCGGAGGCCACACTCCAACTCAGTGGATAATGGAGGCCGCACCCCAACTCAAAGGGTACCTACCGGAGGCCACACCCCAACTCAGAGAGTTTCGTAGGCCACACTGTTACTCAGAGGGTTCTGGAGGCCACATACTAACTCAGAGATAGGAGGCCACATCCCAACTCAGAGGGTATCGGAGGCCACACCCTAACTCAAGGTACCGGAGGCCACACCCAACTCAGAGGTTACAGGAGGCTATACCCCAACTCAGAGGGTACTGGAGGCCACACTCCAACTCAGAGGGTACTCAAAGGCCACACCCCAACTTAGAGACCAGACCCCAGCTCAGACGGTATCGGAGGTCACACCCCAAATCAGAGGGTACTAGATGGTTTGGAAGCCACACCCCATCTCAGAGGTTCCTATGAGGCCACACCCCAACTAACAGGGGACTGAAGGCCAGACCCCAACTCAGAAGGGAACAGAGGCCAAACTGTGCCTAGCTCAGAGGGCACACCCAAACTCAGAATGAAACTGGAGGCCACACCCCAACTCAGAGGGTAGCGGAGGCCACACAACAAATTAGAGGGTACTGGAGGCCAAACCCTAACTCAGAAGTCACACCCCAACTCAGAAGGATACCGGAGGCCACACCCCAACTTAGAGGGTACCGGAGGCCAAACCTCAACTCACAAGGTACTGAAGACCACACAACAAACTCTGAGGGTACACCCAAACTCAGAGGGTACCAGAGGCCACACTCAAACTCAGAGGGTTCCGAAGGTGACACCTCAACTCAGAGGGTTCCGGACGCCACACCCCAGCTCAGAGGGTGCCGAACACCAAACCCCAACTCATAGGGTAGTGTAGGACACACCACAACTAAGAGGCCACACCTCAACTCAAAGGGGACCAGAAGCCACACCCCAACTTAGAGGGTACTCCCAAACTCAGAGGGTACCAGAGGCCACACTCAAACTCAGACGGATCCGGAGGTGACACCCCAACTCAGAGGGTACCGGAGGCCACACCTCAGCTCAGAGGGTACCGAACACCAAACGCCAACTCATAGGGTAGTGTAGGACACACCACAACTTCCCAATTCAAAGGGGACCGGAAGCCACACCCCAACTTTGAGGCCACACTAAAACTCAGAGGGTTCCAGAGGTGACACCCCAACTCAGTGGGTTCCGGAGGCCACACCCCAGCTCAGAGGGTACCGTAGGCCACACCCCAACTCAAAGGGTATCGGAGGCCACACCCCAGTTCAGGGGAACCAGAGGCCACACCCAAACTAAGAGGTAGGAGGCCACACCCCAACTCAGAGGGTTCCGGAGGTGACACCCCAACTCAAAGGGTATCGGAGGCCACACCCCAGTTCAAGGGGTATCAGAGGCCACAACCCAACTTAGAGGTAGGAGCCCACACTCCAACTCAGAGGGAACCGGAGGCCACACCCCATCTCAGAGGGAACGGAGGCCACACACCAACTCAGAGGTTACCGGAGGCCACACCCCAACTCAAAGTCGGAGACCACACGCCAACTCAGAGGGTACCAGAGGCCACACCCCAACTTCTAGAGGTAGAAGGCCACACCCCAAACTCAAAGGGGATCAGAGGCCACACCCCAACTCAGTTTTCAACTCATCCCCCAACTCAGAGGGTACCGGAGGCCACACTGCTCAGAGGGTACCGGATGCCAAACCCTAACTCATAGGGGACTGGTGGCCTCACCTTAGCTTGGAGGGTATCAGAGGCGACACCCCATCTCAGAGAGGAGCGGAGGCCACACCCCAAATCAGAGAATATTGGAGGCCGCACCCGTTGCAACTCAAAGGGTACGTATTCGGAGGCCACACAACTCAGAGGGTACCAGAGGCCACACCCCAACTCAGAGGGTATCGGAGGCTACACCCCAATTCAGGGTACCAGAGGCCACACAGCAACTCAGATGGTATCGTAGGCCACACCACAACTCAGCGGCTGAGTTGTGACTACACCCCAATTCAGAGGGGACCGGAGGCCACACTCCAACTCAGATGGTATACTCCAACTCAGATGGTACCCAAGGCCACACCAAAAACTTAGAAGGTTCCGAAGGACTCAGTCCAACTCAGAGGTAGGAGGCCACAACACAACTCAAGAGGGTATCGGAGGCCACACCTCAACTCAGTGTACCGGAGGCCACACTCCAACTCAGAGGGTGCCAGAGGCCACATCCCAACTCAGAGGTAGGAGGCCACACCACAGCTCAGAGGGTACCAAAGGCCACACTCCAACTCAGAGTGCACCAAAGGCCACACCCCAACTTAGAAGGTCGGAGGCCAGACCCCAACTCAGAGGGTACAGGAGGTTGCACAAATCAACTCAGTGGATACTAGAGTGTACCAGAGGCCACATCCCAACTCAGAGGGTATCAGAGGCTGTCACACCCTAACTCATGGTACCGGAGGCCACACACCAACTCAGAGGGTACTGGAGGCCACACCCAACTCAGAGGTTACCAGAGGCTATACCCCAACTCAGAGGGTAGTGTAGGACACACCACAACTAAGAGGCCACACCTCAACTCAAAGGGGACCGGAAGCCACACCCCAACTTAGAGGGTACACCCAAACTCAGAGGGTACCAGAGGCCACACTCAAACTCAGACGGATCCGGAGGTGACACCCCAACTCAGAGGGTACCGGAGGCCACACCTCAGCTCAGAGGGTACCGAACACCAAACCCCAACTCATAGGGTAGTGTAGGACACACCACAACTTCCCAACTCAAACGGGACCGGAAGCCACACCCCAACTTAGAGGCCACACTAAAACTCAGAGGGTTCCGGAGGCCACACCCCAGGTCAGAGAGTACAGTAGGCCACACCCCAACTCAAAGGGTATCGGATCCGGCCACACCCCAGTTCAGGGGAACCAGAGGCCACACCCAAACATAGAGGTAGGAGGCCACACCCCAACTCAGAGGGCTCCGGAGGTGACACCCCAACTCAAATGGTATCAGAGGCCACACCCCAGTTCAAGGGGTACCAGAGGCCACAACCCAACTTAGAGGGAACGGAGGCCACACGTCAACTCAGAGGGTACCGGAGGCCACACCCCAACTCAAAGTCGGAGGCCACACGCCAACTCAGAGGGTACCAGAGGCCACACCCCAACTTCTAGAGGTAGAAGGCCACACCCCAACTCAAAGGCGATCAGAGGCCACACCCCAAATCAGTTTTCAACTCATCCCCCAACTCAGAGGGTACCGGAGGCCACACTGCTCAGAGGGTACCGGACGCCAAACCCCAACTCATAGGGGACTGGGGGCCTCACCTTAGCTTGGAGGGTATCAGAGGTGACACCCCATCTCAGAGAGGACCGGAGTCCACACCCCAAATCAGAGAATATCCCAACTCAAAGGGTACGTACTCGGAGGCCACACAACTCAGAGGGTACCAGAGGCCACACCCCAACTCAGAGGGTATCGGAGGCTACACCCCAATTCAGGGTACCAGAGGCCACACACCAACTCATATGGTATCGTAGGCCACACAACTCAGTGGGTACCAAAGACCACACCCCAATTCAGAGGGGACCGGAGGCCACACTCCAACTCAGATGGTACACTCCAACTCAGATGGTACCAAAGGCCACACCAAAAACTTAGAAGGTACCCGAGGACACAGTCCAACTCAAAGGTTACTGGAGGCCACACCCCAACTCAGAGGTAGGAGGCCACAACACAACTCAAGAGGGTATCGGAGGCCACACCTCAACTCAGTGTACCAGAGGCCACACACCAACTCAGAGGTAGGAGGCCACACCACAGCTCAGAGGGTACCAAAGGCCACACTTAAACTCAGAGGGGACCGGAGGCCACACTCCAACTCAGAGTGCACCAAAGGCCACACCCCAACTTAGAAGGTCGGAGGCCAGACCCCAACTCAGAGGGTACAGGAGGTTGCACAAATCAACTCAGAGGGTACTAGAGTGTACCAGAGGCCACATCCCAACTCAGAGGGTATCGGAGGCCACACCCTAACTCAGGGTACCGGACCGGAGGCCACACTCCAACTCAGAGTGCACCAAAGGCCACACCCCAACTTAGAAGGTCGGAGGCCAGACCCCAACTCAGAGGGTACAGGAGGTTGCACAAATCAACTCAGAGGGTACTAGAGTGTACCAGAGGCCACATCCCAACTCAGAGGGTATCGGAGGCCACACCCTAACTCAGGGTACCGGAGGCCACACACCAACTCAGAGGGTACTGGAGGCCACACCCAACTCAGAGGTTACCGGAGGCTATACCCCAGCTCAGAGGGTACCGGGGGCCACACTCCAACTCAGAGGTTACCGGAGGCTATACCCCAACTCAGAGGGTACCGGAGGCCACAATCCAACTCAGAGGGTACTCAAAGGCAACACCCCAACTTAGAGACCAGACCCCAGCTCAGATGGTATTGAAGGTAACACCCCAACTCAGAGGGTACTAGAGGGTTCGGAAGCCACACCCCATCTCAGAGGTTCCTCAGAGCCACACCCCAACTAACAGGGGACCGAAGGCCAGACCCCAACTCAGAAGGGAACGGAGGCCAAACTGTGCCCAACTTAGAGGGCACACCCAAATTCAGAAGGAAACCAGAGGCCACACCCCAACTCAGAGGGTAGCAGAGGCCACACCCCAAATCAGAGGGTACCGGAGGTCACACCCTAACTCAGAGCGTTTCGGAGGCCACACACCAACTCAGAGGGTTCTGGAAGCCTCACCCCAACTCGGAGAAGATTGGAGACCACACACCATCTCAGGGGGGACCGGGGGCCACACCCCAATGCAGAGGCTACCGGAGGCCACACTCCAACTCAGTGGATAATGGAGGCCGCACCCCAACTCAAAGGGTACCTACCGGAGGCCACACCCCAACTCAGAGAGTTTCGTAGGCCACACTGTTACTCAGAGGGTTCTGGAGGCCACATACTAACTCAGAGATAGGAGGCCACATCCCAACTCAGAGGGTATCGGAGGCCACACCCTAACTCAAGGTACCGGAGGCCACACCCAACTCAGAGGTTACAGGAGGCTATACCCCAACTCAGAGGGTACCGGAGGCCACACTCCAACTCAGAGGGTACTCAAAGGCCACACCCCAACTTAGAGACCAGACCCCAGCTCAGACGGTATCGGAGGTCACACCCCAAATCAGAGGGTACTAGATGGTTTGGAAGCCACACCCCATCTCAGAGGTTCCTATGAGGCCACACCCCAACTAACAGGGGACTGAAGGCCAGACCCCAACTCAGAAGGGAACAGAGGCCAAACTGTGCCTAGCTCAGAGGGCACACCCAAACTCAGAATGAAACTGGAGGCCACACCCCAACTCAGAGGGTAGCGGAGGCCACACAACAAATTAGAGGGTACTGGAGGCCAAACCCTAACTCAGAAGTCACACCCCAACTCAGAAGGATACCGGAGGCCACACCCCAACTTAGAGGGTACCGGAGGCCAAACCTCAACTCACAAGGTACTGAAGACCACACAACAAACTCTGAGGGTACACCCAAACTCAGAGGGTACCAGAGGCCACACTCAAACTCAGAGGGTTCCGAAGGTGACACCCCAACTCAGAGGGTTCCGGACGCCACACCCCAGCTCAGAGGGTGCCGAACACCAAACCCCAACTCATAGGGTAGTGTAGGACACACCACAACTAAGAGGCCACACCTCAACTCAAAGGGGACCAGAAGCCACACCCCAACTTAGAGGGTACTCCCAAACTCAGAGGGTACCAGAGGCCACACTCAAACTCAGACGGATCCGGAGGTGACACCCCAACTCAGAGGGTACCAGAGGCCACACCTCAGCTCAGAGGGTACCGAACACCAAACGCCAACTCATAGGGTAGTGTAGGACACACCACAACTTCCCAATTCAAAGGGGACCGGAAGCCACACCCCAACTTTGAGGCCACACTAAAACTCAGAGGGTTCCAGAGGTGACACCCCAACTCAGTGGGTTCCGGAGGCCACACCCCAGCTCAGAGGGTACCGTAGGCCACACCCCAACTCAAAGGGTATCGGAGGCCACACCCCAGTTCAGGGGAACCAGAGGCCACACCAAAACTAAGAGGTAGGAGGCCACACCCCAACTCAGAGGGTTCCGGAGGTGACACCCCAACTCAAAGGGTATCGGAGGCCACACCCCAGTTCAAGGGGTATCAGAGGCCACAACCCAACTTAGAGGTAGGAGCCCACACTCCAACTCAGAGGGAACCGGAGGCCACACCCCATCTCAGAGGGAACGGAGGCCACACACCAACTCAGAGGTTACCGGAGGCCACACCCCAACTCAAAGTCGGAGACCACACGCCAACTCAGAGGGTACCAGAGGCCACACCCCAACTTCTAGAGGTAGAAGGCCACACCCCAAACTCAAAGGGGATCAGAGGCCACACCCCAACTCAGTTTTCAACTCATCCCCCAACTCAGAGGGTACCGGAGGCCACACTGCTCAGAGGGTACCGGATGCCAAACCCTAACTCATAGGGGACTGGGGGCCTCACCTTAGCTTGGAGGGTATCAGAGGCGACACCCCATCTCAGAGAGGAGCGGAGGCCACACCCCAAATCAGAGAATATTGGAGGCCGCACCCGTTGCAACTCAAAGGGTACGTACTCGGAGGCCACACAACTCAGAGGGTACCAGAGGCCACACCCCAACTCAGAGGGTATCGGAGGCTACACCCCAATTCAGGGTACCAGAGGCCACACAGCAACTCAGATGGTATCGTAGGCCACACCACAACTCAGTCAGCGGCTGAGTTGTGACTACACCCCAATTCAGAGGGGACCGGAGGCCACACTCCAACTCAGATGGTATACTCCAACTCAGATGGTACCCAAGGCCACACCAAAAACTTAGAAGGTTCTGAAGGACTCAGTCCAACTCAGAGGTAGGAGGCCACAACACAACTCAAGAGGGTATCGGAGGCCACACCTCAACTCAGTGTACCGGAGGCCACACTCCAACTCAGAGGGTGCCAGAGGCCACATCCCAACTCAGAGGTAGGAGGCCACACCACAGCTCAGAGGGTACCAAAGGCCACACTCCAACTCAGAGTGCACCAAAGGCCACACCCCAACTTAGAAGGTCGGAGGCCAGACCCCAACTCAGAGGGTACAGGAGGTTGCACAAATCAACTCAGTGGGTACTAGAGTGTACCAGAGGCCACATCCCAACTCAGAGGGTATCAGAGGCTGTCACACCCTAACTCATGGTACCGGAGGCCACACACCAACTCAGAGGGTACTGGAGGCCACACCCAACTCAGAGGTTACCAGAGGCTATACCCCAACTCAGAGGGTAGTGTAGGACACACCACAACTAAGAGGCCACACCTCAACTCAAAGGGGACCGGAAGCCACACCCCAACTTAGAGGGTACACCCAAACTCAGAGGGTACCAGAGGCCACACTCAAACTCAGACGGATCCGGAGGTGACACCCCAACTCAGAGGGTACCGGAGGCCACACCTCAGCTCAGAGGGTACCGAACACCAAACCCCAACTCATAGGGTAGTGTAGGACACACCACAACTTCCCAACTCAAACGGGACCGGAAGCCACACCCCAACTTAGAGGCCACACTAAAACTCAGAGGGTTCCGGAGGCCACACCCCAGGTCAGAGAGTACAGTAGGCCACACCCCAACTCAAAGGGTATCGGATCCGGCCACACCCCAGTTCAGGGGAACCAGAGGCCACACCCAAACATAGAGGTAGGAGGCCACACCCCAACTCAGAGGGCTCCGGAGGTGACACCCCAACTCAAATGGTATCAGAGGCCACACCCCAGTTCAAGGGGTACCAGAGGCCACAACCCAACTTAGAGGGAACGGAGGCCACACGCCAACTCAGAGGGTACCGGAGGCCACACCCCAACTCAAAGTCGGAGGCCACACGCCAACTCAGAGGGTACCAGAGGCCACACCCCAACTTCTAGAGGTAGAAGGCCACACCCCAACTCAAAGGCGATCAGAGGCCACACCCCAAATCAGTTTTCAACTCATCCCCCAACTCAGAGGGTACCGGAGGCCACACTGCTCAGAGGGTACCGGACGCCAAACCCCAACTCATAGGGGACTGGGGGCCTCACCTTAGCTTGGAGGGTATCAGAGGTGACACCCCATCTCAGAGAGGACCGGAGTCCACACCCCAAATCAGAGAATATCCCAACTCAAAGGGTACGTACTCGGAGGCCACACAACTCAGAGGGTACCAGAGGCCACACCCCAACTCAGAGGGTATCGGAGGCTACACCCCAATTCAGGGTACCAGAGGCCACACACCAACTCATATGGTATCGTAGGCCACACAACTCAGTGGGTACCAAAGACCACACCCCAATTCAGAGGGGACCGGAGGCCACACTCCAACTCAGATGGTACACTCCAACTCAGATGGTACCAAAGGCCACACCAAAAACTTAGAAGGTACCCGAGGACACAGTCCAACTCAAAGGTTACTGGAGGCCACACCCCAACTCAGAGGTAGGAGGCCACAACACAACTCAAGAGGGTATCGGAGGCCACACCTCAACTCAGTGTACCAGAGGCCACACACCAACTCAGAGGTAGGAGGCCACACCACAGCTCAGAGGGTACCAAAGGCCACACTTAAACTCAGAGGGGACCGGAGGCCACACTCCAACTCAGAATGCACCAAAGGCCACACCCCAACTTAGAAGGTCGGAGGCCAGACCCCAACTCAGAGGGTACAGGAGGTTGCACAAATCAACTCAGAGGGTACTAGAGTGTACCAGAGGCCACATCCCAACTCAGAGGGTATCGGAGGCCACACCCTAACTCAGGGTACCGGACCGGAGGCCACACTCCAACTCAGAGTGCACCAAAGGCCACACCCCAACTTAGAAGGTCGGAGGCCAGACCCCAACTCAGAGGGTACAGGAGGTTGCACAAATCAACTCAGAGGGTACTAGAGTGTACCAGAGGCCACATCCCAACTCAGAGGGTATCGGAGGCCACACCCTAACTCAGGGTACCGGAGGCCACACACCAACTCAGAGGGTACTGGAGGCCACACCCAACTCAGAGGTTACCGGAGGCTATACCCCAGCTCAGAGGGTACCGGGGGCCACACTCCAACTCAGAGGGTACTCAAAGGCCACACCCCAACTTAGAGACACAGACCCCAGCTCAGACGGTATCGGAAGTCACACCCCAAATCAGAGGGTACTAGATGGTTTGGAAGCCACACCCCATCTCAGAGGTTCCTATGAGGCCACACCCCAACTAACAGGGGACCGAAGGCCAGACCCCAACTCAGAAGGGAACGGAGGCCAAACTGTGCCCAACTCAGAGGGCACACCCAAACTCAGAAGGAAACTGGAGGCCACACCCCATCTCAGAGGGCAGCGGAGGCCACACAACAAATTAGAGGGTACTGGAGGCCAAACCCTAACTCAGAAGTCACACCCCAACTCAGAAGGATACCGGAGGCCACACCCCAACTTATAAGGTACCGGAGGCTACACCCCAACTTAGAGGGTACCGGAGGCCAAACCTAAACTCACAAGGTACTGAAGACCACACCCCAACTCTGAGGGTACACCCAAACTCAGAGGGTACCATAGGCCACACTCAAACTCAGAGGGTTCTGGAGGTGACACCCCAACTCAGAGGGTTCCGGAGGACACACCCCAGCTCAGAGGGTACCAGATGCCTAGCCACAACTCTTAGAGGACCGGAGGCCACACCCCAACTCAAACGGTATCGGAGGCCACACCCCAGTTCAGAGGGTACCAGAGGCCACACCCCAACTCAAAGTCGGAGGCCACACACCCACCAACTTAGAGGGTACCGGAAGCCACACCCCAGCTTTTAGATGTAGGGGGCCACACCCCAACTCAAAGGGGATTAGAGGCCACACCCCAACTCAGTCCTCAACTCATCCAACTCAGAGGGTACCGGAGGCCACACTGCTTAGAGGTTACCGACGTCAAACCCCAACCAACTGATAGGGAACTGGACACCTCACTCCAGCTCGGAGGTTATCCGAGGCGACACCCCATCTCAGAGGCTTACGGAGAGGGTTTCTAAGGTCACACCCCAACTTAGAAGGTACCGGAGGCCAGACCCCAACTCAGAGGGTACCAGCGGCCACACCCCAACTCATAGGTAGGAGGCCACACTCCAACTGATAAGGGACTGAAGGCCATACCCCAACTCAGAGGGGACCAGATGCCGCAATCAGAGGGTACCAGAGGCCACACCCCAACTCAGAGGGTACTCTAGAGGCCACAACCCAACTGAAGGATACCGGAGGCCACACTCCAACTCAGACAGAGGGTAATGGAGGCCACACCCCATCTTAGAGGGTATCGGAGGCCAAACCTCAACTCAGAGGACACACCCCAACTCAAAGGGGACCAGAAGCCACACCCCAACTCAGATGGTACTGGAGGCCACACCCCAACTCAAACGGTATCGGAGGCCACACCCCAGTTCAGAGGGTACCAGAGGCCACACCCCAACTCAAAGTCGGAGGCCACACACCCACCAACTCAGAGGGTACCGGAGGCCACACCCCAGCTTTTAGATGTAGGAGGCCACACCCCAACTCAAAGGGGATCTGAGGCCACACACCAACTCAGTCCTCAACTCATCCAACTCAGAGGGTACCGGAGGCCACACTGCTTAGAGGGTACCGAAGTCAAACCCAAACCAACTCATAGGGGACTGGACACCTCACCCCAGCTCTGAGGGTATTGGAGGCGACACCCCATCTCAGAGGCTTACGGAGAGGGTTTCTAAGGTCACACCCCAACTTAGAAGGTACCAGAGGCAAGACCCCTACTCAGAGGGTACCAGCGGCAACACCCCAAATCAGAGGGTATCGGAGGCCACACCCCAACTCAGATTTTACCAGAGGCCACACTCCAACTCAGAGGGTACCACAGTCCACACCCCATCTTAGAGGGTACTGGAGGCCAAACCCCAACTCAGAAGCTACTGAAGGCCACAACCCAACTGTGAGGGTACACCCAAACTCAAAGGGTATCGGAGGCCACATTCCAACTCAAAGGGTACTGAGGCTACACCCCAACTCAGAGGTAAGAGGCCACAACCCAACTCAGAGGATAACAGATGCCACACCCCAACTGAGAGGATAACGGACGCCACACCCGAGCTCAGAGGGTACTAGCCAACTCAAAGGGTACCGGTGTCCATACCCCAAGTTAGAGGCTGCCGGAGGCCAAACCCCAACTCAGAAGCTACTAAAGGCCACAACCCAACTGTGAGGGTACACCCAAACTCAGAGGGTATTGGATGCCACACCCCAACTTAAAGGGTACTGGAGACCACACCCCAACTCAGAGGTAGGAGGCCACAGCCCAACTCAGAGGGTTTACTGGAAGCCACACCCCAACTCAGAGGGGAATGGAGGCCACAACCCAACTCATATATGTATCCAAGGCCACACCCCAACTAAGAGGCCACACCCCAACTCAAAGGGTGCCGGAGGCCAACCCCAACTAACATTGCACCGGAGCCCACATCCCAACTCCTAGAAGGTACAAGAGGCCACACCCAACTCAGAGGTTACCGGAGGCCATACCCCAACTCAGAGGGTACCGGAGGCCAGACTCCAACTCAGAGGGTAGCGGAGGCCACATCACAACTAAGAGGGTATCGGTGGCCAAACCCTAACTCAGAGGCCACACCCCAACTCAAAGGGGAAAGGAGTCCACACCCCAACTCAGAGGGTACCGGAGGCTACACCCAAACTTAGAGGCCACACCCCAACTCAGAGGCCACACCCCAACTCAGATTTTACCGGAGGCCACACCCCAACTTAGAGGGTACCAGAGTCCACATCCCAACTTAGAGGGTACCGGAGGCCAAACCCCAACTCAGAAGCTACTGAATTCAGGCCACAATCCATCTGTGAGGGTAATCCCAAACTCAGAGGGTGCCAGAGGCCACACCCATAAATGTTACCAGAGGCCACACTCCAACTCTGAGGGTACTGAAGGCCTCAACCCAACTGAGAGAGTATCGAAGGCCGCACCTCCAACTCAGAGGGTTTACCGGATGCCACATCTCAACTCAGAGGGGAACGGAGGCCACACCCCAACTTAGAAGGTACCGGAGACCAGATCCCAGCTCAGAGGGTACCGGAGCTCACACCCCAACTCAGAGGGTACTAGAGGGTCCGGAAGCCACACCCCATCTCAGAGGTTCCTTTGAGGCCACACCTCAACTCACAGGGGACAGAAGGCCACACCCCAACTCAAGAGGGTTTACCGGAGGCCACACCCAAACTCAGAGGGCACCAGAGGCCACACCCCAACTCACAGGGTAGCGGAGGCCACATCACAACTAAGAGGGTAACGGTGGCCCCTTACTCAGAGGCCACACCCCAACTCAAAGGGGACCGGAGTCCACACCCCAACTCAGAGGGTACAGGGGGCCACATTTCATCTCAGAGGGTACCAGAGGCCAAACCCCAACTCAGAGGGTACCGGAGGCTACACCCAAACTCAGAGGCCACCCCCCAACTTAGAGGCCACACCCCAACTCAGTCAGTACCAGAGGCCACACCCCAACTCAGAGGGTATCGGAGACCACACCCCAACTCAGATTTTTCCGGAGGCCATACCCCAACTTAGAGGCTAATGGAGGCCAAACCCTAACTCAGAAGCTACGTAAGGCCACAACCAAACTGTGAGGGTACACCCAAACTCAGAGGGTATCAGAGGCTACACCCCAACTTAAAGGGTACCGGAGGCCACACTCCAACTCAAAGGGTACTGGAGGCCACACCCCAAATCAGAGGTAGGAGGCCACAGCCCAACTCATAGATGTAGCCGAGGCCACACCCCAACTCAGAAGGATACCGGAGGCCACACCCCAACTTAGAGGTTACCGGAGGTTACACCCCAACTTAATGGGTACCGGAGGCCGAACTAGAGGTCAACCCTAACTCAGAAGGTACTGAAGACCACACCCCAACTCTGAGGGTACACCCAAACTGAGAGGGTACCAGATGCCACACTCCAACACAGAGGGTACTGGAGGCCTCAGCCCAACTCAGTGGGTATCAGAGGCCACACCTCCAACTCAGAGAGTTTACAGGAGGCCACACCTCAACTCAGAGGGGAACGGAGGTCACACCCCAACTTAGAAGGTACCGGAGACCAGACCCCAGCTCAGAGGGCACCGGAGGTCACACCCCAACTCAGAGGGTACTAGAGGGTCCGGAAGCCACACCCCATCTCAGAGGTTCCTTTGAGGCCACACCCCAACTCAGAGGGGAACAGAGGCCACACCCCAACTCATATATGTGTAGCCAAGACCACACCCCAACTCAGAGGCCACACCCCAACTCAAAGGATGTCGGAGGCCAGACCCCAACTCAGATTGTATCGGAGGCCACACCCCAACTCCTAGAAGGTACAAGAGTCCACACCTCAACTCAGAGAATACCAATGGCCACACTCTGGGCAAACTCATAGAGTACTGGAGGCCACATACAACTCAGAGGTTACCGGAGGCCACACCCCAACTCAGAGGGTACCAGAGGCCACACACACTCCAACTCAGTGGGTACCAAAGGCCAAACCTCAACTTAGAAGGTACTGGAGACCAGACCTCAGCTCAGAGGTCACACTCCAACTCAGAGGGTACTAGAGTGTCCAGAAGCTAAACCCCATCTCAGAGGTTCCTATGAGGCCAGACCCCAAATCACAGGGGACGGAAGGCCACACCCCAACTCAGAGGGGTCCGTAGGTCACACACCAACTCAGAAGAGAACGGAGGCCACACTGGGCCCAACTCAGAGGGCATACCCCAACTCAAAGGGTACCAGAGGCCACACCAAAACTCATAGATGTAGCCGAGGCCACACCCCAACTCTGAGACCACACCCCAACTAAGAAGGATACCGGAGGCCACACCCCAACTTAGAGGGTACTGGAAGCTACACCCAACTTAGAGGGTACCGGAGGCCAAACTAGAGGCCAACCCCAACTCAGAAGGTACAGAAGACCACACCCCAACTCTGAGCGTACACCCAAACTCAGAGGGTACCAGAGGCCACACTCCAACTCAGAGGGTACTGGAGGCCTCAGCCCAACTCAGAGGGTATCGGAGGCCACACCTCCAACTCAGAGGGTTTACCAGAGGCCACACCTCAACTCAGAGGGGAACGGAGGCCACACCCCAACTTAGAAGGTACCGGAGACCAGACCCCAGCTCAAAGGGTACCGGAAGTCACACCCCAACTCAGAGGGTAATAGAGGGTCCGGAAGCCACACCCCATCTCAGAGGTTCCTTTGAGGCCACACCCCAACTCAGGGGACCAAAGGCCACAGCCCAACTCAGAGTGGAAAAGAGGCCACACCCCAACTCTTATATGTAGTCAAGACCACACCCCTACTCAGAGGCCATACCCCAACTCAGAGGGTACCGATGGCCACAACCTGGGCAAACTTAGAGGGTACTGGAGGCCACACCAAACTCAGAGGTTACCAGAGGCCACATCCCAACTCAGAGGGTACCAGAGGCCACACTCCAACTCAGTGGGTACCAAAAGCCAAACCCCAACTTAGAAGGTACGGGAGACCAGACCCCAGGTACGAGGTCACACCCCAACCCAGAGGGTACTAGAAGGTCCAGAAGCTACACACCATCTCAGAGGTTCCTATGAGGCCACACCCCAACTCACAGGGGACCTAAGGCCACACCCCAACTCAGAGGGTATCGGAGGCGACACCCCAACTCAGAGGGTTCCGGAGTCCACACCTCAACTCAGAAGAGAACGGAGGCCACGCTGGGCCCAACTCAGAGGGCACACCCCAACTCAGAGGGTATCAGAGGCCACACCCCAACTCATAGGGTACCGGAGGCCACATTTCATCTCAGAGGGTACCAGAGGCTGTCACACCCCAACTCAGAAGGATGCTGGAGGCCACACCCCAAATCAGAGCGTAGCAGAGGCCACATCACAACTAAGAGGCCAAACCCTAACTCAGAGACCACACCCCAACTCAAAAGGGATCGGAGGCCACACCCCAACTCAGAGGGTATCGGAGGCCACACTCCAACTTAAAGGGTACCGGAGGCCACAGTCTAACTCAAATGGTACAGGAGGCCACACCCCAACTCAGAGGTAGGAGGCCACAGCCCAACAGAGTCCACACCCCAATTTAGAGGGTACCAGAGGCCAAACCCTAACTCAGAAGCTACTGAAGGCCACAACCCAACTGTGAGGGTACACCCAAACTCAGAGGGTATCGGATGCCACACACTCCAAATCAAAGAGGCCACACCCCAACTCAGAGGTAGGAGGCCACAGCCCAACTCAGAGGATATCGGAGGCCACACCTCCAACTCAGAGGGTTTACCAGAGGCCACACAAGTCAGAGGGGAACGTAGACCACACCCCAACTCATAGATGTAGCCGAGGCCACACCTCCAACTCAGAGGGGAAAGGAGACCACACCCCAACTCATAGATGTAGCCGAGGCCACACTCCAACTCAGAAGGATACCAGAGGCCACACCCCAACTTAGAAGGTATTCCTGATACCAGCCCCCAGCTCAGAGGTTACCGGAGTTCACACCCCAATTCAGAGGGTACTAGAGGGTCTGGAAGCCACACCCCATCTCAGATGTTCCTTTGAGGCCACACCCCAACTCACAGGGGACCAAAGGCCACACCCCAACTCAGAAGGTATCGGAGGCCACATCACAACTAAGAGGGTACCGGTGGCTCCTAACTCAGAGGCCACACCCCAACTCAAAGGGGACCGGAGTCCACACCCCAACTCAGAGGGTACAGGGGGCCACATTTCATCTCAGAGGGTACCAGAGGCCAAACCCCAACTCAGAGGGTACCGGAGGCTACACCCAAACTCAGAGGCCACACCCCAACTTAGAGGCCACACCCCAACTCAGTCAGTACCGGAGGCCACACCCCAACTCAGAGGGTATCGGAGGCCACACTCCAACTCAGATTTTTCCGGAGGCCATACCCCAACTTAGAGGCTAACGGAGGCCAAACCCTAACTCAGAAGCTACGTAAGGCCACAACCCGGTACACCCAAACTCAGAGGGTATAGGAGGCTACACCCCAACTTAAAGGCTACCGGAGGCCACACTCCAACTCAAAGGGTACTGGAGGCCACACCCCAAATAAGAGGTAGGAGGCCACAGCCCAACTCAGAGGATATTGGAGGCCACACCTCGAATCCAACTCAGAGGATTTACCGGAGGCCACACCCCAACTCAGAGGGGAATGGAGGCCACACCCCAACTCATAGATGTAGCCGAGGCCACACCCCAACTCAGAAGGATATCGGAGGCCACACCCCAACTTAGAGGTTACCGGAAGGTTACACCCCAACTTAAAGGGTACCGGAGGCCGAACTAGAGGCCAACCCTAACTCAGAAGGTACTGAAGACCACACCCCAACTCTGAAGGTACACCCAAACTGAGAGGGTACCAGATGCCACACTCCAACACAGAGGGTACTGGAGGCCTGAGCCCAACTCAGTGGGTATCAGAGGCCACACCTCCAACTCAGAGAGTTTACAGGAGGCCACACCTCAACTCAGAGGGGAACAGAGGCCACACCCCAACTTAGAAGGTATCGGAGACCAGACCCCAGCTCAGAGGGTACCGGAGGTCACACACCAACTCAGAGGGTAGAAGAAGGTCCGGAAGCCACACCCCATCTCAGAGGTTCCTTTAAGGCCACAACTCAACTCACAGGGGACCGAAGGCCACACCCCAACTCAGAGGGTTTACCGGAGGCCACACTTCAACTCAGAGGGGAACAGAGGCCACACCCCAACTCATATGTGTTTAGCCAAGACCACACCCCAACTCAAAGGATGTCGGAGGCCACACCCCAACTCAGATTGTATCGGAGGCAACACCCCAACTCCTAGAAGGTACAAGAGACCACACCTCAACTCAGAGGACACCGATGGCCACACTCTGAGCAAACTCAGAGGGTACTGGAGGCCACATACAACTCAGAGGTTACCGGAGGCCACACCCCAACTCAGAGGGTACCAGAGGTCACACACACTCCAACTCAGTGGGTACCAAAGGCCAAACCCCAACTTAGAAGGTACTGGAGACCAAACCCCAGCTCAGAGGTCACACTCCAACTCAGAGGGTACTAGAGTGTCCAGAAGCTACACCCCATCTCAGAGGTTCCTATGAGGCCACACCCCAACTCACAGGGGACGGAAGGCCACACCTCAACTCAGAATGTACCTGAGACGACACCCCAACTCAGAGGGGTCCGTAGGTCACACACCAACTCAGAAGAGAACGGAGGCCACGCTGGGCCCAACTCAGAGGGTACCAGAGGCCACACCCCAACTCTGAGGCCACACCCCAACTAATAAGGATACCAGAGGCCACACCCCAACTTAGAGGGTACCGGAGGCCAAACTAGAGGCCAACCCCAACTCAGAAGGTACAGAAGACCACACCACAACTCTGAGGGTACACCCAAACTCAGAGGGTACCAGAGGCCACACTCCAACTCAGAGGGTACTGGAGGCCTCAGCCCAACTCAGAGGGTATCGGAGGCCACACCTCCAACTCAGAGGGTTTACCAGAGGCCACACCTCAACTCAGAGGGGAACGGAGGCCACACCCCAACTTAGAAGGTACCGGAGACCAGACCCCAGCTCAGAGGGTACCGGAAGTCACACTCCAACTCAGAGGGTAATAGATGGTTCGGAAGCCACACCCCATCTCAGAGGTTCCTTTGAGGCCACACCCCAACTCAGAGGGGAATAGAGGCCACACCCCAACTCTTATATGTATCTCTATATATGTCCAAACACAGTAAAGCGGGCACTTCACAATATTATACTCAACTAATCCCACATGATTACAGTGGGAAGAACGAAGAGATCCCATAATTAAAACCACATGTTTATTGATTTTGTTTAAAATTAACAAAGATATAAAAAAGCAAAAATACCACAGGGGACACCAAAAGACAAGGAAATAGTTAACAAACCATACTCATGAGAATCAGGATAGCACAAATGGCTGAAACCCCCCCAGTAATTAGCTCAGTGACTTAGTATGTCCAATGCAAAATAGCGGTATCTAATACTCCCATCTATCTGCCAAAGGGCAATCTCAATGATAATGCATACGGTGGTTTACACTATCTGATACAGAAGTAACGAGCAAAATATGAAGTGCACACCTGGGGGTAAACTAACCGACCATCCAATCCATAAATAGTGAAGAGACGGTATTACCTTGTGCTGATGGCGTCTCCTCACCCCGACGCGCGTTTCGCCTCCTGCTTCTTCTGGGGGCGTCTGGAAGCCACACCCCATCTCAGATGTTCCTTTGAGGCCACACCCCAACTCACAGGGGACCAAAGGCCACACCCCAACTCAGAAGGTATCGGAGGCCACACCCCACTCAGAGGGGTTTGAAGGCCACACCCCAACTCAAAGGGGAATGGAACTTCAAAGGAGAAAAGAAAAAAGTCGGACGCACAATCAGCACCGCTACACCTGTGCTCCTCCTCCAGGCTTCTGAGCGTTATATCAGCCACATCAGAATGGGGTGCTCGTAGAAAACAGGAAAAAATGTCTGAAACAACAAAGTGAACAAGAAAACGAGCACTCACCATCTGTGTAAACAAAGTCTTTCTTTATTGAGGCTTCATGTTAAAAAGCAGGATGTTGCAGGGAGAACCATTGGTTCCAGATGACCAGGGGAATGGAGGCCACACCCCTACTTGGATGGAAACGGAGGCCACACCCCAGCTTGGAGGGTACCAAAGGCCACACCCTGGCTCAGAAGTTATTGAACTTGAAAGGCACCGGAGGCTACACCCCTGCTCAGAGAGTACCATATGGGCCTCACTCCAGCTCAGAGGGTATCAGAGGCCACACCCCAGACCCATATCGAAGGATATCGGAGTTCACACCCCACCCAGGGCCAGCTCACCCGGGTCCCCTCTGAGCTGGGGTGTGGCCTCTGGTCCCCTCTGAGCTGGTTTGGGGCCTCCAATTCCTTCTGAGCTGGGGTGCAGCCTCCGGTCCCTTCCGAGCTAGGGTGCGGATTCAGACTCTCTGACCTGAGTTGCGGCCTCCTGCCCCTCCAAGCCTGGGGTGTGGTGTCCCTCTGGTGCCCTCTGAGCTGGGGTGCCAGCCCTCTTAGCTGAGGTGGAGTGAACTCCGAGCTGGAGTCCCCTCCGAGCTCGGGTGTGGCTTCCGGTCCCCTCCGAGCTGGGGTGTGGCTTCCATTCCCTTCTGAGCAAGGGTGTGTTTGGCTCCCATTTCCCTCTGAGCTGGGGTGAGGAGTCCTGTCTCCTCTCAGCTGTCGTGTGGTCTCCTGTCCCTTCCAAGATGGGGTGCGGCCTCCAGCCCCCTCCAAGCTGGAGTGCGGCCTCTGATCCCCTTCAAGCAGGGGTGTGGCCTCGGTTCCCCTTCGAGCTGGGGTGTGGCCTCCGGTACCCCTTGAGTTGGGGTGTGGCCTCCGGTCCCCTCCGAACTGGAGTGTGGTCTACAGTCCCCTCCAAGCTGGGGTGTGGCTTCAGGTCCCCTCCAAGCTGGGGTGAGGCGTCCGGTCTCCTCTGAGCTGAGTTCTGGCCTCTGGTCCTCTTCAAGTTGGGGTGCCACCTCCAGTCCCATTTGAGCTGAGGTGCGGCCTCCGGTCCCCTTCAAGTTGGGGTGCCACCTCCAGTCCCATTTGAGCTGTGGTGCGGCCTACTGTCCCCTCTGTGCTGGGATGCAGCCTCTGGTCTCCTCTGAGCTGGGGTGCGGCCTATGGTCCCCTTAGAGCTGAGGTGCAGCTTCCAATCCCCTCAGAGCTGGGGTGTGGCCTCCGATCCCGTCCGAGCTGGCGTGTGGTCTCTATTACCTGCCGGGGTGCCCTCCAAGATAGGATGGAGTGCTTTCAGAGCTGGGGTTTGGCCTCCGCTACCCTCCAAGCTGGGTTGTGGCCTCTGATCCCCTCGAGTTGGAGTGTGGTTTACAGTCCCTTCTGAGTTGGGTTCCCCTCCGAGCTGGGCTGTGGCCTCTGGTCCCCTCCGAGCTGGGGTCCCCCCCGAGTTGGGGTGTGGACTTTGATTCCCACCGAGCTGAGGTGTGTGTGACCTCCGGTCCCATCCGAGTTGGGGTGTGGACTCCATTCCCCTCTGAGCTGGGGTGCGGCCTTCGGTCCCCTCTGAGCTGCGCCCTCTAAACTGGGTTCTGGTGAGTTGTGGCCTCTGGTCCCCTCTGAGCTGGGGTGTGGCCTCCAGTCCCCTCCGACCTGAGTTTCTCTCTGAGCTGGGGTGGGGTGCCCTCTGAGCTGGGGTGTGGCCTCCAGTCCCCTCAGAGCTGGGATGTGGCCTCTGGTCCCCTCCGATATGGGGTGAGCTGGGATGTGGCCTCCAGTCACCTCCAAGCTGGAATTCGGCCTTTGGTCCCCTCCCAGCTGGGGTGTGGCCTCCGGTCCCCTCCTAACTGTGGTGCAAGCTACTACTGGTACCCTCCGAGCTGGGCTGAAGCCTCCGATACCCTCCGAGCTGGTGTGTGGCCTCCGATCGTTCCCCTACAATCTGGGGTGCAGCCTCCGGTCCCCTCCGAGCTAGGGTGCAGCCTCTATTCCCTCTGAGCTGGGGTGCAGCCTCCAGTCTCCTCCAAGCTGGTGTGTGGCCTTCGGTCCCCTCTGAGCTGCGCCCTCTAAACTGGGTTCTGGTGAGTTGTGGCCTCTGGTCCCCTCTGAGCTGGGTTGTGGCCTCCGGTCCTTTTCAAGTTGGGGTGCCACCTCCAGTCCCATTCGAGCTGCGGTGCGACCTACTGTCCACTCTGTGCTGGGATGCGGCCTCTGGTCTCCTCTGAGCTGGGGTGCATGGCCTATGGTCCCCTCTGAGCTGAGGTGCAACTTCCAATCCCCTCAGAGCTGGGGTGTGGCCTCCGGTCCCCTACGAGCTGGCGTGTGGTCTCTATTACTTGCCGAGCTGGGGTGCCCTCCAAGATAGGATGGAGTGCTTTCAGAGCTGGGGTGTGGCCTCCGATCCCCTTGAGCTGAGGTGTGGTTTCCGGTCCCTTCTGAGTTGGGTTCCCCTCCGAGCTGGGCTATGGCCTCTGGTCCCCTCCGAGCCGGGGTCCCCTCCGAGTTGGGGTGTGGACGATCTCTGGTTCCCACTGAGCTGAGGTGTGTGTGACCTCCGGTCCCATCCGAGTTGGGGTGTGGCCTCCTGTCCCCTCCGAGCTGCGGTGTTAAAGTAGGTCCCAGAGCTGGGGTGTGGACTCCATTCCTCTCCGAGCTGGGGTGCGGCTTTCGGTCCCCACTGAGCTGCACCCTCCAAGCTGGGTTGTGGCCTCTGGTCCCCTCCAAGCTGGGGTGCGGCCTCCAGTCCTCTCCGACCTGAGGCTCCCTCTGAGCTGGGGTGGGGTGCCCTCCGAGCTGGGGTGTGGCCTCCAAGACCCTCCGAGCTGTGGCCTCCGGTCACTTTGAGCTGAGATGTGGCCTCAGGTCCCCTCCGAGCCGGGGTCTTCTCCGAGTTGGGGTGTGGACAGACTCTGGTTCCCACCGAGCTGAGGTGTGTGTGACCTCCGGTCCCGTCCGAGTTGAGGTGTGGCCTCCTGTCCCCTCCAAGCTGCGGTGAGGAAGTAGGTCCCAGAGCTGGGGTGTGGACTCCATTCCCCTTCGAGCAGGGGTGCAGCCACTGGTCCCTTTCGAGCTGTGTTGTGACCTCAGGTCCCCTCCGAGCTGGGGTGTAGCCTGCAATCACCTCCGAGCAGGTGTCCAATCGGTCCCCTTCGAACTGGAGTGTGGCCTCCGATTTGCTCCGAGCTGGGGTGCGGCATCCATTCCCTTCCAAGCTGGGGTGCGGCCTCCGGTCAACCCTGAGCTGGGTTGTGGCCTCCAGTACTCTTCAAGATGGGGTGCCACCTCCAGTCCCATTCGAGCTGCGGTGCGACCTACTGTCCACTCTGTGCTGGGATGCGGCCTCTGGTCTCCTCTGAGCTGGGGCGCATGGCCTATGGTCCCCTCTGAGCTGAGGTGCAGCTTCCAATCCCCTCAGAGCTGGGGTGTGGCCTCCGGTCCCCTTCGAACTGGAGTGTCGCCTCCGATTTGCTCCGAGCTGGGGTGCGGCATCCATTCCCTTCCAAGCTGGGGTGCGGCCTCCGGTCACCCCTGAGCTGGGTTGTGGCTTCCGGTTCTCTTCAAGTTGAGGTGCCACCTCCAATCCCATTCGAGCTGCGGTGCGACCTACTGTCCACTCTGTGCTGGGATGCAGCCTCTGGTCTCCTCTGAGCTGGGGCGCATGACCTATGATCCCCTCTGAGCTGAGGTGCAGCTTCCAATCCCCTCAAAGCTGGGGTGTGGCCTCCGATCCCCTCCGAGCTGGCATGTGGTCTCTATTACTTGCCGAGCTGGGGTGCCCTCCAAGATAGGATGGAGTGCTTTCAGAGCTGGGGTGTGGCCTCCGGTACCCTCCAAGCTGGGTTGTGGCCTCCGATCCCCTCGAGCTGAGGTGTGGTTTCCGGTCCCTTCTGAGTTGGGTTCCCCTCTGAGCCGGGGTCCCCTCCGAGTTGGGGTGTGGACGGACTCTGGTTCCCACCGAGCTGAGGTGTGTGTGACCTCCGGTCCCATCCGAGTTGGGGTGTGGCCTCCTGTCCCCTCCGAGCTGCGGTGTGGAAGTAGGTCCCAGAGCTGGGGTGTGGACTTCGGTCCCCACTGAGCTGCACCCTCCGTGCTGGGTTGTGGTGGGTTGTGGCCTCTGGTCCCCTCCGAGCTGGGGTGCGGCCTCCAGTCCCCTCCGACCTGAGGTTCCCTCCGAGCTGGGGTGGGGTGCCCTCCGAGCTGGGGTGTGGCCTCCAAGACCCTCCGAGCTGTGGCCTCCGGTCACTTTGAGCTGAGATGTGGCCTCAGGTCCCCTCTGAGCTGGGGTCCCCTCCGAGCTTGAGTGTGGCCTCCGATCATTCCCCTACGATCTGGGGTGCAGCCTCTGGTCCCCTACGAGCTAGGGTGCAGCCTCCGTTCCCCTCCGAGTTGGGGTGCAGCCTCCAGTCTCCTCCAAGCTGGGGTGCGGCCTCCACTTCCTTCCGAGCTGGGGTGCAGCCTCCGGTCAACTGTGCTTCTGTGCGGCCTCCGATCCCTCAAGCTGGGATGTGGCCTCCGTTCCCTTCTGAGCTGCTGTGTGGCCTCCGGGCAACTGTGAGCTGGAGTGCGGCTTCCATTCCCCTCCGAGCTGGGGTTTGGCCCCTGGTCCCCTCCAAGCTGGGGTGTGGCCTCTGCTCCCCTCCGAGCTGGGGTGCAGCCTCCAGTCACCTCCGACCTGAGGTTCCCTCCGAGCTGGGGTAGGGTGCCCTCCGAGCTGGGGTGTGGCTGCCAAGACCCTCCGAGCTGTGGCCTCCCATCCCTTTGAGCTGGGATGTGGCCTTCGGTCTCCTCTGAGCTGGGGTCTTCTCCGAGCTGGGGTGTGGCCACCGGTCCCTACCAAGCTGGGATGTGGCCTCTGATCCCCTCCGATATGGGGCAAGCTGGTATGTGGCCTCCGGTCACCTCTGAGCTGGAATTCAGTCTTTGGTCCCCTCCCAGCTGTGGGGTGACCTCCGTTCCCCTCTTAACTATGGTGCAACCTCCGGTACCCTTCGAGCTGGGGTGAGGCCTCCAATCCCCTCCAAGCTGGTGTGTGGCCTCCGATCATTTCCCTACGATCTGGGGTGCAGCCTCTTGTCCCCTTCAAGCTGGGGTGCAGCCTCCTTTCCCCTTCAAGCTGGGGTGCAGCCTCCGGTCCCCTTCAGACTGGGATGTGGCCTACGGTCCCTTTCGAGCTGTGTTGTGACCTCAGGTCCCCTCTGAGCTGGGGTGTGGCCTCCAATCACCTCCGAGCGGGGTGTGGCCTCCAATCGGTCCACTTCAACCTGGAGTGTGGCCTGCGGTTCGCTCTGAGCTGGGGTGCGGCATCCATTCCTTTCCAAGCTGGGGTGCGGCCTCTGGTCAACTCTGAGCAAGGGTGTGGCTTCCAGTCCCCTCCGAGCTGGGGTTTGGCCTCCAGTCCTCTTTAAGCAGGATGTGGCCTCCGGTCCCCTCAGAGCTGGAGTGTGGCCTCCGGTCCCCTCCAAGCTGGGGTGTGGCCTCCAGTCCCCTCCGAGCTGGGATGGACTGCTTTCCGAGCTGGGGTGTGGCCTCCAATACCCTCCGATCTGGGGTGTGGCCTCCACTCCCGAGCTGGGGTGTGGCCTCCCGTTCCCTTCCGAGCTGGGGTGCGGCCTCCAATGCAACTGTGAGCTGGGGTGCAGCTTCCGATCCCCTCCAGGCTGTAATGTGGCCTCCGCTCCCCTCAGAGCTGGAGTGTGGCCTCCTGTCCCCTCCAAGCTGGGGTGTGGGCTTCTGTCCCCTCCGAGCTGGGGTGCCCTCCGAGCTGGGGTGGAGTGCTTTCTGAGCTGGGGTGTGGCCTCTGGTACCCTCTGAACTGGGGTGTGGCCTCCGGTCCACTCGAGCTGGGGTATGTCCTTTGGTCCCCTCCTAGTTGGGGTCCCCTACGAGTTGGGGTGTGGCTTTCAGTCCCTTCCGGGCTGAGGTGTGGCTTCTGGTCCCTTCCCAGCTGGGGTGTGGTCTCCAGTCCCCTTCGGACTGGGGTGTGGCCTCCGGTCCCTTTCGAGCTATGATGTGACCTCAGGACCCCTCCAAGCTGGGGTGTGGCCTCCGGTCACCTCTTAGTTGGATTCCCCTTCGAGCTCAGCTGTGGCCTCCGGTGCCCTCAGAGCTGGGGTGCGGAATCCTGTCCCCTATGAGCTGCGCCCTCCATGCTGGGGTGTGGCCTCTAGTCCCCTCCGAGCTGTGGTGCAGCCTCCAGTCCCCGCTGACCTGAGGTTCCCTCCGAGCTGGGGTGGGGTGCCCTCCGAGCTGGGGTGTGGCCTCCAAGACCCTCCGAGCTGTGGCCTCCGGTCACTTTGAGCTGAGATGTGGCCTCAGGTCCCCTCCGAGCTGGGGTCCCCTCCGAGCTGGGGTGTGGCCTCAAGTCCCCTCCGAGCTGGGATGTGGCCTCTGGTCCCCTCCGATATGGTGCGAGCTGGGATGTGGCCTCCGGCAACTGCGAGCTGGAATTCGGCCTTTGGTCCCCTCCCAGCTGGGGTGTGGCCTCCGGCCGCCTCCTAACTGTGGTGCAACCTCCAGTACCCTCCAAGCTGGGGTGAGGCCTCCGATTCTCTCTGAGCTTGAGTGTGGCCTCCGATCATTCCCCTACGATCTGGGGTGCAGCCTCTGGTCCCCTACGAGCTAGGGTGCAGCCTCCGTTCCCCTCTGAGTTGGGGTGCAGCCTCCAGTCCCCTCCAAGCTGGGGTGCGGCCTCCACTTCCTTCCGAGCTGGGGTGCAGCCTCCGGTCAACTGTGCTTCTGTGCAGCCTCCAATCCCTAAAGCTGGGATGTGGCCTCCGTTCCCTTCCGAGCTGCGGTGTGGCCTCCGGGCAACTGTGAGCTGGGGTGCGGCTTCCATTCCCCTCCGAGCTGGGGTTTGGCCCCTGGTCCCCTCCAAGCTGGGGTGAGGCCTCTGCTCCCCTCCGAGCTGGGGTGCAGCCTCCAGTCACCTCCGACCTGAGGTTCCCTCCGAGCTGGGGTAGGGTGCCCTCCGAGCTGGAGTGTGGCCACCAAGACCCTCCGAGCTGTGGCCTCCCATCCCTTTGAGCTGGGATGTGGCCTCCGGTCCCCTCCGAACTGGGGTCTCCTCCGAGCTGGGGTGTGGCCTCCGGTCCCTACCAAGCTGGGATGTGGCCTCTGATCCCCTCCGATATGGGGCAAGCTGGTATGTGGCCTCCGGTCACCTCCGAGCTGGAATTCAGTCTTTGGTCCCCTCCCAGCTGTGGGGTGGCCTCCGTTCCCCTCTTAACTATGGTGCAACCTCCGGTACCCTTCGAGCTGGGGTGAGGCCTCCAATCCCCTCCAAGCTGGTGTGTGGCCTCCGATCATTTCCCTACGATCTCGGATACAACCTCTTGTCCCCTTCAAGCTGGGGTGCAGCCTCCTTTCCCCTTCAAGCTGGGGTGCAGCCCCCGGTCCCCTTCAGACTGGGGTGTGGCCTACGGTCCCTTTCGAGCTGTGTTGTGACCTCAGGTCCCCTCTGAGCTGGGGTGTGGCCTCCAATCACCTCCGAGCGCGGTGTTGCCTCCAGTCGGTCCACTTCAACCTGGACTGTGGCCTGCGGTTCGCTCTGAGCTGGGATGCGGCATCCATTCCCTTCCAAGCTGGGGTGCGGCCTCTGGTCAACTCTGAGCAAGGGTGTGGCTTCCAGTCCCCTCCGAGCTGGGGTTTGGCCTCCAGTCCTCTTTAAGCAGGATGTGGCCTCCGGTCCCCTCAGAGCTGGAGTGTGGCCTCCGGTCCCCTCCAAGCTGGGGTGTGGCCTCCAGTCCCCTCCGAGCTGGGATGGACTGCTTTACGAGCTGGGGTGTGGCCTCCAATACCCTCCGATCTGGGGTGTGGCCTCCACTCCCGAGCTGGGGTGTGGCCTCCCGTTCCCTTCCGAGCTGGGGTGCGGCCTCCAATGCAACTGTGAGCTTCCGCTTCCCTCAGAGCTGGAGTGTGGCCTCCTGTCCCCTCCAAGCTGGGGTGTGGGCTCCTGTCCCCTCCGAGCTGGGGTGCCCTCCGAGCTGGGGTGGAGTGCTTTCTGAGCTGGGGTGTGGCCTCTGGTACCCTCTGAGCTAGGGTGTGGCCTCCGGTCCACTCGAGCTGGGGTATGTCCTTTGGTCCCCTCCTAGTTGGGGTCCCCTGCAAGTTGCGGTGTGGCTTTCAGTCCCTTCCGGGCTGAGGTGTGGCTTCTGGTCCCCTCCCAGCTGGGGTGTGGTCTCCAGTCCCCTTCAGACTGGGGTGTGGCCTCCGGTCCCTTTCGAGCTATGATGTGACCTCAGGTCCCCTCCAAGCTGGGGTGTGGCCTCCGGTCACCTCTGAGTTGGATTCCTCTTCGAGCTCAGCTGTGGCCTCTGGTCCCCTCCGAGCTGGGGTCCCCTCTGAGTTGGGATGTGGACTCTGGTTCCCACCGAGCTGTGGTGTGTGTGGCCTCCAGTCCCCTCAGAGCTGGGGTGCGGACTCCTGTCCCCTATGAGCTGCGCCCTCCAAGCTGGGGTGTGGCCTCTAGTCCCCTCCGAGCTTTGGTGCAGCCTCCAGTCCCCGCTGACCTGAGGTTCCCTCCGAGCTGGGGTGGGGTGCCCTCTGAGCTGGGGTGTGGCCTCCAAGACCCTCCGAGCTGTGGCCTCCGGTCCCTTTGAGCTGGGATGTGGCCTCCGGTCCCCTCCGAGCTTGGGTGTAGCCTCCGGTCCCCTCAGAGGTGGAATGTGGCCTCCGATCCCCTCCAAGCTTGGGTGTGGCCTCCAGTCCCCTCCGAGCTGGGGTGTGGCCTCTGATACCCTCCGATCTCGGAGAGTATCAGAGGCCTCAGATAGCGGTGGCCAAACCCCAACTCAGAGTGTATCCGAAGCCAAACCCCAACTCGGAGGGTAGCAGAGGCCACACCCCATTGTAGGGTACCAGAGGCCACACCCCAACTCGGAGAGTATCCGGAGGCCACACCCCAACTCAGAAAGTACGGCAGGACACACCACATTTCAGAGGGTAACCACCGAATTGGGATGTGTTGGTAGCCTCCGAGTTGGGCTGTGGCCTCTGGTACTCTCCGAGTTGGGTTATGGCCTCTGTGTACCCTCCAAGTAGTTGTATGGTCTCCGATACCCTCTGAATCTCATGAGGTGTGACATCCACTATCCTTCGAGTTGGGGTGTGGCCTCCGTACTGTCAGAGTTGGGGTGTGGCCTCAGGTACCCTCTTAGCTGGGGTGTGGTGTACGGTACCCTCCAAGTTGAGGTGTGGCCTCTTGTACCCTCCAAGTTGGGGTGTGGCCTTTGGTATCCTACAAGTTGGGGTGCGGCCTCCGGTACTCTTCAACCTGGGGTGTGACCTCCGAGTACCCTCCGAGTTGGGGTGTAGCTTCTGAAACCCTCCAAGCTGGTGTGTGGCCTCCGGTACCCTCCGAGTTGGGGTGTGGCCTCCGGTACCCTCCGAGTTGGGATGTAGCCTTTGTTACACTCCGAGAAGAGGTGTGGCCTCCGATACTTCCCTTGTTGGGGTGAGGCCTCTGGTACCCTCCGAATTGTTGTGTGGCCTCCGATGACCTCCGAATTTGGCTGTGACCTCAGTGTACCCTCCAAGTTGGGGTGTAGCCTTCGAAACCCTCCATGTTGGTGTGTGGCCTCCGGCACTTTCCATGTTGGGGTGTGGCATCCGATACCCTCCGAGTTGGGGTGTGGTCTCTGAGACACTCCGAGTTGGGGTGTGGCCTCCGGTACGCTCTGAGTTGGGGTGTGGCCTCCAGTACACTCCGAGTTGGGGTATGGCCTCCGGGTACCCTCCGAGTTGGGGTGTGACATCTGGTGCCCTCCAATCTGTGGTGTGGCCTCCAGTACCCTCCGGGTTGGGGTGTAGCCTCCAAAACCCTCCAAGTTGGGGCGCGGCCTCCGGTACCCTCCGAGTTGAGGTGAGGCCTTCGGTACCCTCCGAGTTGTTGTGTGGCCTCCGATGCCCTCCGAATTGGGGTGTGACCTCCGAGTACCCTCCGAGTTGGGTTGTAGCCTTCAAAACCCTCCAAGTTGGTGTGTGGCCACTGGTATTTTCCAATTTGGGGTGTGGCATCTGATACCCTCTGAGTTGGGGTGTGGTCTCTGGTACCCTCCAACTTGGGGTGTGGCATCCGATACCCTCCGAGTTGGGGTGTGGTCTCTGAGACACTCCGAGTTGGGGTGTGGCCTCCGGTACGCTCTGAGTTGGGGTGTGGCCTCCAGTACACTCCGAGTTGGGGTATGGCCTCCGGGTACCCTCCGAGTTGGGGTGTGACATCTGGTGCCCTCCAATCTGTGGTGTGGCCTCCAGTACCCTCCGGGTTGGGGTGTAGCCTCCAAAACCCTCCAAGTTGGGGCGCGGCCTCCGGTACCCTCCGAGTTGAGGTGAGGCCTTCGGTACCCTCCGAGTTGTTGTGTGGCCTCCGATGCCCTCCGAATTGGGGTGTGACCTCCGAGTACCCTCCGAGTTGGGTTGTAGCCTTCAAAACCCTCCAAGTTGGTGTGTGGCCACTGGTATTTTCCAATTTGGGGTGTGGCATCTGATACCCTCTGAGTTGGGGTGTGGTCTCTGGTACCCTCCAACTTGGGGTGTGGCATTCGAGTACCCTCCGAATTTGGGTGTGGTTTCTGATAACCTCCAAATTGGGGTGTGGCCTCCAGTACCCTCCGAGTTGGGGTGTGGCCTCGATACACTCTGAGTTTGGGTGTGGCCTCCGGTGCGCTCTGAGTTGGGGGGGTGTCATCCGCTACCTTCCAGGCACTCTCGGAGTTGGGGTGTGGACTTTGGATACCCTCAAAGTTGAGTTGTGGCATCTGTTACCCTCCGAGATGGGGTGCGGCCTCCAGTACCTTCCAGGCTCCCTCCAAGTTGGGGTGTGGCCTAAGGTACATTCCAAATTAGGGTGTGGCATCTGGTACCCTCCGAGTTGGTGTGTGGCCTCCGGTACCCCCCTAGTTGGGGTGTGGCCTCCAATACCCTTCGAGTTGGCGTGTGGCCTCCGGCACGCTCTGAGTTGGAGTGTGGCATCCGCTACCTTCCAGGCACCCTCGGAATTTGGGTGTGGCCTTCGGATACAATCAAAGTTGGGTTGTGGTCTCTGTTACCCTCTGAGTTGGGGTGTGGCCATCAGTACCTTCCAGGCACCCTCCGAGTTGGGGTGTACCCTAAGGTACTTTCCATGATGGGGTGTGGCATCCGATAGCCTCCGAGTTGGGGTGTGGTCTCCGGTACACTCTGAGTTGGGGTGTGGCCTCCGGTACGCTCTGAGTTGGGGTGTGGCCTCCGATACACTCCGAGTTGGGGTATGGCCTCCGGGTACCCTCCGAGTTGGGGTGTGACCTCTGGTGCCCTCCGATCTGTGATGTGGCCACCAGTACCCTCCGGGTTGGGGTGTAGCCTCCGAAACCCTCCGAGTGTTGTTTGGCCTCCGATGACCTCCGAATTGGGGTGCGACCTCGGAGTAACCTCCGAGTTGGGTTGCATCCTTCAAAACCCTCCAAGTTGGTGTGTGGCCACTGGTACTTTCCGAGTTGGGGTGTGGCATCTAATACCCTCCGAGTTGGGGTGTGGTCTCTGGTACCCTCCAAATTGGGGTGTTGCCTTCGAGTACCCTCCGAATTGGGGTGTGGTTTCTGATAACCTCCAAATTGGGGCGTGGCATCCAGTACCCTCCAAGTTGAGGTGTGGCCTCGATACACTCCGAGTTTGTGTGTGGCCTCTGGTGCACTCTGAGTTGGGGTGTGGCATCTGCTACCTTCCAGGCACTCTCGGAGTTGGGGAGTGGACTTCAGATACCCTCAAAGTTGGTTTGTGGCATCTCTTACCCTCTGAGTTGGGGTGCGGCCTCTAGTACCTTCCAGGCTCCCTCCGAGTTGGGGTGTGGCCTCAGGTACTTTCCAAATTAGGGTGTGGCATCCGGTACCCTCTGAGTTGTTGTGTAGCCTCCAGTACCCCCCTAGTTGAGGTGTGGCCTCCAATAACCTCCAAGTTGGCTTGTGGCCTCTGGCACCCTCTGAGTTGGAGTGTGGCATCAGCTACCTTCCAGGCACCCTCGGAGTTTGGGTGTGGACTTCGGATACAATCAAAGTTGGTTTGTGGCCTCCGGTACCCTCCGAGTTGGCGTGTGGCCACTGGTACCCTCTTAGTTGGGGTGTGGCCTTGGGGTGTGGTCTACGGTACCCTCCAAGTTGAGATGTGGCCTCTTGTACCCTCCGAGTTGGGGTGTGACCTCCGAGTACCCTCCGAGTTGGGGTGTAGCTTCTGAAAACCTCCAAGCTGGTGTGTGGCCTCTGGTACCCTCCGAGTTGGGGTGTGGCCTCTGGTACCCTCTGAGTTGGGATGTAGCCTTTGTTACCCTTCGAGTAGAGGTGTGGAATCTGATACCTTCAGAGTTGTGGTGTGGTCTTCGGTGCCCTCCGAGTTGGGGTGTGGCCTCCGGTACTTTCTGAGTTGGGGTGTGGCATCCGATACCCTTAGAGTTGGGGTGTGGCCTCTGGTACCCTCCGAATTGTTGTGTGGCCTCCAATACCCTCTGATTTGGGGTGTGACCTCCGAGTACCCTCCGAGTTGGGGTATGGACTCTTGAGGTGTGTCCTCCGGTACCCTTCAAGTTGAGGTGTGGCCTCCAGTACCCTCAGAATTGAGGTCTGGTTTCCGATAACCTCCGAATTGGGGTGTGGCCTACTTACCCTCCGAGTTGGGATGTTGCCTTCGGTACCCTTCTAATTGGGGTAAGGAATCTGGTACCTCTAAATTGGGGTGTGGCCTCCGGTACCCTCCCAATTGGGGTGTGGCATCTGACTACCCTCAGAGTTGGGGTGTGGCCTCTTATACCCTCTGAGTTGGGGTGTGGTCTTGGGGTGAGGTCTACGGTACCCTCCAAGTTGAGGTATGGCCTCTTGTACCCTCCGAGTTGGGGTGTGGCCTTTGGTACCCTACGAGCTGGGCTGCGGCCTCCGGTACTCTTTGAGCTGGGGTGTGGCCTCCAGTACAACTGAGTTGGGGTGTGGCCTCTGGTACCCTCCAAATTGAGGTGTGGCCTCCGCTGCACTCCTAGTTGGGGTGTGGCTTCCGATACACTTCGATTTGGGGTGTGGCCTCTGATACACTCCTAGTTGGGGTGTGGCCTCCGGTACCCTCTGAGCTGGGGTGTGGTATTCCATACCTTCCAGGCACCCTCACAGTTGGGGTGTGGCCTTCCGGTACCCTCTGAGTTGTGGTGTGGCCTTCGGTGCCCTCCGAGTTGGATTGTGGCCTCCGGTACTTTCCGAGTTAGGGTGTGGCCTCTGGTACCCTCCAAATTCAGGTGTGGCCTCCGGTACACTTTGAATTGGGGTGTGGCCTCTGATACACTCCTAGTTGGGGTGTGGCCTCCGGTACCCTCTGAGCTGGGGTGTGGCCTCCAGTACCATTCGAGTTGGGGTGTGGTATTCCATACCTTCCAAGCACCCTCACAGTTGGGGTGTGGCCTTCAGGTACCCTCTGAGTTGTGGTGTGGCCTTCGGTGCCCTCCGAGTTGAAGTGTGGCCTCCGGTACTTTCCGAGTTAGGGTGTGGCCTCTGGTACCCTCCAAATTCAAGTGTTGCCTCTGGTACACTTCGAATTGGGGTGTGGCCTCCGATACACTCCCAGTTGGGGTGTAGCCTCCGATACCCTCCGAGTTGGGTTTTGGCATACGATACACTTCAAGTTGGGGTGTGGCCTCCGGCACCCTCCGAGCTGGGGTGTGGCCTCCAGTACCATCCGAGTTGGGGTGTGGTATTCGATACCTTCCAGGCACCCTCACAGTTGGGGTGTGGTCTTCGAGTCCCCTGTGATTTGTGGTGTGGCCTTCGGTGCCCTCCGAGTTGGGGTGTGGCCTCCGGTATTTTCCGAGTTGGGGAGTGGCATTTCATACGCTTAGAGTTGGGGTGTGGCATCTGGTACCGTCCAAATTGTTGTGTGGCCTCCAGTACCCTCCAAATTGGGGTGTGATGTCCGAGTACCCTCCGAGTTGGGGTGTGGCCTCCAGTACCCTCCGAGTTGAGGTGTGGTTTCCGATAACCTCCAAATTGGGGTGTGGCCTACTTACTCTCCGAGTTAGGATGTGGCCTCCGGTACCCTTCTAATTGGTGTGTGGCATCTTGTACCTTCCAAATTGGGGTGTGGCCTCCAGTACCCTCCCAATAGGGGTGTGGCTTCTGAGTACCCTCGGAGTAGGGGTGTGGCCTCTGGTATCCTCTTATTTGGGGTGTGGTCTTGGGGTGTTGTCTACGGTACCCTCCAAGTTGAGGTGTGGCCTCTTGTACCCTCCGACTTGGGGTGTGGCCTTCGCTACCCTCTGAACTGGGGTGTGGACTTTGGTACTCTCTGAGTTGGGGCGTGGCCTCCTCTACCCTCCGAGTTGGGGTTTGTCCTCCGATACACTCCATGTTGGGGTGAGGCCTCTGGTACCCTCCGAGCTGTGGTGTGGCCTCCAATAAATTCAGAGTTGGGGTGTGGCTTCCATTACCCTTAGAGTTGGGGTCGTGGTGTCTAGTACCCTCCGAATTGTTGTGTGTCCTCCAGTACCCTCAGAATTGTGGTTTGACCTCCGAGTACCCTCCGAGTTGGGGTGTGGCCTCCCGTACCCTCCGATTTGAGGTATGGACTCTTGAGGTGTGGTGGCCTACTTACCCTCCGAGTTGGGATGTGGTCTCCGGTACCTTTCTTATTGGGGTGTGGCCTCTGGTACCCTCCAAATTGGGGTGTGGCATCTGAGTACCCTCAGAGTTGGGGTGTGGCCTCTGGTACCCTCTTAGTTGGGGTGTGGTCTTGGGGTGTGGTCTACGGTACCCTCCAAGTTGAGGTGTGGCCTCTTGTACCCTCCGAGTTGGAGTGTGGCCTTTGGTACCCTACGAGTTGAGGTGTGGCCTCCGGTACTCTTCAAGCTGGGGTGTGACCTCCGAGTACCCTCCGAGTTGGGGTGTAGCTTCTGAAACCCTCCAAGCTGGTGTGTGGTCTCCGGTACCCTCTGAGTTGGGGTGTGGCCTTCGGTACCCTCTGAGTTGGGCTGTAGCCTTTGTTACCCTCCGAGTAGAGGTGTGGCCTCTGATACTTTCCTGGTTGGGGTGTGGCATCCTCTACCCTCCTAGTTGAGGCGAGGCCTCCTGTACCCTCCGAATTGTTGTGTGGCCTCTGATGACCTCCAAATTGGGCTGTGACCTCAGAGTACCCTCTGAGATGTGGTGTAGGATCCGAAACCCTCCATGTTGGTGTGTGGCATCCGGCACTTTGCGAGTTGGGGTGTGTAATCCTATACCCTCCGAGTTGAGGTGTGGTCTGTGGTACCTTCCAATTTGGGGTGTGGCCTTCGAGTACCCTCCGAATTCTGGTGTGACCTCCAGTGCCCTCCGAGTTGGGGTGTGGCCTCCAGTACACTCCGAGTTGGGGTGTGGCCTCCAGTATGCTCTGAGTTGTGGTGTGGCCTCCGGTACACTCCGAGTTGGAGTGTGGACTCCAATACCCTCCGAGTTGGTGTATGGCCTCCGACACACTCCAAGTTGGGGTGTAACCTCCGGATACCCTCCGAGTTGGTGTGTGGCCTCCGATACACTCCGAGTTGGGGTATGGCCTCCGGGTACCCTCCGAGTTGGGGTGTGACCTCCGGTGTCCTCCGATCTGTGGTGTAGCCGTTGGGGTGTGACCTCCGGTGTCCTCCGATCTGTGGTGTAGCCTCCAGTACCCTCTGGGTTGGGGTGTAGCCTCCAAAACACTCCGAATTGGGGTGTATCCTCCAAAACACTCCGAGTTGGGGTGTGGGCTCTGGTACCCTCCAAGTTGGTGTGTGGCCACTGGTACTTTCCGAGTTGGGGTGTGGTTTCTGATAACCTTCGATTTGGGGTGTGGCCTCCAGTATCCTCCTAGTTGGGGTGTGGCCTCGATTCACTCCGAATTTGGGTGTGGCCTCCGGTAAGCTCTGAGTTGGGATGTGGCATCCGCTACCTTCCAGGCACTCTCGGAGTTTTTGGGTGTGGCCTAAGGTACTTTCCAAATTAGGGTGTGACATCCGATACCCTCCGAGTTGGTGTGTGGCCTCCGGTACCCCACTAGTTGGGGTGTGGCCTCCAATACCCTCTGAATTGGCGTGCGGCCTTCAGCACCCTCTGAGTTGGGGTGTGGCATCCGCTACCTTTCAGGCACCCTCGGAGTTTAGGTGTGGACTTCGGATACTCTCAAATTTGGGCTGTGGCCTCCAGTACCTTCCAGGCACCCTCCGAGTTGGGGTGTGGCCTAAGGTACTTTCCAAATTAGAGTGTGGCCTCCGGTACTTTCCAAGTTGGTGTGTGGCCACCGGTACCCCCCGTGTTGGGATGTGGCCTCCAATACCCTCTGAGTTGGCGTGTGGCCTCTGGTACCCTCAGAGTTGGGGTGTGGCCTCTGGTACCCTCTTAGTTGGGGTGTTGTCTTGGGGTGTGGTCTACGGTACCCTCCAAGTTCAGGTGTGGCCTCTTGTACCCTCCGACTTGGGGTGTGGCCTTCGCTACCCTCTGAACTGGGGTGTGGACTTCAGTACCCTCTGAGTTGGGGCGTGGCCTCCTCTACCCTCCGAGTTGGGGTTTGTCCTTCGATACACTCCAAGTTGGGGTGTGGCCCCTGGTACCCTTCGAGCCGTGGTGTGGCCTACAATAAATTCAGAGTTGGGGTGTGGCTTCCGATACCCTTAGAGTTGGGGTGTGGCATCTGGTACCCTCTGAATTGATGTGTGGCCTCCAGTACCCTCCAAATTGGGGTTTGACATCCGAGTACCCTCCGAGTTGGGGTGCGGCCTCCAGTACCCTACGAGTTGGGGTATGGACTCTTGAGGTGTGGCCTACTTACCCTCCGAGTTGGGATGTGGTCTCTGGTACCTTTCTAATTGCGGTGTGGCCTCTGGTACCCTCCAAATTGGGGTGTGGCCTTCGGTACCCTCCCATTTGGCATGTGGCATCTGCGTACCCTCCGAGTTGGGGTGTGGCCTTTGGTACCCTTCGAGTTGGGGTGCAGCCTCTGGTACTCTTCAAGCTGGGGTGTGACCTCCGAGTACCCTCCGAGTTGGGGTGTAGCTTCTGAAAACCTCCAAGCTGGTGTGTGGCCTCTGGTACCCTCCGAGTTGGGCTGTAGCCTTTGTTACCCTCCGAGTAGAGGTGTGGCCTCCGATACTTTCCTTGTTGGGGTGTGGCATCCTCTACCCTCCTAGTTGGGGTGAGGCCTCCAGTACCCTCCGAATTGCTGTGTGGCCTCTGATGCCCTCTGAATTGGGCTGTGACCTCAGTGTACCCTCCAAGTTGGGGTGTAGCCTCCGAAACCCTCCATGTTGGTGTGTGGCCTCCGGCACTTTCCATGTTGGGGTGTGGCATCCGATACCCTCCGAGTTGGGGTGTGGTCTCCGGTACACTCCGAGTTGGGGTGTGGCCTCCGGTACGCTCTGAGTTGGGGTGTGGCCTCTGGTACACTCCGAGTTAGGGTATGGCCTCCGGGTACCCTCCGAGTTGGGGTGTGACCTCCGGTGCCCTCCGATCTGTGGTGTGGCCACCAGTACCCTCCGGGTTGGAGTGTAGCCTCCGAAACCCTCCGAGTTGGGGTGTTTCCTCCGGTACCCTCCAAGTTGAGGTGTGGCCTTCGGTAGCCTCTGAGTTGCTGTGTGGCCTCCGATGCCCTCCGAATTGGGGTGTGACCTCGGAGTAGCCTCCGAGTTGGGTTGTATCCTTCAAAACCCTCCAAGTTGGTGTGTGGCCACTGGTACTTTCCGAGTTGGGGTGTGGTATCCGATACCCTCCGAGTTGGGGTGTGGTCTCTGGTACCCTCCAAATTGGGGTGTGGCCTCCAGTACCCTCCAAGTTGGGGTGTGGCCTCGATACACTCCGAGTTTGGGTGTGGCCTCTGGTGCCCTCTGAGTTGGGGTGTGGCATCTGCTACCTTCCAGGCACTCTCGGAGTTGGGGTGTGGACTTCGGATACCCTCAAAGTTGGGTTGTGGCATCTGTTACCCTCCGAGTTGGGGTGCGGCCTCCAGTACCTTCCAGGCTCCCTCCGAGTTGGGGTGTGGCCTAAGGTACTTTCCAAATTAGGGTGTGGCATCCGGTACCCTCCGAGTTGGTGTGTGGCCTCCGGTACCCTCCTAGTTGGGGTGTGGCCTCCAATAACCTCCGAGTTGGCGTGTGGCTTCCAGCACCCTCTGAGTTGGAGTGTGGCATCAGCTACCTTCCAGGCACCCTCGGAGTTTGGGTGTGGACTTCAGATACAATCAAAGTTGGGTTGTGGCCTTCGGTACCCCCGTGTTGGGGTGTGGCCTCCAATACCCTCTGAGTTGGCGTGTGGCCTCTGGTACCCTCGGAGTTGGGGTGTGGTCTACGGTACACTCCAAGTTGAGGTGTGGCCTCTTGTACCCTCCGAGTTGGGGTGTGACCTCCGAGTACCCATCGAGTTGGGGTGAAGCTTTTGAAACCCTCCAAGCTGGTGTGTGGCCTCTGGTACCCTCCAAGTTGGGGTGTGGCCTCCAGTACCCTCCGAGTTGGGATGTAGCCTTTGTTACCCTTCGAGTAGAGGTGTGGCCTCCAATACTTTCCTTGTTGGGGTGTGGCATCCTCTACTCTACTAGTTGGGGTGAGGCCTCCGGTACCCTCCGAATTGTTGTGTGGCCTCCGATGACCTCTGAATTGGGCGGTGACCTCAGTGTACCCTCTGACCTGGGGTGTAGCCTCCGAAACCCTCCATGTTAATGTGTGGCCTCCGGCACTTTCCAAGTTAGTGTATGGCCTCCGGTACCCCCCGAGTTGGGGTGTGGCCTCCAATACCCTCCGAGTTGGCGTGTGGTCTCTGGTACCCTCGGAGTTGGGGTTTGGCCTCCAGTACCCTCCGAGTTGGGGTATGGACTCTTGAGGTGTGGCCTACTTACCCTCCGAGTTGGGATGTGGTCTCCGGTACCTTTCTTATTGGGGTGTGGCCTCTTGTACCCTCCAAATTGGGGTGTGGCCTTCGGTACCCTCCCATTTGGCATGTGGCATCTGCGTACCCTCAGAGTTGGGGTATGGCCTCTGGTACCCTCTTAGTAGGGGTGTGGTCTTGGGGTGTGGTCTACGGTACACTCCAAGTTGAGGTGTGGCCTCTTGTACCCTCCGAGTTGGGGTGTGGCCTTTGGTACCCTACGAGTTGGGGTGCAGCCTCTGGTACTCTTCAAGCTGGGGTATGACCTCCGAGTACCCTCCGAGTTGGGGGTGTAGCTTCTGAAACCCTCCAAGCTGGTGTGTGGCCTCCGGTACCCTCCGAGTTGGTTTGTGGCCTCCGGTACCCTCCGAGTTGGGCTGTAGCCTTTGTTACCCTCTGAGTAAAGGTGTGTCCTCCGATACTTTCCTTGTTGGGGTGTGGCATCCTCTACCCTCCTAGTTGGGTTGAGGCCTCTGGTACCCTCCGAATTGTTGTGTGGCCTCTGATGCCCTCTGAATTGGGCTGTGACCTCAGTGTACCCTCCGAGTTGGGGTGTAGCCTCCGAAACCCTCCATGTTGGTGGGTGGCCTCCGGCACTTTCCATGTTGGTGTGTGGCATCCGATACCCTCCGAGTTGGGGTGTGGTCTCCGGTACACTCCGAGTTGGGGTGTGGCCTCCGGTACGCTCTGAGTTGGGGTGTGGCCTCTGGTACACTCCGAGTTAGGGTATGGCCTCCGGGTATCCTCCGAGTTGGGGTGTGACTTCCGGTGCCCTCCGATCTGTGGTGTGGCCACCAGTACCCTCCGGGTTGGAGTGTAGCCTCCAAAACCCTCCGAGTTGGGGTGTTTCCTCTGGTACCCTCCAAGTTGAGGTTTGGCCTTCGGTTGCCTCCGAGTTGTTGTGTGGCCTCCGATGCCCTCCGAATTGGGGTGTGACCTCGGAGTAGCCTACGAGTTGGGTTTTATCCTTCAAAACCCTCCAAGTTGGTGTGTGGCCACTGGTACTTTCCGAGTTGGGGTGTGGTATCCGATACCCTCCGAGTTGGGGTGTGGTCTCTGGTACCCTCCAAATTGGGGTGTTGCCTTCGAGTACCCTCCGAATTGGGGTGTGGTTTCTGATAATCTCCAAATTGGGGTGTGGCCTCCAGTACCCTCCAAGTTGGGGTGTGGCCTCCGGTGCGCTCTGAGTTGGGGTGTGGCATCTGCTACCTTCCAGGCACTCTCGGAGTTGGGGTGTGGACTTCGGATACCTTCAAAGTTGGGTTGTGGCATCTGTTACCCTCCGAGTTGGGGTGCGACCTCCAGTACCCTCCAGGCTCCCTCCGAGTTGGTGTGTGGCCTCCGGTACCCTCCTAGTTGGGGTGTGGCCTCCAATAACCTCCATGTTGGCGTGTGGCTTCCGGCACCCTCTGAGTTGGAGTGTGGCATCAGCTACCTTCCAGGCACCCTCGGAGTTTGGGTGTGGACTTCAGATACAATCAAAGTTGGGTTGTGGCCTTCGGTGCCCCAGTGTTGGGGTGTGGCCTCCAATACCCTCTGAGTTGGAGTATGGCCTCTGGTACCCTCGGAGTTGGGGTGTGGTCTTGGGGTGTGGTCTACGGTACACTCCAAGTTGAGGTGTGGCCTCTTGTACCCTCCGAGTTGGGGTGTGACCTCCGAGAACCCATCGAGTTGGGGTGTAGCTTCCGAAACCCTCCAAGCTGGTGTGTGGCCTCTGGTACCCTCCAAGTTGGGGTGTGGCCTCCAGTACCCTCCGAGTTGGGATGTAGCCTTTGTTACCCTTCGAGTAGAGGTGTGGCCTCCAATACTTTCCTTGTTGGGGTGTGGCATCCTCTACTCTACTAGTTGGGGTGAGGCCTCCGGTACCCTCCGAATTGTTGTGTGGCCTCCAATGACCTCTGAATTGGGCGGTGACCTCAGTGTACCCTCTGACCTGGGGTGTAGCCTCCGAAACCCTCCATGTTAATGTGTGGCCTCCGGCACTTTCCAAGTTAGTGTATGGCCTCCGGTACCCCCCGAGTTGGGGTGTGGCCTCCAATACCCTCCGAGTTGGCGTGTGGTCTCTGGTACCCTCGGAGTTGGGGTTTGGCCTCCAGTACCCTCCGAGTTGGGGTATGGACTCTTGAGGTGTGGCCTACTTACCCTCCGAGTTGGGATGTGGTCTCCGGTACCTTTCTTATTGGGGTGTGGCCTCTTGTACCCTCCAAATTGGGGTGTGGCCTTCGGTACCCTCCCATTTGGCATGTGGCATCTGCGTACCCTCAGAGTTGGGGTATGACCTCTGGTACCCTCTTAGTAGGGGTGTGGTCTTGGGGTGTGGTCTACGGTACCCTCCAAGTTGAGGTGTGGCCTCTTGTACCCTCCGAGTTGGGGTGTGGCCTTTGGTACCCTACGAGTTGTGGTGCAGCCTCTGGTACTCTTCAAGCTGGGGTATGACCTCCGAGTACCCTCCGAGTTGGGGTGTAGCTTCAGAAACCCTCAGAGTTGGGGTGTGACCTACGGTACCCTCCGAGCTGTGATGTGGCCTCCAGTACCCTCCGGGTTGGGGTGTAGCCCCGATACCCTCCGAATTGGGGTGTAACCTCCGAGTACCCTCCAAGTTGGGGTGTAGCCTTCGAAACCCCCCAAGTTGGTGTGTGGCCTCTGGTACTTTCTGAGTTGGGGTGTGGCATCCGATACCCTCCGAGTTGGCGTGTGGTCTCTGGTACCCTCCAAATTGGGGTGTGGCCTTCGAGTACTCTCCGAACTGGGGTGTAGTTTCTAATAACCTCTGAATTGGGGTGTGGCCTTCATACCCTCCGAGTTGGGGTGTGGCATCGATACACTCCGAGTTTGGGTGTAGCCTCCGGTACGATCTGAGTTGGGGCGTGGCATCTAGTACCCTCCGAATTGGGGTGTAACCTCCGAGTACCCTCCAAGTTGGGGTGTAGCCTTCGAAATCCCCCAAGTTGGTGTGTGGCCTCTGGTACTTTCCGAGTTGGGGTGTGGCATCCGATACCCTCCTAGTTGGCGTGTGGTCTCTGGTACCCTCCAAATTGGGGTGTGGCCTTCGAGTACTCTCCGAACTGGGGAGTAGTTTCTAATAACCTCTGAATTGGGGTGTGGCCTTCATACCCTCCGAGTTGGGGTGTGGCCTTTGGTACCCTACGAGTTGTGGTGCAGCCTCTGGTACTCTTCAAGCTGGGGTATGACCTCCGAGTACCCTCCGAGTTGGGGTGTAGCTTCAGAAACCCTCAGAGTTGGGGTGTGACCTACGGTACCCTCTGAGCTGTGATGTGGCCTCCAGTACCCTCCGGGTTGCGGTGTAGCCCCGATACCCTCCGAATTGGGGTGTAACCTCCGAGTACCCTCCAAGTTGGGGTGTAGCCTTCGAAACCCCCCAAGTTGGTGTGTGGCCTCTGGTACTTTCTGAGTTGGGGTGTGGCATCCGATACCCTCCGAGTTGGCGTGTGGTCTCTGGTACCCTCCAAATTGGGGTGTGGCCTTCGAGTACTCTCCGAACTGTGGTGTAGTTTCTAATAACCTCTGAATTTGGGTGTGGCCTTCATACCCTCCGAGTTGGGGTGTGGCATCGATACACTCCGAGTTTGGGTGTAGCCTCCAGTACGATCTGAGTTGGGGCGTGGCATCTAGTACCCTCCGAATTGGGGTGTAACCTCCGAGTACCCTCCAAGTTGGGGTGTAGCCTTCGAAATCCCCCAAGTTGGTGTGTGGCCTCTGGTACTTTCCGAGTTGGGGTGTGGCATCCGATACCCTCCTAGTTGGCGTGTGGTCTCTGGTACCCTCCAAATTGGGGTGTGGCCTTCGAGTACTCTCCGAACTGGGGAGTAGTTTCTAATAACCTCTGAATTGGGGTGTGGCCTTCATACCCTCCGAGTTGGGGTGTGGCATCGATACACTCTGAGTTTGGGTGTAGCCTCCAGTACGATCTAAGTTGGGGTGTGGCATCTAGTACCCTCAGAATTGGGGTGTGACCTCCGAGTACCCTCCAAGTTGGGGTGTAGCCTTCGAAACCCCCCAAGTTGGTGTGTGGCCTCTGGTACTTTCTGAGTTGGGGTGTGGCATCCGATACCCTCCGAGTTGGCGTGTGGTCTCTGGTACCCTCCAAATTGGGGTGTGGCCTTCGAGTACTCTCCGAACTGGGGTGTAGTTTCTAATAACCTCTGAATTGGGGTGTGGCCTTCATACCCTCCGAGTTGGGGTGTGGCATCGATACACTCCGAGTTTGGGTGTGGCCTCCGGTACGATCTGAGTTGGGGCGTGGCATCTAGTACCCTCCGAATTGGGGTGTGACCTCCGAGTACCCTCCGAGTTGGGGTGTAGCCTTCGAAACCCACCAAGTTGGTGTGTGGCCTCTGGTACTTTCCGAGTTGGGGTGTGGCATCCGATACCCTCCGAGTTGGCGTGTGGTCTCTGGTACCCTCCAAATTGGGGTGTGGCCTTCGAGTACTCTCCGAACTGGGGTGTAGTTTCTAATAACCTCTGAATTGGGGTGTGGCCTTCATACCCTCCGAGTTGGGGTGTGGCATCGATACACTCCGAGTTTGGGTGTGGCCTCCGGTACGATCTGAGTTGGGGCGTGGCATATAGTACCCTCCGAATTGGGGTGTGACCTCCGAGTACCCTCCGAGTTGGGGTGTAGCCTTCGAAACCCACCAAGTTGGTGTGTGGCCTCTGGTACTTTCCGAGTTAGGGTGTAGCATCCGATACCCTCCGAGTTGGCCTTTGGTCTCTGGTACCCTCCAAATTGGGATGTGGCCTTCGAGTACCCTCTGAACTGGGGTGTGGTTTCTGATAACCTCCGATTTGGGGTGTGGCCTCCAGTACCCTCCGAGTTGGGGTGTGGCATCGATACACTCCAAGTTTGGGTGTGGCCTCCGGTATGATCTGAGCTGGGGTGTGGAATCAAGTACCCTCCGAATTGGGGTGTTGCCTCCGGTACACTCCGAGTTGGGGTGTGGCCTCCGGTACACTTCGAACTGGGGTGTGACCTCCGATACACTCCCAGCTGGGGTGTAGCCTCCGATACCCTCCGATTTGGGGTTTGGTGTCCGATACCCTCCGAGTCCGGGTGTGGTCCAGGCACCCTCGGAGTTGGGGTGTGGCCTTCGGGTACCCTCCGAGTTAGGGTGTGGCCTCCACTCACCCTCCAAGTTGGGGTGTGGCCTCCGGGTACCCTCCGAGTTTGGTTTGGCCTACGGTACCCTCAGATCTGGGGTTTGGCCTTTGGTACCCTCCAAGTTGGGGTGTGGCTTCGGTACCCTCTGAACTGGGGTGTGGCCTTTGGTATTCTCTGAGTTGGGGTGTGGCCTCCTCTACCCTCTGAGTTGGGGTTTGGCATCCGATACCCTTAGAGTTGGGGTGTGGCCACTGGTACCCTCCGAATTGTTGTGTTGCCTCCAGTACCCTCTGAATTGGGGTGTGGCCTCCAGTACCCTCCGAGTTGGGGTATGTGCTCTTGAGGTGTGGCCTCCGGTACCCTTCAAGTTGATGTGTGGCCTCCGGTACCCTCCGAGTTGAGGTGTGGTTTCCGATAAACTCTGAATTGGGGTGTGGCCTACTTACCCTCCATGTTGGGGTGTGGCCTCCCGTACTCTCCTATTTGGGTGTGGCTTGTGGCACCTCCAAATTCAGGTGTGGCCTCCAGTACCCTCCCAATTGGGATGTGGCATCTGAGTTCCCTCAGAGTTGGGGTGTGGCCTCTGGTACCCTCTGAGTTGGGGTGTGGTCTTGGGGTGTGGTCTACGTTACCCTCCAAGTTGATGTATGGCCTCTTGTACCCTAAGAGTTGGGGTCTGGCCTTTGGTACCCTACCAGTTTGGGTGCGGCCTCCGGTACTCTTCGAGCTGGGGTGTGGCCTCCATACCCTCTGAGTTGGGTTGTTGCCTCTGGTACCGTCCGAATTGGGGTGTGGCCTCCGGTACACTCCGAGTTGGGGTGTGGCCTCCGGTACACTTTGAATTGGGGTGTGGCCTCCGATAAACTCCTAGCTGGGGTATAGCCTCCGATACCCTCCGAGTCTGGGTGTGATCTCTATAACCCTCCGAGTTGGAATGTGGCCTCCGGTACCCTTCGAGCTGGGGTGTCGCCTCCGGTATCCTCTGAGCTGGGGTGTGGCCTCCAGTACCCTCTGAGTTGGGGTGTGGCCTTCTGGTACCCTCTGAGTTGGGATGTGGTCTCTGGGTACTCTTCAAGTTGGGGTGTGACCTCTGGGTGCCCTCCAAGTTGGGGTGTGGCCTCCGGGTACCCTCCAAGTTGGGGTGTGGCCTCTTGGTGCCCTCTGAGTTGGGGTGTGGCCTCTGGTACCCTCCGAGTTGGGGTGTGTCCTCCGGTACAGTCCCAGCTAGGGTGTAGCCTCTGATACCCTCCGAGTTGGGGTGTGGCCTCAGATCCCCTCCCAGCTGGGGTGCAGCTTATGGTACTCACTGACTTCCGATGCCGTCTTTGGTCCCCTTCCAGGTGGGGTGTGGCCTCCGGTCCCTTCACACAGGGAACAGGAGGTCACAAACCAACACATAGGGGCTGGGTAAATCAACACACATGGGCTGGGCTGGAGGGCACACACCAACACAGATACTGGAACCCATTTGTTCTACACTGAATAGTTTTCCCAGCTTTTTTTTCATTATCGTTTTCCAATCCAGGAATCATTTAAAGGGGTTTTCGCACCAACAGTTAATTTTAATCAACATTTGAATTAATAGAGCTTTGAATAATAATACGTTCCCCAATTGTATGTGTTTAAAAAATGTTAATCATCAAATAATGATATAATTATATAAATGTGAAATGTGCCCCTGGTATGTACTGACATAGTCTGATCATGCTACATCTCCTGGGCAGGGGCGGAAGCAAAAGAGTATACAGACATTATAGCCGGTGATCACAGCTGGCTCTTTATTTGAGTCTTTAAACATAGGCAGTGAAATATTTTGCCTCACAGAAAGAATCAGCTGTGCTTCCATGCTGAAATACCTGTATACTCTTTTGCTTCCTCCCCTGCCCAGGAGCTGTGGTATGATGTGGTATGGTTCCTGCACGGTCAGACACAGCCATTACACAGTACACAGCAGGGGCACATTTATGAGATTGTCTCAGCACAGGAACGATTTTTTAACAAATCCAATTGTGGAACTTATTATTATTGCAAGATCTTTTAATTAAAATGTACTTTGTTAGTGGTGGAAACACCCCTTTAATCTTGCAGAGAAAACTTCAGCTTCTGAGAAGACCTTTTTGGCGTCTGGAGCAGAATATCAGTGACGTCTTTCTGTTCACACTTTGTAACCTGGATCCTGCACAGGGATCACCAGTAATGGAGGAATTCTTTATACTGAGTGCACGGACCTGAGCGACTCCTGTGAGTCTGGTATCGGGCACACTACTACATTACCAGGACACATCCGTCCATATTACAGTCAATATAGTCACATTTTCCTCAAGCTTAAAGGGGTTGGTCTGATAGTGATGGGTGCTGGTGACCCAGTGAGAGCTGCTTGCAGTCTCATGGGGACAACAATAGCTGTTGTCTGTGACTGATGAAACTGAATGTTAGACATTCACCCTCAATAATGCTGCTATTGGCTGACTGCAGGTGGACGGGGTATCTTCCACATTTGATTCTGTTGATTTTGCCATAATTTGTATACACAGGTTAGCATATAATAAATTGGGATCCGTTTGGAATCCAAATGATCCATCTCTCAAAAAATGGCCGGACTGCCCAATACTAGTTGTCCAATATTTCACAAGTCCCTGTCATGAGAACCACCTGCCCCAGAGAAGCTCCTGTGGACTTACCTTGCTTTCTCTCATCCCTCTGTTATTGAGCTGCTGTCCTGGTCACTTGGTCTCTGTGTTCTGACTTCCAGTGATGTCACGTCTCCTTATCTCTGAGTTCCGGTCTCTGGAGTCTATTGTGACATCACAGTCACGTGACATCATACCGTGTTGTGTGTGGGGGTTCCATCCACCACCTCCTGTGCAGTATGTACACCCCTGCTATATACCTATATAATATATATACACCCTGCTGTATACCCATGTAATGTACAGTATATATATGTACACCCCTGCTATATAACTATATAATATATATACACACCCTGCTGTATAACCATGTAATGTACAGTATATATGTACACCCCTGCTATACACCTGTGTAATATATACACACCCTGCTGTATACCCATGTAATGTACAGTATATATATGTACACCCCCTGCTATATAACTATATAATATATATACACCCTGCTGTATAACCATGTAATGTACAGTATATATGTACACCCCTGCTATATACCTATGTAATATATACACACTCTGCTGTATACCCATGTAATGTACAGTGTATATATGAACACCCCTGCTATATACCTGAGTAATAAATACACAGCCTGCTGTATACACATATAATGTACTATATACAGTATGTATATGTACACCCCTGCTATATACCTGAGTAATATATACATACCCTGCTGTATACCACTATAATGTACAGTATATATGTACACCCCTGCTACATACCGGAGTAATATATACACACCCTGCTGTATACCCCTATAATGTGTATATACAGTATATGTACACCCCTGCTATATACCTGAGTAATATATACACACCCTGCTGTATACCCCTTTAATGTACAGTATATATATATGTACACCCCCTGCTATATACCTGAGTAATATATACACATCCTGCTGTATACCCCTATAATGTACAGTATATATATGTACACCCCCTGCTATATACCTGAGTAATATATACACACCCTGCTGTATACCCCTATAATGTACAGTATATATATGTACACCCCCTGCTATATACCTGAGTAATATATACACACCCTGCTGTATACCCCTATAATGTACAGTATATATATGTACACCACTGCTATATACCTGAGTAATATATACACACCCTGCTGTATACCCCTATAATGTACAGTATATATATGTACACCCCTGCTATATACCTGAGTAATATACACAGACCCCGCTGTAAACCCCTATAATGTACAGTATATATATGTACACCCCCTGCTATATACCTGAGTAATATATACACACCCTGCTGTATACCCCTATAATGTACAGTATATATATGTACACCACTGCTATATACCTGAGTAATATATACACACCCTGCTGTATACCCCTATAATGTACAGTATATATATGTACACCCCCTGCTATATACCTGAGTAATATATACAGACCCCGCTGTAAACCCCTATAATGTACAGTATATATATGTACACCCCCTGCTATATACCTGAGTAATATATACACACCCTGCTGTATACCCCTATAATGTACAGTATATATATGTACACCCCCTGCTATATACCTGAGTAATATATACACACCCTGCTGTATACCCCTATAATGTACAGTATATATATATGTACACCCCCTGCTATATACCTGAGTAATATATACACACCCTGCTGTATACCCCTTTAATGTACAGTATATATATGTACACCCCCTGCTATATACCTGAGTAATATATACATACCCTGCTGTGTACCTCTATAATGTGTATATATATATGCACACCACCTGCTATTTACCTAAGTAATATATATACCCCTGTAATGTATATATATGTACTCCTCCTGCTGTATACATGTGTAATATATACACACCCTGCTGTATACCCCTATAATGTGTGTATATATATATACTGTATATATATATATATATACATATATATATATATATATATATATATATATATATATATATATATATACGACACTCTGCTGTATATCCCTATAAATATATATATGAGTGATGAGTGTCGGCGACACAGTAAGAGTCGCTTGCAGTCTCATGAGAATTAAAATGGCTGTTGTCGGCGGCTGATGAAACTGATTGCCAGAAATCCACACTGCCCATCACTAGTTGTCCAATACTTCACAAGTCCCTGTCATGGGAACCACCTGCCCCGGAGAAGCTCCTGTGGACTTACCTTGCTTTCTCTCATCCCTCTGTTATTGAGCTGCTGTCCTGGTCACTTGGTCTCTGTGTTCTGACTTCCAGTGATGTCACGTCTCCTTATCTCTGAGTTCCGGTCTCTGGATTCTATTGTGACATCACAGTCACGTGACATCATACCGTGTGGTGTGCGGAGTTCCATCCACCAGCTCCTGTGCAGTATGTACACCCCGTGCTATATACCTCAGTAATATATACACACCCTGCTGTATACCCCTATAATGTACAGTATATATATGTACACCCCTGCTATATACCTATGTAATATATACACACCCTGCTGTATACCCATATAATGTACAGTACATATATGTACACCCCCTGCTATATACCTGAGCAATATATACACACCCTGCTGTATACCACTATAATGTACAGTATATATATGTACACCCCTGCTATATACCTGAGTAATATATACACACACCCTGCTGCATACCCCTATAATGTACAGTATACGTATGTACTCCCCCTGCTATATACCTGAGTAAAATATACACACCCTGCTATATACCCATATAATATATACATATATATGTACACTCCTGCTACATACCTGAGTAATATATACAGACCCTGCTGTATACCCTATAATGTACAGTATATATATGTACACTCCCTGCTATATACATGAGTAATATATAAATACCCTGCTGTATACCCCTATAATGTACAGTATATATATGTACACCCCGTGCTATATACCTGAGTAATATATACACACCCTGCTGTATACCCATATAATGTACAGTATAAATATGTACACCCCCTGCTGTATACCTGTGTAATATATACACCCCCTGATGTATACCTCTATAATGTGTATATATGTACACCCCCTGCTATATACAGTACCTGAGTAATATACATACACCCTGCTGTATACCCCTGTAATGTATATATACAGTATGCACTCCTACTGCTGCATACATGTGCAATATATACACACCCTGCTGTATACCCCTATAATATGTGTATATATATATACTGTATATATATATATATATATACATATATATATATATATATATATATATATATATACGCCCCATGCTTTACTCCTGTGTAATATATACACACTCTGCTGTAAATATATATATGAGCGATGAGTGTCGGCGACCCAGGAAGAGCCGTTTGCAGTCTCATCGGGATTAAAATGGCTGTTGTCAGCGGCTGATGAAACTGACTGCCAGAAATCCACACTGCCCAACACTAGTTTTCCCATACTTCACAAGACCCTGTCATGAGAACCACCGGCCCCGGAGAAGCCCCTGTGGACTTACCTTGCTTCCTCTCATCCCTCTGTTACCTGAGCAGCTGTCCTGGTCACTTGGTCTCTGTGTTCTGAATTCCTGTGATGTCACATCACCTTATCTCTGAGTTCCGGTCTCTGGAGTCTATTGTGACATCATAGTCACGTGACATCATACCGTGTTGTGTGTGGGGTTCCATCCACCAGCTCCTGTGCAGTAAGTACACCCCTGCTATATACCTATATAATATATATACACCCTTCTGTTTATCCATATAATGTACAGTATATATGTACACCCCTGCTATATACCTGAGTAATATATACACACCCTGCTGTATACCCATATAATGTGTGTATATATATATATATATTTATACCTGACTAGAAATAGGCCCAATTCTTTTGCATCGGGGGTGGGTCAGGGGATTTGAATCCCGCGCCGCACATTGGCTCAGCCGGTGGCAGCTCAGTCAATGAGTGGTGCCGCGGGGCTTTGAGTGGCGCGGGATTCAAATCCCCCCACCAAAGCCGCGCAGCACCCCTCATTGGCTGAGCCCCCGCCCCCCGCCCCGTCGGCTGAGCCAATGAGCGGTGCCACGCGGGATTTGAATCCCCCACCAAAGCCGCACGGTCAGGGGCAGCTCAGCCAATGAGCGGTGCGGCTCGGCTTTGTCGGGGGATTTGAATCCCCGCCAAAGCCACGCGGCACCACTAATTGGCTGAACTGCCCACCAGCTGAGCCAATGAGCAGTGCCGCACGGGATTTGAATCCCCCACCAAACCTCAGCCGGCGGGCGGCTCAGTCAATGAGCAGAGCCGCGCGGCTTTGCGGAGGGATTTGAATCCTGCGCCGCTCATTGACTGAGGCCAGTGACGCTCAGCCAATGAGTGGTGCCGCGTGGCTTGGCAGGGGATTCAAATCCTGCGTGGCAACGCTCATTGGCTCAGCCGGCGGGGCGGGGGATTTGAATCCCGCGGCTCTCAGCCAATGAGCGGTGCAGCGTGGCTTGGCAGGGGATATGAATCCCGGCCGCCATATCGGAATACCCATAGCTTGGGTGTTCCAATATGGCTGTCGGTGTAGTTCCGATGCGAGAAGCCAGGAGATGAGCGACTGCTTTTATTAGGAAAGGATGTGTCATGTATTCCTATGGATTAGCGCCAGTTTTTGTTTTTGCCACTGTTTATAAGCTTGCTTGAAATTGATACTTGGTAAGAGGGGACCTGTCTGTATGTGAGAGAAACAATCTGCTTGTATGTATTATTACTGTGTAGCGTTTGACTATTTTTTAGAGGGCATATTAGTCCATCGGATGAGTTAACCAAGACCCAAGCACCTCTACCAGCGGGATCACATTTGGATTTATGTACGCGAATGCCCAGAGCGTCACTGCAAATGACTAAGTCCTCATTGATTAAACCGCCTTCCAATGCTGCTTCCAGGGATCGGCCGGGGAGAAAGGGAAAGTTGCTGACCCCGGGTTCTTGCATTTAACCCATGTAGGTGTGGCCGGACGCCCCTTCCTCTTTATTCCCGTTGGTCAGTCGGGCATCCCAATTAGTGCATCACATGGGGGAGCAGTGGGAGGGGGGAATTGGGCACTGCACAGTGTTTCCTTCTTTCTTTAACCCTATGGGCTACGCAGTCAGAGGCACATTCCTTAATCAGTACCGTGCCTGCCATAACTGAGTAATATATACACACCGTGCTGTATACCCCTATAATATGTACACCCCCTGCTATATACCTGAGTAATATATACACACCATGTTGTTATACCCCTATAATATGTACACCCCCGGCTATATACCTGAGTAATATATACACATAATGCTGTATAGCCCTATAATATGTACACTCCATACTATATACCTGAGTATTATATACACACCATGCTGTATACCCCTTGCCACGGTTCACGGGGAGGATACCCTTATCTTCCCAACCGCTCACACCAATTCATCGTGAACCGTGATTGTTTGGTTGTCCAGTTCTTTTCTGAAGGGGATTTATCTATATCCCACTTCCCAGTTCTGCTTTGGAACTTGCAGCTTTCTGGCGACCCCCTTACTCTCAGGTCAGACAGGGTACTGCACCTAGGATAATTAGTCGCCAGAAAGGCTGCCTTACTTTGTACTGGCTAATGGGCACACTGCAGCGAGAGCGATATAACTACTCCCACTCAGGCGGGAACAATAATTATTAGTGATGGGCGAGCACTAAAATGCTTGGGTGCTCGTTGCTCGGATCGAGCGAATTGGAATACTCGGATACTCGGCCAGAACAAAGAGTCCAATGTAAGTCTATGAGAGACCCAAGTATTTTTACCGCGATCCCCCTGCAGGTCCTTTTTAAGGTCTAAAAACATCTGAAAAAGATGGAAGCACTGCACAAATGACACAGGGACATCACGGGGATCACCCCTGGAAGCATTCCTGACTCCTAGTTCACAGCTTTAATCATTTTTTTCCGAGATTCATGCCATTTTTCCTGGTGTCACAAAAAACACATGAAACGAAACCAAAACGGGTTTTGCTTGGAAATATGTGAAGGTACATCCTTTGCAGGTTAATGACTTGCCTGTAAGGCCAAATATTTAACCCCAGACCGAAAATTTCCTCTCCCACTTAGGCTTAGTTCAGACACTGCGTTCTTGAAGTGTTTTTCAACTTTAACATTGCTTTCAACCACTACAAATGCATTCACTGGGAAATGTCATTGTAACATTTAACACCCCTAGCTAGCCATGTGGTGTGTGACACATAAGCAGACCCATCTTGTTTCATTTACGAAGGAGGCATTCTTAAAGTCACAGAGCCTATTTTTACTGGTGCATCAGGCGGCATTAATCTTCTTAAAGGGCCATTATGAAACAGTCGGTCTCCTAAGCTGCTGTAGCCTATGCTGTGAGTGGATGGGCTACCAAGAATTACGATGCATCACAATACCCCTGTCATAAGATGTCCAGGGGGACTCCTGAAAAAGTGTTGCATTGAATTCAAGGCCTGCCCTGCTACCAATTCATATGCACCCCAATAAGCCAATGCATTTTGTACTTTGTACTCCTTTGTTTTACACATTGGCAGCAAGGCCAGCCCTGCTGTATAGTCATATGCATCCCATTAGGCCTTGGAACCCACATAGTGGACGTGCCCATGAAAATCAACTTCACAATATGCATTTTGTTCTCCCATACTCCTCGGTTTTACACATTGCCTGCAAAGCCAGCCCTGCTGCATAGTCAGTCATATGCATCCCATTAGGCATTGGAACCCACATACTGGATGGGCCCATGAAAATCCACTTCACAATATGCATTTTGTACTCCCTTACTCATTGGTTTTACACATTGCCAGCAAGGCCAGCTCTGCTGCATAGTCAGTCATATGCACCCCATTAGGCATTGGAACCCACATACTGGATGGGCCCATGAAAATCCACTTCACAGTCTGCATTTTGTACTCCCGTACTCCTTTGTTTTACACATTGGCAGCAAGGCCAGCCTTGCTGTATAGTCATATGCACCCCATTAGGCCTTGGAACCCACATAGTGGACGTGCCCATGAAAATCCACTTCACAATATGCATTTTGTACTCCCATACTTCTTGGTTTTACACATTGCTTGCAAGGCCAGCCCTGCTGCATAGTCAGTCATATGCATCCCATTAGGCCTTGGAACCCACATAGTGGATGGGCCCATGAAAATCCACTTCACAATATGCATTTTCTACTCCTGTACACCTTGGTTTCACACATTGGCGGCAAGGCCAGCCTTGCTGCATAGTCATATGAACCCCATTAGGCCTTGGAACCCACATAGTGGATGGGCCCATGAAAATCCACTTCACAATATGCATTTTCTACTCCTGTACACCTTGGTTTCACACATTGGCGGCAAGGCCAGCCCTGCTGCATAGTCATATGCACCCAATTAGGCCTTGAAACCCACATAGTGGACGTGCCCATGAAAATCCATTCACAATATGCATTTTGTACTCCCATACTCCTTGGTTTTACACATTGCCTGCAAGGCCAGCCCTGCTGCATAGTCAGTCATATGCACCCCATTAGGCCTTGGAACCCACGAACTGGATGGGCCCATGAAAATCCACTTCACAATATGCATTTTGTACTCCCGTACTCCTTGGTTTAACACATTGGCAGGAAGGCGAGCCCTGCTGCATAGTCAGTCATATGCACCCCATTAGGCCTTGGAACCCACATAGTGGATGTGCCCATGAAAATCCACTTCACAATATGCATTTTGTACTCCAGTACTCCTTGGTTTTACACATTGCCAGCAAGGCCAGCCCTGCTGCATAGTCAGTCATATGCACCCCATTAGGCCTTGGAACCCACATACTGGATGGGCCCATGAAAATCCACTTCACAATATGCATTTTATACTCCCGTACTCCTTGGTTTTACACATTGGCGGCAAGGCCAGCCCTGCTGCATAGTCATATGAAGCCCATTAGGCCTTGGAACCCACATAGTGGATGGGCCTAATAAAATCCACTCGTATGTTGTAATGGTATGATGGTTCCCTCTTTGCACAATTATTTACAGGAGATTTGGCGATTTTATTTGCCATGTTGTTAACACTAAGGTTCAGATACGGCTTTAAAAAAGGCTAATACTTGCAATACAACGCAATTTTATTGCTAACAACAAAATTTAAGTTATAGTATGATTGAATAGTGTGAGTGTGTACACTTTTGTATATGTTAACATACAAAGGTTAATAAGTACATATAAGGATTAAATAAATATAGTGATTACATATATATGAAGATTAACTACATACATTATAGTTAGATCATCACCAAGAGGCTTTAAAACATCATCCGTCTGGAATATCAGAGAAGCAACACCAAGACAGAGAACCCTTGGGAGATTATCTAAACTGCATGGGCGTCCCCAACTATGCAGGTATCAGCACATTGTACATGTACAGGTACCCCAGTTTTGGCATCTGTATTAGTCATGTTTCTCTGGTCTTATATAGTGATTTACACTATGTAGTAACTCTAGTTTCACCCAGACCTTCAAGTGGCCACTTTTCAAGGTTGGATTAAACTGAGATTTCATGGAGTCATCAGACGAGAGGCCATAAACCCCTAGGAAAAAAAGCCACAAGGATTTAGATCAAACCACTACCGGCATAGTTTCAGTAAACCTTAATGTTTTACAATGACAAACAGGAAACACATAGAGGCTTAGAACTGTTTGTGAAGTGAATAAACAAACATTTATCAAGAGTGTGTCCCTATGAGTATTGTCTGTCACATCTGTAAATGTTTTACAAGAAATGCAGCTATGTGATTGTCTGAAAGTATTTGGTATACAGTCTTTAAATCTTGGTTACAAATCGCCATTTGTATATTTGCCATTTGTACATTTGATGCAGCCAAAGTTATAGCTCTCAAGAGATAAACTAATGTAGTCGACAAAGAAATATTTTTAATGAACTACTGAGCCAAAACTAACAGCATTGCTTTATCAAATTTATATGAAGCGTATTGTGTCCAATGTGAGCAACCAGGCAACACAAAAAGGAGCTTTTTAAGGGAGCTCTTTAAGGTACACAAATGTTATGAAGTCTTTGCCAACAAGGTTGTGTTTTCACCAATGTGGGGTACCTTTTTTAAAAATATACTAGTGCCATCGCAGGCCCCTAGCCCAAAATTCACCGGCCTATAACAGTACAGAGCACGTTCACCATGGTAATCTAGTGGCAGTTAAAGGACACAGGTGACCGAGTTAAGAAGTAGGCCCAATGTAATGTCATGCCCAATTCCCCAATGTGTTGTCCTTTTTTAAAAAAATAAAAGAGTGGCATCACAGCCCCCTTGGCCAACATGCACCGTACAGTGCACGTTCACCCTGGTAATCTGCTGGCAGGTAAAGGACAGATTGCAGGAGACCGAGTTAAGAAGTAGGCCCAATGTAATGTCATGCCCAATTCCCCAATGTGTTGTCTTTTTAAAAAAAATAAAAGAGTGCCATCGCAGCACATAAGAGCAAACAGACCAAATCTGGAAGTGTATACCCATGAGTGGTTGTGAAGAGGTGCATCAGAATACACCTCTCCAAAAGAGAGAATGTATTTGAGGTTATGTGTCGCTGTTTTCACTTGGTGGTGTACAGAAGTCTTTCCCAATCCAGGCCTTGTTCATTTTTATAAGAGTCAGCCTGTCAGCATTTTCAGTTGACAGGTGGATGCGCTTATGTCTTATAATTCCACCAGCGGCACTAAAAACCCTCTCTGACAGAACGCTAGCAGCAGGGCAGGCCAGGACCTCCAAGGCGTAGAGAGCAAGTTCATGCCACATGTCCAGCATGGATACCCAATAATTAAAAGGCACAGAGGAATCACGGAGGACGTTTGTACGATCTGCAAGGTACTCCCTCACCATCTTCCCAAACATTGCACTTCTTGTGTCAGCACCCCTTGCCTCTGTGCCGCCACAATGTGAGGGTCTGAGAAAACTGTCCTAGAACTTGGCCATTGTTCCCCTGCCTGAGCTGGATTGTACTTCTGTCTCTCTTGCTTGGAGTCCTTGGTTGTACAACAAACGCTGCAAGCGTTCTCACATGGGAATATTCTAAGTAATTCCTGTTGTGAATTTGGATTCTTGGCTCCCCCGGTGGCTACTGGTGGAATTGAACTTGTGACATCATCTTCCCTGTTCACCTGTTCTGATTAGATCTGGGTGTCGCTATATAACCTGGCTTCTCTGTTAGATGCTTGCCGGTCAACAATGTTATCAGAAGCCTCTCTGTGCTTGTTCCTGCTCCCAGACATCTACTAGATAAGTTGGACATTCGTCCATGTTTTGTTTTTGTATTTTGGTTCCAGTTCACAGCTGCAGTTTCGTTACTGTGTCTGGAAAGCTCTTGTTGATCAGGAATTGCCACTCTGGTATTATGAGTTAATGCCAGAGTCCTAAAGTAATTTCTGGATGTGTTTTGTTAGGGTTTTCTACTGACCATGAAAGTATGCTTTCTGTCTTCTGCTATCTAGAAAGCGGACCTCAAATTTGCTAAAACTATTTTCCTGCTGCGTTTGTTGTTTCATCTCATATCACCGCCAATATATGTGGGGGGCCTCTGTCTCCTTTTTGGGCATTTCTCTAGAGGTGAGTCAGGTCTTATATTTCCCTCTGCTAGCATTATTTAGTTCTCCGGCCGGCGCTGGGCATATAGGGATAAAAAGTAGGACATGCTACCTGGCTACTTCTAGATGATGCGGTAGGTTTAGTTCATGGTCAGTATAGTTACATCTTCCAAGAGCTTGTTCCTATAGAGGCTTATGCTAGTTCTCTGGCCATGGAGATCATGACAGTTTGACCGGCCCACTAAAGGGTTAAAATCCTTGGCTGAGAAAGGAGAGAAATAAGAAGTCTGCTGAGAGTTTTTTTTTTTTTTTTTTTTTTTTTTCTCTGTGCTCTTAATTGGATCACTTGCCAGTCTGTCTATGCTGCAGTCTTTCTTTTTTTTCTCTCTCCTTATAATCTTTGAATGGCTTTGTGTTCACCTGTTAATAATGGATCTTCAGAGTGTAACTGCAGGTTTGAATAATCTCACCACGAAAGTACAAAATTTGCAAGATTTTATTATTCATGCTCCGGTATCTGAGCCGAGAATTCCTTTGCCGGAATTCTTCTCAGGGAATAGATCTAGCTTTCAGAATTTTAGAAATAATTGTAAGCTATTTTTGTCCCTGAAATCTCGTTCTGCTGGAGACCCTGCACAGCAGGTTGGGATTGTGATTTCCTTGCTCCGCGGCGACCCTCAAGACTGGGCTTTTGCATTGGCACCAGGGGATCCTGCGTTGCGCAATGTGGATGCGTTTTTTTTGGCCTTGGGCTTGCTGTATGAGGAACCTCATTTGGAACTTCAGGCAGAAAAAACTTTGATGTCCCTATCGCAGGGGCAAGATGAAGCTGAAATTTACTGCCAAAGATTCCGTAAATGGTCTGTGCTTACTCAGTGGAATGAGTGTGCCTTGGCGGCTACTTTCAGAGAGGGTCTCTCTGATGCCATTAAGGATGTTATGGTGGGGTTCCCTGTGCCTGCGGGTCTGAATGAGTCCATGACAATGGCCATTCAGATCGATAGGCGTCTGCGGGAGCGCAAACCAGTGCACCATCTGGCGGTGTCCACTGAGAAGACGCCAGAAAGCATGCAGTGTGATAGAATTCTGTCCAGAAGCGAGCGGCAGAATTTTAGACGGAAAAATGGGTTGTGTTTCTATTGTGGGGATTCTACTCATGTTATATCAGCATGCTCTAAGCGTACTAAAAAGCTTGATAAATCCGTTTCCATTGGCACTTTACAGTCTAAATTTATTTTGTCTGTGACCCTGATTTGCTCTTTGTCATCTATTACTACTGACGCCTATATCGACTCTGGCGCCGCTTTGAGTCTTATGGATTGGTCCTTTGCCAATCGTTGTGGGTATGATTTAGAGCCTTTGGAGACTCTTATTCCTCTGAAGGGGATTGACTCCACCCCATTGGCTAATAATAAACCACAATACTGGACACAAGTGACTATGTGTATTAATCCGGATCACCAGGAGACTATTCGTTTTCTAGTGCTGTATAATCTACATGAGGATTTGGTGCTGGGATTGCCATGGCTGCAGTCTCACAACCCAGTCCTTGACTGGAGAGCTATGTCTGTGTTGAGCTGGGGATGTAAGGGGACTCATGGGGACGTACCTTTGGTGTCCATTTCATCATCTATCCCCTCTGAAATCCCTGAGTTCCTGTCTGACTATCGTGACGTCTTTGAAGAACCCAAGCTTGGTTCACTACCTCCGCACCGTGAGTGCGATTGTGCTATAGATTTAATTCCGGGTAGTAAATACCCAAAGGGTCGTTTATTTAATCTGTCTGTGCCTGAACATACTGCTATGCGAGAATATATAAAGGAGTCCTTGGAAAAGGGACATATTCGTCCATCGTCATCTCCCTTAGGAGCCGGTTTTTTCTTTGTGTCAAAAAAAGACGGCTCTTTGAGACCATGTATTGATTATCGGCTTTTGAATAAAATCACGGTTAAATATCAATACCCATTGCCGTTGCTGACTGATTTGTTTGCTCGCATAAAGGGGGCCAAGTGGTTCTCTAAGATTGATCTCCGTGGGGCGTATAATTTGGTACGGATCAGGCAGGGGGATGAGTGGAAAACCGCATTTAATACGCCCGAGGGCCACTTTGAGTATTTGGTGATGCCTTTTGGTCTCTCTAATGCCCCTTCAGTCTTCCAGTCCTTTATGCATGATATTTTCCGCGATTTTTTGGATAAATTTATGATAGTGTATCTGGATGATATTCTGATTTTTTCGGATGACTGGGACTCTCATGTCCGGCAAGTTAAGAGGGTTTTTCAGGTTTTGCGGTCTAATTCTCTGTGTGTCAAGGGTTCTAAGTGCGTTTTTGGGGTTCAGAGAATTTCCTTTTTGGGATATATTTTTTCTCCCTCTTCCATTGAGATGGATCCTGTCAAGGTTCAAGCTATTTGTGATTGGACGCAGCCCTCTTCTCTTAAAAGTCTTCAGAAATTTTTGGGCTTTGCCAACTTTTATCGTCGATTTATTTCTGGTTTTTCGGATGTCGTTAAGCCATTGACCGATTTGACTAGACAGGGTGCTGATGTTGCTAATTGGTCCCCTGATGCTGTGGAGGCCTTTCAGGAGCTTAAGCGCTGTTTTTCTTCTGCCCCTGTGTTGCGTCAGCCTGATGTGACTCTTCCTTTTCAGGTTGAGGTCGACGCTTCTGAGATCGGAGCTGGGGCAGTGTTGTCGCAGAAAAGTTCTGACTGCGCCGTGATGAGGCCTTGTGCCTTCTTTTCCCGTAAATTTTCGCCCGCTGAGCGGAATTATGATGTTGGGAATCGGGAGCTTTTGGCCATGAAGTGGGCGTTTGAGGAGTGGCGCCATTGGCTCGAGGGGGCCAGACATCAGGTGGTGGTATTGACTGACCACAAAAATTTGATTTATCTTGAGACCGCCAGGCGCCTGAATCCTAGACAGGCGCGCTGGTCATTATTTTTTTCTCGGTTTAATTTTGTGGTATCGTACCTACCAGGTTCTAAGAATGTTAAGGCGGATGCCCTTTCTAGGAGTTTTGAGCCTGATTCACCTGGCAACTCTGACCCCACAGGTATTCTTAAGGAGGGAGTTATCTTGTCAGCCGTTTCTCCAGACCTGCGGCGGGCCTTGCAGGAGTTTCAGGCGGATAGACCGGATCGTTGTCCGCCTGATAGGCTGTTTGTTCCTGATGATTGGACCAGTAAAGTCATCTCTGAGGTGCATTCTTCTGCGTTGGCAGGTCATCCTGGAATTTTTGGTACCAGGGATTTGGTGGCAAGATCCTTCTGGTGGCCTTCCCTGTCACGAGATGTGCGAGGCTTTGTGCAGTCTTGTGACGTTTGTGCTCGGGCCAAGCCTTGTTGTTCTCGGGCTAGTGGATTATTGTTGCCCTTGCCTATTCCTAAGAGGCCTTGGACACACATCTCGATGGATTTTATTTCAGATCTGCCTGTTTCTCAGAAGATGTCTGTCATCTGGGTGGTGTGTGACCGTTTTTCTAAGATGGTTCATTTGGTTCCCCTGCCCAAATTGCCTTCTTCTTCCGAGTTGGTGCCCCTGTTTTTTCAAAATGTTGTTCGTTTGCATGGTATTCCTGAGAATATCGTTTCTGACAGAGGAACCCAATTTGTGTCTAGATTTTGGCGGGCATTTTGTGCTAGGATGGGCATAGATTTGTCTTTTTCGTCTGCTTTTCACCCTCAGACTAATGGCCAGACCGAGCGGACTAATCAGACCCTGGAGACATATCTGAGGTGTTTTGTGTCTGCTGACCAGGATGATTGGGTTGCTTTTTTGCCATTGGCGGAGTTCGCCCTCAATAATCGGGCCAGCTCTGCCACCTTGGTTTCCCCGTTTTTCTGTAATTCGGGGTTCCATCCTCGATTTTCCTCCGGTCAGATGGAATCCTCGGATTGTCCTGGAGTGGATGCGGTGGTGGAGAGATTGCATCATATCTGGGGGCAGGTGATGGACAATTTAAAGTTGTCCCAGGAGAAGACTCAGCTTTTTGCCAACCGTCACCGTCGTGTTGGTCCTCGGCTTTGTGTTGGAGATTTGGTGTGGTTGTCTTCTCGTTTTGTCCCTATGAGGGTCTCATCTCCTAAGTTTAAGCCTCGGTTCATCGGTCCGTATAAAATATTGGAGATTCTTAACCCTGTTTCCTTCCGTTTGGACCTCCCTGCATCCTTTTCTATTCATAACGTTTTTCATCGGTCGTTATTGCGCAGGTATGAGGCACCGGTTGTGCCTTCCGTTGAGCCTCCTGCTCCGGTGTTGGTTGAGGGTGAGTTGGAGTACGTTGTGGAAAAAATCCTAGACTCCCGTGTTTCCAGACGGAGACTCCAGTATCTGGTCAAGTGGAAGGGATATGGCCAGGAGGATAATTCTTGGGTCACTGCATCTGATGTTCATGCCTCTGATCTGGTTCGTGCCTTTCATAGGGCCCATCCTGATCGCCCTGGTGGTTCTGGTGAGGGTTCGGTGCCCCCTCCTTGAGGGGGGGGTACTGTTGTGAATTTGGATTCTTGGCTCCCCCGGTGGCTACTGGTGGAATTGAACTTGTGACATCATCTTCCCTGTTCACCTGTTCTGATTAGATCTGGGTGTCGCTATATAACCTGGCTTCTCTGTTAGATGCTTGCCGGTCAACAATGTTATCAGAAGCCTCTCTGTGCTTGTTCCTGCTCCCAGACATCTACTAGATAAGTTGGACATTCGTCCATGTTTTGTTTTTGTATTTTGGTTCCAGTTCACAGCTGCAGTTTCGTTACTGTGTCTGGAAAGCTCTTGTTGATCAGGAATTGCCACTCTGGTATTATGAGTTAATGCCAGAGTCCTAAAGTAATTTCTGGATGTGTTTTGTTAGGGTTTTCTACTGACCATGAAAGTATGCTTTCTGTCTTCTGCTATCTAGAAAGCGGACCTCAAATTTGCTAAAACTATTTTCCTGCTGCGTTTGTTGTTTCATCTCATATCACCGCCAATATATGTGGGGGGCCTCTGTCTCCTTTTTGGGCATTTCTCTAGAGGTGAGTCAGGTCTTATATTTCCCTCTGCTAGCATTATTTAGTTCTCCGGCCGGCGCTGGGCATATAGGGATAAAAAGTAGGACATGCTACCTGGCTACTTCTAGATGATGCGGTAGGTTTAGTTCATGGTCAGTATAGTTACATCTTCCAAGAGCTTGTTCCTATAGAGGCTTATGCTAGTTCTCTGGCCATGGAGATCATGACAAATTCCGCTACAAGGGCCCTGTGGTACTGCAACATGTTAGCACACCTCTCTGCCTCAGGCAGAATAGATTGAAAGTTATTCTTGTAGCATGGGTCTAGAAGTGTCACCAACCAGTAATGAGTGTCACCCAAAATTTTGATAATCCAAGGGTCACGTGAAATGCAGCGCAATATAAAGTCACCCATGCGTGCCAGACTGCTAACAGGCAAGACTTCCATGTCCTCACCAACAGGACGACCGACCATGCTGTCCTCCTCCTCCTCATCCTCATTCTCCTCCTCCCTGTCCTCAGGCCATCCCCACTGAACAAAAACTAATACAGATGTGTTTGTAGTACCATCTATAGCGCATGAAAGTAGCTCCTGTTCTTCCACCTCCTCCTCCTCATTGCCTACCAATCCACGTTAAGAACACATGAGTCTGGGCTGAGTGTAATCCACCTGTATGTTTCCTTCCTCCATGTCCTTATGCTCCGCCTGCAATGCATCCTCTTTGATTGTGAGCAGACAGTTTTTCAGAATGCTGAGAAGCGGGATGGTGATGCTAATTATGGCGTTATCGCCGCTCACCATCTTGGTGCAGTCCTCAAAGTTTTTGAGGATCTTACATATGTCTGACATCTATGTCCACTCCTGAGGTCTTATGTGTGGTGTCTGACCTGAAATTCGACGGCCTTGTTGATCTTGGTGGTCAACAACGGCCCTCTTCTGCTCACAAATCCTTTCCAACATATGCAGCATAGAGTTCCAGCGCGTGTGGACATCATACAACAGTCGGTGAACTGGAAGCTGAAAACGCTGCTGAAGCATGGCAAGGGCAGCTGAAGCTGGAGCTGACTTTCTAAAATGGGCAGACAGACAGCGTACTTTCACTAGCAGATCTGGCAGCTCCGGATAGCTTTTCAGAAAACGTTGAACCACGAGGTTAAACACATGGGCCAAGCAAGGTACATGTGTGAGTTCACCATGCCTCAGAGCCGCCACCAGGTTATGGCCATTGTCACCCACGACTATGACAGGCTGTAGGTTCTGCAGTGTCATCCAAACATCTGACTGCTCTTTCAGCACTGTCCACAACTCTTCTGCATTGTGCAGTTTGTCCCCTATGCAGATTAGCTTCAGCACAGCCTGTTGCCGCTTGGCTGAGGCAGTGCTGCAGTGCTTCCAGCTTCTGACTGATGTGTTGATTTCAGAGATGGATGATGAAGAGGAGGAGGAGGAGATACAGGAGCTGTAGACTGTGGAGTCAACCATGATTGACGTAGGGCCAGCAATCCTCGGCATCGGGAGGATGTGTTCCATCCCAAGGTCCGACTGGGTCCCGGCTTCCACTATGTTAACCCAGAGTGCCGTCATTGAGATATACCATCCCTGCCCACAAGCACTTGTCCACGTGTCTGTGGTTAGGTGGACTTTCCCGGTAACAGCATTGTTGAGGGCATGGGTAATGTTCTGGGACACATGCTGGGGTAATGTCGGTACGGCACACTGGGAGAAATAGTGGCGACTGAGGACCGAGTACCTTGGGACAGCCACCACCATCAGGTTGCAGAAAACTTCTGTCTCAGCAAGCCTAAAAGGCAGCATTTCTAGTGCAAGCAGAAGAGAAATATTAGAATTGAGGACTGTGGCTTGTGGGGCGTTGGCTGGGTATTTCCACTTGCATTACAAAGACTGGGTTATAGACAACTGAATGCTGTGCTAGGACAAGGACGTGGACTGGTTTGCTGATGGTGCTGCTTGACTGTGGGCCACAACAGGTGCAAGGCTAGAGGCATCTTCACATGCAGGTGTACTGAAGATTGGCTTCTACGCAAAACAGTGGAAGAAGCAGTGGTGTGACCAGCAGGCAGTGGTTCTGGAGCCAGAAGTTCGGCCCACAATGTCAGGTGCTTTGCTTGCATGTGTCTGATCATGCTGGTGGTGGTCAGGCTGGTTGTTTTGCTACCCTGCTGATGTGGGCATGGCAGGTGCTGCAAATGGCCTGTTTGGGGTTATCGGCAGAGTCTTTAAAAAATAGTCAGACTCGGGAAGATCTCACAGGTGGAATGGCAACTTCACTCATGTTGGTGTTACGGGGAACGGATGCACGCCTTCTGCACGCCTTCTGCCTGTGGCCACCACACTGCTTCTTCCAGCCTGTTGGGGGGGATATGCCTCCTTCCCCATTTGTGCTGCTGTCCTCGCTATGCATGTCCTCCTGCCAGGTTGGGTCAATCACTATGTCATCCACCACCTCGTCTTCCACATCAGCACCCTGCTCCTCCTCCTGACTTTCTGGCAATTGTGTCTCATCATCGTCCACCTCTTGTGACACTTTCCCACCATCGCCTTCGTGTGACCGGGGCTGGTCAAAGCTTTGGGCAGCTCTACATGCGATCTCATCTTTCCCCACTTCAAGTTGACAGGCACAGATTTCTGAATCTTGAAATGGAAAACTGAACAGCTCTTCAGAGTGTCCAAGCGTGGGATCAGTTGTCTCAGGGCGCTCGGCATGGTGGGAGGAAGGAGGATCAGGGTGAGGAATATCCTGGCCACACTCACGGCTACTCAGACTTGACCGTGTGGAAGACAAGGTGGTGGTGGTGGCTAAGTGACTGGAAGCATTATCCGCTATCCAACCAACAACCGTTTCACACTGCTCTGACTTCAATAGTGGTGTGCTGCAGTCCCCTAGAAACTGGGACTGGAAGGTCGAGCAGGGAAGAAGTGGGTCTTTGTTGTTGCCCACTTTCACCTTGCCCAAGGCCTCGTCCTCTGGATGCACTATCAGCACCACGTCAACTTCCCCATCCCTTGCCCCTTGCCTTAACCATTTTAAAAGGACTACTGCACTATTTCAAATGCTCAACACAAATGTATTTATTAGTAGCGAAATATTATGTGATCAGTATGCCTGTAAATCTATGATTTTTCAAACCCTAACACCAGGCAGGCCTCAGCCTGACCTAACAGACTGTATTTAATTTTTGTTTTTGTTTTTTTAAAGTTAATTTATGTGAAAAAGTGCTGTATAGAATTTGAGTATCACACAGCCAAAAAATAAGTACAGCGGCCTCCAATGACCAAACTTGGAGCACAGAGATACAGTGGGGCAAAAAAGTATTTAGTCAGTCAGCAATAGTGCAAGTTCCACCACTTAAAAAGATGAGAGGCGTCTGTAATTTACATCATAGGTAGACCTCAACTATGGGAGACAAACTGAGAAAAAAAAATCCAGAAAATCACATTGTCTGTTTTTTTATCATTTTATTTGCATATTATGGTGGAAAATAAGTATTTGGTCAGAAACAAAATTTCATCTCAATACTTTGTAATATATCCTTTGTTGGCAATGACAGAGGTCAAACGTTTTCTGTAAGTCTTCACAAGGTTGCCACACACTGTTGCTGGTATGTTGGCCCATTCCTCCATGCAGATCTCCTCTAGAGCAGTGATGTTTTTGGCTTTTCGCTTGGCAACACGGACTTTCAACTCCTTCCAAAGGTTTTCTATAGGGTTGAGATCTGGAGACTGGCTAGGCCACTCCAGGACCTTGAAATGCTCCTTACGAAGCCACTCCTTCGTTGCCCTGGCAGTGTGCTTTGGATCATTGTCATGTTGAAAGACCCAGCCACGTTTCATCTTCAATGCCCTTGCTGATGGAAGGAGGTTTGCACTCAAAATCTCACGATACATGGCCCCATTCATTCTTTCATGTACCCGGATCAGTCGTCCTGGCCCCTTTGCAGAGAAACAGCCCCAAAGAATGATGTTTCCACCACCATGCTTTACAGTAGGTATGGTGTTTGATGGATGCAACTCAGTATTCTTTTTCCTCCAAACACGACAAGTTGTGTTTCTACCAAACAGTTCCAGTTTGGTTTCATCAGACCATAGGACATTCTCCCAAAACTCCTCTGGATCATCCAAATGCTCTCTAGCAAACTTCAGACGGGCCCGGACATGTACTGGCTTAAGCAGTGGGACACGTCTGGCACTGCAGGATCTGAGTCCATGGTGGCGTAGTGTGTTACTTATGGTAGGCCTTGTTACATTGGTCCCAGCTCTCTGCAGTTCATTCACTAGGTTCCCTCGCGTGGTTCTGGGATTTTTGCTCACCGTTCTTGTGATCATTCTGACCCCACGGGGTGGGATTTTGCGTGGAGCCCCAGATCGAGGGAGATTATCAGTGGTCTTGAATGTCTTCCATTTTCTAATTATTGCTCTCACTGTTGATTTCTTCACTCCAAGCTGGTTGGCTATTGCAGATTCAGTCTTCCCAGCCTGGTGCAGGGCTGCAATTTTGTTTCTGGTGTCCTTTGACAGCTCTTTGGTCTTCACCATAGTGGAGTTTGGAGTCAGACTGTTTGAGGGTGTGCACAGGTGTCTTTTTATACTGATAACAAGTTTAAACAGGTGCCATTACTACAGGTAATGAGTGGAGGAAAGAGGAGACTCTTAAAGAAGAAGTTAGAGGTCTGTGAGAGCCAGAAATCTTGATTGTTTGTTTCTGACCAAATACTTATTTTCCACCATAATATGCAAATAAAATGATAAAAAAACAGACAATGTGATTTTCTGGATTTTTTTTCTCAGTTTGTCTCCCATAGTTGAGGACTACCTATGATGTAAATTACAGACGCCTCTCATCTTTTGAAGTGGTGGAACTTGCACTATTGCTGACTGACTAAATACTTTTTTGCCCCACTGTATATGACGGCTGTAACGGAAATACCACACTGGCAAATCTGTGTCCTTGGAATTTTTTTGGATGTTAAATAGTACTGTATAGAATTTGAGTATCACACAGCCAAAAAATAAGTACACTGAACTCCAATGCCCAAACTTGGAGCACAGAGATATATGATGGCTGCAACGGAAATGCCACACTGGCAAATCTGTGTCTTTGGAATTTTTTTTTATGTTAAATAGTGCTGTATAGAATTTGAGTATCACACAGCCAAAAAATAAGTACACTGAACTCCAATGCCCAAACTTGGAGCACAGAGATATATGACGGCTGTAACGGAAATACCACACTGGCAAATCTGTGGCCTTGGAATTTTTTTTTGATGCTAAATAGTGCTGTATAGAATTTGAGTATCACACAGCCAAAAAATGAGTACACCGGCCTCCAATGCCCAAACTTGGAGCACAGAGATATATGACGGCTGTAACGGAAATACCACACTGGCAAATCTGTGGCCTTTCAATTTTTTATGCTAAATAGCGCTGTATAAAATTTGAGTATCACACAGCCAAAAAATAAGTACACCGGCCTCCAATGACCAAACTTGGAGCAGAGAGATACATGACGGCTGTGACGGAAATACCACACTGGCAAATCTGTGGCCTTTGAATTTTTTTTATGCAAAACAGTGCTGTATAGAATTTGAGTTTCACACAGCCAAAAAATAAGTACACCGGTCTCCAATGCCTAAACTTGGAGCACAGAGATATATGACAGCTGTGTAATAATTATAGGGGATAACTCAGGAGACTCTTTGCGTGGAACAAGACAACTACAGGACACAGTTTTATAAGTGGTAAAGTCTATATTATCACACGGTGATTCAAACAGGTGCAGAGAGAAATTCAAGTCCACAACACTTGGTGCAAATAATAAACGCAGCTTAGCAGTCTATAGGAAACTTCAGAGGAAAATGCAATCAAGCAGAAAGTCTATGAAGCACAGTTATTCTTGAGGATACTTGACACGAATAAATCCTTGTCTTAGTCCAGGCACAGATAGATATGCTTATTAGGCAGTTCAAATCATATCTTAGCTCAACCAGGGAGGCCTGGTTAATAGTCTCAGGTTATTGCAAAGCAGAAACAGCTTACATGTCCAGCAAATGCAGATGGAAGTAAACATGAACAGCAGATGAAGGAGGATTACTGGAAACTTGTGTATGCAGCAGGAACTCAGAGCAGAGTAGCAGGATCACCACACAGGTTCACAGGAGCAGGTATATAGCCAGGGAGTAATCAGAGGTCAGGAGCTGGATGCAAGGCAGAATACTCTAGCACAGACTGAAGGCTGGGGTGGAGTTTTATAGCAGGAAGACACAGTGCACATGAAACCAAAGACGCCATCTTGGAAAAGGGCAGTAATGCACAAAAGGTAAAAAATGTTCAGAGTCCTGACAGGAGGGAGTGTGGGAGTGGGAGACACTGAATGTGCGGTTGGAAAGGTATGAGGAGATCCAGGATAGGACGAGGTCTTTGATGCCAAAGGAGGAGAGGATCTGTAGTAGGAGGCAGTGGTTAACTGTGTCGAAAGCAGAGGACAGGTCTAGAAGGAGGAGTACAGAGTATTGTCTGTTAAGTTTGGCTGTAAGCAGGTCGTTAGTGATTTTGGTCAGGGCTGTCCCAGTTGAGTGATGGGGCAGAAACCAGATTGTAGATTGTCAAAGAGCAAGTTAAATGAGAGGTGGGAGGAAAATTCAGTGTGGATGTGCTGCTCCAGGAGTTTGGAAGCGAATGGGAGCAGCGATAGTGGGCGATAGCTGGACATAGCTGCTAGATCAAGGGTTGGCTTTTTAAGGATAGGCGTGATTGTGGCATGTTTGAAAGCAGAATGGAAGGTGCCAGAAGTTAGTGATAGGTTGAAGAGGTGGGTTAGTGATGGGATAAAAGTGGTGGTGAGGTTGGGGAGGTGGTGGGATGAGATGGGGTCAAGCGCACAGGTGGTGAGGTGCGATATGGAGAGGAGACAATTAAGCCCCCCTTCTGTGATGTTGGATAGGGAGATTATGGGGTTTGGGCATTGGTCTGGTATACAAAGGGGATGTCGTGGATGAACAATAAAGACTTGCCTTGTTTGGTCGATCTTATTTTTAAAGTGTGTGGCAAAGCCCTCAGCAGAGATGAGGGAGGTTGGAGGGGGCAGTGGTGGCGGAGGAGGGAGTTAAAGGTTTTGAATAACTGTTTGGGGTTGTAGGATAGGGAAGTTATGAGGGTTGTGTAGTAGGCCTGTTTAGCAGAGGTGAGAGCAGATTTAAAAGTGAGTATTGCCTGTTTGAATGCAGTGAAGTCATCTTGCGAACGTGTTTTCTTCCAATGCCGCTCTGCAACCCTGGACACTTTCCAGAGCTTTTTAGCAGTGTTATTGTGCCAGGGTTGTTTATTGATACGTCGCACTCTGCCATGAACAAGAGGGGCAACTGTGTCAATAGCTGATGCGAGAGTGGCATTGTAGAAAGCAGTGGCACTGTCTGTGTCGTGGAGTAAGGATATGGATGCCAGTGGTAGGATAGAGTCAGAGAGTGTGTGGGTGTCTAGGTGTGAAAGGTTTCTGCGGGGGTGCGCATGTTACTGGACATGGGTGACCGTGAGGAGGACAGGGATGAGAAGGTGAGCAGATGGTGGTTGGATAGACGGAGAGGGGAGGTGTAAACTTAGATAGAGAGAAGAGACAGGTGAAGACCAGGTCTAGTGTATGTCCGTCTGTGTGGGTGGCTGCTGAGTACCACTGAGTAAGTCCACAAGATGAAGTAAGGGACATAAGTTTGGAGGCTGTTGACTGAGGGGTATCAGTGTGGATGTTGAAGTCATCCATGAGGAAAGAGGGAATGTCAACAGAGAGAAAGTGAAGAAGCCAGGTGGAGAATTGGTCAATAAAGGCAGTGGCCGAGCCCGGAGGTCAGTATATGATGGCCACTTAGAGGTTGGAGGGAGAGTAGATGAGGACAGAGTCGACTTCAAAAGAGGGGAGGATAAGGGAGGGTAGAGGTGGGATTTGGTTAAAGGTGCAGTTATCATTGCATACATCAAGAGGGTCCATTCCATTACTGTCTGCTGCTGCTGCCTATTACATATATACCTAGCCCCTGGTATCAGTGGCTGCGAAGAATTTTTTTGGCATCTTAATCCTGATTATTTTATTCCAAAACAATCCAGAGCCCCCCTTTTTTTTGCTTTTTCACATATTGAACAGTGTGGTACCTCTGTCAGATGCCTGATCTATCTGTGGGCTACAAATTTGGCCATTTCAGGCCTCCATTCAACTGTATTTGCTGTCTGTTACCCTCGGGCGATGCTCGGGCGATTACCGAGTAGTGGCGAGCATGCACGCTCATCACTAGTGGTCACGTGCAGCAACTATATATTTAGCAATAGACTGCAAAGCCCTAAGACCTGCCTAGAGGCTGTATTCTGCTGCTAAAACTGTCCTTTAGGCTAAATGAAGAATATCTCTGTAACAATCAGCAAAGCACAACATTATCCCTTAGAAGGACTGTTAGTATGATGGTTAGCACCAGTATCAACACTAGAGTACTCTGATTAGTTAAACTGGGAACTCACAGGCCTGGATAACAGCTCTCCCTACAATCACAACTGTCCCTGAGCTGTGCAATGGTGTCAGTGAGTCGAGCGTGGTGGAACATGTCTTTTTATAACCTCTGATGAGATAATGCGGCCAGCCAATCACAGTAATACACTACCAAGATAGCTGCAGTATTACAGTGACTGGCAGGCAATCCTTGGTTGCTTATTGCTTGTGCAACAGGCGCCAAACATGCTGCGTGGGGAATTGAACTTCAAATCCGAACACTGTCGAGTAGTGTTCAACATTCCGATACCGCAAGTATCGGGTATCGGCCGATATTTGCGGTATCGGAATTCCGATACCGAGTTCCGATATTTTTGTGATATCGGAAATCAGAATCGGAAGTTCCCAGTGTATGGTTCCCAGGGTCTGGAGGAGAGGAAACTCTCCTTCAGGCCCTGGGATCCATATTCATGTGTAAAATAAAGAATAAAAATAAAAAATAGGGATATACTCACCCTCTGACGCGCCCTGGTTGTAACCCCTGCAACCGGCAGCCTCCGTTCCTAAGAATGAGCGAGTGAAGGACCTGCGATGACGTCGCAGCTTGTGATTGGTCGCGTGAGCGGTCACATGAGCGGTCACGCGACCAATCACAAGCCGCGACGTCATCGAAGATCCTTAACTCGGCATTCTTAGGAACGGAGGCACCGCTAAGAGCTGGGGCCGCCGGAGGGGTGAGTATATCAATATTTTTTATTTTTATTCTTTATTTTATACATGAATATGGATCCCAGGGCCTGAAGGAGAGTTTCCTCTCCTTCAGACCCTGGGAACCATTCCGATATTTTGTGTCCCATAGATATGCATTGGTATCAGGTATCGGTATCGTCGAGATCCGATATTTTGCCGGTATCGGCCGATCCAATCCGATACGATACCTTTGCATATCAGAAGGTATCGCTCAACACTACTGTTGAGTGCTTCAAATCCAATGTGTCACAACACAGCTGTCAAGTGACCAGGGACCTTGGGGCTTCTTCCCTGTCCCTAACACTAGGGGGCACCCTAGCTCGCCCTGTTCCCCAGGATACTTCAGATGGTGAAGATGCCAGGGCCTCCGCCCTTGCCTTATATCCTGAGATAGCCCTCCAGCTGTTTTCTTCCCCCACGGCAGGAAGAGGGGGCACTACTGTGCACCGTAGTACACCAACCCAACCAACAAGGCTACACAGACAAGGGATAACTGAAAACTCCAGGCATACAAAATATTCACTCACATGTAACAGAGGAATGCATCGGGGTGTGAAGGTAAGAGAATAAACAAAAACAGAGAGGGATTTTACCACATATACAAACCAATCAACAGTCACTAATAACTCCTTCAACTCTCCTTCTCATAAGTACTCCTCTCCCACCAATAGCCATGCAGCAAATGCTAGCTCTGATGAGGATTAGTAACAGAGCCCAGATTATAAAGGGAAAAGGAGTGCCTAACCAACAACCACAGCTGTGAACACAGGGATTTTCAAGATAGCCGATTAACCCCTGTTCTGCCAGAAGAAATAAACACATTTAAAATGAAGAAGAAGGGCTTCTTCTCAGCGCTGGAGTAGGAGCAATCAGACGCTGCGGTCTTCTGGCTCCACACTGTCGTGGTAACCATGTGACACAATGCTTGTCTAGGGCTGAGTACATCCAAATACCCAGCTACTCGAGTGATATCCAAGTATTACCGAGCACGTTCGCTCATCCCAAAACACTATTAAAAACCTTTAAAATGATACATGGTTAAAGCTAGTGTCTATTCATAAATATATAACACCCTTCTGCAATGCTAGGCTGAAAATGACCACAAAGGCACTTCTCCCATGAGAAATGTTGACAGGACATCAAAAACAGCAGGTTAAATATGCACTGAACACTTCACCAATTTTCTAAGTAACACAAACACTTTTTAAATCCTGACAGATCCATGGACTCCTTCTCTAAACTCTTAGCTATAATTCTTTCCATACTGTACATTTTCTCAGATCAGGTGATTGACTGGGCCATTCTAGCAGCTTTATTTTCTTTCTCTGAAACTAATTAGTTCCTTGGCTGTGTGTTTGGGATCATTGGCTTGCTGAAATGTCCTCCCTTGTTTCACCTTCATCATCCTTGTAGATGGGAGTAGATTTTTATCAAAAATGTTTCTGTACATTTGTCCATTCATCCTTTCCTCACTTACATGAACTTTGGCAGTGCCACATACTGAAAAACACACACCATGATGTTCCCACCTCCGAACTTCATTGTTGCTTTAATGGGTGATATGCAGGGCCTTTGGTCAGTAACAAGGGGTGTATTACTGCATTCAAAAAGTTCAATTTTGGTCTCATCTGCCCACACTACATTCTCCCAGTATCTCACAGGCTTGTCTAAATGTTGTTGCACAAACTTTAAATGTGCTTCAACATGCTTTTTGATCAGCAATGGAGTGTTGCATGGTGAGCGTTCATATAAGCCATGACAGCTGAGAGCATTACTTATTGTTTTCTTTTAAACAATTGTATCTGCTGATTTCAGGTCTTTCTCCAGAGGTGGTCCTTGGCTCTTGAATACCTCTTCTGAGAATTCTTTTCACTACTCTGTCTAAAATCTTGCAGGACGCATGTGGTTATGGCCAGTTTGTGGTGAAATTATGTTCTTTCCACTTCTGGATTATGGCTCCTAAAATGCTCACTGACCCTTCAGTAGTTTAGAAGTTCTTCTGTATTCAATGCCATCAGTATGTTTTGCAACAATAAGCTTGAGAAGGTATTGAGATAGCTCACTGGTTTTATCCATCATGAGAAATTTCTTGTGTGGAACTTTGGTAATGAGACACCATTTTATAGGCCATCAGTTAAACCAACTGATATTATTTTTCACTAAGTGGCAGGATTCCTTTCTAATTTCTAATAGATTTCAGCTAGTGGATAGATACAACTTAGCACTGCAGTGAATAAAAGAGTTCATTTATTAAGGCAATCTTTATGTCACGCAACATGTAGGAAAGGATAAGTGCAACACAAAGGGAAAGGGAACCAAACACTAGGGAAGGGGGGAGTGGAGACTCCTAGGCAGATCTAACGTCATCCTGTCACTGACTGAGCAGGATACCTAATCCCTGCCTGACCCTAGCAATAAGCCCTGCATCGGGAAGGACAGGATGTGCGCTAGTCAATCCCCACTACCACTAAAGACAGATGGGATAATCAAACAAGGGAAACACTTAGCTTGAGTAGACTTAGAGAAAAACACAGACATCCTCCAAACACCAGAGAGGAAGATAGCCGACTGCTATAGCTCCAAGCCTCAACAGGGAAATGGAAATAGCAATATCACCTGCAACTTAAAGCAGACAGCTGAAAGTTATAAACACCACGGTCCAGGCATGTCAACTAAAGCAGGGGAAGGTTGCCACTTGGTTCTAGAGTCAGAAGGCCCAGAAAGAAGTCTGCAAAGCAATCTGCTGAGACCTTCTGCAGTCAGATGCAGAGTGATGGTCTGCAGCCTTTGACACATCCGTGACACTTTATGGTTAAACTTTTTCTTTATTACAATTAGACTTTCATCAGAACTGTGAGGGGTATATAAAAAAAAGTTAAATTACACAAAGGAAAAATCCAAAACCATTTTACAAACTGTCCAAAATATATATACAAAATCATGGACTACATGTCCACCTTTCTAACTTTGTAAGTTCAAAGTCCTCTGCTGTCCCTACAGGATGTTAATCTGATTACTAACACTTGTTTCACTTCTCTACAGAACCGATAGACAGTCATCAACTCACCACCTCCTTCCTGGGCACCAATGGCACAGTATGGGCACTCCTATAACAAATTTTGTCCTTCTTTACCCTGTTTTCCTTGAAACATTGTGCATCTCAATGCATATACATTGATAATAAGATTGTAGCCCATTCTACATCATATAATTCATGTCCCCACTTATCAAACTTCCTACATTATAGACAACATAGGCATAGCGATACAGAATTACACCGCTATCCCCCCTTCCAGCCTACCCTTTTCTGTATACAGTATATCATTCTCATATTATCCGCTCATCTCAAGAGGGGTTACGTGCCTCAGCCATATGGCCCTTATAGGTCCTTCCCTACCGCTGAGTAGGTCTTCTGTTTATTATAAATATCCAGACATTCCAGTAACATCTTATTACCACATCAACAGTAACATATTTACATCACATAATCCGCAAGATGTAGTTGCTCAAAGACTGAAATCTCAACCAGTATATGCGTCACATGTCATTGAATAGTGACGCCCATCCTGCAGCACACAAAGCTACTATAAACCCATCCCACCATCGTTCGTCATACACAAACCCCTACCATGCATCACATGACTCCAGGAAGCTGAAAAGTCATGTGGAACCCATGTGCGATGTGTGTCGGCACACCAAGGCAGTATAATTGAAGATAAATGTAATTATACTCACTTCTGTGAAGTGAAAGGTGCTGCATCAAGCACAAGATTTCTAGGTATTGCTCACTGGTTGGAAGAGCTCTTCATCCATCTGCATTTCCTGTGCCGTTCGGGGTAGAACATGCGGTAAGAAACATTAACCCCTTCCCGACCCATGACGCCTATGTGGCGTCATGGAATGATCGCGTCCCTGCAGATCGGGTGAAGGGGTTAACTCCTATTTTACCCGATCTGCAGGGAGAGGGGGAGTGGTACTTCAGCCCAGGGGGGGTGGCTTCACCCCCCCGTGGCTACGATCGCTCTGATTGGCTGTTGAAAGTGAAACTGCCAATCAGAGCGATTTGTAATATTTCACCTAAAAAACTGGTGAAATATTACAATCCAGCCATGGCCGATGCTGCAATACCATCGGCCATGGCTGGAAAACCTGAAGTGACCCCACCCCCACCCCACCGATCGCCCCCCCAGTGCTCCGTTATGGGGTCCGGTCCCCTCCGTCCTGTGCTCCGCTCCCCCGTCCTCCTGCCCGCTCCCCCCCTGCTCCTATGTCACCCCCCGGTGCTCAGACGCCCCCCCCGTGCCCCGATCTCCCCCCCCTTATACTTACCTAGGCTCCCGGTGTCGGTCCGTCTCCTCGCTGGGCGCCGCCATCTTCCAAAATGGCGGGCGCATGCTCAGTGCGCCCGCCGAATCAGCCGGCTGGCTGATTCATTACAGGTACATTTTGATCGCTGTGGTAGGTTCTAACACAGCGATCAAAATAAAAAAATAATAAATAACCCCCCCCCCTTTATCACCCCCATAGGTAGGGACAATAATAAAATAAAGAAAATATTTTTTTTTCTTTTTCCACTAGGGTTAGGGTTAGAACTAGGGGTAGGGTTAGGGGTAGGGTTAGGGTTACGGGGTAGGGTTAGGGTTAGGGGTAGGGTTATGGCATGTGCACACAGAGCGGATCGGCCGCGGATCCGCAGCGGATCGGCAGCGGATCCGCAGCGGATTGGCAGCGGATCCGCCGCGGATCCGCAGCGGATTGGCAGCGGATTGGCCGCGGATTGGCCGCGGATCCGCAGTGGATTGGCCGCTGCGAATTCGAAGCAGTTTTTTATCAGGTTTACAGTACCATGTACACCTAAGGAAAACCAAATCCGCTGTGCCCATGGTGCGGAAAATTCCGTGCAGAAACGCTGCATTGTATTTTCCGCAGCATGTCAATTCTTTGTGCGGATTCCGCAGTGTTTTACACCTGTTCCTCAATAGGAATCCGCAGGTGAAATCCGCACAAAAAAACACTGGAAATCTGCTGTAAATCCGCAGGTAAAACGCAGTGCCTTTTACCTGCAGATTTTTCAAAAATCGTGCGGAAAGATCTCACACGAATCCGCAACGTGGGCACATAGCCTTAGGGTTAGGGTTGGAATTAGAGTTAGGGTTGGAATTAGGGCTAGGGTTTGAAATAGGGTTAAGATTAGGCTTGTGGTTAGGGTTACGGATAGGGTTAGGGGTGTGTTGGGGTTACAGTTGTGGTTAGGGTTGGGATTAGGGTTACGGTTGGGATTAGGGTTAGGATTAGGGTTGGAATTAGGGTTACGGGTGTGTTGCGGTTAGGGTTGTGGTTAGGGGTGTGTTGGGGTTAGGGTTGTGATTAGGGTTATGGCTACAGTTGGGATTAGGATTAGGGGTGTGTTGGGGTTAGTGTTGAAGTTAGAATTGAGGGGTTTCCACTGTTTAGGCACATCAGGGGTCTCCAAACGCAACATGGCGCCACCATTGATTCCAGCCAATCTTGCGTTCAAAAAGTCAAATGGTGCTCCCGCCCTTCCAAGCCCCGACGTGCGCCCAAACAGTGGTTTACCCCCACATTTGGGGTACCAGCGTACTCAGGACAAACTGGGCAACAACTGTTGGGGTCCAATTTCTCCTGTTACCCTTGCAAAAATAAAAAATTACTTGCTAAAACATAATTTTTGAGGAAAGAACAATTATTTTTTATTTTCACGGCTCTGCGTTATAAACTTCTGTGAAGCACTTGGGGGTTGAAAGTGCTCACCACACATCTAGATAAGTTCCTTCGGGGGTCTAGTTTCCAAAATGGGGTCACTTGTGGGGTGTTTCTACTGTTTAAGCACATCAGGGGCTCTGCAAATGCAATGTGACGCCCGCAGACAATTCCATCAAAGTCTGCATTTCAAATGTCACTACTTCCCTTCCGAGCCCTGACGTGTGCCCAAACAGTGGTTTACCCCCACATATGGGGTATCAGCGTTTTCACAACAAACTGGGCAACAAATATTGGGGTCCAAATTCTCCTGTTACCCTTGTGAAAATAAAAAATTGCTTGCTAAAACATCTTTTTTGAGGAAAGAAAAATGATTTTTTATTTTCACGGCTCTGCGTTGTAAACTTCTGTGAAGCACTTGGGGGTTGAACGTGCTCACCACACATCTAGATAAGTTCCTTGGGGGGTCTAGTTTCCAAAATGGGGTCACTTGTGGGGGGTTTCTACTGTTTAGGCATATCAGGGGCTCTGCAAACGTAACATGATGCCCGCAGACCATTCCATCAAAGTCTGCATTCCAAAACGTCACTACTTCCCTTCCGAGCCCCGGCATGTGCCCAAACAGTGGTTTACCCCCACATATGGGGTATCAGCGTACTCAGGAGAAACTGGACAACAACTTTTGGGGTCCAATTTCTCCTGTTACTCTTGCAAAAATAAAAAATTCTGGGCTAAAAAAATATTTTTGAGGAAAGGAAACACATTTATTATTTTCACGGCTCTGCGTCATAAACTTCTGTGAAGCACTTGGGGGTGCAAAGTGCTCACCACACATCTAGATAAGTTCCCTTGGGGGTCTAGTTTCCAAAATGGAGTCACTTGTGGGGAGTTCCTACTGTTTAGGCACATCAGGGACTCTGCAAACGCAACCTGATGCCCGCAGAGCATTCCATCAAAGTCTGCATTTCAAAACGTCACTACTTCCCTTCCGAACCCCGACGTGTGCCAAAACAGTGGTTTACCCCCACATAAGGGGTATCAGCGTACTCAGGAGAAAATGGACAACAACTTTTGGGGTCCAATTTCTCTTGTTACTCTTGCAGAAATAAAAAAATTCTGGGCTAAAAAAATATTTTTGAGGAAAGGAAACACATTTTTTATTTTCACGGCTCTGCGTTATAAACTTCTGCGAAGCACTTGGGGGTTCAAAGTGCTCACCACACATCTAGATTAGTTCCTTGGGAGGTCTAGTTTCCAAAATGGGTTCACTTGTGCGGGAGCTCCAATGTTTAGGCACACAGGGGCTCTCCAAACGCGACATGGTGTCCGCTAACGATTGGAGCTAATTTTCCATTCAAAAAGCCAAATGGCGTGCCTTCCCTTCCGAGCCCTGCCGTGCGCCCAAACAGTGGTTTACCCCCACATATGGGGTATCATCGTACTCAGGACAAACTGGACAACAACATTTGCGGTCCAATTTCTCCTATTACCCTTGGGAAAATAAAAATTCTGGGCTAAAAATCATTTTTGAGGAAAGAAAAATTATTTTTTTATTTTCACGGCTCTGCGTTATAAACTTCTGTGAAGCACCTGGGGGTTATAAGTGCTCACTATGCATCTAGATAAGTTCCTTGGGGGGTCTAGTTTCCAAAATGGGGTCACTTGTAGGGGAGCTCCAATGTTTAGGCACACAGGGGCTCTCCAAACGCGACATGGTGTCCGCTAACGATTGGAGCTAATTTTCCATTCAAAAAGTCAAATGGCACGCCTCCCCTTCCGAGCCTTGCCGTGCACCCAAACAGTGGTTTACCCCCACATATGAGGTATCGGCATACTCAGGAGAAATTGCCCAACTAATTTTAGGATCCATTTTATCCTGTTGCCCATGTGAAAATGAAAGAATTGAGGCTAAAATAAATTTTGTGTGAAAAAAAAAGTACTTTTTCATTTTTGCGGATCAATTTGTGAAGCACCTGGGGGTTTAAAGTGCTCACTATGCCTCTAGATGAGTTCCTTGGGGGGTCTAGTTTCCAAAATGGGGTCACTTGTGGAGGAGCTCCAATGTTTAGGCACACAGGGGCTTTCCAAACGCGACATGGTGTCCGCTAACGATGGAGATAATTTTTCATTCAAAAAGTCAAATGGCGCTCCTTCCCTTCCGAGCCTTACCATGTGCCCAAACAGTGGTTTACCCCCACATGTGAGGTATTGGTGTACTCAGGAGAAATTGCCCAACAAAATTTAGGATCCATTTTATCCTGTTGCCCATGTGAAAATGAAAAAATTGAGGCTAAAATAATTTTTTTGTGAAAAAAAAGTACTTTTTCATTTTTACAGATCAATTTGTGAAGCACCTGGGGGTTTAAAGTGCTCACTATGCTTCTAGATAAGTTCCTTGGGGGGTCTAGTTTCCAAAATGGGGTCACTTGTGGGGGAGCTCCAATGTTTAGGCACACGGGGGCTCTCCAAACGCGACATGGTGTCCGCTAAAGATTGAAGCCAATTTTTCATTGAAAAAGTCAAATGGCGTGCCTTCCCTTCCGAGCCCTGCCGTGCGCCCAAACAGTGGTTTACCCCCACATATGGGGTATCATCGTACTCAGGACAAACTGGACAACAACATTTGCGGTCCAATTTCTCCTATTACCCTTGGGAAAATAAAAATTCTGGGCTAAAAATCATTTTTGAGGAAAGAAAAATTATTTTTTTATTTTCACGGCTCTGCGTTATAAACTTCTGTGAAGCACCTGGGGGTTATAAGTGCTCACTATGCATCTAGATAAGTTCCTTGGGGGGTCTAGTTTCCAAAATGGGGTCACTTGTAGGGGAGCTCCAATGTTTAGGCACACAGGGGCTCTCCAAACGCGACATGGTGTCCGCTAACGATGGAGATAATTTTTCATTCAAAAAGTCAAATGGCGCTCCTTCCCTTCCGAGCCTTACCATGTGCCCAAACAGTGGTTTACCCCCACATGTGAGGTATTGGTGTACTCAGGAGAAATTGCCCAACAAAATTTAGGATCCATTTTATCCTGTTGCCCATGTGAAAATGAAAAAATTGAGGCTAAAATAATTTTTTTGTGAAAAAAAAGTACTTTTTCATTTTTACAGATCAATTTGTGAAGCACCTGGGGGTTTAAAGTGCTCACTATGCTTCTAGATAAGTTCCTTGGGGGGTCTAGTTTCCAAAATGGGGTCACTTGTGGGGGAGCTCCAATGTTTAGGCACACGGGGGCTCTCCAAACGCGACATGGTGTCCGCTAAAGATTGAAGCCAATTTTTCATTGAAAAAGTCAAATGGCGCTCCTTCCCTTCCGAGCCCTGCCGTGCGCCCAAACAGTGGTTTACCCCCACATATGAGGTATCAGCGTACTCAGGACAAATTGGACAACAATGTCCGTGGTCCAGTTTCTCCTTTTACCCTTGGGAAAATAAAAAAATTGTTGCTAAAAGATCATTTTTGTGACTAAAAAGTTAAATGTTCATTTTTTACTTCCATGTTTCTTCTGCTGCTGCGAAACACCTGAAGGGTTAATAAACTTCTTGAATGTGGTTTTGAGTACCTGGAGGGGTGCAGTTTTTAGAATGGTGTCACTTTTGGGTATTTTCAGCCATATAGAACCCTCAAACTGACTTCAAATGTGAGGTGGTCCCTAAAAAAAAATGGTTTTGTAAATTTTGTTGTAAAAATGAGAAATCACTGGTCAAATTTTAACCCTTATAACTTCCTAGCAAAAAAAAAAAATGTTGTTTCCAAAATTGTGCTGATGTAAAGTAGACATGTGGGAAATGTTATTTATTAACTATTTTGTGTCACATAACTCTCTGGTTTAACAGAATAAAAATTCAAAATGTGAAAATTGCGAAATTTTCAAAATTTTTGCCAAATTTCCGCTTTTTTCACAAATAAACTCAGAAATTATCGACCTAAATTTACCACTAACATGAAGCCCAATATGTCACGAAAAAACAATCTCAGAATCGCTAGGATCCGTTGAAGCGTTCCTGAGTTATTACCTCATAAAGGGACACTGGTCAGAATTGCAAAAAACGGCAAGGTCATGAAGGGGTTAAAAGCCCACTGCGACGCCGTAGTAAGTAAACGTGCATGCAACACAATATGTTTTGGCGCCAAGAGACACAAAGCCGCAACTAAGTTTTTAGTTAGTTAGTTAGGTATATTGGCTCTACAGACCACGTTTTCCTACCGGAATCAACAGCCAGAAACCCTAGAATTGTCACTTTGTTTTCGTGCTGTTCAGTAACCAATGATGCTATGCTACATATAGATGCTGACACAGCACACAGTGTACTCCAGGAAGAACTTGTGTTTTCTTCTCTGTTCTGCTTGAAGAGGAGTTTCTCTGTGGGACAATATAAGGTGGAGAAACCAAAGGAAAATGGACACTAGAGCCAAGTAAAAATAATCTAAATTTTTATTTGCAAAATATTAACACTAAAAAATAGGTAAATGTAAACAAAAACAATTAAAAAGTGAGAGACGACAAACAAGTGCCACGTACAGGCAGGAGGTGTTACAGGAATAAGACAGTGAGCCAGTCAGTCAAACTGAACAATATCTTACAAAGTTGGTATATGAGGCAAAAGAGTAAATACAGACAATCTAGCCAAATATATACTAGGAATTGTACTTATAATGAGAGTTATAAGCATAAAAGTATCCAATACCTATCCATTGTCCCAATTTTATAATTTAATATATAACCTCCTCTATTATTATTAGAGTATACGTATATAACTAGATATGACAGAGGCTCAAAAATATTGAATCAAATCACATCAGAGTTCATTAAGCAAGGTAGATATGGTAAAGTGAATAGTGCCATAGTACATTATACAATGGAGCATGGTATAGCCACAGTTCGCTAATGCTGTGCAAAATCCCTTAGGCTACTTTCACACTTCCGTCGTTTGGCCAACGTTGCAATGCGTCGTTTTGGAGAAAAAACGCATCCTGCAAAGTTGCCCGCAGAATGCGTTTTTCTCCATAGACTTGCATTAGCGACGTATTGCGATGTATGGCCATACGTTGCATGCGTCGTCCACTGGATGCATTGGGTTTTGGCGGACCGTCGTCTCGGAAAAATGTTCAAGGGAACGTTTTTCCGTATGTCGCATCCAGTGTTTCACACTGCGCATGCCCAGCAGGAAACATTGCTCTCATGATCTTTCCTGCTCGGCAGCGCAGACGGAAATGTGAAAGCAAACACTTCTGTCGGTACATCGCTCCGACGCTTCGTGACGGCTCCGTACCGAAGGAAGTGTGATAGAAGCCTTAGTGGGATAACATGAAAAGAATGTACACTGACGTAAAAGTACCTGGCATTTAAGGGAAGTCCCACAACCCTATAAGAGACCTCTGTGATGTGAAGTAAAGTGCAAATAGTAACAACTGGCATTATGAACCAACCTGTAACCGACGTGGAAGGAGAGCGGGGTCACATCACATAATGCGAGGTCTCTTATAGGGTTGTGGGTAGTGTTGAGCGATACCGTCCGATACTTGAAAGTATCGGTATCGGAAAGTATCGGCCGATACCGGCAAAGTATCGGATCCAATCCAATACCGATACCCGATACCAATACAAGTCAATGGGACTCAAGTATCGGACGGTATCCTGATGGTTCCCAGGGTCTGAAGGAGAGGAAACTCTCCTTCAGGCCCTGGGATCCATATAAATGTGTAAAAGAAAGAATTAAAATAAAAAATATCGCTATACTCACCTGTCCGACGCAGCCTGGACCTCAGCGAGGGAACCGGCAGCGTTGTTTGTTTAAAATTCGCGCTTTTACTTGGTTACGTGAAGTCCCGGCTTGTGATTGGTCAGGGCGGCCATGTTGCCGGGACGCGGACCAATCACAGCAAGCCGTGACGAAATTACGTCACGGCTTGCTGTGATTGGTCCGCGTCCCGGCAACATGGCCGCCATTAACCAATCACAAGCCGGGACGTCACGGGAGGCTGGACACGCGCCCATTTTAAAATGGGCGCGTGTCCAGCCTCCCGTGACGTCCCGGCTTGTGATTGGTTGCGCCGCGGTCAACCAATCACAAGCCGGGAGGCTGGACACGGGCGCGTGTCCAGCCTCCCGGCTTGTGATTGGTTGACCGCGGCGCAACCAATCACAAGCCGGGACGTCACGGGAGGCTGGACACGCGCCCATTTTAAAATGCGCGCGTGTCCAGCCTCCCGTGACGTCACGGCTTGTGATTGGTTAATGGCGGCCATGTTGCCGGGACGCGGACCAATCACAAAGCCGGGACGTAATTTTAAAATCCTTAAGGACCTGAAATTACGTCACGGCTTGCTGTGATTGGTTGCGTCTCCCACGTGACTGCGACGCAACCAATCACAACGCCGGAACGTAATTTTAAAATCCTGAAGGACCTGAAATTACGTCACGGCTTGCTGTGATTGGTTGCGTCCCGGTCACATGGGCGGCACGCAACCAATCACAAGCCGGGACTCACGTAAAGGAAAGAAAAGCGCGAATTTTAAACAAAGAACGCTGCCGCTTCCCTCGGTAAGGTGCAGGCTGCGTCGGAGAGGTGAGTATAGCAATATTTTTTATTTTAATTCTCTCTTTTACACATTTTTACATTAATGTTGTTTCGATACCGATACCCGATATCACAAAAATATCGGATCTCGGTATCGGAATTCCGATACAGCAAGTATCGGCCGATACCCGATACTTGCAGTATCGGAATGCTCAACACTAGTTGTGGGACTTCCCTTAAATACCAGGTACTTTTACCTCAGTGTACATTGTTTTCATGTTATCCCACTATGGGATTTTGTACAGCATTAGCCAACTGTGGCTATACCATGCTCCATTGTATACTGTACTATGGCACTATGCACTTTACCATATCTACCTTGCTTAATGAACTCTGATGTGATTTGATTCAATATTTTTGATCCTCTGTCATATCTAGTTATATGGGTACTAGATATTGAAACCGTTCTACGCCCGGGTGGAGAGAATTTATATTGGTATTTGGTCTCCATCCTGGTATGTGCTGCTTCCATCCTGCGCCCTAATCTTGTCATGTGCTGCTACCATCTTGCGCCCCCATCCTGTTTTATGCTGCTTCCATCCTGCACCCCCTTCCTGTCATGTGCAACCCTCATCCTGCGCCTCATCCTGTTTTGTGCGCCTCCATCTTGTCAAGTGCTACTCTCTTCCTGTGCCCTCATCCTGTCATGTGCTCCCATCCTGCGCCCCAATTCTGTCATGTGGTACACCTATCCTTCGTCCCCATCCTCTCATGTGGTGCTTTCATCCTGTGCCCCCATCCTGTCATGTGCTGCTCTCATCCTGCGTTCCCATCCTGTCATGTGCTGCTCCCATTCTGTGCCCCCATTCTGTCATGTGCTGCTCACATCCTGCGCCCCCATTCTGTCATGTGCTGCTCTCATCCTGCGTCCCCATCCTGTCATGTGCTGCTCTCATCCCGCGTTCCCATCCTGTCATGTGCTGCTCCCATTCTGTGCCCCCATTCTGTCATATGCTGCTCACATCCTGCACCCCCATTCTGTCATGTGATGCTCCCATCCTGCGCCCCCATTCTGGTATGTGCTGTTTCCATCCTGCACCCCCATTCTGTAATGTGCTGCTCCCATCCTGCGCCCCAATCCTGTCATGTGCTGCTGCCATCATGCGCCCCCATCCTGTCATGTGGTGCTCCCATCCTGCGCGCCCATTCTGTCATGTACAGAAAAAGTCACTGGCTTGCTGAGCTAACGAATTTTCTATATATATTCAGTAGAAAGTGGCTGGATTGCTCTGCTGACATATTTTATATATAGATTCAGTATAAAAATGGTGCCAGAAAGCGCGGACTGTGCTGGTGCCGATTCCGGTGCCACAAACCTCCTGGGCCACAATCCTCATCCCCAGATGCGTAACTTACAAAATGGCATCTGAAGTGCGCTATACGCATGGAGGATTTATGTCCCGGCCTCCGGCACAAAGAGACCCCGCGGCAATACCGGATAGGTACCGTATATACTCGTGTACAAGCCGACCCGAGTTAAGCTGAGACCCCTAATTTTGCCTCAAAAAACTGGGAAAACTTATTGACTCAAGTATAAGCTTAGGGTGGGAAATGCAGCAGCTACTGGTAAATTTAAAAAATAAAAATAGATACCAATAAAAGTGAAATTGATTGAGACATCAGTAGGTTAAATGTTTTTGAATATCCATATTGAATCAGGAGGCCCATAAATTGCTCCATACAAAATACGCCCCATATAATTCTCTATAAAGTGGCCTCCCCTAGAACACTCTTGCACCCCTCCAATCTATTCTAAACTCAACTGCCCGACTAATCCACCTGTCCACCGCTATTCCCCGGCCTCTCCCCTCTGTCAATCCCTTCACTGGCTCCCCATTACCCAGAGACTCCAGTACAAAAGCCTCTTGACTCACCTCTTCCGACAAGCCTACAGCCTGCAGTGATCCTGAACTTACTGAACTGCCGCACAACCTGCCCTACCCTCTCCTAGTGTTTCATCACCCATCCCCTGCAGACTGTGAGCCCTCACGGGCAGGGTCCTCCCTCCTTATGTACCCGTGTGCCTTGTTTTTTGCTCATGTTTAATGTATTTGTCTATATTTGCCCCGTATTCACATGTAAAGCGCCATGGAATGAATGGCGCTATAAAAATGTATAATAATAATAATAATAATAATAATAAAAAAGCCTAACCATGACATACAAAGCCATCCACAACCTGTCTCCTCCATACATCTGTGACCTCGTCTCCCGGTACTTTCCTGCATGCAACCTCCGATCCTCACAAGATCTCCTTCTCTACTCACCTCTTATCTCCTCTTCCCACAATCGCATACAAGATTTCTCTCGTGCATCACCCCTACTCTGGAACTCTCTACCACAACATATCAGACTCTCACCTACCATCGAAACCTTCAAAAAGAATCTGAAGACCCACCTCTTCCGACAAGCCTACAACCTGCAGTAATCACCGATTGACCAAACCACTGCACGACCAGCTCTATCTTTACCTACTGTATCCTCACCCATCCCTTGTAGAGTGTGAGCCCTCACGGGCAGGGTCCTCTCTCCTCCTGTACCAGTTGTGACTTGTATTGTTCAATATTATTGTACCTGTTTTTATTATGTATACCCCTCCTCACATGTAAAGTGCCATGGAATAAATGGCGCTATAATAATGAATAATAATAATAAAGTTCAAGATGGGCCCCATAAAATTCTCCATATAGTTCATGATGGGCCCCATAAGATGCTCCATACAATATACACTCTATATAATGCTCCATAAAGTTCATGATGGGCCCCATAAGATGCTCAATACAAAATATGCCCCATATAATGCTGCACAAAGGTTAATGATGGCCCCATAAGATGCTCCATAGAATAATATGCCCCATATGCTGCTCCATAAAGGTTGATGGCCCCATAAGATGCTCCATAGAATAATATGCTCCATATGCAGCTCCATAAAGGTTTATGGTCCTATAAGATGCTCCATAGCATAATATGCCCCATATGCTGCTCCATAAAGGATGATGGCCCCATAAGATGCTCCATAGTATAATATGCCCCGTATGCTGCTCCATAAAGGATGATGGCCCCATAAGATGCTCCATAGTATAATATGCCCCATATGCTGCTCCATAAAGGTTGATGGCCCCATAAAATGCTCCATAGCATAATATGCCCCATATGCTGCTCCGTAAAGGTTGATGGCCCCATAAGATGCTCCATAGCATAATATGCTCCGAAAGCTGCTTCATAAAGGTTGATGGCCCCATAAGATGCTCCATAAAGGTTGATGGACCCATAAGACGCTCCATAGCATAATATGCCCTGTATGTTGCTTCATAAAGGTTGATGGCCCCATAAGATGCTCCATAGCATAATATGCCCCGTATGCTGCTGTGATTAAAAAAAAAAAATGACATACTCACCCTCATCGCTGGGCGCCGAGTGGCAGGGGCCTGAGCAGGAGGGGACACCAGCATGCTATAGGGGTCAGGTGCCGATGTCGCCACTGGCTCAGGCCCCCCGACACTTGCTATATTCACCTGTCCCCGTTCCACCGCCGTGCTGTGTCTTCTGGGTCTCTGGCTGTGACTGTTCAAGCAGAGGGTGCGCACTAATCACGTCATCGCGCCCTCTGACCTGAATGTCACAGCCAGAGGACACGGAAGACACAGTGCGGCTATCTACCTTTTATGGCAGAGCTTTTATACAGTATATAATAACCCCTTTTCTGGTTTATACAATATAAGGTGGAGCAGTGATTCAGCTCCAATAGACTTTGTCCACGGCACCCTCACTGATGTGTATATATATATGTTTAATTCTGTAATATTCTCCATATAGTCGAGGACAGACTTTTCCTCTAGTTTCGTGAGATTATATGGGGATGGGAGGGGAACATTTGGTTGAAAAATAAGAATAGAAATGTATATATTCTTAAGATTGTGAACCACTGTGCTAGACCGCAGGCGAGCCCATGCTTTGCACTCATTTAAGTAAACCAATTTGCTCTCAGGTTGTAATAAGGTGGCGACGGCTGGTTCAGACGGGCACGTCAACAGGTAAATTTCCATAGAGTACATATCAGAAACAGTTCTCTTGTGTGCCGAGCTGTCCAGCATACTGGATATAGACTTCTAACAAAATGTTTGTTTAATATCTTTTCTTCGTTTCTAAGTAAAATAGTCACTGACAGTGGGCTGTGTGGAAATTAGCTATATTCTCACCTATGGCTCCGCTGTATCCTGAATAACACCCTCAGTACATGATTTACACCCACACTTCCGTGTACCGGAGATACAAAGCTGTGAGCAGGAAACCGCCACACAACGCCATTGCACAGTGACAAACACCGCCTTCATCCATGAAAATATTCCTCTGTTATGGGATCAAATGTCATACTACTTTTCTCTGTTCCATTGTTCACAACTGGTTTGTTCACCAATATCTTTCACTTTCCTAAGGTATCATACTCCCTTTTTCACTTACCTTTATTATATAGCAAGAATGTTAGCTATCACATTCTGGAATAAGAATACAGTACAGACCAAAAGTTTGGACACACCTTCTCATTTAAAGATTTTTGCGTATTTTCATGACTACGAAAATTGTACATACACACAGAAGGCATCAAAACTATGAATTAACACATGTGGAATTATATACTTAACTAAAAAGTGTGAAACAACTGAAATTATGTCTTATATTCTAGGTTCTTCAAAGTAGCCACCTTTTGCTTTGATGACTGCTTTGCACACACTTGGCATTCTCTTGATGAGCTTCAAGAGGTAGTCACTGGGAATGGTCTTCCAACAATCTTGAAGGAGTTCCCAGAGATGCTTAGCACTTGTTGGCCCTTTTGCCTTCACTCTGCGGTCCAGCTCACCCCAAACCATCTCGATTGGGTTCAGGTCTGGTGACTGTGGAGGCCAGGTTATCTGGCGTAGCACCCCATCTCTCTCCTTCTTGGTCAAATAGCCCTTACACAGCCTGGAGGTGTGTTTGGGGTCATTGTCCTGTTGAAAAATAAATGATGGTCCAATTAAACGCAAATCGGATGGAATAGCATCTGCTGCAAGATGTGTTATGATTGAACTGGTGGTTAGGAGCACTAGAAATGACCAGATGAGCAAACTAATAATACAGGACGAGCTCTGGGAAGTGGGAGCTCTGCTGACCGCAACCCCTAATCCTATCACAACAACTAGAAATAGCCGTGGAGCGTTCCTGACTCTGCCTAGACGCCTCTTCACAGCCTAAGAGCTAACTACCCCTAAAGATAGAAAATACAGCCTACCTTGCCTCAGAGAAATTCCCCAAAGAAATAGGTAGCCCCCCACATATATTGACTGTGAGTTAAGATGGAAGTCACAAACACAGGAATGAAATAGGTTTCAGCAAAGGAGGCCGCACTGAACTAAACAGACTGAAGATAGAAAAGGTATCTTTGCGGTCAGCATAAAAAACTAACAAAAAACCACGCAGAGTGTGCAAAAGAGAGCACCGCGCCGACTCACGGCGCGGTGGTGCCACTCTGCATCCCAGAGCTTCCAGCTAACAAGACAAAATCATAATAGCAAGCTGGACAAAAACACAGTGGTAACAAATAAGCTAGCAGGGACTTAGCTTTTACTGAAGTAGACAGGTCATCTGAAAGATCCAAGAGAACTGAACCAGTACCAGTACTAGGACATTGACAGCTGGCATCGAGTAATGATCTGAGTGGAGTTAAATAGAGCAGCCAGCCTAAACGAGGTCAATACAATCATGAATCCATCCAGGTACTTTCGGAAGATGTCATGCATAAAGGACTAAAACACAGATGGAGCATTAGAAAGCCCGAATGGCATCACCAAGTACTCAAAATGGCCCTCGGGCGTATTAAATGCTGTTTTCCATTCGTCACCCCGTTTAATACGCACAAAATTATACGCCCCTCGAAGATCTATCTTGGTGAACCAGCTAGCCCCCTTAATCCGAGCAAACAAATCAAACAGTAGCGGCAAAGGGTACTGAAATTTGACAGTGATTTTATTGAGACGGCGGTAATCTATACAAGGTCTCAGAGAACCATCCTTCTTGGCCACAAAAAAGAACCCTGCTCCCAACGGTGACGATGACGGGCGAATATGCCCTTTCTCCAAGGACTCCTTTATATAACTCCACATTGCAGCGTGTTCTGGCACAGATAAATTGAACAGTCGGCCCTTCGGAAACTTACTACCAGGAATCAAACTAATAGCACAATCGCAATCCCTATGAGGAGGTAGGGCACTGGATTTGGGCTCATCAAATACATCCCGGTAATCTGACAAGAACTCAGGTACTTCAGAAGGATGAGAAGATGAAATAGACAACAATGGGACATCCCCATGTACCCCTTGACAACCCCAACTGGATACATACATTGATTTCCAATCCAATACTGGATTATGGACCTGTAGCCATGGCAAACCCAAAACAACCACATCATGCAGATTATGCAACACCAAAAAGCGAATATCCTCCTGATGTGCAGGAGCCATGCACATGGTCAATTGAGTCCAGTACTGAGGCTTATTCTTGGCCAACGGTGTAGCATCAATTCCCCTCAATAGAATAAGACACCGCAAGGGCTCCAAGAAAAAACCACAGCGCCTGGCAAACTCCAAGTCCATCAAATTCAGGGCAGCGCCTGAATCCACAAATGCCATAACAGAATAGGACGACAAAGAGCAAATCAGAGTAACGGACAAAAGAAATTTTGGCTGTACCGTACCAATGGTGGCAGACCTAGCGAACCATTTAGTGCGCTTAGGACAATCAGAGATAGCATGAGTGGAGTCACCACAGTAAAAACACAGCCCATTCTGACGTCTGTACTCTTGCCGTTCAGCTCTGGTCAAGGTCCTGTCACATTGCATAGGCTCAGGCCTCTGCTCAGAAAACACCGCCAAATGGTGCACATTTTTGCGCTCACGTAAGCGTCGATCGATCTGAATGGCCAAGGACATTGACTCATTCAGACCAGCAGGCGTGGGGAATCCCACCATAACATCCTTAAGGGCTTCAGAAAGACCCTTTCTGAAAATTGCCGCCAGGGCACATTCATTCCACTGAGTAAGCACAGACCACTTTCTAAACTTCTGACAATATACCTCCGCTTCATCCTGACCCTGACACAAAGCCAGCAAACTTTTCTCTGCCTGATCCACTGAATCTGGTTCATCATAAAGCAATCCAAGCACCAGAAAAAACGCATCTACATTACGCAATGCAGGATCTCCTGGCGCAAGGGAAAATGCCCAGTCTTGAGGGTCGCCACGCAGCAAAGAAATAATGATTTTTACTTGCTGAATGGGGTCACCAGAGGAGCGGGGTTTCAAAGCAAAAAACAGTCTACAATTATTTTTGAAATTCAGGAACTTAGATCTATCCCCAGAAAACAAGTCAGGAATTGGAATTCTGGGTTCTAACATCGGGTTCTGAACTACATAATCTTGAATGCCTTGTACCCTTGCAGTGAGTTGATCCACACAAGAGGACAGACTTTGAATGTCCATATCTGCACCTGTGTCCTGAACCACCCAGAGATTTAGGGGAAAAGAGAAGCAAAACACACTGCAGAAAAAAAAAAAAAGGTCTCAGAACTTCTCTTATCCCTCTATTGAGATGCATTTAACACTTTACGGGCCAGCTGTACTGTTATGATTGAACTGGTTGTTAGGAGCACTAGAAATGACCAGATGAGCAAATTAATAATACAGGACGAGCTCTGGGAAGTGGGAGCTCTGCTGACCGCAACCCCTAATCCTATCACAACAACTAGAAATAGCCGTGGAGCGTTCCTGACTCTGCCTAGACGCCTCTTCACAGCCTAAGAGCTAACTACCCCTAAAGATAGAAAATACAGCCTACCTTGCCTCAGAGAAATTCCCCAAAGAAATAGGCAGCCCCCCACATATATTGACTGTGAGTTAAGATGGAAGTCACAAACACAGGAATGAAATAGGTTTCAGCAAAGGAGGCCGGACTGAACTAAACAGACTGAAGATAGAAAAGGTATCTTTGCGGTCAGCATAAAAAACTAACAAAAAACCACGCAGAGTGTGCAAAAGAGAGCACCACGCCGACTCACGGCGCGGTGGTGCCACCCTGCATCCCAGAGCTTCCAGCTAACAAGACAAAATCATAATAGCAAGCTGGACAAAAACACAGTGGTAACAAATAAGCTAGCAGGGACTTAGCTTTTGCTGAAGTAGACAGGTCATCTGAAAGATCCAAGAGAACTGAACCAGTACTAGGACATTGACAGCTGGCATCGAGTAATGATCTGAGTGGAGTTAAATAGAGCAGCCAGCCAAGGCCTAAACAAGGTCAGCTGGAGGAGGAACCTCAGAACCAGCAACTCCACTCACAGCCACCAGAGGGAGTCCATGGACAGAACTCGCCGAAGTACCATTCATAACCACAGGAGGGAGTTCGAGAACAGAATTCACAACAGTACCCCCCCCTTTAGGAGGGGTCACCGAACCCTCACCAGAGCCTCCAGGCCGATCCGGACGAGCCAAATGAAAGGCACGAACAAGATCGGCAGCAAGAACATCAGAGGCAACCACCCAGGAATTATCCTCCTGACCATAACCTTTCCACTTGACTAGGTACTGAAGTTTCCGTCTCGAAATACGAGAATCCAAAATCTTCTCCACCACATACTCCAACTCCCCCTCAACCAACACCGGGGCAGGAGGATCAACGGAGGAAATCATAGGAGCCACATATCTCCGCAACAACGACCTATGGAACACATTATGGATGGCGAAAGAAGCTGGAAGGTCCAAACGAAATGACACAGGATTAAGAATTTCAGAAATCTTATAAGGACCAATGAGACGAGGCTTAAACTTAGGAGACGAAACCTTCATAGGAACATAACGAGACGACAACCAAACCAAATCCCCAACACAAAGTCGGGGACCAACACAGCGACGGCGGTTAGCGAAACGTTGAGCCTTCTCCTGGGACAATGTCAATTTGTCCACTACATGAGTCCAAATTTGCTGCAACCTGTCCACCACAGAATCCACACCAGGACAGTCCGAAGGCTCAACCTGCCCTGAAGAAAAACGAGGGTGGAAACCAGAATTACAGAAAAAGGGCGAAACCAAAGTGGCCGAGCTGGCCCGATTATTAAGGGCGAACTCAGCCAAAGGCAAGAAGGACACCCAATCATCCTGATCAGCAGAAACAAAGCATCTCAGATATGTTTCCAAAGCCTGATTTGTTCCGTTCGGTTTGGCCATTTGTCTGAGGATGGAAAGCTGAAGAAAAAGACAAATCAATGCCCATCTTAGCACAAAAGGACCGCCAAAATCTTGAAACAAACTGGGAACCTCTGTCCGACACGATGTTCTCCGGAATGCCATGCAAACGAACCACATGCTGGAAAAACAATGGAACCAAATCAGAGGAGGAAGGCAATTTAGGCAAAGGTACCAAATGGACCATCTTAGAGAAGCGCTCACAAACCACCCAGATAACTGACATCCTCTGAGAGACAGGGAGATCTGAAATAAAATCCATGGAAATATGCGTCCAGGGCCTTTTCGGGATCGGCAAGGGCAAAAGCAACCCACTGGCACGAGAACAGCAGGGCTTAGCCCGAGCACAAGTCCCACAGGACTGCACAAAGGAACGCACATCTCGTGACAAGGAAGGCCACCAAAAGGATCTAGCCACCAAAGATTCCAGGATGACCAGCCAACACCGAACAATGAACCTCAGAGATAACTCTACTAGTCCATCTATCAGGGACAAACAGCTTCTCCGCTGGGCAACGGTAAGGTCTATCAGCCTGAAACTCCTGCAGCACCCGCCGCAAATCAGGGGAGATGGCAGACAAAACTACCCCCTCTTTGAGAATACCAGCCGGCTCAGGAACTCCCGGAGAATCAGGCACAAAACTCCTTGAAAGGGCATCAGCCTTCACATTCTTAGAACCCGGAAGGTACGAAACCACAAAATTGAAGCGGGAGAAAAACAGCGACCATCGAGCCTGTCTAGGATTCAACCGCTTGGCAGACTCGAGATAAGTCAGATTCTTGTGATCCGTCAAGACCACCACGCGATGCTTGGCTCCTTCAAGCCAATGTCGCCACTCCTCAAACGCCCACTTCATAGCCAACAACTCTCGATTGCCCACATCATAATTGCGCTCAGCAGGCGAAAACTTTCTAGAGAAGAAAGCACATGGTTTCATCACAGAGCCATCAGAACCTCTTTGAGACAAAACAGCCCCTGCTCCAATCTCAGAAGCATCCACCTCGACTTGAAACAGGAAAGAAACATCTGGCTGACACAACACAGGGGCAGAAGAAAAACGACGCTTCAGCTCCTGAAAAGCCTCAACGGCCGCAGAGGACCAATTGACCACATCAGCACCTTTCTTGGTCAAATCAGTCAATGGTTTAACAACACTAGAAAAATTAGCGATGAAGCGACGGTAAAAATTAGCAAAGCCCAGGAATTTCTGTAGGCTCTTCACAGAAGTAGGCTGAGTCCAATCATAAATGGCCTGAACTTTAGCTGGGTCCATCTCGATAGTAGAAGGGTTTTCCCTTGAAGCCCAATGAAGCCCAAAAATAAAACCTTCTGAACTCCAAAGAGACATTTAGACCCATTCACAAACAAGGAATTAGCACGAAGGACCTGGAACACCATTCTGACCTGCTTCACATGAGACTCCCAATCATCCGAAAAGACCAAAATATCATCCAAATATACAATCATGAATCTATCCAGGTACTTTCGGAAGATGTCATGCATAAAGGACTGAAACACAGATGGAGCATTAGAAAGCCCGAATGGCATCACCAAGTACTCAAAATGGCCCTCGGGCGTATTAAATGCTGTTTTCCATTCGTCGCCCTGTTTAATACGCACAAGATTATACGCCCCTCGAAGATCTATCTTGGTGAACCAGCTAGCCCCCTTAATCCGAGCAAACAAATCAGACAGTAGCGGCAAAGGGTACTGAAATTTGACGGTGATTTTATTGAGAAGGCGGTAATCTATACAAGGTCTCAGAGAACCATCCTTCTTGGCCACAAAAAAGAACCCTGCTCCCAACGGTGACGATGACGGGCGAATATGCCCTTTCTCCAAGGACTCCTTTATATAACTCCGCATTGCAGCGTGTTCTGGCACAGATAAATTGAACAGTCGGCCCTTCGGAAACTTACTACCAGGAATCAAATTAATAGCACAATCGCAATCCCTATGAGGAGGTAGGGCACTGGATTTGGGCTCATCAAATACTTCCCGGTAATCTGACAAGAACTCAGGTACTTCAGAAGGATGAGAAGACGAAATAGACAACAATGGGACATCCCCATGTACCCCTTGACAACCCCAACTGGATACAGACATTGATTTCCAATCCAATACTGGATTATGGACCTGTAGCCATGGCAAACCCAAAACGACCACATCATGCAGATTATGCAACACCAAAAAGCGAATATCCTCCTGATGTGCAGGAGCCATGCACATGGTCAATTGAGTCCAGTACTGAGGCTTATTCTTGGCCAACGGTGTAGCATCAATTCCCCTCAATGGAATAGGACACCGCAAGGGCTCCAAGAAAAAACCACAGCGCCTGGCAAACTCCAAGTCCATCAAATTCAGGGCAGCGCCTGAATCCACAAATGCCATAACAGAATAGGACGACAAAGAGCAAATCAGAGTAACGGACAAAAGAAATCTTGGCTGTACCGTACCAATGGTGGCAGACCTAGCGAACCATTTAGTGCGCTTAGGACAATCAGAGATAGCATGAGTGGAGTCACCACAGTAAAAACACAGCCCATTCTGACGTCTGTACTCTTGCCGTTCAACTCTGGTCAAGGTCCTGTCACATTGCATAGGCTCAGGCCTCTGCTCAGAAAACACCGCCAAATGGTGCACATTTTTGCGCTCACGTAAGCGTCGATCGATCTGAATGGCCAAGGACATTGACTCATTCAGACCAGCAGGCGTGGGGAATCCTTAAGGGCTTCAGAAAGACCCTTTCTGAAAATTGCCGCCAGGGCACATTCATTACACTGAGTAAGCACAGACCACTTTCTAAACTTCTGACAATATACCGCCGCTTCATCCTGACCCTGACACATAGCCAGCAAACTTTTCTCTGCCTGATCCACTGAATCTGGTTCATCATAAAGCAATCCAAGCGCCAGAAAAAACGCATCTACATTACGCAATGCAGGATCTCCTGGCGCAAGGGAAAATGCCCAGTCTTGAGGGTCGCCACGCAGCAAAGAAATAATGATTTTTACTTGCTGAATGGGGTCACCAGAGGAGCGGGGTTTCAAAGCAAAAAACAGTCTACAATTATTTTTGAAATTCAGGAACTTAGATCTATCCCCAGAAAACAAGTCAGGAATTGGAATTCTGGGTTCTAACATCGGGTTCTGAACTACATAATCTTGAATGCCTTGTACCCTTGCAGTGAGTTGATCCACACAAGAGGACAGACTTTGAATGTCCATATCTGCACCTGTGTCCTGAACCACCCAGGGATTTAGGGGAAAAGAGAAACAAAACACACTGCAGAAAAAAAAAAAAAGGTCTCAGAACTTCTCTTATCCCTCTATTGAGATGCATTTAACACTTTACGGGCCAGCTGTACTGTTATGATTGAACTGGTGGTTAGGAGCACTAGAAATGACCAGATGAGCAAACTAATAATACAGGACGAGCTCTGGGAAGTGGGAGCTCTGCTGACCGCAACCCCTAATCCTATCACAACAACTAGAAATAGCCGTGGAGCGTTCCTAACTCTGCCTAGACGCCTCTTCACAGCCTAAGAGCTAACCACCCCTAAAGAAAGAAAATACAGCCTACCTTGCCTCAGAGAAATTCCCCAAAGAAATAGGCAGCCCCCCACATATATTGACTGTGAGTTAAGATGGAAGTCACAAACACAGGAATGAAATAGGTTTCAGCAAAGGAGGCCGGACTGAACTAAACAGACTGAAGATAGAAAAGGTATCTTTGCGGTCAGCATAAAAAACTAACAAAAAAAACACGCAGAGTGTGCAAAAGAGAGCACTCACGGCGTGGTGGTGCCACTCTGCATCCCAGAGCTTCCAGCTAACAAGACAAAATCATAATAGCAAGCTGGACAAAAACACAGTGGTAACAAATAAGCTAGCAGGGACTTAGCTTTTGCTGAAGTAGACAGGTCATCTGAAAGATCCAAGAGAACTGAACCAGTACTAGGACATTGACAGCTGGCATCGAGTAATGATCTGAGTGGAGTTAAATAGAGCAGCCAGCCAAGGCCTAAACGAGGTCAGCTGGAGGAGGAACCTCAGAACCAGCAACTCCACTCACAGCCACCAGAGGGAGTCCATGGACAGAACTCGCCGAAGTACCATTCAGGAACAGAGAGTTCGAGAACAGAATTCACAACAAAGATGCTGTGGTAGCCATGCTGGTTCAGTATGCCTTCAATTTTGAATAAATCCTCAACAGTGTCACCAGCAAAGCACCCCCACACCATCACACCTTCTCCTCCATGCTTCACGGTGGGAACCAGGCATGTAGAGTCCTTCCGTTCACCTTTTCTGTGTCACACAAAGATACGGTGGTTGGAACCAAAGATCTCACATTTGGACTCATCAAACCAAAGCACAAAGTTCCACTGGTCTAATGTCCATTCCTTGTGTTCTTTAGCCCAAACAAGTCTCTTCTGCTTGTTGCCTGTCCTTAGCAGTGGTTTCCTAGCAGCTATTTTACCATGAAGGCCTGCTGCACAAAGTCTCCTCTTAACAGTTGTTATAGAGATGTGTCTGCTGCTAGAACTCTGTGTGGCATTGATGTGGTCTCTAATCTGAGCTGCTGTTAACCTGAGATTTCTGAGGCTGGTGACTCGGATAAACTTATCCTCAGAAGCAGAGGTGACTTTTTTTCTTCCTTTCCTGGGGCAGTCCTCATGTGAGCCAGTTTCTTTGTAGCACTTGATGGTTTTTGCCACTGCACTTGGGGACACTTTCAAAGTTTTCCCAATTTTTCGGACTGACTGACCTTCATTTCTTAAAGTAATGATGGCCACTTGTTTTTCTTTACTTAGCTGCTTTTTTCTTGCCATAATACAAATTCTAACAGTCCTTTCAGTAGGACTATAAGCTGTGTATCCACCAGACTTCTGTACAACACAACTGATAGTCCCAACCCCATTTATAAGGCAAGAAATCCCACTTATTAAACCTGACAGGGTACACCTGTGAATTGAAAACCATTCCCTGTTACAACCTCTTGAAGCTCATCACTAGAATGCCAAGAGTGTGCAAAGCAGTCATCAAAGCAAAAGGTGGCTACTTTGAAGAACCTAGAATATAAGACATAATTTGAGTTGTTTCACACTTTTTTGTTACCGTAAGTATATAATTCCACATGTGTTAATTCATAGTTGTGATACCTTCAGTGTGAATGTACAATTTTCATAGTCATTAAAATACAGAAAAATCTTTAAATGAGAAGGTGTGTCCAAACTTTTGGTCCATACTGTATCTTGCTGCAAGTTAGTATTATTACCTCCAGGGCCGGACTGGCCATTTGGCAATTCTGGCAAATGCCAGAAGGGCCTGTCTGATGGTGGGCCACTTTGACTGCTACATTGTTAACAGAATTGTTGTTCTCAAGACACCCATACTGTTAAGAGTTGTGACGGAGCACAAAGTTGGTGACCTCAGCAGGCCACAGGTATCATTAGAATTAATGGTCTTGGTAGTAAATCTTCCTTTCCTCCATCCAGCGTAATCTTAGTAATATATCCCATCTGGTACTTGGGGACAGGGACAGCATGGGCCTGTGTGATTTCAAATGCCAGGACTGAATTTCAGCCCCAGTCCATACCTGATTACCTCCCTAGATTGGACAGAGCACTATCTAGGGACATCAACTGGAATCTCTACCCAGATCACAAACTAGATCTTCCGGTATCTTTTATTTAATTTTCTGTTTGAAACCACAGTATGTACAATTACATATATTGCCTATGTTCAATTTATAGAGTGTCCTGGTGTAACTTGTATTCCTTACAAAGTTAGAAAGGTGACATGTAGTCCATGATTTTGTATATGTATTTTGTACAGTTTGTAAAATAGTTTTTGATTTTTCCTTTGTGTAATTTACTTTTGTTTTCTATATACCCCTAATAGTTCTGAGGAAGGTCTAATTGTAATACCGAAAATGTTTAATCATATAGATTGCCTTAATAAAATAATTATTTTATACACTGTAACCCTGTCTAAGTGCCAAGTTATCTATCCATATTATTCACGGTCTGGAAACCCTACTTGGGCACCTCTCTATACATTGGAGTGCTGTATACTTTTCAACATTAGATTTCAGCTGGTGTTATAACTTTCCATGGCTTTTTGCACCTCTCTTTCTTCACGTGTTCACTAATTTTACCTGTGTAATTTCTCATTGTTACACATAACTTAATTTATGGACACCTATAGTTTGATCGCTTTGCCTGTGTGGATTGGATGGGTTGTTACTGACATCTATGGAGAATTTCATGTCATTAGCACCTTTAGAAATATATTTACTTAGATAATTGGTGACGTGTTCAATACTTATGTCACCCACAGAATAGTAAGCAAATATTCTATACAGGACACCACATATACAGTGGGGAAAATAAGTATTTGGTACACTGCCAAGTTTGCAAATTTTCCCACTTGCAGAGAATGGCAAGGTCTGTAAATTTTATTGTAGGTACACTTCAACTGTGAGAGACAGAATCTAAAAATATAAAACGAGAAATCACATTGTATGATTTTTAAATAATTAAATTGCTTTTTATTGCATGAAATAAGTATTTGATCACCTACCAACCAGACTTGTTAGTTTTTCTATAAGAAGCCCTCCTACTCTGCACTCATTACCTGTGTTAATTGCACCTGTTTGAACTTGTTACCTGTATAAAAGACACTTATCCACACACTCAAACAATCACACTCTGTAAAGGGCCAGATGGTGGAACCACTGTGCCAAGGACCAAGGAAAGCCTGGAGGGACGTAACTAGGTGCCTCACCAAATAAGACCTCGGATACACAACGGCTGACAATACCACAATCCGAAGAGAGAATAGGGAGGTAGGACCAAGTGCTACATCAGGACTGACCTCATGTAGATGGCAGCTGACCCCCCAGGACATGAAGCAGAGACTGCCTGAAGGAAGGAACAGTAGATGCAGGCAGGCACTGTAGAGACACAGGAACCACGGAAACAGACAGGGACCGGTTGACATACAAATGAGCACTGACACGTGTGGACTGGATCGGCTGATGTACAGATGGGTACTGGAAGGTGTGGACTGAAGTGGCTGATGTACAGATGAACACTGGAAGGTGCGAACTGGACTGGCTAATGTACAGATGAGCACTGTCAGGCGTGGACTGGACCAGCTGATGTACAGATGAGCTCTGACAGGTGCGGACTGGACCAACTGATGTACAGATGTGCACTGACAGATGCAGACTGGATCAGCTGATAAACAGATGAGCACTGGCAAGTACGGACTGGACGCTGAAACTGAGATGGACAAGCAAGTACGGGCAGACAGGTACAGGGCAGATAGTCTGACTGACGGGTACTGGGGACCTGGCAACTAGCACGCGTGTATAGGGCTAACTAACAATGTTGCTCAGGCACCTTCATGCTAGACGAGGTGCCTTAAATAGAAGGTGTCACCCAGCTATTAGCTGGAAACACTTTACGACAGTATGTGGCTCCTTTAAGAAAGGGGGAGCTCGCACACGCCATAAGCACAGTGCCCAGAGATCTGCATGCAATGTATGCACTCTGGGCATTAGCAGAGATGCAGGAAAGAGGAACTGTAGGATGGGGCCTGGGGTGGTGATTAAGCTGGTGGTTCTGCTGAATAAAAGGGGCAGCCAGCGGCGATGCCAGCGCTACACACAATCTTTCTTCATCTGGGGTTCAATTTAAGATGTTGCCTCATGGGTAAGGATTATTCTGAGAAAGGTCAGGAATCAGCCCACAACTCCACATGAGGACCTTGTCAATGACCTGAAGATAGCTGGAACCAGGGCCGGGCTGGGACTAAAATTCAGCCCTGGCATTTGAAGTTACACAGGCCCACTTGTCACATGGTGACTGTATAATATCTTTGTACACTTGTAGGTTACAAGAAGTGAGGGGAGTGTAACACGACTATATAACATATAATCACAGCTGTATCCAGCATTACAGCTCAGTCCTATTTATGGCTTTTAGTTGCAGTATGAAGAAAAGCCGCTACTTTACCTACATAACTGGATCTCGTAGATAATGAAGGGGTTGAGACAACCAAAGGCTATGGAACCTCATTCTGATGCTTTGCCTACAGCCACTTTTGGTTCTGGTGCACAGCACGAGACCCGGTGACTCTGAAGAGCGGTGACATCAGTAACGTCACCGCTCTTCAGATATTCCGGGTCTTGCGCTGAGCTTGGCGACTGTGAAGAGCGGTACTACTACCGTCACCGCTCTTCAGAGTCGCTGGGTCTTGCCAGGTCTGGGCTAGTAGTGGGGGTGTCTGATAGACACCTCTCCATTACTAAAACCAGGGATTGATAGCAGCTGACATCAACCCTAAAAATCATTACACATACCAGAATTAAATGCTCTGGCGGCTGAGAAAAGCAGTAAAGTTAGCGCTATTCCCAGGCACCGGGTGCTAACTACAACTGTCATCATCCTTGCCTGATCTCCCTGTGAAGCATTTCTGCTGTATTTACATGCGCTGATCTCAGGCCACTAAACGAGTGTGGTCGACAATAGTGAAGTCGTTTGCTTGTTTCCCGGCCTCTTTACACCAACTGAGAAAGAATGAAGGGAACAGAACAATCACAATTAGATCAATCTATCCCCATACAGTATCATGTTATCAGCAGCACGACTAAAGTTTACACCGGCGATGTGCAGCTGAGAAAAAGGATTTCTGTTCCCACATAAACAATCCAATCACTCGATGAATAGGCAGCATTTTGCTTGTTCGGTATAATACACCCCATAGTCCTCCATATATTATAATGTGCACCTCAGTCCTCCATATAGTATAATACACTCCTCAGTCCTTCATATAGTATAATACACTCCTCAGTCCTCCATATAGTATAATACACTCCTCAGTCCTTCATATAGTATAATACACTCCTCGTAGTCCTCCATATATTAAAATACACTACTCAGTCCTCCATATAGTATAATACACTCCTCAGTCCTCCATATAGTATTATACACTCCACATAGTCCTCCATATAGTATAATACACTCCTCAGTCCTCCAAATAGTATTATAAATTCCTCAGTCCTCCAAATAGTATAATACATTCCTCATAGTGCTCCGTATAGTATAATGCCCAGCCATTGTCATCCATGTAGTACTATTCACTTCCCATAGTATAATGCACCCCATAGTTCTTCATATAGTATAATGTATTCCCCATAGTCCTTGATACAGTATAATGCAGCCCACATATAGTATAATGATGCCATCCCAGAGTATAATGCAGCCACCCCACAGAATATATTGTAGCCCCCTGCGTATAATGTAACCCCCCAGAGAATATAATGCAGCCCCCTCATATAGTATAATGCTGCCCTAGCATATATAACATATGGTAGCCCTCTCATAGAGCATAATGCAGCCCCCCATAGAATATAATGTAGCCCCTCTATAGAATATAATACAGCACCCCATAGAATGTAATACAGCCTTCCCCCATAGAATGTAATGCAGTCAGCCCCCATAGAATGTAATACAACACAGCCCCCATAGAATGTAATACAACACAGCCCTCATAGAATGTAATGCAGCACAGCCCCCATAGAATGTAATGCAGCACAGCCACCATAGAATGTAATACAGCACAGTCCCCACAGAATGTAATGCAGCCCCCCCAATAGCCCCACAATCCAGTTATCACTCAGTGATATATTTAAAAAAAAAAAAAAAACGCTCCTCACCTCTCCTCGTGCCCCGCGCTGCTCCTAGCTCCAGTCTCAGCAGCTGCAGTCTGCCCGGCCAGTCTGCTCCGTAGTACATGCCTGCACAAGGCAATCTTGCCTTACGCAGGCGTGTACTATGGAGGACAGAGAATGAACTTCAATCCAATATTGCAGCCAGCATGCAGCCAGCGGGTAAGGAAAGGGTGAATCAAACACCTGAAAACCCCGCCCATATGACTGAAAATTGTTCCCTCCAAATTCAGGTGACAGAGTCCCTTTAACAAATAGCCTACTGTCCAGAAATCAGATCAGTAGTCATAAGTAAGGCAATGTCCAGTGTGACCCATTAACAAATTCTAAGGTTATTGATATGCCATAACATCATTATTGGTGGGGGTCTAGGAATTCTCTGCACAGATTTAACCGCTGGCTTTGGTAAATACGATGAAATTTTTCACATACAATCTGGCATCGCAGAAAAACATTTTCTTGCTTTATTACAATTTATAACATAACATCTAACTTGTGGCAAACATTAAAACAGTGACCACAAGTGTGTTGACATGCCTTAAGTGTTTCACACAAGCTTAGATGTAGCTATGTCTTAGGGCTCGTGCAGACGACCGTATTTTCAGTTCAAGTGCGATCTGACCAAACATTGGATCATACTTGGGCAAATGTTATTGTATGGATTAGAGGATGATTTGCATTCTATATTTGGATCGCAATCGGCTATGCAAGTTATTGAATCCACCGAAAACATCAGACTGCACTCGCATTTCTTGTACTGGAAGAATGGACAAGATGGAGACATTATCTTTTCCATCTTCTCATCCGAGAAAATTGAGAAAATCGTATCTCACTGATCAAACACTGATCCAACTCTGATTGGATTGAAATCAAAGTGTGATTAGCCAAAAGTTCCCAGGCTCGAGTTCATATGAGTTAATCCAGCAGAGGGCGCATCACCGCGACTCGAGGTAACTACAGGACATTCCCCTGCATTCCATTCATTCACCAAATTTTACAGACAGGAGCACAGCTGCATTAGCAGAGCTCCTGGGTGTAAAATGATTTAACCCCTTCAGATGGATTTACATTGTGGGACGTGACTGAACGACGGAAGGTATGGGATATTGTTGATTTTTTATTTTTCCTTTTTTACAGAATGAGGGTCTTCAGGTGGATTAAGAGTATAATAAAATATTAAAACACCCTGTGTCTTTATTTCATTAAAATACTTTTTAATAATGTGTGTGTGTTTGATTAACCATTTCATACTATTGGATTAATAATGGATAGGTGTCATAATTGACGCCTCTCCATTATTAACCTGGCTTAATGTCACCTTACAATAGCAAGGTGACATTAACCCTTCAATACCCCATAGCCCGCCGCTACACGGGAGTGGGAAGAGAGTGGCCAAGTGCCAGAATAGGCGCATCTTCTAGATGTGCCTTTTCTGGGGAGGCTGGGGGCAGATGTTTTTAGCCAGGGGGGGTCCTATAACCATGGTCTCTCTCTAGGCTATTAATATCTGCCCTCAGTCACTGGCTTTCCCACTCTGGAGGAGAAAATTGCGCGGGAGCCCACGCCAATTTTTTTCCAGGATTTAACCCTTTAATTTAATAGCTAGAGCTTCAAAATTTTAAACACAGACACTTGTTACATTAATAAAGAGGAATATGTAATAAAAGGGATATGAGATGGTTTACTGTATGTAAACCATGTCTCATATCCTGTCGGGTTTGGGAAGGAGAGAGCAAAAGTCGGCAATTGAATTACCGGCTTTTATGCTATCTTGCGCTGAATTAAATATAAATATATATATCTACTATATAATTGTCTAAGGGTACTTCCGTCTGTCTGTCCTTCTGTCTGTCTGTCTGTTGCGGTTATTCGTTCACTGATTGGTCTCGCCAGCTGCCTGTCATGGCTGCCGCGACCAATCAGCGACGCGCACAGTCTGGAAAAAAATGGCCGCTCCTTACTCCCCGCACTCACTGCCCGGCACCCGCATACACCCCTCCGGTCACCGCTCATACAGGGTTAATGCCGGCGGTAACGGACCGCGTTATGCCACAGGTAACGCACTCCGTTACCGCCGCTATTAACCCTGTGTGTCCCCAACTTTGTACTATTGACGCTGCCTATGCGGCATCAATAGTACAAAATGTAATGTTAAAAATAATAAATAAAAAAAAAACCTGCTATACTCACCCTCTGTAGTCCGCTGAGCAGCTCACGCCGCCCGCCATCTTCCGTTGCAGGTTGCGGTGGCAAAGTTGGTATGGCAGAAGGACCTGCCATGACGTCACAAGTCCTGCGCGCCTGCGCGGAAAGGACCTGACGTGACGTCACGGTCATGTGACCGCTACACGGTCATGTGTGTTGTGAACTTTGTTTTTGGGCTCCCTCTTGTGGTCACAACTGGTACTGTGTGAGTGCTGTCTTTGGGCTCCCTCTGGTGGTTCTTTGTGTCATTCTGCAGGTCTGAGGCAGGATCAGCTGTCTCGTTATCTCTTAGCTGGTTTCCTATTTAGTTCACCTGGACTCTCAGTTGTTGCCTGCTGTCAATGTCTTCAGTGCTATTTTGGAGCTCTTCTGCAGTCCTTCATTATCAGTCTCTTCAAGAGAAGCTAAGTTTTGCTTGGTGCATTTTTTGACCGTCAGTGGTCATATGTTTCTTGGTTTATTTTTGTCCAGCTTGCTAATATGTGATTTCCTTGCTTGCTGGTAGCTCTAGGGGGCTGAGTTTCTCCCCTCACACCGTTAGCTGGTGTGGGGGTTCTTGTATTCTCAGCGTGGATATTTTGCATAGGGTTTTTTACTGACCGCACAGTTCCCTATCTGTCTTCTGCTATCTAGTATTAGTGGGCCTCATTTGCTTAATCTGTTTTCATTTCTACGTTTGTGTTTTCCCCTTACCTCACCGTTATTATTTGTTGGGGGCTTCCTATATCTTTGGGGTGATTTCTCTTGAGGCAAGTGAGGTCTTACTTTCCCTCTAGGAGTAGATAGTTTCTCAGGCTGCGTCGAGACGTCCAGGATTTTTGGCACGTTCACCGGCTTCCTTTAGTGTGTTGGTTAGGATCAGGTTTGCGGTCAGTCCAGTTACCACCTCCCTAGAGCTCGTGTCTATGTTCATAAACTTAGCTAGTCCGTTTTGTGATCCTCAGCCACTAGGATCATAACACATGTGACCGCGACGTCATCACAGGTCCTGCGCTCAGACCAACCCTGGGACCGGAAGCTGCGGTGGACTACAAGGGGCCCTCGGAAAGGTGAGTATATGTTTATTTTTTAACCTGTGACAAACGTGGCTGGGCAATATACTACATGACTGGCCAATATACTACGTGGCTCTGTGCTGTATACTACTTCGCTGTGCAATATACTACGTGGCTCTGTGCTGTATACTACGTCACTGGGCAATATACTACATAACTGGGCAATATACTATGTCGCTGGGCAATATACTACGTAATTGGGCAATATACTACGGCGCTGAGCATTATACTACGTCGCTGGGCAATATACTACGTCGCTGGGCAATATACTACGTGACTTGGCAATATACTATGTGCCTGGACAATATGGACAATATACTACGCGGCTGGGCAATATACTACGTGGCTGGGCAATATACTACGTGGCTGGGCAATATACTACATGGCTGGGCAATATACTACGTGACTGGGCAATATACTACGTGACTGGGCAATATACTACGTGACTGGGCAATATACTACGTGGCTGGGCAATATACTACGTGCCTGGACAATATACTACGTGGTTGGGCAATATACTACGTAACTGGGCAATATACTACGTGACTGGGCAATATACTACGTGGTTGGGCAATATACTATGTGACTGGGCAATATACTACGTGACTGGGCAATATAATACGTGGCTGGGCAATATACTACATGACTGGGCAACATACTACGTGACTGGGCAATATACTACGTGGCTGGGCAATATACTACGTGGCTGGGCAATATACTACGTGGACATGCATATTCTAGAATACCCGATGCGTTAGAATCGGGCCACCATCTAGTGTATATATATATATATATATATATATATATATATATATATATATGTGTGTGTCTCATTGACATATATATATAGAGAGAGAGAGAGAGAGACTGTATACATGATTTTAGGAATATTTTAGCCGATGGATCCATGATTTATCCATTTTGCAAGCCTGCACAAAAAAATCGCCGTACGGAAGCCATACAGATGCCATACGGATGACACACGGATACATTTGTCCGTAAAAATCGCATCCTCGCATTGAATACTGAACAGTGTTTTGGGACATTTCTGTGTATTATGTGCGTATTACGGCCGTAAAAAGCGGACCGTATTGTCTTACGCCTAGTGTGACGCCGGCCTTACAATATCAGAAATGTTGAAACTTACATTTACTGTAGATTTGTATATACATGAACAATGGGAAATATAATTATCACAGTTCTAAACAAGATCTCACCATTATAAAGTTTGGATCTTTTTTTATGCTATAGCTTGTTTTGTACATTTATAAGCAGAAATCAAAGACTATTTGTTCTCAGCTAACGACCTGATGAAGAAAAAACTGGGCAATTTTCTCACCGATCAGCCTGCATCAATTTTGGCTACAGGGCATCTGTTTTGTAAAATAGCACTACGGCAATCCGGCTGCAGCACAAGTGGCAATCATAAAATAATGGAAAGTGCCACAATCTCGAAATGCTAGCGTAAATGCTATAAAACATAATTTTAGAATGTCTTGAAAAAATGACCCCATCTGATCAGTATATCTTTTTCCATTTTTGAGAATCACTCTACCAGGGGAATGAACAGTATCTTACAGTATGTCTTACTAAACAAATACATATAAAGGAAAAATTAAATCCTTGAACTGTTCATTGATACTCTGCCTACTATAAAATCTGATTTTCAACCTTCTACTTCAGTAGCGGTGTGCTCTATATGAATATTCTATTTAAATAATACATTCAGTAGCAGTTTGCACTGAAAGTTACTTCAAGACCCCAAAAGACATATTATATTCTCTCCATTTGAATGTGTTCCTGGTAATAAAACACAATTTTAGTCCAAGTTGTTCGCAGAAACTTTTCAATTACATTCTAAAACCACTCGGCAGCAGCAGGTTGTCTTGCTAGTTCAGAGCACGTTAGTATTGAAATTTGAAGGTTGTCAATTTAAGTATCATGTAGGGCAATTTAATATTTGGGTATAATATAAAAGATTCAGCAAAAGGGTATATTATAAAAGAGGGAAAAGTGTTTCAAGCTCAGCTTATGTTCTAAAAATGAAGGTTCCCCGGTCTACTTACTGTTGGATTGTAGAAAAGATCTGACCTGCTAAAGAAAAGAAATCAGAACAACACCCTATGAGGTCCATTTCCGCATAAAGCCTTGGATCATGCAGCTTGTCCTTTAGCTATAACTGTGATCTCATAGATGTCAAAATGATTTATCAGCTTAGTTATCCAATTCATGGAAAAAAATGTTTTTTTTACATTTTAGCACTTTTGCACAATAAAAAATATCTAGCCATGTGCGAGCTGGTGTTTTGCAATATGAATTAGTACATTATGGGATGCATAAAACTTGTATTAATTTTTGGAGGGAAGTAACGATTTTGTTATTGTGTTTTGATAACTAATATAACTAATAGTAGTATAACTAATACGTCTTTTACATCTTTCTTTACCATAAACACTATATATATATTTCTATGGGTTGTCACTAAAAAGTAAAATCTTCTCTAAATAATAATTATTTAATAATTATTTGTATTTGTATGTCTGCTCTCCTAATAATTTTAATACTTTTTTTGCATGTCTGCTCCCCTTACATTGGGTAAAGCACCATTCAAACCAATAAAATGCTCCCCTGGATGACATAGCTTGACATCATGGCAATGCAAACAGATGGGGACTTCTGCCTTCTGGGAGTCTTCTGCAATGCCTGGTATATTTAGTAATTTTTCTGGATTTCCGGGATGTCTACCCTTTTTTCCAGGTGGCTCCCAGACATTCCAAGAAAGTTGGCAATTGTGATATATTGCATTCCAAAGAAAATAGTCTATCAGTGTTACACTGAGAGGCAGCCTTCTAGGCCATGACAAGCAGAGTTGCCAAAAGTCCAGAAATTCCAGAACAGTCTGTAAAATGGGGCATTTTTTTGCCCTGTCTATAAAAAAAAAAGAAGACGCCGCTGAGTTTTTTTTAAACTGAAGAAAACTTATACAGATTATTATGAATTTAATTATCATTATTTTACAGTTTACAGTGAATGATGGGCTATAGACATGTAACACTAATAATCACAATGATTTATTTTGATTCTCCAATATGTACGTAAAAAAATATTGTCTGTCTGTGTTTTTTTGGTAAATTGTCCAGAAAAAATAAAAAGTCAAGTAGGCGACTCTGAGGCACCAAAAAAGACCTACTAGTCAGCTACACATGACAGGCTTGGAGCCTACAATGCCTCCAATCATCATGGTAACCATAGATGTTTGGCTGTATTCCATCCTTCTTGCCTTTAAGCTCTGCGTCCAAATGTGTTGATGCTGCCCCTGTAACATTATACTCAAAATACTCTCTCCTGCAGCTCATTCACTGCTGCACACTGTATGCTGACTTCTGAAGGGTATAGCCCCGATTCATTAATATTGGTGTCTAGTATGCTCGTCTTAATGAAAGGCATGCTGGAGTAAGATGAAATAAATTCATTAAGATGCATGCATCTCTGAATTATTTTTTTTGCGGTTTATACTTACCATGCACCTCTGACAGAAATGTTACTCCAGCACAAGGAGTTTTTTTATTGTACATTTTTCCATTTCTATGCAGGATGCAGCCAGATCCTTTATTGTAGGTTGGGTGAATTGGGGTGTTTGTCCTTGTGGGGTGCACTTATATAGTGCTGGGCAGCCCACCTGATCTTATAGTATGGCAGTCATCAATAGGCTGTAAACCTAACACTGTGCATCACACATACAGGTGATTCTCACAAAATTAGAATATCATCAAAAAGTTAATTTATTTCAGTTCTTCAATACAAAAAGTGAAACTCATATATTTTATAGAGTCATTACAAACAGAGTGATGTATTTCAAGTGTTTATTTATGTTAATGTTGATGATTATGGTTTTCAACCAAATACCCAAAAGTCATTATCTCAGTAAATTAGAATACTTTATAACACCAGCTTGAAAAATTATTTTAAAATCTGAAATGTTGACCTACTGAAATGTATTTTCAGTAAATGCACTCAATACTTGGTTGGGGCTCCTTTTGTATCAATTACTGCATCAATGAGCTGTGACATGGAGGCAATCAGCCTGTGGCACTGCTGAAGTGTTATGGAAGCCCAGGTTGCTTTGATAGCAGCCTTCAGCTCGTCTGCATTGTTGGGTCTGGTGTCTCTCATCTTCCTCTTGACAATACCCCATAGATTCTCTATAGGGTTAAGGTCAGGAGAGTTTGCTGGCCAATCAAACACAGCGATACTGTTGTTTTTAACCAAGGTCTTGGTGTTTTTGGCAGTGTGAACAGGTGCCAAGTCTAGCTGGAGAATGAAATTTCCATCTTCATAAAGCTTATTGGCAGAGGGAAGCATGAATTGCTCTAAAATTTCCTGGCAGAAATGACATGGCTCCCCAAACCATCACTGATTGTGGAAACTTCACACTAGACCTCAAGCAGCTTGGATTGTGTGCCTCTCCACTCTTCCTCCAGACTCTGGGACCTTGATTTCCAAATGAAATGCAAAATTTACTTTCAACTGAAAACAACACCTTGGACCACAGAGCAACAGTCCAGTTCTTTTTCTCCTTGGCTCAGGTAAGACACTTCTGGCGTTGTCTATTGGTCGTAAGTGGCTCGACACAAGGAATGTAACACTTGTAGCCCATGTCTTGGATACGTCTATGTGTGGTGGCTCTTGAAGCAATGACTCCAGCAGCAGTCCACTCAATCTCCCCCAAATTTTTGAATAGCCTTTTCTTAACAATCCTGTCAAGGCTGCGGTTATTCCGGTTGCTTGTGCACCTTTTTCTACCACACTTTTTCCTTCCACTCAACTTTCCATTAATATGCTTGGATACAGCACTGTGTGAACAGCCAGCTTCTTTAGAAATGACCTTTTATGGCTTACCTTCCTTGTGGAGTGCGTCAATGGCTGCCTTCTGGACATCTTTCAAGTCGGCAGTTTTCCCCATGATTGTGGAGCCTACTAAAACAAACTAAGAGACCCTTTTAAATGCTTAGGAAGCCTTTGCTGGTGTTTTTGTTAATTATTCTAATTTACTAAGATAATGACTTTTGAGTTTTCATTGGCTGTAAGCCATAATCATCAACATTAACAGAAATAAACACTTGAAATAGATCACTCTGTAATGACTCTACATAATATATGAGTTTTACTTTTTGCATTGAAACTGAAATAAATTAACTTTTTGATGATATTCTAATTTTGTGAGAAGCAACTGTATCTGTGTGATTGGCATCCTATGAAACCACCATCTTTGTGCATGTTTAATACTACACAGCCACCCCATCCATGAATTGGTAGGTTTGTGAGTGGCTGTTTGCATCAGTATTTTGCACCTGTGCCCCCGCCTTTATCATGAGGGTTTTCTGCATCCTGCTAGCGCATTGTTAATCCTACTTGGTGTTGGTATGGCTGTATCTTTTTCTGTGATGTTTACAGCACAAGAACTGGCATGCATTTCTGGAGTAAAAAATGCCACTTTTGTGTTGCAAACTAGGATGACTTTACCAGGAATCCTATATTACACTCCATTGTGTTCCATTTCTGCCAAGCCGATAGTAGAATTTTTGCACAACTTCAAAAGGTGCAAAAATTTGGCTAAATTTCAAGGAGTGTAACAACAGAATTTTGGTGAAAACTTCTTGATGAGTTGAATCTCATTTTTTTCTTTTAAAGAGAATCTGTCAGTAAAGTTTCTACTTATAGAAATAATGGCATAGCTGTATTGGCTAAAAAGTAAAGTAAAAAATATCTTTTATGTAGGTATCTAATGTATCATGAGAAATCATTCAAACCAATCTGATTTGTATATGGTTTCTACAGTCGATCTCCATTAAAAACGTATGTGGCAATAGTAATATAGAAAAAAAACAGCTTACCACGCCATACAATATAAAGTCCTGGTCGGTATGATCCTGGAAAGTGCTAAACCAGCTGGTGATTCCGGCAACGTAGAAAAGGAGGGGAGGGTGAAGTTCAGCGCAAACATCCAGGGATAAAATCCCAAAAAATTATTGAAGTATGCTATCCTATGACTAAGGGCACTGACAGGCAGCTATACTGCCATACCAATATTTCAATATGTAAACCATGCTGACAGGTTCCCTTTAAGCAGGGACACAGGAATTAAGCAAAAAATGAGAAGTAATGGGAATAGGTCATAAAAGCATGAAAGCTGGAGACCGACATAATGGTGAAATGAAATGCATAAAGTGTGCAATTATTAGGTTGTTTTCAAACATAGAATTGTATTTCGGGAATATAAATGAATAATTTAACAACTGAAATCTGTTTCATGCATTTGCACTCTTGCGATATAATTACTATATTCACGTTCCACTACTTTGAAATTGTTTTCATTCTGCAAATGAATTGGAAGCAAATTCTCTACTTGTTTTTATAGTATTTACATTTCTCTCTTAATATTACATAGTGAAAATATGCATAAGGGCATAAATAATTGAAAAGTAATTAGCACTAGGTAGCCAGTTACTGAACAAATTTAGGAGCTATTTTTATTTTTACAATAGCAGCTAGTTCTACTATTGGCCAATTTAGCAGTCCCATGCTGGAAGCACATAACTGTGCAATTAACTTTTGACAAGTCAGAGGAATTGAGCTTGTTTAAGTAAAGATTATATGTTGTAGCTCCAAAGTAAAAGAATGTAGGCCTGCAGTCCAATAATTAATTCAACCAAAAAGAAATGTATTTGAAAGAAGGTTCAAGATAACGTAGAAGTAGTTCTAACAAATATTCTGTGACATATCCTGAATAGCTTTCGAGCTCCAGTCACTTTAATTAAATGGAATTGTCACATCAAATTTGCAAGCTTTATACAGTAGAAAATACATTTATTTTTTAAGCTCAATTGTTTTCATTTTAATAAGTAGCTTTAAAAGTTAGCCGAACTTAGCTATGTTCAGACTGCGATATGGTGTAGCCAGGGTAAAATGTCAAAAACAATTAAGGTGACTTACATGTCAGCTGCCCTCTGCCAAAAAAATAGGCCCTGTTTAACAGAAAATAACATGCAAACATGGGGCTCATTAGTTTCACTGGCCACAAGTATTCTTCTGTCATCCACTCAATCGACCCACTAAATGTACAATATACATAAAGTCTGCATAATTTCCTCTTACATTTTTTCCACAAAGCCCATAAATTACATTTTTGTTTCCAAATAATAATTTGATCCCCTTTTGGTTTCTCATCAAAAATGTATATAATTGGTCATCAGGCGGATAGAGGGAAACCTGGGTGAAACCTTTACAGATATTTAAAAATTATATGTTATTTCATTTTTCAATTCAAAGGTATTTGGAAGTCGCCTTGCTGCACTCATCAGGAGAGCTTTAAACTAGAACAATGTGGGAAGGGAAGCAAAAGGCCAGAAAAAGCCACACACCTGACAAATACTATTGAGAACTCTGTTATTAGACGTGGAAAGGAAGAACAAAGACAAAAAAATCTAAATAATAAAAATATTGGAGGAAGAGAAACCAATCACAAGCTAAAATGTTTCGATACAAATGCACAAAGCATGGGCAACAAACAAGGAGAATTGGAACTACTAACACAGGAGAAGAAATATGATGTCATTGGCATCACTGAAACTTGGTGGGACGATACACATGATTGGAATACAAGGCTAGAAGGATACAACTTATTTGCAAGAAACAGACTTGATAAATGAGGAGGAGGTTTCGCATTGTATGTTAGAAAAGCGTATATCTGCACCGAGATTGAAGCTTCAGAGACTAGGAGTTCTGTGGAAACTGTTTGGGTTAGAATACAAGGAGACAACAATGGAAAGTACACCATTGTAGGCATTTACTACAGGCCGTATGTGCAAGCTGAAGATATGAATGAACTCTTTATGCATCAAATGGCCAAGTTCTCCAAAAAATATGACATAGTGGTCATGGGAGATTTCAACTATCCAGACATTTGTTTTTAATCGCTCTCAGGCTAAACTAACAGGTCAAGCAAATTCTTATCCTCTCTTGCTGACAACTTTATCTTCCAAAAGGTAGGGGAGAAAATAAGGGGATCTGACACCTTGGATCTAATCCTTATAAACAGGGAGGAAATGGTTGAGGAGGTAAGAGTGGTCGGGACCCTAGGAGGTAGCGACCATGCTATTTTAGCATTTTGGATAACTAGAGGAGGAAGACCTGTCAAGACTCAGACGTCAAGGTTAGATTTCAGAAAATAATAACAAATTCAGGCAACATATTAGATACAGACGGGAGGGGGGGAGGAGACAACCAGCACTAAGTAGTGCTATATAACCCCCCACCGATGAAGAAAACCAACTCCATGAAGATTAAATGACAGAAGGAGAAAACTAGGAGCATATGGATAATTAAGTAGTAGAAAATGCTTTATTTAAACAACATATAATTAACAGGCTTTGTAGCAAAATGCGAAAAAGCACAAAACATGCATAATAGGTATACTAGACAAGGATGTTAAAAAAGAGTGGGTAACCCCCGGTGTGCACTCACAAAGAAACCACCATACAGGGCTACGTATTGTGAAAACAGCTGCTCCAGAACACCTCTATCGCTATAATAGCACCAAACACGCCATGTGGTGTGTAGTAAACGGTTAAAATTTTCATTAGAAAAAGAGCAGCGCTTACCCGTGGGAGGCACAAAGTAGAGCACACCGGTTAGGGTCCACCAAACACGACCCCCTTGTTTTTAAGGGACTCGGAAAGAGAATCGGAGGGATCCAATGACTGGATATTAAGGACAAAAAGTTCCAGGAAGAATGGGAAATCTTGAAAAATTAGATTCTCAAAGCACAATCGTTAACAATTCCTAAAAGAGAGAAGAATACAAAGCACTTAAGGAAACCAGGATGGAATAACACAAAACTTAAACACATGCTAAACAGGAAGAGAGAAATGTTTATCAAATGGAAAGAAGGAGGCATATCTAAAGAAGAATATAATGCTGTTTGCAGAACCTGTAGGGCACGAATCAGATTAAGTAAAGCTGACAATGAACTAAGGCTTGCAAGACACGTCAAAAGAATTAAAAAAAGATTTTGGGGATATGTCAAAAGTAAAAGAAAAGTCAAAGATGCTGTAGGATTTTTACAGGATGAAAATGATGAAATGGTAAGAAAGGATGTTGAGAAGGCTGATCTTTTAAATTCCTATTTTGCATCTGTTTTCTCTCAGAAAGGAAATGTAACATCAACTGATCTTCACTGTCCTATTAAAGGAATAGAAGAATCCAGGATATCTATAAACATAAAGATAGTGAGGAAACACTAGCTAAAATAAATTAATTCAAGCCTCCAGGTCCAGATGAATTACACCCCAGAGTACGGAAGGAGATAGCAGAAGACATTTTTGAACCACTCTCCATAATCTTTGAAAATTCTTGAAGAACCGGAGAAGTCCCAGAAGACTGGAAAAGAGCAAATGTTGTTCCTATCTTCAAAAAGGGGAGGAAAGTGGACCCAGTGAACTATAGGCTGGTGAGTCTGACTTCTATACCATGAAAGATCTTTGAACAGATTATTAAACAACATGTATGTAAGTACCTGGATAAGATTGAAGTGATTAACCAGAGTCAGCATGGGTTTGGAACTAATAAGTCATGTCAGACTAACTTAATTTCCTTCTATGACAGAATCACTGACAGAGTGGATCAGGGAAATGCTGTAGATATAGTATATCTTGACTTCAGCAAAGCATTTTACAAAGTATCTCATACCATCCTTATTGAAAAAATGACTAAGTATGAAATGGACAAGGCAACTGTTAAGTGGATTCATAACTGGCTTAGTGATCGGACCCAAAGAGTGGTTCTGTCCTGGGTCCTGTATTATTCAACATCTTTATCAATGATTTAGATGAAGGAATTGAGAGTACACTGATTAAATTTGCCGATGACACAAAGCTAGGAGGGATAGCTAATACTAGAGAAGAGAAAGAGAGGATTCAAAAATATATAAATAAACTGGAGCAGTGGGCAGCAACTAACAGAATGGATTTTAACAGGGAAAAATGCAAAGCACTACATCTGGGCAATAAAAATGAAAAAGCATATACAGAATGGGAGGAATAGGGATAAGCAACCGCACATGTGAAAAAGACTTGGGTATACTAATAGATCATAAACTGAACATGAGTCAGTGTGATGCACTAGCAAAAAAGGCAAATGCAATTCTGGGATGTATTAACAGAAGCATACAGTCTAGATCACGTGAAGTCATTATGGCCCTCTACTCCTCTTTGGTCAGACCTCACCTGGAATACTGTGTCCAGTTTTGGGCACCACATTTAAAAAAGACATCAGCAAACTCGAGCAAGTTCAGAGAAGAGCAACCAGAATGGTGACCGGTCTGCAAGTCATGTCCTATGAGGAACAGTTTCATGATTTAGGAATGTTTAGCTTGCTAAAAAGAAGACTGAGAGGAGACTTAAACTGTCTACAAATATCTGAAGGGCTGTCACATTGTAGAATGATCATCTCTTTTCTCATTTGCACAAGGAAAGACTAGAAGCAATGGAATGAAACTGAATGGGAGGGGACACATTAGATATTGGAAAAAACTTTTTTACAGTTAGGGTGATTAGTGAGTAGAACTGGCTGCCATGAGAGGTGGTGAGTTCTCCTTCCATGGAAGTCTTCAAGCAGAGGCTGGATAGACATCTGTCTGGGATGATTTAGTGAATCCTGCTTTGAGCAGGGTGTTGGATGAGATGACCCAGGAGGGCCCTTCCAACTCTACCATTCTATGATTCTATGATTCTATGTTGCAGGGGTATTTCCAAGTTATTAAATTGCCTTAATTAGTTAAACAACCGGAAAATAAGTAAGTTTTCAAACAACTTGCTTTTTCTATCTTCTGTCATCCTTCTGCTGTGAGAAAATTAATGTTACATAGTGTAACATAGTGATATTGGCCACTAATGGCTTATGGAGTGTCAGCTCATATCAGCCCAGTGGTTTCTATACAGCAATTAGCTGCTGACCACCCTCCTCCTTCCTCTTAGATTCTGACCAAGCTGCTATAAGTCCTGTGTAATAATGCACTGCATCAAGGTTCTCACTGTCCTGACATATTTGCTTTTTCAAATGCTGTGTTTTCTCTATATGTAAATATAATAAAAATAATAATTTTATTTATGTCGGCAACATATTCTGCAGCACTTTAGAATTTAGCGGGGAAATGTGCATGAATACATTACAAGGTAACACATAGTTCAACAGTTACAGGAGGAGTGAGGGCCCTGCTTACAGTCTTACAATCTATAAAGAAATAGGGGGAAGCAATAGTTAAAACATGCTTGTCATGTATGGTCAAGTCATCATTACAATAAGTAGTTCATTTTAAATAAGCTGCTTGATCAGGTCGTCAGTCAGCATCTGTTTTAGTACAATTACCAAATGTTATTAGGTGCATGGATGATGTGGAGACAAATGAGTAGGAAGGACTAAATTCTAAGGAAAAGTTATAAAGAAAGAATAGCGAAGAGTTAGGTTAGAGAAGTGAGGTAATAGGCTTGTCCAAAAAGATGTGTTGATGTGTTGTTAAAACACGCTTAAAAATCTTGAATAGGAAGGTGCAAAGTTGATATTATGGAGGATGTTAATCTTAGATCAATTGCAGAATGGCAAGCATGGGTAGGATGATAAACAGGGATAATGGGGAGATATAGGGTGGTGCAGAAATGGGGGTGAGAGAAATAAATTTGTATTGTATTCTGCAAAATTTGGGAAAACAGTGCAATAATTGACGCTATGTGTAAGTGAGTCGCCCGCCAGGGCTGTGGGGTACTCGGTACCGGATCCGGTACTTAAAGGGGATGTCACGGTGGCTGTGACCCGGTCCGTGGCCCTGGGTGCCCAAATAAAGGGAAAGGTCTTTTAAGGGTTTATTAAAGTTTGTGTTCGTGACGATACCTGTGGTGTCCGGTCAGTGGGGACCGACGCTCCTTAAAGGGGTCCTCTGGGGTGATGTTATGGCAGCTAGATGGTATAACTTCCCACAGCTGAAGTAGGTCTCCAGGGCTCCCGGTGTATAGATGAGGATGGTGAGTGGTGCAGTAAAGACCGGAGGGCACAGGTTTGCAGTCTTTTTACCTGGTTTACTGAAGACTTCAGGCAGCCACAGTCCAGGGCACCAGATCACAGGTACAGGCAGGGTCCGGCCGACTTGGAAGGAAGTCCAGAATCCCGTTTGCCAGGTAGAGTTAGAAGCCTTCCTATTAGCGCAGTGATGTTGTAGTCCCTTACTGCCTATGGCTTCTGGCAAGGTCCTCACAGTTCTCTGTGGGTCAAAAACTCGTATGACAGGTGGCTCAATCCTTTTTACAGGGTCTCTATCACGACCTGGGCTCTATGTGTCACTGTGTCTCCTGGGTATTAGGGTGGACAGGTTACTTGTAATAATCCAGCTATCCTGACGGTTTCTGCTGTAAGTCTTAGAGTCCCTCACAACCTCGGTCTTCCAGCTACTGGTAATCTGCACTTCACGGGGAGATAGCCCACATGCTGCTGTCCTTCCCTGGTGTCACTTGCCTGTGCTTCGCTCTCCGGCGCGCTCATGTTACACTGCTCTTCCTTCTTTGTTTCCCTGTCCAGGAGCTGCAGCTTATTCTCATGGCTGCATGGCCCCTCACACATCTCTCTTCTTTCCTCTTTCCCCCAGGAGCTGCAGACCCCCACGTCTGCTCAGCTATTCTCCTATCGTACCAGCTCCGCCTAGCTGAAGTTCCAAGACAAGCTCCTCTATGGCTTCCTCTGATTCACTGACTGACTTTCCCACCAAAACCAGAATCTATAAATAGGAAGTTCCCCTGAAAACCAGGTTCAGAGCTCTCCCTTCTGGCCTGGAGTGTGAACATGTTGTGCGCATTGTGATTACCTTATAGAAGAGATCTTCCCTTGCTTCCAAGCATGACATCACTCTCCCCGTGAGTAAAGCAATGCCACTGTGACAACCAGGACCCTGGGGCATCACATAAGCATTATTTTAGTGGTTTTAGTAGTTGGACAGAAATACGACCCTCACTGATGGATTGGAGAGAAGAAAGTTTGGTTAGGCCCCTTTCAAAGAGCTTAAAAACATACATGTGAGACTATCTGTTTTTACTTTCCATGAAACATTCTGTTGGCCATACGTGTGTACATGTATACCATTTGTGTGACATCCATATGCCATCTGTCTGCACCATATGTGTGACACGTACCTGATTAGAATGCAGAGATCATATGAAGAAAAAAGGTGCAAAAACGACCGTATAGCATGATAAGTATAAAATAAAAATACATCAGGGGTCAATGTTGAGTGCTCTGAGAGCTATGTTTCTCAGCTGTGTATGGTTAGCTACTAGTGATTAGCAAGCATACTTGTTGCTCGGGTTTTCCCGAGCACGCTCGGGTGGTCTCCGAGTATTTGTTAGTGCTCTGAGATTTAGTTTTCGTCAAAGCAGCTGCATAATTTATGGCTTCTAGCCATCCTGAGTACATGTTGGGGTTGCCTGGTTGCTAGGGAATCTCCACATGTATTCAGCCTGTCTAGCGGTCGTAAATCATGCAGCTGCGTCGACAAAAACGAAATCTCCGAGCAGTCACAAATACTCGGAGACCACCCGAGCGTGCTCGGGAAAAGCTGAGCAATGAGTATACTCGCTCATCACTATTAGCTATTCCTATCCCCTATATAGTCTGGGTCCTGACTGACACTCTTCATCAGAGCTATTTTTGCTGCATGGTTATAAGTATAGTAGTTAGTGGTAATATGAGAAGAAAGTATTTGGTGGGCTTAGCTGTGACTGTTGCTTGGTTTAGTAAATGTGATAACTTCCTTTCCTTCTCCTACTTTGGTTTTTCCCCATCCTCCACTCCCTGGGTTATTTCATAGCCAGCTCTCAAGACCCACAGAAGCATGGAACTTCGGAAAGCGACGCCTTTCGATCTAGCAAATATCTTTATCAAAGTTCAATGCCTACTGACATTTTCCGGTCTTTTATAGTTTGCGTGGACCAATCAAGTTGTCAATTCAATGTCACCTGACATATTTTCAGGTCCTAACAGGTAAATTACCATCAAACCACAAAAGACCAAGATAATATACAGAAAGAGACAGTACACAAGTTAATTAAAAAAAAATGTAACAAAAACGAAGCTTATATTAAAAACATTTTCAGAGAGACATGATTGCTTTAATAGTGAAACATAATTTCACTTTGTTTATTCAACCCTTTTGGTGCTCTGGTATTCAAGTTATCCAAAATGCTACAAGTGTGAAGAGACGCTGTCTGACATCCCTTCCAAGTGTGGATCTATTGATCTGCTCTATGCCATAAACCTGAAGGGATGCTGTACTGCGAGCATGATATGTAATAAAATGTTTTGCAGCTGTAGAAATGTTGCAATTTGTTTCTTTGTTGTTTGATATATCCCTAAGATGTTCTGAGATCTGCGTTTTTAATTTGCGTGTTGTGCATCCTACGTATGACATATAGCAGAGAGAGCAATCAATTTTATATACTATGTTACTGGAATTGCAATTAATAAATTTGTTTATTTTGAACTCCATCGAATTGCTTTGATTGCTAAACGTTTTTGTGTTTAATGCGTGTGGACAAGTCCTACATTTGCTACAAGATGCGGGTGTAGAGGCAATCCAAGAAATTCTGAAAAATACTCCTACAGACCCAAATACTATTTCATTTATAAGGGAAGGCTTGACCTTTATATTAAAAAACAATACCTTTCAATTCGATAATACTTGGTACAGACAGGTAGAGGGTACTGCCATGGGTACACCAGTCTCCTGTACCCTGGCAAACCTCTTCCTGTCTGTATTTGAAGAAAGGTATATATATTCAGTGGAAAATCCATACCTCAGACATATAAAATTCTACGTGAGATTCGTGGACGACATGTTCGTGGTGTGGGACGGCGACCAGGCCTCTTTCACACAGTTTGTGGAATACCTGGCGCTGTCCAACACCATGAACATGCAGTTCACCCATCAGTTTGGAGGTACAGAATTAACATTTTTAGATGTGTGTTTAAAAGTAATTGATGGTAATCTACACACAGAAGTACATCGCAAACCCTCTTCTTGTAATTCCTTACTGCACTTCAACAGTGCCCACCCAATGTACGTAAAAAAAGCCTTACCTTACAGCCAGTTCCTGCGAGTAAAAAGAATAAACAGCAATGATGAGAGTTTTCAAAGACAATCCCAAGAATTATACGGGAGGTTCAGAGATAGAGGGTACCCTCAATCAGTTTTGAACTCAGCTCTGGAACAAGCAAAAACATATAATATAAAAGAAAAAACATCTAAAAATGATAAAAAAATTCGTTTTTTGCTTTAAATATGGTCCAATGGACGCACAAATTAGAACAGCAATTCGAAAAAATTGGCAAATTCTCTGCCAAGATCCAGCGCTGAAGGAAATGACAGAAAAGGGTCCCCTCTTCGCCTGCCGCCGCAGTAAAAATATAGGGGACTTAATAGTTCGAAACCGAGTAACTTCACCTCGTAAAAATTGGCTCCAAAATACTGTGCCCAAAGGAAATTTCCGATGTGGGCATTGTAATTACTGTGATCAACATCAAATAGGGACCACTTTAAAAATCGGCCCAATAACGCATACAGTACGTAATTTTATCTCATGTAGAACAACCCATGTGGTGTATATTTTATATTGCCCTTGTGATTTTTTCTATATTGGGAAAACAATTCGCCCTATGTTTGTCCGATTCAGAGAACACCTGAATTCATTGCGCACTGGCAAAGGAGTCCCCCGTTTGATAAAACATATGAATGAACAACACGGGGGGGACACAAAAATGCTCCGCTTTGCAGGGATAGAGAAAACTTCCCTACCACAGGATGGCGGTAATTTAAATCGCATACTTTTGCGCAATGAGACAAGGTGGATTTTAAGAGCAAATGCATCTGGACCAATAGGGTTCAACGACAGAGTAGATATGTCGGTTTTTTTGTAAGAGATCTCTGCTTCATTGTTATTGCATTATAGTATATTTCTTCCTAAATGTAATTATTCATCACCCGTTAAATGTTTTTATTTTGTTTTAAATGTTTCACTGTTTCACCATATTTTCTCTCCGGATAGTGGCTAATTGTCCATTATGACGAAGTGAATAATGGGAGGGGCCCTAAGACCTTTTCAGTCAAAAAGCCTTTCTCCCTTTCACTCGTCATTGGATCTGTTGAAGTGCACACCTAGCACGAAACAGCTGTCATCCTTTTTGTATTCACAAACCCTCCCTGCACCGCATGATTACATGTGAATAAACCGCCCTGATAGCTCAAAACTGGTGAGTGCGCTTTTATTTTCTTTTTATATGTTACAGATCTATTGATCTGCTCTATGCCATAAACCTGAAGGGATGCTGTACTGCGAGCATGATATGTAATAAAATGTTTTGCAGCTGTAGAAATGTTGCAATTTGTTTCTTTGTTGTTTGATATATCCCTAAGATGTTCTGAGATCTGCGTTTTTAATTTGCGTGTTGTGCATCCTACGTATGACATATAGCAGAGAGAGCAATCAATTTTATATACTATGTTACTGGAATTGCAATTAATAAATTTGTTTATTTTGAACTCCATCGAATTGCTTTGATTGCTAAACGTTTTTGTGTTTAATGCGTGTGGACAAGTCCTACATTTGCTGGTACCGCATTAAAAAAATTCTCTAACATCTAGCCAAGTTTTTCCTCTTGTCTTGGAATGGAATGCACTAGGGGAAACTATGTTTCCAATTGTTTGTGCTCGTCTTGCCACCACATTATCCCCATTATTTAAAATAGATGCCGATACTTGATCTTCATATAGAATAAGAAGGAATTTGTTAATAGGAAGGAATTTGTTAATAATACTTTTAATTTGGCTAAACTGGGGGCTGTATTGTAAATACACATTATTTTATTGTTCGTTGTTATTAGGTCCTCACGTGATTTTTTGTCTACTATATTTCGAGCCATTTCATAAACTGCACCAAGGCAATCGGGAAGAGCCGAAGCAATCTATCTATCTATCCTATATCTATCAATCGGTATCTTTGCACATCTTTACCACCTAAAAATAGATAATTTTTATTCTTCATTCTATTCCAGCACAAGTTAGAAGGCACACGGATGTCATACTTTATGTTATCTGTGTGCACATGTGCGTTGTGGTTGTCATCCATGTTGCTGGAAAAAACGGATATATCTACGAGTGGTTCATAGGGACACAGGGTCCACGTGAGAACAGACGTGTGTAGCCTCATAGATTATGATGGGCCTGAGTGTGTACGTGTCTCCAGTACATGTGAAAATGGACGCCACATGTACCAGAAACATGAACTTGTGAAGGGGGTCTTAGAGGGAGACCGATCAGTAGAAAGTTGCCATAGTCCAGACAAGAATGAATAAGAGCAACAATAAGAGTTTTTGCTTTCTCAAAAGTGAGAAAAGGTCAGATTCTGGAGATGTTTTTAAGATGCAGGTGACATGAGTGAATGAGCCATTGTATACAGGGAATAAATATAGTGATAGCAGTGTGCACTCCAGAACAACCACTGATAGCTGAATGTGATATGGAAGAATTTGTGCTGAGCTTTATAGTTCTACTAATTTTGCACCTTTGCTACTGACCAAAACTGTCACTCAGAGGATTGCCCACCATGCCAAAAACCAGGAGACTGCAGAGTTTTGATCAGTTGAAGAGACAACTTGAGAAGAACCCATTAACTCTAAAATGATAGGCATTCAGTCTGTTGCAATAGGTATAATAGATTTATACATACATTATGGAATAGTACATCTACTGCCTAGTAATTTGCTTTACTTTTAAAAAAATAGTTTTCGCAAAAATAGTTCAATGCATATTTGCCTATCCACTTGAGACATTTTTTTGGGTTGTGCACAGACTGATCCATAACCCCCATTATACATATATTGCTACTTCTGTGAAAACTTTCAGCTCAACCTATTTAAAGAATTCCAGGCAGGGAAGAAAATCAGACGGCTAGCAAAAAAATAAGTGCTTGAAATGGAGAGTTTTACAGCTTCCCGTCTTCAGAGCCCATACTGACAAAGAATGATGAGGTTCCATGTTGAACATATGAAAAAAGAGCAATTTGCCAAGCAAAAATAAAAAAAAGCAAGAAGAGGATACACTAAAGTGAACTTGTATCTTGCCTGACAGCTTGAAGCTGAGATGTGGCCCAATGAGCAGAAGGAGTGCGCATTACCGAGCTCAAACAGACATCATCCAGGCAAAAAAACAACAACAAAGGAGGTGAAAAAGAAGCAATTTCGCTACAAGCTTCATAATGACCACATATTTTCAGCCACAGCAGGTTTCTGCTTGTTCCCTGCAGGAACATGACAAATGAGGGCTGTTTAATATTTTGCTTGAACAGTTTTTCCTTTCAGAAAACTATTTGCAATGCGATAATGAGATGAGCAGATCAGCAAAGAGCAGCTTTTTGTAAGGATGACTACCTTTCTAGGACATATCATCTGATACATATTTTGTTTATCCAAAGTGAATTCAGCGGTTAAAATGATTAATTGAGCTTATTTTATCTTGACTGTACCAGCTTTACTAAAGAGGCAAGTGATCTCTTTTTTTTCTCATTATATATCATGTATACAATTTATATATAATATCCCAGCCTTATGAAATGACCCCGCTAATTATAGAAAGCCATTAATCAGAAATGATGCCATACATTCAAAGCATGGTGAATATGTATTCAATGAAAAATAAACAATTGTTATATTTTACCCTCGTATAAACCAGGCATATAATGCAACAGATTTTCAGCCTTTATGGTACAACAAATAGATATTCAATTACACAGTCCAAAACATGCATTTCAACCACTGTTCAACCACTGTTTCAGTGGAACAGAATTTAGTTATTTCTGTAAGTCCCATAGGCAATGAATGGAGTGGTAATCTTGATGCTCAATACTGTATAATGGCCACACAGTGCTGCATACTGTATATTGGCCACACATGATGCTCAAAACTGTATAATGGCCACAGAGTGCTCCATACTGTATAATGGCCACACATGATGCTCCATACTGTATAATGGCCACACAATGCTCCATACTGTATAATGGCCACACATGATGCACAATACTGTATAATGGCTACACAGTGCTCCATACTGTATAATGGCCACACAATGCTCCATACTGTATAATGGCCACACATGATGCTCAATACTGTATAATGGCCACACAGTGCTTCAAACTGTATAATGGCCACACATGATGCTCCATACTATATATTGGCCACACAGTGCTCTATACTGTATAATGGCCACACATGATGCTCAATACTGTATAATGGCCACACATGATGCTGCATACAGTATAATGGCCCACCTGAGGCCAGACTGTGTTTCCGTCGAAACGCGTTGTGGTTAAACTTTACCTGGTGTTTCAATCTCGTTTAGCGCTCCTGTGACCGAGTTTTTTCTGGTACTCAATACTGTATAATGGTCAAACAGTTCTCCATACTGTATAATGGCCACACATGATGCTCCATACTGTATAATGGCCACACATGATGCTCCATACTGTATAATGACCACACATGATGCTCCATACTGTATAATGGCCACACAATGCTCCATACTGTATAATGGCCACACATGATGCACAATACTGTATAATGGCTACACAGTGCTCCATACTGTATAATGGCCACACAATGCTCCATACTGTATAATGGCCACACATGATGCTCAATACTGTATAATGGCCACACAGTGCTTCAAACTGTATAATGGCCACACATGATGCTCCATACTATATATTGGCCACACAGTGCTCTATACTGTATAATGGCCACACATGATGCTCAATACTGTATAATGGCCACACATGATGCTGCATACAGTATAATGGCCCACCTGAGGCCAGACTGTGTTTCCGTCGAAACGCGTTGTGGTTAAACTTTACCTGGTGTTTCAATCTCGTTTAGCGCTCCTGTGACCGAGTTTTTTCTGGTACTCAATACTGTATAATGGTCAAACAGTTCTCCATACTGTATAATGGCCACACATGATGCTCCATACTGTATAATGGCCACACAGTGCTCCATACTGTATAATGGCCACACATGATGCTCAATGCTGTATAATGGCCACACATGATGCTCCATACTGTATACTGGCCACATAGTGCTCCATACTGTATAATGGCCACACATGATGCTCAATACTGTATAATGGCCACACATGATGCTCCATACTGTATAATGGCCCACATGATGCTGCATACAGTATAATGGCCCCACATGACAATGCCAGTGTACAGTTGGGGCTGTAGATGTGTCCTAGCAGCTCTTCTTACAATACAGGCAAAGATTTCACCACCTGTCGCTGTCCACACTGTTGCCTCACAGACCCTGCATATTGCAATGTAGCCCAGCTCTGCGAACTCTGCATGCACTCAGACAAGACCACTATCTACTGGCTCCAATCCATAACTGCTGTAGTATATAAAGGATACATATATATATATATATATATATATATATATATATATACTGTGCCTATGACTAACAGGATGCACTGGATTGCTCTAACTGTCGCCACTACTCCTGGTTATAATGCAGCAGGGCCAGCTGCATGTATGTGTGCAACCTCAGAATGCCCTCTCCCCCTCTCTGAACCACCGCCCCGGAAAAAGAGGATACGGAGGAGGCATGGCCAAATACAAGGAGCGTGTTGGCTGCTTCTCCTGCTGGCTGTGTGGGAGAAGTAGAGTCCCGTGCAGGACTGTGGGGCACAGCCTTAAAATCAGGACAGTCCCGCAGTATGAGGGATGGTTGGGAGCTATGTATCATATTAATAGAAAAAAATTGGAACAGCACAAATCCTTTACTTATCTTCGGGTGCAAAGCCCAAACAACCCGTCCCTTGGTTGCTCTCAGTCCATATATCACAAAAGCAGGCAGCACTCCATATTCTTAAGGCAAATTGCAGGTCTTTATTGAGCCCACATCTCCACGCAACATTTCGGCTCTAACTGAGCCTTTCTCAAGCCTTGAGAAAGGCTCAGTTAGAGCTGAAATGTTGCGTGGAGATGTGGGCTCAATAAAGACCTGCAATTTGCCTTAAGAATATGGAGTGCTGCCTGCTTTTGTGATATATGTATCATATTATGCATAGGGGAGCCATGGGGGCATTATATGGTGTATAGAGGACCTGTTGGCCGATTATACTTTGTATGAGGGGGCTGTGGAGGTATCATACTGTGTACAGTGGAGCTGTGGACCCATTATACTGTGTATAGGGGAGCAGTGGCCCCCTCATACTGTGTTCAGGGGAGCTGTGGGCCCATCACACTGTATACGGGAGCTGTGGGCCCACCAAACTGTGTATTGGGAAGCTGTGGGGGAATTATATTATGTATTGGGGAGCTGTTGACCCATCATACTGTGCGTAGAGAAGCTATACATTGGGGGACTCAGGGGGCATTAATAAATGATAAGTGGACATTTAAGAAGCATTATTATTATAGGGGAACTCAGAGTGCAGTGACTGTCAAAGGTGCACAGGGGGCATTACTACTTTCTAGAGGCAAAATGTGGTCACTGTTTTCTAGGGCATGTACACAGGGCATTAAAATTTTCGAGGGGTCAATTTTATCATCTAGAGGGCACAAGGGAAGCATTATTACTTTGTAAGGAGCACAGTGGCAGGCATTATTATGTGGGTCACAAAGAGGAGAGCTGTTCTTGTGCCACCCAGCAGGTTTAGTAATAGGGACACATACGGCAGCTGCGGCTCAACATTGTGGTATCCATAGGATGTGGAGTTTGTATAGGTTGGGAATAGATGGGGCGGTGCAGGAAATATGAGAAGTCAAATGTGTCTTTGTTGTAAATTTTTGTGGCTGGAAGAAATTATCATGTTTGTCTGAGCCAGATGGAAAAGACAGGAAACGTCATCGAATCCACAAGAAAGAACGTCAGCTGTAAATCACCATCTATAACTATACTGCAATCTCTTATATGTCTTGCAGGACTGGTATCTACCACTATATGGTCACAATATGGTGGTAATGTATAAGTGCTTCTCACAAAATTAGAATATCATCAAAAAGTTAATTTATTTCAGTTCTTCAATACAAAAAGTGAAACTTATATATTAAATAGAGTCACTACAAACAGAATGATCTATTTCAAGTGTTTATTTCTGTTAATGTTGATGATTATGGCGTACAGCCAGTGAAAACCCTAAAGTCATTATCTCAGTAAATTAGAATACTTTATAACATCAGCTTGAAAAATGATTTTAAAATCCGAAATGTTGGCCTACTGAAATGCATGTTCAGAAAATGCACTCAATACTTGGTCGGGGCTCCTTTTACATCAATTACTGCATCAATGCAGCATGGCATGGAGGCGATCAGCCTGTGGCACTGCTGAGATGTTATGGAAGCCCAGGTTACTTTGATAGCAGCCTTCAGCTCGTCTGCATTGTTGGGTCTGGTGTCTCTCATCTTCCTCTTTACAATAGAGGTTAAGGTCAAGCAAGTTTTGCTGGCCTATCAAGCACAGTGATACTGTTGTTTTTAAACCAGGTATTGGTACTTTTTGTATTGAAGAACTGAAATAAAATTAACTTTTATTCTATTCTAATTTAGTGAGAAGCACTTGTAGGTGTTGGTCCTTGTGTAGATTTATTTTCAGTAACAACCTAGTCAGCTGCTACATCCACAATAAGGGTGTGTCACCATAGTTCTAATCAGGGTTACTGGTTAGGGGCCTTTAGATGTTTCTCCTCCCCTGAGCTGAATACTGAATACTTAGCTAAAAGAGGACACAATAAAGTGTGCACGCGCCATAACAATGACTAAATTTGTTCAGCCTTTTTCGATAGAAGTGAATTGAGAGAAGCCAGAGTAGTCTAGTTGGTACATGACCACAACTACACACGTGGTCATGTGATCATGAAATAGCATTGATAATACCGGGGAATCGCCACATGGTGTCATGATTCGGTGGTCTTCAGTAACACAGAACGATGGCAGATCTCTGTCCCAAGCCAGGACAACCCCTTTAAAATGGTCTTTTAGCAATTCAAGTGGAAACGGAGTCTGTTTAATTATGTAAACTAATCTACAGTACTGGTGGGACAGGTTTCTGGTATGCTATCTTGGAAGCAGGGCCGGACTGGCCATAGGGCACTTCTGGCAAATGCCAGAAGGGCCGGTGCCAGTGGTGGGCCGCTCAATCCGCCGCCCCCGCCGTCGCATTCAACTATACCGGCGTATAGACGCCGGTACAGTTGAATGCAATGATGGAGGAGAGAGCGTCTACAGACGCTCCTCTCCCATCATTCCCCGCTCTGCCTCTGACACTGCGGGTGCGCGATGATGTCATATCATCGTGCACCTGCTGTGTCCCGGGCAGACTGCAGCTGCTGAGACAGGAGCAGGAACCAGGAAGCAACGCTGGGCACGAGGAGAGGTGAGGAGAGTTTTTTTTTTTTCTGGACTGTGGGGCCATTCTCGGAGGAGGTGAGGGGAGGAAGAGAAGAGATGTGGGCTGTATATAGTTCTCTGTGGGCTGTGCTCTGTGCTGTATACTGCTGTGGGCTGTATATAGTTCTCTGTGGGCTGTGCTCTGTGCTGTATACTGCTGTGGGCTGTATATAGTTCTCTGTGGGCTGTGCTCTGTGCTGTATACTGCTGTGGGCTGTATATAGTTCTCTGTGGGCTGTGCTCTGTGCTGTATACTACTGTGGGCTGTATATAGTTCTCTGTGGGCTGTGCTCTGTGCTGTATACTGCTGTGGGCTGTATATAGCTCTCTGTGGGCTGTGCTCTGTGCTGTATACTACTGTGGGCTGTATATAGTTCTCTGTGGGCTGTGCTCTGTGCTGTATACTACTGTGGGCTGTATATAGCTCTCTGTGGGCTGTGCTCTGTGCTGTATACTACTGTGTGCTCTGTGCTATATATAGTTCTCTGTGGGCTGTGCTCTGTGCTGTATACTGCTGTGGGCTATATATAGTTCTCTGTGGGCTGTGCTCTGTGCTGTATACTACTGTGTGCTCTGTGCTATATATAGTTCTCTGTGGGCTGTGCTCTGTGCTGTATACTGCTGTGGGCTGTATATAGTTCTCTGTGGGCTGTGCTCTGTGCTGTATACTGCTGTGGGCTGTATATAGTTCTCTGTGGGCTGTGCTCTGTGCTGTATACTGCTGTGTGCTCTGTGCTATATATAGTTCTCTGTGGGCTGTGCTCTGTGCTGTATACTGCTGTGGGCTGTATATAGTTCTCTGTGGGCTGTGCTCTGCGCTGTATACTGCTGTGGGCTGCATATAGTTCTCTGTGGGCTGTGCTCTGTGCTGTATACTACTGTGGGCTGTATATAGTTCTCTGTGGGCTGTGCTCTGTGCTGTATACTGCTGTGGGCTGTATATAGCTCTCTGTGGGCTGTGCTCTGTGCTGTATACTACTGTGTGCTCTGTGCTATATATAGTTCTCTGTGGGCTGTGCTCTGTGCTGTATACTACTGTGGGCTGTATATAGTTCTCTGTGGGCTGTGCTCTGTGCTCTGTGCTGTATACTGCTGTGGGCTGTATATAGCTCTCTGTGGGCTGTGCTCTGTGCTGTATACTACTGTGTGCTCTGTGCTATATATAGTTCTCTGTGGGCTGTGCTCTGTGCTGTATACTACTGTGGGCTGTATATAGTTCTCTGTGGGCTGTGCTCTGTGCTGTATACTGCTGTGGGCTGTATATAGTTCTCTGTGGGCTGTGCTCTGTGCTGTATACTGCTGTGGGATGTATATAGTTCTCTGTGGGCTGTGCTCTGTGCTGTATACTACTGTGGGCTGTATATAGTTCTCTGTGGGCTGTGCTCTGTGCTGTATATAGCTCTCTGTGGGCTGTGCTCTGTGCTGTATACTACTGTGTGCTCTGTGCTATATATAGTTCTCTGTGGGCTGTGCTCTGTGCTGTATACTGCTGTGGGCTGTATATAGTTCTCTGTGGGCTGTGCTCTGTGCTGTATACTGCTGTGGGCTGTATATAGTTCTCTGTGGGCTGTGCTCTGTGCTGTATACTGCTGTGGGCTGTATATAGTTCTCTGTGGGCTGTGCTCTGTGCTGTATACTGCTGTGGGCTGTATATAGTTCTCTGTGGGCTGTGCTCTGTGCTGTATACTGCTGTGGGCTGTATATAGTTCTCTGGGCTGTGCTCTGTGCTGTATACTGCTGTGGGCTGTATATAGTTCTCTGTGGGCTGTGCTCTGTGCTGTATACTGCTGTGGGCTGTATATAGTTCTCTGTGGGCTGTGCTCTGTGCTGTATACTGCTGTGGGCTGTATATAGCTCTCTGTGGGCTGTGCTCTGTGCTGTATACTGCTGTGAGCTGTATATAGTTCTCTGTGGGCTGTGCTCTGTGCTGTATACTACTGTGGGCTGTATATAGTTCTCTGTGGGCTGTGCTCTGTGCTGTATACTACTGTGTGCTGTATATAGTTCTCTGTGGGCTGTGCTGTATGTAGTACTCTGTGGGCTGTGCTGTATATAGTACTCTGTGGGCTGTGCTGTATATAGTACTCTGTGGGCTGTGCTGTATATAGTACTCTGTGGGCTGTGCTGTGTATAGTACTCTGTGGGCTGTGCTGTATATAGTACTCTGTGGGCTGTGCTGTATATAGTACTCTGTGGGCTGTGCTGTATATAGTACTCTCTGGGCTGTGCTGTATATAGTACTCTCTGGGCTGTGCTGTATATAGTACTCTCTGGGCTGTGCTTTATATAGTACTCTGGGCTGTGCTGTATATAGTACTCTGGGCTGTGCTTTATATAGTTCTCTGTGAGCTGTGCTGTATATAGTTCTCTGTGGGCTGTGCTGTATATAGTTCTCTGTGGGCTGTGCTGTATATATTACTTTGTGGGCTGTGCTGTATATATTACTTTGTGGGCTGTGCTGTATATATTACTCTGTGGGCTGTGCTGTATACTACTGTGTGGACTGTGCTGTATACTTCTACATGGGCTGTGCTGTATACTACTGTGTGGTCTGTGCTGTATACTACTGTGTGGTCTGTGCTGAATACTGCTGTGTGGGCTGTGTTATCTACTACGCGAGCTGTGCTATAGTATGCAGGCTGTGCTGTATACTATGCGGTTTGTGCTATATAATATGCGGGCTTTGCTATATACTATGGGGAGTATATTATATTCTATGGGGGAGGCCATGTTATGTACTATGTGGCTGTGTTATATACTATTGTGGGGGTATATTATATTCTATGGGGGAGGCTGCGTTATATACTATGGGGGGCTGCATTATATTCTATGGGGGGCTACATTATATATTATGGGGAGGTGGGCTGTATTATATTCTATGGGGGTTACATACTCTGGGGTGGCTGCATTATACTCTGTGGGGTGGCTGCATTATACTCTGGGGTGGCTGCATTATACTCTAGGGTGGCTGCATTATACTCTGGGGTGGCTGCATTATACTATATGTGGGCTGCATTATACTGTATCGAGGACTATGGGGAATACGTTATACTATATGAATAACTATGGGGTGCATTATACTATGGGAAGTGAATTGTACTACATGGATGACTGTGGCGGTGCATTATACTATATGGAGCACTATGAGGATTGTATTATGCTATATGGAGGACTATGAGGATTGTATTATGCTATATGGAGGACTATGAGGAGTGTATTATACTATGTGGAGGACTGAGCAGTGTATTTTAATATATGGAGGACTATAGGGAGTGTATTATACTATATGGAGGACTATGGAGCACATTATAATATATGGAGGACTATGGGGTGTATTTTACTAAACAAGTAAAATGCTGCATATTCGGATTGTTTTTGCTGGAACAAAAAGCCTTGTTGTCAGCAGCACATTGCCAGTGTAAACTGTAGATGTGCTGCTGAAAACATGATACTGTATGGTGATCTATTAGTGATCGTTCTGTCTCATCATTATTCCTCAGCTGGTGGAAAGAGGCCGGGAAACAAGCGTTGAACAACTTCAGTATTGTCGATCAAACTCGTTTAGCGGCCTGAACTCAGCGCACGTAAATACAACAGAAAGGCTTCTGTGTGATGTGCAATATGTTAGCATTTGGGGCCCCATTTTAAACTTTGCCTAGGGCCCCACTTTGCCTAAAACCGGCCCTGCCTACAAGTGTACAAAGGTATTATACAGTCACCGTGTGACAAGTGGGCCTGTGTAACTTCAAATGCCAGGGCTGAATTTTAGTCCCAGTCCGGCCCTGCTTGGAAGGCTCAAGTATACTGTTCTTTTGGCTGAGTGAATAATATACCTTGGGGTCAATTGCCATGAAGAATAATACACTGACACTAGCTACTGTAATGGTATTTTAGAATTATTACTGTGGTCCTATTAATATGTGTTATGTCCTAGTTGGCAGCCACTAGGCATATATTACTGCATAGGTCAATTAAAATTCCTTTCATTAAGAACTCTGATATATTTATCTTCATGCTGCATTACCCGTGATTTATTTATTACCCCTTCCTTTGGTTATTAAAAGGACATTCCTGGTATTATGCGTTTTTTTTATTACCACAAATAGCATCTGCAGTGGTCAATATAATTGATGTAATAACATAGGTAATTATAGGAAAGGAATGCTATTTGCATGCATCCATTGGTGAGGCTGAGGCAAGGGCTATAGGAAAACTTGAGCTTGTTTAGTAACCAAGATCAATTTTAGAAAAACTATAGCGAATACATTTTTAGTTTTATTCAACAAAAACGCTGCAAAAAAACTCATTAAAACTTATCTGCCGCTGAAAGAATTGACATGTTCCAAATTTCCAGAATGCTGTAGTTCTCAAATTTATTCAGAAAAAAAAAACAGGAGTGTGCATGAGATTTCTGTAATCTCATTGCTTTTTGCTAGTACTGTAAAACACAGCTTCTTTTCACAGTCAAAAAACCATTGCTTGTGAACATAGCCTAAGGATACGTTCCTATGAATATTTGCTGAGCTTTGATGTCGCAGATTTTCTGCAGCATTTCAGTGTGTTTTTTATTCATATATTTTCCACAAACAATGTAATTCTATGTAAAAATTCATATATAAATAAGTGGAGAAAATTGGTGGTACCATTCTGTTCAAGTAAAAAAAAAACACAATGAGCAATTAAATAAATCAAGACTGACAAAAGTAATTTTCTATTTACTGAATATCAGCTAATAACTCAGATATTGGTTTTGAAATGTGCTTCAGCAGAGAAAAAAAAATAATGAAAATGGCCTGGATAAAAATGCTAGCACTCTTAAGGGGGATGTATATGACCTATTAATATGGGCATACAGATATTTGAAATGTTAAACTAGTCCTACTTGTATGCCTCATATTAGCGGTCTTGTTGTTGAGAAATGTTATGTTATTTCTGTATGCTAATGATTTTTTCCAGGCTCGGTGGCGTGTGGTGCCTGAAAGAAGTCTCTGCCTCCTGTCTTCATTATTACACTACCACCCACCCATGCACATCAGTTCTGGCACTGGAATCCCACGCCTGCGCCCTGCACTCCCTCTACACTACATACCTTTCCTCCCTCCTATGGCCACTGCATTCAGGGATCTCCTGCGCAGGCACCAGCAAGTCACTGTGACCTCCGGCATGCGCATCGAAAATGTGCTCTCCCCACTTCCTCCCTGCGCAGTCATCGCTAGGATCCTTGTGCACATAGTGATAAATATGCAAGGAGGAACTGGGGAGAGCACATTATAATCTCGGAAGCCGGAGGTCATTGGAGCAGAAAACATAAATAATCTGCTGCTGATTTGTTCATTTTGTTTCTAAAAGATCACATTAAGGCTCTGCTCACATTTATCCTGTGCTCTATGCTTAGCCCTTACACCGCAGTTTCTGTGTAAATCTCTGAAGTATGTGATTTAGACGAAACTTCTGGCAGATTTCCTATAATGAAGCAGAAGGAGGTACCGTGGACGCTGCCTGGCCTATGATCCGGCGGTGTTAGTCTTTTGAGGCATGCATAAAAGTGAGGTCCACAACAGTTTTGTGCATTTCTGAAAAGAAAGACAATGCTGAACGGAGACCAGATGAAGTACAGAGGAACTCTATTGCCCCATCAGGCTGTGTGCACACGTTCAAGATTTTTCCCTATAAAAACGCGAAAAAAACGCATACATTAAGCATCCTGTTATTAGAATGCAATCCGCATTTTTGTGCACATGCTGCATTTTTTTCTGTAGCGGAATCGCATTCCTGAAAAAAAAACGCAGCATGTTCATTCTTTGTGCGGAATCGCGGGGATTCCGCACACATAGGAATGCATTGATCCGCTTACTTCCCGCATGGGGCTATGCCCACCATGCGGGAAGTAAGCGGATCATGTCCACTTGGTACCCAGGGTGGAGGAGAGGAGACTCTCCTCCATGGACTGGGCACCATATAATTGTTAAAAAAAAAGAATTAAAATAAAAAATCGTGATATTCTCACCTTCCAGCGTCCCCGGCAGCTTTCCAGCTCCTCGCGATGCTTCCGTTCCCAGGGATGCTTAATGGCAATGACCTGTGATGATGTAGCGGTCTCGCGAGACCGCTACATCATCTGGGGTCATTGCCGCGATGCATTATTGGGAACGGGAGCATGGAGAGGATCAGGAACGCTGCAGGGGACGCTGGAAGGTGAGCAGCATAGGCAGCATCAATAGTAAAATTTGGTCACACTTGTCAAACACTATGTTTGACAAGTGTGACCAACCTGTCAATCAGTTTTCCAAGCGATGCTACAGATCGCTTGTAAAACGCTAGCATTCTGCAAGCTAGTTACGCTTGTAAAACGCTAGTGTTTAGCGGGAAAACGCATACCAATTCTGCATGTGTTTTACCCGCAGCACAGTTGCGGAATTGCCGCGGAAATTTCCGCAGCAATTCCGGACGTGTGCACACAGGGGTGAACCTAGCCTTTCCGCTGCCTGAGGCGAACTGCAAAACGAGATTGTTGCGAGAACTGCAGTGGACGAGGGACTTCCGGTGGCGGGACAGGTGAGCCGGCAGACATGCGTAGTAAGCTGCATTTACGCAGTTACTAAGCATGTGACTAATCATTAGATGTGATTTTATTGCATCTAATGATAGTCTATGGGACATTTACGGAGCGGCGACGGAGCGTGGCCGCATTGTAAACAGACATGCTGCGTTCTGAAAAGACGCGCCTCATGTCCGTTTACGTTGGTCTGCCACCTGCGTGTTTTACCGCATAGTGGAGACGGGATTTCATGAAATCCCCTCCACTATGCTGCAACATGTGGACGTTGCGTGTTTTACGCTGCGGCTCTAACGTAGCGTCAAACACGCAGCGTTTCCTGAACGTGGAAAACATACCCTAATGCTTGCAGTCTGTGGGCACTTAAGGGTTAACAATAGGAAGCATTTACTTTCTTTTCCCATCCACCCTGTCCTGTCCTGTGCTTGTCTGCACCATTTCTCCAGACAGTGCTCACAAATAGGGTTGAGCGACTTTTGCTTTTTTAGGATCAAGTTGGGTTTTGTGAAACCCGACCTTCTCGAAAGTCGGATCGTGTGAAATCGGCCGATTCTACTGTAAAGTCGGGTTCCGGACTGGAACACGAAACCCAATGCAAGTCAATGTGGATTATTCTCTCTCTCTCTCTCTCTCTCTCTCTCTCTCTCTCTCGCAGCAGGTCAGGAGACAGGGCACTGCTTCTGACTGCACCTCAGCCCGGCCAGGTGGTAACAGTGAGTCACCTCACCTGCCGCTGGGCACGCCGCACGCACCGCACATTACCTTGTTTCAGTTGTTTGTGACACTGCACTGTCAGCAAGTGTCAGAGAGAGCAGGGATTGCATTTGCAGGGAGAGTCAGCACCACCTGTTCTAACTTCTGACTGCCACTCTGCCGCCCCCTGTCTTTAGGAATACTCTGCCGCTTGAGGCAAAGTATTCAACTCGCCTCATGATAGCAGCGTCGGTGTGTGCACATAGCCTCATAGTGAATGCATACATCGCTGATTTCATCTGAATTACGTCACTTAAAGACTTAGATGGAAACCCCCATTGTAAGTGCGCTGCATAGAGCGCAAGATAAATGTGATCCAAAATGTTATGTGAAATGTTCCCAACAATAGCTTCAAATTAATCCACAAAAAAAGCCACTACTCAGGTCCATAATCTATTAACCCCTTCCCGACCCATGACGCCACATAGGCGTCATGAAAACCCGTGCCAATCCGACCCATGACGCCTATGTGGCGTCATGGAATGATCGCGTCCCTGCAGATCGGGTGAAGGGGTTAACTCCTATTTTACCCGATCTGCAGGGAGAGGGGGAGTGGTGCTTCAGCCCAGGGGGGGTGGCTTCACCCCCCCGTGGCTACGATCGCTCTGATTGGCTGTTGAAAGTGAAACTGCCAATCAGAGCGATTTGTAATATTTCACCTAAAAAACAGGTGAAATATTACAATCCAGCCATGGCCGATGCTGCAATATCATCGGCCATGGCTGGAAAACCTGAAGTGACCACCCCCCACCCCACCGATCACCCCCCCACCGCTCCGTTATGGGGTCCGGTCCCCTCCGTCCTGTGCTCCGCTGCCCCGTGCTCCTGCCCGCTCCCCCGTCCTGCTGTCCGCTCCCCCCGTCCTCCGATCACCCCCCCTGTGCTCAGATCCACCCCCCCACCACCCCTTCATACTTACCGATCCTCCCGGTGTCCGGCCGTCTCCTCGCTGGGCGCCGCCATCTTCCAAAATGGCGGGCGCATGCTCAGTACGCCCGCCGGCCGGCAGATTCCTTACAGGTACATTTTGATCGCTGTGGTAGGTTCTACCACAGTGATCAAAATAAAAAAAATAATAAATAAACCCCCCCCTTTATCACCCCCATAGATAGGGACAATAATAAAATAAAGAAAATATATATTTTTTTTTTTCCCACTGTGGTTAGGGTTAGAACTAGGGTTAGGGTTAGAACTAGGGTTAGGGTTACGGGTAGGGTTAGGGTTATGGCATGTGCGGATTTGGCAGCGGATCCGCAGCGGATCGGCCGCGGATCCGCAGCGGATTGGCCGCTGCGAATTCGTAGCAGTTTTCCATCAGGTTTACAGTACCGTGTACACCTATGGAAAACCAAATCCGCTGTGCCCATGGTGCGGAAAATTCCGTGCAGAAACGCTGCGTTGTATTTTCCACAGCATGTCAATTCTTTGTGCGGATTCCGCAGCGTTTTACACCTGTTCCTCAATAGGAATCCGCAGGTGAAATCCGCACAAAAAAACACTGGAAATCTGCTGTAAATCCGCAGGTAAAACGCAGTGCCTTTTACTTGCAGATTTTTCAAAAGTCGTGCGGAAAAATCTCACACGAATCCACTACGTGGGCACATACCCTTAGGGTTAGGGTTGGAATTAGGGCTAGGGTTGGAATTAGGGTTACGGGTGTGTTGGGGTTAGGGTTGTGGTTAGGGGTGTGTTGGGGTTAGGGTTGGGATTAGGGTTATGGCTACAGTTGGGATTAGGATTAGGGGTGTGTTGGGGTTAGTGTTGAAGTTAGAAATGAGGGGTTTCCACTGTTAGGGCACATCAGGGGTCTCCAAACGCAACATGGCGCCACCATTGATTCCAGCCAATCTTGCATTCAAAAAGTCAAATGGTGCTCCCTCCCTTCCAAGCCCCGACGTGTGCCCAAACAGTGGTTTACCCCCACATTTGGGGTACCAGCGTACTCAGGACAAACTGGGCAACAACTGTTGGGGTCCAATTTCTCCTGTTACCCTTGCAAAAATAAAAAATTACTTGCTAAGACATAATTTTTGAGGAAAGAAGAATTATTTTTTATTTTCACGGCTCTGCGTTGTAAACTTCTGTGAAGCACTTGGGGGTTGAATGTGCTCATCACACATCTAGATAAGTTCCTTGGGGGGTCTAGTTTCCAAAATGGGGTCACTTGTGGGGTGTTTCTACTGTTTAGGCACATCAGGGGCTCTGCAAATGCAACGTGACGCCCGCAGACCATTCCATCAAAGTCTGCATTTCAAATGTCACTACTTCCCTTCCGAGCCCTGACGTGTGCCCAAACAGTGGTTTACCCCCACATATGGGGTATCACTGTACTCACAACAAACTGGGCAACAAACATTGGGGCCCAATTTCTCCTGTTACCCTTGTGAAAATAAAAAATTGCTTGCTAAAACATCTTTTTTGAGGAAAGAAAAATGATTTTTTATTTTCACGGCTCTGCGTTGTAAACTTCTGTGAAGCACTTGGGGGTTGAATGTGCTCATCACACATCTAGATAAGTTCCTTGGGGGGTCTAGTTTCCAAAATGGGGTCACTTGTGGGGTGTTTCTACTGTTTAGGCACATCAGGGGCTCTGCAAATGCAACGTGACGCCCGCAGAGCATTCCATCAAAGTCTGCATTCCAAAACGTCACTACTTCCCTTCCGAGCCCCGGCATGTGCCCAAACAGTGGTTTACCCCCACATATGGGGTATCACCGTACTCAGGAGAAACTGGACAACAACTCTTGGGGTCCAATTTCTCCTGTTACCCTTGCAAAAATAAAAAATTCTGGGCTAAAAAAATATTTTTGAGGAAAGGAAACACATTTATTATTTTCACGGCTCTGCGTTATAAACTTCTACGAAGCACTTGGGGGTTCAAAGTGCTCACCACACATCTAGATTAGTTCCTTGGGAGGTCTAGTTTCCAAAATGGGGTCACTTGTTAGGGAGCTCCAATGTTTAGGCACACAGGGGCTCTCCAAACGTGACATGGTGTCCGCTAATGATTGGAGCTAATTTTCCATTCAAAAAGCCAAATGGCGTGCCTTCCCTTCCGAGCCCTGCCGTGTGCCCAAACAGTGGTTTACCCCCACATATGGGGTATCATCGTACTCAGGACAAACTGGACAACAACATTTGGGGTCCAATTTCTCCCATTACCCTTGGAAAATTAAAAAATCCTGGGCTAAAACTCATTTTTGAGGAAAGAAAAATTATTTTTTTATTTTCACGGCTCTGCGTTATAAACTTCTGTGAAGCACCTGGGGGTTATAAGTGCTCACTATGCATCTAGATAAGTTCCTTGGGGGGTCTAGTTTCCAAAATGGGGTCACGTGTAGGGGAGCTCCAATGTTTAGGCACACAGGGGCTCTCCAAACGCGACATGGTGTTCGCTAACGATTGGAGCTAATTTTCCATTCAAAAAGTCAAATGGCACGCCTCCCCTTCCGAGCCTTGCCGTGCACCCAAACAGTGGTTTACCCCCACATATGAGGTATCAACATACTCAGCAGAAATTGCCCAACAAATTTTAGGATCCATTTTATCCTGTTGCCCATGTGAAAATGAAAAAATTGAGGCTAAAAGAAATTTTGTGTGAAAAAAAAGTACTTTTTAATTTTTACGGATCAATTTGTGAAGCACCTGAGAGTTTAAAGTGCTCACTATGCTTCTAGATAAGTTCCTTGGGGGGTCTACTTTCCAAAATGGGGTCACTTGTGGGAGCGCTCCAATGTTTAGGCACACGGGGGCTCTCCAAACGTGACATGGTCTCTGCTAGCGATGGAGATCATTTTTCATTCAAAAAGTCAAATGGCGCTCCTTCCCTTCCGAGCCTTACCATGTGCCCAAACAGTGGTTTACCCCCACATGTGAGGTATCAGTGTACTCAGGAGAAATTGTCCAACAAATTTTAGGATCCATTTTATCCTGTTGCCCATGTGAAAATGAAAAAATTGAGGCTAAAATAATTTTTTTGTGAAAAAAAAGTACTGTTTAATTTTTACGGATCAATTTGTGAAGCACCTGGGGGTTTAAAGTGCTCACTATGCTTCTAGATAAGTTCCTTGGGGGGTCTAGTTTCCAAAATGGGGTCACTTGTGGGGGAGCTCCAATGTTTAGGCACACGGGGGCTCTCCAAACGCGACATGGTGTCCGCTAAAGATTGGAGCCAATTTTTCATTCAAAAAGTCAAATGGCGCTCTTTTCCTTCCAAGCCCTGCCGTATGCCCAAACAGTGGTTTACCCCCACATATGAGGTATCAGCGTACTCAGGACAAATTGGACAACATCGTTCGTGGTCCAGTTTTTCCTTTTACCCTTGGGAAAATAAAAAAATTGTTGCTAAAAGATCATTTTTGTGACTAAAAAGTTAAATGTTCATTTTTTCCTTCCATGTTGCTTCTGCTGCTGTGAAACACCTGAAGGGTTAATAAACTTCTTGAATGTGGTTTTGAGCACCTTGAGGGGTGCAGTTTTTAGAATGGTGTCACTTTGGGGTATTTTCAGCCATATAGAACCCTCAAACTGACTTCAAATGTGAGGTGGTCCCTAAAAAAAATGGTTTTGTAAATTTTGTTGTAAAAATGAGAAATCACTGGTCAAATTTTAACCCTTATAACTTCCTAGCAAAAAAAAAATTTGTTTCCAAAATTGTGCTGATGTAAAGTAGACATGTGGGAAATGTTATTTATTAACTATTTTGTGTCACATAACTCTCTGGTTTAACAGAATAAAAATTCAAAATGTGAAAATTGCAAAATTTTCAAAATTTTCGCCAAATTTCCGTTTTTTTCACAAATAAACTCAGAAATTATCGACCTAAATTTACCACTAACATGAAGCCCAATATGTCACGAAAAAACAATCTCAGAATCGCTAGGATCCGTTGAAGCATTCCTGAGTTATTACCTCATAAAGGGACACTGGTCAGAATTGCAAAAAACGGCAAGGTCATTAAGGCCAAAATAGGCTGGGTCATGAAGGGGTTAATGGAAATATTGTGGCCTTCCACATTACTGGTAGCACAAAGTCTCTAGAAATGCAAAATAGCTCCTCACCTACCAAAATGAAATTCCGCAAATTCTGCGCTCCCAAATCCAAATGCCTCCTTCCATTCTGAGCCCCAGTGTGACTAAACCACATTTAACATCCACATGTTTGGCATTTCTGTAGTAATGAGAGGCTGCCTAATTTATGGGGGCGTGTCTCCAGGTAGCATTAGCTGGGCACTACAACGTACTGGCAATACAATGTACTTGGGACTGCAATGTACTGGGCACTACAATGGCAGTTTGCAATTCTTATTAACAACATCCACTGCTACTCCTTTCTGGAAAACACTCATGAAGTCAAATTCGTCACTACACCTGTAGATAAATTCCTAAAGATGTATAATTTCCAAAATGGGGTCACTTGAGGGAGGATTCTGCTCTTCTAGCACTTAGGAGCTCTGTAAATGGAGTCCGCACATTTTTATAGGAAATCTGTTCTCCAGAAGGCAAATAGCGCTCTGTCCCTCGTGAGTCTCGCCATATGGTTAAGTCATACTGTACAGCCATATATGGGATATTTCTACATTCAGCAGAAATTGTGGCACAAATCTTGATTCCATTCTGTGACACACTTGTGGTGTCATTATGATCACTGCACCCCTAGATTAATTAATTGAGAGGTATAGTTTGAAAAATGGGGTCACTAATGGGGGGTTCTGCTGTTCTGGCACCTCAGGGGCTTTCCCAGTGGGTCATGGCACCCGCAAACTATAACAGTAAAATCTACACTATAATATGGCGCTCCTTCACTTCAGAGCTTTGCACTGGGCCTGAAATGTATTACATGTAGGGTATTAATGCACTCAGGAGAAATGTTTACAACAAACTGAGGTCCTTTTTTCCTACTAGCCCTTAGAAAAATTAAAAATGTGGGGATAAAACAACATGTCAATGGTAAAAATGGAATTCTTTTTTCTTCACTGCCCAATGGTATAAAATTTTGTTAGGCACATGTGGTGTCAATATGATTACTGCACCTCTAGAGGAATTCATTGGGGGGTGTAGTACATAAAATGAGGTAACTTATGTAGGGTTTCTGCTGTTCTGGCACCTCAAGGGCTCTGCCATTGTGACATGGCACTCTCAAACCATTCCAGCACAATCTGAACTCCATTATGGCGCTTCTTCCCTTTCAAAAGCAGCCTTCACCCACAGTGTATCAGTGTACTTTGGAGAAATTGCACAACAAATTTTGAGGTCCATATTCTCCTGCTATTCTTGTGAAAATGAACAAAATTGGGGCTAAAACAATATTTTTCTAAGAAAATATTGTTTCCTCATTTTCACAGATCAACATTATAAAATTCTGTAAAGCATCTGTGGTTTCAAGGTGCTCACCACACATGTAGATAAATTCCATGAGGTGTCTAGTTTCCAAAATGTGGAAACTTGTGAGGGTTTCCATTTCTTTAGGCTTATCAGGGGCTCTCCAAATGCAACATGACACCTGCAGACAATTATATCAAAGTCTGCATTCCACACATCACGCCTTCCTTCTGATCCCTGTTGAGTGCCTAAACAGTAGTTTTCCCCCACACATGAGGTATCAGTATACTCAGGATAAATGGCATAACACATTTTTTTGTTCCTTTTCTCCTGTTACCCTTGGGAAAATGAAAAATTGGAAGCTAAATAAACATTTTTTTAAATATGATTATTAAATATGATTATTTAAATATGATTATTTTCACAGTTCTATGTTATAAACATCTGTGAAGCACCTGGGGGTTCAAAGTACACCACACATCTAGATACATTATTTGGGGGCCTAGTTTACAAAATGGGTTCACTTGTGGGAGGTTTCCACTGTTTAGGCACATCAGGGGCTCTCCAAATGCAACATGGCATCTACTAATGATTCCAACCAATTTTGAGTTCCAAAAGTCAAGTGCCGCTCCTTCCCTTCCGAGCCATGCTGTGTTCCCAAGTAGTAGTTTTCCCCCACATAGAGTGTATTGGTGTACCAAATTTTTGGGGTCCATTTTCTCCTGATACCCTTTTGAAAATGAAAAACTTGGGGCTAAAAGAACGTTTTTGCAGAAAAAAAATAGATTTTTTTTATTATAATGGCTCAATGTTATAAATTTCTACAAAGCACCTGGGGGTTCTAAAAGAACGTTTTTGCAGAAAAAAAATAGATTTTTTTTATTATAATGGCTCAATGTTATAAATTTCTACAAAGCACCTGGGGGTTCAAAGTGCTCAATACACATCTAGATAAGTTCCTTGCAGGGTCTAGTATCCAAAATGGGGTAATTTGTGGGGAGTTTCCATTGTTTAGGCTCTCCAAATGTGATATGACATTAGCTCTCGATTTCAGCCAATTTTGTGTTCAAAAAGTGAAACGATGCTCCTTCCCTTCCAAGCCCTGACGTGGGTTCAAACAGTAGTTTTCCACACATATGGGATATCAGCATACTCAGGAGAAACACAACACATTTTGATGTCCATTTTTTCCTGCTCCGTTTGTAAAAAAAAAATAAAAAAATTGTGGTCTAAATTATCATTTTTGTGAAAAAAAAAGTTAAAAGTTTTCCTTCCATATTGCTTCAGTTGGCGTGAAGCACCTGAAGGGTTAATAAACGTATTGAATGAATGTAATAATAATAATCTTTCTTTTTAAAAAGCGCCAACATAATCCGCAGCGCTTTTCAGTTTGAACACATTACCATCGCTGTCCCCGATGGGGCTCACAATCTAAATTCCCTATCAGTATATCTTTGAAATGTGGGATAAAGCTGGAGGAAACCCACGCAAATACGGGGAGAACATACAAACTCCTTGCAGATGTTGTCCTTGGTGGGATTTGAACTCAGGACACCAACGCTGCAATGCTAACTGCTGAGCCACCGTGCTGCCTCTGAGCATCTTAAGGGGTGCACTTTTTAGAATGGTGTCACTTTTGGGTATTTTCTGTCATATAGGCTTCTCATAGTCCCTTCAAATGTATGTGATAAAAAGGGTTTTGTAAATTTTGTTGGAAAAATGAGAAATCGCTCCTTTAACCTTTCTAACTTTCTAACAAAAAAAAATTGTGCTGATGTAAAATAGACAGGTGTTATTTATTAATAATGTTTTTGTGAAACAACTCTCTGGTTTAAAGGAATAAATATTAAAAGTTTGAAAATTGCTAAATTTTCACCAAATTTCTGATTTTTTTCTCAAATAAATGCAAGTCATAAATAAAAATTTTACCGCTATTGTGAAGTGCAATATGTCATGAAAAAACATGCTCAGAATCAGTGGGATCCATTGAAACGTTCCAGAGCTATTATCACAAAAAGGACACTGGTCAGAATTGTAAGATGTGGCCTGGTCATGAAGGTGAAAACTGGTGCAGATTATAAGGCTGCCGTCACACTAGCAGTATTTGGTCAGTATTTTACATCAGTATTTGTAAGCCAAAACCAGGAGTGGGTGATAAATGCAGAAGTGGAGCATATGTTTCTATTATACTTTTCCTCTAATTGTTCCACTCCTGGTTTTGGGTTACAAATACTGATGTAAAATACTGACCAAATACTGCTAGTGTGACGGCAGCCTAAGACTCAACCGATTATAAGACGCACCCCAAATTTTGGCAGGATAATAGGAATGTTTTAACAAAATGGTGATGCGTCTTATAATCTGCTTTTGCAATAGCTTACCTATGGGTGACTACTGTGGAGGACTCCGCTGACATTTTGTGAAAGCTGAGATCTCCGCTCCCGAGATTTCAACTGCGCATACGCCAGAGGCCATTTTCCTGGAGTAAAGCATAGAAAGTTCGGGGGCTCCAGGCTTTCACAAAATGTCAGTGGATTCCCCGCACTGCAAAGCATCCCCTCCTACCAGCCTGGGACCTGCAGCATCGCCCCACTCCTGCCGCCACCTCCAGAAGCTTCCTGCAACAGCCACAATGGGACCCCATTCCACCACAGCCGTTAACATTCGGATTACAAGACTCACCCCCATTTTCCCTCTAATTTGGGGAGAAAAAGTGCATCTTATAATCCAAAAAATACATTATCTATCTTGACTCCATTTTGGTTATTCTACATGCAGAGTAGAGAGATCAAATGGGACCCTGAAACTAAAAATCCAATAAGCCATGCCTGAAATGGCCAGAATGCTGGCCTCTTGGACTCTTCTCAATCAGGTAACTCCCAACAAACAGGCCTCAGCACATATGAGGTTTTATTTGGCTCAGCCTCTAAGGCTACGTTCACATTTGCGTTGTGCGGTGCAGCGTCGGCGACGCAACGCACAGCGCAAATGTAAACGCATGCACAACGCAGCGTTTTGTGATGCATGCATCCACTTTTGCATGGTTTTTGGCGCAGAAAAAACTGCATCATGCAGCATCCTCTGCGCCCTGACGCATGCACCACAGTGACGCATGCATCACAAAACGCAAGTGCAACACATGTCCATGCGCCCCCCATGTTAAATATAGGGGCGCAGGACGCATGCGTCGCCGCGGCTGCGCCTGACGCAACGCTAATGTGAACGTAGCCTAAGCTAGTTTTGTAGGCTGACTTCTTATGTTATTGCACTCACAAAATGCTTGTCTAACATAGAGTGGGCACAGAAAGTATTCAGACCCCTTTAAATTTTTTACTTTTTGTTTCATTGCAGCCATTTAGTAAATTCAAAAGAGTTCATTTTTTTCTCATTAATGTACCCTCTGCACCCCATTTTGACTGAACAAAAACAAAAATGTAGAAATTTTTGCAAATTTTTTAAAAAAGAAAAACTGAAATATCACATGGTCATAAGTATTCAGACCCTTTGCTCTGTATTGAGTAGAAGCACCCTTTTCAGCTAGTACAGCCATGAGTCCTTTTGGGAATGATGCAACACGTTTTTCACACCTGGATTTGGGGATTCTCTGCCATTGTTCCTTGCAGATCCTCTCTAGTTCCGTCAGGTTGGATGGTGAACGTTGGTGGACAGCCATTTTCAAGTCTCTCCAGAGATGCTCAATTGGGTTTAGATCAGGACTCTGGCTGGGTCACTCAAGAATGGTCACAGAGTTGTTCTGAAGCCACTCCTTTGTTATTGTAGAACCATCTAAAGGAGGATCACAAGAAAATGGACAGCATGTGACTTAAATATGAGTGTCTGAGCAGTTCAGTTTTTCTTTTTAAATAAATGGGGGTTTTTTAGTCAAGATGGAGTGCCGATGTAAAGGTTAGCCAGGGCTGTAGTCATGGCCCAGCTACTCAGATTCTGCATGCCCTGGCCTCCCTCTACATAAACATTATGTCCCTTTAACAGCTCACCACCTGCTATTCCATTCTCTGCACTAGCAGATCTTCTACTCGGCTCCAGTCGGACTTCTCCTGTCCCTCTGGGAACAACTGAGGCACAGTCCAAGGATAACTTCAAACACAACAGTTTACTTTCGTTTCTTCACAGCTCATCCAGTTCCATTATCACAGTTACATCAGGTTTTACAGTATACACCACTTCAGCTTTCCCTTTCTCTCTTTCCTTCTCACACGGCTCGAGCCCGAGTCGTACTGTCTCATATGGCATTTCAGTGTCCTCCCTGTCCAGATTCCTTGCCTCATGTGGGGGATCCCTCAAAAGCTGTTTAGCCCCAGCTCCGAGGGCATCAGCCCACGCAATCATTTGCCACATGGCGAGCGACCTGCCCGTCTTTCCTGCAGTATCTACTGTTAAATATGACCTTCCTCCAGTAGCTGCTGACGCTTGCATGTTTCTGGCCAAGCTGGTAATGGGGGTGCTGGATGGCTGGGCACTAAGCTTAGGCACCAACGTTGCGAGGTATTTAACCGGCTTCTGGGCATCTAAGCACTTCTGCACCTTACGGGCTCCCAGGCACTTCTAACCTAAGTGACCCCTTCTACATTAACTATTAACAGGGTGACTAGACTAAGGATTCTGTACCCCCATCTATTGGCTTTAGCACTAACTGCACTATCCCTATAATACAGTCATATGAAAAAGTTTGGGCACCCCTATTAATCTTAAGCTTAATGTTTTATAAAAATTGTTTTTTTTGCAACAGCTATTTCAGTTTCATATATCTAATAACTGTTGGACACAGTAATGTTTCTGCCTTGAAATTAGGTTTATTGTACTAACAGAAAATGTGCAATCTGCATTCAAACAAAATTTGACAGGTGCATAAGTATGGGCACCCTTATAATTTTCTTGTTTTAAATGCTCCTACCTACTTTTTACTGACTTACTAAAGCACTTTTTTTTTTGTTTTGTAACCTCATTGAGCTTTGAACTTCATAGCTAGGTGTATGCAATCATGAGAAAAGCTACTTAAAGTGGCCACTTGCAAGTTGTTCTCCTGTTTGAATCTCCTCTGAAGAGTGGCATCATGGGCTCCTCAAAACAACTGTCAAATGATCTGAAAACAAAGATTATTCAACATAGTTGTTCAGGGGAAGGATACAAAAAGCTGTCTCAGAGATTTAACCTGTCAATTTCCACTGTGAGGAACATAGTAAGGAAATGGAAGAACACAGGTACAGTTCTTGTTAAGGCCAGAAGTGGCAAGCCAAGAAAAACATCAGAAAGGCAGAGAAGAAGAATGGTGAGATCAGTCAAGGACAATCCTCAGACCATCTCCAGAGAGCTGCAGCATCAACTTGCTGCAGATGGTGTCACTGTGCATCGGTCAACTATACAACGCACTGTTTTTTTGCCGCCATTCATAACGCCTTTTTGTATTACCAAACAACTCAATCTTGGTTTCATGAGTCCACAGGACCTTCTTCCAAAAAGAAATTGGCTTCTCCAAATGTGCTTTTGCATACCTCAGCCAACTCTGTTTGTGGCGTGCTTGCAGAAACGGCTTCTTTCGCATCACTCTCCCATACAGCTTCTCCTTGTGCAAAGTGCGTTGTATAGTTGACCGATGCACAGTGACACCATCTGCAGCAAGTTGATGCTGCAGCTCTCTGGAGGTGGCCTGAGGATTGTCCTTGACTGATCTCACCATTCTTCTTCTCTGCCTTTCTGATGTTTTTCTTGGCCTGCCACTTCTGGCCTTAGCAAGAACTGTACCTGTGTTCTTCCATTTGCTTACTATGTTCCTCACAGTGGAAATTGACAGGTTAAACCTCTGAGACAGCTTTTTGTATCCTTCCCCTGAACAACTATGTTGAATAATCTTTGTTTTCAGATCATTTGACAGTTGTTTTGAGGAGCCCATGATGCCACTCTTCACAGGAGATTCAAACAGGAGAACAACTTGCAAGTGGCCACTTTAAGTAGCTTTTCTCATGATTGCATGCACCTAGCTATGAAGTTCAAAGCTCAATGAGGTTACAAAACCTAAAAAAGTGCTTTAGTAAGTCAGTAAAAAGTAGGTAGGAGTATTTAAAACAAGAAAATGATAAGGGTGCCCATACTTATGCACCTGTCAAATTTTGTGTGAATGCAGATTGCACATTTTCTGTTAGTACAATAAACCTCATTTCAAGGCAGAAACATTACTGTGTCCAACAGTTATTAGATATATGAAACTGAAATAGCTGTTGCAAAAAAAACAATTTTTATAAAACATTAAGCTTAAGATTAATAGGGGTGCCCAAACTTTTTCATATGACTGTATACATTGTGCAGTAAAAAGATATATAACACACATATACATATATATATATATATATATATATATATATATACAGTAGCATACATTATTACATTAAAAAGGAGGACGTGCTTAAGGGGTTAGGGGTGTAGCATAGTCCTTGTAACCCCAACACAGAGTGTACATTAATGAGAAAAAAAATGAACTTTTTTGAATTTACAAAATAGCTGCAATGAAACAAAGAGTGAAAAATTAAAGGGATCTGAATACTTTCTGTTCCCACTGTATATACTCTCGAGTTTACTCTTCCATTCCAGATTCTGACTCTGTGAATGGGAACCACTCCCTGCAGCCTGGAGACTAGGTGGTTGTCAAAAGACTTGTCAGAAGAGCCCTTGAGCCTCGAATTGAAGGGCACTTCCAAGTTCTGCTGACAACTGAAACAGCCATAAAGCTTGAAGGAAAGCCCAACTGAATTCACGCTTCACACTGAAAGAGGACAGCTGAGCCCAAAAAAGCCACCGAATGATGTGGGCTCACACCCTGTGCATTATCCTTTTTGCCTTGATAAATGGGGGCTCATCGAGAGTCATGAGAGAAGGAACGAGGAGCTAATTACCACTTTCTGGTTTAATACCTCAGATCGTGTAGTCAGTTATAAATCTGACCTGTGTAACAAGGTTTCCTGCCCTACGGTGGAGTAGCAGTGTGGGAACACCTATAGAATCACCCAAATGTGTATATCTGTCATCACTGCCAATACTGTCTATGAGTCTGATTGTGAGTCCTGGAATATGGTGGGATAGAACACTGGGGACGAATGGGCCTACAAATCTTCCATAGCCCGAGAAAAGACAGACAGCAAAGATAGAAGCCACCTTACTAGAATAACATACAATCGGAATACGTGTTCAAACATTGTACAGTAGGGTCATATCTTACTTTAAAGTATGGAAACTGTCTTCCCCTATACTTGATGATAGAGAACCCCTCTGTGCATGGACACAGAACTTTATATGATGGGCATAAACATCCCTGGAGCAATAACCGAATAGGACACTTTTATTTTAAGGATATTAGGGACTGACCTATTCTAAATTATACTGAGACCCTGCAACCCAATACTTCCAAAGATTCATTCCCTAACCTATGAGTATAAACTATCTGTGTGCGAACATGCAATCCCGTGAAAAAACACATTTTAATTATAAGTATTAAAAAGCACCTACCCAGTGTAAGGCTAGGTTCACATTGCGTTAACAGCAGCCCGTTCAACACATGCGTTAACGGGCTGCTGCTAACGCAAGTGCCGACATTCCATCGTGCTAGCGCAGATAGAGCTAGCAGATGCTTTATCTGCGCTAGCAGTGACGGACCCGGAAACGCTGCAGCCCGCGTCCCAGGGTACGTCACTCAATAACGGCATATTGCTAGCGCACACCCAGGCGTCCGACATAGGACATAATGGTGGCGTTAACGGACTGCGTTACACCTCGTTATGACATGGTGTAATGTAGTTGAAGCGCCCCCAGACGCAGGGCCGCGGGGTACTCGGTACCGGGCCTCTCTGTCTCGGTCCTGGGGTTGTCACGGTGGCTAGACCCGGTCCGTGACCCTGCTAAGGGGCGTCCAATGGAAGGTGTGATGATGGTGCGTGGTGCAAGGTGCGATGAATAACGAGGACACAGGGTTGCAGTGTCTTTACCTCTTTACTGAAGGCTTCGGAATCCGCAATCCAGAGTACTGCTAACAGGGCTGGCTGAGACCGGCCGGTCCGAAGGCACATCCAGAGTTTCCTTTGCAGGTGGAAATCAGTGCCTACCTTCTAGCGCCTGTGTTTTGTAGTACCTCCCTGCTGAGCACCACGGAATAGTCCTCACAACTGTTGTGTCTGTTTCTGATGTTCTTTCTCACAACTCTCCTTTCTGTTCTGATGTTCTCCGTCCCCCAGATGATTTGGCTAGGATGCACCCGTATGACGGGTAGGCCTGGAGTTCTTCCGGGACCCTAGAGTCGCCCATCTCCCACAATTGCCTCCTATGTCTGCTTAGGTGATTTAGGTGAGACAGCCAACCTAAAGTCAACTGCCCTGCCGCTGTTTCAAGTAATGCTTGGAGCCCAATACTTCCTTGGTGTTCCGGCCACCGGCTACGCGCCTCAGTAGGATGTTGCCATGATCTTAAGGCACGACTCCTACTGGTTCTATTCTCCTTTGTGCTGCGATCTCGTTTCTCACTTCTCCACAATAAACCTCACTTCTTATCCTTTCTTAAGATATCGCCGCAATCAGGTGCAGGTGCGGTTCCGTAATGATCTGTCCTTTTCGCTAGGCCTCTGTCAGGATCCCACCCCTGACAGGGACCCCCCTGAATCCTCCCAAGCAACCCCTTCTCTCACTAGGTGTTGCCTGGGCAAAACCCAGTCAGCCTCTAACTTCCTATCCAACCCCCAGTTTTACCAGATTGTGAGGAGTGCCCTAATACATAGAACCCTTTGCTCCCCCTGGAGGCCAGAGTGTGAAGTGTAATGTGTGACTGTAATACCTGGTCAGGTGAAGTCCCTAAGTGCCATCAGACGTACCATCACTCCCCTTAGTGGTGGAGCGTCAGTACTGCAATGACCAGGACTCTGGGGCGCTGCACAGTCTGTCTAGCAGACGCCACAGACGCAGTGTGAACCCAGCCTAATAGTGGTTAAAAATAACTATAACAATGATATTAGCATAGACCTGATAAACCTACAAAATATCTAAAACAGCCCCATAATAGTCCTAGCTGACTCCTGCCTATCTGTGGAGGTTGGCACATTAAGAGTACGTTTTTTGGCGGCCCTGTCCTGCACAACGAGGACTATCCTTGTCTTCCCTAGATGTCCCTTGCAATAGTCACGTGGGAAAACGTATAGATTAAAGATAAGAAATGAAATATAGATACATACAATTATTCCCTAAAAATAATTTTAAGAAAAGCAGATATTAAATCTCCTCTAGGTATCTCCTGTGGGATTGCACCCTGTGATAGTGAAAGACTACTATAACCAACTGTTGGATGCTAAATCTGATTAGCACATGAATGTGGAACCCGTATAGTTTCCTTGCTTGTTGTGGTTTGTGTTTGTGTGTGCATGTCCATCCGATTGTTTGACAAACAGGTATATCTGGAGAATCCAGTGAAGACCGTCTTCTTCTATTACTGGAGAAGAATGTACCTGGTGGAGTTTGTAGGCATGCACTTCAGCTGGAACAGCCATCCACTGCCACAAGAGGAGATTATGAGAGCAGGAGTTAATTATCTATCTTGAGTCCCAATTTTGGTCATTTTACATGCATCTTCTTACTTTCCAAAATGGAGTCTGTGTATGTTTTGAGATAAGGAGTCTCAGGAATTTAGAGATAACATAGGAAAGTGAAAGAAAGAAGGAAGTGAGAGCCACATCTAGGGTTTGGATGATATTAACTTTAGCCAGTTAGATGTATGTATGCTAAAGCCAGAACATGCAAGTGCTTCTCACAAAATTAGAATATTATCCAAAAAGTTAAGTTATTTCAGTTCTTCAATACAAAAAGTGAAACTCATATATTACATAGAGTCATTACAAGCAGAGTGATCTATGTCAAGTGTTTACTTCTGTTAATGTTGATGATTATGGCTTACAGCCAGTGAAAACCCAAAAGTAATTATCTCAGGAAATTAGAATACTTCATAACACCAGCTTGAATAATGATTTTAAAATCTGAAATGTTGGCCTACTGAAATGTATGTTCAGTAAATGCCTTCAATACTTGGTCGGGGCTTCTTTTGCATTAATTACTGCATCATTGCAGCATGGCATGGAGGCGATCAGCGTGTGGCCTTGTGGGTTGTTAAGGAAGCCCAGGTTGCTTTGATAGCAGCCTTCAGCTCGTCTGCATTGTTGGGTCTGGTGTCTCTCATCTTCCTCTTGACAATACCCCATAGATTCTCTACGGGGTTATGTTAAGGTGAGTTTGCTGGCCAATCAAGCACAGTGATACTGTTGTTTTTAAACCAGGTATTGGTACTTTTGGCAGTGTGGACAGGTGCCAAGTCCTGCTGGAGAATGAAATTTCAAACTCCAAAAGCTTGTCGGCAGAGGAAAGCAGGAAGTGCTCTCAAATTTCCGGGTAGACGGCTGTGCTGACTTTGGTGGCGATAAAACACAGTGGACTTACACCACCAGATGACATGGCTCCCCAAACCATCACTGATTGTGGAAACTTCAAAATATACCTCAATCAGCTTGGATTTCATGCCTCACCTCTCTTCCTCCAGACTCTGGGACCTTGATTTCCAAATGAAATTCAAAATGTACTTTCATCTGAAAACAGCACCTTGGACCACTGAGCAACAGTAGAGTTCTTTTTCTCCTTAGCCAAGATAAGATGCTTCTGACATTGTCTATTGGTCATGAGTGGTTTGACACAAGGAATTCGATACTTGTAGCCCATGTCTTGGATACATCTCTGTGTGGTGGCTCTTGAAGCAATGACTCCAGCAGCAGTCCACTCCTTGTGAATCTCCCCCAAATTTTTAATGGCTTTTTCTTAATCTTTTCAATGCTGTGGTTACCCCCGGATTCTTGTGCACCTGTGATGCTCGTCACTTCTCAAGGCCAAACTGTGAGTCAGAGTGGTCAAGGAGTTCATGGTCAGAAGCCAGGAGAGTAAGTCATAAACAGAAGGAAGACACAAAAGCATAGTCAGTTAACATTCCAAGGTCAAAGTACCTGGAGGATAATGGATAAGAGCTGAAGGGGTTAAACAGGTGAATGGTCAGAATGCAGTCCAAGGTCAGGCAACAGATCAAGCATACAGAACTCAAGGCACAGGAAAACATAAATCTCACAAGCTGAATGTACGTCAGGCAGAGTTTTGGGAGACACAGCTCAGTTAAGATGCATGGCAATTATCTGGAATAATGGACACCTGAAGACAGCTGACACCTCACAGTCTCAGTTTGGATAGTCGACCTGTCAATCAACACACTGACAGCTTAGCACACCCCTGTACCAGATTGGATGGTTAAGCTGTCAATCAAAGTACTGACAGCTTCAGCACACCCCAATACCAGACTGGACAGCTGACCTGTCAGTAACTGCATCCCAGACCCACTGAGGGGTGGAACCGTGACAGCACCTTTTTCTACCACATTTTTTCTTTCTACTCAACTTTCCATTAATATGACTGGATACAGCACTCTGTGAACATCCAGCTTTTTTAGCAATGACCTTTTATGGCTTACCCTCCTTGTGGAGTGTGTCTGTCGTGCTGTTGCAATGCAGATAGGTGCAGGCTTCACTAGATGGCAGTAGAGAGGAAGCAGGTCTGCACCTAAACAGAGCTAACCTGCAGTGCAACAGTGAGGCCACCACAGGTGGCCTCAGAACAGTCCAAACAGGCAGGGTCAAATCCTAGACAGTAGTGCAGTACCAAAAGGAAAAACCAAACTCGAGGTCAGAGATAAGCTAGGGGCCAGTAACATTCAGGAGTGGATAAGCCAAAAGATAAAACAGGAACAGAAACAGGTCAGGATACATGCCAAGTCAAACCGGGGAGTCTGCACACTAAAGGGAAACACTGAGTCAAGACGGGAACAGGGGAAAACAGAGACACGGGTTCAGACAGCAAATGCAGCAGGACAAATCGGAGCAATCAAAGTCAGGTTACAGCAGCACTAGGCAGAAACTATAACTGACATGATCTGCAGGACACAGTGGGGCTAAATAGCAAACCTGAGACCAGACTGATGCTGAGAAAAGTTAACCCCTGACATGATCAGACCAGGAAAAGGAAAGACAGAACTCAATGTCAATGGCTGCCTTCTGGACATCTGTCAAGTCAACAGTATTCCCCATGATTGTGGAGCCTACTAAAACAGACTAAGAGACCTTTTTTAAATGCTTAGGAAGCCTTTGCAGGTGTTTTTGTTAATTATTCTAATTTACTGAGATAATGACTTTTTGGCTTTCATTGGCTGAAAGCCATAATCATCAACATTAACATTAACAGAAATAAACACTTGAAATTTATCACTCTGTTTGTAATGACTCTATATAATATGAGTTTCACTTTTTATGTTGAAGAACTGAAATAAATTCAATTTTTGATGACACTTTAATTTTGTTAGAAGCACCTTTATGTAGAGATAAGCTGAGCCAATTATATTACTACAATGTATGTTCAGTGAAAACTGCACAAAAACCATGACAGATGATGTAATATACAGAGCTTTGCTGAAATACATAGGTGTGTGCCTGCGTGACTTTCTCCTGTCCGTACTTGGATTTTACAATTTAATTTGGAACATGCGCAAATAGTGTTGAGCATTCCGATACCCTTCTAGGAATTTAGGACCTGAGGGATGACGTCACGGCTTGTGATTGGTCGCGTGGCGGTCACATGAGCGGCACGCGACCAATCAGAAGCCGTGACGTCATGGAAGGTGCTGAACGCGCTCATTTTAAGCAAAGAAGGCTGCCGGTTACCAGCGGTGATGTCCAGGGGCCTCCGGAGAGGTGAGTATATCAATATTTTTTATTTTAATTCTTTATTTTACACATTAATATGGATCCCAGGGCCTGAAGGAGAGTTTCCTCTCCTTCAGACCCTGGGAACCATCAGGGATACCTTCCGATACTTGAGTCCCATTGACTTGTATTGGTATCGGGTATCGGTATCGGATCAGATCCGATACTTTGCCGGTATCGGCCGATACTTTCCGATACCGATACTTTCAAGTATCGGACGGTCTCAGAACGTCACACTTGATGTGGCGATGACACAGGCTTGGGGGTTAAAGGGGTAAAAAACTCATCAAAAACTCATTGTGTAAACTCCATCAGTTATGACTCATGAAAACATTGATAATGGCAAGAATTTTGCACACGGGTTATCTGCTCGAAGAAATATTCTTTCCTTCCTGTTGTGGATTCTTATTTACTGATTATAATGCTACCACCTAAATTTTCTTGTCTAATGGTAAATACTGCCCTGCAAATATAAAGTAATACGGTAAATGTAAATAAATTGATATAACATTAAAAAGCATATCTAGCGAATAAAGATCCAGTTAAATGTTACGCCTAATTACACCTTCTAATCTTGTTTACAGGCTGTAAAATGTTCATATAAGCCCTATTCTTGGGAGAACGGTAATTAATAACTGACTTTCCCAGGAAGCTCAACCACTGTAAAATTAGTGCAGGTCTTGTGGGATCTGTCAGCATGGCACGATAAGAAAAAAGTCAAGATGAACCCTACAGTAACAGAAATGAATATTTAGACATATAAAATACAACAAATACATCCAATACTTGCTATTATAGAAGATATGAGGAGAATATTATGAAGCTGGCTGTTAGTTAAAGGGGTTGTCTATTACTGTGATACTGATGACCCATCCTTAGGCTAAGCAAATATATATCAGATAGGTGGGGTCCCACAAAAAGCAGATCTACCCAGTTGATATCAGTCTAGTGGTGCACAAATGTTTATTTCTTCTGTATCTCCACCAATGGAGAAATTAAAGAGAGAAGGTTAATACAGTTCACATAACTAAACCTCTAACAAAGTGCCAACATACTATGGAAGCAGTTAAAGCATCAGCATAGCTGAAAAATAAAGTGTCCGCTATGTGTGGCCATGTCATGGAAGTGTCCTTTCTTCAGTATTCCTTCCCCAACCCTTTTCCTTTCTACTTGACTGACTGTTTTAATGTTCCTTATATCATTGTACAGGATGATTTACTCGCTACTTTATCCTGAAAAATGCTGCAATTTCTAAAAGAGATAGTTGACTGTACTGAAATTCGGACTGTACATACTTTGGTTCATGAAAAGTGAGAGTGCAATGAACCTCAGCGACAGTTTTTCTGGGTAAAGTAGCGAGTGAATCACTTGTACAACAATACATACAGTACACACAATATAAATATGGGGCAATGAATGTGTCACAAGGTTACTGCGACAGTGTGGAGTCAGAAGACTGACCGGCACTGAGAAGAAGCACTTTTCCTTCATTTCAGGGGTTAATCGGCTATGTTGGCAATTCCTGTGCTCACAGCTGTGCTCGGTTAGCCACTCCTTTTCCCTTTATAATCTGGGATCTGCTACTAATCCTCGTCAGAGCTAGCATTTGCTGCATGGCTATTGGTGGGAGAGGAACACAAATGAGGAGAGTTGAAGGAGTTATTAGTGACTGTTGCTTGGTTTGTTTGCATGGTAAATCCTTATCCTTCTCTGTTTTTGTTTATTCCCCTACCTTCATACCCCATGTGCATTCCACTGTTAAATGTGAGTGAATATTTTGTATGCCTGGGGTTTTCTGTTAACCCTTGTCCGTTTTGCCTTGTTTGTTGGGTTGGTGTTCTACGGTGCACAGTAGCACCCCTTTTTCCCTGGGTGGGGGAGGAGAATAGATAGAGGGCTAACTTAGGAGATAAGGCAAGGGCAGAGGCTCCAGCATCTTCACCATCTGAAGTATCCCGGGGAGCATAACGAGCTAGGGTGCCCCCTAGTGTTGGGGACAGGGAAGGAGCCCCTGGTCCCAGTTCACCCGACAGCTATGTTGTGACAGAATTCTCTTTCATCAGCGAGTTAAAAGTACCTCCAAATACACTGGGTATTGGGGTTTTTTCGGCAGATAATACAGCCAGTGCATATGATTGGTCGATAAAATCCAGCATGCCCAATCGGTCTTTTGAAATATAAAAAGGCTAGTCGGTCAGCTGACAGCTGAAATTAATAATCGTTCATTTTACCAAGGCAGATTAAAATCATTTGCTATGGTAGAAATTGGCCATATTTGTATGGGGGCTGTAATTGAAAAAAAAATTGTAAAAAGTTTATTATTTATTCTCAATTGGAGTGCATGCTAAAATTTTACTTTTATTTAATATCATTAAAAATCACCATAGGCATGTGTGTTCCAGACAAAGATTACAATGAATATAAACACAAAACTAGATATATTAGCTCCAAATATGATCTTAATATGGTTTAGATGTACTGAGAAGATCGTATACTGATCTGTCCCTTTGAGCTGCTTTGAGATGTAATTCCTAAAGCTGTATGTGGTTACCTAACGCCCTGATAAGGGTAGCTTGGTAGCCATCCATGACCTTAAGTCAAGTTCAGATAGGCATATGTCAAGTTCTGTATAATGCAATACCCAGACTGACCTGAACGCACAACCTCATATGTGTGAATGTAAGTCAGGAGACCAGTGGTCAGTCCAAGTATTGTGGTCTTTATAGGAACCGTGATATACACTCGTGTGAATTCGGCCTTTATATGCATTCTTTAACTAGTATACCCAAATAGAGCCTCTATTCTCCCTAAGGAGTTATGCCTTAGATAATTGAGATTACTGTGGGAAGAGCGATTAGGGGCTTGGTATTAGCAAAACAAGGTTTTCAGGAGATTCAAATTGGTGCACCACTGTGGCATGTGCAAAAAATACCCTGATTGCAGAGCAGAAAATGTTTAAGTTCCCCTTGCTGTGTTTATGTTGTGCATATAAATTGTTAAATTAACTTACAATTTTTTTAATTAATAGGAAAGACCTATAAGGCTCCACTGCTCTTAAAGCTCGCCAAAAACATGTGATAGCTGTCAGCCAATAGCGACCATTCTCAGCTATTCCATACAAATAAACATTTTTCTCAGCCATGCACTCAAGTCTTTTCAATTGGTAGAGTGGAGAAAGTCGCTGCCAAACAGCTCTGGCGACAATCTGTGTCCTGAAGAACAAAAGAAAATTGACAGATCCTTATCTTTTGTGACATTATTTGTCGGGTAGAGTTCCACATACGGTTTAGAGGAGGAAAACAAAGCAGTTTTGAGACAACAGATAGGTGCCGTTGAACTAAATGTCCTACAATTTTTGGCCTAAATGTGATGATGACTTTGGAACTGCATTAGGACTGAAGAAAGACTGAAGAAGTATGATTTGATAGGATGCAGTAAGGGGATGTGAAAAGCATTAAGAATTTTTAATGTAGCTTCACAATTAAAGTGGCTAGATTCATTTGCTGAGTAATTTGTAACAGGATGATGAAGTTAGGAATCTACTTTTTGTGTTGTTGGTGGAAATCCAAACCTTATTTCTCGGAGAAATAATTTAGCTGTGGCCAGGGCCAAATTGGATTGCACAGTAGTCCAGATGTTACATATTTTCCAAGAAACACTGTTCACAGATGGAAGCTGACTTCTAGGTACAATTGGTTGCAAAAGATGAGTCTCTCGACCATATACTACAATAAATGTCGAAAATATATAAATAAATTTCCCAGAAGATTCTCAATATGAAGTGTTAAGGGACAGGTGAATTCAGCCTAAGGAAGCAAATCTGGCCATTTATCTTGATGAGAATGGGAGGAAAATTGTAGATATTACTCAATGGACTGATTGATTCTCTAATTTCGCCCATTGCTATGACTGTGATAAGCAAAGAAGATGTCCAAAGAAATTTTTAAAAACATGCAGAGCATTCTCCAGAACCTGGATGCTAATTGCAAACCATAGAGTATATGCAAGTTGGAAGGCAGTGGAGCTGGAAAATTTGTTTGTGTTTGAAAAACACTTGACCAACTGTGAAGTAGATGTAAGTCCTGGTAATGGAATACAACAAAACATTAAATAAAAGTCCACTACGACCCAGATAGCAATGAATCCTTATCCCTCAGAAAGAAAATACAACCCATATAGTAGTGAATCCATGCACCACAGAAAGTAACAAAGTCCAATCATATCTCATCCCAGGACTCGTGTCGTATAGGATGGAGCCTTAAAAGGACTGAGAGGCACCAGTCTTGAAAGTTTCAACTACGTAAACTGAGTCCAAGATGTTATGAAATCTTTGACACCTTGTTTCCATTAGGACCATCAGAAGAAACAAGAAAGGGGTTCAGCAATTAATTTAATTCCTATTTGACCCGAGAGAAGAAAAAATAGGTAAAGAAAAGGTTTTGAGGATAAGTGCTTTTGAGACTAGAGAACATCATTTAGGTTTAGAATGATAAAAATATATGGTAAAAAAGCTGCATTCAGGTTGAATTACTTATGAAGGATCATCTTCAAAGGAGTCACATGGATCAAAGTACTTGGATAGGGTGCCAGTCCTGCAGGTGTCCTTCTCTGGATGGTAAGTGAAGATAAAGTCAAATAGTGAGAAGAAGAGAGAACATCGAGCTTGGCGGGGATTCAATCTATGGGCTTAAGGTACCATCACATTAAGCGACGCTGCAGCGATGTCGACAACGATGCCGATCGCTGCAGCGTTGCTGTGTGGTCGCTGGAGAGCTGTCACACAGACAGCTCTCCAGCGACCAACGATGCCAAAGCCCCCGGGTAACCAGGGTAAACATCGGGTTACTAAGCGCAGGGCCGCGCTTAGTAACCCGATGTTTACCCTGGTTACCATTGTAAATGTAAAAAAAAACCAGTACATACTCACCTTCTGATGTCCGTCAGGTCCCTGGCCGTCTGCTTCCCGCACTGACTGTGAGCTCCAGCCGGCCGTAAAGTAAAAGCAGAGAACAGCGGTGACATCACCGCTGTGCTGTGCTTTACGGCCGGCACTGACACATTCAGTGCAGGAAGCTCTGAGCAGCAGCGCGGACGCCGGGGGACGTGACAGACATCAGAGGGTGAGTATGTACTGTTTTTTTTTTACTTTTACAATGGTAACCAGGGTAAATATCGGGTTACTAAGCGCGGCCCTGCGCTTAGTAACCCGATATTTACCCTGGTTACCATTGTAAAACATTGCTGGCATCGTTGCTTTTGCTGTCAAACATGACGATACACGCCGACCTGACGACCAAATAAAGTTCTGGACTTTCAGCAATGACCAGCGATATCACAGCAGGATCCAGATCGCTGCTGCGTGTCAAACACAAGAGACACAGACAGCTCTCCAGCGACCAACGATGCCGAAGTCCCCGGGTAACCAGGGTAAACATAGGGTTACTAAGCGCAGGGCCGCGCTTAGTAACCCGATGTTTACCCTGGTTACCAGTGTAAATGTAAAAAAAAAAAAACACTACATACTTACATTCCGGTGCCTGTCGCGTCCCCCGGCGTTCTGCTTCCCTGCACTGTAAGCGCCGGCCCTAAAGCAGAGTGGTGACGTCACCGCTGTGCTTTGCTTTATGGCCGGCCGGCGCTGACACAGTGCAGGGAAGCAGAACGCCGGGGGACGCGACAGGCACCGGGATGTAAGTATGTAGTGTTTGGTTTTTTTTACATTTACACTGGTAACCAGGGTAAACATCGGGTTACTAAGCGCGGCCCTGCGCTTAGTAACCCGATGTTTACCCTGGTTACCAGTGAAGACATCGCTGAATCGGCGTCACACACGCCTATTCAACGATGTCTGCGGGAGATCCAGCGACGAAATAAGGTGCTGGCCTTCTAGCTCTGACCAACAATATCACAGCAGGATCCAGATCGCTGCTGCGTGTCAAACACAACGATATCGCTATCCAGGACGCTGCAACGTCACGGATCGCTAGCGATATCGTTGTGAAGTTGTTCAGTGTGAAGGTACCTTTAGGTTTACAGATGATCCTTCTTTCCAGACTGGAATGTATTGTAAGAGGACATCAGCTCAGGGATATGAAAGATAAAGTCTCCCACTGAGTGGTCCTGTTCCTGGAAGAAGGGAAATGATGAAGTCGAATGTTTAATGTGGGCTTTTGTTTAAAAAAAGACATATGCAAAGTCATAGGAAGTAGCCGGCAAACTGGTGGCAACAAAGGCAGAACAGAATTTCAGATATGGAGGTTGAAATAGAGCTTTGAGGCAATTTTGAAAGCAAGATCATCCCCACTTGGCGATTTGATCAGACAATCAATCAAATATCAGAGCATGTAGAAGTTGTCACAGAAGAAAAAACTAAAAAAGCAAAGTCCTCAACATATAATGCTACAATCTGAAAAGTCACTTTCTCAGTTTGAAGGCCTCCGGGAATTGGGCAGCCATTTGTGGAAATTAGCTTTAGAGGTGTCCACAAAAAAAATAATGAATTTTCAGCCTTTTGATTAGATAGAGGTCAATAACATTCTCTGAAGCTTTGAAATCAATGAAAGCTTCTCCTATGAACACAAAGGAATTGAGAAAAATAGACATACCGTCCTCAACATTGAAGTTGCAACATGAAAAAGAAAACCGACTGCATCCTAGGACTTTGCATTTGTCTTTTTTAAACAATGGAAATTTCATGATCAACTATTAATAACCTCATTGATAGCATGCCACGGTGTGCAAGCATGTGTATTTCTGTATATGGCATTCATACTGGATAGTAAGTGCTATATATTGAAGTTCTTGGATTCAATTCTAATTTAGGGAACCTGATATACCTTTGACACAGGCCATAATGGTGCATTAGATACATTCTAAAATTATATTATATTATAAAAAGTCTATGCATTATATTATGTATAAAAGTTACCATTTATATTGAAGTATATTAAAATATTTGTTAATATGTGATGTGGTCCTCTATCTGTCAGGATACTGTGATAGAGAGGGGCCAGACGATCACGGCATCTGATCACCCAAAAGCTGGTTTGCAGGTTTATCTTCATCCTCTACTATTTGGTATCCCTCCCCTGTGTTCCACTCTGTTGTTTTGAGAGAATATTTTTATGATTGTAGTTTGCTTTCATCCCTGTCTGTCTTCCCACGTCCGTTTGGTTAGTGTAACCCTAAACACTTCAGCCTCACAACTACCTAAGTGAGGGAGGTAACAGATTATGTTTAAGTTACGAGCATAGCAAGATATGTGGCCCCAGCTTCTCCACCTTCCAGGGTAATCTGGGGGACAGGGATAAACTAGGGTGCCCCATAGTTCGAGGAATTAGGTAAGTGCCCACAGTCCCTAGTCAGTGTGCCACACATTCGCTCTCCACAGTGGAGTGTAAGCATTTAGATCAGCTGGGTCTTCCGTGTCTTCTGTAGAGTATATTCTCTCTCATGCAAGCTCTCTTCTCAACCACATATATTTTCCATGCATTGAGATTTGCAAAAATGTATTTGCTGCAAATTGACATTTTTGGGAAGCTGATGAATTTCAGTTTTAAAACATCCGTTTATCTCTAGTTGCTGGCCCTATATTTTCCACCACTCCTGTCCACCATGTTTCATAGAGCTAGACAGTACTACTGATGCCAGGAAATGTATTCTCTTGAAACAGGTCTCAAAATTCTCATTGAGGCTAATTTTGTAAAGGCTTAGTGATAACCACTTTGAAATCAGTATTCTATTCCTCATTTTAAGATGTTTTGATAAAAGGTTTTTATAATTGGCTAATCATTTTAGGATTATCAAACTCCAAAAAAGGGATAATTTTTCATTCTTACTTCAAAAACAATAACTTTTGTTATCCATTGGACACGCTGAATACCCTCTCTGACATAACACTGGAGACTGTAGATGACAGTAAGCCCATATCAAACTGGGCCAGTTCTTCCAAATATTTCAATAGTCTATGGGATAGGCTCAGGGTTTCTCAGTCTGGACAATTGAACCTGTTTATTCAGCTGGTGTGTCTTTGTTTGTTGAAGTGCACCAGTTTTGGAATGGCAAATAAAACATCTTGTCCATTGTGTCAAGCATATTGTAGGTGTTGCGGATGTTGCTGCTGAGGCTAATTGTTGAAGCCCTAACACCGGCACAGGCAGGGTAATGTTTTGTCTGCATGAGTCGCAGAGGCATCAGCTAATCTGTCATGTGAGTGGCAGGCATTCGCTCGGCAAAAGCTTAGCAGAGTAGGTAACAGATTATTTTGTTAAGGGCTCATACTCACATGCAAGAAACTCGGATGAGTCTCGCACGTCAATACCCGGCATTGCACCCGGCAATCAGGAGCGGAGCATGCGGCTGCATGAATTGCTATGCGACCACACGCTCAGATCTGAGTCCTGGCAGCAGCGCCGGGTATTGTCGTGCGAAACTCATCTGAGTTTCTCGCATGTGAGAATGAGCCCTAATAAGAACATCTGGAGTTTCAAAAGCTGAAAAATATGCATTTTGCTTTTATAGTTAGGGTCTAAAATTGAGTTATCCAGTAGTCATCACTTTGCTTCATGTTCTTAATACTCTTGCCCTTCCACAAGTATTGCAGCATAAGTTTATCAGGCTTGCCAGCATGACCAAGGGCTCTGTTGTTTCACAGCCATCACCTCGCTGCAAGACTTGGTTGGCTTGGCCAGCATCATTATCCTCATTTTCACTCTGACTGTCTGAATCACCCCCTGCCTGTGCCTATGTCCTACTCCACATCCAGCAGCTGATAATTGTCCTCCTCCTGCAAATCCTGCAGTATGTGACATGAACCTTGAGTGTGCTCAACAGACACGATGCACAAACAGGTGCAAATTTATTTTTTTCTTCATCCCATCTTGCATGTTATTCTTTAGCCTGCTCTTACAGGATAAATATTAGCTGGAACAAATTGCTGATACCACACATGTCTCTACTGACAAATTTATTCACCTCTTCAAAGGGCTTAAGTTGGCAACATGCATCCTCTTAAGCAGACAATGTTAGATCTCAAAATAACCCTCACTTCAGTATGATTACTGCATGATGTAGTCCGTCACCGCTGTACACTGCAGTGCAGTGAATCAACAAGCTTTTAGACTCTGGGCACTTCCAGAGCCATCACACACATGCCAATTATTGGCATGGCTGTCAATGGCCAGGCACCACGTGACCCAGCATTTATAAAGGTCGATCACGTGGGCTGCCGACATTCTGCTCTTATTAGCATAGGGATAAGACACAGCTGGAGCTTGGGACAGATTCTGACTGCGCACGCTGCAAAAAACACAGTGTATGTACTGTGCAACCCATAGCTGTGGGATTACTGTGCCAAAAGTCGCTGTGTGTACTGTGCAACCCATATGTGTGGGAGTACTGTGCCAAAAGCCACTGTGTGTATTTTGAAAACATTTCTGTGGGAGTACTGTGTCAAAAGCCACTGAGTGTACTTTGCAACCCATATCTGGTGTAATACTGTGCCAAAAGCCGCTGTGTGTACTCTGAAACCCATATATGTGGAAGTAGTGTGCCAAAAAGCTGCTGTGTGTACTGTGCACCCTCCACCTATGGAAGTACTGTTCCTTTAAACCACAGTGTGTTCTCTACCCCATCTGTGGAAACACTGTTACTTTAAACCATTTTGTGTACTCTGCCCCCCGCCTGTGGGAGTACTGTGCCTTTAAGCTGCAGTGTATACTCTGCACCACCTGCTGTGGGAGTACTGTTCCTTTAAGCCTCTGCTGTGTGTTTTCTAGCAGTCTGGAAAATAAATATTTGGTATCGGCCCTCTTGTTGCCATTTCTAGGCAAAAACAATATTTTTTCTGGACCAGTATGTGTTTTCTAGTAGTCTGGGAAATAAATAATTGGCATCAGCCTTCTTGCTGCCATTTCTTGGCCAAATAAATAATTTTTCTAAACCGGTGTGTATTTTTTGTAGTTTTGGAAATAAATAATTGGCACCAGCCATCTAAGTTGCCATTAGTAGGCTAAAGAGATATTTCTTCTGAACCAATCAGTGTTTTCTGGTTGCCTGGGAAATAAATAATTGTCATCAGCCGGCTTGTTACCATTTATAGGCCAAAGAAATAATTTTTTAGATTTTTTAGGACCTCTGTGTATTTTCTAGCAGTGTTGCAAATAAATAATTGGCATCAGCCATCTTATTGCCATTTATTGGCCAAATAAATATTTTTTTTAAAACTGGTGTGTGTTTTCTATTAGTCTGGGAAATAAATAATTGGCATCATCTGTCTTGTTACCATGTCTAGGCCAAAGAAATAATAATTTCTGGACCATTGTGTTTTGTAGTGGTCTGGGAAAAATTTTTTGGCATCAGTCAGCTCATTGCCATTAGTAGGCCAAATAAATTATTTTTCTAGAATTCTAGAAAGGTGTGTGTTTTCTAGTAGTCTGAGAAAAAAATAATTGGCATCAGCCATTTTGTTGCCATTTCTAGGGCAAATAAATACTTTTTCTTATCCTCTGTGTGTTTTCTAGTAGTCTGGGAAATAAATGATTGGCATCAGCCATTTTGTTATCATTTCTGGGCCAAAGAAATATTTTTTCTGGACCTGTGTGTGCTGTCTAGTAGTATGGGAAATACATAATTGCCATCAGCTGTCTTGTTGCCATTTCTAGGCCAAATAAATTATTTTTCTGGACCTCTGTGTGTTTTATAGTAATCTTGGAAATAAATAATTGGCATCAGCCATCTTTTTGCCATTAGTAGGCCAAAGAATTATTTTTTCTTGACTGGTGTGTGTTTTCTAGTGGTCGGGGAAATAAATAATTGGCATCAGCCATCTCATTGCTATTTATAAGCCAATTAAATAATTTTTCTGGACCAGTGTGTATTTTTTGTAGTAGTTTTGCAAATAAATAACTGCCATCAGCCATCTCATTGCCATTTCAAGGCCAAAGAAATATTTTTTTCTGGACTGGTATGTGTGCTTTCTAGTAGTCTGGGAAGTAAATAATTGCCATCAGCCATTTCATTGCCATTTATAGGCCAAAGAAAAAAATTTTCAGACTCGCTGTGTGTTTTCCAGTAGTGTTGCAAATAATTAATTGGCACCAGCCATCTTATTGCCATTTATAAGCCAAAAAAATAACTTTTCTGGACCACTGTGTCTTTGCTAGTAGTGTTCAAATAAATAAATAAATATCAGCCATCTCTTTGCCATTGGTTGGTCAAACAAATAATCTTACTGTACTGCTGTTTCTATACGAGCAGTGTTTCTAAAAAAAATTCTACTCTGTAGCTGTGTTTTTAGGAGTAGTGTTTCTTTTAAAAATTATACTCTGCAGCTGTCTCATTCCCATTTGTGGGCTGAAAAAAATGTTTTATTGCACTAGTGTGTGTATACGAGCAGTGTTTCTGAAACAGTTTTATACTCTGCAGCTGTCTTTTTATGAGTGGTGTGTCTAAAAAAAACTTTTCTACTACGCAGGTATCTCTTTCCCATTTGTGGGCATATAAAATTATTTTATTTTACAGCTGTGTCTATTAGTGATGAGCGAGTGTGCTCGTTACTCGAGTTTTCCGAGCATGCTCGGGTGTTCTCTGAGTATCTTGGGCATGCTCATAAGTTATGTTTGTGTCCCCGCAGCTGCATGATTTGCGGCTGTTAGACAACCTGAACACATGCAGGGATTGCCTGTTGGTTAGTGAATCCCTACATGTGTTCAGGACTCAAACATAATCTATGAGCACGCCCAAGATACTTGGAGAACACCCGAGAATGCTGAGAAAACTCGAGCAATGAGCACACTCGCTCATAACTAGTGTTTATATAGTGTTTGTAAAAAAAATTCTACTTTGTGGATGTCTTTTAGTCAGTTTTGTTAGACTATGTGTAAGGGGTGTGTTGGGGGGCTAAGATATGCCCTGCATCCCTTCACATTCCTTCCTAATAAAGCGTGTACATTTTAATGTGTAAAACGGTGTGTTATGTTGTACTGTTTTATTGTGTAGTAATATGCTAAATAATGTTATGATGTTTGTGTACTGTGTAAGTTATGTTTCTTTATGGACTAGGGATAGAGATAGGAAGATACAGTGTTAGACTGCAGTCACACTATCAGTATTTGGTCAGTATTTTACATCAGTATTTGGAAGCCAAAACCAGGTGAGGAACAATCAGAGGAAAAGTATAATAGAAACACATCACCACTTCTGTATTTATCACCCACTCCTGGTTTTGGCTTACAAATACTGATGAGAAATACTGACCAAATACTGCTAGTGTGACGGCAGCCTTAGAGTAAGGTTGATATGTAATAGGAATAGCAATCACTCAGTGGCACTCAAGAAACCACCAGAGACTAGACGGCGGTGGACATGACTTGGGGATGGGTGGACCGAGAACTCCTGCAGCTTTTGTTTGTATTGCGGTGTAGATTTTAACCCCTTCACCCCAAAGCCTGTTTTCACCTAAGTGACACGGCCAATTTTTAAAATTCTGACCACTGTCACTTTATGAGGTCATAACTCTGAAACGCTTCAACGGATCCTGGTGATTCTGAGATTGTTTTCTCGTGACATATTGTACTTTATGATAGTGGTAAAACTTCTTCGATATGACTTGCATTTATTTGTGAAAAAAACAGAAATTTGTCGAAAATTATGAAAATTTAGCAATTTTCAAATTTTTCTTTTTTATGCCCTTAAATTAGAGAGTTATATCACATAATATAGTTAATAAACAACATTTCCCACATGTCTGCTTTACATCAGCACAATTTTGGAAACATAATTTTTTTTTGTTAGGGAGTTATAAGGGTTAAAAGTTGACCAGCGATTTCTCATTTTTGCAACAAAATTTGCAAAACCATTTTTTTTATGGACCACCTCACACTTGAAGTGACTTTGAGGGGTCTATATGACAGAAAATGCCCAAAAGTGACACCATTCTAAAAACTGCACCCCTCAAGGTACTCAAAACCACATTCAAAAAGTTTATTAACCCTTCAGGTGCTTCACAGGAATTTTTGGAATGTTTAAAAAAAAATGAACATTCAACTTTTTTTTCACAAAATTTTTACTTCAGATCCAATTTGTTTTACTTTACCAAGGGTAACAGGAGAAATTGGACCAAAAAAGTTGTTGTACAATTTGTCCTGAGTACGCTGATACCCCACATGTTGGGGTAAACCATTGATTGGGCACATGGCAGAGCTCGGAAGGGAAGGAGCGCCATTTGACTTTTCAATGCAAAATTGGCTGGAATTGAGATCAGAACCCATGTCGTGTTTGGAGAGCCCCTGACGTGCCTAAACAGTGGAAACCCCCACAAGTGACACCATTTTGGAAAGTAGACCCTCTAAGGAACTAATCTAGATGTGTGGTGAGCACTTTGAACCTCCAAGTGCTTCACAGAAGTTTATAATGTAGAGCCGTAAAAAAAAATTAATATTAATTTTCACAAAAAATGATTTTTTGCCCCAAATTTTTTATTTTCCCAAGGGTAGCAGGATAAATTGGACCCCAAAAGTTGTTGTGCAATTTGTCCTGAGTACGCTGATACTTCATATATGGGGATAAACCACTGTTTGGGCGCATGGCAGAGCTCAGAAGGGAAGGAGCGCCATTTGACTTTTCAATGCAAAATTGGCTGGAATTGAGATCGGAACCCATGTCGTGTTTGGAGAGCCCCTGACGTGCCTAAACAGTGGAAACCCCCACAAGTGACACCATTTTGGAAAGAAGACCCCCTAAGGAACTTATCTAGATGTGTGGTGAGCACTTTTAACCCCCAGTTGTTTCACTAAAGTTTAGAATGTAGCACTGTGAAAATTAAAAAATCATTTTTTCTTTCCACAAAATGATGTTTTAGCCCGCAATTTTTTTTCCCCAAGGGTAACAGGAGAAATTGGACCACAAAAGTTATTGTCCAATTTGTCCTGAGTACGCTGATACCCCATACATTGAGGGGAACCACTGTTTGGGCACACGGCAGAGCTCGGAAGGGAAGGAGCGCCGTTTGAAATGCAGACTTAGATGGATTGGTCTGCAGGTGTCATGTTGCATTTGCAGAGCCCCTGATGCACCTAAACAGTAGAAACCCCCCACAAGTGACCCCATATTGGAAACTAGACCCCCCACGGAACTTATCTAGATGTGTTGTGAGAACTTTGAACCAACAAGTGTTTCACTACAGTTTATCACGCAGAGCCGTGAAAATAAAAAATAATTTTTTTTCTCCACGAAAATTATATTTTAGCCCCCACGTTTTTATTTTCTCAAGGGTAACAGGAGAAATTGGACAACAAAAGTTGTTGTCCAATTTGTCCTGAGTACGCTGATACCCCATATATGGGAGGGAACCACTGTTTGTGCGCACGGCAGAGCTTGGAAGGGAAGGAGCGCCGTTTGAAATGCAGACTTAGATGGATTGGTCTGCAGGTGTCATGTTGCATTTGCAGAGCCCCTGATGTACCTAAACAGTAGAAACCCCCCACAAGTGACCCCATATTGGAAACTAGACCCCCCACGGAACTTATCTAGATGTGTTGTGAGAACTTTGAACCAACAAGTGTTTCACTACAGTTTATCATGCAGAGCCGCGAAAATAAAAAATATATTTTTTTCCACGAAAATTATATTTTAGCCCCCATGTTTTTATTTTCCCAAGGGTAAGGCTGGTTTCACACTTGCGGTTTTATCTGCATGCGTTTTTAAAAAAAACGCATGTGTGAAAAAACGCATGTAAACGCGGTAAAACGCATGTGTTTTTTAGACGCATGCGTTTTTATAGAAAAACACAAGAAAACAAGAAAAAACAAAAAAAATCTAACCCTAACCCTACCCCTAACCCTACCCCTACCCCTAACCCTAACCTGAAATACGTGGCACTGAAATACGTGGCACTGAAATACGTGGCACTGAAATACGTTTATATACGTATATACGTATATAAGTGCCACGATATTTCAGTGGCCACGTATATAAGTGCCACGTATATAAGTGCCACGTATATAAGTGCCACGTATATAAGTGCCACGTATTTCACATAAATGCCACGATATTTCAGTGTCACGTATTTCAGTGCCACGTATTTCAGTGCCACGTATTTCAGTGCCACGTATTTCAGTGCCACGTATTTCAATGCCACGATATTTCAAAGACGTGGCACTGAAATACGTGGCACTGAAATATCGTGGCACTGAAATATCGTGGCACTGAATTACGTGGCACTGAAAGACGTGGCACTGAAATACGTGGCACTATGACTGTCAGAAAATGTTCATTAAACGGTTAGGGGTGAGTTTAGGGGTAGGGTTAGGGTTTGGATCCCTTTATCACATTGATGGTGGTGGGTGACTTTTCAGTGTGTGTTCCGGTTTTTCTCTATAAAAACGCATGCGTTTTTTACGCAAACAAACGCGTTGAGATCGAATGCCATGTTGCGTTTGGAGAGCCCCTGATGTGCCTAAACAGTGAAAACTCCCCAATTCTAACTGAAACCCTAACCCCAACCCTAACCCTAGCCCTATCCCTAGTCCTAACCCTAGCGCTACTTTTGCAGCGCCCCAGAGTCCTGGTCGTTGCAGTACTGTGGCTCCGCCACTATGGGGAGCTATGGTGCGTCCGATGGCACTGAAGGAGTTCATCTGATCAGGTATCACAGACACCAATACATTTCACAGCCGGGCCTCCGGGGGGAGCTAAGGGTGCTATTCATTAGGCCACTCCCCACCATAGTGGGTAAACTGGGGGTCAGGCAGGAAGTTAGATCAGAAAGCTGACTGGGTTGGAACCAGGCAACACCTTGTGGCAGAGGGTGTTGTAGGGGAAGATACAGTAGGGTCTCTGTCAGGGGTGGGATCCTGACAGAGGCTTGGCAACGAGAACGAACGTAACGGGACCGCGCCTGCTCCGGGTAGCGGCGGTGCCCAAGAAAGGATTAGAAGAGATAGATTGTGCTGAGTGAGAAACGGGATCACGCAAAGGAGAAATACCAGTAGGAGTCGTGCTGTAAGACCGAAGCAACATCCTACTGAGGCGCACTACCGGTGGCCGGAACGCCGAGGGAGTAGAATAACATTCAGCTTCAAGCAATACTCCAAACAGCGGCAGGGCAGTCAGTCTCAGGCGGGCTGTCTAACTCAAATCACCTATGAAGTCTTGGGAGGCAATTGCGGGAGAGGGGCGTCTCTAGGGTCCCGGAAGAACTCCAGGCCTACCCGTCAAACGGGTGCCGTTCATACCCGAACCTCAGGGAGGGACGGAGGATTAGCAGAACATCATCTAATCGAGTTGTGAGGGAACATCAGAAACAGACACAACAGTTGTGGGGTACTTTCCGTAAGCACAGCAGGGAAGGACTACAACACATAGCGCTAGGGGGAAGGCACAGATTTCCTCCTGTGAAGAGAACTCTGGAAGTGTCATTGGACCGGCCGGACTTGCGCAGCCTGGTGAGCCATATTCTGGATTGAGGACTCAGAGATCTTCAGTAAAGAGGTAAAGAGACTGCAACCTGGTGTCCTTGTCATTTATCGCGACCTGCACCCCACAACTGCACCGTTACAACACCATTTATTGCACCGGACGTCCCCCACTGACAGACAGGGCCACGGACCGGGTCTAGCCACCGTGACAACCCCAGGACTGAGACCTAGAGGCCCGGCTCCGGGTACCCCTCGGCCCTGCGGCGGTGTGGGGGCGCTCCAACTTGGCGTCACGAACAGGATCTACTTAAGCCTGAAGAATCAGGTCATGTGTGCCTTGGAACTGTGATTTGTTGTGCTTGGACTGTACTTTATTGAGAGACTGTGTATTGCCATTGACCCAGAGAAGTTCCTGCCAAAAGCCGCCGCCATTGCTACGCCAGAGAAGAAGGAGGGCGTGCCATGGGAGGAGACCACCAGAGTGGCGCGAGAAATGGCCACCGCCCCCTGCGCTTCTGGCTGCAAAGTGAGGACCTGCCCTCAAGCAGAGGACGACCCCCTGATTTGCAACGGCGGGAAGCAGGAGATGGAGAAGCTCGGCCCAGGAGAAATGGCGGAGTCTGATGCATGCATTGCCACCGATCAGCAGATCATGACGAAGAACAGCAAGTGCCGGAACGGGGAAGGAGCAGTCCCGGTTTGCCCTCGTTCACCGGAGGCGGACCCGTGTCCCCTGCAGCCGGAGGATCCGAAGCTCCTAGAACAGATAGCGGAGCTGAGTCCACCAATCCCGACCTCGGAGTCAGCGGAGGAGGAACCACAGCGAGCAGAGCCGCGTTCGGGGACCGCATTGGAGGAGCTGCAGCCCGAGCAGCAGCTGACTCCAGCGTCCTTGTCAGCGGACCGGATCGACACCAGTGGAACCACATCAGGCGCAGGTACGACAGATACCCCTGCCTCCACGCTTGATCCCGCTCCCGCGACCGATCCTCCCCGCAGCAGTAATCCTTCGTTCACCATCGAGCGGGTGGTCCTCGGCCCCAGCGCGATCGGGAAGTTGTTGCCGCCACTACCAACCAGGTGGGGGGAGCCCATAGAGATGGGCCCGGATGGAGTGATGTTCCGGTGGGACACCCCCTGGGTTGAGCAGGATGGGGTTCCGGTGGATGGTCTCACCATCGCGATACTTACCTGGGACCAGTACAATCAATGCGTGCTCCAGCACTGGAAACAGCGAGATGAAGTTGAACAACGGGAGACGCAACGTAAGAAGTCTGTGCATGGCAGGAAAGACGTGGTGAAGCGAGGAATGGTGTCGGCCTTCCACCCAAGGAAAGGATGGGGCTCTATACAGGAACCGGGCCTATCGACTGACGTCTTCGTTGCTAGTTATGACGTGGAAACTCCCTGCTGTGATCGGGATGGCGAACCGTTGCGAGAAGGGGATCAGGTGACGTACACCCGTCACTGGAACGCACAAGGATGGCGTGCCCGGAATGTTCAACGATGTGAGCCTGAGGGAGTGTCACCTGTGGCCCCAATTATGGTTGATCCAGGTTTGCCAGATCTCGTTACTGTCTCCACTGTGCGCTTTGTGGCAGCTCCCGAACTCGCCAGCAGGGTCAGTCTCCAAATTCAGACACCGGGTGACCCGGTGGTCCCTGCGGGGCCTGCCGCTGGTATCCGTGCCACAGTAGGCGGGGGCCAGGGGCCAAGACCACCTGAATAAGAATAAACCTCGATACCACGAGTATGTATATAGTTACTGTTTACTGTTGCTGCTAAAACCCGTACAGGGTAAACTCTTAAAGGGATCCCTATTGTTTTTGGTTATTTTCTATTTTTCTACGTTACTTCAAAAACTGTGAAATCATGGACCGTGCATGATACAAACTTTTTCCTGTATATAGTTTGCACCTTCTTAAAGGCGCTTCCTACTGGTTTTATTTAAAGACTCTTTGCGAAGATACCGTACTGGAACCTTTGCTGAGCATGGACTGGTAGTCTGAGAAGACGAACTACCTCAGAAAGACTTGATCCCCTCTTAAAGGGGATGCCAAAAGTGTACTTATGAGTGATACTGTTTTAGAACAGTAATGTGATGACAATGCTTAAAGTGAAAATTATAATTTTTTACATGAAACAGTTATATGTATTTGATTGGTTAAACGTAAAGTAATGTAGATGATGTTTCCAGAAAGAAAGTTAGAAGAAAGATGCAGAAGGCCCGTAGGGGTAGACAGAGTGTTCTGCATAGTCAGTAGTAAGAACGTAATGATGAGGATTGATGTTATAAGAGAATAGTTGATAATGTTGATAAGAAAATGGGGATAGAAGGTAAACCCTGAGTCCTCCATAGCAAGTTAGTTATTGTAAAGAAAGAGTTAATAATGTGTTACAGAGGACAGAAAGTGAACCCGTAGGGGTTAGGTAGTGAGTCCTCCAAGGAGCCATACGTAGATGGCTCAGTGCTTCTAAAATTGAAAGTAATGTTATGATCTATACTGTGTATAGAAGTTGAAAAGGCAGTAGGCCCTGGCTGAACGGGGCGGTCCTGTAACAGAAAGGAGAGGCAGTAGGTCTGGTGCCGATAGGACAGGCGGTCCTGCAGATGCAAAGAAGGAGAATGAAAAAGTTAACTTACCTTATAATGTGATTATAGGAAGGTCTTTGGTGGATACAGAGTGTATGTCCTTAAAGGCAATGTTAAAGTACTGTTCAGCAATTTTTGCACTTAGTAGAATACCCGGTTGGGTAACAGGAGTTATTTATAGCCTGTAATTTATAATGTTTAACCATGTTTTTGTAACGTTCAAGTGTCCTCACCTCCCATAAAGGGAAGCTTGTTCAAGTATACGTATTGTTATTTGCACTCAACAAAAATGGTATGTCTTTTTGCTAAACTTGTATTGTTGTTTTCTTCCCAGTCCCGGAGTACTGTGTTTAACCAGGGGGGAGTGCAGCGCCCCAGAGTCCTGGTCGTTGCAGTACTGTGGCTCCGCCACTATGGGGAGCTATGGTGCGTCCGATGGCACTGAAGGAGTTCATCTGATCAGGTATCACAGACACCAATACATTTCACAGCCGGGCCTCCGGGGGGAGCTAAGGGTGCTATTCATTAGGCCACTCCCCACCATAGTGGGTAAACTGGGGGTCAGGCAGGAAGTTAGATCAGAAAGCTGACTGGGTTGGAACCAGGCAAAACCTTGTGGCAGAGGGTGTTGTGGGGGAAGATACAGTAGGGTCTCTGTCAGGGGTGGGATCCTGACAGAGGCTTGGCAACGAGAACGAACGTAACGGGACCGCGCCTGCTCCGGGTAGCGGCGGTGCCCAAGAAAGGATTAGAAGAGAGATAGATTGTGCTGAGTGAGAAACGGGATCACGCAAAGGAGAAATACCAGTAGGAGTCGTGCTGTAAGACCGAAGCAACATCCTACTGAGGCGCACTACCGGTGGCCGGAACGCCGAGGGAGTAGAATAACATTCAGCTTCAAGCAATACTCCAAACAGCGGCAGGGCAGTCAGTCTCAGGCGGGCTGTCTAACTCAAAGCACCTATGAAGTCTTGGGAGGCAATTGCGGGAGAGGGGCGTCTCTAGGGTCCCGGAAGAACTCCAGGCCTACCCGTCAAACGGGTGCCGTTCCTACCCGAACCTCAGGGAGGGACGGAGGATTAGCAGAACATCATCTAATCGAGTTGTGAGGGAACATCAGAAACAGACACAACAGTTGTGGGGTACTTTCCGTAAGCACAGCAGGGAAGGACTACAACACATAGCGCTAGGGGGAAGGCACAGATTTCCTCCTGTGAAGAGAACTCTGGAAGTGTCATTGGACCGGCCGGACTTGCGCAGCCTGGTGAGCCGTATTCTGGATTTAGGACTCAGAGATCTTCAGTAAAGAGGTAAAGAGACTGCAACCTGGTGTCCTTGTCATTTATCGCGACCTGCACCCCACAACTGCACCGTTACAACACCATTTATTGCACCGGACGTCCCCCACTGACAGACAGGGCCACGGACCGGGTCTAGCCACCGTGACAACCCCAGGACTGAGACCTAGAGGCCCGGCTCCGGGTACCCCTCGGCCCTGCGGCGGTGTGGGGGCGCTCCACTTTCACACTAGCGTTTTTTTGCATACGTCGCAATGCGTCGTTTTGGCGAAAAAACGCATCCTGCAAAGTCATCTGCAGGATGCGTTTTTTCCCCATAGACTAACATTAGCGACGTATTGACACACGTCGCAAGCGTCGTGCGACGGTTGCGTCGTGTTGTGGCGGACCGCCAGCAGCAAAAAACGTTACATGTAACTTTTTTTGTGCCGACGGTCCACCATTTCCGACCGCGCATGCGCGGCTGGAACTCCACCCCCACCTCCCCGCACCTCACAATGGGGCAGCGGATGCATGGAAAAACAGCATCCGCTGCCCCCGTTGTGCAGCGCTTGCACAGTATGCGTCGGTATGTCGGGCCGACGCAGCGCGACGGCCCCGTACCGACGCTAGTGTGAAAGTAGCCTAACGGGAAAATGGAAATAAATATATTTTTTTAAATTTTATTATTTTTCCCTAACTAAGGGGGTGATGAAGGGGGATTTGATTTACTTATATAGCGTTTTTTTGGCGGATTTTTATGGTTGGCAGCCATCACACACTAAGACGCTTTTTATTGCAAAAAATAGTTTTTGCATCACCACATTTTGAGAGCTATAATTTTTCCATATTTTGGTCCACAGAGTCATGTGAGATCTTGTTTTTTGCGGGACGAGTTGACGTTTTTATTGGTACCATTTTCGGGTACATGACATTTTTTGATCGCTTTTTATTCCGATTTTTGGGAGGCAGAATGAACAAAAACCAGCAATTCCTGAAATTCTTTTAGGAGAGGCGTTTATACCATTCCGCGTTTGGTAAAAAGGATAAAGCAGTTTTATTCTTCGGGTCAGTACGATTACAGCGATAACTCATTTATGTAATTTTTTTATGTTTTGGCGCTTTTACACAATAAAAACTATTTTATATAAAAAAATAATTGTTTTTGCATCGCTTTATTCTGAGAGCTATAACTTTTTTATTTTTCTGCTGATGATGCTGTATGGCGTTTTTTTTTTTGCGGGACAAGATGACGTTTTCAGAGGTACCATGCTTATTTATATCCGTCTTTTTGATCGCGTGTTATTCCACTTTTTGTTTGGCGGTATGAGAATAAAGCGTTGTTTTTTGCCTCGGTTTTTTTTTTTTTTTTTACGGTGTTCACTGAAGGGGTTAACTAGTGATATAGTTTTATAGGTGGGGTCGTTACGGACGCGGCGATACTAAATATGTGTACTTTTATTGTGTGATTTTTTTTAAATTTAGATAAAGAAATGTATTTATGGAAAATTTTTTTTTTTTTTTCTTTATTTAGGAATTTTTTTTATTATTTTTTTTACACATGTGGAAAATTTTTTTTTTTACTTTTTTACTTTGTCCCAGGAGGGGACATCACAGATCGGTGATCTGACAGTGTGCACAGCACTCTGTCTGATCACCGATCTGACAGGCACTTTGCAGAGGCTTGCCGGCTCCTGCTATGAGGATTCTCAGCAGACGCCGGCAAGCAGGGTCATCTCATGACCCGGAAGGAGTCCCGCGGCCATCTTGGATCCGGGGACTCCTTCCAGGTCACCGGAGCAGCGCGATCTCATCGCGCTGCTCCGGTGGGAGAGCGCAGGGAGCCCCCGTCCCTGCACGATCCCCCTCTATGCCGCTGTCACTATTGACAGCGGCATCAGAGGGGTTAAATGCCCGCGATCGGCGACAGCGCCGATCGTGGGCATTGCTGCGGGGTGTCAGCTGTCATATACAGCTGACACCCGCACCCGATCACCGCGGCGCTCAGCGTGAGACCGCGGTGATCGGGGCGCCGTACTAGTACTGCTGCTGGCACTAATGCAGTGCCGGCAGCGCAGTACTAGTACGGCGCATGTCGCGAAGGGGTTAAACAAGAGTGTTGTTGCTTTAAGAGGAAGGAGTTTAGATGTTTGTGCCTGGTGTATTACTGTGAGGAGGGTGGGGCTTATATAGGGGAGGCAACTCTGACTCTCCCTCTTTCTCTCACAGGATGGACAGGAGGAAACATGTCTTCAGTTTCAGGGAGTATAATACTGGGGTTATCACCTCACATTATAGCTGATAGGAGTACATTCACCTCACACATCATGTATTAGTATCAGCTCCTACATCATATGTGGGATCAATTTTACCTCAGAAATTCATGTAGCCGCCATGTTCCCTCATGTGTACCTCCCTGCAGACATGGCTGATATACTACTCCACATTCATCATGTATTAGTGTAGTATCAGCTCTTACATCTTATTTGGGAGCAATATTACCTCAGAGATTCATGTAGCTGCCATGTTCCTTCATGGGTCTGTTACAAGTTGCCTCACACACTGCAGAGACAGCTCCTGTGTGACCTCCATACAGACATGGCTCTTGTATCACATTTCTGCTGTATTATACAGAGTCTTCATGAGTTTTGGGTATATATATATATATATATATATATATATATATATATATATGATAGGTCAGAGCATTAACACATACAGTGTCTGCTATTGCTAGCGTGGAGTTGGGCAGTTACAGGGACTGGTCACTGGTGAGGGGGAGCAGTAACAGGGGATGGTGTATACATAGCTCCCAACCATCCCTCATTGTGCGGGACTGTCCCGCATTTGATGCTTTTCCCCGCTGTCCTGCACGGGACACTCTGCTCCCGCAGACAACAGGAGAATTAGCCGTCACACACCCCCTTGTGTTAGGCCATGCCCCTTCCCCATGTTCCTGAGTCTTACTCTTAGGGCTTCCTGTGGCATGAAGGAGGCTCTGCCAGCGCTGGGCATGGGGTCATCCGCAGGACACGGACGTGGCGAGGAGGAGGAGGATGAGGAGCTGGATGTTGTGCAGGGCAAGCAGGCACACCGACCCTCATGCCCCCGGTGTGTGCGGTGCCAGGTAGGTGCCAGCAGGATAATGAGCTGGAGTGGGCATGCTCGGTAGCCATGTGCTGCAGCAGGCTGCTTGTTGCTCTGCTTGTAACAAAGGAAACTAGTTCTCACAGAGAAATGTCTCCAGATTTACTGATCTGCACCTAATGAGGCTTTGTGCTGTTGCTGCCCCTCCATCACTGCCAGGGAAGCAACACATGCCCTGGTGAGGGCACCCGCAGGTGAGCGCCATGCAGCACTGGCACAGGGTCACACACCCCCTTCTCTGGAGAGAAGCAAGTGCCCTGGTGATGCGCTGCCTGTTATGTGTGGGGTCAGGAGGTGTTTACAGTGTGGATGTAGCAGAGCCATGTGTGTACGAGGTGTACGGAGCGGAGCCGTGTGTGTACAAGGTGTACGGAGCGGAGCCGTGTGTGTATGACGTGTATGGAGCAGAGCTGAATGTGTACGAGGTGTATGGAGCGGAGCCGTGTGTGTATGAGGTGTACGGAGCGGAGCCGTGTGTGTATGAGGTGTATGGAGCGGAGCTGAATGTGTACGAGGTGTATGGAGTGGAGCCGTGTGAGTATGAGGTGTATAGAGCGGAGCCGTGTGTGCATGAGGTGTATGGAGCGGAGCCGTGTGTGTACGAGGTGTATGGAGCGGAGCCGTGTGTATACGAGGTGTATGGAGCAGAGCCGTGTGTGTACGAGGTGTATGGAGCGGAGCCGTGTGTGTAAGAGGTGTATGGAGCGGAGCCGCGTGTGTACGAGGTGTATGGAGCGGAGCTGCATGTGTAAGAGGTGTATGGAGTGGAGCCATGTGTGTACGAGGTGTATGGAATGGAGCCGTGTGTGTACGAGGTGTATGGAACGGAGCCGTGTGTGTAAGAAGTGTATGGAGCGGAGCCGTGTGTGTATGAGGTGTACAGAGCGGAACTGGAGGTGTATGGAGCGGAGCTGAATGTGCATGAGGTGTATGGAGCGGAGCCGTGTGTGTATGAGGTGTACAGAGCGGAACTGGAGGTGTATGGAGCGGAGCTGAATGTGCACGAGGTGTATGGAGCGGAGCCGTGTGTGTATGAGGTGTATGGAGCGGAGCCGTGTGTTTACGAGGTGTATGGAGCGGAGCCGTGTGTGTACGAGGTGTATGGAGCGGAGCTGAATGTGTACGAGGTGTATGGAGCGGAGCTGAATGTGTACGAGATGTATGGAGCGGAGCTGAATGTGTATGAGGTGTATGAAGCAGAGCTGAATGTGTACGAGGTGTATAGAGCAGAGCTGAATGTGTATGAGGTGTATGGAGCGGAGCCGTGTGTGTATGAGGTGTATGGAGTGGAGCCGTGTGTGTATGAGGTGTACGAAGCGGAGCTGGAGGTGTATGGAGCGGAGCTGAATGTATATGAGATGTATGGAGCGGAGCCGTGTGTGTATGAGGTGTATGGAGCGGAGCCGTGTGTATGAGGTGTACAAAGCGGAGCAGTGTGTGTATGAGGTGTACGGAGCGGAGCCGCGTGTGTACTAGGTGTATGGAGCGGAGCACATGTGTACGGAGCAGAGCTGTGTGTGCATGAGGTGTATGGAGCAGAGCCATGTGTGTACGAGGTGTGTGGAGCGGAGTCGTGTGTGTACGAGGTGTATGGACCAGAGCCGTGTGTGTACGAGGTGTATGGAGCGGAGCCGCGTGTGTACGAGGTATATGGAGCGGAGCCGCGTATGTACGAGGTGTATGGAGTGGAGCCATGTGTGTACGAGGTGTATGGAATGGAGCCGTGTGTGTACGAGGTGTATGGAACGGAGCCGTGTGTGTAAGAAGTGTATGGAGCGGAGCCGTGTGTTTACGAGGTGTACGGAGCGGAGCCGTGTGTGTATGAGGTGTACAGAGCGGAGCTGGAGGTGTATGAAGCGGAGCTGAATGTGCACGAGGTGTATGGAGCGGAGCCGTGTGTGTATGAGGTGTATGGAGCGGAGCCGTGTATTTACGAGGTGTATGGAGCGGAGCCGTGTGTGTACGAGGTGTATGGAGCAGAGCTGAATGTGTACGAGGTGTATGGAGCGGAGCTGAATGTGTACGAGGTGTATGGAGCGGAGCTGAATGTGTACGAGGTGTATGGAGCGGAGCTGAATGTGTATGAGGTGTATGGAGCGGAGCCGTGTGTGTATGAGGTGTATGGAGCGGAGCCGTGTGTATGAGGTGTACAATGCGGAGCAGTGTGTGTATGAGGTGTACGGAGCGGAGCCGCGTGTGTACTAGGTGTATGGAGCGGAGCACATGTGTACGGAGCGGAGCTGTGTGTGCAAAGTGTACAGAGCGCAGCCGCATCTGTAGGAGTACCTATGTGTGGCCATTATACGGTACGAAGTATCATGTGTGGCCAATATACAGTATGGAGCATCATGTGTGGCCATTATACAGTATGGAGCACTGTGGTCATTATACAGTATGGAGCATCATGTGGCCATTATACAGTATGAAGCATAATGTGTGGCCATTATACAGTATGGAGCACTGTGTGGTCATTATACAGTATGGAGCATCATGTGTGGCCATTATACAGTATGGAGCATCATGTGTGGCCATTATACAGTATGGAGCATCATGTGTGGTCATTATACAGTATGGAGCATCATGTGCGGCCATTATACAGTATGGAGCATCATGTGCGGTCATTATACAGTATGGAGCATCATGTGAGGCCATTATACAGTATGGAGCATCATGTGCGGCCATTATACAGTATGGAGCATCATGTGGAGCCATTATACAGTATGGAGCATCATGTGGGCCCATTATACTGTATGGAGCATCACGTGGGGCCAGTATACTGTACGCAGCATCATTTGGGGCCATCATACAGTACGGAGCATCATGTGGGGCCATTATACAGTATGGAGCATCATGAGTGGCCATTATACAGTATGGAGCACTGTGTGGCCATATTTTTTTGTTTATAATTATTCTTTATGAAACAGTGTGATCAGCAGTGCTAAATGGGTGTGGTTGGAACGTGGATATGGGTGTGACTAATTATGAATGGGTGTGGTCAGAGGCGTGGCCTAAAATTTGCCGCGGCACACTATGCGCGCCGCAAACTTTATACCTCCTTCCCTTCTTCAAAAGTTGAGAGGTATGGTACCGCATTTGCCAGATCACGGCAAGTGCCGCAAATCCCATAGGGAATGAATGAGGCCGAACACAGTGTTGCTGTAAGTAATCCGTTACGCGGCAGATGCAGAAAAACTGCCAGATCTTCTGCAAAAGGCTACTTTCACATCAGCGATTCTTGCCAAAGTCACTGCTGATTGTGTCATACTCACCAAAGGGGGAGGCATTGCGCGCCGCAAACTTTATTCCTCTTTCCCGTCTTCAAAAGTTGTGAGGTATGGTGTATATACGTATATATATATATATATATATATGAGGGTAAGAGGCTGCACCTCATGTCTGTGCTGCTGGGTGCTGATTCCCCCCTTCCCATTTATGGAGTCTGGTGACCTCATCTCTGCTACAGTACAGTCTGATGATGCCGGGTGTACAGATCCAGAATTACAGGTTACTCTCACTATATATATGTGATATATGAGTAATGGCTCCATCTCTGCTACAGTACAGTCTGATGATGCTGGGTGTACAGATCCAGCATAACAGGTTACTCTCACTATATATATGTGATATATGAGTAAAGGCTCCATCTCTGCTACAGTACAGTCTGATGATGCTGGGTGTACAGATCCAGCATAACAGGTTACTCTCACTATATATATGTGATATATGAGTAAAGACTCCATCTCTGTTCAGCATGCTTATCATCTATACAGACTTTGAGTACATATTAGATCCTGGGTCTCCAGGTTATTTTCCTTGCTGCACATATAATCTGTGTGTAGACCCAGAGAACAAGGAGCAAAACACGGAATTATATATAAACTATTTTTTTATTGATACAAACATTAAAACATAATTCTCAGTAGTAGGTCATGGTACAGACATTTCCAATAAATAAGTGAAGGGGAAAACCACCTCCCCACAAACCCCTCACTGTCCATGGGCAATGGCCCAAGTGAAGCAAAGTCCCTGCGGAAATATTCAGTAAGTAAACCCATGTGAGCATAAAAGCACTGTATGCCACAGATTCTCCATCCCTAGCATAGGGGTAACATCATGCATCATAAAGGCAATCAGGGCATATTCGCAAGACGGACAAGTAGGCTTACCACAGGAGGGATGAGGAGGGAAGGGCACAGCCAGAGAGCGACCCCCGACGCGCGTTTCGCAGCGCTAAAACACCGCTTTCTCAAGAGCGTTTTAGCGCTGCGAAACGTGCGTCGGGGGTCGCTCTCTGGCTGTGCCCTTCCCTCCTCATCCCTCCTGTGGTAAGCCTACTTGTCCGTCTTGCGAATATGCCCTGATTGCCTTTATGATGCATGATGTTACCCCTATGCTAGGGATGGAGAATCTGTGGCATACAGTGCTTTTATGCTCACATGGGTTTACTTATTGAATATTCCCGCAGGGACTTTGCTTCACTTGGGCCATTGCCCACGGACAGTGAGGGGTTTGTGGGGAGGTGGTTTTCCCCTTCACTTATTTATTGGAAATGTCTGTACCATGACCTACTACTGATAATTATGTTTTAATGTTTGTATCAATAAAATAATTGTTTATATATAATTCCGTGTTTCGCTCCTTGTTCTCCAGGTCTACATACTATTTGTGGAGCGGATTTAATTTTTCTGGGCGTTCTCCATCTCTTTGTGTACTCTCCCAGATTGTCGCTATGTTTTTGGGATTTTGTATATTACATATAATCTGTGCATGACTTCCAAATCCGTGCTTTATTTCTGGAGATATGGCAGCCTTTAGTCCTATTATGTTGCATGCTGTCCTGCCTGATATATCCACCCCTTTTTCTGTATATTGTCTCCTTCATATGTTTGCAGGATCGGGTTATACCCACTGAGCGCTTATTTATATTGCCTAAGATGGTGGATAGCACAAGTCTGAGTGGATTACCTGGAACCTTACTATATATATTTTATCAGGTGTCAATAATTACTCGGGGAGTAATACAGCACATGGCGTGGTGGTGAGTGGAGCACTAATAACGCAGCATATGGCAGGCAGTGAGTGGGCACTACTAGTGCAGTCATGGCGGGCAGTGAGTGGGCACTAATAACTCAGCACATGGCGGGCAGTGAGTGGGCACTCCTAGTGTGATGCTGCACCTTGCTCTGGAGAACACATCATGGGCCCAGTTTTCAGCCCTGTCTCTCGTCTATTGTATGTAGGTAGTGTGACTGGGGACACAGACCTTGCAGTTTTCTGCACATACACTTATGGCTGCAGGCAGCTTATACTAGACCTACACATTATATTTTCTTACGATATGTGTGCAGCTGGTGATTAGAGAGCCTGTCTGTAACTGTTGTAGAGGAGCAGGCGGCTTCTTTATTGTTACAGCATATAACACAGCATTGCCCATCATCGAATTTATCTGACCTTATGATGTGACATTTTCCAGTATCAACCTGTAATATACCTTGGTTGTAAACTTACATGGTGTTTTCATCTTCACTAGTGTTGAGCGATACCTTCCGATACTTGAAAGTATCGGTATCGGATAGTATCGGCCGATATCCGAAAAATATTGGATATCGCCGATACCGATACCCGATACCAATACAAGTCAATGGGACACAAGTATCGGAAGCTATCCTGGATGGTTCCCAGGGTCTGAAGGAGAGGAAACTCTCCTTCAGGCCTTGGGATCCATATTCATGTAAAAAATAAAGAATAAAAATAAAAAATATGGATATACTCACCCCTCCGGCGAACCCTGGACCTAGCGGTGTTAACCGGCAGCCTCCGTTCCTAAGAATGAGCGAGTGAAGGACCTTCGATGACGTGGCGGCTTGTGATTGGTTGCGTGACCACTCATGAGACCGCTCACGCGACCAATCACAAGACCGCGACATCATCGCAGGTCCTTCACTCGCTCATTCTTAGGAACGGAGGCTGCCGGTTTCAGCGGTTACAACCAGGGTGAGTATATCCCTATTTTTTATTTTTATTCTTTATTTTACACATGAATATGCATCCCGATACCGAGTCCCGATATCGCAAAAATATCGGAACTTGGTATCGGAATTCCGATACCGCAAATATCGGCCGATACCCGATACTTGCGGTATCGGAATGCTCAACACTAGTGTTGAGCGATACCTTCCGATACTTGAAAGTATCGGTATCGGATTGTATAGGCCGATACCCGAAAAATATCGGATATTGCCGATACCGATACCCGATACCAATACAAGTCAATGGGACACAGGTATCGGAAGCTATCCTGGATGGTTCCCAGGGTCTGAAGGAGAGGAAACTCTCCTTCAGGCCCTGGGATCCATATTCATGTAAAAAATAAAGAATTAAAATAAAAAATATGGATATACTCACCCCTCCGGAGGCCCCTGGACCTTACCGATGTAACCGGCAGCCTCCGTTCCTAAGAATGAGGAGTTTAGGACCTTCGATGATGTCGCGGCTTGTGATTGGTCATGTGACCGCTCACGCGACCAATCACAAGCCGCGACGTCATCGCAGGTCCTAAACTCCTCATTCTTAGGATCGGAGGCTGTCGGTTACATCGGTAAGGTCCAGGAGCCTCCGGAGGGGTGAGTATATCCATATTTTTTATTTTAGTTCTTTATTTTTTACATGAATATGGATCCCAGGGCCTGAAGGAGTCTCCTCTCCTCCAGACCCTGGGAACCATACACTGGGAACTTCCGATTCCGATTTCCGATATCACAAAAATATCGGAACTCGGTATCGGAATTCTGATACCGCAAGTATCGGCCGATACTCGATACTTGCGGTATCGGAATGCTCAACACTACTCAACACTAGTGTTGAGCGATACTTTCCGATATCGGAAAGTATCGGTATCGGAAAGTATCGGCCGATACCGTCACAGTATCGGAATCCAATCCGATACCGATACCCGATACCAATACAAGTCAATGGGACTCAAGTATCGGACGGTATTCCTGATGGTTCCCAGGGTCTGAAGGAGAGGAAACTCTCCTTCAGGCCCTGGGAACCATATAAATGTGTAAAAGAAAGAATTAAAATAAAAAATATCGCTATACTCACCTGTCCGACGCAGCCGGGACTTCAGCGAGGGAACCGGCAGCGTTGTTTGTTTAAAATTCGCGCTATTACTTGGTTACGTGAATTCCCGGCTTGTGATTGGTCAGGTCGGCCATGTTGCCGGGACGCGGACCAATCACAGCAAGCCGTGACGAAATTACGTCACGGCTTGCTGTGATTGGTCCGCGTCCCGGCAATATGGCCGCCCTGACCAATCACAAGCCGTGACGTCACGGGAGGCTGGACACGCGCTCATTTTAAAATGGGCGCGTGTCCAGCCTCCCGTGACGTCACGGCTTGTGATTGGTTGCGCCGCGATCAACCAATCACAAGCCGGGAGGCTGGACGCGCTCATTTTGAAATGGGCGCGTGTCCAGCCTCCCGTGACGTCACGGCTTGTGATTGGTTGCGCCGCGATCAACCAATCACAAGCCGGGAGGCTGGACGCGCTCATTTTGAAATGGGCGCGTGTCCAGCCTCCCGGCTTGTGATTGGTTGACCGCGACGCAACCAATCACAAGCCGTGACGTCACGGGAGGCTGGACACGCGCCCTTTTTAAAATGAGCGCGTTTCCAGCCTCCCGTGACGTCACGGCTTGTGATTGGTTAATGGCGGCCATGTTGCCGGGACGCGGACCAATCACAGCAAGCCGTGACGTATTTTCGTCACGGCTTGCTGTGATTGGTCCGCGGCCCGGCAACATGGCCGCCCTGACCAATCACAAGCCGGGACTTCGCGTAACCATGTAAAAGCGGGAATTTTAAACAAACAACGCTGCCGGTTCCTGCGCTGAGGTCCCGGCTGCGTCGGACAGGTGAGTATAGCGATATTTTTTATTTTAATTCTCTATTTTACACATTTTAACATTAATGTTGTTCCGATACCCGATACCCGATACCACAAGAGTATCGGAATCCCGGTATCGGAATTCCGATACAGCAAGTATCGGCCGATACCCGATACTTGCAGCATCGGAATGCTCAACACTACTCAACACTAATCTTCACTTATCCCACATCTTGTGCAGTGGGGGGGTCCTTGAAGTTGGTTATAAATTGGTCTGGGGGATCCATTGGGATATGGATTCCTCTTTTTAGAATTTAATTTGGTTCTTGATCTGGTGAATGGTAGAGGGGATTTTCAGCAAGGGTTTGTTGAATCCTCAGGAAGTTCAAGTGAACATTGGAGCCCTGTGGTTGTGGTGCTCCCGAGCTAGTGGGGTAACGGCTGGGAGTAATTGTTGGTACATTTTATGTTTACTTTTTGTTTGGTAATCACCAGATCTTATGAGCTTCAAGGACTCCTCCCAACATGTTAATGTTCTTTTTGCTTTGATGTTTTATTGTATGTTCTTTTAATTCTTATATTGTCCCCTTCATATATTTGCAGGAATGGTGTATACCCGCCGAGTGCTTAATTTTATATTACCTAAGATGGTGGATAGCACAGATTGAGTGGATTACCTGGAGCTGGGCAGTTGGGGGGGTCCTTGAAGTTGGTTTCAAATTGGTCTGGATGGAGGGGGGTACATCATGGTATGACCCCCTGGTATGGAGGGGTAACCATCTTTGGTATGGCCTCCTGGTGTGGAGGAGTGACCATCGCGGTATGGCTCCCTGGTCTCCAGAAGCATTTATATCTTACAAGACCCTGTTAGGGTAAAGTCCCTGTGGTCATGGCAATCATATTTTACATGCCTACAAATTAAATTGGTTCCTATGAGCTAGGAACAATAGCTGGAACAAAAAAAAAAAAAAGTAGGCATGCATTTCAATACAATCTATGTAGCTTCAAGGACGCTCTCTTTTTTCATGTGACTTGAGAATGCTGAGGCACAGATTTTGACTGTTTAGATTGACCAACTCCTGTTTCTTTCAAGGTTGTCATATGGACAATGCAGTAATATGGGGCATTAAACTGAAGAGCACGGTACCTAATATGGGTGCCCTGGAGTCAGTGGGAGTGACTAAGGGTAAAGTAATAAAGTGCATCCCGATGCCCTTGAGCCAGTGGGAGCGGCTAAGGGTGAAGTAATCAAGCGCATTAAGACGAAGGGCAATGTGCCTATTCCCAATGCCTTTGTCCCAGTTGGAGAGGGTTAATGGTATATGTTATCAAGTGCCTGTAAAGCAATTAACAATGGCGTGGCAAGGTTATTAATAATGCCTTTGTAGACTTTTCTGCTATAGGCTTATTTAATTTACTATGTCCAAATATTACAGAAATTATTTAAATTATTTAATGTTCGGTTATACTGTCGATATTATATTGTGTATGGCTTTAATTACTCCTTGTTTATAGTTTCTTTCTCTTTATATACACTCATCACTTTTTGAGTAGTAGTAGTAAGTGGGTTTAAGAATTGGTTACTGCATCCCAGCTACTGTATGTAATGGTGGTTTCTAGAACTAAAATCTGTGAATTGGTGAGTTATTAGAGCTGGCTACAATACATGCGGTATAATGGTTTTTGGGGTATGACAGATGTCATTATACAGGTAGTCAGACTGTGGCTACCCCTTTATTATGGTTTAGTTTCCGCATTCCCCATTATAGGATCCTCATTGCAGGATGTTTAGCGGCTGTTATTTTGCTGTAGTTACCGTATTATTGATCATAATTTGGTAGTGTTGCATTGTTAAAATTAATCTGTTGTAGCCCTGGAATTTTGTTACTCATATGCACAGTCTTTCTATAGCAACCAGAACTGATTGATGACTTTATTAGGCATGGGTGATGGGGGTCGAGTCCATTCAAGGTGTCAAATGGCCTCGCTGGTGGCAGTTTAGGAGTCAGGCGGAAGTTGCAGACAAGTTAAGGTGGACTCATTTTAACTAATAGAGGATGTAAAACCTCATGGTGGTGAGCAGGCTCGGCTTTGGTGGCCAAAAAAGTCAAGAAACCACCAGAGACTAGACGGAGGTGGACATGACTTGGGGATGGGTGGACCGAGAACTCCTGCAGCTTTTGTTTGTATTGCGGTATAGATTTTAAACAAGAGTGTTGTTGCTTTAAGAGGAAGGAGTTTACATGTTTGTGCCTGGTGTATTACTGTGAGGAGGGTGGGGCTTATATAGGGGAGGCAGCTCTGGCTCTCTCTCTTTCTCTCACAGGATGGACAGGAGGAAACATTACCCGCCCTCCCGCCCTGTTTATAATCTCTGTCCTAAAACTTTTTAATTATTGCTTGTATAATGATAGATGCTTTATTGTATTTTTGAATTTGTCATTGTATAACTTGTACCAGGTTCAATTGTATATTGGCTATAAAGAGTTATTATTTGTGGTAACCTTCTAAGCCCAAGGGAAGGGCAGTCCTTAAGCCATGGTTCCCTGGAGGTTTCCTCCACAGGGGTTTTTTCCTTTCCTGAGCGCTGTAGGATGACTCTTTGTGAGTCGGAGGTTTGGCAAGTTTAGTCCCATTAATGCTTTTGCCGGGACTTCTAGTTTTTAAGTTTACAAAAATGATTTAATTATTATTTAAAAAAAAGTGTCAAATGAGACTTGGAATTTATAACCCGTCACGGCTTTGCAGTTTAGGAGTCAGGTGGAAGTTGCAGAAAAGTTAAGGTGGACTCATTTTAACTAATAGAGGATGTAAAACCTCATGGTGGTGAGCAGGCTCAGCTTTGGTGGCCAGCCTCAAGGATATTGTAATGGTAACATCAATCAGGGGCGGGCACAGTGGTTAAGCACAGGAGTGAGGATAATAGGGTCACTGGTGCCCTGAAAGTTTACTGGCTCTGCTTGAATGGCAAGCCAGTGCGTGCCGCCCCTTTATGGCTGTATGTCCTGGTGCTGTATGTCAGACAGCTGGGGATATCGCAGTACTTGTGAATCCCAATGTACTAGCACTCCACCTGACTCCTACTGTGATTATTTAATCCTGTGATTTGAATAAAAGCTGTGGCCATTTTGACAACCAAAATAATGTGTTTTGTGTATTTATTTTAGTACCTAGGTTTACAGTAGTTATGGTGGTTTTAAGATGGAGTGGGGTCCATCCCATATCCAAAAGTCATGAAACATATGAATTAATTCTACTTGTTTTAGCTGCACTGGATTGATATGTACAAATCTTTCTCTGAAACAGGTGATAAACAAATGTGCAGGTGCAATATTGCTCCCCTTGGCAATACCAGATAATTGTTTAGAAAAGCTCTACTAATGTAAGAGGAAGAACAAGATTGGTTATACCTTTCTCACCGGAACTACTGGGAATGTCACCAATGTTGCAGGGGGGAAGATTTTTGCATGTGACTGCGGTCAGCAGGGCCATGTTAAAATGCGCTGCGCACTGAAGAGATAGAGTCCAGGCGGGAAAGCTAAGCGGACAGTTGGGTGCAGTGTCAGCTGTGAAAGCAGAGCATCCTTTCACCGTAGGCCTACTTGACAGATCCCCTGTGTACAGGTCCACTGTAAGTGAACGACAGACTGTTAGTTCCCCGCTATCCTCTGTGCCAGGAGGTGACTCACAGTTGAAACCAGAGACTGCAATGTGCGCGCAGTGCAGTGAGAAGCAGGTGACTAGGCCAGAGCCTCTTAGCCAAGTATCTGTATACACCAAAGTGGAAAGCCTTGTACTGGCGGTTCTTCGTACTGGACTGAGCACAGTGTTTGGCGTTCGTGAGTGCAGGAACACCCCGCACCCTTCAAAGACTCTTCACCTGCTCTGTGGATTGGAGCCCCGCCCTCTACAGACACCTCCGAGATGTCACATGCCGCTGTTGTCGGTGCCATCATTGCAGAATCGAGACGCTGCAATCAAGAAGACTAGACTGATAAATTTTATTGCCTTTGTTTCTTCCTATCGAGCTATCGTTCGTTCCTGCCCTACCCCGTCCTAGCTCCCAGTTCTGCCCTTCCCCTAACACACCTCCCATGTCCTGCCACTCCCTGTGCAGAGTATACGTGTTGTTAATAATCCTGTTAACTCTTGATCTGCCTCCTGTCCGTGTTGACATCTCACGTTCCTGCAATTTCTACACTATCACCTGCTGCGGCTCACACAGTCTCTTTTTCACAGGTAGAGAGATTATCTCTGTACAGATATAGAGAGCAAAAAACTGAATCACTGTGTCAACCTCGGTACTTTTTGATTTAAATATAATACAACCTTTGTTAAAGTCTTTCCTTATCGTGAAATTAATCATCTAAATATATATATACAGTATATACAGTGTACAGGGTTGGCCATTAATATAGATACACCTAAATAAAATGGGAATGGTTGGTGATATCAACTTCCTGTTTGTGGCACATTAGTATATGGGAGGGGAAAAACTTTTCAAGATGGATGGTGACTATGGCGGCCATTTTGAAGTTGGCCATTTTGGATCCAACTTTATTATTTTCAATGGGAAGAGGGTCATGTGACACATCAAGCTTATTGAGAATTTCACAAGAAAAACAATGGTGTGCTTGGTTTTAACGTAACTTGATTCTTCATGAGTTATTTACAAGTTTATAACCACTTATAAAATGTGTTCAAAGTGCTGCCCATTGTGTTGGAATGTGAATGCAACCCTCATCTCCCACTCTTGACACACTGATAGCAACACACAGAAGAAATACTAGCACATGCTTCCAGTATCCATTATTTCTAATGCTGCACATCTCGTATCTTCACAGCACAGACAATTTCCTTCAGATGACCCCAAAGATAAAAGTCTAAGGGGGTCAGATCGGGAGACTTTGGTGGCCACATTCAACTGGCCAACGACGACCAATCCACTTTCCAGGAAACTGTTTGTGTAGGAATGCTTAAACATGACACCCATAATGAGGTGGTGCACCATCTTGGGTGTCAGGTCCGAGCAGTACTGCCAGAGTGACAGCAGCTGTCGTTGACTTGTGTAAATGGACGCTGACGTGGCATACCTCGACCAGAAGCTCTAGAAAATATGGGTAGGTTTTCAGAAACCACTGAACTACCAAGTTGGGCATGTCACCTGTGGTATTCGGTCAGGGTGACCGACGCTTCTTAAAGGGGTCCTCTGGGGAGTGATGGTACTGCAGCAAGGATGGTATGGCTTTCCACAGGTGAAGCTGGGTCCCCAGGCCACCTGGTGTATTTGGCAAAGATGGTGTGGTGCCAGAAATAATCAAAGGACCCAAGGTTGCAGTCTCTTTACATGTTTACTGGTGATTTACGGCCACAGTCCAGGGTACCGGTAACAGGTGTTGGTGGGGTCCAGTCAGCCTGGAAGTGATTATGGATCCCCCTTTCAGGTGAGGTTGTAAGCCTTCCTTCTTGAGCTGTAAGGTGAGTCCCTTGCTGCCTATGGCTCCACACAAGGTTCTCTCTTTCCCTGTCCTAAGACAGTACCCGCATGGTAGGCAACGTGAGCCTTTTTTACCAGTGTCTCTAAGATGACTCAGGGCTCTGTATGTTGCTGTACCTTCAGGTGTGGGTGCGGACAGAGGACCTGAAGTCTTCTGCCCTCCGGTTCTGCTATGGGACGTACAGTTCCACACAGCCTCGGGCTCTCAGTGCCCGCTTCCTGCGCTTCAGCATAGAAGGAGCTCGCTTGCAGCTCCCTTCCAGCTCCTTAATTCTCCTGTGCTTCTTCCCTCTGGCACATTCTACAGATGCAACGCAGTCTGCTTCTCCTCTCAGGCCTGGAGCTGCAGCACCATGTGGCCCCAGCTTTCCTGCTTACTCTCCTCTCTCCTCCAACTGTCTGCTCCAACTGTCTGCCTCAGACTGACTAACTTAAGCTCAATTCTCTCAAGTTCCAGTCTAAACTAACTAACTCCTCCTCCAAGCCAGAATATATATATATCTTTAGGGAAGTTCCCCTAAAACCGGGTTCAGAGCCCCCCCTTCTGGCCTGGAATTAGAACATATTACATAAATGTACCACATGTTAAAGGAATCCTTCTCGCTTCCAGAGGTGTCATCACCCTTCCCGAAAGGAAGGCAACACCACTGCAACAACCGGTTTCCTTGGGTGTTACACCAGCGTCACAGTCTGTTATTCCTTTCAATAACTCTGCCATGGTGGGCGGTTTGTCTACTAGACAAATTAGCTTCAGCAGAACCTGTTTCAGCTTCGCTGAGGCAGTGCTGCATAGTTTCCAGTTTCCAGCTGATGTGGACAATGAGCTCTGAGATAGCACATTGGAGATGGAGGATGAACAGGAGGGGGTGCAGGAACTGGAGTAGGAAGTGGAGAAAACCCTGATAGAATTATGGCCAACAATTCTCGGCATTGGTAGTACATGTGCCATGCCAGGGTGGGATTCGGGCCCTGCCTCCACAATATTCACCCAGTGTGCCATCAGGGAAATGTAGCATCCCTGGCCACAAGCGCTTGTCCTCTTGTTGGTCGTTAAATGGACAATCACAGTAACCACCTTCCTAAGGTAACTTGTGATGGTCCTAGACAGGTGCTGGTACAAGGCAGGGATGCTATACTGGCATAAATAGTGGGGGCTGGGCAGGGCCGCCATCAGGGCATGACAGCCATGACTGGCGTATGGGGCCCGGTGAGCAGAGGGGGCCCGCATCGGGCCCCGTCTAATCTGCTCACCGGGCCCCCCTCTGCCGGCGCTGCGGCCCCCCCCCCCCCCTGCCAGCGCTGCGGCCCCCCCCTGCCGGCGCTGCGGGCCCCCCCTGCCGGCGCTGCGGGCCTGTGGGACACTATTGACGTACGGGCCCGTGCCCGCACGTCAATAGTTAACAGCTGCCGCCAGCCAGTCGGAGGCTGGCAGCTGACTTGAGCGGCCGCAGTGCGCAGTCGCACTTCACCGGCGTCTGACGTCATTGTCAGCCACCGGCGAGTGTGTCCTTCACCTGCGTGGAGGAAGTGAGGTTCCCCGCCGCAGGAGCGCATGGCAAGGTAAGAACTCGTTTTTTGTTTTTTTTTGAGAGCGGCGATCCCAGGGGGGTGGGGCCCGGGGCAGAACGCTGGACACGCTGGGGCCCGGGGCAGAACGCTGGACACGCTGGGGCAGAAAGCTGGACACGGGCAGTATGCTGGACACAGGGGCAGAGATGCTGGACACAGGGGGCAGAGATGCTGGACACAGGGGGCAGAGATGCTGAACACAGGGGGCAGAGATGCTGGACACAGGGGGCAGAGATGCTGGACACGGGGCAGAGATGCTGGACACAGGGGCAGAATGCTGGACACAGGGGGCAGAGATGCTGGACACAGGGGCAGAGATGCTGGACACAGGGGGCAGAGATGCTGGACACAGGGGGCAGAGATGCTGAACACAGGGGGCAGAGATGCTGGACACAGGGGGCAGAGATGCTGGACACAGGGGCAGAATGCTGGACACAGGGGGCAGAGATGCTGGACACAGGGGCAGAGATGCTGGACACAGGGGGCAGTATGCTGGACAAAGGGGCAGAGATGCTGGACACGGGGAAGAATGCTGGACACAGGGGGCAGAATGCTGGACACAGGGGGCAGAATGCTGGACACGGGGCAGAATGCTGGACAAAGGGGCAGAGATGCTGGACACAGGGGGCAGAGATGCTGGACACAGGGGGCAGAGATGCTGGACACGGGGCAGAGATGCTGGACACAGGGGGCAGAATGCTGGACACAGGGGGCAGAATGCTGGACACAGGGGGCAGAATGCTGGACACAGGGGCAGGATGCTGGACAAAGGGGCAGGATGCTGGACACAGGGGGCAGAATGCTGGACACAGGGGGCAGAATGCTGGACACAGGGGGCAGAATGCTGGACACAGGGGCAGTATGCTGGACACAGGGGCAGTATGCTGGACAAAGGGGCAGAGATGCTGGACACGGGCAGTATGCTGGACACGGGCAGAGATGCTGGACACAGGGGCAGAGATGCTGGACACAGGGGCAGAGATGCTGGACACGGGCAGAGATGCTGGACAAAGGGGCAGAGATGCTGGACACAGGGTAGAATGCTGGACAAAGGGGCAGTATGCTGGACAAAGGGGCAGAGATGCTGGACACGGGCAGAGATGCTGGACAAAGGGGCAGAGATGCTGGACACGGGGCAGAATGCTGGACACGGGCAGAGATGCTGGACACGGGCAGAGATGCTGGACACAGGGGCAGAGATGCTGGACACAGGGGCAGAGATGCTGGACACAGGGGCTATGAATGATGCTGGACACAGGGGCTATGAATGATGCTGGACATGGGCTATGAATGATGCTGGACACGGGCTATGATGCTGGACACGGGCTATGATGCTGGACACAGGAGCAGAATGGAGATATGGGGTATGATGAAAGACATGGGGGCATGACTGGAGACAGATGGGGAAGGATTGGAGACACAGGAGGCATGATTGGAGACACTGGGGGCAGAATTGGAGACAGATTGTGCAGGATCATGGGGCAGGATGGATACGATGGAGACAGATGGGGCAGGATGGGGAGATCATATGGGGCAGGATGGATACTCATGAGGGCAGGATGGGAGAACATATGGCTGACGCCAGGAATGAGACACACGGGGGCCAGGATGGGGAATATTATTACCATAGGGACTAATTAAGGGATATTATTACTGCAGTGATGTATTTATTTTTTGAGGACACTGTTTTAAATGAGGGGGCGGTCCTGTTACTGTGTAGAGTGACACTATGTCGCCTCTTTTTCTTCATGTGGTGTAATGTAGAAGTTGGGAAAAATTAAGTAATGTGTTCTACAAGCGGAGCTCGAGATAACTGTGTTATTTCCTGCAGAAACGAGTCCTGGCTGGAAGACATGATGGCGGTCTGTGCTGGATGAAAGATGAAGGACTTCACCTAGAGACGTCACTGGTAAGTCAGTGTTACCTATACACTGACACTATACACTGTATACTATATACAGAGCTCCTGTGTATAATGTCACAAGTCATCACTGTATTATCTGTACACAGACACTGCATACTAAGTACAGATCTCCTGTGTATAATGGCACTTATGGTGATAGTGTGGTGCTTTTTTTTTTATTACTGATCAGAATTGTAGTATTCAGTAACTATGTGGTGGTAATATGTGGTCTGGACATGGTGTTGCGGTATTTGTTCCTTGTATGTGATATTATTCGATCACTGTGGTGGTAATATGTGGTCTGGTCATGGTGTAGCGGTATTTGTCCCTTGTATGTGATACTATTCGATCACTGTGGTGGTAATATGTCATCTGGTCATGGTGTAGCGGTATTTGTTCTTTTTATGTGATATTATTGGTCATTTTAAAAATTTAAAAATAAATAAAAATATACCTAAATTGTATTGCATATTTTAACAAATATTTAATAGGTTACAGCAGAGTAGGGCCTCACCAAAAGAGTCTACCGTGTTATGGTGGCGGCTTACAAAATCTTTTGGCCAAAACAAAAGCTGCCGGCTATATGTGTGATCTGGTGATGGGAACTGTTAGGGTATGTGTCCACGTTAAGTAAACGCTACGTGTTTGTCGCTGCATGGGGCCACAGCGTCAAACACGCAGCATCCAGATGTTCCAGCATAGTGAAGGGGATTTTATGAAAGCTACAACACAGGGCCCTATGTGTGGGGTGCGATGATCCCGGATGTGTGCAATGAACACATCCGGCATCATCGCGTCACAGTAGGGGGCGGGGCTTAGCGCCGAGCGGGTTTGCCGCTCCGACGCAACCGCCGGCCATCCTGAAGGTGGACACGTACCCTCAATGTGTGATTGGTGAGAAGTGGAGTTTTTCCAAGAGAGAGCGGTGGGACTGTGGACAGTTTGAGGGGTGGAGCGTGGAGGCGGGGCTGGGGTGGAGCCTGGGCGGAGTCTCAAGGGGGCCCCGAAAATTTTGCCAGTATGGGGCCCCGAAATTTCTAGTGGCAGCCCTGGGGCTGGGGACCAAGTACCGTGGGATCAAATGTGTACACCTGTAGCAGGCCATTTTTAGTATTTATTTCTAACCAACCAAATTTCACACAAACCAAGTTCTAGAGTCTTTCTGACAATAGTCAATTTTTGAAAAACCAAATTTGTAGACCAGTAGCAGGCCAATTTTTCTTTTTTATTTCATGCAAACGAAATTTCTCACAAAGCCGGTTAAACAGTACTTATGACAAAAGTACATTTTTGGAACAAAAATATTTTGTGAACTGTACTAGGCCAAGCAGTTTGTAAACATTTTAAAAAACTAATTTTACACAAACCACGATAAACTGTATGGATGACTAACTGAATCCAGAAAATTTTTTCAACGCTTTTTGGAAGTGTTATATACCACCAAAATTTAACTGAAAGCACATAATACTCTATGGATGACTAATTGAATCCCACAAAATTGTAAACGCTTTTCTCACGTTTTATATACCATCGTAATGTAACAAGAACTGCGTCACAGCATATGGATGAATCAGTGCATCCATAAAACATTTTTTAAGGTTTTTTCAGGTTAATATACTGTACCACCATAATGTAAGAAGAGCCACGTTACAGGGTAAGGATGAATCATTGCATCTCTAAAAAAATTTGGAATGTTTTTTCAGCTTTATATATCATTATAATGTAACAAGATCCACATTACAGTATATGGATAAAGCTTTGAATCTATAAAAAGCATTTGAAGGGTTTTTTCAGTTTTAAACACCACCATACTGTAACAAATACTGCATTACAGTGTATGGATGAGTCATTAAATCCATAAAAAGTTTTGGAAGGTTTTTGTTTTACATACCATCGCAATGTAGCACGAACCGCACGGTGCCCCTGCATGGTGTTCCGTTCTGCCACCATGCGGGGATGCCGGCTTACTCATCACCCCGATCAGCGGCGCGATCCCCAACATGCTCCATTCCCTGCCTTCTTCCTCCTCTGTGCATGCCACACTGTGCCACGGGGGCGTGCTTAGAGCACAGGTGCGCACACTCCCCTGTTCTTAAAGGAGCAGATTGCGCACAAGGTAAATGCCACCAGCAACCGCTGGGATGCATTTAGTAAAATGTGCATTCTCTTGCAAGGTTTCTCCAAACCAATTGCTGGGGACATTTTGTATAAAAAGTACTTCCCCTTCTGGTAGGTGCCTGAGCAACCCCTAAAGTTCTGTTAGGTGGTTGGAGGTAACTGTATGTTGTCAGGTCCCCCTTCCTTAATCTACATAGTATCCTGTGTCCTGTATCCCAAGTCCCTAGTATGCAATAGTTAGCCCTTGTTTCCTGTTTCCTCTTCGGCAGTGTCCATACCCCATGGCCTCATCAACGATACCTGCCTGCCACCCTGGGGGATGAAACTCCAGGCCAGAACTGTGAACTTATCCCCATGACCACCTTGTCTGCACAGGGAGAACCGGTCCCAGTCGCCGTCCTGTGTTACTTTGTCCAGAGAGGCTGTTGTTGTGAATTTGGATTCTGGGCTCCCCCGGTGGCTACTGGTGGAATTGAACTGGTGTTTTCATCTTCTCTGTTCACCTGTTCCCATCAAGATGTGGGAGTCGCTATATAACCTTGCTGCTCTGTTAGTTGCTTGCCGGTCAACAATGTTATCAGAAGCCTCTCTGTGCTTGTTCCTGCTCCTAGACAACTACTAGATAAGTTGGACTCTTGTCCATGTTTGTTTTTGCATTTTTGTTCCAGTTCACAGCTGTAGTTTCGTTACTGTGTCTGGAAAGCTCTTGTGAACAGGAATTGCCACTCTGGTGTTATGAGTTAATGCCAGAGTTTTAAAGTAATTTCTGGATGGTGTTTTGATAGGGTTTTCAGCTGACCATGAAAGTGTCCTTTCTGTCTTCTGCTATGTAGTAAGTGGACCTCAAATTTGCTAAACCTATTTTCATACTACGTTTGTTATTTCATCTTAATTCACCGCCAATACATGTGGGGGGCCTCTGTCTCCTTTCGGGGTATTTCTCTAGAGGTGAGCTAGGACTAATATTTTCCTCTGCTAGCATTATTTAGTCCTCCGGCTGGTGCTGGGCATCTAGAATCAACGTAGGCATGCTACCCGGCCACTGCTAGTTGTGCGTTAGGTTTAGTTCATGGTCAGCTCAGTTCCCATCTTCCAAGAGCTAGTTCCTATATATGCTGATGCTATGTTCTCTTGCCATTGAGAACATGACAGTTTGACCGGCCCACTAAAGGGTTAAAATCCTTGGCTGAGAAAGGAGAGAAATAAGAAGTCTGCTGAGAATTTTTTTTTTTTTTTTCTCCTTCTAATCTTTGAATGGCTCTGTGTCCACCTGTTTGTAATGGATCTTCAGAGTGTAACTGCAGGTTTGAATAATCTCGCCACGAAGGTACAAAATTTGCAAGACTTTGTTTGTCATGCACCTGTATCTGAGCCGAGAATTCCTTTGCCGGAATTTTTCTCGGGGAATAGATCTGGGTTTCAGAATTTTCGAAATAATTGCAAATTATTTTTGTCCCTGAAATTTCGCTCTGCCGGAGACCCTGCACAGCAGGTCAGGATTGTGATTTCCTTGCTCCGGGGTGACCCTCAGGACTGGGCTTTTTCATTGACACCAGGGGATCCTGCGTTGCTCAATGTGGATGCGTTTTTTCTGGCCTTGGGGTTGCTTTATGACAAACCTCATTTGGAGCTTCAGGCAGAAAAAACTTTGATGTCCCTATCTCAGGGGCAAGATGAAGCGGAAATTTACTGTCAAAGATTCCGTAAATGGTCTGTGCTTACTCAGTGGAATGAGTGCGCCCTGGCGGCGACTTTCAGAGAGGGTCTCTCTGATGCCATTAAGGATGTTATGGTGGGGTTCCCTGTGCCTGCGGGTCTGAATGAGTCCATGACAATGGCTATTCAGATCGATAGGCGTTTGCGGGAGCGCAAACCAGTGCACCATCTGGCGGTGTCCACTGAGAAGTCGCCAGAGAGTATGCAGTGTGATAGAATTCTGTCCCGAAGCGAGCGGCAGAATTTTAGACGGAAAAATGGGTTGTGTTTCTATTGTGGTGATTCTACTCATGTTATATCAGCATGCTCTAAGCGCACTAAAAAGCTTGATAAATCTGTTTCCATTTGCACCTTACCGTCTAAGTTTATTCTATCTGTGACCCTGATTTGCTCTTTGTCATCTATTACCACGGACGCCTATGTCGACTCTGGCGCCGCTTTGAGTCTTATGGATTGGTCCTTTGCCAAACGCTGTGGGTATGATTTAGAGCCTTTGGAGACTCTTATTCCTCTGAAGGGGATTGACTCCACCCCATTGGCTAATAATAAACCACAATACTGGACACAAGTAACTATGCGTATTAATCCGGATCACCAGGAGATTATTCGCTTTCTGGTGCTGTATAATCTACATGATGATTTGGTGCTAGGATTGCCTTGGCTGCAATCTCACAACCCAGTCCTCGACTGGAGAGCTATGTCTGTGTTGAGCTGGGGATGTAAGGGGGTTCATGGGGATGTACCTGTGGTTTCCATTTCATCATCTATTCCCTCTGAAATTCCTGAGTTCCTGTCTGACTATCGTGACGTCTTTGAAGAATCCAAGCTTGGTTCATTACCTCCGCACCGAGAGTGCGATTGTGCCATAGATTTAATCCCGGGTAGTAAATACCCAAAGGGTCGTTTGTTTAATCTGTCTGTGCCTGAACATGCTGCTATGCGAGAATATATAAAGGAGTCCTTGGAAAAGGGACATATTCGTCCATCGTCATCTCCCTTAGGAGCCGTTTTTTTCTTTGTGTCAAAAAAAGACGGCTCTTTGAGACCATGTATCGATTATCGGCTTTTGAATAAAATCACTGTAAAATATCAATACCCATTGCCGTTGCTGACTGATTTGTTTGCTCGCATAAAGGGGGCCAAGTGGTTCTCTAAGATTGACCTTCGTGGGGCGTATAATTTGGTGCGAATCAGGCAGGGGGATGAGTGGAAAACCGCATTTAATACGCCCGAGGGCCACTTTGAGTATTTAGTGATGCCTTTTGGTCTTTCAAATGCTCCGTCAGTTTTCCAGTCCTTTATGCATGATATTTTTCGCGATTATTTGGATAAATTTATGATTGTGTATCTGGATGACATTCTGATTTTTTCGGATGATTGGGACTCTCATGTCCAGCAAGTCAGGAGGGTTTTCCAGGTTTTGCGGTCTAATTCTTTGTGTGTGAAGGGTTCTAAGTGTGTTTTTGGGGTACAGAGGATTTCCTTTTTGGGATATATTTTTTCTCCCTCTTCCATTGAAATGGATCCTGTCAAGGTTCAAGCTATTTGTGATTGGACGCAGCCCTCTTCTCTTAAGAGTCTTCAGAAATTTTTGGGCTTTGCTAACTTTTATCGTCGATTTATTGCTGGTTTTTCGGATATTGCTAAGCCATTGACCGATTTGACTAAGAAGGGTGCTGATGTTGCTGATTGGTCCCCTGACGCTGTGAAGGCCTTTCGGGAGCTTAAGCGCCGTTTTTCCTCTGCCCCTGTGTTGCGTCAGCCTGATGTTGCTCTACCTTTTCAGGTTGAGGTCGACGCTTCTGAGATCGGAGCTGGGGCAGTGTTGTCGCAGAAAAGTTCTGACTGCTCCGTGATGAGGCCTTGTGCCTTCTTTTCCCGTAAATTTTCGCCCGCTGAGCGGAATTATGATGTTGGGAATCGGGAGCTTTTGGCCATGAAGTGGGCTTTTGAGGAGTGGCGCCATTGGCTTGAGGGGGCCAGACATCAGGTGGTGGTATTGACTGACCACAAAAACTTGATTTATCTTGAGACCGCCAGGCGCCTGAATCCTAGACAGGCGCGCTGGTCATTATTTTTCTCTCGGTTTAATTTTGTGGTGTCATACCTACCGGGTTCTAAGAATGTTAAGGCGGATGCCCTTTCTAGGAGTTTTGAGCCTGACTCGCCTGGTAACTCTGAGCCCACAGGTATCCTTAAGGATGGAGTGGTATTGTCAGCCGTTTCTCCAGACCTGCGGCGGGCCTTGCAGGAGTTTCAGGCGGATAGACCGGATCGTTGCCCACCTGATAAACTGTTTGTTCCTGATGATTGGACCAGTAGAGTCATCTCTGAGGTTCATTCTTCTGCGTTGGCAGGTCATCCTGGCATTTTTGGTACCAGGGATTTGGTGGCAAGGTCCTTCTGGTGGCCTTCCCTGTCACGAGATGTGCGAGGCTTTGTGCAGTCTTGTGACGTTTGTGCTCGGGCCAAGCCTTGTTGCTCTCGGGCTAGTGGATTATTGTTGCCCTTGCCTATTCCTAAGAGGCCTTGGACGCACATCTCGATGGATTTTATTTCAGATCTGCCTGTTTCTCAGAAGATGTCTGTCATCTGGGTGGTGTGTGACCGTTTCTCTAAGATGGTCCATTTGGTTCCTCTGCCCAAGTTGCCTTCTTCTTCCGAGTTGGTTCCTCTGTTTTTTCAAAATGTTGTTCGTTTGCATGGTATTCCTGAGAATATCATTTCTGACAGAGGGACCCAATTCGTGTCTAGATTTTGGCGGGCATTCTGTGCTAGGATGGGCATAGATTTATCTTTTTCGTCCGCTTTCCATCCTCAGACGAATGGCCAGACCGAGCGGACTAATCAGACCCTGGAGACATATCTGAGGTGTTTTGTGTCTGCTGACCAGGATGATTGGGTTGCTTTTTTGCCATTGGCAGAGTTCGCTCTCAATAATCGGGCCAGCTCTGCCACTTTGGTGTCCCCGTTTTTCTGTAATTCGGGGTTTCATCCTCGATTTTCCTCTGGTCAGGTGGAATCTTCGGATTGTCCTGGAGTGGATGCTGTGGTGGAGAGATTGCATCAGATCTGGGGGCAGGTGGTGGACAATTTGAGGTTGTCCCAGGAGAAGACTCAGCTTTTTGCCAACCGCCACCGTCGTGTTGGTCCTCGGCTTTGTGTTGGGGATTTGGTGTGGTTGTCTTCTCGTTTTGTCCCTATGAGGGTCTCTTCTCCTAAGTTTAAGCCTCGGTTCATCGGCCCGTATAAGATATTGGAGATTCTTAACCCTGTTTCCTTCTGTTTGGACCTCCCTGCATCCTTTTCTATTCATAACGTTTTTCATCGGTCATTATTGCGCAGGTATGAGGTACCGGTTGTGCCTTCCGTTGAGCCTCCTGCTCCGGTGTTGGTTGAGGGTGAGTTGGAGTACGTTGTGGAGAAAATCTTAGACTCTCGTGTTTCCAGACGGAGACTCCAGTATCTGGTCAAGTGGAAGGGATACGGCCAGGAGGATAATTCTTGGGTGAATGCATCTGATGTTCATGCCTCTGATCTGGTTCGTGCCTTTCATAGGGCCCATCCTGATCGCCCTGGTGGTTCTGGTGAGGGTTCGGTGCCCCCTCCTTGAGGGGGGGGTACTGTTGTGAATTTGGATTCTGGGCTCCCCCGGTGGCTACTGGTGGAATTGAACTGGTGTTTTCATCTTCTCTGTTCACCTGTTCCCATCAAGATGTGGGAGTCGCTATATAACCTTGCTGCTCTGTTAGTTGCTTGCCGGTCAACAATGTTATCAGAAGCCTCTCTGTGCTTGTTCCTGCTCCTAGACAACTACTAGATAAGTTGGACTCTTGTCCATGTTTGTTTTTGCATTTTTGTTCCAGTTCACAGCTGTAGTTTCGTTACTGTGTCTGGAAAGCTCTTGTGAACAGGAATTGCCACTCTGGTGTTATGAGTTAATGCCAGAGTTTTAAAGTAATTTCTGGATGGTGTTTTGATAGGGTTTTCAGCTGACCATGAAAGTGTCCTTTCTGTCTTCTGCTATGTAGTAAGTGGACCTCAAATTTGCTAAACCTATTTTCATACTACGTTTGTTATTTCATCTTAATTCACCGCCAATACATGTGGGGGGCCTCTGTCTCCTTTCGGGGTATTTCTCTAGAGGTGAGCTAGGACTAATATTTTCCTCTGCTAGCATTATTTAGTCCTCCGGCTGGTGCTGGGCATCTAGAATCAACGTAGGCATGCTACCCGGCCACTGCTAGTTGTGCGTTAGGTTTAGTTCATGGTCAGCTCAGTTCCCATCTTCCAAGAGCTAGTTCCTATATATGCTGATGCTATGTTCTCTTGCCATTGAGAACATGACAGGCTGTCCTGTCTGTACTTGTCCCATGAGGCTGTCCTGTCTGTACTTGTCCTGTGAGGCTGTCCATCTGAACTTGTCCCAAGCCGCTGTCCTGATTTGTCCGAGTATCTGAAGTGATGTGTCTGCCGGTCAGCAGCTACTGCCAGACATCACACTGGAGTGGCACCTGGCAGCCACCTGCCGAACAAGCCTGACCTCACCACTAGAGGCTCCAGCAAACACCAAGGTGGCTGCTTTGTCATGCCCCTCCAGGGAAAGTCCGGTCTGTGGCATAGTGGCTCCATGAACCATGTGTGCCACCTAGGAGCATAACATGTTACAGCATTTAGATGAATCACTGCATCCATAAAAAGTTTTTTTTTTCAGTTTTATATACCGCCATAATGTAGCAAGAACCGCGTTACAGTGTATTGAATTCATAAAAAGTTTTCGAAGGTTTTTGTGGAATTTTATATACCACCAAAATGTAACAGAAAGCACATAATACTCTATGGATGAGTAATTGAATCCAGACAAAAATTTTTAGGCTTTTTTGGAGTGTTATATAACACAGAAATGTACCACAAATTACGTAATACTTTATTAGTGGGATTATAGTACATTTTTTCACCCCCCAAAAAAATCTGATCAGGTGCAGCTGCTATATTTTGCAACAGACTATGAAGTCATATACCCTGCCTGATGAGGTAATACGGCCAGCCAATCACAGTAATGCCACTATCAAGATGGCTACAGCATTACCGTGACTGGCAGGCAATCCCTGCATGTTTATTGGCTGTGTAACAAGCGCAAATGCAGAGCAGGGATTCAAGCATTATATCAGATCAGCAGCCAATGATCGTCAAGTGCTGAACACATCAGAACACGCAGATACTCGAGTGATATCCGAGTATCACCAAGCACACTCGCACATCCCTAATACTGATACTAACATTTTATTTCCAAGCAAAGAAACAGACAGTACAGTAGGTGTACAGTCAACATAATCTTGACAGCATGTTTTGCGTACGCTGTTTGGATTCAGAAGTCTGCAGTCACATAAAATGAGTGCAGACTTAAATCAGAAGACAACCCATTTAACCATGTTTTTTTATTAAATGCTGCATATTTTGGAGCTTACCTAAAAATTATATTTGATACTTTTTGCATTTATGCAACTTCCATGAAACTGTGTTGCATAATTAACACATTTTTTATTTCACACATAGCAAATTAATTGCAATAAGTTGTATTTAACTAACTTGCCAATAGGTGGCACTGTTGCATACAAAATATATTTTCTATTTATAATACTATTTTTTATGACCGAGAAATCAAAATTTTAGGCTTTAATTCTGCATTTCTATGATGTTGAATTATTTAAAGTCTCCCAAAAATGTAATTATTCATACAAACACAACCCCAATTCAAAAAAGTTGGGACTATGTATAAATTGTAAAGAAAACAAGAATGAAATGATTTTGATATCTATTGTAGCCATATTTTATTCACACATATTGTATTCACACCAAAAACTAAGCATAGATCAGAAGTTGAAACTTAGACATTTTTCATTTGAAAAAATTAACACATTGAGAAATTGATGGCAGCAGCAACACATCCTAAAACAAGACAGACTCGTCAAAAAGCTATAAAAGTTAGCGGAAATGAAAAATAACTAGAGGGTCAGTTCTCAACTACCGCTGTTACATGACTGTGTATAAAAGATCAGGCAAGATGGTCAGAGATTCATCAATGCGTGAAAAGCTGCCATCTGTGAGAAATGCCATCTTCTCTGTGCCAAAGCTCATTTAACCCCTTAATGAAAGAGCCAATATGACCAGGTCAATTTTTACAATTCTGACCACTGTCATTTTATGAGGTTATAACTCTGGAACACTTTAACGGATCCCACTGATTCTGAGATTGTTTTTTCATGACATATTGTACTTCATGTTAGTGGTTACATTTCTTCGATATTACTTGCGTTTACTTATGAAAAAAAACAAATATGGCGAAAATTTTTAAAATTTCACAATTTTCAAACTTTTAATTTTTATGCCCTTAAATCAGAGAGATATGTCACACAATATAGTTGATAAATAACATTTATCACATGTCTACTTTACGTCAGCACAATTTTGGAAACAACATTTTTTTGGTTAGGAAGTTATAAGGGTTAAAATTAACCAGCGATTTCTCATTTTTACCTCAGGTCATGATTAAGGGAGCTTAGTCTCCAGAAACGCGTTGAGATTCTTACCCATATGGCTTGTGCTGAAGTCTGTATCCTCTATGCTTAAAAGTATGTGAATAAAGAAAACTCTTTTTTACGGATTCGGTGAAGCTGGACATTCTTTTCTTTTTTTGGACTCTATACGCCTGAACACAGCGGGTCCGTGCTCCCGAGGATTGGTTTATGCATCACGGGTGAGCTGGTTTATATTCGCACTACACATGCGCCTGCCATTTTTTATTGGATGAAGATGCTAAATGACCGTGGGTTGAAGCAGGAGGACCTATGGACACCGGGAGGTAGCGGAGGGGATCGGGGACCCTCTTATCTCACATCAGAGGAGAGAAATATTAAATGGCAAATTGGACATTTTTTTTTCCGGTTGCCGTTACACGGTTAATAATGGCGATTGCAATCCCAGAGTTGGTAAAAACTGACCCAAATCATGTTCTCTGGGGTCTCGGCTACCTCTGGCAGCGGAGTACCCGGAGAAATTCTGACTCTGGGGGGCCCTATACACTTTTTCCACAGAGCCGTTAAAAAGCGGCGCTGTGGTTTAAGTACCCTTAATTGCCACTGTGAAAAGGCATATCGGCGGTTGTCAAGGGGTTAAGAAGGACCGAGGTAAAATGCAAAACTGTTCTGTGACCAGGTGAATCAAAATTTTAGATTCTTAGAGGTTATAGAACAACACATGTCTCAATCCAGGCAACGTCTATTTCAGGGAAGGCCTTGAATATTTCAGCAGGACGATACTAAACTACATACTGCATCCATCAGAACAGCATGGCTTTGCAGAAGAAGAGTTTGGATGATGAACTAACCGCCTGCAACCCAGAGCTTTTATTATGAAAAAATATTTTTAGTATTTTAACCCCTTTCTGACATCTGATGTACTATCCCGTCGAGGTGGGGTGGGCCCGTATTACCACCGACGGGATAGTACGTCATACGCGATCGACCGCGCTCACGGGGGGGGCGCGCGGCCGATCGCGGCCGGGTGTCAGCTGCATATCTGCACTGAAAATGTTACCAATAAAAAGTCAACTCGTCCCGCAAAAAACAAGACCTCACATGACTCTGTGGACTCAAACATGGAAAAATTATAGCTCTCAAAATGTGGTAACGCAAAAAATATTTTTTGCAATAAAAAGCGTCTTTCAGTGTGTGATGGCTGCCAATCATAAAAATCCGCTAAATAACCCGCTATAAAAGTAAATCAAACCCCCCTTCATCACCCCCTTAGTTAGGGAAAAATAATAAAAAAAAAAAAATGTATTTATTTCCATTTTCCCATTAGGGTTAGGGCTAGGGTTAGGGCTAGGGTTAGGGCTAGGGTTAGGGCTAGGGTTATTGCTAGGGTTAGGTTTAGGGCTAGGGTTAGGGCTAGGGTTATTGCTAGAGTTATTGCTAGGGTTAGGGCTAGGGTTAGGGTTAGGGTTATTGCTAGGGTTAGGGCTAGGGTTAGGGCTAGGGTTAGGGCTAGGGTTAGGGTTGGGGCTAAAGTTAGGGTTAGGGTTTGGATTACATTTACAGTTGAGAATAGGGTTGGGATTAGGGTTAGGGGTGTGTCAGGGTTAGGGGTGTGGTTAGGGTTACCGTTGGGATTAGGGTAAGGGGTGTGTTTGGATTAGGGTTTCAGTTATAATTGGGGGGTTTCCACTGTTTAGGCACATCAGGGGCTCTCCAAACGGGACATGGCATCCGATCTCAATTCCAGACAATTCTGCGTTGAAAAAGTAAAACAGTGCTCCTTCCCTTCAGAGCTCTCCCGTGTGCCCAAACAGGGGTTTACCCCAACATATGGGGTATCGGCGTACTCAGGACAAATTGTACAACATCTTTTGGGGTCCAATTTCTCCTGTTACCCTTGGGAAAATACAAAACTGGGGGCTAAAAAATAAGTTTTGTGGGAAAAAAAATATTTTTTATTTTCACGGCTCTGCGTTGTAAACTGTAGTGAAACACTTGGGGGTTCAAAGTTTTCACAACACATCTAGATAAGTTCCTTGGGGGGTCTAATTTCCAATATGGGGTCACTTGTGGGGGGGTTTCTACTGTTTAGGTACATCAGGGGCTCTGCAAATGCAACGTGACGCCTGCAGACCAATCCATCTAAGTCTGCATTCCAAACGGCGCTCCTTCCCTTCCGAGCTCTGCCATGCGCCCAAACAGTGGTTTACCCCCACATATGGGGTATCAGCATACACAGGACAAATTGGACAACAACTTTTGGGGTCCAATTTATCCTGTTACCCTTGTGAAAATACAAAACTGGGGGCTAAAAAATCATTTCTGTGAAAAAAAAGAGGAATTTTTATTTTCACGGCTCTGCGTTATAAACTGTAGTGAAACACTTGGGGGTTCAAAGCTTTCAAAACACATCTAGATAAGTTCCTTAGGGGCTCTACTTTCCAAAATGGTGTCACTTGTGGGGGTTTTTAATGTTTAGGCACATCAGGGGCTCTCCAAACGCAACATGGCGTCCCATCTTAATTCTAGTCAATTTTGCATTGAAAAGTAAAATAGCGCTCCTTCCCTTCCGAGCTCTGCTATGCACCCAAACAGTGGTTTACCCCCACATATGGGGTATCGTCGTACTCAGGACAAATTGCACAACAACTTTTGTGGTCTAATTTCTTTTCTTACCCTTGGGAAAATAAATAAATGGGGGCGAAAAGATCATTTTTGTGAAAAAATATGATTTTTTATTTTTATGGCTCTGCATTATAAACTTCTGTGAAGCACTTGTTGGGTCAAAGTGCTCAACACACATCTAGATAAGTTCCTTAGGGGGTCTACTTTCCAAAATGGTGTCACTTGTGGGGGGTTTCAATGTTTAGGCACATCAGGGGCTCCCCAAACGCAACATGGCGTCCCATCTCAATTCCAGTCAATTTTGCATTGAAAAGTCAAATGGCGCTCCTTCCCTTCCGAGCTCTGCCCTGCACCCAAACAATGGTTTACACCCACATATGGGGTATCATCGTACTCAGGACAAATTGCACAACAACTTTTGTGGTCTAATTTCTTCTCTTACCCTTGGGAAAATAAAAAAATGGGGGCGAAAAGATCATTTTTGTGAAAAAATATGATTTTGTATTTTTACAGCTCTGCATTATAAACTTCTGTGAAGCACTTGGTGGGTCAAAGTGCTCACCACACATCGAGATAAGTTCCTTAGGGGGTATGCTTTCCAAAATGGTGTCACTTGTGGGGGGTTTCAATGTTTAGGCACATCAGGGGCTCCCCAAATGCAACATGGCGTCCCATGTCAATTCCAGTCAATTTTGCATTGAAAAGTCAAGACAACTACAGGACACAGTTTTATAAGTGGTAAAGTCTATATTATCACACAGTGATTCAAACAGGTGCAGAGAGAAACTCAAGTCCACAACACTTGGTGCAAATATCAAATGCAGCTCAGCAGTCTATAGGAAACTTCAGAGGAAAATGCAATCACGCAGAAAGTCCATGAAGCACAATTATTCTTGAGGATACTTGACACGAATAAGTCCTTGCTTAGTCCACAACACAGATAGATATGCTTATAAGGCAGTTCAAATAATATCTAAGCTCAACCAGGGAGGTCTGGGTAATAGTCTCAGGTTCTTGCAGAGCAGTAACAGCTTACATGTCCAGCAAATGCAGATGGAAGCAAACACGAGCAGCAGATGAAGGAGGATTACTGGAACTGGTGTATGCAGCAGGAACTCAGAGCAGAGTAGCAGGATAACCCCACAGGTTCACAGGAGCAGGTATAAAGCCAGGGAGTCACCAGAGGTCAGGAGCTGGATGCAAGGCAGAATACTCTAGCACAGACTGAAGGCTGGGGTGGAGTTTTATAGCAGGAAGACACAGTGTACATGAGACCAAAGATGCCATCTTGGAAAAGGGCAGTAATGCACAAAAAGGTAATAAAAAATGTTCAGAGTCCTGACATTACTCCCTCCTTAGAAGCGGCCTCAGGATGATCCTGGACCTGGTTTCTCAGGGAATCTCTGATGAAAACGAGAAATCTTCTGTTGGGCATTGATGTTTTCCACAGGTTCCCAAGAGTCTTCCTCAGGGGGAAATCCCTGCCATCTTATCAGATAATGGAGCCAATTCCTGCGAATCCTGGAATCAACAATTTCCTCCACCACAAATTGTTCTTGCCCATCAATCACCACAGGCTGCGGAGGTGGCACAACACATCCCTGGAAGGTATTAGGAGATACAGGCTTTAGTAAAGATACATGAAAAACTGGGTGTACCTTCATAGTCCTAGGCAGCTTCAGCCGGCAGTCCACAGAGCTCACAATACCGTTGATCTTGAAAGGGCCAATGAATTTCTGTCCAAGTTTTTGTGAAGGAACGTTTAACTTCAGATTCTTAGTTGCTAACCACATGGAATCTCCTACCTTGAACATGGGTGCAGGTTTACGGAATCTATCAACCAATCTCTTATAACGTTCTTGAGCTGTGGTCAGGGATTCCTTCAGAACCTCCAGATTTTGCCTCATCGCAGTCAGCCTTTCCTCCACTGCCGGAACCAGAGAATTAATTGGAGACCTAGGTAAGTGTTGTGAATTCTGCTTTTGGGCTCCCTCCGGTGGTTGTAGGTGGTAATGCAGTTGTCCCTGAGTTGCAGTCCTGGTCAGGTGTATCTGCTGATTGCAGTTCTGACTGGGGTATTTAGGCATACAGGATTCATTAGTCCTTGCCAGTTGTCCATGGTTGTTGGGAGGTTTTGGTCCTCGTTTGGTTCCTTCTGCCTTCTGCCAAATCAGCAAAGATAAGTGTCTGGTTTTGTTTCTGTGGCACACATGCTGTGTGCTTAATAATTCTGTGCTATTCAGTGTTTTTTTTTGTCCAGCTTAGATTGTGTCAGTATTTTCTCAGTCTTGTTGGATTCTCTGGAGTGGCAGATATACATTCCATGTCTTTAGTTAGATTGTGGAACTTTTTGTATTATCTGCTGTGGATATTTTTGGAAGGGTTTTAATACTGACCGCTTAGTATTCTGTCCTATCTTTCCCTATTTAGCTAGAGTGGCCTCTTTTGCTGAATCCTGTTTTCTGCCTGCGTGTGTCTTTCCTCTCCTACTCACAGTCAATATTCGTGGGGGGCTGCCTATCCTTTGGGGTTCTGCTCTGAGGCAAGGTAGTATTCCTATTTCCATCTATAGGGGTATTTAGTCCTCCGGCTGTGTCGAGGTGTCTAGGGTTTGTAAGGCACACCCCACGGCTACTTCTAGTTGCGGTGGTAGTTCAGGTTTTGCGGTCAGTACAGTTTCCACCTACTCCAGAGAAAGTTCATGCGGCTCCAAAGTCACCGGATCATAACAGTACAACTGGCCCACTATGAGTTAAATGCATCTCAGAAGAAGGGAAGAAAGGTGTTGAGTCATTTTTTCTTCTGCAGTTTGCTTTGCCTTTTCTTCCCTCTTTTTCTCTGGGTGGCTAAGGAGTCTTGTGTTAGCATGGATGTTCAGGAATTAGCTTCTCGTGTAGACCAGCTTGCTGCTAGGGTACAGGGAATTTCTGATTATATTGTTCAGACTCCTGTTTTAGAGCCGAAGATTCCTACTCCTGATTTGTTTTTTGGTGAAATGTCCAAATTTTTGAGTTTTAAAAACAACTGTAAACTGTTTTTTCCTTTGAGACCTCGATCCTCTGGGGATTCTATTCAGCAGGTTAAATCGTCATTTCCCTGCTGCGTGGTGATCCACAGGATTGGGCATTTTCCCTGGAATCTGGGAATCCGTCTTTGCTTAATGTAGATTCCTTTTTTCAGGCTTTAGGACTATTATATGATGAACCTAATTCTGTGGATCAAGCGGAGAAGACCTTGTTGGCCCTATCTCAGGGTCAAGAGTCGGCAGAATTGTATTGTCAGAAATTTAGAAAATGGTCTGTGTTGACTAAATGGAATGATGATGCTTTGGCTGCAATTTTCAGAAAGGGTCTTTCTGAATCCGTTAAAGATGTTATGGTGGGGTTTCCCACGCCCATCGGTCTGAGTGATTCTATGTCTTTGGCCATTCAGATTGATCGGCGCTTGTGGGAGCGCAGAACTGTGCGTGCTGTGGCGTTGTCCTCAGAGCAGAGTCCTGAGCCAATGCAGTGTGATAGGATTCTGTCTAGGACAGAACGACAAGGACTCAGACGTCAGAATAGGTTGTGTTATTATTGTGGCGATACTTCTCATGTCATTTCAGTCTGACCTAAACGGACAAAGAGGATCGCTAGTTCATTTACCATCAGTACTGTACAACCTAAATTTCTGTTATCGGTGTCCCTGATCTGCTCATTGTCATCATTTTCTGTCTTGGCGTTTGTGGATTCAGGTGCCGCTTTGAATTTAATGGACCTTGAGTTTGCCAGGCGTTGTGGTTTCCCCTTGCAGCCCTTGCAGAACCTTATTCCTTTAAGGGGCATTGATGCTACACCTTTGGCTAAAAATAAGCCCCAGTTTTGGACACAGGTGACCATGCGCATGGCGCCAGTCCATCAGGAAGATTGTCGATTTCTGGTATTGCATAATTTACATGATGCTATCGTGTTGGGTTTTCCGTGGTTGCAGGTACATAATCCTGTGTTGGATTGGAAGTCTATGTCTGTGACTAGTTGGGGTTGTCAGGGGGTTCATAATGATGTTCCTTTAATGTCCATCTCCTCTTCTTCCTCTTCCAAAATTCCAGAGTTTTTGTCTGATTTTCAGGATGTATTCGATGAGCCCAAGTCCAGTTCTCTTCCACCACACAGGGACTGTGATTGTGCTATTGATTTGATTCCAGGCTGTAAGTTTCCTAAGGGCCGACTCTTCAACCTGTCTGTGCCGGAACATACCGCTATGCGGAGTTATGTTAAGGAGTCTTTGGAGAAAGGGCATATTCGGCCATCTTCTTCACCGATGGGAGCGGGATTTTTTTTTGTTGCTAAGAAGGATGGCTCCTTGAGACCCTGTATTGATTATCGCCTCTTGAATAAGATCACGGTCAAGTTTCAATACCCTTTACCTTTGCTTTCCGATTTGTTTGCTAGGATTAAGGGAGCTAGTTGGTTTACGAAGATTGACCTTCGGGGGGCGTATAATCTTGTTCGTATTAAGCAGGGTGATGAATGGAAAACTGCGTTCAATAAGCCCGAAGGCCATTTTGAATACCTTGTGATGCCGTTCGGGCTCACTATTGCTCCATCTGTTTTTCAATCTTTCATGCATGATATCTTCCGGACTTATATTGATAAATTCTTGATTGTATATTTGGACGATATTTTGATTTTTTCTGATGATTGGGAGTCTCATGTGGAACAGGTCAGGATAGTATTTCAGATCCTTCGTGACAATGCTTTGTTTGTGAAGGGGTCTAAGTGTCTCTTTGGGGTGCAGAAGGTTTCTTTTTTGGGTTTTATTTTTTCTCCTTCATCTATTGAGATGGATCCGGTTAAGGTTCAGGCCATTCATGATTGGATTCAACCCACGTCCGTAAAGAGCCTTCAGAAATTTTTGGGTTTTGCAAATTTTTATCGCCGTTTCATTGCTAACTTTTCCAGCGTGGTTAAACCCTTGACCGATTTGACGAAAAAAGGCGCTGATGTGGCGAATTAATCCTCTGCGGCTGTTTCTGCCTTTCAGGAGCTTAAACGTCGATTTACTTCTGCTCCGGTGTTGCGCCAACCGGATGTTTCCCTTCCGTTTCAGGTTGAGATTGACGCTTCTGAGATTGGCGCAGGGGCCGTTTTGTCCCAGAGGGATCATGTTGGTTCCTTGACGAAACTGTGTGCATTCTTTTCCCGTAAATTTTTGCCTGCTGAACGCAATTATGATGTCGGCAATCGGGAGTTGTTGGCTATGAAGTGGGCATTTGAGGAGTGGCGACATTGGCTTGAGGGAGCTAAGCACCGTATTGTGGTCTTGACCGATCATAAGAATTTGATTTACCTGGAGTCTGCCAAGCGGCTGAATCCTAGACAGGCTCGATGGTCCTTGTTTTTTTCTCGTTTTGATTTTGTGGTCTCGTATCTTCCAGGTTCCAAGAATATTAAGGCTGATGCCCTTTCTAGGAGTTTTTTGCCTGATTCTCCTGAGGTCCTTGAACCGGTCGGCATTCTGAAAGAAGGGGTGGTTCTTTCTGCTATTTCCCCTGATTTACGACGGGTTCTGCAGGAATTTCAGGCTGACAGACCTGATCGTTGTCCAGTGGGGAAACTGTTTGTTCCTGACAGATGGACTAGTAGAGTGATTTCTGAGGTTCACTGTTCTGTGTTGGCTGGTCATCCTGGTATTTTTGGTACCAGAGACTTGATTGGTAGGTCCTTTTGGTGGCCTTCTTTATCACATGATGTGCGTTCTTTTGTGCAGTCCTGTGGGACTTGTGCGCGGGCCAAGCCTTGTTGTTCCCGTGCTAGTGGGTTGCTTTTGCCATTGCCGGTCCCTGAGAGGCCCTGGACGCATATTTCTATGGATTTTATTTCTGATCTTCCAGTTTCCCAGAGGATGTCGGTTATCTGGGTTGTTTGTGACCGGTTTTCTAAGATGGTTCATTTGGTGCCTTTGCCTAAATTGCCTTCCTCTTCAGATTTAGTTTCGTTGTTTTTTCAGCATGTGGTTCGTTTGCATGGTATTCCGGAGAATATTGTGTCTGACAGAGGTTCCCAGTTTGTTTCTAGGTTTTGGCGGGTCTTTTGTGCTAGGTTGGGCATTGATTTATCTTTTTCCTCTGCATTTCATCCTCAGACAAATGGCCAAACCGAGCGAACTAATCAGACCTTGGAGACTTATTTGAGATGCTTTGTGTCTGCTGATCAGGATGATTGGGTGGCCTTTTTGCCATTGGCCGAGTTTGCCCTTAATAATCGGGCTAGTTCAGCTACTTTGGTTTCGCCTTTTTTTTGTAATTTTGGTTTTCATCCTCGTTTTTCTTCTGGGCAGGTTGAGCCTTCTGACTGTCCTGGTGTGGATTCGGTGGTTGACAGGTTGCAGCAGATTTGGGCTCATGTGGTGGACAATTTGGTGTTGTCTCAGGAGGAGGCTCAACGTTTTGCTAACCGTCGTCGGTGTGTTGGTTCCCGGCTTCAGGTTGGGGATCTGGTCTGGTTGTCTTCCCGTCATGTTCCTATGAAGGTTTCTTCTCCTAAGTTTAAGCCTCGGTTTATTGGTCCTTATAGGATTTCTGGGATTATTAATCCGGTGTCTTTTTGATTGGCGCTTCCGGCCTCTTTTGCTATCCATAATGTCTTCCATAGATCTTTATTGCGGAAATATGTGGTACCCATTGTTCCCTCTGTTGATCCTCCGGCCCCTGTGTTGGTTGATGGGGAGTTGGAGTATGTGGTTGAGAAGATTTTGGATTCTCGTTTTTCGAGGCGGAGGCTTCAGTATCTTGTCAAATGGAAGGGTTATGGCCAGGAGGATAATTCTTGGGTTTTTGCCTCTGATGTCCATGCTGCTGATTTGGTTCATGCTTTTCATCTGGCTCCTCCTGATCGGCGTGGGGGCTCTGGTGAGGGTTCGGTGACCCCTCCTCAAGGGGGGGTACTGTTGTGAATTCTGCTTTTGGGTTCCCTCCGGTGGTTGTAGGTGGTAATGCAGTTGTCCCTGAGTTGCAGTCCTGGTCAGGTGTATCTGCTGATTGCAGTTCAGACTGGGGTATTTAGGCGTGCAGGATTCATTAGTCCTTGCCAGTTGTCCATGGTTGTTGGGAGGTTTTGGTCCTGGTTTGGTTCCTTCTGCCTTCTGCCAAATCAGCAAAGATAAGTGTCTGGTTTTGTTTCTGTGGCACACATGCTGTGTGCTTAATAATTCTGTGCTATTCAGTGTTTTTTTTTGTCCAGCTTAGATTGTGTCAGTATTTTCTCAGTCTTGTTGGATTCTCTGGAGTGGCAGATATACATTCCATGTCTTTAGTTAGATTGTGGAACTTTTTGTATTATCTGCTGTGGATATTTTTGGAAGGGTTTTAATACTGACCGCTTAGTATTCTGTCCTATCTTTCCCTATTTGGCTAGAGTGGCCTCTTTTGCTGAATCCTGTTTTCTGCCTGCGTGTGTCTTTCCTCTCCTACTCACAGTCAATATTCGTGGGGGGCTGCCTATCCTTTGGGGTTCTGCTCTGAGGCAAGGTAGTATTCCTATTTCCATCTATAGGGGTATTTAGTCCTCCGGCTGTGTCGAGGTATCTAGGGTTTGTTAGGCACACCCCACGGCTACTTCTAGTTGCGGTGTTAGTTCAGGTTTTGCGGTCAGTACAGTTTCCACCTACTCCAGAGAAAGTTCATGCGGCTCCAAAGTCACAGGATCATAACAGGTAAGATACATGGATGATAACCCAGATTGGCAAAGAAAGGTGTAAATTTAGTGGAGGCGCTCTGAGAATTGTTATATGAAAATTCAGCTAACAGCAGCAACTTCAACCAATCATCCTGGAGATGGCTGACATAGCATCTTAGATATTGTTCCAGCATCTGGTTGGTACGCTCAGTCTGACCATTTGTCTGGGGATGGTAAGCGGAAGAGAGACAGACATTAATATTGAGTGCAGAGCAAAACCCCTTCCAGAATCTTGACGTGAACTGCACTCCACGGTCAGAGATGATCTCATCTGGAACCCATGCAACCGAAAGACATTCTGTATAACCAAGTTCACTGTATCTTTAGCTGAGGGTAGGCCGGTGCACGGAACAAAATGAGCAGCTTTAGTCAGGCGATCAACTACCACCATGATTGTATTCATGCCCCCCGATGTAGGCAGCTCCACAATAAAGTCCATTGATATAGACCCCCAAGGGCGGGACGGAACAGGTAATGGTTGTAGAAGACCCGTAGGTGCCACATGAGGAGTCCTGTAATGAGCACATACCTCGCAAGAAAGAACATAGTCCTTGGTATCCTTCAGGCAAGTTGGCCACCAGAAGAATCGGCTCAGGAACTCTTGTGTCTTCTGTACCCCCCTGTGACCAGCCAACTTGGAGTCATGTACCAACTTGAGGATCTGCAGATGGACGACCTCAGGGACATAGATACGTCGATCTCTGAACCACATGCCACCCTTAAAGACAAGATTAATATCCACAGGTGGGTTGGCCAGAAATACATCACCCTCATAGGCCTCCCTGCACTCCTTCCACAAGTCCTGATCGTGGATAACTCCGATGAAATTGGCATCAGATAGAATGGTCTTGGACGGGGCTCCAGGTACGGAATCCACAGCATGGATTTGGGATAAAGCATCAGCCTTCCCATTACGAGAACCTGGACGGTACGAGATGACAAAGTTAAATTGATTTAAAAATAAGTTCCAACGAGCCTGACGAGGAGAAAGACATCTAGCGGATCTAAGAAACTCTAAATTGCAATGGTCAGTTAGCACTATGATCTGTTGTGCAGCTACTTGCAGATGATGCCTCCATTCTTTGAAAGCCGCAATAATAGCCAGCAATTCCTTGTCTCCCACATCGTAATTCTTCTCTGCTGAGGTTAGTCTACAGGAAAAGAAAGCACAAGGATGTAGCAGACCCTTCTCTCCAGTTCTTTGGGAGAGAATAGCCCCCAAAGCATTATCAGAAGCGTCCACCTCCACAATGAAAGAAAGTGTTGGATCTGGGCGTATCAACAGCGGTGCTGATGTGAAACAGATCTTAAGCCGATCAAAAGCTTCTTGAGCCTGTGATGACCACTTAAAGGGCTTTTCCTTCTTTGTCAATGAAGTAATGGGACGGACAATATCAGAAAAATTTCGAATGAAGCGTCTGTAGAAATTTGCAAAACCAATAAAACGTTGGACCTCCTTAACGTTCTTGGGTACCGGCCAGTCAAGGATAGCCTGAATCTTACCAGATTCCATGTTCAGCCCCTTGGGAGAGATGATATAACCTAAGAACTGTATCTCAGAACGAAGGAACTCGCATTTCTCTGGCTTAATAAAAAATCTTCAGAGTCCTGACAGTACCACATGTACACATTATAACTTGTGGGGCTCCTCACATGTCCCTGTTTTTCACGGAGACATGTCCGGGTTTTACTGGTAACACTGATCCAAAACACTGATGACACCGATACTGATTTTTCCAGTACCAGTCTTATACAGACAAGTAAAGGGGACCTTAGGCCATGTGCACACTAGCAGTATTTGGTCAGTTTTGTACCTCATTATTTGTAAGCCAAAACCAGGAGTGGAACAATCAGTGGAAAAGTATAATAGAAACATATGCACCACTTCTGCATTTATCATCCCCTCCTGGTTTTGGCCTAAAATACAGATGTAAAATACTGAACAAGTACTGAACGTGTGAACATGGCTTTACACAACATCCCGACTTTTGGAATTGGGGTTGTATGACTGCCTATCTAAAGAGGCTATTAAACGACCACCAACAATTAAACATAATAATACAAATACATATTTTTGGCAGGAATAAAGATGCATAAAAATGTGCCTATAGACATTTGAATGCTTTTTGGATGAAAGTAATAGTTAACAGAATCCTCAGAGATCATCTTTAAGCCATGACGAAATTAAACTAATGGTCTGTGCAGTGTAAGACTAGGATAGTGCCTAGATCAGTCATGAAATATGCAGGGAGCACACACAATGAATAATAGCTTCAGAGTGGTCAGCTACAATATGTGGCAATAACAAATGACTCTAACAATTGGGGGCTAGTTGTTCAATTAGATCTAAAATCCCAAGGCCAAATACAAAATAAGAATTAATGGCACAACAGTGAGAACTGCTAGAAGAGAAAAACAGCGATTTTTTGATTTACCTACAAGAGTAGTGAAAAACTAAAGTGCACTATTTTTATAATATTCCACCAGTATTGATGTGTCTAAAGAAATCCTTATATTCATATGACTTACAGTATCTAACATTTATTACTTTAGTTACATCATACATTTCTAGAATAATGAAATGACTATATCCTGGAAATATGAAAAAAAAATCCATGTATTTCTAATAATACAGTAAGTAATAATAATAACAATAAGGACTTGTATCATAATATTGAAATACTGCTTTACTGCAACAATGCCATTCTGCGCACTTCTAATATCCGCAACTGAATAATCTACATACGATGCACATTTTTTTTAAAAATAAACTTTGAATGTAAACCCAAATGATTTGCGCCGGGCGCTGCAGGAGTTTCAGGCTGATAGACCTGACCGTTGTCCAGCAGAAAAACTGTTTGTCCCTGATAGATGGACAAGTTATCTCTGAGGTTCATTGTTCGGTGTTGGCTGGTCATCCTGGGATTTTTGGTACCAGAGATTTGGTGGCTAGGTCCTTTTGGTGGCCTTCCTTGTCATGGGATGTGCGTTCTTTTGTGCAGTCTTGTGGGACTTGTGCTCGGGCCAAGCCCTGCTGTTCTCGTGCCAGTGGGTTACTTTTGCCCTTGCCAGTCCCGAAAAGGCCTTGGACGCATGTTTCCATGGATTTTATTTCAGATCTCCCTGTCTCTCAAAGGATGTCGGTCATCTGGGTGGTTTGTGATCGCTTCTCTAAGATGGTCCATTTGGTACCCTTGCCTAAGTTACCTTCCTCTTCAGATTTGATTTGGTTCCACTATTTTTCCAGCATGTGGTTCGTTTGCATGGCATTCCGGAGAACATCGTGTCGGACAGAGGTTCCCAGTTTGTTTCAAGGTTTTGGCGGTCCTTTTGTGCTAAGATGGGCATTGATTTGTCTTTCTCTTCGGCTTTCCATCCTCAGACAAATGGCCAAACCGAACGAACTAATCAGACTTTGGAGACCTATCTGAGATGCTTTGTTTCTGCTGATCAGGATGATTGGGTGACCTTCTTGCCATTGGCTGAGTTCGCCCTTAATAATCGGGCCAGTTCGGCTACTTTGGTTTCGCCTTTTTTTTGTAATTCTGGTTTTCATCCTCGTTTTTCTTCTGGGCAGGTTGAGCCTTCGGACTGTCCTGGTGTGGATTCTGTGGTGGACAGGTTGCAGCAAATTTGGACTCATGTAGTGGACAATTTGACATTGTCTTAGGAGAAGGCTCAACGTTTCGCCAACCGCCGTCGCTGTGTTGGTCCCCGACTTCGTGTTGGGGATTTGGTTTGGTTGTCATCTCGTCATGTCCCTATGAAGGTTTCTTCTCCTAAGTTTAAGCCTCGGTTCATTGGTCCTTATAAGATTTCCGAAATTCTCAATCCTGTGTCGTTTCGTTTGGCCCTTCCAGCTTCTTTTGCCATCCATAATGTGTTCCATAGGTCGTTGTTGCGGAGATATGTGGCGCCTATGGTTCCCTCCGTTGACCCTCCTGCTCCGGTGTTGGTCGAGGGGGAGTTGGAGTATGTGGTGGAGAAGATTTTAGATTCTCGTATTTCGAGACGGAAACTTCAGTACCTGGTCAAATGGAAGGGCTATGGTCAGGAGGATAATTCCTGGGTTTTTGCCTCCGATGTCCATGCGGCAGAGTTGGTTCGTGCCTTTCATTTGGCTCGTCCTGATCGGCCTGGGGGCTCTGGTGAGGGTTTGGTGACCCCTCCTCTAGGGGGGGTACTGTTGTGAATTCCGTTCTTGAACTCCCTCCTGTGGTCATGAATGATACTTCGGCGAGTTCTGTCCGTGGACTCCCTCTGGTGGCTGTGAGTGGAACTGCTGGTTCTGAGGTTACTCCCTCAGCTGCCCTCGTTTGCGGCTAGGCTGGCTTCTCTATTTAACTCCACTCAGATCGTTACTCCATGCCAGCTGTCAATGTATTAGCACTGGTTCAGATCTCTCTCGGATCTTTCTGATGACCTGTCTACTCCAGCGAAGCTAAGTCCCTGCTAGTTCATTTTGTTGTTCATTTTGTACTGAATATATTTCTTAGTACTTGCTAAGTTCTAGTCCAGCTTGCTAACATGATATTGCCTTGCTAGCTGGAAGCTCTGGGTTGCAGAGTGGCACCTCCACACCGTGAGTCGGTGCGGGGGTCTTTTTGCACACTCTGCGTGGCTTTTTGTAGCTTTTTGTGCTGACCGCATAGATCCCTTTCCTATCCTCAGTCTATCTAGTAAGTCTGGCCTCCTTTGCTGAAACCTGTTTCATCCCTGTGTTTGTGACTTTCCTCTTAACTCACAGTTAATATATGTGGGGGGCTGCCTTTACCTTTTGGGGAATTTCTCTGAGGCAAGGTAAGGCTTATTTTCCTATCTTTAGGGGTAGTTAGCTCTTAGGCTGTGAAGAGGCGTCTAGGGAGAGTTAGGTACGCTCCACAGCTATTTCTAGTGTGTGTGTTATAGGATTAGGATTTGCGGTCAGCAGAGTTCCCACTTCCCAGAGCTCGTCCTGTCTTCTAGTTTAACCATCAGGTCGTTCCAGGTGCACCTAACCACCAGGTCCATAACAGTACAGCTGGCCACAAAGTGTTAATGCATCTCAATAGAGGGATAAGAGAAGTTCTGAGACCATTTTTTTTTCTCTGCAGTGTGTTTTGTCTTTCTTTTCCCCTTAACCTCTGGGTGGTTCAGGACTCAGGTGTAGATATGGACATTCAAGGTCTGTCCTCTTGTGTTGATCACCTCACTACGAGGGTACAAAGCATTCAAGATTATGTAGTTCAGAATCCTATGTTAGAGCCTAGAATTCCAATTCATGATTTGTTTTTTGGAGATAGATCTAAATTTCTGAATTTCAAAAATAATTGTAAACTGTTTCTTGCTTTGAAACCCCGCTCCTCTGGTGACCCCATTCAGCAAGTAAAAATCATTATTTCTTTGTTACGTGGCGACCCACAAGACTGGGCATTCTCCCTTGCGCCAGGAGATCCTGCATTGCTTAATGTAGATGCGTTTTTTCTGGCGCTTGGATTGCTTTATGACGAACCTAACTCTGTGGATCAGGCAGAGAAAATCTTGCTAGCTTTGTGTCAAGGTCAGGATGAAGCGGAGGTATATTGCCAGAAGTTTAGAAAGTGGTCTGTGCTTACTCAATGGAATGAGTGTGCCCTTGCAGCAATTTTCAGAAAAGGTCTTTCTGAAGCCCTTAAGGATGTTATGGTGGTGTTTCCCACGCCTGCTGGTCTGAATGAATCAATGTCCTTGGCCATTCAGATTGATCGGCGCTTGCGTGAATGCAAGGTTGTGCGCCATTTGGCGGTGTCCTCTGAGCAGAGGCCTGAGCCTATGCAATGTGATAGGACTTTGACCAGAGCTGAACGGCAAGAACACAGACGTCAGAATGGGCTGTGTTTTTACTGTGGTGACCCCACTCATGCTATCTCTCATTGTCCTAAGCACACTAAGCGGTTCGCTAGGTCTGTCACCATTGGTACTGTACAGCCTAAATTTCTTTTGTCCATTACTCTGATTTGCTCTTTGTCGTCCTACTCTGTTATGGCATTTGTGGACTCCGGCGCTGCCCTGAATTTGATGGACTTGGAGTTTGCCAGGCGCTGTAGTTTTTTCTTGGAGCCCTTGCAGTATCCTATTCCATTAAGGGGAATTGATGCTACGCCTTTGGCCAAGAATAAGCCTCAGTACTGGACTCAGTTGACCATGTGCATGGCTCCTGCACATCAGGAAGATGTTCGCTTTTTGGTGTTGCATAATTTGCATGATGTGGTCGTGTTGGGTTTGCCATGGCTACAGGTCCATAATCCAGTATTGGATTGGAAATCAATGTCTGTGTCCAGTTGGGGTTGTCAGGGGGTACATGGTGACGTTCCGTTGTTGTCAATTTCTCCTTCTACTCCTTCTGAAGTCCCTGAGTTTTTGTCGGATTACCGAGATGTATTCGATGAGCCCAAATCCAGTGCCCTACCTCCTCATAGGGATTGTGATTGTAATATAAATTTGATTCCTGGTAGTAAATTTCCTAAGGGACGACTTTTCAATTTATCTGTGCCGGAACACGCCGCTATGTGGTGTTATATAAAGGAGTCCTTGGAGAAAGGGCATATTCGCCCGTCGTCGTCACCGTTGGGAGCAGGGTTCTTTTTTGTGGCCAAGAAGGATGGTTCTTTGAGACTTTGTATAGATTACCGCCTTCTCAATAAAATCACGGTCAAATTTCAGTACCCTCTGCCTCTACTGTCTGATTTGTTTGCTTGGATTAAGGGGGCTAGTTGGTTCACCAAGATAGATCTTCGAGGGGCGTATAATCTTGTGCGTATTAAACAGGGCGATGAATGGAAAACAGCATTTAATACGCCCGAGGGCCATTTTGAGTACCTGGTGATGCCATTCGGGCTTTCTAATGCTCCATCTGTGTTTCAGTCCTTTATGCATGACATCTTCCGAAAGTATTTGGATAGATTCATTATTGTATATTTGGATGATATTTTGGTCTTTTCGGATGATTGGGAGTCTCATGTGAAGCAGGTCAGAATGGTGTTCCAGGTTCTTCGTGCTAATTCTTTGTTTGTGAAGGGGTCTAAATGTCTCTTCGGAGTTCAGAAGATTTCCTTTTTGGGTTTCATTTTTTCCCCTTCTACTATCGAGATGGATCGTGTTAAAGTTCAGGCCATTTATGATTGGACTCAGCCTACATCTGTGAAGAGCCTTCAGAAATTCTTGGGCTTTGCTAATTTTTACCGTCGCTTCATCACTAATTTTTCTAGTGTTGTTAAACCGTTGACTGATTTGACCAAGAAAGGTGCTGATGTGGTGAATTGGTCCTCTGCGGCCGTTGAAGCTTTTCGGGAGTTGAAACGTCGTTTCTCTTCGGCCCCTGTGTTGTGTCAGCCAGATGTTTCGCTCCCTTTTCAGGTCGAGGTTGATGCTTCTGAGATTGGAGCAGGGGCTGTTTTGTCTCAAATATCTTCTGATGGCTCTGTGATGAAGCCATGTGCTTTCTTTTCTAGAAAGTTTTCACCTGCTGAGCGTAATTATGATGTTGGCAATCGGGAGTTGTTGGCTATGAAGTGGGCGTTCGAGGAGTGGCGACATTGGCTTGAGGGAGCCAAGCATCGCATAGTGGTCTTAACGGATCACTAAAATCTGACTTATCTCGAGTCTGCTAAGCGGTTGAATCCTAGACAGGCTCGATGGTCGCTGTTTTTCTCCCGTTTCAATTTTGTGGTTTCATACCTTCCGGGTTCTAAGAATGTGAAGGCCGATGCCCTTTCAAGGAGTTTTGTGCCTGATTCCCCGGGAGTTCCTGAGCCGGCTGGTATTCTCCAAGAGGGGGTAATTCTGTCTGCCATCTCACCTGATTTGCGGCGGGCGCTGCAGGAGTTTCAGGCTGATAGACCTGACCGTTGTCCAGCAGAAAAACTGTTTGTCCCTGATAGATGGACTAGTAGAGTTATCTCTAAGGTTCATTGTTCGGTGTTGGCTGGTCATCCTGGGATTTTTGGTACCAGAGATTTGGTGGCTAGGTCCTTTTGGTGGCCTTCCTTGTCATGGGATGTGCGTTCTTTTGTGCAGTCTTGTGGGACTTGTGCTCGGGCCAAGCCCTGCTGTTCTCGTGCCAGTGGGTTACTTTTGCCCTTGCCAGTCCCGAAAAGGCCTTGGACGCATGTTTCCATGTATTTTATTTCAGATCTCCCTGTCTCTCAAAGGATGTCGGTCATCTGGGTGGTTTGTGATCGCTTCTCTAAGATGGTCCATTTGGTACCCTTGCCTAAGTTACCTTCCTCCTCTGATTTGGTTCCACTATTTTTCCAGCATGTGGTTCGTTTGCATGGCATTCCGGAGAACATCGTGTCGGACAGAGGTTCCCAGTTTGTTTCAAGGTTTTGGCGGTCCTTTTGTGCTAAGATGGGCATTGATTTGTCTTTCTCTTCGGCTTTCCATCCTCAGACAAATGGCCAAACCGAACGAACTAATCAGACTTTGGAGACCTATCTGAGATGCTTTGTTTCTGCTGATCAGGATGATTGGGTGACCTTCTTGCCATTGGCTGAGTTCGCCCTTAATAATCGGGCCAGTTCGGCTACTTTGGTTTCGCCTTTTTTTTGTAATTCTGGTTTTCATCCTCGTTTTTCTTCTGGGCAGGTTGAGCCTTCGGACTGTCCTGGTGTGGATTCTGTGGTGGACAGGTTGCAGCAAATTTGGACTCATGTAGTGGACAATTTGACATTGTCTTAGGAGAAGGCTCAACGTTTCGCCAACCGCCGTCGCTGTGTTGGTCCCCGACTTCGTGTTGGGGATTTGGTTTGGTTGTCGTCTCGTCATGTCCCTATGAAGGTTTCTTCTCCTAAGTTTAAGCCTCGGTTCATTGGTCCTTATAAGATTTCCGAAATTCTCAATCCTGTGTCGTTTCGTTTGGCCCTTCCAGCTTCTTTTGCCATCCATAATGTGTTCCATAGGTCGTTGTTGCGGAGATATGTGGCGCCTATGGTTCCCTCCGTTGACCCTCCTGCTCCGGTGTTGGTCGAGGGGGAGTTGGAGTATGTGGTGGAGAAGATTTTAGATTCTCGTATTTCGAGACGGAAACTTCAGTACCTGGTCAAATGGAAGGGCTATGGTCAGGAGGATAATTCCTGGGTTTTTGCCTCCGATGTCCATGCGGCAGAGTTGGTTCGTGCCTTTCATTTGGCTCGTCCTGATCGGCCTGGGGGCTCTGGTGAGGGTTTGGTGACCCCTCCTCTAGGGGGGGTACTGTTGTGAATTCCGTTCTTGAACTCCCTCCTGTGGTCATGAATGATACTTCGGCGAGTTCTGTCCGTGGACTCCCTCTGGTGGCTGTGAGTGGAACTGCTGGTTCTGAGGTTGCTCCCTCAGCTGCCCTCGTTTGCGGCTAGGCTGGCTTCTCTATTTAACTCCACTCAGATCGTTACTCCATGCCAGCTGTCAATGTATTAGCACTGGTTCAGATCTCTCTCGGATCTTTCTGATGACCTGTCTACTCCAGCGAAGCTAAGTCCCTGCTAGTTCATTTTGTTGTTCATTTTGTACTGAATATATTTCTTAGTACTTGCTAAGTTCTAGTCCAGCTTGCTAACATGATATTGCCTTGCTAGCTGGAAGCTCTGGGTTGCAGAGTGGCACCTCCACACCGTGAGTCGGTGCGGGGGTCTTTTTGCACACTCTGCGTGGCTTTTTGTAGCTTTTTGTGCTGACCGCATAGATCCCTTTCCTATCCTCAGTCTATCTAGTAAGTCTGGCCTCCTTTGCTGAAACCTGTTTCATCCCTGTGTTTGTGACTTTCCTCTTAACTCACAGTTAATATATGTGGGGGGCTGCCTTTACCTTTTGGGGAATTTCTCTGAGGCAAGGTAAGGCTTATTTTCCTATCTTTAGGGGTAGTTAGCTCTTAGGCTGTGAAGAGGCGTCTAGGGAGAGTTAGGTACGCTCCACAGCTATTTCTAGTGTGTGTGTTATAGGATTAGGATTTGCGGTCAGCAGAGTTCCCACTTCCCAGAGCTCGTCCTGTCTTCTAGTTTAACCATCAGGTCATTCCAGGTGCACCTAACCACCAGGTCCATAACAATTGTATATGGGGCACAGCTTTCTATGGCACATCTATGGGGCAACAATGAACGGTGCAGAGCATTGTATATGGGGCACAGCTTTCTATGGCACATCTATGGGGCAACAGTGAATGGTGCAGAGCATTGTATATGGGGCACAGCTTTCTATGGCACATCTATGGGGCAACAATGAACGGTGCAGAGCATTGTATATGGGGCACAGCTTTCTATGGCACATCTATGGGGCAACAATGAACGGTGCAGAGCATTGTATATGGGGCACAGCTTTCTATGGCACATCTATGGGGCCATAATGAACAGTGCAGAGCATTGTATATGGCACAGCTTTCTATGGAGCATCTATGGGGCCATAATGAACGGTGCAGAGCATTATATGTGGCACAGCTTTATATGGAGCATCTATGGGGCCATAATGAACGGTGCAGAGCATTATATATGGCACAGCTTTATGTGGAGCATCTATGGGGCCATAATGAACGGTGCAGAGCATTATATGTGGCACAGCTTTATATGGAGCATCTATGGGGCCATAATGAACGGTATGGAGCATCCATTTTTATTTTTGAAATTCACCGGTAGCTGCTGCATTTTCCACCCTAGGCTTATACTCGAGTCAATAAGTTTTCCCAGTTTTTTGTGGCAAAATTAGGGGATCGGCTTATACTCGGGTCGGCTTATATTCGAGTATATACGGTAATTTTGTTTTTCTAAGCCATTCAGAGGTGGACTTTCTGGTATATTTTGGATCATTGACCTGCTGCATAACCCAAGCACGCTTCAGCTTGTGGTCATGAACAGATTGCCGGATTGTCGCCTTCAGGATTTTTTTGTAGACTGCAGAATTCGTGGTTCCAATTACCACCACAAGCGTTCCAGGTCCCAAAGCAGCAAAACAGCCTCAGACCATCACACCTCCACCACCACCAGGTTATTTTACTGCTGGTATGATGCTTCTTTTTTGAAATTCTGTGTTACTTTTATGACAGATTTAATGGGACATACACCAGTCTCTTTCTTATGGTGGAAGTGGGAAAGATCAGGACAGATAAGTACACAGCTGGGAAAATGTTACAAGAAGGGTAGGGGGGATAGTGCAAGGGAGCCCAGTCCTGATCTGGCACAACCTAGTAAATATGCCTGTTTGGCTGATATTAGGAATGCAAGCCAGGACTGGGATCACTGCAGCAGGATGTTGCTCCTAGCAACCAGGAAAAGGACTGCTGTAGAAAGGAGAGAAATAGGAGTGCAGCAAAGGCAAGACAGATGTTGGTGGTAGGGGGCTCTATAATCAGGCAGACAGACAGGGTCATCTGACTCCGAGACTGAATGCCGAACAGTGTGTTGTCTGCCGGGTGCTCGGATTCGATGTATTGCGGATTGGATAGATAGATTGCTGGGTGGGGCTGGGGAAAATCCAGCGGTCATGGTACACATCGGTATCAATGACAAAGTTAGAGGAAAGTGGAAGGTCCTTAAGAATGATTACAGGTAACAAGGAGAGAAGCTGAAGGCCAGGATCTGCAAGGTGGTGTTTTAAAAAATACTGCCAGTGCCACGAGCGCCACTAGATAGGCAGCGGGTGCTTAGGGAGATAAATAAGTGGCTTAGAAATTGGTGCAGGAAGGAAGGGTTTGGGTTCATGGAGAACTGGGCCGACTTGTCTGTATCAGATACAGGCTCAACGATAGGGACAGGCTCCAACTCAATGGGGAGGGTGCAGCTGTGCTTGGGGAAAAAATGGTAAGACGGATGGAGGAGCTTTTAAACTAGGATCTGAGGGGAGGGATGTTAGTTGTGCCAATAAGGCTAGGTTCACATTGCGCTAGGTGAGTCCGTCTAACGGACACGTTTTTAAGTAGTGAAAACGCAACATAACGCACATACTAACGCGGCCATAGACTTGCATTGTCTGACGCCTCGTGACGCATGCCAAATTTGGCATGCGTTAGTCACATAACGTTTTTTTCTGATGGACCTTGGAACGCGGCTTGCAGCGTTTTTGGGTCCGGCCAAGCTAACGCAATACTAACGGAAGCGTTAATTCTGCCATTGATGTCTATGGCAAACGCAGCCAGACGCAAATCTTGATACATTTCCAAATAGAACCATACGTTTTAATAGCGTTTGAGGGAGGTCCATGTGGTCATGTGACAGGAAACAGGATTTCGGCCATTAACTGTCCCCAGCGCACATCCTGAGGCCTGCTCCACACCAGAGAAAAAGTGTCTTGCAAAAGATCACAGGAAATGTAAGTACATTTGTATATATATATATATATATATATATATACTAGATGGTGGCCCGATAACGCATCGTGTATTCTAGAATATGCATGTCCACGTAGTATATTGCCCAGCCATGTAGTATGTAGTATATTGCCCAGCCACGTAGTATATTGCCCAGCCATGTAGTATGTAGTATATTGCCCAGCGACGTAGTATATTGCCCAGTGACGTAGTATACATCACAGAGCCACGTAGTGTATTGCACAGTGAAGTAGTATACAGCACCCAGCGACGTAGTATACAGAACCCAGTCACGTAGTATATTGCACAGCGACGTTTGTCACAGTACCCTGTGTGAGCGGTGAGCAGAGGGGTGTATGCGGGCGCCGGGCAGTGAGTGCGGGGCGGCCCTTTTTTTCTGACTGTGCGCGTCGCTGATTGGTCGCGGCAGCCATGACAGGCAGCTGCCGAGACCAATCAGCAAATTAATACCGTGACAGAAGGACAGAAAGACGGAAGTACCCTAGACAATTATATAGTAGATATCTCTGTATACATCATGGGAGTCTGTATTGTACGACGGATGTGTGTGTACTAAAAATGTATTGCTTTGTTGCAGATGTCGGATAGTGAGGGAAGCAGCAGCAGCGTGTCTGCGGTTTTTTCTTCTCAGTCGGTAGGCTTGCACTTTAAAAAACCACTAAAATTTGTGTGAAAATTCAGTGTATTAAGCTAAGCACGTGTATAATCATGTTTCTATTGCAAATAGGAGTCTTCGGAGCCCGAGGCTGTTAGGCCCCCCCAAAAAAAACAGGCAAAACCAACAAAGGTACATGGCAGACATTTTTAAGTTTTGCAAACATAAATTTATTGATCAAAGAAATGTAATTTTTTTTTTCCATTTACATACACAATAGGTTGTGGCACACGGAGGACACAAGAGGAAGAAGGTTCCTCGCCGTCTGTCGTCTCCACAACTGCCAGTGGTAAATATAAAACTAGAAATTTTCTATCCAATATTTATCTACAATCTATCTATTCACTTTCTATCTGCTATATCTATAAACTATCTATCCACTATCTATCTCTCTCTCTATCTTTCGCTGTATCTATCTATGTATCTATCTATCTATGTATCTATCTATCTATGTATCTATCTATCTATGTATTTATCTATGTATCTATCTATCTCTGTATCTATCTATCTATGTATCTATCTATTAGCCTACCAATAAACTGAAATTGAACCTTTCAACATAACGTTTTGTGTTTACATAGTCCAAGTCAGCGAGCCAAAAAAAGAAAAGGATTGTGGTTGACGAAGAGCCGTTGACCATTCACAACGAGACACTGATCAACCTTGTGGAAGCCAACCCCTCAATATGGGACCAAAGCGACAGCTCCCACCATGACATAGTGAAGAACCGCAAGTTGTGTGATCAAATTATCTCTCACTTCGATCCCCGATACATGGAGAAGTCGTCAACCTCAAAGAAAAAAATTGGTAAATATTGGTGATGTTAACCCCTTCATGACCCAGCCTATTTTGGCCTTAATGACCTTGCCGTTTTTTGCAATTCTGACCAGTGTCCCTTTATGAGGTAATAACTCAGGAACGCTTCAACGGATCCTAGCGATTCTGAGATTGTTTTTTCGTGACATATTGGGCTTCATGGTAGTGGTAAATTTAGGTCGATAATTTCTGAGTTTATTTGTGAAAAAAACGGAAATTTGGCGAAAATTTTGAAAATTTCGCAATTTTCACATTTTGAATTTTTATTCTGTTAAACCAGAGAGTTATGTGACACAAAATAGTTAATAAATAACGTTTTCCACATGTCTACTTTACATCAGCACAATTTTGGAAACAAATTTTTTTTTGCTAGGAAGTTATAAGGGTTAAAATTTGACCAGTGATTTCTCATTTTTACAACAAAATTTACAAAACCATTTTTTTTAGGGACCACCTCACATTTGAAGTCATTTTGAGGGTTCTATATGGCTGAAAATACCCAAAAGTGACACCATTCTAAAAACTGCACCCCTCAAGGTGCTCAAAACCACATTCAAGAAGTTTATTAACCCTTCAGGTGTTTCACAGCAGCAGAAGCAACATGGAAGTAAAAAATGAACATTTAACTTTTTAGTCACAAAAATGATCTTTTAGCAACAATTTTTTTATTTTCCCAAGGGTAAAAGGAGAAACTGGACCACGGACGTTGTTGTCCAATTTGTCCTGAGTACGCTGATACCTCATATGTGGGGGTAAACCACTGTTTGGGCGCACGGCAGGGCTCGGAAGGGAAGGAGCGCCATTTGACTTTTTGAATGAAAAATTGGCTCCAATCTTTAGCGGACACCATGTCGCGTTTGGAGAGCCCCCGTGTGCCTAAACATTGGAGCTCCCCCACAAGTGACCCCATTTTGGAAACTAGACCCCCAAGGAACTTATCTAGAGGCATAGTGAGCACTTTAAACCCCCAGGTGCTTCACAAATTGATCCGCAAAAATGAAAAAGTACTTTTTTTTCACACAAAATTTCTTTTAGCCTCAATTCTTTCATTTTCACATGGGCAACAGGATAAAATGGATCCTAAAATGTGTTGGGCAATTTCTCCTGAGTACGCCGATACCTCATATGTGGGGGTAAACCACTGTTTGGGTGCACGGCAAGGCTCGGAAGGGGAGGCGTGCCATTTGACTTTTTGAATGGAAAATTAGCTCCAATCGTTAGCGGACACCATGTCGCGTTTGGAGAGCCCCTGTGTGCCTAAACATTGGAGATCCCCTACAAGTGACCCCATTTTGGAAACTAGACCCCCCAAGGAACTTATCTAGATGCATAGTGAGCACTTATAACCCCCAGGTGCTTCACAAAAGTTTATAACGCAGAGCCGTGAAAATAAAAAATAATTTTTCTTTCCTCAAAAATGATTTTTAGCCCAGAATTTTTTATTTTCCCAAGGGTAATAGGAGAAATTGGACCCCAAATGTTGTTGTCCAGTTTGTCCTGAGTACGATGATACCCCATATGTGGGGGTAAACCACTGTTTGGGCGCACGGCAGGGCTCGGAAGGGATGGCATGCCATTTGGCTTTTTGAATGGAAAATTAGCTCCAATCATTAGCGGACACCATGTCGCGTTTGGAGAGCCCCTGTGTGCCTAAACATTGGAGCTCCCGCACAAGTGACCCCATTTTGGAAACTAGACCTCCCAAGGAACTAACCTAGATGTGTGGTGAGCACTTTGAACCCCCAAGTGCTTCACAGAAGTTTATAACGCAGAGCCATGAAAATAAAAAATAATTTTTCTTTTCTCAAAAATGATTTTTTTAGCCCACAATTTTTTATTTTCCCAAGGGTAACAGGAGAAATTGGACCCCAAAAGTTGTTGTCCAGTTTCTCCGGAGTACGCTGATACCCCATATGTGGGGGTAAACCACTGTTTTGGCACACGTCGGGGTTCGGAAGGGAAGTAGTGACGTTTTGAAATGCAGACTTTGATGGAATGCTCTGCGGGCGTCAGGTTGCTTTTGCAGAGCCCCTGATGTGCCTAAACAGTAGGAACTCCCCACACGTGACTCCATTTTGGAAACTAGACCCCCAAGGGAACTTATCTAGATGTGTGGTGAGCACTTTGAACCCCCAAGTGCTTCACAGAAGTTTATAACGCAGAGCCGTGAAAATAATAAATGTATTTCCTTTCCTCAAAAATATTTTTTTAGCCCAGAATTTTTTATTTTTGCAAGAGTAACAGGAGAAATTGGACCCAAAAGTTGTTGTCCAGTTTCTCCTGAGTACGCTGATACCCCATATATGGGGGTAAACCACTGTTTCGGCACATGCCGGGGCTCGGAAGGGAAGTAGTGACGTTTTGGAATGCAGACTTTGATGGAATGGTCTGCGGGCATCATGTTACATTTGCAGAGCCCCTGATATGCCTAAACAGTAGAAACCCCCCACAAGTAACCCCATTTTGGAAACTAGACCCCCCAAGGAACTTATCTAGATGTGTGGTGAGCATGTTCAACCCCCAAGTGCTTCACAGAAGTTTACAACGCAGAGCCGTGAAAATAAAAAATCATTTTTCTTTCCTCAAAAAAGATGTTTTAGCAAGCAATTTTTTATTTTCACAAGGGTAACAGGAGAAATTGGGCCCCAATATTTGTTGCCCAGTTTGTTGTGAGTGTGCTGGTACCCCATATGTGGGGGTAAACCACTGTTTGGGCACACGTCAGGGCTCGGAAGGGAAGTAGTGACATTTGAAATGCAGACTTTGATGGAATGGTCTGCGGGCGTCACATTGCATTTGCAGAGCCCCTGATGTGCCTAAACAGTAGAAACACCCCACAAGTGACCCCATTTTGGAAACTAGACCCCCCCAAGGAACTTATCTAGATGTGTGATGAGCACGTTCAACCCCCAAGTGCTTCACAGAAGTTTACAACGCAGAGCCGTGAAAATAAAAAATCATTTTTCTTTCCTCAAAAAAGATGTTTTAGCAAGCAATTTTTTATTTTCACAAGGGTAACAGGAGAAATTGGGCCCCAATATTTGTTGCCCAGTTTGTTGTGAGTGTGCTGGTACCCCATATGTGGGGGTAAACCACTGTTTGGGCACACATCAGGGCTCGGAAGGGAAGTAGTGACATTTGAAATGCAGACTTTGATGGAATGGTCTGCGGGCATCACGTTGCATTTGCAGAGCCCCTGATGTGCCTAAACAGTAGAAACACCCCACAAGTGACCCCATTTTGGAAACTAGACCCCCGAAGGAACTTATCTAGATGTGTGGTGAGCACTTTCAACCCCCAAGTGCTTCACAGAAGTTTATAACGCAGAGCCGTGAAAATAAAAAATAATTGTTCTTTCCTCAAAAATTATGTTTTAGCAAGTAATTTTTTATTTTTGCAAGGGTAACAGGAGAAATTGGACCCCAACAGTTGTTGCCCAGTTTGTCCTGAGTACGCTGGTACCCCAAATGTGGGGGTAAACCACTGTTTGGGCGCACGTCGGGGCTTGGAAGGGAGGGAGCACCATTTGACTTTTTGAACGCAAGATTGGCTGGAATCAATGGTGGCGCCATGTTGCGTTTGGAGACCCCTGATATGCCTAAACAGTGGAAACCCCTCAATTCTAACTTCAACACTAACCCCAACACACCCCTAATCCTAATCCCAACTGTAGCCATAAACCTAATCACAACCCTAACCCCAACACACCCCTAACCACAACGCTAACCGCAACACACCTGTAACCCTAATTCCAACCCTAATCCTAACCCTAATCCCAACCCTAACCCTAATCCCAACCCTAACCACAACTGTAACCCCAACGCACCCCTAACCCTATCCGTAACCCTAGCCACAAGCCTAATCTTAACCCTATTTCCAACCCTAGCCCTAATTCCAACCCTAACTCTAATTCCAACCCTAACCCTAAGGCTATGTGCCCACGTTGCGGATTCGTGTGAGATTTTTCCGCACAATTTTTGAAAAATCTGCAGGTAAAAGGCACTGCGTTTTACCTGCGGATTTACAGCAGATTTCCAGTGTTTTTTTGTGCGGATTTCACCTGCGGATTCCTATTGAGGAACAGGTGTAAAACGCTGCGGAATCCACACAAAGAATTGACATGCTGCGGAAAATACAACGCAGCGTTTCTGCACGGAATTTTCCGCACCATGGGCACAGCGGATTTGGTTTTCCATAGGTGTACATGGTACTGTAAACCTGATGGAAAACTGCTACGAATTCGCAGCGGCCAATCCGCTGCGGATCCGTGGCCAATCCGCTGCGGATCCGCGGCCAATCCGCTGCAGATCCGCGGCCAATCCGCTGCGGATCCGCGGCCAATCCGCTGCGGATCCGCAGCCAAATCCGCACTGTGTGCACATGCCATAACCCTACCCCTAACCCTAACCCTACCCGTAACCCTACCCCTAACCCTAACCCTACCCCTAGTTCTAACCCTAGATCTAACCCTAACCCTAGTGGAAAAAGAAAAAAAAATATTTTCTTTATTTTATTATTGTCCCTACCTATGGGGGTGATAAAGGGGGGGGTTATTTATTATTTTTTTTATTTTGATCGCTGTGATAGAACCTACCACAGTGATCAAAATGTACTTTGTAATGAATCTGCCGGCCGGCAGATTCGGCGGGCGCACTGAGCATGCTCCCGCCATTTTGGAAGATGGCGGCGCCCATGGAGGAGGCGGACGGGCACCAGGAGCCTCGGTAAGTATAAGGGGGGGGAGATCGGGGCACGGGGGGGGCGTCGGAGCACGGGGGGTGACATAGGAGCACGGGGGGAGCGGACAGGAGGACGGGGGAGCGGAGCACAGGACGGAGGGGACTACGGGACAGATCGGTGGCTTGGGGGGGCGATCGGTGGGGTGGGGGGGGTCACTTCAGTATTTGCAGCCATGGCCGATGATATTGCAGCATCGGCCATGGCTGGATTGTAATATTTCACCAGTTTTTTAGGTGAAATATTACAAATCGCTCTGATTGGCAGTTTCACTTTCAACAGCCAATCAGAGCGATCGTAGCCACGGGGGGGTGAAGACACCCCCCCTGGGCTGAAGTACCACTCCCCCTGTCCCTGCAGAACCGGTGAAATCGGAGTTAACCCTTTCACCCGCTCTGCAGCGACGCGATCATTCCATGACGCCACATAGGTGTCATGGGTCGGATTGGCTCGGGTTTTCATGACGCCTACGTGGCGTCATGGGTCGGGAAGGGGTTAAATTGTCTACTATCTATCTCTGAACTATCAACTACCTATACACTAAACTATTTCTCTATCATCTATAATTACTATCTATCAACTATCTATCTACTAGCTATATATCAACTATCTTAACTAACTATACACAATTTTTAAACTATCAATATAAGAACTGTCTACTAATATATATACAGTTAGGTCCATATATATTTGGACAGAGACAACATTTTTCTAATTTTGGTTATAGAGATTACCAAAATGAATTTTAAACAAAACAATTCAGATGCAGCTGAAGTTCAGACTTTTAGCTTTCATTTGAGAGTATCCACATTAAAATTGGATGAAGGGTTTAGGAGTTTCAGTTCCTTAACATGTGCCACCCTGTTTTTAAAGGGTCCAAAAGTAATTGGACAGATTCAATAATTTTAAATAAAATTTTCGTTTTTAGTACTTGGTTGAAAACCCTTTGTTGGCAATGACTGCCTGAAGCCTTGAACTCATGAACATCACCAGACGCTGTGTTTCCTCCTTTTTGATGCTCTGCCAGGCCTTCACTGTGGTGGTTTTCAGTTGCTGTTTGTTTGTGGGCCTTTTTGTCTGAAGTTTAGTCTTTAACAAGTGAAATGTATGCTCAATTGGGTTGAGATCAGGTGACTGACTTGGCCATTCAAGAATATTCCACTTCTTTGCTTTAATAAACTCCTGGGTTGCTTTGGCTTCATGTTTTGGGTCATTGTACATCTGTAGTATGAAACGACGACTAATCCGTTTTGCTGCATTTGGCTGGATCTGAGCACACAGGATGGCTCTGAATACCTCAGAATTCATTTGGCTGCTTTTGTCCTGTGTCACATCATCAATAAACACTAGTGACCCAGTGCCACTGGCAGCCATGCATTCCCAAGCCATTACAGTGCCTCCGCCGTGTTTTACAGATGAGGTGGTATGCTTTGGATCATGAGCTGTACCACGTCTTTGCCATACTTTTCTCTTTCCATCATTCTGGTAGAGGTTGATCTTGGTTTCATCTGTCCAAAGAATGTTCTTCCAGAACTGTGTTGGTTTTTTTAGATGTTTTTTAGCAAAGTCCAGTCTAGCCTTTTTATTCTTGATGCTTATGAGTGGCTTGCACCGTGCAGTGAACCCTCTGTATTTACTTTCATGCAGTCTTCTCTTTATGGTAGATTTGGATATTGATACACCTACCTCCTGGAGAGTATTGTTCACTTGGTTGGCTGTTGTGAATGGATTTCTCTTCACCATGGAGATTATTCTGTGATCATCCACCCCTGTTGTCTTCCGTGAGCGCCCAGGTCTTTTTGCATTGATGAGTTCACCAGTGCTTTCTTTCTTTCTCAGGATGTACCAAACTGTAGATTTTGCCACTCCTAATATTGTAGCAATTTGGGTTTTTTCTGTTTTCGCAGCTTAAGGATGGCTTGTTTCACCTGCATGGAGAGCTCCTTTGACCGCATGTTTCCTTCACAGCAAAACCTTCCAAATGCAAGTACCACACCTCAAATCAACTCCAGGCCTTTTATCTTCTTAATTGAGAATGACCTAACAAAGTTATTGCCCACACCTGTCCATGAAATAGCCTTGGAGTCAATTGTCCGATTACTTTTGGTCCCTTTAAAAACAGGGTGGCACATGTTAAGGAGCTGAAATGCCTAAACCCTTCATCCAATTTTAATGTGGATACCCACAAATGAAAGCTGAAAGTCTGAACTTCAACTGCATCTGAATTGTTTTGTTTAAAATTCATTGTGGTAATGTCTATAACCAAAATTAGAAAAATGTTGTCTCTGTCCAAATATATATGGACCTAACTGTATATATTTTTTTAACCTTTTTTTTAAAACTTACAGTGGATGCGGTCCGTACCCGAAATCAATAAGGGACCGCTTTGTCCGTGACTACCGGAATAGTCAAAATGTACCAAGCGGAGCAGGTGCAAAACGGGTGACCCCGTATGTGCATTACGAGCAATTGCTCTTTCTTCAAAAAACATTGTCTCAGCGCTCGTAAGTACAAATTGGTCTGTGTGCGAGACAAAATTGTTTAAAAATTAAAGCAAAATATATATTTTTTTTTTTTGGTTACAGCACGATATGCAGTACGGCGCGCCTAGACAGGCAGAAGAACTGGAGCCATCTCCACTGGAACCAAGTCAGCAGACGGGCGCTGAAGACGTGTCTGTCATCAGCGAGCCACGATCTGGGGAGAGAAGCACTGTGGCTTCAGGTGTGAGTGCCCGGTTGCAATCACTGCGTGGACGCAAGCGAGCTTCACAAAAAGATGAAGCTGATGCCATTATTGTCGATGGACTTCAGCGGGTTGAGGACATGTGTCGGAGTGAACTGAAAGACCTGAGGCGGGAAATTACCGACTTGCAATCTCGCGAGTCTGTATATTCTGCAAATGAGTGGAAGCTACTTTTTTTGTCCTATGTTCCTATAGCACAAAATATCCCGGCACACAGAAACCTTTTGTTTCGGCAAAGACTGAATGACCTTCTTGAGGAATTTGTGGGACCACAGGAACCAGCTCCATCGAGAACCAGAAGCATAGACATGCCGGCCTACAACCCTCAATATAGAGCCCGGTGTGAACCGAGCATGGAACATCAGAGACAAAGTAGCAGTCCATCATACACCTGGGCAGACAATATGCCCGCGCAATACCAGAGTCTATAGTACAGCTCACTGTCCCCAGCCAGGTGCAAACTGTGTTTCACGGTTTTTGGTTTATTGTTTTTTTTCCCACCCAATTTCGTGTGTGTTTTTTTACATCCCTATGGGATATCATATGTAACAAGTTCACAACTGTTCTTTCATAAAAAATTGGAAACTAAAGTAAACTGATTAAAATCTGATTCTTGTATGACTGTGAACACAACATAACAGTAATGTAACATTTTACAAGACATATTTTACAAGACATATGGGAAATTAAAAAAAACAAAAAAACAAAAACACATCAGGACACAGCTTCAGACTTGAAATTAATTTTACACGTGTCTGTCTTGCCATGGAACATGCCCCTCATGTATGAAGTACTGTGCAAATTGGTCACGAATCCTCATTATTTGTGCTGTAGACCGAACAGCAGTAGTGCAGCGCCCCAGAGTCCTGGTCGTTGCAGTACTGGAGCTCCGCCGCTAAGGGGGGCTATGGTACGTCTGATGGCACTGAAGGAGTTCATCTGACTAGGTATCACAGACACCAATACATTTCACAGTCTGGCCTCCAGGGGGAGCTAAGGGCACTATACATTAGGCCACTCCTCACAGTCTTGTAAAACTGGGGGTTGGATAGGAAGTTAGAACAGAAAGCTGACTGGGTTGGAACCAGGCAACACCTTGTGGCAGAGGGTGTTGTAGGGGGAAGATTCAGAGGGGTCCCTGTCAGGGGTGGGATCCTGACAGAGGCCTAGCAACGAGAGAGAACGTTACGGGACCGCGCCTGCACTTGATCGCGGCGGTACCCTAAGAAAGGACAAGAAGCGAGGTATATTGTGCTGAGTGAGAAACGAGATCAACGCAACAAGGAGAAATACCAGTAGGAGTCATGCTGTAAGATCGAGGCAACATCCTATTGAGGCGCGTAGCTGGTGGCCGGAACGCCGAGTAAGTATCAGGCTCCAAGCAATACTTCAAACCCACGGCAGGACAGTCAGCTATAGGCGGGCTGTCTCACACCAATCACCTATGAAGACATGGGGGGCATACTAGGAGAAGGGCGACACTAGGGTCCAGGAAGAGCTCCGAGCCTACCCGTCATACGGGTGCGTCCTAGCCATATCATCTGGGGGACGAAGAAGAACATCATAATACAGTTGTGAGGGAACACGAGAAACAGACACAACAGTTGTGGGGACTATCCCGTAAGCACAGCAGGGGAGGACCGCAACACACAAGCGCTAGAAGGTAGGCACAGATTTCCACCTGCAAAGGGAACTCTGGAGGTGCCATCGGACCGGCCGGACTTGCGCAGCCTGGTTAACCGTATTCCGGACTGAGGACCCTGAAGCCTTCAGTAAAGAGGTAAAGAGACTGCAACCTGGTGTCCTCGTTATTTACTGCGACCGGCACTGCACCGCACTACCACCATCATCCACACCTATTATTTGGGCGCCCCTCAGCAGGGTCACGGACCGGGTCTAGCCACCGTGACAACCCCAGAGCAGAGACTCAGAGGCCCGGTACCGGGTACCCCTCGGCCCTGCGGCAGTGGGGGCGCTGCAAACTTGGCATCACGAACAGGATCTATTTAAGCCTGAAGAATCGGGTCATGTGTGCCTTGGAACTGCGATTTATTATACTTGGACTGTGACTTATTGCAAAGACTGTGGATTGCCATTTGCCGCCAAAACCAGCCGCCATTACAGCGCTGAGGAGAGCGCAGGAGAAGAAGAGGGGCGTGGAAGTGGGCGTAAACCAGCTGAAGAGCGCGAAAGACAATGGCCGCCCAGTCTAAATATTTCTGCACCGTGAGCACGTGTCCGTCAGCAGCCGAGATCCGCCTCCTGATTCTCAATGGTCGGCGGAGACAGAGAAAACGAAACCGCCCACGAAGGAGAGAGCGGGAAAAGGATCAGGAAGTGACCCATGTGGAGGACGCCATGGCCAGCAGCTCAGGACCCGAATGTGGGGTTGAAGCAGAAGTCTCCCCCAACTACCCGGATGAGCACCGCAGCCAATTCTCCACGGACAGCGCTGATCTCTTGCAGGCTGAGATGGGGGACTTGATCCACCAGCTCCTTCAGCTGAATGTGAAGGCCCAGGCTCCGCACCAGGTAGCGCCGGAAGGAAGTCCTCTGGCACCGGATCCTGTACCACTACCGGAGTTGTTGCTGAGGCCCTCGCCGACACAGCCAGCGGAACCCGTCACGGAGGAGGGGCCTGCATTGGCTGGTGAGTCCGCCGACCCCGTCCCGCTGGCAGAGGGCTTGTTAGTAGGCCCCGTTGCGGCACCCCTTCTCCCTGGGACCCATAGACTCCAGCGCCTGTTACCATGGGAGGAGGCAACGGGTATGGAACACCTCCTGAAAGCCCCGATTCCGCCAACTACTCTGCTGTGTGAGGCCCATGCGGAGCGCACGGTATGCCGCTGGGTGAACCCAGGATCCAACCTCATGGGGTTCCCCGGGGTGAAGACACGGGAAGGGGAGATGGTGCAGGCCCTGAGCTGGGAGGAATACCAGACCCAGCTGGAACAGCAGTGGAAGGAGAAGGAAAAAGCGTACCAGGCCGGGCTGGAGGCCCACCATCAAAAAGACCTGGCGGTCAAGGACCGGGCCAACAAGGACCCCACCGCTCACCAGGCCCTGCGCAGGCAGGGAACTATTGTCGCCTTCAAGCTCCACGGAGGCTGGGGCTTTATCAAAGAGCCGGGCCTATACGCCGAAGTCTTCGTCAACCGGCAGGATGTGGAGTCGCATCTCAGGGAGGGCCACCCAGACCGGGATCTCTACCCGGGGGACGAAGTCACCTACACCCGGCATTTTGGGGAAAAGGGGTGGTTCGCCCTGAATGTCCACAAAAAGCGCAGCCCCGTGACACCCTCGACTAAGGCGTCGGAGAAGCTGTCCCCCATAGCCAAGGTGCTCCCTTATGATCAGCCCACGGTCATCACCAAGACCACCGTGGTCACTCCAACGTGCACTATGGTCAAGACCACGACCTGCAGCATCGTCACTTCAACCACTCTCGTGGCCAAGGAGGCGCCTCTTCAGGTGGGCGGTGCCCCTGCTGCTCTAGAACTGAAGACAGTGGGTACGCAGACCCCCAGATGGGAAAACACTCCTCCTTACGCAGTACCAGGCGGCGGGCAATATCCACAGGAGTTGCCTCCGCCGGTGCTGCCTCCTGAGTGGTTCAAGTAAATATCCTAACACTCTGCAAATGTAAATAGTTGATTGTTTGTTTCCCGTTTGCTGCTACAACCCGATCAGGGTTAACTCTTAAAGGGATCCCTTTGTTTACCCGGGATCCCTATTGCTTTTTACTTTTGTTTTCTACCTGTTTGCACAAGTTATCAAGAACTGCTGAATCATGAACAATGCATGATTACAAACTTTTTGTACATAGTTTGCACCTTCTTAAAGGTGCCCTCTACTGGTTTTACACAAGGAAAGGACTCTTTGCGAAGACACTGGTCTTGGAACCAGCACCGGAGTCCTTGCTGCGAACAGACTTGCAGCTTGAGAAGTTGCACTACCTCTTAGAGACTTAGTCCCTTCTTAAAGGGGATGTTCATCAAAAGCACTTAAAGAATGATGATGTTTTGAAAGAAAGTACTAATAATGCTGATATGTAAAAGTTATATGTAGAAAACTAGTTAAATTGTAAGAAATGTTTAATGATGTTGATAGAAGAATGAGGACAGAAAGTGAACCCGTACGGGGTTAGTCAGTGAGTCCTCCTAGGAGCCATACAGAGATGGCTCAGTAATCCTGAACTGAAAGATGGATGATAAGTTCTATATCGTGTATAGTAGCAGAAAGGCAGTAGGCCCGGGCAGAAAGGGGCGGTCCTGTAACAGAAAGGAGAGGCAGTAGGCCTGGAGCAGATAGGACAGGCGGAACTGCAGATGTAAAGATGGAAAATGAAGAAAAAGTTGATTAGCCTTATAATGTTCTATAAGAAGGTCTTTAGTGGATTCAGCGAGTACGTCCTTAAAGGCAAAGTTAAATTATTGTTCAAACATTTTGCACTTAGTAGAATACCCAGTTGGGTAAGAAAAGTTATTTATAGTATGTTATTTAAAGTATTTAACCATGTTTGTAACGTTCAAGTGTCCTCACCTCCCATAAAGGGAAGCTCTGTTAAAAAGTTTACTTGTACTTGCATTTTCAAAATTGTATGTCTTTTTGCTGACATGTATTGTTGTTTTCTTCCCAGTCCAGGAGTACTGGATTTAACCGGGGGGGGGGGGGAGTGCAGCGCCCCAGAGTCCTGGTCATTGCAGTACTGGAGCTCCGCCGCTAAGGGGGGCTATGGTACGTCTGATGGCACTGAAGGAGTTCATCTGACTAGGTATCACAGACACCAATACATTTCACAGTCTGGCCTCCAGGGGGAGCTAAGGGCACTATACATTAGGCCACTCCTCACAGTCTGGTAAAACTGGGGGTTGGATAGGAAGTTAGATCAGAAAGCTGATTGGGTTGGAACCAGGCAACACCTTGTGGCAGAGGATGTTGTAGGGGGAAGATTCAGAGGGGTCCCTGTCAGGGGTGGGATCCTGACAGAGGCCTAGCAACGAGAGAGAACGTTACGGGACCGCGCCTGCACTTGATCGCGGCGGTACCCTAAGAAAGGACAAGAAGCGAGGTATATTGTGCTGAGTGAGAAACGAGATCAACGCAACAAGGAGAAATACCAGTAGGAGTCGTGCTGTAAGATCGAGGCAACATCCTATTGAGGCGCGTAGCTGGTGGCCGGTACGCCGAGTAAGTATCAGGCTCCAAGCAATACTTCAAACCCACGGCAGGACAGTCAGCTATAGGCGGGCTGTCTCACACCAATCACCTATGAAGACATGGGGGGCATACTAGGAGAAGGGCGACACTAGGGTCCAGGAAGAGCTCCGAGCCTACCCGTCATACGGGTGCGTCCTAGCCATATCATCTGGGGGACGAAGAAGAACATCATAATACAGTTGTGAGGGAACACGAGAAACAGACACAACAGTTGTGGGGACTATCCCGTAAGCACAGCAGGGGAGGACCGCAACACACAAGCGCTAGAAGGTAGGCACAGATTTCCACCTGCAAAGGGAACTCTGGAGGTGCCATCGGACCGGCCGGACTTGCGCAGCCTGGTTAACCGTATTCCGGACTGAGGACCCTGAAGCCTTCAGTAAAGAAGTAAAGAGACTGCAACCTGGTGTCCTCGTTATTTACTGTGACCGGCACTGCACCGCACTACCACCATCATCCACACCTATTATTTGGGCGCCCCTCAGCAGGGTCACGGACCGGGTCTAGCCACCGTGACAACCCCAGAGCAGAGACTCAGAGGCCCGGTACTGGGTACCCCTCGGCCCTGCGGCAGTGGGGGCGCTGCAGTAGATTCAATGCTCATGAGGTTCGACTCACATTCATCGGGGTCAACCACCTGGGGTTCATGTCTGGCCACAAAATTATGCAGACAGATGCATGCCTTCACAACACGGTCCACATTTTCTGGTTGCAGTTGCATGCACATTAGTAGAATTCGCCATTTTAATGTCAAAATACCAAAGGCGCACTCCACATAATGTCTTGCCCGGCTCAAGCGATAATTAAAAATGCGCTTGGTGGAGTTCAGACTGCGGCTTGAGTACGGTTTGAGGAGATTTTGCCCAAGTTGGAACGCCTCATGACCAACTAAAACAAAGGGCAAACTTGGGTCTTCGGTCCCCGGTAGAGGTCGTGATGAGGGTAAGTTAAAATTGTTGCTGTACAAACATCTCCCCATGTTGGAGTCTCTGAAGACTCTTGAATCGTTAGTATGGCCATACGCACCAATATCCACAGCTACAAACCGGTATCTTGCATCTGCAATAGCCATCAAGATTATCGAGAAGTATTTTTTATAATTATAGTACAGGGACCCACTATGCGCTGGTTTCTGAATCCGTATGTGCTTGCCGTCCACGGCACCAATACAATTGGGGAAATTAGCCACATCCTCGAACTGTTGGGAAATCGCTAGCCACATTTCTGATGTTGGGGTTGGTAGCACAAGTGGCTGCAAGTTGTTCCAAATGGCATCACAAGTTTCCCGAACCAGTTGGCAAATTGTTGACTTCCCCAGTCTAAATTGGTAATGCAGTGACGCAAAAGATTCTCCAGTAGCCAGATATCTGTTGGCATTCAAAAAGAAAAAAAAAAGGAAATTGTTTAGGATTTTAAAGGACAACTAAAAGGCTACATACAATAGAATATACAATTGCTAAATGAAAATTATGCCCCACGATGCCTAGATCTAGTCTTTGTCAATAGAATGAGAAAAAATTTTATAATTACCTCACAGTCACTACTAATCGTTCCTCCGCACAGATGCTTTCACGGAAAGTGCTGCGATGATGATGTATCTCATCCTTCACATGTGAAAGCAGAACATCAAAGGTCTCAATGGACATCCGTAGATAGCGTTGAAATTTTGATGGGTGATCCCAAAGCTGAAGATACAGGGTGTGAAAGGCACCATATGTACTCCGCAAGAAATTAACTTCGTGGATCCAATATCTCCTTTGCGAACTACACTTTCTCTGCCGAAGTCGCAACCGCATCAAGCGAAATCGAACCAGCTCAGACACAAACATCTTGCTAGCAGAAGTTCACTCAATGCTTTCAAAATGGAGAATGAGTCTGCACCCACACCCCGACGAGGACAAAATGAGAAAAAAAAAAAAAACTTTATTGACAGTGACAAACGCAGACAAATGGATACATCGCGAACGGACATCAAAATGAGAAAAACGCTGTCAAAAGCGTTAACGCAAGCGTTAACGTGAAGCCGATTTTTCGACAAATTTGATCCTTTTCTGTACATGCGTTTAACGGATCCGTTTAACGCCATGTACTTGACGCAATGTGAACCTAGCCTAAGGGGATAGATATATAGTAGACAGAAAGAGGAAGGCAGTAGGGGTAAATTAGGATTTAGAGGGGTTGGGATATGCAAGGAAAGCAGGGAGCTGAGTAGGAGTAACAAATCTGCTAATAAAATTAAATGTCTGCTGGCAAATACAAGAATTGTAGCAAACAAAATGAATGAACTAGAGACTCTTATGACAGTTACACAATATGATGTCCTGGGCAGTACGGAAACATGGCTTTACGACAGCCATGACTGGGTAACAAACGTAGAGAGTTACACTACATTTAGAAGGGACAGGAAAGATAAAAATGGTGAAGGGGTGTGCATCTTCATAAAATCCACTTTAAAACCTGTGCTCAAAGAAGACATTTGGTTGGAGTTACAGCAATGTAGAGTCACTATGGGTGAATGTATATGGGGATGGCAATAATGGAAAGCTGCTAATTGGAGTTTGCTACAAGCCTAATATAGCTGAACAGGTAGAGGATGAAATGCTGCAACAAATTAATGGGGCATTTTAACTATTCAGACATTCAATGGGAGATAGAATCTTCAGGTTGTGCTAAAAGCTACAATTTCTTATCCACAGTTCAGGACAATTACCTCTCTCAGCTGGTTGATGAACCTGCCAGGGGAGGTAATCAGCTGGATCTAGTTCTGTCAAATAGACCAGATAAAATTTCAGATCTACAGGTCAGGTGGCATTTGGGAAGCAGTGACCATAACATGGTAGGTTTCAATGTAATTTTCAATCAAACATTCAAAAGGGGAAATACCAAAACCTGGAACTTTAAGAAAGTTGTTTCAACAAATTAAGGACAGAGCTTAATGGTGTGGACTGGGACCACGTCATGGTAACTGGGGTTACCGAACATAAATGGGGCATATTTAAGAAAATACTACTAGAATCCTGCAGAAAACGTATACCCTCTGGTAATACAATGTCAAGGAATAAAAAGAAACCATTATGGATAAATAAGACAGTACAAAGGTTAATAAAATAAAAACAAAGGGCATTCAAAATCTTGAAAGCCGAGAATACTGAAGATAAATATCAAGAGAATAAAGATCTAAATATGAAATGTAAAAAAGAAATCAAGCGAGCAAAGTTATCTACAGAGAAACAAATCGCTACTGACATTAAAATAAATCCCAATTTTTTTTTATAAATACATCAATGCCAAAAAGAAAAAAATAGATTATATTGGCCCCTTAAAATATAACAGTAACAAGATAATTACAGAGGATAAAGCAAAGGCTGAGCTATTAAATAGACAGTTTTCATCCGTATTCACCAATGAACTGTGTTACGGGATCATTGAACAAGGCAGAAATCAATATTCACAATCTGATATAACTAGTTCAACACAAAAAGAAGTGCATGTACATCTGAGCAATTTAAACATTGACAAATCCCCTGGGCCAGATGGCATTCATCCACGAATACTGAGGGAATTGAGCTCAATAATTGACAGAAAACTTGTATCTCATTCTTAGACTTGTAACCAGGGTGGTGCCACTGGATTGAAGGATGGCCCACATGGTGCCAATATTTATGAGAGATAAGAAGGTGGACCCAGGCAACTATCACCCGGTAAGCCTGACATCAGTAGTGTGCAAAATTTTTGAGGTCATTATAAGAGATTACCTGCAAAAATATATATTGTAGATAATAATATAATAACTGACAAACAGCACGGAGAAATGAAAGATAGGTCATGTCTAATTAACATGTTGGGTTTCTATGACGAGGTAAGTGCAAGTCTGGATGTAAAAATGTAAAGTTGGTGCTTTTCTGGCGACATATCTTATATCCATGTTTTCTATGATGTTTTGTAACTTACTGTCCTGATTTAACATATTGCTTGATAACATGTATCACATTGTAATATTGAGTACTGAATTGTGTAGAAAAGGTGATCACATTCTTGGTGGTATTATTATTATGTAGGGCCTTGCAAGGCTAACAAAGTGAGGTGTCATATGGGAGGATCTAACACATCATCTCTGTTAATGGGTCTAATCAATTTGTCAAGGATGGCTCTGTTGTGTCCTCTATTCTTTAGTCTGTGATGGATATTATTGATCTCATTATTGTATTCATGGTTATTGGTACAATTGCGTCTTGTTCATATCAGTTCATCTTTGGGAATATTTCTGATAATGTGCGGAGGATGACAGGAAGCAGAATGGTGTATAGAATTGCAGTCTGTGGATTTTCTATATGGTGAAACGCTGACTGTGCCACTGTTTACATTCCCCGCAGGTAAACATCCAAAAAACTGATTTGTGACGCATGATGTGCTTGGGTGAAATGTAGATTAAATGTATTGGAATTAATGTACTTAATTTTCAATCTCATCATGTGTACCAGACCAAATAAACAGTAAATCATCTATAAAAAAATGGGTTGTCGTCATTAAAGATGATTTTTTCCTTCCCAGATTGCCTATGAGCTGAAAAGCGTTGGTCTTTATTCACATTCTCATTGGAACCGCCAATTACTATGATTTCATATTGATACTTCTACAATAAATTCTGGATTTTATTCTATGTACCTGTTTCTACTCTGACCTTTTCTACACAGCCAGATCCTGGGCTTCTCCGTGCGTGCTTTCAGCAGGACTGATGCTGCAACTTTGTGGTGAGCTGATTCTCCTCTGTTTCCCAATATGATCATGGTACTCTATAGCGCAGCATTATACCTGTGTGGGGCTGCATTATACTCTATGGAGGCTGCATTATACTCCAGTGGCGGCTGCCTTATACTTTATGGGGGCTGCATTATACTCCTGTGGGGCTGCACTATACTCTATGGGGGCAGCATTTTCCTCTATGGCGTCTGCATTATACTCCTGTGGGGCTGCCTTACAATCTATATGGGCTGTAGTATATTACTGTAGGGCTGCATTATACTCCTGTGGAGCTGAATTATATTCTATGGTGGGCTTCATTATACTACTGTGTGGCTGCACATGGGGGCACTCTATGGGGGCTGCATTATATTCCTTTGAGGGCTGCATTATACTCCTATGGGGGCTGCATTATACTCCTGTCGGGTTGCATTTTACTCTTGTGGGGCTGCATTAGGCTACTTTCACACTTCCGTTTTTTTTAATCCGTCACAATGCGTCGGTGCGACGTATCGACGGATGAGTCAAAAATAGTGAATAACGGATGCAACGCATCCAGTATTTCGACGGATCCGCTAGACGGTTCCATCAAAAAACTGGATCCGTTGCATCTGTTTTGTCCGTTTTTACCATCCGTTTTTTTTGACAGATCCGTTTTCCATGCCTAAAAATAGGAGTCTCCCAAATGTGATTGGCAACTGGAAAATAGGGAAACCAATATATTAACTGGCTGGATGTCTTCAGGCTGGTAGGAGTCTTGCTGGCACATTTGGGGGTGACGCCCCAGGCCAGGTTTATATAGATTTGGGGCCTGTGGCCAATTGGCTACAAATTCATGATTCTGAGCATGCTCAGTGTAAAAAAACGGATTCCAGGGCTGGATTCCGTCATACGACGTGTCACGACGGATCCTGCATCCATAGGCTACCATTCTAGTCAACGACGTATGCCGCAGGATCCGTCGCGACACGTTTTCCCGACGCAGACAAAAAAAGTTACATTGAACGTTTTTTCCAGACGACAGTCTGCCAAAACACGACGGATCCGTCGCACGACAGATGCGATCCGTCGCTAATACAGGTCTATGGGAAAAAAATGGATCCTGCGGGCACATTTGCAGGATCCGTTTTTTTTCCCAAAACGACGCATTGCAACGGATCTGAAAAGACGGAAGTGTGAAAGAGGCCTAATACTCCTGTGGAGCACATTATAATTTATGGAGGCTACATTATACTCTGTAGTGCTGCATTATACTTCTGTGTGCTGCATTACTACTACTGTTTTACCTCTGTGGGGCTGCATTGTAGTCTATCAAGCAGCATTATATTTCTGTGAGGCTGCATTATGCTCCTGTGGGGCATTACACCACTGTGGGGCTGCATAACACTCCCATGGGGCTGTATTACACTCCCATGGGGCTGCATTACACTTCCATTGGGCTGCATTATGCTCTTGTGGGGCTGCATTTTACTCTATTGGGCCTGCATTATACTCCATGGGGCCTGCATGATACTCTGGGGGGTCTCCATTACACTCTATGGAGGACTATGGGGTGCATTACACTATGTGGAAGACTATGGTGTGCATTATACTAAACGAGCAAAATGCTGCCTATTCATCGAGTGATTGGATTGTTTATGCTGGAACAAATATCAATGTTCTGTGCAGCACATCGCTCAGTGAAAATTGCAAATGTGCTGCTGATAACATTATACTGTATATGGACAGACTGATCTACTAGCTATTTGTAGACAGCAGAAAAGGGAAGAAAGAACGATCAGTAGGCCAAAAATATATTACAAAGTAGAAAAAATGTATTTTAAAGAAATGTTAAAGACAAGTGTAACAGTGGGTACTCCCACAGGGCATATGTATAATTTAGACAGAAACACGGGACATGGGAAAACTGGCAGAAATAGACCAAAAGGTATTCAGATTCATATTGTCTGATTTACAAATGCATATAAAATAACCCCTACAAATAATAAGGGGTAGTCCTAAATAATATTAGTTCACACGTGGTGATTTATAAACAACATTTCTTTGGTCACAGACGGACCATCAATAGTACAAAGAAAGCAAGGACTCTGCAGCAGACGAAAAATATCAGCAATAATATAAAAGGTCTCAGCTTATCATACCTGTGTGAATGACCAAAGGACCACCAAGATAGTAAGGAGGGGAACTGCCAGTGAAACCCACGTCACCCCACTGCACAGCGCCAGGAGCAGGAGAGTATAATGGGGAGTGCAGCGCTGCGCAATATTCACCTGCTCCTCGTTCTGGGCGCCGCTCCATCTTCAGCGTCTTCTGCAGTGACGCTCAGTTCAGAGGGCGCAGTGACGTGGTTAGTGCGTGCCTTCTGCCTGAATGTCAGTGCAGAATATGCCGAAGATGGAGCAGCACCCGGAACGGGGAGCAGGTGAATATTGAAAGTGCCGGGGGCCTGAGCGACGGATAGGTGAGTATGTGATTTTTTTTTATCGCAGCAACAGCAAATGGGGCAAGTGTCTGTATGGAGCATCTAATGAGGCCATAACGTTTGTGCAGCACTATATGCGGCAAGTGTCTGTATGGAGCATCTTATGGGGCCATAATCAACGTTTGTGCAGCACTATATGGGGCAAGTGTCTGTATGGAGTATCGTATGGGGCCATAATGTTTGTGCAGCACTATATGGGGCAAGTGTCTGTATGGGGCATCTTATGGGGCCATAATCAACGTTTGTGCAGCACTATATGGGGCAAATATCTGTATGGAGTATCTTATGGGGCCATAACATTTGTGCAGCACTATATGGGGCAAGTGTCTGTATGGAGCATCTTATGGGGCCATAATCAACGTTTGTGCAGCATTATATGGGGTAAATATCTGTATGGAGTATCCAATGGGACCATAACGTTTGTGCAGCACTATATGGGGCAAATATATTTATGGAGCATCTTATGGGGCCATAATTAAAGTTTGTGCAGCATTATATGGGACAAATATCTGTATGGAGTATCCTATGGGGCCATAATTCACGTTTGTGGAGAATTATATGGGGCAAATGTGTCTATGGAGCATCTTATGGGGCCATAATCAAGGTTTGTGCAGCACTATATGGGGCAAATATCTTTATGGAGCATCTTATGGGGCCATAATCAACATTTGTGCAGCATTACATTGGGCAAATGTGTCTATGGAGCATCTTATGGGGCCATTATTAACCTTTAAGCAGGATTATATGGGGCATATTTTAATATGGAGCATCTTATGGGGCCATCAAACTTTATGGAGCATTATATGGGTCTCCTGATTCAATATGGATATTCAAAAACACTTAACCTACTGATGTCTCAATTAATTTTACTTTTATTGGTATCTATTTTTACTTTTGACATTTACCGGTAGCTGCTGCATTTCCCACCCTAGGCTTACACGCGAGTCATTTAGTTTTCCCAGTTTTTTTGTGGCAAAATTAGGGGGGTCGGCTTATACTCGAGTATATACAGTATATCAGGCTGTATATTTTGATTTCTGCCTTGTTCAATGATCCCTGTAACATTGGTGAACACAGATGAAAACTGTCTTTTTAATAGCTCATTTGCTCAATGGCGATTTGTTTCTCTGTAGATAACTTTGCTTGCTTGATTTCTTTTTACATTTCTTATTTAGATCTTTATTCTCTTGATCTTTATCTTCAGTATTCTCGGCTTTCAAGATTTTAAATGCCCTTTGTTTTTGTCTTATTAACCTTTGTACTGTCTTATTTATCCATAATGGTTTCTTTTTATTACCAGAGGGTATACGTTTTCTCAGGATTCTAGTAGTATTTTCTTAAATATGCTCTATTTATGTTCGGTAACCCCAGTTACCATGATGTGGTCCCAGTCCACACAATTAAGGTCTGTCCTTAATTTGTTGAAATCAACTTTATTAAAATTCCAGGTTTTGTCATTTCCCCTTTTGAATGTTTGATTGAAAATTACATTGAAGCTTACGATGTTATGGTCACTGCTTCCCAAATGCCACCTGACCTGTAGATATGAAATTTTATCTGGTCTATTTGACAGAACTAGATCCAGCTGATTACCTCCCCTGGTTTGTTCATCAACCAGCTGAGAGAGGTAATTGTCCTGAACTGTGGATAATAAATTGTAGCTTTTAGCACAACCTAAAGATTCTATCTCCCATTGAATGTCTGGATAGTTAAAATGCCCCATTATAAGAGCACTATTATTGTTTGCTGCCATTTTAATTTGTTGCAGCATTTCATCCTCTACCTGTTCAGCTATATTAGGAGGCTTGTAGCAAACTCCAACTAGCAGCTTTCCATTATTGCCATCCCCATTTACATTTACCCATAGTGACTCTACCTGTAACTAGAATCCACTGTCTTCATTTAGCACTGGTTTAATGTGGATTTTACGAAGATGCACACCCCTTCACAATTTTTATCTTTCCAGTCCCTTCTAAATGTAGTGTGACTCTCTACATTTGCTACCCGGCCGTGGCTCTCCTTAAGCCATGTTTCCGTACTGCCCTTCACATATTGTATGACCGTCATAAGAGTCTCTAGTTCATTCATTTTGTTTGCTACACTTCTTGCATTTGCCAGAAGACATTTAATTTTATTAGCACATTTATTACTCCTACTCAGCTCCCTGCTTTCCTTGCATATCCCAACCCCTCTAAATCCTAATTTACCCCTACTGCCTCTCTATTTCTGTCTACTACATATATATCCCCTTATTAGCACAACTAACCTCTCTCCCCCAGATCCTAGTGAAGTGATGGCCGGGGGACCACCACTGTGCAGGAAGACTACTGTACACAAGATGAGGTGCAAACAGCAAAGGGTAGATTTATTGGGAGGCAAGGAATGAAGTGGGTGAGGAAGATGCAAACAGGGGTATACAATGGCAAGAGACACTTTACAAGACTTATACACTTTATCTTGTCCGTAAAATAGCACGGTGCTCCAACTATTACAGACTCAGAAAATGTCTCACAAGCAACTTTAAACAATACACAAATAACGATGCTACTCTACGTATAACCTCCCTGGCCCTTACTAAGCAGGCCACATGGCTGCCATGTACTGACTACTGAAGCCTAAACTAGGCCCTAACAGGTGCAACAAACAGGAACAGACTCACGGTGATATTGGGGACTCAGTTCCAGTCCCAGGGGGGCCCCCAGCAGTCTATACGGTGGTGCGCACGGCTTTCTGTCAGCTCTGTGAAGCGTGGTCTTCTCCTTGCTTCTGGATCCTAGGGATGCTCCCGGAAACTGTAAGTCCCTTTCTCAGAATCTTCGTGGCTTCATAAACTAGCACAGAACAGCCACCTTTGCTGTAACCCGGAAAAGTCTTGCAAATTTCACAAGTACACTCTGTCCCAGCCTGGGACCTTTCTTGTAGCAAACAGCACACAGATCTCTCTAGCAGCTTCTGCTCACACACACAGTTCAGGCTCAACTCCTCCCCTAATTCTAGGGCAGTTCAGCCTAAAGCAGGGGGAAGCAGGACATTCTATCACACCAGACAAGGGGGTGCTGTCTCTTAAAGTGGCAGCGTGTTACTGTCCATAACAGCACCACTCTCTTACACTAGTTTAAAAGAACCCAAAAAATCCATGAACCCAAACCCTTCCTTCCTGCATCAATTTCTAAGCCACTTATTTATCTGCCTAAGCTCCTGCTGCCTATCAAGTGGCGCTCGTGGCACTGGCAGTATTTTTTAAAACACCACCTTGCAGATCCTGGCCTTCAGCTTCTCCCCTTGTTACCTGTAATCATTCTTAAGGGCCTTCCACCTCCCTCTAACTTTGTCATTGATACCGATGTGTACCATGACCGCTGGGTTTTCCCCAGCCCCACCCAGCAATCTGTCTATCCAATCCGCAATACATCGAACCCGAGCACCCGGTAGACAACACACTGTTCAGCATTCAGTCTCGGAGTCAGATGACCCTGTCTTTCTGCCTGATTTTAGAGCCCCCTACCACCACCTGTCTTGCCTTTGCTGCACTCCTATTTCCCTCCTTTATACAGCAGTCCTTTTCCTGGTTGCTAGGAGCAACATCCTGCTGCAGTGATCCCAGTCCTGGCTTGCATTCCTAATATCAGCCAAACAGGCATATTTACTAGGTTGTGCCAGATCAGGACTGGGCTCCCTTGCACTATCCCCCCTACCCCTTCTTGTAACATTTTCCCAGCTGTGTACTTATCTGTCCTGATCTTTCCCACCTCCACCCTCCTCCATATTACTGGCCCCAGCCAACCAGTGAGCTCTAAATTCCTCTCCAGGCTTACAATTCTCCTGAGTGTCCTGAGTATTGCATGCTGCACATTTAGATCCATTAACTGGGCTTCCAAACATGTAACTTGCGGTCATCGAGTGCAGACATATTCACCCTCAAATGGCTGTTCAAGGCATGAATACATCTCACAAGATGCACATCTGGTGGCATTGTCCATGGAGCACATAATCAATGTGGATAAACCGTACAGATAAAAGCAGGAAAACAAACAAACAATGGAAGCAAGTAAAATTATGCTCTTATGTTAAGCTATGATATTGTGTTTAACTATTGCCTTATTTGCAGCCTTGGCCTTAACAGCCCTCTCTCCGCTCAGCAGCCCTATCTTAGAGTATCTGAAACTTGTAGTTCACTTCTTCTGTTCTTCTGGCTTTGACGGAATATCAAGACTGCAGCCAATCCATGGCTGATGATTGGCTGCAGCAGTCACATGAAAGAGGAAGCCAGGAGATGCCTGTCTGGTGGGTATTTTGTTTTGTGATCAAAAGTAGTGGACAATCTCTTTACTGTTATCAGTAATCTAATTGCCAGCAAGCACTAGATTTCAATTATCTGTGATCTGCAAACAGAGGAAAAATGGAATTACATAGATTGTATTATTCCAGCATCCACAACAAGAAGGGGGATTAAATAGATGTATTCTGACTTTATAGCTAGGCTGCAAGTGTAGGGCACTATTGAGACACTGTTTCTTGACTGTCTCTCTGTACTAATACTCGCACAAAGTGATTTTATCAAATAGCTTGACTCTACTGCAGGAGGCACAAATTCAGATTCCAGAAAAAGGTTGTTTTTCAAGCTGAATTCTTGTAGTTATACACAATTACTGTAGGTGAAAAGATGAGTCTAAACCAAAGCTGTATAAATATGAGCTTCTCAACATAATGTCACAGGTGTGTCAGAGGCAACAGACAGTCACTCTGTATCTGGCTGCAGAAGGTCTCTGTGTGTGGCATTGCAAACAATGCCTTAATCCTTCTGACTTTTGTAAACAGTGCCATTCTCCCTCCAGCTCAAATTGACTCACCTGGACCCGAGTGTTAATAGACTCTCAGTCTACTTCAGGGAGTCACTGGTGAGATTCACATTTTTCCTTTTGAGGAGCTATAGCAGTCAGCTTACTTCCTCTCTGGTGCTCTTGGAGGTAGTTTGGTGTTACGTCTCTGGAGTCTGCTCAAACGAAGTTTCTTCCCCCTTGTTTGTCTTCCTTCTTGTCTTTAGTGTACAGTGGGGAATGACCAGTGCACATCCCCCCCTTTCCTATTCAGGGTCTAGCTCTAGGGATATACAGGGCTTAGGTTTCCTGCTCGGCGACTGGTGTGGAACCAGTATAGGGACTGTAGGGTAGGTAGGGTGCTATTTGATCTGCCTAGAGGTTTCCACTCCCCCTTTTCCTAGCGTTTGGGCTTCCTTCCCCTTATCCCTCATGTTGCACTTAGTCTTCCCACACTTCGCACGACACATAACTGACATACACTATCTGGGCAAGAAGATGGAGTTTCTGAAATCAGAGCAGGGAGAGAAACAGGAGAATCTTCTAAAAGGCAAACCTGGCTGTATAGCAGTGAAACAGAAACAATACAATGACAATACAATAGTGTATGATGCGTGGGGCACGACAAGCCACATTCTACTTGGACACGTGTGATAATGTTTCGATATCAAAAAATACATGTTAGCTGCTTTGTTGCCTGACACCAGCCTTTGCCTCCCTATCCTCATACTTATCTATTCTTACTTTAAAATAAAAATGTTTGTATATTTCTGTTCAGATCTTCCATTTCAAATCTGCCCAAAGCTACGAGACAATAGTGACTGAAATAAGAACAATAGACCCCATGATGAAAACATAACTGATCTATTGTTTGCCATTGGTGTCTGGCTTCAGATGGATTTGGCAATGTTTTATTTACGTTGAAATGTAAACAAATCTGCCTACTCACCTTTATAGGACTGCCTGTCCTGCTTGATATTCTTCCTATTCATTTTAAAGGAGCTGTCAACATACCATTTTCAATTGACAATTAAAGTATAGAATTTTCTTGGGGTTTATTGTTGAAAAGGGGTACATGGCCTGAGAAAGTTGAAACACATTGATGTAGACATCGTGCAGAAAAAAAACTTGCCAAACACCAAAATACATACAAACACTTGGTCGGCAGACGTGCCAGGAGTCATAGCTCCACCAGTTGGATATTGATGGCCAATGCTGTGGATATGCTCTCAATATTCTAAACCAGTATTAATCCTTTAAGATTATCAATCATCTCTTGGAAGTACATTAAAAGATTATGGAAAAAAAACACAGAAGCTAAAAGTTAAAGCAACAGAGAATTGGAAAAAATGGTTTACACTTTCAAGTTGAACTGGCAATGTCATTTTTATCTTACACCTTTTCTTATAATCAATTCTAAGTATAAAGAAATTGATTTTACAATCTAACTGTGTGCTAGTAATACAGAGAAAGCCCTCTAACTGTGCATACATGAAGTGTAGCATGTATTATGAGAATGTTTCATGCAGGAATGATTTAGGTCCCAGAGTTTGCCAGGTCTATACTTTTTAAATGGTAAATCATTACTAGATTATATTTTAATTGATTCCTTCTTGGTATTGCCTACCTTATGTCTCTTATTATTCCTTGTATATTAAATGCAGGTATTTTTATAATCACAGAAATGGGAGTGTGTGGGCTACTCAGAATAAAATAAGTACGTTCTATCATTATCTTGCTCTTAGAAGAGAAACATTTCAGTATGCAAAATCAAGCTAAAAAGGGGAGGCAATAGAATCATGTCTGCAGGGAGAAATCACAGTAAAGGATATAAAAGATACAAATTGCTAAAGAAGGATAATCTTTAAATCCAGTTTAGCTCTTTTTAAACCTCTCCACTAACTTTTATACATCGGAAATGTTCTTAAGTCTATTAAATTACTTATTTTCAAATGAAAGATGGTTGCACTGATCATTTAAATTGAAATGTGGCAGACAATGGAGCTGGAATGATACCAAAAGAAAATAGACTTTTTATAAGATCTCCAAATGATTACAAACAAAAAGCTGAAATGCCTCTTATTGCCTTTTCTTTGACAATATTATATACTGTATTCAGTGCAATAACTAGATAGAAGTATAAGCATGTGTTTTCTGGATGTCATACGGAGCACATAATGGGTTAATATTGGACCCCTACTTTGGATAGAAGGTATGTTAGTAAGCAGTGAAAACACCTAATTAACATACCAATTAGGTTATCAAGTGCCAATTACACAGCATAAAAGAACAGAGCAAGAGAGAAACCATGTATTTTTTCTACTTGATATCTTACATGCTTATTTCTTTTATCTCTACAATTATGTACAGTACTCTTCCTGCAAACAAGTTTTGCACTTGTTTTTCAGTTTGTGGATCTTTTTCACACATATAATGTGTGTGTTATGAGTAGAATACACTGACTGTCTTGTCCATCAGCCCTGTACTCAGCTTATTCAATTTACCTATGATCACCAAGATGGATTTTCCAGGGAAGAAATTTGTCAGAACTGACCTCTAATGAAATTTGCCATGGATTTCTTTGTGATACTCCAGCTGACATCTCTCCAATGCTACTAGGAGATCACTCTAGATCAAATAATGGTCTGATGATGTACCTTCCAAAAATAATTTTTGTACCTTGCCCTTCCAAACATCTTCTCTCTTTGACACTCAATGAGAAGACATTCTCAAATCAATCAGTGATGGGAAAGGTACATCTTTTCTGCAATCCAGAAGATCTTTTTGTCCAATTCGCAAATAAGCAAAGATATCTCTAAGGTTTAGGAGAAGATTCAATGCCAGAAGGCAGTTTAGGCCCAAACCCAGTCCTCAGTTCTTACAACAAGTTTTCCAGTCATAAATCTGGACTGACTTATGAAATCAAAAGTTTACTCCCACCTGTAGGATGTGGACTGTCCTTTTTTTCTAATATGGTCTTCCACATCTTCAGATGCCTGGGTACCATCTATCATAAAAAGAGGTTATTCTCAGGTATTAAAGGATTTTTCACCAGATTCTATGTTCTAAATTATACAAGAACCAAGTCGTTCTGTGCCTGGTCCAAGAATTTGTCGGGTATTAGAACCACTTCACTAACACGCCAAGGGGAAGGGTGCTTACTGCAGAATGTTTCCCATACCGAAACCAGAAGGGAAGTGGTGTCTTATTTGAAATCTCACCTACCTGAACAATTTTCTGCAGAAAAATTAATTCCAAATCCATCCACTCTGCTATCTCAATCACTCTTTGGGATGCCTATCTACTAATTTTGATCATTCCAGCCCACAGGATATTCCTTAGATGGCCAATCAATCCAAACGAACCTTCAAATCCACCATCTACAATTCAATTGTCTTCCATTTGGTATTCTGTTAGCTCCAAGGATCTTCATGAAAGTGACAGCAGTCCACTCAGCCACTCTCAGACTCCAAGGGACAACTGTCGAAGCCTCCTTTAAGCAACAATAGATTCAACATTTTAAAGTAACTATGGATCTGTTTTCCCTTCATGTCTTCACTATCAGCAAAGAAAAATCTCAGTTGATTCCAGTGAAAGAACTCAAATTCTTGGGCTTGCACAACAACATCATCAGATAAATATAAGACTCTTAAGTATCTTTCCTACTTGATATCTCCTATTCCCCTATCCGATGTCCCTATCCTGCAAAGGGTGTACTTGGCACACCTACCTCTGCAATAGATGCAATTCATGTTTCTCAGAATGTAGAAAAATAGAAACTATGTTTTCTAGATGGCAAAATAATCGTTCTCATCTATTTTAACAAGGGTCTTCCATATCAAGAGGCAGAAAACTTATTTCTTCAATTTATTTCTTCAATTTTTAGGTTGTAATAAAGGCAATAAAGCCAGTAAAGCCTTATTATACAGGTGGATTTGGGATAGCATCACCCATTGTTATCTTTTTTGCTGGCAAAGACCCACACTTTTCTAATTGCGTCCATTCCACTAGATCAACTTCCAACTCATGAGCCAAACAATCTCACATCCCACTTGAACAAATTTGCAGAACTGCCTTGTATTTCTCCTATTGTACTTTTGTTAAACATTATGGAGTAGACATCCACTCTGCTGAGAGTTTAACCTATTGCAAAAGAGTCTTAGAACAAGCAGTGACTTTCCAAGTTTACCCACCCCTCTCTTCAGAGGTGTATCTAGTGTTTCTGGCACCCGGGGCAAGAATTCATTTTGGCACCCCCCCCCCAAGGACATATGCCCCCCGTCAGCCCCATCATTGTCCTCTCCTCCTCCACCATCCCCATCATTGCTCTCTCCCCGTCAGCCCCATCATTGCCCTCTCCTCCCCCCACACACACACCATTCACTTCTCTGCACATTCCCCTGCAGCGCGATACACACACACACCCAATACTGAGCCACACACACATATACACACATTCACACACACACACACACATACATACACACTCACATACACACACACACATATTCACACACATTCACACACACACACATTCACACACACATTCACACACACATTCACACACATTCACACACACACACTCACATACACACACATTCACACACACTTCTCACCTCTCCTCGCGCTCTGCCGCAGCAGCTCCATCGCCTTCCTCTGACACAGCCGGCCGCTGAATGTTGACGTCATCCAGCGGCGTGTCTGTGTGAGAGGAAGCAAGAGGAAACAGGAAGACAGATCACTGGGCAGCGGAGCTGCAGGGATTTCTCCCTGCCCGCCGCAGCCACACTGCAGGGGCTCCCCTCCCCCTCTGCACACATTGGGAGCCGGCACTCTGCAGCTTCTCTGTGCCGGCTGTCAGCTTGACAGTCGGCACAGAGAACGTCTGACTCCCAGACCGGGGGCGGCAGAATGCAGCCGCCGGGGGAGACACTGCGGACCGCCGAATTAGGCGGTCCGACTGCGCCCCCCTGCCGCCTGCGCCCAGGGCACATGCCCCGGCTGCCCCCCCCCCCCCCCCCCCTAGATACGCCACTGCCTCTCTTATGGATTTTCAAGACCCATTATGTGCTACATAAGATGTATAGGTAAGAAGAAAATTTACTTGCTTTAAGTTTTGGACTCCCTCTTGCTCAGTCATTTTATGCTGTATAATTGGCACTTGCTAACATTAATTAGGTGTTTTCACTGCTAACGTGAAATCTATCCAGAGTAGAGGTAAAATATTAACCCATTATGTGCTGCCTACAGATTCCAGGAAACAAAAATTCTGGTAAATTTCAAGGAAATTTTATTTTTATTTTTTACCCAAAGGCTAAATTCTAAGTGTCTTTATTAGACATAATATCCCATAGAGTAGAAGTTGAAAAAGGACACCCATCTTTCAAAGAGGGGGAATAAAGCTCTGTAAGTGGGGGTTACAAAGGCCAATGGAATAGTTTGTCAATCATAATACTGATTAACTCCTTCCCAACACGACCAATTTATATTTTGCGCTATCGTTTTTTTCCTCCTTTATTTCCAATTCTCATAATTTTTTTATTTTCAGATCAAAATAGATGAATGAGAAAGTGATTTTTTTCGCGAGACAATTTGTACTTTTGAATGGCACCATTCATTTTATCACATAGTGTACTGGAAAACAGAAAAAATAATTCCAAGTACCGGGAAATTGTGAAAAAAAATGCAATTCTGAATTGTTTATACAGCATACATTTTGTGGTAAAAAATGACTTGGCATCATGATTTTCCAGGTCAGTATGATTACGGTGATTCCAAACTTGTCCAGATTTTTATTGTTTTAGTGGTTAAATAGAAATCGTAAATTTGTGAAGAAAACAAACATTTTCTGATTGTGTCACCATTTTCCAAGACCCATATTGTTTTGATTTCCAGATGATGGAGCTGTATGAGGCTTATATTTTGCAGAGCAAGCTGTCATTTGCATATATATCATTTTGAGGTAGATACGATGTTTTGATAACTTCTTTCTGAGCAAAAACACAGCACAATTTTGGCATTTTTATTTTTTTTTCTCTTTACATAGTTTTCCAATTGGGTTAATTAATGTTAGATTTTTAGAAATCTAACTTCTATGGGTGCGATGATATCACATATTTGTACTTTTTTCCGTTTTTAATACCGTATTTTTCGCTTTTTAAGAACACTGTTCTTACTGTGGGCCCGGAGCTGGGGGTGTTGCGGTGGTTGTGCGGAAATCCTAAGGTGTGCGGTGGTGGTACGGTGGCGAGTGGTGGTCCTGTGGTGCTGGTATGGTGGCGAGCGGTGGTCCTGCAGTGGTGGTATGGCGGTGAACGGTGATGGCATATGACGGCCGCCATTCTTCTTCTGGGTTCTGGCATCCACGTCTGCCTCTTTGCGATGTCTCCAGGGAAATGGCTGCTCAAGCAGAGCAGGCTGTTATGATCTGGTGACCTTGGAGCCGCATGGGACTTTCTCAGGAGTAGGTGGAACCTGTACTGACCGCAAACCCTAAACTGTCACCGCAACTAGAAGTAGCCGTGGGGTGTACCTAACACATCCTAGACACCTCGACACAGCCGGAGGACTAAATACCCCTATAGATGGAAATGGGAATTCTATCTTGCCTCAGAGCAGAACCCCAAAGGATAGGCAGCCCCCCACAAATATTGACTGTGAGTATTAGAGGAAAAGACACACGCAGGCAGAAATCAGGATTTAGCAAAAGAGGCCACACTAGCTAAATAGGAAAGGATAGGACAGAATACTAAGCGGTCAGTATTAAAACCCTAAAAATATCCACAGCAGATAATACAAAAATTCCACATCTAACTAAAGACATGGAATGTATATCTGCTTCTCCTGAAAATCCAACTTGACTGCAAATATCTAAACACAGTCTAAGCTGGACAAGAAAAAACCATGAATAGCACTGAATTGTAAAGCACACAGCATGTGTGCTGTAGAAACAAAAACCAGACACTTATCTTTGCTGATTTGGCAACAGTGCAGGAGGAACCAGACAGAGATGCAAAACCTCCAAGAACAATGGACAACTGGCAAGGGCTAATGAATCCTGCACACCTAAATATCCCAGTCAGAGCTGCAATCAGCAGGGACACCTGCCCAGGATTGCAACCCAGGGACAACTGCATTACTATCAACAACCACCGGAGGGAACCCAAGAGCAGAATTCACAACAGTACCCCCCCTTGAGGAGGGGTCACCGAACCCTCACCAGAGCCCCTAGGCCGATCAGGACGAGCCAGATGAAAGGCATGGACCAAATCAGCAGCATGGACATCAGAGGCAAAAACCCAAGAATTATCCTCCTGGCCATAACCCTTCCATTTGAAAAGGTACTAAAGCCTCCGCCTCGAAAAATGAGAATTCAAAATCTTCTCAACCACATACTCCAACTCCCCATCAACCAACACAGGGGCCGGAGGATCAACAGAGGGAACAACGGGCACCACATATTTCCGCAATAAAGATCTATGGAAGACATTATGGATAGCAAAAGAAGCCGGAAGGGCCAATCGAAAAGACACCAGATTAATAATCTCAGAAATCCTATAAGGACCAATAAAGCGAGGCTTAAACTTAGGGGAAGAAACCTTCATAGGAACATGACGGGAAGACAACCAGACCAAATCCCCAACCCGAAGCCGGGAACCAACACACCGACGACGGTTAGCAAAATGTTGAGCCTCCTCCTGAGACAATACCAAATTGTCCACCACATGAGCCCAAATCTGCTGCAACCTGTCAACCACAGAATCCACACCAGGAGAGTCAGAAGGCTCAACCTGCCCCGAAGAAAAACGAGGATGAAAACCAAAATTACAAAAGAAGGGCGAAACCAAGGTAGCTGAACTAGCCCGATTATTAAGGGCAAACTCGGCCAAAGGCAAGAAAGCCACCCAATCATCCTGATCAGCAGACACAAAGCATCTCAGATAAGTTTCTAAAGTCTGATTCGTTCGCTCGGTCTGGCCATTTGTCTGAGGATGAAATGCGGAAGAAAAAGACAAATCAATGCCCACCCTAGCACAAAAGGCCTGCCAAAACCTAGAAACAAACTGGGAACCTCTGTCGGACACAATATTCTCCGGAATACCATGCAAACGAACCACATGCTGAAAATACAACGGAACCAAATCAGAAGAGGAAGGCAATTTAGGCAAAGGCACCAAATGGACCATCTTAGAGAACCGGTCACAAACAACCCAGATGACCGACATCTTCTGGGAAACCGGAAGATCAGAAATAAAATCCATAGAAATATGCATCCAGGGCCTCTCAGGGACCGGCAAGGGCAAAAGCAACCCACTAGCACGGGAACAACAAGGCTTGGCCCGCGCACAAGTCCCACAGGACTGCACAAAACAACGCACATCACGTGACAAAGAAGGCCACCAAAAGGACCTACCAACCAATTCTCTGGTACCAAAAATACCAGGATGGCCAGCCAACACAGAACAATGAACCTCAGAAATCACTCTACTAGTCCATCTATCAGGAACAAACAGTTTCCCCACTGGACAGCGATCAGGTTTGTCAGCGTGAAATTCCTGAAGAACCCGTCGTAAATCAGGGGAAATGGCAGAAAGGACCACCCCTTCTTTTAGAATGCCGACCGGTTCAAGGACCTCAGGAGAATCAGGCAAAAAACTCCTAGAGAGGGCATTAGCCTTAATATTCTTAGAACCCGGAAGATACGAGACCACAAAATCAAAACGGGAAAAAAACAAGGACCATCGAGCCTGTCTAGGATTCAGCCGTCTGGCAGACTCGAGGTAAATCAGATTTTATGATCGGTCAAGACCACAATACGGTGCTTAGCTCCCTCAAGCCAATGTCGCCACTCCTCAAACGCCCACTTCATAGCCAACAACTCCCGATTGCCGACATCATAATTGCGTTCAGCGGGCGAAAACTTACGAGAAAAGAAGGCACACGGTTTCATCAAGGAACCAACAGGATCCCTCTGAGACAAAACGGCCCCTGCCCCAATCTCAGAAGCGTCAACCTCAACCTGAAACGGAAGAGAAACATCCGGTTGACGCAACACCGGGGCAGAAGTAAATCGGCGTTTAAGCTCCTGAAAGGCAGAGACAGCCGCAGAGGACCAATTCGTCACATCAGCGCCTTTCTTCGTCAAATCGGTCAAGGGTTTAACCACACTGGAGAAGTTAGCAATGAAACGGCGATAAAAATTAGCAAAGCCCAAAAATTTCTGAAGGCTCTTCACGGATGTGGGTTGAATCCAATCATGAATGGCCTGAACCTTAACCGGATCGATCTCTATAGATGAGGGAGAAAAAATGAAGCCCAAAAAAGAAACCTTCTGCACTCCAAAGAGACACTTAGACCCAGGGGCGTAACTACCGCGGTCGCAGCGGTCGCCATTGCGACCGGGCCCCGCAGGTCAGGGGCCCCGGGCCGGCAGGTCTGAGCAGGGCCGGGCTGGCTATCGGGCACTTCTGGCAAATGCCAGAAGAGCCGATGCCAGTAGTGGGCCGCTGCGCTGTTCCTCCCCCGGAACCCCCCCCCCAGTGCCGACGGCGCCGCCGCATTTAACTATACCGGCGTCTATGACACCGGTATAGTTCAATGCAATGATGGGAGGAGAGAGCATCACCTGACGCTTCCTCTCCCATCATTCCCCGCTCTGCCTCTGACAGTACACTGCGGGTGCGCGATGACGTCATATCATCGCGCACCTGCAGTGTCCTGGGCAGACTGCAGCCGCCAGGAGCAGCGCGGGCAAAAGGAAAGGTGAGGAGAGTTTTTTTTTTTCTTTTTAACCGGACTGTGGGGCCATTATCGGGGGGGGGGGGGATGAGATGAGATGTGGGCTGTGCTCTATATATCCCTGTGCGGGCTCTGCTGTATATATCCCTGTGCGGGCTGTGCTCTATATACCCCTGTGCGGGCTCTGCTGTATATACCCCTGTGCGGGCTCTGCTGTATATACCCCTGTGCGGGCTCTGCTGTATATACCCCTATGCGGGCTCTGCTGTATATATCCCTGTGCGGGCTGTGCTGTATATACCACTGTGCGGGCTGTGCTGTATATACCACTGTGCGGGCTGTGCTGTATATACCACTGTGCGGGCTGTGCTGTATATACCACTGTGCGGGTTCTGCTGTATATACCACTGTGCGGGCTCTGCTGTATATACCACTGTGTGGGCTCTGCTGTATATAACACTGTGCGGGCTGTGCTGTATATACCACTGTGCGGGCTCTGCTGTATATAACACTGTGCGGGCTCTGCTGTATATAACACTGTGCGGGCTGTGCTGTATATACCACTGTGCGGGCTGTGCTGTATATACCACTGTGCGGGCTGTGCTGTATATACCACTGTGCGGGCTGTGCTGTATATACCACTGTGCGGGCTGTGCTGTATATACCACTGTGCAGGCTCTGCTGTATATAACACTGTGCGGGCTGTGCTCTATATACCACTGTGAGGGCTGTGCTGGATATACCACTGTGCGGGCTGTGCTCTATATACCACTGTGCGGGCTGTGCTGTATATACCACTGTGCGGGCTGTGCTGTATATACCACTGTGCGGGTTCTGCTGTATATACCACTGTGCGGGCTCTGCTGTATATACCACTGTGCGGGCTCTGCTGTATATAACACTGTGCGGGCTGTGCTGTATATACCACTGTGCGGGCTCTGCTGTATATAACACTGTGCGGGCTCTGCTGTATATAACACTGTGCGGGCTGTGCTGTATATACCACTGTGCGGGCTGTGCTGTATATACCACTGTGCGGGCTGTGCTGTATATACCACTGTGCGGGCTGTGCTGTATATACCACTGTGCGGGCTGTGCTGTATATACCACTGTGCAGGCTCTGCTGTATATAACACTGTGCGGGCTGTGCTCTATATACCACTGTGAGGGCTGTGCTGGATATACCACTGTGCGGGCTGTGCTCTATATACCACTGTGCGGGCTGTGCTGTATATACCACTGTGCGGGCTGTGCTGGATATACCACTGTGCGGGCTGTGCTGGATATACCACTGTGCGGACTGTACTGGATATACCACTGCGGGCTGTGCTCTATATACCACTGTGCGGGCTCTGCTGTATATACCACTGTGCGGGCTCTGCTGTATATACCATTGTGCGGGCTCTGCTGTATATACCACTGTGCGGGCTGTGCTGTATATACCACTGTGCGGGCTCTGCTGTATATACCACTGTGCGGGCTCTGCTGTATATAACACTGTGCGGGCTGTGCTCTATATACCACTGTGAGGGCTGTGCTGGATATACCACTGTGCGGGCTGTGCTGGATATACCACTGTGCGGTCTGTGCTGGATATACCACTGTGCGGGCTGTGCTGGATATACCACTGTGCGGGCTGTGCTGGATATACCACTGTGCGGGCTGTGCTGGCACCCAACACCATGTTGCAGTGCAGGAGATTCCTGCAACAGTCCGAGGCGTATCTAGGGGAAGGTGGGGGGGTAGGGGGGCGGGGCGGGGGAAGGTGGGGGGGTAGGGGGGGGCCCCATTTGGAAGTTCGCACCGGGGCCCATAACTTTGTAGTTACGCCACTGCTTAGACCCCTTCACAAACAGAGCATTATCATGAAGTATCTGAAATACCATCCTAACCTGTTTCACATGAGACTCCCAATCATCGGAAAAAAATAAAAAGTCATCCAAATATACAATCATGAATTTATCAAGGTAAGTCCGGAAGATATCGTGCATGAAGGACTGAAAAACAGATGGAGCATTAGAGAGCCCGAATGGCATCACAAGGTATTCAAAATGGCCTTCGGGCGTATTAAACGCAGTTTTCCATTCATCACCCTGCTTAATACGAACAAGATTATATGCCCCCCGAAGGTCAATCTTAGTAAACCAACTAGCCCCCTTAATCCTAGCAAACAAATCGGAAAGCAGAGGTAAAGGGTATTGAAACTTGACCGTGATCTTATTCAAGAGGCGATAATCATAACAGGGTCTCAAGGAACCATCCTTCTTAGCAACAAAAAAAAATCCTGCTTCCAACGGTGAAGAAGATGGCCGAATATGCCCTTTCTCCAAAGACTCCTTAACATAACTCCGCATGGCGGTATGTTCAGGCACAGACAGGTTGAAAAGTCGGCCCTTAGGAAACTTACAGCCTGGAAACAAGTCAATAGCACAATCACAGTCCCTATGCGGTGGAAGGGAACTGGACTTGGGCTCATCGAATACATCCTGAAAATCAGACAAAAACTCTGAAATTTCAGAAGAGGAAGAAGAGGAGATTGACATCAAAGGAACGTCATTATCAACCCCCTGACATCCCCAACTAGTCACAGACATAGACTTCCAATCCAACACAGGATTATGTACCTGCAACCACGGAAAACCCAGCACGATAGCATCATGCAAATTATGCAACACCAGAAATCGACAATCTTGCTGATGGGCTGGCGCCATGCACATGGTCACCTGTGTCCAGAACTTGGGCTTATTTTTAGCCAAAGGTGTAGCATCGATGCCCCTTAAAGGAATAGGGTTCTGCAAAGACTGTAAGGGAAAACCACAACGCCTGGCAAACTCAAAGTCCATTAAGTTCAAAGCGGCGCCTGAATCCACAAACGCCATGACAGAAAATGATGACAATGAGCAAATCAAGGACACAGATAACAGAAATTTAGGTTGTACAGTACTGATGGTAAATGAACTAGCGATCCTCTTGTTACGCTTAGGGCAGACTGAAATGACATGATAAGCATCGCCACAATAAAAACACAACCTATTCTGACGTCTGAATCCCCGTTGTTCCGTTCTAGACAGAATCCTATCACACTGCATTGGCTCAGGCATCTGCTCTGATGACAACGCCACAGCGCGCACAGTTCTGCGCTCCCGCAAGCGCCGATCAATCTGAATGGCCAGAGACATAGAATCACTCAGACCGAAAGGCGTGGGAAACCCCACCATAACATCTTTAACGGATTCAGAAAGAAACAGGGCCAACAAGGTCTTCTCCTCTTGATCCACAGAATTTGGTTCATCATATAATAATCCTAAAGCTTGAAAAAAGGCGTCTACATTAAGCAAGGCCAGATTCCCAGATTCCAGGGAAAATACCCAATCCTGAGGATCGCCACGCAGCAGGGAGATGACAATTTTAACCTGCTGAATGGAATCACCAGAGGATCGAGGTCTCAGAGCAAAAAACAGTTTACAGTAGTTTTTAAAACTCAAAAATTTGGACCTGTCCCCAAAAAACAAATCAGGAGTAGGAATCTTAGGCTCTAAAACTGGAGTCTGAACAATATAATCAGAAATACTCTGTACCCTAGCAGCAAGCTGGTCTACACGAGAAGCTAATCCCTGAACATCCATGCTAGCACAAGACTCCTCAGTCACCCAGAGAAAAAGAGGGAAGAAAAGACAAAGCAGGCTACAGAAAAAAAATGGCTCAACACCTTTCTTCCCTTCTTCTGAGATGCATTTAACTCATTGTTGGCCAGTTGTACTGTTATGATCTGGTGACCTTGGAGCCGCATGGGACTTTCTCAGGAGTAGGTGGAACCTGTACTGACCGCAAACCCTAAACTGGCACCGCAACTAGAAGTAGCCGTGGGGTGTACCTAACACATCCTAGACACCTCGACACAGCCGGAGGACTAAATACCCCTATAGATGGAAATGGGAATTCTATCTTGCCTCAGAGCAGAACCCCAAAGGATAGGCAGCCCCCCACAAATATTGACTGTGAGTATTAGAGGAAAAGACACACGCAGGCAGAAATCAGGATTTAGCAAAAGAGGCCACGCTAGCTAAATAGGAAAGGATAGGACAGAATACTAAGCGGTCAGTATTAAAACCCTAAAAATATCCACAGCAGATAATACAAAAATTCCACATCTAACTAAAGACATGGAATGTATATCTGCTTCTCCTGAAAATCCAACTTGACTGAAAATATCCAAACACAGTCTAAGCTGGACAAGAAAAAACCATGAATAGCACTGAATTGTAAAGCACACAGCATGTGTGCTGTAGAAACAAAAACCAGACACTTATCTTTGCTGATTTGGCAACAGGGCAGGAGGAACCAGACAGAGATGCAAAACCTCCAAGAACAATGGACAACTGGCAAGGGCTAATGAATCCTGCACACCTAAATATCCAAGTCATAGCTGCAATCAGCAGGGACACCTGCCCAGGATTGCAACCCAGGGATAACTGCATTACTATCAACAACCACCGGAGGGAACCCAAAAGCAGAATTCACAACAGCAGGCGCAGAAATAGATCTCGGCCTCGATGATGTCACCACTGGTGAATGATGCTGCGCTCACAGCTGCTCATTCACCAGTGGTTTTCAGCCTGGACAGTTGCATCTTGGCACCAATCAGGTTGAAAACTGTTTCTCCCCCAGACATGGATTACGGCGTGGGACAGAACGATGGATAGGTATGGTATATTGTTTTTTTATTTTACTTTTATTACAGGAGATCGAGGGCTTCGGTGGAATTATTCGAGGTTGTAAGTATGGTTTAATTGAGATTAATAAATGAGTCTGTGTCATTTTTTCAATTAAGGGATTTTATTCTGGCTGTGTCTTTATTTACAATACAACTATAGGATTAGTAACGGATAGGTGTCTTATAGACGCCTCTCTATTACTAAGCTGTGGGCTTGATGTTACCTGACAATACAAAGGTGACATCAACCCCACAAATATGAACCCCACTTGCCACCGCTACAAGTGGGAGGAGGCAGGCAAAGCACCAGAATTGGCGCATCTAACAGATATGCCTTTTCTGGGCAGCTGTGGGCTGATATTTTTAGGCTGGGGGGAACATCCGTGGCCCCTTACCAGCATGAGAATACCAGCCCCCAGCTGGGAGTATTAACAAGGCTGGTTGTCAAAAATGGGGGGGACCCCACGTCGTTTTTTTTAAATTATTTAATAGCCCCCCACCTGTTGTCATTGTTGAATATAACTCTCATCATTTTCCACTCCTCATGCCGACTGCCGGCAGAGCAGGAGAGAATGATGAGAGCCATCTTCAGCAACCGACACCAGGTAACAGCACTTACTGTAGCGCTTCTTCCCCGGTGCCGATGTGTGTCACGCAGATGACATCCATGTGTGTTGTCCATGCATACGTGTGCGGGACGTTTTGCCGCCTGTGCTGATGGTAAAAAACGGATATGTCTACATGTGGGGCACACGGACACACGGTCTGTAGAAACACACCACACTGACATGTGCATAGATCTCTGTGTGTCAGTGTCTCCGATACGTGTGAAAACTGTCACCACACGTACCAGAGACACAGATGTGTGAAAGAGGTCTAAAGCTGAGGAGGGAGAGAAGAGCGTTTCTCCTCCTCCTCTGGTGAGCTGCCTCCACCAATCACATATCTGTCTCTGCATACTATTTAATGTTACAACTACTGTACTCACAAGTCCGAGATCCTTTTAGGAAAGGTGAGCAAACAACCCTCATCTCCTTCAGAATATATTGTATCAATGGGTATATTCTGAAGGATGATGAGGGTTATAGCCATTTTTAGTGTAAAGATACACTGTAGTATCCAAAGTGTTTATTGCAAATGTGACTACCACCTCCCTCATCTTTCAGAATACATCCATTTATAGTAAGTGGGTGTATTCCTGAGGATGAGGGGGTTGGTAGTCACAATATACAGTACTGTAGTTCACAGATCCCCCATAATAGAGCATCATCCTCAGATAATGTTTTTGTATTTTATTAAAGGTTTTTGCACATTATTTGGCTCAAAATATTTTTTTTCCTTATTTTCCTCTCTAAAATCTAGGTGCAATACAGTATCTTTATTTTAAATAGAGATAAAAAGGGTGACTCAAATTTTATTTGTTTTCCATTTTTTAAAACTTTTTTTACATTTTTAGCGTATTTGAGTATTTGATTATCCTCTTAGGAGACTTGAATCTGCGATATTATGATCAGTATTGCAGCATATAGTAAAAACCATGGCTTTCTTGGAATGCAAGTCACAGGTTAGGTTTCTACTGAGCTCCAGGATGGAAGTCTTCAACAGATCCTCAGCTACAGTGGGAACCCTATGGCGCCACGCAATCACATTGAAGGAGGCCAATGTGCACATAAAATTATGCACCCCGATCCTGATGCTCTGTTAGTGTCGCTGTCAGAGATTGACAGCAGCATTTCAACGGTTGACAGTCGTGGGCGGAGCTCAGCTCCACCTGTGGCTGTTAGAGGCAAATCCTGGCTGTGACACACAGACATTATTTGCCGGTAGCAGCCTGTGAGCTGGCTACCGCCAGGAAGGGGTTGATTCATCATTACCAGTGCATATAGCAGAGGTGGGGAACCTCAGGCCCCAAGGCCATTTACGGCCCTTGATGATCTTTTATCAGGCTCCCGAGCAGATTCTCAGGGACCTCATTCTTGGGCAGGGAGCTGTATTTTTATTGCCACCAGCTTATTCATTTCTTCTTGCTCTGTTAGCACACACATGCAGTGTTCACTACTGAACACTGAAGAGCATGCAGTGAAAGATTACGTTCTGACACCAGCGCTAGAGTCAGAATGTACTTTGTGGAGTTTGTATGGTCCTCGAAGGATGGTATCAATATCCAAATGGCCCTTGAAAGAAAAAAGATTCCCCACCCCTAGCATATAGCAAGGGTGCACAATGTAAATAAAGGTCTCCTCTGCAGGACTTGAGTCTGAGCATCCCTCATGGCAGGACCCACCAACGTAAACCATACAAACTTACTTGCATATTCACATTAAGTACAATATCATAAACTATGCACAGTCATCTTTATGCCAACCTCCGCAGACAGGTAGGGCCTCATTAGGGCCTGCTAGGGTGAATTTAGTCCCCCTGTTTTTTTCTCATATATATATTATATGTGAGTGTTATTGTTTGTCACCAATAAATGTTATGATTATATTAATAAAGGATATATTTTAGGAGGTTTCTTTTGAGTTGGTTTTCAAATTGAGATTAGGCCTCTACCATTTTTCTTGAAGGTTTTTTTGGAGAAGTATTTAGCCTTCCCTAGGGCCGTCAATGACTCTTCGATGCAGGGCAGGGGGTATGAGTCTCACACAGTGCACACATTCAACTGTTGGTAGATCGTGCAAAAATGAATGATTCTGTCCTTCTTCTTGACAAGCCGCACTGGGGCTGCAAATGGACTGACTATTCTGCACCACTCCAGAATCCAACATCTGCTTCAACAAGGTCTTTATATCCAAATACTGCTTTAGAGGTCTCTGTTGATATCTTTCTTGGATCGGAGAAATGTCTCCTGTCAGTATCTCATTGGTGATGGTGTCTCTGCAGTCCAAGTCATCAGCGTGGCTGGCAAACGCAGGCTGGTTATCCCAAAGCATTGCTTCAACTGCTTGGATATAATCCAAATTGAGAGCCTTCACATCTACCTCCATTTGGGCCAAGTTGGCTTTAACAATCAATTCTGGGGTTGGGGCCTCTTCTGTTTCTGCCGTGACTGCCACAGTCCAGAGCGCATCATCTTCCGGGGTCAGAGTCACTTCTTTTCAACTCAGCACTTCGCTTCTATGTAGGTACACACGAGCCAGCTCCATTCCTGGGATTAAGAAGCCTTTTCTCTGTGCAACGTTCAAGGCTCTGATGGGTACTCATCCATTATATACCACTGCTAATGTACAGATCACCAGGGCTTTCTGGCCTACCTCTCCTATGCCCACCAGTTTGATGACCTTCTCCATACCTTCAAGGTTGCAGAAAATTCCCACAGGCTGTGGCAGGATAGTCTCTCGACAAGGAGGGAGGGTAAGCGATGCCCTTCCCGGATAACACCCACAGACTTGTGTACTGGGACACTCTTCTGTGTCCCACAGACACATATCAGCCATTGGAATGCTTTCTAGGTTGGTTTGTGCACAGCGGCCTGTTTTCAGTAGACAGACCCCATGTAGTGAACATGATCTGGTCCAACTCTCACAGGATATTCATGCCCATTATCACCGATACATCTTTGAATGGCTCAGAAACCAGCAGGATGCTTTTTCTTCCACATCTTGTCCACATACCCACACATTCATTCACACACTTTTGATGGGGATCAGTTGCTGACTAGCTGCTTTTACCCAAATCAAATCAATGTCTTCTGCTATGGCTTGGCCATCGCTTGAAAGTAACGGTTGAAGTATGACTGGGGTACGGTCGCTACCTGTGACTCGGCATCCACTCAGCAGTCCACTGTGATGTCCATAGAAAAGAAAGCGGATTGGCACATACCGTCACTTGCAACAAAATCCTTTAATGTGGCATCATAATAGCAACAGCAGGCAGATAAAACAGTGGAGCAAATACAGACGACGATCGTTTCACGCTTACATTGCGCTTCATGAGGTCATATGTAGGACAAAGCTCACAGAATATTTATCAGCAGCCATTGCCCTTGTCCCACCCACCATCAGGTGAAAGCGTATCACTAATTGTGAACAAGTGAAAACCAGATACATGCAATACAAAAAATATTGTTAAAAACAGATAAATAAAAACAAATCACAAAAACACAGCCATGTCGAGTTTGTCATTAAAGCCTAACGGACCTTGAGCATGAGTCCGAATAATCCATCTAGCTTCCTTTCTTAATAATAATTTATTGCGGTCACCTCCTTGCGCAGGCATTTTAACGGTTTCAATCCCTGCAAACCGCAAGACTTCAGGATTGCCTGCATGTTTTTTCCTTATATGTTCAATTAATCTAGGGTCCCATTTACCTGAGGTGATGGAATTAAAGTGCTCACGGAAACGTAAAAATAAGGGACGAATAGTCTTTCCGATATAATGAAAACCGCAAGGGCAAAAAACAACGTATACAACGTCATTTGTGTTATAAAATTTTGGACTTTATGTGAAATACCTCCCATCTGTAAATATTTGGTGGTAAGATGGAAGGAACAGAAAGAACAATTTCTGCATTTACAGGTCCTTCTCAAAAAATTAGCATATAGTGTTAAATTTCATTATTTACCATAATGTAATGATTACAATTAAACTTTCATATATTATAGATTCATTATCCACCAACTGAAATTTGTCAGGTCTTATTGTTTTAATACTGATGATTTTGGCATACAACTCCTGATAACCCAAAAAACCTGTCTCAATAAATTAGCATATTTCACCCGTCCAATCAAATAAAAGTGTTTTTTAATAACAAACAAAAAAACCATCAAATAATAATGTTCAGTTATGCACTCAATACTTGGTCGGGAATCCTTTGGCAGAAATGACTGCTTCAATGCGGCGTGGCATGGAGGCAATCAGCCTGTGACACTGCTGAGATGTTATGGAGGCCCAGGATGCTTCAATAGCGGCCTTAAGCTCATCCAGAGTGTTGGGTCTTGCGTCTCTCAACTTTCTCTTCACAATATCCCACAGATTCTCTATGGGGTTCAGGTCAGGAGAGTTGGCAGGCCAATTGAGCACAGTAATACCATGGTCAGTAAACCATTTACCAGTGGTTTTGGCACTGTGAGCAGGTGCCAGGTCGTGCTGAAAAATGAAATCTTCATCTCCATAAAGCATTTCAGCCAATGGAAGCATGAAGTGCTCCAAAATCTCCTGATAGCTAGCTGCATTGACCCTGCCCTTGATGAAACACAGTGGACCAACACCAGCAGCTGACATGGCACCCCACACCATCACTGACTGTGGGTACTTGACACTGGACTTCAGGCATTTTGGCATTTCCTTCTCCCCAGTCTTCCTCCAGACTCTGGCACCTTGATTTCCGAATGACATGCAAAATTTGCTTTCATCAGAAAAAAGTACTTGGGACCACTTAGCAACAGTCCAGTGCTGCTTCTCTGTAGCCCAGGTCAGGCGCTTCTGCCGCTGTTTATGGTTCAAAAGTGGCTTTACCTGGGGAATGCGGCACCTGTAGCCCATTTCCTGCACACGCCTGTGCACGGTGGCTCTGGATGTTTCCACACCAGACTCAGTCCACTGCTTCCTCAGGTTCCCCAAGGTCTGGAATCGGTCCTTCTCCACAATCTTCCTCAGGGTCCGGTCACCTCTTCTCGTTGTACAGCGTTTTCTGCCACATTTTTGCCTTCCAACAGACTTACCATTGAGGTGCCTTGATACTGCACTCTGGGAACAGCCTATTTGTTGAGAAATTTGGGTCTTACCCTCTTGCTTGAGGGTGTCATTGATGGCCTTCTTGACACCTGTCAGGTCGCTAGTCTTACCCATGATGGGGGTTTTGAGTAATGAACCAGGCAGGGAGTTTTTAAAAGCCTCAGGTATCTTTTGCATGTGTTTAGAGTTAATTAGTTGATTCAGAAGATTAGGGTAATAGGTCGTTTAGAGAACCTTTTCTTGATATGCTAATTTATTGAGACAGGTTTTTTGGGTTATCAGGAGTTGTATGCCAAAATCATCAGTATTAAAACAATAAAAGACCTGACAAATTTCAGTTGGTGGATAATGAATCTATAATATATGAAAGTTTAATTGTAATCATTACATTATGGTAAATAATGAAATTTAACACTATATGCTAATTTTTTGAGAAGGACCTGTATGATTGCCTACAGGTATATTTTTTTGCAGCCAATTATTGGATTCGATTTTAATACGATTCTGAACTAGAATATCTTTTATATTTTTTGTCCCCTGGACACTATATCCGCGATTTATTTTTCTCCCTCTAGTAAATGCCAATTCCTGTTGATCGCAGATCTAATCTGACTGTCCATAGGACCAAATCTAAAATTAAAAATGAATCTTTTTTATTCTGTTGTACCCGGCGTTTCTTTTCATATGAAACAGGAGGACTTTCCTTAACCCTTTTTAACGCGGTGTCAAAAACAGATTTGGGGTAACCCCTGTCGGAAAAACATTTATAAAGGTCCAAAGATTGTTCTTTAAACCTGATAGGATCGTTATTAATCCTTTTCAATCGCAGAAACTGGCTGTAAGGCAGGGATTTTTTCAAAAATGGCGGGTGAGCGCTGTCAAAATGCAGAAGAGAATTAGTGAAAGTTGGTTTGCGATATACTGCTGTTCTTAAAGAGCCATTAACAATATGCAATTGTACGTCCAAGAATTCAAGAGTATCGCCCCCAAATTTGCCAGTGAACCTCATATTCATATTGTTGGATGTATTCAAGAGATCCACAAACTGATGGAACGAATCCTGAGACCCGTCCCATACTATGAATATATTGTCAACATATCTCAGAAGAAGTTTCATTTGCTTGAGAAAACAATTTTTTGTTCAATACATAAATGTTTCTTCAAAAATCGCAAGGTACAGGTTTGCGAAGGTACATGCAACGGGGGTTCCCATTGCGGTACCCACTCGCTGCAGGTACCATGCATCCATGAATTTAAAGACATTGTGCCCCAACACAAATTTGAATCCCTCACATATAAAATCCACAAAATTCTCACCATTGTCTGTACTGGATAACGCTGTTCTGACTGCGTCTACCCCTATACTGTAATGCTTCTTCCCTAGCGCCCGTCCTTGTGGTACTGATGCGGCACATGCATGCCACACGTGTGCTGCAAGTATTACACACACGGACATGGACATCTCCGGTACCAGAAATATCAGGACATGTGAAAGAGGCGTTATAGCGGGTTTTTATGTTTGGCTGCTGTCACACACTAAAATACGCTTTTTATTGCAAAAAATAGTTCATGTATCACCATATTTTGAGAACTATAATTTTTCCATATTTTGGCCCAGAGAGTCATGTGAGATCTTTTTTTGAGGGACGAGTTGATGTTTTTATTGGCACCATTTTTGGGCACATGACATTTTGTGATCACTTTTTATTTCGATTTTTGGGAGGCAGAATGAACAAAAACAAGCAATTCATGAATTTCTTTTGGGGGGGGCGTTTATACCGTTCCAAGTGTGGTAAAATTGATAAAGCAGTTTTATTCTTCGGGTCAGTGCGATTACAGCGATTCCTCATTTATATCTTTTTTTTATGTTTTAGCGTTTTTATACAATAAAAACTATTTTACGTAAAAAATAATTATTTTTGCATCGCTTTATTCTGAGAGGTATAACTTTTTTATTTTTCTGGTGATGGAGCTATATGGCTGCTTGTTTTTTGCGGGACAAGATGACGTTTTCAGCGGTGCCATGTTTATTTATACCTGTCTTTTTGATCGCGTGATGCCACTTTTTGTTAGTTTTGTATGATGATAAAGCATTGTTTTTTGCCTTGTTTTTTTTTCTTTTTTTTATGGTGTTCATTAAAGGGTTTAACTAGTGGGACAGTTTTATATGGCGGGTCATTACGGACGTGGTAATACCAAATATATATGTACTTTTCAGGTATGTGCGGATTTGCCTGTGGAATTTTCTGTGTGGATTCTGCATCTCTTGGCAGAAAACGCAGGTCAAAATCTGTGCATTTTTTTGTGGATTTTGTGTGGTTTTTTTCGGATTTACTGCGGATTCTGTGCGGATTTCATGTGTTTTTACCCCTGTGGATTTCTATTATGGAATGGGTGCAGAAAGGCTGCAGATCCGCACAAAGAAGTGACATGGTCCTTTTTTTAATCCACTGCGTTTTCTGTGCGGAAGTTTCCGCACCATTAGCACAGCATTTTTTTTCCATTGATTTTCATTGTACTGTAAATCGCTTGCGGATCTGCAGCGTTTCTGAGCAGAAAAAAACGCTGCGGATCCGCAGGAAATCTGCAATGTGTGCACATAGCCTTATATTGTTTAGAATTTTAGTTTTCATTCAAATATTTATTTTATTGATAGAATAAATATTGATTTTTTTATTATTATTTTTTATAAATATTTTTACAATTATTTAAAAAATATGTTTTTAATTCATTCTAACTTTTGCACGGTGTCCCACTATGGGAGAATTATTTTTTGCATGCTGATTGCTTCTATAGAATGCAGATCTGCATGCTATAGAAGCTGTCAGCGCTGCAGTTTCTGTACACTAACCTGAGAGACTTCCTGACATGCACTGCGCTTGACAGGAAGTTTCTCAGCTCTGGAGACCCGGATGTTATCATGATGACATCGGGTCTCCATGGCAGCGATCGGGACCCCACGTCATGCCGCGGGATCTCCGATCCAAAGGCAGAGGGGCTGTCAGCCGCGATCGTGTGCGCGGCCGATCGCTATGACGTACTATCCCATCCATGGGCAAATGTGTGTATATATTATGCATTTAATGTAGGTTGAATGGTTATGTACTCACCTATCGCTGCTCTCTCAGATATGCAGCACCGTTTTTCTCTTCTAAGTGATATCACCGCTTTGCGGACTCTCCAGCTCACGCTGCACTCTTTATGACCCGGAAGTGGCTTTTACTAAGTAAGCCTATGGAGTGTAAGAAAGAGGCATAGAGTGAGCTGGCTAATCCCAATCGTGGTGTTACCACTGAGAAGTGAAGGAGAATGGCGCTGGACATCGGAGAGAGCAGTGGTGAGTAAATTAAAACATTCACACTACATTAAATGCCATTAAAATAAAATAAAATATATAGATGTGAGGACTTCTTTAAAAAGGAGTACACTATAAGGATACTCACCCTCTGAGAAAGCATATTGTGCGAAACACGCTTGAAGTGGAGATTTTGTTCCCTTACTTTGGTTTGTGCTATGTCAGTGAATTTGTGCCTATTATAATCTCTTGGCTATCATGATTATCTTGACTTAATGCTAGTAGATATGTGATTATTGTCTGTGTTTATGATATATTGGTTTGATATGGTAGCATTTTTATTTTTTTTATTTACAGCTGCTATGTTGCTGTATGCATATTTATACATAGATATATTACATTTGTTTAGGCCTTTTTTTTTTTTTTAAATCGTTTTTATTTTGTTACTATTTCTACATGTGCCTAGCCAAATGCCTATGTAGGGTTTCTGGTTCTCTCACCTCTTTTTCATTGTGGGGATTAATTATAATTATTTTAAAATGTTTTTATCTAATGCATTTTAGTTTCAAAAAGGTTTTATTGAAATTTCAACTTTAACATTCATAAAATGAGATTGCAATGTGGATGTACTCCCTCGCAGGGGAGTCTATAACTGAGTAATATAAAAACACATATTCCTTATAGAGACAAGGGTGGACAAGACAGAGACAACACAAGGGAAGAACATGAAGGAGAAGGGAAATTGCATTTACTTTTTAATTTATGACAAGCGATGAGAGCCTGCCTAACTTAACGGGTGCATGGCTCCAGAATCACGGGCTGGGCATAACGTACTGGTGACTGCAACGCACTGGTCACTACAACTGCAGTTTTCAATTTTTACTTGGCATCATTGATTGCTGCTTGTTTCTAGAAAATACTCATGGAGTCAAAATACACCTATAGATAAATTCCCCAAGGGGTATAATTTCCAAAATGGGGTCACTTGAGGGGGGATTCTGCTGTTCTAGCAATTTGGGGCTCGGTATATGGAGTCTGCAAACTGTTCTAGGAAACTCTGCCCTCCAGGAGGCAAATAGCACTCCATTCCTCCCGAGTCTCTCTGTATGGCTAAGTAGTACTGTACAGCCACATATGGGGTATTGCCACATTCAATAGAAATTGTGGGAGAAATTTTGGTGCCATTTTTATCCCCTTCTTGTGTGAAAATGTAAAATCTGGGGCTAAAACAAATTTTTGGTGGTAAAAATGTAAGTATGTTTCTTCACAGCCCAATTGCATAAAATTTTGTGACACACCTATGGTGTCAATATGATCACTGCATCCCTAGATTAATTGAGAGGTGTAGTTTGTAAAATGGGGTCATTTATGGGGGGTTCTGCTGTTCTGGCACCTCATGGGCTCTGCCAATGTGACATTGCAAACCATAGCAGTAAATTCTGGTGCTCCTTGCCTTCTGAGCTTTGCAATGTGCCTGAAATTACATGTAGGGTATTGGCGCACTCAGGAAAAAATGGACCTCCGTTTGTTGTAAAAAAAAAATTCCTATTAGCCATTAGAAAAATTAAAAACTTGAAGCTAAAACAACATTGTGAGAAATGTAATTATTCTTTCACTGCTCAGTGGTATAAAATTCTGTGAGTCAATATGATCACTGTACCCCTAGATGAATTCGTTGGGGAGTGTAGTTTGTAAAATTGAGTTCATATATAGGGGGTTTCTGTTGTTCTGGCTCCGTAGGGGCTCTGCCAATGTGACATGGCACCCTCAAACCATTCCAGCAAAATCTGAACTCCAATACAGCGCCTCTTCCCTTCTGAACTTTGCACTGTGCCTCAAAAGTAGTATTCCCCCACATATAGGGTATTGGCGCACTCAGAAGAAATTGCACAACAAATTGTATGGTGCAATTTCTCCTGTTACCCTTATGAAAATGTAAAATTTGGGGCTAAAATAACATTTTTTGGGGGAAAATGTGATTATTTTCACGGCTCAACGTTATAAACTCCTGTGAAGCACCTGGGGGTTCAAGGTGCTTACCACACATCTAAATACATTCCTTGAGGGGTATAGTTTCCATTATGGCATCACTTGTGGGGAGTTTCCACTGTTTAGGCACATCAGGGGCTCTCCAAATAGGATATGACGTCCGCTAGTGATTCCAGGAAATTTTGCATTCAAAAAGTCAAATGGCGCTTCTTTTTTTTCTATATAGGAACGATATACGGTATATCTTGGTGCCGTGTTAGCCAGTAGATAGAACAATATTTAGAATTGAGAGTCCTCAGTGGTTACCATCTTTTCAGTTAGCCATTAAAAGGTATCAACCACTGAGGACTGTCAATTCTAAACATTTTTTTTTCCACATTCTAAAAATTCCCATGAAGCACCTGAAGGGTTAATAAACTTCTTGAGTATGGTTTTGAATACCTTGATACCTTGGTGCAGTTTTTAGAATAGTGTCACTTTTGGGTATTTTCTGACATATAGACCCCTCAAAATGGCTTCAAATGTGATGTGGTCCCTAAAAAAAAAATGCTTTTGTAAATTTTGTTGTAGAAATGAAAAATTGCTTGTGAACTTTTAACCCTTATAACTTCCTAACACAGTCTCAGAATCGCTGGGATCCATTGAAGTGTTCCAGAGTTATAACCGCAGAAAGTGACAGTGGTCAGAATTGTAAAAATTGGCCTGGTCATTAATGTACAAACCACCTTTGGGGGTAAAGGGGTCAATGATCCCCTGTCACCAGTTTTAGGCTGCCGTCACACTATCAGTATTTGGTCAGTATTTTACATCAGTATTTGTAAGCCAAAACCAGGAGTCAGTGATAAATGTAGAAGTGGTGACATGTTTCTATTATATATTTTCTCTAATCGTTCCACTCCTGGTTTTGGCTTATAAATACTGATGTAAAATACTGACCAAATACTGCTAGTGTGACAGCAGCCTCATAACTTATAATCAATGCCTATCACCTTTTAAAGCATGTAAATGGAATTCCTTATAATCCCTTAATAGGAACCCATACATACCCTTGAAAAAGTGTTTTATTCATGTTCCACTCTGCATGAAAATAGCATGGTCTGGTACGATGGGTGCCGCCAGATCTCACTTGGCACTTCCTCAAACCAAAAAAAACCTCCGCCTCTTGTATCTTAATAGATGTGGATGATGTCTCCTAGGTCATCCACATGGTGCTCAAAGTCTGTGCAGTGAAATCAAAGTCCTGCGTTTGTTTCCCTCACTGCCATATTGAGCAACCAGGGAGCTGGTGATGTAAAATTGAAGTCTGCACATTTCATGAATTCGCTCTGCTCTAAGGCAGAGTGGATTATGCCTGCACAGGTCTCTGATTCAACTGCACAGGCACGAGACTTCCAGCACTTTGTTGATGACGTGAGAGACCTGATCCACTTCCAGCAAGATGCAGTGTTTGAAGGGACTGGGATGATGCTGAGCGCCATCTGGATTTACCCAGTGGACAGGACTGCACAATTTGCATGCAGAGCTGGACAAAATACACTTTTTCAAAGGTAAAGAGGGTCGCCAATGAGGGTATATAGGGTTTGTGGGAACCCCATTTACATGATGCGAAGAAACCAGATTATATCTTAATTACCCAGATGACTATATTTTGCAAACCAAGAAGAATTTACTTTTTATCTGTATGTTGGCTTTTGGATTTAAGTGTTGATTTCTGGTTGGTCAAGAAAACAGAATTTTGTGTGGGTAAGGGTACCGTCACACTCTGCAACTTTCCAACGATCACGACCAGCGATACGACCTGGCTGTGATCGTTGGAAAGTCCTTGTGTGGTCGCTGGAGAGCTGTCACACAGACAGCTCTTCAGCGACCAACGATGCCGAAGTCCCCGGGTAACCAGGGTAAAAAAAAACAAACACATACTCACATTCCGGTGCCTGTCACGTCCCCGGGGGTCCGCTTCCCTGCACTCCTCCTGCATCCTGTGTAAGCGCGGCCGTAGAGCAGAGCGGTGACGTCACTGCTGTGTGCTGACACAGGATGCAGGAGGAGTGCAGGGAAGCGGACGCCCGGGGACGTGACAGGCACCGGAATGTAAGTATGTAGTGGGGTTTTTTTTACATTTACAATGGTAACCAGGGTAAACATCGGGTTACTAAGTGCGGCCCTGTGCTTAGTAACCCGATATTTACCCTGGTTACCAGTGAAGACATCGCTGCATCGGTGTCACACACGCCAATGCAGCAATGTCAGCAGGTGATCCAGCGACGAAATAAAGTTTCAAACGATCTGCTACGACGTACGATTCTCAGCGGGGTCCCTGATCGCAGTAGCGTGTCAGACACAGCGAGATCGTACTTATGTCGCTGGAACGTCACAGATCGTGCCGTCGTAGCGACCAAAGTGCCACTGTGAGACGGTACCCTAAGCCTGTAATAGTGACTTGTATGCTGATATGCGCACACTATGTTATATGGAATATCTTTGACTGGTGATGTTTGCTGATATGCTAATTGTGCATTGTATTATGGAACCAGTTTGTTGACTTCGAAAGCAGAGAGAGAAAGTGTGCAATTAGAATGAATGGTCAAGTAATGCTACTTGATCTCATCACCATTGTTTTCCCTTATCTTGATGCTGGACTGAAGGACACTGGGTAAATCTAAAAATAGGTTACAGGCCTCTGTATAAAGAGACCCTTAGGGTACCGTCACACAGTGCAATTTTGATCGCTACGACGGCACGATTCGTGACGTTCTAGCGATATCGTTACGATATCGTTGTGTCTGACACGCTACTGCGATCCGGATCCCCGCTGAGAATCGTACGTCGTAGCAGATCGTTTGAAACTTTCTTTCGTCGTCTAGTGTCCCGCTGTGGCGGCATGATTGCATCGTGTGACACAGGTTGTATACGATGTGCGCACAGTAACCAACGGCTCCTACATCGCAAATACGTCATGAAATTATCGCTCCAGCGCCGTGTATTGCAACGTGTGACCGCAGTATACGACGCTGGAGCGATAATTATACGACGCTGCAACGTCACGAATCGTACCATCGTAGCGATGAAAATGGCACTGTGTGACGGTACCCTTAGACAGAGAGACTGAGAGAGAGCGCGACAGCGGACATTCTGCGGAAACATCCAGAGAACCAGAGATGGGACTGCAGCCGATTCATCATGGCGCCATCACAAGGGACATGGATCTATCATTCTATGGGAAACAACTTAGGGGTTGTCGGTTCTGGTTGGAAGGATACAGATCTGCTTCTTTGACCATCACTGAACCCAGGGCTCGTGTCAGCACCTGGCGCACCCGGGGCCCTGGCGAGACGGGGGGCCCACTCACGCCATCTGGGGTACAGGTGACTCCCCCCGCAAGTGCCTACTCAACCCCCCCCCCCGCCAGCACTGCCACATTCAACTATACCGGCGTCTATGACGCCGATACAGTTCAATGCAATGATGGAGGAGAGAGCATCAGATGATGCTCCCTCTCCCATCATTCGCCTCTGACAGTGCGGGTGTGCAATGACATATTACTTACCTGCTGTGTGGCCGGGCAGACTGCAACTGCTGAGACGAGTCGGGAGCAGCGCGGGGCACGAGAGGTTAGGATTGTGTGTTTTTTTTTTTTTTTTTAAATCTATCAATGAGTGATAACTGGATTGTGGGGCCATTCTCAGGGGGGGCTACATTATATTCTATGGGGGGGCTATATTATATTCTATGGGGGGTTGTATTATATTCTATGGGGCGCTGCATTATATTCTGTGGGGGGCTGTATTACATTACATTCTATGGGGGAGCTGTATTACATTCTATGGGGTGCTGTGCTGTATTACATTCTGTGGGGGGCTGTATTATATTCTATGGGGGGCTGTATTATATTCTATGGGGGGCTGTATTACATTCTATGAGGGGCTGTATTATATTCTATGGGGGGCTGTATTATATTCTCTGGGGCTACATTATATTCTATGGGGGAAGTATTACATTCTATGAGGATTGCATCATACTCTTATGGGGCTACATTATATTCTATGGGGAGGTAGGCTGTATTATATTCTATGTATTAAATGTATTCTATGTATTACATTTATTCTATGAGGGGTGATTGCATCATACTCTGTGAGGGGGCTACATTATATTCTATGGGGGCTGCATTATACTATATGAGGGCTGCATTGTATTATATGGAGGGGCTACATTATATTCTATGGGGGCTGCATTATCTATGAGGGGGCTACCATATATTATATAGGCAGGGGCTGCATTATACTATATAAGGGGCCTGCATTATACTATATGAGGAGGGCTGCATTGTATTCTATGGAGGGGCTACATTATATTCTATGGGAGGCTGCATTATACTATATGAGGGGGCTGCATTATATTCTCTGGGGGGTTACATTATTCTCGGGGCTACAATATATTCTGTGGAGTGGCTGCATTATACTTTGTGAGGTGGCAGCATTATACTATATGTGAGCTGCATTATGCTGTATCGAGGACTGGGGAATACATTATACTATATGAAGAGCTATGGGGTGCATTATACTATGGGAAGTGAATTGTACTACATACATGGATGACTATGGCGGTGCATTATACTATATGAAGCACTATGAGGAGTGTATTATACTATAAGGAGTACTGAGCAGTATATTTTAATATATGGAGGACTATGAGGAGTGTATTATACTATCTGGAGGACTGAGGGGTGTATTATACTATATGGAGGACTGCGGTGAACATTATAATATATGTAGGACCTCACCTACTGTATCCTCACCCATCCCTTGTAGATTGTGAGCCCTCGCGGGCAGGGTCCTCTCTCCTCCTGTACCAGTTGTGACTTGTATTGTTCAAGATTATTGTACCTGTTTTTATTATGTATACCCCTCTTCACATGTAAAGCGCCATGGAATAAATGGCGCTATAATAATAAATAATACATAATAATAATATAGTCATTATAAACATAGTGATCTATTTCAAGTGGTTATTTCTGTTAATGTAGATGATTATGGCTTACAGCAAATGAAAACCCAATAGTATTCTATAATGTTGATTTGCCTCTAATATTACAGGTACTGATACCCTGAGACCTGGGGACCTTAGATCACCAGAGTTAGCCATCTGCTAAAGCACAGGATCTACATGTCACCTACTCCAAGAGTGACACAGTGCAGAAACGCCACTATCAGGACTTATTTTCCAGAACACACACGTGGACTAGTAAGTGACCAATCATTACTATATATTAGGTCGGACTCGGAGTTCCACTTGCGAGAACCTCGCATCACTTCACCCTGCACAGCCGCCCATTCTTTGGACCGGAGTGTGCAGCTGCATAGAAATACGGACGTTTCGGGTGATGCAATGCAAGGCTCGCGCATCGCTCTCGCATAATTGGCATTTAAGGGGTTGACTTATATAAAGCCCCTCTGCTGTATGGTATTGTAGAATTTACAATAGCTATCACTCATGTAAGAAGTGAAATCTGGCATTGTACTATACCTATATTTCTCTGCTGTATCTGTGCATCATGATTTGTGGTATGTGTTAAAGGGGGGGGCCCACTGAGACTCTTTCGCCCGGGGCCCTCAAAAACCTGAAGCCGGCCCTGGCTGAACCATGGACATGTTTGGAGAAGGCCAGGATTGGGACCCGCTGGTCTCCTGGCTCCATGGAGATGTTTGGATTAGCCAGGTGGTGACTCTCGTGTCAACTGGCTTTGAACCTTGTATGGACTCTTTGGACTGTCATCTCTCTACGCTTGTCGTTACCTCCTCTCTATGTGTGTATCATGGGTGGGATAACGACCCTGGGAGCTCTGACGTGACATCTGCCATTATCCTGGCTAGTCAGTGGAAGTGTGAGACTCTGTAATGTGCACCATCTTGGGTACTGTGCTGGGACTGTTCTATGTGTTATCTGCCTATTTTGTGGTTCAATAAAGCATTGCCATGCTGTTTTACCTTCACCTTGCGTTGTCTGAGTAGCGTTATGATCATGTTTAACGGGAGATCGGGCGTTAGGCGGAACGAACCCTGGTCTATACGGTTTCGGCTAGCAGACTTGGGCGCCCACCGACCCCTCGTTTCCCCACACATGTTTTAACAGTTGATCGGCGTGGTTCATAAGGTATGAAACTGGTGACAGGTTCTCTTTAAAGGCTTTGAAAGCTGTGAAGTGGCTAAAGTGACTGATCCATTCTTCTGCCAGCTTTCACTTGAAAGCTGACACTATTTCATGCATAGAGTGTAAGAAAAAAAAAAAAGCCGCCGCAAAAGATGTCAGGAAAGACACTTCCTGAAAAACTGCCAGAGTTTTCATCATGCGTCTTCCTACAGAAAAAGCTATGTAGGTTCACGGCATCTAAATGACGCCGTGTGCACTTACCTTTAACCCCTTCATGACCCAGCCTATTTTGACCTTATTAACCTGGCCATTTTTTGCAATTCTGACCAGTGTCCCTTTATGAGGTTATAACTCAGGAACGCTTCAACGAATCCTAGCGATTCTGAGACTGTTTTTTTGTGACATATTTGGCTTCATGTTAGTGGTAAATTTACGTTTTACATTTTTGCGTTTATTTGTGAAAAAATGTAAATTTGGTGAAAATGTTGAAATTTTCACAATTTTAAAATTTTGAATTTTTATTCTGTTAAACCAAAGAGTTAGGTGACACGAAATAGTTAATAAATAACATTTCCCACATATCTACCTTACATCAACACAATTTTGGAAATTTTTTTTTGTTAGGAAGTCATAAGGGTTAAAAGTTGACCAGCGATTTCAAATTTTAACAGCAAAATTTACAAAACCATTTTTTTAGGGATCACCTCACATTTGAAGTCAGTTTGAGGGGTCTATATGGCTGAAAATAGACAAAAGTGACACCATTCTAAAAACTGCACCCCTTAAGGTGCTCAAAACCATATTCAAGAAGTTTATTAACCCTACAGGTGCTTCACGAGAACTAAAGCAACGTGGAAGGAAAAATTAACATTTAACTTTTTAGTCACAAAAATTATCTTTTAGCAACAATTTTTTTTTATTTTCCAAAGGGTATAAGGATAAAGTGGACCCCAAAAGTTGTTGTCCAATTTGTCCTGAGTACACTGAAACCTCATATGTGGGGGTAAACTACTGTTTGGGTGCACGGCAGGGCTCGGAAGGGAAGGAGTGCCGTTTGACTTTTTGAATGGAAAATTAGCTCTAATCGTTAGCGGACACCATGTCGCGTTTGGAGAGCCCCTGTATGCCTAAACATTGGAGCTCCCCCAGAAGTGAACCCATTTTGGAAACTTGAACCCCCATGGAACTTATCTAGATGCATAGTGAGCACTTTGAACTCCCAGGTGCTTCACAAATTGCTCTGTAAAAATGAAAAAGTACTTTTTTTATCAAAAATTTTCTTTTAGCTTCAATTTTTTCATTTTCACATGGGCAACAGGATAAAATGGATCTTAAAATTTGTTGTCCAATTTCTCCTGAATATACCGATACCTCATGTGGGGGTAAACCACTGTTTGGGCGCATGGCAGGGCTCGGAAGGAAAGGAGCGCCATTTGACTTTTTGAATGGAAAATTTGCTCCAATCGTTAGCGGACACCATGTCGCTTTTGGAGAGCCCCTGTGTGCCTAAACATTGGAGCTCCCCCACAAGTGACCCCATTTTGGAAACTAGACCCCCCCAATGAACTACTCTAGAGGTGTGGTGAGCGCTTTGAATCCCCAAGTGCTTCACGGAAGTTTATAACGCAGATCCATGAAAATAAAAAAACATTTTTCCTCAAAAATTATCTTTTAGCCGGCAATTTTTTATTTTCACAAGGGTAACAGGAGAAATTGGACCCCAAAAGTTGTTGTTCAGTTTGTCCTGAGTATGCTGGTACCCCACATGTGGGGGAACCACTGTTTGGGCACACGTCGGGGCTCGGAAGGAATGTAGTGATGTTTTGAAATGCAGATAGAATGGTCTGCGGGTGTCATGTTACGTTTGCAGAGCCCCTGATGTGCCTAAACAGTGGAAACCCCCCAATTCTAACTCCAACCCTAACCCCAACACACCCCTAACCCTAATCCCCACCCTAATCCTAACCCTACCCCAAGTCCCAACCCTAATCCTAACACTACTCCTAATCCCAACCCTAATCCTAACCCTACCTCTAACCCTAATCCCAACCCTAATCCCAACCCTAACCCTTATCCCAACCCTAATCCTAACCCTACCCCTAATCCCATCCCTAATCTCAACCCTAATCCTAACCCTAATACCAACCCTAATACCAACCCTAATCCTACCCCTAACCCTAATTCCAACCCTAACTTTAGCCCAACTCACTTTAGCCCAACTCTAACCCTAATGGGAAAATTGGGGCAGGGGGTGATCACCGGGGCAGAGGGGAGATCAGCTGGGCGGAGGGAGATCCGCGGGGCAGGGGGGAGATCAGCGGGGCAGGGGGCGATCTGGGGGGCAGGGGGCGAACAGGGGGTGATCACTAGGGCAGGAGGAGGCTGTCAGGCGCGGGGGGCTGAGATGCAGCAGCAGATGGAGGAGATGGAGCCGGCAGCAGCAGGGGGGTGATCAGAGAGTAGCAGAGTGGAATACCTGGCGGTGACGGCGGCGGCAGCGATCGCAGAATGTTGCAGGGCAAGTACAACAAAGAAAAGGAAAGACTGGACTAATAATGGTATGCACACCAATAAATAATGAAAAATATATAAAGCAAAATTTTATTACACTTCAAGAAAGGACAAACATGCATTAAAACCATTTAAAAAGGGTCTAAACATAAGACCTGTGACCAATACCCCCCAAAAAAAAGGTATTGCATGTAAATAAAGACAATAAACCAAAATGTAGAATCAAAAATATAACTTGCCCATCCTCAAAATAACTGCAGAATGACCAAAGGAGACTGATGTAATTATATGCAAAAAGCAATATAATATAAAGTGAGGGATTTAGCCGATAATGCTCACGAAGGAATGGACAAATGTATGATTTAACATACCCAGTGTGCACGGCTAAACTCCCATATACATGTAGACAAGAAACCTAGGTCCTGCATATGGACAACCCTATTAAGGTAATGCACCTATACATCAAATAAGAATGTATTCCGGGCATGCTGAAATAATGCCAGTATAAGAAATAACCACCAGATGATTATGTCCAAATGGCACACCAATATCACCCAGACATAGGGTGGTGTGCAAAAAAAGTATATAAATGAACACTGGAACTAGGAAACCCAGACAATAAAAAATGTCTAATGCAGGAAGGAAAAAGCCCAAAGTACAATGAATGTAACCATACAAGATGTCGCCAAAGGTATGGGCACAGTAGTTGTGAAAAAAGATACCATAATCCCGCAAGCTGGGCAAAGAAGTGAGTATACCTAAAATAGAAGAACCAGTGCCAAATGCTGGGGAAGCCGGCTGACAGCCAGGGGTCCGAGGAGAGGCAAGAAGAAAGGGGGTAGGGGGTCTGGTTTCCGGTGTATAAGAAAGACATAGCTGAACTGGAGCGGGTGCAGGGAAGAGCGACCAAGGTTATTAGAGGACTGAGGGGTCTGCAATACCAAGATAGGTTATTACACTTGGGGCTATTTAGTTTGGAAAAACGAAGACTAAGGGGTGATCTTATGTTAATGTATAAATATATGAGGGGACAGTACAAAGACCTTTCTGCTGATCTTTTTAATCATAGACCGGTGACAGGGACAAGGGGGCATCCTCTACGTCTGGAGGAAAAAAGGTTTAAGCATAATAACAGACGCGGATTCTTTACTGTAAGAGCAGTGAGACTATGGAACTCTCTGCCGTATGATGTTGTAATGAGTGACTCATTGCTTCAATTTAAGAGGGGACTGGATGCCTTTCTGGAAAAGTATAATATTACAGGGTATATATATTAGATTCCTTGATAAGGCGTTGATCCAGGGAACTAGTCTGATTGCCGTATGTGGGGTCGGGAAGGAATTTTTTTCCCCATGATGGAGCTTACTCTTACCACATGGGTTTTTTTTGCCTTCCCCTGGATCAACATGTTAGGGCATGCTAGGCTATGGGTTGAACTAAATGGACTTAAAGTCTTCCTTCAACCTTAATAACTATGTAATGTAATAACTATGTAATGAAGGCCCCACGCGTTTCGCTGCCTCAGCAGCTTCGTCAGGGGAAGTGAGGCAAACAGTCCTACCTGAAGTAATTATAGTGAGAGTAAATGAGCTACATACAGACCGGTGTGCAAAAATGGCGCCGTACGCCCGTATCGACCGCAGGAGAAGCAACACATGTGTGGCATAAACCGGAAGTGTTGCCATTGTCATAGTAACAATGCACATGCGCGATGGCAACACAAGGAGGCGCGCGCAATGCGCAGGCGCCGGGGCCGCAATAAAGCCGAATAACAAGTGGCACCTCGCTGTTCAGCTTCCATGGACTGCATGATGCTGGTCAGCCATGGTTTTCTCTGCCTCTCCACACCTGAATGGAGAGCTAGCGTCACAGGTCGGATTGGCACCGACTTTCATGACACAGCGTATGCGTCATAGGTCGGGAAGGGGTTAAAGTCAGCATATTGACATTGGACGTTAAGGAGTCCTCTACAGACTACTGTTTCTTATGAGAGTTTTCTAGGAGTGTTCTGGAATCTATGCAGAAATTCTTCTGTAGGAAGGGGAGGAGGTAAGCTGTGACAATAATAATAATTGGTAGATCCTGCTTTTATACATATAGATATATAAAAAAATACCATATCATAACATGGTATGAGAAAAATATAAACTTAGAAAGTACAATGAAGAATTAAAAAATATATTCCAAAACAATATGAATTGTCTAAGACAATAAGACACCCCCATTACTAACCCCATAGTTAGATTGTAGAAAAAAAACACTTCCAAAATAAAGTCCTTTATTTGAAATAAAGACACTGACACCTTTATTTGAAATAAATTAAAAAAGCAAAGTTATACTCAACTTTACATCTAATCTACTAAAGCCCATGTTTCCTATAAAAGACAGAAAATAATAAACAACCATAATACTCACCTTTATGCTTACTTCATCAATACCCATGTCCACTGTAAAAGAAGAAAAATAATAAACAACCATATCGCTCACCTTAAAAATGAAGATAATCCATATCTGTCCCATGAAGATCTGGATGATTTGGTCACTGACTTACCGACTATCATAGCAGCCGGTGTTTCTCGCATTGCTACAGATTGGGAAACAGCCTATGTTCGGGGTGCCGAACCCGAACAGTAACGTGGACTTCCTGGAGTTCCTTGGGTTCTGTGAACGGACCATAGGTGTTCAGTAGAATCTCGAATTTAACTGTTCGGGTTTCGCCCATTTCTACTCACAATCTAAATTCCTTATCGGTATGTCTTTGGAGTTTGGGAGGAAACCAGAATACCAGGAGGTAACCGACACAAACATGAGGAGAAAATGCAAACTCTGTGAATGCAGACTTGTGAATCCATTACAGAGCGCACACTGCATCGAGAGCGGCTGGCACATGACCGTAAGTATATGATTTGCACATGCTGACTAGACTTAAAGTGTATTCAGCAAGACTTGGCACGTCTAGTCAGAATGTGGCCAGAAGTATACAAATCACATACATGCTGTCACAGCACGTGCGCTGATTCACAATCCTGCAGTCACGTACAATGACTGCTGACAACACAACCCTTTTGATGATCCAGCCCCATTTTTCAAAAGTAACATGTCACCTTATGTGACAATAACTATGCTTCAACATATCCCAGTGATTTTGTGATTGCAGTTTGTTAGCAGTTTAGGTTGATAGGTGTTGTGGTTTTTTTACCCAGAAAATATCTGAAATTTTATTAACATTTTGAAAATATGGTATTTTTAAATCTTTGCATGCTTTTATCCTTATGTAAAAGTCATGCAAAATAGTTAAATAACATTTCCCATATCTACTTTATATTTACTTTCCCATGTCTACTTTATGTTAGCATAACTTTTCAAATGTCCTTTTATTTTGTTAGGATGTTAAAAGGGTTATTAATAATAATAATTTTATTTCTATAGCACAAACATATTCCGCAGCACTTTACAGTTTAGAGGGGACTTGTACAGACAGTGATATTACAGCATAACAATAAACACAACGATCAAAATAGATACCAAAGGAATGAGGGTCCTGCTCGCAAGCTTGCAGTCTATGAGGAAAAAGGGGAGACACAAAAGGAGGATGGTAACAATTGCTTTCATTGTTCGGACCAGCCATAATGTAAGAAATTGGGTGTTCATGAAATGCTGCACTAACCAGTTGTCAGCCTAAGTATGTAACAGTAAAGACACAGAGGGCTATTACATGCATAAAGCATGTGAGAACATGATACGAGGAATCTGGTTATGGTAAAATTTTTGAATGGGCAACACACGGATATTTAGATTAATGTGTTGAGGCTGTAGGCCAGTCTGATCAAATGCATTTTGAGGGCACGTTTAAAACTGTGGGGATTAGAGATTAATCAAATTAACCTGGGTAGTGCATTCCAAAAAATCAGTGCATCATGTGAAAAGTCTTGGAGACAGGAGTGGGAGGTTCTGATTATTGAGGATGTTAACCTCAAGTCATTAGTAGGGTTGAGCGACTTTCATTTTTTTAAGGTCGAGTCGGGTTTTGTGAAACCCGACTTTGTCCAGAGTCGAGTCGAGTGCAGTCGGCGATTATCGCTAAAAGTCGGGGATCGACCGAAACACGAAACCCAATGCAAGTCAATGGGGAAGCATAGTCGGCAGTGAGTGGAGGCCAGGAAAACACCTACAGTGCCCATTTTAATGCCAAAAACATCCATTCTTGTTTCTGAAGCTTGTCAATCTTAATTAACTTTATAATAGTTGTTCAATGGAACTTGGGGGTCATTTGGCAAATTTGTGGGGGGTAGGGCTGGTTCAAGGTTTTAGTGGGCCCAGGAATCGTGGACTACGTCACGGCGGTGGAGCAGGGAGAGGAAAGTATTTCAACGTTGCAAGTGCTGTGATCCTGAGCAAGCAGGGGGGCATACTTGTTCGCATTGGCACTGGCACAGGGCCCCTCAAAGTACAGCGGTGTGTTTGCACGGCGGGGGCGCCTCCCACCAGCAGCGACACTTTTGCGTACTCTGAGGGGCCCTGTGCCAGTGACATCGCCAACGAGTATGCCCCCCCACCTGATGAAGGAACCTGCACTTTCATCTGCACCTTCCTCTTTGTCCCTGTGTAAGGTGGTATAACATGCGGGAAGGGGAACCTTACTTTCAGCAGGGTCAGATTCTGGCTGTGTAGAGTGCAAGGGGAATGTAGTGGTCTAGGTCAATGTACCAGCAGACTCATCTAGCAGTGGCTGGGCAATGGGCAGGATGAGGAGGAAACAGATATAGGGCCAAAGAATAAAGTAGGCTAAATGCAGTTCAAAATTGGTAACAGGACAGGACTAAACAGGCGGCATTGCTTTGTTCAGTGGAGTAGCAAACCCAGGAGCAGCAGACACTGTTTTAAGGGCCCAACCACACTAGTAGGCCAAATGCAGTTTAATATCTGATACTATAGGCCCAAAGCCAGAAGGTTGAAGCTCAGCTTTATTCAGTTGAGGGCAAACACCAGGGAGGGGCAGACACCGTTAGTAGGCCCTAACCACCAATTTTTAAAATAACAGCACTTAATGAGAGCCAGAAGATTGAAGCTCAGCTTTATTCAGTTGAGGAAAAACACCAGGCAGGGGCAGACACCGTTAGTAGGCCGTAACCAAAGTTGGAGGCCAAATGCAGTTTAATATCTGATACTATAGGCCCAAAGCCAGAAGGTTGAAGCTCAGCTTTATTCAGTTGAGAGCAAACACCAGGGAGGGGCAGACACCATTAGTAGGCCCTAACCACCAATTTTTGATAACACAGCACTTAATGAGAGCCAGAAGGATGAAGCTCAGCTTTATTCAGTTGAGGACAAACACCAGGCAGGGGCAGACACCGATAGTAGGCCCTAACCACCAATTTTTAAAATAACAGCACTTAATGGGAGCCAGAAGGTTGAAGCTCAGCTTTATTCAGTTGAGGAAAAACACCAGGCAGGGGCAGACACCGTTAGTAGGCCCTAACCACCAATTTTTAAAATAACAGCACTTAATGAGAGCCAGAAGGATGAAGCTCAGCTTTATTCAGTTGAGAGCAAACACCAGGGAGGGGCAGACACCGTTAGTAGGCCCTAACCACCAATTTTTGAAAACACAGCACTTAATGAGAGCCAGAAGGATGAAGCTCAGCTTTATTCAGTTGAGGGCAAACACCAGGGAGGGGCAGACACCGTTAGTAGGCCCTAACCACCAATTTTTTAAAAAACAGCACTTAATGAGAGCCAGAAGGTTGAAGCTCAGCTTTATTCAGTTGAGGGCAAACACCAGGGAGTAGCAGACACCGTTAGTAGGCCCTAACCACCAATTTTTAAAAAAACAGCACTTAATGAGAGCCAGAAGGTTGAAGCTCAGCTTTATTCAGTTGAGGGCAAACACCAGGGAGGGGCAGACACCGTTAGTAGGCCCTAACCACCAATTTTTAAAATAACAGCACTTAATGAGAGCCAGAAGGTTGAAGCTCAGCTTTATTCAGTTGAGGACAAACACCAGGGAGCAGCAAACAGAGGTATTAGGCCCCATCCAGCAATTTAAAAAAAAAAAAAAAAAAAAAAAGCTTAATCAGAGCCAGAAGGTAGAAGCTCAGCTTTATTCAGTTGAGGACAAACACCAGGGAGCAGCAAACAGAGGTATTAGGCCCCATCCAGCAATTAAAAAAAAAAAAAAAAAGCTTAATAAGAGCCAGAAGGTAGAAGCTCAGCTTTATTCAGTTGAGGACAACACCAGGCAGGGGCAGACACCGTTAGTAGGCCCTAAACACCAATTTAAAAAAAAAAAAAAATAGCTTAATCAGAGCCAGAAGGTAGAAGCTCAGCTTTATTCAGTTGAGGAAAAACACCAGGCAGGGGCAGACACCGTTAGTAGGCCCTAACCACCAATTTTTAAAATAACAGCACTTAATGAGAGCCAGAAGGATGAAGCTCAGCTTTATTCAGTTGAGAGCAAACACCAGGGAGGGGCAGACACCCTTAGTAGTCCCTAACCACCAATTTTTGAAAACACAGCACTTAATGAGAGCCAGAAGGATGAAGCTCAGCTTTATTCAGTTGAGGGCAAACACCAGGGAGGGGCAGACACCGTTAGTAGGCCCTAACCACCAATTTTTAAAAAAACAGCACTTAATGAGAGCCAGAAGGATGAAGCTCAGCTTTATTCAGTTGAGGGCAAACACCAGGGAGGGGCAGACACCGTTAGTAGGCCCTAACCACCAATTTTTGATAACACAGCACTTAATGAGAGCCAGAAGGATGAAGCTCAGCTTTATTCAGTTGAGGACAAACACCAGGCAGGGGCAGACACCGTTAGTAGGCCCTAACCACCAATTTTTAAAATAACAGCACTTAATGAGAGCCAGAAGGATGAAGCTCAGCTTTATTCAGTTGAGGACAAACACCAGGCAGGGGCAGACACCGTTAGTAGGCCCTAACCACCAATTTTTAAAATAACAGCACTTAATGAGAGCCAGAAGGTTGAAGCTCAGCTTTATTCAGTTGAGGAAAAACACCAGGCAGGGGCAGACACCGTTAGTAGGCCCTAACCACCAATTTTTAAAATAACAGCACTTAATGAGAGCCAGAAGGTTGAAGCTCAGCTTTATTCAGTTGAGGACAACACCAGGGAGGGGCAGACACCGTTAGTAGGCCGGAACCACAAATTTTTTAAAAAACAGCACTTAATGAGAGCCAGAAGGTAGAAGCTCAGCTTTATTCAGTTGAGGACAAACACCAGGGAGCAGCAAACAGAGGTATTAGGCCCCATCCAGCAATTAAAAAAAAAAAAAAAAAAAAAAGCTTAATAAGAGCCAGAAGGTAGAAGCTCAGCTTTATTCAGTTGAGGAAAAACACCAGGCAGGGGCAGACACCGTTAGTAGGCCCTAACCACCAATTTTTAAAAGCACAGCACTTAAAGAGAGCAAGAAGGTGGAAGCTCAGCTTTGTTCAGTGGAGGACACCAGGCAGGGGCAGACACCGTTAGTAGGCCCATAACCACCTATTTTTAAAAGCACAGCACTTAAAGAGAGCAAGAAGGTGGAAGCTCAGCTTTGTTCAGTGGAGGACAACACCAGGCAGGGGCAGACACCGTTAGTAGGCCGGAACCAACAATCTTTTAAAAAACAGCACTTAATGAGAGCCAGAAGGTGGAAGCTCAGATTTATTCATTTGAGGACAACTTGAATTAGGGACTGCAGACAGACTTACCAGGCTGTCCCCTGTGTGGACCATGCATCCAATACATTAACCCATTGCGCCACAAAGGACACGTAACAATCCGTGGCCATGCCTACAGGTCCATGTGTCTGTTGTCAGGTGTACCTTTGGACTCACAGATTGACAGAATGCAAGGACAATGTGGTCTTTAACATGCTGGTGGAGGGGTGGGATGGCTTTTCTCGCAAAAGAATTGTCAACTGGGTAGCTCATAGCGTGGTACAGCGTAGTCCATCATGGCTTTATTAATATTAAATAAAATAAAAAAATAGGCTCTATGCACTGTAAAATAGGTTCCAGGGGTACACGGGCAGCAGTGGTCTGGTCAGTGGAGGCCTAGTGGAAGGAGGGACCGCAGACAGGCTTCGAAGGCCTAATATAATAAAATGGGCTGGCTGTAGGCACTTTATAATTGGTTCCAGGGGTACACGGGCAGCAGTGGTCTGGTCAGTGGAGGCCTAGTGGAAGGAGGGACCGCAGACAGGCTTCGAAGGCCTAACATAATAAAATGGGCTGGCTGTAGGCACTTTATAATTGGTTCCAGGGGTACACGGGCAGCAGTGGTCTGGTCAGTGGAGGCCTAGTGGAAGGAGGGACTACAGACAGGCTTCGAAGGCCTAACATAATAAAATGGGCTGGCTGTAGGCACTTTATAATTGGTTCCAGGGGTACACGGGCAGCAGTGGTCTGGTCAGTGGAGGCCTAGTGGAAGGAGGGACCGCAGACAGGCTTCGAAGGCCTAACATAATAAAATGGGCTGGCTGTAGGCACTTTATAATTGGTTCCAGGGGTACACGGGCAGCAGTGGTCTGGTCAGTGGAGGCCTAGTGGAAGGAGGGACCGCAGACAGGCTTCGAAGGCCTAACATAATAAAATGGGCAGGCTCTATGCACTGTAAAATAGGTTCCAGGGGTACACGGGCAGCAGTGATCTGGTCAGTGGAGGCCTAGTGGAAGGAGGGACCGCAGACAGGCTTCGAAGGCCTAACATAATAAAATGGGCAGGCTCTATGCACTGTAAAATAGGTTCCATGGGTACACGGGCAGCAGTGATCTGGTCAGTGGAGGCCTAGTGGAAGGAGGGACCGCAGACAGGCTTCGAAGGCCTAACATAATAAAATGGGCTGGCTGTAGGCACTTTATAATTGGTTCCAGGGGTACACGGGCAGCAGTGGTCTGGTCAACGGAGGCCGATTGTAATGAGTGTCTGCCAGTTAGTAGTCCAAAACAACAAATAAATGTGAATGTCTCGCATTAAAACAAAACAAAAACACTAAAGGGTGCAATCATTAGGTTCAGGGGTGGGATCCTCTGCGTTGTTTCAGACCTACTAATTTAGCGCAAAGTATTTACTGTGGTAAATAGAGGACACTGCCCCTGACTATGTTAAGTACCATCATACATGTCAACACAATGGTATTGTCAGTGGCAGGTATGGAAGGATGTCAGCGCATAGACTAAACATTGGTGGAAGTGTGAGAGATAACTGTGGAAGTGGTAGAGCAATGTTTGACCTGGGGGTGGGTGAACTCTCTTGTGGCCGGCGGTACAGGCCCAGGGCCCCACCTGTTACAACAGTGTGTCTGACGTTGGGTGCGCACCACCACCGCCAGAGACACTTTATTGTACTATGAGGGACCCAGTAGCAATGCCGTCGACCAAAAGCGAGCACACCCACCTCTTCAGACAAACAGCAGTCTCACGGGTGCTTGCGCCAAGTCGAGATACCACGGCCCCGTGTGGGGAGTTTGGCCATTTAGGGAGGTGTAAACATGTCGTATGCTGGACAATCAGCTGCAGCAAATTAGACATTAGAAAAGTAATTCACAGTAGTCCACAGGCAAGAGCTTTTCATAGGAAAGCTAGGTGTCGGCTGGGCAAGGTGGGGCAAAAGATTTCGAAATCCAGTTGTGGTTCATTTTAATGAATGTTAGATCATCAACATTTTGGGTAGCCAGACGAGTCCTTTTTTCGGTTAATATTGAACCTGCAGCACTGAATACTCTTTCTGATAGGACACTAGCTGCCGGGCAAGCAAGCTCCTGCAATGCATATTCTGCCAATTCTGGCCAGGTGTCTAATTTTGATGCCCAGTAATCAAATGGGAATGACGGTTGAGGGAGAACATCGATAAGGGATGAAAAATAGTTAGTAACCATACTGGACAAATGTTGTCTCCTGTCACTTTCAATTGATGCAGCAGTACCTGTCCTGTCTGCGGTCATAGCAAAATCACTCCACAACCTGGTCAGAAAACCCCTCTGTCCAACGCCACTTCTGATGTGTGCACTCCTAACACTCCTAGTCTGCTGGCCCCTGGAGCTCGTGTGAGAACGATCACGTGCGCTGTGTGCTGGGAATGCCTGAAGCAAACGGTCAACAAGAGTTGATTGTTTGGTTGCTAATATTAGTTCCAAGTTCTCATGTGGCATAATATTTTGCAATTTGCCTTTATAGCGTGGATCAAGGAGGCAGGCCAACCAGTAATCGTCATCGTTCATCATTTTCGTAATGCGTGTGTCCCTTTTTAGGATACGTAAGGCATAATCCGCCATGTGGGCCAAAGTTCCAGTTGTCAAATCTCCGGTTGTGATTGGTTGAGGGGCAGTTTCAGGCAAATCTACGTCCCTTGTGTCCCTCAAAAAACCAGAACCCGGCCTTGCCACGCAACCAATTTCCAGTGCCCCCGGGAAAGCTTCCTCATTAAAAATATACTCATCCCCATCATCCTCCTCGTCCTCCACCTCCTCTTCGCCCGCTACCTCGTCCTGTACACTGCCCTGACCAGACAATGGCTGACTGTCATCAAGGCTTTCCTCTTCCTCTGGTGCAGACGCCTGATCCTTTATGTGCGTCAAACTTTTCATCAGCAGACACATTAGGGGGATGCTCATGCTTATTATGGCGTTGTCTGCACTAACCAGCCGTGTGCATTCCTCAAAACACTGAAGGACTTGACACATGTCTTGTATCTTCGACCACTACACACCAGACAACTCCATGTCTGCCATCCTACTGCCTGCCCGTGTATGTGTATCCTCCCACAAAAACATAACAGCCCGCCTCTGTTGGCACAGTCTCTGAAGCATGTGCAGTGTTGAGTTCCACCTTGTTGCAACGTCTATGATTAGGCGATGCTGGGGAAGGTTCAAAGACCGCTGATAGGTCTGCATACGGCTGGAGTGCACAGGCGAACGTCGGATATGTGAGCAAAGTCCACGCACTTTGAGGAGCAGGTCGGAGAACCCAGGATAAGTTTTCAATAAGCACTGCACCACCAGGTTTAAGGTGTGAGCCAGGCAAGGAATGTGTTTCAGTTGGGAAAGGGAGATGGCAGCCATGAAATTCCTTCCGTTATCACTCACTACCTTGCCTGCCTCAAGATCTACTGTGCCCAGCCACGACTGTGTTTCTTGTTGCAAGAACTCGGACAGAACTTCCGCGGTGTGTCTGTTGTCGCCCAAACACTTCATAGCCAATACAGCCTGCTGACGCTTGCCAGTAGCTGGCCCATAATGGGACCACTGGTGTGCAACAGTGTCATCTGCCGATGGAGTGGTTGGCCGACTGCGGTCTGTGGAAGAGCTGTCGCTTCTGCAGGAGGACGAGGAGGAGGAGGAGGGGGTGCGAACGCCTACAGCCAACTGTTTCCTAGACCGTGGGCTAGGCACAACTGTCCCGAAATTGATGTCCCCTGTGGACCCTGCATCCACCACATTCACCCAGTGTGCCGTGATGGACACATAACGTCCCTGGCCATGCCTACTGGTCCATGCATCTGTAGTCAGGTGCACCTTTGTACTCACAGATTGCCCGAGTGCATGGACGATGCGCTGTTTAACATGCTGGTGCAGGGCTGGGATGGCTTTTCTGGCAAAAAAGTGTCGACTGGGTAGCTCGTAGCGTGGTTCAGCGTACTCCATCAGGGCTTTGAAAGCTTCGCTTTCAACTAACCGGTAGGGCATCATCTCTAACGAGATTAGTCTAGCTATGTGGGCGTTAAAACCCTGTGTACGCGGATGCGAGGATAAGTACTTCCTTTTTCTAACCAGAGTCTCATGTAGGGTGAGCTGGACTGGAGAGCTGGAGATTGTGGAACTTTCGGGTGTGCCGGTGGACATGGCAGACTGAGAGACGGTTGGAGACGGTATTGTTTCCGCCGGTGCCCTAGATGCAATATTTCCTCCTACAAAACTGGTGATTCCCTGACCCTGACTGCTTTTGGCTGGCAAAGAAACCTGCACAGATACTGCCGGTGGTGCGGAAAATGGTGGCCTTACAGTGATGGAAGGGATGTTGCGTTGCTGACTAGCTTCATTGGCCGAGGTTGCTACAACCTTAAGGGACGTTTGGTAGTTAGTCCAGGCTTGAAAATGCATGGTGGTTAAATGTCTATGCATGCAACTAGTATTGAGACTTTTCAGATTCTGACCTGTGCTTAAGCTAGTTGAACATTTTTGACAGATGACTTTGCGCTGATCAATTGGATGTTGTTTAAAAAAATGCCAGACTGTACTCTTCCTAGCATCAGATCCCTTTTCAGGGATTGCAGACTGAGCTTTAACCGGATGGCCACGCTGTTCTCCAACAGGTTTTGGCTTTGACACGCGTTTTGGCCCAGATACGGGACCGGCAGATGGAACCTGTTGCGATGTTGATGCCTGCTGTGGCCCCTCCTCCACCTCCGCTTCTGAACTACTGCCGCCTGCACCCTGTTCCCCCAATGGCTGCCAATCGGGGTCAACAACTGGGTCATCTATTACCTCCTCTTCGAGCTCGTGTGCAACTTCGTCTGTGTCACCGTGTCGGTCGGTGGTATAGCGTTCGTGGCGGGGCAACATAGTCTCATCAGGGTCTGATTGTGGATCAGTACCCTGAGAGGGCAATGTTGTGGTCTGAGTCAAAGGAGCAGCATAGTACTCTGGCTGTGGCTGTGCATCAGTGCACTCCATGTCAGAATCTACTTGTAATGGGCATGGCCTGTTAAGTGTTTCACTTTCTAAGCCAGGGACGGTATGTGTAAAGAGCTCCATGGAGTAACCCGTTGTGTCGCCTGCTGCATCCTTCTCTCTTGTTGTTTTTGCTGAAGAGGACAAGGAAGGGACTTGTCCCTGACCGTGAACATCCACAAGCAACGCGCTGTTTTTACATTTACCAGTTTCAGAAGAGGAGGCAAAAGAGCTAGAGGCTGAGTCTGCAAGGTAAGCCAAAACTTGCTGTTGCTGCTCCGGCTTTAAAAGCGGTTTTCCTACTCCCAGAAAAGAGAGCGTTCGAGGCCTTGTGTAGCCAGACGACGAACCTGGCTCCACAGCTCCAGACTTAGGTGGAATATTTTTATCCCCACGACCACCTGATGCTCCACTACCACTACCATCATTACCAGCTGACAATGAACGCCCACGGCCACGACCTCTTGCACCAGACTTCCTCATTGTTTTAAAAACTTAACCAAAGTAACTTTATTTGTTGCTGTCAAACAACTTACACGGTGAGCTATAACTTCAGTATGATTTCAATATCCCTTTACAGGTTGGTGAGACCACAAGGAAAATCAGGCCCAATGTTACACACTCTGTTTTCTGTGGCACCAAATCACAGAGATGCCACACACGCAGGACTGTCACTCACACTGATTGTCACTCACACTGATTGACCACCTGATGCTCCACTACCACTACCATCATTACCAGCTGACAATGAACGCCCACGGCCACGACCTCTTGCACCAGACTTCCTCATTGTTTTAAAAACTTAACCAAAGTAACTTTATTTGTTGCTGTCAAACAACTTACACGGTGAGCTATAACTTCAGTATGATTTCAATATCCCTTTACAGGTTGGTGAGACCACAAGGAAAATCAGGCCCAATGTTACACACTCTGTTTTCTGTGGCACCAAATCACAGAGATGCCACACACGCAGGACTGTCACTCAAGCACAAATGTCAATATTAATCTCCCACCTATTTTTTTTTTTTTTTTCAGGGAGACTTTAGAAACCAAATAAGATAAAATGATTTTTTTCAGGGACAATTTAGAAACCAAATAATAAAAAAAAAAAAGGCTTTCTATGGCCCACTGAGTGAGAGATGGCACACACAGGAGTCAGGAGTGGCACACAAGCCCTGAGGCCAATATTTTTCTCCCACTGATTGATGTAGTGATTTTTTTTCAGGTAGATTTTAGAACCCAAATCAAGCAAAAAAATAAATAGGCTTTCTATGGCCCACTGAGTGAGAGATGGCACACACAGGAGTCAGGAGTGGCACACAAGCCCTGAGGCCAATATTTTTCTCCCACTGATTGATGTAGTGATTTTTTTTCAGGTAGATTTTAGAACCCAAATCAAGCAAAAAAAATAAATAGGCTTTCTATGGCCCACTGAGTGAGAGATGGCACACACAAGAGTCAGGAGTGGCACACAAGCCCTGAGGCCAATATTTTTCTCCCACTGATTGATGTAGTGATTTTTTTTCAGGTAGATTTTAGAACCCAAATCAAGCAAAAAAATAAATAGGCTTTCTATGGCCCACTGAGTGAGAGATGGCACACACAGGAGTCAGGAGTGGCACACAAGCCCTGAGGCCAATATTTTTCTCCCACTGATTGATGTAGTGATTTTTTTTCAGGTAGATTTTAGAACCCAAATCAGGCAAAAAAATAAATAGGCTTTCTATGGCCCACAATTTGAGAGAGAGAGATGGCACACCCAGGAGTCAAGACTGGCACACAAGCAGAAAGGGCAATATTAATCTCCCACTGTTTTATTTTTTTTTTATTTTTTCAGGGAGACTTTAGTAACCAAATAAGATAAAATGATTTTTTCAGGGACAATTTAGAAACCAAATAATAAAAAAAAAAGGCTTTCTATGGCCCACTGAGTGAGAGATGGCACACACAGGAGTCAGGAGTGGCACACAAGCCCTGAGGCCAATATTTTTCTCCCACTGATTGATGTAGTGATTTTTTTTCAGGTAGATTTTAGAACCCAAATCAAGCAAAAAAATAAATAGGCTTTCTATGGCCCACTGAGTGAGAGATGGCACACACAGGAGTCAGGAGTGGCACACAAGCCCTGAGGCCAATATTTTTCTCCCACTGATTGATGTAGTGATTTTTTTTCAGGTAGATTTTAGAACCCAAATCAAGCAAAAAATAAATAGGCTTTCTATGGCCCACTGAGTGAGAGATGGCACACACAGGGATGGCACTCTAGCAGAAATGCCAATCTTATTCTCCCACAAAAAAACAAAAACAAAACAGGGACTGTCCTACAATTACTATCTCCCTGCAGTAATCTCAGCCAGGTATGGCAGGCAGCAATAAGGAGTGGACTGATGCACAAATTAAATAAAAAGTGTGGACAAACAAAAAAGATAGCTGTGCAGAAAGGAAGGAACAAGAGGATTTGTGCTTTGAAAAAAGCAGTTGGTTTGCACAGTGGCGTACACACAGCAATGCAGCTATCAGGGAGCCTTCTAGGGCAGCCCAATGAGCTACAGCGCTGAGGAAAAAAAAAAAATGTAGCTTCCACTGTCCCTGCACACCGAAGGTGGTGTTGGACAGTGGAAATCGCTACAGCACAAGCGGTTTGGTGGTTAATGGACCCTGCCTAACGCTATCCCTGCTTCTGACGAAGCGGCAGCAACCTCTCCCTAAGCTCAGAGCAGCAGCAGTGAGATGGCGGTCGGCGGGAACGCCCCTTTATAGCCCCTGTGACGCCGCAGACAGCAAGCCAATCACTGCAATGCCCTTCTCTAAGATGGTGGGGACCAGGACCTATGTCATCACGCTGCCCACACTCTGCGTTCACCTTCATTGGCTGAGAAATGGCGCTTTTCGCGTCATTGAAACGCGACTTTGGCGCGAAAGTCGCGTACCGCATGGCCGACCCCGCACAGGGGTCGGATCGGGTTTCATGAAACCCGACTTTGCCAAAAGTCGGCGACTTTTGAAAATGAACGACCCGTTTCGCTCAACCCTAGTCATTAGCAGAATGGAGGGCACGGGTAGGGTGGTAGACTTGGATGATGGAGGAGATGTAGGTTGGTGCTGAGCCATGGAGTGCTTTGTGGGTGAGGGTAATAAGTTTATATTGAATTCTGGAGTGGATGGGTAACCAGTGCAGTGACTGGCACAAGGTAGAGGCATCGGTATAACGATTGGTGAGAAATATGATTCTGGCTGCAGCATTCAAGACAGATTGGAGTGGGGAGAGTTTGGTAAGAGGGAGGCCGATTATTAGAGAGTTACAATAGTCCAGACGAGAATGAATAAGAGCAACAGTAAGAGTTTTTGCAGAGTCGAAAGTAAGAAAGGGTCAAATTCTAGAAATGTTTTTGAGGTACAGATAACAAGAGCGAGCCAGTGATCGGATGTGGTGGGGTGAATGAAAGCTCAGAATCAAGTATAACCCCAAGACAGCAGGCATTTTGCTGGGGAGTAATGGTAGAACCACACACAGAAATGGCAATGTTAGGCATAGGTAGGTTAGTAGAGGGAGGAAATACAAGGAGTTCAGTTTTTGACAGGTTCAGATAGAGGGTGGACATGATGTTAGAGACAGCAGTAAGAAAATCAATGGTGTTTTCTAAAAAGGCAGGCGTGATATCAGGAGAGGAGGTGTATAATTTGGTATCATCAGCATAGAGATGGTACTGGAAACCAAATCTACTGATTGTTTGTCCAATAGGGGCAGTATGCAAAGAGAAGAGGAGGGAGCCTAGGACCGATCATTGAGGAACCCCAACAGTAAGGGGAAGGTGAGAGGAGGAGGAGCCAGCAAAAGAAACAGTGAAAGAGAGGTAGGAGGAGAACCAGGAGAGAACGGTGTCCTTGAGGCCGATGGAGAGGAGCATAGTGAGGAGGAGCTGATGATCCACAGTGTCGAATGCTGCAGAGAGATCCAAGAGAATAAGCATGGAGTAGTGACCATTTAATTTTAGCTGTTAGTAGATCATTAGAGACTTTAGTGAGGGCAGTTTCAGTAGAGTGTAAAGAGTGGAAACCAGATTGTAGAGGGTCGAGAAGAGAGTTATCTGAGAGATAGCGGATGAGACGGGAGTGGACCAGGCGTTCCATGAGTTTAGAGATGAAGGGAAGATTAGAGACAGGTCTATAATTAGCTGCACAGTTTTGGTCAAGGGATGTATTTTTAAGTAATGGATGTATGATGGCATGCTTAAATGAGGAGGGAAAGATACCGGAAGACAGAGAGATTGAATATTTTTATTAGGTGAGTGGTGTCAGCAGGGGAAAGGGACTGGAGGAGATGTGACGGAATGGGGTCACTGGTGCAAGTAGTTGGGCGAGAAGGGCGAGATGCAAGGAGCCTGATTACTTCTTCTGTGACTGGTTCAAAATCAGAGAGTGAGCTAGATGCAGTGGGGAGGGAGGACAGTGCATGGTATGAGGAGATTGGGAGAAAATTTCTTGTCGGATATGGTAAATTTTTTCTTTGAAGTACTTGGCCAGATCGTCAGCTCAGAGTGTTTGGGGCCTGCACTCTTGGGTTGAGTAGGGAATGAAAAGTGTCAAAGAGACATTTAGGGTTATTGGATAGTGAGGTGATGAGGGTGTTGAAATAGGTTTGTTTGGAGAGGTGAAGGGCAGTGTTGTATGTTTTAAGCATAAACTTATAATGGATGAAATCTTCGGGTAGATTGGATTTTCTACACAGACGTTCGGTGCACCTGGAGCACCGCTGTAGGAAATGTGTTTGCAGCCGTGTGCCAGGGTTTGTCGCTGTCTGTGCAGACTTGTTCTATGTATGGGAAGTGCAGTTTCACCCAGGGCACTTAGCAGTGTTTCATTGTAATAATTTAGTGCAGAATCTGGACATGAGAGGGAGGAGATAGGGGCCGATGACGACTACAAGTTTTTCATAAGTTTCTGGGTGTTAATGGCCTGAATATTTCTATAAGTGTGGAAAGTGGGGGTGACCTGAGCGGGAAGGCAGTTCTTGATAGAAAATGAAAGAATGAAAGAAGATTGTGATCAGAGAGCAGGAAAGGGGAGTTTGTAAAATCATACACTGAGCAAAGCCGGGTGAAGACCAAGTCGACTGAGTTTCCGTCTTCATGCATAGGAGAGTTAGTAAGCTGCAAAAGGCCGAAAGAGGAGGTTAGAGATATTAGGTGAGTAGCAGATGGGAAGAGGGGAAAAGCAATGGGTATCTTGAAATCACCCATGATGAGGGTGGGATGTCACAGGAGAGAAAATGTGGAAGCCAGGTGGCAGGAACCGATCGGAGGAGCCCAGAGAATGACACACCACTGCCACTCGCATGGAGAAGGGGACAGAGAGTCTGACAGCATGGACCTCAAAAGAAGGGTAGACAAGTGAGGGTATTTGAGGGATGACCTGAAAGGTACATTTGGGTGCTAGGAGCAGACCAACGCCTCCACCTGCTCTGTTGTCCGATCTTGGGGTATGACAGAAGTGTAGTCCACTATATGAAAGAGCAGCAGCAGCGGTGTCTGACTGTTGGATCTAGGTTTCAGTAAGAGCCAGAAGGTTAAGAGAATTAGAAAGGAAGAAGTCATGAATGAAGGAGAATTTATTACACACTGAGAGAGAATTCCAGAGGCCACAATTAAAAGAAACAGAAGGCATGCAGGGAATATTAATGAGATGTGAGGGGTTTCTGAGTGTAGCAGTTGGGGGGTTCGACTTGCTATAACATGAGGGGTCGGGGATGGGAGAGATCTGCGACTAGGAGAAGGAGGATAGAAAGAGTAAACAGATGGTCAAATGATTTGTGAGAGCGTGTCTTGTGTTGGATAGTGGGAGTGAATGGATCTGTGCAATTTAGCAATGTGAAATGAGCGTGAGTGCTATACATAGGAGAGGAGAGGAATGAGGGTCCGATATGGATGGAGTGTAAAGAGTTAATACAAGGACTGTGGCTGTGAGTGAATGCTGCAGCCAGGATATAAATTATACAAATGCATATGGTGAATATTTGTTGCATTCCAAATGTACTGAGAATAGGTTTGTTTAATTGTCTTACCTGTCTCCTGCCCTGTCTAACTGCCTTGTTTAACTGCCAGGTACTTTGATAGATGTACTTAGATTAAATGTACATAAATGCTACCCCTACATAAATGCATTCCCAAACTATGTCTGAATATGTGGGAGGCTTGCTCTAAGATCTCTCACTATTTTACCTTGTTAGCAATCAATCAACTAAGGCTGCTTTCACACATCAGTTTTTTGCCATCAGTCACAATCCGTTGAATGTTGAAAAAAACGGATCCGTCGCAGATTGTGAAAAACTGATGCGACGGATCGCTTTTTTCACTGGATCCGACAAGCTGATCCAGCTAATTGGATCCTAAAAAAATCGGATCATGCTCAGTTAAAAAAACTGAATCTGTCACTGGATTCTGTCATTTGACTGATCCGGCGCCATAGGCTTCCATTCTAGCAAACGGCAGACAGTGACGGATCTGTCGCTGTCCGTTTTTTCGACGGACACAAAAAACGTTACTATGCCTGTTTTCTCCAGCCGCCTGATAAACAATTTTCGACGGATCCGACGAATGACGGATGAAACATGAGGCCATCCGTCGCAATCCGTCGCTAATAATATGAGGAAAAAAATGGATCCGGCGGCAACATTCAAAATTCGCCGGATTGTGACTGATGACAAAAAACTGATGTGTGAAAGCAGCCTTAAGACATCAGGAGGCAATAAATGAAGTGACATATAAACACTTATGCAGGCCTACATGGTTCATAAACCTCTTTGAAAAAGTTACAAGACCTCACAGCATAAAGGGAGAATTAGCTATATACCGTTACATATGCTTGCAGAGATGAATAGGAATGATTGGTGGACACATGTTAACATTTAGTAGCAATTTTTCCAAGAAAATTTACAAGTCCTATTTTTTACAGACCTTTTCAGTTTTAAAGTGACTATGAGGACCCTATGCAATGGAAAACCAAAGAAGCAGGCTTGGACTGGCCCATAGGGGAAAAGGAGAATTCTCCAGTGGACCCCTCTGCAAGAGTGGGCCACCATTCTCTTTTTTGAGTAGTGCATGGTACTATATACAGTACTTGAATTACTATGTACAGATATTATATACACTGTGTTCCAAATTATTATGCAAATAATATTTCCTCATATTTTCTCTAAATTACCTATCTGAATTGCAGTCATTGTTATTTTCCAGTCATCTACTATTCTAGTATAATTGCAATGTTTTGGAACAAACTGCCTATGAAAACAGTATCTTTTAAAAAAAAATAAACACTCAAAGTGCATGTTCCAAATTATTATGCACAGCAGAGTTTTCAACCTTTTTTTTTTATTTTTAACAAAAAAATGGTCAATTGTGAAGTTATAAGCATTATCTGCTTATTACAAAATGAAATCAAACAGTTTTCAACTGAAAACTTTATTCTAGGTGATGTTACATTTGCACATAGGACCCTTTGTTCGAAAGAAGCTTCTGAACTCTCTCGTCCATTGAATTTGTCAGTTTTTGGATAGTTTCTGCTTCAATTGTTTTGTATGTGGACAGAATACCCTCCCAGAGCTGTTGCTTAGATGTGAACTGCCTCCCGCCATCATAGACACTCCTTTTGATGATGCTCCAGAGGTTCTCAATGGGGTTGAGGACAGGGGAAGATGGTGGCCACACCATAAGTTTGTCCTCTTTTATGCCCATAGCAGCCAGACATGCAGATGTGTTTTTTGCAGCATGAGACGGTGCATTATCATGCATGAAAATGATCTTGCTGCGGAAAGCACGGTTCTTCCTCTTGAACCATGGCAGGACGTGATTATGGAGTTCATCTTTACCCCTTCAGGGATCATAAAGGGGTCGACAATCTCTCTCCCCATGATTCCAGCCCAAAACATTACTCCACCTCCTCCTTAGCCATGTTTTCATGGGGTGTCCATCAACCAGCCATCCTCCACTCCATCCATCTGGACCATCGAGCGTTGCACGGCACTCATCGGTGAACAAAACAGTTTGGAAGTCAGTCTTCATCTATCGTTTGGCCCACTGGAGCCGTTTCTGCTTGTGTGCAGTGGATAGAGGTGGTCGACAGAATGGCTTACGCACAGCTGCAAACTTCTGAAGGACCCTGCATCTTGTTGTTCTGGGGACGTTGGAGGCACCAGCAGCTTCAAAAACTTGTCTGCTGCTATGACAAGGCATTTTTGCAGCTGCTCTTTTAACCTTACGCAATTGCCTGTTGGAAAGAGTCCTCAATTTTTCCTTATCAGCACGCACACGTGTGTGCTGGGTATCAGCTACATACTTCTTGATTGTGCGATGATCACGATGAAGTGTCTTGGCAATGTTGATTGTAGTCATGCCTTGACCTAAATACTCCACAATTTGTTGCTTCTCAGCAGCCGACACATCCTTTTTCTTTCCCATTTTGGCAAAAAATGTAGACTGCTTAATAATGTGGAACAGCCTTCTTAAGTAGTCTTGCCTTTATTTGGACACACCTGCCAAACTAATTTGCACAGGTATCTGCAATTGCTTTCAGTGATATAAAGAGCCCTGACACACATCACCATCAATGAGTTTAAATGACAAACAAAAAAATTCTAACCTTATCACTCCTAAACTCTTTGTGCATAATAATTTGGAACACAGTGTATACACTAGAAATAGACCCGATGCTATTGCATCGGGAGTGCGGTGAAATGAACATCCCCCTGGCGCTCAGCCAATGAGCAGCGTGGGATTCAAATCCCCTGCCCCACCAGCTGAGCCAATGAGCGGCTTTGGCGGGGGATTTGAATCCCGGCCGCCATTTCATAATACCCATAACTTGGGTGTTCCAATATGGCGGTCAGCGTAGTTCAGATGCTTGCGCCGATCATCTCCCGGCTAAGTCGCCACTGACCTCCCTGCGGCGGGAGATGAGCCGTGGCTATCGCTGATCTCCCGACGAAATAGCGGTACCGTCCTTGTCACAGCTTCCGGCTTCAGTGGATTGTGGGATAGCGACACAATTGCCAGAAGCTGTTGGCAATTATATATTAGATTAGAGTATTGAAAAAAAAACGGGAAAAAATTGACGTGGGCTCCAGTGCAATTTTCTGTGTTGGGGGGGAAAGCCGGGGACCAATATTTGTAGCCTGGGAAGCGCCGCTAATCTCCCGACGGAATCGCTATGCGTTTTTTGTCACAGCTTCCGGCCGCTGTGGATTGTGGTAGCAACACATTCGCCAGAAGTTGTGACAGAGCCGATTGGTAATTATATATTAGATTTGTGATTGAGAACATTGTGATATTTGCATGAAGCTGAAAGATGGGGCCCTGGAGTTGATTACTGGTGGGCCTTTGGCACCCCAGTCCGACACTGCCAAGAAGTATACCATTTTAAAAACTACACTCCTTAAATTATTTTAAACTTCTCAATATTAACATATTAATTTAAATTATTATTTTATATTAACCCCTTCACCCCGAAGCCTGTTTTTACCTTCCTGACCATGCCAATTTTTACAAGCTTGACCAGTGTCACTTTTTGAGGTCATAACTCTGGAACACTTTAATGAATCCCACTGATTGTGAGATTGTTTTCTCGTGACATAATGTACTTCATAATAGTGGTAAAATTGCTTTGCTATGACTTGCGTTTATTAGTGAAATAAACTGAAATTTCGCGAAAATTTCGCAATTTTCAAACTTTTAATTTTTATGCCCTTATATCAGAGAGTCATATGTCACAAAATAGTTAATAAATAACATTTGCCACATGTCTGCTTTACATCAGCACAAATTTTGAAGCAAATTTTTTTGTTACGAAGTAGAGATGAGCGAACGTGCTTGCCACTACTCGGTACTCACCTGAGTATCACTATGCTTGGTGTACTCGGCGAGCACAGAGTATTTCCGGGATTATTCGTCCGGAGCTCGGGTCTCCTCCTTTTAATTTTGGCACTTTTTAGAGCGCCAGTCAGCATGCAGGGATTGTCTGCCATGCACTGTAATACCGCAGCCATCTTTGTTGTGGTATTACAGTGATTGGCTGGCCGCACAGCGTCATCAGGTCTATAAGAGACCTGGCGATGCCCTGCTCGCTGTATTCTGCTCCGGACTCAGCTAGTGTAGGGAGAGCTGGTGCTGAGATAGGGTCAGATTCTTACTTTTATTAGTTAGTGTGGGTCTACCATCACATAATCCACAAATCCTGATAAATCCTACTTATGAAACAAGCTAGGTTAGGACTTCTCAGGACAGCTGGAGCACATTTCTTTTCACTTGCTATTGGAGGAAATACAATATTTTGTACAGTCCAAGTAATGCTACACTGATGGAGGGGCCTTCACGGGTTGGCACCTCTTAGCGACACACTACTTGTGTGGAAGGCATTGTAGTTCAGCGATGTCCACACCGTGCAGTAATGAGCCAGTGATCCAGGAAAGTTCAAATCAGACATGTTTAATGACCGAAAACTCACACAAAACTAAAAGCACACGGTACCCTCTGGATCTCAGCCGGGGTGTCTAAACAGTCCGTATTCGAGACCCGTTGCTGCGGGTGACTGCACCACCAAGTCACACTGAGGGGTGCCAGGCGTTCACTTCTTTTGACTTTGCTACCTCACACAACCCGGCTGTTGCAGAGCCACCTGCTCTGCTGCTTGCAAAGCAAACACTGACATACCCAAACCCTTTACTACAGGGTTTTTAAATGGACAAATAGCTTGTCCAAGACCAATCTTACTTTTATTCTGCATTGCAACCACAGCTATACCTGTGACTGCAATGCACTCCGGCAGCCTTAAAACGCTTCTATATGCATCCTGGAGGATACATAGCCTCCCTCTCATTTAATACCTATCCCTGCCTCACAGCAGACACAAGGGTCTGGTTTCTGGCTGTAATCACATAGGAAGAAGGAAGAGCAGTAGTAGCCAGACGCTTTCTCTGCGCGCCAACATACTTACCCGTCCCGGCGTGCTCTAGCAGTGTACGCGCGCCTTCCGGTCTCTTCTCCTGACTCGCCGCCGGTCACTGGCTCTCGTTGGGTGCACGTGCGTGCCTCTCACTGCACATGCGCACTTCCTCTCTCTGGTCTGCAGATGCTCCGTTCCTCCACTATGATTCTGGAGGATCTTTACCCGGAAGTTCTGCAGCACTCGGTCTATTTAAGGTAACTCCTTCCTCTGCTCCATGCCTGATTGTCATATGTCCTCATTTGACCCAGGTCCCTCTGTACCTTGCTCTGTCCTGTGTGTCCGCCATACCTTGCTCTGTCCTGTGCGTCTGCCATACCTTGCTCTGTCCTGTGCGTCCGCCATACCTTGCTCTGTCCTGTGCATCCATCTTACCCTGCCTGTCCTGTGTTTCCACCATACCCCGCCTGTACTGTGTTTCCACCATACCCTGCCTCTCCTGTGTTTCCACCATACCCTGCCTGTCCTGTGTTTCCTCCATAACCTGCCTGTCCTGTGTTTCCGCCATATCAAGTTATTCTTAATCTCAGTCATTGCCAGTCTGTCCTGTGTCTCCGTTATAGCCAGTTCTTTATCTTTTCCGCTTCTACTTCCTGTCCCCGGGTATCAGCTTCTGCGGCAATAGTCTCCATTGGGCCTGCCCCTAACACTCCCTGTATTGGGGGTGGTCCACCAGGCCAGCTCACCCTTGGGAGGTTCGTTGTCGTGGTTCTGCGGGTTCACTTTAGGAGTTCCACAAGATCTGACAGACTAGACAGGGCTAGACCAAACTGGTTTGTACCAGCTCATAGGAAGTTTATTAGAACTGAGGCTCCTCCAAGCCATTTCTATGGCAGCTTGTTGTAAGGAAATTAATCCCCTTTCAGACACATACATTGTCCGGTAGATGGCAGCAAAGTACAATTTACAATGCACATTTAGGGATCCTCAAAGTATGCACAGATAATATATTACATCTTCTAACTCACAATGCCGAAAGTAGTTCTGGCATACTGGAACAAATCCACTGCAACTATTTCACTCAGCAGCAACAGAATGGGTCACTCTGTATCTTGCTGCAGAAGGTCTCTGTGTTTGGCATTGCAGACCCCTTCTTAATCCTTCTGACTTTTGGACCCATTGGCAAACTCCCTCTGGCTCTAATTGACACACCTGGACTTGGGTGTTTATAGACTCCCAGTCTACTTCAGGAAATAACTGGTGATATTCACATTTTCCCCTCATGAAGGCTTGGAACTATAGTAGTCGGCTTACTTCCTCTCTGGTGATGTTGGAGGACGTTTGGTGTTACCTCTCTGAGTCTGCTCAAGTTAAGCTGCTTCCCCTTGATTGTCTCCCTTCTTGTCTTTTGTGTTCAGTGGGGACTGACCAGTGCTCATCCACCCCCTCCCTATACAGGGCCTAGCTCTAGGGATATACAGGGCTTAAGTTCCTGCTCGGCGATTAGTGTGGAACCAATATAACGACGATAGGGGAGACAGGGTGTTATTAGATCTACCTAGGGGTCTCCACTCCCCCTTTCCCTAGCACTTGGGCTTCCTTCCCCTTTTCCCTTCATGTTGCACTTAGCTTCCCACAATGTGCGTGACAGGTACTGCTATATACCACAGCTAATTGGTGGAGGTAAAAGTCCTGTAAGTAAAATTTGCACCATCAGACATTTATGGTATATAAATTAAATATGCCATAAATTTCACAAAAATTAGTACAGCCCCTGTATTGATTAAGCATGACAATGTGTACAATGGACCAAAATAGATTATGCATCTTTGATATAAGAGATATAGAGGCGCACTGCCACCGAGCTCTGTACCCCGATGTACCACCCTTCATTTATGTAATTATAAGGAATAGAGGTGAGGGCATAATCATAAGAGCTATGGAACTACTAATAGAAGAGCACTCCTTCAGTCTGCTAAATGCGTGTAAAATATACCATTACTTTCAAGGTATATGCAAGACAATTGGCAACACAGCCGCTGAAGCCACTTCAATAAAACAACGGCAGAATTTTCCTGAAGCGACTTTGCCTGGGAAATCTCGGCAGTTGCTCCGGTGTCTAAAAGACACTGTGTTCTTGTAGCCTAAAGAGGTATTCATAGCGTTATTTACATTCTTTACTTAGCATGTCTTCTTTTAATATTGTAACATTTAAAACATTCTTTTACCTGGTGTATTTTTAATTTCTATAGAGAAATATATGGAAAATGTGTCAGAAATTATAAAATGCCATATTCTGTTCATTCTGTATTTACAAAAATAAAATAAGCTGTCAATGCCAAAAGTAGCACAGAAACAACAGCAAAAACATTGTGTATGTAAAACTTTTACTAATTTACTAAGGACTAACTAATTGGTTTTCTGTCTGATTACACCCCCATGACTTATCTCTAAATAACAATAACATTTGCCATCATACACTATTATTCAATAGGCCGATATCTCATTTACATCTAGGGGTTAACTCTACAAATTGAAATGGACTATATTTCCCTATAAATGAAAAGTCCCAGGCTTGGCTTGCACTGCATACTGCTGAATCTCTGTATTTCGTTATCCTGCTGAGATCGAGGAACAATATTAAAATGTGGAACATAAAGCAGTCTAATGGGAAGCCTAATTCAAGACTTTAATTTGAGCAGCACAAAGGCTTCCTCTCGGCTGGGAATCCCACATTCATATTATCCTATAAACAACAAAAGCACAAACCCCCAGAGAGAGCCAACGTTTCAATTATTCCTGGAGCGAAGATCTAATGTTGTTATTTATGGTAATTTTAATGCTGAACAATAATTAGACTTCAATGTGTCACTCGAAAAGACAAATTACCAGTGTTTCGTGCAACCACCTCAATTTATTTCTCCTAATCTTTTAGCCACTAGGTGATGGTGTCTTTTGCCTAATAGTCTTACTTCTACTAATATTGCTGTAGCTGTGCACACACAAATCTATAAGACCTAAGCTAGGTGACAAAAAACTAGTCATATACCAGATGTAGCAAAGTTTAACTATGCAAAAAGAGCATTAGTTTGACAACTTTTCTCAGAATATTATTTCAATTAAGTGGATTAAGGTAAGTTAAAATTGCAAAAGCTGATCTGAAGTTGGGTGTCAGAATATACTTTTCTGCACTGTCAGGCTCGGACTGGCCCACCAGAGAACCGGAGGATTCTCCGGTGAGCCCAGGCACTGACACCTGCTGGCATACTGGCCAGCAGCTGACTAGGGCCCCCACTGCTCCAGGGGCCCCCCCCGGCCGCCTGCCCACCTGCCTCCCACCCACCCTCCTTGAAGACGATACTCACCCTGCTCCAGCGATGGTCTCGGCGTCTGCAGGCTGCAGCTCGTCCTGAATGAGCGGTCACGTGGTACCGCTCATTAAGGTCATGAATATGTGCATATTCATGACCTTAATGAGCGGTATCACATGACCGCTCACGCAGGAAGAAGGTGCTGCGCCGGGAGTCGGGACAAAGCCAGAGGGATGTCGGCACGGCCGTGCAGTGTGGGACTGGTGAGTATGAGGGACGGGGGGATGAAGGAGGACATAAGTCGGCGCGCCATGCAAGATAGGAGCAGGAGCGGGGGGTGGAGAGATAAGCCATGCTGCGTACGGGGGGATATGAGCCATGCATACAGGAGGGGGAATATGAGCCATGCATACAGGAGGGGGGATATGAGCCATGCATACAGGAGGGGGGATATGAGCCATGCATACAGGGGGGGATATGAGCCATGCACACGGGGGGAATATGAGCCATGCATACAGGAGGGGGGATATGACCCATGCATACAGGAGGGGGGATATGAGCCATGCATACGGGGGGATATGAGCCATGCATACGGGGGGATATGAGTCATGCATACAGGGAGGAGGGATATGAGCCATGCATATAGGGGGGAATATGAGCCATGCATACAGGAGGGGGAATATGAGCCATGCATACGGGGGGGGTATGAGCCATGCATACGGGGGGGTATGAGCCATGCATACAGGGGGGGGGGGAAATGAGCCATGCATACAGGGGGCGGGGGGAATATGAGCCATGCATACAGGGGGCGGGGGGAATATGAGCCATGCATACAGGGGGGGGAATATGAGCCATGCATACAGGGGGGAATATGAGCCATGCATACAGGGGGGGAATATGAGCCATGCATGCAGGGGGGGAATATGAGCCATTCATACAGGGGGGAATATGAGCAATGCATACAGGGGGGTGGGAATATGAGCCATGCATACAGGGGGATATGAGCCATGCATAAAGGAGGAGGAATATGAGACATGCATACAGGGGGGGTATGAACCATGCATGCAGGGGGGGAATATGAGCCATTCATACAGGGGGGAATATGAGCAATGCATACAGGGGGGTGGGAATATGAGCCATGCATACAGGGGGATATGAGCCATGCATAAAGGAGGGGGAATATGAGACATGCATACAGGAGGGGGATATGAGCCATGCATATGGGATGGGAGAGAGATGAGCCATGCATACAGGAGGGGGGGTCATTATACAGTATTGAGCATCATGTGGGATTATTATACAGTATGGAGAACTGTGTGTGGCCATTATACAGTATTGAGCATCATGTGTGGCCGTTATACAGTATGGAGCATCATGTGTGGCCAATGGACATTATACAGTATGGAGCATCATGTGTGGCCATTATACAGTATGGAGCATCATTTGTGGCCATTATACAGTAGTGAGCATTATGTGGGATCATTATGTATGGAGAACTGTGTGTGGCCGTTATACAGTATGGAGCACTATGTGAGGCCATTATACAGTATGGAGCACTGTGTGGCCATTATACACTATGGAGCATCATGTGTGGCCATTATAAAGTATGGAGCATTATGTGTGGCCATTATACAGTATTGAGCATCATGTGTGGCCATTATACAGTATGGAGCACTGTGTGGCCATATTTTTGTTTGCTTATAATTATTGTATATAAAACAGTGTGATCAGCAGTGCTAAATGGCTGTGGTTGGGACGTGGATATGGGTGTGACTAGTTGTGAAATGGGTGTGGTCAGAGGCGTGGCCTAAAATTTGCCGCGGCACACTATGCGCGCCGCAAACTTTATACCTCCTTCCCTTCTTCAAAAGTTGGGAGGTATGGTACCGCATTTGCCAGATCACGGCAAAGTGCCGCAAATCCCATAGGGAATGAATGAGGCCGAACACAGTGTTGCTGTAAGTAATCCATTACTCGGCACATGCAGAAAAACTGCCAGATCTTCTGCAAAAGGCTACTTTCACATCAGCGATTCTTGCCAAAGTCACTGCCGATTGTGTCATACTCACCAAAGGGGGAGGCAGCACTAAAAGTGCCTAGGGCAGCAGAAACTCTAAATACGGCCCTGGGGGGGCTACATTATATTCTGTGGGGGGACTGAATTATACTCAGGGTACTACATTATATTATGGGGGCTACATCATACTATATGAGGGGTTACAGTTTACTCTATGGGGGGCTGCATTATATTCTGTGGTGGGGCTGCATTATTCTCTCAGGGGGCCACATTATATTATGGGGGGCTACATCATACTATATGAGGGGGCCACAGTATACTCTATGGGGGGGCTGCATTATATTCTGTGGTGGAACTGCATTCTCTCAGGGGGCTACATTATATTCTGTGGTGGGTTGCATTATACTATATGAGGGGGGCTGCATTATACCCTATGGGGGTGCTACATTATATTCTATGGTGGGACTGCGTCATACCTGAGGGGGTTGCATTATATTTTGTGGGGTGCTGCATTATATTCTATGAGAGGGAACCGCATTATATTTTATGAGGGGGCTACCAACCCTTGCTACATAATTAAGACGTGAACTACTTTATATTATACCCTGATATTAGCGCTTTTTACCGCACAATTGGTGGTCTTGTATCTATTTCTATGTAGCTACATAGTGGGCCCCAAGAATGATTTTCTCTGGTGGGCCCAAGGTGCTCCAGTCCGACGCTGTGCACTGTGATATCCCAGTGGTGTGTTACTGACATCAGCAGGTTTTTGCTATGTTACCTGAGAGTACCATAATGTAGGGGTTGAAAGCATTATTACAGCAATATGTCACTTAACCCCTTTCTGACATCTGACGTACTATCCCGTCGAGGTGGGGTGGGCCCGTATGACCACTGACGGGATAGTACGTCATACGCGATCGGCCGCGCTCACGGGGGGAGCGCGGCCGATCGCGGCCGGGTGTCAGCTGCATATCGCAGCTGACATCCGGCACTATGTGCCAGGAGCGGTCACGGACCGCCCCCAGCACATTAACCCCCGGCGGTATAGGAAAGCATCGCGCAGGGAGGGGGCTCCCTGCGGGCTTCCCTGAGACCCCCGGAGCAACGCGATGTGATCGCGTTGCTCCGAGGGTCTCCTACCTCCCTCCTCGCCGCAGGTCCCGGATCCAAGATGGCCGCGGCATCCGGGTCCTGCAGGGAGGGAGGTGGCTTACCGAGTGCCTGCTCAGAGCAGGCGCTGGTAAGCCTGCAGCCCTGCACAGCAGATCGCAGATCTGACAGAGTGCTGTGCACACTGTCAGATCACTGATCTGTAATGTCCCCCCCTGAGACAAAGTAAAAAAGTAAAAAAAAAAATGTTTCCACATGTGTAAAAAAATAAATAAAAAATAAATTCCTAAATAAAGAAAAATATATATATATTATTCCCATAAATACATTTCTTTATCTAAATAAAAAAAAAACAATAAAAGTACACATATTTAGTATCGCCGCGTCCGTAACTACCCAACCTATAAAACTGCCCCACTAGTTAACCCCTTCAGTAAACACCGTGAGAAATAAAAAAAAAAAACGAGGCAAAAAACAACGCTTTATTACCATACCGCCGAACAAAAAGTGGAATAACATGCGATCAAAAAGACGAATATAAATAACCATGGTATCGCTGAAAACGTCATCTTTTCCCGCAAAAAGCGAGCCACCATACAGCATCATCAGCAAAAAAATAAAAAAGTTATAGTCCTGAGAATAAAGCGATACCAAAATAATTATTTTTTCTATAAAATAGCTTTTATCGTATAAAAGCGCCAAAACATAAAAAAATGATATAAATGAGGTATCGCTGTAATCGTACTGACCTGAAGAATAAAACTGCTTTATCAATTTTACCAAACGCGGAACGGTATAAACGCGTCCCCCAAAAGAAATTCATGAATAGCTGGTTTTTGATCATTCTGCCTCACAAAAATCGGAATAAAAAGCGATCAAAAAATGTCATGTGCCCGAAAATGTTACCAATAAAAACGTCAACTCGTCCCGCAAAAAACAAGACCTCACATGACTCTGTGGACTCAAATATGGAAAAATTATAGCTCTCAAAATGTGGTAACGCAAAAAATATTTTTTGCAATAAAAAGCGTCTTTCAGTGTGTGACGGCTGCCAATCATAAAAATCCGCAAAATAACCCGCTATAAAAGTAAATCAAACCCCCCTTCATCACCCCCTTAGTTAGGGAAAAATAAAAAAATTAAAAAAATGTATTTATATCCATTTTCCCATTAGGGTTAGGGCTAGGGTTAGGGTTAGGGCTAGGGCTAGGGTTGGGGCTACAGTTAGGGTTGGGGCTAAAGATAGGGTTAGGGTTTGGATTACATTTACGGTTGGGAATAGGGTTGGGTGTGTGGGTTAGAGGAGTGGTTAGGGTTACTGTTGGGATTAGGGTAAGGGGTGTGTTTGGATTAGGGTTTCAGTTATAATTGGGGGGTTTCCACTGTTTAGGCACATCAGGGGCTCTCCAAACAGGACATGGCATCCGATCTCAATTCCAGACAATTCTGCGTTGAAAAAGTAAAACAGTGCTCCTTCCCTTCAGAGCTCTCCTGTGTACCCAAACAGGGGTTTACCCCAACATATGGGGTATCGGCGTACTCAGGACAAATTGGACAACATCTTTTGGGGTCCAATTTCTCCTATTACCCTTGGGAAAATACAAAACTGGGGGCTAAAAAATAAGTTTTGTGGGAAAAAAAAGATTTTTTATTTTCACGGCTCTGCGTTGTAAACTGTAGTGAAACACTTGGGGGTTCAAAGTTTTCACAACACATCTAGATAAGTTCCTTGGGAGGTCTAGTCTCCAATTTGGGGTCACTTGTGGGGGGTTTCTACTGTTTAGGTACATCAGGGGCTCTGCAAATGCAACGTGATGCCTGCAGACCAATCCATCTAAGTCTGCATTCCAAATGGCGCTCCTTCCCTTCCGAGCTCTGCCATGCGCACAAACAGTGGTTTACACCCACATATGGGGTATCAGCGTACACAGGACAAATTGGACAACAACTTTTGGGGTCCAATTTATCCTGTTACCCTTGTGAAAATACAAAACTGGGGGCTAAAAATCATTTTTGTGAAAAAAAAATATATATATTTTCACGGCTCTGCGTTATAAACTGTAGTGAAACACTTGGGGGTTCAAAGTTCTCACAACACATCTAGATAAGTTCCTTGGGAGGTCTAGTCTCCAATTTGGGGTCACTTGTGGGGGGTTTCTACTGTTTGGGTACATCAGGGGCTCTGCAAATGCAACGTGACGCCTGCAGACCAATCCATTTAAGTCTGCATTCCAAATGGCGCTCCTTCCCTTCCGAGCTCTGTCATGCGCCCAAACAGTGGTTCCCCCTCACATATGGGGTATCAGCGTACTCAGGACAAATTGGACAACAACTTTTGGGGTCCAATTTATTATGTTACCCTTGTAAAAATACAAAGCTGGGGGCTAAATATCATTTCTGTGAAAAAAAAGAGGAATTTTTATTTTCACGGATCTGCGTTATAAACTGTAGTGAAACACTTGGGGGTTCAAAGTTCTCACAACACATCTAGATAAGTTCCTTGGGAGGTCTAGTTTCCAATTTGGGGTCACTTGTGGGGGGTTTCTACTGTTTGGGTACATCAGGGGCTCTGCAAATGCAACGTGACGCCTGCAGACCAATCCATTTAAGTCTGCATTCCAAATGGCGCTCCTTCCCTTCCGAGCTCTGCCGTGCGCCCAAACAGTGGTTCCCCCCCACATATGGGGTATCAACGTACTCAGGACAAACTGGACAACAACTTTTGGGGTCCAATTTATTATGTTACCCTTGTAAAAATGCAAAGCTGGGGGCTTAAAATCATTTCTGTGAAAAAAAAGAGGAATTTTTATTTTCACGGCTCTGCGTTATAAACTGTAGTGAAACACTTGGGGGTTCAAAGCTCTCAAAACACATCTAGATAAGTTCCTTAGGGGGTCTACTTTCCAAAATGGTGTCACTTGTGGGGGGTTTTAATGTTTAGGCACATCAGGGGCTCTCCAAACGCAACATGGCGTCCCATCTTAATTCCAGTCAATTTTGCATTGAAAAGTAAAATAGCGCTCCTTCCCTTCCGAGCTCTGCTATGCGCCCAAACAGTGGTTTACCCCCACATATGGGGTATCTTCGTACTCAGGACAAATTGCACAACAACTTTTGTGGTCTAATTTATTTTCTTATGCTTGGGAAAATAAAAAAATGGGGGCGAAAAGATCATTTTTGTGAAAAAATATGATTTTTTATTTTTACGGCTCTTCATTATAAACTTCTGTGAAGCACTTGTTGGGTCAAAGTGCTCAACACACATCTAGATAAGTTCCTTAAGGGGTCTACTTTCCAAAATGGTGTCACTTGTGGGGGGTTTCAATGTTTAGGCACAACAGGGGCTCTCCAAACGCAACATGGCGTCCCATCTCAATTCCAGTCAATTTTGCATTGAAAAGTCAAATGGCGCTCCTTCCCTTCCAAGCTCTGCCCTGCGCCCAAACAATGGTTTACACCCACATATGGGGTATCGTCGTACTCAGGACAAATTGCACAACAACTTTTGTGGTCTAATTTCTTCTCTTACCCTTGGGAAAATAAAAAAATGGGGGCGAAAAGATCATTTTTGTGAAAAAATATGATTTTTTATTTTTACGGCTCTGCATTATAAACTTCTGTGAAGCACTTGTTGGGTCAAAGTGCTCACCACACATCTAGATAAGTTCCTTAGGGGGTCTACTTTCCAAAATGGTGTCACTTGTGGGGGGGTTTCAATGTTTAGGCACATCAGGGGCTCTCCAAACGCAACATGGCGTCCCATGTCAATTCCAGTCAATTTTGCATTGAAAAGTCAAATGGCGCTCCTTTCCTTCCGAGCTCTGCCATGCGCCCAAACAGTGGTTTACCCCCACATATCGGGTATCAGCGTACTCAGGACAAATTGTACAGCAACTTTTGGGGTCCATTTTCTCCTGTTACCCTTGGTAAAATAAAACAAATTGGAGCTGAAATAAATTTTGTGTGAAAAAAAGTTAAATGTTCATTTTTATTTAAACATTCCAAAAATTCCTGTGAAACACCTGAAGGGTTAATAAATTTCTTGAATGTGGTTTTGAGCACCTTGAGGGGTGCAGTTTTTAGAATGGTGTCACACTTGGGTATTTTCTGTCATATAGACCCCTCAAAATGACTTCAAATGAGATGTGGTCCCTAAAAAAAAATGGTGTTGTAAAAATGAGAAATTTCTGGTCAACTTTTAACCCTTATAACTCTCTAACAAAAAAAAATTTGGTTCCAAAATTGTGCTGATGTAAAGTAGACATGTGGGAAATGTTACTTATTAAGTATTTTGCGTGACATATGTCTGTGATTTAAGGGCATAAAAAGTCAAAGTTGGAAAATTGCGAAATTTTCAAAATTTTCGCCAAATATCCGTTTTTTTCACAAATAAACGCAAGTTATATCGAAGAAATTTTACCATTATCATGAAGTACAAAATGTCACGAGAAAACATTGTCAGAATCGCCAAGATCCGTTGAAGCGTTCCAGAGTTATAACCTCATAAAGGGACAGTGGTCAGAATTGTAAAAATTGGCCTGGTCATTAACGTGCAAACCACCCTTGGGGGTGAAGGGGTTAATGGACTGTTTTGCTCTGCCAATACAGTATTTTATCAGCAGGAGATCATCACTACAGGACAAACTGTTTTGTGCCTTGTAGTCCAACCTCACCACCACTACAAATTACCAGCTTTTTTTTATATATATACATTGTTCATAGAAAGCTGCTAATCGGTAGTGTGGGTTCAATATTCAGAGCTCTACTAGAGCTGTCCAAGAGTAGTGGAGTATACTATTATGTTCCTTCCCCTGATAACACCAATCACGCTGTGTTGTATATTATAATGTGAATAGTGTCATGCGTTTTTTGATATATTTTGTCATGTATAATGTGGAACAGGTATAGGTTAAAAGTTAAAGCATAAGGTAGTGACTATAAGGTAAAATTAACTCTAGAAAGTATTGTAAGTCTAATTTGAGTGGCAATTCAACTCACTTGGCGGTATACGGAGGTAGAAAACAGGACCATCTCTTTAAATCTTCAGTTGCTTTAGTATTATGCGGCATATACCAACAAGAAGGGAAAGTAAACACAGAAAACAAAGAAAACAAAATGCTGCAACACAGTCCATACGTAGAGGGTAACATCCTGATCTGGAGCAACATAAGTTGTCTTTGTTCAGGACACAAAACCACTGGAGAATCCTCTCTCCAGTCTTGCTCACCAAAGACTGCCTCTAAAGCCCAATTATTTTAACCCAAGACCATGTAACTCTTTCCCCCATGTGACTGAACACATGACTGTGACATCACACAGGTCCTGTACTGGTGGAGATAAGGTGGACATCCTTCCAGTCACTATATGGATGTCTCCATTAAATCAAGCCCATTTATGCAACTTAGCTACAAAACCTCCCAAAACGTAGTGTGCTGGAGGAAAACATTCTGGGTTTCACATCACTAACGCCACCAAGCGTAGAAACACATATCTCCCCTCCAGTACTCTACCAGTGACTTTGTCACATTTGTCCCCTCTGCCCAAAGTCAAGGTTTTTGGCACCTTCACTCGCTAAGCATGGGAGTCTGGACAGGGCATCTGTGTGAAACTCTCTTGGCCTATGATTGACTTGAAAAGTGAAATCTTGGAGGCCTAAGAACCACCTAATTACTAAAGCATTTTTACTCTTCCCTCAACCAAATCAGAGGGGCATGGTCAGACACCAGCTTAAACCTATGGCCTAGCAGGTAATATCTCAGGGTATCTACAGTCCATTTTATGGCTCAGCACTCCTTCTTGACAATGACATTGGAATAGTTTCTCTCGCATGAAGAGAGCTTCTGGCTCAGATACAAGATGGGATGCTCCTACCCATTCACTTCCTGAGAGAGCACAGCTCCCAAGCTGACTTATGACGTATCTGTCTGGACCACAAACTCCTTGCTGAAGTCTGGTGCGACCAGAAACAGATGTTCACACAGAGCCTGCTTCATCTTCTGGAAAGCCATCTCAGTCTCAGCAGACCATTTTATCAATGACGATCTTGTGCCTTGAAGGAGGTCCGTCAACGGCACGGCAATGATGGCGAACTTTGGGATAAACCACCGGTAGTAACCCACAAATCCAAGAAACGTCCTCAGTTGCTTCTTGGAAAGCGCAAGTGGAAAGCGAGAGACTAAGGACCAGATTTGGTGCAACTTATGGATGCACCTTTTCTGGGGCATCTGAGGGCTGATGGTTGTAGCCTGGAAGGGGGGAAGTTTCTCTAGTTCCTTTCCAGGCTATTAATATTAATCCACAGCGGTCTGTTTAGCCTTTGCTGGTGTGAATATCTAGGTGGACTGTACGTCATTTTTCTCTGCGGTCCCCATAAACTCACCAGTAAAGGCTAAGCAAACAGTTGTGAGCTGTTATTAATAGTCTGGGAACCTTTTGAGATATTGTTGGTTTTCCCAGATTGTTAACTTCAGCCCCCAGCTGTGAGCTTTCCCTCTGCTGGTTACGAAAATTAAGAGGGAGACCACGCCATTTTTTAAATCTAATTCTTAATTTTACACAGGATGTACACAACAGGTGCTGAATACAACTCCCATCATGGTCGCCTGGTCGCGCTGATCTCAGGGAGACCGGGCGACAATGATGAAAGCTGTCTTCAGCAGCTGTCACCTGAGAACCCGATTTCTTCGCAGGAAAGAAGCTGTGGCAAAAACGCATGTTTTGGTGTTTTTTTGCTGCATTTTTGTTTGCGGTTTTGTTGTGTTTTTAGTGCATTTTTCATGTGTTTTTGGGGCTATCTTGTGTCTTTTGTGCATGCTAATAAAGTTGAGTACCCCTAGAGAAAAAAAAACTACTTCCTGTGCAACCATACCTCTAGATCATTTGAAAAGTCGGCAATTCATGTGCCGCATACAGTAAAATCACACTGACAGGTTAGAATAGAATAGATATATACACATAGAACACATAGATATACAGTTGGTATACAGAAAGTATTCATACTCCTTTAAATTTTCTACTCTTTGTTTCATTGCAGCCATTTGGTAAATTCAAAAAAGTTCATTTTTTCACATTAATATACAAGTTGCACCCCATTTTGACTGAAAAAACAGAAATGTAGAAATGTTTGAAAATGTAATAAAAAAAGAAAAACTGAAATATCACATGGTCATAAGTATCCAGACCCTTTGCTCAGATACTCATATTTAAGTCACATGCTGTCCATTTCCTTGTGATCCTCCTTGAGATGGTTCTACTCCTTCATTGGAGTCCAGCTGTGTGTAATTGAACTGATAGGACTTGATTTGGCAAGGCACACACCTGTCTATATAAGACCTCACATCTCATTGCATGTTACACCAAATTAGAATCATGAGGTCAAAGGAACTGGCCAAGGAGCTCAGAGACAGAATTGTGGCAAGGCACAGATCTGGCCTAGGTTACAACAGAATTTCTGCAGTACTCAAGGTTCCCAAGAGCACAGTGGACTCCATAATCCTTAAATGGAAGAAGTTTGGGACCACCAGAAGTCTTCTTAGACCTGGTTGTCCAGCCAAACTGAGCAATCGTGGGAGAAGAGCTTTCGTGAGAGAGGTAAAGAAGAACCCCAAGATCACTGTGGCTGAGCTCCAGAGATGCAGTAGGGAGATGGGATAAAGTTCCACAAAGTCAACTATCACTGCAGGCCTCCACCTTTCAGGCCTTTATGGCAGAGCGGCCCCATGGAATCCTATCCTCAGTGCAAGACATATGAAAGCATGCATGTAGTTTGCTAAAAAAAACACATGAAGGACTCCCAGACTACGAGAAAAAAAGATTTTCTGGTCTGATGAGACAAAGAACTTTTTGGTGATATATCTAAGCGGTATGTGTGGAGAAAACCACGGGTCTGCAAGGAAGAACGGCAGATGATCCCCAAATCCAGGTGTGAAAAACTTGCTGCATAATTCCCAAGAAGACTCATGGCTGTACTAGCTCAAAAGGGTGCTTCTACTCAATAGTGAGCAAAGGGTCTGAATACTTATGAACATGCGATATTTCAGTTTTTCTTTTTTAATAAATTTGCAAAAATTACTATATTTTTGTTTTTCTTCAGTCAAGATGCGGTGCATAGTGTACATCAATGAGAAAAAAAATGAACTTTTTTGAATTTACCAAATGGCTGCAATTAAACAGAGTGAAAAAAGGGGTATGAATAATTTCCCTACCCACAGTACACATGGGATAGGTAGAGATACAATGGGGGAAAATTGTCAACAAAGGATATATAACAAAATATTGAGATGAACTTTTGCTAATGACCAAATACTCATTTTCCACCATAATATGCTAAATAAATCTTGCCAAATCAGACAAGGTGATTTTCTGGATTTGTTTTCTCGTTTTGACTCTAATAGTTGTGGTCTACCTATGATGTCAATTACAGGCCTTTCTCATCTTTTTAAGTGGGATAACTTGCACAAATGGTGGATGATGAAATACTTTTTTCCCCACTATATACAGTTGTGCTCAAACGTTTACATACCCCTGCATAATTTTTGCTTTCTTGGCCTTTTTTCAGAGAATATGAATGATAACACCAAAACTTTTTCTCCACTCATGGTTAGTGGTTGGGTGAAGCCATTTATTGTCAAACTACTGTATTTTCTCTTTTTAAATCGTAATGACAACCCAAAACATCCTGATGACCCTGATCAAAAGTTCACATACCCCATTTCTTAATACCGTGTATTGCTCCCTCTAACATCAATGAGAGCTTGAAGTCTTTTGTGGTAGTTGTGGATGAAGTTCTTTCTTTTTTCAGATGGTAAAGCTGCCCACTCTTCTTGGTAAAAAGCCACCAGTTCCTGTAAATACCTGGGCTGTCGAGCATGAACTGCGCCCTAGAGACCTTCCCAGAGTGGCTCAATAATATTGAGGTTAGGAGACTGAGATGGCCACTCCAGAACCTTCACTTTGTTCTGCTGTAGCCAATGACAGGTCGACTTAGCCTTGTGTTTTAGATCATTGTTATGTTGGAACGTCCAAGTACATCCCATCTCAGCTTTCAGGCTGATGAGTGCAAATTTGCCTCCAGAATTTGCTGATAACGTGCTGCATTCATCTTTCCTTCAACTTTGACCAAGTTTCCTGTGCCTTTGTAGCTCACATATCCCCAAAACATCAGCAATCCATCTCCGTGCTTTATGATAGGAATGGTGTTTTTTTCATCATAGGCCTTGTTGATCTCTCTCCAAATGTAACGTTTAATTTTGGTCTCATCACTCCAAATTACCCCAGAAGTTTTGAGGCTTGTCTCCGTGCTGCTTTGCGTCTTGTAGGAGAGATACTTTGTGGCATTCGCACAGTAATGGCTTTTTTTCTGGCAACTCGATCACGCAGCCCATTTTTTTTCAAGTGCCTCCTTAATGAGCATCTTGAAACAGCCACACCGCTAGTTTTCAGAGAATCCAGTAATTCAGCTGATGCTATTTGTGGAGTTTTCTTTGCATCCCGAACAATTTTACTGGCAGTTGTGGATGCCATTTTTGTTGGTCTACCTGACCATGGTTTTGTTTTTACAGAGCCCCTGATTTTCCATTTGTTAATCACAGTTTGAACCCTGCTGACTAGCATTATCAATACCCTGGATATCTTTTTGTATCCCTTTCCTGTTTTATTCAGTTCAACTACCTTTTCCAATAGCTCTGTTGACAATTCTTTTGCTTTCCCCATTACTCAAAATCCAGAAACATCATTGGCTGGATGAAAGATGCAAGAGTCTGTCTGGATCCCAGAAACTCACTGAGCTTTTATGCACACACATGATAACAAGCAAACAGGTCACAGGTGAGAATGTTGCCTTTAGTAGCCATTCAAACCCATTTGTGTCAACTTCTGTGCATGTTATCAGGCCAAAATCACCAGAGTATGTGAACTTTTTATCAGGGTCATTTGGATGTTTTGGGTTGTCATTATGATTTAAAAATAGAAAACACAACAGTTTGACAATAAATGGCTTCAACCAATCACTAGCCGTGAGTGGAGAAAAAGTTTTTGTGTTATCATTCATATTCTGTGAAGAAAGGCCAAGAAAACTAAAATTCTGCTGGGGTATGTAAACTTTTGAACACAACTGTACAGTGCCTTGCGAAGGTATTTGGCTCCCTTGAACTTTTCAACCTTTTCCCACATATCATGCTTCAAACATAAAGATACCAAATGTAAATTTTTGGTGAAGAATCAACAACAAGTGTAACACAATTCTGAAGTTGAACGAAATGTATTGGTTATTTTAAATTTTTGTGGAAATTCAAAAACTGAAAAATGGGGCGTGCAATATTATTTGTCCCCTTTACTTTGAGTGCAGCAAACTCACTCTAGAAGTTGTGGATCTTTGAATGATCCCATGTTGTCCTAAATGCCTAATGATGATAAATATAATCCACCTGTGTGTAATCAAGTCTCCGTATAAATGCACCTGCTCTGTGATAGTCTCAGGGCTCTATTTGAAGCACAGAGAGCATCATGAAGACCAAGGAACACAACAGGCAGGTCCGTGATACTTTTGTGGAGAAGTTTAAAGCCAGATTTGGATAGAAAATGATTTCCAAAACTTTAAACATCCCAAGGAGCACTGTGCAAGCGATCATATTGAAATGGAAGGAGTATCATACCACTGCAAATCTACCAAGTTCTGGCCGTCCCTCTAAACTTTCATCTCAAACAAGAAGACGACTGATCAGAGATGCAGCCAAGAGGCCCATGATCACTCTGGATGAACTGCAGAGATCTACAGCTGAGGTGGGGCAGTCTGTCCATAGGACAATAAGCAGTCGTACACTGCACAAATCTGGCCTTTATGGAAGAGTGGCAAGAAGAAAGCCATTTCTCAAAGATATCCATAAAAAGTGTTGTTTAAAGTTTGCAACAAGTCACCTGGGAGACACACCAAACATGTGGAAGAAGGTGCTCTGGTCAGATGAAACCAAAATCTAACTTTTTGGCAACAATGCCAAACGATATGTTTGGTGTAAAGGCAACACAGCTCATCACCCTGAACACACCATTCCCACTGTCAAACATGGTGGTGGCAGCATAATGGTTTGGGCCTGCTTTTCTTCAGCAGGGACAGGGAAGATGGTTAAAATTGATGGGAAGATGGATGGAGCTAAATACAAGACTATTGTTGAAGAAAACCTGTTGGAGTCTGCAAAAGACCTGAGACTGGGACAGAGATTTGTCTTCCAACAAGACAATGATCCCAAACATAAAGCAAAATCTACAATGGAATGGTTCACAAATAAACTTATCCAGGTGTTAGAATGGCCAAGTCAAAGTCCAAACCTCAATCCAATCGAGAATCTGTGGAAAGAGCTGAAAACTGCTGTTCACAAACGATCTCCATCAAACCTCACTGAGCTTGAGCTGTTTGCCAAGGAAGAATGGGCAAGAATTTCAGTCTCTCGATGTACAAAACTGATAGAGACATACCCCAAGCGACTTGCAGCTGTAATCGCAGCAAAAGTTGGTGCAACAAAGTATTAAGTTAAAGGGGCCGAATAATGTTGCACGTCCCACTTTTCAGTTTTTGAATTTCCACAAAAATTTAAAATAACCAATAAATTTCGTTCAACTTCACAATTGTGTTCCACTTGTTGTTGATTCTTCACCAAAAATTTACATTTGGTATCTTTGTTTGAAGCAGGATATGTCGGAAAAGGTTGAAAAGTTCCAGGGAGCCAAATACTTTCTCAAGGCACTGAATATGTATTTATATTGCATAGATAGATAGATAGATACTATATCTATCTATCTAAATGTTTATATATGCTTTATTATTTATGACAACCAGCTTTAATTTATATATAGTATTTTAGTATTTAAAAGATTATGCAATAAAAGCATTGCATACGAATGTCATATGGATGCTAGGCAATGTGCAGGCCAGACTGGTACATTGTATTTTCAGTTCCAAGAGGTAGTGATCAAGGCTCTAATCTTTGGAAGTCAGGAAGGAGTGGACCTGAGTACTTCCGGAACTGAAGGTGCTCGTCTCATACCAGGCCAACATTTCCCCGCGGAGGTCCCTCAAACCACAAAGAAAGGAAGGTCACAAAAGAGGTGCAAAGTGTGTTACAGAAGGGGGATACGCAAGGACACCACTTATCAATGTGACACCTGCCCCGACAAACTTGCCCTGTATATAAAAAGGGGAAAGGGGTTAATTATTGTATAGTGTCTTGTCTCTCTCCATATCTGTATTTTCCACATCATTAGATGTGACGATATATAATTTTTCCTTATCCCTTCCCCCTTTCCTTCATTCTCCTTTTTTTTCTTCAGTCGTTTCCTTTTTATCTTCTGTTATTTTGCATCACTATGGCATGATATGCCTTACTATTGTCCTACCCGAGTTTCAGCTCCACCTTGACTCTAGTCAGCTGCTCTTATGTGGGTATATGACTTTTTATTACTGCTTTGTTTGTTTTCCTCCATGCTTGCATCATGCGCATGCATTAATTTTCTGATAGTGAAGTCACTTCTAAGACGATTGACCTCTTCCATCTATTCTGCATGCCACAGCATTTAATTTATTGTGGGCATATTTTTTAATTCTCAGCTAACTTGTATGCTTTTTCCTGCCATTTCAGCAAGTTGCACCACTCTTTCTCATGTGTCAATCATATGAGTTGATTACTTGTGCAACGCTGTTGGTCAGTTGTTTGTTAAATATTTGTTTCACATTTCCAACAACCACCTCAGATGAAGCTGTTGCAAAACACCTGTTGGGTGTATTTGGTGGGTGAGCCATTGCTATTTCATGCTATTATAGCTCTTACGTATGCCTCCACTTTACCTATTCTTTGATATTTCCATTGATTCTGTAACTGTCACATCACATTGTACTTTTTGTGCCCATTTTTCCATTCTTGTTTTTTGTCTTTGCATCCATACTGTATGTGCTTCTTGATGGCCCACCTGCCATTTCAATTTTGAATGAATGACTGTTTGTCTTGGCATTTGAATTGTTTTATTAAGTTATATTTAATAAAGAAATTATATCTTAAATTATTTTTTCAATAACTTTATCTTGCACAGTTTTCATGTTGGTTATTGATTTGCTCATGTGCATTTGGATTCTTTACTTTGCTTTGCATCATGGTTTTTCATTTGACAATGATTCGAAAGACTGTGGTCAGTGCAGAGTGGAAGGGAATGGAGCTTAGCCGAAGAAACAGGAACTTCAGAGAGGGTAGGATTCGAGAGAATTTACATAAAATAAATAATGTTGTAGCATAAAGAAAACATTTGTAGTAAAGACTAATTCCATGACAAGAAAAAAATCTATGTCATAAGAAGGATTTATTGAAAATAAGGCCAGCATTAAAGCACTACTACAGTGTTTTTGCTGGAGTGGTGCTTCTAATCGAAAGTCCCTGATCCTAGTCATATACTAACACGCTGCCATCTTCACCTTTTGCCAGTGCCATTCCAGTCCTGTGGTGCCATCTTGTGACCACTACTTCTGACTTGTCAGAAGTCAGAAGCAACGATCACAAGCTCTCAATTCAAGTCTATGACAGCCAAAACAACACTTGCATTGAAAAGTGACCTCCGGCTTACTCCAGTAAACACTGGAGAGGTGGGTTAGTATAAGAATAAGTGCAGGGTCCTTAGATTAGAAACACCACTGCAATAAACAAGTTGGATTGGTGCATTATGGCAAATACTTTCTGTTGTGAATCTGTGAAGTGAAATACCCTGCATTAAAAATATGAAGAATTTGTACTTTAAGTTAGATATATCTTGGAAATGTATGTATTTTATTTAGACTTAATTAGGATTGATAAATAACTAGCAATTTTTAAAGGGGTTGTCCACTAATCAGACAACCCTTTGTCACGACACAGCTGTCGAGTGACCCAGGACCAGAGGCTCTTTCCCTGTCCCTGACTCTAGGGGGCTCCCTAGCTCGCTCTATTTCCTGGGATACTTCTGAAGGTGAAGATGCTGGGGCTGCAACCCTTGCCTTATCTCTTGAGTTAGCCCTCTGTCCTTTTCCCCCACTCACCGTGCACTGCAATACACCAACCCGACAAACAAGGCAACACAAAAGAAGATTAACAGAAAACACCAGGCATACATATCCACTCACATATAACAGAGGAATGCACCTGGGAGTGGAAGAATAAACAAAAGTAGAGGAGGGAAGGGAATTATCACACTTACAAACCACAAAACGGTCACAGATAACTCCTTCCTTCTCATATGAACTCCTCTCCTCCTAAGCCATGCAGCAAATTGTAGATCTGCCCTGGATTTGAATCAGGAGCCAGATTATAAAGGGAATGGAAGTGGTTAACTGAGCTCAGCTGAGAGCTCAGGGTTTTCCAACATGGCAGATTAACCCCTGTTTTGCCAAAAATAATAAACACCATTAAAATGAAGGAGAAGTACTTCTTCTCAGAGCAGGAGTAGGAGCAATGAGACGCCGCTTTCTTCTGGCTCCTTTCTGTTGTGGAAACCCTGTGACACTTTTTGTCAATTTCTATATTAACTCATATAAAATAAAAATAGCCTGCACTCACCTCCAGTGCAGATGGCGTTCCAGGCTTGTCTGCTCTCCTGTAGGGTTATGTGACGCAGTTATACCATATGAACCCTAGGCTGATCATGCAATCATGAGGTTAACCATGTTACGCAAGCCCTAGGAGACCTGGCACCAATGTCGATGGAATGGCGCCAGCACTAGAAGTGAGTATAGGCTGTTGTTAGTGTACTCGGGTAACTATCAAAAATAAGGAAGGGTTGTCGGAGTCATTTGGTACTTTAAGTAATAGAGGGCTAAACTTCTATCTGGAAAAAAATGTCTCCTTAAAAGCACGGCCAGTCCAATAAGTTCGACTTTAGGACGAAAAGCGTATTTGGAGCATCGAAGAAAAATTCCCATCTACAGATAGCTGGCTATGCTCGCATTGTTTGTGTTCCAAACTAGGTAATAAAATAATTACTGGATATACTGAAAAGGTATGTACCATAATAAAACATAATACTAAAACATAATGTCTCGGAAAGTACAAAACATTAATATTAACATCACAAAGAGCAATCCCTCTATTAAAAACAATGAGATCATAGTCAACAAAGGCAATATCAAAAGATAATGATGAGTAATTGCGTTTGTTTTCTGTCTTGTTTGGTATCATGTACCTTGGGCAGAAGGAATGGAAGAGAAAATGAAAAGAAAGTGGCTTTTTACATTTAATTGAACTAACAGCATGTAATGACAGTAATAAATAACTCTGCAGTGGCAGAGTGACTAAATAAATTGGCTTCAAACAGCAATGATTCATCTTGTGTCCTTCATTGCCATCAGCATCTTCAGCGCTATCCCATACTCAAGAGCGTGACAATTCAAAGCAATCTCATCTCCAAGTTGCCCCCTATTAATTTACTGCATTAAGTTGGAAATTAAATAAGCAAAGAGTGAATAAAGGGCTGAAAAAAAAATGTCAGAAAAGACAATTACGAGCATCCTTTACAGAGATATATGGCAATGTGGAGAGATGATGAGAAATGAAAATAAAATGTGTAACTGATGTGTAAGTTATTACATTTCTTTTTTTTTCTTTTACTGAAAAGACCACATCAGTGTCACAAATGTGTCACATATTCTGACACCATCACTAAACATCACTGATGTTCAACAGTATTTATCCTTTAACACCAACAGTGTCTAAGAAGTGTGAATAAGGTCACATGAAATGAATGTTCAAGAAACATATAGTAGTATATATATAGTATAAATATACTATAAATCATCACAAACTTTATTGAAAATGCATTAGATAAGGGGGCGTGGCCTGGATGTGAAGAAGAGCGGTCGCATCTCAGTGGAGCTCCTGCTCAACCCTTGCATCCCCACGGGGAATAAGAGGATTTTCAGAACTAAAATAACCACCGTGACAATTGGGAAGACCTGTATGACCTGGGAGCGGTCTGCGGGAGGCCGGTGATCTCATCCCGGCGCGAGACCCGGACCCGGAGAGAAGAGGGAGAAAACAGGGGTAGCGGCGCCGCCATCTTTACAACCCCACGAGTGGGGCTTAAGCCGGATCACTGTAGACACAGGGAGGTACGTGCTCCTTCTCTCCCAGCACCCCCTCTCCTATCCTGGCTTGCCGTATATGCGGCTTTCCGCTTACCTGTGGAGGTTCCTCCCCTGACCTGGCGCTCCTGATGGTGATCCCTGGCGTGCTGGACGGACGCTGCTGGGAATTGTCCTCTACCTTGCGGCAGTGCTTGTGGCTGGAAGAAGCTCTGGCCGGCGGCCCTGCTGGGCGGCTTCATTCTCAGCAGCGGTGCTCCGCTCCCCTGGCGGCTCAGAGACTGCCCCGGGTGCTTCGCTGGTGTCGGTGTGGGGGGTAGGGGATTTCCCGCCAATCCCGGCGCCATCTTGGAGTCGCCGCATGATACAAGAAGAATCCCTAGGCTCTCAAGGGGGGAACTGTGCCTTGCCGGAGTCACATCTCACCTGCAGCTTACAGCTGCACATCATCTCCTGCTGCCCCATACCCACCCGCTTACCACCTACGGAGCTAAATAAACTACAGGTGGGAGGAGCGGTTGTTACCACCGGTGGGCACAAATAAAGGGAGCTGCATCCCTGGCTGGGACCACTATACATTGGCAGCCCATATATACACCTTATTCCCTGTCGCCACATTTATCTAACCACCTGATACCCTCTTGCTGACAGTGAGGATACATTGCATTTGAGCTGGTGCTTTGGTTGGGACTGGGATACTCTCACGGTGACACCTAGTGCCTAATCGGAATTCTAACACCACAATCAGTATACTTTGGGGCACATACCCGTGGTTGGATGAAGGTGGCTTGGCGGCAATGAGCTTCGACCCCCGTTAAGTCCATAATTACCCCTATTAGCACACCGACTATTACTAAAAAGGTCTTTGGGGTTCCCCTCTCCTGTTTTGGACACCGGCGCGCTACCATGCCAAAGAAAGGTGGCTCCTCTCAGCCGGCAAGCCGCTCAATAGCAGATCTGCTGTCCGATTCTAGCAGCTCCAGGATGGCGGCTACGGCTTCAACCCCAAATATCACTAACACCCTCGCCACCCGGCAGGACACTGCAGGAGATGATGAGGAGGGGCTGGCACAAGAGGACACTGTGGTGCCTACGGCTATTCTTATAAAAACTCTCCAAGAGACATTCAAGCAGGAGCTGACTCTTGCCATGAAATCAGTCACGGAACAAATGCAGGAGATATTACAGCGCACCTCCTCCCTAGAGGACAAAATGGATACGGTGGCAGATACGCTTGAAGAGGACCAGGAACAAATAAGACAACAAATGGAGCGCATTCATGAGCTAGAAATTAAATGTGAGGACTATGAAAATTGGTCAAGGAGAAGCAATCTTCGCATAAGGGGCCTCCCTGAATCAATAGTGTCACTGAAAGAGACTGCTTCTGGCCTGTTCTCTGCTCTTCTTCCACAGGCAGACCCGAGCACGCTACACATCACCAGGATACACAGAGCACTGGGCAAGCCAAGGTCTGATAATGCTCCAAGGGATGTAGTCCTGAAATTACACTATGAAGAGACCAGAGACCTCATTTTAACAGCAGCTCGAGACTCTCCAACTCTCCCAGGTGTTCCAAACTCAGTTCACCTATATGCTGACATAGCACCTGCCACTCTGAACAGGCGCAGGGAGTTCAGACCACTCACTACAACCTTGCAAGCTGCCAAAATAAGATATAGATGGGGCTTTCCATTCGCCCTGTCTTTCTCCCATGATAACAAGCACTTTACGTGTCGATCATTTGAGGAGGGCAGACGTGTGATTGAGCAATTGGGTTTCAAGATATCAGATGAATCGCAACCTTTGCCTCAGAGGAAACCCAGACCAAGTAGGGAGTGGAAAGAGGTCCCAAGAGTAACAAGAAGCCAACGTACGAATGTCACTTGAAAGATATTGAACAATGCGGCGTTCCTATTTAACTATATCAATTACTGTTTCTCTCTGCGCTTAATACCTAAGAGGGTGGAACCTCATCTAAGAAAGATTGGTTCAAGTTGTTCGATTGGAGAATTTTAATACCTTCCAAGGAGCTCACTTACATTTCTCCCTTCCCCCCTCCCCTTACACCCCTCCCACTTTTTCCTCACTACCTCTCCCCCCCACCACCCTTTCCCCCCTACCTCTTCTTCTCACTCCCTCCCTCTTTCCTCCCCACTCCCTCCCTCCCCCACCCACCCCTCTCCCCTCCCACTCTTCCCTCCCCCCCCAATTTGAATTGGATAGTAGGTATAAATATTTTCATGGGGTCCTATGGTATTTGACGTTTCACTACTGCCTTGTTATGGATACCTGTGATATTTAACAACTCGAAGGGGCTGGACTTGTTAAGGGTTTTTCGCACGTTACCCATTTTTAGTGAAACCTGGTTGTTCCCACATAATATGGACCACCAGTTCACTAAGTTATACGGGCTTTTAGCCCATTTGGTTATAACTGTTTGTTCTATGTTGTCTTGTTTTGTCTTCTTCCTTCCCCCTTCTATTGTATTTGCTTTTTGTAGGTTTGTAGATGTTTGCTTGAACTCCTCTACTTCTTTGCTGGGACTCCAAGTAGATCTTTACTGGGAGATGTTCAGGGTTGGGAGAAAACTTAGGGGTAAGCCTTCATATGCAACACTGACTCAGCCCGTTTATGTGTAGGGTCTTATCCCATAATGTACGGGGGTTTAACTCCCCCATCAAACGTAAAAAGGCCTTATTGGACTATAAAAAATTGAATCCTGATGTCCTTTGTCTTCAGGAAACACACTTCTCCACCTCATCATGCCCAAAGTACTTTGACCAGAACTACTCTCGTGTTTTTACATCTTCAGGCACAAGTAAAACAAAAGGAGTAGCAATTTTCCTCAAAAACAATTTTCCAATACAGATAACTAATACCCTATCAGATGATGAGGGTAGATTCTTAATCCTACTAGGTACATTACAAGGACAAAAACTTTGTTTTGTAAATAGCTATCTCCCAGCCTCGACTCAAGTTCAGGTCTTTGGGTCCATTCTAAATAAGCTGGATAACTACTCCTTCCAGCACCTGATATGGTGCGGAGATTTTAATCTCACGATGAATCCCACATTAGACAGCAACGCTATAAGACGTACTGACATCACTAAAAATGAGAGGAAAAAACTTTCCCGATTATTAAAGGACCATCACCTAGCAGACATATGGAGAGAGATGAACGGTAATAATAGAGGATATACGTACTACTCCCCCGCTCACAAAACATATTCCAGAATAGATCTCCAGTTGACAAAAAACACCTCACTTCCCACAGTCCTATTCTCACGCCATGTGCATTCAGCATGGTCTGACCATGACGCTGTACTTTCAGTATTCAAATTCAACGTGTCCACCTCTAGCTTATATAGATGGAGACTTAACGAATCACTACTAACTAACCCTATGATCACAAATACAATTAAGGACGAATTAATCGAATATTTTAAATTTAACACTTCTGGTGATGTGTCCCCCGGAACCATTTGGATGGCACACAAGAAATTTATAACTGGCTCAATAATTAAGTTGGCAGCTCAAAAGAAAAAAACGAGAAATGAACTGCAAACTAGATTAGAAAATAAATTAGCAAAATTAGAACAAGCCAACCAGATGTCCTCCTCTCTCTACCTTTCCAAACAAATTCAGGAGACTAAAACTCAATTAGATGCCATCCTCACCACTAGAACTGAGAAGGCCTTGACTTGGACGCGAGCCAAATTCTACAAATTCGCTAACAAGCCGAGCAAACTATTAGCCCGCAAATTACGTTCTAGGGAACTGATCAATACAATTTTTTCAATAAAAGATGGTTCGGGAAGGATCTCATCCCACCCAGATAATATATATAGAACATTCCACGAATATTACCAAAACTTATACACCCAGCCCAAACCCTTATCTCCTCACCCGATTCAACAATTTCTACAAAATCTCCACCTACCTAAAATTACAGATGCACTAGCTAAACAACTACACTCCGAAATATCTATGGAAGAGATCCAATCAGTTATCAAAGCGTTGAAAAAGGGAAAGGCCCCCGGTCCTGATGGACTCGCGGCCATTTACTACCAAAAATTTGCTGAAATCCTTTCGCCCCACATCAAAAAATTTGGAGATGCCCTCCTTCATGCCTCAAAAATGCCCCCAGAATTTCTGGTTTCCCATGTTACAATTCTACCTAAGCCAAAAAAAGACCATTTACTGACCAAGAACTTTAGGCCTATTTCTTTACTAAATATGGATTTAAAAATATTCACTGCAATTATCACAAGTAGAATAAATCGCATACTGCCCTCTCTTATTCACAAGGACCAGGTGGGGTTCATTCCGTCTAGGCAGGCTCCGGACAATATCAGACGTAATATAAATCTTATCCACACAGCAAATTCCCGCAGGGAACAACTTTTAATTCTAGCCTTAGACATTGAGAAGGCATTCGACTCACTCTCCTGGAACTATCTCTTCCAAGTCCTATCTAAATTTGGTTTCACCCGGGAATTTATAGAATGTATTCAATTACTCTATGACTTTCCCACAGCATATCTGAAGCTCCCGACGTTGAGCCCTTCTCCCATATCCATTCAGCGTGGTACCAGACAGGGATGCCCACTCTCCCCGGCGTTATTTGCTCTGGCTATGGAGCCCTTGGCAGAAGCCATTAGAACAAATCAGAACATTACTGGATTAACTAACTTAGGCGAACAATACAAGGTTAGCTTGTTTGCAGACGACCTCCTGTTGACTATTACCAATCCTCATACAACAATTCCCAATCTCCTATCTCTGCTTAATAGATTTGAAGACATTTCAGGGCTGAAAATCAATATAGATAAATCGGAAGCTCTCTTTATTAATACCAGCAAAACTATGCAGGATAATATCACCTCCCAATTTAAATTCACAAAGAGGGACAATTATTTAACCTACTTGGGAATAAATATCACAACAAACAGCTAACCTCTACAAATGGAACTACATGCCACTTATCCAGAACCTTCACACTGACTTATCCAGGTGAGCTTCGCTAAACCTATCTTGGCTGGGTAGGATCCACACAATAAAAATGGTGACCCTCCCGCGGTTTTTGTACCTTTTTAGATCTCTCCCCATACCGATTTCAGCTAAAATGTTCTCAGGTCTTCACGCCACGATCTCCAAATTTATATGGCAGAGTAAAAGGGCTAGAATCCCCCAAAAATTAATGTTCTTCCATAGAAGACATGGTGGAGTTTCACTTCCAAATCTATCCCTATACTATAAAGCAGCACAAATAGCACAACTAACAAGTATATGCGCACAAAATAATAAGCCAAGGTGGGTTCATCTGGAGTCACATCTTATTAAGCCACTCTCATTGCCAGGCCTCATGTGGTCTACGGGAAAAATCCCCAAACAATTATTTATAACGGCACCCTATACTGCTCACTCTTTCAATTTGTGGAGAAGAGTTAGATTCAAGCATTCACTGCAATCTGATCCCTCCCCATTAACCTCTATATTAGGTAACCCGATGTTCACTCCTGGTCTAGATTCACGTATGTTCACTTGGTGGATACTGAGAGGGATTACTACAATAAAACACTTGTGTGACCCTTACGGTGTCCTGATGGACAGAGCAGAATTCGTGAGGAAGTTTGAACCCCCGATTAGGGAAATAATGCACATTAATCAGATTTTGCACTTTGCTGGTAGCCTAACTCATGGTAAGCGGCCCATTCCTGTTTCTGGCTATGAACAAAAATGCCTTTCAGACCCAATGGGAAGGGGGACAATATCTTTGCTTTACTCTATTATGAGTCCACCCCATGATTTGAAGAAGCTGGGTTACATGAGACGGTGCGAGGAGGAGTTGGGTGTCGAGCTGACGTTGGAAGATTGGAGGAGGTGTTGCGACACACTAACTAAGGGTAACCACCAGTCATCTCTAGTGGAAACTTCGATCAAGGTCCTTCATAGGACTTATTTAGTGCCTACTAAACTTCATAGCATATTCCCCAATGTCTCAAATTTATGCTTTCGGGGATGTAACCTACCTGGGGACATGAAACATATATGGTGGACTTGCCCAGTGGTGTCCAACTTATGGCAAAAAATAAACCTTCTAGTCGACCAACTGGCGGGGAAAAAAACCAATCTGGACGCCTCTGTTTATCTGCTGGGGGCGAGACATCGGGCTCTTCCTAAAGACCTATTTAAGTTGGTTTCTTTCCTCTTTATGGCTACTAAAATTTACATTGCTTCGAAATGGAGGAGCCCCACGTTATCGCTACGTATGGTTAAGGAAAGGATGAATAACATTATGTTCTATGAACGCATTGAGGCCACTAGAAATGATATGTGGGATCAGTTCTTTAAGATATGGGGTCCTTGGATGGATCTGCAACCTAATTTGCATTTGAGTCAGACTCTTCATCTGTCCCCATAGCAATTTGATTTTGTGGAGATAATGAAATGCCAAACTAGTGAATGCTATATGTGGCTTAGGTACAGTGTGGGGCTCACAAGGGAGGGGGCATTTGGATTTGGGAGCAGAGAATTTGCTGAATTTCTTTTGGAGGGTGAGGACCCATTCCACATTTCCAGAGGCTTTGTGCTACCAGTAATGTTGAATACTATATTTCCATTAACAGATGACAGACCTGAGTGGGGGCTTTCTTCGTGGATTGAGTTGAAGCTTTTATTGGGAACATTTTACATAACGTTTGGGATCACATTTATCCGGCGCTCTACGCTGAACAGTTCATTTTGTGGTTTCCATCTAAATCTCTGAGTGACATAATTCAGATGAAACCCCCGAGGGATCCACTCACTACAATGAGGCAGCAGAGTTACTCTGGACTATGTCTGGCCTCTGTTCAGCGGTGTCCTTGTTTTCAGAAGTGCACATAACTGTGGCCAACAGTAGTGCCTCCATCTGCCTCACTATAGGGAATCTTCTTCCAGGGGTCCTGTCTCAATCACATATTTCAGAGATTTATGCAGAATCACAGAAGCAAGCGCTCAGCGCAGGATATATGTGCGCCGAGCCTTACTGCGATCTTTGGGAAGCAGAATGAAAAAAAATCATCAGGTGAAGAATTGGTTTTATTTTTTCTCGGGCAGTATATAAAGCGACTTTATTCTTCGGGTGGTTGATTACAGTGATACCAGATTTATATTGGGTTTTTATGTTTGGCAGCGGTCACACAATAAAAGACGATTTTATTGCAAAATATAGTTTTTGCATCCCCATATTTTGAGAGCTTTAATTTTTCCATATTTTGGCCCACAGAGTCATGTGGGGCTTGTGTGTTTCGGGACGAGTTGACTTTTTTTTGGTACCATCTTCAGGCACATGACATTTTTTGATCGCTTTCTATTCCGAAAAATTATTTTTGCATCGCATTAATCTTTTTTATTTTTCTGCTGATGGAGCTGCATGGTGACTTGTCTTTTGCAGGACATGTTGTCGCTTTCAGCGGTACCATGTTTATTTATATCCTTCTTTCTGATCGTGTTTTATTACACTTTTTGTTCGGTGATATGATAAAGCAATGTTTAATAATAATAATCTTTATTTTTATATATAGCGCTAACATATTCCGCAGCGCTTTACTGTTTGCACACATTATCATCGCTGTCCCCGATGGGGCTCACAATCTAAATTCCCTATCAGTATGTCTGTGGAATGTGTGAGAAAACCGGAGAACCCGGAGGAAACCCACGCAAATACGAGGAGAACATATAAACGCCTTGCAGTTGTCGTCCTTGGTGGGATTTGAACCAAGGACTCAGCGCTACAAGGCTGCAGTGCTAACCATTGAGCCACCGTGTTTCCCGCGTTGTTTTTTATTTATGGTGTTCACTAAAGTGGCTAATTAGTGGGACAATTTTATAGAGCAGGTCGTTCTGGATGAAGCGATACCAAATATGTGTACACTCTCTTTCATACAAATGTTTATTTATGGGTGCAATATCTATTGATTTAAAATAAATAAATATTTTTTACATTTAAATTTTTTTTTTTTTACTTTGTCCCACTATAGGACTATTATTTTTTGCAGGCTGATCGCTTGTACAGCATGGGGATGCAGCAGCATCCCTTTACTATGCAAACTGTCAGCTCTGCACTGACAGAGAAAGTTGCTGATCATGCACTGCACATGATCAAGCAACTTTCCTAGCTTTGGTCACCTGGATGTCGTCATGACGACATCAGGTCACCATGGCAAGGATCAGGACCCCGTGTCACCCCACGGGGTCTCCGATCCAAGGTCAGAGGGTTTGTCATCCCTCTTCCTGCTCCTGGAATGCTGCAATTGCAGCATTTAGGGGGTTAAAGTTCCAGGAGCGGTGTGTGACTGCTCCTGGCACTTAGTGCCGGGTGTCAGAATAAGCGGACACCTGGCGTCAATCGCACGCGCACAGGCACAGCCTGTGAGAGTGCTCGATCGTCTAGACGTAATAATCCGTCTCTGGTCAATAAGGCCCAGGGCACAGGGACATATTATTATGACCAATGTCAGAAAGGGGTTAAAGAAGTTACAAAATATGGAAAATATTCACAGCAAGTCGTTTTGATATTACAGTGTATAGGCTCATTTTTTTTTTGTTTTTAGTTTATCACTTTTTCAGCTAGGTTCTTGTGCAGCACATTGGGCAACATGGCCGTCCCCAGAATCATGTACAGAAAACAAAAAAAGCAATTTTTAAATCAGAAAACAAAAACAAAATGAGAAAATAAGGTTTCAATAAGAAAATAAATGCTGAAATTCCTAAAATTACTGAACCTTTATAAAAGGAAAACACAGATGTGGACAATCAAGTTTTAATGTAAACCAAAGTCAGGAATGAAAAATGTAATAAATTAATTTTTGTTCATAATAGACAATAAGAAATGGTTAAAGACCACCTCTATCTATATGTCTTATCAAGATATATAGACATCATAAAGGGAATTTAAAACAAAGAGCTGTTCTGTATAAGTGGCTCCCATTCTGACGGACTGAACTACTTCTTATAGTCACATGAATGAGTCGCATATAATTTCCCTGCAGTGGGCTACTGCATTAGTAATGTCTGGCTGGTTACAGCTTATCCCTGCAAAATTAAGCGTTATGGGGTGGACGCAAAGAACAGGCCCTGGGTGGGGGGTGGGGGGGGTCAGCTACGTTTTAAAAAGGGCTGTTTCTGATTAGACAATCCCTCTAAGTCTTCTTCACATCACCAGCCTTCATCAAGGCCTTAATCGCACGGGCTCTCATTTCTAACTCCAGTAGTTCAAGCTGCTGGGCTGAGGGCTGAATGTCTTCTGGGAGTACAGCAGGAGAGACAGTAGGTACTTCTTCCAACACTGGCTCAGCCATACCCAAAATCTCATTCACACTTTTCTCAATGTCCATCACAAGGTCATCAGGTTGTCCTGTAGCTTTAACACCAGCTGTAACTGGTATCTCATGGATGCGTTCTTCAAAACTTGCCCCTTCTATGTCGCTGTCATATGTATCAGCATTAATGCTGATGGCATCATAATCTTCTCCTTTACCTGAATAAAAAGATACAGAAAGAAATTAGGAGTTTCTAAAATAACTACCGTAGCTGAAGAGCCCTGTGTTGCCCAGGCATAGTAACTAACTGTGGTTAGTTATAACAAATTATAATGATTATATTGCACATAAAAACATTTCACATCATATATTCAACACTACAGATTTGTAACACAAGCTTACTAAATGATTACTCAAGTATTGATAGTATTTTAAAGAGCCTTTTAATAAAAAACATTTTTGGTTTTTACTTCTGATGCAAAGAGGAACAGATTTTTGGCAGCTCCAACTCTTGAACAGGCCACGTAAAGTTGACCATGTGAAATGCATGGAGATTGCAAATCGATCCCTACTACTTTCAAGGACTGCCCCTGACCCTTGTTAATGGACATTGAGAAAGCCAGTCAAACTGGAAACTGGAGGTGTTTAAAATCAAAAGACAAAACAGATGGAATGAGTGGAATTCTTGGAATGAAAATGTCCTCTGGCATTTCCTGTCAAAATGGTTGCTTCAACTACATGTGTAAACAGGTTCTTAATCAAGAGTCTTAATCCATTACACAGCTTTGGTGGATCTTAATTTCTCAACAGCAGAATAGGTGCTCCAGGCTTTAAAAAGAGTTTATGCGGGATGTGCATCTAATCCTATCCTGTGTGATACTGTCTGCTGAGCTGTGTATCTAATCCTATCCTGTGTGATACTGTCTGCTGAGCTGTGTATCTAATCCTATCCTGTGTGATACTGTCTAGTGAGCTGTGTATCTAATCCTATCCTGTGTGCTACTGTCTGCTGAGCTGGGTATCTAATCCTATCCTGTGTGCTACTGTCTGTTGAGCCGTGTATCTAATCCTATCCTGTGTGATACTGTCTGCGGAGCCGTGTATCTAATCCTATCCTGTGTGGTCAGGGCCGGCTCCAGGTTTTTGAGGGCCCTGGGCGAAAGAGTCTCAGTGGGCCCTGATTCACGATTGCATATAACACAGCCATGTAGTATATAACACAGCCCACGTAGTATATAACACAGCCATATAGTATATAGCACAGCCACGAAGCATATAACACAGCCACGTAGTATATAGCACAGCCCGCGTAGCATATAACAGCCCATATAGTATATAGCACAGCCACATATTATATAACAGCCCACGTAGTATATAGAACATATAGAACAGCCATGTAGCACAGCCCACGTAGCATATAACAGCCCACGTAGTATATAACATGGCCCATGTAGTATATAGCACAGCCATGTAGTATATAGAACAGCCATGTAGTACTGTATACAGAACAGCCATGTAGTATATAGCACAGACATGTAGTATACAGCACAGCCCCCCTCCCCCAAGAATGGCCCCATAGTCCAGTACTCACTGTCATAGTGTATCTAATCCTATCCTGTGTGCTACTGTCTGCTGAGCTGTGTATCTAATCCTATCCTGTGTGATACTGTCTGCTGAGCCTTGTATCTAATCCTATCCTGTGTGATACTGACTGCTGAGCTGGGCAGTGTATCTAATCCTATCCTGTGTGATACTGTCTGCTGAGCCGTGTGTCTAATCCTATCCTGTGTGATACTGTCTGCTGAGCCGTGTATCTAATCCTATCCTGTGTGATACTGTCCGCTGAGCCTTGCATCTAAGCCTATCCTGTGTGATACTGGCTGCTGAGCCGTTTATCTAATCCTATCCTGTGCGATAATGTCTCCTGAGCCGTGTATCTAATCCTATCCTGTGTGATACTGTCTGCTGAGTGGGTGGGGCTCTGTGGAGTGGGCGTGGCTTGATACACACAACTTTATATATAGAGATAGACGCAATCTTAGTTACATAATGGTGCCTGGATGAGCGAGAGAGATAGCTGCAGTAGGTCTACTTTAAAACATCAGTCAAAAAGCAACCTGCATCAAGATGGGAAAAATGGGGAAAGCACTTTATGGAGCAAGCATCTGGGTGCACGGGTGGTGAAACCCGTTGTTTCCAAAAGTGTTGGCTCTCACCTGTTAGGTGTACACTTTAATATACAGGGGCACAATACAAAAACATACATACACTGTCAGTACACTGCGATTAACAAATACATGAACGCCACAATAGCTATACATGTAAAACATGAGCTACTTAATTAACATTTTTTGATCAAAAAAATAATAGAGCTATCCAACCACGACAGGGTGTAACTTAATTTCAGATTGAGAAGCGAGTCCTCAGAGTTGGGGACCATGTGCCCAAACAGACCTCAGGTTAACTGAAGAAGAGAGGAGATTCAGGCTTCGCTCTTAACTAAATCTTTTAGGGAAAGATGGGTGGATTGAGTTAAAAGAGTTAGGTACCATCCAAAATTAAGGTATACCTTGCCAGGGTTGGATGGCTTTTTCATTTCTTTATTAAAAAATGTTAACCATGTAGTACCTTACTTTTTTACATTAATAGCAATTAATTGCAGTGTGACCTGTTGCTTGGTGATCAGTCCTTCGGCCTATTGAACTATGGGTCTTTTCCTTCCCTGCCCTTATTCTCCCTTCTTGGTTTGCTCCTTTCCACGTGTTTTCCATTTACCCATTTTGGTTTGCGCTATCATATTCTGGTTGGATGTATATATAGAATAACTTCTCTGCACTTCCTTGCTGGCTATATTTCCCGGTAGATGTATACTTAGGAGTTCCAGCTCATTATCATAGGGGGTTTACCTTACTGGGTAAGCGCCAGTTGTATTCTTGCTGCAAGTTGGTTTGTTTTCCCTTCCAGCAGTTTTTTCTTCTTTTACCATTGTTAGGTTCTTGGGAGACCTTTCTTGTTACTTTTATTTATGGAACTCCTTAACCTTCACCCCTCCACTTTATTTGAATGTGTCTTAGTTTCTCATCTTGGGTTCTCGTATCTCTTCCATGAAAACCACAAAAAATGGGTATTATACCTACCGATAATTCGGTTTCCAGGAGTCCATCCTGACAGCACTCTGGAGGACGTCCTCCTCCTCCTTGCAGGGACAGGAAACAACACGAGAGGTTAAAAGGTCCCACTCCGCCCCCTTTCCTTTAGTGTTTTGACAAGTACCACACCATGGATAGATACCATTTGAATTTTTATTTAACCAAATCATATTTACAGCATATGACATAGTATACATAGGGGGGGAAGTAACGGTGCTGTCAGGATGGACTCCTGGAAACCGAATTATCAGTAGGTATAATACCCATTTTCCAGGACGTCCCCCTGACAGCACTCTGGAGAATACCAAAGAAAACTCCTTTAGGGTGGGATAACTGCCTGGAGAACCTTTCTCCCAAATGACATTTGCTGTGTTGCTAACACGTCTAGTTTGTAGTGTTTACAGAATGTGTTCGCACTGGCCCATGTTGCGGCTTTACAGATTTGTTCTAAAGATGCCCCTGCCCGTTCAGCCCATGATGCTGAAATGGCCCGAGTGGAATGAGCTTTTATTCCCATAGGACAATCTACCCCTTCTGACGTATAGGCTTTTGAGATAACTGTAGTGATCCATCTAGCTATAGAGGTTTTGGATGCTTTTTTACCCCTATTTTTACCTCCAAACAAGATAAATAGATTGGGATCTTTTCTCCAAGTACTAGTGGCCTCCAAATAGTCTAGTACTGCCTGTCTAACATCAAGAGAATGTAAGGATTGTTCTTTTGTATTAGAGGGTTTATTGCAAAAGGAGGGTAGGATTATTTCCTGATTTCTGTTTTGTACTGAAGCCACTTTGGGAACAAATGATGGATCTAGCTTTAAGATTATATGATCCTCACGAACCTGGAGGTACGGATCCCTAATTGACAGGGCTTGTATCTCCCCTACTCTTTTGGCCGTTGTAATTGCTACCAAAAAAGCTGTTTTCCAAGTTCGTATTGCAATGGGCATGTCACCTTTAATGGTAAAGGGATCTTTACATAGGGCTCTGAGCACTAAATTTAAATCCCAAGTGGGAGATATTTGTCTAAACGTGGGACGTAATCTCTGGATTGCTTTTACAAATCTGATTACCCAAGGGTGAGAGGCCAATGGGTAATCCAGGAATGTGCTAAGAGCCGAAATCTGCACCTTAAGGGTACTAGGTCTTAGCCCCATATTGAATCCAGATTGGAGAAAATCCAGAACTCTGGGAACATCCGGGTTTCCCGACGTCTCGGCCAACCTGCCACCCTTCATACAGAATTTCTTCCAAATCTTGTAATAAATAGCTGAAGTCACTGGTTTACGACTAGCTTGGATTGTTGAGATGACTTCATCCGATAATCCCCGCGATTTCAAGATGTCCCTCTCAGGATCCACGCTGAAAGGTGTAATCGTTCCGGGTTTTGATGTAACACCGGCCCCTGATGAACGATGTCCTTCCATAGGGGAAGTCTGATTGGACTGTCTGTTGTCATTTGTCCTAACAATGGAAACCAGCTCCTTCTTGGCCAGAATGGCACCACCATCAGCACTGTTGCTTGGTCTTCCTGAATCTTTCTGAGCACTCTCGGAATGAGTGCTATTGGAGGGAATGCATAAGAGAGTGGCTCGACCCATGTTTGACTCAAAGCGTCGACTGCTTCTGGCATGTCCATAGGGTTGAGGGAATAGAATCTGGCCACCTTCGAATTTTTTCTTGTAGCGAATAGGTCTATCCTGGGAGTTCCCCAATGATGACATAATTGGTGAAAGATTTCTTGATTTAATTCCCATTCTGTCGGACAGACTTCTTTTCTGCTCAAATAATCTGCCAGGACGTTTTGAGATCCCTCTAAGTGGACTGCTGTGATCGACAGGACTGTGTTCTCTGCCCAAAAAAATATTCTTCGTGCCAACTCTTGAAGTGGTTTGTGTCTGGGACCTCCCTGATGTCTTATGAAGGATACTGCTGTCATGTTGTCCGTTAGGACTTTCACATGTTTGTTCCTCAAGCGAGAGTGATTCCTTCTTAGAGCTTCCCAAATAGCGTAAAGCTCCCTGTAGTTTGAAGATCTTTGACTGATATCTTCTGGCCATCTGCCTTGGATGAATGATCCTTCTAGATGGGCTCCCCAACCCCACTGACTGGCGTCTGTGGTAATCACCACACAAGGGTTCAAGGTCCATGGAACACCCACTCTTAGGTTGCTGTTTTGAGTCCACCAGTGCAATGACTTTTTTACTGCTCTTGTTAGATGGATTACTTTGTCCAGTGATGACTGACGTCGATTCCATGTCGAGAGCACCTGATCTTGTAACAATCTTGAGTGAGCCTGTGCCCACCTTACGCAAGTGATACAGGCCGTCATCTTCCCTAAGATCTTCATGGCTGATCTTATAGTAATCCGATGTTTTAGGAATTCCACAATTAACGCTCTCATTGACACCTGTTTTTCTCTTGGTAAAAAGGATTGTCTTGAGGTGGCATCTAGAAGAACTCCCAGAAACACCTTCCGAGATTCGGGCTTTATGTGTGATTTCTCCTGGTTTACAACCCAACCTAGATATTCTAGGACTGAGATGGCTCGATCCCTGTGTAGGATTAAGGTGTTTTTTGTTCTGGCTACCAGCAGAAAATCGTCCAAATAAGGAATTATTGTAATTCCTTCGTTTCTTAAATATGCCACCACCTCTGCTACCAGTTTTGTAAATATCCTTGGTGCTGAGGCCAGGCCGAACGGGAGACACTGAAATTGTAGGTGGCAGGTTTGGTCCGGAATCTTTACAGAAAACCTCAGAAGCTCCTGAGATGTTACATGGATTGGAACCTGATGATAAGCGCTTTTTAGGTCGAGTGTACACATTACCGCATCTTTGTCTATGAGGTGGACAGTTGTTTTTATTGATTCCATTCTGAATCTTTTGTATCTTACATAGGCGTTCAAGGGTTTTAGGTTTATTATTGTGCGAGTTTTTCCCGATGGCTTTGGAATTGAAAATAGTGAAGAGTAGTGACCTCTCGCTATTTCTGTTTTGGGAACCCGCACTATAACCTGAGACCTGAACAGCTTGTGAAGGTCCGAGAACATTGGTGAATCTTTTGCCACGCTGGTGGGTGGTATACACCTCTGTGGTGCTGGGGATACTAGCTCTATTTTGTATCCTTCTGAAATTATTTTGAGGACATATGCATTTTTTGTAATTTTTTTCCAGTTGTTCAGGAAAAAACTGAGTCTGCCCCCTATACCTATGGCGTCATTGTCTCCTAGATCTAGGGCTTGATCCAAATAGGGTATTTCTTCCCTTTCGGTTCTGAGAGTATGCTCCTCTATAGGTACCTCTGTTGGATCTCCATTGTTCTCTATAGTCTGGCTGTTTGCCTCTATAGGAACTTCGAGGTGGGGGTCTTTTCCGAAATGGCTGAAACTTTTTTTGGTTTCTCCTCCGGAAACCCTTTTTTATTGTCTGAAGCAGACTCTAGAATGTCATCTAAAGCCTGTCCAAATACTTTGGAACCTGAAAAGGGGATAGCACATAATTTATTTTTAGATGCATTATCTCCTGACCATGATTTAAGCCATATAGCTCTACGAGTCGCATTGGATAAGGAGCTATTCCTGGCCGCAAATCTGACGGATTCTGCTGACGTGTCAGCCATAAAGGCTGTGGCAGACTTTATGATGGGTAAGGAGGAAATTATATCGGCCCGTGGGGTTTTATTCACCAAATGTTCCTCTAACTGCCCCATCCACAAATACATTGATCTAGCTACTGACGTGGCTGCAATGTTAGCCTTTATCAGCGCTGCCGATGCTTCCCAGGAACGGCGCAACAGAATATCTGCTTTGCGATCCATAGCGTCTCTGAGGCTAGATGAGTCCTCAAAAGGAATAGCCGTTTTTTTAGTAACCTTGGCTATGGGTACGTCAACCTTTGGAATTTCCTCCCAAGACTTGATATCCTCTGGATCGAATGGTAGACGACTTTTAAATTCCCGAGACACTATCAGTCTACGTTCAGCATCCTTCCATTCTTGCAATATCATCTGCTTTAGGTGATCGCTTACAGGGAATACCGTCTGTTTTTGTGACGTAAGCCCTCCAAACATTAAATCTTGTCTGGACTTAGGCCGCGGTTCTTCTTTCATCTGCATCGTATTCCTCACTGCTTGCACTAAATCTTCTGTTTCTTCTACGGGAAATAGAAACTTCCTTCCTTGGTCCTGTTCCTCCAATGGTAATTCTCCTTCTTCTTGGTCCGAACTTCTCCCGTCTGATTCTTCCTTAGATGACGCCTCCACATCATCCTGGTCCAGGTCCATCCGTGGTCTCTTGCGACCTCGACCTGGGCTGGAGGGGTACCGTTGTGTCATGGTAGCTAATGAATTCTGTACTTCTTCCCGAATTAAGGATCTCATTTCGGATAATAACGACGGTTGCTCTTCTCTTACAACTCTAGAAATGCAGGCCCCGCACAACTCCTTTTTATGCGCTTCTGGTAACTTTGCATTACATATGGAGCATCGTCTGGACTTTGTCAGTGCCTTGCCTGACTTTTTTGCCACTGGCAGGGATGTCTGTTGAGCCTCCTTATCCTAAGTATAAGAGTGAGTATATCTTAGTGACTTAGGAATAAGTGAGAAAGGTAATATGCGCTATGCGCACTTACCCCAGTCTCTTCACTCCTGGGATCCATATCCTCTGTTTAAATATAAATATATATATACCATAAATAGCATATCCCCTGCCAGATATACATATAGGGATTTAGCAGCCTTGCTGCACTTACCCCTTGTCTCTGGCATTGCAGACCTCCTTTTCTGGCTCGTTTGAATGTGCGTCCCGGTTCACTGTAGCGCTTGCCGAATAGAACGCTTGGACGCTCATTTTCAAAACCGGCGCCTTTTTATAGACGCTTCCGCGTTCCACACTGTGGAACGCAAGTTCTGTCACCGCCTTCGCCGGAAATGACGCCGCTGACGTCACCGGAAGTGACAATACACACTTACTTCCGCGTTCCACGCAGTGGAACGCACGCTGAGCCGGGAGGTTCTGCCGTCCATGCATGATCACCTGAGGTCATGTGGACCTATGCGCCTTTTCCCTTACTGGCGCCGGCGCCTCTTGTTCCTCCTGGCGCCCGAGCCGAGAGCCTCCCCCTGGGAGGAAGCGGCTCACCCAGGAGCGCGTCCGCTCGACTGGTCTCTGGGCACAGGGACTCCCACCCGGGAAGTATGTGCCCTGGGCTATCGACGAGGGGGAAGGATATTGGACCAGCCGCACGATCCCCCTGAGCCCTCCGGTCCGGTAAGCTTGCTTCTCTCGCGTGTCCCTCCATGCAGGGACAGGAAAAACACTAAAGGAAAGGGGGCGGAGTGGGACCTTTTAACCTCTCGTGTTGTTTCCTGTCCCTGCAAGGAGGAGGAGGACGTCCTCCAGAGTGCTGTCAGGGGGACGTCCTGGAAAGAGGAAATAATCCTCCAATATTCAAGAAAAAAAACAAAAACAGGCAGAGATGCTTACCTGTCTAAATGGGCCTCAATACAATTGCACTCTTCTCATACTTTCCTTTCCCCTTGTTGGTGGTGTGTTGCGACCTCTCCTCAGGGGGTACGGGAAACCCTTCAACAACCTTTTAGGGAGCCAGGTCTGAGGTGGAGTTTTATAGTTGTGCAGCTAGGACCTTTATAGTCTGTACAGAACTAGTTGGGTGTAAGTGCGGTGTTTCACTGGCGTGAGTGTCAACACGTTCATAACAATAAGTATGGTACCTTAATCTGTTGATGTGTATAGCAATAGTGGAGTTCTGTTCGCCTTGTCTATAGTGTTGGAAGTAGAAGCTGCCCTGTTGACCCTAATCCCAAATTGAGTCTGGTTTTCTGAGCAACAAGTTTTCATGGAGGGAAAAAATAAAAAGTGTTCAAAATGCCATACTGCTACTGTACAAAAAGTACTAGGTACTTCATTGATAAAATGTCTACCAATACATTTGTCGGGACCTTTTAATATGGTTCTTTGAAGGAAGGTATTGGTACGATCCAGAAACTCAGACATTTTGTCCATGAAGGATAAACTGTGAACTATGTAGTACTTTTTACATGGGAGCAGCACGGCTTTCTGAACCGTTCTGTTTTCTACGCCAAGAAACTTCATTGTGCGACTTTGACAGCGTAAAAATACAATAATCACAGTGCAATTTTGTTCTAGGTGGGTGGTCTTATAAAAGAATATATCAATGTACACAGAAAATAAGGAAATTGAAAATCCATCAGAGAAGGCTGTGGTGAGACAGGGAAAGTGACACATTACTAAGTAGCCATTCAGATACAGTACATAGCCGTCTCTCTTACTTAATAGGTTATACGGACATGGGTTGTTGTGAAGAGAAAACTTACTTCATTATTCAAGAACTGGTATTTTTATTTTGCACTTCCATACTTTCCTCTTTCTTTCAAGAGACATAACTTTTTCCTCATCAACACAGCTGTAAGAGGTCTTATTTTATGCGAAGCAGTTGTAGAGTTGAATAACACACCATACATTTAACCATGGTGGCAAATACTAAAATACATTGTTTTTAAGGTTTCGTTTTTACAATAATACTCGCTGTCCATAATAAATAAATTGCCCAATAAACACTCTATTCGAATTAATCAACACTATCCATCAAGGTGCAATTGCCAAAGGATAATGAGTGGTGTAGGCAGGAAAATAGTTTAAAAAAAAAGGGAAGGACATCAGTGGGAAGGACATCAGACTCTGACTCTGGACACCTTGTTGGTAAGCGCTTATACCATATTATGGCTATTAAACGGCACTAGCACTGGTTATCTACCTCGGGGCAAGCACCTTTGACATTGGAGACTGTCACTGTCAGTATTGGTTTACATTGCGGCATTTGCACACCGATGATTATATTAGACATTGATGGTTTGTTACTTCTAAAAACTTACATCTGCTTTTCTATATATGATGATAAGGCTTTGGCCCCTATTATGGTGGTGATTTTGGTATACGGAGCAGTAATATACTAATGGATATATATATACATATATAAATATATCTGCTTGTTCACCCTATTATTTTTTGCCATACCCCAATTGTTTTGGTATATATAACAAGTGTAACCCTTGGTTGTCAAGCACATGCCATATATATATTTTTCATTGTGTCTGAATTTATTGTCCCTCCCTATGGAGGTTTTTTAGCCCTGTTTATTAATTAGGTTGTGTTTTTACATTTTTTTGTAATAAAATATATATTTTTTTAAAACTATTTTCTTGCCTACACCACTCATTATCCTTTGGCAATTGCACCTTGATGGATAGTGTTGATTAATTTGTTTTTACAAGGTACACTGTGTGAGAAGTATGACCTGACAATATGATTCTCCAAGTCAAGTAAGATTACGGCAAAATCAAACTTAAGTTTATTTATTTTTTCTTAAATAATTTATTTTTAAAAAAATATTCAGAAAGTTGTAAAAAAAAAATCTTTGGATTGTCAGTTTCTGAGACTATACATTTTTTTTTTCAGTTGATGGACGTGTATGAGGGCTATTTTTGTTTTACGCACATACAAATGTTATCACTTTTATTGCAACCAATTAAGGAAAGTGGTGACTGAAAAATGGCAATACTGGCATTTAATAAATTATTTTAATGTATTTATTTTATTAGCTTTTATAGTGCTATTAATCTCCACACAGCTATACAGAAATCAGAACTTTCTTTTAATTATCTTCATTTTTAAATGGAGAAAAAGGGGGTGTTTTAAACTTAAATATATTTTATAATTTTTTTTGCAAACTGTATTTTTCATTACTCCCCCCATCCCCACCACCTTTAGGGGACTTGAACCAATGACTTCCGATTGATCGCTTATATTATAAACTGCAATATCTTTGTACTGCATACCGTATATAGTGTAAATGATGGTCCCCTTGAAGCTCAACCTGTGATTGCTTCATTTGAATGCCAGTGTCAGTCATTACATATAAATTATTAGAAAGCAGAGACTGAAGCCATCTCTGGTTGCTGCTGTTAAAGGCAGATGCTGCCTGTGTAACCGTTGGTTCATACTACGTATTTCTTTGCAACATTTTTTTGTACAGAAAACATGCTAGCAAATCGCTAAGAGTATAAAGAAAATGAGTACATACTGTATATAGAGGGCTATGTTGGGGCTCATACTGTATATAGGGGCTTTGTGAGATTATACTGTATATAGCGGGCTATGTGAGGGCTCATACTGTATATGGGGGGGTTATGTGGGGCTCATACATATAGGTGGGTGTCAGCATACTTAATTTTGCTCAATATTAAATGATACAATTAGTATTAATATAAAAAAATTAATAAAAAAAAACACAAAAATTGAGCTTATCTTGAGTTGATACACATGCAGAGGTTAAACGCATGTTCACATTGGCCACAAAACATTAAAACCTACAAGAGAAAAAAGTAAGCAAAAACCCTGATGTAACTAAGTAAAAAAGCAAAAGTGCATTTAAATATCACAGAGTTTTTAGTAATACTGCTTTTAGATCAAATAATAGCACAAAAGCCATCCCACCGCATCAAGGTAACTCTGATCGGGACAATCCTACACTGTCTAATATTAAAGCCTTACCATGTGTCAATGTTGACCTCAGTGTAAATAAGGGCAGACAAAAGGACTGGGCCCAACCAGTGAAACACCAGACTGGGGAAGCCTTATATATAATCTCTAGCTCAGAAACAGGGAGGCCACACCCCGGGCTTGCACAAAATGCAACAATACAAAGAAAAAAAAACACAAAAATTGAGCTTAACTTGAGTTGGTACACATGCAGAGGTTAAATGCATGTTCACATTGGCCACAAAACATTAAAACCTACAAGAGAAAAAAGTAAGCAAAAACCCTGATGTAACTAAGTAAAAAAGCAAAAGTGCATTTAAATAACACAGAGTTTTTAGTAAGGTTTTAATATTAGATAGTGTAGGACTGTCCCGATCAGAGTTACCTTGATGTGGTGGGATGGCTTTTGTGCTATTTTTTGATCAAAAAATTATTACTAAAAACTCTGTTATTTAAATGCACTTTTGCTTTTTTACTTAGTTACATCAGGGTTTTTGCTTACTTTTTACTCCTGTAGGTTTTAATAAAAAAATTAATGTTAAAATTAAGATTGAACACAATTAATTTCAGCCTACTGGTTCGGCCCTCCACAAAAGTCATGGTCTCATGTGGGCCCTAGGGAAAATAAGTTGCCCTCACACAGGTTAAAGGGTTTGCCAAGATCTATAAATGTGTGTCCACATCAATAGTTCTCAGTGCTCTCTATTGATCAGAAGTACGATATGTGAGATTAAAGCAGCAATTCATAGAATAATGTGCTGTCAATGTCACATTAAACTCACAGTCATCACTATGCTACTACAAAAAAAAAAAAAACACTGCTCATGAAAGTTCTACCAGTTACAATCTCATGAAAAATGAGAAAGCAAAGACCTCCTATATCAGAGGTGTCAAACTGCATTCCTCGAGGGCCGCCAACAGGTCATGTTTTCAGAATTTCCTTGTATTGCACAGGTGATAATTTAATCACCTGCACAGAATGATTCCAGCACCTTGTGGAATGCTAAGGAAATCCTGAAAACATGACCTGTTGGCGGCCCTCGAGGAATGCAGTTTGACACCTCTGTCCTATATTATACATGGTATATTGGCCTCTGCATCCTATATACATACCCACGGGATGCGAGTTTGCATGTTTTTTTCCAAAATATCAACTGACACCTAATGTATTTTGCAGGATGCAGCCAGGCCAAGTCATACTGGTTGTCCTTGTGGGGTAAACTTACATAATGCTGGCCAGCCTGTCTGATAGTGTATGGACCTGAGCAATAGGCTGTAAGCCAGACACTGTACACTACCTGCATCTGTGTGACTGGCACCCTATGCAACCCTTATCTGTGTGACTGGTGCCCTATACAACCCTTATCTGTGTGACTGGCGCCCTATGCAACCCTTATCTGTGTGACTGGTGCCCTATACAACCCTTATCTGTGTGACTGGCGCCCTATGCAACCCTTATCTGTGTGACTGGCGCCCTATGCAACCCTTATCTGTGTGACTGGCGCCCTATGCAACCCTTATCTGTGTGACTGGCGCCCTATGCAACCCTTATCTGTGTGACTGGCGCCCTATACAACCCTTATCTGTGTGACTGGCGCCCTATACAACCCTTATCTGGGTGACTGGCGCCCTATGCAACCCTTATCTGGGTGACTGGCGCCCTATGCAACCCTTATCTGTGTGACTGGTGCCCTATACAACCCTTATCTGGGTGACTGGCGCCCTATACAACCCTTATCTGGGTCACTGGCACCCTATACAACCCTTATCTGAGTGACTGGCGCCCTATAGAACCCTTATCTGTGTCACTGGCGCCCTATACAACCCTTATCTATGTCACTGGCGCCCTATACAACCCTTATCTGTGTGACTGGCACCCTATGCAACCCTTATCTGTGTGACTGGTGCCCTATACAACCCTTATCTGTGTGACTGGCGCCCTATGCAACCCTTATCTGTGTGACTGGCGCCCTATACAACCCTTATCTGTGTCACTGGCACCCTATACAACCCTTATCTGAGTGACTGGCGCCCTATAGAACCCTTATCTGTGTCACTGGCGCCCTATACAACCCTTATCTATGTCACTGGCGCCCTATACAACCCTTATCTGTGTGACTGGCACCCTATGCAACCCTTATCTGTGTGACTGGTGCCCTATACAACCCTTATCTGTGTGACTGGCGCCCTATGCAACCCTTATCTGTGTGACTGGCGCCCTATACAACCCTTATCTGTGTCACTGGCACCCTATACAACCCTTATCTGGGTGACTGGCGCCCTATACAACCCTTATCTGTGTCACTGGCGCCCTATACAACCCTTATCTGTGTGACTGGCACCCTATGCAACCCTTATCTGAGTGACTGGCTCCATATACAATCCTTATCTGTGTGCATTTATAATACTAAGTAACTACTCCATGCATGGACGATAGGTGTGAGTGTGGTTGTTCATCAGTATTTTACAACCATTTACAATTGGAACCTGCTGCTGCAAACTGGTATTTTAACTATGTACTGAAAAGTATGGCTGTTCTTTCAGTGATTGGCTGAAGATTACAGAATGGTTCCCCTTCCCCTCCCAGAGCATGGAAGCCAGTAGGAATTTGGCGTAAAAAGCATTCAGAGAGAGGATTTTAAAAGGGCTAGGGATGAAAGCCTAAAACACAAATTAGTGCATGCAAGTCAGTAATTGTCACTCTCCTATGGCTGCGAGGAGCTCCGCATCTGCCAATTTGGGTCTAAGGTCAGGCTGTTATGCTGTTGATTACCAAACAACCCGCGAGGAAGCACGCGTGCTGATGGCTATATTGTCAGCCAGAGGAGCGTAGGAAGCACCCCCCACAGCAGAAATAAACTAGAGATCAACTGCTTTGAGAAATCAGAAAAGTATTGTATATCAAGTAAAGTGTGCAGTATGTTTTATCATCTGCATGGAGTCTGGTTGTGCGTTTCCTCCTGGTGCTCCAGATTCCTCCCACACACCAAAGACAAAATACTGATAGGGAATTTAGATTGTGAGTCCCAATGGGACAGTGATAATCTCAGCAAAGTGCTGCAGAATGTTAATGGTGCGCTATACGTGAGTAAATAACAATGTATTTCAAGTCCGCTCCACAAAAACAATATTTGGGCTAGCCTAATCTTTTAAACATTTTTGTATTAACTTTTTTTTTTTTTTTAAATACACATTTTTAGTAATGCTAATCATCTTAAAGAGATAAGAGATATGGCCACCCTCTTTCAGGGCTTATCTACAGCAGAGGTGTCAAACTGCATTCCTCGAGGGCTGACAACAGGTCGTGTTTTCAGGATTTCCTTAGCATTCCACAAGGTGCTGGAATCATTCTGTGCAGGTGATTAAATTATCACCTGTGCAATACAAGGAAATCCTTGTATTGCAATACAGCCCTCCTGCTTGATTACCGGCCAAAACTGGCAACAGGTTCACTTTAAATAAATATTAATATTGAAAGGGTTTTCTGGTTTCAGAAAAATCAATCTAAGTGCAGTTTGTTTAAAGGAAAGCGGCCACCGGGTTTGTCCCATATGAGGCAAGGCCTGTAGCCATCATATACACCAAGAAAAAGACCTTTTAAAAATACTCACCTGTGGGGCGGTCGGGTCTGACTGGCATCTCTGGTCTTGCGCCTTGTCTCTTGTGATGCCGTCCTCCTTCTGTGCTTCATGCTACATCATCTAGCGTCAGAGCAAATGCGCCTGAAGGAGGATGGCATCACAAGAAGAGAGGAGGCACCAGACCAAGATTGCGGCACCCATCGGACCCAACCGCCCTGCAGGTGAGTTTATTAAAAGGTCTTTTATTTATCTTGCGGGCTGGATGAGAGGCATATTAGAATGCTGTATATCAGTGCTGAAAGGTACAGGCCTTACCTCATATGGGACAAACCTGGTGACAACTTCCCTTTAAGACAGCCCAAGCTTTGCTTTACTCATCCTCCCTGCCAGGTCCTGCTGGGAGGCTCTGCTACTATCGGTGAGCTGCAGCTAATAACCAAGCTCAGTGGCTCCGAGCAGCTCGTATTGTCAACTCGGGCAGAGCTCACTGGTTGACTGGTTGCAGTCAATGAGACATAGGTTCTGAAGACAATAACAAACACGTGGAGCAGCGCCGGACACTCAGCTCTGGACCTTAGGATGATGAGTAAAGCTCAGAGTTTTTCTGCAAGCAGAAAACTCTTAAAATTAGCTGTATATGTAATCATTACAAATTAAAGAAAAGTGATTTGTGAGGCATATAAAGGGATATGATAATGCCCCAAAAGCTATTAACCTACAAATATGGCGTTACTCTGCAGGTTAATAGTGGTCTACAGATTCCCGGCTACCACACTGAAAGCCCCGCTGCCAGGAAGAAATTAACTTTATTCCTCCCAGGCATCAGTCAGAGCATGCCAAAGAAGCTTAGCTCACCTCTCACCTCGCTCTGTCATACTGATTGACAACCGTCTCTGCAGCAAATCTGTATAGAACGAGCTGTCACTCACTTTGTACTGAGCAGTGACTGAAGCCACACCAGTCGCGCCTCCATGACTGAAAGCTGGACGGAATAAAGTTTATTTCCTCTTGGTAATAGTGTTTCCAGTGTGGCATCTACCGCACGGCTTTAGAATGCTATTAACCTACAGATTATCCCTGTCTCTGCAGGTTAATAGAGATTGAGCCATGAATGGTTCCCCATTAGTGCACATAGGGTTGTCTAAATCAGGGGTGAACAACCTGTGGCCTGGGCCACACGTGGTCATTTCAGATTACTGTGTTCAGTAACTCTCTTGTGTTATGGTGATAGCTGCACTCATGTTTGGTCATCTTGACTCCTTTTTTTTCTGCAGTGATAAAGTGGGGAGCAGAGGACCATCTTTGGTCTACGATGGTTGAAGTTCCAAAAATTAAAGCCCCACTTGTTATATTATGACATATATAGTATGGTCAATATATAACTAGAATTACAATACCCCTATAAACATTATGAATGGCACAATCACATAACTTCAGACCAAAATAGGTTATGCACCTTAGGTCTATATGGTGTGCAAGCCTCAAATGTGAAAAATATGCATCAGATTGATTTGGACATTAGGCAGAATTTTTCCTCCATCCTTTATTGAGAAGGAGCAGGGGAGTTGAAAAAAGAAAGTATTAGGCTAAGTGCACACGTCCAGAATTGCCGCAGAAATTTCCACGGCAATTCTGGATCTCCCTGCTGCAGGGAAAAACGCATGCGGAATTGGTATGCGTTTTCCCGCTAAACACCAGAATTTGCAAGCGTAATTAGCTTGCAGAATGCTAGCATTTTACAAGCGATCGGTAGCATTGCTTGGAAAACTGATTTGACAGGTTGGTCACACTTGTCAAACAGATCTAATGTTAAAAATAATTAAAAAAAATAAAAAAATTGTGATATTCTCACCTTCCGGCGGCCCCCGCAGCCTTCCCGCTCCTCGCGATGCTCCCGGCAACTCCCGTTCCCAATAATGCCTAGCGGCAATGACCCCAGATGACGTAGCGGTCTCGCGAGACCGCACGTCTTCACAGGTCATTCTCACAATGCATTATTGGGAACGGGAGCATCGTGAGGTGTGGGAACGCTGCGAGGGACGCCGGAAGGTGAGAATATCACAATTTATTATTCTTTTTTTTTTTTTTTTTTTACAATTACGGTATATGGTTCCCAGGGCCTGGAGGAGAGAGTCTCCTCTCCTCCACCCTGGGTACCAACCGCACATGATCCGCTTACTGGGTGGGCATAGCCACATGCAGAAAGTAAGCGGATCAATGCATTCCTATGTGTGCGGAATCCCTGCGATTCCGCACAAAGAATGAACATGCTGCGTTTTTTCCGGAATGTGATTCCGCCTCGGAAAAAAAATCCAGCATGTGCACAAAAAATGCGGATTGAATTCTAATAAATAGGATGCTTAATGTATGCTTTTTTTGCGCTTTTATCGCATTTTTATAGCGAAAAAACAAGAAAATTCCTGAACGTGTGCACACAGCCTTAGAGATAAGGTTTCTTTTTGTTTTCTGTGAAACATACACAAGCTACAATGGCCGAGGTGAGTGACAGTACAAAGTTTTTTAGCAGCAGTATAAAGTTGTGGAACGTCATAGGTCTTAATCAAATGTGGTGTAATACATCAAGCAGACAAGTCTGATGGCAAGCGATTTACATGCTAGAGATGAACATCCCGATTATTCACATCATTCATTTGAATAATTATTCCACCCCTTTGTCAGCTTATCTATATTATCAAAGCAAACATTCAAACATTATAATATTAAGCTCTAGTAACATATAATTATTAGCTCATAAATCAGGAGAACTTTAATAATCCTGACAAAATCAGCATCTAAGCAGCATCAGTGTGCCACCGCCTGGCTGCTAATAAGAGGCTGCGCTGGTTGGTGACCACCCTCCCATATATTTAACATTCTCCTTTTAATTCTGAATAGTAAAACATTATACCAATCTGGGATTATTTGCATAAAACGCCATTTATTCAGACATGATGACCCTTTCTGATTAGTAAGAAGCTTCCAGACATCCAAGAGCATTCATACATATAATACCAATAGAGGCCTGGAATAGATAAATGGGATTTTATCTTACCTGTGCAAAATTAACCCTTCAAAAAGGAGACATTCTCCTTAATCTATCTAGTTACAAAGGCAAATTAACAATTGCCTGAGAATTTTCTTTGAAATATATCTGTTCATGTCTGGGTTGTGGGAGTAAGGAGGTTACAGGTTACTGTGATGTCAGAATGTGCTGGTAAAGTCATTGTACGATGCTATGTAAGGAAATTAAAGGAAACCATATACAATTGTGCTCAAAACTTTACATACCCTGGCAGAATTTTTGCTTTCTTGGCCTTTTTTCAGAGAATATGAATGGTAAACACCAAACTTTTTCTTCACTCATGGTTAGTGGTTGGGTGAAGCCATTTATTGTAAAACTACTGTGTTTTCTCTTTTTAAATCATAATGACAACCCAAAACATCCAAATGACCCTGATCAAATGTTCACATACCCTATTTCTTAAGAAGCCTCAAGTTCCTGTAAATTCCTGGGCTATCTAGCATGAACTGAGTGCTTGAGATCTCCCCAGGGTAGTTTAATGATATAGAGGTCAGGAGACTAAGATGGCCACTCCAGAACCTTCACTTTGCCCTGCTGTAGCCAATGACAGGTCGACTTGGCCTTGTGTTTTGGATTGTTGTCATGTTGGAATGTCCAAGTATGTCCCATGCGCAGCTTTCGGGCTGATGAGTGCAAATTTGCCTCCAGTATTTTCTGATAATGTGCTGCATTCATCTTTCCTTCATCTTTGAGCAAGTTTCCTGTGCCTTTGTAGCTGACACATCCCCAAAACATCAGTGATCCACCTCCGTGCTTTACAGTAGGAATGGTGTTCTCCTTCCAGGTTATAGAGACTGTCCCCCAATCTGCCAGGCTTGGCGACTGGGACAGAAGAATACTCCAACGTGAAACTAGGTGGATCTTCTTGTTGGAATTCATGTCCCCTCTTGGCTTAAATGAGCAGCTCAATTTCACGAGTTTCATCTGATGCATATCTGTATTCACATTAAGGTCTAAAATGATAAGAAACTACTGGTGTATTGTATAGGTCTTTCATAAGACCACAGAGCAGTTTCCACTTAAAAGTGGAACTATATCATTATGGTTCTTTCAGAGTTAACCCTACTGACCCAAAGGTGGTTGATAAAATGTATTATCTATTGATAGTAAATATACCTTCGCATAGGAGGGTTGATACTGTGTCACCGTTTTGCCTGTGTTACCCAGCATAATTACTTAATATAGTGCCCATTTAAATAAATTAATGGGTAATTATAGCGCAATTTGTGGTGGAATATATACCACACAGAGTTTTTTGGGTGTTGCCGTTTAATTGTCTCCTTTGTGGCAGCCAAATATTCTGAATGCTGCCTTTAATTTTTCTCTAGGCATTCAGACAGGTTATTTCCAGTTGAAGCGCACTAGCGTTCCACTTATTTTTATGCAAGAGGGACTTTGACGCTAAGGCTATAAGCTACTTCCGATTTATGTCACCCACTGTGGCTGCACGTGGTGGAGCGCATAGCGTTCCACTTCATTTCTCTGATGGAACGCATGTGCGTCTCATTCACCGGAAGTCCAGTGACGTTATGGGACCAATGATACGTCACTTCCTGGCCCGGGTGCACGCTCTCCATGGTGGCAATGAATATTTAAACGGGAACACAGTGAGACACATGTAACCCTTTATTGTGAGCGGTCATGACGAGATGCGGCTCACTGTAGCTTCCTCTTGCTGGGAGAAGCCCTCTTTCTTTCCCCTGATGAACCCAGGCTTACTATCCTGGGGAAATGCGTCAGGATGGGCAAACAATCGGATGAGTACATCCTCTAACATTATCCTTCTCATCACTGTCAATTTATAGATTGATTAAGTTCCTGCATTATTTTGATATATAACTGAGGGGTGTAATTACTATTTGAGCATAATCATGCTATTGAGCTTATGGACATGCTATTTTGGTTAATCCAAAGAGATAAATCTTATAACAATTTTGGTCTATTTTACATGCGTTATTTGATAGGGTGTTAACCCATGACAGTATGGTATTAACCCTATATCGCTTTAAAGTCTGAGAAATATACATATTTTTTCTTTGCTTATGATATTGCTTACTAATGCACTTTAGTTATGAATTATCAGGGCCTGCAAAGAAACTAACCCTGATTTAATTTGTTATATCAACCATAAGAGAACTACTTATGCAGGTTTTTGACTAAGCACTTTCAAGCACATTAGCACTTTAGATAATATTGGTGTTGGTGATGGTGTTTCTTTGTTAGTTCCCCTTAGGGTCTCAAGGGAGAGCCGTCATTGTGTGAGGGCGCCATGTCGAACTTAGGGTGCCAACCTCCGCGTAAGGTAGGGTGAGTAAGGGAAAGATCACACCCTCCCCAGATTTACTTGTATCCTTTTAGTATTGCTAAGATTGTATTGTTAAGACCGTTATTTGTCTCTTGACCCTAATTTAAGGGTAGTTTTACCTAAGAATATTAAGAGTTACATCTTAGGGGTATTATTTTTGTTTTATACTTTGATGTATACTACGTTGTTCAATATATTTTGGTATACCCTTTAGTTAAAGGCTCAAAGGGGGGGTTCTGTCAAAACATTCAAAACCAAGTTCAAGTCCCACGGTGGGACCCTGGCCACGGGGACTGGTCTGGATCTAGCACATGCATTAATAAACTTGACCGCACACTGATTACCGATGAGGTTGTAATTATACAGAGCCCCTAAGGCCGACACCTGGACTTTTAAGATACTAACCGCCAGACCTGTTCCTGTCCTCTCTGAAGGAACTCCAGGATCTCTCCTAGGGGAACTTTCTCTTCCAGAGTACACCCTGTAGATGACAAGAATTATTTCCAAGTCATACCGTAAATTTTTGTAGTGACTGGCTTCCTACTAGTAAGCAAGGTAGAGACTAGGTTGGGAGAAAATCCCTTAGGCTACGGTCACACTATCAGTATTTGGTCAGTATTTCACATCAGTATTTGTAAGCCAAAACCCGGAGTGGGTGATAAATGCAGAAGTGGTGACGTGTTTCTATTATATTTTTCCTTTGATTATTCCTCTCCTGGTTTTGGCTGACAAATACTGATGTAAAATACTGACCAAATACTGATAGTGTGACCATGGCCTTACCATCTAGCACTGACCTCTCAAGTTCCAGGCTGTTCAAGTGCAGCCCAGTTACCTGATGATGGAATACAGGCTCCCGAGCTAGAAGGGCCCATGGTTCCGTGACTGACCTGTTCCTCAGCCAAAAGAACCACGGCCTCTTGGGCCAAAAGGGGGCAATGAGCACTACTCTTGCCTTGTCCTGCCTGATCTTCCTGAGAACTGCTGGTATTAGACAAATTGGAGGGAAGGCATAGGCCAAGGTGAAATTTCATCTGATCCGAAAGGCGCCCACCGCCTGATGATTCTTTTGCATCCAGGGAGCAGAACCTCTCCAATTTGCTGTTCTGCTGAGAAGTGAAAAGGTCTATCTCCGGCCACCCCCACCTGGCCACTAACCGCCTGAATATTGATGTGTTGAGGGACCATTGGCCTGTAGAAGTGCAGCTCAAAAAATCTGCTGTTATGTTGAACTTTCCTCTGATGTGAAGAGCAGATAGCAAAAGGATGTTCTCCTCCGCAAGGCTGAAAACTCGTTTGGTAATCTGCATTAGGGAACAGGACGGTGTACGCCCCTGATGATTTAGACATGCGACCGTGACCTGATTGGCCGAAAATATTTTTATATGATGGTCTTGTAGGAAAGGTAGGTGACTCTGCAATGCATTCTCTACCGCCAAGAGCTCCCACATGTTTGAGGAGCCTTCTTTTTCTACCGCTGACCAAGTTCCCTGAACCAGATGGTTGTCCAGATGTGCTCCTCAATCCCTGGGGCTGGCATCTGTGTGACTACCCTGGTGACGTGAAGAAAGCACGGGACCCCCTCCCGAAGGGACTCTATCTCCAACCACCAGAGGAGCAAATGTATTTCCTCCCGAGTCAGTGTCAGTGTACCATCCTGATACCCCTGCAAGGAAAGTTGACTTTCCAACACGTGCCACTGCTCGTTAGTGAGCTTGGGCCCATTTCACTGCCAAGATACATGAGGTCAGGGACCCCAGGAGGGACATACCGTTCCTGAGGGACATCACCCAATCTTGTATTGACCTGGAGAGGAGACTGAGCAATTTTTCCATTTTTGATCCGGTAGACGACTCTTCTGCTGTCACGAGTCGAGTAAGAGTCCTAGAAAGATTAGTGTCCTTTGTGGGTCTAACCTTGATTTCTCTAGGTTTAAACACCACCATAAGCTCTCTAAGACGGTGGCTGTGTCTCTCACTTGACTGTGGCAATGAGTGAAAGAACGATCCACTATCAGAAAGTCATCCGGGTATGGAATGACCAGTCTGTTCCTTTCTCTGGGGTGGGCCGTAACCTCTTCTATTAACTTTGCAAACACATGCGGGGCTACCACCAGGCCAAAAGGGGAGGGCCCTGTACTGGAAGTGCCTTGTGGCGCCCCCTACTGGCACTACTACTCAGATACTTTCGGAATGCTACGTGTATTGGCACATGGTAATACGCGTCCTTCAGGTACAGGACGGCCATATAGCAACCAGGAAAGAGCAGTTGTATCCCTGATTTTATTGACGCCATCTTGAATTTTGGAATCTTCAGGAACTTGTTCAGGCCCTTCAGGTTGAAAATCGTTCTGTATGAGTTGTCCGGCTTCTTTATTAGGAACAGGGGAGAATAGAAGCCTTTCCCTTCTTCTCCTGCTGCAAAATCCTGCAGAACATTTTTTTCTAAGAGGCTTAGTACCTCTGATTCCAGTGCTACTTGCTCCGAGCTGGACGGCCTGTTATGATGAATCTGTTTGGTGGATGTCTCTCGAACTCCAGCTTCAACCCTGCCCTTACCAGGTTGAGAATCCAAGGGCTGGATGATATTTTCTCCCAGGCTGGAAGGAAGAGGGAGAGCCTTTCTCCCACCTGGGGTAGGGAGTCATTTGGAGGGCTTTCTACCACCTTGGGAAGAATTACCGAATAGGAACCTCTTGCCCTTCCTTTGTTGATCCTCCGATCTACTGCGTTCTGTGGATGGTCTATTTCGGCTGTATTTCTTCCTCCGAAAGGACTGCCTGAAGGATGAGAAGAAAGGTTCTGGGAACCTTTTCTTCTTATCAGCAGCTTTTGCCAAGATGTAATCCAAAGCTGAACCAAATAAGTGTTGACCTTCACAAGGGAGAGAACAGTTTCCCTTTTGCCTGTACGTCCCCTGGGCAACCTTTTAACTAGACTGCTCACTGGCCTGCATTAGATAATGCGGCAGACCTTGCGGCCAGTCTGGCTGAGTCAGATGATGCATCCGATAAGAAGGTAGCCGCCCCATTGATTACTGGGAGCGTGGCCAAAATGGAGTCTCTGGATGAATTTTCACTCAGCTGGTCGGGACGAGATCTCCATCTGAGCATACGCCGTCCCCGGTGGCCATTTTCCCGGAGGCCACAGCATTGGAGCAGATTGAGATCTCGGCAAAGAGATCTCGCCCTGAGATCCTGGGAGACGAGATCTTGTGACGAGATCTCGTTGCCGAGATCTCAATCTGAGCATGCACCACTCCCGGTGGCTTGGAGGCCACTGCATCGCAACAATGGATGTGCGGGGGCCTCTGGGATTTCACAAAATGCTGGCGGAGCCCTCCGCACCACAGCCGAATCTGCCGCACCAGCCTGGAAAGGGAGTGTTCGGCGGACCGGGACAGCCGCAGAATCGCCAGACTCCTTCTGCCACCACAGTATTATTAAGTATATTCCGACTATAAGATGCATCTCCATTTTCTACCAAAATTTTTTGGGAAAAAAGTGTGTCTTATAGTCCGAAAAATACAGAACGTGTCTAGTGTGAAAACCTCTCTAAGGCTAAAGCCAAAAGTTATGGGTAGATAGGATCCTGCTGCAATTAAAACTGACACAGGCTGGTGGATGGAGTGCTAGGTCAGAGAGCTAATATACAAATAACAAAAGACTGACTGGTACTTCCACCCTCCAGCCTGTGGCAGTTTTAATTGCAGCAGGATCCTAACTAACCATAAATTTAGGTTTCAGTCTTAGAGAAGCTTTCACACTAAATAGGTTCTCAGCAAAACAGGAGATTGCCTTGTCAGTGGCTGCTGGGCATGCCTTGTCATTGGCTGCTGGGCATGCATGAACTGGCCAAATTATGTGCCAATTATCTCCATTTTTTTTTAGTATCTAGAGCAGTAATGATATTCATTTTTCATATATTTCATATTTACATGCTTTAGCACTACAGAGTGCAACTTTGTTTGTTACATAGAGAGGTCTACTCTTAGTTCGCATATGTACACTCCAGTTTTCTGATTTGGTAGTGCCAGTCAGTCTTTTTCTATATGTACAGTTATATGAAAAAGTTTGGGCACCCCTATTAATCTTAAGCTTAATGTTTTATAAAAATTGTTTTTTTTGCAACAGCTATTTCAGTTTCATATATCTAATAACTGTTGGACACAGTAATGTTTCTGCCTTGAAATGAAGTTTATTGTACTAACAGAAAATGTGCAATCTGCATTCAAACAAAATTTGACAGGTGCATAAGTATGGGCACCCTTATTTTCTTGTTTTAAATACTCCTACCTACTTTTTACTGACTTACTAAAGCACTTTTTTTGGTTTTGTAACCTCATTGAGCTTTGAACTTCATAGCCAAGTGTATGCAATCATGAGAAAAGCTACTTAAAGTGGCCACTTGTAAGTTGTTCTCCTGTTTTAATCTCCTCTGAAGAGTGGCATCATGGGCTCCTCAAAATAACTGTCAAATGATCTGAAAACAAAGATTATTCAACATAGTTGTTCAGGGGAAGGATACAAAAAGCTGTCTCAGAGATTTAACCTGTCAATTTCCACTGTGAGGAACATAGTAAGGAAATGGAAGAACACAGGTACAGTTCTTGTTAAGGCCAGAAGTGGCAGGCAAAGAAAAACATCAGAAAGGCAGAGAAGAAGAATGGTGAGATCAGTCAAGGACAATCCCCAGACCACCTCCAGAGAGCTGCAGCATCAACTTGCTGCAGATGGTGTCACTGTTAGTGTTGAGCGATACCGTCCGATACTTGAAAGTATCGGTATCGGAAAGTATCGGCCGATACCGGCAAAGTATCGGATCCAATCCGATACCCGATACCAATACAAGTCAATGGGACTCAAGTATCGGACGGTATTCCTGATGGTTCCCAGGGTCTGAAGGAGAGGAAACTCTCCTTCAGACCCTGGGATCCATATAAATGTGTAAAATAAAGAATTAAAATAAAAAATATTGCTATACTCACCTGTCCGACACAGCCTGGACCTCACCGAGGGAACCGGCAGCGTTGTTTGTTTAAAATTCGCGCTTTTACTTGGTTACGTGAAGTCCCGGCTTGTGATTGGTCAGGGCGGCCATGTTGCCGGGACGCGGACCAATCACAGCAAGCCGTGACGAAATTACGTCACGGCTTGCTGTGATTGGTCCGCGTCCCGGCAACATGGCCGCCCTGACCAATCACAAGCCGGGACTTCACGTAACCAAGTAAAAGCGCGAAATTTAAACAAACAACGCTGCCGGTTCCCTCGCTGAGGTCCAGGCTGCGTCGGAGAGGTGAGTATAGCAATATTTTTTATTTTAATTCTCTCTTTTACACATTATTACATTAATGTTGTTGCGATACCCGATACCACAAAAGTATCGGATCTCGGTATCGGAAATTCCGATACAGCAAATATCGGCCGATACCCGATACTTGCAGTATCGGAATGCTCAACACTAGTCACTGTGCATCGGTCAACTATACAACGCACTTTGCACAAGGAGAAGCTGTATGGGAGAGTGATGAGAAAGAAGCAGTTTCTGCAAGCACGCCACAAACAGAGTCGGCTGAGGTATGCAAAAGCACATTTGGAGAAGCCAATTTCTTTTTGGAAGAAGGTCCTGTCTGATGAAACCAAGATTGAGTTGTTTGGTCATACAAAACGGTGTTATGCATGGCGGGAAAAAAACACAGCATTCCAAGGAAAACACTTGCTACCCACAGTAAAATTTGGTGGAGGTTCCATCATGCTTTGGGGCTGTGTGGCCAATGCCGGCACCGGGGATCTTGTTAAAGTTGAGGGACGCATGGATTCCTCTCAGTATCAGCAGATTCTTGACAATAATGTTCATGAATCAGTGACAAAGTTGAAGTTATGCAGGGGATGGATCTTTCAGCAAGACAATGATCCAAAACACCGCTCCAAATCTACTCAGGCATTCATACAGAGGAACAATTACACTGTTCTGGAATGGCCATCCCAGACCCCAGACCTGAATATCATTGAACATCTGTGGGATCATTTGAAGAGGGCTGTCCATGCTCGGCGACCATCAAACTTAACTGAACTGGAATTGTTTTGTAAAGAGGAATGGTCAAAAATACCTTCATCCAGGAACTCATTAAAAGCTACAGGAAGTGACTAGAGGCTGTTATTTTTGCAAAAGGAGGATCTACTAAATATTAATGTCACTTTTCTGGTGAGGTGCCCATACTTATGCACCTGTCAAATTTTGTTTGAATGCAGATTGCACATTTTCTGTTAGTACAATAAACCTCATTAAAAAGGCAGAAACATTACTGTGTCCAACAGTTATTAGATATATGAAACTGAAATGGCTGTTGCAAAAAAAACAATTTTTATAAAACATTAAGCTTAAGATTAATAGGGGTGCCCAAACTTTTTCATATAACTGTATATTAGCTCTCTGACCGAGCACTCCACCCTCCAGCCTGTGCCGGTTTTAATTGCAGCAGGATCTTACCTACCCATAAACTTAGGCTTAAGCATTAGAGAGGTATTCACACTATATAGGTTCCTAGCAAAACTGGAGATCGCCTTGTCATTGGGCATGGATGAATTGGCCAAATTATGTGCTAAGGATCTCCATTTTTTGTATTATCTAGAGCAGTAATGCTATTCATATACTGTATTTACATTCTTTAGAACTACAGAGTGCAGCTTTGTTTGTGATGACGTAGGACGCATCATCCACACGAAAAAGGAAAGGAGGACGGAATTGCAAGTATGCTGTAACAGAGGCTTTTAGGTGCTGGCAGTACTTTATATGAGGAAAACCTGGTGACAGGTTCCCTTTAAAGGAATTTCAGGAAAAATGTCATAATCGGACACCCAGCAATGAGACACTTAGCAACTAACCTATGGATGGGTGATAAGGTGATAAGTTAGAACTCTCTAAGTTACCTGACTAATAAGGAGCTTTTTCCATTACATGAAGAAATCGCTTGTTAAGCTATTCTATAACATATTCCTGTGCAGGAAACAAAAGTGAATGAATGGAGTAGATAATTATTTCTTCCCACTAGAAAGGTTTATAAAGTCAGGCTATTCACAGTAATATGACAATGGCGATAACATGATTAATGACAGAGACACGGGATTGAGAAGAAACCGGAATGGAGTAAATACACTGCAGAATGAAGAAGCAGTATAATATGAGGGAACCAAGACAAAATAAGATTAATGAGATAATAAAGGTTTAGAGAATACATCATATGCCACTGCTAAACTTTCCATATTCATTCTGGACTTTTAACACCTTCACAGCCACATTGTTTTTTACAGCACCATTCTCTCCAAAATAGGATCTCTGCAGTTGATAAGTAAGAATACACACCCAATCTAGCCTCAAGACGTCAGTCTTCAACTTTAGGTGGGAGTTCCAGCATTCTTAATAAACAGAGTTACAGTTTAAAGCTCAGAAGCCACCTTTATACTTTCATAGTCCTATGTTAAACCAATTGACAGTGGAATATAAGTCAGTAGGATCGTCCCTCCTTAGCCGTCTATGAGCATGTAGGTCATAAAAGCTGAATAAAAGGATACCTTGATATCTGATGTCTTAATCCAGAGAAATCCACATTTTTCTTACATGTAAATGAGTTTAGGACTATGGGCCGTACATCGATCTATGAGAGAATCTGCCTCCAGAGCTTATTTTACATAAAGGCGGAGTTACCAGTGTGAGATATGTAACGCCCGCTCTCTGCTCTCACTGCAGAGCTGTGTGTGACTAGAACTGACACATCTGCAGGTTCCTCTCAGTTTCACCATCCATCTCACAGGCAGAGAGGGATGCAATATAGTTACAATTCAGCAGGGCTCAGACAGCTGGAAAAATGTGTTTGTAAAGGGACAAAGTTCAGTCCTACTGTGTTACAGGTTTCAAGCTGGTAACTCCCCCTTTAATATAAAAGAATCTCTAGAGGCAGATTCTCACTCAGCTCAGTGCACGGCCCATAGCCTGGAAAGCTCATTTACATGCAAAAAAGAAAACATGTGGATTTCTCTGGAATAAGACATCAGATCACAGATATAAGGTATCACTGTATTCAGCTTCCTACGACCTATATGCCCATATAGACGGCTTAGGAGGGACGATCCTACTGACAGATTCCCTTTAATCTGCTGCCACCACTGTTTGCATTATCAGTCAATAAATTAGCTTTACCTACCCGTTTTTGCATCTGCTTCTTCAAATCCTGAATTAACTCTCAAAGAAGAAGATGCTTCTACATTATCATTTCTGTAAGTGAAGCAAATTATTAATACACCAAAAAAAATAAAATAAAATAAAATAGCGGCAAAAAAAGATGTACAAATAAAATGCTGATTCATATTAAAATACAGCATCGGGGTAATTGTGACTAATGGCATCATTTGAGGCAATCATTTTTCTAACATAACTGCATTCTGATTATGAACTCAAAAGCGGAACAGTTGTCCATAGCAATCAGGTAGCAACATTCAAAAAATAAAGTGTTTGCCATTTGCAACTGCTCCACTTTTCCTTCAAGCAGATGTTAATATGGTCAGGCCTATGAGGCAACGTGTCGCACAACAGCAATTCTCGGACAAGTCACAAAGCACCTTTTTTTAGAGCTATGATTTTGGAGTATAAATGTTTAAATTGCAGACAAGTTGCATGTGACTTGCATTGAAGCCTATGGCAAGTGAGTCACATTTAACTTGCATTAAAACTGACAGAAAGAAGACAAAGCATGAATATATTGTAGATTGGGCAGGGAACATGGCCTACTGTTATAATATTCCCCAACAGAATGTCATAATGGTAATAATAGTGATGTACTCCTCTGCAGATAATTGAATAAAAGAGAGAAAACGGAGTCATCAAGCCTCACCAAAAAAAATAAAATAATTTTAAAAAAAATACAGAATACTTTATTATTACCGTATATACTCAAGTATAAGCCGAGATTTTCAGCCCATTTTTTTAGGCTGAAAGTGCCCATCTCGGCTTATACTTCAGTCATTGTCCCAGGGGGGGTCGGCGGGGGAGCAGCGGCTGTGACATACTCACCTGCTCCTGGTGCGGTCCCTGCATCTCCGGGCGCTGACAGCTTCTTCCAGCGTTGAGCGGTAACTGTTACCGCTCGTTACAGTAATGAATATGGACCAGACTCCACTCCCATAGGGGTGGAGTCGCATATTCATTACTGTAATGAGCGGTGCCACGTGACCACTTAACACAAGAAGAAGCTGCCGGCACCCGGAGATGCAGGGACCGCACCAGGAGCAGGTGAGTATAATGGGGAGGGGGAGCATTGCGCGATATTCACCTTTCCTCGTTCTGGGCGCCGCTCCGTCATCGCGTCCTCTGCAGTGACACTCAGGTCAGAGGGCGCGATGATGTGGTCAGTGCGCTACCTCTGCCTGAGCGTCAGTGGAGGATTCGGAAGATACAGCGGCGCCGGAACGAGGACCGGTGAGTATTGCAAGTGCCCGGGGCCTGAGCGACGAGAGGTGAGTATGTCATTTTTATTTATTTTTTTTTAAATCGCAGCAACAGCATATGGGGCAAATATCTCTATGGAGCATCTTAAGGGGCCATGTTCAATGTTTGTGCAGCACTATATGGGGCAAATATCTTTATGGAGCATCTTATGGGGCCATAATCAATGTTTGTGCAGCACTATATGGGGCAAATATCTTTACGGAGCATCTTATGGGGCCATAATCAATGTTTGTGCAGCACTATATGGGGCAAATATCTTTATGGAGCATCTTATGGGACCATAATCAGCATTTGTGAAGCACTATATGGGGCAAAAATCTCTGGAGCATTTTATGGGGCCATAATCAGCATTTGTGCTGCATTATATGGGGCAAATATCTCTATGGAGCATTTTATGGGGCCATAATCAGCATTTGTGCAGCATTATATTGGGCAAATGTCTCTATGGAGCATCTTATGGGGCCATTATTAACCTTTGTGCAGCATTATATGGGGCATATTTTAATATGGAGCATCTTATGGGGCCCATCATGAACTTTATGGAGCATTATATGGGGCTCCTGATTCAATATGGATATTCAAAAACACTTAACCTACTGATATCTCAATGTATTTTACTTTTATTGGTATCTATTTTTATTTTTGAAATTTACCGGTAGCTGCTGCATTTCCCACCCTGGGCTTGTACTCGAGTCATTAAGTTTTCCCAGTTTTTTGTGGCAAAATTAGGGGGGGGGGGGGGGGGGCGGCTTATACTCGAGTATATACGGTACATATAACATTTTTTTTTTATTTTTTTACAAAAAAATAGTGTAACAAGAGGTCATAGAATCGACAATACAAGTAAAAAGTAGACAATTAAATCACTTCTAATGATTTCCTATAGTGTCGCATTGCAACCTACGAACTCCTACGACACAGAGTTAAGGTACCTTCACACGAAGCGACGCTGCAGCGATAGCGACAACTATGTCGATCGCTGCAGCGTCGCTGTTTGGTCGCTGGAGAGCTGTCACACAGACCGCTCTCCAGCGATCAACTATGCCGAGGTCCCCTGGTAACCAGGGTAAACATCGGGTAACTAAGCGCAGGGCCGCGCTTAGTAACCCGATGTTTACCCTGGTTACCAGCGTAAAATCTAAAAAAAACAAACAGCACATACTTACATTCACGTCCCCCTGCGTCCACTTCCTGACTGACTGAGCGCCGTACAGTGAGAGCAGAGCGGTGACGTCACCGCTGTGCTGCTTTCACTTTCACTTTGCGGCGCTGAGTCAGAGGAGGAAGCAGACTGCAGGGGACGCAATGTGAGTATGTGCTGTTTGTTTTTTTTACATTTTACGCTAGTAACCAGGGTAAACATCGGGTAACTAAGCGCGGCCCTGCGCTTAGTAACCCGATGTTTACCCTGGTTACCAGTGTAAAATATCGCTGGTATCGTTGCTTTTGCTTTCAAACACAACGATACACAGCGATCGGACGACCAAATAAAGTTCTGGACTTTATTCAGCGACCAGCGACATCACAGCAGGATCCTGATCGCTGCTGCGTGTCAAACGAAACGATATCGCTAGCGAGGACGCTGCAACGTCACGGATTGCTAGCGATATCGTTATAATGTCGTTTCGTGTGAAGGTACCTTTACAAATGTTTCCAGTTCTGTTGGATTGTGTTGGGAAGTCACACATGACTCACTCCACAGGCTTCAATGTAAGCTAATTGAACAATAAATAGTGTACCAAGAGATCACACACAACAATAGAAGTAAAAGCTAGAGCAGGATGATCAGTGCAAACATAGGGAGATATTAAGTGCTATGCCCGAATACAAAACCAGTATACTAAAATAACTGATGCAAATATGACAAAATTAGTCCAAGAATATACATAGAATATCCATAAATACAGGATGCAATGACATACTATCACCATAAAAAGTAAAAAACAGTATGACATATAAGGTTATACATCCTCCATCATTCAATACTCAAAGTGGCAAAAGCATAGGAAGTATATCCTATACCTGCACTGTACACATACCTACTATGCGTTTACCACTTAGAATTTTGAATGATGGAGGATGTCTAACCTTATATGTCCTGATCAGACACAAACTAAAGGGGGCCTTAGCCTTCCGGATTGTAGAAGGTATTACATGGCAGCAGTACACTAGAGTCCTGGACATCTTCCATCATTTGGAGGAGAAATTATGGGTGAAACTAGCTCAATCCATTTGTCCTAAAGCTCTTACCACTCTCCCATGGTGCACTAATTCAACTGTTCCCTCTCCTGGCCTCATGTCATATAGTACCTACGTCACTGTTCTGGCTTTGAGATCCCATAAAAAAAAAAGTTTATCCTTAATCGACCGCCAGGGCCCTTTGCTCCCGATTTCAGATCATCTGGATTTCCCATCAGGCCTATCTGCAGATAGATTTCTCAGTTCAAACAAATCCCATCTGATATTCTTCTCTCATGTCATCTCCAATACTTTGCTGCTCCCCCTCAATGACTTGCTACAGGGAAGATCTGCTTCCCCGAAGGTTAATTGTGAATTTAGTCAGTTACATCACTTCTATTCAACTATGAAGAAGTACGCAGATCTTTATAGAGATCTCACAAAGTTTGAGAACCTGTGCCCATCATTGTCACCCCCTACACTCCATCTCCCTAATCTATAATCTCCTCATTACCCAATAACTGACAATAGGCCTGCATTTTGCGCTGCATGGGAAAGGGAACCGGGGAAGTCATTCTCTGACTCACAATGGGATAAGTGTTTCTTCCTAATTCATAAAACCTCAACAGGGTCCAAAGCTCAGGAAACCTCCTTCAAAAATATCTCTATTGGTACCAGGTAACGTCAGACCTCCATAGATGGAACCCAGTGGTCTCAGACAGATGTTGGAGGTGTGGGGAAGGGGAGTTGACAATGTCACACATATGGTGGGGGTGCCCTATAATACATACATCTTGGGCAAAGGTGGTTCCCTTGATTGAGACAATAACTGGTCTGCTTACCCCCAATACACCAGAAGCCCTCCTCCTCTCAGTGTCACCAATAAGTAAACACGTGTAAAAGGTCGGCAATAGGCTACCTAATACAGGCGGCACTACTCCACCCACTGTGGAGGAATGGTTTGCGGAGATCTCTCTCCTCAATAGGATCTCATCTGATTGCCCTCTCACCGGCTGATGTTGATAGATACTGTGTGATTTGGAGGAACTGGATGAATGTCTACCATCTAGCCCCCAACAAAGATTGTCCGGGATCTCATCAGAACAGTGTTCATAATCACACTATTGACTGGTGGTCTGTCGCGGTCCGCTCCCTCTCTGTCTTTCATATGGAAAAACACATGCTTGATCGGGATATTGATGGAAAATCCTCCCTATAACCCCAATGTACTGTAGTTATGCATAGATTTATAGCTATATTTTACCCCCTATACTATTTGTATTGTATTTTCTTGTACTTTCTAAATACAAAAATAAAGTTGAAAAAAGGGGTTGTTAAAATGAGAACACGAATGCAAAAATACACAAATGTAAAGGAAACATTTTTTTCCAATACATGATCTCCTGTAAGTATGTGAGCCTGTAACACATGCCAGGCCTTTCTACGCTGCACACCACTTTTTAGTTGCTCCATGAGAACTATCATTTCTATTACAGTAAAATGGGCAATAACTTGCACAGGAAGCCATCAGTTGCACACAAACGGAGATGGAGTAGAGGAAACATGACCGCCTGCTCCTTAGGTCCCAGGAGAGGCATTTTGTATACACTATTCCATACTTTGAAACTTGCGGTAGTCATTTAGTTTATACTTTGTAGGATAAACATGGAATAGTAAAAAACAAGGCTTGTAGCGCCATCTACTGGCGGAGCCTTCCGTGCTTCGGATGGATTCCAGGGTTCTACGTATGGATTACTTGGAGTATATCTCTATAAATTGTTGGTCTGTTGCATATAAGTATAGAAAAATAGATGATATTTAAAGCGGTTCTCCACTACGTTTACACTGATGACCTATCGTTAGGGTAGGTCATCAATGTCTGATCGGCCAGGGTCTAACACCCCCGCAAATCAGCTGTTACCGGTGGCAGCAGCCGCCAGTACACACTTCGTGAACTCTGTCTACTTGTAGTGGCCGCCGCCGCAGGGTATTACACATCCGCCTCCTGTTCAAATCAATAGGAGGCGGATGTAGTACCCAGTGGGGGCCATAAGTATACGGAGCAGCTCGGTAAGCGAGCACTTCCGGCACCGCCGCCTAGAACCAATGATCTGCAGGAGTGCCGGGTGTCAGACCCTGGCCAATCAGACATTGATGACCTGCCCCAACGATAGGTCATCGGTGTGAAAGTAGTGGAGAACCTCTTTAACCCCTTAATGACCGGGCCAATTTTTACAATTCTGACCACTGTCACTTTATGAGGTACTAACTCTTGGACGCATCTACGGATCCCAGTGATTCTGAGACTGTTTTTTTGTGACATATTATACTTCATGTTAGTGGTAAAATTCCTCCTGGGTGTTTGCTAAGGGATAAGAGCAGATAATATTCAGGAACCCAGTGAGCAGCCATTTTGTTGGTGACTGCAGAGTTGTACTGACAAGTAGACAGTCACCGAGGATGGCAGGCAGAAAGGATTCTGGGAGATATGTGGTGGAGGGAGCAGGGTGACAGCAGCACAGAGTATTTCAGGAGAGCAGTGTGCTGGTCTATGGGTGGGCCCCCTGTTCGGTGCACGGAGCAGCCAGGGAGTGTACATAGAGCGCTGTCTTTTATACACGTGGATGGACCATCTGCTCCACAGAAATCCAGGAAACATTTCTGCGGATTGATGGCCTGTTCTGATCCAGACTTTGCATGTAAAGACCTCATTCTCCTCCTCAGATCCTGTCTTCTCCATCCTGTCCTGGCGATGTGTGAAAGCGAGGCGACAGGCGAAGTACGGGGTGACGCTGGGAAGGAAATGTAGCCAAATAGTAATGATAAAAATGAGACCCCTCTCTTCAGCTGCCTCACCAGCCCTGACTGCACCTAACTGAAGGTCATGCTGCCCCCTCTATTACCCCAGACCCGTGTGCAGGTGCTCAGCCAGGACCACCATAGAATGGGTCCCCTTTATAAAGATAATACTGCCATAGTGTTCTCACATAATACCGCCATATAGATCACACATAATACTGTCCTATAGTTCTCACATAATACCATCATATAGATTGCAAATAACGACACCAGTGCTCTCACATAATACCGCCATATATATCACACATAATACTGTCCTATAGTTCTCACATAATACCATCATATAGATCGCAAATAACGACACCAGTGCTCTCACATAATACAGACATATAGATCACACATAATATCGCCATACAGATCACACATAATACTGTCCTATAGTTCTCACATAATACCATCATACAGATCGCAAATAACGACGCCATAGTGTTCTCACATAATACACATATAGATCACACATAATATTGTCCTATAGTTCTCACATAATACCATCATATAGATTGCAAATAACGACACCAGTGTTCTCACATAATACCGACATACAGATCTCACATAATACCGCCATATAGATCACACATAATACTGTCCTATAGTTCTCACATAATACCATCATACAGATCGCAAATATCGACGCCATAGCGTTCTCACATAATACAGACATATAGATCTGACATAATACCGCCATATACTTCTCACATAATACTGCCATATACTTCTCACTTAACGACGCCTTATAGATCTCACATAATACTGCCATATAGATCACACCTAACAGGGGGGAGAGGAGTGCATAGGAGAGGATTAGATACACGACCCAGCAGTCAGTATCACACATAGGAGGATTAGATACACAGCTCAGCAGTCAGTATCACACAGGAGAGGATTAGATACACGTCTCGGCACAGTATCACACAGGGTAGGATTAGATGCATGGCTCAGCAGACAGTATCACACAGGAGAGGATTAGATACACAGCTCAGTCAGTATCACAGGAAAGGATTAGATACATGGCTCATCAGACAGTATCACACAGGAGAGGATTAGATACACAGCTCAGTCAGTATCACAGGATAGGATTAGATACATGGCTCAGCAGACAGCATCACACAGGAGAGGATTAGATATACGTGTCAGCACAGTATCACACAGGGTAGGATTAGATACATGGCTCAGACGACAGTATCACACAGGAGAGGATTAGATACACAGCTCAGTCAGTATCACACAGGGTAGGATTAGATACATGGCTCAGCAGACAGTATCACACAGGAGAGGATTAGATACACAGCTCAGTCAGTATCACACAGGAGAGGATTAGATACACAGCTCAGTCAGTATCACACAGGAGAGGATTAGATACATGGCTCAGCAGACAGTATCACACAGGAGAGGATTAGATACACAGCTCAGTCAGTATCACACAGGAGAGGATTAGATACACGTCTCAGCACAGTATCACACAGGGTAGGATTAGATACATGACTCAGCTGACAGCATCAAAGGAGAGGGTTAGATACACGGCTCAGTCATTATCACACAGGGTAGGATTAGAAACACAGCTCAGACAAATTATAGTGACCGGGAGGGCCTGTACCTGCCAGCAGCACTGGGGGGCATATAGTGACCGGGGGGCTGTACCTGTCAGCTGCACAGGGGGGCATATTGTGACTGGGGGGCATGTGCCTGCCAGCAGCACAGGGGGGCATATTGTGACCCAGGGGGGCATGTGCCTGCCACCAGCAAAGGGGGGAATATAGTGACCCAGGGGGGCATGTGTCTGCCAGTAGTACAGGGGGGCATATAGTGACCAGGGGGGCATGTGCCTGACAGCAGCACAGGGGGGCATGTGCCAGCACAAGGATGGGGGTTATATAGATACCACCAGGATGAGGGACATATGATTTGTAAGACGGACACTGGCATTATAAGACAGACCCCCATTTAACATAAAAAATTATTTTTTTCTCCACCAAATTTGGGGGTGCGTCTTATAGTCCGAAAAATACGGTAAGTGTCGTTCACCTACACTTACACTCCTGCAAAGCAAAATGGCGGGGCCCAGTGGCTGAAAAAATAATTAATAATAAATAAAAATGTTAAAGTTAAAAAATGTAAATTTGTATTAAAAATAATTGTTTATCTAAACAATTATTTTTAATACAAAAAAATAAAATGCGGCACCTTCCCTTTAAATCAGAGAGATATGTCACACAAAATAGCTAATAAATAACATTACCCACTTGTCAACTTTACATCAGCACAATTTTGGAAACAATTTTTTTTCGTTATGACTTTATATGGGTTAAAAGTTGACCAGTGATTTCTCATTTTTCCAACAAAATTTACAAAACCATTTTTTGGGGGGACGACCTCACATTTGTAGTGAGATTGGGGGGTCAATATGACAGAAAATAATCAAAAGTGACACCATTCTAAAAACTACACCCCTCAAGGTGCTCAAAACCACATTCAAGAAGTTTAACAACCCTTCAGGTGCTTCATGACAACTAAAGCAATGTGAAAGGAAAAAATGAACATTTTACTTTTTTTCACAAAAAATGTACTTTAGACAAACTTTTATTTTCACAAGGGTATCAGGAGAAAATGGACCATATCGCATTTGGAGACCTCCTGATGTACCTAAACAGTGGAAACCCCCCAATTCTAACTCCAACCCTAACACAGCCCTAACCCCAACACACCCCTAACCCTAATCCCAACCCTAACTACCACCATAAACCTAACCCCAACTGTAACCCCAATACAACCATAACCCCAACCGCAACACCACAATGTAACCCCAACAAAACAACCGTAACCCCAGCCGCAACCCTAAACCAACCCTAACTGCAAAGAACGGAAAAAAATAAAATTTTATTATTTTTACCTAACTAAGGGGGTGACAAAGGGGTGGGGGGGTGTGGGGTGGTGTTGGTTTACTATTTTTTTTATTTTGATCACTGTGAGAGACCCTATCACAGTGATCAAAATGAACCAATAGGAAAAATGTCACATTGTTGCCGGGTACCGGACGGCAGATCTAGGCGGGTGCACTTCCAGGAATAAGACACTTAGGGCAATTGACTCATGGATGCCAGATACTCCTCTGCCTAAAGGCCCCGTCACACTTAGCGACGCTGCAGCGATACAGACAACGATGCCGATCGCTGCAGCGTCGCTGTTTAGTCGCTGTGTGGTCGCTGTCACACAGACAGCTCTCCAGCGACCAACGATGCCGAGGTCCCCGGGTAACCAGGGTAAACATCGGGTTGCTAAGCGCAGGGCCGCGCTTAGTAACCCGATGTCTACCCTGGTTACCAGTGTAAAATGTAAAAAAACAAACACTACATACTCACCTTCGCGTCTCCCGGCGTCCGCTTCCTGCACTGACTGAGCGCCGGCCCTAACAGCAGAGCGGTGACGTCACTGCTATGCTGTGCTTTCACTTTACGGCCGGCAGTCAGTCAGTGCGGGAAGCAGACGGCAAGGGACCTGACGGACACCGGAATGTGAGTATGTAGTGTTTTTTTTTTTTTCACATTTACGATGGTAACCAGGGTAAACATCGGGTTACTAATCGCGGCTCTGCGCTTAGTAACCCAATGTTTACCCTGGTTACCAGTGAAGACATCGCTGAATCCGTGTCACACACACCGATTCAGCGATGTCAGCGGGACATCAACGATCAAAAAAAGGTGCAGGCCATTCCGACACGACCAGCGATCTCACAGCAGGGGCCTGGTCGCTGCTACGTGTCAAACATAGCGAGATCGCTACTGAGGTCGCTGCTGCATCACAAAACTTGTGACTCAGCAGCGATCTTGCTAGCGATCTCGCTATGTGAGACGGGGGCTTAACTCAGAGAATCACTTGGCGCAAGCAGTGGGGACAAACTGTTTATTGAGATTTCTGGAGACAGATAAACCAAACATTCCTAGGATGTTACCTCTCCTTAAGGCCATGTGCACACATAGCGGTTTTTACCGCGGAACCGCAACGTTTCTGCAGCTGCGGGTCCGCAGCAGTTTCCATTGCGTTTACAGTTACATGTAAACCTATGGAAACCGCAATCCGCTGTGCACATGCTGCGGGAAAAACCGCGCAGAAACGTAGCAGTTTACATTCCGCAGCATGTCACTTCTTTTGTGCAGAATCGCTGCGATTCTGCACACATAGGAATGCATTGATCCGCTTACTTCCCGCATGGGGCTGTGCCCACGATGCGGGAAGTAAGCGGATAATGTGCAGATGGTACCCGGGGTGGAGGAGAGGAGACTCTCCTCCAGGCCCTGGAAACCATATTTGTGTAAAAAAAAAAAAAGAATTAAAATAATAAATAATGATATACTCACCTCTCAGCGCTGCACGCGGCCGTCCGGTCGTAGGGTTGCTGTGCGAGCAGGGCCTGAGATGACTTCGCGGTCACATGACCGTGACGTCACGAAGGTCCTTCTCGCACAGCATCTTTGGAACCGGACTGCCGTGTGCAGCGCCGAGGAGATCGGGACGTCAGAGGGTGAGTATATAACCATTTTTTATTATTTTTAACATTACTATTGATGCTGCATATTGCTGCATATGCAGCATCAATAGTATAGGAGTAAACCCGCAGCGGAAACCGCAAAACAAACCGCGATAAATCTGCAGGGATAACCGCAGCGGTTTTGCCCTGCAGATTTATCAAATCCGCTGCGGGAGAACCCGCAGAGGACCCCGTAAAGTGTGAAAATGGCCTAAGCTTGCCCGCATAATCTGGAGACAAACTAAAGAGTAGTTGATTTCACTGATGTTGGGGCAGAAATGCCACTCTGGCAAAACACATACTTCCCTTCTCTACAGGAACATCCCTCCTCTGCTTTCTGGAGCTCCAGAAATGTAATGAAAGTAAAAGACAATAAAAATATTCTAATGTCTTTTGAACAGATACAGACTCAGTACGCAGTCCCTAGAGCTCAATTCTTCAGGTACCTACATCTTAAGGTAACTTCACACTAAACAACTTTACAACGAGAACGACAATGATCTGTGACGTTGCAGCATCCTGGTTAGCGATCTCGTTGTGTTTGACACGCAGCAGCGATCTGGATCCCGCTGTGATATCGCTGGTCGGAGCTTAAAGTCCAGAACTTTATTTGGTCGTCAGATCGGCGTGTTTGACAGCAAAAGCAACGATGCCAGCAATGTTAAACATGGAGCTAACGACCTGTGAGAACGATAAGTGAGTCACCGCTACGTCACAGGATCGCTCCTGCATCGTTGTGGAGCTGATGTGTTTGACATCTCTACAGCGACCTAAACAGCAACGCTGCAGCGATCGGATCGTTGTCTATATCGCTGCAGCGTCGCTGAGTGTGACGGTACCTTAAGGTCAACGATCCAATCCCACATAGGGACAAGCACGCAGATATCTTCTCTCCTGCTGATTGGCATACTTAAATCACAGGGACCACAAGGTCTTATCTCCACTCTATACACCCATCTACTGTCAGCAAACATGAACTCTACTTCTTTGGCGGTTAAGGGAAAATGGCAGCTCTTGATCCCTAACATTCAGGAGGAGGACTGGAAGGAGATGCTGGAGTTCTCAATCTAGGTTTCCCCATCAGCTAACAACAAAATGACCTAATTATACACTGCTCAAAAAAATAAAGGGAACACTAAAATCCCATACCCTAGATATCACTGAATGAAATATTCCAGTTGTAGATCTTTATTCATTACATATTGTAATGTGTGGAGAACAATAAAACCTAAAATTATCAACGTAAATCACAACTAATATCCCACGGAGGTCTGGAGTTGGAATGATGCTCAAAATCAAAGTGGAAAATTAAGTTACAGGCTGATCCAACTTCAGTGGAAATGCCTCAAGACAAGGAAATGACGCTCAGTAGTGCGTGTGGCCTCCATGTGCCTGTATGACTTCCCTACAATGCCTGGGCATGCTCCTGATGAGGCAGCGGATGGACTCCTGAAGGATCTCCTCCCAGACCTGGACTAAAGCATGCGCCAACTCCTGGACAGTCTGTGGTGCAACGTGACGTTGATGGATGGTGCGAGACATGATGTCCCAGATGTGTTAAATCGGATTCAGGTCTGGGGAATGGACGGGAGAGTGCATAGCTTCAATGCCTTCATCTTGCAGGAACTGCTGACACACTCCAGCCACATGAGGTCTGGCATTGTCCTGCATTAGGAGGAACGCAGGGCCAATCACACCAGCATATGGTCTCACAAGGGGTCTGAGGATCTCATCTCGGTACCTAATGGCAGTCAGGCTAGCTCTGGCAAGCGCATGGAGGGCTGTGCGGCCCTCCAAAGAAATGCCACCCCACACCATTACTGACCCACTGCAAACCGGTCATGCTGAAAGATGTTGCAGGCAGCAGATCGCTCTCCACGGCGTCTTCAGACTCTGTCACATGTGCTCAGTGTGAACCTGCTTTCATCTGTGAAGAGCACAGGGCGCCAGTGGCGAATTTGCCAATCCTGGTGTTCTGTGGCAAATGCCAAGCGTCCTGCACGGTGTTGGGCTGTGAGCACAACCCCCATCTGTGGATGTCGGGCACTCAGAACATCCTCATGGAGTCAGTCTCTAACCGTTTCTGCAGACCCATGCACATTTGTGGCCTGCTGGAGGTCATTTTGCAGGGCTCTGGCAGCACTCCTCCTGTTTCTCCTTGCACAAAGGCTGAGGTAGCGGTCCTGCTACTGGGTTGTTGCCCTCCTACGGCCGTCTCCATGTCTCCTGGTGTACTGGCCTGTCTCCTGGTAGGGCTTCCAGTCTCTGGACACTACGCTGACAGACACAGCAAACCACCTTGCCACAGCTCACATTGATGTGCCATCCTGGATGAGCTGCACTACCTGAGCCACTTGTATGGGTTGTAGAGTCCGTCTCATGCTACCACGAGTGTGAAAGCACAACCAACATTCAAATGTGACCAAAACATCAGCCAGAAAGCATTGGTACTGAGATGTGGTCTGTGGTCTCCACCCGCAGAACCACTCCTTTATTGAGTGTGTCTTGATAATTGCCAATAATTTCCATGTGTTGTCTATTCCATTTGCACAACAGTATGTGAAATTGATTGTCAAACAGCGTTGCTTCCTAAGTGGACAGTTTGATTTCACAGAAGTTTGATTTACTTGGAGTTATATTCTGTTTAAGTGTTCCCTTTATTTTTTTCAGCAGTGTATGTAATCCATCAAGCATATCTTACACCAGCTAAATTAGCAAAAATGGGTCGTTCTCAGTCCTTGGAATGTCCAAGGTGTCATGAGTTGGAGGCCGACTTCATACACATGATGTGGTGGTGTTCAGTAATACATACATTCTCGTAGGAGGTTACCACCTTCTTGTCATCCCTAATAGCTATACTAATTCCCCTGGCTCTCCCTTGGTGTGCCTGTTTGCGGTTGTGGAAGAAGATAATTGGGACCATTATATTAAAATATTTCTCCGAGACACACTATTTTTGGCCAGGAAATTAATTGCTCTGAGATGGATGGGTAGTTCACACCCAACACTGAGATCCTGGGTAGAACTTGTCAATTCAGGGATTCTATATGAAAACACGGTCTATCAAAATAGAGGGTGCCCTGGGAAATTCTATAAGATATGGGACTTCTGGAACTCAACACCTGTCACTATCTAACAATTGCCTAAGAATACTGAAGTGGGGGAGGGGTGTGCCCAAACCACATTTACAGGTGCGTCGGTTTTTTAAGCAGAAATGTTAATTTTTAGATATTATGTAAATAGTTTTTGGGTATCGATCTCCAAGCTTCGAGGTTGACATTATATGCGATCCAGTAAATGTATACTGAGATAACAAGTTATAATGTGTGGTTAGATCTATATGAAATATATAACCACAGTATAACACTGCTGGACGGTTAATGACCAGACATGGGAATGAACACTACTAATTCATACATCGTTGCTTTTAATTTTGTAAACCAGTGTAATAACAAAGAGTACTCCTGTATATGGACAAGGGAAATGTGTGTCGTCTTATGTATATTTTCAATAAACGAAGGTAAAAAACAAAACAAAACAATAGCCTCCATGTCATGTAGATCTACTACAGGAATCCCGCACTGTGAGAAGAGCAAAGGTATCTAGCAAGACTTTTTCTTTGCTTTGTTTTACTTTTAGTAAACCAAGACGTATAGCTCAAAGGATGAAATATCATGTGAACGAAGTCTAAGCTGTAGACATGTCTGTTCATTTAGAATGACCACTGTATCACCCTCCAATACTTACTTATCCCCACAATATTATATGAACATGAATAATATATCTATACAGAGTCCACAATTAGGGTGAAACTGACACATTGCCCCTTTGACAGGTCTGGTTTACACTAAAGGGAATCTGTCAGCAGGTTTTTGCTACATCATCTGAGGGCAGCATAATGTAGGGAAAAAGACCCTGAACCTAATGATGTATCACTTAGATTACTGGGTGCAGTTTTTAGATGCAGCAGAGCTCAGAAAGCTAACCCCACCCATACCCCTGATTAGCAGCTTGCTGTGTACACTGTATATTGACAGTAAGCTGCTAATCAGTGTCGATGTGGTTGGATCGGGATGCAAGTGGGATAATCTCTTGCTGATAAAATAGTCACTGTACTGAAATAACAGAACACAGTCTAATAAGTGACACATCCCTGAAATCAGTCTCAGTACCTACCTCATGCTGTCCTCAGATTACATGTGGAGCGATCAATCAAACAGAATGAGTGGTGACTCGACCAGGATGCTGTACCGTCCTGATTGCTCGAAGTAACACAAAGAGAAACATTTTTAAAGGGATTGTCTTCTACTGGATGTCCCAAGCCTAATTATTTCAAGACCCACTAGTAACAACTGTGCATACTCTGTTATGACCTGGTGGTTAAGAGGCCACACTGATATGACCTGGTGGCTAAAACGCAACATGGGACGAGCTCTGAGGAGGTGGTATCTCTACTGACCGCAATCCCTAATCCTAACAACAACACTAGTAATAGCCGTGGGATGTTCCTGACTCTCCCTAGACACCTCTTCACAGCCTAAGAATTAACTACCCCTAAAGAAGGAAATAGAAAGCTATCTTACCTCAGAGAAAACCCCCAAAGGAAAGATAGCCCCCCACAAATATTGACTGTGAGTGAAGAGGGAAATGACATACAGAGAAATGAAATCAGTTTTCAGCAAAGGAGGCCAATACTAAACTTGATAGACAGAGAGAAAAGGATACTGTGCGGTCAGTATTAAAAACTACAAAAATCCACGCAGAGTTTACAAAAATGAACTCCACACCGACTCACGGTGTGGAGGGGCAAATCTGCTTCCCAGAGCTTCCAGCTAGCCTGAATATGACATAGTGACAAGCTGGACAAAAAGAGACATATTTGCAAAACAATAAGTCCAAAGCAAATGGACAAACAAGAACTAGCAGAAACTTATCTTTTGCTGACAAGGACAGGCCATATGAGAAATCCAAGGAGAGAACAAAATCCAACCTAAGACATTGACAGCTGAAATGAACTAAAGCCCAGAGCAGGTTTAAATAACAAACCCAGGCAAGGCGATCAGTGATGGCGGCTGCTACAGCTACCTAAAGGAGCAGCAGTTCCACTCGAAACCACCAGAGGGAGCCCAAGAGCAGAACTCACAAAAATACTATTAGCAACCACAGGAGGGAGCTCCAGAACGGAATTCACAACAATACTCGCCTACTACGGTAGTGCCATTTCAGTGATGTCGGGCCGTTGTTCCTGTAGAGCGCGATTACATTGCTATGTCACTGTCTGCTGCAGGCAATCAGAGGTTGCTGTTTCAGTTCATCAATAGTCCATCAAGAGAAGTTAGTATAGACTGATTTTAGAAATTAGTTAAGCTGGGGTTGATCAGTAGTGTACAACACCTTTATAGGGAACCAAGACCACCTAAGCTTTATTTCTACCCTCTAACAAGCCCCTTTATGTGGCTTAGTGATTGGGTAATAACTATAAAAGTAACTTTAAGGCTATGTGCACACGATGCAGATTTGGTGCAGAATTTTCTGCACAAAATCTGCATCTTCTGGCAGAAAACGCAGCTGACAATTCCTGCGTTTTTTATGCGTTTTTTGTGCGCTTTTAGTGCGTTTTTTGCAGTGCAGTTTTGGTGCAGTTTTGTAGTGCATTTTTTTATGCTGATTTGTCAGCTTTTTTTAAAGCTAAATAAAGAGATAAAAGTTAAAAAAAATAAATATATATTTACGTGATGTCATTTCCTAGTCCAAGGCGGAGGAAGGTGAGTATATAATGATTTTTAATTTTTTAACCTGTGACATACGTGGCTGGGCAATTTACTACGTAGCTGGGCAATATACTACCCGACTGGCCAATATACTACGTGGCTGGGCAATATATTACGTGGACATGCATATTCTAGAATACCCAATGCGTTACAATCGGGCCACCATCTAGTGGGGTAATAAGGGGTTAACGTCTCCTTGACATTGCAAGGGGACGTTAACCCCAGTTAATAATGGAGAGGCGTCTATAAGACGTCTATCCATTATTAACCCCTCAAAAAAATTTGGCATAGGCTCCCGCCCAATTTTCATGCCCAGAAAGGGAAAGCCAGCGACTGCAGGCTGCTAATTTGTAGCCAGAGAAGGGGTTAATCTTCCCAGGCTATGAATATCAGCCTACAGCTGTCTGCGTGGCCTTACTGGCTATTAAAATAGGACCCCAGAAAAAAATGACATAGGGTCCCCCTATATTTTATAGCCAGAAAGGCTACGCAGACGGCTGTGGGCTGATATTCATAGCCTAGAGAGGGGCCATGGATATTGCCCCCCCCCCCCCGGGCTACAACTACCAGCCTGCAGCCGCCCCAGAAATGGCGCATCTCTAAGATGCGCCAAATCTGGCACTTAGCCTCTCTCTTCCCACTCCCGTGTAGCGGTGGGATATGGGGTAATAAGGGGTTAACATCACCTTGACATTGTAAGGTGACGTTAACCCCAGTTAATAATGGAGAGGCGTCTATAAGACGCCTATCCATTATTAACCCCAAATTACTGAACACAAAAAAAAAAAAGACACAGGAAAAAGTATTTAAATTTTCTAAGTTTTACCATACTTACAAATCCCTTGATCTGTAGTCTTTTCCGACGTAGTCCATTAATATCGAGTGTCCCACTACGATCTGCCATGGAGAACAGCCACACCAGGAGATGTGACTGCTCTCCATGGCTGCCAAAACACACAGACAGGAGCAATCGCTTTACGACACTGCTGCGTGAGAATTTTCACGGCAGTTCAATTGCCGTAAAGTGAGCTCCCGGAGTTCATTTAGCTCCAGGAAACGAACGGGCAGCTCCGATACACTGCAGGAGCGATTAACTCCTGCAGTGTATCACCGGAGGACGTCGTGGGACAACCTATACTATGGATTACGATGGAAAAGATTTTTTTATTTTTTTTTATTTTGGGACAAGGATGATCGTGGATGGTGGCCTTCGGGGACGTATGTGGCGAGTATGTACTACATGTTATATGTGTTTGTGTTTTTAACCCATTGTAGTCAGTCGCCTGACGATGGGACAACTCTCCCATCATCACATTTCGATGGGAGTAGTCCCACCCGACGAATGACTACAATGAGTCACTACTGACAGACAGACACACAGACAGACACACACAGACACTATACATACCATTTCTACCATACGACCCCATTTTCGCTACACTCCGCCCACTCACTTCCTCCACATCACTGACGTCACTTCCGTCTGCTGCGGTTTTGACACCCAAATCCGCATAAAATCTGCAGATGGTACTTACATCTGCAGTTTTTATGCGGATTTGACCCACAAAATGGGAGTCAATGGGTGCAGAAATGCTGCAGTTCTGCACAAAAGAAGTGACATGCACTTCTTTGAAATCTGCAGCGTTTCTGCACGGATTTTTCTGCACCATGTGCACAGCTTTTTTTTTTTTTTTTTTTTCACATTGATTTACATTGTACTGTAAATCACAGTGCAGTTCTGCAGCAGAAAAAAACGCTGCAGAACTGCACTAAATCTGCATCGTGTGCACATAGCCATAAACTGCTCTCACACTATGCAACTTAGTGGGTGACTAGTCCGGAGGGAGCAAGGGACGGGGGGCGGTTAGTTCCTCGGCCTAATCACCCCCATCATGAAAGCATGCCCTTGTGGCTGTAAGTGACATTATCTCCAAGAGCGTCGTCACCAACGTCTCCCTGGAAATTTGCAGCAAAGCTCGGGGGTCACGGTCTGCTCCCAGGCAACAGAATGTAGTGGAAGCTTTGCAAAGAGCTGACAGAGACATTGGTCAACACAGGTTTAGGAGACGAGAATAAGCCCTCCATATTTTATTGGGGGGGGGGGGTGGGGGATTCGGGCATTTAAGAAGGGGTGGTCCAAGTAGTGGAAATGACTTAAAGGTGACCTGTCATCAGAGTTTTTGCTCATATTTTATTGCTGCTACTTTCTAATATTCCATTTTTTTCTCAATTTTTTTTAAATAAGTTGCCATAAGGACCTTATAATATTGTGCTAATTTTTAGGGTCTTTACCAAGAGGATGTTCCTGCCAGGGTAACAATGTAGAGTAGACACCCCCAAAGAATCCCTTAAGCACTGTCACCTTTGTAATGACCGCAACGTTTTTTTTATCTCTATAAAAACGATAAAATATTGTTAATATGAGAATATACATTTAGTACAAGGCTTCCAGGTACAATGGCAGGACCCAGTGAACCCCACATCTAATACACTCGATGTGAGGAACTGGCCACTTACTAACGACTATTGGACCAAAGTGTGTAGAGTGGGGTCCACGGCTCTATGGGATGCAGACTTTTCCAGCACAGAGCATCGGTTGCATTGATATTGTTGTGTTTTATTACATATTTTCTTGCTGTGTTTTATTCGTGATTTGTTGCTTATCAGTTCATCCTCAGGAATCAATGTTTCCATTCCAGCAACTAGGCCCATTGTGTGGATGGGGACAGTAGACACAGGGGAGCCATCACAATAGGGGTCTCACATGCAGTCACAGGTGATGGGCTTATGGAACATGCTTCATTCTTTAAGCTTAAGGCAAATGTTTAAGGGGGAGGGAGAAAGACGTCACATGGTTAGTCAGGCATTTGGAAAAGTGACATCGAAGGGATAGCATCGAGGATGACGTCCTGGAGCACATGAATGGATGGCCGATGGAGGTTTGGAGATCGGCTGCCGACTGGGCTGAACACACGTGCTACTGTTGAGGGATTTGTTGTTTGGATTTCAGGAACTTTCTTAACTGGAACTGTTGCTGCTGGACACATGGGCTTTGATTGCGTTACCTGTCATCTGATGGAGCGTGAACTGTGACTACAGACTATACTGTCGGGAGATACGAAATCTGTGGACTAACCAAAAGTTGGAAGTCAGTGAGTATCGCCTGGTTCGGGGGCAGTGGGACTACCAACCCTGGGAGGAGATCTTGAGGACTTGGAGCAATGTATTTTGGCCATATATGCCCGGAGTTATTATAAAACAATGGACATAAAGAATAAAAACAGTTGCATCGTTAACCTGCCTAGGTGATCATTACAACCCACAACCTCAGATCTTAACACTCGAGTTTCAGGAGGTGTCCGTCATTTTGATGGAAAAAAAACCCCAACAGAACCTGACACTATACGCGTGTGAACAGCCTTACATATGGTTATGCATACTCTCTAAATACATCCAGAAACTACTTACTGACTGGGGAGTCCCAGATTGGCTTTTGCTGTATGTTCTTCGTTTTCTTCTTCTGTGTTACAATCTACCCCGTGATCTCCTAGACAAAGTAGTGATAAAAAGTAGAGATTAGGTGTGAAATACATTCTCCTAAATTGTTAAGTGTTATGTACACTGAATAAAATAAGTACCGTATATACTCGAGTATAAGCCGACCCGAGTATAAGCCGACCCCCCTAATTTTGCCACAAAAAACTAGGAAAACTTATTGACTCGAGTATAAGCCTAGGGTGGAAAATGCAGCAGGTACCGGTGAATTTCAAAATTAAAAATAGATACTCCATACCGTTCATTATGGCCCCATAGATGCTCCACATAAAGCTGTGCCACATATAATGCTCTGCACCGTTCATTATGGCCCCATAGATGCTCCACATAAAGCTGTGCCATATATACAATGCTCTGCACCGTTGCCCCATAGCTGTGCCATATATATATATAATGCTCTGCACCGTTGCCCCATAGCTGTGCCATATAGTGCTCTGCACCGGTGCCCCATAGCTGTGCCATATAGTGCTCTGCACCATCCATTATTGCCCCATAGCTGTGCCATATAGTGCTCTGCACCATTGCCCCATAGCTGTGCCATATAGTGCTCTGCACCATTGCCCCATAGCTGTGCCATATAGTGCTCTGCACCGTTGCCCCATAGCTGTGCCATATAGTGCTCTGCACCGGTGCCCCATAGCTGTGCCATATAGTGCTCTGCACCATCCATTATTGCCCCATAGCTGTGCCATATAGTGCTCTGCACCATTGCCCCATAGCTGTGCCATATAGTGCTCTGCACCATTGCCCCATAGCTGTGCCATATAGTGCTCTGCACCATTGCCCCATAGCTGTGCCATATAGTGCTCTGCACCATTGCCCCATAGCTGTGCCATATAGTGCTCTGCACCATTGCCCCATAGCTGTGCCATATAGTGCTCTGCACCATTGCCCCATAGCTGTGCCATATAGTGCTCTGCACCATTGCCCCATAGCTGTGCCATATAGTGCTCTGCACCATTGCCCCATAGCTGTGCCATATAGTGCTCTGCACCATTGCCACATAGCTATGCCATATAGTGCTCTGCACCATTGCCCCATAGCTGTGCCATATAGTGCTCTGCACCATTGCCCCATAGCTGTGCCATATAGTGCTCTGCACCGTTGCCCCATAGCTGTGCCATATAGTGCTCTGCACCATTGCCCCATAGCTGTGCCATATAGTGCTCTGCACCATTGCCCCATAGCTGTGCCATATAGTGCTCTGCACCATTGCCCCATAGCTGTGCCATATATATAGTGCTCTGCACCGTTGCCCCATAGCTGTGCCATATAGTGCTCTGCACCATTGCCCCATAGCTGTGCCATATAGTGCTCTGCACCATTGCCCCATAGCTGTGCCATATAGTGCTCTGCACCGTTGCCCCATAGATAGCTGTGCCATATAGTGCTCTGCACCGTTGCCCCATAGCTGTGCCATATAGTGCTCTGCACCATTGCCCCATAGCTGTGCCATATAGTGCTCTGCACCATTGCCCCATAGCTGTGCCATATAGTGCTCTGCACCATTGCCCCATAGCTGTGCCATATAGTGCTCTGCACCATTGCCCCATAGCTGTGCCATATATATAGTGCTCTGCACCGTTGCCCCATAGCTGTGCCATATAGTGCTCTGCACCATTGCCCCATAGCTGTGCCATATAGTGCTCTGCACCATTGCCCCATAGCTGTGCCATATAGTGCTCTGCACCGTTGCCCCATAGCTGTGCCATATAGTGCTCTGCACCATTATTGCCCCATAGCTGTGCCATAGAGTGCTCTGCACCATTGTCCCATAGCTGTGCCATATAGTGCTCTGCACCATTGCCCCATAGCTGTGCCATATAGTGCTCTGCACCGTTGCCCCATAGCTGTGCCATACAGTGCTCTGCACCGTCCATTATTGCCCCATAGCTGTTGCTGCTGCTGCAATAAAAAAACAAACAAAAAAACAAAACATACTCACCTGTCTTGCTTGCAGCTCCTCGGCGCCATCTTCCCGGCGTCTCTCTGCACTGACTGATCAGGCAGAGGGCGGCGCGCACACTATATGCGTCATCGCGCCCTCTGCCTGAACAGTCAGAGCGGAGAGACGCCGGGAAGATGGCGCGACGCCCGGCATGTGGAACGAGGACAGGTAAATATGCGATACTTACCTGCTCCCGGCGTCCCGCTCCTTCCCCCGGACAGCTGGTCTTCGGTGCCGCAGCCTCTTCCTCTATCAGCGGTCACCGGCACCGCTTCATTAGAGAAATGAATAGGCGGCTCCGCCCCTATGGGAGGTGGAGCCGCCTATTCATTTCTCCAATGAGCGGTCCCACGTGACCGCTCAGGGGAAGAGGCTGCGGCACCGAAGACAGTGTGACAGGCAGGGGGAGCGACAGGAACGCCGGGACTAGGTAAGTATATGACAGTGCTCACCCGCCGACCCCACCACCGATCATGACTCGAGTATAAGCCAAAAGAGGCACTTTCAGCCCAAAAATTTGGGCTGAAAATCTCGGCTTATACTCGAGTATATACGGTATTTGATACACTGCCTATTTTGCAAGTTTTCCTACCTACAAAGAATGGAGAGGTCTGTAAATTTTTATCGTAGGTATACTTCACCTGTGAGAGTCAGAATCTAAAAGTAAAACCGGAAAATCACACTGTATGATTTTTACAGTTGCATTTTATTGCATGAAATAAGTATTTGTTACAACAGAAAAACAGAACTTAATATTTGGTACAGAAACCTTTGTTTGCAATTACAGAGGTCAGACATTTCCTGTAGTTCTTGACAAAGTTTGCACACACTGTAGCAAGGATTTTGGCCCACTCCTCCACACAGATCCTCTCCAGATCTTTCAGGATTCAATATTTATGAGACTTTTGGGTTGATTGAGAACATAGTTGTTGATCAATAATAAAAATAATCCTCTAAAATACAACTTGCCTAATAATTCTGCACACAGTGTAGTGTGTTTCAAACGGTAATGTTTGAGACTGTAGTCCCAGTTCTCTTCAGGTCAATAACCAGGTCTTCCTGTGTAGTTCTGGGCCAATTCCTGACCTTTCTCAAAATCGTCCTTACCCCACAAGGTGAGATATACATGGAGCCCCAGACTGAGGAAGATTGACAGTCACCTTGTGTTTCTTCCATTTTCTAATCATTGTGCCAACAGTTCTTGCCTTCTCACCAAGCTGCTTGCCTGTTGTCCTGTAGCACATCTCAGCCGTGTGCAGGTCTACAATTTTGTCCCTGGTGTCCTTAGACAGCTCTTTGGTCTTGGCCACAGTGGAGAGGATGGAGTGTGATTGATTGAGTGGACTGTTGTCTTTTACACAGGTAATGGGGTCAAACAAGTACAATTAATACAGGTAATGAGTGCAGAGTAGGAGGACTTCTTAAAGAAAAACTAACAGGTCTGTGAGAGCCAGAATTCTTGCTGGTTGTGACATATGCACAATATGCCTTCACAGCTCCCTTATAAACAGTATGATGTCCCTCACAGTTCCCCTGTACACAGTATGATGGGGCCACAGCTCCTTATACATGGTCTGATGGGCCCACAGCTTCCTTATACACAGTATGATGGGCCCGCAGCTCCCTTATACATAGTATGATGGGCCCGCAGCTCCCTTATACACAGTGTGATGGGCCTGCAGCTCTCGTACAAACAGTATGATGTCCCTCACAGTTCCCCTGTACACAGTATGATGGGCCCGCAGCTCCCTTATACACAGTATGATGGGCCCGCAGCTCCCTTATACACAGTATGATGGGCCCGCAGCTCCCTTATACACAGTATGATGGGCCCGCAGCTCCCTTATACACAGTATGATGGGCCCGCAGCTCCCTTATACACAGTATGATGGGCCCGCAGCTCCCTTATACACAGTATGATGGGCCCGCAGCTCCCTTATACACAGTATGATGGGCCCGCAGCTCCCTTATACACAGTATGATGGGCCCGCAGCTCCCTTATACACAGTATGATGGGCCCGCAGCTCCCTTATACACAGTATGATGGGCCCGCAGCTCCCTTATACACAGTATGATGGGCCCGCAGCTCCCTTATACACAGTATGATGGGCCCGCAGCTCCCTTATACACAGTATGATGGGCCCGCAGCTCCCTTATACACAGTATGATGGGCCCGCAGCTCCCTTATACACAGTATGATGGGCCCGCAGCTCCCTTATACACAGTATGATGGGCCCGCAGCTCCCTTATACACAGTATGATGGGCCCGCAGCTCCCTTATACACAGTATGATGGGCCCGCAGCTCCCTTATACACAGTATGATGGGCCCGCAGCTCCCTTATACACAGTATGATGGGCCCGCAGCTCCCTTATACACAGTATGATGGGCCCGCAGCTCCCTTATACACAGTATGATGGGCCCGCAGCTCCCTTATACACAGTATGATGGGCCCGCAGCTCCCTTATACACAGTATGATGGGCCCGCAGCTCCCTTATACACAGTATGATGGGCCCGCAGCTCCCTTATACACAGTATGATGGGCCCGCAGCTCCCTTATACACAGTATGATGGGCCCGCAGCTCCCTGTCATGATTTGGCAGTCTTCAGTCACATAATGTGACTGCAGACATTTATTCCAAGCCTTTATCAACTTTATAGTACTAAATTGCTTATTATTAAATTATTAAAGCGCCACTCTAGCAGGGTTTTTTTTTTCCATGCTGGAGTGGTGTTTTAAGCGCAAGTACCCTGCCCTGGTCATTTACTCATCCTCCGGTGTATTCACTATTTTGTGGCACTGCTGCAGTGCCGCTGCTCAAACTTGTGAGCGCAGCTTCTGACAGGCCAGAAGTTAGAAGCCATGTCACAAGCACTCAATGTAAGACTATGAGGCTATGTGCCCACGTTGAGGATTCGTGTGCGGATTTTTCTGCACCGTTTTTGCAAAATCCACAGGTAAAACGTGCTGCGTTTTACCTGTGGATTTCCCGCGGATTTCCTGCGTTTTTTGTGAGGATTTCACCTGCGTATTTACACCTGCGCAATCCTATACAGGAGCAGGTGTAAAACGCTGCAGAATCCGCACAAAGAATTGACATGCTGCGGAAAATACAACGCAGCGTTTCCGCATGGTATTTTCCACACCATGGGCACTGCGGATTTGGTTTTCCATAGGTTTACATGGTACTGTACACCGCATGGAAAAGTGCTGCAAATCCGCAGCCAAATCCACAACGTGTGCACATAGCCTGAGAGTGAGAAAGAAGCCAGAACGAGGCTCCCACAGACTCACATTGATTAGTGACCTCTGCGCTGCTCCATGAAACACTGGAGCCGCGGACAGGTCACAAACTGCAGGAGACGGAGCCGAGCGGAGACTAAAACAGATGAAAACGCCAGGTGAGTATCAGACAGGGGGCAGGGACGGGGATTTTCAGCACCGCTCCAGCAGTGAAATTAAAAAAAATGCTGGAATGGTGCTGTAAATGTGATGCAGCTCTTGGTTACTGTATGCGGGCTCCTTATACTAAAGGTACCGTCACATTAAGCGACGCTGCAGCGATATAGACAACGATGCCGATCGCTGCAGCGTCGCTGTGTGGTCGCTGGAGAGATGTCACACAGACCGCTCTCCAGCGACCAACGATGCAGAAGTCCCCGGGTAACCAGGGTAAACATCGGGTTACTAAGTGCAGGGCCGCGCTTAGTAACCCGATGTTTACCCTGGTTACCATTGTAAATGTAAAAAAAAAAAAACAACAAATACTCACATTCCGGTGCCTGTCACGTCCGGCGTCCGCTTCCCTGCACTCCTCCTGCATCCTGTGTAAGCACCGCCGGAAAGCAGAGCAGTGACGTCACCGCTGTGCCCTGCTTTACGGCCGGCCGGCGCTGACATAGGATGCAGGAGGCGTGCAGGGAAGTGGACGCCGGGGGACGTGACAGGCACCGGAATGTGAGTATGTAGTGTTTTTTTTTTTTTTACATTTACAATGGTAACCAGGGTAAACATCGGGTTACTAAGCGCGGCCCTGCGCTTAATAACCCGATATTTACCCTGGTTACCATTGTAAAACATTGCTGGCATCGTTGCTTTTGGTGTCAAACACGACGATACACGCCGATCTGACGACAAAATAAAGTTCTGAACTTTCAGCTCCGACCAACGATATCACAGCAGGATCCAGATCGCTGCTGCGTGTCAAACACAACGATATCGCTATCAAGGACGCTGCAACGTCACGGATCGCTATCGTTATCGTTCTAAAGTCGCTCAGTGTGAAGGTACCTTAATACTCTTAAAAGACCCAGGTGGTACGTATCAAAAGCCCCCTACCCCCCCCCCATCTCCAGCCTCCCCAGACAGCAAATATTACATGATGGATCACATATAATATCGTAACAAAACATTATAATATTCAGCCGCCAGTACCCTGTCCCTCCTCCCCCACTTCAGCCCCAATACCCCCATCAACTCACATCCACCCCCTCAGTGCCCTGTCCCACTTCACCCACCTTCAGCCCCCACAACACCCCCATGGTCTCACATTTACCCCCCAGTGCCCTGCCTCCCCTCCCCCACAATACCCCCATGGTCTCACATTTACCCCCCCAGGGCCCTGTCTCCCCTCCCCCGCTTCAGTACCCAATACCCCATCATCTCACATCCACCCCCTCAGTGCCCTGTCCCACCTCACCCACAATACCCCAATGGCCTCACATTCACATCACAGTGACGTACCTGAATTTAATAAACCTAAAATGTTCTATCCCCAGCACTTACTGATAAAGTTTGCAGGCAGGACCAGGAAGTGTCTAGGTGAAATGCAGGTGGGCACTAGGACCCAGCGTGCCTGAGCCAATCCCAGCGTGCACAGAGGGAAGAAAAACTGCAGCCATGGGAAAAGCTTCATGATCAGGTCAGACGGGCGAAACCATTCACTGCAGGAGGGAGACTGCGGCCGGCCACTGTGCTAGCAGCCTGCAGAGTCTCCGTCAGATGGGAGCAGACATTACACTGCTCTGCTCCTATGCGGTGTTCTGCCTCGTCACAGAAGTGGCCCTGGCTCCCAGTGGGCCCCTTCATGTGACAGAGCCCGGGGCGACGGCCCCCTCTGCCCCCCCAGTAGCTACGCTACTGCTATACACCAATGTTTCACAACGTCCATAAGATCCTGCTCAAGTAAAAGTTATATTAAAGCACCATAAAGGCCGCGATAACAGAGCGCTCAAAAAAACTTCCAATACTACGCTAATACATTATTTTAGAGATTTCTTAGCCCACATGAGACAGGTGTACTATAAAAAAAAAAACAAGTGTGAATTGGCATTAAAAAAAGCATTCAGAGTTCAACTAACGTGTGAGAGAGATCATGAGTCCAATCTTTGACCATTCAACAGAGAAGTGGACATGGCGGATCTGTTAATCAGGGTAAGTGGCTGGATATTATTACATTTCGCAAAGAGATGTACTGCCATTATCACATGAATCTTAAAAGTGTATACACCTTTCTTAACAGATCTAAGGTTTATTATTGCATTTTATTGCAATCTAGCGGCGACAAAAAACACAATTTTTGACGTTTTGAATATTTTTCTCGTTACGCCATTTAGAGATCGGATTAATTCTTTATTTTAGATTGATAGATTGGGCGATTCTAAATGCGGCGATACCAAATATGTGTATGTTTGATTTTTTTATTGTTTTATTTTGAATGGAGAGAAAGGGGGTGATTTGGATATATATATATATATATATATATATATATATATATATATATATATATATATATATATATATATATATTTTTTTTTTTTTTTTAAACGTTTTTTGTTTTTACTTTTTGCATGCTTCAATGGTCTCCATGGGAGACTAGAAGCTGCACTACTTTGATCACCTGTATGTAGTAGAACTGCTCACTTGCCATGAGCGCCGACCACGGGGCAGCGTTCATAGCAATCCGGCCCGGCTATGACAACCATAGAGGTCTACTGGAGACCTTTGGTTGTCATGCCAACCCATCGGTGACCTGTGATCCAGCGACGAAGTCAACGATGGGTGAGATTTGCAGCGTGCTTACCGGATTGACAGTGGCATTTAATGGGTTAACAGCCGTGGGTGGATCGCAATTCCACCCACGGCTGTTAGAGGCACATGTCAGCTGTCCAAAACAACTCACATGTGCTGGGAAAGATGTGGGCTCAGCACCGAAGCCCACATCAAAGGGAGGGATTCCAACGTGGGTGTATTATTACGTCCAACGTCGGAAAGGGGTTAAGAGTCTGTGCTCCAATATTATGTGCTCTCAGATTGCGTAGCAAAAACCTGCTGATGGATTCATTTTAAAAAGGTGCGCCCCTCTTAAATGTGTGCCATTTAGAATTGCAATTGTTTTCTTGAATCCTGCTATGGACAGCCAGACTTCTGAACCAGTAATCTGTGCCTTTTTTAAAGTTTTCTTTTATAGGGTACAACAGCTCAGGTTACCTTTACTAGAGATGAGGGAATATGTTCAGCTCCCTGCTTATTCGGGAAGCTATAGCACTTACCGAATAAGCTGCAGAGGGAACCTGGCTTCCTGGATCGCTCCGCTTATCAGCTGTGCGGCTCCGCAGGAGCATGGGTCGCGGCTGTGTGACAGTCCCAACAAACAGGCTCTCCATGCATATAGCTCTCCGTGCTATAGCTTCCCGAATAAGGAGGAAGCCGAACATATTCCCTCATCTCTATCCTTTACTTTAATGGGACCGAGATACTCAAAGTCGTAATGTCAGGCACATCCACTGCTAATAGTACAGAGCTGTGCCTAATAAAGAAGGCAAAGTGATAACTGGAGCCCCTTCAATCAGATGTTCGGAGGGGGGCCAAAACTTGGACCTCCATCAGTCTGATAATTCATGGCTTATACAAAGAATCAGTTTTGTAGTCCTGAATAACCCCAGAGTTGCAGGTAATTGTTGTACAGTCGGACTGTAGTTAATCATTTTTTAAACAATTTGACACTTGGGGTCTCTTCAAATTAAAGTCTCTCCATAGATCAGGTGTCGTTTCTGGGGCTCAGCTGCTGCTTTGATGACGTGGTGGGTTTCTTACAGTCGTTGTCCCTTTGGGGTTTCCTGCTGTTGAGCTATTTTCAGGGTGCACATTTAATTGGTGCCTTATGCCCTTAGAGATCTTAACCCTCATTTAGCTGAGAAGACAATGAGCAATTAAGCAGCGTGTACTGATTATAACTAGAAGCAGCAGTCTCGGGTGGTAGGCAGCGGGCCTCATGGGAGTATAAACTAGCACTACAAAAGCCATCTATAATGTGCTTGCCTTACCCTGAAGGATCCTTAACAAACTGTCATCAGTTTCCATTTCCACCTGCTCAAGACAAAGTTGTTTGATCTCATCCAGAGATAAGTCCTAGAATATAAATTACAAAGGAAATGCATTTTGCAAATGTAAAATACACAGGCAGGACAAAGTGGAATAACTTATTGTATGACGCATTGTACAGTAAATGTTCTTTACCACACACATTACTGTGAGTGAGTGTGCACTACTTATAATTTACAAAACTAGGCCTATGGTGGTCCTAACAGAACTAAAAGCACACAATCACTGAATGGCTCCCCACCCTAGTGCTGCCAGTGTCCCCCCACCAATCTCCTGGCTTCCTCTCCCGGCAGGGAGCTTCATCTGTCCAATGTAGCCGAACAGCGGAAGCCGACTGGTGACAGCGGACAAATAACGCCAGATTGCTGTAAGGGTCATTTATGTGGGGCAGAGGTTGCACACACGTCCCGTCTCGATCATTGCCTGTGTAAACCTGCCAAGCAATAGAAAGAATATTACACAGGCATATAAATGATCAGTGGGCTGCAGCACAGGCCTTCGTGCGGACAGGGGATATGCTGCTGACAATCATGCCGACTGCATGGGAATGTATGATGGCACAGACCTCCTGATCATTCAATGACAATGGAAACAGATGCACGTTGGCCGGGTATATTGCCATCACCAATTGTTAGAGGCATTCTATCTGCCCGCTTAGGGATCCATCTTCATTCCTGTAAACATCTATATACCTAGAATATTCCTGCTTTTCATGAGAATTACACTTCAAGACATTTTACTAAAAACATTAAACATTGCCTCAGCTGCATGATTTACAGCTGATAGACAGGCTGAATACATGTGAGGAATGCCCGTTTGTTAGGGAATTCCCACATGTATTCAGGCTGTCCAGCAGCTGTAAATCATGCAGCTCAAAACTAAATCTCCGAGCACTAACAAATACTCGGAGATCACCCGAGCAATGAGTATACTCGCTCATCACTAATCCTTAGGAAAGGTCATCAATATCAGATTGGTCTGAGTGCCGGGTGCCACACACCCAACAATCACTTTTTCCTGTTGCCGGTGGTGGCAGGATGTGATCGGTGGCGGAGCGGATCAGCACAGCTACGTCACCTGAATAGTGGCAACAGTCATGGGCTGCATTTTTGCCCCTATGCGACTGAATGAGAGTGGATCTGCAGCACCCTGCTGCGCCCACTATAGCTGACAGTTGTGCTGATCAGCTCCACAACCGATCACATCCTGCCACCACCGGCAACGGGAAAAGCTGATCGTGACAGTCCCGGATGTTGCACCCCCACCAATCTGATATTGATGACATGCAAGCAATCCAGATATCCAAGGCACTGGGTAATCTCATTCAAAAAAGTTTATTGACACCAGGGCACACACAGAAAAAGCAATAATGAGGTTTCAGCCGTGAACGAGTGGGGATTCTCTAACAAACAGGCAATCCCTGAGTGTTACGTCTGTCTAACAGCCACAAGACATGCAGCCACGGTGACTCAAGTATATTTTTCGAGCACTCCGAAGACCCTTGGTTAGCATGCTCACATAACAACTTACCCAAGCACGCTCGCTCATCACTAGTAATTACCAAGGACACTTCCCTCTGCCGCTTGTAGACATTGCTGTCCTTCTGTTGCTCCAGCTTCATGTGAAGACTTCCTACCTTTCCCATCATGGTCAGACATATCAGAACATCCCCTGAGCTGAAGGAAGGTACAGTGTGGACCACACACGCGCATTTCCACATCCAAAGTAAATTGCAACCACCAGCACTCGTGTCGTCTCGCATACCTGGCCGGGACTATCCCCCACCTACACCATAGTGTGCCAACACATTGAGCATCACACCCTGGGCAGGTAAATGGTGGCAGACAGTCTACAGCAGGTGAACTGCGTCATGCTCCCAGTAATGTACTCCTCACCTTCAGCATATCTGGAAGCATTTTCTTCAGTTTCTTATCTCCAAGTACTCGGAAGCAGTGCTCGAGCATCTCCTTCCGGTCAGAGATGTAAAAGCTTATAGGCTTCAGAGGCACGCTCAGATCCAGGCCTCCCTCCTCTATATCACTCAGCTCCTCAACATCTTCTTCCTTCACTCCAGGGAACAGAGCCGACACTTCTGGATCCTGAGAACGAGGAACAGCAATGGTCCAGGGTAATGTGAGACTACCTTCATCTAGAGACATGCAATGCTGGAGAAGGTCACATCAAATGATCGCATCCCCTTCTGTAAGTGACTGGCATAATCTTACTATCTGAACCCCCGGGGGAATCTCCCACTGAAATGAATAGGAAACCGTTTAGTAAGAACCATGGAATATTCCCTGCTTAATGTTGGGGTCATTTATATATAAGCAGAACAAAAATAGAATCAATTTCTTTACAAATTTTGTTGATGGGGAGTTTGAGACTACTGAGGACAGAGGAGAAACATTAATCTTCAGTATATAAGGCTTAGGCCACGTTCACACTATCAGTATTTGGTCAGTATTGTACATCAGTATTTGTAAGCCAAAACCGAGAGTGGGTGAGAAGTACATATACTATACATATAGATATACTGTTCCACTCCTGGTTTTGGCTTAAAGGGGTGGGGTGTTGCTAGTACGACAGAATAAGTGATAAGTATCTGATCATGGAGGGTAGGACCACTGGGACACCCACCAATTATGAATGGGTGTTCTGTACCACCCACATGTCAATCAAGCTTTTTTCATTCAAACCCTATGGGGCTGATGGAGATAGCTGAGCGTTGTACTTGGAAGTCCCAGCCCGGAAACTCTACTGTAAAACTTCCCACTTGGTAGAATTGCTGTCATTGACACATCAATGCTCTTGATCCCAGGGAACTTAGGCCATGTCCTGAAATCAGGCTCTCTTCTCACAGCCAGGGCACGGCGGCATCAGCAGAGCAGAGTACGCTCTGGTCCTATAGTGCTGAATGTGAGCGACTACCCACAGACACCAAGAGAAATAGCAGTATATTATAGAATAAACTGGATACAGTAGTTTAATGCAGGATGTGCTGTAAATGTTTTCACGTGAATTTGTGAAATGTATGAAACATCCTATAAAGGTCTGTTCTGTTCCAGATCTAAGGATTTTGGCTTTTAGTGGAGATAAAACTGTGCTGCACTTTCTGTTCATGCTCAGTAGTGAGGCGGCAGTGCTGCACTTTCTGTACATGCTCAGTAGTGAGGCGGCAGTGCTGCACTTTCTGTACATGCTCAGTAGTGAGGCAGCGCTGCACTTTCTGTACATGCTCAGTATTGAGGCAGCGCTGCACTTTCTGTACATGCTCAGTAGTGAAGCAGTGCTGCACTTTCTGTACATGCTAAGTAGTGAGGCGACAGTGCTGCACTTTCTGTACACGCTCAGTAGTGAGGCAGTGCTGCACTTTCTGTACACGCTCAGTAGTGAAGCAGTGCTGCACTTTCTGTACATGCTAAGTAGTGAGGCGACAGTGCTGCACTTTCTGTACACGCTCAGTAGTGAGGCAGTGCTGCACTTTCTGTACACGCTCAGTAGTGAGGCAGCGCTGCACTTTCTGTACATGCTCAGTAGTGAGGCAGTGCTGCACTTTCTGTACATGCTCAGTAGTGAGGCAGTGCTGCACTTTCTGTACATGCTCAGTAGTGAGGCAGTGCTGCACTTTCTGTACACGCTCAGTAGTGTGAGGCAGCGCTGTGGGGTCTGAGTTGGAGTCGGGGTCGCAGGTTTGGCTTACGGACCCCACAGCACTGCTACTATCAGGCGGCAGGATACAATCTGATCATGGGGCCATCCCTCCTCCCAGGATTGTGCGGCACTACACAGACAAGGGGCCACTTTCCCTCAGCTCCAGCCATGCCTTCAGCTAGTCACCATAATGACCACAGACAGCAGGGTGAACGAGGGCTGACACAGTGTACGTGAGGTATCGGTCCTGATCACATGACACGGGGCTCTGAGTACACGGATCTCCCCGGAATGAATGCATTGTGCCCCACTCTCCCCCATAGCCCAGCAATGAACTTCGGGGACCTAGAGAGCAGCACCTGCTGGCTGGACTCCGTGCTCCTCCTCTTCACCTGAGAGCCGGGCTCACAGGACGCCGACCTCCTCCTCTTCTTCTTGTCCTTGGAGCTCTTCTTGCCCCCGGTCATGGCTGCCCGTACAGTGACACCTCCGTACTCCGTGCCTCTGGGGACACGCTACACAGGAAAACAAGCAGCGTCCCACGTGACCCAGGACAGTGCAGTCCTTCTCACCAATCACAGCGCAGCAATCAGTCACATGTCCCCAGCGAGCTTCCGTACACCGCTCACACGTAAGTGACGCACGCGATGGTGAGGCCGGAGGAGCCGCGTCAAGTAAGGGCAGAGTATGCTAGAAGAAGCCTGTAGGAGGCGCACTGTAGGGAATAATCGCGGTTTTTACACTTCATGGCTGTGGTGTGACTGAGGAAAAACTGAAGCTGTGGAAACCAGCGGGACAGCGCCATTTCCGGTCTTCTTAAGCGGTTAAAGGCGGCAGAGGCTCGATCACGTGATTCGAGCATGGGTGAGAAGAGAGTGAGTACCGGCTGCATGGAAACCAGGGTGGTGGGTGGTGTGCTGGCCGTAGCCCCTGCACTAGAGGCCCGGCATGGCTCAGCTCTGCCTCCTGGGCTGCTGCCTATGGGCTTGTGGTGTCTGGGGGCTTCGTGCCCCCGGCTGTCATTTATACTCGTGGCTTCATACATGGCGGGCTCACATCTGTGCTGGGGGCGCCATGGCAGATCCTGGCATAGTGGGAAGAAGAGTGCAGCCCGCCTGGAGAAATGGCCGAAACCCTCGTGACAGGCCTGGAACTCCGATATATGCGGCCTCATGAGGAGCGTCACTATTACCTATATGTGGAAATCGCTGCCGGTAATAACAGATACTGAAGAAAGTAGGCTCCTAAACGCTGAGAACCCTCGGAGCGTGTCTGAATGAGGCCTCAAGGAAGAGTCGGATGAGAATCGCAGTGCTCCGATTGGCCGTCGGCTCTCTCCACCCGAGCGGGACAGCTGCATGGGAATATACTGCCCACTCTGGTCGGGAGAGCAGACGGCCAATCGGAGCACTGCGATCCTCGATATATGGCCGCCGACTCTTCCCGTAGTGGCAGTGCGTAATGAGGAAAAGCTCAATAATAGTGACATAGCTGCGGGATCTGGGCACAGCGAGGATTTTGTGCCCCCTAACCTGTGGACTGATGCCGCTAGTGATGAGCGAGTTGGCTCGGGTGGTCTCCGAGTATTTGTTAGTGCTCAGAGATTTCGTTTTCATCAGGGCAGCTGAATGATTTACAGCTATTAGCCAGGCTGAGTACATGTGGGGGTTGCCTGGTTGCTAGGGAACCCTCACATGTAATCAAGCTGGCTAATAGATGTAAATCATCCAGCTGAGGTGATGAAAACTTAATCTCTGAGCACTAACAAATACTCGGAGACCACCCGAGCCAACGAGTACACTCGCTCATCACTAGATGCCGCCAATCCGAGATTGTTCCCCTATCCCCCACAATTGTACACACTGATGTAGTATGCCCTTTGATCATCTGGTTTTTCTATTTTTTATATCAGACTCAAAATATTGAAAATTTTGTTGGACTTTTTTCTTTCTTTACATTTTTTTTTTATATGGAACTATTAAAAATGTACCCACTGTTAATTTATTGAGTTTTTTTTCTTAGCAAGAGACACTTTTTTGAAAAAAAAAAAAAAAAAGTGACTCCTATCCCAGCAGGGGCCTGTGTCTCCTCACCAAATTACAAGTGAGAAGAGCGAGCGTGCATGATCTATTCTTGTCATGGCCTGTGCAGAGCGCAGCAGCGGAGATCAGTTTGTCATTGGCAGCTGCGCTCTGCATGAGCAGAGATGACAGAGCTCACTTCAGTATATCGAGAACCTGGTCATCTCACCCGACGAGCACTCAGGTGTCCAGAAGATGCTCCAAGAAGAAGAGGCTCAGTGCTGTGGTACATGAAGAAGTCTGTGTCAAATCTGGTATGGGTGTGTCGTTTTATGGGTTCTTGCAACTTGCTGGTTGCATACCCCAGTAGGGACCCCTTTTATGTGGCTGCATTTAGACATTTTCCTTGCACAAAGTGTGATTGATGAAAAGTGGACTCTGCTCTGGACTGTGTGCCGCCCCAGCCCACCTATGGGTGACTTCATCACAGACCTGAAGATGTGGACCATCTATGATCCTCAGTAATGCAATTATCATTGATGCACCAAATCTCTCATATTTCCTACTGTGCTGATGCCATTTTTTCCTTTTCTCTTAGGAACCCCCACTTCTTCCTCAGGTTCCCGTCATTCGCCTTCCCCGGCCGCCATCACCTTCTGGCCGTGGTTTTGATCCTGCCTCACCGCGAGCTCTGGCCCATCGCAGCTCTGACGCCCATCAGAAAATCCGGTCTAACCTTCGCCTGCACTTCCTTCGCAGCCTTCTTGCCTCTGCGGGTCTTCCGGTCACATTCACACTTTACCAGCGTGTCACTGTTTCCGCTGAGCGGTTCAATGCCTGTGACATAGAAGGACATAACTTCCAGGTGTCCAACCTGCAAACGCCCCTGGGTGTGCAGAAGGAGGCGCTCATTCGTGGGCCGGATATCATTTCTTACTCGTTTCATCTGTAAGAGACCACCACCATGTACAGAATTAGAGTACTGTGTGAATGAATGGTGCATTACAATGGCATACAGCCAGTCACTAAGGTGTGGTGTTTCATTTTAGCTTTATAGGGTAAAGTCCCAGGTTGTAGGCGGCTATTCCACTTGTGCAGATGCATTGGATGTTGTGTTTCACTTTGGTGAGATCGTACAGACCCGGAGGTGCCCCTGTAAGGAATGTTATTCTCCGTTGCAAGCAATACTTCTGCACCATATTTTTATTGTGGGTTAAACAGATCCCATTTACATTTTAAAGGGGTTTGCCAATGATTTAAAGGGTTTTCCATTACTTTGGTATTGATGACCTTTCCGTAGGTCATCTATCGGGTTAGTGAGGGTCCAACACTTGTCACCCCATCAATCATCTGGTATCTGCTCTGGTTGGATGTGATCACTGTATGAAGCAGGACAGCTCTATATAGTGTTAGTGGCCAACTAGCTCCTATTCAGTTCTACAGTATATTCTTCACAACTGGCCAGAGGTGATAAGAGCGGATTGATGGGAGCGCCATGTGACAACCCCACCTATGGACCTGAATAACCTTACGATAGGTCATCAGTATCAAAGCAAAGGGCAACACCTTTATATATTAAAAAGATGTAAGAACTAACAAAGTCCTCCAACACCAATACTCTCAATATATAATAATTTTATTAATATACATGATTTTAAGAACAATTAAAAATTGGAAATGCAGGCAAACCATACAGATGATGGCAAAACGCAAACACTGGACATGAGAAACAGTTTATAAATGTATGCACTAGATAGGGCAGCACAGAATAGAACACATCCTAAGGCCGGTTTCACACGTCAGTGTCTCCGGTACGTGTAGTGACAGTTTTCTCACGTACCGGAGACACTGACACACGTAGACCCATTCAAATGAATGGGTCTATGCACGTCTCCGTGTTTTCACGGACCGTGTGTCCGTGTGCAAAACATGGACATGTCCGTTTTTCTCCCGCAGCACGTACTGCAATACGTCCTGCACACGTGCACATGGAGAACAGTGTGCACTCTCCTCCGTGTGCACGTACCGCCCGCAGGAGAGACAGCGCTACAGTAAGCGCTGTCCCCCCTGCGTGTGGTGCTGAGGGCGGCATTCATCCCTTCTGTCCTGTTCGGCTGAAAGCAGCGCTTGCAGAACAGAAGAGATGAAAAATGACGTTTTGCTTTTTTTTCCTTTAAAAATAAAATTTGGGGGTCCAGCGTACCCCTTGACGCACGTTTCGATGTTGTATCTTCCTCAGAAGGTGTACGCTGGACGTGACTACATACAGGATATTTATATTGACTCTTGGGTATTTACACTGTTCATTGCCATCTCTGTACCTAGCTACCTCGAGTTATGATGCGCACATTATTGTTATTGTTTGTTTCCCTTTGAGGGCTATATATTATAATGATTTTGTTACATTTTTTTTGATATTTCCTGCAGTCAGTATAGCACTATACTAAGAGATTGATCTATCCTTCATTGTGCATGACCATTTGTTTTCATATACCCTACATCTCCTTATATTTAATTCAACCTTTTTGCACTATGCACTTTATTTCTGCATTGATCTTGTCTACATCTTTGTTCAGACTGGTTGTATGGCTACCTTAGGATGTGTTCTATTCTGTGCTGCCCTATCTAGGGAATACATTTATAAACTGTTTCTCATGTCCAGTGTTTGCGTTTTGCCATCATCTGTATGGTTTGCCTGCATTTCCAATTTTTAATTGTTCTTAAAATCATGTATATTAATAAAATTATTATATATTGAGAGTATTGGTGTTGGAGGACTTTGTTAGTTCTTACATCTTTTCGATTAAAATGCGGTCCTCCGTGTATACTTTAGGGTTATTCATTCTTGCTTAGACATATATATATATATCAGTCTGGAAAATGACACTGAACATCTTTTCATTTTTCTTGGCATCACATACTTGCTATAGTGCCCCCTGCAGGGCTTTTCTAATGTATCCAGCGCCGGCAAGAAGAAGCTGCTTGTAGATACTTAATAAAGCAGCACTGGACACATTATATGCTCCAAGATGCAGTGAAAGGATTATCTGGGTTGGCATAAGAGGTATGGAACTACTATCAAGACATAATAATTACAAATTTTACGATCCAACAGCAATGAGACGATTGTGTGATAATCCTCTTAATGCTTCTAATAAGCCGTGTACTGATTAAATTGGTTCTCTGGGCATTAATATTGACTACATCTCCGTAAAATAGATTATAAATATGGGATCGGCACTCCCGCCGATCATCTGTAATTAATTAGCTCTGGTGGCAAGATGTATACATTGAATGGAGACTAGCAGCACAGATTCACTCAATGTGCAGAGTACTAGTGATGAGTGAGTATACTCGTTGCTTGGGTTTTCCAGAGCACGCTCGGGTGGTCTCCGAGTATTTGTGACTGTTCAGAGATTTAGTTTTCATCACCTCAGCTGAATGATTTACAGCTACTAGCCAGCCTGAGTACATGTGGGGGTTGTCTGGTTGCTAGGGAATCCCCACATGTGTTCAAGCTGTCTATCAGCTGTAAATCATGCAGCTGTGGCAAGGAAAACGAAATCTCCAAGCACCAACAAATACTCGGAGGACCACCCGAGCAACGAGTATATTCGCTCACAGATCGGCTGCTATTTCTCGGTGAACAGTAGCAGCCGCTGGGCATTGAATGGAGTTGTGCAGTCCAGCCTGTTGACATCTGGCCTGAGCAGATATCAGCCGATCGGCAGGGTTGTCATGTGTGAAACCGCCACCTTTCTAGTATTAATGACCTATCCTGAAGCTAGATCATTATTACATGACTGGACAACCCCTTTATTTTTTTAAAATTAAACATATAAAAGAAATGCAAGGTTGCAAATACTTATAGGATAGAAGTGTGCTATGAAAATCTAATACTTGGTGTATAAATCTTAGATTAATAACTCCAATATTCTTCCAGAGAATATTATACTAGTGTACTGCACTTCCTATTTAGCCCGGTGTGCATGCTCATGCAGGAGCCGAGTGCTTTAGTGGGGGGTCTCGGGACCTAGACCTACTAGCCTGCAGGACATTTCAGCACCTATACCATACTGAAATGGGGTATAATGCAGGTACACTTTAATGCATCCTCCCTATACAGGGTGACGCACACGATTAGTGCGTGACTCCTAATCATGAATGGCATAGCAAAGCTAGATTTACAAAAGAAGAGATTCACAAGATACATTCAGTGCAAAAATTTATTTAAGTAAATTTATATTTTAAGGACAAGACAAACTTTCAGCATTCAATCCACAGCATTCAGTGTATTCATGGCATGTTACGGTAAAAAAAAATCTGCTGCAGGGTTTGCCTTTCTCCATGGACTTAGAGAGTATTTAAGAGCAACCTGCAACACTCGCTAACTTTGGCTGGCTCCGTGACAGACATGTATTTCTTAATCTGAGAGTCGACTCCTAGAGACTTGGCTAACTGCACGGCGTTGGAATCTTCACTGACCAGAGTCCCAAGGGCCACGAGAAGTCTGAACGCAGCTTCAAGGTCGTGCACAACTTCCAGAATGGTACTGATCGCGGACAGACACTGGGCTTTCCCTTCCAAGTCTTCTACCCTGTGTAAACAGGTGGCATAGTTGAGGATCAGAGTGGCCAGAGCGATGTGGACGTTCTTATTGGAGACAGATTTGAGTTCCATGGATTTTGTTATTATGGCGTCTCTTTGCGACATCATAAACTTTGCACCTGCCTCATATGAAAAACAATTGCCTAATGTCCGAAGAGCAAGTAGCTGATTGGCCAGTCTGCCAGCCGGCCGCATGATCTGGAAGAGGTAGTTGGTGAACGCTCTCCCCTCTCTTTCACTGCAGAACATTTCATTGACGGTGGGATTCTTGATAGCTAACCGGAGGATGTCTAACGCAGGAAAAACTATATCTGGAGTGGGAAGAAAAGGAGAAATTAGTTTTTTTTATCTGTATAGCCAGCACAACATGAAAAAAATCTATTGTCTGAAACAAACACAGGCAGATTAAAACTATGTGCACACGTAGGAAATGTGGTGCAGAATTTTCTGCACTAAATCTGCATCTCCTGGCAGAATCCGCAGGTGCAGATTTGATGCAGTTTTTGTGCGTTTTTGTTGCAGATTTTGTGCAGATTTTACCAGTGGAGGGGTGCAGAAACGCTGCAGAACTGCACAAAAGAAGCGACATGCACTTCTTTGAAAACTGCAGTGTTTCTGCGCGGGTTTTTCTGCACAGCATTTTTTTTCACATTGATTTCCATTGTACTGTACATCACAGTGCAGATCTGCACTAAATCTGCATTGTGTGCACAGGCCCTAACTATTCCTATGCCTGGCTCCAGCTTTTGTCACTTCCAAACTCCAGTTAAAGGGAACCTGTCAGCAGGCTTGTGCTTAGTAACCTACAGACAGTGTCAGGCTGGCGCCGTTATACTGATTACAATGATACCTTGGTGGATGAAATCCAACTTGTGGTCGATGTTTAATCTTTATTTTCAGTTTTGTGTTAATTATATGCTAGTGCTCCGATACGGCCTGTAGAGTGGGGTCTTCATGTGGTGATCTGATTAGGTATTCACCATCATGGCGTCTGACAGCCCACTGATCCCTCAATGACCTGCTCCCTGGTTTACATAATAAATAAAATTATATATGGTGGAAAAAAACACTGCAGCCTGATTGCATCTGTGTATTTAATTCTTTTCTTTGATGCTATCCATGAATTCATTAAAAAAAAAAAAAAAAAGTTTGAAAATGGCGGTACTGTTTTGCTAGAAAACAAAAAAAAAAAAAAAAAAGAAATGGCCTTCTCCAAGAAGGCGTCCCTGGTGCTTGCGCAGTAGCATCTATTGGATCTGCGGCCGGCGCCATCTTAGTGGAGACTTTTTTTTTCTCTAGCAAGATGGCACCATAGCATCTATCGGCAGTCCGACAGATGCTACTGCGCAGGCGGCGCCATCTTGGGGGAGGATTTTTTTTTCTCTCTAGCAAGATACTGCGCAAGCCGCACTAGCAGCTATCGGCACCATTTTCAAACTGATTTTTTTGGGGGGGAAATCTATGGATACCATCAAAGAAAAGAATTAAATACAGATTATAAACCAATAGTCAGATCAGGGACCTATCGGAAGCCCTACAGATGAATACATAATCAGGACACCACATGAAGACCCCCCACAGGCCGCACCGGAGCACTAGCATATCATTAACTGAAAATTGAAAGTAAAGATTAAACAACCACAAGACTGATTTCATCAACCAAGGTATCATTTTAATCAGTATAATGACGCCGACCTGACACGGTAGCTTACTGAGCACAATCATGCTGACAGGTTCCCTTTAACCTGCTAGCAAAGCCATAAAAATCATTCCTGTACTATTGATATTGCTGTCCAGAAAAAAAATTATGTATGTGTAAATCAAGGTTTCTCGCTTTTTCTTTAGCAACAGGAACAAGGAAAGAGCGCCCATGCACTAATTTTGTGTGCACGCTGATGGGCTCTAGCAGTGTAGTGCACACATGTGAATCAGTTAGGGTACTGTCACACATTGAAATTTCCATCGCTACGACGGTACGATTCGTGACGTTCTAGCGATATCGTTACGATATCGCTGTGTCTGACACGCTACTGCGATCAGACACCCTGCTGAGAATCGTACGTCGTAGCAGATCGTTTGGAACTTTCTTTCGTCGCTTGATCACCCGCTGACATCGCTGGATCGTTGTGTGTGACAGCGATCCAGCGATGTCTTCGCTTGTAACCAGGGTAAACATCGGGTAACTAAGCGCAGGGCCGCGCTTAGTAACCCGATGTTTACCCTGGTTACAAGCGTAAACGTAAAAAAACAAACCGTACATACTCACCCGTCGGTGTCCTTCAGGTCCCTTGCCGTCTGCTTCCTGCTCTGAGTGCCGGCCGGAAAGTGAGAGCAGATCACAGCGGTGCTGCGCTCTGCTCTCACTGTACGGCTGCACTCAGAGCAGGAAGCAGACGGCAAGGGACCTGAAGGACACCGACGGGTGAGCATGTACGGTTTGTTTTTTTACATTTACGCTGGTAACCAGGGTAAACATCGGGTTACTAAGCGCGGCCCTGCGCTTAGTTACCCGATGTTTACCCTGGTTACCCGGGGACTTCGGCATCGCTCCAGCGCCGTGATTGCAACGTGTGACCGCAGTCTACGACGCTGGAGCGATGATTATACGACGCTGCGACGTCACGAATCGTGCCGTCACAGCGATGAAAATTTCAATGTGTGACGGTACCCTTAAGGCAGTGTTTGCTCTGGGCAAGCAAGCACTCAAGCTAAGCAGCCATGCCAAGGGTGCACCAATTTACATATTAAAATAGGTTCTTCTAGGTCATCTCCCCTGCCAGCACTAAGGAGGTCATCCTTCTTATCCTTGGTGGTATAAGAAACAACGAGAGGTTAAAAGGACCCTCCCATCTCCACCCCTCAATGTTTTTCCTGTCCCAGTGAGGATAGGAACAACAAGAAAAGAGCTCCGGCGTATCCCTCCTGGCTGTACCTGGTAGACCCAGCGCGGATCAGGGGGCCCAGCCTTTCCCTTCCCGCTGTCAAGCGGTCTGTGGCCAACAGCCGCCAATGGGGTGGTCCCTCAGACTACCTGCTGAGCGCCGCGAGCCGCTTTTTCCAGTCATCTCTGCGGGCCGGGCAGAGCCATTCCGTGTCGCAGCCAGCGTGCTTTCCACGGTGGAACGCAAGAAGTATCTGGATGCAGCAAAGGGATTCTAGTGGCGCCTCATGATGGGTATCATATATATAGGGTCCTAAATGCCTGTAGGCTGCCCTACTGTATGCTTGGGGTTACTTCTGAACAATGCCAGGGGCACATGAGTAGAAGGGTTAGTGAGATACCCACAGACAGCCCCTTACCCCACACACAGAAACACATGGCATATACTCTGCGTATTCTAGGGGGGGAGCATTCACCTCTGCAACAACTAAAAGGGATGGCAAGAAAGCAGGGAAGTGTAGAAGATGCACCATCTGCAGTACTGAGCTGCCGGATACCTGTCAGAAACATCTATGCGAACCCTGCACCTGAAAGGTCATCAGGGAGGAGAAGTCATCTGCTGTCGGGATATGAGGTCCATTATCAGAGGAGGTCCAGACGCACGCTTCTCAAACAGAGTCTCAGGGTGGTCCCCGTGCCAAGAGGCCAAAGGAGATGGAGTTGACCTCTTAGGAGGATGTGTACTCAGGCGAATCTGACCAGGAAGAGGGGGAAATGACTGCCGACCAGTCAGATGGAGGGAAAAGATACCTTTTCTCCTCTGGGAACACGGACAAACTCCTCAGGGCAGTCAGTAGAACTATGCACGTAGAGGAAATCCAGAAGCCCCTTCTCTATACAGGATAAGATGTTCGGTGGGTTGAGATCCCAGAGGAACAAAGTCTTCCCGGTCAACAACCAGAACCACTCGATGATCATGGAGGACTGGGAAGACGCAGAGAAAAGGCTGGTTTTTCTCCAGAGACTATAACCCCTTTCTGCCCTCGGAAGGAATAGTACGTCCAAGGGCAGAACTCCTGCTTTGATGTGGGCTCCGGCGGTAAGCCCACCTCAAAGCCAGGACATGTCGGCTATATTGAACAGCTGACATGTGCCCGCAATAAGCGCGGGGGAATCGCAATCTGCCTGCACCTATTAACTAGTTAAATTTAACAAGCGCTTCCGGCCATCCGTCAGCTCGGCACACAAAAAATAAAGCCCTCACCCAACACCAGATCACGAAAAAAGGAGACGCTACAGGTATCGAAAAATTGCGCAATTTCATGTAACCTTAAAGAGCTGATAGATCGGAATGTGGATGGTCTCCTTAAGAGAACCTGGGAGACATTAGCAGCAATAATTCGAGCCAACATAGCGGCAACCACAGTCACTCGGTCCATGCACCTATGGGTTGATGACGTAGAGGAACACCTGAAGTCTAAAACCCCCAGAGACGCTATCCTGAAATCCCTTCCCCTTCTAACGCTAGCTACCGGGTTGTTAGATTAGCAGTCAGGAACTAAGCCTTATCTAATGCTGTCCGGCGAGCTATTTGGCTAAAAACATGGTCAGGGGATACGCAGTCCAAAAACAAGCTGTGTTCCATTCCCTTCTAGGGCGTTGCAGTGTTTAGTCCAGATGATATTCTAGAAAAGGCATCAGATAAAAAGAGGGGGTTCTCGGAGGATAAGCCAAACAATTATCAGCCCTTTCGTAGACCCCAACCAGAGGTCAGGCTATAAGGGGAAGGGGAAGTTGGGCAGGTGGAGCTACCCAAAGGAGGATTCTATCTTTGGTTCAGGAAGAAAATGACGCCGTGAGAGTGAGGGGACGGCTAGGACAGTATCTGGAAAGTTGGTAAGGGATCTCAGAAAAATCAGTGGGTGTTGGATAATCTCTTCAGGTTACAGAATAGTTTACGCAGACCGCACCAGGGAGGTTTGTAATAAACTCCCGCCTCCAGTCTTCCACTTCCCCCATGTGGTTGGATGTTCAATATCTCCTGAAGATCAGAGAAATAGTTCTGATGCCCAAGGAAGAAAAGTGCAAAGGCCACAATGCCAGTCTCTTCTCGGTCAAAAAACCTTCGGGATAGAGCCTCACAATAATAAACCTGAAACCTCTAAACCACTGGGTAAAGTACAAAAAGTTCAAAATGGAGTCCCTCAGGTCCACAGTCCCCGATAGACAAAAACGCGGTGATGTGTACCCTAGACCTAAAGAATGTGTACTATCACGCTTCCAACCATGCTTCCTTCCAGCAGTACTTAAGCTTCGCGCCTATCTAAGGAAGCTAGATATCATAGTCCCCTACCTAGACGACTTCCTTATAATAGTCAGCTCCAGGGAACAACTCATGGAGCACTGTTGGACCTAACTGAAAGAAGTCTCTCTCCAGAATGAGGTTCCTGGGGGTTCTCCTAGACTCTCACCTAAGAACACCTTTCTTGCCAGTAGAGAAGCAGATCTCATTAAGGGACAGGATCCGTCAATTCTCATGAAGCCATTGTTCTATAAGGGAGGCAATGAGGATCCCGGGACTAATGACTTCATGCATTCAGTGGAGTCAGTCGGCTCCAGGGGGCCATTCTGGCTTCTCGGGACCAACGCCAACTGTCCCTGGATACTGTGATGCCTCTCTCCGCCTCAGTGAGATCTCTACGCTGGTGGACCATTCTGAAAAACCTCCAGATGGGAGTTCTCTGGGTTCTCTCCCCCTGCGCAGTGATCACCACTGACACAAGTCGACTATGCTGGGGTGGTCATATGGAAGGAAGATATTTCCAAGGAACATGAACTCCAGAGATCCGAGCCAGATCCTCAAATTATAGGGAACTGTGTGCAGTGTGGGAGGTCCTACTCCAGATCCAGTTGGTAGTCAGGAACAGGCATGTGAGAATCCAGTCAGACAACCGTGGCATTTTTACGCCATCAGGGAGGTCCAAGACTTCCCTCTCTGCAACCAACATCTAGCAGGTAAGATCTTTCGGTGTGTGGAGGAGTCAGTGCTATCTGTTTCAGCAGTTCATCTAGAGGGGTCCAAAAACCAGTTGGCAGATTTCCTAAGCTGGCAGAGGTTATCTCCGACTGAGTGGGAGCTGAGCGAGGAGGTGTTCCGCATGCTGTGTCAGCATTGGGGAGTTTCACAGGTAGATCTCTTTGCATCCAGAGAAAACGCAAAGGTTGGAATTTTTCTTTCTAAACCCCCCATACAATTCAGCAGGTGTAGACGCACTATCCCAATCCTGGGGGGGCAACTGACCTTTGCATTCCCTCCTCTCCCGACGATTCCAAGAGTACTGAGGAAAATACAGGAAGAGAGGGCAAAGTTAATTTTGGTAGTGCCATTCTGGCCAAGAAGGAGCTGGTTTCCTCTGCTGAGGAGGATGTCAGTGGAAGAGCCCATCCTGCTTCCACGGATAAAACACCTTCTCCGTCAGGGCACAGTGTTTCACCAGAACACGGACAGTCTGCACCTTTCGCATGGATCCTGAGAGGCAGGTCCTGAGGTTAAGGGGGTTGTCCGATGAGGTGATATCTACCCTTCAGGCAAGTAGAAAGCCTGTAACTTCATCCATACATAACAAGATCTGGAAGCGTTTCTGTATGGAGTGTGGGGGATCCTCGGTGGATACATCGTGCCCTGATATTCCCAGGATTCTAAATTTCCTAGTTTCTGTCCTAGCATAATACCGAAGACTGGGCTATTTCCTCTTCCTCAACAAAGGAGAAACAGATCCTGTGTCCAGCTGTCAAACTACCATATTAACTGGACCAAGTAAGTCTCCAACTACATTGTCTACCTTTGGGGATATTTTTTTTTTTAATACCTGTATTTGGTGCTAAAAAATGTTTGCAATTGGGTCTCATTACAAGTTTTGAAGTGTTTGCCTTCCATAGCCTTCGTACTGCGTGTGTGTTGCTGGCTGCAGAATGAGTTATTTGAGAAACTGTCAGTAAGTCAACTATGAAAGTCTGACAGGAGAGTTTGTAACTCTTATCTGTCTATTGTTGAGCTCCTCTCAGCAGATGTATGACCACTAGTAATGAGTGTGCATGCTCGAATACGGTGTATCTTCGGCGTGCAACAGCCGCAACACATACAGGGATTGTCTAACAAACAGGCAATCCCTGCATGTGTTGAGGCTGTGGAACCCCCACGGGGACTCAAACATATTATTCCAGCAAGCTGAAGACACTAATAGCAGCTCGATCATCACTAATGATCACATGAAAGTAGACTGTGCAGGGAAGCAAGAAGTCTGTAAAAGCCAAACCGTACAAAATTAATGAAACCCAATTGCAAGAGTGTTTAGCTCTAAATGCATGAATTTAAACACAAGCTATCATCAGAAAACGATCTATTGTGTAAATCAGGTTTTGTGTTCAATTTATATATTTTTAATGTGAAATTATTATTATTTTTTTTTTTTACATAATCTGTATTAATAACAAAAAATAAAGTGATGCAATATTCACACTGGCCAAAAAGGCTCTTTTAGACCATTATCTTGCTGTTTCAAGAAACAACACATGCACATAGCCTGAAGTCATATCCTGACCTTATTTTTTGTATTGAATATCTGATGAGCCTGTTTAAATGTCATAATGAAGGGAGGGAGAGCAGGGTCAGCTGTGACATCACTTATTGCAGTTGGTGGATCCTGTCTTATCTATTATTGTAATACTGCCTCTAAGGCCATAGTCACACAACCGTGTATAAACACGTAAAAAATGGTAATGGAAACAGTGTTTTACAATCAGTATGTCTGGTTTTACCATCAGTGTGTCCATTTTTGTCATCAACATGTGATCCGTGTGTCTGGTTTTACCATCAGTGTGTGATCCCCTGTGTCTGGTTTTACCATCAGTGTGTGATCCGTGTGTCTGGATTTACCATCAGTGTGTGATCCCTGTGTCTGGTTTTACCATCAGTGTGTGATCCCTGTGTCTGGTTTTACCATCAGTGTGTGATCTGTGTGTCTGGTTTTACCATCAGTGTGTGATCCCTGTGTCTGGATTTACCTTCAGTGTGTGATCCCTGTGTCTGGTTTTACCATCAGTGTGTGATCTGTGTGTCTGGTTTTACCATCAGTGTGTGATCCGTGTGTCTGGATTTACCATCAGTGTGTGATCCGTGTGTCTGGATTTACCATCAGTGTGTGATCCGTGTCTGGTTTTACCATCAGTGTGTGATCCCTGTGTCTGGTTTTACCATCAGTGTGTGATCCCTGTGTCTGGTTTTACCATCAGTGTGTGATCCCTGTGTCTGGTTTTACCATCAGTGTGTGATCCCTGTGTCTGGTTTTACCATCAGTGTATGATCCCTGTGTCTGGTTTTACCATCAGTGTGTGATCCCTGTGTCTGGTTTTACCATCAGTGTGTGATCCCTGTGTCTGGTTTTACCATCAGTGTGTGATCCCTGTGTCTGGTTTTACCATCAGTGTATGATCCCTGTGTCTGGTTTTACCATCAGTGTGTGATCCCTGTGTCTGGTTTTACCATCAGTGTGTGATCCCTGTGTCTGGTTTTACCATCAGTGTGTGATCCCTGTGTCTGGTTTTACCTTCAGTGTGTGATCCGTGTGTCTGGATTTACCATCAGTGTGTGATCCCTGTGTCTGGTTTTACCATCAGTGTGTGATCCCTGTGTCTGGTTTTACCATCAGTGTGTGATCCCTGTGTCTGGATTTACCATCAGTGTGTGATCCGTGTGTCTGGATTTACCATCAGTGTGTGATCCGTGTGTCTGGATTTACCATCAGTGTGTGATCTGTGTCTGGTTTTACCATCAGTGTGTGATCCCTGTGTCTGGTTTTACCATCAGTGTGTGATCCCTGTGTCTGGTTTTACCATCAGTGTGTGATCCCTGTGTCTGGATTTACCATCAGTGTGTGATCCGTGTGTCTGGATTTACCATCAGTGTGTGATCCGTGTGTCTGGATTTACCATCAGTGTGTGATCCCTGTGTCTGGTTTTACCATCAGTGTGTGATCCATGTGTCTGGATTTACCATCAGTGTGTCTGGATTTACCATCAGTGTGTGATCCGTGTGTCTGGATTTACCTTCAGTGTGTGATCCGTGTGTCTGGATTTACCTTCAGTGTGTGATCCGTGTGTCTGGATTTACCTTCAGTGTGTGATCCGTGTGTCTGGATTTACCTTCAGTGTGTGATCCATGTGTCTGGATTTACCATCAGTGTGTGATCAGTGTGTCTGGATTTACCTTCAGTGTGTGATCCGTGTGTCTGGATTTACCTTCAGTGTGTGATCCGTGTGTCTGGATTTACCTTCAGTGTGTGATCCGTGTGTCTGGATTTACCTTCAGTGTGTGATCCGTGTGTCTGGATTTACCTTCAGTGTGTGATCCCTGTGTCTGGATTTACCATCAGTGTGTGATCCGTGTGTCTGGATTTACCTTCAGTGTGTGATCCGTGTGTCTGGTTTTACCATCAGTGTGTGATCAGTGTGTCTGGATTTACCATCAGTGTGTGATCCGTGTGTCTGGATTTACCTTCAGTGTGTGATCCGTGTGTCTGGATTTACCTTCAGTGTGTGATCCGTGTGTCTGGATTTACCTTCAGTGTGTGATCCGTGTGTCTGGATTTACCATCAGTGTGTGATCCGTGTGTCTGGATTTACCATCAGTGTGTGATCCGTGTGTCTGGATTTACCATCAGTGTGTGATCCGTGTGTCTGGATTTACCTTCAGTGTGTGATCCGTGTGTCTGGATTTACCTTCAGTGTGTGATCCCTGTGTCTGGATTTACCATCAGTGTGTGATCCGTGTGTCTGGATTTACCTTCAGTGTGTGATCCGTGTGTCTGGATTTACCATCAGTGTGTGATCCCTGTGTCTGGATTTACCTTCAGTGTGTGATCCGTGTGTCTGGATTTACCTTCAGTGTGTGATCCGTGTGTCTGGATTTACCTTCAGTGTGTGATCCCTGTGTCTGGATTTACCATCAGTGTGTGATCCCTGTGTCTGGATTTACCTTCAGTGTGTGATCCGTGTGTCTGGATTTACCTTCAGTGTGTGATCCGTGTGTCTGGATTTACCTTCAGTGTGTGATCCCTGTGTCTGGATTTACCATCAGTGTGTGATCCCTGTGTCTGGATTTACCTTCAGTGTGTGATCCCTGTGTCTGGATTTACCATCAGTGTGTGATCCGTGTGTCTGGATTTACCATCAGTGTGTGATCCGTGTGTCTGGATTTACCATCAGTGTGTGATCCGTGTGTCTGGATTTACCTTCAGTGTGTGATCCCTGTGTCTGGATTTACCATCAGTGTGTGATCCCTGTGTCTGGATTTACCTTCAGTGTGTGATCCGTGTGTCTGGATTTACCTTCAGTGTGTGATCCGTGTGTCTGGATTTACCTTCAGTGTGTGATCCGTGTGTCTGGATTTACCATCAGTGTGTGATCCGTGTGTCTGGATTTACCATCAGTGTGTGATCCGTGTGTCTGGATTTACCATCAGTGTGTGATCTGTGTCTGGTTTTACCATCAGTGTGTGATCCCTGTGTCTGGTTTTACCATCAGTGTGTGATCCCTGTGTCTGGTTTTACCATCAGTGTGTGATCCCTGTGTCTGGATTTACCATCAGTGTGTGATCCGTGTCTGGATTTACCATCAGTGTGTGATCCGTGTGTCTGGATTTACCATCAGTGTGTGATCCCTGTGTCTGGTTTTACCATCAGTGTGTGATCCGTGTGTCTGGATTTACCATCAGTGTGTCTGGATTTACCATCAGTGTGTGATCCGTGTGTCTGGATTTACCTTCAGTGTGTGATCCGTGTGTCTGGATTTACCTTCAGTGTGTGATCCGTGTGTCTGGATTTACCTTCAGTGTGTGATCCGTGTGTCTGGATTTACCTTCAGTGTGTGATCCGTGTGTCTGGATTTACCATCAGTGTGTGATCAGTGTGTCTGGATTTACCTTCAGTGTGTGATCCGTGTGTCTGGATTTACCTTCAGTGTGTGATCCGTGTGTCTGGATTTACCTTCAGTGTGTGATCCGTGTGTCTGGATTTACCTTCAGTGTGTGATCCGTGTGTCTGGATTTACCTTCAGTGTGTGATCCCTGTGTCTGGATTTACCATCAGTGTGTGATCCGTGTGTCTGGATTTACCTTCAGTGTGTGATCCGTGTGTCTGGTTTTACCATCAGTGTGTGATCAGTGTGTCTGGATTTACCATCAGTGTGTGATCCGTGTGTCTGGATTTACCTTCAGTGTGTGATCCGTGTGTCTGGATTTACCTTCAGTGTGTGATCCGTGTGTCTGGATTTACCTTCAGTGTGTGATCCGTGTGTCTGGATTTACCATCAGTGTGTGATCCGTGTGTCTGGATTTACCATCAGTGTGTGATCCGTGTGTCTGGATTTACCATCAGTGTGTGATCCGTGTGTCTGGATTTACCTTCAGTGTGTGATCCGTGTGTCTGGATTTACCTTCAGTGTGTGATCCCTGTGTCTGGATTTACCATCAGTGTGTGATCCGTGTGTCTGGATTTACCTTCAGTGTGTGATCCGTGTGTCTGGATTTACCATCAGTGTGTGATCCCTGTGTCTGGATTTACCTTCAGTGTGTGATCCGTGTGTCTGGATTTACCTTCAGTGTGTGATCCCTGTGTCTGGATTTACCATCAGTGTGTGATCCCTGTGTCTGGATTTACCTTCAGTGTGTGATCCGTGTGTCTGGATTTACCTTCAGTGTGTGATCCGTGTGTCTGGATTTACCTTCAGTGTGTGATCCCTGTGTCTGGATTTACCATCAGTGTGTGATCCCTGTGTCTGGATTTACCTTCAGTGTGTGATCCCTGTGTCTGGATTTACCATCAGTGTGTGATCCCTGTGTCTGGATTTACCTTCAGTGTGTGATCCGTGTGTCTGGATTTACCTTCAGTGTGTGATCCGTGTGTCTGGATTTACCTTCAGTGTGTGATCCGTGTGTCTGGATTTACCATCAGTGTGTGATCCGTGTGTCTGGATTTACCATCAGTGTGTGATCCGTGTGTCTGGATTTACCATCAGTGTGTGATCTGTGTCTGGTTTTACCATCAGTGTGTGATCCCTGTGTCTGGTTTTACCATCAGTGTGTGATCCCTGTGTCTGGTTTTACCATCAGTGTGTGATCCCTGTGTCTGGATTTACCATCAGTGTGTGATCCGTGTCTGGATTTACCTTCAGTGTGTGATCCGTGTGTCTGGATTTACCTTCAGTGTGTGATCCGTGTGTCTGGATTTACCTTCAGTGTGTGATCCGTGTGTCTGGATTTACCTTCAGTGTGTGATCCGTGTGTCTGGATTTACCTTCAGTGTGTGATCCGTGTGTCTGGATTTACCATCAGTGTGTGATCAGTGTGTCTGGATTTACCTTCAGTGTGTGATCCGTGTGTCTGGATTTACCTTCAGTGTGTGATCCGTGTGTCTGGATTTACCTTCAGTGTGTGATCCGTGTGTCTGGATTTACCTTCAGTGTGTGATCCGTGTGTCTGGATTTACCTTCAGTGTGTGATCCCTGTGTCTGGATTTACCATCAGTGTGTGATCCGTGTGTCTGGATTTACCTTCAGTGTGTGATCCGTGTGTCTGGTTTTACCATCAGTGTGTGATCAGTGTGTCTGGATTTACCATCAGTGTGTGATCCGTGTGTCTGGATTTACCTTCAGTGTGTGATCCGTGTGTCTGGATTTACCTTCAGTGTGTGATCCGTGTGTCTGGATTTACCTTCAGTGTGTGATCCGTGTGTCTGGATTTACCATCAGTGTGTGATCCGTGTGTCTGGATTTACCATCAGTGTGTGATCCGTGTGTCTGGATTTACCATCAGTGTGTGATCCGTGTGTCTGGATTTACCTTCAGTGTGTGATCCGTGTGTCTGGATTTACCTTCAGTGTGTGATCCCTGTGTCTGGATTTACCATCAGTGTGTGATCCGTGTGTCTGGATTTACCTTCAGTGTGTGATCCGTGTGTCTGGATTTACCATCAGTGTGTGATCCCTGTGTCTGGATTTACCTTCAGTGTGTGATCCGTGTGTCTGGATTTACCTTCAGTGTGTGATCCCTGTGTCTGGATTTACCATCAGTGTGTGATCCCTGTGTCTGGATTTACCTTCAGTGTGTGATCCGTGTGTCTGGATTTACCTTCAGTGTGTGATCCGTGTGTCTGGATTTACCTTCAGTGTGTGATCCCTGTGTCTGGATTTACCATCAGTGTGTGATCCCTGTGTCTGGATTTACCTTCAGTGTGTGATCCCTGTGTCTGGATTTACCATCAGTGTGTGATCCGTGTGTCTGGATTTACCATCAGTGTGTGATCCGTGTGTCTGGATTTACCATCAGTGTGTGATCCGTGTGTCTGGATTTACCTTCAGTGTGTGATCCCTGTGTCTGGATTTACCATCAGTGTGTGATCCCTGTGTCTGGATTTACCTTCAGTGTGTGATCCGTGTGTCTGGATTTACCTTCAGTGTGTGATCCGTGTGTCTGGATTTACCTTCAGTGTGTGATCCGTGTGTCTGGATTTACCATCAGTGTGTGATCCCTGTGTCTGGATTTACCTTCAGTGTGTGATCCGTGTGTCTGGATTTACCTTCAGTGTGTGATCCGTGTGTCTGGATTTACCTTCAGTGTGTGATCCCTGTGTCTGGATTTACCATCAGTGTGTGATCCCTGTGTCTGGATTTACCTTCAGTGTGTGATCCCTGTGTCTGGATTTACCATCAGTGTGTGATCCGTGTGTCTGGATTTACCATCAGTGTGTGATCCGTGTGTCTGGATTTACCTTCAGTGTGTGATCCGTGTGTCTGGATTTACCATCAGTGTGTGATCAGTGTGTCTGGATTTACCATCAGTGTGTGATCCCTGTGTCTGGATTTACCATCAGTGTGTGATCCGTGTGTCTGGATTTACCATCAGTGTGTGATCCGTGTGTCTGGATTTACCTTCAGTGTGTGATCCGTGTGTCTGGATTTACCTTCAGTGTGTGATCCCTGTGTCTGGATTTACCATCAGTGTGTGATCCGTGTGTCTGGATTTACCTTCAGTGTGTGATCCGTGTGTCTGGATTTACCATCAGTGTGTCAATAGCATTTCTTACATATTAATAAATACATACATGTCACAGATCCTCCGCAATGATAAATACGTACACCACATGGGGTGGCACATGCCATCTGTGTGCTGTACGTGTTTTTCATGGACCCACAGACTTGTTTTTTGCCCTTTTCATTGGTGATACCGGAGAAAAATTTACATTTCTCTGTGAGATTTGCATGGACACAGTCCGTGAAAAAACCTGCAAATGTGAATAGCACTATAGATTATACTAGGTTTGTGTTCTGTCCATGAAAAACCCAGATACAACATGGACATTCAATAGGTCTGGACGAGGCCTAGTAGTAAGGAGCCTGGCTGACAGCTTTCTGAAACAACAGGAAGTACTGGTCACAAAAAGTATCTGTACCCAGTGTGAGAATGGCAAGATTAGGATTCTTTTTTTTTTTTTTTTTTTTTAAATACATGCAACATAGAAAAACCTGACAAACTATAGGTCATGTTCTGATGATCACTTCCCTTTAAGGAAATTAAATGAGTACACCCCTACAGATTTGTTAGAAACCCTTTACTTTTCCTTTCAGCGTCCACATTTTCTGTGGGACACCATACTACAAAATCCTTCCAGAAATGTGGGCCATTGATTGCAAACAAGATGTTACTTTGCCCACCCAAAACCCTATAGGCACATTCAGCAGCCCTTTGTGTATGGCCAGCTTTACTCCGTGGAGCAGAAATCCAGTACCTTCTGGCCATCTGACCGCCCGCCATAGCGTGTCCACTTGTTGAGCGGTCACAGTTTCTCTTGAGGTATTAACAACTAAGGACAGCAGTTTATCAAGTCTGATTAAGTCTTCTTCAGGCATCCTGTATTCTTCTGGGGCGGACTCGTTCAGTTCTTTCATTTTACCTATTTGCAATGAAAAACCATTAACCAACACACGGTAATGATCTACTTAATATTCAATATGCAATCACAGCAACCGAGAGGTTAACACTGACGAGAATACTACTGCATATAATGAAGTGTGAGCACAACCGGAGGGAGGATAGCCGAACCCCTTCCCACCAATCCTGGTTAATACACTGTGGAATTAAAGGGAACCTGTCGCCCCCAAAATCGAAGATGAGCTAAGCCCACCAGCATCAGGGGCTTATCTACAGCATTCTGGAATGCTGTAGATAAGCCCCCGATGTAACCTGAAAGAGGAGAAAAAGACCGGGAAAGGTCAGAGAGGCCCAGGACCTGCGCACTGCAGTACTTTGCTCTGCCCTCAACAGAGCAGACAAAGTACACCTGCGCCGGAGCCGCAACGTGACTACAAGAGGACATCATCGTAAGAAGATGGGAGGCCCCGGACAGGACCGCCCCTGGGTGAGTATAATCTAACCTCCTTTTCTCATCTTTCAGGATACATCGGGGGCTTATCTACAGCATTAAAGAATGCTGTAGATAAGCCCCTGATGCCAGTGGGCTTAGCTCATCTTTGATTTTGGGGGTGACAGGTTCCCTTTAATCTGCACATCCCTATAGGACCATTTACCATAGACACAAAATAATGATCATGGGTCTGGTCTTAAAGGGATTGCTCCAACTTTGCAAGAAAGTATCACCCATCTTACTGCTGCTATTGTTCAATACACAATGAGATGAGAGGAGATGTAGAGTGTGGGCATGACAAGCCGTCCATTCACTGTCTGGGAGACTGTCAGACATGTTTGCGATCTGTTCAATACACAATGAGTGGAGCTGTAGAGATCTGGTGTGGCGCCTCCATTCAAATGGAGAACTTCAGAGCTGTGTTCTTAGGATCTGTGCAAAACCCAAAAGTTGTCACCTATTCTATCCAAGTTTAGATAACCCCAGTAAGAAAGCATTTAAAGGGGTTTCCCCATGAATCAAGTACATTTTAAACACTATATCTTGGAATAAAAGTTTCACATTTTAATTTGTTAAAAAAACAATGCTCCTGTGCTGAGATAATCTTATAAATGTGCCCCAGCTGTGTACTGTGTAATGGTCGTGTCTGACCGTACAGGGACATGGTCTGATCATACCACAGCTCCTGGGCAGGGGAGGAAGCAAAAGACTATACAGACATTACGGGATCGCAGCCGATTCCTTTTTTACGATAAAACATTTCCCTGCCTGTTTTTAAGCAATGCTTTACCTCAGTAAGAATTAGCTGTGACCCCTGTAGTAATGCCTGTATAGTCTTTTGCTTCCTCCCCCTGCCCAGGAGCTGTGGTATGATCAGACCATGTCCCTGTACGGTCAGACACAGCCATTACACAGCACACAGCAGGGGCACATTTAAAAGATTCTCTCAGCACAGGAGCATTATTTTTAGACACATCCAAGTGTGGAACTTATTATTATTCCAAGATCTATTCATTAAAATGTACATTGTTCTGGGGAAAACCCGTATAAGTGTTAATCTGTATGCTGACAAGCTAGTAACACTGCAGTGAGACTGGGGACTGTTATAAAGCCGCTCTCTAAGAATAGGTTTCTACATTTGGATTACGTGAAACAATTTTTGAAGTCAAAGCCAGAAATGGATCATAAAAGGCAGATGGATACAAGTAAAGAAAAGCCCAAGACTTCTGCTTCTGTGGAATAAATGTCTGTCTCTTGGCTTCAGGAATGGCATACGAAACCGGAACGTGCGAACGCACCCTTATGGTGTGATCATTAAGTGCAGCCATGTTTTCTGATACTTTAGAATAAGCTTTTCAGAAATGAGGAGTCGTCATTGTGTCAGCATGTGGAAAACCATTTTAGAAGATGTGCTTCTGCAAGGAACCAGACCTACGACTTATGGTGCAACACGGTCCTGTATAAAAGGCAAACCTGCACTGTCTGTTACTCAGGAACCTGGTGAACCTCTTAGAAGTCAATAGGATCTATAGAAAACAGGAGCCGCTATGCCTGTGTGAGTGGAGCCTTAAACATTAGTCATCTGCTTTCCAAAAACATACTGAATCTTTTGCCAACACAAAAATGTGAAATAGGGTATTATTGACGTACCTAAAATTTGTGTCCTGTTTGCTTGATCAAACGTGAGAGGTTCTTTCCTAGGAAAGTAAGTGTTTGGAATTTGTGTGGCCGCAGATCGGTACGCGTTCCTCCCTGAAAGAAAAGGTAATCTTTATGTAAACATCTTTTGGGACATATACCGTATATACTCGAGTATAAGCCGAGATTTTCAGCCCAAATTTTTGGGCTGAAAGTGCCCCTCTCGGCTTATACTCGAGTCATGATCGGTGGTGGGGTCGGCGGGTGAGCACTGTCATATACTCACCTAGTCCCGGCGATCCTGTCGCTCCCCCTGCCCGTCCCACGGTCTCCGGGTGCCGCAGCCTCTTCCCCTGAGCGGTCACGTGGGACCGCTCATTAGAGAAATGAATAGGCGGCTCCACCTCCCATAGGGGCGGAGCCGCCTATTCATTTCTCTAATCAGCGGTGCCGGTGACCGCTGATAGAGGAAGAGGCTGCGGCACCGAAGACCAGCTGTCCGGGGGAAGGAGCGGGACGCCGGGAGCAGGTAAGTATGACATATTCACCTGTCCTCGTTCCACACGCCGGGCGTCGCGCCATCTTCCTGGCGTCTCTCTCTCCGCACTGACTGTGCAGGTCAGAGGGCGCGATGACGCATATAGTGTGCGCGCCGCCCTCTGCCTGATCAGTCAGTGCAGAGAGACGCCGGGAAGATGGCGCCGAGGAGCTGCAAGCAAGAGAGGTGAGTATGTGTTTTATTATTTTATTGCAGCAGCACAGCTATGGGGAAATAATGAACGGCGCAGAGCACTATATGGCACAGCTATGGGGCAATAATGGTGCAGAGCACTATATGGCACAGCTATGGGGCAATAATGGACGGTGCAGAGCACTATATGGCACAGCTATGGGGCAATAACGGTGCAGAGCACTATATGACACAGCTATGGGGCAACGGTGCAGAGCACTATATGGCACAGCTATGGGGCAACGGTGCAGAGCACTATATGGCACAGCTATGGGGCAATAACGGTGCAGAGCACTATATGGCACAGCTATGGGGCAATAACGGTGCAGAGCACTATATGGCACAGCTATGGGGCAACGGTGCAGAGCACTATATGGCACAGCTATGGGGCAATAACGGTGCAGAGCACTATATGGCACAGCTATGGGGCAATAACGGTGCAGAGCACTATATGGCACAGCTATGGGGCAACGGTGCAGAGCACTATATGGCACAGCTATGGGGCAATGGTGCAGAGCACTATATGGCACAGCTATGGGGCAACGGTGCAGAGCACTATATGGCACAGCTGTGGGGCAACGGTGCAGAGCACTATATGGCACAGCTATGGGGCAACGGTGCAGAGCACTATATATATGGCACAGCTATGGGGCAATAATGGTGCAGAGCACTATATGGCACAGCTATGGGGCAATAACGGTGCAGAGCACTATATGGCACAGCTATGGGGCAACGGTGCAGAGCACTATATGGCACAGCTATGGGGCAACGGTGCAGAGCACTATATATATGGCACAGCTATGGGGCAACGGTGCAGAGCACTATATATATGGCACAGCTATGGGGCAACGGTGCAGAGCACTATATATATGGCACAGCTATGGGGCAACGGTGCAGAGCACTATATGGCACAGCTATGGGGCAACGGTGCAGAGCATTATATATATATATGGCACAGCTATGGGGCAACGGTGCAGAGCATTGTATATATGGCACAGCTTTATGTGGAGCATCTATGGGGCCATAATGAACGGTGCAGAGCATTATATGTGGCACAGCTTTATGTGGAGCATCTATGGGGCCATAATGAACGGTATGGAGTATCTATTTTTAATTTTGAAATTCACCGGTACCTGCTGCATTTTCCACCCTAGGCTTATACTCGAGTCAATAAGTTTTCCCAGTTTTTTGTGGCAAAATTAGGGGGGTCGGCTTATACTCGGGTCGGCTTATACTCGAGTATATACGGTAGACAGAAATGGCCGCTATATTATTATTATTTATTTATATAGCAGCATTGATTCCATGGTGCTGTACATGAGAAGGGGTTACATACAAGTTACAGATATCACTTACAGTAAGAAAACTAACAATGACAGACTGATACAGAGCGGCTAGGACCCTGCCCTTGCGGGCTTACATTCTACAGGATTATGGGGAAGGAGACAATAGGTTGAGGGTTGCAGGAGCTCCGGTGTTGGTGAGGCGGTAGCTTCGGTAGTGGTTAGGAGGCAGCGGGGTCAGTGCAGGCTGTAGGCTTTCCTGAACAGGTGGGTTTTCAGGTTCCGTCGGAAGGATCCGAATGTGGCCGATAGTCAGACGTGATGGGGCAAAGAATTCCAGAGGATGGGGGATATTCGGGAGAAGTCTTGGAGGTGATTGGATGAGGAGCGAATAAGTGTGGAGGAGAGAAGGAGGTCTTGGGAGGACCGGAGATTACGTGAGGGAAGATATATGGAGATTAGTTCAGAGATCTATGGAGGAAACAGGTTATGGATGGCTTTGTAGGTCAGTATTAGTAATTTGAACTGGATACGCTGAGAGAATGGGAGCCAGTGAAGAGATTTGCAGAGACGGTAAAGCGGATGAGTAGCGAGGAGAGAGATGGATTAGTCGGGCAGCAGAGTTAAGGATGGACCGGAGAGGTGCAAGGGTGTTAGCAGGGAGGCCGCAGAGGAGGACGTTGCAGTAGTCAAGGCGGGAGATGATGAGGGCATGCACAAGCATTTTAGTAGATTGACGGTTGAGGACAGGACGGATTCTGGAGATATTTTTAAGCTGGAGGCGACAGGAGGTGGAAAGAGCTTGAATGTGTGGTTTGAAGGACAGGGCAGTCAAGGGTTACTCCGAGGCAGCGGAGTTCCGGTACGGGGAAAAGCGTGATGCCGTTAATTGCGATAGATAGGTCAGGTATGGAAGATCTATGAGATGGAGGAAAGATGATGAGTTCAGATTTGTCCACACTAAATATATTAGCCATATCTTCATGCTTCGGGTAGCGTTAGAAATTCTTTGCAGGATAGGTGATATCTTGTTGATCACTGGGGGTCCGACTGTAGGAACCAGTATAGATTAGCAGAATAGGGCGATTTTACCTGTTTGGAATGGAGCGGCGGTACAAATGGTCAGACGCTGCTCCGTTCATTCACTATGGGATTGCCAAGTGTTGCACTCGGCTTCTTCAGGCGCCCCCCATAAAGAATTAATGTGGTGGGGGTTAGATGTCTGACCTGCCACGTCATTTTGTATCAGGGTGAAGTCTGCCGATCGGTGCAGATCCCAGCAGTAGGACACCCAGCATTCAGCGATGGTCACGGTGATGTAACACTTTTCCTAATAATTACCTGTAAATGGATCTCCTGCCCCCGCAGCAGAAAGGCTTGACGATGAGCCAGGCATGTATCGGTTGCCACCTGTAGATAAAATGTCACAAAAAGGCATCAGTACACCAGAGGAAAAAACTGGACAAGACTTGGCATAGCAGGGAAGAGCTTCTGATTTAGGTCTCATCACAAGGCGGCATTTTGTATCCTTAATGAGCCCCGTAACCAGCCTCTACCATTACTGGTACTGAAGACATGTTCCTACACTGGATAAATCCCATCAGGCCATGGGTGTTAATGAATGACTGGAAATTTCGAGCACCAAGAGGAGATATTTCCAGTCATCACTACCATGACAACAGACTCAAGGCGCATTAAGCTCACATTCAGTAAAAAGAAAGAAAACTACAACACAGTCAAAAATAACAAGGCAGAGAGCTGGTACCTGAGAGTCAACGGGAGATTAACCTGCAGCAACCTTTCACCATGTGAACTAAATTGGTTTCTTTGAAGTCGGAGAAGCTTTGATGCATGATTGCTGCCTGATCACCAGTTTCTTGCAATTTCCTATTCCCAAGAGACCTAATCAGACTCCTGTCTACTGTCCTCCTTCTTCAAAAGGATTCAGAGCCCTCCTGGTAAATGACAACTGATAAGAAGCCTCATATGTTAGGCGTGCAGTCTATAGAAGGTACAATGTCACTGGTTTACTGTGCGGCCACTGATCATCTGAATATAGAAGCCTATGACAACCGCATTCTTTGTACCCTTTATACTTGGTCACTTTGCAGTTGGTGGGGTCTGACCTATGGGAATATCATGCTCTCCGGTCAAATTTTTCCTGGCAACCCAGCACAACCCCATTCAAATGAGCAAGTGAAAATGCTAAAGGTGAATATGGGGGTGTTCTAAAGTTCTTAAATTGCTCTGATTTGTCAGATAGTATGAAAACAAGCAAGTTTGCAATTGACTTGCTTTTTCTATCTGCTGTTATTCTCCTGCAATGATAGCTTTTATAATTTACAGCTAGTTTCCATGGAGCAAGGCCTCTGGTGTCTGCTCAAGAGTGCACAGTAGTTACAGTACAAGAGAGGGGTTAACTCTTAACATCCCAGTCAGCTATCTCCAGCTCAGTGATTTCTATACACCTGTTAGCTGCTCACTTCCCTCATCTTCTGAAGAGATGCAGTTATAAATCACCAGCCTCGCAGCTTTCACAGCAGTTCTCCTAATCACAGCCAGAGATCACCCTAATGTGATTATTGAGGAGAGGAAAATATCCTTATTTCCAGATTTCTCTGCGGAGGTTCGTAAAAAGAGAGCACACTTTATGGATATAAAGAAACGCCTGCGTGCTTTAGACGTCTCTTATGCAATGCTGTATTCTCTTTGGCTGCAAGTAGCCGCTTTTAGCAAAGTCAATATATTCGACTCCCCCAAAGAAGCTCTTCAGTGGATGGACCCCATCGAAGGGCAGTTACGACATGACGGGCGGTGATTCATGATATATGGCATGATGCCAGAAGTGGTTATGGCTCAGTGCCTATGATTTTCTACTGGGAATATAAGCCATGTTCATATTTTTCATTGTAAAAATACCTTTGGGATGGTTATGGTTAAAAATGTTATCCATTTCCATCAATACTCTGACAATATAGTTCTTCCTTGTTGGCCCGTTTCTGGTAATGGCCCCATTCTCTCTTCCAGAGAGGAATGTCTTTATGCTTTCTTTCTGTTCTTTGGTTAAAGGGGTTTGGGTTATTTTCATTTTGGAATTCAATGAGCATCTATGAGCTTATAATTATAGATAATACAGATCTATTCAGCACATTTATTATAATATGGCTCAGAATACAAATGGAATCTGAGATGTGGGATGCAAATAAGAGATATGCCATCTTCTCACTACTCCGACAATTCCAGCCCGCTATAACATGCCTCTCTGAGACGCATTTGATAAAAGAGAAGATTCAAATCCTTAATCACCCTTGGGTGAGATTTTTCTGCCAGTTTACTCAATTCATGCCCATGGGGTCAGTATATTGGTACACCGCGCTGTCCCTTTTACATATAATAAGTCATCTATAGATGCGGATGGGCAACATATAGGTCTTGTGTGCTCCATCTATAAGGTAATTATAATACTGGTTGCCTTCCATATTTGTCCCCCCTATTCTGGCAAAATACTTAAAAAAAAAACCTTGCACGGTGCTAGCGGGGATCTCATCAAGGTCACAGCAGTTCAGCCCGGCAGGGGAACGCAGCCTCGGTGACCAGAGGTAACGTCGGTGACCAGAGATAACGTTGATGACATCACCGCCGGTCACTGAGGCTACGCTCGCAGCAGCTCAGTCACCAGTGGTTCTCAGCCTGTACGGTCGCATCTTGGCACTGTCCAGGTTGAGAACTGTTTATCCCCCACACATAGATTACAGAGTGGGACAGAACGACAGGCAGGTATGGTATATTGTTGTTTTTTATTTCAGTTTTATTACTGGAGAACAAGGGTGTTAGGTGAGTATAATATAAAGTAAATAAATAAATATGAGGCGAAGCCTCAGCCAGCTCACCGATTCGCTTCACAGGTGCACGGAACCCGTCCTGACCCAACATGTCTTCAATCCAATATGTGAAAAAAGTTAGTAGTTCCAGCTCCTTTTAAAATCTCCAATTCTTTATTTCTCCATTAAAAATGCAAAGTCCTTGTGCAAAGTGGATGTAGTTACAGTGGATACAGAAAAACAAGCAACGCGTTTCCATCTAATATGATCTTTTTCACAGCTTGAACTCACCCTCATCTGTGAGTCTTTATATATGGCATTACTTCTGTTCTTACATAGTTAATTAGTCCACCTGGTGATGAACACACAAAAAAAAATGCCCCCATTTGATTTCATTGGGCATTTGTCAGACATTTATACTGCACAATATTAAAAACTATAAATATAAAAACACAGTACAAAAACACAGCAATAAAAATTTACAACAGCTCATTTTTCCTATTCAGGCCTTTTGGATGTCTCGTATGCAAGTTGTAAATCCAATAGGCTTCTTTAGTCAGAAGACGTCTTTTTGTGTCTCCTCCGCGCAATGGTTTTTTTACCTGTTCTATTCCTTGAACCCTCATTGTGGACACATTTCCTGCATGAAATGTAATAAAATGTTTGGCTACCATTGAAATATTTCTATTACTATTACTACCTTTCCAGGTGTCTCTTATATGTTCAGATATGCGCGTTTTCAATTTTCTAGTGGTGCAGCCTATGCAAGTCAAATTGCACAAATCACAATCTATTTTATATACAACATTATTAGTGTGGCAATTTATAAATTGTCTTATATCATAATCTGTGTCATTTGAGTTATCAGAAAAGGTTTTACCTATATGTGCATGTTCACACGTGCTGCACGATGTTGTGCCACACCTATAGAAGCCCTTCGTTTCCAGCCATGTAGTAGATTTAGTGTCAGAACAAAACAAACCTGGGGAGACTAAATTCCCCACAGTAGGAGCCCTTCTTGAAGCAACATTTATACCTTCCTCTAATATATTCAACAACGTGGTGTCTTCATATAAGATCGGTAAACGTTTAAAATGAGCTGTTGTATCACTATTTGTAAATCTTATTGCTGTGTTTTTGTACTGTGTTGTTCATATATATATTTTTAATATTGTGCAGTATAAATGTCTGACAAATGCCCAATGAAATCAAACGGGGGCGGTTTTGGTGTTCATCACCAGGTGGACTAATTAACCATGTAAGAACAGAAGTAATGATATATATATATATATATAAGACTCACAGATGAGGGTGAGTTCAAGCTGTGATAACGATCATATTAGATGGAAACGCGTTGCTTGTTTTTCTGTATCCACTGTAACTACATCCACGTTGCACAGGGACTTTGCATTTTTAATGGAGAAATAAAGACTTGGAAATTTTAAAAGGAGCTGGAACTACTAACTTTTTTCACATATTGGTTAGGTGAGTATAACGGTGTTTGTTATTTTTAAATAAAAAAGTAATAGTGTGTTTTGTTTTATTTCAAATAAAGGACATTATTCTTAATGTGTCTTTATTTACCATATAACTATAGGATTAGTAATGGATAGGTGTCTTATAGACGCCTCTCCATTACTAACCCGTAGGCTTGATGTCACTGGACAATGCAAAGGTGACATCAACCCCCAAATATTAGCCCCACTTGCCACCGCTACAAGGCAAGTGGGAAGAGCCAAGTAAAACGCCAGAATTGGCGCATCTAATAGATGTACCTTTTCTGGGCTGCTATTTTTAGACTGGGGGGAGGGCAATATCCATGGCCATCTACCAGTTTGAGGCTATGTGCACACGTTGCGGATTTTGCTGCAGAACCGCAGCAGCTTTCCATGCGTTTACAGTACAACGTAAACCTATGGAAAAAACAATCCGCAGTGCCCATGCTGCGGAAAAAAACGAGCGGAAACGCTGCGGTTTACATTCCGCAGCATGTCAATTCTTTGTGTGGATTCCGCAGCGGTTTACACCTGATCCATAATAGGAATCCGCAGGTGTAAAACCGCAGGTGGAATCCGCACAAAATCCGCGGTAATTCTGCAGTAAATCCGCAGGTAAAACGCAGTGCCTTTTACCTGCGGATTTCTAGTCGTTTTTTTAATTAATTATTTAAATAATAAAAAAAAATACGGCGTGGGGACCCCTCTATTCTTGATAACTAGCCTTGCTGAAGCTGAAGGGTTGCAGCCCCCAGCTGTGAGTTTTGCTGGCTGGTTATCAAAAATACAAGGGAACCCGCGCCGTTTAAAAAAAAAAATGTATTTACAGCGCAAGAGCCAGCTAATGAATGTACCATCAGCCGCTCCTGCTCTCTCTGTTATTAGAGGCAGCAGGTGTCGGATGAGGGGAGCAGTATTTTTTCAGTATGTACAGATAGTCATTGTGTAAACTAGGGGACAGGTCAGTGAGAGATCAGTGACCTGTCTGCATTATGAATAATCAGAGCACCACATGAAGACCCCCCCCATCCCCGCCCTCACAGGCCGCCAGGAGCACGATCCTATCATTAACACAAAACTGAAAATAAAGATTAAACAACAACCACAAGACGGATTTCATCACCCAAGGTATCATTGTAATCAGTATAACGGCGCCGACCTGACACTGTCTGTAGGTTACTGAGCACAAGCCTGCTGACAGGTTCCCTTTAAAACAAATTATCACTCAACCACAGGATCGATGACTAATGATCAACAGGGGGTCCGACTCATCGGACTCGCATCGACAGGCAGAAGAGGGGAACTTTTATCCCAGTTACCACAGCAGGTCGGACATCCGGGTCACTCTATTCATTTTCTATGGGTCTGATGAGGAAAGCCATGTGCAGTGGTCGAACATGCTGCTCCACTTGTTAAGGGTATAACATTTCTGCTTATTCCAATTAATTTAGTGCAGGTCCAAGGGGTCAGATCCTCTTGATCACAAGTTATCACCTGTCCTGTGTAACTTGTTTTCACTGGACAAGCTCTTTAGTTACATATGGTGCTAGACCGTGCCATACATCTATCATACACTTGCCTGTGAATGGATCTGCAACAGAAGGATTAGAAGAGGAACTGCCCGGGATATAACGACCTCCACCTAGAAAGGAAGAATCATATTTTAGTTTTGCTGGAGTCGAAACATTCTATAGAGATAGGTTAATAAATGTACTCCCACTTTTTTTGTACAGATAACTGAAGTGCCACCTGCTCTCTTCTATTTTTTGAGTGGTCTTCAGGTAGGTGTTCTGGGTCTTGAACCCAATACTCCACTGTTCTACCATTTCTGATTTTATCTCTTTTCTACATATATAGTCCAAGAAATATTTGGCTAGAACCACACTAGTGTTTTTAATGTTTTTCGAAATGATACTAACACATTAATGACCATCACTCACTATCCAGAATAGCTGACTATTCCTATGAATTGAATTTATGTCTATACAATAGGGAATGTATGGGGCCCACATTTTCTATAGAGAAAAGTCTGCTGTACTTTTAGATCTGGGCCTTCAGACGTTGGCTACTACTTTTTTTTTTTCTTATTGATGACCTATCCTTGGGATACCCACATCTGATCGGTGGGGGTGCGACAGCTGACACAACCACCGATCAGCTGTTACAGGCTCTGGCCGGAAGTTCTCACATGCTACCAAAACACTGCAGCTCCATCACTTCTATAGTGGCCACGTGCTGTAGACCCACTCCCTATTCAATTGAAGGCCAGCAATAAAAAAGTAGTAGCTAACCCCTTTAAAAACAAAATCCCAACAAGACAGAGCACTGTGTAGGAGGAGACCAGAATAACTACACTGACTATAGGCTGGAACGAGTGTTTATCTGCAAGGTTATATATTTTACTGATATTTACCAGTAAACGGATCCGCAAATCCAGAATTTGTAGCAGCTATAATCTGGCCACCAGTATTGTCTATTATGAATTTTGCTACTTGATCCAAGAACATCGGATTCAGATCATTCCTCTGCAGGAAATTGTGTGCCACAAGCCAGGGGTCCTCGGTTACATTAAATGGCAGCTTGTAGGAAGGCCCACTTTCATTCACGTCTATTGTAAACACGTAGTCATACTCCTGGAACGAGAGGAAGAGACAGGTGGGGTTCAGATCTCACAGTAGACGACACCTTACATTACTGATGTACAAGGAACACTTATCTACAGGAGTGTAGGGAGATTACATATCTGCGACGTACAGTATATGTGCTCAGTGATTGGCCCTCCGTTTATAAGAAAGTACAATAAAAAAAAACCATAACTTCAGATTGCCCCTTTTTCCCCCGGGAGCTAAGGCTTAACCTCCAAGTATTGCTCAGAATGTCCGTTCCCATCAATCTGACATAACATCCATTAATCTGAATGGTTCTCTGCTTAGGATGCCAGGGCAGATTTGCTTTTGTAGAAATCTATAGGCAGTACTAATTTACCTAAAGAGACTAAGTTCACCATATTTCTGGTCCAAGTGCTGGCTGTAGAAGAAATTGGCAGCATGTACTAGTCTCTTCCATAATTCAGATGAGACTCGACTATACAAGGCTATGGGTCCCCCCCAAAACAAATCGGAACCCATATGGATCACCCGTATAGCATCTGATTTTTACAAATGAATTGAAGTTAATAACACGGGAAGCTGGATATGTCCTTGTAAGTTTTAATACCTGCTGAAGTATATGAATGTCATAGCGATGCCATGCTTGTTGAATTGGCCGATTTTTGTATACACTTGTGTGAACTCAGCCTTACTCAGATGAATCCATTACATACCGGAAGATCATTTGACTTTATGTAACAGAGCAGTAAATCAGGTCTACCTACTTTTCCTTCGTACAGAACTTTTCCAGAAGTTTGCTGAGTGGCTCCAGAAGAGCCAACCACATCCCCGATCTTGAGCCAGCGTCCTTCTCTAACACTCCACTGGTAGGCTTCGACTTTGCCATCTACATTCACCAGGCGAGTCTGTCCTTCCTTTGTGCCTGAAAGCGTGACAGAAATGGGTTCAAAGCTCGTCATCATTTCTTTCACATCACTACCTGTAATAAATCCTATATCCCATGTGAGAATACAGAATTTTTAGAAAAATATATGCATCCTCACAGTGCACGGGCATATGACCAGGTCTGGTCTGCAGGTGCCAAGAACGAGAAAAACACCACATTGCTGCATAGTGTTATATGAACCGCACAAAGCTCACAGCAGAAAATTCACAACAAAAGCAGAAATTTATTCTATCTATCCCATTTATGCAAACCGGCCCCATCGCCAATGCAGGAGAATTGTGTAAAACGCTGATCAACTTGATGGGAACATGGCAGTAAAAGCTTCCTGCAGGGCGACTAATACACTCAACTGTCTCTACGTCTTAAAGCGTGTAGGTAATTAAATAGAAAGTGTTTGTGTATATGTGTAGATATAGTCGTGGCCGAAAGTGTTGGCCCCCTTGAATTTGTTCCATAAAATGAAGTATTTCACCCAGAAAATTATTGCAATTACACGTTTTTGCTTGAAAAAGCAAATTGGACATAATTTCACACAAAATTCCAAAAATGGGAAGGACAAAATTGTTGGCACCTTTCCAAAATTGTGGGTAAACACCTTTGTTTCTAGCATGTGATGCTCATTCAAACTCTCCTGTGGCAAGTAACAGGTGTGGGAATATTACACCTGAAACCAGATAAAAACGGGAGAAGTTGACTCAATCTTTGCATTGCGTGTCTGTGTGTCACACTAAGCATGGACAACAGAACGAGAAGAAAACTATCCGATTACTTGAGAACCAAAATTGTTGAAAAGTGTCAAAAATCTCAAGGTTACAAGTCCATCTGCAGAGATCTTGATATTCCTTTTGTCCACGGTGCGCAACATAATCAAGAAATTTACAACCCATGGCAATGTAGCTGATCTCCCTGGATGTGGATGGCAGATAAAAATTGATGAAAGCTTGCAATGCATGATAGTCCGGAAAGTGGATAACCAGCCCCAATAAAGTTCCAAAGAAATTCAAGCTGTCCTGCAGGCTAAGGGGGCATCAGTGTCAGCGCGAACTATCCGTCGACATCTGAATGAATTATAACGCTATGGCAAGAGGTCCAGGAGGACCCCACTGCTGACACAGAGACATAAGAAAGCTAGACTGCAGTTTGCCAAATGTACGTGAGTAAACCAAAATCCTTCTGGGAAAGCGTCTTGAGTTCAGAAATGACCAAGATAGAGCTTTTTTGATAAAGCACATCATTCTACTGTTTACCAAAAACGGAATGAAGCCTAATACAGAAAAGAACACAGTACCTACAGTCATAAATGGTGGAGGTTCAAAGATGTTTGGGGGTTGTTTTGCTGCCTCTGGCTCTGGGTGCCTTGACTGTGTGCAAAGCATCATGTAATCTGAAGCTTACCAATGGATTTTGGATTGCAATGTAGTGCCCAGTGTCAGAAAGCTAGGTTTGCGTCGTAGGCTATGGGTCTTCCAGCAGCACAATGACCCCAAACATACTTCAAGAAGCACCTAGAATTGAAAGTGGCCAGCAATGAGTCAGGATCTAAATCCCATTGATCACCTGTGAAGATTTCTGCTGTTAGAAGAAATCCTTCAAATATGAGAGACTTGGAGCAGTTTGCAAAAGAAGATTGGTCCAAAATTCCAGTTGAGAGGTGCAAGAAGCTTGTTGGTGGTTATAAGAAGCGATAAACTGCATATACACAACCGTACCAAAGTTTAGGGTCACTTAGAAATTTCCTTATTTTTGAAAGAAATGCACAGTTTTTTTCCAATGAAGCTAACATTAAATGATTCAGAAATACACTCTATACATAAGTATTCCCCAACTCCGGTCCTCAGGAGCCACCAACAGGTCATGTTTTGAGGATTTCCTTAGTATTGCCCAGGTCATTGAATGCTTGCATGTCCAGGTGATGCAATTATCACCTGTGCAATACTAAGGAAATCCTGAAAGCATGACCTGTTGGTGGCTCTTGAGGACCGGACTTGGGGAACATTGCTATACATTGTTAATGTGGTAAATGACTATTCTAGCTGCAAACATCTGGTTTGTAATGCAATATCTTCATAGGTGTATAGAGGCCCATTTCAACAACCATCACTCCACTGTTCTTATGGTACTGTCACGATCCATTTTTGGATTTGTGGCCGATCTGGTTTCCTTCCTTTCAGGTCATCAGGGGTTAATGCAGTTTCCCCGGTGGCCTGCTGGTGTATTGCATTGCTGCTGGGTCAGCTGATGTGGGTGGTGACCACTCCCATCATCCTTTAAGAGGTCACCTGGTGCATCAGCTGACTGTCGGTGTTAGTTCATTCTGCAGCGACCTAGCTGAGAGAAGCTTTCTGGGAGCGGTGGTTCTACAGCTGAGTTCGGTTTTCCTGGTGTCGTTTTCTTGCTGTGCGGTGCTTTGCGGCAATAAGCTAAGTGTGGAGTTTTTAATACCCAGTCCCTTTTGGTGTCTGTCGTTCCTTACCCCTTGTTGCATTAGTACAGCGGAGGGACCAGTGCTCTCACCTGCCAGTTCCCTACTTAGGGATTAGAGCAGGGAAAGTGAGGGACTAGGTATCCTGGTCGGCAACGGGGTGAAAGAACCTGTATAGGGACAGTAACAAGATCAGGGCACATCCTCAGGTGAGTGTCGGAGGTGTCCATTCCCCCGTTCCCTACCGACAGGGCCCACAGTTGTTAAAGTTTCCCTGGTGTGTCTTGCTGTCTGGTGACCGATCAATTGTTAGGTCGTTTCACACCGCTTGCTAACTGTGTAAGAAGGCTAGTGGCTGGTTAGAATACCCTTTTGCAAGTATGGTAGCACAGCTGAAAACAGTTTGGCTGATTAGAGAAGCTATAAACCTGACCTTCCTTTGAGCTAGTTGAGAACCTGGAGCATTACATTTGTTGGTTCCATTAAACTGTCAAAATGGCCAGAAAAAAAAAAAGAACTTTCATGTGAAACTCGACAGTCTATTCTTGTTCTTAGAAATGAAGGCTATTCCATGCGAGAAGTTGCCAAGAAACTGAAGATTTCCTACAACGGTGGGAGGTCCCGCTGCACAACTGAGCAACAAGACAAGTACATTAGATTCTGTAGTTTGAGAAATCGACGCCTCACAGGTCTTCAACTGCCAGTGTCAACGTCTACAGTGAAGAGGCGACTCCGGGATGCTGACCTTCAGGGCAGAATGGCAAAGAAAAAGCCATATCTGAGACTGGCTAGTAAAAGGAAAAGATTAATATGGGAAAAAGAACACAGACATTGGACAGAGGAAGATTGAAAAAAAGTGTTATGAATAGACGAATCCAAGTTTTAGGTGTTTGGATCACACAGAAGAACATTTGAGAGATGCAGAACAATTGAAAAGATGCTGGAAGGTGCCTGACGCCATCTGTCAAGCATGGTGGAGGTAATGTGATGGTCTGGGGTTGGTTTGGTGCTGGTAAAGTGGGAAATTTGTACAAGGTAAAAGGGATTTTGAATAAGGAAGGCTATCACTCCATTTTGCAGCGCCATGCCATACCCTGTGGACAGCGCTTGATTGGAGCCAATTTCATTCTACAACAGGACAATGACCCAAAGCACACCTCCAAATTATGCAAGAACTATTTTGGGAAGAAGCAGGCAGCTGGTATTCTATCTGTAATGGAGTGGCCAGCACTGTCACCAGTCTAAACCCCATTGAGCTGTTGTGGGAGCAGCTTGACCGTATGGTACGCAAAAAGTGCCCATCAAGCCAAACCAAATTGTGGGAGGGGCTTCTGGAAGCATGGGGTGAAATTTCTCCAGATTATCTCAGCAAATTAACTGCTAGAATGCCAAATGTCTGCAATGCTGTAATTGCTGCAAAGAGAGCATTCTATGACGAAAGCAAAGTTTGAAGGAGATAATTATTATTTCAAACCAAAATCTTTTTTTCGAACCTTGTCAATGTCATCTGGACTAGATTTTCAATTCATTTGGCAACTCATTTGATTAATAAAAGTATGAGTTTTCATGGAAAACACAAAATTGTCTGGGTGACCCTAAACTTTGGAACAGTAGTGTATGTATATTTACAGGCCCATGGGATACAGTGCATATTTGTAGGCACTATATATTGATTACAGGCCCAGAAGCCACAGTGTATATTTATGAGCACAATATATATTTTACAGGCCCAGGAGGCACACTGTATGTATACTCATTGGCACTATACACTCTTTACAGGCCCATGGGGCACAGTGTACAGGCCCTATGTATATGGAATTTCTTTTGTACATGCTCAGGAGTGAGCAAGCCTTAGGCTATGTGCACACTTTGCGGGTGACCTCTGCGGGTTCTCCCGCAGCGGAATTGATAAATCTGCAGGGCAAAACTGCTGCGGTTATCCCTGCAGATTTATCGCAGTTTGTTTTGCGGTTTCCGCTGCGGGATTACTCCTATACTATTGATGCTGCATATGCAGCAATATGCAGCATCAATAGTAATGGTAAAAATAATAAAAATTGGTTATACTCACCCTCTGATGTCCGGATCTCCTCGGCGCTGCACGCGGCGCTCCGGTTCCAAAGATGCTGTGCAAGAAGGACCTTCGTGACGTCACGGTCATGTGACCGCGGCGTCATCACGGTCATGTGACCGCGACATCACCGCAGGCCCTGCTCGCACATAACCAGACCGGACGGCCGTGTGCAGCGCTGAGAGGTGAGTATAACATAATTTTTTATTTTAATTCTTTTTTTTTTTACACTATTTATGCTTCCCAGGGCCTGGAGGAGAGTCTCCTCTCCTCCACCCCGGGTAGCAACCGCACATTATCCGCTTACTTCCCGCATCGTGGGCACAGCCCCATGCGGGAAGTTAGCGGATCAATGCATTCCTATGGGTGCAGAATCGCTGCGATTCTGCACAAAGAAGTGACATGCTGCGGGTTGTAAACCGCTGCGTTTCTGCGCGTTTTTTCCCGCAGCATGTGCACTGCGGTTTGCGGTTTCCATAGGGTTTACATGTTAATGTAAACGCTATGGAAACTGCTGCGGACCCGCAGCATGCAAATCGCCGCGGATCCGCGGTAAAAACCGCGAAGTGTGAACATGGCCTTACCCTGCATGGTCAACATTAAAAGCAAGAGCTGACATTGTTTCAAAAATCAGGTTGCAGATTCTAGTGCTGTGCAAAAAGAGGCAAGGTAAGTATTTATTTCTAATTTTAATGCAACATGAAATGCTTACTGTCACACCTAACAGTGCTTTTTGCTATGTTTTAAGTGTTTTTGGCCATTTGTAAAAAAACAAATGTTGATAGTGATGCCACAAAATATGTGATAAATGCTGTACCTAAGGCTTTATACACTCTTACCGGGTTCACTAAGATGTTCTTTTCCTGGAAGTTCCTCTATTTTGATGTCTCCCAGGTCGCCCGTTTTAGGATCAATAACTGCATGGGACAGTTCATCTTCAAATGCCTGGATTTCCTCAGCGCTGGCCATGCGATCCTGGGACTTTGTGAACACCCGGATAACTCCATCACTAACATAATGCAGACACAACATACTTAGAAGTCACAAGCAAAAACCCTGCTGCTTACCTGATACTGTATCATTATAGTGGTAGTGTAATATTCCCGAAATCATTTAGACAGGCACATGCTGTAGTAGAGTGTTAGCAAATGTATTCCAAATTACAGCAACACTACATGAGATAAATGAGTACTTGCTGACGTGGGTTGGGGTTCAAAGGCCCCCAATGTGACTGTGAAGCGGAGGGGAGCGGCGTAACCATATGTCCCTATAAGGGATAGTCAGACTTCCACCCTTACCAATATGCTAAATGATTTATTACTGCCAGCATCTGCAAAAGTATTCATTGTGAAACCTGCATGAACATTTTGCCTTTCCCTTAATGCAGTTTAGGTATCTCCTGACGCAGGGCCTGACAGACATACAGTTGTGTGAAAAAGAGTTTCCCCCCTTTTGGATTTCCTATTCCTCTGCATGTTTGTCACACTTAAATGTTTCCGATCACCAAACAAATTTAAGTATTAGACAAAGATAACACAAGTAACACAAAATGCAGTTTTTAAATGAAGGTCTTTAGTATTAAAGGAAAAAGAAATGCAAACCTACAGCTCTCTGAGTGAAAAAGTAATTGCCTCCCCTCAAAACATTAATTAATTGTGGTTTATCACATGTTTGGGAAGCAGAGTTCAAATTCCCTAGCCACACGCAGGCCTGATTACTTCCAAACCCGTTCTCAATCAAGAAATCACTTAAATAGGACCTGCTTGACAAAATGAAGTAGACCAAAAGATCCACGAAAGCTAGACATCATGCTGCAATTCAAAGAAATTCTGGAACAAATGAGAACAAGTAATTGAGCTCTATCAGTCTGGAAAAGGTTATAAAGCCATTTCTAAAGCTTTGGGACTCCAGCGAGCCACAATGAGAGCCATTATCCATGCTGACCAAAATTACCCCAGGAGGGCAGCGACAACTCATCCAAGAGGTCACAAAAGACCCCACAACAACATACAAGGAACTGTAGGCCTCACACTTGCCTCTGTTAAAGTCAGTGTTCATGTCTCCACCATAAGAAAGAGACTGGGCAAAAATGGCCTGCATGGCAGAGTTCCAAGACGGAAACCACTGCTGAGCAATAAGAACATAAAGGCTCGTCTCAGTTTTGCCAGAAAACATCTTGATTATCCCCAAGACTTTTGGGAGAATACTCTGCGGACTGAGACAAAAGCTACCGTAAATTTTTTGGAAGGTGTATGTCCCATTACATCTGCTGTAGAAGTAACACAGCATTTCAGAAAAGGAACCTCATACCAACAGTAACATATGGTGGTGGCAGTGTGACGATCTGGGACGGTTTTGCTGCTTCAGGACCTGGAAGCCTTGCTGTGGTCAATGGAACTATGAATTCTGCTGTTTACCAAAAAATCCTGAAGGAGATGGTCCAGCCATCTGTTCATGACCACAAGCTGAAGCACACCACTTAGGCTATGCAGCAGGACAATGAACCAAAGCACACCAGCAAGTCCACCTCTGAATGGCTTAAGAAAAACAAAATTAAGAATTTGGCGTGGCCTAGTCAATGTCCTGACCTTAATCAGATTGAGATGCTCTGGGATGACCTTAAAAAGGTGGTTCATGCTTGGAAACGCTCCAGTGTGGCTGAATTACAACAATTCTGCAAAGATAAGTGGGCCAAAATTCCTCCAGAGTATTGTAAAAGATTCATTGCCAGTTATCGCAAACGCTTGATTGCAGTTGTTGGTGCTAAGGGTGGTCCTACCAGTAATTAGGTTTTAGGGGTAATCACTTTTTCACACAGGGCCCGTAGGTTTGAATTTCTTTTACCCTTAATAATAAAGATCTTAATTTAAACACTGCATTTTGTGTTTACTTGTGTTATCTTTGTCTAATATATACATTTGTTTGCTGATCTGAAATATTTAGGGTATGTGCACACGTCCGGATTTCTTGCAGAAATTTCCTGAAGAAAACCGGAAATTTTCGGCAAGAAATCCGCATTTTTTTTTTTGCGGTTTTTTTTCCGTTTTTTTCGCTTTTTTTAGCATTCTGCAAGCGTAATTAGCTTGCAGAATGCTAAAGTTTTCCAAGCGATCTGTAGCATCGCTTGGAAAACTGACTGACAGGTTGGTCACACTTGTCAAACATAGCGTTTGACAAGTGTGACCAACTTTTTATAATAGATGCTGCTTATGCAGCATCTATAGTAAAAGATAGACTGTTTAAAAATAATAAAAAAAATAAAAAAAATGGTTATACTCACCTGCAGGCGTCCGTTCCTATAGATGCCGGTGTGGTTCAGGACCTTCCATGACGTCGCGGTCACATGACCGGTCTCGACCAATCACAAGACCGTGACGTCATCGCAGGTCCTTCACCGCACACCAGCTATAGAAACCGAAGCGGCAGCATGCAGCGGAGAGGCGGGAAGACATCGAAGGTGAGTATAGGACTATTTTTTATTTTAATTCTTTTTTTTGGACCAATTATATGGTGCCCAGTCCGTGGAGGAGAGTCTCCTCTCCTCCACCCTGGGTACCAACCGCACATAATCTGCTTACTTCCCACATGGTGTGCACAGCCCCATGCGGGAAGTAAGCAGATCAATGCACTTCCAGGTGTGCGGAATCCCCTGCAATTCCGCATTTTAATGAACATGTTGCTTTTTTTTCCGCGATGCGATTTTTTCGCGGAAAAAAAGGCTACATTTGCACAAAAAATGCAGAATACACTGAAAATAATGGGAGGCATATGTTAGCGTTTTTTTCGCGTTTTTATCACGTTTTTATAGCGAAAAAACGCGAAAAAAACGCGAAAAATACTGAACGTGTGCACATGGCCTTAAGTGTGACAAACATGCACAAGAATAGAAAATCAGGAAGGGGGAAACACTTTTTCACAACTGTATATACAGTTGGCACAGAAAGTAATCAGACCTCTTTAAATGTTTCACTCTGTTTCATTGCAGCTATTGGGTAAATTCAAAAAAGTTCATTTTTTTCTCATTAATATACACTCTGCACCCCATCTTGACTGAAAAAAAACTGAAATGTAGAAATTTTTGCAAATTTATTAAACAAGAAAAAATGAAATATCACATGGTCATAAGTATTCAGACCCTTTGCTCAGACACTCATATTTAAGTCACATGCAGTCCATTATCTTGTGATCCTCCTCGAGATGGTTCTACTCCTTCATTGTCCAGCTGTGTTTAATTAAACTGATAAGACTTGATTTGGAAAGGCACACACCTGTCTATATAAAGGTACCGTCACATTAAGCGACGCTGCAGCGATAGCGACAGCGATGCCGATCGCTGCAGCGTCGCTGTTTGGTCGCTGGAGAGCTGTCACACAGACCGCTCTCCAGCGACCAACGATGCCGAGGTCCCCGGGTAACCAGGGTAAGCATCGGGTTGCTAAGCGCAGGGCCGCGCTTAGTTACCCGATGTTTACCCTGGTTACCAGCGTAAAAGTTAAAAAAACAAACAGCACATGCTCACCTGCGCGTCCCCCAGCCTCTGCTTCCTGACACTGACTGAGCTCCGGCCCTAACAGCACAGCGGTGACGTCACCGCTGTGCTTTCACTTTCAGTTTAGGGCCGGCGCTCAGTCAGTGTCAGGAAGCAGAGGCTGGGGGACGCGCTGGTGAGTATGTGCTGTTTGTTTTTTTAACTTTTACGCTGGTAACCAGGGTAAACATCGGGTTACTAAGCGCGGCCCTGCGCTTAGTAACCCGATGTTTACCCTGGTTACCAGTGTAAAATATCGCTGGTATCCTTGCTTTTGCTGTCAAACACGGCGATACACGGCGACCTAGCGACCAAATAAAGTGCAGACCTTCTAGCAGCGACCAGCAATTTCACAGCGGGATCCAGATCGCTGCTGCGTGTCAAATACAGCGATATCGCTATCCAGGTCGCTGCAACATCACGGATCGCTGGCGATATCGCCTAGTGTGACGGTACCTTAAGACCTCACAGCTCACAGTGCATGTCAGACCAAATGAGAATCATGAGGTCAAAGGAACTGGCCAAGGAGCTCAGAGACAGAATTGTGACAAGGCACCGATCTGGCCAAGGTTACAAAAAATTTCTGCAGTACTCAAGGTTCCTAAGAGCACAGAGGTCTCCATAATCCTTAAATGGAAGAAGTTTGGGACCATGAGAAGTCTTCCTAGACCTGGCCGTCCAGCCAAACTGAGCAATCGTGGGAGAAGAGCCTTGGTGAGAGAGGTAAAGAAGAACCCCAAGATCACGGTGGTTGAGCTCCAGAGATGCAGTAGGGAGATGGAAGAAAGTTCCACAAAGTCAACTATAACTGCAGCCCTCCACCAGTTGGGTCTTTTATGCCAGAGTGGCCCAGCAGAAAGCCTCTCCTCAGTGCAAGACATTTGAAAGCCCACATAGAGTTTGCTAAAAAAACACATGAAGGACTCCCAGACTCTGATAAATAAGATTCTCTAGTCTGATGAGATGAAGATAGACCTTTTTGCGGATAATTCTAAGCGGTATGTGTGGAGAAGACCAGGCACTGTTCATCACCTGCCCAATACAATCCCAACAGTGAAACATGGTGGTGGCAGTATCATGCTATGGTGGTGTTTTTCAGCTGCAGGGACAGGACGACTGGTTGCCATGGATGGAAACATGAATGCGGCCAAGTACAGAGATATCCTGGATGAAAACCTCTTCCAGAGTGCTCTGGACCTCAGACTTGGCTGAAGGTTTACCATCCAACAAGACAATGACACTAAGCACACAACTAAAATAACAAATGAGTGGCTTCAGAACAGCTCTTAGACCATTCTTGACTGGCCCAGCCAGAGCCCTGACCTAAACTCAATTGAGCATCTCTGAAGAGACCTGAAAATGGCTGTCCACCAATGTTCACCATCCAACCTGATGGAACTGGAGAGGATCTGCAAGGAGGAATGGCCGAGGATCACCAAATCCATGTGTGAAAAACTTGCTGCATCATTCCCAGGAAGACTCATGGCTGTACTAGCTCAAAAGGGTGCTTCTACTCAATACTGAGCAAAGGGTCTGAATACTTATGATCATGTGATATTTCAGTTTTTCTTTTTTATTAAATTTGCAATTATTTCTACATTTCTGTTTATTCAGACAAGATGAGGTGCAGAGAGGGTACATTAATGAGAAAAAAATAAACTTTTTTGAATTTACCAAATGGCTGCAATGAAACAAAGTGTGAAAAACTTAAAGGGGTCTGAATACTTTCCGTACCCACTGTATATGACATTGAAATGAGGAAACAGAGGTTTGCATTTTAAAGTGTGTTGCCCCCATTTGGGGTATCTATGGAATATTAATAGGATCTGCTAAACATGTTCAATGTATGGGTCCCACTGTTAGAATCCAAAAACAGAACCCTGTCCCATGCTGTCAGGAATAGAGGGGTGGTCATACATGTGCATTCCTACAGCATAGTTAATACTGTCAAAGCCTAATTACAAAAACTATGGCAAAATCCCGGTATTTTTTCCACCATTCCCCAAAAAATGTAGTAAATGTTAAGAAATACATTGACTGTACCCCCAAAAATATAAGTCATTAGGCAGAAAACAATCAACAATAGATTATACAGCTGGGCTGACAAAAAAAAAAAAAAGTTGAAAATAAATAAGTAACTATATTTAACCCCTTACCGACATCGGGCGTACATTTACACCGATGTCGGGGTCTCTCCCTTTGATGTGGGCTCCGGCGGTGGGCCCACATCTTCACGGGGACATGTCATCAGCTGTTTGAACAGCTGACATGTGCCCGCAATAGCCGCGGGTGGAATAGAGATCCACCCGCGGCTATTAACCAGTTAAATCGGCATTTAAATCGCGCTTCCGGCCATCAAGCCGGAAATAAGCAGCACATCGGTGACTCCCATCATATGATCGGGGGTCATCGGTGCGTCAGCATGACAACCAGAGGTCTACCTCTACAGTTGTCAGTGCTGGCTTGCTGTGAGCGCCAACCAGTGGTCGGCGCTCATAGCAAGTGAGCAATTCTGCTATATAGAGGCGATCTGAACATCATCTCTATGTAGCAGAGGCGATCGAGTTGTGGCAGCTTCTAGCCTCCTATGGAGACTATTGAAGCGTGCCAAAACTAAAAAAAAAGTTTTTAAAAATATTTAAAAAAAATACATAAGACTTTAAATCACTCCCCTTTCGCCCCATTCAAAATAAAACTATAAAAATAAAATCAAATCTACACATATTTGGTATTGCCACCTTCAAAATCACCTGATCTATCAATATAAAAAAGAATTAACCTGATCGCTAAATGGCACAGCAAGAAAAAAAGTTAAAACTCCACAATTACGTTTTTTTTGGTCGCCGCAACATTGCATTAAAATGCAATAACTGGCGATCAAAAGAACGTATCTGCACCAAAATGGTATCATTAAAAATGTCAGCTCGGCACGCAAAAAATAAGCCCTCACCTGACCCCAGATCACGAAAAATGGAGACGCTACGGGTATTGAACAATGGCGCAATTTTATTTTTTGTGGAATTTTTTTTACCACTTAGATAAAAGAGAACCTAGACATGTTAGGTGTCTATGAACTCCTAATGACATGGAAAATCATAATGGCAGGTCAGTTTTTAGCATTTAGTGAAGCTAGTAAAAAAGCCAAACAAAAAACAAATGTGGGATTGCACTTTTTCTTGCAATTTCACCGCACTTGGAATTTTTTTTCCCGTTTTCTAGTACACGACATGGTAAAACCAATGGTGTTGTTCAAAAGTACAACTCGTCCTACAAAAAACAAGCCCTCACATGGCCAAATTGACGGAAAAATTAAAAAATTTATGGCTCTGGGAAGAAGGGGAGCGGAAAACCAAAAAGCAAAACCGAAAAAAGCTCTGGGGGTTAAGGGGTTAAAAAGGTACTCAAAAAAATTGTTTAAAATGGCTGCCCTCACATATTTCAGGAAGTAAACCATTCAAGCCATACATTAAGATGCTTGCCTGAAAAAAGTCTAAAAGCGATGTTAGGGCAAGTTCTTGTAAGGTTCAGGAGCAGCCTCACTCCTGACAGCAGCTTGCTCTATCATCGCTAACACATCTGTCTCATGCAGTGTCTTCAGGCAACCATCCTAATTCATGCCTGTGCTGGATTGTAATAATAATATTAATTTCTATAGCGCCAACATATTCCGCAGCACTATACATTTTAGCAGGGACTTGTACAGACAATAAAGACATTACAGAACAACACAACTCAACAGATACCAAGAGGAATGAGGGCCCTGTTCGCAAGCTTACAATCTATGAGAAAATAGGGGAGACACGAAAGGTAAATGGTGAGAAGTGCATGTATTGTATGGCCAAGCCATCAGTATAAGGATACCGTCTCACAGTGGCACTTTTGTCGCTACGACGGTACGATCCGTGACGTTCCAGCGATATCCATACGATATCGCTGTGTCTGACATGCAGCAGCGATCAGGGACCCCGCTGAGAATCGTACGTCGTAGCAGATCGTTTGGAACTTTCTTTCCTCGCTGGATCTCCCGCTGTGACGTCACCGCTGTGCTCTGCTTTCACTTTACGGCCGGCACTCAGTCAGTGCGGGAAGCAGACGGCGAGGGACCTGACAGACACCGGAATGCGAGTATGTTCGTTTTTTTTTTTTTTACATTTACGATGGTAACCAGGGTAGACATCGGGTTACTAAGCGCGGCCCTGCAATTAGTAACCCGATGTTTACCCTGGTTACCCGGGGACTTCGGCATCGTTGGTCGCTGGAGAGCTGACTGTGTGACAGCTCCCCAGCGACCACACAACAACTTACCAACGATCACGGCCAGGTCGTATCGCTGGTCGTGATCGTTGGTAAATCGTTTTGTGTAACGGTACCCTAAGAAATAGGGTTTTTACATGATGTTGCATGAACCATGTAGGATGTGTGAACAGATGATACGAGGGTCCTGATACAAAAGAACATTTGTATGGGCAAAACAAGAATAATTACATAAGTGAGGTGAGGCGATAGGGCGGGTATTGGGAATTGATCAATCTGTCCTGGGTAGTGCATTCCAGGGAATTGGTGCAGCACGCAAGAAGTCTTGGAGATGGGAATGGGTGGTTCGGATTATTGAAGATATTAGTCTTAGGTCATTAGCGGAACAGAGGGCATAGGTAGGGTGGTAGACGAGGGAGGAGATGTAGGGCGATTCAAAGCTTTGGAGTGCTTTGTGGATGAGTGTAAGAAGTTTAAATTGGCCCCTGTAGCAGATGGGTAACCAGTGCAATGACTGGCACAGGGTAGAGGCACTGATGTAGCGGTTGGAGAAGAATATGACCCTGGCTGCAGTAATCAGGATGGATTAGAGAGGGGAGAGTTTAGTAGGATGGAGTCCGATTAGAAGAGAGTTGCAACAGTTCAGGCGAGAATGAATAAGAGCAACTGTAAGAGTTTTTGCAGAGTCAAAGGTAAGAAAAGGTTGAATTCTAGAGATGTTTGCGAGGTGTAGGTGATGTGTGAGCGAGTGATCAGATTTAACTAGTGAAAGAAATGAAGGGTTGTAGCTTGAAATATGTGATGGCGGTAATTTAGGACACCTTCTATGAGAGCCCCATTAAAGGGAACCTGTCACCACGTTTTTGGAAGATGGGATAAAAATAGCGTTAAATAGTGGCAGAGGTGGGCGTTACATTAGTGTGTGTGTTATGCGTTTATTACCCACCTAAGTTGCCGAAATAACTTTGCAAAGTCTCCGTTTTCGCCTGTCAATCAGGCTGGTCAGGTCACATGGGCGTGGTGTCTTCACCCAGATTTGGCGTAGTTTTCCGTTGGTGGCGTAGTGGTGTGCGCATGCCCAAAGTCCGGAATCCTCTTCCAGGGGATTTAAAATAGCGCGGTGTTCGTTATTGCATTGGTGATCGGTGGGCGCGGCCATCTTCCTTTGGCCGCGCGTGCGCAGAAGCGGCGCTCTGCTGGCCGCGGCTTCAGGAAAATGGCCGCGGGATGCCGCGCGTGCGCAGATGGATATCGCGGCGGCCATTTTCCTGAAGCCGCGGCCAGCAGAGCGCCGCTTCTGCGCACGCGCGGCCAAAGGAAGATGGCCGCGCCCACCGATCACCAATGCAATAACGAACACCGCGCTATTTTAAATCCCCTGGAAGAGGATTCCGGACTTTGGGCATGCGCACACCACTACGCCACCAACGGAAAACTACGCCAAATCTGGGGGAAGACAACGCCCATGCGACCTGACCAGCCTGATTGACAGGCGAAAACGGAGACTTTGCAAAGTTATTTCGGCAACTTAGGTGGGTAATAAACGCATAACACACACACTAATGTAACGCCCACCTCTGCCACTATTTAACGCTATTTTTATCCCATCTTCCAAAAACGTGGTGACAGGTTCCCTTTAAGTGCCTAACAAGGCCACTTATCTAAGAGGTTAAATAAAAGAGTGATTTCAATATTTTTAAGTAGGGAGTCTTATTCCGACAATGATAGACTTGCTATTGTGGCATCACAAATGTAGAAACAGCAGCAACATTTTGACCCCTATACCTCTGGTCTTTGTGGGGTCAACATGTGGCTGCAGTTTCTCTATTTGTGATGTCATAATAAAGCAAATGGATCATTATTGGATGCGGACGCTCCCTAGTTCACTTTAATTTTGCTTGGGAAATCACATCTGGCGTTTATCGGCATGGTATTGAGGCTTGATGCTGTCGCTACACCACTGATATTATTACAGGGCATATCTGTCAGTAAGGACCTCTCTAATGCATATATACCTTGATCCCACGACAATGTCCCCATTTTCCAAGACACAGCAGCACCACACTGACTGGGCAGGCAGGCAGATTGTCTGGGCGCACTCTCCTTTACTCCAGATCCGCACCGATCGGTCCTCTCCCGTGGTCACAAAGTCTAAAAACAATACAACATATTGAAACACCACGTTGCACTGTACAGTAGAAGAGCACAGAATATTTTTCGATTCATTTCTGCATTTAGTTCTTACAGTATTCATTTTAGTCAATGTAAAATGCCACAGTGCTGAGAGCCAAGTCTGAACATGGCTATAGAGGAAATGCCCTTCACATGCTATACAGATCCTTAACCCCTTGGTGCTTGGATTGCCGCAGCGGACAGAGCCTTGTCCTAATCATCTGCCTTTGGCAGGAAGCATCTAATGAAGAGGAGCTCTGTAGAAGGGCGCACTGCTAGATGCACAGAACTAGGACAGAGCACTAGGCTCTGCTGCTGCTGCTGCAGAAACTGTAACTTTCATTTACATCTCTCTGCTGTTCCTCTATTATTCCTCTTATAAATGCATGTATAAAAAGACAACTGGGCGTTACAATCCTCCTTGTCAAATGGGAGTGTTCCTACGTGGTGTGTGATTAGACTGGGTGGGACACCGCCCCAACTGGTAACGCCCAGTTGTCAATTTGCTTATACATTTCTAGGAGAAATAAAAGCTCAAGAATGAATGACTGATACTAGTAGACCGGCAGGCAATCTAATAGAGCTTACCCGTCTGTCACCACCATCACGGATTATGTGGGCACGGCCGCTGTGACTGTGGGATTATAATGAATTCAGGTACACCATCCTGTGTGCCGATGACACACATGTACACAACTGGTCATTAACCCCTTCCCGACCTTTGACGCATACGCTGCGTCATGAAAGTCGGTGCCAATCCGACCTGTGACGCAGCGTATGCGTCATGGAGGGATCGCGCTCCTGCAGGTCGGGTGAAAGGGTTAACTCCTATTTTACCCGATCTGCAGGGAGAGGGGGAGTTGTACTTCAGCCCAGGGGGGGTGGCTTTGCCCCCACGTGGCTACGATCGCTCTGATTGGCTGTTGAAAGTGCAACAGCCAATCAGAGCAATTTGCAATATTTTACCTATGAAAATGGTGAAATATTGCAATCCAGCCATGGCCGATGCTGCAATAGCATCTGCCATGGCTGGAAATCATGTTCTGCCCCCCCCCACCGCCCCCGATCTCCTCCCCAGTCCTCTGTTCTGTCCGGTACCCCCCTCCGTCCCCCTGTCCGCCCCCCCGTGCTCCTGTCCGCTCCACCGGTCCTCCGATCCCCCCCCCCTGTGCTCCGATCCACCCCCCCACCACCCCCTCATACTTACCGAGCCTCCCGAAGTCGGTCCGTCTTCTCCCTGGGCGCCGCCATCTTCCAAAATGGCGGGCACATGCGCAGTGCGCCCGCCGAATCTGCCGGCCGGCAAAGTACATTTTGATCGCTGTGGTAGGTTCTATCACAGCGATCAAAATAAAAAAATAATAAACAAACCCCCCCTTTATCACCCCCATAGGTAGGGACAATAATAAAATAAAGAAAATATATATATTTTTTTTCCACTACGGTTAGGGTTAGAACTAGGGTTAGAACTAGAACTAGGGTTAGGGTTATGGTTATGGCATGTGCACACAGTGCGGATTTGGCCGCGGATCCGCAGCGGATTGGCCGCGGATCCGCAGCGGATCCGCAGCGAATTGGCCGCTGCGAATTCGTAGCAGTTTTCCATCAGGTTTACAGTACCATGTACACCTATGGAAAACCAAATCCGCTGTGCCCATGGTGCGGAAAATTCCGTGCAGAAACGCTGCGTTGTATTTTCCGCAGCATGTCAATTCTTTGTGCGGATTCCGCAGCGTTTTACACCTGTTCCTCAATAGGTATCCGCAGGTGAAATCCGCACAAAAAAACACTGGAAATCCGCTGTAAATCCGCAGGTAAAACGCAGTGCCTTTTACCTGCAGATTTTTCAAAAATCGTGCGGAAAAATCTCACACGAATCCGCAACGTGGGCACATAGCCTTAGGGTTAGGGTTGGAATTAGAGTTAGGGTTGGAATTAGGGCTAGGGTTGGAAATAGGGTTAAGATTAGGCTTGTGGTTAGGGTTACGGATAGGGTTAGGGGTGTGTTGGGGTTACAGTTGTGGTTAGGGTTGGGATTAGGGTTAGGGTTGGGATTAGGATTAGGGTTAGGGTTGGAATTAGGGTTACGGGTGTGTTGGGGTTAGGGTTGTGGTTAGGGGTGTGTTGGGGTTAGGGTTGTGATTAGGGTTATGGCTACAGTTGGGATTAGGATTAGGGGTGTGTTGGGGTTAGTGTTGAAGTTAGAATTGAGGGGTTTCCACTGTTTAGGCACATCAGGGGTCTCCAAACGCAACATGGCGCCACCATTGATTCCAGCCAATCTTGCGTTCAAAAAGTCAAATGGTGCTCCCTCCCTTCTAAGCCCCGACGTGCGCCCAAACAGTGGTGTACCCCCACATTTGAGGTACCAGCATACTCAGGACAAACTGGGCAACAACTGTTGGGGTCCAATTTCTCCTGTTACCCTTGCAAAAATAAAAAATTACTTGCTAAAACATAATTTTTGAGGAAAGAACAATTATTTTTTATTTTCACGGCTCTGCGTTATTAACTTCTGTGAAGCACTTGGGGGTTGAAAGTGCTCACTACACATCTAGATAAGTTCCTTCGGGGGTCTAGTTTACAAAATGGGGTCACTTGTGGGGTGTTTCTACTATTTAGGCACATCAGGGCCTCTGCAAATGCAACGTGATGCCCGCAGATCATTCCATCAAAGTCTGCATTTCAAATGTCACTACTTCCCTTCCGAACCCTGACGTGCGCCCAAACAGTGGTTTACCCCCACATATGGGGTACCAGCACACTCACAACAAACTGGGCAACAAATATTGGGGCCCAATTTCTCCTGTTACCCTTGTGAAAATAAAAAATTGCTTGCTAAAACATCTTTTTTGAGGAAAGAAAAATGATTTTTTATTTTCACGGCTCTGCGTTGTAAACTTCTGTGAAGCACTTGGGGGTTGAACGTGCTCATCACACATCTAGATAAGTTCCTTGGGGGGTCTAGTTTCCAAAATGGGGTCACTTGTGGGGTGTTTCTACTGTTTAGGCACATCAGGGGCTCTGCAAATGCAATGTGACGCCCGCAGACCATTCCATCAAAGTCTGCATTTCAAATGTCACTACTTTCCTTCCGAGCCCTGACGTGTGCCCAAACAGTGGTTTACCCCCACATATGGGGTATCAGCGTACTCACAACAAACTGGGCAACAAATATTGGGGTCCAATTTCTCCTGTTACCCTTGTGAAAATAAAAAATTGCTTGCTAAAACATCTTTTTTGAGGAAAGAAAAATGATTTTTTATTTTCACGGCTCTGCGTTGTAAACTTCTGTGAAGCTCTTGGGGGTTAAACGTGCTCACCACACTTCGAGATAAGTTCCTTGGGGGGTCTAGTTTCCAAAATGGGGTCACTTTTGGGGGGTTTCTACTGTTTAGGCATATCAGGGGCTCTGCAAACGTAGCATGATGCCCGCAGACCATTCCATCAAAGTCTGCATTCCAAAACGTCACTACTTCCCTTCCGAGCCCCGGCATGTGCCCAAACAGTGGTTTACCCCCACATATGGGGTATCAGCGTACTCAGGAGAAACTGGACAAAAACTTTTGGGGTCAAATTTCTCCTGTTACCCTTGCAAAAATAAAAAATTCTGGGCTAAAAAAATATTTTTGAGGAAAGGAAACACATTTATTATTTTCACGGCTCTGCGTTATAAACTTCTGTGAAGCAGTTGGGGGTTCAAAGTGCTCACCACACATCTAGATAAGTTCCCTTGGGGGTCTAGTTTCCAAAATGGAGTCACTTGTGGGGAGTTCCTACTGTTTAGGCACATCAGGGGCTCTGCAAACGCAACCTGATGCCCGCAGAGCATTCCATCAAAGTCTGCATTTCAAAACGTCACTACTTCCCTTCCGAGCCCCGGCATGTGCCCAAACAGTGGTTTACCCCCACATATGGGGTATCAGTGTACTCAGGAGAAACTGGACAACAACTTTTGGGGTCAAATTTCTCCTGTTACCCTGGCAAAAATAAAAAATTCTGGGCTAAAAAAATATTTTTGAGGAAAGGAAACACATTTATTATTTTCACGGCTCTGCGTTATAAACTTCTGTGAAGCAGTTGGGGGTTCAAAGTGCTCACCACACATCTAGATAAGTTTCCTTGGGGGTCTATTTTCCAAAATAGAGTCACTTGTGGGGAGTTCCTACTGTTTAGGCACATCAGGGGCTCTGCAAACGCAACCTGACGCCCGCAGAGCATTCCATCAAAGTCTGCATTTCAAAACGTCACTACTTCCCTTCCAAACCCCGACGTGTGCCAAAACAGTGGTTTACCCCCACATATGGGGTATCAGCGTACTCAGGAGGAACTGGACAACAACTTTTGGGGTCCAATTTCTCCTGTTACCCTTGGGAAAATAAAAAATTGTGGGCTAAAAAATCATTTTTGAGAAAAGAAAAATTATTTTTTATTTTCATGGCTCTGCGTTATAAACTTCTGTGAAGCACTTGGGGGTTCAAAGTGCTCACCACACATCTAGATTAGTTCCTTGGGAGGTCTAGTTTCCAAAATGGGGTCAATTGTGCGGGAGCTCCAATGTTTAGGCACACAGGGGCTCTCCAAACGCGACATGGTGTCCGCTAATGATTGGAGCTAATTTTCCATTCAAAAAGCCAAATGGCGTGCCTTCCCTTCCGAGCCCTGCGGTGCGCCCAAACAGTGGTTTACCCCCACATATGGGGTATCATCGTACTCAGGACAAACTGCACAACAACATTTGGGGTCCAATTTCTCCTATTACCCTTGGGAAAATAAAAAATTCTGGGCTAAAAATCATTTTTGAGGAAAGAAAAATAATTTTTTATTTTGACGGCTCTGCGTTATAAACTTCTGTTAAGCACCTGGGGGTTATAAGAGCTCACTATGCATCTAGATAAGTCCCTTGGGGGGTCTAGTTTCCAAAATGGGGTCACTTGTAGGAGAGCTCGAATGTTTAGGCACACAGGAGCTCTCCAAACGCGACATGGTGTCCGCTAACGATTGGAGCTAATTTTCCATTCAAAAAGTCAAATGGCACGCCTCCCCTTCCGAGCCTTGCCGTGCACCCAAACAGTGGTTTACCCCCACATATGAGGTATTGGCGTACTCAGGAGAAATTGCCCAACAAATTTTAGGATCCATTTTATCCTGTTGCCCATGTGAAAATGAAAGAATTGAGGCTAAAAGAAATTTTGTGTGAAAAAAAAGTACTTTTTCATTTTTGTGGATCAATTTGTGAAGCACCTGAGGGTTTAAAGTGCTCACTATGCCTCTAGATAAGTTCCTTGGGGGGTCTAGTTTCCAAAATGGGGTCACTTGTGGAGGCGCTCCAATGTTTAGGCACACAGGGGCTCTCCAAACGCGACATGGTGTCCGCTAACGATGGAGATAATTTTTCATTCAAAAAGTCAAATGGCGCTCCTTCCCTTCCGAGCCTTACCATGTGCCCAAACAGTGGTTTACCCCCACATGTGAGGTATCGGTGTACTCAGGAGAAATTGCCCAACAAAATTTAGGATCCATTTTATCCTGTTGCCCATGTGAAAATGAAAAAATTGAGGCTAAAATAATTTTTTTGTGAAAAAAAACGTACTTTTTCATTTTTACGGATCAATTTGTGAAGCACCTGGGGGTTTAAAGTGCTCACTATGCTTCTAGATAAGTTCCTTGGGGGGTCTAGTTTCCAAAATGGGGTCACTTGTCGGGGAGCTCCAATGTTTAGGCACACGGGGGCTCTCCAAACGCGACATGGTGTCCGCTAAAGATTGGAGCCAATTTTTCATTGAAAAAGTCAAATGGCGCTCCTTCCCTTCCGAGCCCTGCCGTGCGCCCAAACAGTGGTTTACCCCCACATATGAGGTATCAGCGTACTCAGGACAAATTGGACAACAACGTCCGTGGTCCAGTTTCTCCTTTTACCCTTGGGAAAAGAAAAAATTGTTGCTAAAAGATCATTTTTGTGACTAAAAAGTTAAATGTTCATTTTTTCCTTCCATGTTGCTTCTGCTGCTGTGAAACACCTGAAGGGTTAATAAACTTCTTGAATGTGGTTTTGAGCACCTTGAGGGGTGCAGTTTTTAGAATGGTGTCACTTTTGGGTATTTTCAGCCGTATAGAACCCTCAAACTGACTTCAAATGTGAGGTGGTCCCTAAAAAAAATGGTTTTGTAAATTTTGTTGTAAAAATGAGAAATCACTGGTCAAATTTTAACCCTTATAACTTCCTAGCAAAAAAAAAATTTGGTTCCAAAATTGTGCTGATGTAAAGTAGACATGTGGGAAATGTTATTTATTAACTATTTTGTGTCACATAACTCTCTGGTTTAACAGAATAAAAATTCAAAATGTGAAAATTGCAAAATTTTCAAATTTTTCGCCAAATTTCCGTTTTTTTCACAAATAAACTCAGAAATTATCGACCTAAATTTACCACTATCATGAAGCCCAATATGTCACGAAAAAACAATCTCAGAACCGCAAGGATCCGTTGAAGCGTTCCTGATTTATTACCTCATAAAGGGACACTGGTCAGAATTGCAAAAAATGGCAAGGTCATTAAGGCCAAAATAGGCTGGGTCATGAAGGGGTTAAGAGGTTAAAGTGTGCTTTTAGCTGCTCTCTTTCCCACCAGTAGAGCTAATAGGACCTTTGCTGCAGAGGTTTATGGAGCCGCAAAATTTAGCAACCAAACAGCGGGTACATGACCTGCTGGGAAGCTTAATACGAGGCTGGAAGAATAGCATTACCACTGACTTGGTCTTTACTGCTACCGCAGATATATGTAGCTTTTGTTCCTGGTCAGGGTGGTAATGAATTGTTCTACTGTGGCCATCTTTGTTGAGAAAACAGCAGTGCAGTCAGCGAGCAAAAAACAACTAAGGTCATCAGGCAGCCTGGTATTGATCATTGTTTGGTACTATTAAAGGGGTTGTCCAGGCTTTGGGTTCAGGTCTACAGTCACTCTATGTGATGCAGACTTAGGAATCCTCACATTGTGTACAGTGCACGCTGTCACGATTGTCCAGTGACGTGATATGCATACTTACGGCCACATTCCAACTAGACGTATCTGGCCTCACTCGCTTGTATTGAGCAAGACCACGAATGTCTAGTCAGTATGTGACCGCATGTATGAATATCGCCCGCTCCCAGCGAGACAGTGGAGAATCCTGGCAGTGTGAGGATTCACAAGTCTGCCGTCACAGAGTGACCGTAGACCTGAACCCCAACCCCTTTAAGTAACTGAATGCGCCTAGTGGGGATTGACTAAACATTTCATGAACATGGGATCGTCCTGACTAGATACTGAGGCACTAGGCACGTCCTTCGTGTAGAACTGACAGTCTCTGTAAACAGTTAGATCTCATTTCCCTACCTTGAGAGCCTGGAAAGAGACATATGCTATAGATATAATTGGTGTGGCCATAGTAGATCTGCAGGCACTCTCCGGTAATGAGCCATCTGCGTATACTGGCATCATTGGCGCAGGAAAGGAATTCCGTCTCACTCAGCGTTGCCAGCCCTCGGACACAATCCTCATGGCCTGGAATTCAATCACAGCGTTATTTTCTACAATGACCCATTAACCCCGGAGCCTCTCATTACAGCTTATCATGACTTTACTACACAGATGACAGCAGGAATGTGGTAAAACCAGCAAGAAATCAAGTGTTGGTACATTAGTGTGGCTTCGTTCCTCTTCCATTATAACTAGTGATGAGCGAGCATGCTCAGATAAGGTGTTATCCATGCTCGGGGGTGCTCGTATAGTATGTTCGAGTCCCCGCGGCTGCATGTGATTGGCTAACCAACAGGCACTCCCTACATGTGTTGTGGCTGTCTAACAGCTGTGAGACATGCAGCCGCAGGGACTAGAACATACTATACGAGCACTCCGAAGACAGTCGGTCAGCACCCGAGTGTCAGCATAACCCCTTATCCCAGCACGTTCCCTCATCACTAGTTATAACCGTGGTGTATTTCACACACCTACCTAGAAAGGTAAGCTCACAGCGGCCTGCCTTCCACAGCTTGATGGACTTGTCGGCTGATCCAGTCAGCATCAGACCCTGCTCGGGCAAAATCTTCACTGCCCATACAGCAGCAGTGTGACCCTACAAGAAAATGAGAAATCTCAAAATATTACATGGCAGGACGATAATGTGGGCAAGTATGACGGCTGACATACACTAAGTGACAGCGTCACACATTATTCCAGTGAGAGAAGGACCGTCGTCAGCGCAGCTCCCACATCGTCCGGCTATACGAACCTGCGCACATCTGCCATTCTGGCCTCTAGGAAAGGCTGGCATCATCCCTAGGGCAGGTGTAATGGCACAAGCGGATTCCACACCAGCAGGAACGAGGAGAGGCTTCCAGGATGGGTATCAAAGGGAACCACCTGCCATCGGATTCATGGTGTGCAAACCACATATGCGGCACTTCAAAGAAAACACTTTGGAGACCCGGCCGAGGACTAGGTGTCTCAGATGACTAGGCCGAGGAAGGTCCCGGGCTGCGGTGACGTCTCCTGGCTTCTTGCTTCCATTATGAAGGTCTCTATTAGGGACAGTATGGGTTGGGGTTCATACCCACCAGTGTATGTTGGGAGGATACCCCACCACTGTATAACTACACAGAGGCATACGTAGAGTACAGGCCACAAGGAAACCGCACACTGTATGTTTTTTAATGAAAGCCTCTGAAAAGAATAGCGCACGCTCACATGCGATCCTCTTATAGCATGTAAAAAGATATACCAACATATAACGGCCCAACAAAGGCCGCGAGGAATAGATAGGGGGATACATGTGTTAGACATCCCCGCAGGGAGCTTTCCCCGGCACTGTGAATATAGCGGTCAGGTCATGTTCTTTATTCCACCAGTTCATGAACGGCCCGTCCCAGATCTCACCTGTAAGGTCATCATGCACTTGTCATTCAGCCACACTTTTCCAGTTGTATCCCATGAGCCACTTAATAGGGTGCCAAACTTTCCAGAAGATAGGCTGCATACTAGGGAGCAAAGCAGCAGATATTACCGCAGTGATCAACACTGTACCATAGTATCCAATGTAAGGAGCATATAAGGTCACGGCGATGCACATGTGGGGGGAACATACCCTGGGGTGCAGAGTTATGACTAGAGAACAAAGGAGGTGGGCACTGCCTCTATAATAATAGTAGATGACAGGGACATATAATGACGAGACAGTGTCGCCCAATAGCTCTAGTCCAGACCAACGCACAGTGTACAGAGAAAGCGGTCATTCAAAGGTGTGGGTGGGGGTTTTCAGAGCTCAGCCTTCAGCACATCGCAAGAATCAGGGTCTCTGTCCCTATATCATGCTGCTCTCAGATTAGGAGACAAAAACCTGGCGAAAGATTCCTTTTAAAGCCACGTTCACACCTTAAGTACTTGCTCAGTATTTTACCTCAGTATTTGTAAGCCAAAGCCAGGAATGGGAGAATCAGAGGAAAAGTATAATAGAAACATCTCACCACTTCTGGATTTATCACCCACTGCTGGGTTTGTCTTACAGATACTGAGGTAAAATACTGACCAAATACTGAATGTGTGCACATGGCCTAAAAGGAATCCATGAGCAGGTTTTGCTATGTAATCAGAGCAGCATGATCTAGGGGCAGAGAGCCTGATTCCAGCATGGTGTCACTTACTGGGATCCTTGATGCAGTTTTCTTTGCTGCAGACCTACCAGTTCTCTGAACGCCGAGCCCTGTATAAGGGGTCTGTACTCACAGTGAAACAGTTTGCGTTACAGTTGTGACCGCTGGTTACTTCCGGTGAGACGCGGTGGAACCAGTTGATAAGGGACATATTCCTGGAGGAAAGCATGCAGCGTTCCATCATACATGAGACCAGGAGAGCAGTAGTCTTCCTGTAGGACTGCTCCCCTGATGAGCCCCATATTCTCTTTCCTGGGGATGATGGGCTTCTGAATATCTGTGTGCATCCTCTTATCACGTGTGGTCTGCTGTATTATGTGGGCCAAGCATGCATTCTAATATGGATCCATGGCTATGCTGTCGGGTGTTCTGTTGGTCTAGGGCCTTTACTGGTGGGTGATGGTGGAGGTTTGTTAGGAGGTCATAGTAGGGTCATATAGGGATAGCCTACGTTGAGCGAGGGCGTCATATGGAATCCTTAGGGTGCCGACCTCCATGGTAAGGCAGGGTCAGTGAGGGCTAGTTCACTCCCCTCACTTCTCTAGACAGATTCTTTTATTTACGCCAAGACTTGGGATACTCTTTCCCTGCATTTCTTCTGACCTTGTATTTTATGGATATACAATATGAAATTGTAATCATATTTAAATAAAAGTTAATTTTGAAGGTTTTTCCGTTTAGGCCATTCACTTTAATATACTCCTTTGACATACATAGGTCTGTATAACCCCACACCCCTGACTGACAGCTGGGTCTGCACACTGTACAGGTCTAGACAAGAGCCACTGGAAAAATGTCCACTTCTGCAATGAAGACTGCAGATTCTCCCTGTCGGGACTTACAGCCCTACACAGGACACTATGACACTTTCTCAATTACAGTCTTCAAGTACCCCACTGGGTAATGATTTGAGGATATCCTACCAAGGGATCACTTATCGCAGTCCTTGCTAGCGATACTGGAGGACGGAGGTTGTGACGCGGTTCACTAAATACAGTCTATGGCAGATATGTAAGGGAACGGTCCCACAAGGCAGCAAACCAATTGAATTTACATTGGGATTTTCTGCACTGAAAAGTTGCCGCGTCTTAAAGTGTTAGGATTGAGATATTAAACCACCACTCCAGCATTTTACTTTATTGCTCCGCTGGAGTGGTGCCTTCAATGTTAGTCCCCTGCCCCGTGTCTGATACTTATAGTCTGGCGTTTTCACCGCCGCTCCTTTCGGTTTCCAGCAAAAAGTCACCTACCCCCAGTGTTTCATGGAGGTCACTTTACAAGTCTATGGGAGCCTCCTTCTGGCCCTCATAGACATGCATTGTGCTCGTGACATCGCTACTGACTTCCGGCCAGTCAGAAACTGTGCTCACAGGATGGCACAGAGGAACCGGAGAGACACCAAAAAACTGTGAAGACGCCGGAGGGTAAGTGTGTGACCGGGGGGCAGGGGGCTTACATTTAAAGCGCCACTCCAGGGGTGAGAAACCCCCCCCCCGCTGGAGTGGTACTTTAACAAAGCTGATGCACACAATGAGAATACAGTGTGAACTGACACTGCGGAAAATCTGCAGCCAGTCAATTTAAGCTGTGGATGTTTCAGCAAATGTCCCCCTTTCCAATGCAAAGTATGAAATGCAGGACTCAAAGTAGCACTCCTCCCATCAAGGATTTTATCTTCTTAATATATTGCAGTCATCATATATATAGCACTGTGTCCTTACAATTGCTCATTTTACTTTTCTACCCAACTAATTCTTCTCTTTTCTTGGCTACAGGTGCGGCTCACAAAATTAGAATATCATCAAAAAGTTAATTTATTTCAGTTCTTCAATACAAAAAGTGAAACTGATATATTATATAGAGTCATTACAAACAGAGTGATCTATTTCAAGTGTTTATTTCTGTTAATGTTGATGATTATGGCTTACAGCCAATGAAAATCTAATGACTCTATATAATATATAGAGTTTCACTTTTTGTATTGAAGAACTGAAGTAAATTAACTTTTTGATGATAGTCTAATTTTGGGAGAAGCAACTGTATGTGTAGAAACAGGACGTCTCTTGTCCCTGCAAAAATCATTCCTCTCTTCAACTCCTGTCCCAGCTGCTCTTCGTGTGCTGTCCGTTTTTCACTGACTGTTTAAGACGATTAGCTTGAGACACTGCCATCAGTTTTTCTTTCTTATGAGAAAAACTGATAAAACTCTGATCAAACGCAGATGGAAAAACAGACACGGACCAAACGCTGATCAGCATATCATCCAAAAGTCTGACGAAAATCGCATCCTAAACACTGGCGTCTGAATGAGGCCTTACTCAGTATCGAATAATTCAGAGGGTAGGTGCCACACCCGGAATCCCAGAGAATGAAGAGCAGAACGCACCTGTGTTCTTGTGGCCTTTCAGAACATACAGAGGGGTCGGACTATCCAGGCTGAATACACAGATGTTCTGGTCGTTTCCACCGGTGGCAATCAGTCCTCGTGGGTAGGTGTCGCTCGGTGGGATATAGCACACGCAGGAGACAAAGTTGGAGTGGCCCTGCATACGATTCAGCTCAGCGAAACCTGTGCTGGGACTGAACATTTACAATACGTGTCAGTAATTCCTCAAATCCTGCTCACATCCGATTACATATTGAGCAGCCATGTACATAGTCACGACATGATGCTGCATCTACAAATAGACATGTGCTTTATAGCTAACTAACCAGTGCACTATAGCTAACTAACCAGTGCTCTATAGCCAACCAACCTGTGCCCTATAGCTAACTAGTGCTCTACAGCTAACCAGTGCACTATAGCTAACTAACCAGTGCCCTATAGCTAACTCACCAGTGCTCTATAGCTAACTAACCTGTGCCCTATAGCTAACTAACCAGTGCTCTATAGCTAACTAACCAGTGCTCTATAGCTAACTAACCAGTGCCCTATAGCTAACTAACCAGTGCCCTATAGCTAACTAACCAGTGCCCTACAGCTAACTAACCAGTGCCCTATAGCTAACTAACCAGTGCCCTATAGCTAACTAACGCCCTATAGCTAACTAATCAATGCTCTATAGCTAACTAACCAGTGCCCTATAGCTAACTAACCAGTGCCCTACAGCTTACTAACCTGTGCCCTACAGCTAACTAACCCAGTGCTCTATAGCTATCTAACCAATGTAATGTTCTATACCTAACTAACCAGTGCTCTATAGCTAACTAACCAATGCACTATACCTAACTAACCAGTGCTCTATAGCTAACTAACCTGTGCTCTATAGCTAACTAACCAGTGCTCTATAGCTAACTAACCAGTGCTCTATAGATAGCTAACCAATGCCCTATAGCTAACTAACCAGTCCTCTATACCTAACCAGTGCTCTATAGCTAACTAACCAGTGCCCTATAGCTAACTAACCAATGTTCTATAGCTAACTAACCAGTGCTATTATCCAGAAAAATGAAGGCAGCACTCCAATAGAAAAAATAAATGTGGTTTATTGGCCCATGTGCGACGTTTCAGTCCAGGATGTGGACCTTTCTCAATGAGGTTTGGTACATACCTGGAAGGATTTTTTGCACCCTTTGCTTTCTTTTGGTGCTGCTTTTTGTTTTCTTTTTCTAAGCAGTGCCCTATAGCTAACTAACCAGTGCCCTATAGCTAACTAACCAAAGCTCTATAGCTAACTAACCAGTGCCCTATAGCTAACCAGTGCTCTATACCTAACTAACCAGTGCTCTATAGCTAACTAACCAGTGCTTTATAGCTAACTAACCAGTGCCCTATAGCTAACTAACCAGTGCCCTATAGCTAACTAACCAGTGCCCTATAGCTAACTAACCAGTGCCCTATAGCTAACTAACCAGTGCTCTACACCTAACTAGCCAGTGCCCTATAGCTAACTAACCAAAGCTCTATAGCTAACCAGTGCCCTATAGCTAAATAAAAAAAGTCCACCAAAAACAAATACGTCAGGATCCTTAATTACCAACAAAACCAAAGAAGAAAAGCAAGAATCCAATAAAATATAACTTTTAATATATAAAGTTTAAAAGCGTTTATCCAAAAATGCAGACAAGTAACAATACTCTAAATATACCATAGGGAAAATTTAATAAAGACAAATAATATGTCCTATCGGGCCCTACAAATTAACTATATTGGCCCCTACCTGACAGTGGAGGTTGGCACCCTAAGTTTCAGTGGTAGGCGCCCCCACTCCGCGGCGACTTGCCCTCCTGTCCCTACAAAACCCTATAGTCAATTTAAAAAATGTGTCCCAATACACCCATTGCCCAAGTGAAAAAAAGTACAAAAATATACAAAAAAACTAGAAAAAAATGAAATAGATAAAGCGGATAAATTCCACACAAAATCATTGCTCTATTCAACTCCACACAATGGGAGAAGAAATGGGGACTAGTACCCCCCCCTTTTTTAAAAATATCAATCTATAGGCAAATATGGTGTAGAACTATATACTTGTCTAGCTTGTTCTGTAATGTTATTAGGGGGAAGCAAAAAACAATAAATCTGCGTTCCAGATCACATATTATTCATTCTAGAACACCAATAGTTATTATTTGTATAAAGTATTGCCAATAATCAATACCCATTTAGATGGACATAAACAGCGGAGTTTGCTATCCACAATGGGCCACCGATCGACCCCAAAAAAGATCAGAAGCTGCTTTTCAACATAATAGTTCAAAAAGTCAGGGCAGCCCTATTCCATTGCGATGGCCAACATTCCCTGATGAACCCCCGCTATTCCCACGGGGGGGAAACGCGTTGGATACTATTTGGGATGTCGTTTACATGTGGCTCACCGATGACCCAGTATGACAGTAACCTCCTATATCACAGCACAGATGAGTATATGGTCATTTGAGCATCATTTTTTTGATGTGGCATAAAAGTATTGAATATTATCAGCCTCATATGTGCAAATCATAATAGAGTGCTAAAGCGAAACCCTATTAAAGGGGAATGGTTGACTTTTTTGGAGGTGGTGCCTGTAGGTGACTTTTTGAACTATTATGTTGAAAAGCAGCTTCTGATCTCTTTTGGGGTCGATCGGTGACCCATTGTGGATAGCAAACTCCGCTGTATATGTCCATCTAAATGGGTATTGATTATTGGCAATACTTTATACAAATAATAACTATTGGTGTTCTAGAATGAATAATATGTGATATGGAATGCAGATTTATTGTTTTTTGCTTCCCCCTAATAACATTACAGAACAAACTAGACAAGTATATAGTTCTACACCATATTTGCCTATAGATTGATATTTAAAAAAAAGGGGAGGGGGGTACTAGTCCCCATTTCTTCTCCCATTGTGTGGAGTTGAATAGAGCAATGATTTTTTGCGGAATTTATCCGCTTTATCTATTATTTCATTTTTTCTAGTTTTTTTGTATATTTTTGTGTTTTTTTCACTTGGGCAATGGGTGTATTGGGACACATTTTTTAAATTGACTATAGGGTTTTGTAGGGACAGGAGGGCAAGTCGCCGCGGAGTGGGGGCGCCTACCACTGAAACTTAGGGTGCCAACCTCCACTGTCAGGTAGGGGCCAATATAGTTGATTTGTAGGGCCCGATAGGACATATTATTTGTCTTTATTAAATTTTCCCTATGGTATATTTAGAGTATTGTTACTTGTCTGCATTTTTGGATAAACGCTTTTAAAGGGCCACTGTCACCCCCTTCAGCCGTTATAAACTAAAAGAGCCACCTTGTGCAGCAGTAATGCTGCAGTCTAACAAGGTGGCTCTTTTAGTTTTTGATTCATTTATTAGCTCAATAAAGCGTTTTAAAAATTGGCCACACATACCAGATATTATACCTGGAGGCGGTCCGAAGCGTCCTGTATGAATCCCCCAACTGCCGTCACTCTTCTCTTCAGGGGAGGGGCGATGGTCCCCGCCCCCTGAGCGCTGTTATCTTCTGAAATCCGGCGCCTGCGCTGTGCGTGCCTGCCTGGGGCCTGCGCAGTGTTCATTGTCAGTGCGGCCACACTGTTGCTGAATCCCCCGCCCCGCACTGTTATTCATTATGCACAGTGCGGGGCTGGGGTTCCTGGGAAGGCGGGGGAGCTGGGGAGCGTCGGAGCTGGGGAGCGTCTAAACAGTGCAGTGCGCATGCCCAGGAACCCCAGCCCCGCACTGTGCATAATGAATAACACAGTGCGGGGCGGGGATTCAGCAACAGTGTGGCCGCACTGACAATGAACACTGCGCAGGCCCCAGGCAGGCACGCACAGCGCAGGCGCCGGATTTCAGAAGATAACAGCGCTCAGGGGGCGGGGACCATCGGCCCTGAAGAGATGAGTGACGGCAGTTGGGGGATTCATACAGGACGCTTCGGACCGCCTCCTGGTACAATATCTGGTATGTGTGGCCAATTTTTAAAACGCTTTTTTGAGATAATAAATGAATCAAAAACTAAAAGAGCCACCTTGTTAGACTGCAGCATTACTGCTGCACAAGGTGGCTCTTTTAGTTTATAACGGCTGGGGGGGGGGGGTGACAGTGGCCCTTTAAACTTTATATATTAAAAGTTATATTTTAATGGATTCTTGCTTTTCTTCTTTGCCTATAGCTAACTAACCAGTGCTCTACACCTAACTAGCCAGTGCCCTATAACTAACCAAAGCTCTATACCTAAATAACCAATGCTTTATAGCTAACTAACCAGCGCTCTATAGCTAACTAACCAGTGCTCTATAGCTAACTAACCAGTGCTTTTTAGCTAACTAACCAGTGCTCTAATAACAGAGTTGTTAAACACATCATCCGTGCCACAGTGAGAATGCCACAATCTATGTGCAAAAATATTTAGCATGGATATATATCTATCCCTGAAAGCATCAGTTCGGGAAACTGCCACGGATACAGATAATAACTTCACCAAAAATGCAGTAAAGATCCCATAAAACATGAAAATTTATTAAATATTCATTAAAATGACATATTACAATACAGGACAAGTAACCAGATACAGAGGGAAACAGATGAGGCACTATGTGCTGGTACAGTACACCAAAGAACTCATGTCCACCTCACTGCAGCATACATACTATTCTTATTCAAGGGGGCTCATGGCACTATAACAATGATCAATGTCCACAAATTCAGAGATGGCCATATAAGCCAACATGGCCATAAGCACCCATATACGCATGGAATTACCTGAAAATGGTGCAGTGAGTGGTCCAGAGTTCACCCCGATGCACGTTTCGGAGCGCTACGCTCCTTCCTCAGGGGGCACCTAACCAGTGCCCTATAGCTAACTAACCAAAGCTCTATAGCTAACTAACCAAAGCTCTATAGCTAACTAACCTGTGCCCTATAGCTAACCAATGCTTTACAGCTAACTGACCAATGCCCTATAGCTAACTAACCATTGCCCTATAGCTAACTAACCAGTGCTCTATACCAAACTAACCAATGCTCTATAATTAACTAACCATTGCTCTATAGCTAACTAACCAATGTTCTATACCTAACTAACCAGTGCTCTATAGCTCACTAACCAATTCCCTATAGCTAACTAATCAATGCTTTATAGTTAACTAACCAGTGCTCTATAGCTAACTAACCAGTGCTTTATAGCTAATTAACCAGTGCTCTATAGCTAACTAACCAGTGCTATATAGCTAGCTAACCAATACCCTATAGCCAACTAACCAGTGCTCTATAGCCAACTAACCAGTGCTCTATAGCTAACTAACCAGTGCTTTAGAGCTAACTAACCAGGGCTCTATAGCTAACTAACCAGTGCCCTACAGCTAACTAACCAATGCTTTATAGCTAACCAACCAGTGCTCTACAGCTAACTAACCAGTGCTTTATAGCTAACTGCCCAGTGCGCTATAGCTAACTAACCAGTGCCCTAAAGCTAACTAACCAGTGCTCTATACCTAACTAACCAGTGCCCTATAGCTAACCAGTGCTCTACACCTAACTAGCCAGTGCCCTATAGCTAACTAACCAATGCTCTATACCTAACTAACCAGTGCCCTATAGCTAACCAGTGCTCTATACCTAACCAATGCTTTATAGCTTACTAACCAGCGCTCTATAGCTAACCAACCAGTGCCATATAGCTAACTACTCAGTGCGCTATAGCTAACTACCCAGTGCGCTATAGCTAACCACCCAGTGCGCTATAGCTAACCAGTGCTCTTTACCTAACTAACCAGTGCCCTATAGCTAACTAACCAAAGCTCTATAGCTAACTAACCAGTGCCCTATAGCTAACTAACCATTGCCCTATAGCTAACTAACCAATGCTTTGCAGCTAACTAACCAATGCTTTACAGCTAACTAGCCAATGCCATATAGCTAACTAACCAGTGCTCTATACCTAACTAACCAGTGCTCTATAGTTAACTAACCATTGCTCTATAGCTAACTAGCCAATGTTCTATACCTAACTAACCAGTGCTCTATAGTTAACTAACCATTGCTCTATAGCTAACTAGCCAATATTCTATACCTAACTAACCAGTGCTCTATAGCTAACTAACCAATTCCCTATAGCTAACTAACCAATGCTTTATAGCTAACTAACCAGTGCTCTATAGCTAACTAATGCTTCACATCTAATTAACCAGTGCTCTATGCTACTTAACCAATGCCCTATAGCTAAGTGCTATGAGGTGGCATAGTCCCCCTTTATACTATGACCTGGCACCATATGAGGTGGCATGGTCACGGTGGGGTACATATACTATACGGACAGGAGCACCGGGACGCCTACAGGAGCCTCCATAACCCCCATTCTAAAGCCAGACACATGAGTATGGAGATGGCCTACAGCTGGTTGGGTTGTAGCTGCACAGCTCACCGTCTTCTGGGAAGGTTTTCTCCATGATGTTGGAGTGTCTGTGGGCAGTTTCTAATCTGCCTTCTTGGTCATCCCAATGGTTATTGATGTAGATGAGGTCAGGGCTCTGTGCGGCCACGTTCTTCCACCCCAATCTCAGCCAACCATGCCTTTATGGACCTTACTTTGTGCATTGGGGTACAAAAAAGGGAACAGAGAAGAGTCTAACCCAAACTGCTGCCAAAAAAATAGTCTAAAATGTCTTAGCATACTGAAGTATTAAAGCACCACTCCATTGTATGTTTTATTCTCCCGCTGGAGTGGTGCCACTAATGTAAGTTTCCTGACCTAGTATTATACTTACCAGCCACCATCTTCTTCTGCCATCAGAGTGGCTAAGGATGGCTCTAGTAGTTTGTGACCTGCCGGATCTCTCCAGTGAGGTGACAACTCAATGTACAGGTGTGTCTTACAAAATTAGAATATCATCAAAAAGTTAATTTACTTCAGTTCTTCAATACAAAAAGTGAAACTCATTATATAGAGTCATTACAGAGTGATCTATTTCAAGTGTTTATTTCTGTTGATGTTGTTGATTATGGCTTACAGCCAATGAAAACCCAAAAGTCATTATCTCAGTAAATTAGAATAATTAAAGAAAACACCTGTAAAGGCTTCCTAAGCATTTAAAAAGGTCCCTTAGTCTGTTTCAGTAGGCTCCACAATCATGGGGAAGATTGCTGACTTGTCAGATGTCCAGAAGGCAGTCAGTGACACACTCCACAAGGAGGCTAAGCCACAAAAGGCCATTGCTGAATAAGCTGGCTGTTCACACAGTGCTGTATCCAAGCATATTAATGGAAAGATGAGTATAAGGAAAAAGTGTGGTAGAAAAAGGTGCCCAAGCAACCGGGATAACTGCAGCCTTGGGAGGATTATTAAGAAAAGGCCATTCAAAAATTTTGGAGAGATTCACAAGGAGTGGACTGCTGCCGGAGTCATTGCTTCTAGAGACATCACACACAGACGTATCCAGGACAAGAGCATTGCATTCCTTGTGTCAAGCCACTCATGACCAATAGCCAGAAGCGTCTTACCTGGGCCAAGGAGAAAAATAACTGGACTGTTGCTCAGTGGTCCAAGGTGTTGTTTTCAGATGAAAGTACATTTTGCATTTCATTTGGAAATCAAGGTCCCAGAGTCTGGAGGAAGAGTGGAGAGGCACATAATCCAAGCTGCTGGAGGTCTAGTGTGAAGTTTCCACAATCAGTGCTGGTTTGGGAGCCATGTCATCTGCTGGTGTAGGTACAGTGTGCTTTATCAAGACCAAAGTCAGCGCAGCTGTCTACCAGGAAATTTTAGAGCGCTTCATTCTTCAGCAGGACTTGACACCTGTCCACACTGCCAAAAGTACCAATACCTGGTTTAAAAATAACAGTATCACTGTGCTTGATTGGCCAGCAAACTCACCTGACATTAACCCATAGAGAATCAAGAGGAAGATGAGACACCAGACCCAACAATGCAGACGAGCTGAAGGCTGCTATCAAAGTAACCTGGGCTTCCATAACGCCTCAGCAGTGCCACAGGCTGATCGCCACCATGCCGCGCCAAATTGATGCGGTAATTGATGCAAAAGGAGCTCCGAGCAAGTAGTGAGTGCATTTACTGAATATACATTTCAGAAGGCCAACATTTCAGATTTTAAAATCATTTTCAACCTGGTGTTATAAAGTATTCTAATTTACTGAGAATGACTTTTGGGTTTTCATTGGCTGTAAGCCATAATCATCAACATTAACAGAAATAAACACGTGAAATAGATCACTCTGTTTGTAATAACTCTATGTAATGAGTTTCACTTTTTTTGTATTAAAGAACTGAAATAAATTAACTTTGTGATGATATTCTAGTTTTGTGAGAAGCACTTGTAAGGCTATGAAGGCCGCAACGACACTAAGGCTATGTGCACACGTTGCAGATTTTTTCCGTTTTTTTTACCCCTGCAGATTTCTATTATGGAATGGGTGCAGAAAGGAAGCAGATCTGCAAAAAGAAGTGACATGGTCCTTTTTTTAATCTGCTGCGTTTTCCGTGCAGTTTTTTCCGCACCATTAGCGCAGCATTTTTTTTTGCCCATTGATTTACATTGTACTGTAAATCACTTGTGGATCTGCAGCGTTTCTGCTCGGAACAAAAAGCTGTAGTTCTGCAGGAAATCTGCAATGTGTGCACATACCAAAAAAAGGTGCAGATTCTGACCTGCGTTTTCTGCCAAGAAATGCAGAATCTGCACAGAAAATTCCACAGTCAAATCTGCAACATATGCACATAGCCTTAGACTTGCATTGAGAGCTTGTGACTGTTACCCTCCGACTTCCGGTCAGTCAGAAGTTCTGATCACAAGATGGCGGATAGTGACCAGAGCGACGTCAGGATAAGCTGAAGACAGCAGCTGGTGAGTACAATATTAGGGTCAGGGAACTTCTATTAATGGCACCAATCTACCACTGAAATAAAAAAAATACAGGAGTGGTGCTTTAAGATTTCTCTTCACTGGAACTAAGGGGCCCAGGATAACCCTGGAAAACAACCCCATAGAATTATCCTGTGTCCACCATACTTTATAGCTGGCACAATGCATATAGGCAGGCAACTGGTCTGGCACTCACCAAATCCAGACGTGTCCATCACACTGCTAGACGATTCATCACTTCCCATAACATACGTCTGCTTCTCCTGAGCCCAATGGAGGCTTCCAAGCAGCTGCACACAAGCCTTACATCACTGAGAACCATACAGAACATCCCAAGCAGCTGCACACAAGCATTACATCACTGAGAACCATACAGAACATCCCAAGCAGCTGCACACAAGCCTTACATCACTGAGAACCATACAGAACATCCCAAGCAGCTGCACACAAGCCTTACATCACTGAGAACCATACACAACATCCCAAGCAGCTGCACACAAGCCTTACATCACTGAGAACCATACAGAACATCCCAAGCAGCTGCACACAAGCCTTACATCACTGAGAACCACACAGAACATCCCAAGCAGCTGCACACAAGCCTTACATCACTGAGAACCATACAGAACATCCCAAGCAGCTGCACACAAGCCTTACATCACTGAGAACCATACAGAACATCCCAAGCAGCTGCACACAATCCTTACATCACTGAGAACCACACAGAACATCCCAAGCAGCTGCACGCAAGCCTTACATCACTGAGAACCACACAGAACATCCCAAGCAGCTGCACGCAAGCCTTACATCACTGAGAACCATACAGAACATCCCAAGCAGCTGCACACAAGCCTTACATCACTGAGAACCATACAGAACATCCCAAGCAGCTGCACACAAGCCTTACATCACTGAGAACCACACAGAACATCCCAAGCAGCTGCACACAAGCCTTACATCACTGAGAACCATACAGAACATCCCAAGCAGCTGCACACAAGCCTTACATCACTGAGAACCATACAGAACATCCCAAGCAGCTGCACACAATCCTTACATCACTGAGAACCATACAGAACATCCCAAGCAGCTGCACACAAGCCTTACATCACTGAGAACCATACAGAACATCCCAAGCAGCTACACACAAGCCTTACATCACTGAGAACCATACAGAACATCCCAAGCAGCTGCACACAAGCCTTACATCACTGAGAACCATACAGAACATCCCAAGCAGCTACACACAAGCCTTACATCACTGAGAACCACACAGAACATCCCAAGCAGCTGCACACAAGCCTTACATCACTGAGAACCATACAGAACATCCCAAGCAGCTGCACACAAGCATTACATCACTGAGAACCATACAGAACATCCCAAGCAGCTGCACACAAGCATTACATCACTGAGAACCATACAGAACATCCCAAGCAGCTGCACACAAGCCTTACATCACTGAGAACCATACAGAACATCCCAAGCAGCTGCACACAAGCCTTACATCACTGAGAACCACACAGAACATCCCAAGCAGCTGCACACAAGCCTTACATCACTGAGAACCATACAGAACATCCCAAGCAGCTGCACACAAGCCTTACATCACTGAGAACCATACAGAACATCCCAAGCAGCTGCACACAAGCCTTACATCACTGAGAACCACACAGAACATCCCAAGCAGCTGCACACAAGCCTTACATCACTGAGAACCATACAGAACATCCCAAGCAGCTGCACACAAGCCTTACATCACTGAGAACCACACAGAACATCCCAAGCAGCTGCACACAAGCCTTACATCACTGAGAACCATACAGAACATCCCAAGCAGCTGCACACAAGCCTTACATCACTGAGAACCATACAGAACATCCCAAGCAGCTGCACACAATCCTTACATCACTGAGAACCATACAGAACATTACATCACTGAGAACCATACAGAACATCCCAAGCAGCTACACACAAGCCTTACATCACTGAGAACCATACAGAACATCCCAAGCAGCTGCACACAAGCCTTACATCACTGAGAACCATACAGAACATCCCAAGCAGCTGCACACAAGCCTTACATCACTGAGAACCACACAGAACATCCCAAGCAGCTGCACACAAGCCTTACATCACTGAGAACCATACAGAACATCCCAAGCAGCTGCACGCAAGCCTTACATCACTGAGAACCATACAGAACATCCCAAGCAGCTGCACACAATCCTTACATCACTGAGAACCACACAGAACATCCCAAGCAGCTGCACACAAGCCTTACATCACTGAGAACCACACAGAACATCCCAAGCAGCTGCACGCAAGCCTTACATCACTGAGAACCATACAGAACATCCCAAGCAGCTGCACACAAGCCTTACATCACTGAGAACCATACAGAACATCCCAAGCAGCTGCACACAAGCATTACATCACTGAGAACCACACAGAACATCCCAAGCAGCTGCACACAAGCCTTACATCACTGAGAACCATACAGAACATCCCAAGCAGCTGCACACAAGCCTTACATCACTGAGAACCACACAGAACATCCCAAGCAGCTGCACACAAGCCTTACATCACTGAGAACCATACAGAACATCCCAAGCAGCTGCACACAAGCCTTACATCACTGAGAACCATACAGAACATCCCAAGCAGCTGCACACAATCCTTACATCACTGAGAACCATACAGAACATCCCAAGCAGCTGCACACAAGCCTTACATCACTGAGAACCATACAGAACATCCCAAGCAGCTGCACACAAGCCTTACATCACTGAGAACCATACAGAACATCCCAAGCAGCTGCACACAAGCCTTACATCACTGAGAACCATACAGAACATCCCAAGCAGCTGCACACAAGCCTTACATCACTGAGAACCATACAGAACATCCCAAGCAGCTGCACACAAGCCTTACATCACTGAGAACCATACAGAACATCCCAAGCAGCTGCACACAAGCCTTACATCACTGAGAACCATACAGAACATCCCAAGCAGCTGCACACAAGCCTTACATCACTGAGAACCACACAGAACATCCCAAGCAGCTGCACACAAGCCTTACATCACTGAGAACCATACAGAACATCCCAAGCAGCTGCACACAAGCCTTACATCACTGAGAACCATACAGAACATCCCAAGCAGCTGCACACAATCCTTACATCACTGAGAACCATACAGAACATTACATCACTGAGAACCATACAGAACATCCCAAGCAGCTACACACAAGCCTTACATCACTGAGAACCATACAGAACATCCCAAGCAGCTGCACACAAGCCTTACATCACTGAGAACCATACAGAACATCCCAAGCAGCTGCACACAAGCCTTACATCACTGAGAACCACACAGAACATCCCAAGCAGCTGCACACAAGCCTTACATCACTGAGAACCACACAGAACATCCCAAGCAGCTGCACACAAGCCTTACATCACTGAGAACCATACAGAACATCCCAAGCAGCTGCACACAATCCTTACATCACTGAGAACCACACAGAACATCCCAAGCAGCTGCACGCAAGCCTTACATCACTGAGAACCACACAGAACATCCCAAGCAGCTGCACGCAAGCCTTACATCACTGAGAACCATACAGAACATCCCAAGCAGCTGCACACAAGCCTTACATCACTGAGAACCATACAGAACATCCCAAGCAGCTGCACACAAGCCTTACATCACTGAGAACCACACAGAACATCCCAAGCAGCTGCACACAAGCCTTACATCACTGAGAACCATACAGAACATCCCAAGCAGCTGCACACAAGCCTTACATCACTGAGAACCATACAGAACATCCCAAGCAGCTGCACACAATCCTTACATCACTGAGAACCATACAGAACATCCCAAGCAGCTGCACACAAGCCTTACATCACTGAGAACCATACAGAACATCCCAAGCAGCTGCACACAAGCCTTACATCACTGAGAACCATACAGAACATCCCAAGCAGCTACACACAAGCCTTACATCACTGAGAACCACACAGAACATCCCAAGCAGCTGCACACAAGCCTTACATCACTGAGAACCACACAGAACATCCCAAGCAGCTGCACACAAGCCTTACATCACTGAGAACCATACAGAACATCCCAAGCAGCTACACACAAGCCTTACATCACTGAGAACCACACAGAACATCCCAAGCAGCTGCACACAAGCCTTACATCACTGAGAACCATACAGAACATCCCAAGCAGCTGCACACAAGCCTTACATCACTGAGAACCATACAGAACATCCCAAGCAGCTGCACACAAGCCTTACATCACTGAGAACCACACAGAACATCCCAAGCAGCTGCACACAAGCCTTACATCACTGAGAACCATACAGAACATCCCAAGCAGCTACACACAAGCCTTACATCACTGAGAACCATACAGAACATCCCAAGCAGCTGCACACAAGCATTACATCACTGAGAACCATACAGAACATCCCAAGCAGCTGCACACAAGCATTACATCACTGAGAACCATACAGAACATCCCAAGCAGCTGCACACAAGCCTTACATCACTGAGAACCACACAGAACATCCCAAGCAGCTGCACACAAGCCTTACATCACTGAGAACCACACAGAACATCCCAAGCAGCTGCACACAAGCCTTACATCACTGAGAACCATACAGAACATCCCAAGCAGCTGCACACAAGCATTACATCACTGAGAACCATACAGAACATCCCAAGCAGCTGCACACAAGCCTTACATCACTGAGAACCATACAGAACATCCCAAGCAGCTGCACACAAGCATTACATCACTGAGAACCATACAGAACATTACATCACTGAGAACCATACAGAACATTACATCACTGAGAACCATACAGAACATCCCAAGCAGCTGCACACAAGCCTTACATCACTGAGAACCACACAGAACATCCCAAGCAGCTGCACACAAGCCTTACATCACTGAGAACCACACAGAACATCCCAAGCAGCTGCACACAAGCATTACATCACTGAGAACCATACAGAACATCCCAAGCAGCTGCACACAAGCCTTACATCACTGAGAACCATACAGAACATCCCAAGCAGCTGCACACAAGCATTACATCACTGAGAACCATACAGAACATCCCAAGCAGCTGCACACAAGCCTTACATCACTGAGAACCATACAGAACATCCCAAGCAGCTGCACACAAGCCTTACATCACTGAGAACCATACAGAACATCCCAAGCAGCTGCACACAAGCCTTACATCACTGAGAACCATACAGAACATCCCAAGCAGCTGCACACAAGCCTTACATCACTGAGAACCATACAGAACATCCCAAGCAGCTGCACACAAGCCTTACATCACTGAGAACCATACAGAACATCCCAAGCAGCTGCACACAAGCCTTACATCACTGAGAACCATACAGAACATCCCAAGCAGCTGCACACAAGCATTACATCACTGAGAACCATACAGAACATCCCAAGCAGCTGCACACAAGCCTTACATCACTGAGAACCATACAGAACATCCCAAGCAGCTGCACACAAGCCTTACATCACTGAGAACCATACAGAACATCCCAAGCAGCTGCACACAATCCTTACATCACTGAGAACCATACAGAACATCCCAAGCAGCTGCACACAATCCTTACATCACTGAGAACCATACAGAACATCCCAAGCAGCTGCACACAAGCCTTACATCACTGAGAACCACACAGAACATCCCAAGCAGCTGCACACAAGCATTACATCACTGAGAACCATACAGAACATCCCAAGCAGCTACACACAAGCCTTACATCACTGAGAACCATACAGAACATCCCAAGCAGCTGCACACAAGCCTTACATCACTGAGAACCATACAGAACATCCCAAGCAGCTGCACACAAGCCTTACATCACTGAGAACCACACAGAACATCCCAAGCAGCTATACACAAGCCTTACATCACTGAGAACCACACAGAACATCCCAAGCAGCTGCACACAAGCCTTACATCACTGAGAACCATACAGAACATCCCAAGCAGCTGCACACAAGCCTTACATCACTGAGAACCATACAGAACATCCCAAGCAGCTGCACACAAGCCTTACATCACTGAGAACCATACAGAACATCCCAAGCAGCTGCACACAAGCCTTACATCACTGAGAACCATACAGAACATCCCAAGCAGCTGCACACAAGCCTTACATCACTGAGAACCATACAGAACATCCCAAGCAGCTGCACACAAGCCTTACATCACTGAGAACCATACAGAACATCCCAAGCAGCTGCACACAAGCATTACATCACTGAGAACCATACAGAACATCCCAAGCAGCTGCACACAAGCCTTACATCACTGAGAACCATACAGAACATCCCAAGCAGCTGCACACAAGCCTTACATCACTGAGAACCATACAGAACATCCCAAGCAGCTGCACACAAGCCTTACATCACTGAGAACCATACAGAACATCCCAAGCAGCTGCACACAAGCCTTACATCACTGAGAACCATACAGAACATCCCAAGCAGCTGCACACAAGCCTTACATCACTGAGAACCACACAGAACATCCCAAGCAGCTGCACACAATCCTTACATCACTGAGAACCACACAGAACATCCCAAGCAGCTGCACACAAGCCTTACATCACTGAGAACCATACAGAACATCCCAAGCAGCTGCACACAAGCCTTACATCACTGAGAACCATACAGAACATCCCAAGCAGCTGCACACAAGCCTTACATCACTGAGAACCATACAGAACATCCCAAGCAGCTGCACACAAGCCTTACATCACTGAGAACCACACAGAACATCCCAAGCAGCTATACACAAGCCTTACATCACTGAGAACCACACAGAACATCCCAAGCAGCTGCACACAAGCCTTACATCACTGAGAACCATACAGAACATCCCAAGCAGCTGCACACAAGCCTTACATCACTGAGAACCATACAGAACATCCCAAGCATCTACACACAATCCTTACATCACTGAGAACCACACAGAACATCCCAAGCAGCTGCACACAAGCATTACATCACTGAGAACCATACAGAACATCCCAAGCAGCTGCACACAAGCCTTACATCACTGAGAACCATACAGAACATCCCAAGCATCTACACACAAGCCTTACATCACTGAGAACCACACAGAACATCCCAAGCAGCTGCACACAAGCCTTACATCACTGAGAACCATACAGAACATTACATCACTGAGAACCATACAGAACATCCCAAGCAGCTACACACAAGCCTTACATCACTGAGAACCACACAGAACATCCCAAGCAGCTGCACACAAGCATTACATCACTGAGAACCACACAGAACATCCCAAGCAGCTGCACACAAGCCTTACATCACTGAGAACCATACAGAACATCCCAAGCAGCTGCACACAATCCTTACATCACTGAGAACCATACAGAACATCCCAAGCAGCTGCACACAAGCCTTACATCACTGAGAACCATACAGAACATCCCAAGCAGCTGCACACAAGCATTACATCACTGAGAACCATACAGAACATCCCAAGCAGCTGCACACAAGCCTTACATCACTGAGAACCATACAGAACATCCCAAGCAGCTGCACACAAGCATTACATCACTGAGAACCATACAGAACATCCCAAGCAGCTGCAAACAAGCATTACATCACTGAGAACCATACAGAAAATCCCAAGCAGCTACACACAATCCTTACATCACTGAGAACCATACAGAACATTACATCACTGAGAACCATACAGAACATCCCAAGCAGCTGCACACAAGCCTTACATCACTGAGAACCATACAGAACATCCCAAGCAGCTGCACACAAGCCTTACATCACTGAGAACCATACAGAACATCCCAAGCAGCTGCACACAAGCCTTACATCACTGAGAACCATACAGAACATCCCAAGCAGCTGCACACAAGCCTTACATCACTGAGAACCATACAGAACATCCCAAGCAGCTGCACACAAGCCTTACATCACTGAGAACCACACCGAACATCCCAAGCAGCTGCACACAAGCCTTACATCACTGAGAACCATACAGAACATCCCAAGCAGCTGCACACAAGCCTTACATCACTGAGAACCATACAGAACATCCCAAGCAGCTGAACACAAGCCTTACATCACTGAGAACCATACAGAACATCCCAAGCAGCTGCACACAAGCCTTACATCACTGAGAACCATACAGAACATCCCAAGCAGCTGCACACAAGCCTTACATCACTGAGAACCATACAGAACATCCCAAGCAGCTGCACACAAGCCTTACATCACTGAGAACCATACAGAACATCGCAAGCAGCTGCACACAAGCCTTACATCACTGAGAACCATACAGAACATCCCAAGCAGCTGCACACAAGCCTTACATCACTGAGAACCATACAGAACATCGCAAGCAGCTGCACACAAGCCTTACATCACTGAGAACCATACAGAACATCCCAAGCAGCTGCACACAAGCCTTACATCACTGAGAACCATACAGAACATCCCAAGCAGCTGCACACAAGCATTACATCACTGAGAACCATACAGAACATCCCAAGCAGCTGCACACAAGCCTTACATCACTGAGAACCATACAGAACATCCCAAGCAGCTGCACACAAGCATTACATCACTGAGAACCATACAGAACATCCCAAGCAGCTGCAAACAAGCATTACATCACTGAGAACCATACAGAAAATCCCAAGCAGCTACACACAATCCTTACATCACTGAGAACCATACAGAACATTACATCACTGAGAACCATACAGAACATCCCAAGCAGCTGCACACAAGCCTTACATCACTGAGAACCATACAGAACATCCCAAGCAGCTGCACACAAGCATTACATCACTGAGAACCATACAGAACATCCCAAGCAGCTGCACACAAGCCTTACATCACTGAGAACCATACAGAACATCCCAAGCAGCTGCACACAAGCCTTACATCACTGAGAACCATACAGAACATCCCAAGCAGCTGCACACAAGCCTTACATCACTGAGAACCATACAGAACATCCCAAGCAGCTGCACACAAGCCTTACATCACTGAGAACCACACAGAACATCCCAAGCAGCTGCACACAAGCCTTACATCACTGAGAACCATACAGAACATCCCAAGCAGCTGCACACAAGCCTTACATCACTGAGAACCACACCGAACATCCCAAGCAGCTGCACACAAGCCTTACATCACTGAGAACCATACAGAACATCCCAAGCAGCTGCACACAAGCCTTACATCACTGAGAACCATACAGAACATCCCAAGCAGCTGAACACAAGCCTTACATCACTGAGAACCATACAGAACATCCCAAGCAGCTGCACACAAGCCTTACATCACTGAGAACCATACAGAACATCCCAAGCAGCTGCACACAAGCCTTACATCACTGAGAACCATACAGAACATCCCAAGCAGCTGCACACAAGCCTTACATCACTGAGAACCATACAGAACATCGCAAGCAGCTGCACACAAGCCTTACATCACTGAGAACCATACAGAACATCCCAAGCAGCTGCACACAAGCCTTACATCACTGAGAACCATACAGAACATCCCAAGCAGCTGCACACAAGCCTTACATCACTGAGAACCATACAGAACATCCCAAGCAGCTGCACACAAGCCTTACATCACTGAGAACCATACAGAACATCCCAAGCAGCTGCACACAAGCCTTACATCACTGAGAACCATACAGAACATCCCAAGCAGCTGCACACAAGCCTTACATCACTGAGAACCATACAGAACATCCCAAGCAGCTGCACACAAGCCTTACATCACTGAGAACCATACAGAACATCCCAAGCAGCTGCACACAAGCCTTACATCACTGAGAACCACACAGAACATCCCAAGCAGCTGCACACAATCCTTACATCACTGAGAACCATACAGAACATCCCAAGCAGCTGCACACAATCCTTACATCACTGAGAACCACACAGAACATCCCAAGCAGCTGCACACAAGCCTTACATCACTGAGAACCATACAGAACATCCCAAGCAGCTGCACACAAGCCTTACATCACTGAGAACCACACAGAACATCCCAAGCAGCTGCACACAAGCCTTACATCACTGAGAACCATACAGAACATCCCAAGCAGCTGCACACAAGCATTACATCACTGAGAACCACACAGAACATCCCAAGCAGCTGCACACAAGCCTTACATCACTGAGAACCATACAGAACATCCCAAGCAGCTGCACACAAGCCTTACATCACTGAGAACCACACAGAACATCCCAAGCAGCTGCACACAAGCCTTACATCACTGAGAACCATACAGAACATCCCAAGCAGCTGCACACAAGCCTTACATCACTGAGAACCACACAGAACATCCCAAGCAGCTGCACACAAGCCTTACATCACTGAGAACCATACAGAACATCCCAAGCAGCTGCACACAAGCATTACATCACTGAGAACCACACAGAACATCCCAAGCAGCTGCACACAAGCCTTACATCACTGAGAACCATACAGAACATCCCAAGCAGCTGCACACAAGCCTTACATCACTGAGAACCATACAGAACATCCCAAGCAGCTGCACACAAGCCTTACATCACTGAGAACCATACAGAACATCCCAAGCAGCTGCACACAAGCCTTACATCACTGAGAACCACACAGAACATCCCAAGCAGCTATACACAAGCCTTACATCACTGAGAACCACACAGAACATCCCAAGCAGCTATACACAAGCCTTACATCACTGAGAACCACACAGAACATCCCAAGCAGCTGCACACAAGCCTTACATCACTGAGAACCATACAGAACATCCCAAGCAGCTGCACACAATCCTTACATCACTGAGAACCACACAGAACATCCCAAGCAGCTGCACACAAGCCTTACATCACTGAGAACCATACAGAACATCCCAAGCAGCTGCACACAAGCCTTACATCACTGAGAACCACACAGAACATCCCAAGCAGCTGCACACAAGCCTTACATCACTGAGAACCATACAGAACATCCCAAGCAGCTGCACACAATCCTTACATCACTGAGAACCACACAGAACATCCCAAGCAGCTGCACACAAGCCTTACATCACTGAGAACCATACAGAACATCCCAAGCAGCTGCACACAAGCCTTACATCACTGAGAACCACACAGAACATCCCAAGCAGCTGCACACAAGCCTTACATCACTGAGAACCATACAGAACATCCCAAGCAGCTGCACACAAGCCTTACATCACTGAGAACCACACAGAACATCCCAAGCAGCTGCACACAAGCCTTACATCACTGAGAACCATACAGAACATCCCAAGCAGCTGCACACAAGCATTACATCACTGAGAACCACACAGAACATCCCAAGCAGCTGCACACAAGCCTTACATCACTGAGAACCATACAGAACATCCCAAGCAGCTGCACACAAGCCTTACATCACTGAGAACCATACAGAACATCCCAAGCAGCTGCACACAAGCCTTACATCACTGAGAACCATACAGAACATCCCAAGCAGCTGCACACAAGCCTTACATCACTGAGAACCACACAGAACATCCCAAGCAGCTATACACAAGCCTTACATCACTGAGAACCACACAGAACATCCCAAGCAGCTATACACAAGCCTTACATCACTGAGAACCACACAGAACATCCCAAGCAGCTGCACACAAGCCTTACATCACTGAGAACCATACAGAACATCCCAAGCAGCTACACACAATCCTTACATCACTGAGAACCACACAGAACATCCCAAGCAGCTGCACACAAGCCTTACATCACTGAGAACCACACAGAACATCCCAAGCAGCTGCACACAAGCATTACATCACTGAGAACCATACAGAACATCCCAAGCAGCTGCACACAAGCCTTACATCACTGAGAACCACACAGAACATCCCAAGCAGCTGCACACAATCCTTACATCACTGAGAACCATACAGAACATCCCAAGCAGCTGCACACAAGCCTTACATCACTGAGAACCATACAGAACATCCCAAGCAGCTGCACACAAGCATTACATCACTGAGAACCATACAGAACATCCCAAGCAGCTGCACACAAGCCTTACATCACTGAGAACCATACTGAACATCCCAAGCAGCTGCACACAAGCATTACATCACTGAGAACCACACAGAACATCCCAAGCAGCTGCACACAAGCCTTACATCACTGAGAACCATACAGAACATCCCAAGCAGCTGCACACAAGCCTTACATCACTGAGAACCATACAGAACATCCCAAGCAGCTGCACACAAGCCTTACATCACTGAGAACCATACAGAACATTACATCACTGAGAACCATACAGAACATCCCAAGCAGCTGCACACAAGCATTACATCACTGAGAACCATACAGAACATCCCAAGCAGCTGCACACAAGCATTACATCACTGAGAACCATACAGAAAATCCCAAGCAGCTACACACAATCCTTACATCACTGAGAACCATACAGAACATTACATCACTGAGAACCATACAGAACATTACATCACTGAGAACCATACAGAACATCCCAAGCAGCTACACACAAGCCTTACATCACTGAGAACCACACAGAACATCCCAAGCAGCTACACACAAGCCTTACATCACTGAGAACCACACAGAACATCCCAAGCAGCTGCACACAAGCCTTACATCACTGAGAACCATACAGAACATCCCAAGCAGCTACACACAAGCCTTACATCACTGAGAACCATACAGAACATCCCAAGCAGCTGCACACAAGCATTACATCACTGAGAACCATACAGAACATCCCAAGCAGCTGCACACAAGCATTACATCACTGAGAACCATACAGAAAATCCCAAGCAGCTACACACAATCCTTACATCACTGAGAACCATACAGAACATTACATCACTGAGAACCATACAGAACATTACATCACTGAGAACCATACAGAACATCCCAAGCAGCTACACACAAGCCTTACATCACTGAGAACCACACAGAACATCCCAAGCAGCTACACACAAGCCTTACATCACTGAGAACCACACAGAACATCCCAAGCAGCTGCACACAAGCCTTACATCACTGAGAACCATACAGAACATCCCAAGCAGCTACACACAAGCCTTACATCACTGAGAACCACACAGAACATCCCAAGCAGCTACACACAAGCCTTACATCACTGAGAACCACACAGAACATCCCAAGCAGCTGCACACAAGCCTTACATCACTGAGAACCATACAGAACATCCCAAGCAGCTACACACAAGCCTTACATCACTGAGAACCATACAGAACATCCCAAGCAGCTACACACAAGCCTTACATCACTGAGAACCATACAGAACATCCCAAGCAGCTACACACAAGCCTTACATCACTGAGAACCACACAGAACATCCCAAGCAGCTACACACAAGCCTTACATCACTGAGAACCATACAGAACATCCCAAGCAGCTGCACACAAGCCTTACATCACTGAGAACCATACAGAACATCCCAAGCAGCTGCACACAAGCCTTACATCACTGAGAACCATACAGAACATCCCAAGCAGCTGCACACAAGCCTTACATCACTGAGAACCATACAGAACATCCCAAGCAGCTGCACACAAGCCTTACATCACTGAGAACCATACAGAACATCCCAAGCAGCTGCACACAAGCCTTACATCACTGAGAACCATACAGAACATCCCAAGCAGCTGCACACAAGCCTTACATCACTGAGAACCACACAGAACATCCCAAGCAGCTGAACACAAGCCTTACATCACTGAGAACCATACAGAACATCCCAAGCAGCTGCACACAAGCATTACATCACTGAGAACCATACAGAACATCCCAAGCAGCTGCACACAAGCCTTACATCACTGAGAACCATACAGAACATCCCAAGCAGCTGCACACAAGCATTACATCACTGAGAACCATACAGAACATCCCAAGCAGCTGCACACAAGCATTACATCACTGAGAACCATACAGAACATCCCAAGCAGCTGCACACAAGCCTTACATCACTGAGAACCATACAGAACATCCCAAGCAGCTGCACACAAGCCTTACATCACTGAGAACCACACAGAACATCCGAAGCAGCTGCACACAAGCCTTACATCACTGAGAACCATACAGAACATCCCAAGCAGCTGCACACAAGCCTTACATCACTGAGAACCATACAGAACATCCCAAGCAGCTGCACACAAGCCTTACATCACTGAGAACCACACAGAACATCCCAAGCAGCTGCACACAAGCCTTACATCACTGAGAACCATACAGAACATCCCAAGCAGCTGCACACAAGCCTTACATCACTGAGAACCACACAGAACATCCCAAGCAGCTGCACACAAGCCTTACATCACTGAGAACCATACAGAACATCCCAAGCAGCTGCACACAATCCTTACATCACTGAGAACCACACAGAACATCCCAAGCAGCTGAACACAAGCCTTACATCACTGAGAACCATACAGAACATCCCAAGCAGCTGCACACAAGCCTTACATCACTGAGAACCATACAGAACATCCCAAGCAGCTGCACACAAGCCTTACATCACTGAGAACCATACAGAACATCCCAAGCAGCTGCACACAAGCCTTACATCACTGAGAACCATACAGAACATCCCAAGCAGCTGCACACAAGCCTTACATCACTGAGAACCACACAGAACATCCCAAGCAGCTGCACACAAGCCTTACATCACTGAGAACCACACAGAACATCCCAAGCAGCTGCACACAAGCCTTACATCACTGAGAACCACACAGAACATCCCAAGCAGCTGCACACAAGCCTTACATCACTGAGAACCATACAGAACATCCCAAGCAGCTGCACACAAGCCTTACATCACTGAGAACCATACAGAACATCCCAAGCAGCTGCACACAAGCCTTACATCACTGAGAACCATACAGAACATCCCAAGCAGCTGCACACAAGCCTTACATCACTGAGAACCATACAGAACATCCCAAGCAGCTGCACACAAGCCTTACATCACTGAGAACCATACAGAACATCCCAAGCAGCTGCACACAAGCCTTACATCACTGAGAACCATACAGAACATCCCAAGCAGCTGCACACAAGCCTTACATCACTGAGAACCATACAGAACATCTCAAGCAGCTACACACAAGCCTTACATCACTGAGAACCACACAGAACATCCCAAGCAGCTGCACACAAGCCTTACATCACTGAGAACCACACAGAACATCCCAAGCAGCTGCACACAAGCCTTACATCACTGAGAACCACACAGAACATCCCAAGCAGCTGCACACAAGCCTTACATCACTGAGAACCATACAGAACATCCCAAGCAGCTGCACACAAGCCTTACATCACTGAGAACCATACAGAACATCCCAAGCAGCTGCACACAAGCCTTACATCACTGAGAACCATACAGAACATCCCAAGCAGCTGCACACAAGCCTTACATCACTGAGAACCACACAGAACATCCCAAGCAGCTGCACACAATCCTTACATCACTGAGAACCATACAGAACATCCCAAGCAGCTGCACACAAGCCTTACATCACTGAGAACCATACAGAACATCCCAAGCAGCTGCACACAAGCCTTACATCACTGAGAACCATACAGAACATCCCAAGCAGCTGCACACAAGCCTTACATCACTGAGAACCATACAGAACATCCCAAGCAGCTGCACACAAGCCTTACATCACTGAGAACCATACAGAACATCCCAAGCAGCTGCACACAAGCCTTACATCACTGAGAACCACACAGAACATCCCAAGCAGCTGCACACAAGCCTTACATCACTGAGAACCATACAGAACATCCCAAGCAGCTGCACACAAGCCTTACATCACTGAGAACCATACAGAACATCCCAAGCAGCTGCACACAATCCTTACATCACTGAGAACCATACAGAACATCCCAAGCAGCTGCACACAAGCCTTACATCACTGAGAACCATACAGAACATCCCAAGCAGCTGCACACAAGCCTTACATCACTGAGAACCATACAGAACATCCCAAGCAGCTGCACACAAGCCTTACATCACTGAGAACCATACAGAACATCCCAAGCAGCTGCACACAAGCCTTACATCACTGAGAACCATACAGAACATTACATCACTGAGAACCATACAGAACATCCCAAGCAGCTGCACACAAGCATTACATTACTCAAACCTATTATTTGAGCACGTCGAAGACAGGCTTGCATGCAGCTGCTTGGGACAAATTGTATAGTGACGTAAGGTTTGTCTGCAGCTGTTCAGCTATAGAAACCCTTGTGATAAAGGTCGCAGAGAATAGATTTTAGGCTGATTAGTTATGAGTGAACATGCTAGGATAAAGTGTTATCCATGCTCGGGTGTTATCTGAGTATCTCGGGCGTGCTTGAGTAATATGTTTCAGTCCTTGCGGCTGCATGTCTCACGGCTGTTCGATAGCGGCAACACATGCAAGGATTGCTTAACAAACAGGCACTCTGTGGCTTGGCGAGCACTGATAACACACGAGCACGGATAACGCCGTCCCCGACCACGGATAACACCGCCCCCGAGCATGGATAACACCGCCCCCGAGCATGGATAACACCGCCCCCGAGCATGGATAACACTGCCATCAAGAATGGATAACATTGTCCCCGAGCGCGGATAACACTGTCCCCGAGCATGGATAACACCGCCCCCGACCACGGATAACACCGTCCCCGACCACGGATAACACCATCCCCGAGCATGGATAACACCCGAGCATGGATAACACCGTCCCCGAGCCCAGATAACACTGTCCCCGAGCATGGATAACACCCGACCACGGATAACACCGTCCCTGAACATGGATAACACCGTCCCCGAGTGCGGATAACACCGTCCCCGAGCATGGATAACACCGTCCCCGAGCATGGATAACACCGTCCCCGAGCATGGATAACACCGTCCCCGAGCATGGATAACACCGTCCCCGAGCATGGATAACACCGTCCCCGAGCATGGATAACCCCCGAGCATGGATAACCCCCGAGCATGGATAACACTGTCCCCGAGCATGGATAACACTGTCCCCGAGCATGGATAACACTGTCCCCGAGCATGGATAACACTGTCCCCGAGCATGGATAACACCCGAGCATGGATAACACCCGACCACGGATAACACAGTCCCCGAACATGGATAACACTGTCCCCGAGCATGGATAACACCCGACCACGGATAACACAGTCCCCGAGTGCGGATAACACTGTCCCCGAGCATGGATAACACTGTCCCCGAGCATGGATAACACTGTCCCCGAGCATGGATAACACCCGAGCATGGATAACACCCGACCACGGATAACACAGTCCCCGAACATGGATAACACTGTCCCCGAGCATGGATAACACCCGACCACGGATAACACAGTCCCCGAGTGCGGATAACACTGTCCCCGAGCATGGATAACACCCGACCACGGATAACACCGTCCCCGAACATGGATAACACAGTCCCCGAGTGTGGAAAACACTGTCCCCGAGCATGGATAACACTGTCCCCGAGCATGGATAACACCCGAGCATGGATAACACCCGACCACGGATAACACAGTCCCCGAACATGGATAACACCGTCCCCGAACATGGTTAACACTGTCCCCGAGCATGGATAACACCCGAACACGGATAACACAGTCCCCGAGTGCGGATAACACTGTCCCCGAGCATGGATAACACCCGACCACGGATAACACCGTCCCCGAACATGGATAACACCGTCCCCGAGTGCGGATAACACTGTCCCCAAGCATGGTTAACACCCGACCACGGATAACACAGTCCCCGAGTGCGGATAACACTGTCCCCGAGCATGGATAACACCCGACCACGGATAACACCCGACCACGGATAACACCGTCCCCGAGTGTGGATAATACTCGACCACGGATAACACCGTCCCCGAGTGCGGATAATACCCGACCACGGATAACACAGTCCCCGAACATGGATAACACCCGACCACGGATAACACCGTCCCCGAGTGCGGATAATACTCGACCACGGATAACACCGTCCCCGAGTGCGGATAATACCCGACCACGGATAACACAGTCCCCGAACATGGATAACACCGTCCCCGAGTGCGGATAACACCCGACCACGGATAACACCGTCACCGAGTGCGGATAATACTCGACCACGGATAACACCGTCCCCGAGTGCGGATAATACCCGACCACGGATAACACCGTCCCCGAGTGCGGATAATACCCGACCACGGATAACACAGTCCCGGAGTGCGGATAATACTCGACCACGGATAACACCGTCCCCGAGTGCGGATAACACCCGACCACGGATAACACCGTCACCGAGTGCGGATAACACCCGACCACGGATAACACCGTCCCCGAGTGTGGATAACACCCGACCACGGATAACACCGTCCCCGAGTGCGGATAACACCCGACCACGGATAACACAGTCCCGGAGTGCGGATAACACCGTCCCCAAACACGGATAATACCTGACCACGGATAACACTGTCCCTGAGCGCGGATCACACTGTCCCCGAGCACGGATAATACCCGACCACGGATAACACAGTCCCCAAACATGGATAACACCGTCCCCGAGCACGCTCGCTCATCACTCATGCTGCTGCTAATACCAGAGCAGGTTCGGACCCTGCAGTCACTGACACCGAGCGCCGCTGACTCTCGTGCACTTTGCCCCCGGCGGCAGGGACCGCTCTGTAATGTTCCCTGTCACATCATGGCCAAGTTGCTTGTTCCTTCCACCCCTCATTATTCTCGCCCATAGGTGACTGTGGAATATTTAGGAGGGAAGCCCCGCGGCCAATTCCAGGGGCGACCTCCTACTATAGGGGCGGCTGGGATCAGCGAGCCCTTTATCACCAACATGGTGGGGGCCGGATGTTATACACCGGGGGCAATGGGGAAAATGAGAGCCTGAAGTCAGTGATTGCGGTACTGAGCTGGGGCATCATGCCATCTCCACAGACCCATAAAGGATGGAGGGGTGGGCTTCTCAGGGCGGGGGTCTCAGCACCCCACAGCCAGATACGCCCTGTGGGACACCTTCACTGGTCTGTGCCCTGAGGCTGCCATCACCCTATAGAGCCAGTGTTATCTGTGCACCTGGCATCACCATGGTTACGGGGGGCACCTGAGCTGCCTCCCCCGGCGGGGTCTCTCACCTGTCCGGCACCCACAGGCGTGCGCTCCTGTCACGTGATACGGAGACGAAGCCCTCACCTGGCGATAGGGGGCATGCGACCACCCCGCGGACATCCAGCTCATGCCCGGGGAGCGAGCAGCGCAGCCGGTAACAGCCGGCCTCCGCCATGACACAGTACGGAAGTGATGCGGCGGCGGAGCCCAATGCCGGGGCACCATAGGAAGTGACGGCAGAGACACGGCCTCCTGGGGGGCAGGCTGCCCGGCATACAGCGCCGTGCCCGCACACCTCAGCCTGGTCACACTGCGCGGGATGGATGGCAACGGTTTCACAACAAAAAGAAAACCAATCCCCATAATCCATTTCCTTGCGGCGCCCTGATGTGCCCACCTGTAGCCAGCTCCAGAACACCGGGCATCAACTTTATGGAAAGGGTTACACGACTCCCACCATTACAGATAGGGAGGTCTCTCCAGCCTGGTCCAACGGGTTATCAAGGTGGGCAGATAGCCACTTTTCTCAGCGTTGAAGGGGTTAAATGACTATAGGCCACTGACATAACCCCGTCCATACACCGGTAGCGATGCCCTGTATCGATATCCGTTCCTGGCATCAAGGCGGGCATCCACCATTGTTATTGCGGTTTTCTAGGGTTAGTAGCTTATTCCCGAGATAGCCCCTCTATAGATGGGGGAATCGGACTATCATCATCATCGGTAGCGGCATAGCCCCCATAGTGGCAGGGACCAGTGAGTCGGGGCCAGTGCTGGCCTGTATGTAGCCACAGGTGAAACAATGGTGGGACACGACGTTCTCCGTGTCTGACGTCTCAGCGGAGGTGATGGTGCCGCTACGCCGCCCCCGCGGTGCCAGGCAGTGCGGAGCTAGAGACCGCAGAGACCGTAGCAGCGGGGAGAGTAGTTTTCATTAAAAACTATATCAATGAAGACTTGTGGGGTCTATCATACTATTTTGAGGACTATGAGGGCCAACATACTATTTGGAGGGCTATTTGGGGGTCCATCGTACTATTTAGAGGGCTATTGGAGGGGGCATCATACTATTTGAAGGACTATATATGGGCCATTAAATTATTTGAGGGCAATGTGGGGGGCCATTATACTGTGGGTAAGGCTGTGTGGGGGGCCAATGATATTATTTGGAGGACAATGTGGGAGCCATTTATACTGTTTGGAGGGCTGTGTGGGGGCAATAATACTGTTTGCAGGCCATTATACAGTGTGGAGGGCTGTGTGGGGTCCATTATACTGTGCTTGGGGGACATGATATTGTGTTGGGGTCACTGTGGGGTATTATACTTTGCAGGGTCAGATACTGTAGGTTCACCATACTGTGCGTGTAGAGGGTACTATGGAGGAATGCACTGTTGGGGTATCTTACTGTGTTTGGGAGGCACCATAGGGTTTTTCCTATGGGGCACCCTGATTTCTATGTACGCCCCTGCTATGGGTCCCATTATTGCTCACTGGGGGTCCTACTAATATACCAAGATTGAGGTGTTTGTGATCTTTACGTTCCTGTCCCATCTGACAGCGGATATAGGGCGGTATGTAGCGCCATTCTGTAAGTGAAGATTGCAGATATCACAGCGGGACCCTCACAGCCCCCTGACCATTCCCCTGTGATGTCAGCAGTCATATGTGACATATTACTGATTTACGCTATTATTGCTATGAATTTATGATAGTTTTGTAAAAAAAAAATACAACAACCACATGTGCAGAAAACTTCTGTTTTAACAAATTAATATTTTTTCTTAGTAATCACGTGTTTTGCCATTCTGCCTCACAAAAACGATACGTCCGGATTTAACTCTAGGTATAAAGCAGTTTTCAATAATTCTGGAGCGGCGGTTTATTCATTCTCACCTAGGCTGGGTGTTCAGGTGGTCCGTCATAAAACTTCCACTCACAATTATCATCCACGGAGTGGAAACTCGCAGCGTGATCCCCTGTGCTGTGGGGGAAGCTGCGGGGCCTATAACTAAATACGTCTACCCTAATTAGACGAGCGAGGAGGCCAAGTCCCGTCACACCCCAGCTCTGTCATAGTGGAGTGGTGTGAAACCACTAGAAGGCACATCTTTTTGTGCAACCTCGCATTTCGCTAAAATATTCACTTATCAATGCTTCTTTTTCCAAAAGTCTGGGCAAAAAGCTTTGTGGATTTGTCCCTTATGTGGCAGCCAGAAGTCGCTATTATTACATGGTAAGTCTGTGACGTGCTCCATACACTTACTTTGTAAGGGCTCATTCTCACGTGAAAATCGGACTGCATTCGGACCAATGTTATTCTATCATTGTGGGTTCATCTGCAATTTTTTTTACCATCTCGGATCGGATTACAATCAAACTGGAGAAAAATTGCAGCATGCTGCGTTTGTAATCAGAAATCAGATCGAATCCTGCAATAGAAGTCAATGGGTGGGAGAAAAAAATTGCACAGCATTCGCATTGTCTGATTTTTACACACCAATGTCCTTTGAAAAGCCAGCAATACAGCAGTTGTGTAGTGTAAAATCACAGCAGGAGCCGACAGGATAGAAAAGATGGATTACATACAGTAAATACATATATAATGGGTAGATATACAAATGTCTGTGGCAAATACAATTAGCACAGTGTGTGAGCAAATTACTGGACATGAATTTAATTATTACAAGATTATTTTTTGGAAAAAAATGGCGTGGGCTAACGCGCAGTTTTCGTAACCAGTAGAGGGAAAATGGACAGCTGGGGGCAGATGTTTATAACCTGGGATGGGGGTAATACCCATGGACCCTCTGAGGCTATTAATATCAGCTCACAGCTGTATACGTGGCCTTTACTGGCTATTAAAATGGGGACCTCCCAAAAAAGACGTATGGTACCCCTATAATTAATAACCAGCAAAGGCTAGGAAGGCAGCTGTGGGCTGATATTAATAGCCTAGAAAGGGGCCATAGATATTGCCCCCCGCCACAGGCTAAAAACATTAGCTCTTAGTTGAAGCTAAGTGCCAGAATTGGCACATCTTTTAGATGAGCCTTTTCTGGGGTGGCTGAGAGCTGATGTTTTTAGCCTGGGGGAGCAGTGTCCATGGCCCCTTCCTAGGCTATCAAAGGGAACCTGTCACCGACAAAATCAAAGTTCAGCTAAGCCCACCGGCATCAGGGGCTTATCTACAGCATTCTGTAATGCTGTAGATAAGCCCCCGATGTAACGTGAAAGATGAGAAAAAGAGGTTAGATTATACTCACCTGGGTGGGCGGTCCGATCCGATGGGCGTCACGGTTCGGGGCCTTCCATCTTCTTACGATGACGTCCTCTTCTTGTCTTCACGCTGCGGCTCCGGTGCAGGCGACCTTTGTCTGCTCTGTTGAGGACAAAGTACTGCAGTGCGCAGGTGCCGGGCCTCTCTGACCTTTCCCGGTCTTTTTCTCATCTTTCAGGATACATCGGGGGCTTATCTACAGCATTCCAGAATGCTGTAGATAAGCCCGATGCCGGTGGGCTTAGCTCATCTGCGATTTTGGGGGTGACAGGTTCCCTTTAATATCAGCCTGTAGCTGTCTGCCTAGCCTTTACTGGTTATTAATTACAGGGGGACCCTATGTTTTTTGGGGGGTCCCCATTTTAATAGCCAGTAAAGCCTTATGTGTGTTTTGAAGAATATTTCCTTTGAAAACGATATACAAATGACATAAAAAATTGTTCTATGTAAAAGCACATGTCAAAATTGCATTGCAATCGGATGTAAATCGGATGCTAGGTGATAAAAATCGGATTGTACTCGTATGAAAAACACATGATACTCGTCTGACTTTGCAGGAACAAACGCTTTATTTTACAAGCTACAGTGCCCAAATTTTGCACATACACACTACTAACATTAGTAGTGTGGAATATGCAAAAAAAAAAGGGATATGAGATGGTTTACTGTATGTAAACCATGTCTCATATCATGTCGGGTTTGGGAAGGAGAAAGAAAAAGCCGGCAATTGAATAGCGGCTTTTCTATAGAACACTGCTGTGTATTTCTCGCAAGTCACACTGCTGGTCAGTGTGGAATCCGTATTTTTCTCGCCCCCGTAATACTGTGACAAACGCAGCATGCTGCGATTTTCTACGGCCGTACAAGACCGTATAATACGGATCAGTAAAATACGGCAGATAGCTGGGACATAGAGAATCATTGGGCCATGTGTTATGCGTATTTTCTGCACCTTTCATATGTCCGTAAAACTCGCTAGTGTGACGCCGGCCTAATAGCGACTGTGCGCTCACACATAGAGTGCAATGTGAGCTGGCAAGTGTGACTCGCCATCAGTGGTGTGAGGTTACTGGCCCAAAGTCATTTAACCCTTTATAAACAACAGTTACTTACTCAAATCTGTAAAGATTGTCTATTTGGCCACATTGATGCCAGTTCTGATGCCCAGAACCCGTTTGGCCCAGGCTGCAGAGACCGGAGATTGATGTGGGCACACTATCTGTGTCGCGATGCTGAGAGACCAGAGGCCTAAAGTCATTTACCCCTTTTAGTTATTTCATCTAAGACATCATGTAAGCTTTGTATGAAACTGTCAACGGTTCCCATAGTGACCAGCTCCTGAGGTGTACCAGAGCTAATGGTAGCGAGGGCTGGTCTCTGGAGATTGACCCTTTCTCCAGATGGAGGCACTGCCCTCTTCATATGGGGGGGTTCACCACACTGTTTCTATGGGAAATGTATATATACACGACTGAAGACGTTCTTCATAACTAAGATCCTCTATGTCCCTTATCTGTTTGTCTGAACTGGAAAGCATGTCTTCCTATGGAGGTCAAGTATGAAGGCAGCAGACAATCAGTGTCCGTTGATTGGCTGCAGCGGTCAAATTACACACCCGTGAGATGACACAGTACAGAGTGTGAAGTACCAAGCAGGGAGGTGACTAGCTATGCTGCTTCTAATACCAGCCTGGGCCCATTACAGGGGCATTCAGAGGGTGCAGCATACAATAGCAACATGTATCACACTAATGCCACGCTGTGCCACGTCCGCCGCTCATCTGGGGGCACAAACAGCACCAAGTGCTCACAGCCAGATGCCCGCCCCTGAGGGGCTGCCCACTACTAGCCACCCACCCCCGAGGGGCTGCCCACTACTAGCCACCCCTGCAACACTTCCACAGTAATGGACAATGGCCTTATAGGGTTATTCCCACTAATGAACAACTGACATATCAAAGGGTGTGGCGGAGATGAGCGTGTGGTGACTGCCTGCAAATGTGCCCACACAGCAGTGTAGTGACTGTACGGTGCAGACTGCGGAGGGCCACAGCACGCACCATGTACACCCCTACATACATAATGGATGCACACACTCGTATCACTCCGTTCTTCTGACTGGTAACCCTGAGTGGGTCACGTGACAGCAGGTGACACTTCTCGCGAGACTTCGGTAGCTTCCGCCCTCTCCTGTGCAGCTTTCCGCTGAGTAGTCACTGTGATTCGGTTGCTAGGAGACCACAGGTGAGCGAGAAACGAAGGTGTGAGTGGTGTCCACTGCTAGGCTTGTGTGCCCGTGCCCAGGGTGAGTGCCCCCGCCGTGCCGTGCTGTGACTCGGGGTCCGGAGCGTACACAGTGCACATGTGAGGCTGGTAGGCAGCGTGTGCTGGGGCTCCGGGACTGGGATTACCGAGAGTGCTAGTACCTGGCAGGGCTACTGTGTGCGGCCCCTATAACTGACCCCGGATACTGTGTGCGGCCCCTATTACTGACCCCCTATACTGTGTGCGGCTCCTATTACCGACCCCCTATACTGTGTGCGGCCCCTATTACTGACACCCTATACTGTGTGCGGCCCCTATAACTGACCCCCTATACTGTGTGCGGCCCCTATTACTGACCCCCTATACTGTGTGCGGCTCCTATTACTGACCCCGGATACTGTGTGCGGCCCCTATTACTGACCCCCTATACTGTGTGCGGCCCCTATTACTGACCCCGGATACTGTGTGCGGCCCCTATTACTGACCCCCTATACTGTGTGCGGCCCCTATTACTGACCCCCGATACTGTGTGCGGCTCCTATTACTGACCCCCTATACTGTGCGGCCCCTATTACTGACCCCCGATACTGTGTGCGGGCCCCTATTACTGACCCCGGATACTGTGTGCGGCCCCTATTACTGACCCCCTATACTGTGTGCGGCCCCTATTACTGACCCCCTATACTGTGTGCGGCCCCTATTACTGACCCCCTATACTGTGTGCGGCCCCTATTACTGACCCCCTATACTGTGTGCGGCCCCTATTACTGACCCCGGATACTGTGTGCGGCCCCTATAACTGACCCCGGATACTGTGTGCGGCCCCTATTACTGACCCCCGATACTGTGTGCGGCCCCTATTACTGACCCCGGATACTGTGTGCGGCCCCTATAACTGACCCCGGATACTGTGTGCGGCCCCTATTACTGACCCCCTATACTGTGTGCGGCCCCTATTACTGACCCCCGATACTGTGTGCGGCCCCTATTACTGACCCCCTATACTGTGTGCGGCCCCTATAACTGACCCCGGATACTGTGTGCGGCCCCTATTACTGACCCCCGATACTGTGTGCGGCCCCTATAACTGACCCCGGATACTGTGTGCGGCCCCTATTACTGACCCCCGATACTGTGTGCGGCCCCTATTACTGACCCCCGATACTGTGTGCGGCCCCTATAACTGACCCCGGATACTGTGTGCGGCCCCTATTACTGACCCCGGATGCTGTGTGCGGCCCCTATTACTGACCCCCGATACTGTGTGCGGCCCCTATTACTGACCCCGGATACTGTGTGCGGCCCCTATTACTGACCCCCTATACTGTGTGCGGCCCCTATAACTGACCCCGGATACTGTGTGCGGCCCCTATTACTGACCCCCGATACTGTGTGCGGCCCCTATTACTGACCCCCTATACTGTGTGCGGCCCCTATTACTGACCCCCGATGCTGTGTGCGGCCCCTATTACTGACCCCCGATACTGTGTGCGGCCCCTATTACTGACCCCCTATACTGTGTGCGGCCCCTATTACTGACCCCCTATACTGTGTGCGGCCCCTATTACTGACCCCCTATACTGTGTGCGGCTCCTATTACTGACACCCTATACTGTGTGCGGCCCCTATTACTGACCCCCGATACTGTGTGCGGCCCCTATTACTGACCCCCGATGCTGTGTGCGGCCCCTATTACTGACCCCCGATGCTGTGTGCGGCCCCTATTACTGACCCCCGATGCTGTGTGCGGCCCCTATTACTGACCCCCGATGCTGTGTGCGGCCCCTATTACTGACCCCCTATACTGTGTGCGGCCCCTATTACTGACCCCCGATGCTGTGTGCGGCCCCTATTACTGACCCCCGATACTGTGTGCGGCCCCTATTACTGACCCCCTATACTGTGTGCGGCCCCTATTACTGACCCCCTATACTGTGTGCGGCCCCTATTACTGACCCCGGATACTGTGTGCGGCCCCTATTACTGACCCCCGATACTGTGTACGGCCCCTATTACTGACCCCCTATACTGTGTGCGGCCCCTATTACTGACCCCCGATACTGTGTGCGGCCCCTATTACTGACCCCCTATACTGTGTGCGGCCCCTATTACTGACCCCCGATACTGTGTACGGCCCCTATTACTGACCCCCGATACTGTGTGCGGCCCCTATTACTGACCCCCGATACTGTGTGCGGCCCCTATTACTGACCCCCTATACTGTGTGCGGCCCCTATTACTGACCCCCTATACTGTGTGCGGCCCCTATTACCGACCCCCTATACTGTGTGCGGCCCCTATTACCGACCCCCTATACTGTGTGCGGCCCCTATTACCGACCCCCTATACTGTGTGCGGCCCCTATTACCGACCCCCTATACTGTGTGCGGCCCCTATTACTGACCCCCTATACTGTGTGCGGCTCCTATTACTGACCCCCTATACTGTGTACGGCCCCTATTACTGACCCCGGATACTGTGTGCGGCCCCTATTACTGACCCCCGATACTGTGTACGGCCCCTATTACTGACCCCCTATACTGTGTGCGGCCCCTATTACTGACCCCCTATACTGTGTGCGGCCCCTATTACTGACCCCCTATACTGTGTGCGGCCCCTATTACTGACCCCCTATACTGTGTGCGGCCCCTATTACCGACCCCCTATACTGTGTGCGGCCCCTATTACCGACCCCCTATACTGTGTGCGGCCCCTATTACCGACCCCGGATACTGTGTGCGGCCCCTATTACTGACCCCCTATACTGTGTGCGGCTCCTATTACTGACCCCCTATACTGTGTGCGGCTCCTATTACTGTCCCCCTATACTGTGTACGGCCCCTATTACTGACCCCCTATACTGTGTACGGCCCCTTTTACTGACCCCCGATACTGTGTGCGGCCCCTATTACTGACCCCCGATACTGTGTGCGGCCCCTATTACTGACCCCCGATACTGTGTGCGGCCCCTATTACTGACCCCGGATACTGTGTGCGGCCCCTATTACTGACCCCCGATACTGTGTGCGGCCCCTATTACTGACCCCCTATACTGTGTGCGGCCCTTATTACTGACCCCCTATACTGTGTGCGGCCCCTATTCCTGACCCCGGATACTGTGTGCGGCCCCTATTACTGACCCCCTATACTGTGCGGCCCCTATTACTGACCCCCTATACTGTGTGCGGCCCCTATTACTGACACCCTATACTGTGTGCGGCCCCTATTACTGACCCCCGATACTTTGTGCGGCCCCTATTACTGACCCCCGATACTTTGTGCGGCCCCTATTACTGACCCCCTATACTGTGTGCGGCTCCTATTACTGACCCCCTATACTGTGTGCGGCCCCTATTACTGAACCCCTATACTGTGTGCGGCCCCTATTACTGAACCCCTATACTGTGTGCGGCCCCTATTACTGACCCCGGATACTGTGTGCGGCCCCTATTACTGACCCCCTATACTGTGTGCGGCTCCTATTACTGACCCCTTATACTGTGTGCGGCCCCTATTACTGACCCCCGATACTGTGTGCGGCCCCTATTACTGACCCCCTATACTGTGTGCAGCCCCTATTACTGACCCCCTATACTGTGTGCGGCCCCTATTACTGACCCCCGATACTGTGTGCGGCCCCTATTACTGACCCCCTATACTGTGTGCGGCCCCTATTACTGACCCCCGATACTGTGTGCGGCCCCTATTACTGACCCCCTATACTGTGTGCGGCCCCTATTACTGACCCCCGATACTGTGTGCGGCCCCTATTACTGACCCCCTATACTGTGTGCGGCCCCTATTACTGACCCCCGATACTGTGTGCGGCCCCTATTACCGACCCCCTATACTGTGTGCGGCCCCTATTACTGACCCCCGATACTGTGTGCGGCCCCTATTACCGACCCCCGATACTGTGTGCGGCCCCTATTACTGACCCCCGATACTGTGTACGGCCCCTATTACTGACCCCCGATACTGTGTGCGGCCCCTATTACTGACCCCCTATACTGTGTGCGGCCCCTATTACTGACCCCCGATACTGTGTGCGGCCCCTATTACTGACCCCCGATACTGTGTGCGGCCCCTATTACTGACCCCCGATACTGTGTGCGGCCCCTATTACTGACCCCCTATACTGTGTGCGGCCCCTATTACTGACCCCCTATACTGTGTGCGGCCCCTATTACTGACCCCCTATACTGTGTGCGTCCCCTATTACTGACCCCCTATACTGTGTGCGGCCCCTATTACTGACCCCCTATACTGTGTGCGGCCCCTATTACTGACCTCCTATACTGTGTGCGGCCCCTATTACTGACCCCCTATACTGTGTGCGGCCCCTATTACTGACCCCCTATACTGTGTGCGGCCCCTATTACTGACTCCGGATACTGTGTGCGGCCCCTATTACTGACCCCCGATACTGTGTGCGGCCCCTATTACTGACCCCCGATACTGTGTGCGGCCCCTATTACTGACCCCCGATACTGTGTGCGGCCCCTATTACTGACCCCCGATACTGTGTGCGGCCCCTATTACTAACCCCCTATACTGTGTGCGGCCCCTATTACTGACCCCCTATACTGTGTGCGGCCCCTATTACTGACCCCCTATACTGTGTGCGGCCCCTATTACTGACCTCCTATACTGTGTGCGGCCCCTATTGCTGACCCCCGATACTCTGTGCGACACCTATTACTGACCCCCGATACTGTGTTCGGCCTCTATTACTGACCCCCTATACTGTGTACGGCCCCTATTACTGACCCCCGATACTGTGTGCGGCCCCTATTACTGACCCCCTATACTGTGTGCGGCCTCTATTACTGACCCCCTATACTGTGTGCGGCCTCTATTACTGACCCCCTATACTTTGTGCGGCCCCTATTACTGACCCCCGATACTTTGTGCGGCCCCTATTACTGACCCCCGATACTGTGTGCGGCCCCTATTACTGACCCCCGATACTGTGTGCGGCCCTTATTACTGACCCCCGATACTGTGTGCGGCCCCTATTACTGACCCCCGATACTGTGTGCGGCCCCTATTACTGACCCCCGATACTGTGTGCGGCCCCTATTACTGACCCCCGATACTGTGTGCGGCCCCTATTACTGACCCCCGATACTGTGTGCGGCCCCTATTACTGACCCCCGATACTGTGTGCGGCCCCTATTACTGACCCCCTATACTGTGTACGGCCCCTATTACTGACCCCCGATTCTGTGTGCGGCCCCTATTACTGACCCCCGATACTGTGTGCGGCCCCTATTACTGACCCCCGATACTGTGTGCGGCCCCTATTACTGACCCCCTATACTGTGTACGGCCCTATTACTGACCCCCGATTCTGTGTGCGGCCCCTATTACTGACCTCCTATACTGTGCGGCCCCTATTTCTGACCCCCTATACTTTGGGGGCCCCCTTTTACTGACCCCCTATGCTGTGTGCGGCCCCTATTACTGACCCCCGGTGCTGTGTGCGGCCCCTATTACTGACCCCCGATACTGTGTGCGGCCCCTATTACTGACCCCCGATACTGTGTGCGGCCCCTATTACTGACCCCCTATACTGTGTACGGCCCCTATTACTGACCCCCGATTCTGTGTGCGGCCCCTATTACTGACCTCCTATACTGTGCGGCCCCTATTTCTGACCCCCTATACTTTGGGGGCCCCCTTTTACTGACCCCCTATGCTGTGTGCGGCCCCTATTACTGACCCCCGGTGCTGTGTGCGGCCCCTATTACTGACAGAAATCCACACAACGTACACTGCATGTGGGGATTCCTAAATCTGCAGATTGACTGCAAACATATCGATTTTGACTGGACAACCCCTTTCAGGTTACGTTCCCAGGATGAGCTTTTAGAGCGTTTTTAATGCAGAATTTTTGCTCCTATTATTTAAGTTAGGACAAGAATTGAGGCAGCACCTCCAATATAGAAGAAGGAGATCAACCCAATGCATGAGTGAGAACAAGGAAAAATATGCTCAAACTGGGGGTCTCACAAAAATGGGCAATAATGTAATTACTACAGTATATATACAAGCAACAAGTAAATTAAAATGCCAAACCAGGTCACATGAAAAGAACCAATCGACCCTTTATGGAGTCGTGATACTCCCTAACTAACACAGGGCTAACCAGTATGAGACTGCGAAATTCCAAAATAATGGATCATATATAGTTGATAGACTCACAAATTCAAATGTGAAAAAATTGCATGATGTGTAATGTCAGGAGATAAAAAAAATACTCAACAATGTGTCTACATAGGAAAAGTGCAAATAAAGTGCAAGTGCTGAGTAATATCTTGCTGCAGCTGGTAATGTATGCGTATCGCAACAAACTAGTGCAGCTTCCTCATTGGAAATAGAATATACAGCCACATGTGGCAAGTATCCTTCTATATTAATTCTAAACACTCTTTTTCGGTGATTACTTTGTATTCTCCGTTCATACTGCACCCACACACACAAATGATACACCATTTGAAAGGTAAACTTGCCCCCTTCAGCAAGAAAATAGCCAAACAAACCACACATCCACGATGTGATCACAAAATGCACTTTAAACATTAATTTTCATAAACCTGCAGTAAGGAAAAATGATCTACAGGTGGCACCACACTACCCCAAAGCATACTACCATGAGGCTGATTACAGACATCACAAACAAATCCTAACTTTTGCCTTGGGGGCTTTCCAGCTTGCCGAACTTCTTTCCCAGCCTATTTCAGGCACATTGGAGGATTGCACACTTCACTGCAGGTGAGTCACATATGCAGACACATTTGTAAACATGCACTGCCTATTCAATTGCCCACTTGTTCCGTTTATACTCCACCGACACACACAAATGATACACCATTTCAAAGGTCAAACTACCTGCAGGTGGCATTTGCCTTGGGGTCTTTCCAGCTTGCCAAAGTACTTGCCCAGCCTAATACAGGCAAATTCGAGGATTGCACACTTCACTGCAGGTGAGTCACATATGCAGACACATTTGTAAACATGCACTGCCTATTCAATTGCCCACTTGTTCCGTCTATACTCCACCGACACACACAAATGATACACCATTTCAAAGGTCAAACTACCTGCAGGTGGCATTTGCCTTGGGGTCTTTCCAGCTTGCCAAAGTACTTGCCCAGCTTAATACAGGCAAATTCGAGGATTGCACACTTCACTGCAGGTGAGTCACATATGCAAACACATTTGTAAACATGCACTGCTTTTTAGGTGATTACTTCTCTCCACACATACAAATAATACACCATTTGAAAGGTAAACTTGCCCCCTTCAGCCAGAAAAGACACAAACAAACCACACATTCACGATTTGATCAATAAATACAGTTTAAACATTCATTTTCAGAAACCTGCAGAAAAAAATAATAACCTGCAGGTGGTACCACAACCTCAAGACATTTTTTTAGCCTCTACTTATCAAGACAATTTATTGTATTGCCAATCTACATACGGTATATAAATACCTCTCTTTGTTCCTCATCTCATTAAATACATTTACATTTGACCAGCTTGATTTTCCTGAAATTGTCTGCGACCCCGACAACCAATGTGCGAAAATTTCGCACCGGCCAACTAGTATATACCAAATACAGTAATAAAAAAATAGTTACCACCTAGCAAAATGAGGAGCTGCGTTGAAGAAGTAACGTGAGTGCTGCAAACCAAGCTACTTCCTGCACGCTGCGATGCTGACGCCATCTGCTCCTGATTTTGCTATCTGGTAACTATTTTTTTATTAATGTATTTGGTATATTTACTGGCAACATGTGGCTGTATATTCTATTTCCCCTGAGGAAGCTGCACTGTGGCGATACGCGTGAGGTTCCATCTCCTCTTTACCCTAACCTTGGACATAGGCTTTTTATGAGCTCACATATCTTGATGGATTATTCGGTCCACACTTTGGCTTATTCTTGCACATGGGGCCTTGGTTCTCTAATGCATTATCTTTGCCATTCTGGACAGTATTTTGTTCACTTTTCTCATACCATATTCTTCGGTTGTTTTCTGCTCAGATATTTGATCATTTGTCAGTTGCTGTACATTACCAGTTGCAGTAAGATATTACTCAGCACTTGCACTTTATCTGCTCTTTTCATATGTAGACACGTTGTTGAGTAAATTATTGTCCATTTTTGTGAGGCCCCCAGTTTGTGCATATCTTTCTCCCTTGTTTTCACTTATTATTTAGGCTAGGTTACTTGCGGGTTTTTTTGGTTTTTTTTGCCTTTTTTGTGTGTTTTTTTAACATCCTTGTTGAAGCTACATAACGCTTTGTTTTTGATGCTTTATTGTAAGGCTTTGACAAATCGTTATTCGTGTGCTTAGACGCTTTTTTGATGCATGTGCATTTTTTACCTGTGGAATATCCGCATATAATGTAAGTCTATGGGTAAAGTCCGCACATAAAACTCAGCATACCCGCAAAAGAAATTGTCATGTTGTGGATGTGAAACTCGCGCCGCAGCTCAGTTTACACGGCGTTGAAAAGAAGCTCAGTGGGCAGCAGATTTCTAGAAATCCCATCCACTTTGCTGGAACTGTACGATGCATTTTGATGCAACAAAAATACGTAGCGTCAAAAACCCACCAAAAGCTCATTGTGGGAACATAGCCTAAAACCGCCATTCCATATTTAACCCCATGGGTTAGTGGCAGCAGTGATCCTTGGACCTTGTAGAATTTTCTGTAATATTAATCTCTCGGGCTTTTTTGGAGTAAATTGACGAAGATCTGAAATTCCAGCCATTGAAGTGGTAGAGCAGCAGTCCACCTTATTTTCCATAAGCTTTGTCTTCTAAATATTCTCTCTGCAGAACTGTTAACATGGCAAGCAACCAGAGGCCTCCATCAGCTCGTCCCATATCAAGGGCGGGCATTGGGCCCATTCCAAACAGACCGCCAAGTGGAATCCGAGCTCCTCCCACAGCAAGTAGGCTTACAACATCGGTGAGTCCGTAGTGGGAAGCAGGCCTTACTACAGGGAAAGGAGATTCAGGAACAAGTAAAATCAGTAGTCCTTCACCTCCTTGTCTTCCCATGTTCAACTAGAGTGTCAGAAGAGGCTATGTTTATTAAAGTAGGCATGACTTAAGGGGGTATTGTCAAGTCTGGAAGGTATTCACTAACCAAACGATAGGAAATAACTTCCCAATGTCCTGGACTCCACCAATCCCGAGAACCGTTCACCTTGACAACAATGAATAGAGCAGTAGGGCACATCATTGACCACCGCTCCATTCACATGAGACCCAATTCTTGATGGTCCCTGTAGTCAGACGCTCAGTGATCGAGACGCTATGACCTATACCTTGGATAGAGGATACCTTCCAAACTTGAGAGTAATGTGGCCAGCTACTCCTCCTGTTGGGGATAGGGGAATAAGCCACTAACAGTCAACTTATGTCAACCATTTACCGTCCGTGACAGCGTTGAAATCCAGCATACCAAGTCCTGCTGACCCCCATTGTCTGGTGGCCGGACACCCCTGTACACCTTAGATTGCAGCCTCATTAGATGAGGAAAGCTTAGTTTTGCCATCACTGCAGATAAAGCAGTGGGTGAATATTTCTGCCACCTAATGGTCCACATAGACGGGCTGATCTCTGATGTTAATATATATTGAACCTTAAACCTGGCCTGTTTACAGGCCATCAATGACTGATGGGAACAGAAAGCTTGTTACTACGATTGTGCTGTCCCCACCCTGCATCGTGTTATTGGTAGCATGGGACGATGTGATGATCTAAAGCAGAGTTGTCAAACTGCATTCCTCGAGGGCCGTCAACAGGTCATGTTTTCAGGATTTCCTTAGCATTCCACAAGGTGCTGGAATCATTCTGTGCAGGTGATTAAATTATCACCTGTGCAATACAAGGAAATCCTGAAAACATGACCTGTTGGCGGCCCTCGAGGAATGCAGTTTGACACCTCTGATCTACAGTATATAACGGTATGAATGAAGCATTTAATGTTTAGTGTCATTTTCCTCATCCTTAGTAAGAAACACAGAGTAGTCAATTCTTCCTCTCGCCTTGTAGATGCCACCTGGCACTGCCAGACCTGGGACCCGTGGTGGGCCTCCTGCAGCGAGCGGAGTCCTCTCAGCTCAAATCAAAGTAGCTGACCGGCCCGTCACTCAGCAGGGCCTTAGCGGAATGAAAACTGGGATGAAAGGTAAAAAGCACAAATGAATTGTAAAATTTTTTTGAATAGGGTTAATTGTAGTCGTGATTTTCCTAGAAGATTTGTACTCAATGAAAGCTACAGATAAAAAATGATGGAAAATCAAACTGACGTTCTGGTGGTCCCATTCCTGTGCTTCATCCCTCATGAGCTATGTTGTTATGCCAGCATAACATGTCTTCCTGTGAGAGTGGGGGACAATCAGCGCTGGAGACGCGGGGGAGTTGGTTTATTCCCATCTTGGAAAGTCACTTATGCACAAGTGAACATTCATCCCCAGTGACCCCCAAGGTGCACTGTACCCTGCTATCTCCAGCAGTGGAATAAATGAGGCATGAATCTGTGGCCATCATTCTAAGAGGGCGTTTGTGGGATCTATGGAGATCCCAGCAGCCAGGCCACCAGCAATCGGCTAACCAGGTGATAAAATGAGAACACAACTTTAATAAGTGCTGTGTTTTTGCTCCATTTTATAATGTTCTGGTCCAATTGTTTTATGTATGTCACCAGCAGATAGGTATCAGTAATGTGTTGCCTGTGAAATACTTACCACTCACTGGTATCTGCTATTCCCAGTGGTGCTCCAGTCTTCTTCTGCACCCCATGACTGCTGTTGTGACTGGCTAGATCGCTCCAGTGTTTGCTAGACAGGCCAGTAGTCCCGTCTCAATGTAAGTCTGAGAATCAGAAGGAGACTTCAACATACTGACAATAAGAGAGACCGTAACCGTTAGTAGTGACTTCTGGCCAGTCAGAACTGCAGTCACAAGATGGTGGATAGGGACCGGTGCGGTGCCAGAAAAAGTAGACCGCCACCAGTATTTTACTAACGGGAGCATACGTTACTGGTGGAAAAAATACCCTGAAGTGGACTAAGCTAACCTTATAGTTTTCATAATTCACCATTACTATTTCAGGTCCACAGAGACAGGTTCTGGACAAATCTTACTTCCTTGGACTACTCAGGTACGTAAAGGATATTTTAAAATCCTATATCAATCGTGGTAATGCACGCCTAATCTGAGAGATCTTTCTGCACGCCAGGCAGGACAGTTGCCAATGCTTGGCAGGTATCATGCAAGTTGTGATTAATATGATACTTACTGAGCTTTGGGCTATTGTCTCAGCATCTGTCCCACTTGGAGTGCAGAAGCATCTCTCCATGCCTCATGGCATATTGGGAGGAAGAGGGAGGTGCTGCACAACCCCTTTAACTCCTTCACGCCCCCCCAGCCTGTTTTCACCTTCATCCCCAGGCCAGATTTCCCCCCAGCCTGTTTTCACCTTCATCACCAGGCCAGATTTCCCCCCAGACTGTTTTCACCTTCATCACCAGGCCAGATTTTCCAATTCTGACCACTGTCACTTTATGAGGTAATAACTCTGGAATGCTTCAACAGATCCCACTGGTTCTGATAATTTTTTTGTTAGGAAGATATAAGGGTTAAAAGTTGAACAGTAATTTCTAATTTTTCCCACAAAATTTACAAAACTATTTTATTTAGGGACCACTTCATATGAAGTGACTTTGAGGGGTCTGTGTGACAGAAAGTATCTCAAAGTGCAACCTTTATAAAACTGCACCAGGTGGTCATACATGAGTAGTGTACATCAGGTTGGCATACGTGAGTAGTGTAGAGTGCATCTGGTTGGTATACATGAGTAGTGTAGAGTGCATCAGGTTGGTATACGCGAGTAGTGTAGAGTGCATCTGGTTGGTAGTAGTGTAGAGTGCATCTGGTTGGTATACGCGAGTAGTGTAGAGTGCATCTGGTTGGTATACGCGAGTAGTGTAGAGTGCATCTGGTTGGTATACGCGAGTAGTGTAGAGTGCATCTGGTTGGTATACGTGAGTAGTGTAGAGTGCATCTGGTTGGCATACATGAGTAGTGTAGAGTGCATCTGGTTGGTATACGTGAGTAGTGTAGAGTGCATCTGGTTGGCATACGTGAGTAGTGTAGAGTGCATCTGGTTGGTATACGTGAGTAGTGTAGAGTGCATCTGGTTGGTATACGTGAGTAGTGTAGAGTGCATCTGGTTGGCATACATGAGTAGTGTGAGTCAGAAATGAATGAATGAATGTATGTATGTGTGGTGGCGCAGGTGTCGCATTGATAATTGGTGTCCTTGCTTATCCCCCTACTGTAACACACTCGGCACCTCTTTTGTGACCTTCCTTTGGCCATTTTGGAGATATGTTGGCCTAGTACTATACGAACACCTTCAGTCCCGAAAATAATGGGGCCCACTCCTTCCTAAGATCCAAAGATTAGCTCCTTGATCACTACCTCCTGGAACTGGAGCACCTGATCAGAGAGGTCAACACCCCATGTTCTTGTTTTACCCCAGTACACAGTTTGGTGACCTGTGTAGAGGTACCTCATACAGTGGTGGGTGTGCTGCCATCACTATTTATGGTGGTTAAGGAAAGGACATCCCTCTTGTCCTTGTATTTGACCATCAGAATGTTGTTGCTACATTGGGCTCTGCTCTCACCCTTTCTGAGCAGTTGCCCAATTAGAGTCTTAGAGAGGCCTCTCTGATTTTTGCTAAACGTAGTGCCTGCTGCTGTAAAAAAGGACTTGAAGAGAGGGTATCATGGGAATACTGCGCCAGAGTGGGGTCAGATGATCGCAGCGTCTGGTGACACATACACCTGCGGTAGTTAGTACGGCTTCACAGTCTGTGCTATCTGACAGTAGCCCTAACTAAATTCAGTAAAAAATACTGTAGTAGATGCTGATTACAACATTATATTTTTACTGTCCATAATTTAGTCCTTTCAACCAATCTACATTTTTTTAAATTCTTTTTTTCACTCACGGATACCGATCAGTGATGTGCCTCGGGTCACTGAGGTGGTTCAAAGATGGGGGTGGGGTGAAAAATAGGGAGAAAAAAAAGTCCTGGTAAACAGTGAGCACAAGTGCTGATCAGTTATTTCTGTCACTGATCAGGACTTGGTGGCTGCAGGACGCACAAACAAAATAAAACTGCCAAAAATCAGCACTCAGTGGCAGAAGCAGAGGTGGGGGAGTTGGTTAGGGAGAAGGGGAGGAAAGGGGAAGAGGGGGATTGGGGTGGACTAGGAAAGATCAGGGAAGGATAAGGAACGTATTCTTTCTGGAACAGCAACAGCAAAACCAGCAGTGATGGCACAGGCTTCAAAACGTCTGTGGCACCACAAGGCCCAGCACCGCGCGACAGCAGCACTATGACCACTCTGCACACGTCTGAAGCTAGAATGAGGAAGAGCAGGGCAGTCATAGTACAGTCAGATCATGTCTGTGCACTCTGGTGGTGTCAACGTCATCGTCTGATCGCACCAATCAGGAATGGAGCTGGTGACACTGTCGTTGCTAGGCTCCAGCCTATGATCTGTACTGTTACAGTGCCGATCATAGGCTGGACATCATGTTTCAGGCAATTTCATTGGCGGAAACACTGAAAACACTGTGATTGGCTATTCTGATTTGAACAGCGAATCACAGCAATCGTAGTTGTGGGGAAGGGGGGCGGCGCCACCCCCTGTGAAGACGACACTCAGTCGTGAAGGGGTTATGGAGGGCCTTTCACCAAATTTCTCATGTTGAACTGGACACACGGTGTAATAATGCTCCAGAGCAAAATAAGGGTATGTGCGCACGTTGAGTATTTGCTTGCAGAAATTTCTGCAAGGTTTCTGCATCACTTGGCAGCAAAAACATTGCGCCGCAGCTCAGCCTTTTGTCGCGTTTTTTTGCCGCAGTTTTATATGGGTTTTTTGCATGCGCTTTTGTACAGCAATCTTTGCTTTTTTGAGCTAAATACTTATATTAAAAAAAAAATGTTTTGTGATGTAATTTCTTGGTTCAAAACCTTCTTTTTCATTCTGATGCAGTGGCATCAGGGTAATTGGATTAGGGCTTAGTGTCAGCAGCTGTCATTGACACCAAGCCATAGGTTTAGTAATGAATAGGTGTCAGCCAGACACCCTCATTACTAAACCAGTAAGTTAAGAGCTAAACACACACGTTGTCACCAGCCTATGTAGGAGTGTGTGGTGAAATATGTGTGTGTGTCTATATGTGTGTGTATATATATATATATATATATATATATATATTATATAATTGTCTCGCGGTCGCGGCCTCTGTCTGTCATGGAAATCCAAGTCGCTGATTGGTCGTGGCGAAACGCCCATGACCATTGCCACGACCAATCAGCGACGGCCATAGTCTGGCAGCGAAATGGCCGCTGCTTTACTGCCCTGCCGTCAGCGCTGAGCGCTCACACAGGGTTAATGCCAGCGTTAACGGACCGCGGTGTAACGCACTCCGTTAACGCAGCTATTAACCCTGTGTGACCAACTTTTTACTATCGATGCTGTGTATGCAGCATCAATAGTAAAAAGATCTAATGTTACAAATAATAATAATAATTGAAAAAAAGTTATTCTCACCTTCCGACGTCGCGCGCTGTCCTCGGCAGTGCAAGCGGCAGGTTCCGGTGCCAAGGATGCTATGCGAGAAGGACCTGCCATGACGTCACGATCATGTGACCGTGACCTCATCACGGGTCCTGCGCTCATACCAACCCTGGGACCGGAAGCTGCCGCATGCACCGCACACAGGCGCCAGGACTTCAAGGGGCCTGCGGAAGGTGAGTATATGTTTATTTTTTATTTTAAGTCTTCTTTAACCACGCATATAGTGCCCACATTGTTATATACTACGTGGCTGTGCAATATACTGCGTAGCTGTGCAATATACTACGTAGCTGTGCAATATACTACGTAGCTATGCAATATACTACGTGCCTCTACAATGTACTATATGTTATATACTACGTGGCTCTGCTATATACTACATCGCTGACCAATATACTACATAGCTGTGCAATACACTACATAGCTGTGCAATACACTACGTGACTGTTATATACTACGTGGCTGTGCAATATACTACGTGCCTGTGCAATATACTACGTGGCTCTACAATATACTACGTGGCTATGTTATATACTACGTACCTGTGCAATACACTACGTGACTGTTATATACTACGTGGCTGTGTTATATACTACGTAGCTCTGCTATATACTACGTACGCTGTGTTACATATTACGTAGCTCTGTTATATACTACGTAGCTATGTTATATACTACGCCGGTTGTGTTATATACTACGTCACTGAGCAATATAGTACGTAGCCTGTGCTATATACTACCTACATATTCTAGAATACCGGATACGTTAGGATCGGGCCACCATCTAGTGTGGGTGTACGTACATACATACATACATACATACATACATACATACATACATACATACATACATACATACATACATACATACATACATACATACATACACAGTACAGACCAAAAGTTTGGACACACCTTCTCATTTAAAGATTTTTCTGTATTTTCATGACTATGAAAATTGTACATTCACACTGAAGGCATCAAAACTATGAATTAACACATGTGGAATTATATACTTAACAAAAAAAGTGTGAAAAAACGGAAAATATGTCTTATATTCTAGGTTCTTCAAAGTAGCCACCTTTTGCTTTGATGACTGCTTTGCACACTCTTGGCATTCTCTTGATGAGCTTCAAGAGGTAGTCACCGGGAGTGGTCTTCCAACAATCTTGAAGGAGTTCCCAGAGATGCTTAGCACTTGTTGGCCCTTTTGCATTCACTCTGTGGTCCAGCTCACCCCAAACCATCTCGACTGGGTTCAGGTCTGGTGACTGTGGAGGCCAGGTCATCTGGCGTAGCACCCCATCACTCTCCTTCTTGGTCAAATAGCCCCTACACAGCCTGGAGGTGTGTTTGGGGTCATTGTCCTGTTGAAAAATAAATGATGGTACAACTAAACGCAAACCGGATGGAATAGCATGCTGCTGCAAGATGCTGTGGTAGCAATGCTGGTTCAGTATGCCTTCAATTTTGAATAAATCCCCAACAGTGTCACCAGCAAAGCACCCCCACACAATCACACCTCCTCCTCCATGCTTCATGGTGGGAACCAGGCACGTAGAGTCCATCCGTTCACCTTTTCTGCGTCGCACAAAGACACGGTGGTTGGAACCAAAGATCTCAAATTTGGACTCATCAGACCAAAGCACAGATTTCCACTGGTCTAATGTCCATTCCGTGTGTTCTTTAGCCCAAACAAGTCTCTTCTGCTTGTTGCCTGTCCTTAGCAGTGGTTTCCTAGCAGCTATTTTACCATGAAGGCCTGCTGCACAAAGTCTCCTCTTAACAGTTGTTGTAGAGATGTGTCTGCTGCTAGAACTCTGTGTGCCATTGACCTGGTCTCTAATCTGAGCTGCTGTTAACCTGCGATTTCTGAGGCTGGTGACTCGGATAAACTTGTCCTCAGAAGCAGAGGTGACTCTTAGTCTTCCTTTCCTGGGGCGGTCCTCATGTGAGCCAGTTTCTTTGTAGCGCTTGAAGGTTTTTGCAACTGCACTTGGGGACACTTTCAAAGTTTCCCAATTTTTTGGACTGACTGACCTTCATTTCTTAAAGTAATGGTGGCCACTTTTTTTCTTTACTTAGCTGCTTTTTTCTTGCCATAATACAAATTCTAACAGTCTATTCAGTAGGACTATCAGCTGTGTATCCACCAGACTTCTCCACAACACAACTGATGGTCCCAACCCCATTTATAAGGCAAGAAATCCCACTTATTAAACCTGACAGGGCACACCTGTGAAGTGAAAACCATTCCCGGTGACTACCTCTTGAAGCTCATCAAGAGAATGTCAAGAGTGTGCAAAGCAGTCGTCAAAGCAAAAGGTGGCTACTTTGAAGAACCTAGAATATAAGACATAATTTCAGTTGTTTCACACTTTTTTCGTTAAGTATATAATTCCACATGTGCTAATTCATAGTTTTGATGCCTTCAGTGTGAGTGTACAATTTCCACAGTCATGAAAATACAGAAAAATCTTTAAATGAGAAGGTGTGTCCAAACTTTTGGTCTGTACTGTATATGTATATGTGTGTGTGTATATATATATATATATATATATATATGTATGTATGTATGTATATATGTATATATGTATATATATACATATATACACACACACACACACACACACACACACACACACACACACACACACACACACACACACACACACACACACACACACACACACACACACACACACACACACACACATATATATATATATATATGTGTGTGTGTATATATATATATATATATATATATATATATATATATATATATATATATATATATATATATTGTGCGTGTGTGCAGTGAACTATGTATAGGTTTATTGTGTGACAAGTAAAAATGTAACATCTGTCCTGAAGGCTGCAGGTCTCACCCAGGTGTTGCAAAGGCTTAAAACTGCAGGTCTTGCTGTTAAGCCAGGGAAGTGGCAGGTAGCCATGTGGGAAGTACAATACCTAGGACACCGGGTGGGGGGTGGACTGCTAAAACCTGAGCCAGGGAAGGTAGAAGGCATTACAGCCTGGTCCACCCCATGAACCAAGAAGCAGGTACTGTCCTCAGTGTGATGAATCATTTTCTGCCCTAAAGTCGGCATTGGTTAGTTCAGCCGTCCTTCAGGCCCCAGATTTCACTCGCCGGTTTGTAGTGCAGACAGATGCCAGCACCTATGGGCTAGGTGCGGTTCTCAGCCAGGTGAACCAACAAGGAGAGGAGCACCCAATTCTTTACCTAAGCAGGAAACTCCTACCCAGAGAAGTGGCTTATGCCACCATTGAAAAGGAATGTTTGGCAATTGTGTGGGCTCTGCAGAAGCTGCAACCATATCTCTATGGGCGCAACTTCACTGTGATCACAGATCATAACCCATTGAGTTGGCTCAACAGAGTAGTTGGGGACAACGGGAAATTGCTTAGATGGAATCTGATATTACAGCTATATGATTTCACAATTCAGCATAAGAAGGGAATCGATCATGGCAATGCTGATGGCCTATCTCGCCAAAGTGGGGCAGAACCAGATACGTGCTCGGGAGCTGACCTGTAAGTCAACCCCCATGCACGTTCATAAGGAGGGAGGGGTGGTGAAATATGTATGTGTGTGCAGAGAACTATGTATAGGTTTATTGTGTGACTAGTAATATTGTAACATCTGTCCTGAAGGCTGCAGGTCTCACCCAGGTGTTAATATGTAGTTTCCTGAGACAGCAGACTTCTGTCTCCAATCTCACCAGGGGGTCGTGCTGGAACCCAAGAAGAAAGGGAGCATTTGACACCTCCTAACTCTTTGGAAGAGAGATGTCACTTACAGTCTGACACTATCTGTGGGAAGTTTTACAGGAATAATCTCAGATAATATATTAATTGGGGGCGCGGCCGTGGTCCAATCAAAAACAAGCAATTAGAATATCAACTTGAGGGGCTGGTCTAGAAATCTGACCTCCCGGTTGACTCTATAAATGTGGCGTGTATACATTCAAAATTGTTCACATGTGAGGGCAGCCTGGGAAGCTGATGTGATCCAGTCTATATTTATCCTACCCTCAGGGAGCAGAAAGCAGACTGCAAAGTTAGGATTTCTGTAAGTTTTCTCCCTTTTTTTTTATAACTGTTTTTGCATATTTGTATGTTTTTATTATCATATTTTTATACCTTTTTCTATACTGTAAGCACTGAATCTTTTTTTGTATTAAAGCATAAAACTTGAACAAGTTGAACCTTGAATGTTCTAAAAGAATCCATAGCCTTAAACTGTATGATCCGTATGAGTGGTAGACAGTATTAGTAATTTTCGGGACTCATCGCCCGTGTATTCGGTGAGTGGTGGCAGCGTGTATGAGCGGGTGTGTGGCCTGGGTCAGTGTGTGATATATGCTCCCATTACAGCATAGGACAGAGGTTGAATGCTGGACTGAGAGAGGGGAGATAGATTTACCCTTGCAGGCACAACTCCCAAGTCACGTGCTGGGAGCGGGTACGTGACAAATTAGTGACAGCACGGAGAGGGATCCGTGACAGAGTGTTAACAGAATGAACCTACATAGGCTGTAACTAAACAGCAACTGTTAATTTAAAAAAAAAAATTCTAACCTGCACAAGGAAAGCTGAGGGCTGATGTTAACATTCTGAGAAGGAGCTAATAGCCATAAAGGTTCCCAGGCTATTAATATCAGCTCACAGCTTTTAGCTTAACCTTAACAGGCTAGTTTACAGGAGGACCCCAGCAAAAAATTGACATAGGGGTAGGGTTCCCCTATAAAATATAACCAGCAAAGGCTATGCAGACAGCTGTGGGCTAATATTAATAGCCTAGTAAGGGGCGATAGATGATATTGGCCCCGTCCCAGACTAAAAACATCAGCTCTCTGCCGCCCCAGAAATGGTGCCCTGGTGCAGTGGCAAGTGGGGTAATGGTTGGGTGGGTTGATGTCACCTTTGTATTGTCTGGTGACATCAAGCCCAGAGGTTAGTAATGGAGAGTCGTCTATAAGACGCCCCCATTACTAACCCCATAATGATATTATAAAAACACACACCCTGAATAAAGTCCTTTATTTCAAATAGTAACACAGACTCCTTTATTGAATCTAAATTAAACCATACTCACGTCATCGCCCAATTCACTAAATCCATCGTGTCCTGTAACAGAATTAAAATAATTAAGAAAAATATTCTTCACTTGTCCAAAGTAAAGTGATAATCCATAATCTCCCATGATGATCCTGATGACTTTGCAGTGAGATCAGAGGAGGGTGTCATTACATCTCACACAGGAGTAGCCCAGAACAGGATGGTTACTCCTGTGTGAGACATAATGACATCATGCTCTGATCTGCAGAGCACCTGATATCTCTGCAACAGACAGACAAACATACACAAACGTTTTATTCAGCCACTGTTATACCCTGTGTCCAGTTCAACATGAATAATTTCGTGAAGGGTTTCCTTTAAGTGTTTGTTTTGTTTTTGAGTCTTTCTTCTAACAAGCATATAAGAATTTGTGTGCAGTAAGATTTTCCTTCAATATCACAGGCAATGTTAGGGCCATGCACATATGTGTTTCCATGTTTGTCTTCCCCTATAGAATGGATCTGGATCATTGAAAATGGCGCATGTTCCATCAGATGCCATACATCAGACTTCTTTCTATAGAGACTCTGAATTCTTTTATTAGATACATTTTGTTCTGTTTTGCCGATTGACTTATGTGCAGGAGGACTAGTGATGTGTCCTTAGACTTTTATAATCTGTGTCTACTCATCAGGCCTATATGTACCCATTGATCTGCGTTACAGTCATTGTGCCCCTAACTTTTCATTGCTTTTTGTTTTTACGTTAATTTCTATTAGATGTTTCTATGTGAGAAACGTTTGTATATGTAATAAATTTGTAAAGCTCATACCAATATCATTTTAGGGGGAAAATCGGTGAACTCAGCACAGAAATGACGAAGCTTAATAAGGAGATTGATACACATAACCAGGAGAACTCTGTGTATCTGTCCTATGAGAAAAGGCAAGTCATTTATTGGTGTTTTCTGAGAAATGTTGTGGTTTTTGTTGTTCTAAAAGTATTAACCCCTTAGTGACAGAGCCAATTTGGTACTTAATGACCGAGCCAATTTTTACAATTCTGACCAGTGTCACTTTATGAGGTTATAACTCTGGAACGCTTTATCGGATCCCGCTGATTCTGAGATTGTTTTTTCGTGACATGTTGTACTTCAAGTTAGTGGTAACATTTCTTCGATATTACTTGCGATTATTTATGAAAAAAATGGAAATATGGCGAAAATTTTTAAAATTTTGCAATTTTCAAACTTTGTATTTTTATGCCCTTAAATCAGAGAGATATGTCACAAAAAATAGTTAATAAATAACATTTCTCACATGTCTACTTTACATCAGCACAATTTTGGAAACAATTTTTTTTTTTGTTAGGGAGTTATAAGGGTTAAAAGTTGACCAGCAATTTCTCATTTTTACAACACCATGTTTTTTTTAGGGACCACATCACCTTTGAAGTGATTTTGAGGGGTCTATATGATAGAAAATAACCAAGTGTGACACCATTCTAAAAACTGCACCCCTCAAGCTGCTCAAAACCACATTCAAGAAGTTTATTAACCCTTTACGTACTTCACAGGAACTAAAACAATGTGGAAGAAAAAAATGAACATTTTACTTTTTTTTGCAAACATTTTACTTCAGAACCATTTTTTTTAATTTTCACAAGTGTAAAAACAGAAATTTAACCACAAATTTTGTTGTGCAATTTTTCCTGAGTACGCCGATACCCCATATGTGGAGGTAAACCACTGTTTGGGCGCACCGCAGAGCTTGGAAGTGAAGGAGCACCGTTTGACTGTTTCAATGCAGAATTGGCTGGAATTGAGATCGGACGCCATGTCGCGTTTGGAGAGCCCCTAATGTGCCTAAACAGTGAAAACCCCCCACAAGTGACACCATTTTGGAAACTAGACCCCCCAAGGAACTTATCTAGATGTGTGGTGAGCACTTTGAACCCCCAAGTGCTTCACAGAAGTTTATAACGTAGAGCCGTGAAAATAAAAAATCGCATTTGTTTTCACAAAAATGATTTTTTCGCCCACAAATTCTTATTTTCACAAGGGTAACAGGAGAAATTAGACCACAAAAGTTGTTGTACAATTTCTCCTGAGTACGTCGATACCCCATATATGGGGGTAAACCACTGTTTGGGCGCACCGCAGAGCTTGGAAGAGAAGGAGTGTCGTTTTACTTTTTCAATGTAGAATTGGCTGGAATTGAGATCGGACGCCATGTCACGTTTGGAGAGCCGCTGATGTGCCTAAACAGTAGAGACCCCCCACATATGACACCATTTTGGAAACTAGACCCCTTAAGGAACTTATCTAGATGTGTGGTGAGCACTTTAAACCCCCAGGTGCTTCACAGAAGTTTATAACGTAGAGCCGTGAAAATAAAAAAATCGCATTTTTTCTACAAAAATGATCTTTTTGCCTCCAAATTTTTATTTTACCAAGGGTAACAGGAGAAAATGGACCCCAGAAGCTGTTGTACAATTTGTCTTGAGTACGCCGACACCCCATATGTGGGGGTAAACCACTGTTTGGGCGCATGGCTGAGCTCGGAAGCAAAGGAGCGCCATTTGACTTTTCAATGCAAAATTGACTGGAATTGAGATCGGACGCCATGTCGCGTTTGGAGAGCCCCTGATGTGCCTAAACAGCAGAAACCCCCCAAAAGTGACCCCATTTTGGAAACTAGACCCCCCATGGAACTTATCTAGATGTGTAGTGAGAACTTTGAATGCCCAAGTGCATCACAGAAGTTTATAATGCAGAGTCGTGAAAATAAAAAATATATATTTTTTAACAATAAAGATTTTTTAGCCCCCAAGTTTTTATTTTCACAAGGGTAACAAGAGAAATTGGACCCCAAAAGTTGTTGTCCAATTTGTCCTGAGTATGCTGGTACCCCATATGTGGGGGTAAACCACTGTTTGGGCGCACGGCAGAGCTCGGAAGGGAAGGAGTGCCATTTTGGAATGCAGACTTTGATAGAATTGTCTGCGGGCGTTATGTTGCGTTTGCAGACCCCTAATGTACCTAAACAGTAGAAACCCCCAACAAGTGACCCCATTTTGGAAAATAGACCCCCCAAGGAACTTATCTAGATATGTGGTGAGAACTTTGAATGCCCAAGTGCTTCACAGAAGTTTATAATGCAGAGTAGTGAAAATAAAAAAATATATTTTTTTCCAACAAAAAAGATTTTTAGCCCCCAAGTTTTTATTTTCACAAGGGTAACAGGAGAAATTGGACCCCAAAAGTTGTTGTCCAATTTATCCCGAGTACGCTGATGCCCCATATGTGGGGGTAAACCACTGTTTGGGCGCACGGCAGAGCTCAGAAGGGAGGGAGTACCATTTGACTTTTTTAGCGCAAAATTGGCTGTCGTGTTTGGAGACCCCCTGATGTACCTAAACAGTGGAAACCCCCCAATTCTAACTCCAACCCTAACCCCAACACAGCCCTAACCCTAATCTCAACCCGATCCATAATCCTAATCACAACCCTAACGATAATCACAACCCTAACCCCAAAACAGCCCTAATCTCAACCCTAACCATAACCCTAATCAAAACCCTAAATCCAACACACCCCTAACCCTAATCCCAACCCTAACCCTAATCCCAACCCTAATCCCAAACGTAACACTAATCCCAACCCTAATCCAAACCCTAACCCTAATCCCAACTCTAACCCTAACTTTAGCCCCAACCCTAACTTTAGCCCCAACCCTAACCATAACTTTAGCCCCCGTCGTCACAAAAAAGTTCAATGTAACCTTTTTTTTGTACGTCGCGTCCGCCATTTCCGCGGATGCGTGGCCGTAACTCTGCCCCCTCCTCCCCAGGACATAGACTGGGCAGCGGATGCGTTGAAAAACTGCATCCGCTGCCCACGTTGTGCACAATTTTCACAACGTGCGTCGGTACATCGGGCCGACGCATTGCGACCGCCCCGTACCGACGCAAGTGTGAAAGAAGCCTAAGGCTACTTTCACACTAGCGTCGTACTCGGCCCATCGCAGTGTGTCGGGCCGACGTACCGAGGCTAGCGTTGTAAGCGCCGCACAACGGGTGCAGCGGATGCTGTTTTTTCAACGCATCCGCTGCCCCATTGTGAGGTGCGGGGAGGCGGGGGCGGAGTTCCGGCCACGCATGCGCGGTCGGAAATGGCGGACGTGTCGCACAAAAAAGTTACATGTAGTTTTATTTGTGTCGACGGTCCGCCGAAGCACGACGCATCCGTCGCACGATGGATGCGACATGTGGCAATGCGTCGCTAATGCAAGCCAATGGAGAAAAAACGCATCCTGCAAGCACTTTTGCAGGATGCGTTTTTTCTCCAACGACGCATTGCGACGGAAGCCAAAAAACGCTAGTGTGAAAGTAGCCTAACCCTAACCCTAGCCCTAGCCCTAAATTTAGCCCCAACCCTAACCCTAACTCTAACCCTAACTCTAACCCTAACTCTAACCCTAACTCTAACCCTAACTCTAACCCTAACTCTAACCCTAACTCTAACCCTAACTCTAACCCTAACTCTAACCCTAACTCTAACCCTAACTCTAACCCTAACTCTAACCCTAACTCTAACCCTAACTCTAACCCTAACTCTAACCCTAACTCTAACCCTAACTCTAACCCTAACTCTAACCCTAACTCTAACCCTAACTCTAACCCTAACTCTAACCCTAACTCTAACCCTAACCCTAACCCTAACCCTAACTCTAACCCTAACTCTAACCCTAACCCTAATTTTAGCCCCAACTTGTCTTCTCCTGCCGGCCGGCAGATGGCAGCAGATGGCGGGCGCACTGCGCATGCGCCCGCCATGATGAAAAAGCCGGCTGGCAGGAGAAGACAGAAGAGGACCCAGGGACCCCGGGTGAGTATGATAGGGTCCCCGAATCCCCCTATTTCTCTGTCCTCTGATGTGTGATCACATCAGAGGACAGAGAAATAACTGATCGCTTTTTTTTTTTTTTTTTTTTTTTTTGCGGTCGCCGGTAAACTGTTAATTACCGGCGATCGCAAAGCAGGGGTCGGTGCAAACCGACCCCGATCATGTTCTTTGGGGTCTCGGCTACCCCCGGCAGCCGAGACCCCAAAGAACATCCGGGTGCCGGGCGGCGGGCGCACTGCGCGTGCGCCCGCCATTTTTTCCCGGAAAAAAGATGGCGGCGCCCATGGGGAGACACGAGGAGCACCGGGGGAGGTAGGTAAGTATTGGGGGGCTATTGGGGGCCATCGGGGACCACATTTCTCTGTCCTCCGATGTGCGATCACATCGGAGGACAGAGAAATTAAACGGCAAATCGCGTTTTGTTTTTTTTTGTTGCGACCGCCGGTAAACGGTTAATTACCGGCGATCGCAACTCGGGGGTCGGTAAAAACCCCCCGAATCATGTTCTCTGGGGTCTCGGCTACCCTCGGCAACCGAGACCCCAGAGAAAATCCGACTCTGGGGGGCGCTATTCACTTTTTCCACAGCGCCGTTAATTAATGGCGCTGTGGATTAAGTACCCTTAGCGGCCGCCGTTAAAAGGCGTATCGGCGGTCGTTAAGGGGTTAAGACTCTTAGATCTGCTGCCAATGACATGTGGACTTGCATAACAGTGGCATGTAAAAGTTTGGCCACCCCTGGTCAAAATTACTGTTATTGTGAACAGTGAGCAAGTTGAAGATGCAATGATCTAAAGCCTAAAGTTAAAGATGACACATTTCCTTTGTATTTTAGGCTATATATATATATATATATATATATATATATATATATATATATATATATATATATATATATATATATATATATACACAGTACAGACCAAAAGTTTGGACACACCTTCTCATTTAAAGATTTTTCTGTATTTTCATGACTATGAAAATTGTAAATTCACACTGAAGGCATCAAAACTATGAATTAACACATGTGGAACTACAGTATATACCGTATTTTCCGGCGTATAAGACGACTGGGCGTATAAGACGACCCCCCAACTTTACCAGTTAAAATATAAAATCTTCTTAAAAGTCGGGGGTCTTCTTATACACCCTATGTTGTCTTATAGGGCCGGTGAATATGTGCCTTTTGGGGGGGGGGGGGGGGAGTGGTCCTGATGACGACGACGGGGCGTCTCACAGGAAAGTGAGTATCCCCCATTACCTCATCGTAGCGCTGCAGCGTGGGGTCTCTGTGCTGGGAGCGGCAGCTGCTGTGCTGTGGGGCGGCGGCTCCTCTTCTGCAGTGTGGGGCCTCTGGTGCTGTGGGGCGGCGTATCTTCATGCAGTCGGGGCTCCTCCAGCATCTCCTTAAAGCCCGGAAGCCCCGCTGGCAGCTCCATCGGTACAATGCGGTGGCCTCCGGGAAAATGGCCGCTGCTCAGATTCAGATCTCGTCCCGAGATCTCGGGAGACGAGATCTGAATCTGAGCAGCGGCCATTTTCCCGGAGGCAGCTCAATAGGTGCGATGCGGTGGCCTCCGGGAAAATGGCCGCTGGGGGCGGCGCATGCTCAGATTCTTTAGCCCAAACAAGTCTCTTCTGCTTGTTGCCTGTCCTTAACAGTGGTTTCCTAGCAGCTATTATACCATGAAGGCCTGCTGCACAAAGTCTCCTCTTAACAGTTGTAAAGATGTGTCTGCTGCTAGAACTCTGTGTGCCATTGACCTGGTCTCTAATCTGAGCTGCTGTTAACCTGCGATTTCTGAGGCTGGTGACTCAGATAAACTTATCCTCAGAAGCAGAGGTGACTCTTGGTCTTCCTTTCCTGGGGCGGTCCTCATGTGTGCCAGTTTCTTTGTAGCGCTTGATGGTTTTTGCAACTGCACTTGGGGACACTTTCAACGTTTTCCCAATTTTTCGGACTGACTGACCTTCATTTTTTAAAGTAATGATGACCACTCGTTTTTCTTTACTTTGCTGCTTTTTTCTTGCCATAATACAAATTCTAACAGTCTATTCAGTAGGACTATCAGCTGTGTATCCACCAGACTTCTGCTCAGCACAACTGATGGTCCCAACCCCATTTATAAGGCAAGAAATCCCACTTATTAAACCTGACAGGGCACACCTGTGAAGTGAAAACCATTTCTGGTGACAAGCTCATCATGAGAATGCCAAGAGTGTGCAAAACAGTCATCAAAGCAAAAGGTGGTACTTTGAAGAACCTAGAATATAAGACATAATTTCAGTTGTTTCACACTTTTTTCTTAAGTATATAATTCCACATGTGTTAATTCATAGTTTTGATGCCTTCAGTGTGAATTTACAATTTTCATAGTCATGAAAATACAGAAAAATCTTTAAATGAGAAGGTGTGTCCAAACTTTTGGTCTGTACTACATATCTATATCTATCTACCGTATATACTTGAGTATAAGCCGAGATTTTCAGCCCAATTTTTAGTGCTGAAAGTGCACCTCGGCTTATACTCGAGTCATGGTCGGCGGGTGAGGGGGAGCGATGACTGTAGCATACTCGCCTGCTCCTGGCGCTGTCCCTGCACGTCCCATGGTCTCCGGCACCCGCCTCTTCTTCCTCTGTTCAGTGGTCACTTGGTACCGCTCATTAAAGTAATGAATATGGACTCCACTCCCACAGGCGTGGAGCGCATATTCATTACTGTAATGAGCAGTACCAGTGACCGCTGAAAAGAGGAAGAAGCTGCGGTGCCGGAGACAATCTGTCCGGGAGAAGCTGCCGGGCACCGCTCTGTCTTCCCGTCCTCTTGCTGTGACTGTTCAGGTCAGAGGGCGAAATGACATATTAGTGTGCGCGCCGCCGTCTGCCTGAACAGTCACTGCGGAGACACAGGATGCTGAGGAGCAGCGGGCAGCAAGAGAGGTGAGTATGTAATTTTTTTTTTCATTGCAGCAGCGGCAGCATATGGGGCATATTTTTATATGGAGCATCATATGGGGCCATAATGAAATTGTAATGCAGCATTACATGGGGCATATTTCTATATGGAGCATCTTATGGGGCCATAATGAACTGTATGCAGCATTATATGGGGCACATTTTTCCAGGACGTCATCCTGACAGCACCCTGGAGGACGTCCTCCTCCCCTTGCTGGGACAGGAAACACACGAGTTTAAAAGGTCATGTCCCACCCCTAATCCTCAGTGTTTTTCCTGTCCCTGCAAGGAAAGGACGCACGAGTGAAAAGCTGCAAGCTTACCGGAGCTCAGGGGGATCGTGCGGCTTGCCAATATCCTTCCCCCTGTCAAGAGGCTCAGGGCAGACACCCTCCGGAGGGGGGTCCCTCTGCTCCAAAGACCAGGAGTGGACGAGGCTCCTGGTGGCAGCAGCTCCTCCCGGTGGGGGAGGCTCTCGGCTGCGGACGCCATCCACGCTGTGTGCGGCTTCCAGGGAGCAGCGTGGTGTCCAGCACGGCGTCTCCAGACGGAAGTGCCCAGGAGACGCGTCACTTCCGGTTTTCAGCATCCGTTACCGTCACTTCCGGTAACGCTGCAAGTAAGGGGAAAAAGCGTGCGTTCCAGTGTGGACCGCATATCGGCTGAAGCGCTCCTGTTCCGACGCTACAAGCTGCGGGGACCTGCTACACTCGTCATGGAAACAAGTATGCCGGTCGAGGAGGTGGTAAGTGCGCATAGCGCAGACCCCTATCCGCACGTAGAAGCAGGCTTACCCCAGCGCTTATCCCTATCTTATGTCATTTAAGGATAAGGGAACCCCTGCTGGCCCCTCTGGTTCCTCTGGTCAAGCTAGGAGATCCGGCAAGGCCTCGGGGAAATCTGCTAGATGCCCTATCTGTAATGCGAAGCTCCCGGATTCCCATGGAAAGACCTTGTGTGCAGATTGTACGTCTAAGGTCGTGAGGGACGAACAACCTGCATTACTATCTGAGATGAGATCCCTTATACGTGAGGAAGTGCAGGCTTCTTTATCCAGTATGGTGCAGAAGTCCAGTCCTATTCCCAGCCGCAAGAGGGCCAGACGGGAACGAGAACCAGAGTTTACTTCTGAGGACAAGTCTAACTCAGAGGACTTCATCTCAGAGGAAGAGGGCAAGCTTCCGTCAGGAAGCCAGGACCACCAAAGAAAATATCTCTTCCAGGCAGAAGAGACAAATGATCTGGTGCAGGCGGTACGATGCACCATGCAGATAGAAGAGACACCTAAACCACAATCCAGGCAGGACCTGATGTTCGGGGGACTTATGTCACGTCAGCAGACTGTATTCCCCGTTAGCGAGCATATTAAGGCCATGATAATGGAGGAGTGGAAGGAAGCGGAACGCCGGCTGGTGTTATCCAAAGAGTTCAAAGCTCGTCTACCATTTGAACCTGAGGATGTAAAACTGTGGGAAGAAATCCCTAAGGTTGACGTTCCGGTGGCGAAGGTGGCTAAAAAGACTGCCATACCATTCGAGGACTCTTCAAGCCTGCGCGATCCCATGGATAGAAAGACTGACATCCTTTTGAAAAGAGCCTGGGAATCTTCCGCGGCTCTGATTAAAACCAACATAGCAGCTACCTCGGTAGCTCGCTCTATGTACCTTTGAATGGGTCAATTGGAAGAGCACCTGTCCAATAAGACTCCGAGATCTGAGATCCTAAAGTCCATCCCTATTATGAGGTCCGCCACGGCCTTTCTGTCTGATATGACTGCTGAGTCGGTCAGATTCTCGGCTAGAAGTGGTTCTCTATCCAACGCGGCTAGGAGGGCGGTCTGGCTAAGATCCTGGTCCAGGGATAGTGCTTCCAAATCTAAGCTATGTTCAATCCCCTTCTCCGGAGCACGGGTATTCGGACCCCCTCTTGATACTATCCTAGAGTCAGCTTCTGATAAAAAGAAGGGGTTTCCGGAGGAGAAAACTAGGAAACCTCAGTCCTTTCGGAGGGGATTCCCCTTCCGAAGACAGTCTGACTCTAGAGGGGGTAGATCCCATAGAGGATCTTATAGGGGCTCCCGTAACCAGGGTAATAGAAACAGAAGTTGCTTTTTCAGTCCCTCCTCAAAGTCTAAGCCGCAATGACGCCACATTTATAGGGAGAAGGCTCTGTCACTTCGCGCACAAATGGGCCCGAATCACTCAGAACAAGTGGGTCCTTCGGACGGTGTCAGAAGGCTACCGTATCGAGCTTTACTCTCCCCCGCCAGACAGATTTATCGCACCTGCGGTTATTATGCGAGACTCCCCAATGATAACAGACCTAAGGGATATGCTCTCCTCAAAGGTCATAGTGCCAGTACCGCCTCCGGAAGTAAGCCAGGGTCATTACTCTTCCCTTTCTCCATAGCAAAACCTTCCGGCGAATCTCACACCATAATAAATCTGAAGCCTCTGAATGCCTGGGTAAGGTACAAGAGGTTCCGTATGGAGTCTATTCGTTCGGCAATTCTTCTTATAGATCAGAATGCCGTGATGTGCACTCTCGACCTGAAGAGTGCCTACTATCAGGTCCCAGTCCACCCCTTGTCTCAGAAACTTCTGAGGTTTGCGGTAGTTCTGCCATCCGGGACCTGTCACTACCAGTTCCAGTGCCTCCCGTTCGGCCTTGCCTCAGCTCCTCGTATCTTTACAAAGCTGGTATCGGAGATCGTCGCTTTCTTAAGAAATCAGGGGATCATAATAGTCCCATATCTCGACGACTTCCTCCTGGTAGCAAGAACGCCAGAGATTCTAGCAGACCACAGGAACCGAACCATTTCGGTGATGGAAGAGTTAGGATGGGTCATAAATTGGCGGAAATCCAACCTAACTCCAGAACACAGGAAGACCTTTCTGGGAGTATGTCTGGACTCAACAAACAGAATTTCCCTCCTACCCGAGTCAAAGCTGGAGGCGATACAGTCCCAAATCTGGCTCCTATTAAAGCACAGGGTGTCAATAAGGACGGCCATGAGAGTCCTCAACCTAATGACGGCCTGCATTCCGTGTGTAAGATGGGCTCAGTTCCATTCAAGACCACTGCAGAAACTGATCCTTTCCAATTGGGACAGACGCCTGTCTTCTCTGGACAGTACTTTGAAGCTATCTCCTCTGGCAAGAAGGTCTCTCCTTTGGTGGACAGAACCGGAAAACCTAAGGAAAGGAGTGTTATGGTCTGCCGAACCCCACGTAGTAGTCACTACAGATGCCAGCGCCTGGGGCTGGGGAGCTCACTTAGAAGACAGGTTCCTTCAGGGGAGATGGCCGGAGGAGGTCACCCACAGCTCCTCCAACTTCAAAGAGCTGTGCGCTGTTTGGGAAGCTTTGAGACGAAACCGTCATGTCTTAAGGAACCGCTATGTCAGAATAATGTCCGACAATATGACAACAGTCTCTTTCCTGAAGCATCAGGGAGGCGCAAGACACCATCTGCTTCAGGAATTGGCGGAACGGATATTTCGGTGGGCAGAAAGATCGGTCCTATCCATTTCAGCGATTCACCTGGAAGGCTCCCAGAATGTCATAGCAGACTACCTCAGCAGGAGAAGGGTGTTTCCAACAGAATGGGAACTCAACCAGGACATCTTCCAGGAGTTATGTCTACGCTGGGGAACTCCTTGTATAGACCTATTCGCAAGCAGGAGAAATTCGAAGGTCTCAAGATTCTTCTCACTGAACCCTCGGGATCTTCCGGAAGGGATAGACGCTCTGAGCCAAGTCTGGACGGAACCTCTCTCATATGCATTCCCTCCTCTCGCGTTAATCCCGGCTGTTCTCAGGAAGATCAAACAGGGTCATATTGATCGTCCCATACTGGCCAAGAAGGAGCTGGTTCTCCCTTCTACTGCAGCTGGCGATTGCAAATCCAGTAGAGCTTCCTCTCAGACCGGATGTTATCCACTGTATACTAGGGACCCGTACCTCCAGGTTAGAGACGATTCCCTAATTCTTAAACTGGACCCCTCCTTTATCCCAAAAGTAGGAACAATTAAAAATAGAAATCAAGAAATCGTGTTGCCATCCTTCTGCGATAACCCCACTAATGCTAAAGAAAGGGCCTTACATTCTCTGGATGTCAGGCAGGCGGTCCTAGACTACCTGGCAGCCACCAGCTCTTGGCGTACTGATCCGAATTTATTCATTCTGTATGGGGGAAAAAATAAGGGTAAGAAGGCCTCTAAGGCCTCTATCGCACGGTGGATCACGTCTGTGATCTCTGAGGCCTACCAGTCACAGGGGGTCCCTCCTCCAGAGGGTCTCCATGTACATTCCACTCTGGGGATAGCTACTTCTTGGGCAGAGAGGGCAGGTGCCTCTCTAGAACAAATTTGTAAGGCCGCGACATGGGCTAGTGCCAACACCTTTTGTAAACATTATAAACTTGATGTTTTGTCTGGTCAACATACTGCTTTTGGGAGGAAGGTTCTCCAAGCGGTAATCCCACCCTGAGGAGGTGCTTTGGTACTCTCCAGGGTGCTGTCAGGATGACATCCTGGAAAATAGGTATTAAGCTTACCGTTAATGATGTTTCCAGGAGTCCATCCTGACAGCACTGGTAGTTCCCTCCCTCTGATATTAATATCATGTTTGTTTAAACCTGGCATGTATGTAACCTGTTCCTAACGTATGATGTAATATGTCTGGATTCAATGTATTATGTTTGATGTCATCATTAAACTTGTTTTTCTGCATATCCTTGTAGCGGTTCTTGTTACAACACTGAGGATTAGGGGTGGGACATGACCTTTTAAACTTGTGTGTTTCCTGTCCCAGCAAGGGGAGGAGGACGTCCTCCAGGGTGCTGTCAGGATGGACTCCTGGAAACATCATTAACGGTAAGCTTAATACCTATTTTATATGGAGCATCTTTTGGGGCCTTCAACCTTTGTGCAGCATTACATGGGGCATAATATTCTATGAAGCATTTTATGGGGCCATCATTAACCTTTTACGCAGCATTATATGGGGCATATTTTAATATGGAGCATCTTATGGTTCCCATCATGAACTTTATGGAGCATTATATGGGGCTCCTGATTCAATATGGATATTCAAAAACACTTAACCTACTGATGTCTCAATTAATTTTACTTTTATTGGTATCTATTTTTATTTTTGACATTTACTGGTAGCTGCTGCATTTTCCACCCTAAGCTTATACTCGAGTCAATAAGTTTTCCCAGTTTTTTGTGGCAAAATTAGGGGTCTCGGCTTATACTCGGGTCGGCTTATACTCGAGTATTTATGGTATATATGTGTATATAGATAGTGTAGGGATTTCACTCACTCAGGTGCGATGGCTGACACTCAGGAGGCACGTTTCTTTAAAAGTTCTCAGGGTTTATTACCTCATAAACCACATGGAAAGATAACAGCAAATAAACAGCCTTTAGTTCAGGAAAAGAAAAACAAAGTGTCCAGTCCTTCAGGCTCCCTCAGCCTCTGTGCTGCTCCGCACAGAGAGCTCTGCAGACAACTGCCCTGTCTGCTTCCAAGAACATCCACTGGAGGCTAGCAGCTCCACACATCTCCTCTGTGTTAAGCATTAGCCTGTCTAATATAGAGCTAACCACACCCAGTAACCCATCACATGATTAGCCATGTGGTCTGACATCACCACAGGTCCTGGAACACACATATATACATGGTTATATACAACAAAGAAATACTCCGGGCTACATTACAGCAACAAGGCACTTATATGGCACATACCTCCCGTCGACTACACACCCTTTAGCCATGCTACATACCTCCCCCCTCTGCCTAAAGCCGTGGGGCTTGGCACTTTTCCCCATTAAACAAGGGATTCTTGATAGGGCATCCGCATTACCGTGCAGCTTTCCGGCCCTATGTTCCACATGGAAACTGAAGTCCTGCAGGGCTAAGAACCAACGGGTGACCCTAGCATTTCTACACTTTGTTTCCCTCATCCATCTTAGTGGGGCATTTTCAGATATCAATCTGAATTTACGACCCAGCAGATAGTACCGTAACGTGTCCACCGCCCATTTTATGGCCAAGCACTCCTTCTCAACGACTGAGTAGTTCTTTTCAGACGAGGACAACTTCCTACTCAGATAGAGGACAGGATGCTCCTCCCCATGTAGCTCCTGGGAAAGGACTGCTCCCACCCCGACATCTGAGGCATCTGTCTGAAGAATAAACTCTTTTTTGAAGTTTTGGGCCACCAGAACGGGTTGCTTACACAAAGCCTCTTTCATTTCTTGGAAGGCTGACTCTGTTTCTTCGGACCACTTAACCATTACTGATTTTGTCCCTTTTAGCAAGTCAGTCAGAGGCGCAGCCATCGTGGCGAAGTTTGGGATGAACCTCTTGTAATATCCCACAATTCCCAGGAAGGCTTTAACTTGCTTCTTGGAAACTGGTTTTGGCCATGTTTGAATTGCCTCCACTTTACTGATTTGGGGTTTTATTTCTCCACGACCCACTATGTATCCAAGGTACTTAGCTTCTTCTTTACCCAAGGCACACTTCTTCGGGTTTATTGTAAATCCGGCCTCTCTTATTGCATCAAACACCGCTTGGACCTTTTCCAGATGACTCTCCCAGTCCGGGCTAAAGATGACGATATCATCCAGGTACACAGCAGCGTATGCCTTATGGGGTGCAAGGACTCTATCCATAGCCCTCTGGAAGGTCGCCGGAGCTCCCTGTAGGCCAAACGGCATCCGGACATACTGGAAACTTCCATCTGGCGTAGAAAACGCCGTCTTCTCCTTGGCTTCCTGTGCCATGGGGATCTGCCAATACCCCTTTGTCAAATCCAAGGTGGTTATGTACCTGGCAGGTCCAAGCCTTTCGATGAGCTCATCAACGCGAGGCATGGGATAAGCGTCAAACTTGGAGACCTCATTCAACTTCCGATAGTCGTTGCAAAACCTCCACTCTCCATCAGGTTTTGGGAGCAGGACAATTGGGCTCGACCAACCGCTCTTGGATTCCTCAATGACTCCAAGCTTCAACATACGCTCCACTTCCTCAGGAATACGATAGGGCTTCACGTTCACCCGCACATGTGGCTCTGTTAGGACCTCGTGCGCTATGACCTTCGTGTGTCCTGGCAACTCTGAAAACAGGTCCCTGTTTTTCTGGAGTAACTCCCGGCACTGTTGTTTCTGGGTTTTTGATAGCGTCTCCGCTATAGTAACCGCTCCAACCTCACCTTCTGGGTTGCTTAACAACGATGGAGTTACTGTCGGCTCTCTATCTTGCCACGGCTTGATGAGGTTGACATGGTATACTTGGAATGGTTTCCGTCTTCCTGGTTGGTGAATTTTATAATTTACTTCACCAAGTTTCTCGACAACCTCATATGGCCCTTGCCATTTGGCCAAGAACTTGCTTTCTACCGTTGGAACTAACACAAGAACTCGGACTCCCGGATTGAACTGCCTCACTCTTGCAGACCGGTTGTAGATTCTGGCCTGAGCTTCTTGTGCCTGGAGGAGGTGTTCTTTCACGATAGGCATCACCTTTGCAATCCTCTGCTGCATCAGGGCCACATGCTCAATGACGCTTCTGTGGGGCGTGGCTTCGGCTTCCCAGGTTTCCTTGGCTACATCCAGGAGTCCTCGCGGATGTCGGCCATATAGAAGCTCAAATGGTGAGAACCCTGTGGAGGCCTGTGGAACTTCACGAATGGAAAACATCAGATAGGGTAAGAGACAATCCCAGTCTCTACCGTCTTTCTCTATAGCTTTTCTCAGCATGCTCTTCAGTGTCTTGTTAAATCTCTCAACAAGACCATCTGACTGGGGATGGTACACCGAGGTCCTCAACTGGGAGATTTTCAGGGCTTTGCATAACTCCCTCATCACCTTGCTCATGAAAGGTGTCCCCTGGTCAGTCAGGATCTCCTTCGGCAGACCTGTCTGGGAAAACACATGGACCAACTCGCGGGCTATACTCTTGGAGGAAGAATTTCTCAATGGAATTGCCTCAGGATAGCGTGTGGCATAGTCCAGGATGACTAATATATACTGATGGCCCCGGGCTGATTTAACTAAGGGACCAACCAAGTCCATGGCAATTCTCTCGAACGGTACCTCAATAATGGGCAGTGGCACAAGGGGGTTCCGGAAATGAGGAGTGGGAGCAGTTAGCTGACATGTAGGGCAGGACCTGCAATAGTTCACTTTTTCTCGGTGACACCCAGGTTAATAGAATCTCTGCACAACCCGTTCCTGCGTTTTTTCCACCCCTAGGTGTCCACCCAAGATGTGTGAATGGGCCATGTCCAACACCTTCCGTCTATATGGACCCGGCACTACCAACTGCTCTACCAACTGCTCTACCAACTCCTCCCTTATTTTCGTGACCCGGTACAACAACTCCCCACTCATCAGAAAATGGGGAAACCTTGTGTCTGCCCCCGGCTCCTGTACCACCCCGTCAATAACTGTAACATTATTAAAGGCTTCCCTCAGAGTGGGGTCCCTATGTTGGGCAGTCCCAAAATTTTCACCGGTTACCTCTAACTCCATAGTGTCAGATGCAGGGGACACTTCCTCCTCATCCCCAACCAGCACACAAAAAGGAAACCTGTCTGTTTCTGGGTGTGGTGACACCCTTCCAGGGTTCACTGGTTCCCTACTCTTGCTAGGGGGCTCAGAACCTTTTCCCCACAAATCCCAAAACAAACAGAAATCCCGGCCAATAATTATAGGGTGCAACAAGTCCTGCACGACGCCGACTATGTGGGACTCAGTGCCACATGCCGTTTCAATGTCCACCCTAGCCACAGGGTAGTCCTTTGCATCACCATGGATGCACCGCACTCCGACCTTCTTTCCCGGGAGCAGGTGGAGAGGAAAAGTGGCCCTCACTAGGGTCACCAGGCTCCCCGAGTCTAACAGTGCCGTTACTGCTCGACCGTTCACCTTTACGGGACACGCTTGAGGTCCCTCGTTGGGCGGAGAGTTCACACTGCAGGCTGGATACGCATAGTATGAACAACGGCGTCCCATGCTGCAGTCCATCTGCTCAGTGGTCTGGGAACAACGGGCAGCTATATGTCCTGGCCGGTGGCACCTCCAGCAAACAATATCACCCGTAGGGACCTTGGGCACCACCTCCCCCGCCCTTTGTGACCTTGGACGCGCCACCCCTTTTTGGGACTCAGCTCCCTTCTGGGACCCCCAGTACGGCATGGGTTGCCTCCCGGAGGAGCCTTCCAACCCTTGGTATCTCTCAACCAGTCCGATCAGCTCGTCGGCATTCTGGGGATCACCCTGGGCAACCCAAGTCTATATGGACCTCGGGAGGGAATGCACAAACCGATCCATCATCACCCGCTCCACCATCTGTGCAGGTGTACACGACTCTGGCTGCAGCCATTTCTGGACCAGGTGCAACAGATCAAACATTTGAGAGCGAGGCGGCTTGTCCCGGTGATAGGCCCAGCTGTGAACTCGCTGTGCCCGGACAGTCCGTGTCACCCCCAAACGTGCGAGAATCTCAACTTTCAATTTGTGATACTCTTTGGCATCCTGCAAGGTCAAATCATAGTACGCCTTCTGGGGTTCACCCGTCAGGTATGGCGCCAGTACCTCTGCCCACTGCTCTGGCGGGAGTTTTTCCCTCTCAGCGACCCTCTCAAACACTGTCAGGAAGGCCTCAACATCATCCCCGGGAGTCATTTTCTGCAATGCGCGTCTTACCGTCTTCCGGACGTGGGTGTCATCAGCCAGACCTGGGGTTGGGGCGCTCATCTTGCCCTGGATGGCGGTTGCCAGAAGCTGCATCTGCTGCCGTTGCTCTTGCTGGTTCTGTTGAATCTGCTGCCGTTGCTCTTGCTGGCTCTGCCGTTGCTCCTGCTGGCTCTGTTGTATCTACTGCATCAACAGCCTGTTGGTCTCTTGCTGCGACTGGAGCACGTGTTTCAGCAGATCCTCCATTTTCTCCGGCAATGCTTGCTGGCTTACAACAGACTTGACCCAGGACATCCAATAACAGACTCTTCGTCTCCGCTGGGAACGCTGCCCGCACGTCTACCACCAATTGTAGGGATTTCACTCACTCAGGTGCGATGGCTGACACTCAGGAGGCACGTTTCTTTAAAAGTTCTCAGGGTTTATTACCTCATAAACCACATGGAAAGATAACAGCAAATAAACAGCCTTTAGTTCAGGAAAAGAAAAACAAAGTGTCCAGTCCTTCAGGCTCCCTCAGCCTCTGTGCTGCTCCGCACAGAGAGCTCTGCAGACAACTGCCCTGTCTGCTTCCAAGAACATCCACTGGAGGTTAGCACCTCCACACATCTCCTGTGTTAAGCATTTGCCTGTCTAATATAGAGCTAACCACACCCAGTAACCCATCACATGATTAGCCATGTGGTCTGACATCACCACAGGTCCTGGAACACACATATATACATGGTTATATATAACAAAGAAATACTCCGGGCTACATTACAGCAACAAGGCACTTATATGGCACATACCTCCCGTCGACTACACACCCTTTAGCCATGCTACAATAGATATAGATATATAGTACAGACCAAAAGTTTGGACACACCTTCTCATTTAAAGATTTTTCTGTATATATATGTATGTATGTATAAAATTTGTGCCTGAAATACAAATGAAATGTGTGATCTTTAACTTGAGGCCTTTTAGAGATAATGTCATCTTCAATTTGCTTAACTGTTCACAATAACAGTAATTTTGACCAGGGGTGCCCAGACTTTTACATGCAATCGTATATATATCATATTCACTGCAGAAAAGAATTGTGAATAATTGAGTTTACTCTTTCCTCAGAGCTGAAGTGCTTGCTAACGAAATTAAGGAACAACAGGGCCAGCTTGCCGACTACAACATGGTGCGTGTTATGTTTTTATACTTTCTAATGGATCTCTCGCTTCTATTGGTCAGTTCCATAGGCAATGAATGGGCAGCAAATAATGTGGATGGTAATTGGTGAAGATTTTCATTTGAAATGGAAAAATAGCCCTGTGGAAGGAAATCAGATGCTAAAGGAGTATTCTGGGTGTAACCAGGGCTGTGGAGTCGGTAAGCCAAACCTCGGACTCCGACTCCCTCATACTTGGCTCATGTTGAGTGATGCATTTACTGTAGTAAAATGGTAACATCAGGCTTTTCATCACCATTATGATACAATACTCAAGCTAGTGACGTGTGTGCAGGCATCCATTTTAAGAAATATGAAACGTTTCTTGAGTCATTTTTAGGATCCTCCTTTTGGTTAAAGGCTTCTTCAGTCACTAATTTTGTAATGCTTTCTCTTTCCAGAGAAACCCCAAATTTGCAGGCCATTTCTCCTCTAAGAGCTGTGAAAGTTGGTCGTGCAAACAATGATAATGGAACACAGTCTTTCACAACAAGCTCGATGAGCTGTCTTTAGAACATATCTGCTGTCACTGTTGCAGTAACTTTGTCACTTACAATGTGTGTGTAGCAGTCTAACTAATAGGACCCCGCCGATACACTGTTTGGGTTCTTGTGCAGACAGATAGTTGTGCATACATAAGCTTTTTCTGATGTTACAACCCTTTTGCTAAGCAGTGATCAATTGTATAAACCACACCAATGTATAGTGGAGGTGAAATAGTTAAGGCAGCCGATTTTGATCCTGGTAGCTTAAAGGGAACCTGTCACCACGTTTTTGGAAGATGGGATAAAAATAGCGTTAAATAGGGGCAGAGGTGGGCGTTACATTAGTGTGTGTGTTATGCGTTTATTACCCACCTAAGTTGCCGAAATAACTTTGCAAAGTCTCCGTTTTCGCCTGTCAATCAGGCTGGTCAGGTCGCATGGGCGTTGTCTTCCCCCAGATTTGGCGTAGTTTTCCGTTGGTGGCGTAGTGGTGTGCGCATGCCCAAAGTCCGGAATCCTCTTCCAGGGGATTTAAAATAGCGCGGTGTTCGTTATTGCATTGGTGATCGGTGGGCGCGGCCATCTTCCTTTGGCCGCGCGTGCGCAGAAGCGGCGCTCTGCTGGCCGCGGCTTCAGGAAAATGGCCGCCGCGATATCCATCTGCGCACGCGCGGCATCCCGCGGCCATTTTCCTGAAGCCGCGGCCAGCAGAGCGCCGCTTCTGCGCACGCGCGGCCAAAGGAAGATGGCCGCGCCCACCGATCACCAATGCAATAACGAACACCGCGCTATTTTAAATCCCCTGGAAGAGGATTCCGGACTTTGGGCATGCGCACACCACTACGCCACCAACGGAAAACTACGCCAAATCTGGGTGAAGACACCACGCCCATGTGACCTGACCAGCCTGATTGACAGGCGAAAACGGAGACTTTGCAAAGTTATTTCGGCAACTTAGGTGGGTAATAAACGCATAACACACACACTAATGTAACGCCCACCTCTGCCCCTATTTAACGCTATTTTTATCCCATCTTCCAAAAACGTGGTGACAGGTTCCCTTTAAGTACATATGTCATTTATTTTTCAGTTGGTGGATAAGCTAAATACGAACACAGACATGGAAGAAGTACTGAACGACTATAACATGGTAAGTGTCACCAGTGAGTGACGAAATGGCACATCTTATTCAATATTCAATTTTTTATTTATTTTTTTTTATTTTTATATTGATCAGGTTTTAAGGTTATTACATATCTTTAGGATTATTGGGGGTCCAACCACTGGGACACCTACTAATCCCAAGAATGAGGTGTCAGGTGAGCATGCTCAATTCACTGTCTGCGACAGCCGGACATACTAGAGTACGTGGCTTGGCCATCTCTGGCAGTTCCATAGGCAATGTATGCAGCGCTGGGGCACATGGTTTTATAGGAGGTTCTGCAGAATCCAATTCTTGGGATTAGTGGGCATTACATGGGGTGGGTTAGATGATCATTTTCAAACTTTTTTTTAACCCCCTTCCTTCAGTGGCCAGTTTTTATTTAGGCGCCATCAATTTTTCCTCCCCTTTTTCCAAGAGCAATAACTGTATTTACTTATCTGGCAGCATGGCCATACTGTATTTTTTTATTTTGTTAAACGAGTAGTAGTTTTGAATTACACCATTCATTTTACCGTGTACTTTATATGAAAATATGAAGAAAAAAAAATTCCAAGTGCGATGAAATGGCACTTGGAATTGTGTGATAAAAATGACAGCGGCATTATTCCTCAGGTATGTATGATCATGGTCACGACAAACATCTGCGAGAAAACCGGACGAGTGCAATCCGATAAAAAAAATCAGATTGCTCTCTGACCAATGTTAATCTGAGTTACAGCTCATTTGCAATCTTTTTTTTCTTTTCAGATCGGACTGAGAAAAAAAAAATCACAGTATGCTGTGATTGTCCTCTTATCTCGGATGAGACTCGCCAGTGCAAGTCAATGGGTGCGATAGAAAAATCACACGGCACGGGCTGGGCACTGATGTTTATAGCCTGGGAAGGGGAGGGAATACCCATGTAGCTTCCCAGGCTATTAATATTGGCTCACAGCTGTATGCTTAGCCTTTACTGGCTATTAAAATGGAGGACCCCTGAAAGAAAATGACATGGGGTCCCCCCTATACTTAACAACCAACAAAGGCTAGGCAGACAACTGTGGGCTGATATTAACCCCTTCAAGACGCAGCCCTTTTTCGTTTTTGCGTTTTCGTTTTTCGCTCCCCTCCTTCCCAGAGCCATAACTTTTTTATTTTTCCGTTAATATGGTCATGTGAGGGCTTAATTTTTGCGGGACGAGTTGTACTTTTGAACGACACCATTGGTTTTACCATGTCTTAACCTAGAAAACGGGAAAAAAATTCCAAGTGTGGTGAAATTGCAAAAAAAAGTGCAATCCCACACTTGCTTTTTTTCTAACTTCACTAAATGCTAAAACTGACCTGATATTATGATTCTCCAGGTAATTACGAGTTCATAGACACCAAACATGTCTAGGTTATTTTTTATCTAAGTGATGAAAAAAAATTAAAAACTTTGCTAAAAAAATTGTGCCATTTTCCGATACCTGTAGCGTCTCCATTTTTCGTGATATGAGGGCTTATTTTTTGCGTGCCGAGCTGATGTTTTTAATAATACCACTTTTGTGCAGATACGTTCTTTTGATCGACCGTTATTGCATTTTAATGCAATGTCGGGGCGACCAAAAAAAAACGTTATTCTGGCGTTTCGAATTTTTTTCTCGCTACGCTGTTTAGCGATCAGGTTAATACTTTTTTGTATTGATAGATCGGGCAATTCTGAACGCGGCGATACCAAATATGTGTAGGTTTGATTTTTTTTTTTTAATTGTTTTATTTAGGATGGGGCGAAAGGGGAGTAATTTAAACTTTTATATATTTTTTTTAATTTTTTTCATATTTTTAAAAACATTTTTTTTTAACTTGTGCCATGCTTCAATAGCCTCCATGTGAGGTTAGAAGCTGGCACATCTCGATCGGCTCAGCTATATAGCAGTGATCATCAGATCGCTGCTATGTAGCTGAAATGCAGGCTTGCTATGAACGCCGACCACAGGGGGGCGCTCACAGCAGGCCGTCATCAGTAACCATAGAGGTCTCAAGGACCTCTATGGTTACTGTCCTGACACATCGCCGACCCCCGATCATGTGACGGGGGTCAGCGATGCGCTCATTTCCGGATTCGCTTCCGGAAGCGGTAGTTAAATGCCGCTGTCAGCGTTTGACAGCGGCATTTAACAGGTTAATAGCGGCGGATGAATCGTAATTTCACCCGCCACTATTGCGCACACATGTCAGCTGTACAAAACAGCTGACATGTCGCGACTTTGATGTAGGCTCACCGCCGGAGCCCACATCAAAGGAGGAGACACGACATGTGCAGTAATAGTACGGCGCATGTCGTGAAGGGGTTATTAAACTAGGAAACAATTAATAGACTAAAAACATCTGCTCTCAGCTGCCCCAGAAATGGCGCATCCATAAGATTCGCCAAAACTGGCACCTAGCCTTGCTCTCCCCACTTGCCCTGTGGCGGTGGCAAGTGGGGTGATAGTTGGAGTGGTTGATGTCCGCTTTATAGCTGACATCAAGCCCAGGGGTTACTAATGGAGATAGGTCTATTAGACACCCCCATAGTCAAATTGTAAAAAAAATAACACCCAGAATAAAGTCCTTTATTTAAAAAAAAGACAGACTTCTTTATTGAATTAAAATGAAACAAAAGCACTTATGCTCACCTTTACGCCCAATCCATTGAAGCCCATGATCCCCGTAAAAGTTAAAAAAAATAAAAATAAAAAACCATATTCCTCACCTCTCCGACGAGTAGATAATAATCCATTTGTCCATAGAAGACTCTAGCTCTGCTACATCTAGCATCATGAAACAATTCAGCCTGCCAATACAGCCTGCCATCCAGCAGAGACACTGAGCTGCTCTTGCATGCACAGCTCAGTGCCTCGCTGTGACAGGAAAAAAGCTGAGCAGGATTCATATTCAATAAACTCCTTCCACCTCACTGACGTCGCCGCGAGCTTGAGAAAATTCACATGCTTGCGGTGCTGTCAGAAAGGTCATCGGAGTTCATAGCCAATGAACTCCTTTCACCTCATTTACGTCAGCATGAGCGTTGTGGGAAAAGTCCTAATGGCTCTCGTACTGACGTCAGAATTAATTGGATTTCAACCCCGCTCACCTTTTTCCTCTCACTGCTATGCACTGAGGTGCGCAAGCACTTGTGGCTCAGTGTCTCGGCTGCCTGACATGCTGAACACTAGCATCATGCCAGATTTCAGCATACCAAGTAGATGTAACAGATCTAGAGTCGTCTGTGGACAAATGGATTATTAACTTCCTCTTCCTTGGCTTTCCCTCTGCTAGTTAATTAAAATTTTGGGGAATCACATGCAATTTTTTTTCAGAAATTTATTTATTAATAAAATACATGAACAGTAAGCTACTCAGTCAAAGCACTGATTATTATATCCTGATCACATCTATCTATCTATCTATCTATCTATCTGTCTGTCTGTCTGTCTATCTTTCTATCTACCTATCTATCTATCTCTTATATTAATATATATATACTGTTCAAAGAAATAAAGAGAACACTAAAATACCACATCCTAGATATCACTGAAAGAAATATTCCAGTTGCAAATCTTCATTCATTACATAGTGGAATGCTTTGAGAACAATAAAACATAACAATGATTGATGTAAATCAAAATTAATATCAAATGGAGGTTTGGATTTAGAATGATGCTCAAAATCAAAGTGTAAAATCAATTTACAGGCTGGTCCAACTTCAGTGGAAATGTGTCAAGACAAGGAAATGATGCTCGGTAGTGTGTGTGGCCTCCACGTGTGTATATGAGCTCCCTACAATGGCTGGGCATGCTCCTGATGAGGCGGCGGATGTTGTCCTGAGGGATCTCCTCCCAGACGTGGATTAAAGTTTCAGTCAAATCCTGGACAGTCTGTGGTGCAATGTGGCGTTGGTGGATGGTGCGAGACATGATGTCCCAGATGTGCTCTATTGGATTCAGGTCTGGGGAACGGGCAGGCCAGTCCATAGCATCAATGCCTTCATGATGCAGGAACTGCTGACACAATTCAGTTACATGAGGCCTAGCATTGTCCTGCATCAGAAGGAACCCAGGGCCTATTGGACCTGCATATGGTCTCACAATTGGTCTGAGGATCTGCTCCCGGTACCTAATGGCAGTCAGTGTACCTCTGGCTAGAACATGGGGGGCTGTGCTGCCCTCCAAAGAAATTCCCCCCCACACCATTACTGACACTCTGCCAAACTGGCCTTGCTGAAGGATGTTGCAGGCAACAGAACGTTCTCCAAGGCATCTCCAGACTCTGTCAAGTCTGTCACATGTGCTCAGTGTGAACCTTCTTTCATCTGTAAAGAGCACAGTGTGCCAATGTCGAATCTGCAAATCTTGGTGTTCTCTGGCAAATGCCAAGCGTCCTGCACGGTCTTGGGCTTTTAGCACAACACCCACTTGTGGACGCCGAGCCCTCATACCACTTACATGGAGTCTGTTTCTGACAGTTTGAGGAGACACATGGATGTTAGTGGCTAATGGAGGTCATTTTGCAGGGCTCCGGCACTGAGCCTCCTGTTCCTCCTTATACAAAGGAGGAGGTAACTGTCCTGCTGCTGGGTTGTTGCCCTCCTACGGTCCCTTCCGTGTACTGGACTGTCTCTTGATATCTGCTCCATGCTCTGGACACTGTGCTGACAGACACAGCTACCCCTCTTGCCACAGCTTACATTGATGTGTCATCCTGGATGAGCTGCACTACCTGAGCAACTTCTGTGGGTTGTAGACACTACCTCAAACTACTGTACAGTACCTCTAGGGGTAACAGCAATGACAAAATTTAAAAGTGGCCAAAACAGCCAAAAACTGAGAACAGAGAGATGGTCTATGGTCACCCCCTGCATAACCACTCCTTTATAGTTGTCATGCTAATTGCCTATAATTTCTACCTATTGTCTGTTCCATCTGCATAACAGCGGGAGAAATTGATTCATAATCTGTTTTGCTTCATGACTGGACAGGTTGATTTCACAGAAGTGTGATTGACTTTGAGTTACATTTTTTGAGTAGTGTATATAAATATATGTAGTGAAGAATAATGCCTTGGAAAACTATGTGTAAATGACAGAGAATTACTTTTTGTAAAAGCTCATGTTAAAATCGCATTGCAATCGGATGGCATTCGGATGTTAGGTGATAAAAATCGAATTGTACTCACATGCAAAATGGATGACACGTGCATGACACTCTTCAGGAGCGATATCGGAGTGTTTTCTTTTTACGGTGATGGTTATGAGCACTTATTGATACTATATGGGTTAGTGCAGTTAATAAAGAGTGATTCTCATTTTTTAAATATTTTTAAAACCTTTTTTTTTAGTCCACACTGGAGACTTAAGCATATGTCAACTGATCACTTGCTCTTTGTTCTGCAATACAACTATATTGCATTACATAGACAAAATCAATGACGACTGTGTCAATCAAGACATCTCACCTTTTGCCACTTGATCAGCTCTATATGTGAAGGGGGATGGCTGACCGCTTACGATAGCCATGCTGTTTGCTATAGAAATGAGCAGTCCATGACCTTCCTGCTATGTGACAGCTAATGCAGTGACAGAAGGCGGCTTAGTTATTGAAATGAGCAATCTCTGAGCCCCTGCTCTGAATTGGATGTAATTTAGAGACAAAAGGTAATCTGGTTTAAATGGGTTACCACTACTCAGACAACCCCATCTCAATCCTTATTTGCCCCCAGTAAAATAAAAACACTTATACTCCCCTCCTGTGCCAGCGCCGTTCCAGCGGTGTTGGCATTGGCTGCCTCTCCCCGGGATCACATGACATTGTTACGCAATCCCTGCTGCCAATTCGCACTGTCTTCACTCTTCCTTAAGACAAATCCAGACATCCGGAGGAAGTGAGAGCTCTCTTCATGTCAGTTATGTTTGTAGAAGGGTGAAGCCAGGGCTGATTGGCATTATGTTATGTAATCCCCGGGAAGAACCAGCAGCGGCACTGTAGTTGAGTAGAGGTATTTTTATTTTTCTGTGGGCAAACATAAGGATTAAGAAGGGGTTGTCTGAGTAGTGGACAATCCGTTAATTCTTAATATGAGCAGTCCGTCAGCCCCTGCTATGTAACATCCGATACATAGACCAAAGGAGGGTAGTTTAGTTATTGAAAAGGGCAATGTTTTGTCCTCCTTCCCTGTAACCACTGATATAGAAACAGGAGGAGGCTGGCTTAGTTACTGAAATGCTCTGCCAGCCAGACTCCTCAGGACAATGCTGTATGCCTCCCACGCGTGACCGTTGTCAGGTACAAGCCAGAAGAGGCCTGCCAGATGTAAGCTATTACTAATTTAGGCACATTTATCCCCTCTTTTTCAGCTTAATAACATCTTAATAAGTTGTTAGCAGGAATGTGTATTAATAATGAGCTCAGTAATGTACAGTAACGCTTTCATGGTCCTCATGGGGATATTTTCTTGTTTTTATAGCTAAAAGCACAGAATGACCGGGAGGCCCAGAGCATAGATGTGATCTTTATAGAGAGACAAGCGTAAGTAGTTGTCGAGAATTTGAACGCACAATGAGTGTTGACTGATTCATGGAGTTGTATTATTTTACCAGTCCTCCATTTTTTCCTTGTATGATTCCCAATGCTCCCCCTTTGTGTTTACTAAAAATATTTGCAATAAGGCAGCACGGTGGCTCAGTGGTTAGCACTGTTGCTTTGCAGCACTGGGGTCCTGGGTTCAAATCCCACTAAGGGCAACGTCTACGAGGAGTTTGTATGTTCTCCCCGTGAGTGTGTGGGTTTTCTCTGGGGAGTACCTGGATGGCACTGGCTCAACTGTGGATTGCATTGGCGCAACTTTTGTGGTCGTGTCTTCTCTTGGTCGGATTGCACATATGTCATATTGCAGGGAATCACTTGCAGCCTTGATGTATAGTTATATCATTCTGTGAGAAGGGATTCAGTTAAAATGCTGATTTTTGGAAGAATGTTTTCCTTTGTAACCTCATTACACTGGGTTATAAAGCATTGTGTTTATATGATTATGTCTGTGTCCTGTTACACGTGGAGTCCAGTTTCACATCCCAGAGAGAGCATTTTCCAAGACAACGTCAGGCCTTGTTCAGAAGTCCTTTTTTTTTTTTTTTTTTTTTTTTTTTTTAATGTATGCGAAAAATCCGACCACATTTGTGTGCTGGACCTGATTTTCATCAGTGTGGCATTCCTTTTACCTCTTAGTCTACTTTCACACTTTCGTCTTTTGTTCACACTCTCTCTCTCTCTCTCTTTCACTATTTTCGTGACATCCGTCGATACCTCATTTTACTGCACAACGACGCACGGCCTTAGACCTCTTTCACACTTCCGTCTTTGTAGTCCCGTCGAGATACGTCGTGTTTTGAGAAAACAGGATCCTGCAAAAAAAAAAATGTGCGGCATCCTGCATTTTCTCATTGACTTGTATTAGCGACGTATCGCAACGGATGGCCACACGTTTCATCCGTCGTGCACTGGATGCTGCGGAATTTGACGGCCCGTCTTTTCCAAAAAACGTTCCATGAAACGTTTTTTGTCTGCAGTGGAAAAACGTTCCCCGACACCTCCTGCAGCATACGTCGTTCCACAGAATGGGAGCCTATGGACACTGGATCCTGCGCACACTGTGAAACACAGGAATCCAGTGACAGATGCAGTTTTTACATCTGAGCATGCCTGGAAGCATATTCCAACCCGGGGAAAAGTGTGTGTGTGTCTCTCCCTCTCCCTTTCTAACTCACTCACCCACGCGCGCTCTCGCTCTCGCTCTCTCTCTCCTCTTCTCTCTCTCCTCTTCTCTCTCTCCTCTTCTCTCTCTCCTCTTCTCTCTCTCCTCTTCTCTCTCTCCTCTTCTCGCTCCCTCTTCTCGCTCTCTCTTCTCGCTCTCTCTTCTCGCTCTCTCTTCTCGCTCTCTCTTCTCGCTCTCTCTTCTCGCTCTCTCTTCTCGCTCTCTCTTCTCGCTCTCTCTTCTCGCTCTCTCTTCTCGCTCTCTCTTCTCGCTCTCTCTTCTCGCTCTCTCTTCTCGCTCTTCTCGCTCTCTCTTCGCTCTCTTCTCCCGCTCTCTTCTCCCGCTCTCTTCTCCCTCTCTCTTCTCGCTCTCTCTTCTCGCTCTCTTATTGCTCTCTCTTCTCGCTCTCTCTTCTCGCTCTCTCTTCTCTTCTCGCTCTCTTCTCTTCTCGCTCTCTCTTCTCTTCTCGCTCTCTCTTCTCTTCTCGCTCTCTCTTCTCTTCTCGCTCTCTCTTCTCTTCTCGCTCTCTCTTCTCTTCTCGCTCTCTCTTCTCTTCTCGCTCTCTCTCCTCCCTCCAGAATCTTATATTATAAAATTCGGCCTGGAACTCAGTCGACGCATCCATCATAATACTGGATGCGTCACACACGTTTTCCTCTATTTTCAAAACGTCCGTCGACGCGTCATTTCACTGCACTATGACGCACAGCCAACGACAGAAGTGTGAAACAAGCCTTACGCAGAGAAAAAATGTTTCCAAAATCTCCTATCTATAAAAGATGGCTCTCATTCGGAATAAGAAAAATGCATGTGAAAGGCTTCTAGAATATAATGGATACGTCTTCTATCTGTGAAAAACATGGGTAGTGCGCATACGTATGGACGTCTGAATGAGCCCTTAAATCTGAAGGACACTGGAGTGTCATTTCTTACTGAATTTGTCACATCTTTCCCTGTTCATGCAGCAAAAGTGTTAAAAGGTCATAAATATATATATATATATATATATATATATATATATATATATATATATATATATATATATATATATATATATATATATATATATATTCATTCGGTTAAGACTGTGTTAGACAAGCTGGGCACACTTCCGTGCATGCACACCAAGAGACAGTTAACATGGCGGTTCTGTGCACATATAGCATCAGGACACCGTGCTGCAGATAACAATCATTTCTAAAGTGCCTGCACCTCACTGCGGCGGCATCTTAAGAAAGGACACGAAGCGAAGTAAATTGTGGAGAAGTGAGAAACGAGATCACAGCACAAAGGCGATAGAACGAGAAGGAGTCGTGCCCCGAGATCGGCAACATCCTTCTGAGGCGCGTAGCCGGCGGCCGGAACACCGAGGAAGTAATAGACTCTACGCATTACTTTGAACTACGGCAGGGCAGTTAACTCTAGGTTGGCTGTCTCACCTTTACACCTAATGAAGACAACAGAGGCAATTGTGGGAGAGGGGCGTCTCTAGGGTCCCTATAAAATAACTCCAGGCCTACCCCGTCATACGGGTGCGTCCTATCCAAACCATCTGGGGGACGGAGAGAAAGAACAGAAACATACACGACAGTTGTGAGGACTATCCCGTGGTGCTCAGCAGGGAAGTACTACAACACCCAGGCGCTAGTAGGTAGGCTACTGATTTCCACCTGCATAGGGAACTCTGGATGTGCCTTCAGACCGGCCGGTCTCAGCCAGCCCTGTTAGCAGTGCTCTGGATTGTGGATGCCGAAGCCTTCAGTAAAGAGGTAAAGAGACTGCAACCCTGTGTCCTCGTCATTTACTGCGACCTACACCTGCACCTACATCTTTAATTGGGCGCCCCTTAGCAGGGCCACGGATCGGGTCAGGCCACCGTGACATCCCCAGAACCGAGAGACCCGGTACCGAGTACCCCGCTGCCCTGCGTTTGGGGGCAGCTCCATTAAGGGTATGTGCACACGTTGCGGATTTCTTGCAGAAATTTCCTGAAGAAAACCGGAAATTTTCTGCAAGAAATCCGCATTTTTTTTTTTTGCGTTTTTTTTCCGTTTTTTTCGCGGTTTTTTAGCATTCTGCAAGCGTAATTAGCTTGCAGAATGCTAAAGTTTTCCAAGCGATCTGTAGCATCGCTTGGAAAACTGACTGACAGGTTGGTCACACTTGTCAAACATAGCGTTTGACAAGTGTGACCAACTTTTTACTATAGATGCAGCTTATGCAGCATCTATAGTAAAAGATAGAATGTTTAAAAATAATAAAAAAAATAAAAAAATGCTTATACTCACCCAGACATCTCCTCAGCGGCGTCCGGCTCCTCTTCCTATAGCTGGTCTGTGCGCACAGGACCTTCCGTGACGTCACGGTCACGTGAGCGGTCACATGACCGCTCACGACCAATCACAGGACAGTGACGTCATCGGCAGGTCTTTCGCCGCACACCAGCTACAGGAACCGAACGGCAGCGTGCAGTGGAGGCGGGAAGACATCGAGGGTGAGTATATCGCTATTTTTTATTTTAATTCTTATTTTTTGGCCACTTATATGGTGCTCAGTCCGTGGAGGACAGTCTCCTCTCCTCCACCCTGGGTACCAACCGCACATAATCTGCTTACCTCCCGCATGGTGTGCACAGCCCCGTGCGGGAAGTAAGCAGATCAATGGACTCCTAGGTGTGCGGAATCCCCTGCAATTCCGCATTTTAATGAACATGTTGCTTTTTTTTCCGCGATGCGATTTTTTCGCGGAAAAAAAGGCTACATTTGCACAAAAAATGCGGAATACACTTAAAATAATAGGAGGCATATGTAAGCGTTTTTTTCGCGTTTTTATCACGTTTTTATAGCGAAAAAACGCGAAAAAAACGCGAAAAATACTGAACGTGTGCACATGGCCTCACTGCACGATTATCATGAAACTAGTGTTACTAAGAATACTTGTTCCCAATTTGTCGGCCAGTGTACATCGTAGCTTTAGGATAGGATTGAGGATAGTTGATGCAACATTCGATAATAAACCTCATCAGATGTTACTTTATTTCCAATATGACACGTGTATACAGTTTGTGCATTATAGCATTTAACTAAAGGCTATAATGGCTCTGATGATACGGGCTCTTGTGATTCTGACGATTAAATTAAATGAATTATGATCATCCGTATGTTACGGTATTGATTTTCTTGTACTTTAAAAAATACTAAATTTTAAGGGGAAACTGGTCATAAAGCAATAAAAAGTCTTGCATAATTACAACATGGTCTCCTTACTCTATACAATGGCTAGTATCTCCATGATACGACTGTTAGCAGTCGGTCTATTCTGACTGCAAGCTAAAGGTCATGGCCACCTTTACACAGAGGCTGCGTCTTGTACAGTCTTCTTCCTTTCCAGACACTTGCTGTTCTGACATTTTGCTGGACTCTTTCTTCTTGACACACTTCTGAGCAACCTCAAAGAAGTCTGACACTCCAGCTACTGAATATGCAGCTCCTGCCCAGTCTGTACGTATTCACATTGGGGACATATTTGGTGCTGGTAATAGAGGGGCAGCAGTAAGGGCACAGAATATTAGGATATACTGATGAAGAATTTGAGGGTGCAATGTTGGGGAGTATGATGGGTCCTCTTCGGAACTAAAGCATCATATGACAATGTGTTTTCTACATTTCGGAGCTACGAGAACCAACCTCTGTCACCATAAGAAGACCATATCTAACAGCAGATACTCTTGTTTTCACCATTATGGAGCCACAAGGTAATTTACTGCAAGTTTGGCTTCAGACATTATGGACCGTTCCTGTAAAGAAGAAATGTGCCTCAGAAGGTGAAGCTTAACTGTCTGTTATGTCCCGCTCATCAATGTACTTGTCTTCTATAAAGCCATCATCTTCTTGCACAAATGAGTGCATTTGCTCGAAGACCACAACGTTTTCATCGTCATGATTTCTGTCATTGATGCCCATGTCTACATTGAACTCCTCCTCAAACATGTAGGGATCTTCTTCTTTTAGACGATGATGGTGGTAGCTGAGAATGAAGTCATACCATCTTGGGAACTTGACTGCCAGTAATATCAGTAACGAGGTAACAAGCCCGACGATAATAACTCCAACCAGAAATCTCCAGCTGTTACCTGTGGGGGGAAGAATGATATTACTGAGACCTGGATGCTCTTTCGACCCTTGTAAGTCAACTAATCGGCCAACCCCTTCTCAATCACTATATTTCCCCCACGTAAACATAAAAACATCTATACTCCCCTCCGGTGTGGGCACCATTCCAGCGGTGTCGGCACTGGCTTTCCCTTGATCCCTGTGAAATTCCTGTAACGAATGCCCCTGGAGAGCCTGTGCCGACACTGATGGCACGCCCCAGAAGTGTGTACAAGTGTTATTGTTTTACTTGGGGGAAACATGATTATTGCGTAGGGGTAGTCCTCTACTCCGACAATTTATATCCTGTATCAATTCTGAAGTGTTTTAGTCATCTGGACATGCTCAGGATATGTTCACACGTACCATTTTTTTATGCATTACCTGTTAGTTGGAGATTATATGGGGACTCCGTGCTATGTACACATATACTGTATAAATATATATATCTATATATATATATGAGGCATCGTAATTACTCGCTAATCCCGCCCCCTGCACAGTAGCTCCACTCCCACCACATACAATCCCACCCCCACCACATTACCACACATAATCCCGCCCCCCTACCCCATCACCACACATAATCCCGCCCCCCCACCCCATCACCACACACAATCCCGCCCCCCCACCCTATCACCACACACAATCCCGCCCCCCCACCCCATCACCACACATAATCCCGCCCCCCCACCCCATCACCACACACAATCCCGCCCCCCCACCCCATCACCACACACAATCCCGCCCCCCCACCCCATCACCACACATAATCCCGCCCCCCCACCCCATCACCACACATAATCCCGCCCCCCCACCCCATCACCACACATAATCCCGCCCCCCCACCCCATCACCACACATATTCCCCCCCCCCCACCCCATCACCACACATATTCCCCCCCCACATATTCCCGCCCCCCACCACATTACCACACATAATCCTGCCCCCCACCACATTACCACAGATAATCCCGCCCCCACCACATTACCACACATAATCCCACCCCCACACATTACCACACATAATCCCGCCCCCACCACATCACCACACATAATCCTGCCCCCCACCACATCACCACACATAATCCCACCCCCACATTACCACACATAATCCCGCCCCCACCACCACACACAATCCCGCCCCCCCACCACATTACCACAGATAATCCCGCCCCCCACATTACCACAGATAATCCCCCCCACCACATTACCACAGATAATCCCGCCCCCACCACATTACCACACACAATCCCGCCCCCCCACAACATTACCACACATAATCCCGCCCCCCCACAACATTACCACACATAATCCCGCCCCCACCACATCACCACACACAATACCGCCCACCCACCACATTACCACAGATAATCCCGCCCCCACCACATTACCACACATAATCCCGCCCCCCACCACATTACCACACATAATCCCACCCCCACACATTACCACACGAGGCTCCGTCCCCACACATTACCACACGAGGCTCCGTCCTCACACATTACCACACGATGCTCCGTCCCCCCACATTACCACACGAGGCTCCGTCCCCCCACATTACCACGTGAGGCTCAGTCCCTCCACATTACCACACGAGGCTCCGTCCCCACACATTACCATACGAGGCTCTGTCCTCACACATTGCCACACGAGGCTCTGTCCCCACACATTACCACACGAGGCTGCGTTACCACACGAGGCTGCGTCCCCACACATTACCACATGAGGCTCCGTCCCCCCACATTACCACACGAGGCTCCGTCCCCACACATGGCTCTGTCCCCACACATTACTATACAAGGCTCCGTCCTCACACATTACCACACGAGGCTCCGTCCTCACACATTGCCACACGAGGCTCTGTCCCCACACATTACCACACGAGGCTCTGTCCCCACACATTACCACACGAGGCTCCGTCCCCACACATTACCACGTGAGGCTCCGTCCCCACACATTACCACACGAGGCTCCGTCCCCACACATTACCATACGAGGCTCTGTCCTCACACATTGCCACACGAGGCTCTGTCCCCACACATTACCACACGAGGCTGCGTTACCACACGAGGCTGCGTCCCCACACATTACCACATGAGGCTCCGTCCCCCCACATTACCACACGAGGCTCCGTCCCCACACATGGCTCTGTCCCCACACATTACTATACAAGGCTCCGTCCTCACACATTACCACACGAGGCTCCGTCCTCACACATTGCCACACGAGGCTCTGTCCCCACACATTACCACACGAGGCTCTGTCCCCACACATTACCACACGAGGCTCCGTCCCCACACATTACCACATGAGGCTCCGTCCCCCTACCACACGAGGCTCCGTCCCCACACATGGCTCTGTGTCCCCACACATTACTATACAAGGCTCCGTCCTCACACATTACCACACGAGGCTGCGTCCCCACACATTACCACACCCAGCAGCGTTAATTAGATAGCAAAGAGCGTGCCGAGTGTTAGCTGGCTGGAATCAGCTAGTATATATGTATGTATGTATGTATATATAAATATATATATATATATATATATATATATATATATATATATATATATATATATATATCAGAAAGAAAATAAGACTTTATTTTCCGATAGGCACATTTATTTAGTTGGGGGACGTCTGTTTTACTGGTCCTTTTACAAGGCCAGAAAAATCTCCAATTGACAGTATAAGAAGTCACTTGTGCGGCCATGGATATGAATGTGCAATCAATATACATTTTTCTTGTCAGCACAACTCCCGATTGCACAAGATTATGTGCTGACGACTTTGGATGATTTTTATGCCCACAAAAAGGATGGGATCAGTCACACAGCCATAATCAGGAGGGAGCATTCCTATGAATGTACATTCTGTCGCTCATCAGCCCGTGCACAAGGACCTCATGGCTATACTTGGGTAGTGTCACAGGAGGACCAACATCCCAGTGACCTGCTCCCTGCTTTCTTATCTTTATTGCCGCTGTGTAAAGGTACCTTCACACGAAGCGACGCTGCAGCGATAGCGACAACGATGTCGATCGCTGCAGCGTCGCTGTTTGGTCGCTGGAGAGCTGTCACACAGACCGCTCTCCAGCGATCAACTATGCCGAGGTCCCCTGGTAACCAGGGTAAACATCGGGTAACTAAGCGCAGGGCCGCGCTTAGTAACCCGATGTTTACCCTGGTTACCAGCGTAAAATCTAAAAAAAACAAACAGCACATACTTACATTCACGTCCCCCTGCGTCCACTTCCTGACTGACTGAGCGCCGTACAGTGAGAGCAGAGCGGTGACGTCACCGCTGTGCTGCTTTCACTTTCACTTTGCGGCGCTGAGTCAGAGGAGGAAGCAGACTGCAGGGGACGCAATGTGAGTATGTGCTGTTTGTTTTTTTTACATTTTACGCTAGTAACCAGGGTAAACATCGGGTAACTAAGCGCGGCCCTGCGCTTAGTAACCCGATGTTTACCCTGGTTACCAGTGTAAAATATCGCTGGTATCGTTGCTTTTGCTTTCAAACACAACGATACACAGCGATCGGACGACCAAATAAAGTTCTGGACTTTATTCAGCGACCAGCGACATCACAGCAGGATCCTGATCGCTGCTGCGTGTCAAACGAAACGATATCGCTAGCGAGGACGCTGCAACGTCACGGATTGCTAGCGATATCGTTATAATGTCGTTTCGTGTGAAGGTACCTTTAATGTCCTGAGTAAAAAGCATGGAAATGTGGTACATGTCACTAACGATTACTCCTCAGATGGATCATTTTCAGGAGTAAAACGCAGAAACCTGTCCCACATTAGTCATAGGGGCAAAACGTATTGATTTCTGGGGTCTGACCATTGATACCTCAACGGATCTCTGCAGAGCGGGGTCTGAATGGCTCAGATGTGGAGCATGCTTCCCTTTACTCTATTCATCCTCCATTGGACCGCCAGTGGCGGCAGACTACAGCTCTCGGAAATAGCCATAGAAAAAGAATGGAGCTCCACCTCTAAGACTGAGCTCTGCAGATCTCTGTTCTCCGATAAAATAGGGAATAACTGATGGGTGGGGGTCCGAGCCTGGAACCCCCAGCTGATATATTAGTTATCCCCTATCCTATTCATAAGACATAACTTATATACTTGGTACACACCCTTTATGTTTGCGCAGAAGTGGAGGCAACCTTTTTGTAGGCATTTAGGTTTTTATCCCCCCTCATGTGATGTTAAATGTCCGATTTCCAAACATACATGGTGGTAAAGGTGATCGAGAGGACTTGTAACTTCAATGGGCTGTACAAGCTAGAATATTTAGCTACATCAGATACATATATACAGATATATATTGGATGCATGAGTGTTAGAATGTATTGGCCTACCTTTTGTTGATGTAGTGTTGGTTCCATTGACAGGCGTTGTCACCGGAGAGGAGGAGTTGTCAGCGGAGAGGATTGGCGCTGTGGATGATGACACGTTACCGCTGCCACTGCAATTTAATAGAGTTCCCTGTGCTTTGCTGACTGCTCCTACTTTATAGTTTATCATGTTGTTTGGTGCCACACACAACGTGCTATCTTCATTTTCTGCAAAGAAAGGAACACAACAATGTAATATTAGTCTAAGAAAAATATAAAGGCACTTTACATCATTTACAAAAGTCCTAGGTCCATGAAGTTCAAGCTTTCTCCCCCAATTGTACATATCGTCACTAATTTAACTATAACCCACAAAATGTTATGTGTACTGAGGAAATCGTCCAGCCCTTTATTAAAAGCTGTTATAGTGTCTGCCATTACTACCTCCTGTGGTCGGCATTCCACAGTCTTACTGCTCTAACTGTAAAGAACCCTTTCCTGTTTAGCTTTTCTTCCACAAGTAATGAGTGCCCTCTAGTCCTCAGGACAGTCCTTGGAAGGAACAAGTCATGTGCCAGTGTTTTGTACTGGCCACACATACATTTATACATGTAAATGAGATCTCCTCAGAGGTGTATTTTTTTCTAAGCTAAACAAGTCCAACTTTTCCAACCTCTCCTCATATGGGAGGTCTTCCATCCCTTGTAATAATCTAGTTGCCCGTCGTTGAACTGTCTCTAACTTCTGAATATCCTTTTAAAAATGTGGAGCCCAAAACTGGATCCCATATTCTAGACATGACCTCACTAGTGATTTATAAAGGGATAATAATAATATGTTGGGATCACAGGATTTTATCTCTTTTTATACATCCTAATATCTTGTTTGTTTTTGCGGCTGCTGCTTGACATTGAGTACTGCTGCTCAGCTTACTTGTAACCAGAATACCCAAGTCCTTCTCTTGATCTGTAGTCCCGAGTATACTCCCATTTAATGTATATGCAGCAATAGGATTACTCCTCCCTAGGTGCATTACTTTACATTTATCTATATTAAATCTCATTTGTAAAGTGTTTGCCCATTCAGTCATCTTACCCAGATCGTTTTGATATACAAGTGGAAATAGCAAGGAAATAGTTGGGTGAGCTCTGATACAGACTTTACATGGGACTGTGAAGCTTCACTCTTCATACAGAGTGAAGCTGCATCTATAGATTGTAAGAATGTTGACCAAAGCACCCTATCAGCTTTGGCTAGGTTTACACTTGTAGCGGCTCCATCACAACTTGCCTCATTTTTATCAGAAAACTGTTTGGTTCAGATGGCAGCCACCAGATTAGAGACGGATCAGACTCCATTGCTGTTAATGGGGTCTGTCTGGTAGCATTTATGTCTGTCTTAGAAGAGAGCCATTTCTTGCCAGAGTTCAATTTTTTTGTTGTTTTGGAGGAATACTGAAACAGAACTCCCAACCCTAGTGTGAACCTAGTCTATGGAAACTGATCTCATACTTTCTTCCTTCTGGAGGAGAGCTAATTTTCATTAGTGCATCCAGGTGATGACGCACTAGTCACACAGTTGCCGTTCTAGCCACTGGGTTATAAATGTCACAAATGGTCATTCCTTTTTAAGGCATTTGCCACCTATAGGCTATAATGGCATCCCTTTAATAGAGATATGAACGGCCTTTGACGTATCCATGTTACAGACTTGTCATCAGGGAACCCATGTTAAAAATCAAAAAACAAAAAAAAACACACACACTCATGCTTAACGTATTATTTTGTACTGTATGGAATAGAGTGGTCTACTGATTCCATACTTTCTGTGGTATGTTAATATATATGGGCCGGATGGAGGCCCATAGGACAGTATTTTGGCCCGTGTATGGCTTTGGAGCCCTATAGGCGCAGTTATCATAAATTGTGCGCGTTCCCGGTATAGTTCCGTGTAATCTCCTTACCAAGAACGACTGTGTTGGTATCTAACCACAATGCTAGGCTGATGAGGGAGCAGGTACAGTTCCATGGATTCCCGCTAAGTGTTAGCTTCAGTGGGCTCTTCAAGTCTTTTAGCGCCTCTTTGATGACCAAGTTGCTCAAGCTGTTGTTCTGGAGGTTGAAGGTGTGTAGGTCCGCTGACGGTATCTGGATGTTCGCAGGTAGCTGAGTGATAAGGTTGAAGCTAAGATCCAGAATCTTCAGATTTTTCAGCCCAGCCAGTGCCGTTTCTTCAACAGACGTGATCTGGTTGTTTTTTAGGATTAGCACCTCGAGCGTTGCTAGTGCAGTAAAGTATTGGTTTAGGAGCGTAGTAATGGCATTCTGCCCGAGGTCCAGCTCTGTCAGGTTCACATAAGTCGCCAGGGATTTCTGATCATCTGTACTTAAGGAAATCCCATTTTGACTTAAATTTAGTATTCTTGTGTCTGTTGAATTCATTTTAGGTATATTTGTGAGATTTGTCCCAGACCGGTTCTCTTCCTGTAGATAGAAAATACCAAGAAATAAGCATTAAAAGGATTAGCCCAGAATTTTTTTTTTAAACTCCCTGTTGCCAAACAACCTTCATTAAAGGGAACCAGTCACCAGAAACAACGCTGTTAACCTGGAGATATGGGGTTAATCTGTAGGTTAACTGGCTCTACATTGTGGCCGGCTGTCAGTAAGGGCCTGGGACGCGGGTACAGCGGCCCCTCCGCTATAGTCAGAGCGGTGACTTTTCTCCCTGCTGCATTCTGGCCAGCATCACAACACTATTAACCTGCAAATTAACCGCATATTTGCTGGTTAACAGCGTTATTCCTGGTGTCCAGTCCCCTTTAAGTAACCCAATCATGTCTTCGGATACTCATTGGCTACATGTTCATGCCTCTTTCTGGCTACAATGGTCAGAGTCCTGAGCTGTGTATAACCCCGCCCACACCTGATTGGCAGCTTCCTGTGAATTATCAGCAGGCTGCCAATCAGTGGTGGGGGTGTGGTTACACAGATTAGCCTGACTAGCTTGCACAAGACATGTAGTCTAGTAGTGATAATCTCCTGCTGATAAAACACTGATTGTATTGAAACTACCGCACACGGCCTAATACGTGACACATCCATGAAATGATGCTCTCAGTTACTATACTATGCGTCTCTCGAATTAAATAGCAAATACCTGCTGATAGATTACCTTTACTTAGTTCATTTTAATAATTATTAAAGAAGTTGTCCACAACTAGAACAACCCCTTCTCAGTTCCTCAACATTACTTATTTGTCTGAAGGAGGGGACAGTGACGCCAGTGCTTTCTGGGTGCAGCGCTCATGTGACGTAACAACCGCCCCAGGGATGTGAATGCCAACACTGTCTGAACAGCAGCGGCACTGGAGGTGTGAAACGTTCAGAGTGAGAAGGGGTTGTCCAAGTATCTATGAATGCAATCTCCCCAGTGTATTTGAGGCTAGAAATAATTCAGTTTCATCTAAAATGTGCCCTGTTTGACTTTTATAGGCTCTTTGTTTCTACACATTCACCTTTACGACACAGAAGCCATAGACGCAACTCTCCAAATTTTAAATGAAACCCAATTTCTAAAATGATAATACATGCATTTATGTAAGAGAAAAGAAATTGTCCCTCAAAAGTGGCCAACACCTTTAAGCATGCAGCCAGATCTGCCACTGTAGCAGATTTCCTTAACATTGCTTACTACAAAGATAGATACCATATGTTAAAGGGAATTTGTCATCAGGATTTCACCCCCCAAAACTATATGATCACTTAGTTCTTTCAGAGTCAAGTCCAGCAATACCTTTACATGGCCAGTCCGTTCCTCAGTTACTGAGAAATCAGCCTTTGGTTTAATATGCAAATGAGACTGAAGAACTATTCTGAAGCCTCTGTCACTCCAGCTCTATTTCCTGCCCTGTTTACTGCTTGTGTGACTTTAGACAAGGGAATCAAGCCGACACTGCTTGGGGAATAGAGCTGGAGTGGCAAAAGCTTCAGATCTACCATAGTTCTTCGGCCTCATTTGCATAACAATTCTAACACTGATTTCTTAGTAACTGAGTAATAATCTGGCCGTGTAAAAATATTGCTGGTCTTGTCTCGGAAATAGCTACATGCAGATAAAAATAGTTTTGGGGGTGAAATCTTGCTGACAGATCCACTTTAAAGAAGTGAGCTGCGATGTAGAATGAGCCAAGGCTTTGGTAAGTGTCGTAGTGTGCTCCAGTAGTGTCTTCTTCTGATAATCACACAGTGACTATTGGGCCTGGTTTCTGGACAGTTCATTATAAATATGCCATTCAGACTAAGGACTATGCTTTTTAACCCCTTTCTGTCATCGGACGTACTATTCCGTCCATGTGGGGTGGGCCCTACTTCCCAAGGACGGAATAGTACGTCCAGCGCGATCGCGGCCGGGTGTCAGTTGACTATCGCAGCTGACATCCGGCACTATGTGCCAGGAGCGGTCACGGACCGCCCCCGGCACATTAACCCCCGGCACACTGCGATCAAACATGATCTCAGTGTTCCGGCGGTATAGGGAAGCATCGCGCTAGGAGGGGGCTCCCTGCGTGCTTCCCTGAGACGATCGGTACAAGGCGATGTGCTCACCTTGTACCGAGCATCTCCTCCCTGCAGTCCCCGGATCCAAAATGGACGCGGGGCTACTTCCGGGTCCTGCAGGGAAGTGGCTTCACAGCGCCTGCTCGGAGCATGCGCCGGGAAGCCTCCCTGCTGTGCTGTGTGATCGCCGATCTGACACAGTGCACAGCAAAGTGTCAGATCGGCGATCTGTCACTTTACTGTGATGTCCCCCCCTGGGGCAAAGTAAAAATGTAAAAAAAAAAAATTCCTAAATAATAATAAAAAAAAATATTGTTTACATTCCTTTAGCTAAATAAAAATAAAAAAACAATAAAAGTACACATATTTAGTATCGCCGCGTCCGTAACGACGCGACCTATAAAACTGTCCCACTAGTTAACCCCTTCAGTGAACACCGTAAAAAAAAGAGGCAAAAAACAACGCTTTATTATCATACCGCCGAACAAAAAGTGGAATAACATGCGATCAAAAAGACAGAAATAAATAACCATTGTACCGCTGAAAAGGTCATCTTGTCCCGCAAAAAACTAGCCGCCATACTGCATAATCAGCGAAAAAATAAAAAAGTTATAGTCCTCAGAATAAAGCGATGCAAAAATAATTATTTTTCTACAAAATATTTTTTATCGTATAAAAGCGCCAAAACATAAAAAAATGATATAAATGAGATATCGCTGTAATCGTACTGACCCAAAGAATAAAACTGCTTTATCCATTTTACCAAACGCGGAACGGTATAAGCGCCCCCCATCCCCAAAAGAAATTCATGAATAGCTGGTTTTTGGTCATTCTGCCTCACAAAAATCGGAATAACAAGGGATCAAAAAATGTCACGTACCGAAAATTTTACCAATAAAAACGCCAACTCGTCCCGCAAAAAACAAGACCTCACATGACTCTGTGGACCAAAATATGGAAAAATTATAGCTCTCAAAATGTGGTAACGCAAAAAACATTTTTTGCAATAAAAAGCATCTTTTAGTGTGTGACGGCTGCCAATCATAAAAATCCGCTAGAAAACCCGCTATAAATAGTAAAACAAACCCCCCCCCCCCCTTCATCACCCCCTTAGTTACGAAAAATAAAAAAAATTAAAAAATGTATTTATTTACATAGTCCCATAAGGGCTAGGGTTAGGGCTAGGGTTAGGGTTGGGGCTAGGATTAGGGCTACAGTTAGGGTTAGGGTTGGGGATAAAGTTAGGGTTGGGGATAAAGTTAGCGTTAGGGGTTGGATTACATTTACAGTTGGGAATAGGGTTGGGATTAGGGTTAGGGGTGTGTCAGGGTTAGGGGTGTGGTTAGGGTTACAGTTGAGATTAGGGTTAGGGGTGTGTTTGGATTAGGGTTTCAGTTATAATTGGGGGGTTTCCACTGTTTAGGCACATCAGGGGCTCTCCAAATGCGACATTGCGTCCGATCTCAATTCCAGCCAATTCTGCGTTGAAAAAGTAAAACAGTGCTCCTTCCCTTCCGAGCTCTCCCGTGCGCACAAACAGGGGTTTACCCCAACATATGGGGTATCAGCGTACTCAGGACACATTGGACAACAACTTTTGGGGTTCAATTTACACTGTTTCCCTTGGAAAAATCCAAAACTGGGGGCTAAAAAATATTTTTTGTGGAAAAAAAAAAAAGGATTTTTTATTAAACTGTAGTGAAACACTTGGGGGTTCAAAGTTCTCACAACACATCTAGATACGTTCCTTGGGGGGGGTCTAGTTTCCATTATGGGGTCACTTGTGGGGTTTTTTTTACGGTTTAGGTACATTAGGGGCTCTGCAAATGCAACGTGACGCCTGCAGACCATTCCATCTAAGTCTGCATTCCAAATGGCGCTCCTTCCCTTCCGAGCTCTCCCATGCGCCCAAACGGTGGTTCCCCCCCCCCCCCCCCCACATATGGGGTATCAGCGTACTCAGGACAAATTGGACAACAACTTTTGGGGTCCAATTTCTCCTGTTACCCTTGGGAAAATACAAAACTGGGGGCTAAAAAATTATTTTTCTGGGGAAAAAAAGAATTTTTATTTTCACGGCTCTGCGTTATAAACTGTAGTGAAACACTTGGGGGTTCAAAGCTCTCACAACACATCTAGATGAGTTCCTTAGGTGGTCTACTTTCCAAAATGGTGTCACTTGTGGGGGGTTTCAATATTTAGGCACATCAGTGGCTCTCCAAACGCAACATGGCGTCCCATCTCAATTCCAGTCAATTTTGCATTGAAAAGTCAAATGGCGCTCCTTCCCTTCCGAGCTCTGCCATGCGCCCAAACAGTGGTTTACCCCCACATATGAGGTATCAGCGTACTCAGGACAAATTGGACAACAACTTTTGGTGTCCAATTTCTTCTCTTACCCTTGGAAAATAAAGAATTGGGGGCGAAAAAAATCATTTTTGTGAAAAAATATGATTTTTTATTTTTACGGCTCTGCATTATAAACTTCTGTGAATCACTTAATGGGTCAAAGTGCTCATCACACATCTAGATAAGTTCCTTAGGGGGTCTACTTTCCAAAATGGTGTCACTTGTGGGGGGTTTCAATGTTTAGGCGCATCAGGGGCTCTCCAATCGCAACATGGCGTCCCATCTGAATTCCAGTCAATTTTGCATTGAAAAGTCAAATGGCGCTCCTTCGCTTCCAAGCTCTGCCATGCGCCCAAACAGTGGTTTACCCCCACATTTTGGGTATCGGCGTACTCAGGACAAATTGTGCAACAACTTTTGGGGTCCATTTTCTCCTGTTACCCTTTGTAAAATAGAACAAATTGGAACTGAAGTAAATTTTTTGTGTAAAAAAAGTTAAATGTTCATTTTTATTTAAAAATTCCTGTGAAACACCTGAAGGGTTAATAAACTTCATGAATGTGGTTTTGAGCACCTTGAGGGGTGCAGTTTTAAGAATGGTGTCACACTTGGGTATTTTCCATCATATAGACCCCTCAAAATGATTTCAAATGAGATGTCCCTAAAAAAAATGGTGTTGTAAAAATGAGAAATTGCTGGTCAACTTTTAACCCTTATAACTCCCTAACAAAAAAAAAATTTTGGTTCCAAAATTGTGCTGATGTAAAGTAGACATGTGGGAAATGTTACTTATTAAGTATTTTGTGTGACATATCTCTGTGATTTAATTGTATAAAAATTCAAAGTTGGAACATTGCTAAATTTTCAAAATTTTCGCCAAATTTCCATTTTTTCCACAAATAAACGCAGGTAATATCAAAGAAATGTTACCACTATAATGAAGTACAATATGTCAAGAGAAAACAATGTCAGAATCACCGGGATCCGTTGAAGCGTTCCAGAGTTATAACCTCATAAAGGGACAGTGGTCAGAATTGTAAAAATTGGCCCTGTCATTAACGTGCAAACATCCTTTGGGGGTAAAGGGGTTAAGAGCACATTCTCCTGATAAATTACTCTTGGGGAAAATCTGCTCTGAATTTGAAGTGGAATCCACTGCAGAAATCGTACTTAGGCTTTGTCTTGGATATCTGCTGAGTATTTTCATCACTTACGGTGTCATGGGGAACAAGAAATAAAAGTAAGTGGACTAAAAAATTGTTATAGACTTTACTATCATATTTGATTAAAATTGACATAAGTACATACAAGTCATACAGTACCATGCAGAAATTCTAGGCAGGTGTGGGAAAAAATGGTTTAAAAAATACAGGTGTTAATAGTTGATATTCAACAATTAACAAAATGCAAAGTGAATAAAGAGAAATCTAAGGCAAATCAGAACAGAAGATCTGTGGTTAGTCCTCCAAGATATTTGGAAGGCAAAGGGTGAACTGATCATCCCAAATACTGATATGATTTAGATTTCTCTTTTGTTCGTTCACTTTGCATTTTGTTAATTGATACAAATAAACTAACATTTTCCATTTTTTATTGCATTGTTAATGAGAACTTGTCTGAAACCTCCCCCTAAACCATTAACAGATAAGCCAGTTGATCCCTTTATGGCGGCCCATAAGTACTTCTCCAGCAGTAAGAAATCTTGTTTGAAGTTGTCTGGAAGTGCATTGGGGTGTGACGATGTTTTTACCTTGTCAGCCAATGGCTGTATTACACACCTAGTATCACCCGGCCCTGGCTGACTGACAGGTCAGTGGCAGTGTACCCGAGCAACCTACCTGTTAATTAGCCAGGAAGTAGAAAATACAGTGAGGGCTCGCTCACCTGATCGTAGATTCTCCCATCCGAGAGAATCGGGCCGATTAAGCTAATGACACTCTGATCAGAGTTTGATCCCAGTGTCAGCATAGTGTGATCCAGCATAGTGTGATCCAGCTGTCTCGGATGGGGGAACCGGTGCACTCTGTGCGAAGAGAACAAAATTCTCTATTCTGCGAGTCCACGGAAATCGGCTTGTGTGAGCGAGCCCTTACAGAGAAGCCTTGTCACCAGCCACTTCCAGGCATAACTTCACAAAGCCATTTCGTGCTCCTGGAGCAGTGCTTTTGGGGTCGTAAAGAGCTTGACTGGCATATCTTTAACAGGGCTACACAATCATACTATTGTAAGTTTCTGACCGGTTTCCTTTAATGTGCAGCACCCCTGCCTTACAATGTTACACAGAATACATGCTCAGCATAGCCCCTGTAGTGCACGTTCCTTCGTCAGGTCCCTGTCAGATGACCAATTATGCTTTCGGTCACTGCCTTGTAAAGCGTTTTTTAGCATGAATTCTGAAGCCAATTCTGTTCCAAAATCCACATGAACGCCCGATTCACATGCTCTTGTAATAAGCCTTCTATTCATTTCATTGGAAAAACACGCCTATGGGCTATGTGATGTTGGTTACTCCCCATGGGGAAGAAGAGTGTCTGTCCCAGTAGCACACGCTAAAAAATGATGCACAGCAGAGCGTGTGTTCACTCTTCTGGCGCCATTATAGTCTATGGCCCCGTCGGTGCATAGGCCCGAATCTTGTATTGCGGTGGGGTCTGGACACAAGGTCTGAAGAGACCCACAAGCTTGTAAGGCACCCTTAAGAAAACAGATCCAGTTAAAGTCAGTTGTTTTGAGGCAGACACAGTGTTCCCACAACTTTATTGTCTATGGATTGCTGCTGGATCTGTTCTACCGGATCATTACTGGACATGTGAGCACTGCCTTCCAGTGTATTAGGAACGTTTATCACGAAGCAGCAATGCATAGTCCTATCTGGGTCTCTCACAATGGGGCTTACCTGTGGGTCTTGGCATCGAACGTGGTTGTAGAGGCTTCCCAAGCAAATCATAAGGATTATTGTTTTCATCTTTCTGTCCTGAGGAGAACAATGTGAAATGTGTTTTTACGGTCCAGCCCCACGTCCATTGTAGGCTTGGGTAATATGTAAATGTGTTACCCTTACTCCTTTCACACAGTTGCACGAAAAGCAAATCTTGATCTAAAGGACCTATAGACCTATGTATGTAATAGACTGCTTACTTGACTTCTTCCGGTGCAGTACTCTTCCGATGCACTTACACTGGGGATAATTGGGAACAAGCATTCTTAAGGACTCTCATGTTCTTGGCAGCACGTAATCCTGTGTAAACCGGACATGTGCTGATGAGTACAATGACGTTCAGTATGCATGGAAGTACGGTCACCATAATCTGGGATGTTTGGTCACCAATCATGGGCTCTATTTAACTTTGCTCCTCTCACTTGTGCATCGGGAGGTGTATGGGGCCGGTGACCTCATGTCTACACATATCGGTAGACTAGAGGAAGGTATCACACACCTGTCCTGTTCATTAGAGGAGGATTTGTGTGCGATACCTGCCTTATGTGAGCTGCTGTGGATATGACATTAATCTGCTCACCTCCGAATAAAGACTAGAGAAGAGACCTGAGCCTGGCGACAGCTCTCCCGTAGAAAACACAGGAGCTCTTGGCCAAACAAGAGCCCCTGTGCACCAGCCGAAGGACTGACTGAGAGCCACGTCATTTGTATGGTGGCCTTCTGGCCATCCACTAAGCATCTCCTGTGTATGTGGAAACAACGTCCTTAGACGCTGGCGTACCTGCCGAGCTTTGTAGGAGGAAGATACCTCCGGACTCGCCGGCGTCTTTTAGTCCTGAAGCTCTTTTCTTGGGCATCTTTCTGGACGTTTTTTGTGCACTCCTGCTTTTGTCTTCACCAGCAGCAGCTTTTATTTCGTTTCTAGTGGCTTCCAAATTGAAAATGTATCCTGAAGCATTGCATGTATATACTGTGTGTGTGTGTGTTTGTGTGTATGATGTGTATATGATGTGTGTGTACATGTAGAGCAAGTCATTTTTACTTATAAATGAGTGCTTTTTTGGCAGGTTGCGGAGCATACCCTCTTGAACGTCGTGAACTCTAAGGGTATGTTCACACCTTATATGGATTTAGGTACACATTTCTATTGAATCAAATTGGCAGCAGAAAAAAATGTCCCATACTCAAAAAAGTGCTTGTAGAATTTCTCCAGCCTTGCTTTTGTGGATAAAGCATTGGCATAACTACCAATTAAAATAACTGTTAGTGCAGATATGTCTGGAACTCTTCTACTAATGAATGCTAAAGCCTGATTGGTATGTAATCGAGCATAGCACCCATTACGTACATGCCTTTGTGAATGCCGCCAGTGTTAATCATGCTGGCTAAGGCTACGTTCACATTTGTGTTGTGCGCCGCAGCGTCGGCGCCGCAACGCACAACGCAAACAAAAACGCAGCAAAACGCATGCACAACGCTGCGTTTTGCGCCGCATGCGTCCTTTTTTTCATTGATTTTGGACGCAGCAAAAATGCAACTTGCTGCGTCCTCTGCGCCCGGACGCGGGCGCCACAGGGAAGCATGCGGCGCAAAACGCAAGTGCGACGCATGTCCATGCGCCCCCATGTTAAATATAGGGGCGCATGACGCATGCGGCGACGCTGCGGTGCCCGACGCTGCGGCGCCGACTGCAAATGTGAACGTAGACTAAGCCTTGTACCGGTGTCCGACTTGTTTTTGAATATACAAGCCAACATAACCGAGGTCTCACCTTTATGCTGATTCGGTTACTATCTTCACCATATTTTATGAGTTTACCTATTTTTGCTGTTGCAGTTAGGATGCTTTTTTCTAGAAGTTTATATAGCTCTGACATGTCCATAGGCCCCTATGCTCCCAGAGTATTGCAAAAGAGTCATTTGGGCATTTATTATACCTGTATGCATCCACGTCATTTTTTTCAGTTTTTTACTATATGAGATTGCATAAACTAATCCGAATTCCGCTACAGAGGTGTATAGGGGAAAACGTGTACTACACAGCCATATGGGTTGTTTTTTTCACAATGGGAGCAAATGGGTGATGTATCCTATTCTTTACGTGCTACTTTGTCACCTTCCAAAAATGTCGGCTCAAGATGTGATCACCGCCATAACCTATTCAGGCACATTAGATAACGGTCGGTCTAACAATTATTCTACCGAGCCTGAAGACATTGGCGAACCAACCATCTATTGCAGGGCTCTCAAACATGCGGCCCTCAGGCTCCTGAGACAGTGAACCTGGAGCCCACTGATTTCAGCACTTCTTTTCAAGTGAATGTGCGTTCTTGGACTCGCATTCAGTTGAAATGTATTGCGGCACAGAGACCAGCTCTCGCCATTGCTAAGCACCTCGGCTGTGAGGGAGGAAGAGGTCTCTATTCGCCACAGGAGCGAGGTCAGGTGAGAAGAATTTTTTTATGTGTATGTAAAGAGCAGCAAAATGGCGAACATTGTTACAAGAAGGGGACAAGGATGGGAAGACTACCTGTAAGATGGGACCAAGATGAGGACATTATTACAGGAATGGAGATTTATTACATAATTGGTACATTATTAAAGGATGGGGGATAGAATTACTATATGGGGCTAATTGTTAACTGTATTACTGTATGGGGCTGATTGAAGGTGAAATTAAAGGAAAACATTTAAAAAAAAAAAAAAAAGTGAAATAATGAAAAAATAATGGACTAATATTTGCTGTTTTATGTAAAAATTGAAGTAAAACAGCAGACCCGTATCATAACCCAAATGATGATGACCATTAAAAAGATTTAAGAACAGTCCAAAAAAAAGATGATCAAAAAAGTCATAAAGAAGAATAATGGTATAACTGAAATGCAATCTTCTCCCATAAACATGCATCTACATTCGGTCCTGTGGAGGGTAAGCCCTGAATCAAAGGCTCCCTTTCGTTTTAGCCAGAATGTGTGAAATGTCAAAACATTTTTGTTCAACTCGTAGTTGCACAAAAATGTAGCAACTTTTTTACATTTTTCATCCTTGTGAGGTTTGCAATCTTCTGTAAAAGTTGGTGCAGCTTGGCCAGGATGGGGTGTCACTCCACGCAATAGACATGTTCATTAGACAAGAAAAGTGGTGTCAGTCGAAAGATATGTCCTCCAGTCTACTTCTTAATGAATTTGGCTCCTCGAGCCCCAGCACAGCCTTCATTAAGACTGGCGTAGAAATTGTCAGTATTGATGAATTGGGGCTAAAGTGTAATATTCTCTTTGTAGTATGAGCCTCATTGATTGGGTGACCATAAATGACACGTTTTACGGCAGACTTCCTGGATTATGCGACACTCCATGCATAATGAAATTATCAATTTATATAGGCTCATCACCATGATCGAATTACATACTGTTTAATTATTATTATTTTTTTTTAAAGGCAGATTTATAGAAAGCCAAAAACAAGACTATCATATAGCCATAAGAGACAGCATTTACTGATGTATTGGACCACTAGAGAACAGTGACAGGCATTATATCGCCCCACAGGATAGCCTTGTCCCTGCATAACCCCACCGGAATGTGTGATGGTCACCTACCTTTGGGGAATGAGTCTTCCTATGTAAGCGTTTGTGTAGATCGCAGTATTGTGGATTACACGGGCAAGGAGGACTTCAGCATAGCAACTCCTTGTTCTGCTCTAACCTTTGTACTCCACATCAGGTGTTAACGCTTCTTTAGCAAAACATTGACTAGTCACTGTATGGAGAAGAATCAAAGCTCCAGCCAATAAGGAAGTAAAAGGACAGCCTGATTAGATCTTTGGCTTCCAGACCTCTGGGATATTGAGGTCAATGGTAGGCAGGTCTATGACAGTAGTGTAGCAGTGAGCTTCTCTAATGAATAATGTTTGCCTGAAGGTGTGCAATTATCTAGGTATTACTTGACGTATGTGCGCAGCATCATGTGCTAGTAAGAAGACAGGGATGTATTTAATGCATTAAAATGCTAAAAACAATTATATTGTTTTGGAAAAATGGAATTCTTGCAAGAAAATGATGCGTCACATGTCTGAGACCTACCGTGTCAGAGAGAACCTTTGACCATAATGGTGTCAGTTGGGTTTAACTGAAAAGCTGGAGAAAATGGCAGAGCATCCGACAGATCCTCCAATGGTTGAATGGTCTATCTAATAGTCTACACCTGTTGACCGAATGCTTGTGTAGGTACTGTCCCCTTCTTAGCTTAGTCTTTGCTGCTTTTCCTGTTGAAGGGAACAGCTCACATCACCGCTGCAGCCAATCTCTAAGCTCAGTTGCTCGGCAGAGGAAGACTTCTTACATTATTGATTGGCTTCAGTAGTGATGTGAGCGGTCAACAGGACATTACCACAGCTGCCAAAACATGGAGAGTCGGCATTGGACCCAGGGAGTGGGATTTACTGCCCTGTTTGTTATGTTGGGTATATAAAAGCATTTGGGGTCCACTTTTTTATAGCAGAAAACCCCTTTATATTCGGCCAAGTGTACAGATCTTTTCTATGCAGTCAATTATTCTTTTTCTCTTTACTACTATAAACCCGGTATGCCATGGTCTTTAAATAACTTAATTATAGAAGCCCACCTCCCATCAAAATTTGTCCTCTTAATGTATTGCACTCATCATATTATATGTTACTGTGTACTTACAATTGCTCATTTTGCCTTTCTACCCAAATGCTTCTTCTCTTTTCCATTAGGTCTATGACATCATGTGATTAGTAACTGACTATCTGAATCCTTCTAAGCTCTATGTAGAAACAGGAGGTCAATTTTCTATGCACAAGTCATAAGTCCCTGCAAAAGTTCCTGGCAGCTGGGCCAGGAGTTGAGCGAAATGATAAATGCAGGCACAAGAGACTTCCTGTTTCTACATAGAGCAAAGAGAAGAATTAGCTGGGTAGAAAGGCAAAATGAGCAATTGTAAGTACACAGTGCTGTGTAATATGAGGTTGATTGCCATATATTAAGAGGATAAAAACTTTGATGGGAGGAGTGCTACTTAAACAAAATATTCAATTCTGTTGCAGCTATTTCCCATGCAGTAAACATGCCTCTTGGATCCAATAGACTTCACTTTAAACTGTGAAAACTGGATAGAATTTATGGACAAGTGTACTTTGGTTATTTGTGTGGCGTGGGATTTGTCTAGATCTTTTCTAATTTTCTGATATGATCTAGATCTCTGCCGAGCTATTCCCAGACAGTCCCTAAATGGCGTTCTGTACAGTGAGTGAATCTGACGAGTATCTAACACAATCACAGCAGCTTGCTAGTCGCCATCTATAAGCGATAAAGAGCTTTGAGGATTTTATCTCGTCGGTACACTCACTGACAGGTTTCTCTTTTTATCAGTATGTAAAATGATTGTTTTCTTGTGTTACAGGAAGGAAGATCAGATTCGAGCGGTGGAGGAGGACATTGACCATGAGAAACAAGCAGCTGAAGGCATTGTAAAAAATATGCCAGAGGACAAGCAAGCCATATACTTCACTATGAAGGCAAAGAATGAGCAGCTTTTAAAGGTGACACTTTCAAGGAGACTTGAAAACGTATTAACTATTTCATACATTCCTAGATTTGAACATTAAAACTGCCAAAACTATTTAAGTTAATTTTGTCAGTAGGATGAACTCTAAGTCACCAACATAGACATGTAGGTCATACAAAGTTAAATAAAATGGTACCTTGATATATGTGATCTGATGTCTTATTCCAGAGAAACCCTTGCTTTTATGATATGCAAATGAGCTGTTAAGTGACACTGATCTGCATGAGAATCTACCTCCAGAGATTATTTTACATGAAATGGGCATTACCAGTGTGAGGCATGGAGATCAGGATAACAGACTGTCAGTAATGACCTGTATCACACTGGTAATGTCCGGCCCATAGATTTTAACAGCAAATTTGCGTATTAAGAAAATCGTGGACCTCTCAGGAACCATTCATCGGATCACAGATATCAAAGTATCATTTTATTCAACTTCCTATGACCTGCATGCCCATATAGAAAGTTTAGGAGGACTGAACCCACTGACATAAACCGTTTATCGTGGTAGAAATAGTCACCTGGATCTGATCAAACATCTGTGTGCAGTAGGTAGCTTAGAGAGGAAACCGCATAATTGATACACCACAAACTTTTTTTATGAGTCATAACTTTAAATTTGTTCTCTGAGAATAGAAAAAAGTACCTCAAGGAAATGTAATAGTTAATCTATTCGTAAATAACTTTAACAAATCACACTCATTTTTTCTATTGTAATAACTGTAGAATTAAAATGGCCGCCGACTTGTTACACTAACGGAAATTTGCCTTAGAATGTTAATAGGACAACTGTCCCTTCCTCACTTAACATGTAGGAAAATGTGCTTTTAATGAATAGTTTGATTTAATACTGGAGATACCAGGGTGCTGAGGTAAGAAGTTGCTGCCCACACTGCTGTCCACCCTGGCATTCTGATCTAATACAGGAGATACCAGGGTGCTGAGGTAAGAAGAGGCTGCTCACATTGCTGTCCACCCTGGCATTCTGATCTAATACAGGAGATACCAGGGTGCTGAGGTAAGAAGAGGCTGCTCACATTGCTGTCCACCCTGGCATTCTGATCTAATACAGGAGATACCAGGGTGCTGAGGTAAGAAGAGGCTGCTCACATTGCTGTCCACCCTGACATTCTGATCTAATACAGGAGATACCAGGGTGCTGAGGTAAGAAGAGGCTGCTCACATTGCTGTCCACCCTGACATTCTGATCTAATACTGGAGATACCAGGGTGCTGAGCTAAGAAGAGGCTGCTCACATTGCTGTCCACCCTGGCATTCTGATCTAATACAGGAGATACCAGGGTGCTGAGGTAAGAAGAGGCTGCTCACACTGCTGCCCACCCTGACATTCTGATCTAATACAGGAGATACCAGGGTGCTGAGGTAAGAAGAGGCTGCTCACATTGCTGTCCACCCTGACATTCTGATCTAATACTGGAGATACCAGGGTGCTGAGGTAAGAAGTTGCTGCCCACACTGCTGTCCACCCTGGCAATCTGATCTAATACAGGAGATACCAGGGTGCTGAGGTAAGAAGAGGCTGCTCACACTGCTGCCCACCCTGACATTCTGATCTAATACAGGAGATACCAGGGTGCTGAGGTAAGAAGAGGCTGCTCACATTGCTGTCCACCCTGACATTCTGATCTAATACTGGAGATACCAGGGTGCTGAGGTAAGAAGTTGCTGCCCACACTGCTGTCCACCCTGGCAATCTGATCTAATACAGGAGATACCAGGGTGCTGAGGTAAGAAATGGCTGCCCACACTGGCATTCTGGTCTAATACTGGAGATACCAGGGTGCTGAGGTAAGAAGAGGCTGCTCACATTGCTGTCCACCCTGGCATTCTGATCTAATACTGGAGATACCAGGGTGCTGAGGTAAGAAGAGGCTGCTCACATTGCTGCCCACCCTGACATTCTGATCTAATACTGGAGATACCAGGGTGCTGAGGTAAGAAGAGGCTGCTCACACTGCTGTCCACCCTGGCATTCTGATCTAATACTGGAGATACCAGGGTGCTGAGGTAAGAAGAAGCTGCCTACACTGCTGTCCTCCCTGGTATTCTGATCTAATACATGAGAGACCAGAGTGCTGAGCTAAGAAGAGGCTGCTCACATTGCTGTCCACCCTGGCATTCTGATCTAATACTGGAGATACCAGGATGCTGAGGTAAGAAGAGGCTGCTCACACTGCTGTCCACCCTGGCATTCTGATCTAATACTGGAGATACCAGGGTGCTGAGGTAAGAAGAGGCTGCCTACACTGCTGTCCTCCCTGGTATTCTGATCTAATACATGAGATACCAGAGTGCTGAGCTAAGAAGAGGCTGCTCACATTGCTGTCCACCCTGGCATTCTGATCTAATACTGGAGATACCAGGGTGCTGAGGGAAGAAGAGGCTGCTCACATTGCTGTCCACCCTGGCATTCTGATCTAATACTGGAGATACCAGGGTGCTGAGGTAAGAAGAGGCTGCTCACACTGCTGTCCACCCTGGCATTCTGATCTAATACTGGAGATACCAGGGTGCTGAGGTAAGAAGAGGCTGCTCACACTGCTGTCCACCCTGGCATTCTGATCTAATACTGGAGATACCAGGGTGCTGAGGTAAGAGGAGGCTGCTGACTACTGTCCACCCTGTCTTTCTGATTGCTGAGCATCTGCTGTGACCTTGATATAACCAATACCACACTCTGTAGGTTACAGCAGTGCAGCTCCCTACTGCACATGCTGACAGGCACTTGTCCTATTTACATTCTAGGACAGGATTATATCAGTGTAACAAGGCACCAGACATTTTAATTTTATAGTTATTAATTCTTTAGACCAAACAAAAGTGATTTGCTAGTTAAAGGTGTTTAGGAATTTATTTCTAATGGCATTATTTTAAATTTTTTATTTTTTTCTATTCCAAGAGAACATCTTTCATAATGTGGTGTAATTTTACGCAGCCTCTTCCAGGTGATGCTAATCGTATTAACCACTTTACGACCTATGACATACCTATATGTCATAGGTCGCCTTCCCCTCTTTAATACGGACCCCGACACTGAGCCCGCATCTTTTCAGGCACATGACAGAGGATTTGATCAGCTGCCATGTGCCCTAACAGGCGCTGGTGGAATCGCGATCCACCCACGGCTGTTAACATGTTAAAATGCCGCTATCAATGTCTGAAGGCAACATTTAGCATGCATGCACTGGAAGCGCGTCACTAACCCAGCCCATCGGCGCTCCTGTCATATGATTGAGGGACGCCGATGGGTTGGCATGACATCTGGGGGTCGTTCTTGTCATTGCCGATATACTGTGAGCGTCGCCCTGTGGCCGGCGTTCATAGCAGATGATTTTTGGTGCAAATAGCAGGGCTGAAGCTTTGCTATGTGTAGCACAAGTGATCAGAATATCGCAGCTTTAAGTCTCCTATGGAAACTATTGAAGCAGGTAAGCTCGTAATGGGAATCACAAAGGCAGGTCAGTTTTAGCATTTTGTGGACATGGAGTATAAAAAAAAAACCTAAAAATACAATTGTGGAATTGCCGTTATTTTTTGCAATTTCACAGCACTTCGAATTATTTTCCAGTTTTCGGGTATACTATGATAAATTCAATGGTGTTGTTCAAAAGTACAATTCTTCCTGCAAAAAACAAGCCCTCATAAGGGTTCTGTGGTGATATGCTGATCGCACATTGTCCCCATGTGGTGACTTTTAGCAGTCAGCTGTAATCTTTCTGAAAACCTGGCATTTAAACTGGCGTTTAACCTGTCATGTTCTGCTGTCAGCTCATCAACACCCCTATAGCGCAATCGCAGGGTCCTGACGGGTTGCTATTATAAGCAGAGGCTTTATAAAAGCCTCCGGGTCTGTAATACGTCACAACTTATTGGCTCCCACCGGATGTGGGGCCTGATAGGCCAGCTGTCAGAAAAAGCACTGATAGAATAGTATAATACATAGGACTACTTAAGTAGTGCTGTGTATTACTAATGTGATCATAAGATCGCATGTAAATTTTTTCTTAGGAACTAAGATACACTACCGTTCAAAAGTTTAGGGTCAACCAGACAATTTTGTGTTTTCCATGAAAACTCATACTTTTATTAGTCAAATGAGTTGCCAAATGAATTGAAAATCTAGTCCAGACATTGACAAGGTTCGAAAAAAAGATTTTTATGTGAAATAATAATTTTCTCCTTTAACCACTTCATGACCTTGGAATTTTTCTTTTTTCCGTGTTCGTTTTTCACTCCCCTCCTTCCCAGAGCCATAACTTTTTTTATTTTTCCGTCAATTTGACCATGCGAGGGCTTATTTTTTGCGGGACAAGTTGTACTTTTGAACGACGTCATTGGTTTTACCATGTCGTGTACTAGAAAACGGGAAAAAATTCCAAGTGCGGTGAAATTGCAAAAAAAAGTGCAATCCCACACTTGTTTTTTGCTTGGCTTTTTTGCTAGGTTCACTAAATGCTAAAACTGACCTGCCATTATGATTCTCCAGGTCACTACCAGTTCATAGACACCTAACATGACTAGGTTATTTTTTACCTAAGTGGTGAAAAAAAAATTCCAAACTTTGCTAAAAAAAAAAAAAATAAAATTGCGCCATTTTCCGATACTCGTAGCGTCTCCATTTTCATGATCTGGGGTCGTGTGAGGGCTTATTTTTTGCGTGCCGAGCTGGCATTTTTAATGATTCCAATTCGGTGCAGATACGTTCTTTTGATCGCCCATTATTGCATTTTAATGCAATGTCGCGGCGACCAAAAAAACGTAATTCTGGCGTTTCGATTTTTTTCTCGTTACGCCGTTTAGCGATCAGGTTAATGCTTTTTTTTATTGATCGGGCGATTCTGAACGTGGCGATACCAAATATGTGTAGGTTTGATTTTTTTTTTTATTGATTTATTTTGATTGGGGCGAAAGGGGGGTGATTTAAACTTTTATATTTTTTTTATTTTTTTCACATTTTATTTAACTTTTTTTTTTTAACTTTTGCCATGCTTCTATAGCCTCCATGGGGGGCTAGAAGCAGGCACAGCACGATCGGCTCTGCTACATAGCAGCGATCTGCTGTTCGCTGCTATGTAGTAGAAAATCAGGTGTGCTGTGAGCGCCGACCACAGGGTGGCGCTCACAGCTACCGGCGATCAGTAACCATAGAGGTCTCAAGGACCTCTATGGTTACAATGGAGAAGCATCGCCGACCTCCGATCATGTGACTGGGGTCGGCGATGCGCTCGTATCCGGCCGCCTGGCCGGATGCGGTAGTTAAATGCCGCTGTCTGCGTTTGACAGCGGCATTTAACTAGTTAATAGCGGCAGGTGAATCGCGATTTCACCCGCCGCTATTGCGGGCACATGTCAGCTGTTCAAAACAGCTGACATGTCCCGGCTTTGATGCGGGCTCACCACGGAGCCCTGCATCAAAGCAGGGGAGCTGACCTCGGACGTACTATCCCGTCCGAGGTCAGTAAGGGGTTAAACTTTGCTTTCGTCATGGAATGCTCCCTTTGCAGCAATTACAGCATTGCAGACCTTTGGCATTCTAGCAGGTAATTTGCTGAGGTAATCTGGAGAAATTTCACCCCATGCTTCCAGAAGCCCCTCCCACAAGTTGGTTTGGCTTGATGGGCACTTTTTGTGTACCATATGGTCAAGCTGCTCCCACAACAGCTCAATGGGGTTGAGATCTGTAAACTGCGCTGGCCACTCCATTACAGATAGAATACCAGCTGCTTGCTCCTTCCCTAAATAATCCTTGCATAATTTGGAGGTGTGCTTTGGGTCATTGTCCTGTAGTAGGATGAAATTGGCTGCAATCAAGCGCTGTCCACAGGGTATGACATGGCGTTGCAAAGAGTGATAGCCTTCCTTATTCAAAATCCCTTTTACCTTGTACAAATCTCCCACTTTACCAGCACCAAAGCAACCCCAGACCATCACATTACCTCCACCATGCTTGACAGCTGGAGTTAGGCACCTTCCAGCATCTTTTCAGTTGTACTGCGTCTCAAAAATGTTCTTCTGTGTGATCCAAACACCTCAAACTTGGATTCATCTGTCCATAACACTTTTTTCCAATCTTCCTCTGTCCAATGTCTGTGTTCTTTTGCCCATATCAATCTTTTCCTTTTATTAGCCAGTCTCTTTCTTTGCCCCTCTGCCCTGAAGGCCAGCATCCCGGAGTGGTCTCTTCACTGTAGATGTTGACACTGGCATTTTGCGTGTACTATTTAATGAAGCTGCCAGTTGAGGACCTGTGAGGCGTCGATTTCTCAAACTACAGACTCTAATGTACTTGTCTTGTTGCACAGTTGTACAGCGGGCCTCCTACTTCTCTTTCTACTCTGGTTAGAGCCTGTTTGTGCTCTCCTCTGAAGGGAGTAGTAGACACCGTTGTAGGAAATCTTCAGTTTCTTCGCATGGAATAGCCTTCATTTCTAAGAAAAAGAATAGACTGTTGAGTTTCACATGAAAGCTCTTTTTTTCTGGCCATTTAGAGAGTTTAATGGAACCAACAAATGCTTCAGATTCTCAACTAGCTCAAAGGAAGGTCAGGTTTATAGGTTCTCTAATCAGCCAAACTGTTTTCAGCTGTGCTAACATACTTGCACAAGGGTTTTCAAGGGTATTCTAACCATCCATTAGCCTTCTTACACAGTTAGCAAACACATAGTACCATAAGAACACTGGAGTGATGGTTGTTGGAAATGGGCCTCTATACACCTATGAAGATATTGCATTACAAACCAGACGTTTGCAGCTAGAAGAGTCATTTACCTCATTAACAATTTATAGAGTGTATTTCTGAATCATTTAATGTTGGCGTCATTGGAAAAAATGTGCTTTTCTTTCAAAAATAAGGAATTTTCTAAGTGACCCTAAACTTTTGAACAGTAGTGTATATTGTAAAAATACATTTTAAGTGTTTGCAAAAAACAAAAATGTTTTTAACAAACTCCCCAAAATCCCAGTTTTCCCGTTAAAAATGGTTTAATCTGAAATAATAAATATGCCATAAAAGCCTCACAAATTTCATATATCCACGTCCATAGTGATATCATCATTTATCACGCACTTTGAACATCACAGAGCTGGACAAATAAGAAAATGTGTTCGTTTTAAAACATTAAATAATCCATAAATTAGGTTTGTCATCATCAAAACAACCAGCAAAATAACAACAATATATACATACCTAAGTACAAAATGACGTCTTAACCCCTTCCCCACCTCCGCTGTACGTTCTAGTGTGGGTGTATGAATTGGGCTCAGTACCTGAGCCCGCACCATACCCGACCAATGCCAGCTGTGTTGTACAGCCAGTATCTGCCTGTGCCAGCTGAGACTGGAGCTAAGCTCTGATCACTGCGTCTAGTCATGCTGCTGACTGCATGAATCGGAGCCTGGCTGCACAATTCTAGCCAGGTATATTTTTCTCTGAAATAACAAAGTGTTTATTTACTGTATATACATTTTTTAATAAAAAGTCAGGTTTTTCCATTGGTAAGAGAAGCTAGCCAAGGGTGGAGTAAAACTACTCTTGTGTACAACTATGGTTCCTGGACCTTTAACATATGCTTTCTCTGAAAAGCCACTGCGTGATGGCTGAAGTGACCATGCTGGCACAGTTCTGAACTTCTCTATAGCCATTCCATTTTGAGTAGAACTGTGGGCGTCTTCTTCATCCATATGATTCTGCCTTTTTATGATTGGAAAGCATCATAGTAGGTTTAATGTCCCCAGAGCCAAAAGAATTGAAACGCCCTGTTGAACCATAAGAAAATTGGCACCAGAAATTGTGACGCCATGTATTTCCACAACCGAATAAAGAAAAAAAAGTGGAAAAAAAATGTTTTTATCTACATTGCTGCTATTGCTTGCAGAAGATGTCTTTTTGGTTATTTTCTTTTATTTTACTGGCTTTCCATCAGCTTGCAGAGGTGTAGCCAATAAAGATTTTGATTAATTAGCTTATGTCACCATAATACAAATAATATTCATGGGCTTCCCTATATTTGTTACTTGTAGGAGTTGGAAACACAGCAGAAGGAACTTGACCTACTCAATGAGAAGAAAGAAGATCTGGAACTTGTAAGTCTCTCTCTCTCTCTCTCTATCTCTCTCTCTCATATATATATATTCTATAAAGATGAGTGTATGTTTGTATGTATGTATCAAGCCATGCCTCTACACATAGCCACACTCCCTCCCCACGCAAATCCCCGTCCACATGGCCCACGTTTTTAGCGCACATGTGCGGAGGCACTTTCACATCAAAAGCCACTCTGCAAGCTACAATCAGGGCCGCCGCCTTCAGAGTATCAGTGCGCAGCAGGCACAGGCCACATCTAGCTCCGTCGTGTCTAGAATGGAGTTGCTCCTGTGAGGCATGACGTCAAGGGAAAGGGCGGAGCTTCATGGATTACACCACTGTGCTCATAGCAGGAAGCTCCTGTGCACGTGTGCGGGGAAGAGAGGAGTGTGGTGAAAATGAGGAGGGTGGTGGTGAAAATGAGGAGGGTGGTGGTGAAAATGAGGAGGGTGGTGGTGAAAATGAGGAGGGTGGTGGTGAAAATGAGGAGGGTGGTGGTGAAAATGAGGAGGGTGGTGGTGAAAATGAGGAGGGTGGTGGTGAAAATGAGGGGCGTGGTGGTGAAAATGAGGGGCGTGGTGGTGAAAATGAGAGAAGTGAGATGCTGCTGCAATATGAGGCTGTGTATAGAGAAGAGTGAAGCGCTGCGGGTGGAGGCTGTGTATGAGGCCACATTCACATGTTCAGTATTTGGTCAGTATTTTACCTCAGTATTTATAAGCTAAAACCATGAGTGGGAGAAAAATACAGAAGTGGTGACGTGTTTCTAATATACTTTTCCTCTGATTGTTTTCCAATATTTAGCTTACAAATACTGAGGTAAAAATACTGACCAAATAACGTCTAAAGGAGAAAAGTCTGTTGTGTTGAATATATGATGTGAAATGTTTTTATGTGCAATATAATCATTTGTTGTTATAACTATCCACAGTTAGTTACTATGCCCGGGCAACGCCGGGCTCTTCAGCTAGTACTTTATAAATCTGTATACTCATTTTTATACCGGACGTGTATTGATTTTACATCCAGTGATTCAAATAATAAAGCCTGTAATGACAGATTTTAACTTTACCTGAATGCAGCTAATGATCTATATACAGTTAGGTCCATATATATTTGGACAGAGACAACATTATTCTAATTTTGGTTCTAGACATTACCACAATAAATTTTAAACAAAACGATTCAGATGCAGTTGAAGTTCAGACTTTCAGCTTTCATTTGAGGGTATCCACATTAAAATTGGATGAAGGGTTTAGGAGTTTCAGCTCCTTAATATGTGCCACCCTGTTTTTAAAGGGACCAAAAGTAATTGGACATATTAAATAATTGTAAATAAAATGTTCATTTCTAGTACTTGGTTGAAAATCCTTTGTTGGCAATGACTGCCTGAAGTCTTGAACTCATGGACATCACCAGACGCTGTGTTTCCTCCTTTTAGATGCTCTGACAGGCCTTCACTGCAGTGGTTTTCAGTTGCTGTTTGTTTGTGGGCCTTTCTGTCTGAAGTTTAGTCTATAACAAGTGAAATGCATGCTCAATTGGGTTCAGATCAGGTGACTGACTTGGCCATTCAGGAATATTCCACTTCTTTGCTTTAACCCCTTCCTGACATCCGACGTACTATCCCGTCGAGGTGGGGTGGGCCCGTATGACCGCCGACGGGATAGTACGTCATGCCCTTTAATGCGACACCGCGACTTAAGTCGCGGTGATCGCATTAAAATTCCGACGCCATCTCACCTGGGGGAAGATGGCCTCGGCATTTCGGGGTATGGCGCCGCCCCCCCGGCCTCCCGATCGCTGTGATTGGCTGTTCAATTCTGAACAGCGAATCACAGCCTTTCTCACTGTTTCAGCCAATCAGATTGGCTGAAACAGTGAGGTCCCAGGCTAGGATCGAGTACCGATGTACTCGATCCTGGGGCCGGTGCCTGGCAACGCCAGGCACCGGCCAAAACCCCCCGGATTGGCGCGATCGACGATCACATCGATCGCGCCAATCGCAGGGCACAGCGGCGGTATTACCGTGCTGTGCCCTGCCTGGACCGGCGCCCCCTCTGCCCTGCCCTGCCTCCTCATGGGTCCAGATCCTGCAGCTGATTGGCGCGATCGATGTGATCGTCGATCGCGTCAATCAGGGCACAGACCCGCCGCATTAACGCGATCGACGATCACATCGATCGCGCCAATGGCGGGGCACAGCGGCGGTGTTACCGCGCTGTGCCCTGCTTGAATATAAATGCCTGTGCCCTGCCTCATCTCCAGATCCTCTGGCAATCAGAGGGCACAGCAGCGGTGTGCCCGCGCTGTGCCCTGATGGTGTCCTGGGGGTGACCTGCCGGTCACCTACTGGTGACCTGCCGGTGACCTGCCTATGATCGGAGCTGTGAGCTCCGATCATAGGCTGGTGCCTAGCAACACCGGCGTCACCAGGGCCTCCCCTGATTGGTGGGATCGATGTGATCATCGATCCCACCAATCACAGGTCACAGCAGCGGTGTGACCGCTCTGTGACCTGTCTCACCTGTCCCTGACCTGTCTGACTGCTCTGCAGGAATCCTCACACTTGGTGAGGGTTCCTGCAGAGCGGTCACGCTGTCAGATCCCCCTCCTGTGCTGAGACTTGTGGTGCCACAGTAGCCTGTGACACCATAATTCTCGCTAAAAAAACAAAAGAAAGAAGACAGAAGAAAGAAGACAGAAGAAAGAAGACAGAAGAAAGAAGACAGAAGAAAGAAGACAGAAGAAAGAAGAGAGACTACAACCGTAAGTGTTGATACCCCGATCCCGGCCCGATCTTTCTTACCCCCCCCCATCCCCCCCTTACCCCCCCCATCCCCCCTTACCCCCCCCATCCCCCCTTACCCCCCATCCCCCCTCCACCCTCACTTTGCGCCGCGTCCGTCCGTGCCCAAATTTAGCAGCCGCCGAGCGTTGATTGGTGACGCAGGTCACTGATCAATACTCGTGCTCGCTTTTCTTTTTCACCCCCCTTAGTGCCGCCGAGCGTTGATTGGTGACGCATTTCACCGATCAACACTCGTGCTCACTTTTCTCCTCCACATCCCCTTGCGCACACCCCGCCGCTGCGTCTGAACCCGTGCCTTTCGTTTCTTTTTTTTTTTTTTCCACATCCCCTTGCGCGCACCCCGCCGCTGCGTCTGAATCCGTGCCTTTCGTTTCTTTTTTTTTTTTCCACATCCCCTTGCGCGCACCCCGCCGCTGCGTCTGAACCCGTGCCTTTCGTTTCTTTTTTTTTTTTTCCACATCCCCTTGCACGCACCCCGCCGCTGCGTCTGAACCCGTGCCTTTCGTTTCTTTTTTTTTTTTCCACATCCCCTTGCGCGCACCCCGCCGCTGCGTCTGAACCCGTGCCTTTCGTTTCTTTTTTTTTTTTTTCACATCCCCTTGCACGCACCCCGCCGCTGCGTCTGAACCCGTGCCTTTCGTTTTTTTTTTTTTTCCACATCCCCTTGCGCGCACCCCGCCGCTGCGTCTGAACCCGTGCCTTTCGTTTCTTTTTTTTTTTTTTCCACATCCCCTTGCACGCACCCCGCCGCTGCGTCTGAACCCGTGCCTTTCGTTTCTTTTTTTTTTTTTCACATCCCCTTGCGCGCACCCCGCCGCTGCGTCTGAACCCGTGCCTTTCGTTTCTTTCTTTTTTTTTCCACATCCCCTTGCACGCACCCCGCCGCTGCGTCTGAACCCGTGCCTTTCGTTTCTTTTTTTTTTTTTCCACATCCCCTTGCGCGCACCCCGCCGCTGCGTCTGAACCCGTGCCTTTCGTTTCTTTTTTTTTTTTTTCCACATCCCCTTGCACGCACCCCGCCGCTGCGTCTGAACCCGTGCCTTTCGGTTCTTTTTTTTTTTTTTCCACATCCCCTTGCGCGCACCCCGCCGCTGCGTCTGAACCCGTGCCTTTCGTTTCTTTTTTTTTTTTTCCACATCCCCTTGCACGCACCCCGCCGCTGCGTCTGAACCCGTCCCTTTCGGTTCTTTTTTTTTTTTCCACATCCCCTTGCGCGCACCCCGCCGCTGCGTCTGAACCCGTGCCTTTCGTTTTTGTTTTTTTTTCCACATCCCCTTGCACGCACCCCGCCGCTGCGTCTGAACCCGTGCCTTTCGGTTCTTTTTTTTTTTTTCCACATCCCCTTGCGCGCACCCCGCCGCTGCGTCTGAACCCGTGCCTTTCGTTTCTTTTTTTTTTTTTTCCACATCCCCTTGCACGCACCCCGTCGCTGCGTCTGAACCCGTGCCTTTCGGTTCTTTTTTTTTTTCCACATCCCCGTCCACGCACCCCGCCGCTGCGTCTGAACCCGTGCCTTTCGGTTGTTTTGTTTTTTTCCACATCCCCGTCCACGCACCCCGCCGCTGCGTCTGAACCCGTGCCTTTCGTTTTTGTTTTTTTTCACATCCCCGTCCGCGCACCCCGCCGCTGCGTCTGAACCCTTGCCTTTTGTTTCTTTTTTTTTTTTTCACATCCCCATTCACACACCCAGCAGGCGCCGAATTTTGATAAGTGACGCAGTTCACTTATCAGAGCTAGGGCCTGCTGTTTTAGACTTTTCCTTTCACAGGTATTTTTTTTCCCTATTTGCTTTTTTTCTTTTAGCTTTTACTTTTCAGAAGATTGCATCAAACACTATCCCCCCCCACACGTACACATAGTTCCAATAAATTGCACCCAAGCACCATACTCACATAAAAAATGTCCCGTTCACCCCGTTCGTCCCAGCAGCGCTATTCAGCAGAGGAGGCATATTCTTTTCTTGCCTCCGACACTGATAGCGAGGGAGAGGATCCCACATTCCTTTACTCTTCAGATTCTTCATCCTCTTCCTCCTCCTCCTCCTCCTCATCTTCCTCCTCGGGTCCTGCGGAACCGCCTCGCAGACGCCCCAGGAGAGAAGATGACGCAGCACCCACTCCTGAAGATGAACCAGGGCGCCCTTCTTCGGACCCCATATGGACCTCGCCCCCCGAAAATTACGAGCCACTGATTCCTGATTTTGTGGCAGAATCAGGAATCAGGTTTGACTCCACCGGCCTCACAGAAATAGACTTTTTCAAAGTCTTTTTCTCTGAGGATTTTGTTAACCTCATGGTGGAGCAAACTAATTTATATGCTTGGCAATTTTTGGAGCAAAACCCCGGTTCATCATTTTCTAACTGGTCTCCTGTAGACGCAGTTGAAATGATGCAGTTTTGGGGCCTGGTCCTCCACATGGGGATCCTGAAGAAGCCAGAACTTCGGCAATATTGGAGTGTGGATATTTTATATAACACTCCAGTGTGCCGAATGGTCATGGCTCGGACGCGTTTTGAGGCCATCCACAAATTCCTGCATTATTCCGATAATGCACAGTGTCCCGCACGAGATGACCCCAATTTTGACCGTCTATTCAAAGTTCGGCCGGTCATCGAACACTTCAGCAAAAAGTTTGCTGAAGTGTACGTGCCCAAAAGGGACATCTGTGTGGATGAGTCCTTGGTTCATTTTAAGGGGCGGCTCAGATTCCGTCAATACCTGCCCAGCAAAAGGGCCAGGTACGGAATCAAACTCTACAAGCTGTGTGAGAGTACCTCAGGGTACACCCACAGCTTTAGAGTTTACGAAGGGAAGGACAGCAGGATTGAACCGCCTGAGTGTCCCCCTGTCTTGGGAGTGAGTGGGAAAATAGTGTGTGATTTGGTGCACCCACTGCTGGATAAAGGTTATCACCTCTACACTGATAACTTTTATTCCAGCATCCCACTCTACAAATCCCTCTCTGCGCGAGGTACCGCAGCCTGCGGTACTGTCCGCAAAAATCAGAGAGGCCTCCCGAAGACGCTACTTGGGCAGATGCTCAGAAAAGGTGAGAGCAAAGCCCAATGTAGCAACCACCTGCTGGTGGTCAAGTACAAGGACAAGAGGGATGTCCTTCTGTTGACCACCATACACAGTGATGGCAGCGCCCTCAGCACTGTACGGGGTACCTCTACACAGGTCAGCAAACCTGACTCTGTACTGGGGTACAACAAAAACATGGGGGGCGTTGATCTCTCCGATCAACTCCTCCAACCGTACAGTGCTTTGAGGAAGGCCAAGGTGTGGTACAAAAAGCTGTCTGTGTACATCGTACAAATGGCAATGCTTAACGCTTTCCTGCTGTCACGATGTGCACGCCACACCGATACGACGTACCTTCAGTTCCAGGAGGTAGTGGTTAAGGCCCTGATGTTTGGCACGAGGGAAGGAGCGGGCCCCAGTACTTCCGGAACTGAGGGTGCTCGTATTGTACCAGGTCAGCATTTTCCGGGGGTGGTCCCGCCAACTGATAGAAAAGGTAAGCCGCAAAAAAGGTGCCGAGTGTGCTACAAACGAGGAGTACGCAAGGACACCATCTATCAATGCGACACCTGCCCGGACAAACCTGGCCTGTGTATGAAGGACTGCTTCAAATTGTACCACACCTCCATGCACTACTAATTAGGAACCAGTAGATTAGTTCCAAAGAGGGGGTGCATCTAAGTAAGTTCCATGGGCGTCTAGGTTCCAAAATGATGTCACTTGTGGGTTTTTTTTACTGTTTAGGCACATCAGGGGCTCTGCAAACGGAACATGACGCCCTCAGAACCAGTCCATCAAAGTCTGCATTCCAAATCGTCACTGCTTCCCTTCTGAGTCCCGAAGTGCCCAAACAGTTTTTTCCCACATATGGGGTACCAGCGTACTCAGAACAAAATGGACAGCAACTTTTGGGGTCCAATTTCTCTTGTTACCCTTGGGAAAATAAAAAATTGGGGACTAAACAATCATGTTTGTAGAAAAAATAGGATTTTTTATTTTCACACCCGGGCGTTATAAACTTTCGTGAAGCACTTGGGGGATAAAAGTGCTCACGACACATCTAGATAAGTTCCTTAGGGGGTCTAGTTTCCAAAATGGGGTCACTTATGGGGGGTTTCCACTGTTTAGGCACATCAGGGGCTCACCAAATGGAACATGATGCCCGCAGACAATTCCATCAAAGTCTGCATTCCAAAACGTCACTACTTCTCTTCCGAGCCCCGAAGTGTGCCCAAACAGTAGTTTTCTCCCACATATGTGGTATCAGCGTACCCAGGACAAATTGGACAACAACTTCTGGGGTCCAATTTCTCCTGTTACCCTTGGGAAAATAAAAAATCCTATTTTTTCCCCACAAAAATGATCTTTCAGTCCCCAATTTTTTATTTTCACGCCCAGGCGTTATAAACTTTCGTGAAGCACTTGGGGGATAAAAGTGCTCACGACACATCTAGATAAGTTCCTTAGGGGGTCTAGTTTCCAAAATGGGGTCACTTATGGGGGGTTTCCACTGTTTAGGCACATCAGGGGCTCGCCAAACACGACATGGCCTCCGATCTCAATTCCAGCCAATTTTAGCTTGAAAATGTCAAAGGGCGCTCCTTTCCTTCTGAGCCCTGCCATGTGCCCAAACAGTGGTTCCCCCCCACATATGGGGTATCAGCGTACTCAGGACAAATTGGACAACAACTTTTGGGGTCCAATTTCTCCTGCTACCCTTGAGAAAATAAAAAATTGGGGACTAAACAATCATGTTTGTAGAAAAAATAGGATTTTTTATTTTCACACCGGGGCGTTATAAACTTTCGTGAAGCACTTGGGGGATAAAAGTGCTCACGACACATCTAGATAAGTTCCCTAGGGGGTCTAGTTTCCAAAATGGGGTCACTTATGGGGGGTTTCCACTGTTTAGGCACATCGGGGGCTCGCCAAACACGACATGGCGTCCAATTTCAATTGCAGCCAATTTTAGCTTGAAAATGTCAAACGACGCTCCTTTCCTTCTGAGCTCTGCCGTGCGCCCAAAAAGTGGTTCTCCCTCACATGTGGGGTATCAGCGTACTCAGGACAAATTGGGCAACAACTTTTAAGGTCCATTTTCTCTTTTTACCCTTGGGAAATTAAAAAAATTATTGCTGAAAGATCATTTTTGTGACTAAAAAGTAAAATGTTCATTTTTTCCTTCCATGTTGCTTTTGCTGCTGTGAAACACCTGAAGGGTTAATAAACTTCTTGAATGTGGTTTTGAGCACCTTGAGGGGTGCAGTTTTCAGAATGGTGTCACTTTTTGGTATTTTCTGCCATATAGACCCCTCAAAATGACTTCAAATGTGAGGTGGTCCCTAAAAAAATGGTTTTGTAAATTTTGTTGTAAAAATGAGAAATTGCTGTTCAAATTTTAACCCTTATAACTTCCTAAAAAAGAAAAATTTTGTTTCCAAAATTGCACTGATGTAAAGTAGACATGTGGGAAATGTTATTTAGTAACTATTTTGTGTCACATAACTCTCTGGTTTAACAGAATAAAAATTCAAAGTTGGAAAATTGCGAAATTTTCAAAATTTTCGCCAATTTTCCTTTTTTTTCACAAATAAACGCAAGTGATATCGAAGAAATTTTACCACTATCATGAAGTACAATATGTTACAAGAAAACAATGTCAGAATCGCTAAGATCCGTTGAAGCGTTTCGGAGTTATAACCTCATAAAGAGACAGTGGTCAGAAATGTAAAAATTGGCCCGGTCATTAAAGTGCAAACCACCCTTGGGGGTGAAGGGGTTAATAAACTCCTGGGTTGCTTTGGCTTTATGTTTTGGGTCATTGTCCATCTGTAGTATGAAACGACGACCAATCAGTTTTGCTGCATTTGGCTGGATCAGAGCACACAGTATGTCTCTGAATACCTCAGAATTCATTTGGCTGCTTCTGTCCTGTGTCACATCATCAATAAACACTAGTGACCCAGTGCCACTGGCAGCCATGCATGCCCAAGCCATCACACTGCCTCCGCCGTGTTTTACAGATGATGTGGTATGCTTTGGATCATGAGCTGTACCACGCCTTCGCCATACTTTTCTCTTTCCATCATTCTGGTAGAGGTTGATCTTGGTTTCATCTGTCCAAAGAATGTTCTTCCAGAACTGTGCTGGTTTTTTTAGATGTTTTTTAGCAAAGTCCAGTCTAGCCTTTTTCTCCTTGATGCTTATGAGTAGCTTGCACCGTGCAGTGAACCCTCTGTTTTTACTTTCATGCAGTCTTCTCTTTATGGTAGATTTGGATATTGATACGCCTACCTCCTGGAGAGCGTTGCTCACTTGGTTGGCTGTTGTGAAGGGGTTTCTCTTCACCATGGAGATTATTCTGCGATCATCCACCACTGTTGTCTTACGTGGGCGCCCAGGTCTTTTTGCATTGATGAGTTCACCAGTGCTTTCTTTCTTTCTCAGGATGTACCTGTAACTGTAGATTTTGCCACTCCTAATATTGTAGCAATTTTTCAGATGGGTTTTTTTCTGTTTTCGCAGCTTAAGGATGGCTTGTTTCACCTGCATGGAGAGCTCCTTTGACCGCATGTTTACTTCACAGCAAAACCTTCCAAATGCAAGCACCACACCTCAAATCAACTCCAGGCCTTTTATCTGCTTAATTCAGAATGACATAATGAAGGGATTGCCCACATCGGTCCATGAAATAGCCTTGGAGTCAATTGTCCAATTACTTTTGGTCCCTTTAAAAACAGGGTCGCACATGTTAAGGAGCGGAAGCTCCTAAACCCTTCATCCAATTTTAATGTGGATACCCTCAAATGAAAGCTGAAAGTCTGAACTTCAACTGCATCTGAATTGTTTTGTTTAAAATTCATTGTGGTAATGTCTATAACCAAAATTAGAAAAAGGTTGTCTCTGTCCAAATATATATGGACCTAACTGTATATATAATCGTCTAAGGGGTACTTCTGTCTGTCTGTAACGGAAATCCCGCGTCGCTGAATGGTCGCGGCCCTTGAGAAAGCGAGGCTGACAGCGGCCAAACGTGCGTCGGGGTGCGTGCAGTGGTCTATCCAGCACTAGGTGAGACATGCCCTCCTAATGTTTCTATCGCCAGGGCCACCGTATTGGGCACTTGTTATGGTAGCAAGTCTTATTTAAACTGGTGTACCGGTAGATGCAATTCCCTCAGGTGGCGACAAGTGAGGGATTATGGTATAAAATGATGGTTTACTACTAATGGGAATGCTATCTTTCGGGATACTCTATAGGAGAGTTCTGTCTGCACCTTAAGTACAATTGGTGTCTTTTCTTATTTGCACTTTTTTGTTATTTGCACTTTCACTATTGGATAGGTGCTTGTTTTTAGATTGTGTGTATTGGTATAAATAAAATTTGCTTACTTTTTATATAAAAACTTCCATTGGTTCTCTTGAGTTTTATATGGCTTATTCATGGAAGTACATGCTACTATCAAGTGACTAATAGCAGTCACAAAATGAATCTGGAAATTCTGATATTACGTGGCTGTGTTATATACTGCCTGGCTGCTATATACTACGTGGACAGTGTTATATACTGCGTGGGCTGTGTTATATACTGCATTGCCTGTGCTATATATTACGTGGACTGTGTTATATACTACATGGGCAGTGTTATAAACTACGTGGGCAGTGTTATAAACTACGTGGGCAGTGTTATATACTGTGTGGGCTGTGTTATATACTATGTGGGCTGTGCTATATAATGCGTGGGCTGTACTGTATATTAAGTGGGCTGTGTTATATACTGTTTGGGCTGTATATACTACGTGACTGCTATATACTATGCACCTAAGAGAACCTTACCCTTAAAGGGTTGGTCAGAAACCAGCATATTTTTTTTATATTAAATGCCTATCACTTTAATGTCCTCACTACTGGTTTTGTTTGTTTTTTTACTTATTTGTGCTTGATTATGCTTCATTTGAGAATCCCCATAGCATGTTGTGATACTCAATCGAGTCTTTATCAGTGGGCAGAGGCTGCGAAGCAGTGAGGGGGATTATATACGAGGGTTGTTACGTGTCCCCCAGGATGCGCATAGAAGCATGCTAAACCCGCTGGAGTGCATTGTAGTTACAGCCACCACGGTGGTTACAAATCAAATTAAAAGAGTGTGGAATTGGTCAAACTATTTGACCAAGTCAGATTTAGGAAAACCTGACATGGGCTTTTATTTTTGGAGAGATCTGTAGGATGGTAGTGGAGCGGACGTCTCCCTCCACTCCGGGTCATGGGAGTGACCCATGTCCATGATTCACATTTAATCTTTCAGTTAAGGTTTGGGTGTGTAAGTATTGGGTTTTTGCAAGCATCAGAGCAGGGGCTCTGTGTAAGTCAGTTCTGTGTGAGACTGAACACGAGCCATAGCCAGAGAGAGCAAAGCCTTTGCCGCACCCACAAGTTACATGGTGGTGTAGTTGCCCATGGCAACTGATTAAGCCGGCTGCGAACCAGAGGATATTGAGTTTATTTTCGTAACTTGCCAAAATAAACAGATTTGAGTTGAACTATTTTGGGTCACTGCCTCATTACTGTACTGTCATGAAAGCCGCTGCCTTACGCTGCCAAAGCCTCTGCCCCATTCTAAACAAAGTGTCATCAGTGACAGTACTGAGCATGCATCAGTTGTCAATTCTGACATATGCTCAATAGGTTAATGTCACTGTGCACTATCCGCTCCCTCACCGGCTCTAATGAGAAGTGACGAGCTGGCAAGACAACGCATAGTCAGTGTTCATTGTAAGGAAATTAAACAGCGAGCAGAGACCAGCACCACTCCTGCAAGTGACGGTACTTGCGTAGGCAGGGCTGGTCTCTGCTCACTCACTTGTTCTCTCCTTCCAGTGACATAAAACAGTATGCTATAAGCTCCTAGGCTCTCTCATAAGGCATCATAAGATTTATTTTAACTGTCTATGTACGGAATTTGGAATTCTGGATCAGATCAGAAAAAAATACACGTAACTTCTTTAAGGTCAAATTAAGAAAGTTATTAGCACAGAATATTATATTTGTGTTGGAAAAATGGTGTTTATAGGTGGTGGTACATAGATGGTACATGCTCTTTGGGCAGCCGCTAGCGTACACAGGAAATGTCTCTGGTCCAACAAGGCGAGGTTTATGGTTTCCGAGGTATATGGTTTCCATAAACCTCTACAGAACTCAAAACAAGAAAACAGCCTCCTACAACACAAAGGTAAACAAAAAACAGTCCACACATTGGTGGTCAATGTGCTGCAATGCAGGCTCACCCGTATTAAATCATGGTCCAGCTCTTCTTGACAGTGGCCGGGTCTGTCCAACACTAGAGGGTTTTCCTCCTCCCACACACAAACAGCTCAGAGATAACTTTGCTGCCTTAAATAGGACCTGGAAAGCCCACACTGAAGCTATGGGAGCGTCCATTCCCATCCAAACTCTTCTGGTCGTTCCTAAAACCCAGACCAAAAATCCGGTCCCTTTAACAACTTGTCAGCAACCTACTGTTGCTAGAACCTTTCATTTCCAGGATTTATATCACCGAGGCTAGCCACCTTGGTGACACATACCTCCTGTCCAGGACTTTTCCAGCTGCTTTCCTGCTGTGGACATTTACTTAAAACTTTTTCTATTTGCTTATTTTCACCAACAAATTTATTACGCTTATAGAATGTGCTTAAATATATTAGATTTTGAAGATAAGACACAAGGTTTAGATGTTTTTTCGAAAAACGTATCTTCTTTCCCGTGAACATTTCATTGCAGTTACTGTAATTGCTTTATATAATAGATACATTTTAATAATTATTCAATTATTAGTACGCACACTCAGAAAATAGCTCCTGAAAATGTTCCATTTACTCTTTATAACTCAAATAGGCACATGTACTTTTCACAGCTATGTAATTAAAATGTAGATTATACTATGGTATTGCATACTTTTAGTGTAAGTCACAATTCAGAATGTAAATCTCTGCTATTTCTGAACGTGGTTCAACAGGTTGGGTGACTCCGTTATTGGCAGCCTTTCTGTATGGGCATGCATACAGAGGTAGCTGTCACACTGAACTCCTAAGCCTTTATTGTGCAGGGTGTTAACGTGCCACTCGACACATTCTCTCCTGATCTGACATCTATGTAATGCCCAGTGATTATTGTACTCACATTTTAAAGGGGTTGTCTGGCCTTAGGCTACGAGTCTGCAGTCACTCAATGTGACTGCAGATTTGTAAATCCTCACATTCTGTACACAAAGCTTCGAGGATTCCCCAGTGCCGAGAACTGTAGGAGTGTGACCGCACAGTATGTGATTTTGCATACATGCCACATGCCGACTAGACATGCATGGCCACAATCAGTGCAAGTGTATTGAGCATGCCCAGACAAGTCTAGTCAGAATGTGACCAGAAGTATACAAATTGCATACTTACAGTTACATGACCGCCCGCTGCCGTGACAACGTGACAGTTTATTTTTAAAAGTGAAAACTTGTAATATTCTTGCTGCACGGAAGAAGATGGTATGCTTTTCCCCAGTTACCCGGCAGGTGCAATCAATACAGAGCAGGCTTTCACTTTTAGCTTCTTGCAATCCCTAACTGTATGGATGACGCAGGCTTGTAATATCATCATATACATATGCATTGTACCTTATCTTTTATTGCTGTTCCTTATACTAATATTATACAATTATATGTTGTTCTTGAAGGACCATAGTCATTAATCTTTTATTCATAGGCAGGTATTAATATTACACACAGTTCTTGGTTATATTAATTCATTACATTCAATAGTCATATTAGACTAGGGCGGACATAATGCATGTGCAGCGGGTTCAGCAGTTGTATTTTGATCACATGATACTTTTTATACATGTTGTCCTACTCCAAAACCCTATATAAGGTGTGCTTAATTATTAGGCAACTTCCTTTCCTTTGGCAAAAAGGGTCAGAAGAGAGATTTGACGGGCTCTAAAAAGTCCAAAATTGTGAGATGTCTTGCAGAGGGATGCAGCAGTCTTGAAATTGCCAAACTTTTGAAGCGTGATCACCGAACAATCAAGCGTTTCATGCCAAATAGCCAACAGGGTCGCAAGAAGCGTGTTGGGCAAAAAAGCGCAAAATAACTGCCCATGAATTGAGGAAAATCAAGCATGAAGCTGCCAAGATGCAATTTGCCGCCAGTTTTGCCATATTTCAAAGCCGCAACGTTACTGGAGTAACAAAAAGCACAAGGTGTGCAATACTCAGGGACATGGCCAAGGTAAGGAAGGCTGAAAAACGACCACCTTTGAACAAGAAACATAAGATAAAACGTCAAGACTGGGCCAAGAAATATCTTAAGACTGACTTTTCAAAGGTTTTATGGACTGATGAAATGAGAGTGACTCTTGATGGGCCAGATGGGATGGGCCAGAGCCGGGATCAGTAAAGGGCAGAGAGCTCCACTCCGATTCAGACGCCAGCAAGGTCGAGGTGGGGCACTGGTATGGGCTGGTATCATCAAAGATGAACTTGTGGGGCCTTTTCGGGTTGAGGATGGAGTGAAGCTCAACTCCCAGACCTACTGCCAGTTTCTGGAAGACCACTTCTTCAAGCAGTGGTACAGGAAGAAGTCGGTATCGTTCAAGAAAAACATGATTTTCATGCAGGACAATGCTCCATCACATGCCTCCAACTACTCCACAGCGTGGCTGGCCAGTAAAGGTCTCAAAGAAGAAAAAATAATGACATGGCCCCCTTGTTCACCTGATCTGAACCCCATAGAGAACCTGTGGTCCCTCATAAAATGTGAGATCTATAGGGAGGGAAAACAGTACACCTCTCGGAACAGTGTCTGGGAGGTTGTGGTGGCTGCTGCACGCAATGTTGATCATAAACAGATCAAGCAACTGACAGAATCTATGGATAGAAGGCTGTTGAGTGTCATCATAAAGAAAGGTGGCTATATTGGTCACTAATTTTTTGGGGTTTTGTTTTTGCATGTCAGAAATATTTATTTCTAAATTTTATGCAGTTATATTGATTTACCTGGTGAGTATGTACTGTATGTGTGTGTGTGTGTTTTTTTTTTTTGTTTTGTTTTGTTTTTTTACACAGTAGCCGGATGATGGGATTACTACTGTCCCATCATCGGCTAGCTGTCACTGTAGCAGGCATAGCCGGATGGGACTAGTAGTCCCATCGGACGATGCCTGCCTGCATACAGACCCGCAGACCCCCGCGCACGCACGCACGCACGCACGCACGCACGCACGCAGACACACAGACACCCACACATTCTCCGCCCACACACTCTTCCTCCTCCCGATCTGCAGCGTTTCTCACATGCAACTCCGCAGCAAAACCGCAGATCTTTTTAAACAGATTTTCCTGACTCAATGGTAGTCAATGGGTGCAGAAACGCTGCAGATTCGCAAAACGAATTGACATGCTGCGGAAAATAAAACACTGCAAATCCGCCCAGATTTTTCCGCAGCATGTGCACAACAATTCTCAATTTCCCATTGACTAACTTTGGTGGTGCAGTACACTGCGGATTTAATGCAATTCCGTGCATCCAAAAACGCTAAGGAAACACATCAAAATCATCAACGTGTGTACACATAGCCTTATGGGGGTGGGCCGGCGCGGCTTCAGTCACTGCTCAGTGCATTACATTTTTGTCTTTCCACTTGGCGGTAATTCCTGAAAAGGTTAATAAACTATTTGTCAGCAGTTTTGACTATGCTGTCGGGTGCTGTTTTTGATTGATTTTACTCACTTATACAGCGCCATTAATTCCACAGCACTTTACAGATGTCATTATCGATGTCCCCATTGGGGCTCACAATATAAATCCCCTATCAGTATGTCTTTGGTGTGTGGGAAGAAACCAGAGTAGCTGAAGGAAAGCCACTCGAATACATGGGAGAACTCATTGCAGATTTTCTTCTTGGTGGGATTTGACCCAAGCGCTGCAAAGCAAAAGCAACAGTGCTAGCCACTGAGCCACCATCACTTTTGGGGGTTTTCCAATATACGTTACCCAAAGCCAGAGGCGTAGCTAGGGCTTTAGTTCAGGGGAGCGAAGCTTCTGAGTGGGCCCCTAACCAGGTAACCTTGATTACAGCTGGGTGACGCGCCCTAATAGTGGAGGAGAACCTCAGCAGATGACCGCGCTGTTACTGAAGATAATCTCTATAAATCGATATAAAGACCAATATGGATAATAACCGCCATATGGTCCGATGATGATGACTTACCGCTGATGTTCTTTCTGATGGAGTTGTTCACTTTTCCCGCCTTTTCCATCTGGCCTAGACCGACACAACTTCTTCCAGCCAGGACTCGTCTGCAGAGAATACAACATATACACATTTCACTTCTCATATTTTCAGCCATCATCATCATCTATTCCCAACCTGCACAAACTCCTCATCCTACTGGTACCCCAATGCTGCTGCCATATGTGTCCCTATCGCTGCACCTGCTGTGTGGTTCACTGTGCCCTCTAAATTCTAAAGCAACCCTCTAGAATATAGTGATACCAGGTGCAAGTGTCCTAGAAAACAGTGCCCACATTTTGTCCCAAGTCTCCCCCCCTGTACAGCTCCCCTATACACAGCATGATGCTCTCTTATACAGAACATGATGCCTCCTCACTGTAATGTACTCCCACACAGTATATTGACCCCTTAGTAGCCCCCAAACTGCTTGATGGCCCCAACACTGTGTGATGGCCCCTTCACTGTAATCCCCACACTGTATGATTGTCCACTAGATAGCCTCCATATAGTATAATGTGCCAAATAGTCCTCAATATAGTGTAATGCATTCCCCATAGGCCTGTATAGTATAATGCATTCCCCATGGGCCTGTATAGTATAATACATTCCCCATAGGCCTGTATAGTATAATGCACTCCCCATAGACCTGTATAGTATAATGCAAGTAGCCGATACAGCTGACCCTGCGCTGACAGGAGGGGGGGCCCTGCTACCACAGGGCCCCCCACCGCCTCCTCAGGGGCCGCACAGCGGTAGGGCGGCAGAGCAGAGAGATTGTGTCTCCCTGCTCTGCCGCAGAATGTAACTTTATCGGCATGCTGTGCACGCCAATACAGTTACATAGCGTAGCTCCGGGTGAGCCCCCTCAGAGCGCGGGACCCTCGGCCACCGCCCCCTCTGCCCCCCCAAAGCCACTTTAAAAGTGATTAGGTCCCTAAAAAAAATGTGTTTTTCAATTTTCCTTGAAAATTCGAAAAACTGCAGCTACAATTTTGAAGCCTCTAACATCCTGACAAAATAAAATGACATTTGACAAATGGCAGTGATGTAAGGTAGACGTGATGTAAAGGTTAGTTATTACCGTAACTTTTTTTGTGTGGTGTGACTATCTCAATTATAGGTGTAAACATTCAAAGTTTGAAAATTGCAATTTTTTTCACATTTTTGTAAATTTTCTGATATTTTAATAAATTAAGCTAAACTAATCAATCTACATTTAACACGAAGTACAAAGTGTCAGAAAAAAAAAATCTCAAAATCATATTGTACATAAGTAATTTAAGTAATTACCACATAAAGTGATGAAGGTTAGATTTGAAAAATTTGACTTGGTCAAAAGCCAAATAGTATTCTTTTTTGCAGGGAATATTGTAATTAGTATATAGAGATGCAACTCTTTGTGCATGTATATTAAAGGAGAAATAAAAATTAAGAGATTTTTTTTTTTTCAAAATTATTGAAAAACAATGAAAATCAATTACAATAATCATACTTTTAATACACTTTCAAGGGAACCTGTCAATAGGATTATACACTGTAACCTACAGACACTGTCAGGCTGGCGCCGTTATACTGATTACAATGATGCCTGGGTTGATGAAATCCGTCTTGTGGTTGTTGTTTAATCTTTATTTGCAGTTTTCAGTTAATGAGATTCTTGTGCTTCGGGGCGGGACTATGTGGTACTCTCCTTACATATTCATCTGTATGGCTTATGACAAGTCGCTGATCCCTCACTGACTTGCCCCCTATTTTACATAGTCAATGTGTTATGGGTTAAAAAAAATAATAAAAATTCACATTCAGCAGACAGGTGCCTGTGCTGTACCATGATCGCATCCGTAAATTTATTCAGAAACAAAAATTATTTCTCAAAATGACGCCAGCTGTGCCTGCACAGTAGCATCTATTGGTGATCTGATAGATGCTACTGCGTAGGTGCCATTTTGCTAGAGGGAAAAAAAATTGTCTCCACCAAGATGGCGGCGCCTGCTCAGTAGCATCTATCGGATCAGGCCTGAAGCATGAGATTCTCATTAACTGAAAACTGCAAATAAAGATTAAAGGGAACTTGTCACCAGTTTTGGCCGATAAGAGATGCGGCCATCACCTTTCAGGGCTGATATACAGCATTCAATAATACTGTATATCTGCTCCCAACCCGACATGTAAGAGAAGGAAAATAACTTTTATTATACTCACTTGCGAGGCGGTCCGGTCTGAGGGATGTTGCAGGTCTTGGTCCGGTGCCTCCCTTCTTCTTGTGATGCCATCCTCCTGCTTGCTTCGTGTGAATGACATGTCTCCTTGGCACAGCGCTCCTGCGCAGGCGTACTTCTCTTTGCCCTGTTGAGGGAGAGAAAAGTCCTGCAGTGTGCAGGTGCCGGGAAAGGGCCGATAAGTGCGCCTGCGCAGGAGCGCTGTGCCCAGGAGACGTGTCATCCACACAAAGCAAGCAGGAGGGTTGCGAGCATAAGAAGATGGAAGATGGAAGGTGCCGACCAAAAAGAGCGACACCCCTCAGACCAGACCGTCCCGCAGGTGAGCATAATAAGTTATTTTTCTTCTCTTACAGGTCGGGTGGGGGCAGATATACAGCATTATAGAATGCTGTATATCAGCCCTGAAAGGTAATGGCGTTACTTATAGCAGCCAAAACTGGTGACAGGTTCTCTTTAAACAACCACAAGATGGATTTCATCAACCAAGGTATCATTTTAATCAGTATAATGGCGCCGACCTGACAGTGTCTGTAGGTTACTCAGCACAATCCTCCGGACAGGTTCCCTTTAAAAAAAAACCTAGTAAACTAGTAAATAACTTGGACATAATTGGTAAGGTTGTGATTGATGAAACCCATATAATACAGTTAAAAGATTATTTATGGTGATCCTTAAATGGTGTAATCTTTTATTGTTTCTCCATTAAATCCATAAAAAGCTAACACCGTTGTAACTATTATATATGTGTTTATCAAAATGGCATTTTAAAAAATAACGACACAGAAAAACAAAACCTCATGTAGAGAAATTTAGCTAAAGGAAATCTAGAAAGTTTAACCCCTTTCTGTCATCAGACTTAATATTCTGTCCCTGTGCTCTGGGCCTACAGCTCTGCCAAAAATTAAGAGACCACTGTAAAATTTTCAGTTTGTCTGATTTTTCTCTTTCTAGGTATATTTTTGAGTAAAATGTAAATTGTTCTTTTATTCTATAAACTACTGACAGTGTCTCGGAAGTTCCAAGCAATACATTTTGTATTTATTTTCTGAAAATGAGAAATGGTCAAAATAACAAAAAAAAATGAATTGCTTGCAGACCTCAAAAAATGCAAAAAAAAAACAAGGTCATAATCATTTAGAAACAACAATATTAATGTTTTAACTAAGGAAGAGTTCAGAAATCAATATTTTGTGGAATAACCATGATTTTTTAATCACAGCTTTCATGTGTCTTGGCATGCTTTCCACCAGTCTTACACACTGCTTTTGGGTGACCTTATGCCACTCCTGGTACAAAAATGTAAGCAGTTCATTGTTTGATGGCTTGTGACTATCCATTTTCCTCTTGATTACATTCCAGAGGTTTTCAATGGGGTTCAGGTCTGGAGATTGGGCTGGCCATGACAGGGATTTTATGTGGTGGTCCTTTATCCACACCTTGATTGATTGACCTAGCTGTGTGGCATGGCCCATTGTCTTGCTGGAAAAAAAAGTCCTCAGAGTTTGGGAACATTGCCTGAGCAGAAGAATCAACTGTTTTTCCAGGATAACCTTTTATGCTGCTTGATTCATATGTCCTTCGCAAAGAACAACCTGCCCAATTCCAGCTTTGCTGAAGCATCCCCAGATCATCGACCTGCCACCAAATTTCATAGTGGGTGTAAAACACTGTGGCTTGTACGCCTCTCCAGGTGTGCGTCTAACCATTAGACGACCAGGTGTTGGGCAAAGCTGAAAATTAGACTCATCAGAAGATTACCTTACTCCAGTCCTCTATGGTCCAATCCTTATGATCTTTGGCAAACTTCAGCCTGGCTCCCCTTTGCTTCTCATTGATGAAAGGCTTTTTTATAGCTTTACATGACTTAAGTCCTGCCTCTAGGAGCCTGTTACAAACTGTTCTTGCCATGCATTTCACCCCAGCTGCCATTTGTTATTCCTTTTGTAGGTCACTTGATGTCATCCTGCGGTTGCTGAGTGACATTCGAATCAGATGACGGTCATCCCGGTCAGTGGAGAGTCGTTTTCGCCCTCTGCCGGGCTGTAGCTTCGTTGTCCCCAATGTCTGCTGCTTGACCTTGTTGTAATGGACTGCCGTCTTAGAAATTTTAAGAATGGAGGCAACATGACGCTCACTGTGTCCCTCTGCTAGTAAAGACAGAATTGAGCCCTTCTTTTCCTCACTCAAGACTTTTCTTTTCAACTCCTTTGGCCTGGTTAAAAGTTATTTTTTCATTCCTGTTACTTTTGGGATGCTACTAGCACATGTTTTGCCATCCAGCTTGTCCTATTGCAAGAGGATTGTGAACACCACCACAGCAGGGTTTTTTATACTTTCCTTCGTTAAATAAGATTTGTTTCAGGTGATCACCTGATCAGAAGCACATTAAGTAGAATGAGGTGTACTCTGGTTGGAATTCAACTGACACTGGAATGGAATGTCTGTCAGACATGTAGAGAAGCTGATTTATATAAAACTGTTCAGTGGTCTCTTAATTTTGCCAGAACTGTATTCGACCAGGGACGGATTACTAGGTCCACGCGATCGCCCGCGCACACGGTGAGGGGGGGGGGGGGGGAGTTGACAGCTCCCGGCATTTTAACCCCAGAAATTCTGCGATCAAACACGATGACAGCATTCCAGCTGACAGCCCCTCTGCCTTTGGATCGGACAACCCGGGGCGTGATGTGGGGTCCCGATCGTTGCCATGGTGACACGATGTCGACATATGGGTCACCAGACCTAGGAAACTTGCTAGCAGATCATGTCCAGTGCATGATCAGCAAGTCTCTCTGTTAGTGCAGAGCTGACAGTTTCTACAGCAAGGGGATGCTGCAGCATCTCCATGCTGTAGAAGTGGTCAGCCTGCAAAAAATGATTGTCCTATATGACGAAGTAAAAAAAATAAATTAGAATAAAGTAAAAAAAAATTTAATAGTATTTTTTTTACAAAAGTAATAATAAAAATCAAAAGATATTGTATCTCTAAATAAATCTTTGAGTGAAAAAAACAAATAAACAGTAAAAGTACAGATATTTGGTATCGCCACATCCACAACGACCTGGCCTATAAGACTGTCTCACTAGTTAACCCATTTAGTGAACACCATAAAAAATAAAATATAATACAAGGCAAAAAAACAATGCTTTATCATCATACTGGCGAACACAAGGTGGCCCCCGGAAGAAGAACTATCGAAACGCTCGTAGGGGTTTTATACTGGTTCCGTGAGTGAGTACAGAGGTAATGATTATCTTTTATCTTTTGATTTTGCCATAGCTGGGGTCAAGCCTGGTAACGTTTGTAAACACGGTACATGTTTAAACTTAGGTGTACAATTGTATATCAGGACATAAGCCTTACAGGCTATTCCTGACAGCTAGGTATATATGCACATTGGCACTTTAACATAGCAGGTCTGTTCCTCAGGTAATTTATTTTGATATAGATGTACATGATTGAGCTCCGGTAATAGGTTATGCTATATAATGAGGTATCTTTTGTATTTTAAACCTGCTGTGGCTCAATATCTGTATTCCTTATAGAACCAGTTTTTGGATTGGAGGCATTCTTGACATTATGTAAATGTAATTTTGAAGTGAAAAAATATTTTATTGATTTATTAATAAATTTCTATATTCGAACTAAACATTCTGTGGCTTGGTTTATAACCTGTGAGGCCTTTTTGTTTGTATCATTGTGTGGAATGTGTTTTTGATAAAATTGGACTAATATGTATAAGCATCTCCATGCTGTAGAAGCGATCAGCCTGCAAAAAATGATTGTCCTATATGACGAAGTAAAAAAAATAAATTAGAATAAAGTTAAAAAAAAAAAATTTTATAGTATTTTTTTACAAAAGTAATAATAAAAATCAAAAGCTATTGTATCTCTAAATAAATATTTGAGTGAAAAAAAAAAAAAGCAGTAAAAGTAGAGAAATTTGGTATCGCCACATCCACAACGACCTGGCCTATAAGACTGTCTAACTAGTTAACCCATTTAGTGAACACCATAAAAAATAAAATATAAAACAAGGCAAAAAAACAATGCTTTATCATCATACTGGCAAACACAAGGTGGAATAACACGCGATCAAAAAAGACGGATATAAATAAACATGGTACAGCTGTAAACATCATCTTGTCCTGCCAAAAACAAGCCGCCATATAGCACCATCAGTGAAAAAATAAAAAAATTATAGCTCTCAGAATAAAGATATGCAAAAATAATTATTTTTTCTATAAAATAGTTTTTATTGAATAAAAGCACCGAAACATAAAAATATATAATTGAGGTATCGCTGTAATTGTACTAACCCGAAGAGTAAAACTGAATTATCAATTTTACCACACACATTGAACGGCATAAACTCCGACCCCCATCCCCCCCACGCCTCCCAATAGAAATTCCTGAATAGGTTTTTATTGTGTAAAAGCTCCAAAAAAAAACAAACAAACAAAAAAAAAACTATATAAATTGGGTATCGCTGTAATTGTACTGAACCGAAGAATAAAGCGGTCTTTCCAATTTTACCATGCGCGGAAAGGTATATGAAAAACACAAAACAATTCCTGAATTGCTGCCTTTCTTTTATTCTGCCTCCCAAAAATCGGAATAGAAAGCGATCAAAAAATGTCATGTCCCCGAAAATGGTACCAATAAAAACTTCAGCTCGTCCCACAAAAAACAAGACCTCACATGAGTCTATGGGCCAAAATACATATGTAAAAATTATAGCTCTGAAAATATAGTGATGCAAAAACTATTTTTTGCAATTAAAACCGTCTTTGTGACAACTGCCAAACATAAAAGCCAGATATAAATCTGATATCACTGTAATCGCACGTACCTGAAGAATAAGGTTGCCTAATCACTTTTACCGCACGAGGAATGGCGTAATAAATAAAACCAATTCTTCACCTGCCTCCCAAAGATCGCAGTAAGGCTCGGGGTGCACATTTATCCTGCGCTGAGCGCTTACACAAGGGTTTCCGTGTACAAAAATGTGAATCAGATGGAACCTCTGGCGGAAGATTCCCTATAATGAGGTAGATGGAGGCACTGTGGGCGCCATCTGACCTGTGATCCGGCTGTGTCCATCTTTTTACGATTGCATAAAAGTGCCATCGGCCACAGTTATGTGCACTTCTGAAAAGAAGGAAACCGCTAAACAGAGGCCAGACGGAGTCCAGAGTAACTCTGCTGCCTAATTATAGTGAATGGATCCATCGGGGGTTTCATCTGAATCACGTCACTTGGAGATTTAGATAGAAACCCCAAAGTAAGTGCTTAGCGTAGAGCACCAGATAAATGTGATCCCAAATGTTATGTAAAATGTTCCCAATAAAAGCTTCAACTCAATCCACAAACAAGTCCCCACTCAGGTCTGTCATCTGTTAACAGAAATATAGGGGGCTTCCACGTTACTGGTAGCACAAAGGCTCTGGAAAAGCAAAATGGCTCCTCACCAAAAGAAATTCATCAAATTCTGCGCTCTCAAATGCCCCCTCAATTCTGAGCCCCACAGTGTACCTAAACCACATATTGCGTCCAAGCAATGAGAGCCCGACTAATTTACTCGTGCATGCCTCCTGAATCATGGGTTGGGCATAACTTTCTAGCGACAGCAACGTGCTGGTCACTACAGCGTACTTGTCACTTCAACGGCAGTTTGCAATTTTCACTCGGCAACATTAATTGCTGCTTGTTTCTGGAAAATACCCATGAAGTCAAAATTGTCACTACACCTGTAGATAAATTCCCCAAGGGGTACAGTTTCCCAAATGGAGTCACTTGAGGTGGGGTTCTGTTCTGAGGAAAATGTGATTTCTATTATTTTCACAGCTCAACGTTTTAAAGTTCTGTGAAGCACCCGGGGGTTCAAGGTGCTCACCACGCATCTTAGTACATTCCTTGCGGGGTCTAGTTTAAATAATGAGGTCACTTTTGGGGGGTTTCCACTGTTTTGGCACATCAGGGGTTCTCCAAATGGGACATGACGTCCGCTAATGATTCCTGAAAATTTTACGCTCAAAAAGTCTGAGCTCTGCCGTGCACCCAAACAGTGGTTTTCTTCCTCATATGGGGTATCAGCGTGCTCAGGAGAAATTGCACAACAAATTGTATGGTGGAATTTCTCCTGTTACCCTTATGAAAATGCAATATTTTGTGCTAAAACCATATTTGTGGGGAAAACTTGATTGTTTTATTTTTACTGCTCAACGTTATAAACTTCTGTGAATCACCTGAGGGTTTAATTTGCTCACCACACATCTATATCGGTTCCCTGAGGAGTCTAGTTTCCAAAATGGTGTTGCTTGTGGAGTGTTTCCACTGTTTACGCACATCAGGGGATCTTCAAATGCGATGTGGCATACGCAATTTGAAGTAATTTTTTTTTTATTCAAAAATTTTTGAATTCTGAAGTAAATTTTTTTGTGAAAAAATGTTTGTTTTTTCAAAAAATTTCTGTGAAGCACCTGAAGGGTTCTTCTTGAATGTGATTTTGAGCACCTTGAGGGGTGCAGTTTTTAGAATGGTGTCACTTTTGAGTATTTTCTATCATATAGACCCCTCAAAGTGACTCCAAATGTGATGTGGTCCCTAAAAAAAAAATGGTTTTGTAAAGTTTGTTGGAAAAATGAAAAATCGCTAGTCAACTTTTAACCCTTATAACTTTGTAAGAAAAAAAAAAATTTGGTTCCCAAATTGTGCTGATGTAAAGTAGACATGTGGGAAATGTTACTTATTAAGTATTTTGTGTGACATGTCTCTGTGATTTAAGGGCATGAAGATTCAAAGTTGGAAAATTGCAAAATTTTCCACATTTTTACCAAATTTCCTTTTTTTTTTCACAAATAAACTTAAGTCATGTCAAAAATTTTTTACCACTAACGTGAAGTACAATATGTCACAAAAAAACATTCTCAGAATCACCAGGATCCATGGAAGCGTTCCAGAGTTATTACCTCATAAAGTGACAGTGGTCAGAATTGAAAATATTGACCCTGTCATTAATGTGCAAACCACCCTCGGGGTTAATAAACTGATTTAAAAATGATACCTTGCTATCTGCGATCCGATGTCTTATTCCAGAGAAATCCACATTTCTTAATATGTAAATGAGCTGTTAATATCTATAGGCCGAGCACAGATCTCATTATATATCTGCTTCCGAAGCTTATCTTAAATGAAAGGGGGAGTTTCCAATGTGAGACATGCAATGACTGACAGTCTGCTTCTCCTGAGCTTACTGCAAAGCTGTGTGTGATAATTACTAACACAGTACAGCAGAGCTAAGCTTTGTCTCATTACAAACACCAGGTTACTGACAGATTCCATAAAAAAAAAATAATGGCTGATAGAGCTATGAATGAAAGGTCAAAAATAAAAATGTTCTGGTTGTCTGCACAATTGCATCACAAAAACCGTCATTGTGTACGCATGTGTTATTTGTATGTATATATTTTATATATGCTGGTGTGCATGTGTGTACTGTATTTATGTTTGAGTAATGTGTAAATGCACGTGTTTTATCTATTACAATATGGACATATTTTTTTATCGCTATAATCTGAATATGCATGTAATTGTGTGTGTTTTAAAAGGGTGGGTCTGATGGATGGGGGTGCAGACACAACTCCTGCGCATGTGTTGTTGGCTGGCATTTCATTCTATAGTGGATTTTATTGTGCTGTCTTTAATTTACTTTTATTTTTCATCAGGAAATTACTCATTCGCCGATTAAACAGGAAGCTGTATTACTTAATGAGAAGCTCCATGAACTAGAAAGTCGCCGAGACCAAGCTATTGCAGAAGATAAGAGTATGGGCTCTCCACAGGAGGAGAGGGAAAAGTTACTGAAACAGGTATCTGCTAGCCAAGAAACGCATTGATGTATATAGCATCACAACGCACAATCTTTAGGTACCTTTTTAAAGGGAACCTGTCTTGTCATTTATGTGTTTTCTCAAAGAAAGGTCCCAGTATATATCTTCGAAAAACACTTTTTATTATTAGAAGATCACAGACCTATTTCAGTCATCGAGGTGGCGCTTTGTAGCGTTTCAGTCACCCCTATCGCAGACTGATTGCCATGGTTGGCCCTACGCCACGGCAAACGCCTAGCAAATCTTGCGCTTGCGCACTGCCCATCAGCCCCCAGGCATGCGCACTGAATGTGGGTGTGCGTCCTCAGCTTCATTTCAAAGTGGCATTCATAGCGTGCGCGCTCACAACACGTCATATAGTCACTGACTCACAGCGGCTCTGGAGCATTCGCACATATGAAATGAAGCTGGGGTCATACATGTGGATTCAGTGTGCATGCCCGGGGAGCTGATGGGCAGTGCACAAGTGCGAGATTGGCTAGGCAGTTGCCTTGACCGAGGGCCAGTCACTGCAATCAATCAGACCGCGATGGGCAAGCATAATTTCATGCCGACCCTGACTGATCCATGACTGAAGCGCTACAAAACACCACCCCGATGACTGAAACAGAAGGTCTGTGATCTTCTAATAAGTGTTTTTCTAAGATATATTCTGGGACCTTTTCTTTGAGAAAACCATGTTAGTGATGCACATTACATCACTCACAAGACATCGGGGGCAGTTTAATTCACAGAAATGACAAGACAGGCTCCCTTTAACCCGTTGTGACTGGGCCAGTTGGAAGCTCTCCCTGCAGACCCAGGTCTCCCCTGCATCTGTATATATATACAGCAGGGTGTATATACATGTGCACACTGCTGGGTACCCTGTGTAATGTATATACAGTGGGGGAAAAAAAGTATTTAGTCAGCCACCAATTGTGCAAGTTCTCCCACTTAAAAAGATGAGAGAGGTCTGTAATTGACATCATAAGTAGACCTCAACTATGAGAGTCAAAATGAGAAAACAAATCTAAACATCACCTTGTCTGATTTGGCAAGATTTATTTTGCAAATTACGGTGGAAAATAAGTATTTGGTCACCTAAAACATGCAAGATTTCTGGCTCTCACAGACCTGTAACTTCTTCTTTAAGAGACTCATTTGTCCTCCACTCATTACCTGTAGTAATGGCACCTGTTTGAACTTGTTATTTAGTATAAAAGACACCTGTCCACAACCTCAAACACTCCAAACCCCAATATGGTGAAGGACACCAGAAACAAAATTGTAGCCCTGCACCAGGCTTAGAAGACTGAATCTGCAGTAGGCAAGCAGCTTGGTGTGATGAAATCAACTGTGGGAGCAATAATAAAAAAATGGAAGACCTGCAAGACCACTGATAATCTCCCTTGAACTGGGGCTCCACGCAAGATCTCACCCTGTGTGGTCAAAATGATCATAAGAAAGGTGAGCAACAATCCCAGAACCACACGGTATGGGAGACCTAGTGAATTATCTGCATAGAGCTGGGACCACCGTAACAAAGCCTACCATCAGTAACACACTACACCGCCAGGGACTCAGATCCTGCAATGCCAGACGTGTCCCTCTGCTTAAGCCATTACATGTCCGGACTCATCTGAAGTTTGCTAGAGAGCATTTGCATTATACAGAAGAATATTGGGAGAATGTCATATGGTCTGATGAAACCAAAGTAGAACTGTTTGGTAGAAACAAAACTCATCATGTTTCTAGAAGACAGAATGCTGAGTTACATCCAAAGAACACCATACCTACTGTGAAGCATGGGGGTGGCAACATCATGCTTTGGGGCTGTTTCTCTGCAAAGGGACCAGGACGACTGATCCATGTACATGAAAGAATGAATGGCATCTTGTATCGTGAGATTTCGAGTGCAAACCTCCTTCCATCAGCAAGGGCATTGAAGATGAAACGTGGATGGGTCTTCCAGCATGATAATGATCCCAAGCACACCGCCAGGGCAATGAAGGACTGTCTTCGTAAGAAGCATATGAAGGTCCTGGAGTGGCCTAGTCAGTCTCCAGATCTCAGCCCCATAGAAAACCTTTGGAAGGAGTTGAAAGTCCGTGTTGCCCAGTGACAGGCCCAAAACATCACTGCAGTAGAGGAGATCTGCATGGAGTAATGGGCCAACATACCACCAACAGTGTGTGCCAACCTTGTGAAGACTTACAGAAAACGTTTGACCTCTGTCATTGCCAACAAAGGTTACATAACAAAATATTGAGATGAACTTTTGTTAATGACCAAATACTTATTATCCACCATAATTTGCAAAATAAATCTTACCAAATCAGACAAGGTGATTTTCTGGATTTGTTTTCTCATTGTGAATCTCATAGTTGCAGTCTACTTATGATGTCAATTACAGACCTCTCTCATCTTTTTAAGTGGGAAAACTTGCACAACTGGTGGCTGACAAAATACTTTTTTTTCCCCACTGTACACCCTGCTGGATTCCCTGTTTAATGTGAATACATTGAAATCTGTCACAATCATTTATTGATTCCTCCCTATCCATAGTGGAGAACCTCTTTAACCCCTTTCTGACATCGGACGTACTATCCCGTCGAGGTGGGGTGGGCCCCCATGACCACGGACGGGATAGTACGTCCAGCGCGATCGGCGGCGCTCACGAGGGGAGCGCGGCCGATCGCGGCCGGGTGTCAGCTGCCTATCGCAGCCGACATCCGGCACTATGTGCCAGGAGCGGTCACGGACCGCTCCCGGCACATTAACCCCCGGCACACCGCGATCAAACATGATCGCGATGTGCCGGCGGTGCAGGGAAGCATCGCGCAGGGAGGGGGCTCCCTGCGGGCTTCCCTGAGCCCCCCGCAGCAACGCGATGTGATCGCGTTGCTGCGAGGGTCTTACCTCCCTCCCTGCCTGCTCCAGACCCGGATCCAAGATGGCCGCGGATCCGGGTCCTGCAGGGAGGGAGGTGGCTTCACAGAAGCCTGCTCAGAGCAGTCACTGTGAAGCAGCCTGCACTTCTCTCAGATCGGTGATCTGTCAGAGTGCTATGCAAACTGGCAGATCACCGATCTGTATTGTCCCCCCCTGGGGCAAAGTAAAAAAGTTAAAAAAAAAATTTCCGAATGTGTAAAAAAAAAAAAAAAAAAATTCCAAAATAATGAAAAAAATATATATATATTATTCCCATAAATACATTTCTTTATCTAAATAATTAAAAAAAAAACAATAAAAGTACACATATTTAGTATTGCCGCGTCCGTAACGACCCGACCTATAAAACTGGCCCACTAGTTAACCCCTTCAGTAAACACCGTAAGAAAAAAAAAAAAAAAAAACGAGGCAAAAAACGCTTTATTATCATACCGCCGAACAAAAAGTGGAATAACACGCGATCAAAAAGACAGATATAAATAACCATGGTACCGCTGAAAGTGTCATCTTGTCCCGCAAATAACGAGCCGCCATACAGCATGATCAGCAAAAAAATAAAAAAGTTATAGTCCTGAGAATAAAGCGATGCAAAAATAATTATTTTTTCCATAAAATAGTTTTTATCGTATAAAAGCGCCAAAACATAAAAAAATAATATAAATGAGGTATCGCTGTAATCGTACTGACCCGAAGAATAAAACTGCTTTATCAATTTTACCAAACGCGGAACGGTATAAACGCCTCCCCCAAAAGAAATTCATGAATAGCTGGTTTTTGGTCATTCTGCCTCACAAAAATCGGAATAAAAAGCGATCAAAAAATGTGACGTGCCCAAAAATGTTACCAATAAAAACGTCAACTCGTCCCGCAAAAAACAAGACCTCACATGACTCTGTGGACCAAAATGTGGAAAATTTATAGCTCTCAAAATGTGGTAACGCAAAAAATATTTTTTGCAATAAATAGCGTCTTTCAGTGTGTGACGGCTGCCAATCATAAAAATCCGCTAAAAAACTCGCTATAAAAGTAAATCAAACCCCCCTTCATCACCCCCTTAGTTAGGGAAAAATAAAAAAATGTATTTATTTCCATTTTCCCATTAGGGCTGGGGCTAGGGTTAGGGCTAGGGCTAGGGTTAGGGTTGGGGCTAGGTCTAGGGTTAGGGCTAGGGTTAGGGCTAGGGTTGGGGCTAGGGTTAGGGCTAGGGTTAGGGCTAGGGTTAGGGCTAGGGTTAGGGCAAGGGTTGGGGCTAGGGTTAAGGCTACAGTTAGGGTTGGGGCTAAAGTTAGGGTTAGGATTGGGGCTAAAGTTACGGTTAGGGTTTAGATTACATTTACGGTTGGGAATAGGGTTGGGATTAGGGTTAGGGGTGTGTCAGGGTTAGGGGTGTGGTTAGGGTTACTGTTGGGATTATGGTTAGGGGTGTGTTTGGATTAGGGTTTAAGTTATAATTGGGGGTTTTCCACTGTTTTGGCACATCAGGGGCTCTCCAAACGCGACATGGCGTCCGATCTCAATTCCAGCCAATTCTGCGTTGAAAAAGTAAAACAGTGCTCCTTCCCTTCCGAGCTCTCCCGTGTGCCCAAACAGGGGTTTACCCCAACATATGGGATATCAGCCTACTCAGGACAAATAGGACAACAACCTTTGGGGTCCAATTTCTCCTGTTACCCCTGGGAAAATACAAAACTGGGGGCTAAAAAATAATTTTTGTGGGAAAAAAAAAAAATTATTTTCACGGCTCTGCGTTATAAACTGTAGTGAAACACTTGGGGGTTCAAAGTTCTTACAACACATCTAGATAAGTTCCTTGGGGGGTCTAGTTTCCAAAATGGGGTCACTTGTGCAGGGCTTATACTGTTTAGGTACATTAGGGGCTCTGCAAACGCAATGTGACGCCTGCAGACCATTCCATCTAAGTCTGCATTCCAAATGGCGCTCCTTCCCTTCCGAGCCCTTCCATGCGTCCAAACGGTGGTTCCCCCCCCACATATGGGGTATCAGCACACTCAAGACAAATTGGACAACAACTTTTGGGGTCCAATTTCTCCTGTTACCCTCAGGAAAATACAAAACTGGGGGCTAAAAAATAATTTTTGTGGGAAAAAATTTTTGTTTTATTTTTACGGCTCTGCATTATAAACTTCTGTGAAGCCCTTGGTGGGTCAAAGCACTCACCACACATCTAGATAAGTTCCTTAGGGGGTCTACTTTCCAAAATGGTGTCACTCGTGGGGGGTTTCTACTGTTTAGGTACATTAGGGGCTCTGCAAACGCAATGTGACGCCTGCAGACCATTCCATCTAAGTCTGCATTCCAAATGGCGCTCCTTCCCTTCCGAGCCCTTCCATGCGTCCAAACGGTGGTTCCCCCCCACATATGGGGTATCAGCGCACTCAGGACAAATTGGACAACAACTTTTGCGGTCCAATTTCTCCTGTTACCCTCGGGAAAATACAAAACTGGGGGCTAAAAAATAATTTTTGTGGGAAAAAATTTTTGTTTTATTTTTACGGCTCTGCATTATAAACTTCTGTGAAGCCCTTGGTGGGTCAAAGCGCTCAAAACACATCTAGGTAAGTTCCTTAGGGGGTCTACTTTCCAAAATGGTGTCACTTGTGGGGGGTTTCAATGTTTAGGCACATCAGTGGCTCTCCAAACGCAACATGGCGTCCCATCTCAATTCCTGTCAATTTTGCATTGAAAAGTCAAACGGCGCTCCTTCCCTTCCGAGGTCTCCCATGCGCCCAAACAGTGGTTTACCCCCACATATGGGGTATCAGCGTACTCAGGACAAATTGGACAACAACTTTTGGGGTCCAATTTCTTCTCTTACCCTTGGGAAAATAAAAAATTGGGGGTGAAAAGATAATTTTTGTGAAAAAATGATTTTTTATTTTTACGGTTCTGCATTATAAACTTCTGTGAAGCACTTGGTGGGTCAAAGTGCTCACCACACCTCTAGATAAGTTCCTTAAGGGGTCTACGTTCCAAAATGGTGTCACTTGTGGGGGGTTTCAATGTTTAGGCACATCAGGGGCTCCCCAAACGCAACATGGCGTCCCATCTCAATTCCAGTCAATTTTGCATTGAAAAGTCAAATGGCGCTCCTTCGCTTCCGAGCTCTGTCATGCGCCCAAACAGTGGTTTACCCCCACATATGGGGTATCGGCGTACTCAGGACAAATTGTACAACAACTTTTGGGGTCCATTTTCTCCTGTTACCCTTGGTAAAATAAAACAAATTGGAGCTGAAGTAAATTTTTTGTGAAAAAAAGTTAAATGTTCATTTTTATTTAAACATTCAAAAAATTCCTGTGAAGCACCAGAAGGGTTAATAAACTTCTTGAATATGGTTTTGAGCACCTTGAGGGGTGCAGTTTTTAGAATGGTGTCACACTTGGGTATTTTCTATCATATAGACCCCTCAAAATGACTTCAAATGAGATGTGGTCCCTAAAAAAAAAATGGTGTTGTAAAAATGAGAAATTGCTGGTCAACTTTTAACTCTTATAACTCCCTAACAAAAAAAAATTTTGGTTCCAAAATTGTGCTGATGTAAAGTAGACATGTGGGAAATGTTACTTATTAAGTATTTTGTTTGACATATCTCTGTGATTTAATTGCATAAAAATTCAAAGTTGGAAAATTGCGAAATTTTCAAAATTTTCGCCAAATTTCCGTTTTTTTCACAAATAAACGCAGGTACTATCACAGAATTTTTACCACTATCATGAAGTACAATATGTCACGAGAAAACAATGTCAGAATCACTGGGATCCGTTGAAGCGTTCCAGAGTTATAACCTCATAAAGGGACAGTGGTCAGAATTGTAAAAATTGGCCCGGTCATTAACGTGGAAACCACCCTTGGGGGTGAAGGGGTTAAAGAAAGGACCAACATTGTTGCCATCAAGTTACAGTAACATTTATTAACTACTAAAGGAAGCTCTATAGTGAGCTCTCTCCTTGTTCTTTCCCTGCATTAAATGGGTTGTTCTCTTTGTATTAAATTGGATGCTATATAAAAAATATACACTGTAGTTCCCTTCCCAGGGTCTATCAGCAAGTCTTCGCATTAGTTCTTAATGTCTGACATTGGCTGCGGTGCTGACGGCACCATGACAGCGTGGCTGCTAGTCAATGAGCTTAGCGACTGTAGCAGGGTTCCCATGTAGATTGCTGCACTGTCAGCGTGATATCAGCGCCAATACCAGACACCAGGAACTATGGCGAAGACCCGCTGGTGAACTCAGGGAAGGTAAGCACAGCACTTTGTGTTTTTAGTGAAAAACTGCAGCCAAGGAAGACATTTAATTGAAAGCGGGCAACCCCTTTAAGTCAGTACTGACTAGGTATTATCTAAAGCTGAGCTGACTGCACTGTTATGACTGATATAAAAGATTACACTTTGTATTTTGATGTGTAATATAATTACTTAATTTCTTATTTTTTTCTGATTAATAGGTGAAAGAAGATAATCAGGAGATAGCTAGCATGGAGCGACAGTAAGTGTTTTTCTCTTGATTATATTGTAATGGATTTAATGTTGCTTGTGTAACAGCTCACTGCGGATCATGTCTGCGGGGACAGATGAGACATAACATGCCACACCGCACCTACTCAACACTTCTTGTAACTTTTTGTCATAAAATATTTTCCAGGAAAAATAGAGAGAACCACAACCCATCACAGTTTTATGCTTGTACAGAGCAAGCGTTCTGGCTAATGCTTTTTTACAGCATTGGTTGTTGGACTATTTGCCATTTATGCATTTATTTGAGTAAGATGATAAAAAGACTGTAGGATAAAAATGTGTCATTCAGACAAAGAAAAAGTATGCCACTCTCACCAAGGCATGTGAAATTTCAGTCCTTTATTGCGTGACTTTCATATCACCCCTTAAAGACCGCCGATACACCTTTTTAACTGCGGTAGTTAAGGGTACTTAAACCACAGCGGCGTTAATTAATGGCGCTGTGGAAAAAGTATATAGCGCCCCCCAGAGTCGGATTTTCTCCAGAGTCTCGGCTGTCGGTGGTAGCCGAGACCTCAAAGAACATGATTCGGGTCGGTTTTTACCGACCCCGGGTTGCGATCGCCGTTATTAACCTCTTACTGACCTCGGACGGGATAGTACGTCCGAGGTCAGATCCCCCGCTTTGATGCAGGGCTCCGCGGTGAGCCCGCATCAAAGCCGGGACATGTCAGCTGTTTTGAACAGCTGACATGTGCCTGCAATAGCGGTGGGTGAAATCGTGATTCACCCGCCGCTATTAACTAGTTAAATGCCGCTGTCAAACGCATACAGCGGCATTTAACTACCGCATCCGTCCGGGCGGCCGGATATGATCGCATCGCCGACCCCCATCACATGATCGGAGGTCGGCGATGCTTCTCCATTGTAACCATAGAGGTCCTTGAGACCTCTATGGTTACAGATCCGCGCCAGCTGTGAGCGCCACCCTGTGGTCGGCGCTCACAGCACACCTGATTTTCTACTACATAGCAGCGAACAGCAGATCGCTGCTATGTAGCAGAGGCGATCGTGCTGTGCCTGCTTCTATTGAATCATGGCAAAAGTAAAAAAAAAAAAGTTGAAAAAAAAAAAAATATATATAAAAGTTTAAATCACCCCCCTTTCGCCCCAATCAAAATAAATCAATAAAAAAAAATCAAACCTACACATATTTGGTATCGCCACGTTCAGAATAGCCCGATCTATCAATAAAAAAAAAAAAAGCATTAACCTGATCGCTAAACGGAAGAGAAAAAAAATTCGAAACGCCAGAATTACGTTTTTTTGGTCGCCGCGACATTGCATTAAAATGCAATAACGGGCGATCAAAAGAACGTATCTGCACCAAAATGGTATCATTAAAAACGCCAGCTCGGCACGCAAAATATAAGCCCTCAACCGACCCCAGATCATGAAAAATGGAGACGCTACGAGTATCGGAAAATGGCGCAGTTTTTTTTTTTGTTTTTTTTTAGCAAAGTTTGGAATTTGTTTTCACCACTTAGGTAAAAAATAACCTAGTCATGTTAGGTGTCTATGAACTCATACTGACCTGGAGAATCATAATGGCAGGTCAGTTTTAGCATTTAGTGAACCTAGCAAAAAAGCCAAAACAAAAAACAAGTGTGGGACTGCACTTTTTTTGCAATTTCACTGCACTTGGAATTTTTTTTCCTGTTTTCTAGTACACGACATGCTAAAACCAATGATGTCGTTCAAAAGTACAACTTGTCCCGCAAAAAATAAGCCCTCACATGGCCAAATTGACGGAAAAATAAAAAAGTTATGGCTCTGGGAAGGAGGGGAGCGAAAAACGAACACGGAAAAAATGGAAACTCCCAAGGTCATGAAGGGGTTAATCGTATAACGGCGACCACAAAAAAACACGTTTTGCCATTTAATTTCTCTGACCTCTGATGTGATCGGAGTGATCAAAATAAAAAAAATAGTAAATGAACCCCTCCTTTTTCACCCCCTTAGTTAGGGAAAAATAATAAAATAAAGAAAATATATTAATTTCCATTTTCCCATTAGAGTTCCAGTTGGGCTAAAGTGAGTTGGGCTAAAGTTAGGGTTGGGGCTAAAGTTAGGGTTAGAGTTGAGATTAGTGTTAGGGTTGGGATTAGGATTAGGGTTGGGATTAGGGTTTGTATTAGGGTTAGGATTAGGATTAGGGTTTGTGTTAGGGTTGGGATTAGGATTAGGGTTGGGATTAGGGTTTGTATTAGGGTTAGGATTGGGATTAGGATTAGGTTTGGGATTAGGGTTTTTATTAGGGTTAGGGTTGGGATTAGGGTTAGGTTTGTGGTTAGGGTTATGGTTAGAGTTGAGATTAGGGTTAGCTTTGTGTTGGGATTAGGGTTAGGGTTGGGATTAGGGTTAGGGGTCTGTTGGGGTTAGGTTTGGGATTAGGGTTAGGGGTGTGTTGGGGTTAGGGTTGTGATTAGGGTTATGGTTAGGGTTGGTACTAGGGTTAGGGGTGTGTGTGGGGATTCCCTAGCAACCAGGCAACCCCCACATCTACTTATGTTGGCTAACAGATGTAAATCATTCAGCTGCGGCAATAAAAACTAAATCTCTGAGCACTAAAAAATACTCGGAGGTCACCCGAGCGTGCTCGGGAAATCTCGAGTAACAAGTATATTCGCTCCTCACTAGCCACCACTGATTCCAGCCAATTTTGCGTTCAAAAAGTCAAATGGTGCTCCTTCCCTTCTGAGCTCTGCCGTGCGCCCAAACAGTGGTTTACCCCCACATATGGGGCATCAGCGTACTCAGGACAAATTGGACTACAAATTTTGGGGTCCAATTTCTCCTGTTACCCTTGGGAAAATAAAAAAATTGAGGGCTAAAAAATCATTTCTGTGGGAAAAAAATGATTTTTTATGTTCACGGCTCTGCGTTATAAACTTCTGTGAAGCACTTGGGCGTTCAAAGTGCTCCCCACACATCTAGATAAGCTTCTTGGGGGGGGGGGGGTTTAGTTTCCAAAATGGGGTCACTTGTGGGGGATTCTACTGTTTAGGCACATCAAGGGCTCTGCAAACGCAACATGACGCTCGCAGACCATTCCATCAAAGTCTGCATTCCAAAACATCACTACTTCCCTTTCGAGCCCCAACGTTTGCCTAAACAGTAGTTTTCTCCCACATATGGGTATGGGGTATCCGCATACTCAGGACAAATTGGACAACAACTTGTGGTGTCCAATTTCTCCTTTTACCCTTGAGAAAGTAAAAATTTGGTGGTGACAAGATAATTTTTGTGGAAAAAATATTATTTTTTATTTTCACGGCTCTACGTTATAAACTTCTGTGAAGCACATGGGGGTTTATAGTGCTCACCACACATCTGGATAAGCTCCTTGGGGGTCTAGTTTCCAAAATGGGGTCACTTGTGGCAGGTTTCCACAAAGTCTGCATTTTAAAACGTCACTACTTCCCTTCCAAGCCCCAATGTGTGCCCAAACAGTGGGCCCCCCACCCATATATGGGGTATCGGCATACTCAGGACAAATTGCACAACAACTTTGTTGGTCTAATTTCTCCTGTTGCCTTTTCTGGGCACAACATAGCACAGAAAAAAAAAAAACATGGATAAGACATGTCACCTGTCTTATCCATGTTTTTTTTTTCTGTGCTATGTTGTGCATAAATATATGATTCTTCAGAATTTCTTTTAGTCTTTGCCTGATGAAGAGACCTGTGTAGTCTCGAAAGCTTACAATTTGTTACCATCTTTTCAGTTAGCCATTAAAAGGTATCAACCACTGAGGACTCCCAGTTGTAAAAATGAGAAATTGCTGGCAACTTTTAACCTTTATAACTTTCTAACAAAAAAAAATGTTTCCAAAATTGTGCTGATGTAAAGTAGACATGTGGGAAATGTTACTAAGTATTTTGTGTGACATATCTCTCTGATTTAAGGGCATAAAAATTCAAAGTTTGAAAATTGCTAAATTTTAAATTTTTTTGCCATATTTCTGTTTTTTTTTTTTTATAAATCAGTTTTATTGAGCACAGCAATAAAGAATAAAGGTATATAATACAAACTAGTAAATCCGTACAATAATAGACAATGGTTACAGGTAATCAAGTAAAACATTGTTACAACATTTAAGTCCTATAATATAACTTTCTGGTTAATAATGTTGTTGGTTATCCCGAGAGCGTAAAGTGTTAACAACAGGTATGGGAGATAACCATTATTAAATTTCTTTGTAATCATTCGATAGGAAAAAGACAAACAAAGAAGGTAAGATAAGAGAAAGAAAAAGAGTGAAAAAAAGAGGGGAGGAATGGATGGGGGTATGGGGAATACGGGGAGGGAGTGAGGCTGCCATCCCGCTCCAGCGGACAGGGCGCACACCAAGAGACGGCCCGGGAGCATGCAAAAATGGGCTACATGATACATCGGGCTCCAGAAATCCAAAGCTCTAGCTCTGGGGTTTCCCTAAAAGCAATCCAGGGAGCCCATGTGTTGTAGGTTTATCCTACTCTACCTGAGGACTGATCTATCAACTGCTCCATTCTATAAATGTTGTTAAGTTCAGCCACAAAATCTGCTCGGGAGGGAAATTTTTCTTGTTTCCAGAAACGTGGAATTAGGTTCCTGACTGCGGTAAGGAAGTGTCTGAGAATGCCCCTCTTAAACCGAGATATCGACAAGTCACATAAAGACAACAATGCTAGACTTGCTGAAGGTTGGATCTGTGTGATAGACATCCTATTATGAAGTTCAAAGACGGCCAACCACAAATCCTTTATGGGGGGACAGTCCCACCAAATATGCATATAAGAGCCTATTTCTTTTAAGCATCTCCAACAGATGTCAGGAGTCGTGGGGAACATCGCATGCACCATGGAGGGGCACCTGTACCATCTTGCCAAGATCTTATAGCTCCTCTCCTGAGATACCACGCATAATGACGATCTAGACGAAAAGAGAAGGATTTTTCCCCTATCTTCGGATGACAAGGGTCTTCCCAGGTCGTCCTCCCATTTCGAGAAAAATATTGGCCAACCCTGCAGCGGAGCCCTTCCCTCTTGGAAGATTTTATATAGCAGTGAAATAGTATGCTCCGGGGGATTTGTTGATATGCAAAGGATCTCAAAGGGAGTTAGTGTCCTGCTAATATCGGTTTGTTTAGAGATTGTGTGGATATAGCTTTTTAATTGTTCATAGAAGAACCAATCAACAGAGTGTGTTTCCTCCCCTGGGAATAATTCCCGAAGGGACTTCATCCCGGTATCCTTTAAGTAGTCGTGGATGATGGGTTTGGAATCTTTTCTCTTGTTTAAAAATACTTCTTTATTTAGCCCCGCCGGGAAAGCAGGATTATCGTAGATTGGGATCAAGGGGCCCCCGGATAGTTGTAATCTGAAGGTCTTTGTTTCTGTTTTTGATAAGGAGCAATATGTTTCGTGTGAGGAAGGGTATGTGGACGCCCGATCCTGCCCCCCTACCTCCGGTCCAAAGAACAACTTGGGAGTCGCATCCATTAAGATCATTTTCTAAGTTTACCCACTTTTTACTATCTTTACTGTGATAAAGGTCCAGGATACATGTTCCTATTGATGCATAACTATAGATCGCAAGATCCGGGAGGCCCAATCCACCTGTCAGTTTAGATCTACTTAATATTGTATATGAAATTCGTGCCCGACTATGAGACCAGATAAAACGAGTAATTATTTGTTTGAGGCGGGAAAAGAAAGAAGCTGGTAGGTATAGGGGGATTGTTTGAAAAAAATATAAGAGGCGAGGCAGGAGGTCCATTTTGACCGCATTGATCCTGCACAGCCAAGTCAATTGGAGCCTGTGCCACCTTTCTAAATCTGAGTTTGCTTTTTGTAAGGTTGGCGCAAAGTTGGCCTCAAACAATTTAGATGTTTTGCTTGTAATTTTGATACCCAGATAGGTGAGGAAGTCAAAGCGCCATTTAAATGGAAAGGTTGTTCTTAATTGATCAACCAAGGGGAGTTGAAGTGAAATGTTTAGGATTTCGGACTTGTGGGAATTTATTTTAAAATTACTTAGAAGACCAAATTTATGTAATTCCGAAATAATGATTGGTAGGCTCGTAGAGGGAGATGTGATATATAAGAGAATGTCATCTGCAAAAAGTGCTAGCTTATGTTCTTCAGAACGTAATTTTATACCATTAATTGAGGGGTTATTTCTCAAAGCCACAGCCAAGTGCTCCATTGTTAGGATATATAAGAGGGGAGAGAGAGGACACCCCTGCCTCGTACCATTCCTGATCGAGAACACATCTGATAATGCACCATTTACCTTAACCTGGGCACTAGGAGAGGAATACAAAGCAGAGATCCTACTCAGCATATGTTCTTTAAGGTCAATTTCTTCCAGAGTCTGAAAAATGAATTCCCAATGGACCCGGTCAAAGGCCTTTTCAGCATCGATTGACATGATACATAGGGGGTCCCCCCCTCCCCCCGCCCTGTCAAGTAGAGAGATAGTACGGATTGTGTTGTCTCTCGCCTCTCGCCCTGGAACAAAGCCCACCTGATCCTGGTTTATTAACTTTGGTAATAGGGGGCTTAATCTGTTTGCTAACATTTTTGCATATATTTTAATATCAAGATTTATCAGAGAGATTGGGCGATAATTATCACACGTAGAAAGGTCTTTACCAGGCTTGGGGAGAACTGTTATGTGAGCGGTGAGTGCCTGTGTAGGGAAAGAACCTCCAAGAGAGATTGAGTTACAAGCTTTCAGGAATACTGGACTAAGTATCGTGTTGAACGTCTTGTAGAAGCCTGCTGAGAACCCATCAGGGCCCGGGCTCTTTCCTTGTTTCAATGCGCTAATGATTTCAGACACTTCCTCCACTGAAAATTCCCTTTCAAGATCAAGTAGATCACCCTCAGGCAGCGTGGGCAATCTATGTTCCCGTAAGTATAATTTGATTTTATTACGGAGAGAATGTAGTGGTGCGTCTTTATAGTGTCCCGCTATGTTATATAGAGATTTATAATAATCGCTAAAGTTGGAAAGAATGTCTGTTGTTAAACATTTTCTTCCCCTGTTTGTTTTTGATAAAAGGAATATAAGTATTGGGATTGCGTTGATTAAGGGCTCTGGCCAAGAGCCTACCACTTTTATTGCCGAGCTGGTAGAATCTACTTTTGAGTCTCTCTCTGAGGCACTTGGACTTTTGGTCTATGATAGTGAGCAGTTTTTGTCTAGCCGAGGAGAGCCGAATAAATGTGCTGGCCTCAAGGTCTCGTTTGTGTTTGTTTTCTAGTTGGTGGATTTTCTCTGTTAAGCTAAATATTTCCGCCGCTCTTTCTTTTTTTAACCGAGCGCCATGGGAGATGAGGACGCCTCTTATTACACTTTTCAAAGCCTCCCATTTCACAGTGGGGGACGTGGTGTCTACCTCGTGGTCAGTCAAGAAATCTTTAATTGTTTGTTCAATCCTGGATTTACAAATGAGGTCCTGGAGCAAGTTTTCGTTCAGACGCCATGAGAAACCTGGTCTCAAGGCAGAATGAAGTGAGATTGTTAGGTAAATAGGGGCGTGATCCGACCACAATATCGACCCTACGTCCGCCTCCACCTGCATATCAAGCAGCTTATGTGAAATGAAAAAATAGTCTATTCTACTGTACGTATTATGTATTTTTGAGAAAAAGCTATAATCCTTAGTTGTTGGATTAAGAGCCCTCCAGGCATCTATCAGTCTCAGGCTGCGCAGCTGAGATCTTATTTTGTTAATAGAAGATGTAGGGTATGAAGACTTACCCGAAGAGACATCCACCGCAGGGTTCATTGGGATATTAAAGTCGCCCCCAAGTATCACAGGAGAGGAACCAGCAAACTCCTCGAGGCGTCTTTTGCATTCGGCTCCAAACTTCTGCTGCCCTTGGTTTGGGAAATATACGTTAGCTATTACAAGTTTATGAGCAGCCCAAGTGACAAGTAGGAAGATAAATCTACCATTTTTATCAATTAGTGAGTCCAGAATCTCAGGCACAAAGGATTTGTGGAAGGCTATTGAGACACCTTTTGATTTTGAGAATGGATTTGGGCTGTGATACCATTTAGGATAGTTTTTCGTGATACAGTGTGGTACCACACCAGTTTTAAAATGTGTCTCTTGGAGCAGTAGCACAGAGACTTGTTGCTTGTGGCTATCAAATAGGACTCGCCGTCTTTTTTCTGGTAAATTTAGCCCCTTTACGTTAAAGGAGCAAAATTTAATTTCATCCATTGTCAAATACCTTTATGCCATCTCGCGGCATCAAGCGCCCCATCCGCCAAAACACGCGACAGCCAAGGTTAGTGGGGAGAAACCAATGGGAGAGAGGGGAAAAAGACCAGGTAAAGAAAAAGTAATAGAACATGGAAAACATAGAAGAAAGTGCGTTAGGGTTCACGCACCAGGTCTGACTTTGCATCTGTGTAGTTAGGGCAAAAGAATGGAGGAGGAAAAGTTTCCTCCCCCCTCCTCGCCCATGCACCTTGAGTGGATAAGAGAAGCAGAGGGAAACACCGGCCCCCCCACCCCACCCCGAACTTGGTAGGGCCCATGAACAAGAACTTGCAAACATGGAAAGTCTAGTTTAACAGAATAATAACCCTTGTACAAGCGAGATGTCCCGCACGCCACCAGAGAACAATAAGGGAGGAGAGGGGAAGAAAAAAAAAAAGGGGGGGGGGGGGGAGGGGAGAGGGAGAAGAAAAAACAATAATAAAAATACTGATGGCATGCAAGACACCACGCGCTCAGATGTTCAGAGACTAGAGTCAAATCTCCAAGGCGAACTCACAGTGAGACAATCCACCCCACCAGGAGAATCGACCAATTAACAATAAGTATCCATGAGGCCACTCAACTGCAGCAGAGTATCCGAATATGTTACAGCAACGGGTAGAAACCAATTAAAACTAAAAAGAAAAATGGAAACAAAAGAAAAGGACTTCAAGGAGGATCAGAAGAGCCTTCATTCGCGTGTCGGTTCTTGGAACGGGGAACCTTAAGCCATCTTGGAGGAGCATCTGGAAGTGTCGGAGCCAAAGGCCAGTCCGGGAGATCTATTAGTGGAAGTTCAAACGTGCCCAGGAAGTTGGCAAGGTCTCTGATTCGGCGGAAGTTTGCGCTTTTGCCGCCTTTGAAAGCTGTTAGCTGAAATGGGAACCCCCAACTGTAGGGGATATCTCTTTCCTTGAGAACCGCCAATAAGGGCTTCAATGCCTTGCGCAAGAGTAAGGTACGCCTGGATAAATCAGACAGGAGTAGAATTGGTTGACCTTCAAATTGGAGGGATCCTTTTTTCCTAGTGGCCATCATGATGGCCTCCTTAATTCTGAAGTAATGCACCCTGCAGATGACGTCTCTAGGGCGTGACTCGGACGTGGGTTTGGGACCAAGAGATCTATGGATCCTGTCGAACTCAATGGTGTTGTCCTCGCAGTCGCCGAGAATGTCCAGGAATATTCTCTGAGCTGTGCGGTCTAGGTCCTGAGGACTGACAGATTGTGGGAGGCCCCGTATACGGATATTATTACGCCTGTTGCGGTTTTCCAGATCTTCGAGGCCGGATGACATTTCCTCCAGTTTCATATATTTCCATTTTATTTTTTTTTTAATAAATAAACGCAAGTAATATTGAAGAAAGTTTACCCCTATCATGAAGTACAATATATCACGAAAAAACATTCTCAGAATCAGCAGGATCCGTTAAAGCCTTCCAGAGTTATAACCTCATAAAGGGACAGTGGTCAGAATTGTAAAAATTGGCTGTCACTAAGGGGAAAAACTGGCTGCAGAGAGGGAAGGAGCACATAAGTGGGACGACTATCGTTTTGTGCTTTCCTGCGCTTCTGCTGGTCCTGGAAACATGTTTTTGTGAATAAAGACATTGGAATTTAAAGTACCGGTGAGTGCCACCACCACTCGGTACTTGCAGGCTTGATTGCACAGCCTAAAGTTTGGTTTAACCCCTTAACGACTGCCAATCCACCTTTTAATGGCGTCCGTTAAGGGTCCTTATTCCTTATCCCCGCTTTTTAACGGCGCTGAGAATAAGGGTATAGCGCTCCCCAGCGTCGGAATATCTCCGGGGTCTCGGCTACCGGAAGTAGCTGAGACCCTGGAGAACATGATTGGGTTGGTTTTTACCCTCCCCAGTGTTGCGCAGAAAAAAAAAGTCCAATTTCCCATTCATTTCTCCTCTGTGTTCTAGCATACCAGAGGAGAGAGAAATGTGGTCCCCAGAGACCTCCGGTACCTCCGGCATCCCCCGGTCCCTCCAGCTCTGTTTCCCGGGCCCTCGGCATGTTCTTCCAGGAAGAAAATGGCATTCGCAGTGCGCCCGCCGAGATCTGCCTGCTGGCACCCGGCAACAATAGTAGATTTTTCCTATTAGTTCATTTTGATCACTGGAGAATCATATTGCCCGATAATTTTTACTGCACCAATAAAGCCGTCAAAATAAAACAGTGGTGGAATTTTGTGGGTTTTTTCAAAATTTTGCAACACTTGGAACTTTTATTTGTCAATTTTCCTTGCTCTTTATGATAAAAAGTGTAATTCAGTACTACAACTCAGCCAACATACAGCGGGTAAAATAAGAATTTGATACACTGACAATTTTGCAAGTTTTCCCACCTACAAAGAATGGAGAGTCTGTAATTTTTATCATAGGTACACTTCACCTGTGAGGCAAGTGATCTTTAACACCTTTCTGCCATTGGACGTACCATTCCGTCCATGTGGGGTGGGCCCTACTTCCCAAGGACGGAATAGTACATCCAGCGCGATCAGCCGCGCTCACGGGGGAATCGCGGCCGGGTGTCAGCTGTCTATCGCAGCTGACATCCGGCACTATGTGCCAGGAGCGGTCACGGACCACCCCCGGCACATTAACCCCCGGGACACTGTGATCAAACATGATCGCAGTGTTCCGGTGATATAGGGAAGCATCGCGCAGGGAGGGGGCTCCCTGCGGGCTTCCCTGAGACGATCGGTACAAGGCGATGTGCTCACCTTGTACCGAGCGTCTCCTCCCTGCAGGCCCCGGATCCAAACTGGCCGCGGGGCTGCATCCGGGTCCTGCAGGGAGGTGGCTTCACAGCGCCTGCTCAGAGCAGGCGCCGGGAAGCCTCCAGCAGTGCACGTCAGATCGCTGATCTGACACCGTGCACAGCAAAGTGTCAGATCAGCGATCTGTCACTTTACTGCGATGCCCCCCTTCCCCCCTGGGGCAAAGTAAAAAAATAAAAAAAATAAAAATTTACACGTGTAAAAAAAAAAAAAAAAAAAATTCCTAAATAAATAATAATAAAAAAAAAAAATTGTTCCAATAATAATAATAATAATAATAATCTTTATTTATATAGCGCCAACATATTCTGCAGCGCTTTACAGTTTAACAGTTTCCGATAAATACATTCCTTTATCTAAATTAAAAAAAAACAATAAAAGTGCACATATTTAGTATCACCGCGTCCGTAACGACCCGACCTATAAAACTGTCCCACTACTTAACCCCATCAATGAACACCGTAAAAAAAAAAGAGGCAAAAAAACAACGCTTTATTACATACCGCCGAACAAAAAGTGGAATAGCACGCGATCAAAAAGACGGAAATAAATAACCATGGTACCGCTGAAAACGACATCTTGTCGCGCAAAAAACGAGCCGCCATACAGCATCATCAGCGAAAAAATAAAAAAGTTATAGTCCTCAGAATAAAGCGATGCCAAACTAATTATTTTTTCTATAAAATAGTTTTTATCTTATAAAAGCACCAAAACATAAAAAAATGATATAAATGAGGTATCGCTGTAATCGTACTGACCCGAAGAATAAAACTGCTTTATCCATTTTACCAAACGCGGAACGGTATAAACGCCCCTTCCCCCAAACGAAATTCATGAATAGCTGTTTTTTTGTCATTCTGCCTCACAAAAATCGGAATAAAAAGCGATCAAAAAATGTCACGTGCCCGAAAATGTTACCAATAAAAACGTCAACTCGTCCTGCAAAAAACAAGACCTCACATAACTCTGTAGACCAAAATATGGAAAAATTATAGCTCTCAATATGTGGTAACGCAAAAAACATTTTTTGCAATAAAAAGCATCTTTTAGTGTGTGACGGCTGCCAATCAAAAATCCGCTAGAAAACCTGCTAGAAAAGTAAATCAAATCCCCCTTCATCACCCCCTTAGTTAGGGGAAAAATTAAAAAATTTAAAAAATGTATTTATTTCCATTTTCCCATTAGGCTTAGGGCTAGGGTTGGGGTTAGGGCTAGGGCTGGGTTAGGTCTAGGGTTAGGGTTGGGGCTAGGGTTAGGGTTACAGTTAGGGTTGGGGCTAAAGTTAGGGTTAGGGTTGGGGCTAAAGTTAGGGTTAGGGTTTGGATTACATTTACGGTTGGGAATAGGGTTGGGATTAGGGTTAGGGGTGTGTCAGGGTTAGGGGTGTGGTTAGGGTTGACGAAGCAACCTTGCGGTGGCGACACGCATCGGGCACCTCCACGGGTTCCCCCATGCCTTGGCTTTGTGCACTCTAGGTGACTTTTGTGGTCTGTATATTCCTTATCTTATTGTCTCAGTTGGCATTTTTGCTGCACCAGGTTTACTCGGCACTGACTGCCCTTTACTACTTTTCACAGTTAGTAGGGATTTAACCCTTTGGTTTATTTTACCGTTTAGGTACATGTTCCCCTTGGTGTATTATTCAATGTTGCTACCTTCTCACTGCATTAATCTCTGAGCAGTTACTGATTAGCTGGTAGATGCTGTGTATTTTATAGGGGTATCGGTGCAATATAGGGTGCCAATGAGCCATACAGTGACTGTTTTCATTTGGCTATCTGCTCTCTAGCCTGGTTTATGTTGAGTCAGGTGTTTAATATTTTTAGACCATTTCTCTGTATGTGAACAACGGGCTGTCACTTTCCATATTATGTGCATACGCTAAGGGAGGGGGTGCTCTGAGTTTTATTATAAGCTACTTTGGGTTTTCCATCTGTCATGTTTGTGTGACTTTTAATTGTTTTTATATTGTGTGTTTGCCTTTTGTATTCAATAAATATATTCAACATTTATCTTTGGTGATCCCCTGTCTGTGATCTACAGCTTTCTCTTCTTTTTATAATTTCCATGTGTTTATGTAGACCTAGGGTGTATCCCTATTTATTTATTGTGGTGCCCTCTCGTACAATTTTTGTTCCTTGGGTGTGGTTAGGGTTACCGTTGAGATTAGGGTTAGGGGTTTGTTTGGATTAGGGTTTCAGTTATAATTGGGGGGTTTCCACTGTTTAGGCACATCAGGGGCTCTCCAAATGTGACATAGCGTCCGATCTCAATTCCAGCCAATTCTGCGTTGAAAAAGTAAAACAGTGCTTCTTCCCTTCCGAGCCCTCCCATGCGCCCAAACAGGGGTTTACCCCAACATATGGGGTATCAGTGTACTCAGGACACATTGGACAACAACTTTTGGGATTTCTCCTGTTACCCATGGGAAAATACAAAACTGGAGGCTAAAAAATAATTTTTGTGGATTTTTTTATTTTCACGGCTTTTCTTTATAAACTGTAGTGAAACACTTGGGGGTTCAAAGTTCTCACAACGCATCTAGATGAGTAACTTAGGGGGTCTACTTTCCAAAATGGTGTCTCTTGTGGGGGGTTTCAATGTTTAGGCACCTAAGTGGCTCTCCAAACGCAACGTGGCGTCCCATCTCAATTCCAGTCAATTTTGCATTGAAAAGTCAAACTGCGCTCCTTCCCTTCCGAGCTCTCCCTTGCGTCCAAACAGCAGTTTACCCCCACATATGGGGTATCAGCGTACTCAGGACAAATTGTACAACAACTTTTGGGGTCCATTTTTTTCCTGTTACCTTTGGTAAAATAAAACAAATTGGAGCTGAAGTAAATTTTTTGTGTAAAAAAGTTAAATGTTCATTTTTATTTAAACATTCCAAAAATTCCTGTGAAACACCTGAAGGGTTAATGTGAAACACCTGAAGGGTTAATAAACTTCTTGAATGTGGTTTTGTGCACCTTGAGGGGTGCAGGTTTTAGAATGGTGTCACACTTGGGTATTTTCTATCATATAGACCCCACAAAATGACTTCAAATGTGATGTGGTCCCTAAAAAAAAAAAAATGGTGTTGTAAAAATGAGAAATTGCTGGTCAACTTTTAACCCTTATAACTAACTAACAAAAAAAAATTTTGGTTCCAAAATTGTGCTGATGTAAAGTAGACATGTGGGAAATGTTACTTATTAAGTATTTTGTGTGACGTATCTCTGTGATTTAATTGTATAAAAATTCAAAGTTGGAAAATTGCGAAATTTTCAAAATTTTTGCCAAATTTCCATTTTTTTCATAAATAAACGCAGGTAATATCAAAGAAATTTTACCACTATCATGAAGTACAGTATGTCACGAGAAAACAGTCAGAATCACCGGGATCCGTTGAAGCATTCCAGAGTTATAACCTCATAAAGGGACAGTGGTCAGAATTGTATAAATTGGCCCTGTCATTAACGTGCAAACCACCCTTGGGGTAAAGGGGTTAAAAAAATCACATTGTATGATTTTTACATAATTAATTTGCATTTTATTATATGAAATAAGTATTTGATGTTATAGAAAAACAGAACTTCATATTTGCTACAGACACTTTTATTTTCAATTACAGAGGTCAGACGTTTCCTGTAGTTCTTGACCAAGTTTGCACACACTGCAGCAGGGATTTTGGCTAATTCCACCATATAGATCTTCCCCAGATCTTTAAGGTTTTCATCCTTCTTTCTCCAAACATGGCAAGTGGAGTTAATACTAAAAAGTTCTATTTTGCTCTCATCTGACCACATGACCTTCTCCCATGTCTCCTCTGGATCATCAGGGTGGTAACTGGCGAACTTCAAAAGGGCCTGGACATGTGCTGGTGTGAGCAGGAGGACCTTGTGTGCCCTGTAGGATATTAATCCATGACGATGCAGTGTGTTACCAATGGTCGTGTTCGATACTGTAGTCCCAGCTCTCTTCAGGTCATTGACCAGGTCCTCGTGTGTAGTTCTGGGCTGATTCCTGACCTTTCCCTTAATCATCCTTACCCCACAAGGTGAGATCTTGCATCGAGCTCCAGACTGAGGAAGATTGACAGCCTTGTACAGGTCTACAATTTTGTCACTGGTGTCCTTAGACAGCTCTGTGGTCTTCGCCATGGTGGAGAGGTTGGAGTATGATTGATTGTGTGTGAACAAGTGTCATTTATACAGGTAACAAGGTGCAATTAACACAGGTGATGAGTGCAGAGTAGGAGGGCTTCTTAAAGAAATACTAAGAGTTCTGTGAGAGTCAGAATTCTTGCTGGTTGGTAGGTGATCAAATACTTAGTTCATGCTATAAAATACAGTTTAATTATTTAAAAATCATACAATGTGAATTTCTGTTTTGTTTATATTTAGATTCTGTCTCTCACATGGGCGTGATTACATAATTTGCACAAGCAGCATCATCACCGCTAACACCAATCTAGCGCATGCATGCCGCTGATTCCGGCAGCATCACTGCTTCTCTGAATTTTATCTTGTGGACATGTGGAGTGCACGCCTCTGAAGCCGGGAAACGTACACCTAGCTTCAGAGGCATACTGCATTTGACCGGAAGTTTAGAAGATTGCTTACATTCATATGCACTGCTCGCCTCTGAAGCTGGGAAGCGTACACCCGGCTTCAGAGATGAAGATGAGTGGTGAGCATGCGCTAGATTTGTGTAAATGGTGATGATGCCACAGGGGCTTGGTAACTTGGAAAGAGGTCTGACTATTTGGAACCTACACCCCTCAGGGAACTTATCTTGATGTGTGGTGAGCACCTTGAACCCACAGGAGCTTCAAAAAATGTTATAACTTGAGTTGAGCTGTGAAAATGAAAAAAAGTGTTTTTTTCCTGCAAAAATGTTGCGTCAGCCCCAATTTTTTGATTTTCACAAGGGGAACAGAAGAAAATGGACCATATAATGTGTTGTGCAATTTGTCCCGAGTACTGATACACTACATGTGGTGGAATATCACTGTTTGGGTGAACGGCAGGGCTCAGAAGGGAAGGAAGACCAATTGAGTTCTGAGACGCAAATTTGACTGGAACAGATTGTGGATTGTGGATTCTATGTCACATTTGAGGAGCCCCTGGCATGCCTAAACAGCAGAAACCCCCACAAGTGACCCTATTTTGGAAACTACCTCCTCAGGAATTCATCTAGTTGTGTAGAGAGCATTTTTAACCCTCAGGCGATTCACAGAATTGTATAACATTTTCAAAAGGGATAATAGTAGAAAATGGACAACAAACTAAGCTGCGCAATTTCTCCTGAGTACAGCAATACCTCATATGTGGTCGAAAAGGACTTTTGAGGCACTGTGCAAAGCTCAGAAGTGAAGAAGTGCCGGAGCTTGGAGTGAGTGATCATCACACGGTACACATAAGGTGGTTTGCACGAACGCACCTCCTGCAGCGCTGTACATGTGCCGCAGATGTCATCAAGGGGTTAAGCGGTTAGAAGGAGTATTCTCATCTTATTAAATTGCTTTAGTTAGTTAGACAGCATAACAGTAGGTACATTTACAAGTGACTTTTTCTATCTGCAGTCATTCTCCTTCTGTGACTGCTTTTATCTTGCATGGTGTATAGCCGGTTTCCATGGAGCTTGGCCACCAGAGCATGGCCCAGTTTGCGCAGTAGCTATATTCCAAGAGAAACACTGACTCGTAACATCTCAGCCACCTCGCTACAGCTTATTGATTTCTATATAGCAATTAACGTCTGTTACAAATCTTTCAAAATTTCCCGCCTCAGTTTCCAAAACATTTCTTCTGATCAGCCCTGACTTTTCTGAGCCTGTTTTTTCAAAACTTAAAAAAAAAAACCTATACATGTTTTTTTACCTCTGTAATTGTACTAACCTGGAGAATTATATTGCTGGGTAAATTTTACCATAAATTGAACAATGTAAATAAAAATACAATAATGAAGTTGTGCTTTTTTGCAGTTTCACCACACTTGATTTTTTTCCATGTGATTTAAAATGAATAATGTCATTCAAAAGTACAACTAGGCCACAAAAAACAAGCCCTGATATGGCTATGCCAACAAAAAAGTAAAAAAGTTATGGTTCTTGGGAGAAGAGGAAAAAACAAAAGCGCGTATATATAGAAAATAGCCGTGTCAAGAACGGGTCAAGCTTATTAATCTTATGTTTGTTTTGACTATTATCAGGTTAACAGATATTAAAGAAAAGGCTAAACAGCTAAATGAAGAACTTGGAAGACTGGACATGGATATGGAAGAGCACCAAGGTACTGTTATGTACTGCTATCTCCCCAGAATAGATGGAAACAGAGAAAGTTATTATATTTACGAATGACTGGAGACGCACACAACAAACTTACAAAATATTCGCCATAATTTCTATTTATTCCTTATCTGTTCTAAAAAAAAAAATTATATATAAGTTTACTTTAAATGTAAAAATAATTTTTGCTATGTAAATGCTTTTATACAAAAGGTAGATCTGATTATTTTAAAATCTCGACCACTTTGGTTTTATTTTAACAGTGGCAAGTCAAGTGTAACACGGGTTTATAGAGAAGTGCTTAAACGGAATGTGTCATAAAAAAAAATTAGACATTGAAAAAAGTATTAATGTTTTAATTTGTAGTGGTATAAAATATGAAAAATTATTTTAAAAGTTTTAACCTTGTTAGTTTCTAGACACTAGGGGGAGCAGCTGCTGACATTTGTAATGAAAACCTAGTGTACCGTTGGATCGCATTACGACTGCAGTAAAAGTGGGCAGGATCTGCTCTCATTTGTCTGATGTCACTCCTTTCCTTCTGGGTGTTTGGGAAGGGAGGAGGTGGAGAAAGTTTCGGATCACAGTGCAGCGCCATTTTGTTGGTGACTGCAATGTGATATGACGTGTGGACAGTGTCACGCAATACCGCTGGCAGCGCCGCTTCTGACTTTCCATGTTTAACTGAAGCGAATATTGAAATGGCGCCGATCCCCACAGTGCAATATAACCATGCAGTGAATAAACACAATTCCAACTTTTTTGGAGAGGTTTTATTTACTGCATTAATTGTATGATAAATATGACCTGTTCTAATGATTCTCCAGGTCAGGGTGATTACAGCGAGACAAAACTTGTATTAAGTTTTTACATTTTTTTTCAGAAAAAAAATCAGAAGTTTAAAAAAATGTAAAAAAAATTTGTTTGTGCTGTCATTTTCTGAGACACTTAACATTTCTATTTTTTTGTCGATGGCGTTGTGTTAGGGCTTTTTTTTTTGTGTGGAGGGCTTACGTTTTTACTGATACAATTCTGGGGTACATATAATGCTTTCTTCACTTTTTTAATGCATTGGGCACTGCAGCATGATGATTACACTTAGCGGTGACAGCGGTGGTGAGAACATGTCGGGAAGCCTGACATTGAAACACTAATGCCAGGCTAGCGAACTGTTCTTTCTGTTGTAAAAAGTCACCGCCACCGCGTTGTTCTAATACATTGATTAGAGCAGGACTGTGGCGGTGACTTCCTCCATTGGTGAGAACAGGTTGGTAACATTAGCAGTGTGATGTCAGGCTGCTGGCTTGTTCTCAGCGCTGTGCTGTGCCTTGTCCATACCTCCTTTCCCCCAGCACTCAGACCTCCTGTTACCACTGAAAGTAGCGGTGACCGTAGGATATTGCTGCCCAGCGCTGGGCTACAGAAAGATTGTGCCAGAACTGCCTGCACAGTTTACAGCTGATACAATGCTGTCCGTGTTCATCCGCAGCCTCATGTTGCCTGGATCAGCCGTATTTGTGGTGCTTAAGTATAATGCTCTGACACTTACACACCAGCTCATAAAAATGGCAGCCCCAATATATGACAATAAACATAAATTCCCCAAAAGTGTAATATAGTAAATTACAGTGGGTACGGAAAGTATTCAGACCACTTTAAATTTTTCGCTTTGTTTCATTGCAGCCATTTGGTAAATTCAAAAAAGTTCATTTTTTTCTCAATCATGTGCACTCTGCACCCCATTTTCACTGAGAAAAAACCCAGAAAGGTAGAAACTTTTGCAAATGTATTAAAAAAGAAAAACTGAAATATCACATGGTCATAAGTATTCAGACCCTTTGCTCAGTATTGAGTAGAAGCACCCTTTTGAGCTAGTACAACCATGAGTCTTCTTGGGAATGATGTAACAAGTTTTTCACACCTGGATTTGGGTATCCTCTGCCATTCTTCCTTGCAGATCCTCCTCAGTTCCATCAGGTTGGATGGTGAACGTTGAGGTTCAGAGCACTCTGGAAGAGGTTTTCATCCAGGATATCTCTGTACTTGGCCGCATTCATGTTTCCTTCAATAGAAACCAATCATCCTTTCCCTGCAGCTGAAAAACACCCCCATGGCATGATTCCACCACCATGTTTCACTGTTGGGATTGTATTGGGCAGGTGATGAGCAGTGCCTGGTTTTCTCCACACATACCACTTAGAATTATCACCAAAAATGTCTATCTTCTTCTCATCAGACCAGAGAATCTTATTTCTCATAGTCTGGGAGTCCTTCAAGTGTTTTTTTTAGCAAACTCTGTGCAGGATTTCATATGTCTTCCACTGAAGAGAGGCTTCCGTCTGGCCACTGTGCCATAAAGGTGGAGGGCTGCAGTTATAGTTGACTTTGTGGAACGTTCTCCCATCTCCCTACTGCATCTCTGGAGCTCAGCCACAATGATCTTGGGGTTCTTCTTTACCTCTCTGACCAAGGCTCTTCTCCCACGATTGCTCAGTTTGGCTGGACGGACAGGTTTAGGAAGACTTCTGTTGGTCCCAAACTTCTTCCATTTAGATTATGGAGGCCACTGTGCTCTTAGGAACCTTGAGTACTGCAGAAATTCTTTTGTAACCTTGGCCAGATCTGTGCCTTGCCACAATTCTGTCTCTGAGCTCCTTGGCCAGTTCCTTTGACATCATGATTCTCATTTGGTCTGACATGCACTGTGAGCTGTGAGGTCTTATATAGACAGATGTGTGCCTTTCCAAATCAAGTCCTATCAGTTTAATTAAACACATCTGGACTCCAATGAAGGAGTAGAATCATCTCAAGGAGGATCACAAAATCAAGAAAAGCACATCCAGCCCATAAATGGCAGCGCTTCCTAGGACTCGCATCCAAAGATGATATTTTATATTTTTTTATTTGATAAGTTAAAATAGAGGAGATACTGCGCGTTTTGGATACAGTATACAGTTATATGAAAAAGTTTGGCCACCCCTATATTAATCTTAAGCTTAATGTTTTATAAAAATTGTTTTTTTTGGCAACAGCTATTTCAGTTTCATATATCTAATAACTGTTGGACACAGTAATGTTTCTGCCTTGAAATGTGGTTTATTGTACTAACAGAAAATGTGCAATCTGCATTCAAACAAAATTTGACAGGTGCATAAGTATGGGCACCTCACCAGAAAAGTGACATTAATATTTAGTACATCCTCCTTTTGAAAAAATAACAGCCTCTAGTCGCTTCCTTGTAGCTTTTAATGAGTTCCTGGATGAAGGTATTTTTGACCATTCCTCTTTACAAAACAATTCCAGTTCAGTTAAGTTTGATGGTCGCCGAGCATGGACAGCCCTCATCAAATGATCCCACAGATGTTCAATGATATTCAGGTCTGGGGACTGGGATGGCCATTCCAGAACAGTGTAATTGTTCCTCTGCATGAATGCCTGAGTAGATTTGGAGTGGTGTTTTGGATCATTGTCTTGCTGAAAGATCTATCCCCTGCGTAACTTCAACTTTGTCACTGATTCATGAACATTATTGTCAAGAATCTGCTGATACTGAGAGGAATCCATGCGTCCCTCAACTTTAACAAGATTCCCGGTGTCGGCATTGGCCACACAGCCCCAAAGCATGATGGAACCTCCACCAGATTTTACTGTGGGTAGCAAGTGTTTTTCTTGGAATGCTGTGTTTTTTGGCTGCCATGCATAACGCCTTTTTGTATGACCAAACAACTCAATCTTGGTTTCATCAGTCCACAGGACCTTCTTCCAAAAGAAATTGGCTTCTCCAAATGTGCTTTTGCATACCTCAGCCGACTCTGTTTGTGGCGTGCTTGCAGAAACGGCTTCTTTCGCATCACTCTCCCATACGGCTTCTCCTTGTGCTAAGTGCGTTGTATAGTTGACCGATGCACAGTGACACCATCTGCAGCAAGTTGATGCTGCAGCTCTCTGGAGGTGGTCTGAGGATTGTCCTTGACTGATCTCACCATTCTTCTTCTCTGCCTTTCTGATGTTTTTCTTGGCCTGCCACTTCTGGCCTTAACAAGAACTGTACCTGTGTTCTTCCATTTCCTTACTATGTTCCTCACAGTGGAAATTGACAGGTTAAATCTCTGAGACAGCTTTTTGTATCCTTCCCCTGAACAACTATGTTGAATAATCTTTGTTTTCAGATCATTTGACAGTTGTTTTGAGGAGCCCATGATGCCACTCTTCAGAGGAGATTCAAACAGGAGAACAACTTGCAAGTGGCCACTTTAAGTAGCTTTTCTCACGATTGCATACACCTGTGTTGTGAATTTGGTTTCTGGGCTCCCCCGGTGGTTTCTGGTGGTACTGCACTTGTGTGCTTCATCTCCTCTGTTCACCTGTTTCCATCAGGATGTGGGAGTTTTCTATTTAACCTGGCTCCTCAGTCATTTCTATGCCGGCCAACAATGTTACCAGAAGCCTTTCTGTTGCATGTTCCTGCTCCTAGACTACTATCAGCTAAGTTGGACTTGTAGTCCTAAGTTTGTTTTGTATTTTTGTTCCAGTTCTCTGTGATTGATTATTTCTGAGGCTGGAAGCTCTTGTGAGCTGAAATTGCCACTCTGGTGTCATGAGTTGATATTAGAGTCTTAAAGTAATTTCAGGATGGTGTTTTGAAAGGGTTTTCAGCTGACTGTGAAGTTCCCTTTTCTGTCTTCCTACTATCTAGTAAGCGGACCTCAATTTGCTAAACCTATCTTCATACTTCGTATGTCAATTTCCTCTGAAATCACCGACAATATATGTGGGGGCTACTGTCTGCCTTTTGGGGAAAATTTCTCTAGAGGTAAGCCAGGTCTGTATTTTCCTCTGCTATGGTCAGTCAGTTCTCCGGCTGGCGCTGGGCGTCTAGGGATAAAACGTAGGCACGCTACCCGGCCACTGTTAGTTGTGCGGTAGGTTTAGCTCACAGTCAGCTCGAGTTTCCATCTTCCAAGAGCTAGTCCTTTTTGTATGCTTTACTATGTTCTCTTGCCATTGAGAACCTCGACAGTTTGGCCGGCCAAGGGTTAAAATAATTGGCAGAAGAAAGGAGAGAAAAGAACCCTGCAGAGAATTTTTTATTTTTTTTTTCCTGAGTTTGCTCATTAGTTGATTCACTTGCATCTCTGCTTACTGCAGCCTTCGTCTCTCTCTCCTTCTAATCCTTGAATGGTTCTGATTTCACCTGATTAATATGGATCCTCAGAGTTTAGCTACAGGTTTGGATAATCTCGCTGTGAAGGTTCAAAGTTTACAGGATTTTGTTATTCATGCTCCTATATCTGAACCTAGAATTCCTTTACCTGAATTTTTCTCCGGGGATAGATCTCGCTTCCAGAATTTCAAACATAATTGTAAATTATTTTTGTCTCTGAGATCTCGCTCCGCTGGAGATCCTGCACAGCAGGTCAGGATTGTAATTTCCTTGCTCCGGAGCGACCCTCAGGACTGTGCATTTGCTTTGGCACCAGGGGATCCTGCGTTGCTCAATGTGGATGCGTTTTTCCTGGCTTTGGGGTTGCTTTATGAGGAACCTCATTTGGAGATTCAGGCTGAGAAAGCCTTAATGGCCCTGTCTCAAGGGCAGGATGAGGCTGAAATATACTGCCAAAAATTTCGTAAGTGGTCTGTGCTTACTCAGTGGAATGAGTGCGCCCTGGCGGCGAATTTCAGAGAGGGTCTCTCTGATGCCATTAAGGATGTTATGGTGGGGTTCCCTGTGCCTACAGGTCTGAATGAGTCCATGACAATGGCTATTCAGATTGATCGGCGTTTGCGGGAGCGCAAACCTGTGCACCATTTGGCAGTGTCTACTGAGAAGGCGCCAGAGATTATGCAATGTGATAGAATTCTGTCCAGAAGCGAACGACAGAATTTTAGGCGAAAAAATGGGTTATGCTTCTATTGTGGTGATTCAACTCATGTTATATCAGCATGCTCTAAACGTACTAAGAAGGTTGATAAGTCTGTTTCAATTGGCACTTTACAGTCTAAGTTTATTCTATCTGTGACCCTGATTTGCTCTTTATCGTCTATTACCGCGGACGCCTATGTCGACTCTGGCGCCGCTTTGAGTCTTATGGATTGGTCCTTTGCCAAACGCTGTGGGTTTGATTTAGAGCCTCTGGAAGTTCCTATACCTCTGAAGGGTATTGACTCCACGCCATTGGCTAGTAATAAACCACAATACTGGACACAAGTAAATATGCGTATTAATCCGGATCACCAGGAGATTATTCGCTTCCTTGTGTTGTATAATCTACATGATGTGTTGGTGCTTGGATTGCCATGGCTGCAATCTCATAACCCAGTCCTCGACTGGAAAGCAATGTCTGTGTTAAGCTGGGGATGTCAGGGGACTCATGGGGACGTACCTTTGGTTTCCATTTCGTCATCTATTCCCTCTGAGATTCCGGAATTTTTATCTGATTATCGTGACGTTTTTGAGGAGCCTAAAACTGGTTCACTACCTCCGCACAGAGAGTGCGATTGTACTATAGATCTGATTCCGGGCAGTAAGTTTCCAAAGGGTCGTTTATTTAATCTATCTGTGCCTGAACATGCTGCTATGCGGGAATATATTAAGGAGTCCTTGGAAAAGGGACATATTCGTCCTTCGTCATCTCCCTTAGGAGCCGGTTTTTTCTTTGTATCTAAAAAAGATGGCTCTTTGAGGCCGTGTATTGATTATCGGCTTTTGAATAAAATCACGGTTAAATATCAGTATCCTTTGCCACTGCTTACTGATTTGTTTGCTCGAATAAAGGGGGCCAAGTGGTTCTCTAAGATTGATCTTCGTGGGGCGTATAATTTAGTGCGAATTAAGCAGGGGGATGAGTGGAAAACCGCATTTAATACGCCTCAGGGCCATTTTGAGTATTTAGTAATGCCTTTTGGTCTTTCAAATGCCCCTTCAGTCTTTCAGTCCTTTATGCATGACATTTTCCGTGAATATTTGGATAAATTTTTGATTGTGTATCTGGATGATATTTTGATTTTTTCGGATGACTGGGACTCTCATGTCCAACAGGTCAGGAGGGTTTTTCAGGTTTTGCGCTCTAATTCCTTGTGTGTAAAGGGTTCTAAGTGCGTTTTTGGGGTTCAAAAGATTTCGTTTTTGGGGTACATTTTTTCCCCCTCTTCCATTGAGATGGACCCTGTCAAGGTTCAGGCTATTTGTGATTGGACGCAACCCTCTTCTCTTAAGAGCCTTCAGAAGTTTTTGGGCTTTGCTAATTTTTATCGTCGATTTATAACTGGTTTTTCTGATGTCGCTAAACCGTTGACTGATTTGACTAAGAAGGGTGCTGATGTTGCTGAGTGGTCCCCTGCTGCTGTGGAGGCCTTTCGGGAGCTTAAGCGCCGCTTTTCTTCCGCCCCTGTATTGCGTCAGCCTGATGTTACTCTTCCTTTTCAGGTTGAGGTCGACGCTTCAGAAATCGGAGCTGGGGCGGTTTTGTCGCAGAAAAGTTCCGACTGCCCCGTGATGAGACCTTGTGCGTTCTTTTCTCGTAAGTTTTCGCCCGCTGAGCGAAATTATGATATTGGTAATCGGGAGCTCTTGGCTATGAAGTGGGCTTTTGAGGAGTGGCGTCATTGGCTTGAGGGGGCTAGACATCAGGTGGTGGTATTGACCGACCACAAGAATTTGATTTATCTTGAGTCTGCCAGGCGCCTGAATCCTAGACAGGCGCGCTGGTCGTTATTTTTCTCTCGGTTTAATTTTGTGGTTTCTTACCTACCGGGTTCTAAAAATGTGAAGGCGGATGCCCTTTCTAGGAGTTTTGAGCCTGATTCCCCTGGTAATTCTGAACCTACAGGTATCCTTAAGGATGGAGTGATATTATCTGCTGTTTCCCCAGATTTGCGACGGGTCTTGCAGGAGTTTCAGGCGGATAGACCTGATCGTTGCCCGCCTGGTAGATTGTTTGTTCCTGATGATTGGACCAGTAGAGTCATCTCGGAGGTCCATTCTTCTGCGTTAGCAGGTCATCCTGGAATCTTTGGTACCAGGGATTTGGTGGCTAGGTCCTTCTGGTGGCCTTCCCTGTCGCGAGATGTGCGAGGTTTTGTGCAGTCTTGTGATGTTTGTGCTCGGGCCAAGCCTTGTTGTTCTCGGGCTAGTGGATTGTTGTTATCCTTGCCTATTCCGAAGAGGCCTTGGACTCACATCTCCATGGATTTTATTTCTGATCTTCCTGTTTCTCAGAAGATGTCTGTCATCTGGGTGGTGTGTGACCGTTTCTCTAAGATGGTCCATTTGGTTCCCTTGCCTAAATTGCCTTCTTCATCCGAGCTGGTTCCTCTGTTTTTTCAAAATGTGGTGCGCTTGCATGGTATTCCGGAGAATATCGTTTCTGACAGGGGAACCCAGTTCGTGTCTAGATTTTGGCGGGCGTTCTGTGCTAGGATGGGCATTGATTTGTCTTTTTCGTCTGCTTTCCACCCTCAGACTAATGGCCAGACCGAGCGAACTAATCAGACCTTGGAGACTTATTTGAGGTGTTTTGTGTCTGCGGATCAGGATGATTGGGTTGCCTTTTTGCCCTTGGCGGAGTTTGCCCTCAATAATCGGGCTAGTTCTGCCACCTTGGTTTCTCCTTTCTTCTGTAATTCGGGGTTTCATCCTCGTTTCTCTTCCGGTCAGGTGGAGTCTTCGGATTGTCCTGGAGTGGATGCTGTGGTGGAGAGGTTGCATCAGATTTGGGGGCATGTGGTGGACGGTTTGAAGTTGTCTCAGGAGAAGACTCAGCATTTTGCCAACCGCCGTCGTCGTATTGGTCCTCGTCTTTGTGTTGGGGACTTGGTGTGGTTATCTTCTCGTTTTGTCCCTATGAAGGTTTCTTCTCCTAAGTTTAAGCCTCGGTTCATCGGCCCGTACAAGATATTGGAGATTCTTAACCCTGTGTCCTTTCGTTTGGACCTCCCTGCATCTTTTTCTATTCATAATGTCTTCCATCGGTCATTGTTGCGCAGGTATGAGGTACCTGTTGTGCCTTCCATTGAGCCTCCTGCTCCGGTGTTGGTTGAGGGTGAGTTGGAGTACGTTGTCGAGAAGATCTTGGACTCCCGTGTTTCCAGACGGAGACTTCAGTATCTGGTCAAGTGGAAGGGCTACGGTCAGGAGGATAACTCTTGGGTGACAGCCTCTGATGTTCATGCCTCCGATTTGGTCCGTGCCTTTCATAGGGCTCATCCTGATCGCCCTGGTGGTTCTGGTGAGGGTTCGGTGCCCCCTCCTTGAGGGGGGGGTACTGTTGTGAATTTGGTTTCTGGGCTCCCCCGGTGGTTTCTGGTGGTACTGCACTTGTGTGCTTCATCTCCTCTGTTCACCTGTTTCCATCAGGATGTGGGAGTTTTCTATTTAACCTGGCTCCTCAGTCATTTCTATGCCGGCCAACAATGTTACCAGAAGCCTTTCTGTTGCATGTTCCTGCTCCTAGACTACTATCAGCTAAGTTGGACTTGTAGTCCTAAGTTTGTTTTGTATTTTTGTTCCAGTTCTCTGTGATTGATTATTTCTGAGGCTGGAAGCTCTTGTGAGCTGAAATTGCCACTCTGGTGTCATGAGTTGATATTAGAGTCTTAAAGTAATTTCAGGATGGTGTTTTGAAAGGGTTTTCAGCTGACTGTGAAGTTCCCTTTTCTGTCTTCCTACTATCTAGTAAGCGGACCTCAATTTGCTAAACCTATCTTCATACTTCGTATGTCAATTTCCTCTGAAATCACCGACAATATATGTGGGGGCTACTGTCTGCCTTTTGGGGAAAATTTCTCTAGAGGTAAGCCAGGTCTGTATTTTCCTCTGCTAGGGTCAGTCAGTCCTCCGGCTGGCGCTGGGCGTCTAGGGATAAAACGTAGGCACGCTACCCGGCCACTGTTAGTTGTGCGGTAGGTTTAGCTCACAGTCAGCTCGAGTTTCCATCTTCCAAGAGCTAGTCCTTTTTGTATGCTTTACTATGTTCTCTTGCCATTGAGAACCACGACACACCTGGCTATGAAGTTCAAAGCTCAATGAGGTTGCAAAACAAAAAAAAAGTGCTTTAGTAAGTCAGTAAAAAGTAGGTAGGAGTATTTAAAACAAGAAAATGATAAGGGTGCCCATACTTATGCATCTGTCAAATTTTGTTTGAATGCAGATTGCACATTTTCTGTTACAATAAACCTCATTTCAAAGCAGAAACATTACTGTGTCCAACAGTTATTAGTTTAGTTATTAGATATATGAAACTGAAATAGCTGTTGCAAAAAAACCAAACTATTTTTATAAAACATTAAGCTTAAGATTAATAGGGGTTCCCAAACTTTTTCATATAACTGTATATCCTTCTCCAGGTTTCATAAAAACACAGTACAGTACAAGGAGGATCACAAGGAAATGGACCGTATGTGACTTAAATATGTGTGTCTGAGCAAAGGGTCTGAATACTTATGACCATGTGATATTTCAGTTTTTCTTTTCTAATAAATTTGCAAAAATTTCTACATTTCTGGGGGCGTTTCAGTCAAGATGGGGTGCAGACTGTACATTAATGAGAAAAAAATGAACTTTTTTGAATTTATGAAATGGCTGCAATGAAACAAAGAGTGAAAAATGTAAAGGGGTCTGAATAATTTCCGTACCCACTGTATATTCAGTTGCATATTGGACATACAGAGGAAGCAGTGTCTGAGAACTGCCAGGGGGAATTTGATGTAATTCACAGGAAGTCCTTCACACACACAAGGGAGACTGACCCACTGTTTATACAGGAGAGCATGTTTTAGACTAGGGTGGAGACTGGAGATTACTTGAATCCGCTATAATTGTATGCACACCACTGAGTTGCGAGGCCACGAATCACACAGCTTGAAAACAAGTGGCTAGTTAGCCTTACATGTCCAATAATTAATTTCCGGAGTGCCTCTTTAACCCTTTGAGTAGACACTAAATATCTGCCCACTGAGATAATGTATAGAATCAGATGGGAGTGAAGCAGATTCGTGTCTAATGCGAAGAAATAACGTATGAGGGCAACCAAACTGATTTTCATATTAATTATATGTATGTATATTCCGCTATAGTAGCTATAAGCATGGAATATTAGTAAGCCAAATTATTTTAATGCTTCTAATTCATTTTAATATTAACCTTTTTGTTCCCTTAAATAATTTCTCCAATAATGGCAAGGAAAATTTATTTTAACCCCTTTCTGACCTCGGCCGGGATAGTACGTCCGAGGTCAGATCCCCTGCTTTGATGCGAGCTCTGGCGCTGAGCCCGCATCATAGCCAGGACATGTCAGCTGTTTTGTACTAGTTAAATGCCGCTGTCAAACGCTGACAGAGGCATTTAACTAGCGCTTCCGGCCATCGGGCCGGAAGTGAGTGCATCGCTGACCCCCGTCACGTGATCGGTGGTCAGCAATGCGTCAGCATGACAACCTCTTCAAGACCTCTATGGTTGTTGATTATGAATTGCTGTGAGCGCCACCCTGTGGTCGGCGCTCATAGCAATGCTGTAATATAGCTACATAGGGGCGATTTATGCATCGCTCCTATGTAGCAGAGCCGATCGAGTTGTGCCAGCTTCTAGTCTCCCATGGAGGCTATTGAAGCATGGCAAAAGTAAAAATAAATTGTTTAAAAAAATATGAAAATAAATAAATATAACAGTTTAAATTGCCCCCCTTTCACCCCATTCAAAGTAAAACACTAAAAAAAAATCAAACCTACACATATTTGGTATTTCCACGTTCAGAATCACCCGATCTATCAATAATAAAAAAGCGATTAACCTAATCGCTAAATGGCGTAGCGAGAAAAAAAATTCAAAACTCCAGAATTACGTTTTTTGATCACCGCAACATTGCATTAAAATGGAATAACAGGTGATCAAAAGAACGTATCGGCACCAAAATGGTATCATTAAAAACGTCAGCTCAGAATGCAAAAAATAAGCCCTCAACCGACCCCAGATCACGAAAAATGTAGACGCTACGGGTATTGGAAAATGGCGCATTTTTTTTTTCTTTTAGCAAAGTTTGGAAAAAATTTTTACCACTTAGACAAATAATAACGTAGTCATGTTAGGTGTCTATGAACTCATAATGACCTGGAGAATCATAATATATGGTGAGTTTTAGCATTTACTTAACCTAGCAAAAAAGCCAAACAAAAAACCAGTGTGGCATTGCAATTTTTTTGCAATTTCATCGCACTTGGAATTTTTTTCCCGTTTTTAGTACATGACATGCAAAAACCAATGATGTCGTTGAAAAGTGCAACTTGTCCCGCAAATACTTGGCCGTATTGACGAAAAATAAAAAAGTTATGGCTCTGGGAAGGAGGGGAGCGAAAAACTTAGCAAAACCGAAAAAAGCTGAGGTCATGAAGGGGTTAAACACTACTGTAAATGGGTACATTTATGAAAGAAAAGGGAAATGCAAACACTGAGATTGTACTGTGTTTCTGATACTATGCTGAAAGCTAGAACACACAATTCATTGATTGTAAGATGGAATATGGGCATTTTTCAAGTCCCTTAACACTTTTGGTTATGCAGTAATGGCTGAAAGTGTTGGCCCCCTTGAAATTTTTCCAGAAAATGAAGTATTTCTTCCAGAAAATGATTTCAATTACACGTTTTGTTATACACATGTTTATTTCTTTTGTGTGTATTGGAACAACACAAAAACAGAGAAAAAAATGTCAAATTGGACATAATTTCAGACAAAACGCCAAAAATGGTTCAGGCAAAATTGTTGCCACCCTCAACTTAATATTTGGTTGCACGCCCTTTGGAATAAATAACTGTAATCATTCGCTTCCTATAACCATCAACGAGCTTCTTACACCTCTCAGCTGGAATTTTGGACCAATCTTCTTTTGTAAACTGCTCCAGGTCTCATATTTGAAGGGTGCTTTTTCTGAACGGCAGTAAGATCTCTCCACATTCAATAGGATTTAGATCCGGACTCATTGCTGGCCACTTCAGAACTGTCAAGTGCTTTGTTTCCATTCATTTCTGGGTGCTTCTTGAAGTATGATTGGGGTCATTTTGTCAGCTTTTTATGTCTCTGTCAGCAGTGGGGTCCTCCTGAGTCTCTTGCCATAACATTTGATTTAATTCAAATGTCGACAGATAGTTCGCGCTGACACTGATGCACCCCGAGTCTGCAGGCCAGCTTGCATTTCTTTGAAACTTGATTGGGACTGCTTTTCCACCATCCGGACTATCCTGCTTTGCAAACTTTCATCAATTTTTCTCTGCCATCCACGTCAATTATCTACATTGCCATGGGTTGTAACCTTCTTGATTTTGTTGTGCACTGTGGACAAAGGAACATCAAGATCTCTGGAGATGGACCTGTAACCTTGAGATTGTTGATATTCAACAATTTTGTTTCTCAAGTCCTCACACAGTTCCGTTCTCTTTCTGTTCTCCATGCTTAGTGTTGCACACACAGACACATAATGCAAAGATTGAGTCAACTTCTCCCTTTTTTATCTGGTTTCAGGTGTGATTTTCATATTGCACACATCTCTTACTTGCCACAGGTGAGTTTGAACAAGCATCCCATGCTTGAAAAAAGTTGTTTACTCACAGTTTTGGAAAGGTGCCAATTTTGTTCTCCCTATTTTTGGGGTTTTGAGTGAAATTATGTCCAACTTGCCTTTTTTTCAGTTTTTTGTTGTTGTTCCAATACTCACAAAGAAAATAAACATTTGTATAATAGAACATGTGGAATTGCAATAATTTTCTTGGAGAAATACTTAATTTTCTGCAACACCAACACTTTCAGTCATGATTGTAGAACGTATCTTAGATATATGTAAAAAGATAACATTGATGTTGTCTGTGATATGGGAGCATGATCATTTCCCGAAAATTAGTGTGCTGAATTGCATCGGCATAATAGCGGGCTCATTAATCAACATCGTCTAACAGAAAAACTAGCCTTATTGTCAATGAAGTTAGATAAGGAAAGCTGGACTGTGATTGGTCACTGTTGACAGCCATGCTATTTTTTCCACTAAGCAGTCGTGGAAAATGAGACCCAATGTCCTTGCTTTGAATCGACCATTATTAAGAGTTTCAGATATTTAGCTACAGAGATCCCTCAGCAGTTCCAGGACTGTGTCCAGCTATAGAGCCCTGTATTCTGAGAATCCGTTATGCTCCTAAGGCGGTGTCCCACTTGCAACTGCAATGTGAGAAACTCACGCGAGTCTCTCACCTCAATACCCGGCACTGCCGCCGGCACTCGGGACCGGAGTGTGCAGCTGCATGTATTTCTATGTAGCTGAACGCTGCGGTCCCGAGTGCTAGCGGCAGTGCCGGGTATTGAGGCGCAAGTTGGACACCGGCCTAAACCTGACTCCTAAGAGTCAGTACATTTTGCATGTGTTATTTCTGAGTTTTGTTTTTCTTTTTCCCTATCTCTTTCCTACTATCTTTTTACGTTTCTTTGTCATTTTTGTTTTCCTTTATGTGGATTATTTTATAGAAGGTAAGAACCTATTTTTCTTTGAATAAAGAAGCAAAATCAATCCACTTTTATTTGTACATTTTTCTGTCCCTTTTACATGTGCACCATTCTACAGTATAATGAGGGTGATGTTATTACGGTTCTGTTTTTCTTCAACTAAAGCTGTTTGCACTAAAGGGAGTCTGTCACGCCCAAAATGCATTTTAAATGGGATGTACTGGGCTTCAGTGCACCCTTGGTGTGGCCAAGTTCGATGCACTGTTACACCTCTTCATTTTCTTATCAGGGGCCTTCCCCTGCATTTGATTAACAGTGCTCACTTCTCAGAGCCTTCACTGAATCCTGTTCATTTGCAAATTAATTAAAAGTAATTTTCTTAGGCACTGTACGACTAACAGATACAGTGCTAATATGGTTGTAATCGGGGTTAAATCCCCTACCACTGTGTATGATGTTTAAATTGTATTTTTGGGGCTAACAAACTCTCTTTAAATAAATCACTAACTTTTTTCTAAAGTAATACTTCAGTACATAGTCCAGCACACAGCTCTTCAAACTTTTTTTTATATGCAAAATATTACTTATGTCCAAGAAAAAAATACACCAACATGTTTCAAATATTAAGTTTTTAATCATGCCAGGGTATATTCCATGATTAAGAACTTAAAGTGGTATTCTTATTTTATTAAATTGCTTTAGTTAGACAGCTTGAAAACAAGCAATTTTGTATTTGATTTGCTTTTTCTATCAGATGTCAAGCTTCTTCAGTGAGAACTTGTATTTTACATAGTGTACAGCTTTTTTCCATGGAGCTCGACCACCAAAGCCTGGCCAATGATACACTGTAGTTATATGCCAGGGGAGGAGTTAACTCCTAACATATCAGTCAGGTTTCTCCAGACCATTGATTTCTATTCAGCAGTTATTTTCTACCTCCCTTGCAGCTTTCCATGAGCTCATATATTGAACTTGTGTGATACAGTCCATCTAAATTAATACTAGTGACCCAAATGGATAAGTTAATAATAGCTGATTTATATAAATTGGAGACACATTACAGGAAGAATTGCTGGATTGCTGCCGTAATTTCCCCTATGATGATCACTTCCAGCTTTTCATACTGATTACAGCTGATTACTGGGGATCCCATCAGGAGGCTTGATCTTCTTATTGTCACTCCAAAGAAACCACTCTTTTATGGCAGCTTGTAGTCATTACTTTGCTATGGTGTGCTGAGGATTACGGCTTTCAGTTTGTAGCTGCTAATGTAACTTCTCTACCTCTTGAAATACACTTATTATTGTATTAATACAAAAACTTAGTCCAAAACTATACTTTGTAGCTGCAATTGTTCACTATGACTTTAGTCCTTGTTGAACCTTTCTTGGTCTCTGGCCATACTGCCTCCAAACTTTCAGAACTTTGTGACTGAATAAAAACTTTTGAAAATTAGGGTCTATTAATATTAATTCTACATGTTTTCTGTCATCAGATGAACAGTTTGTTATGGTGTTGATTGACAAAATATCTGTGTACAGTATATCAGCATGGCTCATCATGTCTCCAAGTAAATCAACAAAACTGTATGAAGAACAATAGGAAACATGTGCTGGACTAGACTACCATAGATAGTAAATGATTCTTTAAAAATATATATATATATATATATATATATATATATATATATATATATATATATATATATATATATATATATATATATATATATATATATATATATATATCTTTTTTTATAAAATGAGGAAATGAGAATTTCTTAATTTCTTCATGGCTGGAAGGGAAATCAGTAAGACATCCTACAGCTGCAAGGAAATAAATTCTCTGTGTCCCAATGGAATGTCTTATTGTTTTATTCACAAAATTAAGGAAGGAGGATGCGAATGTAATCATATCTCTTTAAAGTGCCGTTTCAGCATGTAGTTTTTCCTACAGTTTTATCTTACTGGAAAAGTAAAACCATATAGAGTAATATAAAATTATGGATATAGATTGAGGTCCTAAAAACACAATAATTGAAAAATAAAAAAAGTTTGGACACGGCTTCTCATTTAACCCCTTCACGACCTTGGGATTTTCCGTTTTTCCGTGTTCGTTTTTCGCTCTCCTCCTTCCCAGAGCCATAACTTTTTTATTTTTCCGTCAATACGGCCATGTGAGGGCTTATTTTTTGCGAAACAAGTTGTACTTTTGAACGACATCATTGGTTTTAGCATGTTGTGTACTAGAAAACGGGAAAAAAATTCCAAGTGCGGTGAAATTGCAAAAAAAGTGCAGTCCCACACGTTTTTTGATTGGCTTTTTTACTAGGCTCACTAAATGCTAAAACTGACCTGCCACTATGATTCTCCAGGTCATTACGAGTTTATGCACACCAAACATGTCTAGGTTCTCTTTTATCTAAGTGGTGAAAAAAAAATCCAAACTTTGCTAAAAATAAAAAAAAATTGTGCCATTTTCCGATACCCGTAGCGTCTCCATTTTTTATGATCTGGGGTCGAGTGAGGGCTTATTTTTTGCGTGCTGAGCTGGCGTTTTTACTGATAGCATTTTGGTGCAGATACGTTGTTTTGATCACCCGGTATTGCATTTTAATGCAATGTCGCAGCAACCAAAAAAAGGTAATTCTGGCGTTTCAAATTTTTTTCTCGCTATGCCGTTTAGCAATCAGGTTAATCCTTTTTTTTATTGATAGATCGAGCGATTCTGAATGCGGCGATACCAAATATGTGTAGGTTTGATTTTTTTTTTTATTGATTTATTTTGAATGGGGCGAAAGGGGGGCGATTTTCAACTTTTTTATATTTTTTTTACATTTTTTTTTTTTTACTTTTGCCATGCTTCAATAGCCTCCATGGAAGGCTAGAAGCTGGCACCACTCGATCGGCTCTGCTACATAGCAGCGATCAGCAGAAATGCAGGTGTGCTGTGAGCGCCGACCATAGGGGGGCGCTCACAGCAGGCCGGCATCAGTAACCATAGAGGACTCTAGAACCTCTATGGTTACCATCTTGACGCATCGCTGACCCCCGATCATGTGACGGGGATCGGTGATGCACTCATTTACGGCCGCCAGGCCGGAAGCGCCAGTTAAATGCCGCTGTCAGCGTTTGACAGCGGCATTTAACTAGTTAATAGCGGCGGTTGAATTGCGATTACACCCGCCGCTATTGCGGGCACATGTCAGCTGTTCAAAACAGCTGACATGTCCTGGCTTTGATGTGGGCTCACCGCGGAGCCCTGCATCAAAGCGCGGTATCTGACCTCGGATGTACTGTCCCGTCCGAGGTCAGAAAGAGGTTAAAGATTTTTCCGTATTTTCATGACTATGAAAATTATACATTAACACTGACGGCATCAGAACTATGAATTAACACATGTGGAATTATTCTGTTATGTCCGTCTCTTCTTCAATCCTCCCCATCCATCTCACCACCTCTTCAGAACTGTTCCTCAACATACAATTCTCTGTCTCCAAACACAGACAGTCTCCTCATGCCCACTCCTGCTCCCACCTGCTAACACTTTCTCTGCTTTTTCTCACTGCTGGTGATATCTCTCTAAATCCTGGTCCTCCTCACCACATCCCCGCAGTCAGTTCTACCTCCCTTCCACGCTATATCACAAATTTCCGTAACCTCTCTAACTTTACACCCATTCACCCCGCCCCCGCTTCCCCAGCCCCACTAGCAGGAGCTCTATGGAACGCTCGCTCTGTCTGCAACAAGCTTTCCTACATCCATGATCTTTTTATTACTCACAAACTTTCCTTCCTCGCCATCACCGAAACCTGGCTCACCCCTTCTGACACAGCCTCTCCTGCTGCGCTTTCTTATGGTGGCTTCCACCTTTCTCACACACCCTGCCCCAGCAGGAAGCATGTGGAGGAGTTGGTTTTCTCCTGTCAGATAACTGCTTCTTCACCCCAATCCCACTGCCACCCTCTGTTACCCTCCCTTCCTTTGAGGTGCACTCTGTACGCATCTACTCCCCCTCCAAACTCCAACTGTAGGCTCACCAAATTGTTGATTTGGCCAATCCTAACATTTCTGCTATCTCTCCAATGGATTTCTTCTATTTTTCATCCTAATAATAGTCTGTTTCTCTTCCATTGAGAGATCCTTTGACTGTATGTTGTGGATTCACAGCAACAGCTTTCCAGGGCAAATTCTACATCTGGAATAAGCTCGAGACCCTTTTCCTGCTTAATTGGTGATGGTTTAGCAAGGAAATAGTCCGTGCAGCCCATTAAAGAGCTTTTGCGATAACTATCCAATTACTTTTGGTCCCTTTATAAAGAGGCAGATAACTTATTAAAAAGCTGTAATTCCTAAGCCGTTACTCTAATTAGGATGTGAATATTCTCAAATTAAAGCTGAGAGACTGCATTTTAAGCCCATATTGATTATATAACTGTATCTTGAGTATGTTTTGATAATCAGTTAAAATGTCAAACCACCTATCACTGTCCAAATATGTTTGGACCTCACTGTAATTAATCTATGCATTCATCATTTATACAAGCTTCATGTTTTGGCCGTTACTTTTTTTGTTTGTTATAATTTGTTTTGATAAAAAAAAAAAGTTTGTCTCCAGACGTATTCCCAGCAATCACATCGTACATGAGAGAACTGGGCAATGATCTGATGGTACAGGATGATGGAAACAATCAATCAAAATCATCCTCTGTGAAAGGAAGTTATTTTGTGATAAAGTAGGAAAGGTTTAGTTAAAGTCGGAGCAAATAGAAAGCCTGTGCTTCCTGGCTCAGACGAATAGGAAGGTAAACAGTCTCACTCTATGGAGACTCCAACCTTTCTCTAATTGCATTTAGATAGCAGCTTGTTTGTCTTTCAAGCCCTCAGAACTGCTTCACTACAAGAGAAATGGGCGTAATCACTTTTTTCTAGGAAAGTTACACCATCTCTCTAAATATTAAATGTAGAAACATACCATGCTTCATTGATCAAATGTGTAATGGCTTGTTTGAAGCATGGGACATAATATATGTGAGTGTCAGTCTGACGACCTCGACTCTTGCTGGCATCTTACACTGTGGACACTTTTATTGGGATCCACAACCAAGTCCGTCACATCCCTAATAACTGGCACACACTTTCCAAGTTATTCATAGCATGAAGTTATGTGTTCTCGTAGGGCATGACGGAGGGATAGTCGTGTCTGGACAGAACTAGAAGAACCGCTCCATTTGTTCCAGTGTGTACACGTTCTCATACAGCAGATGCTTGTCTACATGCAATGTGTCACAATTAAAATCAGAAAGAAACAATTCCTGACCTTCGAGTCTTGGTTGTTATTTATATGGAATCAGGAAATACTCTTTAATTGGCTCCACGTAAACACTAGGCCTAGAAGTCAAGAAATCACTTACGTCACCCAGGCTCTTCCAATTCGTTTTGCTAATGATTTCTTATAAGATGTTGCCTACCATATTTGTGCAGTGATTTTTGTAGTTCTACTAATATAAAAGTATTCAAAATTAATTGTAAAATAAAAAAAAGTCATATCAATTTTCTGTTGTGTTGATGCCTTGCTTAGTTGTCACTGAATTTTTATTCAGTCTGTAGCCAAAATAGGTAATGGATCCCAACAAATGTAAGACTCACACAATTTTTACCTTAAACAAAACCTTGGAATTAAAGGGAATCTGTCATTAGAACAGAAAATCCTATCTAATGTTACCATAGTGTCAAGTTTATTAAACACTCATTGTTGGAATGTTTTTAGACTCCCTCTGTCCTATAAAAATAGTAAGAGGGTGGTTCAGCAGGCTTGTGCCTCATCAATATTCTGTGTCACCTACTCGCTTCTGCCACCCAGGATTGTGATTGACAGTCAAGACCTTCTTGAAGAGCAGTCAAATCTACTATTGTCTATGTAAGATACAGTGGTGCTTGAAAATTTGTTTACCCTTCAGATTGTTTCCCTATTTCTGCATACATTTGACCTAAAACTACATCACATTTTCACACAAGTACTAAAATTAGGGTACTGTCACACAGTGCAATTTTGATCGCTACGATGGCACGATTCGTGACGTTGCAGCGTCGTATAATTATCGCTCCAGCGTCGTATACTGCGGTCACACGTTGCAATACACTGCGCTGGAGCGATAATTTCATGACGTATTTGCGATGTAGAAGCCGTTGGTTACTGTGCGCACATCGTATACAACCTGTGTCACACGATGCAATCATGACGCCACAGCGGGACACTAGACGACGAAAGAAAGTTTCAAACGATCTGCTACGACGTACGATTCTCAGCGGGGATCCGGATCGCAGGAGCGTGTCAGACACAACGATATCGTAAATGCATCGCTGGAACGTCACAAATCGTGCCGTTGTAGCGATCAAAATTGCACTGTGTGACAGTACCCTTAGACACGAAGAACCAAACCAATTAGTCAAAAATATTAGATTTTTTAATTGAGGAAAATTATTCAATATCAAAAGTTTTGTTCACCCTGCTTGTAGGAATTTAGCCCATTCCTCCGTGCAAAACCGCTCCAGCTCTTTTATGTTGGTGGGTTTTCTCCCATGAAATGCGAACTTCAGGTTCTTCCACAAAATTTCTATAGGATTAAGGTCAGGACTTTGACTTGGCCATTCTAAATCTTTAACTTTATTCTTCTTTTACCGTTCTTTTATAGAACGACTTCTTTACTTTGGGTCGTTGTCTTTTACAGTGACCCACATTCTCTTGAGACTCAGCTCATGGACAGATGTACTGACATTTTCCTTTAGAATTTGCTGGTATAATTCAGAATTATTTTTTCCATTATTTATAGCAAGCCATCCTGGACCAGATGCAGCATTACAGGCCCAAACCATCTTTGAAACCACTTTTAACATATTGTCTGAGCTTTTATGCTGTAATGGAGTGTTTTTCTTTCTATAAACATAACACTTCTCATTTAAACTGAAAAGCTCTCTTTTGGTCTCCTCTGTCCACAAGTCATTGTTCCATTGGCTAAAGGTAATCTTCAGCAGAGTGCAGACAGGCCTCAATATTCTTTTTGGAGAGCAGTGGCTATATCCTTTAAATCCTGCTACACATACCATTGTTGCTCAGAGTCCTACTGTTGTGAAAGAGGCCTTTAGTTTCTTTGGAGTTACCTTGGGTTCCCTTGTGACTTCGTCTTTCCTCCATTTGTGCACAATCTGTCTGACAGTGAATTGGTGGTCACAAATTCTTAAGAGATTTTTTTAAACCTTTTCTAGCCTCATAAGCCTCAACATCTCTTCTTCTGAAGTCTTCAGAAATCTCTTTTATGCGTGCCATAATACACTTTTATAAAATGTAAAATATAAAGAAGATCAGACTTTGATAGATGTCACTTCTTGAAATAAAACTGGTCGCCCACTCATATCTGATTGTCATCCTATTAATTGAAAACACCAGACTCTAATTTCACCTTTAAATTATCCGGTAATCCTAAACTAAAGGATCACATACTTTTGCCACCCATAGATATGGGACATTAGGTAATTTTCCTCATTTAACCCCTTAATAACCGCCAATACATCTTTTTACTGATCTAAGATATAAGGGAATAGCATCCCCATACAGGTGACAATCCAGCAGCTGTCAGCTGTCCACTATAGCTGACAACTTGCTGCATCAGTCACAATCATTGTTTGCACCGTCCAAGTCTGTTTAGCTTCTTTAACCCCATAGCACCATGAGATCATGATTGTGTAGCCCTGATGTTTGACATGGCAATTCACAGCCAAATAGAGGCGTTAGAGTCTGCCGACTACAGTGGCCTATTCAGAAGTTAGCGACATTTAGGTGGTAAAAAATACACTTATTCATACCTGTCATGTCACTTTGCATTCATTCCTGAACAGCACCTGAAGGGTTAATGAACTACCTTACAGAGGTTTTCAATATGTCGGGGGGTGCTGTTTTTAAAATGGCATCACTTTTGGAGGTTTTCCAATATATAGGACCCTCAAAGTCACTTCAAACCTGAATAGGTCCCTCAAAAAAATACATTTTGTAAATTTCCTTGAAAAAATGAAAAATTATTGCTACATTTTTATACCTCCTAAAATGCTATCAAAATAAAAGAACATTTTACAAATGGTGCTGATGTAAAGCCGACATGAGGAAAATGTTATTTATTAATGTTTTTCTGTGGCATGACTTTGGATTAAAGGGATAATTTTTCATAGTTTGAAAATTGCTATTTTTTTTACATTGTTGTCAAATTTCTGATATTTTTTATAAATAAACACAAAACATATCACCCTAAATTTACCATTATCATAAAATGCTATGTGCCACGAAAAAACAGTCTCCGAATCATTGAGATTTGTTGAAGCATTCCTGAGTTATTACCACATAAAGGGACACTGGTCAGATTTCAAAAATTTGGCAAGGTCACTTTGGGGTTAAAAATAGCAAAGTCTAATATTTTTTATTCATTTCCTTGATTTGGTTCTCTATCTACTTTTATTATTTGTTTTTAAAGTTTTAGTAGTTTTAGGTCAAATTTAGTCAGAAAAATTGAAACTTTTAAATGGTTTACAAATTTAAAGCAATATATATTATATATTGTACACATACAGTACAGAACAAAAGTTTGGACACACCTTCTCATTTAAAGATTTTTCTGTATTTTCATGACTATGAAAATTGTACATTCACACTGAAGGCATCAAAACTACAAATTAACACGTGGAATTATATGCTTAACAAAAAAGTGTAAAACAACTGAAATTATGTCTTATATTCTAGCTTCTTCAAAGTAGCCACCTTTTGCTTTGATGATTGCTTTGCACACTCTTGGCATTCTCTTGATGAGCTTCAAGAGGTAGTCACCAGGAATGGTTTTTACTTCACAGGTGTGCCCTGTCAGGTTTAATAAGTGGCATTTCTTGCCTTATAAATGGGGTTGGGACCATCAGTTGTGTTGTGCAGAAGTCTGGTGGATACACAGCTGATAGTCCCACTGAATAGACTGTTGGAATTTGTATTATGGCAAGAAAAAAGCAGCTAAGTAAAGAAAAACGAGTGGCCATCATTACTTTAAGAAATGAAGATCAGTCAGTCCGAAAAATTGGGAAAACTTTGAAAGTGTCCCCAAGTGCAGTGGCAAAAACCATCAAGCACTACAAAGAAACTGGCTCACATGAGGACCGCCCCAGGAAAGGAAGACCAAGAGTCACCTCTGCTTCTGAGGATAAGTTTATCCGAGTCACCAGCCTCAGAAATCGCAGGTTAACAGCAGCTCAGATTAGAGACCAGGTCAATGCCACACAGAGTTCTAGCAGCAGACACATCTCTACAACAACTGTGAAGAGGAGACTTTGTGCAGCAGGCCTTCATGGTAAAATAACTGCTAGGAAACCACTGCTAAGGACAGGCAACAAGCAGAAGAGACTTGTTTGGGCTAAAGAACACAAGGAATGGACTTTAGACCAGTGAAAATCTGTGTTTTGGTCTGATGAGTCCAAATTTGAGATCTTTGGTTCAAACCACCGTGTCTTTGTGCGACGCAGAAAAGGTGAACGGATGGACTCTACATGCCTGGTTCCCACCGCGAAGCATGGAGAAGGAAGTGTGATGGTGTGGGGTTGCTTTGCTGGTGACACTGTTGGGGATTTATTCAAAATTGAAGGCATACTGAACCAGCATGGCTACCACAGCATCTTGCAGCGGCATGCTATTCCATCTGGTTTGCGTTTAGTTGGACCAGCATATATTTTTCAACAGGACAATGACCCCAAACACACCTCCAGGCTGTATAAGGGCTATTTGACCAAGAAGGAGAGTGATTGGGTGCTACGCCAGATGACCTGGCCTCCACAGTCACCAGACCTGAACCCAATGGAGATGGTTTGGGGTGAGCTGGACCGCAGAGTGAAGGCAAAAGAGCCTACAAGTGCTAAGCATCTCTGGGAACTCCTTCAAGATTGTTGGAAGACCATTCCCGGTGACTACCTCTTGAAGCTCATCAAGAGAATGCCAAGAGTGTGCAAAGCAGTCATCAAAGCAAAAGGTGGCTACCTTGAATAACCTAGAATATAAGACATATTTTCAGTTGTTTCACACTTTTTTGTTAAGTATATAATTCCACATGTGTTAATTCATAGTTTTGATGCCTTCAGTGTGAATGTACAATTTTCATAGTCATGAAAATACAGAAAAATCTTTTAATGAGAAGGTGTGTCCAAACTTTTGTTCTGTACTGTATGTAGAGTTATTGCCCTTAGTGAATGTGGTTCTTACAACAAATGGTGTTAGGAATAGTGATGAGCGAACCCGAACTGTAAAGTTCGGGGGTCGTACCGGACTTCTAGCGTCCGTGCACGGACCCCGAACACTGACTTTTTCCCGGAAGTCCATCATAATGTTTGGGTCCACCAGCTGAATATAGCCAATCAACAAGTTTTTTGGCTGTAGGCACTTCAGGAGCCATCATAGATTGGCCAGCGTACCATGTGACCCTGTCTGTATAAAGGAGGGCAGGGGTCAGGACTGAGTGGAAGATGATGAGGTCCTTAACCCCACATGGATCAAAGGAACTATGTGACGTGTGCAGTTAGGGGGAAGAGGAGGTGGTCACACTTTCCGATCAGCACAGCAAAATGGGCCAGGATGGAAAAGCACAGCAGCCAGCCCATAGCCAGTACATCGTCTGGTACTGTCCCTATGCGCCAAGGGAATGAGTCACCCAGAAGCCAACTCAAAGGAGCTCCCTGGCTTTGGGCTTCTTCCTCCAATATAGTCAAGGCTAGCTTCTTCAAGTGAGCCATAAATATTCTAAACCTGAGCACCACCTGCATGATGAAGTATCTCAAATCCAAGTATGGAGTACAGTGGAGTACACATCTTAAAAAGCATGACAAATCTTAGTCTCCTCCTGCTCCCTCTTTTGCTGCATTCTCGGAATCTTCCTCTCAGTCACGTTCAACAGGGCCACCTACCTCCCTGCTAAGAGAGGATATGACAGCAACATCACCACCTCCAGCAATGTCACCGACCATGTCTACTGCGTTCCATGGAAGTTTTCAACTCTCCATCCCCCAAATCTGGCGCTTAGCCTCACTCATCTATAGACTCACGCGTCTATAAGTTCTCACACAGCGGTGCAGTACGAGAGCGCATCGGAGCTGATCAGCTGATGAACTCCAGTGACCTCTCTCACGGCAGCTCAGTGATACACTGCAGGAGTGATTACCTCCTGTCAATGTATCGACGGCGGCTGGTAGAGCAGTCACATCTCGCGATGAGATTGCAGTGGGACACTCGGGGTTGCATGGACTACAGCGGACAGGTGTGTATATGGTAGTTTATTATTTCCTTTATAGGAGACGAGGGCATCGGGATTTGGTATTAGGTGAGTATAATGTGTTTATTATTTTTATTTGAATATGTATGTAATTATTTTACATGTTGTATTTATTTTTTTTAAGCGTGAGCACAGGCGCCAGCTGATTAGACTACTTCTCCCATCAGCGGCTTCTGCCATCACTATTATCAGGGACAGAAGGCATAGCTTGATGAAGCGTTTTACCACGGGTCACAGCTGCGCGGTCACGCTGACATCTCACAGAATGACCCCGCAGCGCTCTGACTGACTGTCTTATCGGCGGTAATGTTACCACCGATAAGAACCACCGTGCCAATGTTTCCCACTCTGTCACTAGGTGATAATTTCCATGATGTAAGCAGATTGTTAGATCTGGCGACAAGTCCTCTTTAACACATTTGCATGTAAGCTGAATGACAAAGTTGGGGTTCTTCAGATGGTACATGTGCGTGTTTTTCCTAATAAACGGGTCTCTGTGTGTATATTATATGGGTTTTGTCAGGGTTGCAAACTACGATATCACTTATCAGAGGTATACCTTGAGGTTCCTGGCCATAGTCTCAATTCCTTACCAGGGAATCACTGGCACCTCTGAAGAACAATGTGTTTAAGGAGAGGCTCACTGCTGCGGCCATGGATTGGATACAGCAGGCATGTGCCCTCAGTAGCGGAGGAGAAGCAGAACAAGAGCCGTTGGGAATCAGTAGATGAGTAGCTGCTGTTTATTATTTTCACTCAGAATTTGCCTAAAAAAAAGGTGGCTGGGAAATGCCTTTAAATATATTTGTTTTTATAACCGTTTTGGACAAAACTTTTAATAAGGTCAGAGGCATACGCAGGTACAGTAAAGCCCTACAGAGGCATATCAGTGCCCTATTAGGCCAATCAGGCCTTCAGTATGAGGGGTTATTAACATGTATCAATCCTTTTTAATCGTAGGGGAGAAGAAGCAAAAGTACAAAGAACTGAGAAAGCGAGAAGAAAGCATGGACCGTAAGTGATGGTTTGCAGGTCTGCATGTTCAGCTTCACACAGTGCAACATACATAACATTGCCTGTGCCACACCGTACAGTATTTTTCCATGTTTTCTTTTATTGTCTTTTTCCATTATGCATGATTTATTACATTTCAAAATAGGAAGCGGTCTTTAGAAAATAAAAGTGTTCGGTCAAAATGTGTCTTGCACACAATACGCTTGTTTACCTATATGTCTTCCGTTGAGAATTGAGATTCCTTTTAAAGGAAGAAATAGTTTGCCAGGAAATTTAAGTTTCTTGGTTTCCTGGTATTTTTACATCCACCAGCCACTTTTCCTATGTGCCTCAAAATAAATAAAAAGGACAGCCGATATTGTACAGAAAAAAATGAATTAATCAAGCATGTACTCAGGATTAATATTTTTTTACATTATTTTATCACTTAAATATTCACCAATTTTAAAATCATTTCATGCCAGTTTATAAATTCTCTTTTTTGGAACCCCGTATTGCCTGGAGCCTTGCTCCTGACCCCACAAATCTCATACATTGGGTATGTACTGTACATGATTTTACACACTGATTCCGCCAATGGACACATTTGATATTATGGGCTCCCAGCAATGAGACTCGCCACAATGTCTCATCCTATCTCAAATGGGACTGTTCACACTAAGTACTTTTCTAAAACTACTTTTTACTTAATTAAAAAAAAAAGGTCAATGATGATCCTTCCATAGGAAAAAAAAGCCTATTCTCCACTACCGGACGTCTTCCACTTTTCCATACTGCTGCAGGTGTCCCTTCCCGGTCTCCTGGTTTCCATTTCTGGTTGAACGGTGATAGATGACTGTTACAGCCACTTATCAGCCACTTATTGGCTGCAGCAGTCACATTCATCTTGAGCAGGAAAAAAATTTCTCGTAGCTTTTTCCTCCTCTTCAAACGGGACATGACCACTGCAGCCAATCGCTAGTGCTAGAACACTCCAGAAGCAACAAATGTTTTGCAACCTTTGCAATGGAGCCACGCAATGCAAAATAGAAAAGAGCGGCATAATCGGGGGAGCTCAGGGATTTTTACAAGTGACAGGGCATCTTTAAAGGCACTTGTGGCTGCATCTTTGGCATGTGTGAATCGGCTTACTGATTAAGTACCTAGTGGAGCGTCCAAATAAGCGTTGTGCATTAGGGATTTAGGTTGTATCCATGTGTTGTCTGGTGCTTATCATTATCCTTGTTATAGGGACATTTACTTAACTTAACTTTTTTTTACCAAATTGTCTCAAATGCATCAAAACCACAAGCGGTTTTATCACAAATTGTCACCATTTTCAGCCACTACATTTTGACATGTGAGATATATTTATTTTACATGCAATCGAAGGTCTCATTCAGTCGTACATGATTTTTCTCTCACATAAAAACATGGACCTTTGTTCATCAGTGTTTTGGATCTGGGTTTCATCAGTGTTTGGTCAGTGTCAGTTTTTACCATCAGACTTATCAGTGATTTTCTCTGATGAAATAATAAATAAATTGTAAAGTTTCTCCTATACACTGCATCAGGGACTTGTATGGGTAATTTTGATCCTTGTCTGTGATCAAAAACGGTCATATGCTCTTGATCTTTTGCAGACTGCTCAATCCGCAAAAAACACAGACATGTGCACCTCCCCATAGAATAGAATGGGTACATGTTCTATCTGATAGAGCACGTACCTAAAACTGACGACTGAATGAGGCCTAACTGAGTCCATTTTTTATACCAATATTTTGAGACCAAAATTACCACTACATAAGGCCCAAATAATACCGCTACATGGCGACCAATGCCATTACCACTATATAGTAAATCAATAATATTACCATATTTCTACAGAACAAAACACACTATGTATAGACCAGCATTACCAAAAATACCATACAACCCCACATAATGACTGAATTGCTCCACCAAATTAATACTAAAAGATAAAACACACACTATTAACAAGTGTGACCATGTATTGGTAGATACCAGTCCTCCTACTGTATATAAGTGATTACAGTACAGTTATATACGGTATAGCGACTTACCGGTGATGATCATTCTGATGGGACTGGTTTATGTTTTCATCTGACCCAGTCCATCATGATGACTTCTTCCAGCCACAACATATTTGCAGTATGTATAAGAAAACTCCTCATCCTGGCTGCATCTGCATCATGGAACATTGAACACAATACTTTAAAAAAAAAAAAAAAAAAATTATGTCATTAGTATATTTAGTGGAGTGGTCAGTCCTGAGGAAGAAGTACATTTTTGTACTTCGAAATGTATCGAGTAAACCACTGCCTTCACTTACTTCACCAGATTACATGTCTCAAGTTCATCTAGCAGCACGGAAACCGTCCACAAATATCCATTTATTTACTGTATAGGGAGAGGAACATGTATTGCTGCATTTACACAGTAATTTTACCCCTATTGAATCCCTTTAATGTTCTCACCCACTAGATCACTCATGGACCACATAGAGTATGATGGCTCACACACCAAGTAGGATTCCACCACAGTGAATTCCCCACATGCAAAGTATGATGACACCACAGTGCCCCCAGCAAAGTATGATGCCGCCATTGTGCCCCAACACAATATTATACTGCCACAGTGCCCCAAACACAATATAATACTTTCACAGTTCCCCCACACAGTATGATCTCCTCCAGAGTATGATATGCCAACAGTACCCCTCACAGTATGATGTCAACACAGCCCCCAAACAGAGTGTAATGCCCCCATAAACAGTATGATATCTCCACAGCCTCCACACACAGTATTATGGCCACACAGCTCCCATACATAGTACGATGTCCCACATACAGATTGATGGCCGCACAACCCCCTCACATAGTATGATGACCCTTCATTGCCAACACATAGTATAATGTCCACACCCACAGTCTGATGCCCTCTTAGCCGAAACACATAATATGATGACCCTACAGCCCTCATACATGGTAGGATGCCCCTACACACAGAATGATACCCCCTCACATAGTATAATTGACCCTCAGCCCCCCCACCACAACACACAAACACACACACTTACACACAGGGAGGAGTATGAGCGCCAAACAACCCCCGCACAAGGTATAATAGATGCATAGCCCTCCACACAGTATGATATTGCCAAGGTTCTCATACAGTATGATGCCCCTGCACACAGTGCACCCATACACTATATAATGTCCCCACAGCTTGCCAGACACAGTATGGTGCCTCCACAGCCAAATAGTATTAAAACCATGAGGCTTATAGTCACCTACCACTAATTACATGTCCACCACAGCTTCTGTCTGCTCTCCTGAGTGGTATAAACAGTGAGCCGTCACAGGTGGCATAATGTAATAACATCATTGTGGCAGGACACTGACCTCTTATAATCTTCAGACTTACAGAGAGTTAGGGCAGGATCCTTATCACAGAATTGAACTGTATTGGTGTCATGTTGATGCTGACAGTTCCATGTGGCTGTCGATGGTTCTGTGGGCTAGAAGTTTGGGTCTGGAGCCCTTGATCTTTGACACTAGCGATGCCATAGCAGTTCACTTATATTGCACTTAGTATAATATTATATTTGGTTTAGGAGAGAAAACATCAAGAGATGTTTTGATTTTTAGTATGGAAGTCCACTAGAGTTGGTTAGGGTGCAGACATCACGTGGATCAGTCTGGTGAGGCTCTAGGTTATCTTGGTCTGTCTGTTGAAGCCCGTGAGAAAAGGTTTGGCAATTCCTTCTCTAGATCATAATCTAATCCACTAGGATTCAGTAATCTAATTTATTAATATGTGAAATTATGTTGTTAGTCCCGTATCTGTACCTGTGATGACCACCACACATACGGTGTTCTTTTCTCACAACTTTGAGGTTATGCTTTCAGGGTTTTTCTCCAGTTTTGAAGAAAATAAGAATCAAGAGACGGAGAGGAAGTCAGAGATAGAAGCAAATATTGTCACACTCCTGGAACACTCAAGCAGGGTGAGTCCCCGTCAGTTGCCCGGACAGAAGGATATCCTTTGTTGTGTAGGGCTGTCCACTCTAGCCGGTACTCTGGCACCACAAAGCAGACATTTCTTGATATAGTAAGCACATGACAAGTAGGATATGTAATATCTATTTTGTTTTCATGATTTCATTTATGTTTCTTGCCAAAAAATGCATTCCTATTAGCACAATTCTCATTTTATACAGAATATAAATCGAATGAAACAAATCTCTTTGGTTACATCTCAAGATCTGAAAATTATGCAAGAGGACCTTACGTTTAAGGAAACTGAGATGCACAAATCGCAGAGCACTGCAAAGAATTTGACATCTGGTAAGGAGCTTTCTTCCAGCCTTGGATTTTACACACAGATATAAAGGGAAACTGTTTCTTGTAGGATGGTGATACAACAAAACAAGTAATTAAAAGTGTATCCTGGTCTCTTTAATTTTTCTAATATTTATCACTACATTTTTAAAGTACACCAAAACACATGGAATTGTATTTTATACCATTACTATATTTTCGAGAAGACAACAGGCAATATAAATTCACATTTCATTCTGCTTACTCTAAAATGTAACTACACTTTCGGGGGAATTTTTAGAATAAGAGATCATTTATGAGTATATTAAGAATTATTGCCGATATTGGTGTGAAAATAAATGAAATGCCTGTCTGTTTTTTACATTTTGCATATTTTTTTATACCCACAAAGTACCACTAAAATGGCTATTAACAGCCTTTTGGATTGACAGTGGCTTTCTTTTATTATTTATTTTTTTACCTGCATTTTTTTTTTTCATCTATTTTTAATTTGCTTCACATATTGTGCACTATAAGTTCTTAAAAGGTCATAAAAAACCTTGCTGGACCTTGCAATAATAAATACTTTTTGTTTACTACCTAATTTTCCCTGTAACTGAGGCTGGTATATTAGCTCCAGTTACAGTGGAAACACTGCCTGCTACCATAGCAGATCTGGAGGTGTCTCTAAGGGTGCAGCAACTCCTGCTTCCTCCCATAAGTTAGCAATCAAATGACTGCTGAGAACAAAGCGCTTCCTATTACTGGATACACAGCCCTTGTTAAACGCTGTAAGACACTTATTAATTAAGATTCTAACAATATGTCCCTGCAGATCTTTAGAATGCCAGTAGAGAGTATGCCATATATGTGTGGTGTAAGGTGGTTGTCGGACACCTAGTGGATGGCAGATAAACCTGAAGTAATGCTTTAGTACAGATAGGAGTAAAATAGATTATTTGGCCATGACAGATTGATTATGAGCACCTGAAGGGTTGGGGGAGACTTCTGCTCACCATATCTCCACCCATGGGTGTGGTTCGCTTTGTAAAAAGAGACCTGTTTGTCTCACACATGTCTATGTGTATTGAGGTGTGCAGATCTCCTGGATGCTAAAGGACTAAGAAACTGGACACTAAGCCAGGTGGGCTAACCAGCACTATTGTATGGACTTTTTGATTTATGTTTTACTTTTTGCCGGACAAGGGCTGTATTAGAGTTTCATGTGATGTGGTTTATGAGGTCTTCATGAAATAAACCAGCCAGACTTTTAAACAGAAACGGTTCCTGTGATACCTCATATCGCACCCAAGTGAGTAGCATAGTTAGATTTGGTGGAGAATGCGGGCAGCGTTCCCAGGGAACAAGTATAACTATTACAGAAGTGCTGCATGTCATGGGTGAATGTGGCTATAGGTCAGGGAGCAGTGTCAAACAGCATGGAGAAGCTGTAAGCCTAGCAACAGCTACAGTAGTAACGACTGGTACAACAGGAGACAAGTAAGCTGCTCATGCAACAGCTCCACCAGCAGCAACAGATTCGACAACAGCAGCAGGGAGCTACAGTCCCATTCCAGAGTGCCATGGACTGGATCCTCACACCACATAAGAATTATGCTGCGGCATACCTGGACGATATTGTAATCTTCAGCCCAGATTAGGAAAATTATCTGAGAAAGGCCTAGATGATGATTTATGCTCTCAGGAAGGGAGGTTCTTTGTAAATCTTAAAAAATATGCCATGGGGCCAGACGGAAGCCAAAAACCTTAGATATATAGTAGGTAGAGGCGAAATGAAACCTAGATCAATAAAATGGATGCAATCCAAAAACTGCACAAAACCTCTCTCAAAAAAGAAAGTTATGGTCATTATGGGAATTATGGGGTGGTACAGAGGTTCATTCAAAACTTTGCCATGGTGGCCGCACCCTGACCGACCTTCTTAAGGGAACAAAATCAGTCATGGCCAATGGACATCGTTTGGATTGAACATGAAGAGGAACACAGAGATTAGCTGCAGCCCGGACAAGCCAGAGCTCCAGGACCGCGAGTGCTGACACCGTTGAAAGGGCGCCAGCACGGGAGGTGAGTATAGGCTTTTTTTATTTATTGATACCAAACATTTAGTACAAGAAGGGGTTGTCCTAGTAGTGGACAACCCCTTTAAGTAAGAAAAATTATCCCCAAAGGTGAATGAGTGAAAATGAGCATCATGCGAGTCCTGTTCTAGCTGCGCTGATACACTGCTCATTTTAATTTGAGGATTATAAAGACATTCTGATGTGGTTTTTCAAATTAAATACCCCAGCTTCATCAGGTCTACGCAGTAGCGTAGCTACCGGGGGGCAGAGGGTGCGGGCGCCCCGAGCCCAGTGCTCAGAGGGGGCCCACCCGGAGCTACGCTACTGTAACTGTATCGGCGCGCTCAGTTACATTCTGCAGCAGAGCAGGAAGAATCGATCTCCCTGCTCTGCCGCTATGGGGCTCCTGAGCAGGCGGGGGGCCCGATGCCAGCAGAGGGCCCCCCGCCTGTCATCGCAGGGTCAGCTGTACCGGCATTTAGCCGATACAGCTGACCGCAATGATGAGGGAAGGAGCGCTGCGCTCCTTCCCCCATCATCCCCCTGTCAGCGTCTGACGTCGGCGACGCTGACAGGGGGCGTGATGAGTCACTGCCCGGCGCCCGCTATCAGGGGACGAGCAGGAGCTCAGCAGAGCAAGAACCAGGAAGAAGAGAGGTAAGTATTTATTTATTTGTTTAAGGGGTGCTGCCTTATACTACAGAATCTGCCTATGGGGGGGTACTGTCTTATACTACAGGGTCTGCCTAATACTACAAGGTCTGCCTATGGGGGGTCTGCCTAATACTGCAGGGTCTGCCTATGGGGGGTCTGCCTAATACTACAGGGTCTGCCTATGGAGGGGTCTGCCTAATGCTACAGGGATTGCCTATGGGGGGGTCTGCCTTATACTACAGGGTCTGCCTATGGGGGGGTCTGCATTATACTACAGGGTCTGCCTATGGGGGGGTGCTGTCTTATACTACAGGATCTGCCTATGGGGGTACTGTCTTACACTACAGGGTCTGCCTATAGGGGTGCTGCTTTATACTACAGGGTCTGTCTGCAGGGTGCTACCTTATACTACAGGGTCTACCTATGGGGTGCTGCCTTATACTACAGAGTCTGCCTATGGGTGCTGCCTTGTGCTATATAGTCTGCCTATGGGGGTGCATTATACAATATAGAGTAGGCCTATGGGGTGTGCATTATACTATATTGAGGACTATCTGGTACATTATACTATATTGAGGACTATCTTGTGCATTATACTATATTGGGGACGATCTGGTGCATTATACTATATGGAGGCTATCTAGAGGGGCATCATACAGTGTGGGGGATTACAGTGTTCGAGCCATCAAACAGTTTGGAGGCTACTAAGGGGGCATTATACTGTGTATAAGAGCATCATGCTGTGTATAAGGGAGCTGTACAAGGGACACTTGGGACATTATTAAATGGTAAAGTGGGCACTTATTGTTATAGGGGAACTCAGGTTACTGTGACTATCAAAGGGGCACACAGGGCAATATTACTTTCTAGGGGGCAAAATATGGGCACTGTTTTCTAGGGCACTTGCACCTGGCATTGCTATATTATAGAGGGGTGCCATAGAATTTAGAGGGCACACAGAACCACACGGCAGGGGCAGTAATAGGGACACATACGGCAGCAGCGGCTAAGTATTGGGGTATCAGCAGGATGAGGAGTTTGTGCATGTTGGGAACAGGTGGTGATGGGGCTGGAATATGAGAAGTGAAATGTGTCTTTGTTGTATTCTCTGCAGCCGAGTCATTACTGGAAGAAGTTGTCATGTCGGTCTGGGCCAGATGGAAAAGATGGGAAACGTGACGACTCCATCATAAAGAACGTCAGCGGTAAGACATTATCTGTAACTGTGCTGTGATCTATGTTCTGTAGGGCTGGTATCGACCACTGACCATATGGCGGTAATATCCATGTTGGTCGTTATATAGAGATTATCTTTAGTAACATCGCAGTCATCTGCTGAGGTTCTCCTCCACTATTAGGACGCGTCACCCAGCTGTAATCGAGGTTACCTGGTTAGGGGCCCACTCGCCCGCCTCTGGGTCTAAGACATGTATTTTAATAATGTATGCAATTTCTATAATGAAATATGATCACATATGATGCTTTAATCAAAGTATATGCTTTATACCCAGGAATGAGCTATCTTTCTCATATCTTGCCGTCATCTGCTGTTGCAGTGAAACTTATATAGCCACCAAATTTTCAAACTTTATACTATTTCCAAAAAACTAATACAACAAAAACAATGTAAACAACTCAGCACAACTAACATAACAAGTGGTTTCCACAATTTCAGCACAAAATGACACTTAAACTACTGCAGTCTCAGCCCCTTCATGACAAGTGTCTTTACTAATTAGTAGAGCATACTTGTTATGACCTGCTGCACATGTGAAGCATATCTAGAGAGCTGTTTCTGACCATGTTTCTGAGGAATCTCAGTCCATTTCTCATGGGCAACGTCCTCAAGTTATATATATTCTTGGGATTGCGTCTTACAACCATATTCTTCAAATTTCACCAAAGATTTTCTATGAAATTTATGTCAGCTGACTGACAGCCACTCCAAAATGGGTATGCTTTGGCACATTGTCCTCTTGGAAGGTCCAATGATGCCCATGCTTTAGCTTCATCATATAAGGTATGACGTTTTCTTAGAATATCATATTTGATTGAATCCGTACATCTCTCGACAAGCTGCTGGGTTCCTGTATTAGAGTAAGCAAATCTGCCTCAGAGTATCACCGAAGCACTACCATTCTTCACTATAAGCAGGGTGTTCTTTCCCGCATACTTCCTCCTCCAGACACAGGTCCTAAAAGTTCCAGTTTTAATTAATCACTTCACAGAACAGAATCTAAGAACTTATGTGGTTTATTTGTATGGTTTTGAGCATAGTTGTACATCCTGGACTTTGGGCAAGGGGAACATCAGCATTTTGAGTGTGTCTTACTGTGAAATCTGAAACCTCGGTGCCTTCTACCCATAAGTTTTCCTCAGGCCTTCATTTATTCAAGGGCTTTTTGACCACCTGCTTCCTCAGGAATCTGATGGCCTCCTCATTCTGTCAGTCCAGGAAGTGTAGCCAATGCTCCTTTAACTATCCTCCTGACTGTATCTCTTTTTGTATCCTTTTCCTTGTTTGTACAAGACTATGATCTCCTATCTTAACTTTTTTGACCACTCTGTTGACAACCCAAGAATATTAGTAAACTGGAGGCCATTGTCCATGAGGAATGGGCTAAGATTCCTCAGTAACACTCCAGAAATTGGTGTCTGACTATACATCATGTTCACAGCAGGTCATGACAGTTCTAAAGATGCTTGTCATGAAAGGGTTGAATAATTCGGAGACCACAGTAGTCATTAAAAGTGGCATTTTGTGTTGAATTTGTAGAAACCTCTTGATATATTAGTTGTGTTGAGTTATTCAAATAATTTTCGTTTTATTAGTGTATTGCAAACAGCAAAAAGTGTGTGGATTTTACTAATAAACCTAATTTGCACTGGGGGTTAAATAATTATGATTGGAACTGTAAAACGTGATTTTCCACTGTTGTAACTGTTGCATTGACGTAAGCTGCATTTACGCTGAAAAATTATAGCAAACAAGCGTTAGTTCAGTCTAAAACAGCTGCCGATCACTCGATGAACAAGCAAAATGAAACGATCTTGTGCAGTGCAAAAAATCTTAATGGAGCATTGTCCTGTTGGGTCAAGACTCAAGTTGTGAGAACAATGGCTGCTTGTTTGCACTTAGGGATCTACTACACATCATTCATTGAACATCTTTTACCGCGGTCTGATGGTGTCGACAGGTTAATATACGTTCGCAGATCAGTTTCCGTTTAGTGCCGCCAGTTGGTCGAGGTAAACAGACCTTTGGCTATCTTGCTTCTAGTAGAGTTTCAGAACTAATGCAGAAGATCAAGAAGATCACAAAGTTTAGAATGCTGATGGCTGTAGGACATACTGGAATATGTTGGGTTCTCCACCAGCATGACCATTTACTTTTGTGAAGGGTCAAGAAGGGCTCTAATAGCAAAGCCCCGGTTTATTGAGCTCCTCTTGAAGCATTTTTTTTCCAGAGCAAGGTTATTATAAGTAGATTGACATATGGTTAATCTTGCCTTGAAACTTGGACGGTTTACATAAATTGGTGGTGGCGTGGCATTTATGGAAGTGGAGTGTGTTTGCTGCCTAGCAAATATATTTGGATTCAAACAGTGTGTCCAAGATGAAATGTGATCTAAGCATCTTTTAATGGCTCGCCGGAGAAAGAAAAAAAGTCATCAGCAGCCCCGGAGAAAGAAAAAGGAAGCTGTCCAGAGTAAACAATTTCACTAATGCTATTGTTCCTCACATGTTTTTTCTGGGGTCAAGAATCTTGGTCTCAGACTGCATTGCTTTGTACATACCTTCTGCCACTTCTCAGCATATCTAAAGGAACCGGCCTGTATCCTCTTCCTGACTACAGTTATTTGTTTTTGGTTCTTTAGCGGCAACTTCTTTACTAACCTTGTTACATTAAGATAAATTCTAATGTACATATTCTGATTTGTAAGTCTTGTCCGGGAGAAGCATGACATTATTGTCCATAATAATAAAAGCAAAAAAGCAGTCCTCTCTGGACAGAGCGGAGTAAAGTCCGGTGTCCGAAGATGTTTTCCACATTCTTTTCACGTGTATTGTGTCTGCTTTTAAAGAGTTGTTTTTCTTTTTCTTTCGTTGTTTTTTCTTATTCTTGTGACAACACCCAAAGGTAAAACTTAACGTTAGAGATAGCCATAGTTTGGGAATTGTGTTTTATTTATGCACACACATACCTCATGAGTGTGTTTGTGTGTGTATATACCATATTTTACTTTTATAAGACACATCGGATTATAAGACGCACCCCAAATTGTGAGGAGAAAAATAGGAGAAACACCTTTTTTTAATAAAACGTTGGTACTTCTTACAATCCATGCGTCTTATTGCTTACTGGGGGTGGTGGCTGCAGTGAAGTGGCGTCCCAGGGTCGCTGCTGGCGGAGGCAGGAGTGGGGCGATGCTGCAGACCTTAGACTAGGAGAAAGGGGTGTTCGGATGTGCGACGCTGCGGATGTTCGGTGGTGTGGTGGCTCCGCTGACATTTTGTGACAGCCCAGTACCCCCATACTTCCATGGTTTACTTTGTGGTGGACTCTGGGAAAATGGCTGCCGGGGACGGCGCATGCACAGATGGAGATCTTGGCACTGAGATCTCATCTCCTGAGATCTTGGTGCTGATATCTGTGCATGTGCTGCTCCGGCAGCCATTTTCCCAGAATCCACCACAATGTAAACCATGGAAGTGCGGGGGTCCCGGGCTTTCACAAAATATCAGCGGGGCCCCCGCACCACCGAACATCCACAGTGTCACACCTCCAAACACCCCCTCATCCCAGCCTGTGGCTTGCAGCAACACGCCACTCTTGCCTCCTACAGAAGCGACCCTGGGATCCTGCTTTACTGCTGCTGGTAAAGTATATTTGAATTATAAGACAAACCCCCATTTCCAGGTCACCACCTGACAGCACACTGGAGGACGTCCTTCTTAGCCATGATGGGACAGGAAACACGAGAGGTTAAAAGGACCCTCCCCCTACCACCCTTCAGTGTTTTTCCTGTCCCATTATGGATAGGAACGGCGAGAGGAAACTACCGTTCTGTGCGGGGGGATGTGGATCGGGGGGGCTTTGCCTCACCCTTCCCTCCATAAGGCGCCCGCTGGCCGACACCCGACCGAGGGTCCCTCTGCCTACCAGTGTAGCGCTGCTCCTGGTATGAGGATCGCTTCCCCCTGCCGGGGGCTCTCGATCCTTCCGTCACGCCCCCTGGTGCATGCGATCCCAGCGGCGGCCTCTGCTGATGTCGGCGTCTCCATGCGGCCGGCATGGGGATGGAAACCCTCGCTGCACCATCCTCTCTTTCCGGCCGCGCGTCACTTCCGGTTTGCGGCTGAGGGGGGCGGGCGGCGTCTCTGCAGTCGGTAGTGAGCGCGGGAGCGCTGTACAGATGAAAAGAGGAACAGAAGTATAAAGGTATGTGCAGGGGCAGTAAGCGATCTCCAGTGCAGTAACATGGAGGACGCAGCTAGAGCAGAGGGGCAGGAGTCCACAGCGCTAGTAAGTAGAGCAGGGCTCTTTGTTATGGATATCTTAAAAAAAAAAAAAAAAAAAAAAAAAAAAAAATGGGGCATTATCCTAGAGTTTGTTATTTTCTATAGGCTGCCTCATTACCTGAAAAACCGTTAAAGAAACCTGGCAAAAGCAAGAAGTGCCCTATTTGTGCAGCCAAGCTGAAAGATACCTGGCAGAAACCCCTATGTGAAGCGTGCACCTGCAAAATCATAGGAGAGGAGCAGGCTTCTCTTATGTCAAATATGAGAGCCATGATAAGAGAGGAGGTCCAGGCTTCGGTATCAAGTCTGGTACTACCGCAAGCCTCACCTTCAGAGAGACCGAGCAAAAGGCAGAGGGTCGATTACTCTTCAGGAGACTCGTTATCTGCGGTATCGGATATAGGGGAGGAAGAGGAGAGCAGAGACCCTCCAGAGAGAGGGAGGAAATACTTATTCTCCGCAGCAGACACAGGAGAACTGTTGGAAGCTGTACGGCATACTATGCAGATTGAGGATCCACAACCATCTTGTTCGGTTCAAGATGAAATGTTTGGTGGCCTGCGCTCACAAACTGCGATGGTGTTTCCTGTAAATTCCCATATTAGATCCATGATTTTGGATGAATGGGAGGAGGCGGAGAAGAGATTGACTATTCCTAAAGATTTCCGACTCCGCTTGCCGTTTGACCCGGAGGATGTTAAAGAATGGGTCGATGTTCCTAAAATAGACATTCCATTGGCGAAAGTGTCCAAAAGAACCTCAATCCCCTTTGAGGACTCTTCCAACTTAAAAGAGCCCATGGACAGAAAGGCAGATGGACTTTTGAAACGGGCCTGGGAAAGTTCTTCGGCGGTTATCGGAGCTAATATTGCAGCAACATCAGTGGCTCGCTCCATGGACCTGTGGCTAAATGATCTTCAGGATCAATTAATAGCCAAAACTCCTAGAGATACTATCCTGAAATCTCTGCCTCTGTTAAAATTGGCAACCACCTTTTTAGCAGACGCGTCCGCAGAGACTGTTAGATTTGCGGCTAGAGGGCAATCTCTCTCTAATGCAGCCAGAAGAGCTATCTGGCTCAAAAGCTGGTCGGGTGATATGCACTCCAAAAATAAATTATGTTCCATACCCTTCTCTGGGGGCAGGGTCTTCGGACCAGTCCTCGACGATATCTTAGAGAAAGCCGCAGATGTAAAAAAGGGGTTCCCCGAAGAAAAGCCTAAAAAATTCCAGCCCTTTCGGAGACCCCGCTATAATCAGAAACAGGATTACAGGGGTAAAGGGAAGCAAGGTAGATGGAGCTACCAGAAAGGGGGAGATAGTAGACCCAAAACCAAGGACTCGAGTTACTCAGGTCCGAGGTCCAGCTACCATAGAAAATGACGCCATCAGAGTAGGGGGTCGTCTAGCCGGATTCCTAGAAGGTTGGAGGGAAATAACAACGAGTCCTTGGGTGTTACAAGTGGTGTCCCAGGGGTACAAAATCGAATTTTCCTCCCTTCCGCCCGAAAGATTTCTGGTGTCCAGTACACATCTAAAATCATCGTCCCCCATGTGGTCGGATATACAGGACCTCCTAAAAATGGCAGCAATTGTTCCGGTCCCCTCTCAAGAAGAGTACAGAGGTCATTACTCGAATCTCTTCTCAATAACAAAACCATCAGGAGAGTCGAGAACAATTATAAATCTGAAGCACCTAAACAGCTGGGTGGTATACAAAAGGTTCAAAATGGAGTCGATTCGGTCTACCATTCCTCTGTTGGGAAAGGGTATGGTGATGTGCACTCTGGACCTAAAGAGTGCATATTACCATGTTCCCATTTACTTAAACCACCAAAAGTTCCTGCGGTTCGCGGTAAACATGGAAGGGAAAATCTATCACTTTCAGTTTCGCTGTCTCCCCTTCGGCCTGGCGTCGGCTCCCAGAGTTTTTACAAAACTTATGGTAGAGGTAGTCGCATATCTGAGAAATCAGGATTTGTTGGTAATCCCTTACCTAGACGACTTTTTGGTAGCGGCAGAGTCAGTAAACCAGCTCAGGATCAACTGTCAGTTCCTCATATCCACTCTAGAGAGTCTCGGATGGATCATAAACTGGGAGAAGTCAGATCTAATACCAAAATCCAGAATAAAATTCCTAGGAGTCATGCTCGACTCGGAAACAAGAATGTCCTACCTTCCGGAAGACAGGCTAAAGGGTATAGTAAAAAAGGTCCATCTTTTCTCCCGAGGCCGAAATACGATCAGAGACGGGATGATAATACTGGGGCTAATGACGGCCTGTATCCCTTGCGTGAGATGGAGTCAGTTTCATTCCCGACAGCTTCAGCAGGGAGTTCTGAAGAGCTGGAACAGAACGCAAAATTCTCTAAATCAAAGACTAAATCTTTCTTTTCAGATCAAGAGGTCTCTGGTATGGTGGACTCTCTCCAAAAATCTCCGGCTGGGAGTACCATGGCTCCAAACTCCGAGTGTGTCAGTCACGACAGACGCAAGTCAGGAAGGTTGGGGAGGTCATGTCCTGGGAAGATATTTCCAAGGTCGCTGGGAAAGAAAGGACAGCAAGAAGTCATCAAACCACAGAGAGTTGCATGCGGTTTGGAAGGTCTTAACGGCGGCACAACATTTGCTGAAGAACAAGCATGTAAAGATCTTCTCGGACAATACGACGACCGTAGCCTTCCTTCGACACCAGGGGGGCCCAAGACATCTGGCATTGCAAGATCTAGCAGAACAGATCTTCAAGTGGGCAGAGAAGTCGGTGCGGTCAATCTCGGCGGTACATCTGGAGGGATCCAAGAACCAGTTGGCGGATTTCCTGAGCAGGAAAAGTGTATCCCCTACAGAGTGGGAACTAAACGACGAAGTATTCAGGGATCTTTGTCATCGTTGGGGGAAGCCGGCTGTGGATCTATTTGCTACAAAGCAAAACGCAAAAGTCAAGACCTTTTACTCCCTAAACCCCTGGGAAAGCCCAGCTGCGATCGATGCCCTGTCACAGCCTTGGAACGACGGTCTTCTGTATGCGTTTCCACCTCTGGCATTGATTCCAAGAGCACTCAGGAAAATCTGCGAGGACGGGGCCAAAGTCATCCTCATAGCTCCTCACTGGCCGAAACGAAGTTGGTTTCCAATGCTAAAGAGATTATCAGTGGAAGAACCCTTCCGGTTACCAGACAGAGAGGATCTTCTTCTACAAGGTCCAGTTCTACACCAGAACCCAGGAGCGCTTCAGTTGGCAGCCTGGATCCTGAACGGAAGGTCTTGAGGGCAAAAGGTCTTTCAGATGACGTCATTTCTACCCTTCAAGCCAGCAGGAAGCCGGTGACATCTGCCATCTACACAAAAATATGGAAAACATTCTGTGGATTCTGTGGGAAGATGACAGTTGATACTGACCATCCAGATATCCCAAAAATTCTTGACTTCTTGCAGTCAGGATTTCAGAAAGGTCTCAGACCAAGTACATTAAGAGTCCAGATAGCGGCCCTAAGTGTATTTTTTGATTTTTCTTTATCTACTCACCCCTGGATTAGTCGATTCTCTAGAGCAGTCCAGAGGCTAAGGCCATTTATTAGGAAATCAGTCCCACCGTGGGATCTTAATCTGGTCCTGAATTTTCTCTGTGATCAGTCCTGGGATATATCGGGAGACATAGACATCAACAAACTCTCTCTTAAAACCGCGTTTTTAGTTGCGATCACATCGGCAAAAAGGTTGGGGGAACTACAGGCTCTTTCGGTACAGAACCCGTATTTACAGATCTTCGATGATAAAATAGTACTAAAGCTTGATCCGGCCTTTCTCCCTAAGGTCGTTTCTGATACTAATATGAATCAGGAGATTGTTTTACCGTCTTTTTGCCAATTCCCTAAAAATCAAAAAGAAAGATTTTTTCATAACCTTGATGTAAGAGAATCAGTACTCAGGTACCTTGATCTATCTAGACCCTGGAGACAGGACAATAACTTGTTTGTTCAGTTCAGGGGTTCAAATAAGGGGAAAAAAGCGTCTAAAGCGACTATCGCACGGTGGATAAAATCTACAATTGATTTAGCCTACAAAGCTAAAGGTCTAAATTCCCCGGTTAATCTTAAAGCCCACTCATCTAGGGCCATGGCCACATCATGGGCGGAGAAAGGGGGGGCTACGGCAGACCAGATCTGTAGAGCTGCATCATGGTCTAATCTTAGTACCTTTTCTAAACACTATAAACTAGATGTAGTTTCGCCTCAGTTGGCTTTTGGTAGGAAGGTACTTCAAGCAGTGGTCCCACCCTGAATACCATTCTCCTTTGGTATTTCTCCAGTGTGCTGTCAGGTGGTGACCTGGAAAACAGTAATTAGACTTACTGGTAATTGTATTTCCAGGAATCCATCCTGACAGCACTGTTAGTTCCCTCCCTATGGTTTGATCTTTATACTTATGTGATGTAACATTTGTATGATTGATTATCTTGTTGTAATAAAACTTGTTTTTGCATCCATCCAGATGTGTTACTTTGGAAAAACACTGAAGGGTGGTAGGGGGAGGGTCCTTTTAACCTCTCGTGTTTCCTGTCCCATCATGGCTAAGAAGGACGTCCTCCAGTGTGCTGTCAGGATGGATTCCTGGAAATACAATTACCAGTAAGTCTAATTACTGTTTTTTCCCCCAAATTTGGGGGGAAAAACGTCAGTCTTATAATCGGAAAAATTTAGTATATACACACGTGTTTCTCACAGAGTTAGAATATCATCAAAAAGTTAATTTATTTCCTTTCTTCAATACAAAAAGTAAAACTCCTATATTATATAGACTCAATGTAAACAGAGTGATCTATTTCAAGTGTTTATTTATGTTAATGTTGATGATTATGGCTTACAGCGAATGAAAACCCAAAAGTTATTATCTCAGTAAATTAGAATAATTAACAAAAAACACCTGCAAAGGCTCCCTAAACATTTAAAAAGGTCCCTTAGTCTGTTTCAGTAGGCTCCACAATCATGGGGAAGACTGCTGACTTGACAGATGTCCAGAAGGCAGTCAGTGACACACTCCACAAGGAGGGTAAGCCACAAAGGGTCATTGCTAAAGAAGCTGGCTGCTCACAGAGTGCTGTATCCAAGCATATTAATGTAAAGTTAAGTGAAAGGAAAATGTATGGTAGAAAATGGTGCACAAGCAACCGGGATAACCGCAGCCTTGAAAGGATTGTTATGAAAAGACCATTCAAAAATTTGGGGGAGATTCACAAGGAGTGGACTGCTGCTGGAGTCATTGCTTCAAGAGCCACCACACAGACGTATCCAGGACATGGGCTACAAGTGTCGCATTCCTTGTGTCAAGCCACTCATGACCAATAGACAACGCCAGAAGCATCTTACTTGGGCCAAGGAGAAAAAGAACTGGACTGTTGCTCAGTGGTCCAAGGTGTTGTTTTTAGATGAAAGTAAATTTTGTATTTCATTTGGAAATCAAGGTCCCAGAGTCTGGAGGAAGAGTGGAGAGGCACACAATCCAAGTGGTTGAGGTCTAGTGTGAAGTTTCCACAATCAATGATGGTTTGGGGAGCCATGTCATCTGCTGGTGTAGGTCCACTGTGTTTTATCAAGACCAAAGTCAGTGCAGCCGTCTACCAGGAAATTTTAGAGCACTTCATGCTTCCCTCTGCCAACAAGCTTTTTGGAGATGTAAATGTCATTCTCCAGCAGGACTTGGCCCCTGTCCACACTGCGAAAAGTACCAATACCTGGTTTGAAAACAACAGTATCACTGTGCTTGATTGGCCAGCAAACTCGCCTGATCTTAACCCCATAGAGAATCTATGGGGTATTGTCAAGAGGAAGATGAGAGACCCCAGACCCAACAATGCTGACGAGCTGAAGGCTGCTATCAAAGCAACCTGGGTTTCCATAACACGTCAGCAGTTCCAAAGGCTGATCGCCTCCATGCCACGCCGCATTGATGCAGTAATTGATGCAAAAGGAGCCCCAACCAAGTATTGAGTGCATTTACTGAACATACATTTAAGTAGGCCAACATTTCGAATTTTAAAATGATTTTTGAAGCTGGTGTTATAAAGTATTCTAATTTATTGAGATAATGACTTTTGGGTTTTCATTGGCTATATGCCATAATCATTAACATAAATAAACACTTGAAATGGAACATACAAGCTCCTTGCAGATGTTTTCCTTGGTGGGATTTGAACCCAGGACCCCAGCGCTGTAGTGCTAACCACTGAGCCACCATGTTGACCTTATGTGGCCATTTTTGCATAAGTGACAACAGAAAGTACAGCCATATTCATCAAAAAAGTTGCCCACTACTTGGACAACTTCTCATACCCGTCGCTTGGCCCCCATAAATTAATAAAGCTTATACTCGACTCCCGTGCCGGCGCCGCTCCCATGGTGTCGGCACTCGCGGTCCCGTGGGCTAGTGTGCGATTGTTGTGACGTCCGCGCCAGTGTCACCGTCTCTGCCTCCTGTCGAATTGTGCAGGAAGAGGAAGTGTGAGATGAGCTGCAGCCCGGAATTCCTCTTCATGTTCGATTTGTTCAAAGGTGGAGACGGTGACACCAGCACTGATTGGGCGCCGGTGTCACATGTCACCACAACCGCACGAGAGCCCCGGGACTGCGAGTGCTGACACCATTGGAACGACGCCAGCATGGGAGGTGAGTATAAGTTTATTATTGTAAGGATGCCAAACATTTTGATCTAGAATATCAAGATATCCCAGTAGTGGACTACCTCTTTAAGTTGTCATTTTTGAAAGCACTGTCCATAGTTGTCTGTCTGATTTCAGTTTTTATGCATGAAAGTCAGCAAGTGTATGGCATTAAGAAATAATTTCTGTAAACGTGGCATTAATTTCATACACATCAGTCACGGCCTGTAAATATGCACATTAGGGTACGTGTTTGTCTTGTATATTTTTTGTACTTCACCCCATATATTACCAGATTGTTCAGAATATAGTCCCTAATCTATTTCCATTGTTGCAAATGCACACCTGTTTGGGTTTATTCCATAGAAAGGCAGTAACAGCTCAGATATTCAATTTATTAAAGGGAATCTTTCAGGTTTTTTGATATTTAAGCTGATAGCTGCATAATGTAGGGGCTGAGACCCTCATTCCAAGGACTTATTAGACTGTGTGCTGTAGTTTCAATACAATCAATATTGTTTTATCAGCAGGAGATTATCATTGAGGACTAGGTCAGGTTCCAGGAAGTCCAGCTGATCTGTGTAACCCCGCCCCCACTACTGATTGGCAGCTTGCTGACAGTGTACACAGGAGTCTGCCAATCAGGGACATGGGCGGGGTTATACACAGCCCAGTATTCTGAGCACTGCTGCATCTACAGCAGAGAAAAAGGATTCTATCAATAAGTATTGATTGGCAAGATTTTACTTAGAGGCAGAAAACTGATTGTTTTTCATAATATTTGCTTAATTAAATCACAAATGCTCAAGATACAATGCACACTAAAAAACAACTCAGTGTATGCACAACACATATATAAAAATCTGTTTATAGCAGAGGACTTTTACATGTTATCGTACCCGTACCTAAAGTCTAATTGATCAAAGTGACATAAATGTTTTAATATTGAATTGTGCGCACTTTCCCTCAGAGAGCCAGCGTCTGCAGCAGGATCTGCAGAAAGTGGAGCAGTTGGAATCCAAGATTACCAGTGAGATGACGTCCCTGAAGGAGAATATCCAGCAAATGTCTGAAGGATTAAATACATACAGCGACTTGGATGGCCTCCGAGCCTCCGCAGAAGAAAAGAAAAAGGTCCTTGGTTAATTGTTTGCTGTGCTCTAGGCTATAAGTGGGGATAAAAACACTCGGAGATTGCGTCCTGACTGCACTGTATGATAGGGGGACTTGTGCAGTTTCCATAGGATGAATGTAATTCTGCTCAGTATTAATATTAGTAACATATATTTTATTAATCATTAATATTTTATTATTAATCAATAGTAGTATAATAATTTTATTGCTTAATATAGGGCAGAACTACCAGAAGTCTGTTGACTTGCTGCTAGTGATGCATCCTACAGTTGGGCGCCATACTTCAGGTATAACAATCCTAGGTGTACCTCTATCGGCAGCGATCCTCACTATGATCTCTCCCATTGTCTCCGTCCTTGTCCTGATCTCTGTTTCTATCACGGTTCAGTCTCCGTTTCTATCTCATTGCTTCTTTCACAATCCTGCTTTTTTCTTCTGCTCTCCGTCGTCTTCTTGTTCTCACTGTCTTCTCTTGCTCACATTCCTTTTGACTTTTACTTGGTTCTCCACTGTCGCATACGTACCTAAAGTGTGTTTGAGGCGGGGTTCACATTGCGTTATGGCAGTCCGTTAGACGGACTGCGTTACACCGTGGCATAACGCGGTGTAATGCAGTCCGTTAACGCTGCCATTAACCCCTATTATTGGGCGCATCGCCAACGCATGCCATAATCGTCATGCGCTAGTGATGTGCCGTCATTCCGTGACTGAGGCTCGGACGCAGGCTGCAGCGTCTGAGGCTCCGTCACCGCTAGCACAGATGAATTATCTGCAGTAGCGGTATAGCATAACGCGATGGCGTGTATGCTATAGCGTTAACGCAGCCCATCAACGCTATGCGTTGAACAGGCTGCTTTAACGCAGTATGATCCTGGCCTTAGGGTTAGGTCTGCACATTTACACAGGTCAGGTAGGTATGCACTTCTGCGTTACATGTGATTTCCATCCCATTGGTTGTCAAAGTTTGCTGGGTTGCAGTTTGCCCAATTCTGCCCTATTAGTGTGGTGTTTTGGGGTGATATGCAGTGCCTTTTGCCTCCAAACAAGGTGTGTATTATGGCATCCAAAGATTTCAATTTTGGTCTCATCTGACCAGACCATATTCTCCCAGTATTTCACAGGCTTGTCTAAATGTTGTTGAGCTTTCCTTTAAGGTGTTTTCCCATCAACAAAAATACTGTGTAATGTCTGTGTCTGACTGTACAGGAACATGGTCTGATCATACCACATCTCCCTCCTGGGCAGGGGAGGAACCAAAAATGTATACAGACAGGACAGCACAGGATCACAAATAATTATTTCTTTGAAGCAAATCATTGTTTAAAGACAGTCAGTGAAATGTTTTACCTCACAGAACCAGCTGTGATCCCCATCTGTAATGTCTGTATACTCTTTTGCTTTCCCCCCTGCCTAGGAGATGTGCTATAATCAGCACAGGGACATTTTAATTAAGCACAACAAAATGTGGAGCTAATTATTGTACCAAGATCTATTAATGAAAATCAACTTTTGTTCATGGGAAAACCCCTTCAAGTGTGCTTGAACATGCTTTTTGTTCACCAACAGAGTCTTGCGTGGTGAGCGTGCACATAGGCCATATTGGTTGAGTGCATTACTTAGTTTTCTTTGAAACAATTGTACCTGCTGATTCTATGTCTTTTTGCAGCTCTCCACAGATGGTCCTTGGCTCTTGGACAACTCTTCTGATAATTCTTCTCACTCCTCTGTCTGAAATCCTCCGGGTAGCACCTAAGTGTAACCTGTTTGTGGTGAAATTGTTTTTTCCACTGCCAGATTATGGCCCTAACAGTGCTCACTGGAACCTTCAGTAATTTAGAAATTCTTGTGTAACCAATGCCATCAATATGTTTTGCAACAATAAGGTTGCAAAGGTCTTGAAGCAACTAAGTCAATAATGTTTCTTGTGTGGCACCTTAGTAATGACACATTTTTATAGGCCATCAGTTGAACCAGTTGATATTTTCCACTAAGTGGCAGGATTGCTTTCTAATTACTGATAGATTTTAACTGGTCTCATCCCTTTCCATGGCTTTTTGCACCTCTTTCTTCATGTGTTCAATACTTCTTCCCTGTGTCATTTCTCATTATTACACATAATTTATGGACATCTCTGGTTTGATTTCTTTGCTTTTTGTGGATTGGATGGGTTGTTACCGACATCTGGTGAGAATTTCATGTCAGTAGCACCTTTAAAAATATATTTACCGAAAATTGTTGACGAGTTCAATACTTATTTCACTCGCTGTATGTATATGTATATACAGTATATGCTCAGCAGCTCTTGCCACTATTATATGGTCACCTCACTTAGGAAAACATAAGTGACCTTCCAGAGTCCCTTAAAGAAATTAATGTGATAATGTGCACCTATTATCTAAACCGTCAGCTACAATAGATGTCAGGTTTAGTAGTAAACTAATAAAACAAATGGATTTGCTAGATTTTATGCTAATATCTTATTTATCAGTGTATAAAAATAGAATTAAATCTCAAAATTGTTTATTTCATCAGAAACTTCAGGAGGATAAAATCATTTTAACCAAGTGTAGAGACACTTTTAAGAAGACGATGGCACAGTTTAATTCTGAGAATGATAAACTGAAATCCCAACTGCAGGATAATGAGACTCACGCTCAGGTATCTGAATGCATGATGTGTCACTTCCTTGTACTATTTCACTCTGCTGGATGTTTTCAGAGATTTGTGGGTTGTTGTAATAAATTTAGTTATATAATTTTACGGCTCACATAGACGAGCCGATAATCATTCACAGATAATCAGTACACATGCCAGAAATCACCCAACAAACGAGCATTCCTCGGGTGATTGGATCATTCATGTCGGCATTAAAATCATCGTTCTTGGCAGCACATTGCTCAAGGTAAACAGGAGATGTGCTGCCGATAATGATGATATTCTATTCGCGTTGCATTAACGATCGATCGTTCTGTGCACATAGAATTCTGGTCAGCCTGGATAAAAGGGATATTCAATGTCCATCTATCGGCTTGTATATTGCCAATCAGCGGTCACATAACAGCTGCGGTTGCCCAGTCTGCATGGGTACTTAGAGCCATGTGATAATTTATTTTTGGGGGATTTCTTATCATGCTTGGAGACAGTTAACTCCCTAACTAATTAAATAAGAAGCTACTCTGGGTTTAATAGAAATGGATAATTCATTGTTAATATCAGCATATAGCCGTGATTTTACTCTTGCTGTAGGTCAGCTCCCCATAATATGTTCTCCAGTGTATAAATAATTCATATAAATATGGCAAATAATTACCATTTCTACAAATACTCTAGATTAAAAAAAAAGTAACCCTAACCACACTTATACTTAGATTTTTAACGAAAACTGTTCACAAACTAAAGGATGTGGTAACTAATAGCTCTAAGCAGTAGGATCCATGTGGATGACCTCTGTGCCTGCATAAACCCTAATGGGCCAGTAGGATCTTCGTGGATGGGCCAGTAGGATCCGTGTGGATGAACCACTGTGCATGCATAAACACTGATGGGCCACTAAGATCTGTGTGGATGGGCGAGTGGGATCCGTGTGGATGGGCCAGTAGGATCTGTGTGGATGAACCACTGTGCCAGCATTAACACTAATGGGCAAGTAGGATCCACTTGGATGGGCCACTAGGATCCGTGTTGATGGGCCAGTAGGATCCGTGTGGATGAACCACTGTGCCTGCCTAAACACTGATGGACCAGTAGGATCTGTGTGGATGGGCCAGTAGGATCCATGTGGATGAACCACTGTGCCTACATAAACCCTAATGGGCCAGTAGGATCTGAGTGGATGGGCCAGAAGGATCCGTGTGGATGAACCACTGTGCCTGCATAAACACTTATGGGCCAGTAAGATCTGTGTGGATGGACCAATAGGATCCGTGTGGATGAACCACTGTGTCTGCCTAAACACTGATGAACCGGTAGGATCTGTGTGGATGGGCCAGTAGGATCCGTGTTGATGACCACTGTGCCTGCAAAAAACCTAATGGGCCAGTAGGATCCGTGTGGATGAACCACTGTGCATGCATAAACACTGATGGGCCACTAAGATCTGTGTGGATGGGCCAGTAAGATCCGTGTGGATGGGCGAGTGGGATCCGTGTGGATGGGGCAGTAGGATCTGTGTGGATGGGCCAGTAGGATCTGTGTGGATGAACCACTGTGCCAGCATTAACACTAATGGGCAAGTAGGATCCACGTGGATGGGCCACTAGGATCTGTGTGGATGGGCCACTAGGATCCGTGTTGATGGGCCAGTAGGATCCGTGTGGATGAACCACTGTGCCTGCCTAAACACTGATGGACCAGTAGGATCTGTGTGGATGGGCCAGTAGGATCCATGTGGATGAACCATTGTGCCTGCATAAACCCTAATGGGCCAGTAGGATCTGAGTGGATGGGCCAGAAGGATCCGTGTGGATGAACCACTGTGCCTGCATAAACACTTATGGGCCAGTAAGATCTGTGTGGATGGACCAATAGGATCCGTGTGGATGAACCACTGTGTCTGCCTAAACACTGATGAGCCGGTAGGATCTGTGTGGATGGGCCAGTAGGATCCGTGTTGATAACCACTGTGCCTGCAAAAACCCTAATGGGCCAGTAGGATCCATGTGGATGGGCCAGTAGGATCCGTGTGGATGGGCCAGTAGGATCTATGTGGATGAACCACTGTGCCTGCATAAACCCTAATGGGCCAGTAGGATCTGAGTGGATGGGCCAGTAGGATCCGTGTGGATGAACCACTGTACCTGCATAAACCCTAATGGGCCAGTAGGATCTGAGTGGATGGGCCAGTAGGATCCGTGTGGATGAACCACTGTGCCTGCATAAACCCTAATGGGCCAGTAGGATCTGTGTGGATGGGCCAGTAGGATCCGTGTGGATGAACCACTGTGCCTGCATAAACACTCATGGGCCCTCTGCTGATCATTGAGAGTCCTGGAGGTCTGACTCCACCAAGGAACCTTTGATCGCTTATCAATCGTTAATATTAAACTATCTAAATGGTGACACAGAGCCCCTGTAAAATCACAGAATGTTATGCTATTATTTTCTGACACAGGAAAATTACCACTCGCATACTAGTTTACTTTGGTCCCAATAATATTTTTATATATATGTATTCACAGCTCACAAACCTGGAAAGAAAATGGCAACAGCACGAGCAGAACAACTTTGTGATGAAAGAATGTATCCTTTGTGTTTTAGAAATTTTATCCCGAGGAAAGAAAAGAAAACTGAACAGTAGGTGATAGTCATTCTCCAACCTGTACGCATTCAGTAGTGAAAATAAATAAGCTCTTTATTTTTTTTTTTCTCCTGCTGTCCCTTGCCGAGACAGTCAATCATTAGACTTTTTCCTTGTTCTCTCTTCTTAGATCAATGCTTACTAAATCTTTTCTGTGTAGGTGATAAAATGTAGGGATTCGCAGCAAGATCTTATCATATAGGGAAGTGAAATTATTTAAAGGGAATCTGTTATCCGTTTTTTTTTTTCATGTAATCTGAGAGCAGCATGATGTAGAGGCAGAGATCCTGATACCAGTGATTTGTCACCTATCCGCTTAGTATAGTTTCAATAAAATCAGTGTTTTTATCAGCAGGCGATTATCACTACAGGACTATTTGTCTTGTGCTATTTAGTCCACCTGCTGTACACAGAAAGCAGCCAATCAGCGGTGTGGGAGGGATTATACAGAGCTCGGCATTCAGAGAACTGCTAGATATAAAGGAGAGAAAACAGGCTTTTTATCAAAACTGCACCAAAGCAGCCCAGTAAGAGATACATTCCTGGAATCAGAGTCTCTGCCCCTACATTATGCTGCTCTCAGATAACATAGTAAAAACTTGGTGACAGATTCCCTTTAAGGCTCCCATAGACATTAGAAAAAGTCCACCAACCATCTGATGGATATAGGGACCTCACGACTCTCTTCCAACAAAGGAGGATCAGACTACAGTAGTAGAATTTCAGCAGCCTATCCTTTTGTTTTCTGTGGCGATAACCCAGTGCCAGAGGAGTTTGGAAGCAGTTTTCTCCTCTCTCCCCATTGAACACTCATGAACACTTGACCAAGAGCTTCTTTGCATGGAGGAATCAGGAGAGAGAGCTTACTGCAGGTCAAACTTCCAGCCATCAGAGTTAAGTAAAAAGATTTGCATGACCCTAGTCCAACAGCCACTTTGGTAGTCCCTGACTGCGTTCCTTACCATAGCCCTCCAATCTTCTTCCTGCTGGCTTCCCTGCCAGTTCTTCTGATTAGTAGGCTTGGCTTGACATCATACATAGGATCACTCCACACTAATCAGAAGAGGCTTCTGGCCTGGTGGCGATTGGCTACCAAAATGGACATTGGAACAGGGTCCTGCGAATCTTTTTGGTCAACTCTAGCTGACAGTTGTCTCGTCTTGGGCCAGCTTTATCTCGTGAATATATAAAATATTAGGTTTGCGTATACATTGTCTGATCCAAAGGGTGTAATGGAACAGACTTACTCCTTAGGGGTTACACTACTGTTTGGGAAAGAATAGTAATATAATGGAGTCCCTTAGAATGCCAAAAGTAAGACGTACAATGTAGCTTTATTCTAAGTATTACCTTGACTTCTGTATGCAGTCATAGCTTCAAAGAGCCAAGAGAGCGACTATAAGCAAGTGATGAAGACGGTAACCAGACAGATAGCAGATTATAACAAAACACTCATAGATGCTCTGCAGAACTCCCGGAACTGAACCGTTTCGTCTTTCCTTCCCGCTCTCCAGCAATATTCGCATATTGGCAGTATGATCATTATCTTTTTGTAAGAAATGATTTAGTATAATTGTAGGTCAAGGACCAAAAATGTACTGTGTATATAAGCTCATAGTCCTTTCAATGTATGCTAAAGAATAAATAAGTTATTTGATGATTCAGTTGATAGTGTGGGATTACAGTACTTTTTATAGAAAGATTGAACTATTGTGTAGCATTCTGCATGCATGCAATGTTAATAGCGCCACTGTTAATGTTTATGGCCTACTGTATTGTGTGATTTTTATTATGTAAAATCTCCAGTATCTACCTGTAAATTTAAATGGCCACTGTCATTTCAACAAACTTTGTATAAATCAATAGTGTCAGCAAAAATGTGAAACTTTGTAATATATCTTATCAGAAAAATCTGCTCCTTTCTTCACTCATGATTAGTGATGAGCGAGTATACTCGTATACTCGGGTTGCTCGGTTTGTGTAACTGCTCGGAGATTTAGTTTTCATCTCCTCAGCTGCATGATTTACAGCTGCTAGTCAGGCTGAATACATGTGGGGGTTGCCTGTTTGTTAGGGAATTCCCACATGTATTCCGGCTGACCAGCAGCTGTAAATCATGCAGCTGAGGCGACGAAAACTAAATCTCCGAGCAGTTACAAATACTTGGAGATCACCCGAGCAATGAGTACACTCGCTCATCACTACTCATGATCCTTACTAGTCAAAGAAAGACTAACTGCTAGCTCACTGAGTTATCAGGTTACAGGTCTGTGAAAAGGGAAGGGGGCCAAGTAGTGAGAGGCGCAGACACACAGATCGTGCTGCAGCTTCTTGCTAGTGATTTCTCTCATTTTCGGTGCTGCATTCACAGCTAATAATGCTCTGGGTTAACAACCATCCGTAAACTTATAGACAGTCCACAAAAAACAATCACCAATTTATAGACAGTCCGCTTTTTTTCTGCTGTCCGCAGTATTTGGTAGGAAAAAGCACCGTCCATGATTTGTTTTGCACATGCTTAGAGCCATTACTAGTTGCCAGCAGTGAATTAGGAGGAGCAGTTATTTTGACAATCAGAGGTGCGCATGAGTTTCTTTACAGCGCTTACTACTCTGATCCATCCTTCATACTCAGAGACACTCCATTTCTCTGTCGGCAGCCTCTGATGTCTACGACAGCCACCACACTATACGAATTCTGCCACCAAGCTGGAATCGCCCCTCTCCTCTAACCATAAGACTCATAGGCAAGGTACTGGGGAACTGAGTATATAGTATACACACAGGCACCGCTCCACACTGTACTATACAGGGGGGTGCATAAGTAGGTATATTGTTAGTATAGTTGGTGAAGGTGTTGCAGTTTTCTTCCAACTACTGCTGAAACTTTTTAGTATTCTCTGTCTTCCAATAAACCATATACCATAATGGAATAGACGTTGTATACCTATTTATGTACTCCCCTGTATTAATTCTGGAGTAAATTGCTTTGAAAATGTTGCTGCAAATGAGAGTTGTGCAAAAATTTGGAGACTTTTAGAGTTTTCACAGATTCTCCTAATTAATTACTGTAAGTGGTGTGCTCCTCTTAATAAATCAAGACCGTGTGGTCCATCACGCCTTCATCAAGACCAGCGAGAAAATTGCCAATTGTCCAATCTCATCTAGACCAAGTTGCACCAAATTTGATGCATGGGTAAATCATGCCCTTCTGAAGGCAAATATTAATTTTGAACAACTGGGTCAATCTGCATCAAATTTGGTGCATAGGAAAATCAGGCACTTCGGATATTGGGTTTGTACCTCTGTCGACATATTACCAAAAAAACAGAACACAAAAGCAAATATTAATTTGCAACCAAAGAACTGGACTAATCTGCCTCAAAAGGTAAGTCACGCACTTCAAGGCCAGAGCGGAAGGGGTTACACTGGGTTTAAGCTTTCTAGACGCTGCCATTTTGACATATTTGTAAAGTAATACAAAAGAGAATATTTTCCTGCAAATGACTACACCAATGTGCCCCAAATTTGCCGCATACGTAAATCAGGCACTTTAGAAGGTTTTAGACCAGGTTTCATATTTCCAGGACTTACCGTTTTCAACATACTTGCAAAATATCAGAATACAAAAGCCAAATATTTATTTAAATCTTTTAAGAGCATCAGTGGAGACACGTACAATTTATGTGAAAAGCAACTTCAATATGTTAGCTTATTATCTGTAGTAAATTAAGTTAACCACCAGTTTTTATGGGCAGCATGGTGGCTCAGTGGGGTCCTTGCAGCGCTGGGATCCTGGGTTCAAATCCCACCAATGACAACATCTTCAAGGAACTTGTACGTTCTCCCTGTGTTTATGTGGGTTTCCTCAGGCTACTCTGGTTTCCTCCTGCATTCCAAAGAGATAGTAATAGGGAATTTAGATTGTGAGCCCAATGGGGACAATGATGATAATGTATTTAAAGCGCTGCGGAATATGATAGCACTATGTAAGCATAATGAATAACCACACACACAAGCAACAAACCGCTAAACCAAATAGACCTATGTGAAGTCTTGAAATTCTACCAGTACTATACGCACAGCCCTGCAGTATATAGAATAACATACAGATTAACATAGTTTACAGTGGAACTGTGTATATACTGTAGAGTTGTGTATGTAATATGGAGCTATGTATATTATACGATATAGTGTGGAGCTATACATGTCATGACTCTGTTGTTGGGTTTCCCGGGACCAGGAGCTCCTTCCCTGTCCCTACTGCTGTGGTCACCCTAGCTCGCCCTGTTCCCCAGATTACTTCTGATGGTGAAGATGCCGGAGCCACGTACCTTGCTTTAGCTCCTGAATCCGCCCTCAATCTATACCCTTACCCCACCCAGGGAAGAGGGGAGTAGTAGTGTACCGTAATACACCAACGAGACTAACAAGGTAATACAAACAGGGATAAAGGAAAATATCAATCCTACAAATATACTCACACAAACAGAGGTAAACCGCGGGGAGTGGTCGATGGGGTAAAACCAAAGTAGGAGAAGGAGGGGAATTAGCACACACCCAAATCCTAGCAATAGTCACAGATAAATCCACCAAACACCTTCTCGAACAACAACGACAAACCACCATCTCCTAACTATTAACCCAACTCGGACTTATATAACTAATAATTTGCCCATAGAAGAGATCCATACATGAGATAAAAAGTTGAATTTAATTATAGAATAGCTAAAAAATCACGTATAGATCAAAATACAGCAGGTAAACAGGTATATGGTGCCCAGTAGGGGGAATTCCAATACAATCCAAGACAATTTTTACAGAAGTGTACCACTAAAAAAGTACCATAGATATGGAATAGGTCAATTTATAGTAATCCGGTATCCTCACCTAAAAAAATATGTGGAACAATTCTAATGCATAGAATCTTATGGCCCACTAGACGAGAGGTACAGAAAAACTGTGGATATGGCAATATAGCCTATGTATAAGGTAAAGTAGTAAACAATACCCCATCATGTTATAGGTGATGCCCGATCAATGTATGTAAGGCAAGTATAATAATACCATAATAGGTGCAGTAATAGAAGTAAAACCAAGGTCATCATACCTAGCTAGAAACATAGCTCCACTGGACTGAGTGTGTGGATGGATTTGGCGTCCGGAAGAATCTTAGGGCAAAACGTACGTCGGGTTCGGGGGGACACCTAATCTATTCAAACACTCAGTCCAGTGGCACCATGTTTCTACCCAGGTATGATGACCTTAGATTTACTTCTATTACTGCATCTATTATGGTATTATTAGACTTGCCTTACATCCATTGACCGGGCATCACCTATAACATTAGGAGATACTGTTATACATTATTTGAAGTGCCTACATATTTGATTGATTTTGGACACCATTGGACTAATTCATCTCCTATCCATGCAGCATAAGCTACTCTGACAATGAATGATAGCCAAGACCCAGATTATATAGGAGATGGGAGTGGCTAACCGTGAACAGCTGAGAGCCTTAATGCAGGAAAGCTTCCAAGAGCTCTCAACTGAGCAGTTTAACTCCTGCAATGCTAAAAGAAACATGCACTGTTTAATGTGAAGGTGGAGTGCTTCTAAGCAGTGCAGGAGTAGGAGAAATCAGATGCTGCTGTCTTCTGGCTCCTCTCTATCGTGGTAAACCCGTGACAATATCTGTTTGTATAATATAAAGTGTGGAGCTGTGTACATAGTGTGCGCGCCACACTATATACTATATGGTACATACTATTATATATACAGCTTCATACTATATACACAGGTTCCGCACTTTAACATGCTGGGTGGTGAAACCACTGTTCCGTAGCCCAAGGAAGACCTAGAGGGGCGTGACTAGGAGCCTCACCCAATCTGACCATGAATACGTAGCAGCTAACAACGCCGAGATCTGAGGAAAGACAAGGGAAGTGGTGTAGATCCGACTCCAGGACTGACCTTGCGTAGATGGCAGCTGAACCCTAGGAACGGGTAGCTGGAGGGCCTGAGGGTATGTCCAACAGATGCAGGCGGAGTAAAATGACAGGTACCACAGAAGTGCACTGGCAGGTGCAGCAGAACCAGCTGCCGTTGAGATGAGCACTGGCAGGTGTAACTGGATTGGCTGCCGTTAAGAAGAGCACTGGCAGGTGCAGCGGGACTGGCTGCCATTGAGATAAGCACTGGCAGGTGCAACTGGACCGGCTGCCGTTGAAATGAGCACTGGCGGGTGCAGCGACCTGAGATACGAGCGCTAGGACCTGAGAACTCGCAAGAATGTTAGGTAACAAACTGACAACATTGCACAGGCACCTCCATGTTGGAGGAGTTGCTTTAAATAGTTAGTGTCATCCAGCTAATGGCTGGGGACATTTTATAGGAACTCGCTCGGCCCCTTTAAGAAAGAGGAAGTGTGTGCACGCCCTAAGCATAGTGCCTGGGGACCTGCGCGTGGTGCATGTCTCCCGGGTAGCAGCAGACCCAGAAGGAACAGGACAGGGCCATGGTGAGTACGCTCGCATCTTTACAGGGGCAGAGGGACTGCAGGCATGGACGCCAGTGCTGCACACTATATTATAATATACACAGCTCCACACTTTTATCCTGTACGCTTGGTGTAATTATCAGTATCTACTCTTATTCTAGATGTCTCTGTCAGGGGGCTGGTGGTTATAAAGGAGTGTGGTAAATGGCATAAAATTTTTGAAACTGCTTGTGAATTTTGAATAATTCAGTCATGGCCGAAAGTGTTGTCACCCTTGAAATTGTGCCAGAAAAGGAAGTATTTCTCCCAGAAGATGATTGCAATTACACGTTTTGTTATGCACAGATTGTCATAAAATACAATTTAAAAAAAAAGGGCAAATTGGACATAATTTCACACAAAAAACCCCAAAATGGGCCAGGACAAAGTTATTGGCACCTTTCCCAACTTTGTTTCAAGCATGTGATGCTCTTTCTATCTCCAATCTCATCTATGGCAAGTAACGGGTCTGAGCAATATGAAAATCAAACCTGAAAACAGAAAGGGGGAAGTTGACTCAATGTTTGCAAATTGTGTCTGTGTGTGCCACACTAACCAGGGAGAACAGAAAGCAGAGAAGGGAACTATCTGAGGCCTTAAGATCTAAAATTGTTGAAAAATATCAACATCTCAAGGTTACAAGTCCATCTCCAGAGAACTTGATGTTCCTTTGTCCATGGGTGCACATTATAATCAAGAAGTTTACAACCCTTGACACTAGCTAATCTCAATGGAGAAAAATTGATAAAAGGTTGCAACGCAGGATGCACACTCCTTGCAGATGTTGTTCTTGGTGGGATTTAAACCCAGAACAATAGTGCTAGCCACTGAGCCATACCTTGAATTAGTACAAGGTCTCCACTGGTTCAATATATCTGTATCACAGAGTTTTCACAGGTTTTACAGACTCCTGAAATGGAAGTGTAGCAAGAGAGTAATAAAATGCATCCTATATTATGCACTTGAATTCTAGATTTAATCAATTTGGTTACTAATGGTATTGTCATTAGTCAACAATAACTGAATTAATATTTTTATAAACAGACGGAAAAGAACAATTGCAAGATTTTCTAGTAACATTTTTTATCCATGCATGAAACATAGGGGCTAAGTTATCAATCTGTAAAAAGTCGCAACGTTTTGGGGGAAGTGCAAAACCAAAAAATAAAATTTAAGATATTTTATTCATAATGAATTAAAAATAGAAATCATCATAATTATACAAACAGGAAGTTTAAACAAGGCAGAGTGAGCTCAAAGCAATAAATAGCATAAGTGTAAGTATCAATCAAATATAAATCTTAATAGTACGTAAAATCAGATAATATGGTAGGTATAGAACAACAGTGCACCAGCAGGCTCTGGAATGTAACAGGAAATATTTCACAAAATATACAAAGAACTGCCTACAGAGTATAGGTATATCAGCCACTAAAGTGCACATATATGGCCCCCGAAATGTGCGTATATGAGGTATATATAAATAGGAATACTGTGCAATACACTAGTAATAATATCTATATAAGAAGATAAAAGTCCTAGTAAAGTGCAAGTGCATTAGATTAGACTAAATATAGATATAGGTATATTAGGGGATACCAAAGATGAAAGAATTAGGAAGGCAGCAGCACCATGTTGTTTACCTGCACACCTATGGATTGCCATGAGGAGGAAAACCCCGACGCGCGTTTCGCAACGTAGCTTCTTCCTGGGGGTCGTGGCAATGAGGGGAACGCAGTGCCAGCTTTTTAAATGCAGCTGTTGTCACGGCGCTAGTGTCCATCGAGCACACAACAGGAAGTGGCGGGTCCAGCGTCCCACGTCATCAGCTTCCGCCCAACTCCGACGCGTCAGGAGAAGGGAGGGAGAGGATGACGCGAGGGGACGCATTACCAAGGCAAACCGGAGAGGCCGATAGGCGCGAGCGCACTATGCAGCAAATAGAATGTACAGACTGAGAAGTACTGGGAGAAAACACAGTGAGTAGTGAGTGGATGCTGTGTGAATGCGTGAAGCTGTTTGGGAGGACTATACAAAGCCAGTGAAGAAAAGGAAAAGGGGGAATACTATTAAAGAAAAAGAAAAACTTGAAATAGTGACAAAAACAATACAATGTATAACTGCTGGTGAGCCTAAAAGCACAGAAAATAAATACAAATGATATAAATATATATAATAATATGAAAATATATACACCCATAAGGGGTGTAAAGAATAAGTGAAAGGAATTTTTTAATATAATAGACAGGTACAATGTTGAAATGAAAAATACATGTAATCCACATAAAAGGATTAAGGATTTGGAATATTGAAGTCCTTTTCTTCATCATGGGTGAGAGGGTAAGGCATAAAAGGGCAACACCATAAGTGAAGTGTAGAAATACAGCAACCGGCCAATACAAGTTCAAGGCTGCAAAGCATATACAAAACTGAAAGAAAAGACAACACATACAATTAGAATACATAAACATATAGAATGTACAGGAAAGGTAATTCCTATGCAGAATGATAAAATAAAGGGAGACAGTAATTAGAGAAGCACCATCAAATCCCAAATTATATTTAAAGGAAGGGAGCAAAACTCATAACTTCATTTACGGTAATCCATTAGTTTGAAGTGAGCCTATCCTGGAAATCCATTTTGTCTCTAATTGGGCCAATTTGGTTTTAACATTACCACCCCTTGAGTGTTTGAGGATCCTATCAATGCCAATGACCCTCAGTAGACTGGAATCACAGTTGTGGACAGATTTAAAATGACGAGGTATTGGTTTAAGGGATGTCAAATCTTTGACCTCACGAGCATTAGATATATCACGGACATGTTCTCTAGTCCGTATCTTGAGTTGTCTGGTGGTCATGCCAATGTATATTGAAGGGCAAGGACAGGTAGCATAATATATCACATGGTCTGTGCCACATGTGATATTGTGAGTAATCTGAAAGACCTCATTACCTTGTGTATTTTTGAAGTCCTTAGCCCTGGCCATATTTGTACAAGCCAGGCATTTCTTACAAGGAAAGAATTCCCATTTTGGTCCTTTGGAGTCAAGAAAGTTGTGTGTACCGTAGTAACACCCCTACATTGGCTATGGACCAGCATGTCCTTCAAGCTCTGAGATCTCCTATATGTGATAGTTGGAGTTGTAGGGATACTCTTGGCCAAAACTGGATCATTCATGATAATAGGCCAGAATTTAGAAAGGGCTTGTCTCATAGATTTCCACTTCTCATTGTAAGATGATATAAATCTCACTGTAGTCGATGTTGGCAAATTAATTTTTGGTTTTAATATATCAGACCTCTGTTTACTGCACGCTTTGGACCACCCCTGATGAATGACCCGATTGGAATAACCTCTCTGCACAAAACGTGCTAATTCAGAGGACTGCATCTGAAAAGAGGATTCAGTTGAGCAGATTCTCTTTGTTCTCAAGAACTGCCCATATAGAATACTGTCTAGGGTGTGATGAGGCAGCATGGAAGTATACCATATGAATTTTTTGGATCAGGGCCGGATGTAAGAGGTGGGTTGCCCAGGGCCCATTTTGGAGGGAGGCCCATTTTTCAAGGTGCTGCAATATGTAATGCAAAAACACAAAATGAAACGAACGCAAGTTTATTTACAAAAATCATTTATGCAGAGCAATTCAAGTAAAATCATTCATTTTTTACAATCCGGGCCTTTCCTTGATTTTCGTTCTGCAAAATCACTAATGATGTCACTAAAGTCCAATTCACGCAGTATATCTGACCTTGTCAGCCCTTGAAGTCTTGAAAGGGCGTTAAAGGTTAAAATATGTACATACGTATCTATGTATATTGTAGAAGTTTGGGCTGTCTATATCAAAGACTGCTGCTGGGCTCTATATGTCAGAGGCTTCTGCTGGGCTGTATGTGTATGAGAGGCTTCTGCTGGGCTGTATATATATGAAGGGCTTCTGCTGGGCTGTATATATATATATATATATATATATATATATATATATATATACATATACAATACATGAGGGGCTTCCGCTGAGCTGTAAATATATATATATAAAGGGGCTTCTGCTGGGCTGTATATATATGAGGGGCTTCTGCTGGGCTGTATATATATATATATATATATATATATATATATATATATATATATATATATATATATATAAGGTGTGCTGCTGCCGAGCTGTATATATCAGAGGCTGTTTACCTGTATATATCAGAGGCTGTTGCTGTGCTGGCTGTATATGTATGAGAGGCTTCTGTTGGGCTGTATATATATATATATATATATATATATATATATATATGTATATGAGAGGCTTCTGGTGGGCTGTATATGAGAGGCTTCTGCTGGGCTGTATATGAGGGGCTTCTGCTGGGCTGTATATGTCTGAGAGGCGTCTGCTGGGCTGTATATGTATGAGAGGCTTCTGCTGGGCTGTATATGTATGAGAGGCTTCTGCTGGGCTGTATATGTATGAGAGGCTTCTGCTGGGCTGTATATATATGAGAGGTTTCTGCTGGGCTGTATATATATGAGAGGCTTCTGCTGGGCTGTATATATATGAGGGGCTTCTGCTGGCCTCTATATGTCAGGCTTCTGCTGGGCTCTATGTGTATGAGAGTCTTCTGCTGGGCTGTATATGTATGAGAGGCTTCTGCTGGACTATATGTATGAGAGGCTTCTGCTGGGCTCTAGATGTCAGAAGCTTCTGCTGGGCTCTATATGTCAGAGGCTTCTGCTGGGCTCTATGTATGAGAGGCTTCTGCTTGGCTGTATGTATATGAAAGGCTTCTGCTGGGCTGTATAAGTGTCAGAGGCTTCTGCTGGGCTGTATATGTGTCAGAGGCTTATGCTGGGTTGTATATGTATGAGAGGCTTCTGCTGGGCTGTATATATATGAGGGGCTTCTGCTGCGCTGTATATATATGAGGGGCTTCTGGTGGGCTGTATATATACAGGGGTTGGACCAAATAATGGAAACACCTAACATTTTGGCATCATAATCTTCGAACATGTTATAAACATGCAAACCGTGACATATGGTAATGTTTTGTAGTTGATTATTTGTGTTATGTGATATGTGTATGTAAATTAACTGTTTTGCAGAAATGTAAGAACATTGATAAGAACCTGATACCAATGGCAGACCTCTTGGATTTTCAAAGAGGCCAAATTGTTGGTGCTCGTATGGCAGGCGCTAGTGTAACAGAAAGTGCCCGAATGCTTGGCGTGTCAAGAGGTACTGTCTCCAAAGTAATGACTGCGTTTGAAAGAGAAGGAAAAACGTCCGCAGCAAAGCACAGACCCGGCCGAAAGTCAAAGTTGACTGAGAGAGACCGTCAGACTCTAAAGCGAATTGTGAGAGAGGATCGCAAGACCACGGCTCTGAAAATCACTGCTGAGCTCAATGAACACCTACAGAACCCAGTTTCCACGAAAACTGTTCGTCGGGAGCTGCACAAATCTGGATTCTATGGAAGAGCTGCAATTAGAAAACCGATGCTCTCAATGACAAATGTTTCCAAGGGTTTAGAGTGGTGTAGAAACCTCCAGAATTGGTCCCGCGAGCAGTGGAAACATGTAATATTCTCAGACGAATCATCGTTTACCCTATTTCCGACCTCCAACCGAGTGTACGTTTGGAGACAGCCGAAAGAAGCATTCCATCCAGACTGCCTTCTCCCAACCGTAAAACATGGCGGAGGTTCTGTGATGATCTGGGGTGCTATTTCGTGGAGATCCGCCAAGCCAATGATATCCCTTCATGGAAGAATTAACAGCTGAGATTATTTAGACATTTTGGGTGACCAGGTGCATCCAATGGTTCAAGCGCTGTTCCCGGAGGGGAACGCCATCTTTCAGGATGATAATGCACCAATTCATACAGCTAGAATCGTTAAAGGTTAAAGCATGGCAGGAGGAACATTCTAATGAAGTTGAGCATATCATCTGGCCCCGACAATCCCCAGACCTCAACATTATTGAGCATTTATGGTCGATTTTAGAGATTCAAGTTAGATGTCGATTTCAGCCGCCATCATCGCTCTATGAACAGGAGGGTGTTTTAACTGCAGAATGGGCTAAAATTCCTTTGGAAACAATTCACACCTTGTATGAATCCATACCTCGGAGAATTGAGGCTGTAATCGCCGCAGAAGGTGGACCTACACCATATTAAACTAACTTTTGTTGATGTTTCCAGGTGTTTCCATTATTTGGTCCAACCCCTGTATATGAGGGGCTGCTGCTGGGCTGTATATATTAGAAGCTGCTGTTGGGCTGTATATATATGAGGGGCTGCTGCCAGGCTGTATATATCAGAGGCTGTTGCTGGGCTGCCGCGCTCGAGAATCCTCTTCTCACGCCGACAAGGCAGCTGAACAAACTCATCTGATCTAACCCGAGGGAGCGATCATATAGCTGAATAGGTAGCACCTAGAAGCTTCTGTTGGGATCGGAGAAGGCTGCCGCATGCCATAAGCTAAGCATTAGGTACAGGGAGAGTACTAAGGAAGTCTGGCTAGCCAGGTCAGTGGATGCTGACGCAGGTCAGGTGTCATGACTCTGCCACTCTGCGCCAGCCACTGAGATGTAGGACCGTAGCCAGGTCCCTACACTTTCAATGGTTTCTCTTTTCTTAAATGTTCTTTATCATTAGTAATGGTTCACAGCAAAGAGAGGTGTATTTTACATGTTTTGAGATATTTATCCCCAGTGGCGTAACTACAAAGCTATGGGCCCCGGTGCGAACTTCCAAATGCCCCCCCCCCCCCCCACATTCCCCTAGATACGCCTCGGACTGTTGCAGGAATCTCCTGCACTGCAACATGGTGTTGGGTGCCAGCACAGCCCGCACAGTGGTATATCCAGCACAGCCCGCACAGTGGTATATCCAGCACAGCCCGCACAGTGGTATATAGAGCACAGCCCACACAGTGGTATATCCAGGACAGCCCGCACAGTGGTATATCCAGCACAGCCCGCACAGTGGTATATCCAGCACAGCCCGCACAGTGGTATATAGAGCACAGCCCGCACAGTGGTATATAGAGCACAGCCCGCACAGTGGTATATCCAGCACAGCCCGCACAGTGGAATATAGAGCACAGCCCGCACAGTGGTATATCCAGCACAGCCCGCACAGTGGTATATCCAGCACAGCCCGCACAGTGGAATATCCAGCACAGCCCGTACAGTGGTATATAGAGCACAGCCCGCACAGTGGTATATCCAGCACAGCCCGCACAGTGGTATATCCAGCACAGCCTGCACAGTGGTATATAGAGCACAGCCCGCACAGTGGTATATCCAGGACAGCCCGCACAGTGGTATATCCAGCACAGCCCGCACAGTGGTATATAGAGCACAGCCCACACAGTGGTATATCCAGGACAGCCCGCACAGTGGTATATCCAGCACAGCCCGCACAGTGGTATATCCAGCACAGCCCGCACAGTGGTATATAGAGCACAGCCCGCACAGTGGTATATAGAGCACAGCCCGCACAGTGGTATATCCAGCACAGCCCGCACAGTGGAATATAGAGCACAGCCCGCACAGTGGTATATCCAGCACAGCCCGCACAGTGGTATATCCAGCACAGCCCGCACAGTGGTATATCCAGCACAGCCCGTACAGTGGTATATAGAGCACAGCCCGCACAGTGGTATATCCAGCACAGCCCGCACAGTGGTATATCCAGCACAGCCCGCACAGTGGTATATCCAGCACAGCCCGCACAGTGGTATATAGAGCACAGCCCGCACAGTGGTATATCCAGGACAGCCCGCACAGTGGTATATCCAGCACAGCCCGCACAGTGGTATATCCAGCACAGCCCGCACAGTGGTATATAGAGCACAGCCCGCACAGTGGTATTAGAGCACAGCCCGCACAGTGGTATATCCAGCACAGCCCGCACAGTGGTATATCCAGCACAGCCCGCACAGTGGTATATCCAGCACAGCCCGCACAGTGGTATATAGAGCACAGCCCGCACAGTGGTATATAGAGCACAGCCCGCACAGTGGTATATCCAGCACAGCCCGCACAGTGGTATATCCAGCACAGCCCGCACAGTGGTATATCCAGCACAGCCCGCACAGTGGTATATAGAGCACAGCCCGCACAGTGGTATATAGAGCACAGCCCACATCTCATCCCACCACCCCCGATAATGGCCCCACAGTCCGGTTAAAAAGAAAAAAAAAAAAAAAACACTCTCCTCACCTTTCCTTTTGCCCGCGCTGCTCGTCCCTGCTCCTGTCTCGGTGGCTGCAGTCTGCGCAGGACACAGCAGGTGCGCGATGATATGACGTCATCGCGCACCCGCAGTGTACTGTCAGAGGCAGAGCGGGGAATGATGGGAGAGGGAGTGTCAGGAGACGCTCTCTCCGACATCATTGCATTGAACTATACCGGTGTCATAGACGCCGGTATAGTTAAATGCGGTGGCGGCGGCACTGGCGGGGGGCACAGTACAGCGGGCGGCCCACTACTGGCACCGGCTCTTCTGGCATTTGCCAGAAGTGCCCGATGGCCAGTCCGGCCCCGCAGGTCAGGGGCCGGCCCTGGGCCCCTGACCTGCGGGGCCCGGTCGCAATGGCAACCGCTGCGACCGCGGTAGTTACGCCCCTGTTTATCCCTATGTTGGTGGGAGGCCCCCGTTTGGTGGGTGGCCCCGGGCCCCTTGGGCCCACCCCTAAATCCAGGCCTGCTTTGGATATTTGATTGATTTTCTGTGTCTTCACAGTTTCTTGGCCATGGATATTGAAGCCAGAGACCAATTATGGCTCTCTAACATCGACACAATATTCAAGGGTGAACATGTGCAGAGTGTGGGTAATGAAAATGGGAGCATTTCTGAATTTAAGAACTCATTTAAATTTCTTATTAAAAAAAGAGCCCGTATTTGGTGGAACAAAGCCTCTCTTGAGAATTATTTAATGAAGAGTTTGATACCTCGGGGCTTGAGAGTTAGGATATTACCTTAATTTCCTGTAGAAGATCTATTTTTTCGGAATAGGTGGGAGGAGGCTTGTACTACCTGCTCTAGATCCCTCATGGAGATCCTCATCGGTATGAATAAAAAGACATTAGAAACCTTGGAGGGAGAGATTGAGGCCCTTCAAATAAAATTGACTAATACTTTACCCTTGACAGAGATGGAGACATAGACAAACTTCTAACAAATTGGGTCAAGGAGATCCAAGATACAAAAACAAAGAAATTTAAACGGGATTTAAATGACTATCAAAACAATAATGCTTGTCCTTATCCTCGGTTGAAAGTATTCCTGGATCCCATCCCTTTAAGGGGGGTTCCAACGACAAGGGTAAACGTGGAGGTGCTCATAGGTTTAGCCCCTACCAACATAGGAATTTGAGATCCTCCAATAAATCCTCTAAACTCCAGTTAATAAATTTGTCTGATATAGAGTTGTCCAAAGATCAAGTTGATGTATTGAGTATGGGACTAACATTTTCCCCTGTGGCGTCTTTTGATTATTTTACAGCTTTAAAAGACTTGCATCTTTTTGCAAGAAAGCTGGTGTTAAAAAAGCTGCATGACAAATCACCAACAGTGAGTGAGTGGTCACCTCAGAAGCAGGAAGCCATTGCTATATTGGAAGAATTGGGCAATATGACTCCAATACCGCCCACTGTGAGTAAATTTGTGGTATCTAAGCCAAAAAAAATTCCACCCCTTAGTTTGTATCCAGAGATCGAACTATTTGTCCGTCTGGTTGCCGATGAATTTCGCCGCATCCCTACTGGGATACAGCATGATAATTTGACAAGGCGACAGAGAATAGCTCTTAAAGAATTGAGATCACTCGAAAATACAGTAATCAAACCTGCTGACAAAGGGGGAAATATTGTTTTATGGCCTTCCCAAATGTACGAAAGGGAAGCATTAAGGCAGTTAAAAGACCCTAATTGCTATAAACGATTAACCTTCAATCCTACTATTACCTATCAGAGCCAATTAAGGGATTTAGTTGAACAGGCGTTCTATAATGGCACAATCTCCAAAGAAATTATGGATGGATTAGTCCCTGAAACACTACGAACGCCATGCTTGTATTTACTCCCAAAATTACATAAGTCAGTCACTAACCCCCTGGGGCCTCCCAGTGTCTCAGGGGGGGTGGGCTTTGTGAACAAGTCAATAAATTCCTTGATTTTCATCTGAACCCGATGGTGGAAGCTCTCCCATCATATATCCAGGACACTGGTGATGTGCTTTGTAAATTGGCAGATATACCTCTTGAGACAGACATGTGGTTGGTGTCTTTTGATGTTGAATCATTATATACATCAATTCGACATAATGACGGTATTGAAGCAGTCAGGAGTTTCCTCCACATGTCTACCAGTGACAATGATTTAATTGAATTCCTTCTCATATTGTTGGAATATGCCCTAATACATAATTTCTTCATCTTTAAGGAAGTCTTTTACCTTCAATTACTGCTATGGGGGCTGTGTTTGCGCCCTCATACGCAAATTTATTTCCGGGTTCATGGGAACGCATTATCTTCCTGACCAATGTCATCCTTCTGATTGAAAAAGTGTGTACATGGATGCGATTTATTGATGACATTTTTGTCATCTGGCAAGGTTCTGAGACTGACCTAACATCATTTATTCAACTCCTTAATGATAATGTTTTGAATATTAAATTGACATGTAAGTGCAGTCGAACATGTATCGACTTCCTTGACACAAAAATTTATAAGAGTGATGATGGATTTTTACACACAGAAGTGTTCAGGAGACAAACATCAGTGAATTTGGTATTACATGCTGCCTCATCACACCCTAGGCCTTTAAAAGACAGTATTCTATATGGGCAGTTCTTGAGAACAAAGAGAATCTGCTCAACTGAATCCTCTTTTCAGATGCAAGTCCTCTGAATTAGCACGTTTTGTGCAGAGAGGTTATTCCAATCGGGTCATTCATCAGGGGTGGTCCAAAGCGTGCAGTAAACAGAGGTCTGATTTATTAAAACCAAAAATTAATTTGCCAACATCGACTACAGTGAGATTTATATCATCTTACAATGAGAAGTGGAAATCTATGAGACAAGCCCTTTCTAAATTCTGGCGTATTATCATGAATGATCCAGTTTTGGCCAAGAGTATCCCTACAATTCCAACTATCACATATAGGAGATCTCAGAGCTTGAAGGACATGCTGGTCCATAGCCAATGTAGGGGTGTTACTACGGTACACACAACTTTCTTGACTCCAAAGGACCAAAATGGGAATTCTTTCCTTGTAAGAAATGCCTGGCTTGTACAAATATGGCCAGGGCTAAGGACCTAAAAAATACACAAGGTAATGAGGTCTTTCAGATTACTCACAATATCACATGTGGCACAGACCATGTGATATATTATGCTACCTGTCCTTGCCCTTCAATATACATTGGCATGACCACCAGACAACTCAAGATACGGACTAGAGAACATGTCCGTGATATATCTAATGCTCGTGAGGTCAAAGATTTGACATCCCTTAAACCAATACCTCGGCATTTTAAATCTGTCCACAACTGTGATTCCAGTCTACTGAGGGTCATTGGCATTGATAGGATCCTCAAACACTCAAGGGGTGGTAATGTTAAAACCAAATTGGCCCAATTAGAGACAAAATGGATTTCCAGGATAGGCTCACTTCAAACTAATGGATTACCGTAAATGAAGTTATGAGTTTTGCTCCCTTCCTTTAAATATAATTTGGGATTTGATGGTGCTTCTCTAATTACTGTCTCCCTTTTTTTATCATTCTGCGTAGGAATTACCTTTCCTGTACATTCTATATGTTTATGTATTCTAATTGTATGTGTTGTCTTTTCTTTCAGTTTTGTATATGCTTTGCTGCCTTGAACTTGTATTGGCCGGTTGCTGTATTTCTACACTTCACTTATGGTGTTGCCCTTTTATGCCTTACCCTCTCACCCATGATGAAGAAAAGGACTTCAATATTCCAAATCCTTAATCCTTTTATGTGGATTAAATGTATTTTTCATTTCAACATTGTACCTGTCTATTATATAAAAAAAATTCCTTTCACTTATTCTTTACACCCCTTATGGGTGTATATATTTTCATATTATTATATATATTTATATCATTTGTAATTTTTTTTCTGTGCTTTTAGGCTCACCAGCACTGTTATACATTGTATTGTTTTTGTCACTATTTCAAGTTTTTCTTTTTCTTTAATAGTATTCCCCCTTTTCCTTTTCTTCACTGGCTTTGTATAGTCCTCCCAAACAGCTTCACGCATTCACACAGCATCCACTCACTACTCACTTTTTTCTCCCAGTACTTCTCAGTCTGTACTTTCTATTTGCTGCATAGTGCGCTCGCGCCTGTCGGCCTCTCCGGGTTGCCGTGGTAACGCGTCCCCTCGCGTCATCCTCTCCCTCCCTTCTCCTGACGCGTCGGAGATGGGCGGGAGCTGATGACATGGGACGCTGGACCCGCCGCTTCCTGTTGTGTGCTCGATGGACGCTAGCGCCGTGACAACCGCTGCATTTAAAAAGCTGGCACTGCGTTCCCCTCATTGCCACGACCCCCAGGAAGAAGCTATGTTGCGAAACGCGCGTCGGGGTTTTCCTCCTCATGGCAATCCATAGGTGTGCAGGTAAACAACATGGTGCTGCTGCCTTCCTTATTCTTTCATCTTTGGTATCCCCTAATATATCTATATTTAGTCTAATCTAATGCACTTGCACTTTACTAGGACTTTTATCTTCTTATATAGATATTATTACTATTGTATTGCACAGTATTCCTATCTATATATACCTCATATACGCACATTTCGGGGGCCATATATGTGCACTTTAGTGGCTGATATACCTATACTCTGTAGGCAGTTCTGTGTATATTTTGTGAAATTTTTCCTGTTACATTCCAGCGCCTGCTGGTGCACTGTTGTTCTATACCTACCGTATTATCTGCTTTTACGTACTATTAAGATTTATATTTGATTGATACTTACACTTATGCTATGGATTGCTTTGAGCTCACTCTGCCTTGTTTAAACTCCCTGTTTGTATAATTATGATGATTTCTATTTTTAATTCATTATGAATAAAATATCTTAAATTTTATTTTTTGGTTTTGCACTTCCCTTCTTCTTTGGTTCATGTAATTTTCAGTCTTTGAAGAGTTGCACAAAAATTTTGTGACTTAGTGTTTGAATCAGCTGAAATTGGTGGAACCATGGTGGCACAAGGGCGTGGACACAACCGCTCGTCAAATTCATCAATAATGCTGACGTTATGGATGCCAGAAATGCTTCTGCAATCCCTGCCTGGAGTAGCCATTTCTGGTGCAATGCAGGCCACCAAGAAGATGAGCATGTTCCTCTTAATGAATTCAGTGCCTTGCATGCTGGGAAGACTCGCATAGTATGAACGTGCGCTATGCCAGTCTTGATGATTGGCCCCAAAGACTAAAATAAATGCTGCAGAGGTTCGCCTACAATACTGCTATATGCTCCGGGTGTGAGCTCACTGCAGCGGATCAGCAGAGATTGAAGTGCCCTTGTGAGTGTAGATTTCCAGGCATAAAGTATTTGTAGTATAGTGAATGAACGTAATCTTTTTGCATTTTTACATGTGTGAAGCTCGGCCCTGCTATAATGTGTGTTCAGCAAAAAGTCAAAGAGACGAGTTGAATTGGCAAGATGCCTGCTAGGTGTGGATGCTGTGAGGTAAGACGGGATTGATCACCAGTTGGGTGTATATCAGGAAAAGGAGTGGGCAAGGCAGGGATAGTTCCTCACTGGGGGAAGAGGAAGCAGAGCATTTCAGGAATGAGCTGTAATACAAAGGGAGGGACAGATAATCGCATGCTGAGGTGTTACAGTAATGGCATGTCTGCCAAATGCTGAGGTATTCGAGCATAGCAATATTTATGGGTGGTGAGATCGAATTGGCACTGTTATATCATATAATTCTCTGGGAAAGTGACGTGGACATTATGGCCATAGTCAGCATGCCTGCATTCAGATATGCCCCATCTTGGAATGATGCCATTTCAAGTTGTATTAGTGGAAAGTATTACATACAGATTATACTTATGTGCTGGCAGTCGGTCGAATTGCCCACTGATTTCTTCTGAAGTCATCCACCATTTAGCTGTGGTAACAGGTCCACAGACTAGTAGAACATCTGACTTGTTTCTTACTTATCGCCATTATATTGGTACTTAAGTCCCTATGTTGAACTCTTCTGTCAGAGGTAATTAAAGTGGGTTTCCAAGATCAGACTATTGATAGCCTATGATTAGGATAAGCCACCACTCTCAGGTTGGTTGTGACTCTTGGCACCTTCACCAATTCTCTTCTGAAGGCACCATATTGCTTGTTAGATTACGGCAGCGTCTTTACAGTATAACTACATAGTTCTCCAAGACAAAGAAATTCTTACAAAATGGTGAAAGTTTTTGAAATAACACTTTTATTAATACAAAAACACCAGGGGTATGTGTGCCTTAAATAGCATGATCATCGAAAAATTATAGTTACCAGGAGTATGGGTTTAGCCAGGGCCGTATTGTACATGAACATACTATATCCAAGCTGCTCAGTGTCCAGAATTGCAGGATGCACTCGCGTCACAGTCATATTAATAGTATGCAGACATCAAGACTTCAATACTGTGCACGCGGACTATCTGGGTTCTTCAGAACTGCGCTAGCTGTGGTTGTGAAGGTACTCGTAAAGCTAGAAGAAAAGGTACTTATGGAGACGTGATGACCAAGAAAAAAGATGGCAAACACCAATAATAAAATTGCTAACTGTAAATGCTGTAAGAAATGCAAGAGTATAAGGTAATGTGGAAAAATAATCAATGTATACCATAAGGTTAACATTTTAGGAAAAGCTTTATGAACTATAAAGAGGTGTGTATGGCGATATCCGCATTAAAAGAGAAAAATGAGGTGACACTAATAATAACATGCAACAATAAATGTTATCAAAGAAGCCGGAGTATAAGCAATGTGCAGATCAATACATTTCTTTCTCTTTGAAAATTATAGAAATATATAGTTTTTTGTGTGCAGCTGAATGTATGCTCTATTGTTTCGGAGGAGCAAGCCTATACCTACTGAGGAGCCTCTCCAGGAAACGGCCAGACTGAAGACGAGCCACACAGCAGGAGGTAAGTGCAATGGGGGTGGGGAATATGCTGGCATAGGGGAGTTGTGGGACATCATACTTTAGGTAGGGGCTGTGATGGCCATCATTCTCTATGTAGGGATTGTTGCGCCATCATACTGTATGTAGGGAGCTGTGTGGTCCATCATACTGTTATGTTGGGACTTGTGGTGGTTATAATACTGTGCATAGGGAGCCGCGGAGCCATCATACTGTATGTAGGCATCTGTGCGACCTTAATACTGTATGTAGAGAGCTATAGAGCCATCATACTGTATGAACTGAAATACTGTAGATAGGGAGCTTTGGAGCAATCCTATTTATGTAGGGAGCTGTGGGACCATCAATCTGTATATAGGGGACTGTAGTGCCTTCATACTATATGTAGGGAACTGTGGATTTCTCATAATATATATAAGGAGCTGTGGGGCTGTTCTGTTCATAAGGGAGTTGTGAAGCTATCATACTGTATATAAAGGGACTGTGGAGACAACATGCTGTCTATAGGGGCTGTGAGGACATCATACTGTATATAGCAGGGCTCTGGGGACATCACCCTGTATGTATGGAGGCTGTGGAACCATTAAACTGTATGTAGGAAGCTGTGAGGCCATCATTCTGATTTATACTATATAAGGAGCTGTCGGGCTGTTCTGTTTGTAAGGTAGTTGTAAAGCCATCATACTGTATATAGAGGGGATCTGGTGCATCATACGGTATACAGGGAGCTGTGAGGGCATCATAGTGTATATAGGGTAGCTGTATGTTTATACTGTATATAAGGAGCTGTGGGGCTGTTCCGTTTATGTTGTAAAGCCATCATACTGTATATAGTGGGTCTGTGGGGACATCATACTGTATGTATGGTGGTTGTGGGGCCATCATACTGTATGTAGGGGAGCTGTTGGGCCATCATATTGTATGCAGGTAGCTGGCCATGATCATATATGTAGGGAAGCTGCGGTGTTATCATACTCTATGTAGGGAGCTGTGGGCCCATTATACTGTAAAAGTGCTTCTCACAAATTTAGAATGTCATCAAAAACTTAATTTCAGTTCTTCAATACAAAAAGTGAAACTCCTATATTATATAGAGTCATTACAAACAGAGTCATCTATTTAAAGTGTTTATTTCTGTTAATGTTGATGATTATGGCTTACAGCCAAGGAAAACCCCAAAGTCATTATCTCAGTAAATTTACTTTATAAAATCAGCTTGAAAAATGATGTTAAAATCTGAAATGTTGGCCTACTGAAATGCATGTTTAGTAAATGCACTCAATACTTGGTCAGGGCTCCTTTTGCATCAATTTCTGTATCAATGCACTATGGCATGGAGGCAAACAGCCTGAGGCGCTGCTGAGGTGTTATGGAAGCCCAGGTTGCTTTGATAGCAGCCTTCAGCTCATCTGCATTGTTGGGTTTGGTGTCTCTCATCTACCTCTTGACAATACCCAATAGATTCTCTATGGGGTTAAGGTCAGGCGGGTTTGCTGGCCAATCAAGCACAGTGATACTGTTGTTTTTAAACCAGGTATTGGTACTTTTGGCAGTGTGGACAGGTGCCAAGTCCTGCTGGAGAATGAAATTTACATCTCCAAAAAGCTTGTCGACAGAGGGAAGCATGAAGTGCTTAAAAATTTCCTGGTAACTGGCGGTGCTGACTTTGGTCTTGATAGAACACAGTGGACCTACACCTGCAGATGACATGGCTCCCCAAACCATCACTGATTGTGGAAACTTTACACTAGACCTCAAGCAACTTGGATTGTGTGCCTCTCCACTGTTCCTCCAGATTCTGGGACATTGATTTCCAAATGAAATGCAAAATTTACTTTCATCTGAAAATAACACCTTAGACCACTGAGCAACAGTCCAGTTCTTTTCCTCCTTGGCCCAGGTAAGACGCTTCTGGCGTTGTTTATTGGCCATGAGTGGCTTGACACAAGGAATGAGACACTTGTAGCCCATGTCCTGGATACGTCTGTGTGTGGTGGCTCTTGAAGTAATGACTCCAGCAGCAGTCCACTCTTTGAGAATCTACCCCAAATTTTTGAATGGCCTTTTCTTAACAATCTTTTCAAGGCTGCGGTTATCCCGGTTGCTTGTGCACATTTTTCTACCACACTTTTTCCTTCCACTCAATGTTCCTTTAATATGCTTGGATACAGCACTCTGTGAACAGCTTCAATGACCTTTTGTGGTTGTGTGGCTTACTATCCTTGTGGAGTGTGTCAATGACTGCCTTCTGGACATCTGTCAAGTCAGCAGCAGTCTTCCCCATGATTGTGGAGCCTACTGAAACAGACTAAGGGACCTTTTTAAAGCTTAGGAAGCCTTTACAGGTGTTTTTCGTTAATTATTCTAATTTATTGAGATAATGACTTTTGGGTTTTCATTGGCTGTAAGCCATAAGCATCAACATTAACAGAAATAAACACTTGAAATAGATCACTCTGTTTGTAATGCCTCTATATACCGGTAGTATGAGTTTCACTTTTTGCATTGAAGAACTGAAATAAATTAACTTTTTGATGATATTCTAATTTTGTGAGAAGCACCTGTATGTAAGGGGATTGTGGGGCCATTATACTGGATATAGAGATGCTTTGAGCCATTATACTTTATGTAGGGGGTTGTGGGGTCATACTGCATGTAGGGAGATGTGGGGCCATCATACTGGCTTAATTCTTAGATTCTGTGATGTAACAGCAGGTTGTGATGCAATACACAGCGCTGATAAGGGTACGTAACAAGCTGAACACCAATGTTATCTAGCTTTATATGTTTGCCCCGTTTTAAAGATTCTCGGTTGTACCTTTTTTAAACATAACCGTTTTCTAGTATTTTCTGCACCTATGCAGGAAACAATCTTCTCTAACTCCGTTGTCACCTATATTAATATCGGCAATGTAGGATCTGCAATGGGACAATGGGTGCAAATTTGTATAATAATAAAAACATTTCACCTACTTATTATGGTTTATTAATACCCACTTGCCTGAACCCTTACTCTGGATTCCTCTCCTGAGTGCATTTTCTATGTTTTAAAATGCTGCTGGTACAAAATACCTTAAAGATCCTGCCTTTCACATCCTAATCTAAAGAGGAAACAGGAAAAAGGAACTTTAACTCCCAGTGCTTAGACAGCAGCGAGACAGTAGTATACCAGTGTCCATGGGAAAGCAGATAGAAACTACGGCATGCGAGAGCAACACCGAACAGAACAGTCAGGGAGAAACATAATGTGACTTGCGCCAACTCTATGAATTCTCGTGGTAATTGGATGGATATATTTTGGAAAGCATGGATTTTTTAGCATTTTTTGCTGTATGTATCTCACAACTCGTGATCTCAGGTAAGAAAATCCAGATAACTCCCTAATAAATGAGATTATGGAGCATGCTTTGTCTTCGCTGCCACAAGATGCTAATAATACTAAGTAAATAGGCATCAAATGTAATTTTAGAAAGGTTTACTGTAATTACTACCATACACAGAGGCGACACCTTTGCCTTGTGTAGATTAGTTACAACAGTTAAAAGTTTGTAGAATTTCCCTTGTATAGTAGATGGATTTTCATTATGTTTAATACAAGTTCAACATGATATTGTATTTTGCTGTATGCTACGCTTAAAGCCGCCATACAGAACATGTTCTCCTGTATATGTCAGTCGGGCGAGATAACTGCCGGCCGAAACATCAGCTGAACCACCCAATGTGAATGGGGGAGGCTTTAGGAAAAGTATTAATAATGTAAAATTGTCCAACAGTCCCTCTAGCAGCGGGAACAACCTGGTGAGATGGACTGTTTGGAGTCAACTGCAAAACTACAAGTCATGATGAGCAATTTGTATCCTGTTATTGTATCTTCAAAGAAGCTCATTTGTACCAACCACACTGGATTATGCATCTTAATACCATGGGGGAAATTAGAATTTTTTCATTTTTGTTTTGGCTTTGACAAATGAAATGTTATAGAAAATGAAATATTATGTTGATGAAACTTGACTCATGAGCCGGTCAATGCTTCCAGAGTTCTCAGCAACTTCACAAGTTGCATTTTGATACATATATTTATTATGTGGCTACTTCAAGCATGGTAAGGCTATGTTCTCACATTGTGTTTTTGCAGCATTTTTTTTTGCGGTGATTTTTTAATGCAAATTTTAATCTGTGTTTTACAGTACCAGCAAAGTCTATGAGATTTCAGAAATCTCATGCACACACCTTGGTTTTATCTTCCTAACTGATTTGGAAACTGCTTAATTTTTGAAAACTGCAACATGCCACTTCTTTCAGCGTATTTGCAGCATTTTATCACCCATAGGAAAAAATTAGTAGGTGCAAAAACTCAGCAAAAAACGCAGGTATCAGTTTTCGCTGCGTTTTTGGTGCAAAAACCAAAGGAAAGTAAATTGTGCTTTTTGGGAGGGTCACTAAACCTTATTAGCATGCACAAGAGAGCAAAAATTTGAGTTAAAAAAATGCAGCATAAACACAACGTGTGAACATAGCCTAATAGTCTCCTGTTTTGTGGAGGATATGTCTGGGAAAGATTGCTTTAGGCCACGTTCACACAATCAGTATTTGGTCAGTATTTTACCTCAGTATGTGTAAGCCAAAACCAGGAGTGGGTGATAAAGTGGTGACGTGTTTCTATTATACTTTTCCTCTCTTTCTTCCACTGCTGGTTTTGGCTTACAGATACTGATGTAAAATACTGACCAAATACCAAGTCTGCCATGCTGGTTGACGCTCTCGTAGTTATCTTGGGATGAGCAGGTTGGTGCAGAAGGCTCTCTGTGCTGGTAGGCTTTTAGGAGTCCTTCCAAGTATTGCTGATTGTAAGGCCTAGCAGATTGGAGACAAGAGTCTTTGAACCTCGTACTGAATATGTCTGACAGTAATGCACTATGATGTTGATTCCAGACAACTTGTAATCGATAACAATTTCTTGGTAGATTACCATAATTATTAATATTTGCAAAGTGACAGAATAACGAGAGAGAGAATATTTTAAGGCATTTTTATTACTTACTGCAAAGTCAAAAGTTTACATACATTTCATTAGTATTTGGTACCATTGCCCTTAAACTGAATGACTTGAGTCAAACATTTGGAATGTCCTTCCACAAGCTTCTAACAATAGTTGGTCGGAATTTGGGCCCATTCTTCCTGACAAAACTGGTGTAACTGATCCAGGTTTGTAGGTCGCCTTGCTCGCACCTGCCTTTTCAGCTTTGACCATAAATTTTCAATAGGATTGAGATCAGGGCTTTGTGATGGTCACTCCAAAACATTAACTTTGTTATTGTTAAACCACTTTGCTACCATTTTGACAGTATGTATTGCTAAAGTACTAAGAAGCTTGATTGTAAGCCAGGTGGGATAACCAGCACTATTGTATGGACTTGTTACTTTTTGTTTTACCTTGTGTTGGACAAAGGCTGTATTTACATTTTCTGGTGACATGGTTTATGAGGCTGCAATAAACCAGAAACAGATCCTGTGTCTACCTCTTTAAGAAGCCGAGGGAGTTGACCTACCACATTTGGTGTTAGGGTAGGTGCCCACAATCCAGAATAGCAGTGTTTTGGACGCAGCTCACCTGCGCTGCGTTCAAAAGCTGCATTCTACATTGAAAGCACAGTGGATGGGGTTTATAGAAACTAGTCAGACTGGTCGAGAGGTATCAGGGTTCCTTGGGAAAGCAGCCCACTCCATACTGGGGATCCCAGCAAGGGGCGGAGGCCCAAAAGGGGGTGGGGCATCCAAGATACAAAGGGGCGAGGGAGGTAATGCCAAAGATCTGGTCTTATAATTTGCTGGAAATGTCATGGCCCGGGCGATATAGGTGCCCGTTGTCCCCTGACTTCTGAGCAAATGGACTGTAGCCTGGGACCCCACTGTTCATATTATGTGTATCTGTCTTGCAATGTGAACTGTCCACCCAGGGAGGGGCCACAAGGTTGTCTCGTAATGGTAAATGGTTTGCAAGTAACTAGACTGCTAAACTCAGGGAGTTTGTGGACCCTTAAGAGAACCACGCATCCTCTCCAGCTGATCCCTGGGAAGAAGGTTGGCATCTACTGGATTCATGGGGATGCTAATGACTATCCTCTGGCTAGAGTGGACATTGAAATGGCCCAAGGTAATGAGTTCAATGAGGTCGGTATTGTCCAGGACTTATTGCATGCCGTTATCATAGGCTGGTACTTTTGTTTGTTTCAGGATCTATGGGGAAGGGGACAGGGCTCGGTTGCTCACATGAAGTATCACCACACCCAGAGTCTGACAGGTTTCCTTTCTGTTTCCTTGTGATGGATAAAGAAGTAGTGTCCCATCAGGCCGACATTCCTGAGCTAGTGGTGACCGCCGAAAATTTAATGTATACCTAACTCTAAGGGAAGCGTTCAACAATGTTATCGTCATAAATGGTATAGTGCAGGACCTGGGGGCTGACACCAGGTTTCCCTATTTTACGTTGAGTGGTGACTTCTTGTAACAGGTTTTGAAAGTGTGGGAGGAGATAGAAGAACAGTTATTGGTACCAGGACCCTATAGACGGAGGTTGTTGGACATTGTTGTTGGATTCACATGTCTTGGGTGGACAAAACTCAAGAACAAGTCATGCAGAGGTTCTACTGGTCCGGATGTCACCAGAAATCTTAAAGTTTTGCAGGTCCTGTCCCACGTGCCAGCTAACTGCTCCCACCTCTCACTTTTGAAGTCCCCATGTGCCATTACCCATTATCAAAGTTCCGTTTGAGTGAATTGCCATGGACTCAGTAGCTGCTCATGGCCATGAATTTATATTTGTTATCCTGGACTATGCTACGCTGAAGCGGTTCCATCAGAAACTCTGTGGCAGAACGTATAGTCCACGGGTTAGTCCACATTCATTTGTTCCCAGAGAGGATTCTCGAGGGAGAACCTGACTGACCAAGGAACACCCTTTATGAGTAAGGTTATGAGGGAACTACCTAAGGCCCTGCAAATTACATAACTGAAAGACATCAGTATACCATCCCCAGATAGACGGAAAAATTCAATAAACCATTGAAGAGTATGTTTAAGAAAGCCATAGAAAAGGGTGATAGAGACTGGGACTGTCTCCTACTGTATCTACTGTTCTGTATCTGGGACTTTTCAACAGGTTGCTGGGTTCTTATGAGGGCCTTATGAGGTGGTGGAAAAGCTTGGTGAAGTGAGTTATGAGATTTATCAACCAGTTGCTGTCTTTGTCCTCTGCCGTCAGCATACAGAAGTCCTCAGATGCTGCTTGAATACAGAAGAACATAATTTCTATAGTGGGCATTGTCAGGTATTTCGATGGGGCGGCAGTGTTCCAGAAGCATTCGAGAACTTCAGGCCACTGCCGGTAAAAGCTTATTGGTGGAGATGTAAGGTGTCACTCCCACCAATCAGATATTAACAGCGTATCCTAATACTTTGGCAAAAAATGTGGGAGCCACTAGCAGCAGCTCCAACAGCACTGCTGGAAGTAACCATCATGAAAGTAGCAATACCATAAACCGGTCACACTTGGCATTCTTCGTTCTGAAAAGTGTATTAGTGGGGAGGTAATGGAATATGTGTTGCATCACTCATCTCAGTCAGAGAAGGATGATACAGCTTCTAACAGCTACACCATCAACATAAGTCAGTGTTCTTCTCTGTCAGCCTCCTCTGCTGCCATAACCCTTAATATTGTACATAGTGGAATTTCAATTTTGTCAATAACACTTGTTTCTGTTCTGCCCCTTAATCTCCTAATTCACAGCTTCAAATTGATTTATTGGGAGAGATGAACGATCAGCCTTTGTACTCAGATGACATGAGGCAGGTTGAGATAGAGAATATGATTCTGTTGCCAAGCTGTGTTGCTATCTCTGCACCTTGTCCACCGTCTCCATTGCACCAACAGATAGCTATAGCTAATTGCATGTTGAGAAAATGGGTGTGCACCAGAGGCGTAGCTAGGGTTTCAACTTAGGGAGGGCGAAACATCTGAGTGGGCCCCTAACCAGCTAACCCTGATTACAGCTACGGTTGCGCACTCTTATTGTGAATATAGGGGAACCTCAGAATATGACCCTACTGTTATTGAAAAGAAATCTATATACAAAAACGAACATTGACGTTACCGCCATATTGGACCATATGCACAATAATAATGTCCCCTAAGTTCCCCCATGTACTGCTCCATTATACACAGTATCATGAGCTTAAAGTTTCCCTATACACAGTCTAAGGCCCCCACAGCTCCCCTATACACAGTATGATGTTCCCACTGCTCCCCTCTACACAGTATGATCCCACTGCTCCCCTATAGATAGTATGAGCCCAATGCTCCCCTATACACAGTATGATCCCACTGCTCCCCTATAGATAGTATGAGCCCAATGCTCCCCTATACACAGTATAATGCTGACAGAACTCCACTATAGAAAGTATAATGCCCCCCAGAGCTCCCCTATATACAGTGTAATGGGCCAACAGCTCCCATATGCACAATATGCCTTCACAGTTCCCTATACACAGTATGATGGGCCTGCAGCTCCCGTCAAACAGTGTGATGTCCCTCACAGTTCCCCTGTACACAGTATGATTGGCCCGCAGCTCCCTTATACACAGTATGATGTGTGCACAGCTCCCTTATACATAGTATGATGGGCCCACAGCTCCCTTATACACAGTAAGATGGGCCCGCAGCTCCCTTATACACAGTATGATGGGCCCGCAGCTCCCTTATACACAGTATGATGGGCCCGCAGCTCCCTTATACACAGTATGATGGGCCCGCAGCTCCCTTATACACAGTATGATGGGCTCGCAGCTCCCTTATACACAGTATGATGGGCCCGCAGCTCACTTATACACAGTATGATGGGCCCGCAGCTCCCTTATACACAGTATGATGGGCCCGCAGCTCCCTTATACACAGTATGATGGGCCCACAGCTCCCTTATACACAGTATGATGGGCCCACAGCTCCCTTATACACAGTATGATGGGCCCGCAGCTCCCTTATACACAGTATGATTGGCCCCCAGCTCCCTTATACACAGTATGATGGGCTCGCAGCTCCCTTATACACAGCATGATGGGCCAGCAGCTTCCTTATACACAGTATGATGGGCTCGCAGCTCCCTTATACATAGTATGATGGGCTCGCAGCTCCCTTATACACAGTATGATGGGCTCGCAGCTCCCTTATACACAGTATGATGGGCTCGCAGCTCCCTTATACACAGTATGATGGGCTCGCAGCTCCCTTATACATAGTATGATGGGCTCGCAGCTCCCTTATACATAGTATGATGGGCTCGCAGCCCCCTTATACATAGTATGATGGGCCCGCAGCTCCCTTATACACAGTATGATGGACCCGCAGCTCCCGTATACACAGTATGATGGACCCGCAGCTCCCGTATACACAGTATGATGGGCCCGCAGCTCCCGTATACACAGTATGATGGGCTCGCAGCTCCCTTATACACAGTATGATTGGCCCGCAGCTTCCTTATACACAGTATGATGGGCTCGCAGCTCCCTTATACATAGTATGATGGGCTCGCAGCTCCCTTATACATAGTATGATGGGCTCGCAGCTCCCTTATACACAGTATGATGGGCTCGCAGCTCCCTTATACACAGTATGATGGGCTCGCAGCTCCCTTATACACAGTATGATGGGCTCGCAGCTCCCTTATACATAGTATGATGGGCTCGCAGCTCCCTTATACATAGTATGATGGGCTCGCAGCCCCCTTATACATAGTATGATGGGCTCGCAGCTCCCTTATACACAGTATGATGGACCCGCAGCTCCCGTATACACAGTATGATGGGCCCACAGCTCCCTTATACACAGTATGATGGGCCCACAGCTCCCGTATACACAGTATGATGGGCCCGCAGCTCCCTTATACACAGTATGATTGGCCCGCAGCTTCCTTATACACAGTATGATTGGCCCGCAGCTCCCTTATACACAGTATGATGGACCCGCAGCTCCCGTATACACAGTATGATGGACCCGCAGCTCCCGTATACACAGTATGATGGGCCCACAGCTCCCTTATACAGTATGATGGGCCCGCAGCTCCCGTATACACAGTATGATGGGCCCGCAGCTCCCTTATACACAGTATGATTGGCCCGCAGCTTCCTTATACACAGTATGATTGGCCCGCAGCTCCCTTATACACAGTATGATGGACCCGCAGCTCCCGTATACACAGTATGATGGACCCGCAGCTCCCGTATACACAGTATGATGGGCCCGCAGCTCCCGTATACACAGTATGATGGGCTCGCAGCTCCCTTATACATAGTATGATGGACCCGCAGCTCCCGTATACACAGTATGATGGACCCGCAGCTCCCGTATACACAGTATGATGGGCCCGCAGCTCCCGTATACACAGTATGATGGACCCGCAGCTCCCGTATACACAGTATGATGGACCCGCAGCTCCCGTATACACAGTATGATGGACCCGCAGCTCCCTTATACACAGTATGATGGCCCGCAGCTCCCTTATACACAGTATGATGGACCCGCAGCTCCCGTATACACAGTATGATGGACCCGCAGCTCCCGTATACACAGTATGATGGACCCGCAGCTCCCTTATACACAGTATGATGGACCCGCAGCTCCCTTATACACAGTATGATGGACCCGCAGCTCCCTTATACACAGTATGATGGACCCGCAGCTCCCATATACACAGTATGATGGGCCCGCAGCTCCCATACACACAGTATGATGGACCCCCAGCTCCCTTATACACAGTTTGATGGGCCTGCAGCTCCCGTATACACAGTATGATGGACCCGCAGCTCCTGTATACACAGTATGATGGACTCACAGCTCCCTGTCATGATTTGGATGCCATAGGTTTACATGGCACTGTAAACCAGATGGAAAACTGATGCGAATCCGCAGCGGCCAATCCGCACCGTGTGCACATAGCCTGTGAGTGAGAAAGAGGCCAGAACGAGGCTCCCACAGACTCACATTGATTAGTGACCTCTGCGCTGCTCCATGAAACACTGGAGCCTCGGACAGGTCACAAACTGCAGGAGACGGAGCCGAGCGGAGACTAAAACAGATGAAAACGCCAGAAGGTGAGTATCAGATAGGGGACGTGGATTTTCAGCACCGCTCCAGCAATGAAATAAAAGATAATGCCGGAGTGGTGCTGTAAATGTGATGCAGCTCTTGGCTACTGTATGGGGGCTCCTTATACTAATACTCATAAAAGGCCCAGGTGGTACGTATCAAAAGCCCCCTACCCCCCATCTCCAGCCTCCCCAGACAGCAAATATTACATGATGGAGCACATATAATATCAGAACTAAACATTATAATATTCAGCCCCCAGTGCCCTGTCCCCCTCCCCCACTTCAGCCCCAATACCCCCATCAGCTCACATCCACCCCCTCAGTGCCCTGTCCCATCTCAGCCACCTTCTGCCCTCACAGCACCCCCAGGGTCTCACATTCACCCCCCAGTACCTTGTCCCCCCCTCACTCACTTTCAGCCCCCACAATACCCCAACGGTCTCACAGTGATATACCTGAATTTAATAAACCTAATAAGCTCCATCCCCACTTACTGATGAAGTTTACACTGCAGGCAGGACCAGGAGGTGTAAGTGAAATGCAAGGTGTGGGCACTAGGACCCAGCGTGCCTGAGCCAATCCCAGCGTGCACAGAGTGAAGAAAACTGCAGCCATGGGAAAAGCTTCATGATCAGGTCAGACGGGCGAAACCATTCACTGCAGGAGGGAGACTGCAGCCGGCCACTGTGCTAGCAGCCTGCAGAGTCTCCGTCAGATGGGAGCAGACATTACACTGCTCTGCTCCTATGCGGTGTTCTGCCTCATCACAGAAGTGGCTCTGGCTCCCAGTGGGCCCCTTCATGTGACAGGGCCCGGGGCGACGGCCCCCTCTGCCCCCCCAGTAGCTACTGGTGTGCACATGAGGGAGGTGGACTGTGCTGTCGCTTTCCTACATCTGAAGACACAAATCACATGATGAGTTGTATTGTAATATGAATAATGCCTTGCATCTTCCGTAAATATCGGGTCATGTGAATTGTAATGCACAGAGTGTTGTAAGTATTGCTGATATAATGTGAGGCATTATAATGTATAGTAAAGTAATGCACAATGTAGGGTATAGTAATGTAAGATAGGTAGTGTAATGTGTAGGGATGTAGACAGTTGACTATAGTGTAATTTGGAGTTAAAATTTAGGACTAGCCCATGGTAGGAGGGGTTAGAGTTAGGGAAAATTATGAATATTAGACATATCAGTGCTTCTCACTAAATTAGAATATCACCAAAAAGTTAATTTATTTCAGTTCTTCAATACAAAAAGTGAAACTCCTATATTATATAGAGTCATTAGAAAGAGAGTTATCTATTTCAAGTGTATATTTCTGTTAATGTTGATGATTATGGCTTACAGCCAATGAAAAACCAAAATTCATTCTCAGTAAATTAGAATACTTTACAACACCAGCTTAAAAATGAATTTAAAATCTGAAATGTTGGCCTACTGAAATGTATGTACAGTAAATGCACTCACTACTTGGTCTGGGCTCCTTTTGCATCAATTACTGCATCAAGGCGATTAGCCTGTGGCACTGCTGAGGTGTTATGGAAGCCCAGGTTGCTTTCATAGCAGCCTTCAGCTCATCTGCATTGTTGGGTTTGGTTTCTCTCATCTTCCTCTTGACAATACCCCATAGATTCTCTATGGCATTAAGGTCAGGCGAGTTTGCTGGCCAATCAGGCACAGTGATACTGTTGTTTTTAAACCAGGTATTGGTACTTTTGGCAGTGTGGACAGGTGTCAAGTCCTGCTGGAGAAAGAAATTTCCATCTCCAAAAAGCTTGTTGGCAGAGGGAAGCATGAAGTTGTCTTATATTTCCTGGAAGATGGCTGCACTGACTTTGGTATTGATAAAACACACTGTACCTACACCAGCAGATGACATGGCTCCGCAAACCATCACTGATTATGGAAACTTCACACTAGGCCTCAAGCAGCTTGGATTGTGTGCCTCTCCACTCTTCCTCCAGACTCTGAGACATTGATTTCCAAATGAAATTCAAAATTTACTTTCATCCGAAAATAACACCTTAGACCGCTGAGCAACAGTCCAGTTCTTTTCCTCCTTGGCCCAGGTAAGACGCTTCTGGCGTTGTCTTTTGGTCATGAGTGGCTTGACATAAGGAATGAGACACTTGCAGCCCATGTCCTGGATACATCTGTGTGTGGTGGCTCTTGAAGCAATGACTCCAGTAGCAGTCCACTCCTTGTGAATGTCCCCCAAATTTTTGAATGGCCTTTTCTTAACAATCCTTTCAAGGCTGAGGTTATCCCAGTTGCTTGTGCCACTTTTTCTACCACACTTTTTCCATCCATTCAACTTTCCATTAATATGCTTGGATACAGCACTCTGTGAACATCCAGCTTCTTTACCAATGACCTTTTGTGGTTTACCCTCCTTGTGGAGTGTGTCAATGACTGCCTTTTGGACATCTGACAAGTCAGCAGTCTTCCCCATTTTTATTGAGCCTACTGAAACAGACTAATGGACTTTTTTAAATGCTTAGGAAGCCTTTGCAGGTGTTTTTTGTTTTTTATTCTAGTTAACTGAGATATTGACTTTTGGGTTTTCATTGGCTGTAAGCCATAATCATCAACATTAACAGAAATAAACACTTGAAATGGATCACTCTGTTTGTAATGACTCTATATAATATACAACTTTCACTTTTTGTATTGAAGAACTGAAATAAATCAACTTTTTGATGATATTCTAATTTTGTGAGAAGCACTTGTACTTATGAATCCCCCCAGCACACCCGTTGTGCGCTGCGGGAGTTCGCTGGTTTCTGAGCCCGGGACCAGAGGGTATGTATGAGTTATACATACTTCCGGCCAGGACCCATCTAGTAGGCGCGTCATTGCTCCAAACAAGCTTCTGGAAGCAAGGCCGCGCCCAATGGCCAGCAGTATGTATAATTCACGGGTCAGAAACCGGCGAATCCCCGCAGCGAACATTACATGTGCTGGAGGGATTCATAAGTATGCAGTCACACAGAGTGACTGCTGACTTATAGATTTGAACCAAACAATCATTTTAATAGGGTGTTAATGAGCTTAGAAGTGGTTCCATATAGTAGTTCAGAGGATAATCAATTTCTTTTCCAGGCAAAGAGAGGCCTGAAATTCACGGCAAATCAAATTTCAGGGGAATTTTCAGCAAAGCTGTCAAATTTGAATTTTCAAAAGATTCGCTCACTTTTAGTAACTGTACTTTCAAGAGACATTTCAGCATAAGCTGTCTTGTGCATTTATGAGGAATAACACTATCCATGGCCATTATATGGCCTTTATCTTGCGTTTTCACCAGTTTTTCCCTCTGTAGGCTCTATCTCTTAATTTAAAAATAGCTATGAACTGGCAGGAAGAGACTACGATGTCTCCAATAGTGATGAGAGTACCCGCGGATGTTCTGGTTCGCTGAGTTCAGCCAGACTTTTTCAAAAGTCCAGTTCGAGACCCAAATTTGACCCCGCACACTGAACTTTAGTGCTGTAAAATGGACGGAGTAAGGGTTAGGTAGCTGCAAAAGGAAGAAAAATGGGGGTAAGAGCAGGACAATTGCCCTACAAACAAATGTGGATAGGGAAATAACTTAAAGGGGTTCTGTAACCATGGTAAAATCGGAAGTAAATGAATAACATTAAAATTTTAACAGTGCCTTCACAGAGACTGAGCCTTGCTACTGTCAGTCCAGTTAAAAATTTCACCCACAGAGCATAGGGCACAGTACCCCTACAGAAGCAGTCATCTGAGGAACCCATGCAGTTGGGTGGGGCAACTCATTCTGGAAATCAGACTGTAGTTCGACATAAAGGGGATTATGTTTTTACTGTAAGAGAAGGGTCATTTTGTGGATGTATGTCCTTCCCTACCGCACTGTAAACAGCTGCCGGAAAGCTAACGAGCCCGAGTTGCGAGGAGGTTAGCAACCCGTTTGTGCAGATCTCCTCCATGGGAAGGACACAATTTTTTCTGCCTGCTGAAATCCATCAGGGCAAAAATATGGTGGTTATTTCTGCCTTTCTAGACAGTGGGGCGTGGTTTAACTTGATTGACGGTCGGTTCGTCCAGGTTCTCAAACCACATACACTGTCCAGACCTATACCCATAATCGCCATTGACTCCAAAAACTTCCTTCCCATCCTCTGTTTGCACCGTTAATCTTGTACCTGTGGCCAAGCTGCCAAAGAGCAGACTTTATAATATCTCTGGTTCAGAGGGGCAGGCCATGAAGGACTATATTGCGGAAAGTTTGGCAAAGGGTCATATCAGACCATCTTCATCCCCCATTGCTGTGGGGTTTTCCTTCCTATATTTCAGCAAACTCAATCACATTAAAGTCCGTGATCCGTATCCACTTCCTTTCATCCCAGAACTCTTTAATCAGATTGTAGGAGCAAAATGGTTTTCTAAACTGGATATCAGGGCGGTGTATAATCTCATATTAATATAATTCATTCATTAGTATTTAATTCATATTAAAGAATAGGATGAGTGAAAAACAGATATTAATACGCTTGAGGGTCAGTATGAGAACCTTGTGATGCCATTTGGGTTGACTAATGCTCCCGCCGTCTTTTGCACTTTGTAAATGACATCTTTAGTCACCTGGTAGGTAGATATGTGGTGAGCTATTTTGATGACATTTTAATTTGTTTTCCTGACGTCACATCAGGTACTTGTCAGGCAGGTATTACAGATAAATTATTTGTCAAATAAGAAATTTATGTTCTCGGTTGAGGAGATCCCTTTTCTAGGATATGTTTTATCGTCCACTGGTTTTTGCGTGGATCCGGCGAAAGTCCGAGCGGTACTAGATTGGGATCACCCTGAGGATTTGAAGGTGTTAAAAAGGTTTTTGGGTTTCTCCAACTACTACCATAAGTTCATCAAAAGCTTCTTGGTAGTGGCCAAACCTCTAACGGATGTGACCAGGAAAAGGACAGACTTTTCCAAATGGTCCAGTATGGCCAGGGAGGGATTCGATACCTTAAAAGAGTGTTTTGCATTTGCTCCAATTCGCATACAGCCTGAAGTCACTCAGCCATTTAGTGCGTCTCTTGGTAAATAGTGTCCATGTGCATACTTTTCTAAAAAAAACTGTCATCTGAGGAGGGAAATTAGGACATTGGTAACAGGGAACTCTTGGCTATCAAGTGGGCCTTTGAAGAGGGGTGTCATTTTCTGTGGGAGCAGTTAATCTAGTTTTGACAACCACAGATCATAAGACTGTCGTATATCTAGAGTCTGGGAAACGTCTAACGCCGTTATACACTGAACGGGAAACTACTGGGTAAATCTGACATGGAGAAGGACTTGGGGATCCTAGTTAATGATAAACTTACCTGGAGCAGCCAGTGCCAGTCTGGATACACACGATGAGAACATTATACTGCCTCTGTACAAATCTCTGGTTAGACCGCACATGGAGTACTGTGTACAGTTTTGGGCACCGGTGCTCAGGAAGGATATATAATGGAACTAGAGCAAGTACAAAGGAGGGCAACAAAATTAATAAAGAGGATGGGGGAACTACAATATCCAGAGAGATTAACAAAATTAGGATTATTTAGTCTAGAAAAAAGACGACTGAGGGGATATCTAATAACCATGTATTAGTATTTACGGGGACAAAACAAATATCTCTTTGAGAATCTGTTTATACCAAGGAAGGTGACGGTCACAAGGGGGCATTCTCTGTGTCTGGAGGAGAGAAGGTTTTTCCACCATCATAGAAGAGGATTCCTTACTGTTAGGGCAGTGAGAATCTGGAATTTCTTGCCTGAGGAGGTGGTGATGGCGAACTCAGTCGAGGGGTTCAAGAGAGGCCTGGATGTCTTCCTGGAGTGTAACAATATTGTATCTTACAGTTATTAGGTTCTTTAGAAGGAACGTAGATCTGGGGATTTATTCTGATGGAATATAGGCTGAGTTGGATGGACAAATGTCTTTTTTTTTCGGCCTTGCTAACTATGTTAAATAAACAATGTGATCCAAGATCCAAATAAGATAAATGGGATTTAGTGTGAATCAATATAAAATTTTATTACACATAAATAAATAACAGACAAAAAATACTGTAATTTTAGTGGTGATCTGTCGTTCTCTTCAGCATTTCTCCCACAGCCTAATGGGCAAACTGAACGGGTTAACCAGACTCTTGGGACTTATCTTAGGTGTTTTGTGTCTCAGAATCAGGAGAATTGGGTTATCTACTTACCTCTAGCTGAATTTATGGTAAATCGTTATTATGAGTCTACAGGTAAGTTGTTTTTTTTTGAGGCATACAAGTTTCATCCTTAGTTAAGCTCATTTAATAGGAATCGTTCTTCTGGAATACCTGAAGAGGAACGGTTTTCATCATCAAGTACTTCTATGTGGCAAGGGGTTCTTGATAAGTTAAGGAAGATGGGATCCAAATATAAGATTATGGCTGATTGAAGACTTTTGGTTGGTCCGGACCTGCGTGTTGGTAACGGTGTGTTTGTCCTCAAGGAACATTAACTTGAAGATTCCCTCTTGGAAACTGGCTAAGGCAAAAGATTCCTAACTAAAGATCCCTACAGTTAAAAATATATGTGTATATATATATATATATATATTTATTTATTGTATATATATTAATTTTAATTAGAACACACAAGGTATGTGCTCTAGCTTGAGATCAGTATCTAGATTCATCTGAAATCTCTCTGTAGTTGTGATGGTTGTAGTAATCATTGCACCATGTGGCCGTGGACCCCACGTTATTGTTCTGTCTGTCAGCTCACACTCAGGGGCATAACTACCGTGGTCGCAGTGGTCGCCGCTGCGACCGGGTCCGGCGGGTCAGGGGCCCGGCAGGTCAAAGCAGTGGCGTATCCGGGGGGCAGCCGGGGCATGTGCCCTGGGCGCAACCGACAGGGGGGTGCCAGTGGGCCGCCTGATGATGCGGTGGTCCATGGAGGGGGTTGGCAGGGCCAGGGAGTGGGGGCTGTGTAATTATACTCACCTACTCCTGGCGCGGTACCTGCAGGTCCCTGGCTGCCCAGCGCCCCGGCTTCTTCCTGTACTGAGCGGTCACATGGTACCGCTCATTACAGTAATGAATATGCGGCTCCACCTCCCATAGGGGTGGAGCCGCATATTAATTACTGTAATGAGCGGTAACGGTGACCGCTCAGTACAGGAAGAAGCAGCAGCGCTGGGGAAGCAGGGACTGCACCGCGCCAGGAGCAGGTGAGTATAACGGGGAGGGGAGCGCAGCACTGCGCGATATTCACCTGCTCCTCGTTCCAAGCCGCCGCTCCTTCTGCAGTGACTCTGAGGTCAGAGGGTGCGATGACGTAGTTAGTGCGCGCCCTCTGCCTGACCGTCAGTGCAGAGGAGGCGGAAAATGGAGCGGCGAATGGAACGAGGAGCGGTGAATATTGAAAGTGCCGGGGGTCTGAGCGATGGAGAGGTGAGTATGTAATTTTTTTATTTTTTTTTTATCGCAGCAACAGCATATGGGGCAAGTGTCTGTATGGGGCCATAACATTAGTGCAGGATTATATGGGGCCATAATGATTGTGCAGCACTATATGGGGGCCATAATGTTTGTGCAGCACTATATGAGGGCCATGTTTGTGCAGCACTATATGGGGGCCATAACGTTTGTGCAGCACTATATGGGGGCCATAATGTTTGTGCAGCACTATATGGGGGCCATAACGTTTGTGCAGCACTATATGGGGCCATAACGTTTGTGCAGCACTATATGGAGGCCATAACGTTTGTGCAGCACTATATGGGGGCCATAGGGGCCATAACGTTTGTGCAGCACTATATAGGGGCCATAACGTTTGTGCAGCACTATATGGGGGCCATAATGTTTGTGCAGCACTATATGGGGGCCATAATGTTTGTGCAGCACTATATGGGGGCCATAACATTTGTGCGGGCTATAACGTTTGTGCAGCACTATATGGGGGCCATAACGTTTGTACAGCACTATATGGGGCCATAACGTTTGTGCAGCACTATATGGGGGGCATGTTTGTGCAGCACTATATGGAGGCCATAACGTTTGTGCAGCACTATATGGGGGCCATAGGGGCCATAATGTTTGTGCAGCACTATATAGGGGCCATAGGGGCCATAACATTTGTGCAGCACTATATGGAGGCCATAACGTTTGTGCAGCACTATATGGGGGCCATAGGGGCCATAACATTTGTGCAGCACTATATAGGGGCCATAACGTTTGTGCAGCACTGTATGGGGGCCATAACGTTTGTGCAGCACTATATGGGGCCATGACGTTTGTGCAGCACTATATGGGGGCCATAACATTTGTGCAGCACTATATGAGGCAAGTGTCCGTATGGAGCATCTTATGGGGCCATAATCAACATTTCTGCAGCATTATATTGGGCAAATGTGTCTATGGAGCATCTTATGGGGCCATTATTAACCTTTATGCAGCATTATATGGGGTATATTTTAATATGGAGCATCTTATGGGCCCATCATGAACTGTATGGAGCATTATATGGGGCTCCTGATTCAATCTGGATATTCAAAAACACTTAACCTACTGATGTCTCAATTAATTTTACTTTTATTGGTGTCTATTTTAACATTATGGAGATCAAGGAATGTACCTTGGCTTGGTCATACAGTTTCAATAGAGTTAAGGTTCAAATAGGGGAGGTTTTGGGGAAGGGGGAGGTTTTGGGGGGGGTGCCAAACTGATCCTTTGCCCCGGGTGCAGGAAAGGCTAGATACACCTCTGGGTCAGAGGGACCCAACACCATGTTGCAGTGCAGGAGATTCCTCCTGCACGGCAACAGTCCGAGGCGTATCTAGGAGGAGGGGGCAGCCGGGGTATGTGAGAGATAGGAAGCAGCTCCAGTCAGCATGGTGAGACAGCTTCTCCTGCTCTGCAGCCTCGGGACAGAAGGCAAGAGCAGGGGGAGGTGTGGGACAGAGCTGCTGTAAGCAGGAGAAGCTGAGGAGCTGCAGGTTTATATCAGCCTCCCCTGTACCAGAGAGGAGAGTGTGAGATGTGTATATGAGCTGGTATCTGTAGTGTGTGTGATATCTGTAGTGTGTGTGTGTGTGATATCTGTAGTATGTGTGTGTGTGATATCTGTAGTATGTGAGTGTATGTGTGTGTGTGATATCTGTAGTGTGTGTGTGTGTGTGTGATATCTGTAGTATGTGTGTGTGTGTGATATCTGTAGTATGTGTGTGTGATATCTGTAGTATGTGTGTGTGTGTGTGATATCTCTAGTGTGTGTGATATCTGTAGTGTGTGTGTGATATCTGTAGCATGTGTGTGTGTGATATCTGTAGTGTGTGTGTGATATCTGTAGTGTGTGTGTGTGTGATATCTGTAGTGTGCGTGATATCTGTAGTGTGTGTGATATCTGTAGTATGTGTGTGTGTGTGTGTGTGTGTGTGTGTGTGTGTGTGTGTGATAGCTGCAAGCGACTCTGGCAGGTCAGGGGCCCATGTGTCCCCTTGAGCCTGTCTCCCTTGTCCCCTTATGCTTGTGTCCCTTGTCCCTGTGTGCCAGTCTCCCTTGCCCATTAGTCCCTGTGTGTCCCCATGTGCCTGTCTCCTTTGTTCCCTTGTGCTTGTGTCAGTCTCCTTTGTCCCCTTGTGCTTGTGTCAGTCTCCCTTGCCCACTAGTCCCTGTGTGTCAGTCTCCCTTTCCCACTTGTCCCTGTGTGTCCCCTTGTGCTTGTATCCCTTGTCCCTGTGTGTCCCCTTGTGTCAGTCTCTCTTGCCCACTAGTCCCTGTGTGTCCCCTTGTGCCTGTCTCCCTTGTCCCCTTGTGCTTGTCCCCATGTGTCCCCTTGTGTCAGTCTCCATTGCCCACTAGTCCCCTTGTATCAGTATCCCTTGCCCACTAGTCCCTGTGTGTCCCCTTGTGTCAGTCTCCCTTGCCCACTAGTCCCTGTGTCCCCTTGTGCCAGTCTCCCTTGTCCACTAGTCCCCGTGTGCCCCTTGTGTCAAGCTCCCTTGACCACTAGTCCCCGTGTGTCCCCTTGTGTCAGTCTCCCTTGTCCCCTTGTGTCAGTCTCCCTTGCCCACTAGTCCCCTTGTAACCTTCTCCCCTGCCTCCTAGCCCCCATGTGTCCCCTTGTGCCTGTCTTCCTTGCTCCCTAGCCCCCCTATGTTACCCTTGTGCCTGTCTCCCCTAGCCCCCTTGTGCCCTCTCCCCTGCCCCCTCGTCACCATTTGCTCGTGTCTTTCTCACTGACCCTGTATGGAGGGGCTGCATTATACTATGAGGGGGGGCTGCATTATATTCTATGGGGGTTACATTGAATTGTATGGCAGGGCTGCAGTATACTCTGTGGGGTGGCTGCATTATACTCTGTGGGGTGGCTGCATTATACTCTGTGGGGTGGCTGCATTATACTCTGGGGTGGCTGCATTATACTATGTGTGGGCTGCATTATACTGAATCGAGGACTATAGGGAATATATTATACTATATGAAGAACTATGGGGTGCATTATACTGTGGGAAGTGAATTGTGCGACATGGATGACGATGGCGGTGCATTATACTATATGGAGCACTATGAGGAGTGTATTATACTATATGGAGGACTGAGCAGTGTATTTTAATATATGGAGGACTATATGGAGTGTATAATACTAAATGGAGGACTGAGGAGTGTATTATACTGTATGGAGGACTATGAGGGGTGCATTATACTATATGGAGCACTATGAGCAGTGTATTATACTATATGGAGGACTGAGGAGTGTATTATACTATATGGAGGACTGAGCAGTGTATTATACTATATGGAGGACTGAGCAGTGTATTATACTATTTGAAGCACTATGAGGAGTGTATTATGCTATATGGAGCACTATGAGGAGTGTATTTTAATATATGGAGGACTATGAGGAGTGTATTATACTATATGGAGGACTGAGGAGTGTACAATACTATATGGAGGACTATGGGGAGTGTATTATACTATAAGGAGGACTATAAGGAGTGTGTTATACTATAAGGAGGACTATGGGGAGTGTATTATACTATAAGGAGGACTATGGGGGTGCATTATACTTCTTATATGGATCCCCATGACTTCTATGTTAGCCCCTGATGAGTATAATGGTTTATTTTCTTTTATACATTACACAACAATGGTAGTACAGGGGACAAATGTATCCCAGGATGGGGCACCGGATAGTTATTCAACTGAGGTCACACTATGCAACTTTGCAATAAAGCTATAGTGTGCAAAATGAATAGGGAATATATAAATTTGGGAGGAAAATATTTTGGCGTGGGGGGGGGGCATTTGCAAGTTCGCACCGGGGCCCATTACTTTGTAGTTACGCCACTGCTCACACTATATTGCTTATTTAAGATATAGAACCAGCAGCCCCCACAACATGTTTCACTATTGCTGGCTTCATCAGGGGTAATGAAACTATATTATGGTCAAGCTAGTGTAAAAACTTGTCCTACCTATGCTAGCACAAGAGCACTACAGAAACTAGTTGGCCTGCGATCGTGTGATGAGGACACCAATGGGTGGGATTTCTGGCACACTTCCGGTAAGCGCGAGTTAAATGCCACTGTCAGAGATTGACAGTGAAATTTAACAGGTTAACAGCAGCGGGTGGATCATGATTACACCTGCGGCTGTTAGAGGCACATGTCAGCTGTTCAAAACAGCTGCAGCGTAAACATAGTGAGTGTTTTTGGAAAGCTGCGCACATGCAAAACCTAATACTGTCCCTCATTACAGCTGCATCCTGTCCCTATGCTAAGCAGAGCAGGAATAAACAATAAGAATCTTAAACTAGAAGGAACAGGTCCAAGTGGAGGAGGAGGTGGATGTGGCGGTATAGGTGGAAGAGACAAGGCAGCACGGTGGCTCAATGGTAAGCACTGCGGCTTTACAGCGAGGGTCCTGGGTTAAACCCAATCAAGGGCCACATTGGTGAGGAGTTTGTATCTTCTCCCCGTTTTTGCATGGTTTGCTCCCACATGCCAAAGACATACTGATTAATTATATTGTGAGCCTCAATGGGGACAGTGCCAATAAAGAGCTATTGGAATTATTGGCGCTATATAACTGAGTAAAATAAAAAAATAATATAAATAGAGTCAAGGGAAGAGTAATCCAACACTGTTTTTTTTGTATTTTTTTCCTTGTTTTTTTTATTTTTTTTTTACCGAACTGATATAAAACATCATAGAATTTACAAAACTTAAACAACCTAGATTTCAGAAAACTAAAACTAGCTATCTAGAACCACAAGGCGTAGGTCCAAATGGAGCAAGATGTGAACATGGCGATATAGCTGGAAAAGGCAGAGGAGTAGGTAGCCAGCACAGTTGTTTGGGTTTTTTATTTCATGAGGAGGCACCCAAATGAAATGAATGGCAAATAGAGTTAAGAATACTGGCTGGGTGAGGCTGGTATAGTTTTCCAGTAATCCAAAGGTATAGAAATGTCCTGTAGGATCCACACCTGGTTCATTTTTAAGGAATGTTAGGAATGTCAACAGGCGAATGCTAAACACATGACATGACACTTACAGCAGGGCAGACCAGCACCTCCAAGGCATATAGGGTGAGCTCATGCCATGTATCCAATTTGGAGACCCAAAAGTTAAATGGGGCAGACTGATCTGTTAATACGTGGAGACATGTGGACTCGCATCTTCCATCATGTTAAATACAAAAATTGAGCTTGGTTTAAGTTGGTATACATGGAGCACATAAACGTATGTTCACATTGGCCATGAAGCATACAAAACCTACAAGAAACAAAATGTTTTTGTTTCTTGTACGTTTTGTATTTTCCATCATGTTGCTGTAACGCTGGCTTCTGCTAATACGGACCATATTGCTTGATGTTGTTGTATGTTGTGGTGTGCTCGTAAAGTTTTGCCACATTTCATCCCTGCTATTCTTGCCTTCCGAGGTGCTGACGGTACCCCAGCTGAATTGGCGACTTCCTTCTCCGCCTCTGCCTTGTTATTCCACTGAGCTCCCACTGTTAGGTGGGAAAGCGATCAGTAGTTTCTCTGCCAGCATTTACTTCTATTCATGCGTATGGTGCTCCCACACCAGTGATGGAAGTATTGATAGTACATTGACCTTATAGCGGGCATCTAGCATGGTGGCCACCCAGCAATTTGCACTGGTAGCAATACAATCAACTTGGCGTACATTACAAAGGCACTGCAGCATGTATTGACTCATGTGTGCCACGCTGCACAGAGGCAAAAACAACCTGTCCTAGGTAGAAGGTGTATTGTCTGGGTACAGTGCCTTGCGAACGTATTTGGCTCCCTGGAACTTTTAAAGGGAACCTGTCACCTGAATTTGGCGGGACCAGTTTTGGGTTATATGGGCGGGGTTTTCGGGTGTTTGATTCACCCTTGCCTTACCCGCTGGCTGCATGCTGGCCGCAATATTGGATTGAAGTTCATTCTCTGTCCTCCGGAGTACACGCCTGCGCAAGGCAATCAAGTCTCCGTATAAATGCACCTGCTCTGTGATAGTCTCAGGGTTCTGTTTGAAGCACAGAGAGCATCATGAAGACCAAGGAACACAACAGGCAGGTCGGTGATACTGTTTAAAGTAAGTTTAAAGCCGGAATTGGATATAAAATGATTTCCGAAATCCAAAAGATTGGTGGAATATTCAAAGTAGCATAAGACAGCTCACACGTCCTTCATTGAGGCACACTCATTGGTCGTGAAGTGGTGTTGTTTTTAGTGATGAGCGAGTATACTCGTTGCTCGGGTGACCTCTGAGTATTTGTTATTGCTCGGCTCGGAGATATAGTTTTCATCACCTGAGTTGCATGACTTACGGCTTCAAGATAAGCTGAATACATGTGGGAATTCCCTAACAAACAGGAATTCCTCACATGTATTCAGCGTATCTGGAAGCCGTAAATCATGCAACTGAGAAAAACTATATCTCCGAGTAATAACAAATACTCAGAGGTCACCCGGGCGTGCTCGGGAAAACCCGAGCAACGAGTATACTCACTCATCACTAGTTGTTTTGCATGCTGCAGCTGAAACTCCACTATTGCCTGCTGCTGCTCCTCACACAGTTTCTCTAGCATATGCAAAGTGGAGTTTCACTTTGTTGGTACTTTGCATATTAGCTGGTGTTAAGTCCTTCTCAGTCCCTGGCTTACTGGAGGTAAGCTTCCAGGTAAATGACACGCAAACAAAGTATTGTGTGATCATATACAGGGGAAGCTCAGGAGCGCGTCTGACTCTCTGGGCTTTACCCCTCCTTTATAAAGAAAAAGAGTTATGCATTTACAGACATGCGCACAAGCGCTCATTATTTCACATTCTCTTACAAAGCTTATCTATACTGTGAAATTTACAACCTCTAGTATGTAGGTAAAAGGCTATAATAACAGAAGGAATGCGTGCATAAAAAGGAAATGTCAACTTGTTCAAGTTTCTTGATATGAGCCAGATGTCTCAGAAGAAAGATACAATGGATTCTTTCAGTCTAATCTCTACAATTCCCCCCTTTGACATATTCCTTTTATTTATTACCATAGGGCCAAAGACAAAGCCTTTATTTTTGGTATTACACATGCACACACTTATATTATTAATAAGAGAATCAAATCTAGTATTAATTCTTCTATCGCAAATTATTTTCTTCTTTAGCAGTATACTAAAATATAAAAACAAAAATTAGTACAGTAATATTAATTAGAATCACTAGAAGATAACATAAGAATGAAGAAGAAAATTTATACTCTTGCATCTATTACACAAAGTTTATCTGTGCATACTGAGATACCCTTGAGCACAATCTGGAATAGTACGTATATGACTATTATAAGCTGATTCTGTACAGCTATACTAGTGTTTAGTATATCCAATATATCCCAAATTTGATCATCTAGATAGTCTGTGGCCCTAACCAGTTTATCCCACATTTGTGTAATCATTATTAACATCAATATCATGAGTTTTGTACTGCTTTTTTGCAGTGGCTTGCATGTATCCATGATGCCTTTCCTTCAAGCTTGACTGATGTAGGTGTTGTCAACAGGACTTGGAAGGGTCCGTCAAATCTTGGTTCAAGAGCCTTTCTGGTGTGTCTTTTTACATAGACTTGATCACCTGGTTCCAACTTGTGACTTCCTTCAATGTTGTCAGGATCTGGAAGGGAAGCAAAAACTTGTGCATGCACCTTAGTTAATTGTTTCTGAAGATTTTGCACATAAGAAGTCAATGACTCAATATTTAACACAAGTTGTTGTGGAAAATAACATCCTAAATTGGCAGTCCTGCCAAACAAAATTTCATATGGAGACAGTTTAGTCTTACCCCTTGGGGTATTGCGTATTGAGTAAAGGGCCAGTGGAAGGCATTCTGTCCAAGGCTTTCCTGTTTCAGCCATGGCTTTCTGTATTTTTAATTTTAAAGTTCCATTCATGCGTTCCACCTTACCGGAACTTTGAGGATGGTATGGAGTGTGTAACTGACTTTCAACACCCAACATTTTCAGTACATTTTGAAATATTTCTCCAGTAAAATGAGTACCCCTATCTGACTCGATCACTTCAGGGAGACCGTAACGGGGTATCAGTTCAGCAACTAGCTTTACAGCAGTGTTTTTAGCTGAAGCCTTCCGAACTGGATAGGCCTCTGGCCACCCCGAGAACATGTCCACACACACCAACACATACTCATACTCATTACTTTTTGGCAGCTGGATAAAGTCTATTTGTAATCGCTGAAACGGATAGAGAGGTCGGACGTGGTGCTTCATAGGGGTCTTTGTCGTCTGTCCGGGATTATGTGCCAGGCATATAACGCATGCAGCACAATAGTCTCTTGCGTAGTTGCCAAAACCTGGAGCCAACCAGACTTGCTTTGCCAGTAGTGTCATTGCATTTGCAGACACATGAGTAGGGTGGTGCAGTCCACCAACTACAATCGGGTACCAGGCTCTAGGTAGACATATTAGTCCATCTTTCTTCCAAATTCCTGCTTGTTCTTCTGCCCCTTCCTTTTTCCACCTGTCCCTCTCCTCTTCTCCTGCATCTTCCTGTGCTTGTCTCAGTCTATCTTCAGTATTTTCTGTGGGGTTTACAGTATGAACCTGCTGTAAGGGTTTGACCGCTGCTGCCTTGGCTGCTTTATCAGCCCTATCATTTCCCCTAGATTCCCTAGTGTCGAGTCTCACATGTGCAGCTACCTTAATTACTGCTACTTCTTTTGTTTCTTGTGCAGCCTCCAAGATCTGTTTGATCAGAGAAGCATGTTTTACAGGTTGGCCTGACGCTGTCATGTAACCTCTAGCTCTCCAGATTACTCCAAAGTCAAACACAATACCATGTGCATACCTAGAATCAGTGTATATATTAGCTGTCTGATTCTCAGCTATTTTTAGCGCTTCAATCAATGCTGTTAGTTCTGCTTCTTGTGCAGACTGTTTCGGTGGAAGAGGTTCTGCTTTGAGAGTTTCAGATTCTGACACAACTGCATACCCTGTATGGAAATTACCTGTGTCATCTGCAAACCTACTACCGTCTATAAACAGCTCTAAATCTGGATTTTGAAGTGGTGTTTCGGATACATTGGGTAAGCCTACCGTCTCTTGTAAAATGAGCTCTGTACAATCATGTGTGTCTGTAGGGAAAAAATTTGCGTGTGGATCAGTGTCCTTATTCCCCCCTTCAGACTCGAGAGGTAGCAGTGTAGCTAAATTGAGAGTCTGAAGCCTTGCAAATGTGATAGTAGAGGGAAGCAGCAAAGAACACTGCAGCCGCAAGTGTCTGGCCATGGAAATGTGTTTTGGTTGGACCTGGTTTAATATCCCATAAACATCATGTGTAGTTTGAACTGTGAGTGGATGCTCTAGGACAATTTCTGATGCTTTGTCCAACAATAGTGAGACAGCAACAACCACACGTACACAGGTTGGCGCTGCCCTGGCTACTGGATCTAACCTTGCTGAAAGATATGCAATTGGTCTTTGTTTCCCTGCATGCTTCTGGGTAAGAACTCCTGTAGCATGAGAATCAACTTCTGCAGCCATAAGCTGAAATGGTTTGGTGTAGTCTGGTAGCCCTAACGCTGGAGCTGAAACAAGGGCATCTTTTAATTGTTGGAACGAAATCTGACCTTCTTTTGTCAACAAATAAGGTTCACTTTTTACACAGTCATACAGTGGTTGCATTAGTTGACTGGCATGTATAATCCATTGTCTACAATGAGACACTATTCCTAAAAATGCTCGTAGCTGTTTATGATTTCTAGGCTCATTCATCTGTCTTATTGCTTCAGTTCTTTGAGGTGTAAGATGCTTTTTACCTTGAGAAATGCAATGACCTAGAAAGACCACTTTGATCTGACAAACTTGTAGCTTTTGTCTATTCACTTTACACCCTTCTTTTTCTAGAAAACATAGTAAACTCACAGTGGACCTTTCTGCAGTTTCTAAATCTGGGCAGCAAAGTAGTAGGTCATCCACATACTGCAAAATTACTACCTGTGATTCAGGTTCAAACCTTTGAAGAACTGTTTGTAGGGCATTTGAATAAAGAGTAGGGGAGTGTATCATTCCCTGTGGAAGGCGTGTCCACGCCAACTGTTTGCCCTTAAATGTAAATGCAAACAAATGCCAACTATCTTGGTGTAAAGGAACCGAGAAAAATGCATTTGAAAGATCTATTACAGTAAACACTTGAGAACTGGCTGGTATCTGTGATAGTAACGTATGAGGATTGGGTACAACTGGGGTGATTGGATCTAGAACTTTATTTATTTCTCTTAGATCATGTACCATACGATATTTGGGCATGGAACCCTTATCAAGAGTTCTCTTCTTGACTGGATACAGAGGAGTGTTAGCAGGTGATTGTATCTCTACCAGAACTCCTTTCTCTCTATATCCCTCTATCTGTTTTGTAATTGCTAATTCCTGCTGGGCACTCACAGGGTATTGTCTGAGCTGTGGGAGAACAGTTCCTGGTTGCACAGATAATTTTACAGGAGAAATATGCAATAATCCCACATCAGTGTCACCCTGTGCCCACAGTGTTTCTGGGACCGTTGAGAGGTCTAGATCTGTGGTGCACTCTTTTTCTTCAGTATAATCCTCAAAAGCCTGAATTCTGACATATTGTTCTAATGATTCTGCATCATCAGGGATAGTCAGCATAACTGTGCCATCGTCCCTAAATTTGATGTTAGCTTCTAATTTCTTTAGTACATCAGTTCCTAACAGACATGTTGGGGCACCTCTGGCATACAAAAATCTGGATGCAAAACATTTAGGTCCTAATGAGACCTCTAGGGGCACAGTATATGGCAGTGTTCGAATTACCCCATCATAACCCTCAGCAAAAGTTGTTTGTTCTGAAATATCTTCCGGATTCGGAAGAAAATCTTGATTCAAAATTGAGGAAGTTGCACCTGTATCTATCAAAAATGGAATCTCTCTCCCCCCCACATTCACCTGTATCATAGGTCTTCTAGCTGGTAGGGAAGTTTGTAACACATCGAGTCAATCTGAATCTGGTATGGGACCATCTATGATGGTAGATTTCTGCTGGTTGTCCGTTTGGGAAGGGTTATTTCTGGGAACAAATTTGCCTGACTTTATATCTGCCAACTTCTTCCTGCACTCTCTTTGGAAATGACCTGGCTTTTTACAGTAGTGGCAAAGAAAATTGTGTCTCACTCTTCCTCCTGTATTAGCTTGTGCTATTCTAACAGGCTTACGATTCTCTCTCATATCCATGGCTATTCCTAAACATCGTTGTTTCACAATATTTGGTTGTTCAATTGTTCTCCAATCTGGAGTAGAGGATTTAAATTTTTCTCTGATTTTTGGATCTAACCCCTCTATTAATTGTTTTGTAAAAAGTCTCCTTACTGAAGCATCAGTCAAATCCAATCCTTCATCCCTAAAGCTATTTTCTAGTTCTTGACTATATTCTTCAATACTTTGCCCAAATTTCTGCATAATCACACCTGTAGACCCCCTTTCCCTCTGTTTTCCTCTCATGAAAATTATTAATGCCTCTGTGAACTGGGTACCTGATGCTTCTGTCTGTAAGGCACCCCCTTCTGCCACTGGTCTATTGGGCTGTAGGTGTGTCAATAATTCCTGAAAAAGTCCGGGGGACATTTTCATTCTACATAATTCTTCCCCGTCCGCCCAGACCCCAGCATGAGTCTGCATGATTTGTTGTATATACTGCGCAAATCGGATAGGATATTGAGTGGGATCAGGCGCATTATGCAGGAGGGACATACCCTCGGCAGGGGACCAAGGAAAGTATTGTCTGGTCTGATGATATCTGGTGTTCATTACCCCGTCAGCACCAGCTTCTCTAAAAGGTCTTGGTACTACCCTAACAGGGGCAAGTACAGCGCCATATCTAGGTGTACCACAGGCTAGGCAATCATTTCTCCAATCTGGATTTTGTTGTCCACAGTGTGAACATTCCCATCCTCCTACCCCACCAAGATTGGGATACAAGGCTGGAAATTGTTTTCCTCCTTCTGCTCTTCCAGATGGTACAAATGATTGAGCTTTTGGATCTAGGTAAGGTGGCGGGATTATGTCACAACTTTTTCCCTTCCCCATGATCCATTTGGAAGTGTCTGGATCGTACTTCCAATTCTCCTCTTTAGCTGTTTTTGAGACCTCTATCATACAGTGTATGATTTCTTCCCACCCATTGTCTTTGATAATTCCACCTCGTTCTTTACTCAGTCTTTCCCATTCTGTACTGAACATTAGTGCTTCTGAAATTCCCAATTTTCCTCTTACCCTTCTAATCTGTCTTCTGACTATCTTTCCACATCTTTCCTGTATGATATCTGCTGCTTCCACTTGTCCTAAGACGGTTTTGGTCTGTTTATTTCCCATTTTTCTTTTCAATATTAGCTATGACTACCCTAGGTGACGTTTGGACAATCACTTACTCTATGGTGATGTCTCGTTGCCTTCTCTCCTAGGGAGCTAAAATATTGAAGGGCTTGTCTGCTCCGTTTCTTCTAATATGCAGGACGTACTTAAGTGCTATTATGCACACAAACAGACCCAGCAACACCATACAGATCACAAAACTTTCTGCGTCAGTTAGCATACTTGTCCCAGGCTCATGATTCCGCGTCCTGGGCTCATTCTATCAAACCTTATCCAGAAATGAAGGAGGTTTAAGCACTTAATAAGAGTCAAGCATGGGCGGAGGTCTCCCAGAAGGACGCAACCACATGACCCAGTTAGGCTGACCTCCGTGTATAAGGCTTATACCCCAACTATTTCGGCTTATTTTTCTACGCACTTTTGCTCTTCTTTCACAACATACCACAACCTTCACACTGTTCACACACTGCCAGGGACAGGACTCATAAGTCTATACAATATGGTAACCCGAGTTTTATAGGTATCTACTCACTACTAGACTAACCCAGCGTGACACGGCTCATAGAGATCTTTCGGATAATACAGGGCAGATAAAAGAGAACTAATAATGTCTCTTACCTGGCCAGGTTTTTCAGTTCATTTGCCGTCCATTATCCCAGATCTCCGTTGTCCGTATCCGCAGGTAAATCTCGAGCAAATACTCTTATCTCAGGTCCCTGTTCGATGCGCCAAAGAAATGTTAAGTCCTTCTCAGTCCCTGGCTTACTGGAGGTAAGCTTCCAGGTAAATGACACGCAAACAAAGTATTGTGTGATCATATACAGGGGAAGCTCAGGAGCGCGTCTGACTCTCTGGGCTTTACCCCTCCTTTATAAAGAAAAAGAGTTATGCATTTACAGACATGCGCACAAGCGCTCATTATTTCACATTCTCTTACAAAGCTTATCTATACTGTGAAATTTACAACCTCTAGTATGTAGGTAAAAGGCTATAATAACAGAAGGAATGCGTGCATAAAAAGGAAATGTCAACTTGTTCAAGTTTCTTGATATGAGCCAGATGTCTCAGAAGAAAGATACAATGGATTCTTTCAGTCTAATCTCTACACTGGTGAGTGAGAAGGCAGAAGTGGACAACTAAAGCAATTGTTACCATCCACCTTTTGTGTCTCCCCTTTTCCTCATAGTTTGTAAGCTTGCAAGCAGGACCCTCATTCCTCTTGGTTTTGATCTATGTTTTTATTGTTATGCTGTAATGTCATTTGTCTGTACAAGTCCCCTCTAAAATGTAAAGTGCTGCGGAATATGTCGGCGCCATAGAAATAAAATTATTATTATTATTATAAGTGAAGCTGCGGCACAGACTGGCAAGCAGCAGGGTAAGAATGACAAAATTGTGCACACTGCCTGCGTTTTCAGTAGCATCTCCAACAGGTGTGGGTAGTTTTTCAGGAAGCTCTGCACCACCAAGTTCAGCACATGCACCAGGAAAGGGATGTGTGTCAAACCAGCTAGCCCCACAGCTACTATGGGATTTTTTCCGTTATCGCACATCACCAGGCTGGGTTTGAGGTTCAGCGGCACCACCCACTCATCTGTCTGCTGTTTGATCCCAGTCCACAGCTCCTGCACATTTGTGGGATTTGTCCCACAAATGGATGAATTTCAGAACAGCCTGATGTCGTTTTCCCCTAGCTGTGTTGAAGTTGGTGGTGGTCTTACTGTTACTTGATGAGGAGGTGTTGGAGGATTGGAGGAGGAGGAGGCAACCTGAACAGATAAAATTCCAGCAATCCCTGGTGGTGGTAGGACAATGGCTACAATGCCTTCCACCTCTTGTCACAGCAGCCACTACATTTACCCAGTGGGCAGTTAGGGAGATGTGACATCTCTGACCATGTTTACTGGTTCACGTTTAATTGGTTGTATGGACCTTGCCACAGATAGCGTTGTGTCGTGCACACCTGGTTTGGTCCACAACATGTTGTGCAGGGCAGGGATGGCCAGCCTAGAAAAGTAGTTGGAACAACTTACTGCGGGACATCCACCACTATCAGTTTTTTAAAACTGTCCGTCTCCACCAGCCAGAATTGCAGCATTTCAAAGGCCAGTAAATTGGCAATTCTGTCACTAAGGACCATGGCTCCAGCGTGGCTAGGTGGTATCTCCTCTTTCTCTCGAGGGTGTGAGGGATGGAAAGCTGAACACGTCCACGGGACGGTGTGGAGATGCTCGGTGACACTGGTGGTGGTGATGCTGTCACATCCTCTCTTTGTGGGGAGGCAGGTGGCCTCGTTGATCGTGAGCTGGAATAAGAGGCCAAGACCACAGCAGAAGGGGGAGCAGGAGCAGGCTCAGTTCTGTTATGATTTTTAAGTTGTGTGCTCTACTGCACCTCGTGCTTGGAATTTAGATGCCTCGTCATACAGGTGATGCTCATGTTCAGAACATTTATGCCTCATTTCAGGCTCTAAAGGCACAGCTTGCAAACTGCCTGCTGTTTGTCAACACATTGCCTGAAGAAATGCCACACTAGGGAGCTCTTTTGAGCTGTCTTTGGTGTGATTATTTCAGAGGCGTGGTGGGCAGTAGCAGCTGACGTACTGGCTAGGGGCTGCCTGCTGTGCCTCTTCACCCTGCTCCCTCTTTTGTTGTACTGCTGTGGCCACCTCCACTTCCTCCTAACTGTGCACGTCACATAGTTTTACCTCCATGTGGAGTCTAGGACCTCATCATCCCCCACATAATCTTCCACTGACTCCTCATCCCTGCCTTCCTTGCCAGTCTGCACACTGCAGAAAGACACTGCAGTTGGCAACTTAGTTTCGTCATGATCAGACATGTGATGCGGTGCTCCACTGACCGCATGCACTAGCCCTCCCACATACTCATCCTGCAAACTAACAAGTGATTGGGCATCAGTGCACTCAATCTCTTCAATGTCTGGGGCAGGGCCAGGTGGATGGGCCGTGAAACCACAGCTAGCGGAGTCATCAAAAAGCAGACTGCTGCATGACTTTGGGCTCAGACAGCTTAGCTGATTTGCAAGGGGGTGAGGTGGAAGCCGGATGGCCATGGTCCTCAGGTGCCAACTGTGCACTTTCTGCAGTGGACTGGATGGAAAATAATGCAAAGGAATTGGAGCCACTCTCAGCGATCCAATCTAACACCTTTTCAACATCTTTTGGCTTCACCATTCCTGCAGCAGTATTCGGGCCTATGAAAGAATGGATAATGTCCTGCCGCTTGTGTGCGCCAAAGAAAGGTGTTGTATTTGGGCATGTAGCAGGTATACAATGACCACATCCAATCCCTGCTTCATGTACACCACCAACCACCATCTACACCAGCAGCACCACAGCCACGTCCACGTCCCCTATTTGATGCTCTCCTCATTTTTTGGAAGAGATGTCGAAAGAGTAGATTTATTTATTTGCAACACTACTAGAAAACATACTGCAGTCCTGAAAAATTATTTGGCTGATGCCACACCACTAGAAAAGACAGCGGTACAGAAAATGTATTTGGCCTGCAAATGGCAGCAAGATGGCTGATTATTAGTATTATTATTTATTTATATAGCACCATTAATTCCATGGTGCTGTACATGATAAAGGGGTTACATACAGTGTTATAGAGGCTGATGCCAGTTATCTATTTGCAAGACTACTAGAAAACACCCAGTGATCCTGAAAATTATTTATTTGGCCTACAAATTCCAACAAGACAGCTGATGCCAATTATTTATTTTCCAGACCACTATAAAACACATCTGTCCAGAAGAATTATTTCTTTGGTCTCCATGGACATGCAATTTATTTATTTGCAACACTACTAGAAAACACACAGCGGCTTTTTGGAACAGTACTCCCACAGGTGGAGGATGCAGAGTACTACAGCAGCTTAAAGGCACAGTACTCCCACAGGCGGAGGGTGCAGAGTACATACAGAGGCCTAAAGGCACAGTACTCCCAAAGGTAGGGGTGCAGAGTACACATAGAGGCTTAAAGGCACAGTACTCCCACATATTTGCATTGCAGAGTACACACAGTGGCTGTTGGTACAGTACTCCCACAGATGTGACTTGCAGATTACACACAGCAGCTTAAAGAAACAGTGCTCTCACAGGCTAGGAGTGTAGAGTACACACAGCATCTTTTAGCATAGTACTCCCACATATATGGCTTGCAGAGTACACAGTAGCTGTTGGCACAATTCTCCCACAGATATGGCTTGCAGAGTACACATTTCAGCTGTTGGCACAGTACTCTCATAGATATAGCTTGCAGAGTACACAGTGGCCTTTTTACAGAGTGCGCAGTTAAAAATGTGTCCCTCACTCCAGCTGCATCCTATCCCTAAAATAGTGAAAACAGAATGGCTGCAGAACTTGTGATCCAGCCTTTATACAGGCCGGGTAACGTGCTGCGCAGTATAATCACAGTCATGTCAGTACTTGGCTCTGGAAGTGCACAGAGTCTGAAAGCTTGTTGATTGTCGGCCTTTCAACCAGCTTTATTAGACTGGTGAACCCGAACAGGTCGTACATTAAAAAGTCTGTATTTGGTGGTTCGATACCAGACACTAGGTGTCCATCTGGTACAGACCCCGAACTTTACCGTTCTGGTTCGCTCATCTGTAAGGAGGTTGCTTTCCCTGCTCCTTACCTGGAACCACTTAGACAGCTGGGTTATTGGGGGGAAGACTTTCTGCCCTGGACAGAAGGGACCAGGTGACTTCTGGGGGCAGGGAGGAAGAGAGAGGGGTGTGGTCAGAGAAGAGCTGGAGAGCAGAGCGCGCGAGACAGAGGGTACAGCGTGCCAGAGAGAAAGCAGGCTGCCCTGTGAGGGCACTGAGGCTGAGATACCAGCCGTAGTGAAGGCTGGATGTGAGAGTGTGGACTTGGAAGCCTCCGTAATCAGAGAAGTCGTATCCCCTTACAATAACCTGAGCGCGCAGCCTCGGAGACCGCACTGACAAGTCAGGACCCCTGAGTGTGACAAAGTAAACTGCTCAGTGTGTATGTAGCATTGCTGCTGCAGATAGAGACTGCCAGCCTAATATACAGAGACTCACAGCAGAGTGGTTGTGTTATTTCCTGCTTCCAGCTTCACTGGGAGAAAAGACTGCAAAGACTTAACCCAGGAGTCTCCAGTTCCCAGGAGACAGAGGAGAGACTTCAGGATCTTCAAGCGCTGCCGGTGACTGTACCCATGTTGGAATAAGGACCCTCCAGTCAGGACCGCCCTGGACTGATAAGTTACAAGAACATTCGTTAACTGTTTCGATTCCGCTTAACTGTTTACTGTTTGCATCATCTATATTAACCCCCTGTTTACTTCCTGCAAGGAGAATCTTACTCCTGTTAATAAATTCCCCTCAACAGTTGGTCTGTCTGTTCCGTGGTGACATACTCAACCCTGCACTCTATAACACATCCCTAGTCTCCAATAAAGCATGCAGTGAGGGATTTCTGCTCTTCATTCCTTTATTAGTATTTATTAGTATATAGACAGCAGCTGTATGGAATTAATTATACAGCTGTACTGAGCAGTATGGTTGCACTGTCAAGCAATTTGCAGCAAGATATAATTGTGTGAGCAATTGTGGGTCCAAAGCTTAAGTAAAGTCAGAAACTGAAGTGAGCAAATGAGCACAACAATTGGATCACATCAGTGGAATAACATTGCCTGGTCAGATGAATCTATATTTCAATTCTTTGAACCATGCTAATAGGAGGGTTAGTTTCAAGCAGCAAGAATCGATGAACCCTTCCTGTGAGCTGTCAAAAGTTTATAGGGATAGAGGTGGAGTATTGGTGTAGGGTGAGGTAAAAGACTTGTTAGAAAGCTTAATGTCTCTGATTTTTAATTTTGCTCCTCACTTTTCTTAATTCGCCCTTCTACATATAGTATAATGTGACCTAACACCTCACTGGCTTGGCACTATGTCTTGTTTTGTGCAAGATGTAGCCGAGGTGCTTTTTTTTTTTTTTCAAAGTAAATGATACGGGCTGGAAGCATAAGGGAAGGGGGAGAAAGTGCCTCATAAGGGGAGAAATAAAGCTGAAATGTCTGATAAAGATATATTACAAAATTTCTAATATTATTTTCTTGTACTAATGATCCAAGCAAAATTTGTTGAAACTACAGTTCTTATATAAATTGGAAACCTGACCCTGTAGTGCAGGACATAGGCAGGTGAACAAGTTTTCATGAATAAATTTCACTGTAATTGCACATTAGAAAAGTAAAATTAAGCAGTAAAAGTGGCTTCAAATGTGGAATAGTGGTGAATCTAAAAAAAATGCCAAGTACCGTATTTTTGTGCAACGGCGTTCTGTGTATACTGAGAATGGTGTGATCAAGCAAAAACTCCACAGAAAGAGGATCATGTGCACGTAAATAGCTCACTGATGAAAGGGATCAGAAGAGACTGTTGATTGTTCTCATGGACAGGCGATGCACAGTGTAGCAATTTGGAGCCAAATACAACTCTGGGGCTCCAAGTAATTTTTCCGAACGCACAACTCAGCAATGCTTAGCATGTATGGACTGTAATATTAGAGACTCTAGTGCGCAAAAGAGCTCATAAATTGGATCACAACAGTGGAATAACATTGCCTGATCAGATGAATCTAGATTTCTTTAGCATCATGCTGATAGGAGGGTTAGTTTCTCGCAGCATGAATCAATGAACTCTTCCTGTCAGCAGTTAACAGTTCAGAAGGGTGGAGTTGGAGCAATTGTGTGGGGAATGCTATTTTGGCTCAATCTCGGTTCTCTAATACCTGTAAATTGATGATTTAGTCCATGAGCCAAGAACCAAATTTGACGATATCGGTACCAAGCGGAGTGACTAATTCTCTTTGGTATTTTTAGGTAGATGCATGTCTGTAGTTTATTTTTTGATATGATAGCCCTTACATATACGTAGCTTATTAACCCCTTCAGCCCTAGGCCTATTTGTACCCAAGTGCCTAAGCCAATCTGACCTGTGCCACTTCATGGGCTAATAACTTTGGAACGCTTTCACCTATCCAAGCCATTCTGAGATTGTTTTCTCGTGACATATTGTACTTCACGTCAGTGCTAAATGGGAGTCAATATATTTTACCTTTCTATATAAAAAAATGCTAAATATTCGGAAATTTTGGAAAAATCGGCAATTTTTTAACTTTGAAATTCTCTGCTTTTTACAAAAATACTGATACCCCCCATAATAGTTATTAATTTACACTCCCCACATGTTTACTTCATATTGGCATCATTTTGAAAATGAAACCTTATTGTTTTACGACGTAATAGGGCTTATAGTTTTATGCGCAATTTTTCACATTTACAGCAAAACCCACTTTTCAAAGGACCAAGTCACTTCTGAAGTCACTTTAAGGGGCTTACATAACAGAAACCACCCATAAATTACCCCATTTTGCAAACTACACCCCTCAAGCTGTTCAAAACTCATTTTTAAAAACTGTTAACCCTTTAGGTGTTCCACAGGAATTTTAGCATGAGCCAAGAACCAAATATGACGATATCGGTACCACCCGGAGTGACTAGATGTAGTATTTGTAACAAAATTTAATCCAAGTTATGTAAATACACACTGAACATGTCATGTGCATATATATATATATATATATATATATATATATATATATATATATATATATATGTTACTCCATAATATCTTCAACATCGGACTCTGAATCTGACTGTTGTTCTACTGGCTCGTCTTCAGTACCCTTGTTCTGGCATGTCTGTAATCTGCACATGTCTGTGCACTTCAGGCCATTGCTGAGGCAAGTACACTGAGGAAGTTCACATGACCGCACACACTTGCAGGACAGTAGCTGTATAATAGCTTCTGGTGCTGGTGCCCCTTGCATCCACTTGACAACAAGCTTTCCGTCGTTATCTATCATCCAACCGCAGTCTGTTGGGTTTGCAACCCATGGCTGGCTCTGCAGACTTCTCCTCCAGATCGCAGCCTGGTAGTTTGCACGCAGTGCATGCATGAAAAGGCAGTCCTGGCAAGGAGGGAGTTGACTTGACTCTACCACTCCACGTCTGGCACAGAACAGCTGATAACGGAGCCTGTTTACCTCAGTTGTTTGGGTAGTTGGCAGGTACATGTGGCAGGTGATTTCCTGTAACTTCTCAAAAAGTTCGGTAGACACTTCCCATGAACGACCAACTTCCTGAAAGGCATCCTGGTATGTCTTGTTCATCTTCAACTGCTTGAGTGTCGTCATCTTCCCACGGCCAGCGAATGCACTGACGGTGTCACAGCCTGTAAATGCATGCATACCAATCAATGAATCACATACGCTGCCTCCCAATGTTCGGCTCAGAGTGGTGATATCCAGGAATCTTGTCCGGTTCTGTGTACCGCATTTCTGGAACAGGTGGGATGGGATTTTGTGGCACATGCCCAGACACAGGACCATGACATCAGTATCCTCCGAAGTGATGATGACCGACTTGTAACCAGATTCTGCTGCATGAAGAGCATGGAGAAGGAGGCGTGTGTCTGCTTCTTCTTGATTTGACTTAAGGTCAGCAGCCTCTTCCCACTGTTCTTTGGTGATCTTAAAGCAGAGCTGCTCACATGTGACATACAGCTCCTTCTCCTCAAGCTTCTCCCTGTGGTGTTTCGCCTTCCATTCTTCTACCAGAAACTTTATGAGACTTGCCTTGTTGGAGGAACTACTTAGAAGCTTTTTCCACTGCTGGATGTTGTGCCCATGTTGAATGTTCTTGAAATGGATCCCTGTGCCTTCATATCTGTTGACTCTTTCTGTATCTTTGATGGATGTCTCCTTGTAGACGTCAAAGACAATATCAATGCGCTTGCTCTTAGCACCCTCATGGATAGCGCGACTCATTGCTGTGCCTGCTAGCTGGCCAAATGTTGCATTGTTTCCCTTCAGTTTCTGAACCAGGCTCATCCCATCAATGATGGTTGCAGAGGGCTCGGGGATCACTTCTGCAGGACGAGCATTCCTCTCCAACTCCCTTGCGAGGGCAGCCTTGTTGGTCTTGCGGATAGACCCATCACCATTGGCAAGTGCCCATGGCAATGGACCCAGGGGATGAGTCAAGACATCACTCATTTGTAGCTTTCTGTTCTCAGCTACAAGTATCATCTGGCCAAATAGGTTTCTGTCAGCCTTCAAAATTACCTCCTTGCCAAGACCTTGTCTGCGTGTCTTCATTTGGATGTTAGAGAACGTTTTAAGTTTGTTCTTCGTCATCTTGTCATGAAACAATGTAGTTGGCTTATCGGTACCCAAACGCTCATCCTTGAATGTTTGATATGCATCCTCTCCTATACTGTATGCCCCTTGAAGGTCTTTGGCTACATCTGGTGGTGCTACAGTCGCTGTTGACAAACTGATAAGTTCACCATTATGCTCTTTGTTGAAGGGGTTCACCCAACCTGTCTCCAGCAGTTGAACGAAAGATTGGACATCGGCTTCATCTCTTCTAATCCTAGACACCTGTAGGTCTGAATGGCTGAAGTCAGTATATTGTTGGCCTACCAGGGCCCTCAGCTGCCTCAAGTACATACTGCGGTACTCTGATGTCAGGTAGAACCTGGAAACAGCTCCAACTTTGAGGCTGAAGCCTTTTGTGCCCCCTGGTGTCTGGGTGTCTTTGTTGATTGTCTCTTCAATGGTCTGGTCCACAGGAATTCGTCCAAAAGGATTCTTGCTACCGATCTGGACCGAAAAGCCACCTTGCATGAAGTATTCATGGACCTCTGGGTGTTCTATGGGCAGCCGAGACATTGTGGCATAGTAATAGGTTAGGTATCGGGCATAGTTGACCTTGTCATAGGCAAAACACCATGGTATCATCTGTCGGATTGCTCCTAGGTGAAGCATCCAGTTGCCTTCTCTTGAAGCTCGAACCAGGGCCAGCATGGTCTCGACCATGTCCAAGTATGACATCCAGAATGCTGAGAGTTGTTCATTTCTGAGGGTCTCAAGATAAACTTGAAAGAGCTTCAGGGTAAGTGTGCAAGATTCATTATCCAAGAGCTTTTCGAAGGATCCCTGCGACACACTGATGCGAAAGTTTGTGATGTTCTTCAGTGTTTCATCCAGATGGTGAAGGTCCCTTGCATGGTTTTCTTCTAGCCATGGAAGGAAGTTTTTCCATGCAAGCAGAGGGAGATAGGAGCTCTGCAGAGAAGACCGGAGAGTCCTGTTCAGCACAGAACGTGTATGTGTCAGTGTGTGTGCGTGTGTTGGGGCACCTCAGGGTGTCTTCAAATGTGACATAGCCCCCTAGATTTCTTCCAGTAAAATTTGCACTCCAAAAGTCATTTGGCGCTCCTTCCCTTCCGAGGCCTGCCGTTCCCCAATACTGCAGTGTACGACAACATATCGGGTGTTGTTGTGTTCGGGAGAGATTGGTGAACAAATAGTGGGGTGCATTTTTTGCTGGTACACCTCTTAAAAATAAAAAAATGAGCCTAAAATGACACCTTCATGTAAAAAATGCACTTTTTCCATTTTCTCAACCAAGTGTTTCCAACTACTGTGAAACACTGGTTGGGTCAAAGTGGTCACTATACCCCCTAAAAGATTCCTTGGGGGTGTAGTTTCCAAAATAGGGTCACTTTTTGGGGTTTCCACTGTGGGTGTACCTCAGGCAGCCTTCAAATGTGACATGGCCCCCTAGATTTCTTCCAGTGAATCCGCCACCCAAAAACCACATAGCGCTCCTTCCGTGTTGAGCTGTGCTGTGTGCCCATACTTTAGTTTACGAGTACATGTGGGGTGTTTCTATAAACTGCAGAATTAGGGTAACCAAGTTTGGGTTTGCCGTTAACCCTTGCTAGGTTGCAGGTAAAATTGGATTACAATGTAATATCTGGAAAAAAAATGAAATTTTGAAATTTCGCCTTCATTCTGCTAAAATTCCTGTGGAACACCTAAAGGGTTAACAGTTTTTAAAAATGAGTTTTGAACAGCTTGAGGGGTGTAGTTTGCAAAATGGGGTAATTTATGGGTGGTTTCTGTTATGTAAGCCCCTTAAAGTGACTTCAGAAGTGACTTGGTCCTTTGAAAAGTGGGTTTTGCTGTAAATGTGAAAAATTGCGCATAAAACTATAAGCCCTATTACGTCGTAAAACAATAAGGTTTCATTTTCAAAATGATGCCAATATGAAGTAAACATGTGGGGAGTGTAAATTAATAACTATTATGGGGGGTATCAGTATTTTTGTAAAAAGCAGAGAATTTCAAAGTTAAAAAATTGCCGATTTTTCCAAAATTTCCGAATATTTAGCATTTTTTTATATAGAAAGGTAAAATATATTGACTCCCATTTAGCACTGACGTGAAGTACAATATGTCACGAGAAAACAATCTCAGAATGGCTTGGATAGGTGAAAGCGTTCCAAAGTTATTAGCCCATGAAGTGGCACAGGTCAGATTGGCTTAGGCACTTGGGTACAAATAGGCCTAGGGCTGAAGGGGTTAATAAGCTACGTATATGTAAGGGCTATCATATCAAAAAATAAACTACAGACATGCATCTACCTAAAAATACCAAAGAAAATTAGTCACTCCGGGTGGTACCGATATCTGGCCCGGCTCATGGACTAATTGGACAGTAAGACTTAGCTTTTGTGACCTTCCATGTTCTTCCCTTCCTGGCAGCTGTTTATCCTATGGCAGAATGACACTTTCAGCAGAATATTGCGTCAAACTGCAAGGGTCATGTGGTCATGACAGTGAGTTTCCTTAGCTTACCTGACCTTCACACTCCCAAGACCTTATTCCTTTAGTACATCTAGCGGACAAGGTAGAACACCTGATCACAGCACGTTAGGACCTCCATCAAATTGCAGCAATTGCAAGAAGCTGTCCAGTCCGCATGGGACAATATTCCTAGAGAATATCACCACCTAGCAGAATCTATGCCATCTATCCCATTATATTTTACTGCATATATTTCTAACATTGAAGAGCACTCTGTCTGGAGATCCGGGGCAACACACTCTCCCCTCCAGGGGAGTCTTCGGCTCCAGAGGCTGCTGAGCACCTGCCCTAGGCAAGCCTGCCGGGCACTGACTGAGGAGCAGGAACTTCCTACTCCTTTTGGGGCTGTTAGCCCAAGCTCCTGGGTTAACCCCTTCTGTCTCTGCCTCTAACATGTACATAGTAGGTACAACACATTTCACAGAACATACATTGCAAGACAATACACATCAACAGGTTACATACAGGGAAACCACAACGCAGTAAAAGAGAGAGAGAGGGGAGGCAACGAGGTCCTCTACCACCTCCTTACATGTGCGTCGCATGCCGCACAGATAACATCACTCCAGGCCAATTAATCAAATGCCACGCAGGGAAAATCAGAAGGTAAAGACATTTTTGCAGCTCCTGTCCATGGCAAGAGTCCGCTGACCAGGATAGTGGGCTGGGTTGCCCGAAATTATTCGCTCATCTCTAAAACTGCCTATTAACCCTGGTGACGGAAGTGCCTGCTAAACGAGGTGTCGTTGCAAAGTTTGAGAAATTGATGGCATTATGGATTGATGGATACAGTATGGCTTATAGAGAGCTAATTAGGTTCCTTCTACGTTTATTATAGCTGATGGACAGGGATAAGCCGAACATTAATTGTATGTGTTAACATCCCACTCTGGGGAAGGTAGATGTATTCCTGTCTTCTTTGTCTTTTGTGTCTTGTTGCTCTTTCTCCTACATGTATTATAAAACCCTTTTTTCTGTAATATGCTGGACTGTATCTGCCATAGCAGTGCATAAATATATTCAGTTTCTGGGGAATTTGCTTTTATACAGGGGGTGGTGGAGGTTTGGGAGTTTGTATTGTCTGTGTTTAAAATGTTTAACGTTTTTCATAATAAAAATACAATAAAAAAAATGCAATGATAAGAGAATGTTGGCAGCCTGACTGATGTTTTGTGACTATATATAAATCAGCTATGTAGTTATTTAATAGCCTGTTTAGAGAGACTGACCGCACTTACAATGCACACAGACCAATGAGTAATAGATCACTTTATGTACGCAGGCTGTCATTGTACTCAGCAGTAGAGATGAGTGAACCCGAAGAGAGAGATTTTTTCCAGTTCCAACGTTCAGGTCCCTATTGTTTTCAGGGGGTTTCAGGTTTATTTTCGGGTTCAGTTCTGGCACCAGAACTGAACTTTGGAGTAAAGTCGGGTCAGGTACCAGGACACGAAATTCCACATGTCCGCTCATCACTACTCAGCAGCACATGTCCTGATGTGATGTTGAGAATATTTTATTGGTTCGGGTGATCAGCAGCCTCTTTAGACTGCAAGATTGTCATAATAATAATCTTTTTTTTAATAATCTTTATTTTTATATAGCGCTAACATATTCCGCAGTGCTTTACAGTTTGCCCTCATTATCATCGCTGTCTCCTATGGGGCTCACAATCTAAATTCCCTATCAGTATGTCTTTGGAGTGTGGGAGGAAACCAGAGTACCGGGAGGAAAGCCACGCAAACACGAGGAGAGCATGCAAACTCCTTGCAGATGTTGTCCTTGGTGGGATTTGAACCTAGGACTCCAGCGTTGCAAGGCTGCAGTGCTATCCACTGAGCATTATCAGGAATAGAGCATTCCTAGAAATACTCGTTCCCTATAATAGTGTTGTATAATTGCACTTTAAGCGACAGTTGAGTTCTCTTGGAGGCAATCATTGATAGTCAATACTTAAGAAAGGGTTTCAATGGTTGCTCGGTGGGTGTCTGTCCCACAAGTACTTCTTAGATCATTAGAATTAGGAACTCCTGTATATAGAATGAAAGGGACTAATATATAGTGCCATACAGATGGGTCTCAAGAGTCAGAGCCACAAGAATAAATCATCACTATTTGTCAAATATTACCAATTTTCCACAGTACTAATGCAATTTATATGGTGTGTATGTAAATGTACAAAAATAAACTTCATCAGAGATCCAGAAACAGAGAAAAATATATTACGTAAAAACCACTAGATCAGCTTTAGTGTTATTATACCCATTACAGAAGTCTCAAATGTGTGTGCAGAAAGCACCTTGAACAATACAGACATTGCAAATGTGCTTGACATACACAGGACATATACAGGACATCTGTCAGTGAGCCAGTGAACTCTCAAGTGGACTACATAATTTCTGTAGAATATGGCCTGCAGTTTTACTAATTGCTCATATTTCTAGAAGAACTGTGCTAAAGTCTGACGATATTCTTGCTATTTTGCATTCTATGCATTCTATAAATTAAAGTTACAACAATACCAGGAGCAAGAAACTCTAAAAATAAATGAAATCAAGCCAGGAGTCAAAATGATTCCATTCAGTAGTTCTAGGGGGGAAGGTAACCAGTCCGGTAGTCCTAGTGTTAAGTTGAGGGTGCCAACAATTTTGTCTGGCCCATTTTGGGGGTTTTGTCTGAAACTATGTCCAATTTGCCTTTTTTTCTCTTTTTCATGCAAAGGAAATAAACATGTGTATAAGAAAACATGTGCAATTGCCATAATTTTCTGGGAGAAATTTTTCATTTTTCCTTTTTCACGGTTTCAAATAGTAGACTAGCTGACTTAGTAGTTTTCAGAACACACAATTTTTACTACATTTTTACTGGTTCATTAATAAAGTTTATTCTTTATTAAATATGTATATACTAGTGGGCAGAAGACCATAACAGATTCACTAGTAGAGCAGATAATTGGTATTATTTGATTATTTTAGCAAATCCATTTTTAATTAGCAAACTACTAAATAGTAGTTTCGCTTTCCTACCTCTTGGTATGTTGTATAGAGACCGCAGGTAAAGGATGCAGGGACAAAAAGGAGCCAGAAAGCAAGTAACGTTTTTAACCTTCCTTTAACTTCCAACCCAACAAAGATAACAACAGTTTTCCACGCAGGGAACTTAAATACAAGATCACAATTTCACAGTAAATCCTATCTACTATATAGGCGCCCTGAACTATACCCGCGGAACGCGACAGCGCTTCACTAGTGACCCCCTAACAGGAAAAAGTCAACAAAGTTCACTTATCAGCGCTGTTTCAGCGATGCAGTCCTGATGGTGAGGCTCCGTCAGCGACGTAGTCCTGATGGCGGGGGAAGGAGGTGTCCTCTGTCGACGAGCCCAGGTGCAAATCCGAGTCCAGAATGTCTGTTGTGGTGCTGCGTCACCCCCTGCAGGCGGACGTTGATCCGGGGTAACGGTTTCCAAGTCCAAAGAGGAGTCTTTTCGAGGAGAATTGGCGGAGTAATCCGTATCAGTGACAGCTGTGACGAACCCAGGAGGAACCAGAGCACTTTCTGGCAAGATACTCCCGGGGAACGCGGTGATACTGTCTCTGAGATGATCAGCACTACCCCTCTGCTTTGGGGGTCGCTGACGACGGATCCGCCGCTTTCTGGGGGCTCTGGTAATTGCCCGCAACGTCTGCTGCACGTTCTCCCCCTGCTTCCAACAAGTCTCTCTGCGGCCTGCACACACACGACAACTGCGCTGCAGTTCCCTCTCCTCAGAGTTTTCCCGCGCTTCTCTCCCCCTGCTTTCGCGCTCTTTTCTTTTTATCCCTCCCTCTGCCTGCGTCACTCTGTCTCCTGTCACCTCAGCCTGGCTTCTCCGCCCTTCAAATCCGTCCCCCGGAACCCCGACTCCCGGCAACAATGGTTCCACCCGTCTGTACGGCTCGACAGATCCCCGTCCCCTACATTCCCCCACCCTGTATGCTCGCCAGTCCCTGGGCGAGGTCTTCGAACTGACAGGTCGCCCACTTGACGGATTGTTCCACACTTGGGTCTGTCTAGCGTGTAAGTCAGGACTGTAGCGAGTTGGGGGTCTACCTGCAGTAGAACGTTCAGAACGTCGTAGCTCGGGTCCTTGTGTAGTGGGTGTTGGGGGAATGCAGTCAACGGAGGGGCGACTGATCAGGGTTAGTGTAGTAGTCGAGATAGGGGGAGTCTTTTGATGCCGTTCTTCTTCTTCATCATCCTCTCCATCCCACCAATGGTTGTTGGGGGACTCAGTCGTAGGTGGCTCTTCCCTGATTGCGGATTCCGGGGTGTCTGAGTCAACAGAGCGACACAAACGGAGCATGTTGCGATGGAGAATGCGAGTACCTGTACTTCCGGGGACCTCAGACCGCACTTCATATACAGGTCCATGCGGATCTATACGGCGAAGCACCCGATAGGGTGTCTTTTCCCAACGATGGTCTAACTTGTTTTGGGGTCTTTGCTCTCGAACGAGTACTCGATCACCTGGCCGGAACTCTGGGGGTTTTGCTGTAGGGGTGCTCCGATGTTCCACTTCCCGAATTCGAGTGTGCACCATCCGGTGTAAGGTCTGCAGCCGATGTCGATGATCACGCACCCACGAAGCCATCCCTGTTCGGGGGCCTTCTTCCTCCGAAGACAGTTCCAGATCTGTCACGCCTTTCCCTGGGCGCCCAAAGACCACTTCATACGGGGTGCGTACTGTGACTTGATGAACTCTATTGTTGTAGACCCACACTATGTCAGACACATACTCCGGCCAGCGGGTTTTCTGATCTTGTTCTAGCGCACGCAACATTTGAAGCAAAGTCCGGTTAAACCGCTCACAAGCCCCATTTCCTTGGGGGTGATACGGTGTGGTGCGTGACTTATCAATGCCATAGAGGCGATGCAACTCATCCATGACTTTGCCCAAGAAACAGGCTCCTTGATCCGAATGTATTCGCCTCGGACAGCCGTACACTTGAATAAAGTTCTTACAGACAGCGCTTGCCGCAGACTCAGCTGTCTGATCGCGGGTAGGAGTGACTACTGCGAACTTTGAAAAATGATCCACCATAACGAGGCAGTGTTCATAGCCTTGATGCGCTGCTCCAATAGTGATGTAGTCTATCATCAATACTTCAAATGGGGCAGACGTCAGGATGCTCTGCACAGGCGCCCTTTCCTCCGGTGACTTGGTTAACTCACATTGTCGACATTGCCTACAGGCAGTTTGTACTTCCGCGAGCAGCCGAGGATGATAGAACCGAGTTTGCAGTCACTTAAACGTCCTCTTCACTCCGAAGTGTGCCCCGGACTCATGAGCTTCTTTAGCAACTGCGGCCACCACGGGCCCTGGTAAGACCATCTGCCACGTCGGCCCGGAATCTGCCTGAGTCATGGTTAAGTGGCATAAGAGCCCTTCCTGAAGAGTTAGGCGCTCCCATTGCCGCAGAAGAAGGTTCAGGTCTGACGGGAGGGTTTGTCCAGGAGTTCTCACGGGCAATAGACCATTCGTTACCCACTGTCGCAATGGAGCTAGTTCCTGGTCTTCCTGTTGCAGCCGTATCCATTCGTCCCGACTCTGAACCAACAGTCCTGTAGCCATTCCGTTCCCGGTCTGCTCCCGGCTCACAGCCGTCCGAGCAGCGCTCCCGATGGCGTAGGGGATTTCTTCTCCCTCCAGCTCCTCATCTCGGTTAGTTCTTGGGGTGTTCCTCCGCAGACGAGATAATGCGTCAGCATGCACATTCTCCGCTCCTCGCTTGTAGAGGATACGGTATCTGTACTTGGCCATCCGGGCTACCCAGCGCTGTTCCAGGGCACCCAATTTCGCATTTTCCAGATGTGCCAATGGGTTGTTATCCGTGCGTACCAGCACCTCAGAACCGGCCAGGTACTCAGCGAACCGCTCCGTCATAGCCCACACCACGGCCAGCAGCTCCACCTTGAAAGAACTGTAATTATCCGGGTTCAACTCAGAGTCATGAAGAGACCGACTCGCATAGGCGATCACTCTCTCCCGCCCATCCTGAATCTGAGACAACACAGCCCCCAATCCCTGAGAGCTGCCGTCGGTGTGTAGGATGAACGGTTGCGAAAAGTCCGCATAAGCCAACACCGGCGGCTCCATGAGAGCTGTTTTCAAGTCCCGGAACGCTGCTTCTTGTGGCTCCTGCCATTGTATCTTCTTTCCCCGTTCCTTGGGGGAGCTTCCTTTCAGCAGGACTTGTAGATTGTGAGAGCGGTGAGCAAAGTTCTTCACGAAGCGCCGGTAGTACCCAGCGAGGCCCAAGAACGCCCGTACATCCTTGGCGGTCTCCGGTGTGGGCCACTCCTGGATTGCGGCAATCTTCTCCTGTGATGGCCGGACTCCTTCGGTGGACACCACATGCCCCAGGTACTCGATCTGTTCCCGGAACAAGTGACACTTCTGGGGCTTCATCTTAAGCCCGTATTTCAGTAACCGGTCTAGTACCTGCTCCAGTCGGCACAGATGTTCCTCGAATGTTGGGGCATAGATGACGATGTCATCCAGATAAATGAGAGTGGCCTCGAAGTTCAAATCCCCCAGACACCGCTCCATTAGTCGTTGGAAGGTGCCTGGAGCGTTGGCCAGCCCAATCGGCATTCGATTGAACTCGAATAGTCCCATGGGCAGGATAAACGCTGTCTTAGGACGATCTGCTTCTGACATCGGGACCTGCCAGTATCCGCTGGCTAGGTCTAAGGTGGAAAAATATTTGGCCCGACCCAGCACGGAGAGAGACTCCTCAATACGGGGAAGTGGATAAGACTCTCGGGCGGTGCATGCATTTAGCTTACGGTAGTCCACACAGAACCGGAGCGTGCCGTCCTTTTTCCGCACCAGCACGATCGGGGCAGCCCACGGGCTCTGACTCTCGCGGATCACTCCTTTTTGTAGCATCTGGCCTAACAACGTCTTTACTTCCTGGTACATCTGCGGGGGAATCTGTCTGTACCGCTCCCTGATGGGTACTGTATCCCCGGTCGGAATTCCATGTTCGATGGCCGTGGTACAGCCAAAATCATCTTCATGTTGTGCGAACACTTTAGCATAATGTCCAAGGAGTCGCTGCACTTGTGAGATCTGTGATGGTTCCAGGCCCGATAATTCTGTCCGCATGTGCTCCAGAATAGTTTGACCCTTTTGAAACGCTATCGGCTCAGGATCCTGCGTAGACCGGACACTGACCATCCAGGGATCAGGGGAATCCACCTTTAACTGCAAAGTATCTGGAGGAGGCATCACTTCTAAAGGTCGTAACACTTTGGCCATCTCACTTCGGACCCGTAGCACGACATCGTGTTTGTCCACGTTCACACATCGCACTGGTACGGCCCCATTTTTAACAGTAGCCAGAGATCGGGCCACCAGCAGTCCTGTGGGCAAAGGGGATGTAAAGGTGGGCTCAATCTGTACTTGTACTCCTTCTAGAGGGATGCGAGCTCGTATGGGCAGGGATATAACAGTCTGTCCAGGGGGGAACGTCACCTTGGCTGTCGGGGAAGTAATTACTCTCCCTAGTATGTCTCCCTCCTGACAGGTCTCTTGTACCCGGACTTCCCTCACTAACTGTCTGAACACGGAGCCCTGAGGTGTACTGGTCCCCCACTGATTGAGTGTCTCTTGCGTAGTCTCCCCTAACAGAAAACTGCCAAAATCTTTCAATACGTTCATCCCCAAAGTCACGGTATGTTGTGGGCTGGGATCTCCCCGTGTTAACACAACCCCCCGGCGGCCCAGGTCCTTCCCACATAAAGATATTTGCATCCAGGTGACCCCTTCCACTGGGATGGGCAGCTGATTGGCGGCCTGTAACCGAATTACGGGACCCCATTGGGGTCTGACTGTCAAAGGAAAGTGTTTTCTAAAATAAGCCTCGGGCATAGTCGTGACTTGGGACCCGGTGTCCACCAGACAACGTACAGCCCGCCCTTCAAACTCTGCCCAAACCAGGGGGCAGCTGGCAACCAAATTTCCGGGACTTTCACCACCCATCCGCGGGGACTCTGGCTCCGAGCGTCGTCCCCTTAGCTCGGAGCCCTCTAGTTTAACGCCCGACGAGACGAGGCCCTCCCTCTCCGGGGGCACTCCCGTGCGAAATGTCCGGCCTCCCCGCAACCATAGCAAACACCGGGGATCGGATAATATCCTGGACGAGCGCCACGAGCTGGACTCCCAGACCCTTGCCCCCGGGGTAACTCCCTTGGGCTTCGCGCATCCTTTTTAACTTCAGCCAGTTCGTCTCTGATTTGTTTTAGCTCCTGCCGCATCTCTTGGACCCACGACGGCTCACCCTCTCCTGCGGCGGTCTGGATAACCCGAGTCTCTCCTGTCGGGACCGTCACCCCCCTCTCTTGCTCCCGGGTGCGGGCCTCATTGCCTATGTCAGAGAAAGTCAGGCGCGGGTCGACCTGCACTCGTTCACGTAGAGCCTGTTTGGTCAACTCATCTCTCAGTCCCATCACCAGCTGGTCGCGCAGGGTCACGTCAACATGTCCCATCCCCATACCATCTTTCCGCACGATTGCAATGTTTAGCTCTTGCAGAGCATTCATGTACTGAGTGACAGTCTCGCCCTCTTTTTGTCGCCGTCTAAACAACCGGGCCCGCAGCTCTCCCACGTCGGTGGGATCCCCGTGCGTCCCCTCTAACACATTTAACACCCGGGTAAAAGTATTCCGCTCTGTGGGGGGTCTCAACATCACTGAATCCCGGGCCTCTCCGTCTAAGGCCATAATGGCCACCTCTGCTTCCAGGGCCGGGGTCATAGGATGCATTCTCAGCAGCCCCCGCATCCTTTCAGTCCAGCTCCACAACAACATGTTGCTCCCATTAAACTTGGGCAGATTATTTAACATGGCCCCCAATGAGAGAGACGCTCTCGGCCCAGCCCCATCCTCCGTATCTTCTGGCTCCCTCTTTGGATCCTGCATCCTGCCGACTACGCCAAATATAGAGACCGCAGGTAAAGAAGGATGCAGGGACAAAAAGGAGCCAGAAAGCAAGTAACGTTTTTAACCTTCCTTTAACTTCCAACCCAACAAAGATAACAACAGTTTTCCACGCAGGGAACTTAAATACAAGATCACAATTTCACAGTAAATCCTATCTACTATATAGGCGCCCTGAACTATACCCGCGGAACGCGACAGCGCTTCACTAGTGACCCCCTAACAGGAAAAAGTCAACAAAGTTCACTTATCAGCGCTGTTTCAGCGATGCAGTCCTGATGGTGAGGCTCCGTCAGCGACATAGTCCTGATGGCGGGGGAAGGAGGTGTCCTCTGTCGACGAGCCCAGGTGCAAATCCGAGTCCAGAATGTCTGTTGTGGTGCTGCGTCACCCCCTGCAAGCGGACGTTGATCCGGGGTAACGGTTTCCAAGTCCAAAGAGGAGTCTTTTCGAGGAGAATTGGCGGAGTAATCCGTATCAGTGACAGCTGTGACGAACCCAGGAGGAACCGGAGCACTTTCTGGCAAGATACTCCCGGGGAGCGCGGTGATACTGTCTCTGAGATGATCAGCACTACCCCTCTGCTTTGGGGGTCGCTGACGACGGATCCACCGCTTTCTGGGGGCTCTGGTAATTGCCTGCAACGTCTGCTGCACGTTCTCCCCTGCTTCCAACAAGTCTCTCTGCGGCCTGCACACACACGACAACTGCGCTGCAGTTCCCTCTCCTCAGAGTTTTCCCGCGCTTCTCTCCCCCTGCTTTCGCGCTCTTTTCTTTTTATCCCTCCCTCTGCCTGCGTCACTCTGTCTCCTGTCACCTCAGCCTGGCTTCTCCGCCCTTCAAATCCGTCCCCCGGAACCCCGACTCCCGGCAACAATGGTTCCACCCGTCTGTACGGCTCGACAGATCCCCGTCCCCTACAGTTGCACACTTCACTACTCAACAGAGATGTGAGGCTGGGGATGGTTGTGCTTTTGTTAGCAATAAGTTGTTGATTTTTTTTTTTTTAATGTGATAAATGCCTACACAAACTACCCCTATTTCTTAATTACTAGAGATGAAACTATAAGTGCACATACCAAAATCTATTGCCCATCTCAGCAGCCATGTCAGTTTTCCTTCTTTTGTTACACAGTGATTTCACATTTCCTACTGGCTTGGAAAAAGACAATGCTAAGTTCTTGGTGAGGTCATAAAAGCAATCTTGACATTTTCTACAGGCATAGGAAGTAAAAAGGGCACATAAGGGACAGCATTAACCTTCTGCGAAACTGGCAGTCAGGGTGTTCACTACAAGTCCAAATGCCAAGTATACCCCACCTTTGTTTTGACTGCTGTTGTTACTAGTTTACAAAGTATTTTGTACTTAGGAGCTATTTTGGAAGAACAAGCCCTTTTCTTATGGATGCAATGTGCACACATTGTGCTTTTGATCAATCTTCTATGTGCTAAATTTGTCCTGGCACAATGAAGATGTAATCTGCTATGGCATTTAGTAGACTAGACTGGCATTGTCTGAAATTTAATAGAACTGTATTTAGATGGTTACCAAGTGTTTCTTCATCATCGTTATGGGGTAAATCCTCCTATTTAGTTTTTATTTTTCATGTGCTATACCACCTCTGCTAACATCTCCATCAAGCTTGTCACAGCACCAATGAAAAGTCCATCTTAATCATTATACATCTTCATTCTTCCCATTTACTGTGAATGTGCCATACACTATATGGACAAAAGCAATGGGTCACAACCAGAGGCGTAGCTAGGGTGGTTTTGGTTCAGGGGGGTGAAGCTTCTGAGTGGGCCCCTAACCAAGTAACCTTGATTACAACTGGGTGATGCGCCCCAATAGCGGAGCAGAACCTCAGCAGATGACCGCACTGTTACTGAAGATAATCTCTATATAACGACCAACATGGATATTACCGCCATATGGTCAGAGGTAGATACCAGTCCTAGGGATATGTGTCCCTATTACTGCCCCTGATACCCCAATGCTGAGCCGCTGCTGCCCTATGTGTCCCTATTACTGCCCCTGATACCCCAATGCTGAGCCGCTGCTGCCCTATGTGTCCCTATTACTGCCCCTGATACCCCAATACTGAGCCACTGCTGCCGTATGTGTCCCTATTACTGCCCCTGATACCCCAATGCTGAGCCGCTGCTGCCCTATGTGTCCCTATTACTGCCCCTAATACCCCAATACTGAGCCGCTGCTGCTGTATGTGTCCCTATTACTGCACCTGATACCCCAATACTGAGCCGCTGCTGCCATATGCGTCCCTATTACTGTCCCTATACCCCAATACTGAGCCGCTGCTGCCGTATATGTCCCTATTACTGCACCTGATACCCCAATACTGAGCCACTGCTGCCGTATGTGTCCCTATTACTGCCCCTGATACCCCAATACTGAGCCGCAGCTGCCGTATGTGTCCCTATTACTGCACCAGATAACCCAATACTGAGCCGCTGCTGCCGTATGTGTCCCTATTACTGCACCTGATACCCAAATGCTGAGCCGCTGCTGCCGTATGTGTCCCTATTACTGCACCTGATACCCCAATACTGAGCCGCAGCTGCCGTATGTGTCCCTATTACTGCCCCTGATACCCCAATACTGAGCCGCTGCTGCCGTATGTGTCCCTATTACTGCACCTGATACCCCAATACTGAGCCGCTGCTGCCGTATGTGTCCCTATTACTGCCGCTGATACCCCAATACAGAGCCGCTGCTGCCGTATGTGTCCCTATTACTGCACCTGATACCAGGTACGGACTGGGGCTGAAATTCAGCCCTGGCATTTGAAATCACACAGGCCCATGGTGTCCCCGCCCCTGAGCACCAGATGGAGATATATTACTAATATTACCCTGGATGGAGGAAGGCAAGACTTACTACAAGACCAATATTTCTAATGATACCAGTGGCCTGCTGGGGTAAGTGACGGAGTCAGCAACTTTGTGCTCCTTCACAACTCTTAAAAGTATGGGTGTCTTGAGAACACTGATTCTGGTAACAAAGTAACAGACAAGGTAGCCCATGACCAGACAGGCCCTTCTGGCATTTGCCAGAATTGCCAGATGGCCAGTCCGGCCCTGCCTGATACCCAAATACTGAGCCGCTGCTGCCATATGTGTCCCTATTACTACACCTGATACCCCAATACTGAGCCACTGCTGCCAAATGTGTCCCTATTACTGCCCCTGATACGGCAGCAGCGGCTCAGTATTGGGGTATCAGGGGCAGTAATAGGGACACATTTGGCAGCAGTGGCTCAGTATTGGGGTATCAGGGGCAGTAATAGGGACACATACGGCAGCAGCGGCTCAGTATTGGGGTATGTGTCCCTATTACTGCACCTGATACCCCAATACTGAGCCGCTGCTGTATGTCCCTATTACTGCACCTGATACCCCAATACTGAGCCGCTGCTGCCGTATGTGTCCCTATTACTGCACCTGATACCCCAATACTGAGCCGCTGCTGTATGTCCCTATTACTGCACCTGATACCCCAATACTGAGCCGCTGCTGCCGTATGTGTCCCTATTACTGCACCTGATACCCCAATACTGAGCCGCTGCTGTATGTCCCTATTACTGCACCTGATACCCCAATACTGAGCCGCTGCTGCCGTATGTGTCCCTATTACTGCACCTAATACCCCAATACTGAGTCGCTGCTGCCGTATGTCCCTATTATGCCCCTGATACCCCAATACTGAGCTGCTGCTGCCGTATGTGACCCTATTACTGCACCTGATACCCCAATACTGAGCTGCTGCTGCTGCCGTATGTGTCCCTATTACTGCACCTGCTGTGTGGTTCTCTGTACCCTCTAAATTCTAAGGCACCCCTCTATAATATAACAATGCCAGGTGCAAGTGCCCTAGAAAACAGTGCCCATATTTTGCCACCTAGAAAGTAATATTGCCCTGTGTGCCCCTTTGATCATCACAATAACCTGAGTTCCCCTATAACAAGAAGTACCCACTTTACATTTAATAATGTTCCGAGACTGCCCCCTGTACAGCTCCCCTATATACAGCAGGATGCTCTCTTATACACAGTATACAGACCCCTTAGTAGCCTCCAAACTGTTTGATGGCTCCAATACTGTAATCCCCACACTGTATGATGCCCCTCTAGATGGCCTCCATATAGTATAATGCACCAGATAGTCCTCAATATAGTATAATGCACCAGATAGTCCTCAATATAGTATAATGCACCAGATCATCCTCAATATTGTATAATGCACCCCCCATAGGCAGACTGTATAGCACAAGGCAGCACCCCATAGGCAGACCCTGTAATATAAGGTAGCACCCGCAGGCAGACCCTGTAGTATAAAGCAGCACCCCTATAGGCAGACCCTGTAGTATAAGACAGCACCCATATAGGCAGACCCTGTAGTATATGGCAGCACCCCCATAGGCAGACCCTGTACTGTAAGGCAGCACCCCCATAGGCAGACCCTGTACTATAAGGCAACACCCCTATAGGCAGACCCTGTACTATAAGGCAGCACCTACATAGGCAGACCCTGTAGTATAAGGCAGCACCCCTATAGGCAGAACCTGTACTATAAGGCAGCACCCTCATAGGCAGACCCTGTACTATAAGGCAGCACCCTTATTGGCAGACCCTGTAGTGTAAGACAGTACCCCCATAGGCAGATCCTGTAGTATAAGACAGCACCCCCATAGGCAGACCCTCTAGTATAAGGCAGACCCCCCATAGGCAGACCCTGTAGTATAATGCTGACCCCCCATAGGCAGACCATGTAGTATAAGGCAGACCCTGTAGTATAAGGCAGACCGCCCCATAGGCAGACCCTGTAGTATTAGGCAGACCCCCATAGGCATACCCTGTAGTATTAGGCAGACCCCCCACAGGCAGACCCTGTAGTATTAGGCAGACCCCCCACAGTCAGACCCTGTAGTATTAGGCAGACCCCCATAGGCAGACCCTGTCGTATAAGACAGCACCCCCCATAAGCAGATTCTGTAGTATAAGGCAGCCACCCTTAAAAAAATAAATACTCACCTCTCTTCTTCCTGGTTCCTGCGCTGCTCTGAGCTCCCGCTTGTCTCCTGACAGCGGGCGCCGGGCAGTGACTCATCGCGCCCCCTGTCAGCGTCGCCGATGTCAGACTCTGATGTCAGACACTGACAGGGGGGTGATGGGGGAAGGAGCGCAGTGCTCCTTCCCTCATCATTGCAGTCAGCTATATCGGCTAAATGCCGGTACACCTGACCCTGTGATGACAGGCGGGGGGCCCACTGCTGGCACCGGGCCCCTCTGCCTACTCAGGGGCCCCATAGCGGCAGAGCAGGGAGATCGATTCTCCCTGCTCCGCCACAGAAGGTAACTGTGCGCGCGCCGATACAGTTACAGTAGCTTAGCTCTGGGTGGGCCCCCTCTGAGCACTGGGCCCGGGGCGCCCGCACCCTCTGCCCCCCGGTAGCTAGGCTACTGGTCACAACTCTTCATTATAATCAGTGAAATTTTTTTTTCATTCATTGGTTGTTCATTCAATCCCATTGTTAAAGATGTATAAAATCCAACACCCAGCCATGCAGTCTGCAGTTACAAACATTTGTGAAAAACATGTCTTTAATACTGTAATACAAGCCTTCATAACATATGATGTTGTGCAGACCACTGAACTGTCCAAGAGAAGCAGCTCCCCCTTCCTATATTCAAATGTATTCGTATCTGAAGCAAATACATTTGAACACTATGGGGCTTGACTGGGGCAGGGGAGCATCTGTTAGCCCCCGCTCTGGCATACAGCGGTGTGATCAGGTCATGTTCTGCCTACCTCCATGTATGATGCTGTGTGGATTCCAGCATACAGATAAACCTTTCATCCACTTCTCGGTAAACAGACTGTATGGATTCTTAAGTCTATATTCATTGAGATGATAATGTGAATGATAACAGATGATAATGGATGACAATCGTAGTGAATGGTATTGATAATGATATTGATGGATGATAGTGGATGACAATGGTAAAAACTGCAAAGTATAAACAGCTTATCAGTACTGGCACATTACAACAACAGCATGATATAGAGTAATTAGCATCAGTGACTGGGACATTACAATATAATACAGAGATGCAGTAATCATAGCTATCTAAGGCAAAGTTCATGCAGCTAGCACTACTCTATTCTATACAGAGATGGATCTATCTGTATGCAGTGCAATTATTATTATAAGGATACAGAGCACAATATACACTACACGGTGGCTGCATAATGGCTAGCATGTACAGATTCTAACACAAACACATAAATGCATTAGATCCTCACCGGGAACCACTGGTAAGGGGGGTGATTGTAGTGAAGCGAGAGAGCCAGGACACACATGTATCTTTTCAGAAAGCCCAGGAAAACGTGTCTGCAAAACTCTTTCTCCTTGGAGAGCTGAGGGGGCGGTTCTAACCAGAATACACTGCTTATTTAAAGCAGACAACACTTATGTATGTAGAAACAGGATAAATGGCTAACTACTGACCTCTAAGGGTTCTAACTGGTACTACGCAATTTTATCTTGCTGCTCATGAATGGGCAGAACACTCCCCGCTTGGCATCAACAGATGCCACTATTTGGTTCTTTCGGGGAAAATAACAACACAAGTTCAGTAACTGGCCTGAGGAACAGCTTGTTCTCCCCAAGCTTGTACACTCTGACCTTTACTTTACACACTTTCCCATCCTTGCTGGGGAAGGGTTTGGTGACTAGGCCGAGTGGTCACTCGTTTCGATGTGACTGTCTTTGACGAAAACAACATTGCCAGGTTGGATGTTTGGGTGGTTTTTCCGCCACTTTGCCCTGATTTGCATTTTGGAGAGATATTGTTTTCTCCATCTGTCCCAAAAGACATTGGACACGCTTTGTACTTGCCTCCATTGTCATCTGTAGAGGTCTTTGTCGTTGAATTCTCCGAGTGGAGCTCTCGGGACACAGGTTTTCTGTGAAAGTAACATTGCAGGAGTAAGGACTGTTGGGTCTCCGGAATCGCTGGAAAGTGCTGTCAGTAGCCTGGCATTCATGATAGCTGAGACCAATAACGGAGTCAAACTCTCATGTGTGAGTCTGGTGTTAGCGTGCAAGAAGATAGAGTCTAGTATTTTACGTGCTATCCCTATCATCCTTTCCCAGGCACCTCCCATGTGCGAAGAGTGTGGGAGATTGAAAGTCCAGGTGCATCCTTGCTCGCCTAGGTACCTTTCAATATTAGCGATGTCTAGATTGGAAAGGATTTGGAGTTCTCTTGCCGCTCCTATGAAATTTGTACCTCGGTCAGGACGAATATGCTTCACAGAGCCTCTGATTGCGATGAAGCGTCGAAGTGTATTATAAAACTTGAAGTATCCATAGACTCGATTACTTCGATGTGAACGGCTCTTCTGGACAGACAGATGAACAGAACTGCTCAACACTTTGCTTCAGTATGGATCTTCCTGGTGCGTTGTGTAGCCACAGACCAAGGACCGAATACAACTAGTCCAATGTTGGTGAAGGGGGGTTCAGTACTACGTCTATCGGTTGGGAGATTGGCCATCTTTGGATTTTGGAACATGCCTCGGAGTTTGCGACACGTAACACAGTTGAAGATAAATTTGCTCACACTTCTCTTCGCTCCAACTATCCATAGTCCAATCGCCTGTAGGTTCCCATCAGTAAACAAATGGCTTTGGTGTCTCACTAAGTTATGATGATGCTGAATGAGCAGAGTGGTGACTTGATGACGTCCAGGAATTATTACCGGGTGTTTCTCTGAAACTTCTACCTCATCGCCTTGAAAACGGCCACCTACTCTCAGCAGCCCATCTTGGTCGAAAATCGGATCAAGCTTTCTAAGCGCGCTGTCTCTAGGAATGGGTTGTCCCTTGTTGAGGTTGTCTATTTCTCTGGTGTAGGTTTCCTTTCGTACAACACGAAGTATTGTAACCTTGGCTCTTTCTAGGTTAGGATCGGTAAACGCATGCTTGCAGTGATGCCAACCTTTACAAGGTCTGTGGCTTGCAGAGAGTGCTGACTTGTAGGACTGGGCTTGAAATCACTGTAGATCAGACACTAGAGGACGGAGCTCTTTGTCTGTATCTGGATCCACTAGTTTGAATGTATCAGACCTGCTGATGTGGGGCATGGAACGGTTCAAGGAGGCAGGGCCTGTGAACCATGTATTGTCCTTAAGATGACTTGGTGCAATTGGTCTAGTCACATGGTCTGCAGGATTGTGGTGAGTAGGTACGTAGTGCCACTGATTAGGGCAGGTGGATCTCCTTATCCTCAGTACCCTGTTGCTGACATAGACGTTGAAGCGTCGCGTTTCGTTGCAGATGTATCCCAGTACCACCTTGCTAATGGTGTAGAACTCTGCATCTTTGACCTCCAGATTCATCGCATCTGAAATAAGCTCGGCCAACTCAACTGCGAGGATGGCAGCGCAGCGTTCCAGTCTGGGTATCGTGTGTTCGCGGAGTGGCACCAGTTTAGTCTGGCTCATCACGAATCCGATGTGGCTCTGTTCATTTACATCTATGCTTTTGAGGTACGCTGCTGCTGCCTTGACTGATGCATCACGGAAGATGCAAAGTCTTTGTGTTCTGACTTCTGTGGATGGTACTGGAGCATATGGTCGTTTCACACGAAGGTCGGTCAAGGCTTCGAGAGACTTCCTCCACTCTACCCACAGATCAGCCTTTTCTGTTGGAAGTGGATTGTCTCAATCAGATGTGTCTTGGGTGAAGTCTCTTAGCATAATTTTTCCTTGAGTGGTTACTGGAGCTACAAACCCCAGGAGATCGTACAAACTATTTTCGAAGGAAAGAACTCCTCTGAGTATGAAGGGTTTCTCGTCTTTGCTGATCTGAACAGTGAAAGCATCCGTCTTCAGATTCCAAAGCAATCCAAAGCTTCGCTGCATGGGAAGGGAGTTGATGCTTAGGTCTAAGTCCTTTAGATCGCTGGAATAGTCTTGAGAAGGAAAGGCTTCCATCAACTCTCAGCTGTTGGAGGAAATCTTGTGCAACCTTAGGTTAGACTGAGCGAGCTTTTCTTGAGTCCTTTTTAGTAGACTGATTGCAACCTCGTTTGTCATTGTGGACTTCAAACAGTCGTTTACATAGAAGTCCTTTTCTACGAAGGATCTGATTTCTGCCCCTTACTCTTCTTCGCCATCTTTGGCGGAATTTCAGAGGCCTTAGATAGCGACTGCCAGGGAAGGGCTGTTCCCAAAGATGTGTACGCTCATCCGGTACTCTGTGTCTTTGTCCTGGTCATTGTCTCTGTACCAGAACAATGTCAAGTAGTTTCTGTGTTCCTCTTAGATGAGAAAACAGTGGAACATCTGTTGTATGTCAGCCATAAATGCCACCGTATCTCTGCGGAAAAAGAGTAGTACTTCTAGAAGTCTGTTGTTGAGGTCTGGGCCTGACAGCAGGACATCATTCAATGAGACGTCTTCGCATTTGGCGCTTGAGTAGAACACCACTCTTATTTGACCTGGCTTCTTAGGATGGTACACTCCGAAAATGGGCAAGTACCAACACTCCTCTGAGTGCCGAAGTGCAGGTGATCGTTCCGGAATATCTTTGCCATAAAGGTAAAGAAATATTCCTTTGTCTATGGTGACTTCTGAAGCTTGTGTCTGAGGGAGATGAATCGACTGTAGACCACTTCCCTGTTGTTGGTTAGGCATCTTCTCTAAGGGCCGAAATGGTAGAGGTGCGACCCAACAGTTCGACTTGTCCTTAACTGTTTGTCTATCCATGATGTCCAAGAAAATCCTGTCCTCTATAGACATCGCTGCCTTGTTGTCCTCTTTTGTCCTGTGAAAGACTATGTGGTCTTATTCACCTTCACATGTGTGGTATTAATTGGTAAGAACTGAGAAAGGGCAAGGTAGGGGAGTGCTGCTCTATAACTCCTTTACCAGCAGACTATTGTGACATAGCTGGAAGAAAGATGGATGTCCATTTTCTAGCGTGCTGGTAAGCATACTGTTGACTGAGGCCGGCATGTGTGCTCTTCCTAGACAGACATCTCCTATGATGACCCATCTGAGGTAGAGTATCTGTGCGTATGGAGCATTCTGGAAGCCATTGATATATTCTCTAGTCTTGTGGACTCGTAGTATATCACAGGAGTAAGGCTATTGGGGCCTCTGGATCCAACTCAGATATCAGGTGGGCTATACGCTTCGGGTGGGGGTGATGTGTCACCACCTCCGGTGAAGGTATCTCGAACCTGTCAGGAATCTGGTTGCACTCCAAGATGGTCGGTAGCGATAGGCAGGTCTGGCCATCTATGGACTCCACCTTGTATCCAGTTGCTCAAGTAGGGAGAATCGGGGCCTACAATGTTGAACTTGTCAAAGAAGATGGACTTGGCTAGATAACCTGTTACTTTGGTCATCCAGAATTACATACATCTTGAGCTCTTTGTCCTTGCGGCCTGCTGGGTAGACTCAGACAAGGCAGATTTTTGAACAGGAACTTCATCCTGTTAGTCCCTTACAGATCTCCGTACATTGAGAGGTGACCATGGGGGTGTCTTCGTCAGTGTTCTTCTGCTTCCCATCGTGCTCCTCTACCTGCGACAATACTCATGGAGGTGGTCCAGAGTGCAAGGCTGTATTGTGATCCGTGCTGCTGCATTCTGCACATTTCACACTAGCTTCACAGATCCTGGCGAGGTGAGAGGTTGTGGCACAGCATTTGAAGCAGATGTTTTCCTTGAAGAAATCTTTGCATTCCTCCAAAGACTTCTCCCTGAAGGCTTTGCATTTTAGTAGATGTGGTTTCCTGTGTAGAGGACACTGCTTACTGAGGCTTGTCCTCTTCTGGATGGGGCTTACTCATACTGTGAGGGGGCCCTGTGGAAACAATATTAGATTTGTGGACTGCCACGGGTGTCCTACTGGGTTTGACACTGGGGGCAGAAGAACATGACAGTGTGAAGTCAAAACTGGGGTAATTTCTAATCCTAGCTTGCTGGGTGACAAAATCATCAAATACAGTGAAAGGAGGGAATGGTACGTTATGAGTTTGCTTATACCGTGAACCATATGTAACCCACTTTTCTTGTAGGTTGTAAGGAAGTTTTTGTATTATCGAATTGACACTCCTAGCGGTGTCTAAGAATGCCAAAACGGGCAAGTCTCCTTCCTCCTGGGCAACCTGTAACTCAATCAATAAATCACTCAATTCTCTAAGCTTTTGATATCCTTTATGTCATATCTTATGGAAATCATCAATTCTTTTGTATAAAGCATTCTCTATGACTTCTACGGTCCCATAGTATTCATCAAGTTTTTCCCACATTTTACATAGACTTGTGTGTGGATGCTTTATATTAATGTCTCTTAGTCTTTTGGCATGCTCGTCCGACTCAATTCCGAGCCACTTTACTAGGAGATCTAACTCCTCACTACTAGAAAGGTCCAGACCATGAATGGTGTTCTGGAATGAGGCTCGCCATGACCTATAGTTCTTGGGTTTGTCGGTGAACTTTACAAGTCCTTTTGTAACCAGTTCTCAGTGAGCAAAGAACTTTGCAAAGTCCATGGTGGCTTGGTCAGTGCTGGCACGAGCCGATGTGTTATAGTCATGTCTAGTGTGGGGTGAATCACCATACCTGTGAGAAGCTCCTGGCTTTGGATAGTACCTCTCTGGTGAAGAAGGTGTCTCTTTAAGGCAGGATGGGATCTCTACCTTCTGATCGGTGGAACAGTAGCTGTGCTCAACATCTCTGTGCTGGATGTCTCTTTGTTTGTAGTAGCGAAGTTTGGGGTTGGATCGCTGGTAATTAGCAAAGGCTGGTCGATGTAGTGCATCAGGGCTGTTGTCCATGCCGGAATGTTGATGGACATACTCTTTGACGCTCTGCACTGGATCTGGCTGCTCTAGATCTGTTCCGAGAACGTTGCTGTGTCTCATTATCAGGATCCTTTATAGCTTCCAAGTACTCTGCCTTAGCAATTGCAGCTGCTGTCTCTTTATCTTTCACAAGTCTTTCTAGAGACGCTCGCAGGCGCGCACTCTCCACCTCTTTCTCTGCCTGCAAATGTGCGGTTTCGGCTTGCAGGCGTGCAGTTTCGGCATCTTGGTCTGCTTGTCTCAGCTTTAGATGCATCTCTTGTTTAGCAAAGGAGGACCTCGCTTTGGCCACTTCGACTTCGGCACCGGCGACAGCAGCAAGCTTTGCTATTGAGGATGTGCTGCTTTGAGACATTGTGCGCTTAGCTGCGTACTGCTGAGTATTTTGGCAGGAAACTGAGTCTATGCATGGGCAGGCTTCCGCGTGGCGGGAACGGTGTAGCACTTGTTGGCGGGCTGCACTCTCGTTCTGCGGCTGGTGTAATACCCGTATGCGGAGCAGTGTGGGTGTTAGCGGTCCCGTACAGTCTGATCAATTACAGCCTGTGAACGGCTATCAGTTTCACTGAAGGTGTCTAATCAGTTCTTACTGGGCCTTGGACTCTTGTTCTCTGTGGCTGTATGGCGGCTGCTGTAATGCCCGTATGTGGTGCAGTCTGGGTGGTAGCGGTCCCATGAAGTCTGTAGAATCACTGCCTGCGACCGGCTGCCCGTTTTTACTGTTCTGCCTTCCTCCACGCATGATGCTGTGTGGATTCCAGCATACAGATAAACCTTTCATCCTCTTCTCAGCAAACAGATTGTATGGATTCTTAAGTCTATATTTATTGAGATGATAATGTGAATGACAACGGATGATAATGGATGACAGTTGTAGTGAATGGTATTGATAATGATATTGATGGATGATAGTGTATGACAATGGTAAAAACTACAAAGAATAAACAGTGTTTCAGTACTGGCACATTACAATAACAGCATGATACAGGGTAATTAGCATCAGTAACTGGGACATTACAGCAACTGTACGGTAGCAGTATAATACAGAGATGCAGTAATCATAGCTATCTAAGGCAAAGTTCATGCAGCTATCACTACTCTATTCTATATGCAGCGCCCCAGAGTCCTGGTCGTTGCAGTACTGTGGCTTCGCCGCTATGGGGAGCTATGGTACGTCCGATGGCACTGAAGGAGTTCATCTGATCAGGTATCACAGACACCAATACATTTCACCGCCGGGCCTCCAGGGGGAGCTAAGGGTTCTATTTACTAGGCCACTCTCCACATACAGGTAAAGCTGGGGGTCAGGCAGGAAGTTAGTGAGAAAGCTGACTGGATATGAACCGGGCAACACCTTGTGGCAGAGGGTGTTGCAGGCGAGGATTCGGTAGGGCCTCTGTCAGGTTTGGGACCCTGATGGAGACCTGGCTACAAGAAAGAAAGTATCGGGACCGTGCCTGCACTGAGAAGCGGCGGTGCCCTAAGGAAGGACTAGAAGAGAGATATATTGTGCTGAGTGAGAAACGAGATCGAAGCAATAGGAGAATACCAGTAGGGGTGATGCTGTGAGAAGGGGGCAACATCCTACTGAGGCGCACTACCGGTGGCCGGAACGCCGAGGGAGTATTTCAATAGACAGCTTCAAGCAATACTCTAAACAGCGGCAGGACAGTCAGTCTCAGGCGGGCTGTCTCACCTAAATCACCTATGAAGTCTTGGGAGGCAATTGTGGGAGAGGGGCGTCTCTAGGGTCCCGGAAGAACTCCAGGCCTACCCGTCAAACGGGTGCCGTTCTAACTGTAACATCAGGAAGGGACGGATGATTAGCAGAAGATCAGTTAATCGAGTTGTTGTGAGGGAACTTAAGAAACAGACGCAACAGTTGTGGGGTACTTTCCGTAAGCATAGCAGGGAAGGACTACAACACATAGCGCTAAGAAGGAAGGCACTGATTTCCACCTGTGAAGTGAACTCTGGAGGTGCCATTGGACCGGCCGGACTTGCGCAGCCTGGGAACCATATTCTGGACTGAGGACTCAGAGATCTCCAGTAAAGAGGTAAAGAGACTGCAACCTGGTGTCCTCGTTATTTACCGCGACCTGCACCCCACAACTGCACCGCTACACCACCACTTATTGCACCGGACGTCCCCCACTGACGGACAGGGCCACGGACCGGGTCTAGCCACCGTGACAACCCCAGAACTGAGACTCAGAGGCCCGGCTCCGGGTACCCCTCGGCCCTGCGGCGGTGTGGGGGCGCTCCATATACAGAAATGGATCTATCTGTATACAGTGCAAAGAGCATTAAAAGGATACAGAGCACAATATACACTACATGGTGGCTGCATAATGGCTAGCATGTACAGATTCTAACACAAACACATAAATGCATTAGACTCTCACCGGGAACCACAGGTAAGGGGGGTGATTTTATTGAAGAGAGAGAGCCAGGACACACGTGTATCTCTTCAGAAAGCCTGGGAAAACATGTCTGCAAAACTCTTTCTCCCCGGAGAGCTGAGGGGGCGGTTCTAACCAGAATACAGTGCTTACTTAATGCAGACAACACTCCTGTATGTAGAAGCAGGATAAATGGCTAACTAATTACCTCTAAGGGTTGTAACTGGTACTACGCAATTAATTTATCTTGCTGCTCATGAATGGGCAGGGCAGGTCAGCACACTGCTATTCGAGGTGGCACCGCAAAGGAGACGACGGGCAAAAGTAAGCTCTCCGTGAAAGAGCTGAAGATGTTAGCTCTCCATGAAAGAGCTGAAGATGCTATCATTTTACATGACTGGGCTGAGGGGAGGGGAGAGGATGGCGATGGTTAGTGTTACTGCAGGAGAGGAATTTGGGGGTAATTACGGGGTGATTGTGAAAGTGGGCATAATAGTAATAATAATAATAATAATTTTTATTTATATAGCGCCAACATATTCCGCAGCGCTTTACAACTTATAGAGGGGACTTGTACAGACAATAGACATTACAGCATAACAGAAATCACAGTTCAAAACAGATACCAGGAGGAATGAGGGCCCTGCTCGCAAGCTTACAATCTATGAGGAAAAGGGGAGACACGAGAGGTGGATGGTAACAATTGCTTTAGTTATTTGGACCAGCCATAGTGTAAGGCTCGGGTGTTCATGTAAAGCTGCATGAACCAGTTAACTGCCTAAGTATGTAGCAGTACAGACATAGAGTGCTATTAACTGCATAAAGTGTATGAGAACATGATGAGAGGAACCTGATTATGTTTTTATTTTTTTATTTTTTTAATTGGCCACACAGGGATAGTTAGGTTAATGCATTGAGGCGGTAGGCCAGTCTGAACAAATGAGTTTTTAGGGCACACCTAAAACTGTGGGGATTGGGGATTAATCGTATTAACCTAGGTAGTGCATTCCAAAGAATCGGCGCAGCACGTGTAAAGTCTTGGAGACGGGAGTGGGAGGTTCTGATTATTGAGGATGCTAACCTGAGGTCATTAGCGGAGTGGAGGGCACGGGTAGGGTGGTAGACTGAGACCAGAGAGGAGATGTAGAGTGGTGCTGAGCCATGGAGTGCTTTGTGGATGAGGGTAGTACTTTTGTACTGGATTTTGGAGTGGATGGGTAGCCAGTGTAATGACTGGCACAAGGTAGAGGCATCGGTGTAACGGTTGGTGAGGAATATGATCCTGGCAGCAGCATTCGGGACAGATTGGAGTGGGGAGAGTTTAGTAAGAGGGAGGCCGATTAGTAGAGAGTTACAATAGTCCAGACGAGAATGAATAAGTGAGACAGTAAGAGTTTTTGCAGAGTCGAAAGTAAGAAAAGGGCGAATTCTAGAAATGTTTTTGAAATGCAGATAAGAAGAGCGAGCCAGTGATCGAATGTGGGGGGTGAATGAAAGCTCGGAATCAAGGATGACCCCAAGGCAGCGGGCATGTTGCTTTGGAGTAATGGTGGAACCGCACACGGAGATGGCAATGTCAGGCAAAGGTAGGTTAGTAGAGGGAGAGAACACGAGGAGTTCAGTTCAGGCATAGTATAATATAGTGTAGTGTGTTATGCAGATAAGCAAGCAGTGTGGGGAAGATATGGAAAGGGGCAATTTGGAGTAATATTTTGGAAAGGGACAGTGCGGAGGTGACATTATGAAGAGTGGCAATGTGGGGAGACATTATGAAGAGGGGCAGTGTGAAGGACACAATGGATAGGGGCAGTTTGGGGGGACATTATGGAGAGGAACAGTGTGAGGGGATATTTTAGTGAGAGTCAGTGTGGAAGGACATTATGTAAAGGGACAATGTGGGGGCAATATGAAAACGCCGGTGTTTCCCACGCTGTCACACAGAAGCGGTTCTGATTGGCGGTAACATTACAACCAGTAGATCATTACCACCTTCAGATCCCTGCGGGTTCACGCTGTCAGATGTCAGCGTGACCCCGCAGAAATGCTGTGACCCGCAGTAGAAAGCTTACCTTATACTACTCCTAGGAGCCGCTAATGGGAGAAGTAGTCTCTCGTCAGCCGGCGCCTGTGCTCAAAGTTCTAAAAATAAAAAAAATGTTACCGCTATCAGAGTGCTGCGGGGTCATGCTGTCAGATGTCAGCGTGACCCCGCAGAGAAACTGTGACTCGCGGTAAAGAGCTTGCCGCATGTCAGCAGGCGCCGGCTGATAAGATACTACTCCTAAGAGCTGCTGATGAGAGAAATATTTGATGATATTTGCGTGATTTTGTTGTGAGCACATTCAACTTTGTACAGAACAAAGTATTCAATGAGAATATTTCATTCATTCAGATCTAGGATGTGTTACTTGAGTATTCCCTTTATTTTGAGCAGCGTATATATATATATACAGTATATATATATATAACTTTTTGTTTCTCCAGCGATCAGTCCAATGGTAGAGTAAAATATGCCTTTTATTTATCCATTAAAAAGTTCCAGATTTCTTGAATAACAGTATCCTTGTTAGGTTTTATCGTTCTCAACACATTCCATTATGTAATGAATAAAGATTTACAACTGGAATATTTCATTCAGTGATATTTAGGATGGGGATATCTAGTGTTCCCTATATTCTTTTGAGCAGTGTGTATATGTGTATACGTGCTGACCTGGCTGTTGGCCGCTGCGTTAACGGTACAGGGTCTCAGCGTCCGATTGCTGGTATGATCCAACCGGGGGCACACGCTAGTCTTTGTCAATTGTGGGGGTTAATAATAAAATGATAAAAAGTTTTGTGACACCAGTTGGGATGTTTGGAATGGTATGGCCGGGCACTGATGAGGGTCCCTGGGAGTTATGTGGTGATGGAGAGTGCCAGATGATTAACCCCTTCCCAACTAGAGCTAACTCCCAGGGGAGTTGGAGCAGGAATGGTGCAGCAGAGAATAATCAGCGTTAGGCCTCTTTCACACGTCCTGATATTTCCGGTACCTGAAAAAAACGGTACCGGAGATATCCGTGTCCGTATGTCCGTGTGCTCAAGTGGCACATACGTGCGGCATCCGTGTGCCGCCCGTGTGCCGCCTGAGGACCACACGGACCGTGCAGGAGAGACAGCGCTACACTAAGCGCTGTCCCCCCCACATGTGGTGCTGAAGGCAGAATTCATCTCTTCTCCCCCAGCGTTCGTTGGAGAGAAGAGATGAAAGATCTTTTTTTTTTTTTTTTGGGGGGGGGGGGGGAAATAAAGTTTGCATGTGCGTCCGCGTCCCCCCCCCCCTCAGTGCGCCGCCTGGCCCCTTGCCGCAGAAATACTCACCTAGCTCCTGCGATGTCTCCTCTGTCCTCTCAGCGCCGGCAGCTTCTCCTGTGTGAGCGGTCACGTGGGAGCGCTCATTACAGTCAGTGAATATTCCCTGACTGTAATGAGCGGTCCCACGTGACCGCTCACACAGGAGAAGCTGCCAGCGCGGAGAGGACAGAGGAGACATCGCGGGAGCTAGGTGAGGGGGGAGGCGGGGGGCACATGAAAACTTCATTGTTCACAAAAAAAAACAAAACCTTGATCTTTCATCTCTTCTCTCCGGTGGGGGAGAAGAGATGAATTCCGCCTTCAGCACCACAGCGGGGGGACAGCGCTTAGTGTAGCGCTGTCTCTCCTGCGGGCGGTACGTGCACATGGAGGAGAGTGCACACTGTTCTCCGTGTGCACGTGTGCTGTCCGTATTGTGGTCCGTGCGGCCGGTAGAAAACGGACATGTCGACGTGTTTTCAGCACGGACATACGGTCCGTGTGAAAACACGCACATGTGCATAGACCCATTCATTTAAATGGGTCTACGTGTGTCAGTGTCTCCGGTACATGAGAAAACTGTCACTACACGTACCGGAGACACTGACGTGTGAAAGAGGCCTTAGGCAGTGCAATTATCAGTTGGTACCTTTTACAGATGTTCTGCAAACAATTCCAGAAGCTTCCATACAATTCACATACAGGGTTTTGGTCAGACCTGCATGGGGAGAGTTCAGTTTCTCTGCTGTGACGTAGTGTAGTAATACCTTCCAGCGAGCAGGCAGCGTGAATCCTGTTGCCAACACTCTCTCTTGCAGCAGTGTTTCTGATTCTATGTGCTGCTAAACTCCTGGGCAATAACACAATACTGCTCGTTATATGAAAACTGAGCAGTCTTTCAGTATAGCATGCATCCTAAAAGTCTCTATGCCCTAGGGACTGATACGCTGCCTCTTGAAGCTTGTCCTGGCAGAGAGCACGCTCCTCTCTTCTGCCTGCGGATCTTCATCTTGCTACTTCTTTCTACATCTTCATTGCTCTGCACATAGCAACCTCTCAAAAGCACCTCCTCCCCTGTGAGGGATCATGCACACCATCCTGTTTCAGGCAAAAGTGCACAATCTCCCAGTAAGGGATCGGGTAAAATCTGTGGATGCAATTATAACAGCAGAGAACTTAGTCCTCAACATAGCTGGCAATACAGATAAATTATATTACACAAGCAGGCATTTTCTGGTGCTACAGACAGCGGCGCAACGCGCACACACACACATTTCTAAAGGTGCTATTGACATGAAATTCTCACCAGATGTCAGAAACAAACCACCCAAACTCCACAGGCAGAGAAATCAAACCATAGATGACCAGTTATGTGTAATAATGAGAAATGACACAGGGAAAAAGTATTGAACACGATCACTGAAATTGCTCAGGTGTGATTTTGGCCCATTCTTCCACACAAACATTCTTCAAATCCTAAAGGTTTCGTGGGCTCCTTCTATGAACTCTGAGCTGTAGCTCCTTCCATAAATATTGTATTTAATTCAGGTCAGCTGATTGGCTCAGTCATTCTAGCAGTTTTGTTTTCTTTCTTTGAAATCAATTGGGAGTTTCTTTGGCTGTGTGTTTGGGAGTATTGGCTTGAAATGTCTACAATCGTTTCATCTTCATCATTCTGGTAGATGGCAGCAGATTGTTATTAAGAATGTCTCGGTACATTTGTCCAATTCACACTTCATTCAACTACTTGAATTTTGACAGTTGTGTGTGCTGAAAAACAGCCCCACACGATGATGTTCCCACCTCCAAACATCATTAAGGCATCCAAAGAGTTACATTTTGGTCTCATCTGAATAGACTATATTCTTGCAGTATTTTCACATGCTTGTCAAAATGTTGTTGAGCAAAACTGTAAACGCGCTTGAACATTCCTTTTGCTCAGCAATGAAGTCTTGCGTAGTGAGTGTGCATAAAGGCCATGGAGGTTTAGTACATTTCTTATTGCTTTCTTTGAAACAATTGTACTTGCTGATTTCAGGACTTTCTATACCGTTAAACAGGTGGTCCTTGGCGCTTGTACAACTCTCCTGATAATTATTTTCACTCCTCTGTCTGGAATCTTGCAGGGGGCACCTGGTCATGGCCGGTGTATGGTAAAATGATGATCTTTCCACTTCCGGATTATGGCTTCTTGTGCAGAACTTTTGTAATGAGACACCTTTTTATAGGCTATCAGTTGAACCAGCTGATATTTTCACTAAGGCGGGATCACACATGCGAGAAATAATGCCGAGTCTCGCATGTTAATACCCGGCATTGCCACCGTCACTCAGGAGCGGAGCATGCGGCTCAATGTATTGCTATGCAGCAGGATGCTCCGCTCCTGAGTGACGGCGGCAATGCCGGGTACTAACATGCGAGACTCGGTCGTATTTCTTGCATGTGTGATCCCGGCCTAAGTGGCAGGATTGCTTTGTAATTACTGATAGATTTCCGCTGGTGTCATGACTTTCCATGGCTTTTTGCACCTCTCTTGCTTCATGTGTTAAATACTTTTTACCTGTATCATTTCCCATCTTAATTGATGAACAATCTATGATTTGATTTCTTTGCCTGTGTGGATTGGATGGCTTGCTACCGACATATGGTGAGAATTTCATGTTAATAGCACCTTTAGAAATATATTTACTTAGAAAATTGATGATGTGTTAAAAACCTCTTTCACCTGCTGTATTACAAAATGTATTATTTTCATGTGTACTATTCATTTCTGAAATAAAACTTCAATCGACGGTTACTCTTTAGCTCTAAAATGTTACTGAGATTTTCAAATAAAAAAATACAGAAAGCAATGCAAGTAACAAGCTGTGCTGATAATATCAGGATGCTATAGGTATTAGTGTTAATACCTGTAGTGTTTTCACAATGGCTCCCATGCATCACTCCCTATTTATTAGTCAAAGCCAGGGGTGACTCCAAAGTTAGTTTCACTCTGGAAGAACTCAGCACAGACTGACTGACCATTTTATAGAAAATGTTTAATGCATCATTTTCAATGTGGTGGCACTGCACGGAAATTAAACCTTAACCCTGCTGTTCTGTTTGGGTTCATATGACCCAAAATGAAATTTGAGACCCTGCAGATTATTTATTATACGGATCTGAAACTTGTGATTAATTGACTTTTCCTCATTTGAGGGCTTCTTAGTAAGAAATCCAGCACATCATGTCTGATTTGGTTTCCTCCTGCTGTTTCCATCATATCATGTTCATCAGAACTTAGAATAACAGAAAATAACACAACATTTAATGGGGTCACACAGGGTTGCTAAGAAAGCATGTCTCCATGTACTTCCTAGACAGATAGCTTTCTCCCGGATTCTTCTCTTCACATTTTTTTTTACTCCACAGAAATCTTCATGTTGGCAGCTATAGCCGGGCTGATATATTGACATAAAACTTAAGATACCAAGATCTTGTGCCGAGATCTCCATCTGCGCATGCGCCGCCCCCGGCAGCCATTTTCCTGGAGTCCACCGCATAGTAAACCATGCAAGTGCGAGGGCTCTGGGCTTTCACAAAATGTCGGCAGAGCCCCAGCACCACCGAACACCTGCACCACCGAACACCCGCAGCAGTGCACATCCGAACACCCCCTCACCCCAGCCTGTGGCCTGCAGCAGCGCTCCACTCTTGTCTCCTCTAGCAGCGACCCTGGGACCCCGCTTCACCGCAGCCACCACCCCTGAAAAGCAATAAGATGCATGGATTATAAGAAGCACCACCATTTTATTAAAAACAACTTTTTTCCTATTTTTCTCCTCAAAATTTGGGGTCTTATAATCCAGTGCGTCTTATAATCCGCAAATTACGGTAATTGCTATTTCCTATAATAGTAGAGATGCATTACACCAGGGCTTCTCAGACTTTTTTATTTTTATTTTTCGGGTGCTATACCAAATAGACCAAGACAATCCTTGGGCTTCACCATCTCTAGTGCAAGTCCATGCTAATATTACAAATATCTTTCCATTTACCTCTCATTTAAACTTTTTACAATGTTACAAGAAGCACAATTGATTTAATAATTTTTAAAAAATCAAGAAAAAGAAGCAGACAGAGAGACCTGTGCAGTTTATAGTAACTTCTGTATAAGTACGTCCTAAGTTGCTCTTCACCAAAAACAGAGGGATTTTTAATATTTTTGTGTACTATTTGTTGTCTAGGTTACCGGCCAATACTGCAAACTATGCATTATAGGCAAGGAGCTTGTCAAATCGCTGGATCCAGCCAGTTTTAGCGACCTTGGCACTGTCGATGCTACAGGGTCTAATCTGACTCATATAGCAGTTTCGGAGAGTGCACAGTTCGGGCCATCATCATGACGATGTTACTTGTTCAAAGCCAGGAGGCAGGGGAGCGATTCACTTATTGGGAACTTGGACAACTCTGAAAGAAGTTTCCATTATAGAATTCAATAAAAAGCCAATCAGGCATGAAGCAGAAGTCACACAAGTGGGTAACTGCTCATTCGGACCTCCACTCATGTACATAATATAATCAGTCCTGGCAATAAATCATTGGCATTTGTGAATCAGTGGTATGATCAGACATTTCTCTACACGGTCAGACACAGCCATTACACAATACACAGCAGAGGCACATTTATAAGATTATCTCAGCACAGGAACATTTTTTTAACACATTTGATTGTGGAACTTATTTTTATTCAAAGATGGATGGATTTTTAATATTTTTGTGTACTATTTGTTGTCTAGGTTACCGGCCAATGCTGCAATCTATGCAGTCTAGGCATTTGATTGTGGAACTTATTTTTATTCAAAGATCTCTTAATTAAAATGTACTTTGTGGGAAAACCCCTTAAGTGCACCTTCCCACCTGCTTGTTTTCCATCTATCTCTCCCTTCTCCTCTATTAAACCAGTGCTGTCTACGAGTGATGAGTGAATAGCATTGTTGCTCGGGTCTCCAACAGCATGCTCAGGTGATCTCTGAGTATTTTGTTGTGCTCGATCATTTAGTTTTCAGCTGTATGATTTACAGCTGCTGGACAGCCTGAATACATGTGGGAATTCCCTAACAAACAGGCATTCCTCACATGTATTCAGCCTGGCTAGCAGCCACAAATCATGCAGCTGAGGTACGAAAACTAAATGTCTGAGCACAACAAAATACTGGAGATCACCCGAGCAACGAGTATACTGGCTCATCACTACTGGCTACCTATCTATCTATCTATCTATCTATCTATCTATCTATCTATCTATCTATCTATCCAAAAAGAAAGAGCAAAAAGCAGCGCAAAAAAGGAAAAACGGGGGTGCAAAGCCTTCCAGGTATATACCAAACCTTTCATACAGCAAAAAAGTGATGAAGGCAGCACACCAATTGGAATGTCCAGATGAAGTTGAAACAAAGTGCTCTACTGTGCAATTAATATCCCATTCCTACAGAAATATCAATAAAAACATTATAAGCATAATTAGTAATCAACTACATCTGTGTGTATTTCAAACAACTCCGATAACCGGAGTTCTACTACATCCAATGCACATGTCAGGAAATACATTCCAGCACCCAGTATACTAGTGCTTCCGCTCATGCGCAGTTATGAGTTTGAAGTTTACGGGGCCATCTTAGAAATGTCCGCCGCACTGCGGTGATGTAAAGAGCGGGCACATTGGAATAAAGAGTCTCTGACCACATGAAGAACTTCCACACGTGCGCGGTTTATAATTATAGTTTGCAATAACATCTTAAATAATCCAAGGGATCCATTATTCATACACTGTTTCAATAATATGGTAAGAGCTCCACATCAAGGGCATAATATAACAGCCCTCAATAATAATAGAAAAAATAAAGATATATATGTATAGATTCTTGGCACAAGCATGTAGTGTCCGGTCACTGTAACATCAAATAGTACCGTGAGCACCCCCCATTCGCTGGAGCAGGTCTCCCATGGTGCTAAGATATAATTAAGGACAACCCAATGGTACCAGGAGCACCCCCCATGAGCTGGGAGAGGTCTCCCACGGCACCAAAGGACGGTGGGGGAGCTTCCCACAATAAAGGAGCAGCTCTCAACCTCCATCCAATATAGTCCAAAGAAAGTACCATGACACCAACAGATTAATTGTGCACAAGATATTGAAATTTATTAACCCCTTTCTACCATTGGACATACTATTCCATCCATGTGGGGTGGGCCCTAATTCCCATGGACGGAATAGTACGTCCAACGCGATCAGCCGCGCTCACGGGAGGAGCGCGGCCAGGTGACAGCTGATTATCAGCTATCTGACACTATACAGCGATGTCCCACCCTGGGACAAAGTAAAAAAGTTAAAAAATAAAAAAAAATTACACTGTAAAAATATATATATAAAAAAATCCTAAATAAAGAAAAAAAAAATATTGTTCCAATCAATACATTTCTTTATGTAAATAAAAAAAAACAATAAAAGTATCGCCACTAGTTAACACCTTCATTGAACACCGTAAAAAAAAAAACGAGGTTAAAAACAATGCTTTATCATCATACTGCCAAACAAAAAGTGGAATAGCAAAAATACAGATATAAATAAACATGGTACCGATGAAAACATCATCTTGTCCTGCAAAAAACGAGCCTCCATACAGCATCATCAGTGAAAAAATAAAAAAGTTATAGCCCTCAGAATAAAGCAAAGCAAAAGCACTTAGTTTTTATTTAAAATAGTTTTTATTGTATAAAAGCGCCAAAGCATAAAAAAATGATATGAGATATCATTGTAGTCGTACTGACCCGAAGAATAAAACTGCTTTATCAATTTTACCAAACACATAATGCATGTGTTGAACGGGCTGCTTTAACGCAATATGAACCTAGCCTTAGGGTTAGGGCTAAAGTTAGGGTTGGGGCTAAAGTTAGGGTTATGGTTGGGGCTAAAGTAAGGGTTAGGGTTGGGGCTAAAGTTAGGGTTGGGGCTAGAACTAGGGTTAGGGTTACATTTACGATTGGGATTAGGATTAGGATTAGGGTTAGGGGTGTGTCAGGGATAGGGGAGTGTTTAGGGTTATGGTTGGGATTAGATTTAGGGGTGTGTTGGAGTTAGGGGTGTGGTTAGGGTTGGGATTAGGGTTAGGGGTGTGTTGGGGTTAAGGGTGTGTTGGGGTTAGGGGTGTGGTTAGTGTTGGGATTAGGGTTAGGGGCATGTTCGGGTTAGCGGTGTGGTTAGGGTTGGGATTAGGGTTAGGGGTGTGTTCAGGTTAGGGTTGGAGTTAGAATTGGGGGGTTTCCACTGTTTAGGCACATCAGGGGCTCTCCAAACGCGACATGGCGTCCGATCTCAAATCCAGCCAATTCTGCATTGAAAAAGTAAAATAGTGCTCCTACCCTTCCGAGCTCTCCTGTACGCCAAACAGGGGTTTACCCCAACATCTTGGCTATCAGCGTACTCAGGACAAATTGGACAACAACTTTTGGTGTCCAATTTCTCTTGTTACCCTTGGGAAAATAAAAATTTGGGGGCTAAAAACATCATTTTTGTGGGAACAAAAGATTTTTTATTTTCACGGCTCTGCGTTATAAACTGTAGTGAAACACTTGGGGGTTCAAAGTTCTCACAACACATCTAGATAAGTTCCTTAGGGGTCTACTTTCCAAAATGGTGTCACTTGTGGGGGTTTCCACTGTTTATGTACATCAGGGTCTCTCCAAACGTGACATGGCATCCTATCTCAATTCCAGTCAATTTGCAATGAAAAGTCAAACGGCGCTCCTTCCCTTCCGAGCTCTGTCATGCACCCAAACAATGGTTTACCCACACATATGGGGTATCAGCTTACTCTGGACAAATTGGACAACAACTTTTTCAAAATACACTACAGTAAATTTAATCTCCTCACTCAAATTGTTCAAAAAGAGGTGAAAATCAACCAATTGTCTAGCAGTGCCTGTCCATAGGAGGAAGACATTATCTATGAATCTCCACCACCGTAACACATGATCAAAGTGGTGGGACACATAGATAAGGTCCTCCATGGCCATCATAGTTGTCAGCATATGCGGGTGCCATATTGGCACCCATGGCAGTACCCCTTAATTGTATATAAAACTCCTCCCCAAATAAAAAATAATTATTCCTCAGAACCAACTCCAATAAATCAAGAAGAAATTTAGGAGTAGATGACTCATATGAAGCCTTCACGCATCTTTCAGACACCGAGGCTAATCCAACTTCATGAGTAATAGAGGTATAAAGAGATACTACATCGAACGAGGCCAAAATGATTTTGCGCTCAATCTTGGTGTCATTTAATTTACACAAGAAATAGGTTGTATCCAAAACAAAAGAGGTAGCTTTTTTAGCCAAAGGACGCAATAGTTTGTCTGAAAAAATCCCAATGTGATTAAAAATAGATCCACTACCGGACACTATGGGCCGACCAGGGGGATTACTTAATGTTTTGTGTATCTTGGGTAAAACGTACAGGACAGGGGTAATCGGATTCTCAACAATAAGGAATTTATACAAACTTTCATCAATTATCCTCTGTTCCAACCCATCATCCAACAAACAGCCAAAATACATGTGGGAATTCCCTAACAAACAGGCATTCCGCACATGTATTCAGCCTGGCTAGCAGCCATAAATCATGCAGCTGAGGCACGAAAACTAAATGTCCGAGCACAACAAAATATTGGAGATCACCCGAGCAACGAGTATACTCGCTCATCACTACTGGCTACCTATCTATCTATCTATCTATCTATCTATCTATCTATCTATCTATCTACTTACAGTGGCATGTAAAGGTTTGGGCACCTCTGGTTAAAATTACTGTTATTGTGAATCGTTAAGCAGGTTGAAGATGAAGTGATCTCTAAAAGGCCTATATATACAGTATATGCAATTGAAACCTTATTCCATATATATGTATACATATACTGTATATTGTCACATATTACAGAAAGGAAAATGGGCTGATGCAAAAGTTTGGGCACCCTGCATGGTTAGTACCTAGTAACACCCCCTTTTGAAAGTATCACTACTTGTAAATGCTTTTTTTTTAGCCAGCCAAGAGTCTTTTAATTCTTGTTTGAGGGATTTTCATTCATTCTTCCTTGCAAAATTCTTCCAGGTTTCTGAGATTTCTGGGTCGTCTTGAATGCACTGCTATTTTGAGGTCTAGCCACAGATTTTCAATGATGTTCAGATCAGGGGAATGTGAGGGACATTGTAAAACCTTCAGCTTGCACCTTTTAAGGTAGTCTATTGTGGATTTTGATGTGTGTTTCCGAGCATTATCCATTTGTAGAAGTCATCCTGTTTTCAATTTTAGCTTTTTTTCAGATGGTGTTATGTTTGCAATATGAATTTGTTGAAATTTCATTGAATCCTTTCTTCCCTCTACCCATGAAATGTTCCCCGTGCCATTGGATGCAACACAATCTCAAAGCATAATTTATCCACCCCAATGCTTAATGGTTGTCGAGATGTTTCTTTCTTAAAATTCTGTGCCCCTTCATCTCCACACATATATTTGATCATTGTGACCAAGCAGTTCTATTTTAATCTCATTGGTACACATGACTTGTTTTCATGTGCATCAGGTTTGTTTAGATGTTCTTTTACATACTTCTGACGCTGAATTTTATGGTGAGGATGCAGTACAGGTTTTCTTTTGATGGCTCTTCCATGAAGACCATATTTGTGCAGGTGTCCCTGAACAGTAGAATAATGTGCCATAACTCCAGAGTCTGCTAAATCTTTATAAAGGACTTTTGCAGTCAAGTGGTAGTTCTAATTTGCCTGTCTGGCAATTGTATAAGCTGCTTTCACTGAAATTTTGCTTGGTCTTCCAGACCTTATCTTGACCTCCACTGTTTCTGGTAACTGCCATTTCTTAACTACATTTCGAACTGAGGAAAGTGAAACTTTAAAACACTTTGCTATCTTCTTATAGCCTTCTCCTGCTTTGTGGATCTCCACCATTTTCATTTTCAGAGTGCTAGGCAGCTGCTTGGAAGAACCCATGGCTGCTCTTTTTTGGCACAAGGTTTGAGGAGGCTGGGTTTTTATAAAGCTAGGAAATTTGCATCACATGACCTTTCCTAACAATGATAGTGAACAAGCCATAATCCTAACAGGCTAATTAAGGTCTGAAACCCTGGTCAAATCTCCAAGGATGTCCAATCTCTTGCATATCCTATTTTCCTTATTTTGTAATTTTTAAAATGAAAAAAAATAACAATATTTTTTTGCCTAAAATAGAAAGGAAATTGGACATATTTAACTTTAGGCCTTTTAGAGATAATTTAATTTTCAACATGCTTAACAGTTAAAAATAACAGTAACTTTGACCTGGGGTGCCCAAAGTTTTACATGACGCTGTATCTCTCCATCCATCCATGCATCAATCCCTTCATGATCATTGACCATCAGGGATATTCACAGCCCAAGGAGGGCCCCAAAATGAAAACTACCAAGGAGCACAAGAGAAAATATGTATAATTATCCAAGATACCCTATCTTGTTGTAAATATTATAGGGCAGCCAAAAATAATTTTAGAATCCCTTTACAAAAACAAAGAAAATAGTGTATATACAAACTGGGTATGTGAGGGAGCGGATATTGATGATTCTCCTATTTATTAGTAGGCAACGATGCATATGGTGACATGACATTAATATTTACTCATATATCATATGGGCCATGTATTAGATTAAGGTTGGCAACTTGTATGACAATGCCCAATTAAACAGGTCAAACTTCAATCTCTGTGGGGATGCAGATCTGTTGTTCGGCATGTCAGGTTTTTCAATTACAGAACCTTACACGTCAATTCAGCATGGCAGATCTCTGCCATTAAACAGCATCTGACAATGCTAGTTGGGAGAAAAGTGTCTAAATCATCCTTTTGAACCAACCAAAATCTCTGTTGCATGGCCATCTTAAAGGGAACCCTTCACTTCCAGAAATGCTAAAAACTCTACACGTGCAGGGTTAATCTGCAGTTAAACAAAATTTAAAGAGAATCTGTTAGAACGATTTTGAAATATGCAATAAAGACATGACTGTAATGGCGCTGTAAGGCCATGTTCACACGTCAATATTTGCAAGAGGATGGTCCACTGACCCAAGAGCATATTTCAACTGGATGTGCATGGAAGTGACACCTTACACTGTCAGTTGCTTGCACACTGAAGTCAGCTACTGGCTACTGGAGAGGGCGCCAAGTGTTGTTGGAGCAAGGGAATGGGAGTAGAATTTGTTTGCATTAAAGAACAACAGAACGAGGAACGTTTACCATTATGGTGGTTATATATACCAGGATGGGCCTGAGAAGGGGGACATATATGCCAGGATATGCTCAAGATGGGAGAGAAATATACCAGGATGGAGGATATATAGATACTAGCTTGGGCCCAGGATGTGCAACATATATACCAAGATGAGTCCAGGATAGGGGACATATATGCCAGGAAGGGACCTAAGATGACGACATATATACCAGGAAGGACCCCAGAATAGGGGACATATATACCAGGAAGGGACCCAAGATGACGACATATGTACCAGGAAGGGCCCCAGAATAGGGGACATATATACCAGGAAGGGACCCAAGATGACGACATATGTACCAGGAAGGCCCCTAGAATAGGGGACATATATACCAGGAAGGGACCCAAGATGACGACATATGTACCAGGAAGAGCCCCAGAATAGGGGACATATATACCAGGAAGGGACCCAAGGTGACGACATATATACCAGGATGGACCCAGGATAGGGGACAAATACACCAGGAAGGGATCCTGGATGGAGGACAACGTTGCCAAGGTCCAAATTTTGCACCGTGGCCTATCAAACTCTAGTTGTACCACTGATTAAGGGTACCGTCACACATTGAAATTTCCATCGCTACGACGTTACGATTCGTGACGTTCTAGCGATATCGTTACGATATCGCAGTGTCTGACACGCAGCAGCGATCAGGGATCCTGCTGAGAATCGTACGTCGTAGCAGATCGTATGGAACTTTCTTTCATCGCTTGATCACCCGCTGACATCGCTGGATCGTTGTGTGTGACAGCGATCCAGCGATGTCTTCGCTTGTAACCAGGGTAAACATCGGGTAACTAAGCGCAGGGCCGCGCTTAGTAACCCGATGTTTACCCTGGTTACAAGCGTAAACGTAAAAAAACAAACCGTACATGCTCACCCGTCGGTGTCCTTCAGGTCCCTTGCCGTCTGCTTCCTGCTCTGAGTGCCGGCCGGAAAGTGAGAGCAGATCACAGCGGTGCTGCGCTCTGCTCTCACTGTACGGCTGCACTCAGAGCAGGAAGCAGACGGCAAGGGACCTGAAGGACACCGACGGGTGAGCATGTACGGTTTGTTTTTTTACGTTTACGCTTGTAACCAGGGTAAACATCGGGTTACTAAGCGCGGCCCTGCGCTTAGTTACCCGATGTTTACCCTGGTTACCCGGGGACTTCGGCATCGCTCCAGCGCCGTGATTGCAACGTGTGACCGCAGTCTACGACGCTGGAGCGATATTCATACGATCGCTGCGACGTCACGGATCGTGCCGTCGCAGCGATGAAAATTTCAATGTGTGACGGTACCCTAACACTTTTCTAGGTGATCAACCACCACTGCTATTTAGCTTGTAAGTACTGTAACCAGGGTTAGTATGTAACAACGCTATCTAGAAATCCTGGGCAGCTACAAAAGAGTGTTTTCAAGCTCAATAAAAACAGTTTGTACGCACTGCACATGTTCTGTTGTCTAAAAGCAGTGGTAGGTGAGCAAATAAATGAGTTGCAAGCAAAAGTAATGTTAATATATCAAAAATGGCTGAAAATTTAAGCAGTGAATTGCATTAATTGCTTGTACTTTCAAGTAATAACCCCAAAGTACACTATTCGACAATACCTGGTTATGAAGATTTGAATAACCCTTCAGTAAATGCTTGCTACAGTGTAAAATACAATGCTCATACAGATTTGGACAGTGGGGAGGATTTCTGCCTTGGCTAGGAGTTATTTCCTCTTGTCACAGTCACTGTATGTTTTACCGTTAGCCAACTCCCTAAAATAAGGAAGTCCCTTGGAGCAAGAAATCCCAGTGAAAGTTGAAAGTGTAGAAGTGTCAGCCTTGAGCTCTGCATTTTTTCTGAGGAAGGAAAGTCTTATGGACAGGAAAGAGGAGGTAGGGTGGACCTGCTGTGATTTTGGACATGAAGCAAATTTGGGGGGAAAAAAAGCAGAGTTACAACACAGTCATTGCTCTATTGATGCAATTCCTGGGATACTAATTCTGCTATTGTGACTGTTAACTGATTAATTAAAACAGCATTCTAATATATAATAATATGCTAAATACCGTAGCATAATAATTCTTCAGGAAACGTGTATGCAGTTGCGTGTGAAAGGTTTTTGCAGGTGTGAGAAAAAATGCTGCAAAGTAAGAATGCTTTAGAAACAAATGTTAGTTTATTTTTTATCAATGTCAAAATAAAAAGTGAATGAACAATAAGGAAATCTAAATCTTAAAAATGTTTGGTGTGACCGCCCTTTGCATTTAAAACAGCAGCAATTCTCCTAGGTAGACTTACACACTTAGTTTTTGAAGATTCCCGACAGGAAGGTTGTTCCAGACATCTTGGAGAACTAACCCCAGATATTCTGTGGATTTCGCTGGTGCAAATCCTTCTGTCTCTTCATGTAATCCCAGACCGATGATATTGAGATCAGGGCTCTTTTGGGGCAATTAAATCACTTTCAAAGGCTCGTTGTAAAACCCATGCATATTTTATAATTACCCTGTCTTGTACTGATCTTGTTATGAACTTTTCTTTTAAAGAACTGGTCTCAAGCAGGGCCGGTTTTAGGCAAAGTGGGGCCCTAAGCAAAAGTTTAAAATGGGGCTCCAAGTGCTAACATATTGTACATCACACAGAAGCATTTCTGCTGTATTTACAAGCGCTGAGTTCAGGCCGCTAAACGATTGTGATCGACAATATTGAAGTCGTTCGACACTTGTTTCCCGGCCTCTTTACACAACTGAAAAAGAATGATGGGAACAGAACAATCACTATTAGATCAGTCTGTCACCATACAGTATCATTGCAGTTTGCTGCAGTTTACACCGGGCAATGTGCTGCTGAGAACAATGAATCTGTTCCGGCATAAACAATCCAATCACTTGATGAATATGCAGCATTTTGCTTGTTTAGTATAAAACACCCCATAGTCCTCCATATATTATAATGTGCACCACTGTCATCCATATTGTAAAATGCACACCCCATAGTCCTCCATATAGTATAATACACTCCCTATAGTCCTTCTTATATTAAAATACACTCCTCAGTCCTCCATATAGAATTATACACTTCCCATAGTCCTCCATATAGTATAATATATTACTCATAGTCCTCCATATATTAAAATACACTCCTCAGTCCTCCATATAGTATTATACACTTCCCATAGTCCTCCATATAGTATAATACACTCCTTATAGTCCTCCATATATTAAAATACACTGCTCAGTCCTCCATACAGTATAATACACTCCGCAGTCCTCCATATAGTATAATACGCTCCTCAGTCCTCCATACAGTATAATATACTCCTCTTACTCCTCCATATATTATAATACACTGCTCAGACCTCCATATAGTATAATACACTCCTTATAGTGCTCCATATAGTATAATGCACTGCCATAGTCATCCATGTAGTACAATTCACTTCTCATAGTATAATGCACCCCGTAGTTCTTCATATAGTGTAATGTACTCCCCATAGTCCTCGATACAGTATAATGCAGCCCACATATAGCATAATGCAGCCACCCCACAGAGTATAATGCAGCCACCCCACAGAGTATAATGCAGCCACTCCACAGAATAAAATGTAGCCCCCTCAGAGTATAATGCAGCCCCGCAATACAATAAAATGTAACCCTCCATAGAATATAATGCATCCCCCCTCATAGTATAATACAGCCCCTCCATAGAATATATGGTAGCCCCCCACAGAATATAATGCAGCCCCTCCATAAAATACAATGTAGCCCTCCTCATATAGTATAATGAAGCACCCCATACAGTATAATCTAACCCCCATAGAAAATAATGCAGCCTCCATAGAATATAATACAGCCCACCTCCCCATATAATATAATGTACCCCCATAGAATATAATACAGCCCACCTCCCCATAGAATATAATGTACCCCCATAGAATATAATACAGCCCATCTCCCCATAGAATATAATGTAGCCCTCCATAGAATATAATACAGCCCACCTCACCATAGAATATAATGTACCCCCATAGAATATACTACAGCCCACCTCCCCATAGAATATAATGTACCCCCATAGAATATAATACAGCCCACCTCCCCATAGAATATAATGTACCCCCATAGAATATAATACAGCCCATCTCCCCATAGAATATATTGCAGCCCTCCATAGAATATAATACAGCCCACCTCCCCATAGAATATAATCTACCCCCATAGAATATACTACAGCCCACCTCCCCATAGAATATAATGTACCCCCATAGAATATAATACAGCCCACCTCCCATAGAATATAATACAGCCCTCCTCCCCATGGAATATAATAGAGCCCATCTCCCCATAGAATATAATGTACCCCCCCATGTATCACAGATAATACAGCCTACCTCCCCATAGAATATAATACAGCCCACCTCCCCATATAATATAATACAGCCCACCTCCCCATAGAATATAATAGAGCCCATCTCCCCATAGAATATAATGTACCTCCCATAGAATATAATACAGCCCACCTCCCCATAGAATATAATGTACCCCCACAGAATATAATACAGCCGACCTCCCCATAGAATATATTGCAGCCCTCCATAGAATATAATACAGCCCACCTCCTCATAGAATATAATGTAGCCCCCCATAGAATACAATACAGCCCACCTCCCCATAGAATATAATGTACCCCCATAGAATATAATACAGCCCACCTCCCATAGAATATAATACAGCCCTCCTCCCCATGGAATATAATAGAGCCCATCTCCCCATAGAATATAATGTACCCCCCTATGTATCACAGATAATACAGCCTACCTCCCCATAGAATATAATACAGCCCACCTCCCCATATAATATAATACAGCCCACCTCCCCATAGAATATAATAGAGCCCATCTCCCCATAGAATATAATGTACCTCCCATAGAATATAATACAGCCCACCTCCCCATAGAATATAATGTACCCCCACAGAATATAATACAGCCCACCTCCCCATAGAATATAATGTACCTCCCATAGAATATAATACAGCCCACCTCCCCATAGAATATAATGTACCCCCATAGAATATAATACAGCCCATCTCCCCATAGAATATAATGTAGCCCTCCAAAGAATATAATACAGCCTACCTCCCCATAGAATATAATGTACCCCCACAGAATATAATATAGCCCACCTCGCCATAGAATATAATGTACCCCATAGAGTATAATACAACCCACCTCCCCATAGAATATAATGTAGCCCCCATAGATTATAATACAGCCCATCTCCCCATAGAATATATTGCAGCCCTCCATAGAATATAATACAGCCCACCTCCCATAGAATATAATGTATCCCCCACAGAATATAATGCAGCCCACCTCCCCATAGAATATAATACAGCCCATCTCCCCATAGAATATAATGTACCCCCCATAGAATATAATAAAGCCCACCTCCCCATAGAATATAATACAGCCCACTTCCCCATAGAATATAATGTAGCCCCCATAGAATATAATACAGCCCGCCTCACCATAGAATACAATGTACCCCCCAGAATATAATACAGCCCACCTCCCCATAGAATATAATGTACACCTATAGAAAATAATACAGCCCACCTCCCCATAGAATATAATACAGCCCACTTCCCCATAGAATATAATGTAGCCCCCTTAGAATATAATACAGCCCGCCTCACCATAGAATACAATGTACCCCCCCAGAATATAATAAAGCCCACCTCCCCATAGAATATAATGTACCCCCCACAGAATATAATACAGCCCACCTCCCCATAGAATACAATGTACCCCCCAGAATATAATACAGCCCACCTCCCCATAGAATATAATGTACACCCATAGAAAATAATACAGCCCATCTCCCCATAGAATATAATGTACCCCACATAGAATATAATAAAGCCCACCTCCCCATAGAATATAATGTACCCCCCACAGAATATAATACAGCCCACCTCCCCATAGAATATAATAATACAGCCCACTTCCCCATAGAATAAAATGTAGCCCCCATAGAATATAATACAGCCTGCCTCACCATAGAATACAATGTACACCCCCAGAATATAATACAGCCCACCTCCCCATAGAATATAATGTACACCCATAGAAAATAATACAGCCCACTTCCCCATAGAATATAATGTACCCCCATAGAATATAATAAAGCCCACCTCCCCATAGAATATAATGTACCCCCCACAGAATATAATACAGCCCACCTCCCCATAGAATATTATACAGCCCACTTCCCCATAGAATATAATGTAGCCCCCATAGAATATAATACAGCCCGCCTCACCATAGAATATAATGCACCCCCCACAGAATATAATACAGCCCGCCTCACCATAGAATATAATGTATTCCCCATAGAATATAATACAGCCCACCTCCCCATAGAATACAATGTACCCCCCAGAATATAATACAGCCCACCTCCCCATAGAATATAATGTACACCCATAGAAAATAATACAGCCCACCTCCCCATAGAATATAATGTACCCCCTCATAGAATATAATAAAGCCCACCTCCCCATAGAATATAATGTACCCCCCACAGAATATAATACAGCCCACCTCCCCATAGAATATAATAATACAGCCCACTTCCCCATAGAATATAATGTAGCCCCCATAGAATATAATACAGCCTGCCTCACCATAGAATACAATGTACACCCCCAGAATATAATACAGCCCACCTCCCCATAGAATATAATGTACACCCATAGAAAATAATACAGCCCACTTCCCCATAGAATATAATGTACCCCCATAGAATATAATAAAGCCCACCTCCCCATAGAATATAATGTACCCCCCACAGAATATAATACAGCCCACCTCCCCATAGAATATTATACAGCCCACTTCCCCATAGAATATAATGTAGCCCCCATAGAATATAATACAGCCCGCCTCACCATAGAATATAATGTATTCCCCATAGAATATAATACAGCCCACCTCCCCATAGAATATAATGTACCCCCCCCCCCCCCCCGAGAATGGCCCCACAGTCCAGTACTCACTAATATATTAAAAAAACAAAAAAAAAACACAATCCCCACCTCTCCTGGTGCCCTGCGCTGCTCCAGGCTCGGCTTCGGTCTCAGATGCTGCACTGCCCAGGACCGGCACACAGCGGGTGCGTGATGAAGTGACATCAACAGGCACCCACAGTGTCAGAGGTAGAGGGGAATTATGAGAGAGGGAGCATCATCTGATGTTCTCTCCTCCATCATTGCTTTGAAATGTAACCACGTTGGTATAGTTTAATGCGGTGGGGAGAGTCGGCGCTGGCAGCAGGCGGGCCCCCTGATCCACAGGCCCCATAGCGGCTGTGAGATGTGCACTGACTGGGGCCCCTGGGGGAGTGGGGGTCCTAGGCAGCTGCCTGGTCTCATGCTGTCAATTTTATATTAAATTAGGTAGACTGAAGTAGTTTTGTAAAATTGTTATGAAAACTATATATTTTTGTGAAATAGACCTCTAAATGGCCACAGTTGGCCAAGCAAAGAATAACAAATGAGACAGTACTTTATCTACTCCAAATCATGTCAACTCAAAATGACTCCATAGTGACTCCCATTAAGTGCCCCGCGTCTGACTAAAATGCTCTCCACTGACTGTTGTTAAGTCTAATCTGTCTCTAGCAGCACAGTCGTTAGACTGACTACCTAAAATGGGAATGGGTCTTTGCCACTCTGCATCTTCTCTCCGGTCTGTCAAATTGCATATAGACATAACAGAGGGGCAGTGTTCAGTTTAGGCCAGACGAGCCTTTGGATAATGCTAGAATGATGCTAGATAATGAAGGAGTAGAAGTTCCAGCACCTATAGAGCTGGCATAACATTCCACTGGGTGACAGCAACACATCTGTAAAGGTTGGTAGGAAGGCACTGTTTGTTTCTAGCTTCTGCACTACATACCATAACAACCACACAGGGCCGGCCGGAGAGATTACGGCGCCCTAGGCGAAACTATTTTGTTCCGCCCCTACTACTTTTAACATACCTCCCAACTTTTGAAGATGGGAAAGCGGGACAAAGCTTGCGGCGAGCGAAGCGTGCCACGGCAAATTTTAGGCCACGCCTCTGACCACACCTATTCATAACTAGCCACACCCATATCCACGCCCCAACCACACCCATTTAGCACTGCTGATCACACTGTTTCATAAAGAATAATTATAAACAAAAAAATATGGCCACACAGTGCTCCATACTGTATAATGGCCACACATGATGCTCCATACTGTATAATGGCCACACAGTGCTCCATACTGTATAATGACCACACATGATGCTCCATACTATATATTGGCCGCACATGATACTTCGTACCGTATAATGGCCACACATAGCTACTCCTACACACGCGGCTGCGCTCCGTACACACGCGCTCCGCTCCATACACCTCATACACATTCAGCTCCGCTCCATACACCTTTTGCCTTTGAAAAGATTTTTTATAATTTTTTCTATTTTTTCTCTGGCGCCCCCTTAGGGTCGGCGCCCTAGGCGGCTGCCTAGTTTGCCTATACGTTTGGGCCGGCCCTGCAACCACAAATTGCCCAGTGTAATGCCAGGGCTACACTGATACTTTTTGTAGGGCTTAGGAATGATTTTATCTATTAACTGACAGCCACAGTTCACAAGATAGAACAGCAATTAACTTAATTTGTTTATTTAAAGGGTTAGTGTAATACTATTTACGTTTTTCCTACCAAGGGTAGTGAAATTGTGAAAAAACTAAATTCCACCATTATTTTTGGGTTTGTTTTTGCAGCGTTCATATAAAACTAAAACTGACTGGGCAGCATGACAAGGAAATTGGCTCTTCAGAGAGAAAGAGGACTTGAACTCTATAGCACCACCTGTTGGAAGCAGCGATCCTACAAGTCACAATCGACCCTTTAACGACGCTTGCAATATGACTTAGAATAAAAGCTGAATCAGAATCAGAGTGTCAGTTAGCAGACACGGTGTTTCAGGCTATTGTTCCTCATTAGTGCAAAGTATGAGAACTAATTTGGCTAGGTGAGAGGCTCAGGACTGTGGTCTAAGGGCTAAGCCTTCCCCCTGTGGAGAGTGACATATCAGCTCTGGCTTGCCAAGGTAAGAAGGCTTATTCGCGGGGTGCAATGCTCCTCTGGGAAATCTAATATGCAAATTGCCTCTTCAGAAAGGAAGAGGACTTGAACTCTATAGCGCCACCTGTTGGAAGTAGCGATCCAACAAGTCACAATCAACCATTTAATGAGTCTTGCAAAATTACAGTAATACTAAACTTGTATAATCCATGATAATCCATTGACACCTCGTGATTGCGTTGCAGGGGAGGGGGCAATGTGTGGCAATGCATGTGCTCACCAGCAAGATAGCTATTTAAATGCCAATGTCATTGATTGAAAGTGGGATTTAAATGGTCAACGACAGTGATTAGAGCTACTACCTCCAGGCCGCTGCTGTTACAGTCACATGCCGGCTGTGTAATACAGTTGGTATCTGCTGGGTATGGGGCGGGCTCAGTTTCTGAGCCTGATCCACACTCCCCTTGTAACCGTATGACTTATCTTTACATTACAAGGTGTCAAGGAGTTTTATTTGTTCCTCTGCCACATATGTTTTTCATGACAGCCACTAAGTCCAGATGTGTCTATCACAAGGCCCCATACTAGCCACGGTAACCCCATCATAGCCATAATACAGACTGTTCTTCTTTTTATATACCCTGGATTACCTTCCAATTTAATTAGTAAACTGAAGAAAGAAGAAGCAAACAAATATAAAACTAAATTAACCACCATACTCACACCTACCAAAGAGAGTAATAGCATAAATTATTAACTAGTAAATAAGTCAGCTGGAAATTTAAAGAACCATAATAACACACCTACACATATTTAGCATGAGACGGATGATTAAATATTAGAATAATATTTATTAAAAATAAAGTCGACAAGACGCATAAATTAAAACCATATACAACAAAACTGACAAGGTAAAATATATGAAGATGGAGGAATACAGTGCAAACGTCATAATGTAAATCTATTTTAAACAGTGACCCAGGCAAAATATTAATCAGATAAAAGATCCTATAGACCTTATTAACCCCTTTACCATGAAGCCTCTTTTCATCTTCTTGACCAGGCCAATTTTTACAATTCTGACCACTGTCACATAACTCTGGAACGCTTCAACGGATCCCGGTGATTCTGAGATTGTTTTCTCTTGACATATTGTGCTTTATGACAGTGGTAAAATTTATTTGATATGACTTGTGTTTATTTATATATAAAAAAAGAAATTTGGCGAAAATTTTGCAATTTTCAAACTTTTTATTTTCTATGCTCTTAAATCAGAGAGTTGTCACACAAAATAGTTAATAAATAGCATTTACCACATATCTACTTTAGATCAGCACAATTTTGGAAGCACAATTTTTTTGTTAGGAAGTTATAAGGGTTAAAAGTTGACCAGCGATTTCTCATTTTTACAACAAAATTTGCAAAACCATTTTTTTAGGGCCCACCTCACATTTGAAGCCATTTTGAGGGGGTCTATATGATAGAAAATACCCAAAAGTGACACCATTCTAAAAACTGCACCTCTCAAGTTGGGCAAAACCACATTCAGGAAGTGTATTAACCCTTCAGGTGCTTCACAGGAATTTTTGGAATGTGGAAGAAAAAATTAACATTTACTTTTCATTCACAAAAATGTTCATTTAGACCTATTTTTCTTTACTTTTGCAAGGGTAACAGGAGAAAATGGACCATACATTTTGTTGTGCAATTTCTCCTAAGCATGCCGATACTCCATATGTGGGGGAAAATCTACTGTTTGGGCGCACGGCAGGGCTCGGAAGGGAAGGAGCGCCTTTTGACTTTTTGAATGCAAAATTTGATGGAATAATTAACAGATGCCATGTCGCATTTGAAGAGCCCCTGATGTGCCTTAGCATAGGAACCCCCCATAAATTACACCATTTTGGAAACTAGACCTCCTTGGGACCTTATTTAGATGTGTATTGAGCACCTTGAACCCACAGGAGCTTCACAGAAGTTTATAACGTTAAGCCGTGAAAATTAAAAAAATCTTTTTTAGCTCCAAATTTTGTATTTTCACAAGGGCAAAAGGAGAAACTGGACCCCAAAGTTTGTTGTGCAATTTCTCCTGAGTTCACCGATACTCCTTATGTGGTCGAAAATTACTTTTGAGGCACAGTGCAAAGTTCAGAAGGGAAGTAGCGCCATATTACAGTGCATATTTAGCTGCACTTGAGGGTGCCATGTTACATTGGCAGAGCCCCTGAGGTGTCAGAACAACAGAACCCTCCATAAGTGACCACATTGTACCAATTAAACCTCTCAATGAAATGATCTAGGGGTGCAGTGATTATATTGACACCACAGGTGTGTCACAGACTTTTATACCATTGGGCAGTGAAGAAAAAGCAGAATCCCCCTCAAGTGACTATATTTTGGAAATAAGAACCCTTTGGGAATTTATCTACAGATGTAATAATGATTTTGACTCCATGGGTGTTTTCCAGAAGCAAGCAGCAGTGGATGTTGCTGAGTGAAAATTGCAAACTTCCGTTGTAGTGACCAGTACACTGTAGTGACCAGTACGTTGCAGTCACCAGTACATTATGCCCAGCTCATGCTTCTGGAGACACACACCTGTAAATTAGGTGGGCTCTCTTCACTACAGAAATGCCAAACATGTGGGCACTCTATGTGGTTTAGGCACACTGGGGCTCAGAAGGGAGGGGGGCACTTGGATTTGGGATAATTTGCTGAATTTCTTTTGGGAGCCATTTAGCTTTTCCAGAGCCTTTGTGCTACCATTAACGTGGAAGACCTCTATATTTCCTTTAACAGATAATGGACCTGAGTGGGGACTTGCTTTTTTTGTGGATTGAGTGGCAGCTTTTATTGGGAGAATTTTACAAAACGTTTGGGATCACATTTATCCGGCGCTCTACGCTGAGTACTTACTTTGGGGTTTCCATCTAAATCTCTGAGTAACGTGACAGATGAAAACCCCGAGGGATCCATCTATATATATAATTGTCTAAGGGTTTTTCTGTCTGTCCTGGAAATCCCGCGTCTCTGATTGGTCGATGCCACCTGGGCCTCGACCAATCAGCGATGGGCACAGTATCGACGTAGAAATCCCGCGTCTCTGATTGGTCGAGGCCGCCAGGCCTCGACTAATCAGCGACGGGCACAGTATCGACGTAGATGTCATAATGGTTGCCATGGCGACGATGATGTCATAAAGGTTGCCTTGACCAATCAGCGACGGGCACAGTCTGCCGCGAATTCTGGAATCATCATTGTCCATATACTACGGGGACATGCATATTCTAGAATACCCGATGCGTTAGAATCGGGCCACAATCTAGTTCATTATAATGAGGCAGCAGATTTTCTCTGGACTCTGTCTGACCTCTGTTCAGTGTTGTCCTTCTTTTCAGAAGTGCAACAAAACTGTGGCCAACAGCACTTTTATGCAATCCTAAAAAGACGGACACTGCCAGATCACAGGTCCTATGGCATCCACAATGCCTCCATCTGCCTCATTATAGGGAATCTTCCGTTGAGAGTTCCGTTTGAATCACAAATTTCAGAGATTTACACAGAAACCCCGGTGTAAGTGGAGCGGCCCCCAGACGCAGGGCAGCGGGGTACCCGGTACCGGGTCTCTCGGTTCTGGGAATGTCACGGTGGCCCGACCCGGTCCGTGGCCCTGCTAAGGGGCGCCCAATAAAAGGTGTAGGTGATGGTGTTGGTTGCAGTAAATGACAAGGACACAGGGTTGCAGTCTCTTTACCTCTTTACTGAAGGCTTCGGCATCCACAATCCAGAGCACTGCTAACAGGGCTAGCTGAGACCGGCCGGTCCGAAGGCACATACAGAGTTCCCTTTGAAGGTGGAAACCAGTAGCCTTCCTACTAGCGCTTGGGTGTTGTAGTACCTCCCTGCTGAGCACCACGGGATAGTCCTCACAACTGTCGTGTATGTTTCTGTTCTCTCTCTCCGTCCCCAGATGGTTTGGATAGGACGCACCAGTATGACGGGGTAGGCCTGGAGTTATTTTATAGGGACCCTAGAGACGCCCCTCTCCCACAATTGCCTCCGTTGTCTTCATTAGGTGTAAAAGGTGAGACAGCCAACCTAAAGTTAACTGCCCTGCCGTAGTTCAAAGTAATGCGTAGAGCCTATTACTTCCTCGGCGTTCCGGCCGCCGGCTACGCGCCTCAGAAGGATGTTGCTGATCTTGGAGCATGACTCCTTCTGGTTTTATCTCCTTTGTGCTGTGATTTCGTTTCTCACTTCTCCACAATATACCTCGTTTCATGTCCTTTCTTCAGATGCCGCCGCAGTGAGGTGCAGGCACGGCTCCGTAACGATCTGTCCTTTTGCTAGGCCACTGTCAGAATCCCACCCCTGACAGGGACCTCCCTGGATCTTCCCAAGTAATGCTCTCCTCTCACTAGATGTTACCTGGGCAAAACCCAGTCAGCTTCTCCCTAACTTCCTATCCAACCCCCAGTTTTACCAGAGTGTGAGGAGTGGCCTAATACATAGAACCTTTTGCTCCTCCTGGTGGCCGGAGTGTGAAGTGTAATGTGTGACTGTGATACCTGGTCAGGTGAACTCTTTTAGTACAATCAGACGTACCATCACTCCCCTTAGCGGCAGAGCGATGTTACTGCAATGACCAGGACTCTGGGGCGCTGCATAAGCACTCAGCATAGAGCACAGGATAAATGTGCGCCGAGCCTTACTGCGATCTTTGGGAAGCAGTATGAAAAAAATCAACAGCATGTGAAGAATTGGTTTTATTTATTTTTTACGCCATTCCTCGTGCGGTATAAGTGGCACCATTTTCAAACTGATTTTTTTTTTTAAAAGAATTTAGGGATAACATGAAAGAAATACAGTAAATTACACACACATTACATATGCGATCATGCTGTAGCGCAGATGCCACCGCCACCGTGCCTGCCTGCAGGTGAATTTTCTTTTCAAGGCATATATATATATACTAGACTGTGGCCCGATTCTAATGCATCGGGTATTCTAGAATATGCATGTCCCCATAGTATATGGACAATGATGATTCCAGAATTCGCGGCAGACTGTGCCCGTCGCTGAATGTTCGAGGCAACCTTTATGACATCATCGGCGCCATGGCAACCATTATGACATCTACGTCGATACTGTGCCCGTCGCTGATTGGTCGAGGCCTGGCGGCCTCGACCAATCAGAGACGCGGGATTTTCAGGACAGACAGACAGACAGAAAGACAGACAGACAGACAGACAGACGGAAAAACCCTTAACAAAGGATAATACACCACCAGATACGATATTTCTTCTCCAAGACCACCACTCCAGACCGGAATCACTAGGCATGAGGCACAAGCTATAATCGGCGATGCCCAAAGTCCAGCAAAACTATTTAAAGGCCGTGGGCGTGACCCAGCCTCCAACCCGAGTACCAGCTAGATTAACCCTGGGCAACCTGGATAAAAATCTAGCCGGCGCCACTGAGCGTATAGTGGACGAATGTGGAATTACCGCTGTCTGTCGGACGCCATAGTTAGAAAACCCAAGGAACTGCTGGAGCGCTTTTAGGTTATCAGGCCGTTCCCAAACGCAGCACCGCTTGCACCTTAGCGGCATCCATTTTAAACCCTGAAGCAGACACAATATAACCCAAGAAAGGCAACTCCTGAACCGAAAATACACATTTCTCAAGTTTTGCATAGAGCTTATTCTCTCTGAGTAGCTGTTACACCTGCCTAACATGCTCTAAATGAGTATCACGGTCGCATGAATAAATGAGAATGTCATCTAGGTACACAATAACGAATTTTCCCAGGACATGCGAGAACACATCATTTATGAAATGTTGAAATACAGCAGGCGCGTTTGTCAACCCAAATGGCATCACCAAATTTTCAAAATTACCCTCAGGAGTATTAAAAGCCGTCTTCCACTCATCCCCTTGACGGACTCTTATGAGGTTGTACGCCCCCCTGAGGTCAAGCTTGGAGAACCACTTAGCACCAGCCACCTGGTTGAACAAATCAGGTATCAGCGGCATAGGGTATGGATCACGAACCGTAATCTGGTTTAACTCCCTGAAATCCAGACACGGGCGTAATCCGCCATCTTTCTTCTTAATGAAAAAGAACCCCGCTGCCACAGGCGAGGACGAAGGCCTGTTGTGCCCTTTGCTCAGACTCTCAGCAATGGAGTCTTTTAAAGCTTGCCTCTCAGGACCAGAAATGTTAAACATCCTTGCTTTCGGCAATTTGGCCCCTGGTTTTAACCTAATAGTACAGTCATAGGGTCGATGTGGTGGCAATTCTGAGCAACCCTTCTCAGAGAACACATCCGCGAAATCCAGCAGTGACTCAGGAATACTAGGAGTCACAGCGGACACACATGTGGCCAGGCAATTCTCCTGGCAGAATCCGATCCACTGGATTATGTCCTGGGTTTTCCAGTCAATCACCGGTTTGTGCATAGATAACCATGGAAAACCTAGATTCAATATTCAAAAAACACTTGGCACTCAAAAAATTTTTTGCAAGTTGATTATTCCATTTATTTGTGCATCCAGTTAGAAAATAAACGTTTTCGGTCCATACATCAGACCTTCATCAGAAATTCTTTTTATATCAAACTGAAATATAGGCAGATAATAAAATAAAATAAATAACGACATACAAAGAAACACAATATGCATGGTGCACAACATAAAGGACAATGGAATTATAGTGATATGTTTCCAGACCAAATCCATCATGTGATAAACAGTGTACGCAACCGTGGCGGCTGGAGTAGTTCCGGGTTGGTGGTCCGTGAGTTGTGAGTACTTCCAATTATCAAGAGCTAGATAACAAGAGATGAAAAGCTGTGCACCTGTACTTGTAGGTAAGGAAAAGAACAAATGGCACAAAAGCAGAGGGTTATGGCTTGAGACGGTAAGTCCTGTGAGCGGACTGCACTTGTGGTAGAGGTCCATATTACCTCAAAGGATACTAGGTGAAGGATTAATCCGGGTGCTTGAGAGAGGTGCTGTGCACTATAACGGACTAGTGATAGCCTACAAAGCAAGTGTGACAACATATGTTAATTATCACAATAGATGGTGTCTATGTTGGTATTAAGGCCCCGTCTCACATAGCGATTTGCCAACGATCACGACCAGCGATACGACCTGGCCGTGATCGTTGGTAAGTCGTTGTGTGGTCGCTGGGGAGCTGTCACACAGACCGCTCTCCCCAGCGACCAACGATCAGGGGAACGACTTCGGCATCGTTGAAACTGTCTTCAACGATGCCGAAGTCCCCCTGCAGCACCCGGGTAACCAGGGTAAACATCGGGTTACTAAGCGCAGGGCCGCGCTTAGTAACCCGATGTTTACCCTGGTTACCAAAAAAAACCAAACACTACATACTCGCCTTTCGGTGTCCAGGTCCCTCGCCGTCTGCTTCCTGCTCTGACTGAGCCGCCGTACAGTGAGAGCAGAGCGCAGCGGTGACGTCACTGCTGTGCTCTCACTTCTCACTGTACGGCCGGATCTCAGTCAGAGCAGGAAGCAGACGGCAAGGGACCTGGACACCGAAAGGCAAGTATGTACTGTTTGTTTTTTTTGGTAACCAGGGTAAACAGGGTAAGCGGCCCTGCGCTTAGTAACCCGATGTTTACCCTGGTTACCAGTGAAGACATCGCTGGATCGGTGTCACACACACCGATTCAGCGATGTCAGCGGGACCTAAACGACCAAAAAAAGGTCCAGGCCATTCCGACACGACCAGCGATCTCGCAGCAGGGGCCTGATCGCTGGTACGTGTCACACATAGCGAGATCGCTACTGAGGTCGCTGTTGCGTCACAAAACTTGTGACTCAGCAGCGATCTCGCTAGCGATCTCGCTATGTGAGACGGGGCCTTTAGGCTGTAAAGAGCACTAAACATTATATGGATACTGTGAGTGACCCGTTATCCTAGGTACTGACATAGTAGTCTAGGCAAGATTGGTAAAGAAGGGAGGAGGTAAAAAGAACACAGAAAAAAGAAAAAAGAAAAAGGGAAAGTATATAGGTTTTTTAAGGAGCCAAGTGGCAACCACACTTACAACATGAAATAAAGGATGCTGAGCCATGAACTGTGACAATATAACGAGGCCCTAAGAGCACAAAAGGGGAGTAACGTACCTGGAAAATTAATGTAGATGGGTATAACAAGGCCAAAACAGGCCAAAAGCTGGGTAACCCTAGAAAAACCTAGAACCATTTGTGCAGGAAGATTACTGAGCACCCTACATGTAACCTGCTCAAAATGTAGGACACCAATGTGGAGTTTCACCTCAGCCACAAACTCAGTAATCTCCCCCTGTGGGAGAGGAGCGGCATTGATGGTGACCACCCGGATAGGATGAGGCAGTTTTTCGATCCTGAACCCGGCTGTGCGCGCAAACTCCTCATCAATGAGATTAGTGGCAGAACCACTATCCACAAAAACAGTGATTGGCAGCTCTCTGCCAGTGACCATAACTCTGGCAGGGAGCATACATTGAGAGACCAACATGGAAGATATGTATAAGCTCAGATTGGCCTCTTCCACACCCTCTAGCTTAGTAGTTTTCCGCCGTTGCACTTTTCTTAGATAACAGAGGACAAGCATTTACATAATGCCCATTTTTACCACAGCAAAAACAAGCTCCCTGCTTCCTGAGCGAGGGGGCTCGATGATGTAACACCCCTGTGATTTGCATAGGCTCCATGGGCTCACCTGCAGCAACCTCACGTGCACCTACGCCATCCCCATAGGCGGCGTCTCTTGCGCCCCCTGACACAAACGGTGATCAATGCGGATAACAAGACTCATAGCAGACTCTAGAGAAGCAGGAGTCTCATACATCAGGAGGGCTTGTTTAATGCTTCTCGAAACCCCATGAACAAACTGACTCCGCAGCGCGGGGTCATTCATTTGTGTGTCCACCGCCCAGCGGCAAAATTCAGAACAGTAATCCTCCGCCATTCGCTCCCCCTGGCGGAGAGCGCGTATCTTAGATTCTGCTAGAGCCATTCTGTCAGGATCATCATAAATGAGCCCAAGAGCAGAAAAAAACTCTCCACTGAGTTAAATGCAGCTGAATCAGATGGTAAAGAAAATACCCATGCTTGGGGGTCCCCGTTCAGTAATGACAACACCAGGCCCACACGCTGAGATTCATTACCTGAGGAGATCGGGCGCATACGAAAATATAATTTGCAAGCTTCATGAAAAATAACATATTTACTGCGTTCCCCAGCAAACCTCTCAGGTAAAGGGATCTTTGGCTCTGCAACTCTACCTGCAGTTTCAGCTTGCACATTAGATACTACTAAACCCTGTTGCTGAACCGCCCCCTTCAACTCAGTGACCTGTAAGGACAGCGCCTCCAACTGGCGGGTTATGGAAGTCATGGGATCCATGGAATACAAAATTTTGGGGCCGATTATAATGTCACGGGGAGACTAGGTAAGCTAAGGCTGGTTACGCGGGCCCCTGCGATATCCCTCAGACTAGGGAAAACCCTGTCTGTCCCTCTCCCAGAATTTACACTAATGGTGTGCTTGTCTGGGCCACCAGACCTGGCCCTGACTCCTGTTTCAGCCCTATGCTGAAACCACCACCCGCCACCCAGTGAATAGACCACACACCAACCCCCACAGACAGCACAGACAGGGAAAACTAAAAAGCGCACCACGCCACAGACACACAGGAAAACACAATAATGTGCCCAGGGCAAAACTAATACAAATATAGGAAGGAGAAATATAACAAAGGATAATACACCACCAGATACGATATTTCTTCTCCAAGACCACCACTCCAGACCGGAATCACTAGGCACGACGCACAAGCTATAATCGGCGACGCCCAAAGTCCAGCAAAACTATTTAAAGGCCGTGGGCGTGACCCAGCCTCCAACCCGAGTACCAGCTAGATTAACCCTGGGCAACCTGGATAAAAATCTAGCCGGCGCCACTGAGCGTATATTGGACGAATGTGGAATTACCGCTGTCTGTCGGACGCCCTAGTGTGAATAGCGTCCGACATGACAATTACCTAATGAGAGCATGATATGAAGAGCTCCCCCACAGGTCGCCCCGGAGCACGAGCATATCATTAACTCAAAACTGAAAATAAAGATTAAACAACCATAAGATGGATTTCATCAACCCAGGTATCATTTTAATCAGTGTAATGGTGCCAACTTGACACTTGTGTAGGTTACTGTGCACAATCCTGCTGACAGGTTCCCTTTCATGGTCAAATAGTTCTTGGTTCTTGATAGACCTATCTAAAACTTTAGTAGTTCAAGAAAGTGGAGAGTGAAAAAATATGAATGTATAAATACAACAAATAAGGTGCCAGTGCGCAATAAAAACATGCAGCACTTAATTCATAAGAATATAGAGTTCAATTCATAATGAATGATGGAATACCAAGAATAAATCACTTAAAGATATACAAAGTTCATAGATGAGAGGTCACAACAATGTAAGAATAATAAAAGGATTAACAAACCCATAGAGTCAAAATACACTAATTTGTGCGTCAGAAGCAGTGTGAAAGACTGGTGGAAAGCATGCCAAGACGCATGAAAGCTTTGATTAAAAATCATGGTTATTCCACAAAATATTGATTTCTGAACTCTTCCTGAGTTAAAATATTAGTTTTGTTTTTTCTAAATGATTATGAACTTGTTTTCTTTGCATTATTTGAGGTCTGAAAGCCCTGTTTTTTTTTTAATTTTGACTATTTTTCTTTGCCAGAAAAAAAATAAAAAAATTATTGCTTGGAAATTCGGAGACATGTTGTCAGAAGTTTATAGACTAAAAGAACAATTTACATTTTACTCAAAAATACACACATAAAGAGAAAAATCAGAGAAACTGAACATTTTGCAGTGGTCTCTTAATTTTTGCCACAGCTATATATATATATATATATATATATATATATATATATATATATATATATATATATATATATATATATATATATTTATACAGCACAGACCAAAAGTTTGGACACACCTTCTCATTTAAAGATTTTTCTGTATTTTCATAACTATGAAAATTGTACATTCACACTGAAGGCATCAAAACTATGAATTAACACATGTGGAATTATATACTTAACAAAAAAGTGTGAAACAACTGAAATTATGTCTTATATTCTAGGTTCTTCAAAGTAGCCACCTTTTGCTTTGATGACTGCTTTCCACACTCTTGGCATTCTCCTGATGAGCTTCAAGAGGTAGTCACCAGGAATGGTTTTCACTTCACAGGTGTTCCCTGTCAGGTTTAATAAGTGGGATTTCTTGCCTGATAAATGGTGTTGGGACCATCAGTTGTGTTGTGCAGTAGTCTGGTGGATACACAGCTGATAGTCCTACTGAATAGACTGTTAGAATTTGTATTATGGCAAGAAAAAAGCAGATAAGTAAAGAAAAACGAGTGGCCACCATTACTTTAAAAAATAAAAGTCAGTCAGTCCGAAATATTGGGAAAACTTTGAAAGTGTCCCCAAGGGCAGTGGCAAAAACCATCAAGCTCTACAAAGAAACTGGCTCACATGAGGACCGCCCCAGGAAAGGAAGACTAAGAGTCACCTCTGCTTCTGAGGATAAGTTTATCCGAGTCACCAGCCTCAGAAATCGCAGGTTAACAGCAGCTCAGATTAGAGACCAGGTCAATGCCACACAGAGTTCTAGCAGCAGACACATCTCTACAACAACTGTTAAGAGGAGACTTTGTGCAGCAGGCCTTCATGGTAAAATAGCTGCTAGGAAACCACTGCTTAGGACAGGCAACAAGCAGAAGAGACTTGTTTGGGCTAAAGAACACAAGGAATGGACATTAGACCAGTGGAAATCTGTGCTTTGGTCTGACGAGTCCAAATTTGAGATCTTTGGTTCCAACCACCGTGTCTTTGTGCAACAAAGAAAAGGTGAACGGATGGACTCTACATGCCTGGTTCCCACCGTGAAGCATGGAGGAGATGGTGTGGGGGTGCTACGCTGGTGACACTGTTGGGGATTTATTCAAAATGGAAGGCATACTGAACCAGCATGGCTACCACAGCATCTTGCAGCAGCATGCTATTCCATCCGGTTTGTGTTTAGTTGGACCATCATTTATTTTTCAACAGGACAATGACCTCAAACACACCTCCAGCCTGTGTAAGGGCTATTTGACCAAGAAGGAGAGTGACGGGGTGCTACACCAGATGACCTGTCCTCCACAGTCATCAGACCTGAACCCAATTGAGATGGTTTGTGGTGAACTGGACCGCAGAGTGAAGGCAAAAGGGCCAACAAGTGCTAAGCATCTCTGGGAACTCCTTTAAGATTGTTGGAAGGCCATTCCTGGTGACCACCTCTTGAAGCTCATTAAGAGAATGCTAAGAGTGTGCAAAGCAGTCATCAAAGCAAAAGGTGGCTACTTTGAAGAACCTCGAATATAAGACAATTTCAGTTGCTTTCACACTTGTTTGTTAAGTATATAATTCCACATGTGTTCATTCATAGTTTTGATGCCTTCAGCGTCAATGTACAAATTTCATAGTCATGAAAATACAGAGAAATCTTTAAATGAGAAGGTGTGTCCAAACTTTTGGTCTGTACTGTATATATATATATATATATATATATATATATATATATATATATATGAGTTATATGAGTCACCCACCAGGGCAGTGGGGATACTCGTTATTGGGTCCGGTCGCAAATAAAGGGTTGGTCACAGTGGCAGCGACCTGGTCCGTGGCCCCGGGCGCCCATGTAAAAGGGACGGTCTTGAAGGGGGTTGTGGAAATAATGAAAATTTGTGATGCACCTGTGCTTTTCGGTCAGAGGTGACCGACGCTGCTTAAGGGGGTCCTCTGGGGGGGATGGTGCTGCAGCAAAGATGGTGTCTCTTCCCACATGTGAAGCGGGGTCCCCAGGGCTCCTGGTGTGTTTGGCAGGGATGGTGAATGCCGGCAAATAAATGGAAGACACAGGGTTGCAGTCTTTACCTGGTTTACTGATGTAGTACAGCCTCAGTCCAGGGTACCGTCAACAGGAGTCAATGGAGTCGCAGCCTGAAGACAAGAGGAAATCCCTTTGCAAGGCCAGTTTGGGAGCCTTCCACTTTGCTTTCACTATTAGTCCCTTGCTGCCTGTGGTGTCCTGGCAAGGTCCTCGGTTACTCTCTGTCCTGAGACAGTCCCTGCATGGTAGGCAACATGAGCCGTTTCTTGGGGGTCTCTGTACACAGTGACTCTGGGCCCTAGTTGTTGTACCTCAGAGATTATGTGGACAAGACACTTTTAGTTTCCTGCCCTCCGGTTCTGCCATGGGACCTGTAGTTCCTCACGACCTCAGGCTCCCGGTGCCCAGGTCCTGCGCTCTAGCTTACAGAGGCTCAGTCGCAGCTCTCCTCTAGCTCTTAAGTTCCTCTGTGCTCCTTCACTGTCTGCTACCAACTGTCAACTGCCTAACTCCTCCTCCAGACCAGGATGTATATATGTATACTAGACTGTGGCCCGATTCTAACGCATCGGGTATTCTAGAATATGCATGTCCCCGTAGTATATGGACAATGATGATTCCAGAATTCGCGGCAGACTGCCCGTCGTTGATTGGTCGAGGCAACCTTTATGACATCATCGCCATGGCAACCATTATCGATACTGTGCCCATTGCTGATTGGTCGAGGTGAATTCGCGGCAGACTGTGCCCGTCGCTGATTGGTCGAAGCAACCTTTATGACATCATCGTCGCCATGCTGTGCCCGTCGCTGATTGGTCGAGGCCTGGCGGCCTCGACCAATCAGAGACGCGGGATTTCCAGGACAGACAGACAGAAAGACAGACAGACAGACAGACAGACAGAAAGACAGACAGACAGACAGACGGAAAACCCCTTAGACAATTATATATATAGATAGGGAAGTTCCCCTTGAACCGGGTTTAGAGCTCCCCCTTCTGGCCTGGAGTCAGATAGTGTTGCATGTAAGATTACCTGCCAAAGGGATCCCTTCTGTCTCCAGGCATGGCATTACACTCCCTGAGAGGAAGAATACCACTGTGGTACCTGAACTCCTGGGGTGGCACATATACACTGCTCAAAAAAATAAAGGGAACACTAAAATCCCACATTCTAGATATTACTGAATGAAATATTCCAGTTGTAAATCTTTAATCGTTACATAGTGGAATGTGTTGAGAAAAATAAAACATAAAAATGATCAACGTAACTCACAACTAATATCCTACGGAGGTCTGGAGTTGGAATGATGCTCAAAATCAAAGTGGAAAATGAAGTTACAGGCTGATCCAACTTCAGTGGAAATGCCTCAAGACAAGGAAATGATGCTCAGTATTGTGTGTGGCCTCCACGTGCCTGTATGATCTCCCTACGACCAGGGCCGGCTCCAGGTTTTTGAGGGCCCCGGGTAAAAGAGTCTCAGTGGGCCCCCTCCTTTAACACATACCATGATTTATGATGCAGATACAGCAGAGAAATATAGGTATAGTACAATGCCAGATTTCACTTCTTACATGAGTGATAGCTATTGTAAATTCTACAATACCATACAGCAAAGGGGCTTTATATAAGTCAACCCCTTATATGCCAATTTTTGTGACCTACTCCCTCATCCTCAGTTACCAATAGGCATTTTATTGTTAGCTGAACTTGCTGCAAAGAAAAAACTGCATACATTGAATATGACAATTTTTTAATGGAAAACTTTTTAAAGTAAACATTAGAAAGTATTAATGTAGAACATTTTCAAAAGTTCAAAATGGGTAGCATATAGCACAGCCACGTAGTATATAGCACAGCCACGTAGTATATAACAGCCCACGTAGTATATAGCACAGCCACGTAGTATATAACACAGCCATGTAGTATATTTCACAGCCATGTAGTATATAACACAGCCATGTAGTATATAACACAGCCATGTAGTATATAACACAGCCACGTAGTATATACAGTTGTGGCCAAAAGTATTGACACCCCTGCAATTCTGTCAGATAATACTCAGTTTCTTCCTGAAAATGATTGCAATCACAAATTCTTTGGTATTATTATCTTCATTTAATTTGTCTTAAATGAAAAAACACAAAAGAGAATGAAGCAAAAAGCAAAACATTGATCATTTCACACAAAACTCCAAAAATGGGCCAGAAAAAAATATATGGTACCCTCAGCCTAATACTTGGTTGCACAACCTTTAGCCAAAATAACTGCGACCAACCGCTTCCGGTAACCATCAATGAGTTTCTTACAATGCTTTGCTGGAATTTTAGACCATTCTTCTTTGGCAAACTGCTCCAGGTCCCTGATATTTGAAGGGTGCCTTCTCCAAACTGCCATTTTTAGATCTCTCCACAGGTGTTCTATGGGATTCAGGTCTGGACTCATTGCTGGCCACCTTAGAAGTCTCCAGTGCTTTCTCTCAAACCATTTTCTAGTGTTTTTTGAATTGTTTTTTGGGCCATTGTCCTGCTGGAAGACCCATGACTTCTGAGGGAGACCCAGCTTTCTCACACTGGGCCCTACATTATGCTGCAAAATTTGTTGGTAGTCTTCAGACTTCATAATGCCATGCACACGGTCAAGCAGTCCAGTGCCAGAGGCAGCAAAGCAACCCCAAAACATCAGGGAACCTCCGCCATGTTTGACTGTAGGGACCGTGTTCTTTTCTTTGAATGCCTCTTTTTTCCTCCTGTAAACTCTATGTTGATGCCTTTGCCCAAAAAGCTCTACTTTTGTCTCATCTGACCAGAGAACATTCTTCCAAAACGTTTTAGGCTTTTTCAGGTAAGTTTTGGCAAACTCCAGCTGGGCTTTTTTATGTCTCGGGATTAAGAAGTGGGGTCTTCCTGGGTCTCCTACCATACAGTCCCTTTTCATTCAGATGCCGATGGATAGTACGGGTTGACACTGTTGTACCCTCGGACTGCAGGGCAGCTTGAACATGTTTGGATTTTAGTCGAGATTCTTTATCCAACATCCGCACAATCTTGCGTTGAAATCTCTTGTCAATTTTTCTTTTCCATCCACATCTAGGGAGGTTAGCCACAGTGCCATGGGCTTTAAATTTCTTGATGACACTGCGCACAGTAGACACAGGAACATTCAGGTCTTTGGAGATGGACTTGTAGCCTTGAGATTGCTCATGCTTCCTCACAATTTGGTTTCTCAAGTCCTCAGACAGTTCTTTGGTCTTCTTTCTTTTCTCCATGCTCAATGTGGTACACACAAGGACACAGGACAGAGGTTGAGTCAACTTTAATCCATGTCAACTGGCTGCAAGTGTGATTTAGTTATTGCCAACACCTGTTAGGTGCCACAGGTAAGTTACAGGTGCTGTTAATCACACAAATTAGAGAAGCATCACCCTGTATGTAACCCCTTTCTCATGTACAGCACCATGGAATTAATGGTGCTATATAAATAAATAATAATAATAATAATAATAATAATAATAATCACATGATTTTTCGAACAGAGCCAATACTTTTGTCCACCCCTTTTTTATGTTTGGTGTGGAATTATATCCAATTTGGCTTTAGGACAATTCTTTTTGTGTTTTTTTCATTTAAGACAAATTAAATGAAGATAATAATACCAAAGAATTTGTGTTTGCAATCATTTTCAGTAAGAAACTGAGTATTATCTGACAGAATTGCAGGGGTGTCAATACTTTTGGCCACAACTGTAGCACAGCCACATAGTATATAGCACAGCCATGTAGTATATAACACAGCCCACGTGGTATATAGCACAGCCACAAAGTATAAAACACAGCACACTTAGCATATAACACAGCGCACATAGTATATATCACAGCCACGTAGCATATACCACAGCCCACGTAGTATATAACACAGCCCATGTAGCATATAGCACAGCCATGTAGTATATAGTACAGCCACGTAGTATATAACACAGCCACGTAGTATATAACACAGCCTATGTAGTATATAGCATAGCATAGCCACATAGCATATAACACAGCCCACATAGTATATACCACAGCCCATATAGCACAGCCATGTAGTATATAGCACAGCCACGTAGTATATAACACAGCCCGCATCTCCCCCTCCTCAAGAACGGCCCCACAGTCCAGTACTCATTGTTATAGTAAAAAAAAGAAAAAAAAACACACTCCTCACCACTCCTCCGCGCTGCTCCCTGCTTCTGTCTCAGTGTCAGAGGCAGAGCGGGGAATGATGGGAGAGGAAGCGTCAGCTGACATTCTCTCCTCCATCATTGCTTTGAACTGTACTGGCAGATGCCGATATAGTTCAATTTGGTGGTGGTGGGAAGTCGGCGCTGGTGGCAGGCAGGCCCCCCTACCTCACAGTGGCCACGTAGCGGCTGCATCATGTGCCGCTAGCTGAGGACCCTGGCATAGCGGGGGGCCCTAGGCAGCTGCCTGCCCTTAACGCCGGCCCTGACTGCAGGGGCCACCCGGAGCCTCAGTGTACCATACTGTGAATGGGCCTTCCCATCTCGCCAGGGCCCCGGCACTTGCCTGGGTGCGCCAGGTGCTGACGGAGCTGCGTACAATGCCTGGGCATGTTCCTGATGAGGCGGCGGATGGTCACCTGAGGGATCTCCTCCCAGACCTGGACTAAAGCATCCACTAACTCCTGGACAGTCTGTAGTGCAACGTGACGTTGGTGGATGGTGCGAGACATGATGTCCCAGATGTGTTTGGATTCAGGTCTGGGGAACAGGCAGGCCAGTCCATAGCTTCAATGCCTTCATCTTGCAGGAACTGCTGACACACTCCAGCCATGAGGTCTGGCATTGTCCTGCATAGGAGGAACCCAGGGCCAACATATGGTCTCACAAGGGGTCTGAGGATCTTATTTCGGTACCTAATGGCAGACAGGCTACCTCTGGTGAGCACATGGAGGTCTGTGCGGCCCTCAAAAGAAATGCCACCCCACACAATTACTCACTCACTGCCAAACTGGTCATGCTGAAGGATGTTGCAGGCAGCAGATCGCTCTCCACAGCGTCTCGAGACTCTGTCACGTCTGTCATATATGCTCAGTGTGAACCTGCTTTCATCTGTGAAGAGCACAGGGCGCTGGTGGAGAATTTGCCAATCCTGGAGTTCTGTAGCAAATGCCAAGTGTCCTGCATGGTGTTGGGCTATGGGCACAACCCCCATCTGTGGATGTCGGGCACTCAGACTATCCTCATGGAGTTGGTTTCTAACCATTTGTGCAGACACATGCACATTTGTGGCCTGCTGGAAGTCATTTTGCAGGGCTCTGGCAGGGCTCCTCCTGTTTCTCCTTGCACAAAGGCCGAGGTAGCGGTCCTGCTGCTGGGTTGTTGCCCTCCTACGGCCCCCTCCATGTCTCCTGGTGTACTGGCCTGACACTACCCTGACAGACACAGCAAACCTTCTTGTCACAGATCACATTGATGAGCCATCCTGGATTAGCTGCACTACCTGAGCCACTTGTGTGGGTTGTAGAGTCCGTCTCATGCTACCATGAGTGTCAAAGCACAACCAACATTCAAAAGTGACCAAAACATCAGCCAGAAACCATTTGTACTGAAATGTGGTCTGTGGTCCCCACCTGCAGAACCACTCCTTTATTGAGTGTGTCTTGATAATTGCCAATGATTTCCATCTGTTGTCTATTCCATTTGCACAACAGCATGTGAAATTGATTGTCAAACAGTGTTGCTTCCTAAGTGGTCAGTTTGATTTCACAGAAGTTTGATTTACTTGGAGTTCTATTCTGTGGTTTAAGTACTACCTTTATTTTTTGAGCAGTGTATAAAGTGTATACACACAGAAACATTCAGTTTGTGTACAGTATGTTCATATACATATACACTTTATACATTTATTTTACAATATACTGCACACATGCAGTATACATATATAATATACACAGACACACACACTATATACTGTAGTACATGCATATATATATATATATATATATATATACATATATATATATATATATATATATATACACACAAATGGACCGACCACAGATATACGCAATCATACTATATACTGTATATATGCACACACATACTACACATATACAGACACACTCACTGTATACTACACATGTGCACACACAGATATACATACCTATATATAGTGTATATGTATATATATATATGTACTTACCCGGTCCTGATGTCACTTGTGCAGATCCCAGGATAGTGGTTTAGGAGCAGCCATGATAAGGAGGAGGTGACACACACACAGGGCTGCAGACATCCTCCTGCCCCAGGTCTGACCTCTGCTGTGCCCCTCCCCCTCACTCTCAACTTCTAACCTGACACTGCAGGGGAGAGAGAGGAGGTTTGGGAGAGACCATCAAGGACTGCAGAGGATGCATAGCTTTATTCACTGTAAGTAATGCTGTACACCCTCTGAGCACTTCATAAAGGGCTGCAGACACAGGGGCGCTGATAATATACTGGACAAGGTGACATCAGAAATTAACATATATTTATATAAGAATTGACAGCTTGATGAATAAGGTAGTTCAGTTCAGGATTTTAACGGCCTCCTGAGATTTATGGAGTATATAAGGCTTATATGTGGCCTAGTGACATCTATTACTACCTTCCCATTATAACTCTACATCGGGGTGGGGAACCTTTTTCTGCCAAGGGCCATTTCGATATTAATACCATCCTTCACGGGCTGTAAAGATTGTGTGCTAACTCCACTCACAAAGTGCGTCCTGTCGCTGGCACTGGTGTCAGGATGTAATCTTTCATTGTACGTGCTTCAGTGTTCACAGAGCAAGGAGAAATTAAAAGACTGGTGGCCATCAAAACACAGCTACTGGCTGCTTAGGCGCTGTGGTTTGTGGGAATCTGCGCGGGGGCAGGAAAAAAGGTCACCGAGGGCCATTTCCCACTGTATATGAACTAGATATAATTACTTATATAAATCATTATTTGTTTTTGCATACTATACCCTTGATAAGTTCTGTAATCTCTTCATAATAGATACCATAATAATGTTATTTTCATTCACTAAGTTTTCAATAACCTATCATTGTAGGTGGAGTGGAAGCCTTACGAGATCTGATTTTAGTGAATTCACTTCCATTAATTCCAAATTCGGAAACATCCATGACTTGTATTGCCCCTCAATGGAGTTCTCCAGAAACGATTGCCATCGCTAGAGACTTTGAAGCTGTTGTAAATAAACTTAAGGATCCTCTGGAAGTTATCCAGGATGAACAAAGGAGATCAGTAAAGAAAGTCTTTTGGAAAAAAGAAAAGACAAATGATGCAATCGGAGCCTATTACTGTGAGTGGAGATCACAAGACACAGTGACAAGGATACGAACGTTAAAGATGTCAGCACAAGGTAACTAATCCAAAAATCATTTTTTTCTGTAGGTCCAAACAGTGTCTGATGGTTGTATGTGATACATTTGTGTTTATAAACCCTGACTATTGTGAGGGGGTCTCATGCTCAACACCCATCTAAGAGCCAAAGCAACTACTGCCCTGATGAACTTGAGTCGTCAATATATCACTTTAAGGGGTTTTCCCATGAACAAAGTTAATTTTTAAGTTGATTTTAATCAATACATCTTGGAATAATAATAGTATCCACAATGGGAAGTGATAAACCCCTTAACAACCGCCGATACGCCTTTTAACGGTGGCAGTTAAGGGTACTTATTCCTCAGTGCTGCTTTTTTTACTCTCTTTTGCTTCCTCCGCAGCCCAGAAGATGTGGTATGATCAGACTATGACCCTGTGCGATCACACAGCCATTACACAGTACACAGCAGGGGCACATTTATAAGATTATCTCAGCACAGGGACCCTTTTTTTAAAACATACAATTGTGGAAAATATAATTATCCCAAGAACTATTCATTAAAATGAACTTTGTTCATGGGACAACCCCCTTAAGTACATTTTACCTGATGCTCCAGGGGAAAAGAATAGCCAGATAAGGATTTACTTTGCAAATTAGCTTGGGGTCTGAGAGCCAGACTTTATTCTGGATTCTGAAGCAGGTTGTCTCGTCAGTGACTACTCATTTAATGAAATCTAAAAATTCGAGTACAGTAGTCTGTAAAACTTCATATTACCTGCAGTTAATAAGATCTGATCTCCTGCCCCTCTACATAGTAGTGTCTATGTAAGAAAATGGACATATTGCCCACAATCCCCTTTGATGAATATGTACATTGTTGTAACGTGTAATGGGAATTATGATATGCATGTGATATTAGTAATCTTGATAATCTGTGCAGTTTGGGATTAGCCACAGTGGGAAAGGGATACGTTGCAGGGAAAGTGACGGATTTCTATCAGAGAGTTAGATAGGGCCTGAAGTGCAAAGAAAAAGGACATAAGGTCCATAGTGAGCAGTGCGGCATTCTTGGGTGTTCCTAAGTGAGAGGAGACAGAGAGGAGAGGGATTTCTTGATCTGGAGCAAAAGTGACTGAGAGACAGAGTGATTTTCCAGAGACAGGTCCTGGGAGACGTCGCCTAGCAGAGAAGCCCAGAGTTTATAACTACTAAAGGTAACGGGCCTGGACAGGTCTGAATACATGCCCAGGGCTGGAGTTCCAGAGCATCATCACAAGAAAAGATTAGTACAGGCCATACTTGCACCAAAGCTCCCTTAAAGGGAGAGAAGATGCAGAACCACGAGTAAAGGACTCTTGCTAAACAGGACTGTAGTGTCAAGCTGGGTTGTGGTGAAGTAGTGAGGAACCATGAATACAGAGGACAAATAAAGAGACTAAAGAGGAAAGCTAAAGATAGAGGACAAGAGGATAGAAAGGAAGGACTCTGTGTTTGTTAAATGCTAAAGGAAATGTTCATAAAACTGTTTACCAGCTGTCTTTTGTAAATATTCCCTACCAAGTTCCCATTCAGTAAAATGTTTATTTTTGATTAGTGGTCTCCCTCATTGAACACATGGTCCTAGTCAACCAGCAACATTGGTTACATGCAGGCTGCATGGGCGTAGCACCCTTACAGCTCAAGTCCACACACCCAGCCAGGACCTCCACCTTCATGTATCGTCCCAGGGTATAAGAGATGAGTACCTCGCTGACAGCTACCGCCCCGCGCCACATTATAACTACATATTGTTTTAAAGCACATATTTGGTGAATGTCCAAGGCCTGGTATATACCTTGATTGTTCAACCCTATAGGGCTCATTCTGACATCATTGATTGTTCTCTGTCCATACTTCATCAGTGGTCAGTGTGTCCGGTACATGTGGTGACAGTTTTCACATATATCAGAGACTCTTACACACATAGACCCATTAATGGGTCTGTGCACAGTGTGTTTCCACCAATGGTGTGTCCGGGGGCAATATACTCTGACTCGTTCGTTTTTAACATCAGCACCGGCTGCAAAATGTCCCGCTTGACCAGGTACGGACTGGGGCTGAAATTCAGTCCTGGCATTTGAAATCACACAGGCCCATATAGTTCCCGTCCTCAAGAACCAGATGGGATATATTACAAATATTTCCCTGGATGGAGGAAAGGAAGATTTTCTACAAGACCAATATTTCTAATAATACCCGTGGGCTACTGGGGTAAGTGACGGAGTCAGCCTCTTTATGCTCTATCACAACTCTTAACAGTATGGGTGTCTTGAGAACACCGATTCTGTTAACAATGTGGCAGGCAAGGCAGCCCATGACCAGACAGGCCCTTCTGGCATTTGCCAGAATTGCCAGATGGCCAGTCCGGCCCTTCGCATGACATCTGTGTGTCATCAGTGTGACACATACTGGCGCCTGGGAAGCAGCGGTACAGTTAGTGCTGTTTCTCAGCTCCGGATGCTGAAGACGGCTCTCAGTATTATTTCCTGTTCTGCTGGCGATGAGCACGAGCAGGGAAGAATGTTGAGAGTTACAGCTCTGGCAAAAATTAAGAGACCACTGCAAAATGTTCAGTTTGTCTAATTTTTCTCTTTATAGGTATATTTTTTAGTAAAATGTAAATTGTTCTTTTAGTCTATAAACTTGTGACAACATGTCTCCGAAGTTCCAAGCAGTAAATTTTGTATTTTTTTTTTCTGACGAAGAAAAATGATCAAAATAAAAAAAAAAACAGTGCTATCAGACCTCAAATAATGAAAGGAAAACAAGTGCATAATCATTTAAAAACAACAATACTAACATTTTAACTCAGGAAGAGTTCAGAAATCAATATTTTGTGGAATAACCATGGTTTTTAATCACAGCTTTCATGAGTCTTGGCATGCTTTCCACCAGTCTGTCACACTGCTTCTGGCGCAAAAATGTAAAGCAGTTCTTCTTTATTTGATGGCTTGTGACTATCCATCATCCTCTTGATTACATTCTAGAGGTTTTCACTGGGGTTCAGGTCTGGAGATTGGGCTGCCCATGACAGGGTTTTCATGTGGTGGTCTCTTAATTTTTGCCAGAGCTGTATATTCAACTGACAACAGTGAGAGTGGGTGGCAGCTGATGGGACTACTACACATGCTACCGCTTAAAACAGTGAGCAGGCGGCAGCTGATTAGCGTATTCATCAGCCGCCACCTGAGCTATAAATCAATAAATAATTTTAAAAATGGTGTGGGTTTCCCTGTATTTTTGATAATCAGGAAAAAACACATAGAAAAACCCTAAAAATGTTGCTTTTATTAAATATTCTTTAAAAATTCAAAAAATCAAGAAAACAAATACAAAAAGCACCTTTTAGTCCTTGAGACCAGGGTTTTTGTCTATTTGTATATACACACTTATACAGGGAATTTAGGAAAAAATTATTTCTATCATGTCCCTACCAGAACCCTAGTAATCTGGTAGCCTTCCTGACAGCGGAGGTTGGCACCCTAAATTCGATATGGCGCCCCCGCTCCATGACGGCTGTCCTTTATGTCCCTACGAGCCCCTGGTCTAGGAGAATAATTTACAGTTCAACATGCATACCAGACAACAACATGTGTAGGGCACCTGCTGAGTTTAGCCCAGCTAAGGTGTAAATCAAGCTCTATATAAATGGATCTGCTCTAACTTTGTGCAGGATTAATATAGTGGCTATTACTTCATCCCTACCTTATAGGTTGCAGATGAATCGACCTTAATAAACTTAAGGGTGAGATATAGTGTTTAGTAATATGCAAATAATAGAGCTGGTAGGTCCCATGTCCCACTACTACTACAATGAAGCAAAGCTAAGTGATCCACTGTGATCTTGCTGAAATATTGCAAAATGGGGGTATTTTTTGTCTAACTAAATGCCTTGCTTAAACTGTTGGTCTGTATGATGAATTCATATCTATAATACGCACAATGGACCTACCAGCTGTATTATGCTCAGCTGTCTCTTATGCTCGCAGGGACATAAGGGACAGCCGACGTGGAGCGGGGGCGCCATATCGAATTTAGGGTGCCAACCTTCGCTGTCAGGAAGGCTACCAGATTACTAGGTTCTGGTAGAGACATGATAGAAATAGTTTTTTCCTAAATTGCCTGTATAAGTGTGTATATACTAATAGACACAAACCCTGGTCTCAAGGACTAAAAGTTGCTTTTTGTATTTGTTTTCTTGATTTTTTGAATTTTTAAAGAATATTTAATAAAAGTAACGTTTTTAGGGTTTTTCTATGAGTTTTTCCAAATTATACCCTAAGTGAGAAATTTGTTTTGATTTTTGATAATCAGCCATACTAAACTGACATCTGCGGGCTGCAACCCACAGCTGTCAGCTTCAGCAAGGCTGGTTATCAAAAATAGAGGGGTCCCCACTGTGGTTTTTTTTTAAATATTTAAATAAATAATTTAAAAAAACGGCTTGGGGTCCCCCTCATTTTTGACAAACAACCTTGCTAAAGCTGACAGCTGGGTGCTGTTATTCTCAGGGCCATGAATATTAAACCCCCCGGCCTAAAAATAGCAGCCTGCAGCCAACCATAAAAGGCTCATCTATTAGATGCGCCAATTCTGGCGCTTTGCCCAGCTCTTCCCACTTTCCCTGTGGCAGTAGCAAGTGGGGTAATATTTGTGGGGTTGATGTCACCTTTGTATTGTCTAGTGACATCAAGCCCATCTATAAGACACCTATCCATTACTAATCCTATAGTTGTATTGTAAATAAACACATATCAAGTATAAAGTTTTTAATTTGAAATAAAAACAGAACACACTTTTCCATTTTTATTTAAAAATAACAAACACAGTTATACTCATCTAACACCTATTCCATTGAAGCCAACGTGTCCTGTAATAAAAAAAAACAATAAAAAAACAAAAAAAAACAATATCCCTCAACTGTCTGATGTTCTGTCCCATGCCATATTCCATGTCTGGGGATTAATAGTTTTCAACTTGGATGGTGCCAAGAAGTGACGGTCCAGGCTGAGACAAACTGATGAATGAGCTTCTGTGAGTGCAGCATCAGTGAGCAGCGGTGACTTCATCAAGATTACCGTGGGTCACTGAGGTTGTGTTCTCAGCCGGGCTGAACTGCAGTGACCTCAGACCTCAGTTTCTGAGCTGACGGACCCTGCAGTTATGTGGACTGTTATGAGTGCTGTTTGTTTATGCCAACAAGACTGAATATGGTTTATTTTGTGTTGCACTGCTTTATGGTGCATGTTTTGATTCACCATTTGAAGAGTTAAATGAAAAGCTTTCCTCTAAGTACATCGTTAAGCAGCCGAGTGAGCCAATCTACCACAGTTTGTGGAGAATGCAGGCAGAAATCCCAAAGGACATGTGTGACTGCTGCAGAGAAACCACATCTTTGCTAAAAGTGACTGCAAAAGCAAAAGCAGACAACATGGAGGAGCTGATAAAGCAACTAATGCATGCTAATCAGCAGCAGCAACAGATACAGCAGCAGCACAGGCAGCAGATGGAACTTCTAGCTGGGGATATCCGTGACAGAGAAATCACCCCACTTACAAGTCAAGGTGAAGATTCGCAAATGAGAAAGACGGTAAGGAGAGCCTTGCAAAACATGACCACGGGGGATGACATAGAGGCATTCCTGGCGATTTTAGAATGGGTCGTAGAGCGGGAAAAGCTGATGATGGAGCAGTGGGCAGAGGTGCTTGCGCTTTATGTAACTGGAGAACCCCAAAAGACTTATCATAACCTGGCATTACAGGACACAAAGGAGTATGCCAAACTAAAGAAATAAATATTTGCCTGCTTAGGAGTCACTTTGTCTGTCAGGGCACAATAGGTCCCTCACTGGGTGCATTTCGATGACAATCCCCCACTCTCAAATATTTGACTTGCTACATCTTGTCCAGAAGTGGTTGCAGCTAGAATTCTCCACCCCAGCCCAGATTGTCGAGCGGTTGCTTATGGACAGATTTATTCACGCCCTTCCTAGACTGGTACAGACCTGGGTTGTCCAGGAAGATCCTCGGAATGCGGATGACCTGGTTGGCCTAGTGGAAAGGTACCAGGGGGTCGAGACATCATTTGGGAAACCAGGTGCCACCGCTCCCCCGTACTGGGGTACCCAAAAGGAAACAGACTCTCAAGAAAGGGGTACTTGAGCCACAAATGGGGCATCCAAGGTCTCGCTGAGGGGGGATGATGAGGGTCAGGATTAAGGACTTAATTTGTTGGAGGTATCAGGGTCCGTGGCACATAACTGCTTGTTGACCCATGTCCACTGAACCAATGGACTGCAGTGTTGACTGTTAACTCGGGAAGGGGCCACAGACATGTCCTGTAACAGTAAATGGTGTACTGGTGTCTTGACTCTTCAACATGGGGAGTTTGGTGACCGTGGTTAGGGCCATATGCCCCACCAGTTGATCCCCGGAAGGATTATGGGCTTCCGCCATATTCACGGGGATGCTAAGGACTACCCTGTCTTCAGAGTGACCATAGAAATGAATGTGCACTGAGTGTCATGGGGTCATAGTGGACAAGGACCTGATACACCCAGTTATAGTAGGGTAGGACTTTACCTTATTGTGGAACTTTTGGTGAAAAAAGGGGGATGCCAAGTTACTCCACTAAGAACAGGTTCGCCCTTTAAAAAAAACCATTGTAGTAATTGGGTGGTGACTGAGTTCCGACTGTGTGTGCTTGCTGGCAATGAGGACAAGACGCGACCCATGAGGTCGACATCCCTGAGTTGAGGGCTTCTGGGGAGATCTTTGGGGCTGCTCAACTGAAGGACCTTACGCTAAAAGGGGAGTTTTATGTCACTGTTTTAAATAAGGTTGCTCAAGAGTCGGGGGCCAACACCAGGATTCCTTGCTTTGCAGTAAATTGTGATTTGCTATATGGGGTGACTAAGCTGGGGGGAAGTATTAGAACAACTAGTAGTTCAAGGGCTCTATAGGTATAGGGTGTTAGACAGGGCCCACTCTCATGTCTTGGGTGGTTATCTGGGCGTAGACAAAACCGAAGAGCGTATCCTTCGAAGGTCTACTGGTTCAGATGTCACAGAGAGATTTCAAACTGTCATACATTCCGTACCACTTGCAAGTTAACAGCATCAGTCTCTCATTTCTGTAGTCTCCTAGTGCTATTACCCATTATACAGGTCCCGTTTGACTGCATTGCCATGGATCTAGTTGGACCTTTGGTAAAGTCTGCCCGAGGGTATCAATATATCTTGGTGGTCCTGGACTAGGTGACACAGTACCTGAAGGCAGTACCCTGATGAAACTTCTCCACCAGAAGTATAGCCCAAGAATTGTTTCATATTTTTTCCTGGACTGGACTACCAATGGAGAGCCTAATGGACCAAGCAACACCATTCAAGTCGAAAATGATGAGAGATGTGAAGGGGCCTCCAGATTGTTCAACTCAGGACATCAGTGTACCATCCGCAAATGGATGGCCTCGGTGAGAGGTTTAATAAAACCCTGAAGGCCATGCATGGACGAGCCTGGGACTGCCTACTCTGTATCTGATGTTTTTCCATTAGGCAAGTTCCACAGGCCTCAATGTGGTTCTCTCCATTTGAGCTGTTGTATGGCCAACATTTTAAAGGTCTCCTGGATGTTACAAAGGAGACCTGGGAAGGAGAAGTTACACCCCAATGGAGCATCTTTGTTGTGAAATTGGATTCTGGGCTCCCCCGGTGGCCACTTGTGGAATTTAACTTGTGTGCATCATCCCCTCTGTTCACCTGCTCCTATCAGGATGTGGGAGTCGCTATATAACCTTGCTCCTCTGTCAGTTTCATGCCGGTCAACAATGTAATCAGTAGCCTTTCTGTGCATGTTCCTGCTACTAGACAACTCCCAGCTAAGTTGGACTTTTGTCCTTGTGTGTTTTTGCATTTTGTTCCTGTTCACAGCTGCTGTTTCGTTACTGTGTCTGGAAAGCTCTTGTGAGCGGAAATTGCCACTCTGGTGTTATGAGTTAATGCTAGAGTCTTAAAGTAATTTCTGGATGGTGTTTTGATAGGGTTTTCTGCTGACCATGAAAGTGCCCTTTCTGTCTTCATGCTATCTAGTAAGCGGACCTCGATTTTGCTAAACCTATTTTCATACTACGTTTGTCATTTCATCTAAAATCACCGCCAATATATGTGGGGGCCTCTGTCTGCCTTTTGGGAAAATTTCTCTAGAGGTGAGCCAGGACTGTCTTTTCCTCTGCTAGGATTAGGTAGTTCTCCGGCTGGCGCTGGGCATCTAGGGATAAAAAAACGTAGGCATGCTACCCGGCCACTTCTAGTTGTGCGGCAGGTTTAGTTCATGGTCAGTATAGTTTCCATCTTCCAAGAGCTAGTTCTCATATATGCTGGGCTATGTTCTCTCGCCATTGAGAATCATGACAGTTTGACCGGCCCCAAAAAGGGTTAAATTACTGGCTGAGAAAGGAGAGAAAAAAGAAGTCTGCTACAATTTTTTTTTTTTTTTTTTCCCTCTAGTTCTGAGTGTGCTCTTAATTGAATCACTTGCTAGTCTGCCTATACTGCAGCCTTCCTCTCTTCCTCTCCTTCTAATCCTTGAATGGCTCTGTGTTCACCTGTTTCAAATGGATCTTCAGAGTGTAGCTACAGGTTTGAATAATCTCGCCACAAAGGTACAAAATTTGCAAGATTTTGTTGTTCATGCACCTATGTCTGAGCCTAGAATTCCTTTGCCTGAATTCTTCTCGGGGAATAGATCTCACTTTCAAAATTTTAAAAATAATTGCAAATTGTTTTTGTCCCTGAAGTCTCGCTCTGCCGGAGACCCTGCACAGCAGGTCAGGATTGTAATTTCCTTGCTCCGGGGCGACCCTCAAGACTGGGCTTTTGCATTGGCACCAGGGGATCCTGCGTTGCTCAATGTGGATGCGTTTTTTCTGGCCTTGGGGTTGCTTTATGAGGAACCTCATTTAGAGCTTCAGGCGGAAAAGGCCTTGATGTCCTTGTCTCAGGGGCAAGATGAAGCTGAAATATACTGCCAAAAATTCCGCAAATGGTCTGTGCTTACTCAGTGGAATGAGTGCGCCCTGGCGGCGATTTTCAGAGAAGGTCTCTCTGATGCCATTAAGGATGTTATGGTGGGGTTCCCTGTGCCTGCGAGTCTGAATGAGTCCATGACGATGGCTATTCAGATCGATAGGCGTCTGCGGGAGCGCAAACCTGTGCACCATTTGGCGGTGTCTACTGAGAAAACGCCAGAAAATATGCAATGTGATAGAATTCTGTCCAGAAGCGAGCGGCAGAATTTTAGACGAAAAAATGGGTTGTGCTTCTATTGTGGTGATTCAACTCATGTTATATCAGCATGCTTTAAGCGTACTAAGAAGCCTGACAAGTCTGTTTCAATTAGCACTTTACAGTCTAAGTTTATTCTATCTGTGACCCTGATTTGTTCTTTGTCATCTATTACCGCGGACGCCTATGTCGACTCTGGCGCTGCTTTGAGTCTTATGGATTGGTCCTTTGCCAAACGCTGTGGGTATGATTTGGAGCCATTGGAGGCTCCGATACCTCTGAAAGGGATTGACTCCACCCCATTGGCTAGTAATAAACCACAATACTGGACACAAGTGACTATGCGTGTTAATCCGGATCACCAGGAGGTTATTCGCTTTCTGGTGCTGTATAATCTACATGATGTTTTGGTGCTGGGATTGCCATGGCTGCAATCTCATAACCCAGTCCTCGACTGGAGAGCTATGTCTGTGTTAAGCTGGGGATGTAAAGGAACTCATGGGGACGTACCTTTGGTTTCCATTTCATCATCTATTCCCTCTGAGATTCCTGAATTCTTGTCTGACTTTCGTGACGTTTTTGAAGAACCCAAGGTTGGTTCACTGCCTCCGCACCGGGAGTGCGATTGTGCCATAGACTTGATCCCGGGTAGTAAATACCCTACGGGTCGTTTATTTAATCTGTCTGTGCCTGAACACGCTGCTATGCGAGAATATATAAAGGAGTCCTTGGAAAAGGGACATATTCGTCCTTCGTCATCTCCCTTAGGAGCCGGTTTTTTCTTTGTGTCTAAGAAAGACGGCTCTTTGAGGCCGTGTATTGATTATCGACTTTTGAATAAAATCACGGTTAAATATCAATATCCGTTACCACTGCTTACTGATTTGTTTGCTCGTATAAAGGGGGCCAAGTGGTTCTCTAAGATTGATCTCCGTGGGGCGTATAATTTGGTGCGAATCAAGCAGGGGGATGAGTGGAAAACCGCATTTAATACGCCCGAGGGCCATTTTGAGTATTTGGTGATGCCTTTTGGTCTTTCAAATGCCCCTTCAGTCTTCCAGTCCTTTATGCATGACATTTTCCGCGATTATTTGGATAAATTTATGATTGTGTATCTGGATGATATTCTGATTTTTTCGGATGACTGGGACTCTCATGTCCAGCAGGTCAGGAGGGTTTTTCAGGTTTTGCGGTCTAATTCCTTGTGTGTGAAGGGTTCTAAGTGTGTTTTTGGGGTTCAGAAGATTTCCTTCTTGGGATACATTTTTTCCCCCTCTTCCATCGAGATGGATCCTGTCAAGGTTCAGGCTATTGGTGATTGGACGCAACCCTCTTCTCTTAAGAGTCTTCAGAAATTTTTGGGCTTTGCTAACTTTTATCGTCGATTTATTGCTGGTTTTTCTGATGTTGTAAAACCATTGACTGATTTGACTAAGAAGGGTGCTGATGTTGCTGATTGGTCCCCTGATGCTGTGGAGGCCTTTCGGGAGCTCAAGCGCCGCTTTTCTTCCGCCCCAGTGTTGCGTCAGCCTGATGTTGCTCTTCCTTTTCAGGTTGAGGTCGATGCTTCTGAAATCGGAGCTGGGGCGGTGTTGTCGCAGAGAAGTTCCGACTGCTCCGTGATGAGACCTTGTGCTTTTTTTTCCCGTAAATTTTCGCCCGCCGAGCGGAATTATGATATTGGGAATCGGGAGCTTTTGGCCATGAAGTGGGCTTTTGAGGAGTGGCGTCACTGGCTTGAGGGGGCCAGACATCAGGTGGTGGTATTGACTGACCACAAAAATTTAATTTACCTTGAGTCTGCCAGGCGCCTGAATCCTAGACAAGCGCGCTGGTCGTTGTTTTTCTCTCGGTTTAATTTTGTGGTGTCTTACCTACCGGGTTCTAAGAATGTTAAGGCGGATGCCCTTTCTAGGAGTTTTGAGCCTGACTCCCCTGGTAATTCTGAGCCCACAGGTATACTTAAAGATGGAGTGATATTGTCTGCCGTTTCTCCAGACCTGCGGCGGGCCTTGCAGGAGTTTCAGGCGGATAGACCTGATCGTTGCCCACCTGGTAGACTGTTTGTTCCTGATGATTGGACCAGTAGAGTCATCTCTGAGGTTCATTCTTCTGCGTTGGCAGGTCATCCTGGAATCTTTGGTACCAGGGATTTGGTGGCAAGGTCCTTCTGGTGGCCTTCCCTGTCACGAGATGTGCGAGGCTTTGTGCAGTCTTGTGACGTTTGTGCTCGGGCCAAGCCTTGTTGTTCTCGGGCTAGTGGATTGTTGTTACCCTTGCCTATCCTGAAGAGGCCTTGGACGCACATCTCGATGGATTTTATTTCGGATCTGCCTGTTTCTCAGAAGATGTCTGTCATCTGGGTGGTGTGTGACCGTTTCTCTAAGATGGTCCATCTGGTTCCCTTGCCTAAGTTGCCTTCTTCTTCCGAGTTGGTTCCTCTGTTTTTTCAAAGTGTTGTTTGTTTGCATAGTATTCCGGAGAATATCGTTTCTGACAGAGGGACCCAATTCGTGTCTAGATTTTGGCGGGCATTCTGTGCTAGGATGGGCATAGATTTGTCTTTTTCGTCTGCTTTCCATCCTCAGACTAATGGCCAGACCGAGCGGACTAATCAGACCTTGGAGACATATTTGAGGTGTTTTGTGTCTGCGGATCAGGATGATTGGGTTGCTTTTTTGCCTTTGGCGGAGTTCGCCCTCAATAATCGGGCCAGCTCTGCCACCTTGGTGTCCCCGTTTTTCTGTAATTCGGGGTTTCATCCTCGATTTTCCTCCGGTCAAGTGGAATCTTCGGATTGTCCTGGAGTGGATGCTGTGGTGGAGAGGTTGCATCAGATTTGGGGGCAGGTGGTGGACAATTTGAAGTTGTCCCAGGAGAAGACTCAGCTTTTTGCCAACCGCCGTCGTCGCGTTGGTCCTCGGCTTTGTGTTGGGGACTTGGTGTGGTTGTCTTCTCGTTTTGTCCCTATGAGGGTTTCTTCGCCTAAGTTTAAGCCTCGGTTCATCGGCCCGTACAAGATATTGGAGATTCTTAACCCTGTGTCCTTCCGTTTGGACCTCCCTGCATCCTTTTCGATTCATAATGTTTTTCATCGGTCATTGTTGCGCAGGTATGAGGTACCAGCTGTGCCTTCCGTTGAGCCTCCTGCTCCGGTGTTGGTTGAGGGTGAGTTGGAGTACGTTGTGGAAAAGATCTTGGACTCTCGTGTTTCCAGACGGAAACTCCAGTATCTGGTCAAATGGAAGGGATACGGTCAGGAGGATAATTCTTGGGTCACTGCCTCTGATGTTCATGCCTCCGATCTTGTCCGTGCCTTTCATAGGGCTCATCCTGATCGCCCTGGTGGTTCTGGTGAGGGTTCGGTGCCCCCTCCTTGAGGGGGGGGTACTGTTGTGAAATTGGATTCTGGGCTCCCCCGGTGGCCACTTGTGGAATTTAACTTGTGTGCATCATCCCCTCTGTTCACCTGCTCCTATCAGGATGTGGGAGTCGCTATATAACCTTGCTCCTCTGTCAGTTTCATGCCGGTCAACAATGTAATCAGTAGCTTTTCTGTGCATGTTCCTGCTACTAGACAACTCCCAGCTAAGTTGGACTTTTGTCCTTGTGTGTTTTTGCATTTTGTTCCTGTTCACAGCTGCTGTTTCGTTACTGTGTCTGGAAAGCTCTTGTGAGCGGAAATTGCCACTCTGGTGTTATGAGTTAATGCTAGAGTCTTAAAGTAATTTCTGGATGGTGTTTTGATAGGGTTTTCTGCTGACCATGAAAGTGCCCTTTCTGTCTTCATGCTATCTAGTAAGCGGACCTCGATTTTGCTAAACCTATTTTCATACTACGTTTGTCATTTCATCTAAAATCACCGCCAATATATGTGGGGGCCTCTGTCTGCCTTTTGGGAAAATTTCTCTAGAGGTGAGCCAGGACTGTCTTTTCCTCTGCTAGGATTAGGTAGTTCTCTGGCTGGCGCTGGGCATCTAGGGATAAAAAAACGTAGGCATGCTACCCGGCCACTTCTAGTTGTGCGGCAGGTTTAGTTCATGGTCAGTATAGTTTCCATCTTCCAAGAGCTAGTTCTCATATATGCTGGGCTATGTTCTCTCGCCATTGAGAATCATGACACATCTTCAAGCATGTGGCCCAGATTGTGAGAGAGAGAGACTCCTTCAGGCGCAAGAGGCCCAGTCAAGGGTATATAAGACTGAGAAAGTTAAGCCCTGGAGATCGAGTCATAATGCTGATTCCCACAGTGAAAAGTACATTTCTGAAAGTGAAAAGGGCCATCTGAAGTGGTCGAGAAACTGAGTGAAGTTAACTATATGGTCCATGCGCCTGGGAGAAGAAAACCTTATAGTATTTAGCACAGTAACCTGCTCAAACCCTATGGTGAGATAAGGGCTGGTGGAAGCTCCATGCCACATGTGTGGTTAAACCTTAAGCCATACTTAATCCCCGAAGCCTGCCGCAATGTGTTTTTGAAGGAGCTGAGGAGAATGCTGAGCTTTAGCTGTTGTGAATTCTGCTTTTGGGTTCCCTCCGGTGGTAGTAGGTGGTAATGCAGTTGTCCCTGGGTTGCAGTCCTGGTCAGGTGTGTCTGCTGATTGCAGTTCTGACTGGGGTATTTAGGTGTGCAGGATTCATTAGTCCTTGCCAGTTGTCAATTGTTGTTGGGAGGTGTTGCCTGGTTCCTCCTGCCTTTCTGCCAAATCAGCAAAGATAAGTGTCTGTTTTTTTTTTCCTGTGGCACACATGCTGTGTGCTTCACAATTCAATGCTATTCTTTGTGTTTTCTTGTCCAGCTTAGATTGTGTCAGTATTTTCTCAGTCTTGTTGGATTCTCTGGAGTGGCAGATATACATTCCATGTCTTTAGTTAGATTGTAGAACTTTTTGTATTATCTGTTGTGGATATTTTTGGAAGGGTTTTAATACTGACCGCCTAGTAATCTGTCCTATCCTTTCCTATTTAGCTAGAGTGGCCTCTTTTGCTAAATCCTGTTTTCTACCTGCGTGTGTCTATTCTTCTCCTACTCACAGTCATTATTCGTGGGGGGCTGCCTATCCTTTGGGGGTCTGCTCTGAGGCAAGATAGCATTCCTATTTCCATCTATAGGGGTATTTAGTCCTCCGGCTGTGTCGAGGTGTCTAGGGTTTGTTAGACACACCCCACGGCTACTTCTAGTTGCGGTGTTAGTTCAGGATTTGCGGTCAGTACAGGTTCCACCGACTCCAGAGAAAGTTTTCATGCGGCTCCAAGGTCACCAGATCATAACAGTACAACTGGCCCATAATGAGTTAAATGCATCCCAGAAGAAGGGAAGAAAGGTGTTGAGCCATTTTTTTTTCTGCAGTCTGTTTTGTCTTCTCTTCCCTCTTTATTTATGGGTGGCTGAGGAGTCTTGTGCCAGCATGGATGTTCAGGAATTAGCTTCTCGTGTAGACCAGCTTGCTGCTAGGGTACAGGGTATTTCTGATTATATTGTTCAGACTCCTGCTTTAGAGCCGAAGATTCCTACTCCTGATTTGTTTTTTGGAGATAGGTCCAAATTTTTGGGTTTTAAAAACAATTGTAAACTGTTTTTTGCTCTGAGACCGCGATCCTCCGGTGATTCCATTCAGCAGGTTAAAATTGTCATCTCCCTGCTGCGTGGCGATCCACAGGATTGGGCATTTTCCCTGGAATCTGGGAATCCGGCCTTGCTTAATGTAGATTCCTTTTTTCAGGCTTTAGGATTATTATATGATGAACCGAATTCCGTGGATCAAGCAGAGAAAACCTTGTTGGCCCTGTTTCAGGGTCAAGAGGCGGCAGAATGGTATTGTCAGAAATTTAGAAAATGATCTGTGTTGACTAAATGGAATGATGATGCTTTGGCGGCAATTTTCAGAAAGGGTCTTTCTGAATCCGTTAAAGATATTATGGTGGGGTTTCCCACGCCTTCCGATCTGAGTGATTCTATGTCTCTGGCCATTCAGATTGATCGGCGCTTGCGGGAGCGTCAAACTGTGCGCGCTGTGGCGTCGTCCTTAGAGCAAAGTCCTGAGCCAATGCAGTGTGATAGGATTTTGTCTAGAACGGAACGACAAGGATTCAGATGTCAGAATAGGTTGTGTTATTATTGTGGCGATGCTTCTCATGTCATTTCAGTCTGCCCTAAGCGGACAAAAAGGATCGCTAGTTCATTTACTATCAGTACTGTACAACCTAAATTTCTGTTATCGGTGTCATTGATCTGCTCATTGTCATCATTTTCGGTCATGGCGTTTGTGGATTCAGGCGCCGCCTTGAACTTAATGGATTTTGAGTTTGCCAGGCGTTGTGGTTTTCCCTTGCAGCCTTTGCAGAACCCTATTCCTTTAAGGGGGATTGATGCTACACCTTTGGCTAAAAATAAGCCCCAGTTTTGGACACAGGTGACCATGCACATGGCGCCAGCCCATCAGGAAGATTGTCGATTTCTGGTGTTGCATAATTTGCATGATGTTATCGTGCTGGGTTTCCCGTGGTTGCAGGTACATAATCCTGGGTTGGATTGGAAATCTATGTCTGTGACTAGTTGGGGTTGTCAGGGGGTTCATAATGATGTTCCTTTGATGTCAATCTCCTCTTCTTCCTCTTCTGAAATTCCAGAGTTTTTGTCTGATTTTCAGGATGTATTCGATGAGCCCAAGTCCAGTTCCCTTCCTCCACATAGGGACTGTGATTGTGCTATTGACTTGATTCCAGGCAGTAAGTTTCCTAAGGGCTGACTTTTCAACCTGTCTGTGCCTGAACATACCGCCATGCAGAGTTATGTTAAGGAGTCTTTGGAGAAAAGGGCATATTTGGCCATCTTCTTCACCGTTGGGAGCAGGTTTTTTTTTTGTTGCTAAGAAGGATGGCTCCTTGAGACCTTGTATTGATTATCGCCTCTTGAATAAGATCACGGTCAAGTTTCAATACCCTTTACCTTTGCTTTCCGATTTGTTTGCTAGGATTAAGGGGGCTAGTTGGTTTACGAAGATTGACCTTCGGGGGGCATATAATCTTGTTCCTATTAAGCAGGGTGATGAATGGAAAACTGCGTTTAATACGCCCGAAGGCCATTTTGAATACCTTGTGATGCCATTCGGGCTCACTAACGCTCCATCTGTTTTTCAATCTTTCATGCATGATATCTTCCGGACTTATATTGATAAATTCTTGATTGTATATTTGGACGATATTTTGATTTTTTCCGATGATTGGAAGTCTCATGTGGAACAGGTCAGGATGGTATTTCAAATCCTTCGTGACAATGCTTTGTTTGTGAAGGGGTCTAAGTGTCTCTTTGGGGTGCAGAAGGTTTCTTTTTTGGGCTTTATTTTTTCTCCCTCATCTATGGAGATGGATCCGGTTAAGGTTCAGGCCATTCATGATTGGATTCAACCCACATCCGTGAAGAGCCTTCAGAAATTTTTGGGTTTTGCAAATTTTTATCGCCGGTTCATTGCTAACTTCTCCAGCGTGGTTAAACCCTTGACTGATTTGACGAAAAAAGGCGCTGATGTGGCGAATTGGTCCTCTGCGGCTTTCTCTGCCTTTCAGGAGCTTAAACGCCGATTTACTTCTGCTCCGGTGTTGCGCCAACCAGATGTTTCTCTTCCGTTTCAGGTTGAAATTGATGCTTCTGATATTGGGGCAGGGGCCGTTTTGTCTCAGAGGGATTCTGTTGGTTCTTTGATGAAACCGTGTGCCTTCTTCTTCCGTAAGTTTTCGCCTGCTGAACGCAATTATGATGTCGGCAATCGGGAGTTGTTGGCTATGAAGTGGGCGTTTGAGGAGTGGCGACATTGGCTTGAGGGAGCTAAGCACCGTATTGTGGTCCTGACCGATCATAAGAATTTGATTTACCTCGAGTCTGCCAAACGGCTGAGTCCTAGACAGGCTCGATGGTCCTTGTTTTTTTTCCCGTTTTGATTTTGTGGTTTCGTATCTTCCGGGTTCTAAGAATATTAAGGCTGATGCCCTTTCTAGGAGTTTTTTGCCTGATTCTCCTGAGGTCCTTGAACCGGTCGGCATTCTGAAAGAAGGGGTGGTTCTTTCTGCCATTTCCCCTGATTTACGGTGGGTTCTTCAGGAATTTCAGGCCTGACCGCTATCCTGTGGGGAAATTGTTTGTTCCTGACAGATGGACTAGTAGAGTGATTTCTGAGGTTCACTGTTCTGTGTTGGCTGGTCATCCTGGTATTTTTGGTACCAGAGATTTGGTTGGTAGGTCCTTTTGGTGTCCTTCGTTGTCACGTGATGTGCATTCTTTTGTGCTGTCCTGTGGGACTTGTGCGCGGGCCAAGCCTTGTTGTTCCCGTGCTAGTGGGTTACTTTTGCCATTGCCGGTCCCTGAGAGGCCCTGGACGCATATTTCTATGGATTTTATTTCTGATCTTCCAGTTTCCCAGAGGATGTCGGTTATCTGGGTTGTTTGTGACCGGTTTTCTAAGATGGTTCATTTGGTGCCTTTGCCTAAATTGCCTTCCTCTTCAGAGTTGGTTCCGTTGTTTTTTCAGCATGTGGTTCGTTTGCATGGTATTCCGGAGAATATTGTGTCCGACAGAGGTTCCCAGTTTGTTTCTAGGTTTTGGCGGGCCTTTTGTGCTAGGCTGGGCATTGATTTGTCTTTTTCTTCTGCATTTCATCCTCAGACAAATGGCCAGACCGAGCGAACTAATCAGACTTTGGAGACTTATTTGAGATGCTTTGTGTCTGCCGATCAGGATGATTGGGTGGCCTTTTTGCCATTGGCCGAGTTTGCCCTTAATAATCGGGCTAGTTCGGCTACTTTGGTTTCGCCGTTTTTTTTGTAATTTTGGTTTTCATCCTCGTTTTTCTTCTGGGCAGGTTGAGCCTTCTGACTGTCCTGGTGTGGATTCTGTGGTTGACAGGTTGCAGCAGATTTGGGCTCATGTGGTGGACAATTTGGTGTTGTCTCAGGAGGAGGCTCAACGTTTTGCTAACCGTCGTCGGTGTGTTGGTTCCCGGCTTCGGGTTGAGGATTTGGTTTGGTTGTCTTCCCGTCATGTTGCTATGAAGGTCTCTTCCCCTAAGTTTAAGCCTCAGTTTATTGGTCCTTATAGGATTTCTGAGATTATTAATCCGGTGTCTTTTCGATTGGCGCTTCCGGCCTCTTTTGCTATCCATAATGTCTTCCATAGATCTTTATTGCGGAAATATGTGGTGCCCGTTGTTCCCTCTATTGATCCTCCGGCCCCTGTTTTGGTTGATGGGGAGTTGGAGTATGTGGTTGAGAAGATTTTGGATTCTCGTTTTTCGAGGCGGAGGCTTCAGTACCTTGTCAAATGGAAGGGTTATGGCCAGGAGGATAATTCTTGGGTTTTTGCTTCTGATGTCCATGCTGCTGATCTGGTCCGTGCCTTTCATCTGGCTCGTCCTGATCGGCCTGGGGGCGCTGGTGAGGGTTCGGTGACCCCTCCTCAAGGGGAGGGTACTGTTGTGAATTCTGCTTTTGGGTTCCCTCCGGTGGTAGTAGGTGGTAATGCAGTTGTCCCTGGGTTGCAGTCCTGGTCAGGTGTGTCTGCTGATTGCAGTTCTGACTGGGGTATTTAGGTGTGCAGGATTCATTACTCCTTGCCAGTTGTCAATTGTTGTTGGGAGGTGTTGAACCTCTGCCTGGTTCCTCCTGCCTTTCTGCCAAATCAGCAAAGATAAGTGTCTGTTTTTTTTTCCTGTGGCACACATGCTGTGTGCTTCACAATTCAATGCTATTCTTTGTGTTTTCTTGTCCAGCTTAGATTGTGTCAGTATTTTCTCAGTCTTGTTGGATTCACTGGAGTGGCAGATATACATTCCATGTCTTTAGTTAGATTGTGGAACTTTTTGTATTATCTGTTGTGGATATTTTTGGAAGGGTTTTAATACTGACCGCCTAGTAATCTGTCCTATCCTTTCCTATTTAGCTAGAGTGGCCTCTTTTGCTAAATCCTGTTTTCTACCTGCGTGTGTCTATTCTTCTCCTACTCACAGTCATTATTCGTGGGGGGCTGCCTATCCTTTGGGGGTCTGCTCTGAGGCAAGATAGCATTCCTATTTCCATCTATAGGGGTATTTAGTCCTCCGGCTGTGTCGAGGTGTCTAGGGTTTATTAGGCACACCCCACGGCTACTTCTAGTTGCGGTGTTAGTTCAGGATTTGTGGTCAGTACAGGTTCCACCGACTCCAGAGAAAGTTTTCATGCAGCTTCAAGGTCACCAGATCATAACATTGGGCATCATTGAAGAGTCAAAGAGTGGCTGGTCCAGTCCCATTGTCCCTGTGCCAAAGTCAGATGGAGAATGGTGGCTTTGTCATGATTATAGTAAGCTGAATGAGGTATCCAAGTTCGATGCGTATCCGATGCCCTGGGTCAATGAGCTCATTGAGAGGCTAGGGTCAGCAAGGTACATCACCACTATTGACCTATCGAAAGGGTACTGGCAAACCCCTATGTCCCAAACAGCCAATCAGAAGACAGCCTTCTTTACACCTAATGGTTGTTTCCAATACACCAGGATGCCATTTGTCTGCATGGAGCCCCAGCCACCTTCCAGAGGCCATGGACCAGGTCTGGAGAACCTCCAGAGAAGGAGGAACACAGAGCAAGGCCTGGCAGCTCAGAAGCAAAACACTAACTGAGTTTAGACATTGCACATGCCCAGTCCACAGAATGGAGCTGCCTTAAATACTGGACGCCTCTTGGTAATTGGTCAGGAACACATTAGACAGGTGATCCCTGATTCTATAAGAACCAGAGAGGTCTAGGGCCGCCCCCTATGCACACAGCCAGGAAGGATGCAGAGAGCAGGCAGAAAGCAAGAGACACAGAGCATGGAGCCGGCAGCAGACAGAGACCACAACATGACCTGGGGCAGTGGGTAAGATGGTGTGTGAGGGATGGGAGGCCATGCAGTGATGCTGGCAGAGTTGTTACAATTAGTATTGTTGTTTCTAAATGATTATGAACTTGTTTTTTTGCATTATTTGAGGTCTGCAAGCAATGCATTTTTTTATTATTTTGACCATTTCTCATTTTCAGAAAATAAATACAAAATTTATTGTTTGGAACTTCGGAGACATGTTGTCAGTAGTTTATAGAATAAAAGAAGAATGTGCATTTTACTCAAAAATGTACCTATAAAGAGAACAATCAGACAAACTGAAAATGTTGCCGTGGTCTCTTAATTTTTGCCAGAGCTGTATGTTTGGAGGCTATGTAGGATTCACACTGTATATATGGAGGCTATGTGGAGCTCACACTGTATATTGGAGACTATGGGGGGCTCCTACTGTATATAGGAGGCTATGTGGGGGCTCATACTGTATATTGGAGGCTTTTTGCGGGCTCATATTGTATATGGGGACGCTATTTTGAGGCTCATATTGTATATAGAAAGGCTATGTGGGGGCTCATTGTATATAGAGAGGCTATGTGGGGGCTCACACTGTATATAGGAGGATATGTGGGGCTCACACTTTATATATGAAAGCTATGTAGGGCTCACATTGTATATATGGAGACTATGTGGGGCTCACACTGTATATAGTGAGGCTATGTAAGGGTTCATGCTGTATATAGCAAAACTATGAGGGGGCTCACACTGTATATAGTGAGGTTATGTGGGGGCTCACGTTGTATATTGTGAAGCTATGTGAGGGCTCATGCTGTATGTAGAAGGCTATGTGGCACTCAAACCATATATAGGAGGCTATCTGGGAGCTTACACTACATATAGGAAGCTGTGTGGAGGCTTACACTGTATATAGGAGTCTATGTGGGAACTCACACTGTATATAGGAGGCTATGTGGGGGCTCATACTGTATATAGGAGGCTATGTGGGGGCTCTTATCATATATAGTGGACTGCGTGTGGGATCAGATGGTATATAGAGGGTATGTGTGTGGGCTCATACACTATATAGGGGGATGTCAGCATACTTAATTCTGCTCAATATTAAATGATACAATTAATATTAAAATAAATAATTATAATGAATATGTTAATATTAATATTGAGCATAATTAATATCTGTCTATTGGTTTGGCCCTCCACAACAGTCATGGCCTCTCATGTAGCCCTTCAGGAAAATGAACTCCTCTCCATTGGAACAGAGCATAGATCTTGGTTTACAACCTCTCTGTCTCTCCCAGTAAAGTAAAAAAAAAAAGTTTTGGTGCCATGTTAGCCAGTTGAAAAAAGATTGATCTGAGAGCAATCAATCCTAGAAAGTAGGAGTAGTGCTCCATTTTTTCCTAGAGACTTCATTGCTCTGTAGCCACTTTTCTGACCATCAACGCCAACATATTTCAGCTGCCACAAAACAGGCACACCCTGCTGCACATTATATATAAAGAAAACAGTAAAAATGTTTGTGCCTCCAGTACAACTGTTCTCAGAGAGTCTTAGAATTTGAAAATATCTACCAACCAAATTTAAATACATTCTCCTTACATGCTGGGCAAAATTATAAGATATCCTTAGTTCTCGCAATTAGAAGAATCTGCTTCTGAAACCCAACTAATAAGAATTGTGACAAGTGTCTATGATGTACTAAATGTTTTACAAAACAAGAAGTACCGTATTTTTCGGACTATAAGATGCACCGGACTATAAGGCGCACCCAGGTTTTAGAGGTGGAAAATAGGGAAAAAAATATTTGAAGCAAAAAAAATGTGGTAAAATATTTAATAACATAAATAACATACTATTATATGTGGTGTTATTATATATAATAGTATGTTATTATGTTGGAAGCTGCGGGACCAGTGTGGTGTCTGTGAAGTACGATATGAAGACGCTGGAGGGTGAGTATAAGGGCTCATTTCCACATGCGAGGCACACGTCCGTATCTCGCATGTGGACACCAAGCTCTGGCGCCGGCACTTTGGAGCGGAGCTGTGCAGCTCCATGTGTTCCTATGCGGCCGCACGCTCCGCTCTGGAGTGCCGGCTCCACAGCTTGGTTTCCACATGCGAGATACGGACGTGTGCCTCGCATGTGGAAATGAGCCCTAAGAATGGGGGCACAGGGCTTATAGTGAAAGCACCACTCCAGCACTGCAAAATAACACTGGAGTGCTGCTTTAAAATCCCATGGGAGAACTATAACTCCCAGCATGTCCTGCAGATCCTATGACATGCTGGGAGTTATAGTTCACCAAAGGAGTGGCAGAGTGCTTTATTGTGTTTTGTAAAGACTGACCTCTTAATTGTGGCAGCCAGCCACACTGTTGTGAGGTAAAAGCTGGAGCATCCCATGGCTGCACACACACAGAGCCCTCCCTGTTGTTGTTGCCTTTCCACAGTGCAGGACATAAGAGGAAGCTGCAGATTCTAGGTGGGAGTCTGAAGGACCTGTGATGATGTCAGAAGAGGGAGGGCTCTGAGCTGCCATGTGATGCTCCAGCCCGCCCACTTCTGACATCACACAGGTCCTCCCTGTGCACCAGACAGCTCAGCGTCCAGCACAGGCAGGTAGACAGCGATCTCCTGGCCCCTGCTGCTGCTGCCTTCTCCTCCCCCGGACACACAGATTCTCCCCAGAATCAGTGCTGGGGAAACTGTGTGTCCCTGCTTAAGTGCAGCATTCATTTGCTGCTCCGGCTCACCGCTCAGCTGATTGGTGGGCGGGGAGCAGCTAATAAATATTCACTGCACTTAATCAGCGGGGCCATGTGCTTTCCCCAGCAGCTGATTCCGGGCAGCGGGGACATCCTGAAGTGGGATAACAGTGCGATCCCACTCGCTGCTGCCCCCCTCCTCACATGCTATATCCGTACTATAAGACGCACCCACACTTTCCTCCCAAATTTGGAGGAAAAAAAGTGCGTCTTATAGTCCGAAAAATACGGTATTCTTTACATTTGCTTTTTACCCTTTGACAGCTAGAACAGGTGCAGGTAAAGTGTAGTTCTCTGGCTGCTTTTTTATACAGTAAGTTGTGAATAATATATATAAAAGATAACACAGGTCTGCGACTAAAAAGCTGTTTGATTATTTTCATCTAATTTCCATGTATTTTGGTGTGCTGAAAACGAAAAAAATATTGAAAAAAATCCTGGACGTCAGGATTTGCCACAAAATGCAAAATTCTCTTCAAATTTAGTATATTTTTCTCAATTTTTGGTATTTGTTTTTAAATCTTAGGGTTTTGAAAGTCAAAATTACTATTAATTAATTCACATCAATGCATTGAAGATATACATTGCCAAAAAAATATAACTTTCAAAGAAGAGAACTTTCAGAGTGAGCTAATGAAACCAGCATCAACATGTTGCAAGCGGAACGAGCAGGCTCTGACATGCCTGGGCTTGATTCAATTGTTTTATCTTGGTACTCGCCTGTTCACACTTTTTCATCTCAGTCCGTGTTAGCTCGTCATATTCAACCGTGTTTCCCAAAATTAGCATTATGGCTCAGCGGAAGTGTATTAATTCGCCTGACAGTTTCTGTTACATTTGTGGTGAATATACAGTGTTGAAGCAACAGCTGAATATTACAAACTTTGTGGAAAAAGTATACTTCGCTTATTTCGGACTAAATCTTGGAGATCAAGATAAAGCTTGGGCGCCTCATAAAGTGTGCAAACGGTGTGTTGAGGACCTCCGAAATTGGTTCAAGGGTAAGAAAAAAGCTTTCCGTTATGGGATTCCTATGGTATGGCGAGAGCAAAAGAACCATAGTGACGATTGTTACTTTTGTTCATGCGATGTGAAAGGGTATAATTCAAAATGGAAGCCTTCCATTTCATACCCCAATATTCACTCAGCAATTCATCCCTTCCCCCATGGCACAGATATATTAGTACCCAAGGCCCCTGCTACCTTGGTAGAGATAATTAGCTCCAATGAAGGTGGAGTCATACCTGAACCAGATGATGAATCAAGTTCTGACTTTGAAGATGATACAAGACCAAAATTGTTTTCCCAGGAGGAGATGAATGGTAAGAGACTTGAATCTTCCCAAAGATGCCACTGAGTTACTCGGATCAAGGCTCAAAAGCAAGAATTTATTGTTGCCAGGAGTGTCTTTTTCATGGTTCAGACATCGTGAAAACGAGTTCGTTCCTTACTTTGCCCAGGAAGATAGGTTGGTTTATTGCATCGATGTCGAAGGTTTGATGGGTCAATTCAAAATCCAATATGATTCAGGGCAATGGCGTCTTTTTATAGATTCTTCAAAAAGAAGTCTCAAAGCAGTTTTACTCCACAATGGCGTTTTTTTTGCTTCCATCCCTGTAGGTCATTCTGTACACCTCAAGGAAACCTACGAGAACTTGGAATTGGTTCTTCGTAAACTTAAATATGAAGACCAAGGTTGGCAAGTGTGCGGGGATTTGAAAGTCTTGTGCATGCTGCTCGGGCAACAAGCTGGGTATACCAAATACCCTTGTTTTCTGTGTCTATGGGACAGTCGAGACCGACAAAATCACTGGACCAAGAAGAATTGGCAGCCGAGGGTGCTCACAGTTGGTGAAAAAAAGTCCTCTGAGAAACTTTGGTTCCTCCCCATAAAGTTCTTCTACCACCTCTCCACATAAAATTGGGATTGATGAAGCAATTCATAAAATCACTTCCAAAAGATGGAGAATGCTTCAAATACTTGGTCACCAAGTTTCCAGGCCTCTCTGAGGAAAAATTGAAGGAAGGTGTGTTCATTGGACCAGACATTAGAAGGCTTATAGCTGATCAAGAGTTTATCAATACCATGACGCATCCTCAAAAAGAAGGGTGGTTTTCATTTAAAGAGGTCGTAGAGAAATTTTTAGGCAATAACAAAGACCCTGACTACAAAAATATCGTCGGACGAATGCTGAAAGCATTTCAAGCTTTAGGTTGCCTGATGAGTTTGAAAGTGCATTTCCTCCATTCCCACCTTGACAACTTTCCTGAAAATTTGGGAGCTGTGAGTGAATAGCAAGGTGAACGATTCCACCAGGACATTAAAGAGATGGAATGAAGATACCAGGGAAGATGGAGCATTACAATGATGGCAGACTACTGTTGGATGCTTCAGAGAGACATTCCAGGTGCTACTCACAAGCGTAAATGTACCAAGAGAAGCCCCACAGGGAAGAAGAATCAATTTTAGTGTGTGTTAGTGAGCTCATTGCAGATAAAAAATGATTTTCATGAAACATTTGTAATAAAAAATTAATTTTATGAGTCTATTTTCATTTATTTTGAGGTATAGTCTTATTTAACATAGTTACTTAAATTGTCAGAAAAAGTGATGTCCTTTGACAAAACGGAGGTCATTTTCGGATTCACACTTAAAAACATAAAGATTACGTTGAATAACCAAAACAGCTCTTGAAAAAAATTTTTTTGCAGACCTGTGTAATTGATGCATAAATGTAGTTTAATTACGTTTTGTGCAGCTATCAGTGATTTTCATACTTTTACTTTCATTAATAATATCGATTTCTGATTTTCCAGCTTCCTTTAATCCAATTTCATTGACTGTCACTGCAAGTAGAGGAGACAATGTCACTGTAAGTTTTGTGAAGAAGTTTCCTAAGGATGAAGATGCTGTATTCTACAAGAACAGTGAGTCCAGGACCTGGCACATTTCCTTGTAGTACATCCATAAATCCATTACTCATTGTAAGCCCAGCCCCTGTTCTGCCTACAATTAGCTCTTAATGGATTTTAAAAAAAATTTAAACTGGAAAATATCATTCCATATGTGGTACATTTATACAAATGTGAGATGTTCCGTGGCAAGAAAAATAATTTGATAATTATGGTATTAAGGGAATCTGAATTTCATGCCATTTTATCATTCTATTAAATAAACTTATCCTTAGCTATATAATAATCTTCTTTATCTTTAGATTCCTTCCTTCATTCTGTACCAAAGCATGAAGTGCCACCTCTATTGGAATATTCTTTTGCAAATGTTCAGCCCAGTGACGCAAGTACCTACTTAGTACGCTACATTGGTGGCAATCACTTTAACACTGCCTTTATCAGATTAATCGTCAGACGTAAGTTTACCTAATATTTTATGTACTGCTGAAGTAATTCTTGCATAAATTAAACTACTGCTAAATTAAAAATGCACCAATTTGTCTTATGAGATTGATGAGATTGTATATTAATTAGGACTTGTCACTGCATTTTTTCCCCTTAGCTATCAATATAAAGCAGTATATTGTACTTTTACATCAGTTATCCCCATTCTGTAATGATTCCCCAGTTCTCGGTGAGCTGTAGGTGGGGAGATTTTTTTATGTCACATAGGATTTTTTATTTTTACACATTTAACCATCTCAAGTCAAGCATACAGACCAGTCAACTTCCCAAGACCACCTGAGATGCTTAAAACAAGGTCTTTTTCTCTCAGAGAAATGGGAATGCTTCACTACCTTAGACCATGAGATATACTGATAATAACTCCTTAACCACTCTAGACCAGGGATGTTGTTACTGACCCTTTCTGTACCAAAAATCAACAGGGCTTTTGGACTAAAACTTTTTTATGCTCTAGATCATTGAGGTTTGAGGCAATTACCAACCAAAGAGTTAACAGTAACCCCTTAACTACCCTAGGCCATCAGGAAAGTGTGTATTATCTCCTCACTTGGCATATTAGTATGAATAATTTCACCATTTATAACTTCAACATCCTAGTCCACCAGTTATGTTGTTTGCATGAACCTTCTACAACCTTAGAAGTCCAGAGAAGCTGTAATTAATCATTTCACTTTAATGGACCCTGACCAGTAAACATTGATAGCTATTCATTATGTTGTCCACCCAACTTAGGAAAATCAGTACCGCAGTCCATAACTGATGTGCTCACTAGGTACAGTGGATTTGAGACAATATTGGTTTTTGTATCTCCTTAGGCTATTAGACTCTTAGGCAACAGCAGATACAGGTGCGTCTCACAAAGTTAGAATATCATCAAAAAGTTAATTTATTTCAGTTATTCAATGCAGAAAGTGAAACTCACATATCAGATAGAGTCATTAGAAAGTGATCTATTTCAACTGTTTATTTCTGTTAATGTTGATAATTATGGCTTACAGCCAGTGAAAACCCAAAAGTCATTATCTCAGTAAATTAGAATACTTTATAACATCAGCTTGAAAAAATTATTTTAAAATCCGAATTGTAGGCCTACTGAAATGTATGTTGAGTAAATGGACTCAATTCTTGGTCGGGACTCCTTTGGCATCAATTACTTCATCAATGTGGCATGTAAGCGACCAGCCTGTGGCACTGCTGAGGTGTTATGGAAGCCCAGGTTGCTTTGATAACAGCCTTCAGCTCGTCTGCATTGTGGGGTCTGGTGTCTCTCATCTTCCTCTTGACAATACCCCATAGATTCTCTGTGGGTTAAAGTCAGGTCTCTCATCTTCCTCTTGACAATACCCCATAGATTCTCTGTGGGTTAAGGTCAGGCGAGTTTGCTGGCCAATCAAGCACACTGATACTGTTGTTTTTAAACCAGGTATTGGTGCTTTTAGCAGTGTGGACAGGCGCCAAGTCCTGCTGGAGAATTAAATTTCCATCTCCAAAAAGCTTGTCGGCAGAGGGAAGCATGAAGTGCTCTAAAATTTCCTTGCAGACAGCTGCGCTGACGTTGGTCTTGATAAAACACAGTGGACCTACACCAGAAGATGACATAGCTCCCCAAACTATCAATGATTGTGGAAACTTCACACTAGACTTCAAGCAGCTTGGATTGTCTGTCTCTCCACTGTTCCCCCAGACTTTGGGACTTTGATTTCCAAGGTCTAGTGTGAAGTAAGAACCAAAATAAATGAACTTTATGATGATATTCTAATTTTGTGAGATGCACCAGTATTTCAAGGTTCACGCATAGCATTTTTTGGGGGTCCTATTTTCCCAAATGAAGCATGATTTCAGTATGATGTTTTCATGCACTTTCCCATAGGCCTTTATACTTGCATAGAATAAAATGGCTCAAAAACACTTGTAAAAAATGTATTAACTTATGGTGTTTTTTCACAACTCAAAATAGATGCTGCCTAAAGAACTATGTGTGAATGAATCATTAGGGTTTATTTGCACTCATTTTTTTGTTTCTTTTTGAGCAAATCTTCACCAAAACACCCTCTTGGAAATTTCTTTCAATTCATTTAATGGCAATTCCACTTTGCTGTTCATTCAGTATGGGGAGTTTCTTGTGTCTTTTTTTTCAGTGGAAGACTTTTTGAAAAATTTCTGGGTGTAAAAACAACAATATGCATGCAGGGCCGGACTGGGACAAAAATTCAGCCCTGGCATTTGAAGGTACACAGGCCCACTTGTCGTACGGTGGTTACACACTAAGGCTAAGTGCACACGTTCAGGATTTTTCACGTTTTTTCGCTATAAAAATGCGAAAAAACGCTCACATTAAGCATCCTATTAATTAGAATGCATTCCGCAATTTTTGTGAGCAAGCTGCGTTTTTTTTCCAGAGCGGAAAAGCATTCCGGAAAAAAACGCAGCATGTTCATTATTTTGCGGAATCGCAGGGATTCTGCACACCTAGGAGTGCATTGATCCTCTTACTTTCCGCAAGGGGCTGTGCACACCACACGGGAAGTAAGCGGATCATGTGCGGTTGGTACCCAGGGTGGAGGAGAGGAGACTCTCCCCCATGGACTGAGCACCATATCCCTGTAAAAAAAAAAAAAAGAATTAAAATAAAAAATATTGATATACTTACCTTCCGGCGTCCCCCGGAGTCCTCCCGCCTCTCAACAGTGCACGCGGCGCCTTCCGTTCCCAGGGATGCTGTGTGCGAAGGACCTGGGATGATGTTGTGGAGGTGTCAGTGCACGCTTAGTGGAGATGGGATTTCATAAACCCATCCACTATGCTGTAACATCTGGCTGCTACGGATAGGACACTGCATCAACTCCACAACAAATACGCCAAGTGGAAACATACCCTCAGCCATCAGATTTCCTTTAAGATCCCACAGGTGCCATCTATGTCCCATGGTTGACTATTAGGCTATGTGCACACGTTGTGGATTTTGCTGCGGATCTGCAGCAGGTTTCCATGCGTTTACAGTACAATGTAAACTTATGGAAAACGCAATCCGCTGTGCCTATGCTGCAGAAAAAAACGCGCGGAAACGCTGCAGGTTACATTCCACAGCATGTCAACTCTTTGTGCGGAATCTGCTGCGGTTTACCGCAGGTGGAATCCGCACAAAATCTGCGGTAAGTTCGCTGTAAATCTGCAGGTAAAACGCAGTGCCTTTTACCTGCAGATTTCATCTGAAATCCGCTGTGGAAAAATCCGCAGCCATCAAAACTACGTGTGCACATAGCCTTTTCCCTGCTTTTGAGAACTATAACTCCCAGCATGTACAGCAGCTCCTATGGCATGCTGGGAGTATAGTTCACCACAGGAGTGGTGTTTTTTTTACCTAGTGCCGTGAAAGAAGAGTAGACACAGCTTTTTTTCTTAATTCTATTAGTGCTTGCCTCTTAGCTAGTTCCAGGTACAACTCCGGGCTTTCTGTGCTTCAGCTCCATGCACTCAGGGAAAAGTTATCAGCAGCTCGTAAATCCTTTCTGTCCCTGCCGCCTGGCTGGACAGGAGGAAGTGGGCTTCTGATGTCCTGACTCCTGACCCCCGGCTGCCGTAAGTGGCAGGGTCCCGTCCCAGCAGCACAGAAGAGCAGAGCGCGCCTCTCCCCCTGCCCTGTGTCTATGTTACCATGACAGCTGCCGCTGGTGTTCAGACCATCAACTTCATCCTGTCTACTGCGTGGCGGCCGCAGTGATTTTAGAAGTGCAGCGCGATCCTGTGCACAAGGCAAGCTGATGCTGCCAAGTGCGCTGGCAGGAGAAAACAGAACGCCGGCTGACAGCATGAAGGGGGCAACAGATCGAGCGGCCCACTACAGGGACCGGCCCTTCTGGCATTTGCCAGAAATGCCCGATGGCCAGTCCGGCCCTGTATGCATGTCACTTATATGAAGAAGATATGAAAAAACTCTTCCAAAACTCTTCAAAACTTGAGGAAACTCTCTAGGAAAAGGAAATTCGCCACAAAATAAGAGTGTTCCTGAAGTGGTTTCTGCTTGAAAAACACATGATTTTTTAACTTCTCAAAAACTCTGTGTGAACATAGACTTAGATTTATATTTTGCAGAATAGCTTTGACCACCAGTACTATCCATTCTCTGCTTAAGTTATAGTAGTAAAAGTGATGACTTTTTTAATTGTTTGCCATCCTACGATGTACATAAATGGTGCTGTGTAAAACATACTCTGCCTGTTAGGATAGGGTGATAGATAAGAAACAGAAATGCTTAGGCTTAGTGTTCTGTATTATAAAGGAAGCCATACATTATATGCATTTTTGGTATTAAAATATAGCAAATACTTAGAATTACCTTATGTTAAGAATAATGAGGACAAATACAGGTCTGGCAAAAATTAAGAGACCACCACATCAAAACCCTGTCATGGTCAGCCCAATCTCCAGACCTGAGCCCCATTGAAAACCTCTGGAATGTAATCAAGAGGATGATAGATAGTCACAAGCCATCAAACAAAGAAGAACTGCTTAAATTTTTGCGCCAGAAGCAGTGTGACAGACTGGTGGAAAGCATGCCAAGACACATGAAAGCTGTGATTAAAAATCATGGTTATTCCACAAAATATTGATTTCTGAACTCTACCTGAGTTAAAACATTAGTATTGTTGTTTCTAAATGTTCATGAACTTGTTTTCTTTGCAGTATTTGAGGTCTGCAAGCACTGTTTTTTTTATTTTGACAATTTTTCTTTGTCAGAAAAACAAAAAACAAAACGTATTGCTTGGAAATTCAGGGACATGTCAGAAGTTTATAGAATAAAAGAACAATTTTTCATTTTACCCCAAAATATACCTATAAAAAGAAAAATCAGACACACTGAACATTTTGCAGTGGTCTCTTAATTCTTGCCAGAGCTGTATGTTACTGCATAGAACAGTTATAAAAAGTTGGCAGCCATCCAGCAATATTAGGCTGTCAGAAGTCTTTGATATTGAATTCTGCCATGTTGCATCATTTTTATTTTCCAGGATGTGGAGCGCAGAATTGGGGACCACAGTGTAACAAAACCTGCCCTGAATGCAACAACAATGGGGTTTGTCATGAGGACACAGGGGAATGTATTTGCCCTCCAGGATTCATGGGGACTACATGTGAAATGGGTGAGCATTAGCCATAGGATTCATACACTTCTTCACTTGGTGTCAAATAATGAATGAAGCATATTCCTTAAATTGTGAAATTATAGACCAATTTAATTAAGAAAATACCAATAAACAGTGGAAAATGAGTAGCTGTTGACCAAATCAGAATTTGTGTAGGCATATTACAACGGGCCATAGGAAATGCAGATGCCACTTACTGGCTTAAAGTTCTGTTTCGAAGGGTATGAAATGGTATACAAAGACCATATGTAGATATGAGATGGCCAAATGCTTATTCTTTATATATTATTACACATTTTTCAAAAAAATCGATCTAGGAGCATTTTCTACAATTGTCTAAATTAAAAATAAAACAAGAAAAAAATATTTACAAGCAGAAAAAATACATTGTCACTATCTAAAAATGTGGGTAGGGTCTTACTTCAAGACTGACATTTAAACCTGTATTTTTTAATGAAATTTTGGTGTTAACAGTACAGTTCTACTTCACCGTCCACATACCCCAGCTAGACTTTAGATGAAGCCTAGACCAGATCTGGGTGGACCGCGAGCCAAGTGCAGCCTTTGGCCGTTCCTGTCCGGCCTGTGGAGAGGGACAGTCATCCTGGGGATACAGATACCGGTGAATACAATGATGGAACAGGGAGGGAGGCATCATCTTACGCCTTTGAACCTTTGTGTCTGAGAGGGCAGCAGGCATGATGATGTCACTACTTTTCGAAAGCTGTGTGGAGCCTCATATGATGGGGACATCATACTGTGTAGGTGTTGTGTCTGGACATCACACTGTGTGGGAGGCTGTGTTATGATATCATACTGCATGGGGGGCTGTGAGAGGACATCATAGTGTGTGGGGGGCTTTGAGAGGACATCATACTATGTGGGTGATGTGCGGATACACTAGGGTTTATGCATAGATTTTCCCTATAGAGTTACATTACATGCGGAAAATTGGCAAATGAAAAATTCAATGAAAAAACTCAGGTAACCAAATTTATATAATAGGTGCTAAAATGCTGCAAAAAATCTGCAACATCAAAAGCTCACTTAATACTCATTGTGGGAGCCTAACCTAAGATTAAATCCCCACATTGAGATATTAGTGAGTTTTGACACTGTGTATTTTTTCAGCGCAATAAATTCAGCGTCTTCCAGTTCCAGCAAAATAGATGGGATTTATAGAAATTTCATGCCCACAGTATTTTTTAGGCAGCTTAAACAGACATGCGATGTGTGTTTGAAATCCACAACACGTCAATTTTTATTGTGGATACACTGAGTTTTATATGCGGATTTTCCCCATAGACTTGCATTAGATGCATAAAATCCACAGGTAAAAAAAGTGTTCTGTTGCAGAAACGTGCTAAAAATGCATGTAATCCACATCAATAAAGTTTTGTCAAAGCCAAACACTCGGAAATATCAAAAACAAAAAGTTTTGTTTAAAATATGACACACCAAAATAAGATAAAAACTGCAGCGTCAAAAGAGCAAAGAAAAACACACTAAAAACTTTGAAAAAAACAAAAGTAATCAATTTACCTACTAATAGGTTCAGCAAATCTGCAACATCAAACACTCACTAAACAATCATCGTAACCAATGTACAATGCTTTTCCGTAGCATGTGGTGAACACAGATTTGGAAGAACCTGCAAGGAGAGCTGTGGAGAAAAGGAGACGTGCAAGTCACAAATGTTTTGCCTCATAGATCCATATGGCTGCTCTTGTGCCTCAGGCTGGACTGGACTAATGTGTGATGAAGGTACACAAGATGAGTATGCAGATTTGTGAGAACACCAGGCACACCAACCTCATAAGCCATAGTTCCACCTATTAGCATTATAGCAATATTACAGTTAATCACTAGATCCAAAAAAAGATGCAACCTATGGATATATACAGAGGTTACGGAAAATATTCATACCCCTTTAAATGTTTCACTCTTTGTGTCATTGTAGCCATTTTGTCAATTCAAAAAAGTTCATTTTTTTCACATTAATGTACACTCTGCACCCCATCTTGACTGAAAAAAAGAGAAATGAAGATATTTTTGCAAATTTATTCAAAAAGAAAAACTGAAATATCACATGGTCATAAGTATTCAGACCCTTTGCTCAGTATTGATTAGAAGCACCCTTTTGAGCTAGTACAGCCATGAGTCTTGGGAATGATACAGCAAGTTTTTAACACCTGGATTTGGGGATCCTCTGCCATTCCTCCTTGCAGATCCTCTCCAGTTCCGTCAAGTTGGAGGGTGAACATTGGTGGACAGCCATTTTCAGGTCTCTCCAGAGATGCTCAATTGGGTTTAGGTCTGGGTCCTGGCTGGGCCAGTAAAGAATGGTCACAGAGTGGTTCTGAAGCCACTCCTTTGTTATTTTAGCTGTGTGCTTAGGGTCATTGTCTTGTTGGAAGGTGAACCTTCGGCCAAGTTTGAGGTCCAGAGCACTCTGGAAGAGGTTTTTATCCAGGATATCTCTGTACTTGGCCACATTCATGTTTCCTTCAATAGCAACCAGTCATCCAGTCACTGCAGCTGAAAAACACCCCCATAGCATGATGCTGCCACCACTATGTTTCACTGTTGGAGTTATATTGGGCAGGTGATGAGCAGTGCCAGGTTTTCTCCACACATACTGCTTAGAATTATCACCAAAAAGGTCTATCTTCATCTCATCAGACCAGAGAATCTTATTTCTCATAGTCTAGGAGTCTTGATGTGTTATAACCAAACAATATGCTGGCTTTCACAATTCTTGCACTAAGGAGAGGCTTCCATCAGGCCACTCTGCCATAAAGGCCCGATTAGTGGAGGGCTGCAGAGATAGCTGACTTTTTGGAACTTTCTCCCATCTCCCTACTGCATATCTGGAGCTCAGGCACAGTGAGCATGGGGTTCTTCTTTACCTCTTTCACCAAGGCTCTTCTCCCACGATTGCTCAGTTTGGCTGGACCACCAGGTCTAGGAAGACTTCTGGTGGTCTCAGACCTCTTCCATTTAAGGATTATGGACACCACTGTGCTCTTAGGAACCTTGAGTACTGCAGAAATTCTGTTGTAACCTTGGCCAGATCTGTGCCTTGCCACAATTCTGTCTCTGAGCTCCTTGGCCAGTTCCTTTGACCTCATGATTCTCATTTGGTCTGACATGCACTGTGAGATGTGAGGGCTTATATAGACAGGTGTGTGCATTTCCAAATCAAGTCCTATCAATTTAATTAAACACATCTTGCCTCCAATGAAGGAGTAGAACCATCTCAAGGAGGATCACAAGGAAATGGACAGCATGTGAGTTAAATATGAGTGTCTGAGCAAAGGGTCTGAATATTTATAACCATTTCATGATATTTCAGCTTTTCTTTTCTATTAAATTTGCAAAAATGTATACATTTCTGTTTTTTCGGTTAAGATGGGGTGCAGAGTGTGCATTAATGTGAAAAAAATGAACTTGATGCTATTGGGGTGTTTTTCAGCTGCAGGGACAGGACGACTGGTTGCCATTGAAGGAAACATGAATGTGGCCAAGTACAGAAATATTCTGGATGAAAACCTCTTCCAGAGTGCTTTGGACCTCAGACTTGGCCGAAGGTTCACCTTCCAACAAAACAATGACCCTAAGCACATGGCTACAATAACAAATGAGTGGCTTCAGAACAACTCTGTGACCATTCTTGACTGGCCCAGCCAGAGCCCTGACCTGAACCCAATTGAGCATCTCTGGAGAGACCTGAAAATGGCTGTCCACCAACGTTCACAATCCAACCTGACAGAACTGGAGAGGATCTGCAAGGAAGAATGGCAGAGGATCCCTAAATCCAGGTGTGAAAAACTTGTATCATTCCCAAGAAGACTCGTGGCTGCACTAGCTCAAAAGGTTGCTAGTACAATACTGAGAAAAGGGTCTGAATACTTATGACCATGTGATATTTCAGTTTTTCTTTTTTTAATAAATTTGCAAAAATTTCTACATATCTTGGTTTTTTTCAGTCAAGATGGGGTGCAGAGTATACATTAATGAGAAAAAAAAATGAACTTTTTTGAATTTACCAAATGGCTGCAATGAAACAAAGAGTGAAAATTTAAAAGGGCCTGAATACTTTCCATACCCACTGTATATATACACAGTATCTCTCAAAAGTGAGTACACCCCTTTGATTTTTGAAAATATTTTATTATATCTTTTCATGAGACAACACTGATTTGACACTTTCATACAATGTAAAGTAGTCAGTGTACAGCTTGTATAACAGTGTAAATTTGGTGTGCCCTCTAAATAATTCAACTTACACCCATTAATATCTAAACCACTGGCAACAAAAGTGAGTACACGCCTAAGTAAAAATGGCCAAATTGTGCCCAATTAACCATTTTCACTCCAGGGTGTTATGTGACTCATTAGTGTTACAAGGTCTCAGGTGTGAATGTGGAGCAGGTATGTTAACCCTTTAATAACCTCCAGTACACCTTTTAACTGCGCTGAAGTTTAAGGTTATAGCGGCCCCCAGAGTCGGAATTTCTCCGGGGTCTTGGCTACCGGGGTAACTGAGACCCCAGAGAACATGATTCGGGTTGGTTTTATGGTTAGCCTAGTCAGCCAAAGCTATTGACACATTCTGTGGGATCCATGCCTGGTTCATTTGAATGATTGTTAGCTTTCCCATGTTGGCTGTGTACAGGAAGATCACACCCTCTGCCATGCTAAACACACATTCGGACAGTATAAGTATAGTAAAAGCTAAATGGGTCAAACCTCTCTGTTAGTACATAGGGACTTGTGAACACGTAGTCTTCAACCATGTTGTTGTAATGCTGACTCCTGCTAATACAGACCATCAGATGGTGGTGCCAGATGTAGTGGCGTTCTGAGAAAGTTTTGCCACATTTCGGCCATGTTAACATTGCCTTCCAAAGTGGTAGTGATTTGTTGGTGATTTCCTCCTCCTTTGCCTTGTTCTTCCACTGAGTCACCCCTGTCAGGTGGGAATGCTGTTGGAGCGCCACCAAGGGCCGTGGGGTACTCGGTACTGGGCTGGGCAGTGTTCTTAAAGGGGAAGTGTCGTGGCAGCAGTGACCCGGTCCATGGCCCTGGGCGTCCAATAAAAATGAAAAAGGGGAATAGGAGAGGGGATAAATGAAATAGTTTGTGATGCCACCTGTGGTACTCGGCAATAAAGGTGTTAGCTGACGCTGCTTCAGAGTCCGCTGGGGCTTTGGGTGATGCAGCAGAGTTGGTACAACTCTCCACAGGTAGAGCTAGACCCCAAGGCAACTGTATGTATAAGTGATGAGATAATGATGGTGGTTGTAGTGCAGGGCAGATGGTGTAGCAAACAAATTTGAAGACTCAGCGGGGTTGTAGTTTCCTTTACCTTTACTGGATGCATAGAGGTGCAGACCGGAGCACTGGTTACAGATGACAATGGAAGTCCAGGCAGCCTGAAGCAATTTAGTATCCATTCAGCCAGCTGGGTTGGAGGCCTTTTTTCTGCACTTCTCTCTCTGAGGTCCTTGCTGCCTAAAGCTATGCTCAGTCCTCTGTTCCTTTCACTTTCTGACAAAAAACATTACCCGCATGGCAGGCAGCTTTCACAGGTGTCGCTCCTCGTGGCGTCTCTGGGCTCTAACCTGCTGCTGTGCCTTCAGGTGTGTGATGGAGCCAGGGAACCTGCAATCCCCTGCCCTCCAGATTTAGCTGCTGGGACCGTGGTACCCTGCAGCCAAGGACTCCGGTGTCCAGTTCTAGCGCTGAGCTCTGGGATGAGCGTGGTCACAGCTCCTCTTCCCAAGCTTTCCTATACTTCTCGCTTTCTCGCTGACTCAGACTGCAACTCTAGTCTGGGGGATGAGCTCCTTACTTTTCCAGTCCCCAGCACTGACTGACAAACTCGATCTCGATTCAGTGCTGGAAGTAATAATAGTATGTTTTCCTTGTAGCGGGGATCCAGCAGGATCGCCACCTAGTAATCAGCAGTGGTAACAATCCGGGCAACTCAGCGGTCGTTGCTCAGGCACAGCAGTATGTATTGGCTCATGTGTGCCAGGCAGCCCATAAGCAATGACAAGCTGTCATCAGTGGGAGGTGTATGGTCTGGGTTCACTGTATCCCCCAGTCATGCTCTAGTGATGCTCATGAGCTGCTTTGAATGCCACCCTGCTGTGAAGATGGTTCCTCCACCTCCTCATCATCATCCAAAACTGTCCCCTGGCTGGACAGTTATATACTTGTTGGTACAGTAATCCACCCTTTGAAGCATGTGGGGATGACAGGCCTGATAATGGTGTGAATGGTCCCTGTTCCTCCTGCTCCTCTTCCTCCTGTGCCACCACCTCATCCATCATCACTAGTGTTGAGCATTCCGATACCGCAAGTATCGGGTATCGGCCGATATTTGCTGTATCGGAATTCCGATACCGAGATCCGATACTTTTGTGGTATCGGGTATCGGTATCGAAACAACATTAATGTGTAAAATAAAGAATTAAAATAAAAAATATTGCTATACTCACCTCTCCGACGCAGCCTGCACCTTACCGAGGGAACCGGCAGCGTTGTTTGCTTAAAATTCGCGCTTTAACTTCCTTACGCGAAGTCCCGGCTTGTGATTGGTCGCGCGCCGCCCATGTGGCCGGGACGCAACCAATCACAGCAAGCCGTGACGTAATTTCAGGTCCTTCAGGATTTTAAAATTACGTTCCGGCGTTGTGATTGGTTGCGTCGCGGTCACATGGGCGACGCGACCAATCACAAGCCGTGACGTCACGGGAGGCAGGAGACGCGCGCATTTTAAAATGCGCGCGTGTCCAGCCTCCCGTGACGTCACGGCTTGTGATTGGTCGCGTCGCCCATGTGACCGCGACGCAACCAATCACAACGCCGGAACGTAATTTTAAAATCCTGAAGGACCTGAAATTACGTCACGGCTTGCTGTGATTGGTTGCGTCCTGGCCACATGGGCGGCGCGCGACCAATCACAAGCCGGGACTTCGCGTAAGGAAGTTAAAGCGCGAATTTTAAGCAAACAACGCTGCCGGTTCCCTTGGTAAGGTGCAGGCTGCGTCGGAGAGGTGAGTATAGCAATATTTTTTATTTTAATTCTTTATTTTACACATTAATATGGTTCCCAGGGCCTGAAGGAGAGTTTCCTCTCCTTCAGACCCTGGGAACCATGAGGGATACCGTCCGATACATGAGTCCCATTGACTTGTATTGGTATCGGGTATCGGTATCGGATTAGATCCGATACTTTGCCGGTATCGGCCGATACTTTCCGATACCGATACTTTCAAGTATCGGACGGTATCGCTCAACACTAATCATCACCTTAAGTGTTTTTCCCAGCAGGCATAGAAGTGATATAGTAACGCTCATGATGGGGTCATCAGTGTTGGCTATGTTGGGGAAGTAAGTCAAGCAGCACAACACAGCACACATGTCCTTCCTCGAGGCCCAATGTTTGGTGTTGAAGTAGCGTTGTTCCTCAGAGTGATTCACCCGCGCATGCTGCAGCTGAGACTCCACTATTGCCTGCTGCTACATGCACAGTGTCTCCAATTAATACAAGGTGGAGTTGCACCTTGTTGGTATGTTGCATATGAGGTGGAGAGCTGGAAGGCAGAAGTGACGCTCCAGAGCAGTTAGGTGAGCATCAGCAGGGTAAGCACACTGAAAAAGCGATTTGTCCCCCATACAGATCAGCTCAGAACAGCCTGCTGTCGTTTCCCCCTGGCAATGCTTAAGTTGGTGGTGAAGGTCTTACTGTGACCAGATGAGGAGGCAGAGGAAGAAGCAGAGAAGGCAACCTGGACAGAGAAATGTCCAGCAATCCTTGGTGGTGATAGGACATGCACTAGAACGCCTCTTTCTTAGCTGCCACTACATTTATTTACTCAGTGGGCAGTTAGGGAGATGTAATGTCCCTTGCTGTGCTTACAGGTCCACATATTGGTGGTTATGTGGAACTTGCCACTAATGGTGTTGCTCAGTGGACACCTGATTTGGTCCGTAACATGTGTGTGCAGTGTAGGGATGGCCCACCTGGAATAGTAATGGCGGCTGGGAACAAGGTACTGCAGGACAACCACCACCATCAGTTTTTTTAAAACTGTCCATCTCCACCAGCCGGAATAGCAGCATTTCAAAGGTCAGAAATTTGGAAATGCTGTCATTCAGGACCGTGGCTTGTGGGTGGTTAGGGGCTATTTCCTCTTTCTTTCAAGGATTTGGGGGATGGAGAGCTGAACACGTCCATGGGACGGTGTAGAGATGCTCGGTGACACTGCTGCTGCTGGTGGTGGTGCTGTCACATCCTCTCTTTGCAGGGAGGTAGGTGGCCCTGTTGATCGTGAGGGGGAGGAAGAGACCGGGACCGCAGCACATGAGGGAGCAGGAGGAGGCTCAAATCTGTCATGCTTTTTAAGGTGTGTATTCCACTGCACCTCGTGTTTAGAAATCAGATGCCTCATCATGCAGTTGGTGCTCAGATTCAGAATATTTATGCCTCGCTTCAGGCTCTGACTGCATAGCATGCAAACCACCCATGTCTTTTCTTCAGCACATTGTCTGAAGAAATGCAGGGCGCTCCTTTGAGCTGGCTTTGGTGTTCTCATTTGCTCAGCGAAGTGGGCAGTAGCAGGGCAGCATGACCACGTCCTCTTCCTCTGGACTGCACATGTCACTAGGATGGCCTTTGCTCAATGTGGGGTCTAGGACATTATCATCCAACACCCCCCCTGCTTTATCTTCCACTCGTCCTTCACCCCTCCCCTCCTTGCTGGTCTGCACACTTCAGAACGACACTGCAACTGTGTTTCATCATCCTCTGAGATGTGATGCGGTGGTCCATTGACCCTGTAGCCCTTCCATGTACTCATCCTCCAACATAACAAGTGCTTGGGCATCAGTGCATTCAGTCTCTTCCACTTCTGGGGCAGGTCCAGTTGGATGGGCCATGGAACCCCAGTGGCGAACTCATCAAAAAGAAGAGACTGATGCATGATTTGGGACTCAGACTGCATTGCTGATTTGCAAGCAGGTGAGGTGGAAGCTGGATGACCATTGTCCTCTGGTACCAACTCTGTGTTTTCTGCAGGGGACCATGTGGAAAACAATGTGAAGGAACTGGAGACAATCTCAGCCATCTAATCTAACACTGCCTCAATATGTTCTGGCCTCAACAATGGTGTAGCGGTACTCAGCACTATGATATGACGCAGAACATCTTATCGAATTCGTGCACCAGAGGATTTGGTTTCATTTGGGCATGTAGCAGGCACACAGCGACCATGTCATCTTCCTGCAGCAGCTACACCCCCACCACCAGCAGCAGCTACACCAGCAACACCAGGGCCACGTCCATGTCCCCTATTTCTTGCTCTCCTCATTTTTGGATGTGTTTTTGAGGCACGCTACTCCCACATGCACGGGTGAAGAGTAGAACAATTTGTTTTTACGCACGCTATTCCCACAGACACAGATGCAGAGTAGAGCAATTTGTTTTTATGCACACTACTGCTACAAATACAGGGTGCAGAGTACAAAACATTGGTTGTAGGCACACTACTCCCACAGACATGGATGCAGAGTACAAAAAATTGGTTAGGCATACTGCTCTCACAGACACGGGTGCAGAGTAGAAAAAAAATGATTGTGGGCACACTACTCCCACAGACTTGAGTGCAGACTACACACAGAGAGGCTTTTTTACAGAGTGTGCACACACAAAACTTAATATGTCCCTCACTCCAGCTGTGTCCTGTCCCTACGCTAGGCAGAGCAGCAAGGCTGCGTCATCCATGATCCAGCATTTATACAATCATACATGTCAATATTTAACATGGCTGTGATGGCTTCGGAAGTGCCCACAGCCTAAAAGCTTGATAATTGCCTTTCAACAAACTTTATTCGTCATGCAAACCTGAACAGTAAACTGGACTTTCGGTTAAAAGTTTGTGTTCTGGGTTCGGTACCAAACACTAGCTTCAGTTCGGATTCTCTCATCCCTAATCATGGATACTTTTGTACAATAAAACTTTTTGCTTAAAATAGAAATGTGCCCTTTTGATGCAATGAAACCTCATCCCTAAAATATCATAGAAACAATGACATATGATTACTTTAATCAAGAAGCAATACTTAATGAACTTGTATTTTAGCTTGTCCAAAGGATTTCTATGGACCTGACTGCAAGTTGAAGTGTCTCTGCACCAGGGGTACATGTGATCGCTTCAAAGGGTGTATTTGTCCACAAGGGTGGCGTGGGCTGCACTGTGAAAACGAAGGTAAAGCAAGGTAACACTGTATTGTTATATATTGATGACAGGGAAAAAAATAAATACTCTTTATGATTATTATTTTTGTTGCATGTATCAACAGTTATGCTGGAATCACACATGCAGTTTTTAACGCATTTTTTAAGCACAGGAGTAAAAGCAAAAGTCACTTATTAAAAATGATGAGCCAATGATCATGCTTTAAAGGGAATCTGTCAGTAGGATCAACCGTGAATAAAATGATGCCTTGATATGTGTGATCTGATGTCTTATTCCAAAGAAATCCACATCATTTTTTTTAATATGTAAATGAGTTGTTAAGATCTATGAGCCGTACACACACACGTCTCACACTGGTGATTCCTCCTTTCATTTAAAATAAGCTCTGGAGGCAGATTCCCGGGGAGATCTGTGTCCAGCCCATAGTCCTTAACTCATTTACATATTAAGATTGTGAGCCCTCGCGGGCAGGGTCCTCTCTCCTCCTGTACCAGTTGTGACTTGTATTGTTCAAGATTATTGTACTTGTTTTTATTATGTATACCCCTCCTCACATGGAATAAATGGCGCTATAATAATGAATAATAATAATATTAAGATAAATGTGAATTTCTGTGGAATAAGATATCAGATAGCAGCTATCAATGTACATTGTATTCATCTTTCCATGACGTTACATGCCATGTAGACATGGTGTCCCATGCATATAAATTACTCTTAAATGAGTTGAAATAGAAAGATACAGTAAATACTTTCTAATATAAGTATAAACTTACTAATATACCCCAATTCTCTGGTCCATCCCTGGTAACAGGATCCAGGTCTTTGGTACTGTGCCAGACACAGGACGGTATTTCTTGTATATGCAGATGATAACAGTATTTTGTGAAGGGGGCTGTCTCATTGCTTATTTTAATATTACATGACTAATTCCAGCAATTAAATGTTAGCTGGAGATCTGAATGATGGGAAGCTCCTGAGAACCTGAACACTGTACATGGCTATCTCTAGCAGGCTCATAAAGAATGACTTGAGTTATGACTCACATGGTCAGTCATTGTTCCCTTAAGCCAAGGGTGGGGAATCTTGGATATTTATGCCATCCTTCGGGGGCCGTACAAACTCCGCCCACAAAGTACATGCTGACTCTGGCACTGGTGTCAGGACGTAATCTTTAATTGCATGCCCTTCAGTGTTCAGTAGTGAACACTGCGTGTGTGTGCCAACAGAGCAAGAAGAAATTAATGAGCTGGTTGTTATCAAAATGCAGCTCCTTGCCCAGGAATGCGGTCACTGAGAATCTGCTGGAGAGCCTGATAAAAGGTCATCGAGGGCCGTAAATGGCCCTGGGGCCTGAGGTTCCCCACCCCTGCCTTAAGCCATCACCCTTTTTGGCTTATACATTTCCTGTGACAGAGAAGTAGGCTTAATGTAGCTATTTTAGCTGGCCATGTTCACAGACTGCTCCGATCACAAACTGACACAAAAAATGCTTTCCTGTTCCAAACACAGGGCTAGAAGCCAAGTTGGCAGAAGCAAGGATGGAGCATAGGACCAGGGCACCAGGCCTAATGTAACCAGTACTTAAACCAATTTAGCCACTATTTTTCCCAGCATAGCAAAACAGTTTTAAAATGTGGTTTTAATATAATTTTCAGTATTCTTACTTCCATGCCCATGTCCAACATTTTAATAGCAGCTTAATTGAGATAAGATAAGGATTTTTTGAGATCTGAATTGATATGTGATTCTTACATTGCAGGTAAACCATACATCCCACCTCAGATACAAGAGATGGAAACCACACTGGAATTAAATTCAGGAATTGAATTCGAACCAACCTGCAGGGTCAGTGGCTATCCAAAACCAACCGCTCAAGAGGTTCTTCTTTTCAAAGAAGATGGCACCATGTTTCAGGTATTTTTATTAACAATATGTATCACTAGTGTACCACCCATACTTATTCAGGACCCCACCTAGAATAAAAACAGTGGATACTAACCTCCCATCAGTGATGTGACATTGTTGTACCTCGTACATGCTGGAGCAAATCAGAAGCCGCTATTTGGCTGCAGCTCATGAATATTCCGCCTGGACGGATGTCCGCTCTGACGAAATAGTAAAGGCTGTAGCTGATAGGCAGCCGTCCTTGGCATATACAATGATATTCCACAGTACTTTACAGACATCAGCATCTCTGTCCCATTGGGGCTCACAATCTGGATTCCCTATTGGTATGTCTTTGGAGTGTGAGAGTAAACCAGAATATCCAGAGAAAACCCACACAAACTCGGGGAGAACATACAAACTCCAGGCAGATGTTGTCCTTGGTAGGATTTGAACCCAGGACCCCAGCACCAGAAAGCAACAGGGATAGCCTCTGAGCCACCCTGCTGCCCAAATGTTTATGATAAAATGTATTAATGACCTCATCAACATCAGTGTCATCTTTACCACTTTGTGTTGGAAAGAGGGTTTTCAGAGAACAGGCTCAATATATTATTTTATTTCCAATTCTTTATATTCTGCCAGCAAGTAGTGCAGTACTTTACAAAGACAACTATCAGTCACTGTCCCCAAAAGAGCTTACAATCTAATTTTATTATATCAGATAATTGCTCACCGGGGCAAATATATTTTCTGGAGTGTGGGAGGAAATTAGTGCAAACTTGGGGAAAATATAAAAACTCCATGCAGTTATGGCCCTTGGTCAAATACTAGCCCAATACCCCAATGGTGTATGACAACAGTGCTAACTACTGAGCCACCATACAGCCCACTACTATCGAGGAAAGAATAAGTCATTTTTTAAACAGTCTTGGTAAAATTGTAATGAGTCCATAATGAAAATATATATTTGTTAAAAACTATTCCCACCTTATGCACTCATTGCATACACACGAATGAATTTAATGTATATATTTGTTTATAAAATGTACAATTTTTCTGAAATCTACAATAGTATTTGTAGCGCCCCCACTGCCGCAGGGCCGAGGGGTACCCGGTACCGGGCCTCTGAGTCTCTGTCCTGGGGTTGTCACGGTGGCTAGACCCGGTCCTTGACCCTGCTGAGGGGCGCCCAATAATAGATGTACGTGATGGTGACGATGTTATGGTGCGGTGAAGTGCCGGTCGCGGTAAATAACGAGGACACCAGGTTGCAGTCTCTTTACCTCTTTACTGAAGACTTCAGGATCCTCAATCCGGAATACGAAACCTCGCTTCTTGTCCTTTCTTAGGGTACCGCCGCTATATCATGCAGGCGCGGTCCCGTAACGTTCTCTCAGTTCGCTAGGCCTCTGTCAGGATCCCACCCCTGACAGGGACCCCTCTGAATCTTCCCCTGCAACACCCTCTGCCACAGGATGTTGCCTGGTTCCAACCCAGTCAGCTTCTCTCTAACTTTCTGCCTAACCCCCAGTTTTACCAGATTGTGAGGAGTGGCCTAATACATAGAACCCTTAGCTCCCCCTGGAGGCCAGACTGTGAAGTGTATTGGTGACGGTGATACCTGGTCAGAAGAACTCCTTCAGTGCCATCAGACGTACCATAGCCCCCCTTAGCGGCGGAGCTCCAGTACTGCAACGACCAGGACTCTGGGGCGCTGCACTCCCCCCCGGTTAAATCCAGTACTCCTGGACTGGGAAGAAAACAACAATACATGTCAGCAAAAAGACATACAATTTTGAAAATGCAAGTACAAGTAAACTTTTTAACAGAGCTTCCCTTTATGGGAGGTGAGGACACTTGAACGTTACAAACATGGTTAAATACTTTAAATAACATACTATAAATAACTTTTCTTACCCAACCGGGTATTCTACTAAGTGCAAAATCTTTGAACAATAATTTAACATTGCCTTTAAGGACGTACTCGCTGAATCCACTAAAGACCTTCTTATAAAACACTATAAGGCTAATCAACTTTTCTGCATTCTCCTTCTTTACGTCTGCAGGACCGCCTGTCCTAACTGCTCCAGGCCTACTGCCTCTCCTTTCTGTTACAGGACCGCCCCTTTCTGCCCGGGCCTACTGCCTTTCTACTACTATACACAGTATAGAACATATCATCCATCTTTCAGTTTCAGGATTACTGAGCCATCTCGGTATGGCTCCTAGGAGGACTCACTGACTAACCCCGTACGGGTTCACTTTCTGTCCTCATTCTTCTATCAACATTATTAAACATTTCTTACAATCAACTAGCTTTCTACATATAACTTTTACATATCAGCATTATCAGTACTTTCTTTCAAAACATCATCATTCTTTAAGTGCTTTTGATGAACATCCCCTTTAAGAAGGGACTAAGTCTCTATGAGGTAGTGCAACTTCTCAAGCTGCAAGTCTGTTCGCAGTAAGGACTCCGGTGCTGGTTCCAAGACCAGTTTCTTCGCAAAGAGTCCTTTCCTTATGTAAAACCAGTAGAGGGCACCTTTAAGAAGGTGCAAACTATTTACAAGAAGTTTGTAATCATGCAGTGTTCATGATCCAGCAGTTCTTTCACAATGATAACACAGGAAACAAAAAACAAAAAGCAAAAGAAGGGATCCCGGGTAAACAAAGGGATCCCTTTAAGAGTTACCCTGATCGGGTGGTAGCAGCAAAGACAGCAAAAAGACAATCAGTTAACTATTTACATTATGAAGCATTCTTGCTTACTCAGTTTCTGGCTGCGCAGGAGGCGGTCTCCTTCCGGGCCTCACCAGGCCAACGGGTCGCGCTGGCGTTGCAGAAACCGGTCCCAGCAACGATAGGATCCCTCGTCGGGACACCCTCCTCGCTCAGGGGTGAGCACGACCCGTAGCCACATGGTGAGCCTGGATTCCCTGGGGTTCCACGGGGGCAGGTTCCGGCACCTTCCCTGCAGGAGGCTCGTCCTCCGACGTCCCGGCAGCAGCCTGGAGTGCTACGCACCGTTGGACGCCCCGAGCTATCCAGCCAGCTTCGCCAGTTTCCCTCCTCCATCGCGTGTAGGTTACTGCATCCCCGGGTTCTAGGTCGCGGCCATACCTTCCTCCGCAGGGCTCCACCTCTTCTCGGTCAACACGGACCTGTAGTGGCTCCCCGATCTCTTGAATAACTCCCCTTCCTTTCCGGGAGTTGAAGGACACCACAACACCCCAGTGTGACGGCGGGGTCTCTTCGGCGCTCGTCAGATCAACCTGGGCTGCAGGCTGGGGTCTATTCCGCCATGCTGTCATCAGGCACCGCAGGTGTTCTACCTCCGGCAGGATCCTCAGGCCCTGTGCCTGCAGCTCACATTCTGCCGCTGCCGGGATGGAGGAAACAGGGGACACCGGAGTTAAGCGGACCTCCGTAGGCTGGCCCAGCCGAGCGATCACACGAGCGTCGGCCTCAAGGCGACGTGCTATCTGCCGGGCCTCGGCTGCGGCCACACACTCCTCAGACGGCGGCCAGTTGGGTCTGCCCATTGGTAGCTCTGTAAGGGCCAGTCCCTGCAACGATGGTGCATCTGGGGCTATGTCGGGTGGTGCAGCCTCGTGCTGGGTCGGGTCGTCCCCACGCGGTGCTCCCGGCGTCACCATCTTTGCTCCCTCTCCAGTGTCTTCTTCCCGCAGTCTCTTTCGTGGGCGGCCCCGTCTCCATGGTCTCCACCCTCCAAAGAGGATGAGAAGGCGGACCTCGGCTGTTGACGGACACGTCCTCAGGATGCAAAAATGTTTAGACTGGGCGGCCATTGTCCTTTCGCGCTCTTTAGCTGATCCACGCCTACTCCACACCCCTCTTCTTCTCCTGTGCTCTCCTTAGCGCTGTAATGGCGGCTGGTTTTGGCAGCAAATGGCAATCCACAGTCTTTGCAATAAGTCACAGTCCAAGCACAATAAATCACAGTTCCAAGGCACACATGACCTGATTCTTCAGGCTTAAGTAGATCCTGTTCGTGACGCCAAGTTTTAGCGCCCCCACTGCCGCAGGGCCGAGGGGTACCGGGCCTCTGAGTCTCTGTCCTGGGGTTGTCACGGTGGCTAGACCCGGTCCGTGACCCTGCTGAGGGGCGCCCAATAATAGGTGTGCGTGATGGTGACGATGTTATGGTGCGATGAAGTGCCGGTCGCGGTAAATAACGAGGACACCAGGTTGCAGTCTCTTTACCTCTTTACTGAAGACTTCAGGATCCTCAATCCGGAATACGGTTAACCGGGCTGCGCAAGCCTGGCCGGTCCGATGGCACCTCCAGAGTTCCCTTCGCAGGTGGAAATCTGTGCCTACCGTCTAGCGCTTGTGTGTTGTGGTCCTTCCCTGCTGTGCTTACGGGATAGTACCCCACAACTGTTGTGTCTGTTTCTCGTGTTCCCTCACAACTCGATTCTGATGTTCTTCCACGTCCCCCAGATCTTATGGATAGGACGCACCCGTATGACGGGGAGGCTCGGAGCTCTTCCGGGACTCTAGCGTCGCCCCACTCCTGTTGTTACCCCCCTGTGTCTTCCTAGGTCGATTGGGTGAGACAGCCCGCCTCTAACTGACTGTCCTGCTGTAGGTTTGAAGTTTGGCCTGGAGCTCTATACTTCCTCGGCGTTCCGGCCACCGGTTATGCGCCTCAATAGGATGTTGCCTCGTCTTACAGCACGACTCCTACTGGTATTCTCCTTGTTGCGTTTATCTCGTTTCTCACTCAGCACAATGAACCTCGCTTCTTGTCCTTTCTTAGGGTACCGCCGCTATATCGTGCAGGCGCGGTCCCGTAACGTTCTCTCAGTTCGCTAGGCCTCTGTCAGGATCCCACCCCTGACAGGGACCCCTCTGAATCTTCCCCTGCAACACCCTCTGCCACAGGATGTTGCCTGGTTCCAACCCAGTCAGCTTCTCTCTAACTTTCTGCCTAACCCCCAGTTTTACCAGATTGTGAGGAGTGGCCTAATACATAGAACCCTTAGCTCCCCCTGGAGGCCAGACTGTGAAGTGTATTGGTGACGGTGATACCTGGTCAGAAGAACTCCTTCAGTGCCATCAGACTTACCATAGCCCCCTTAGCGGCGGAGCTCCAGTACTGCAACGACCAGGACTCTGGGGCGCTGCATATTCGTATCATAAAAATGTATACTTTGACAAAAAAAGGTAAAAATATTCTTCAATATATCCCTTTGTGGAGTGTGGAAGGTGCATTTTGGGAACAGAAAATCTTGTAAGTACAGTATTTTTTCAGGTTCAGATTGACGTAGTGTATTTAATGGTCCATAAACAGCTCACAATGCGCAGACTGACTGAGTCTCCTTACCCGAACTTACAGCCTCATAGACACAAATGAAAATCACCAGTTAGAACTTAACATAAATTTGGTGTATACTGTACGTGACACATTAGACCACCAAATTTTAAACTGTTGACTTAATTTTGTTTTAGTTCAGATATTTTTGACATGTACTTTCAAGTCTTTGGGAAATTAAAAAAGAGAGGGATAGCAAAAGTATGACAATAAAAGGCCAATAATCCAAGAACCATATTCAAGAGGCTCGTTTCATCAAAGTTTTTACAGCAGGAAATTGGTATAAAATGTTTGGGGACTTTTTCCATTTAAAGGGAACCTGTCACCACGTTTTTGGAAGATGGGATAAAAATAGCGTTAAATAGGGGCAGAGGTGGGCGTTACATTAGTGTGTTTGTTATGCGTTTATTACCCACCTAAGTTGCCGAAATACCTTTGCAAAGTCTCCGTTTTCGCCTGTCAATCAGGCTGGTCTGGTCAAAAGGGCGTTGTCTTCCCCCAGATTTTGCGTAGTTTTCCGTTGGTGGCGTAGTGGTGTGCGCATGCCCAAGGTCCCGAATCCTCTGCCAGGGGATTTAAAAGAGCGCGCTGTTCGTTTTCATTGGTGATCGGTGGGCGCGGCCATCTTCCTTTGGCCGCGCGTGCGCAGAAGCGGCACTCTGCTGGCCGCGGCTTCAGGAAAATGGCCGCGGGATGCCGCGCGTGCGCAGATGGATATCGCGGCGGCCATTTTCCTGAAGCCGCGGCCAGCAGAGTGCCGCTTCTGCGCACGCGCGGCATCCCGCGGCCATTTTCCTGAAGCCGCGGCCAGCAGAGTGCCGCTTCTGCGCACGCGCGGCCAAAGGAAGATGGCCGCGCCCACCGATCACCAATGAAAACGAACAGCGCGCTCTTTTAAATCCCCTGGCAGAGGATTCGGGACCTTGGGCATGCGCACACCACTACGCCACCAACGGAAAACTACGCAAAATCTGGGGGAAGACAACGCCCTTTTGACCAGACCAGCCTGATTGACAGGCGAAAACGGAGACTTTGCAAAGGTATTTCGGCAACTTAGGTGGGTAATAAACGCATAACAAACACACTAATGTAACGCCCACCTCTGCCCCTATTTAACGCTATTTTTATCCCATCTTCCAAAAACGTGGTGACAGGTTCCCTTTAAGGCTACATTCCCATGATGAGCTTTTGTTGAGAATTTGACGCCGCAGTATTTCAGCACCATTTCTGCAAGTATTATTTAAATTAGAATACTTGTAGTTTTTCATTGCGTTTTATTAAAGGGAACCTGTCACCTGAATTTGGCGGGACCAGTTTTGGGTCATATGGGCGGGGTTTTCGGGTGTTTGATTCACCCTTTCCTTACCTGCTGGCTGCATGCAGGCCGCAATATTGGATTGAAGTTCATTCTCTGTCCTCCGGAGTACACGCCTGCGCAAGGCAATATTGCCCCGCCCATATGACCCAAAACTGGTCCCGCCAAATTCAGGTGACAGGTTCCCTTTAACATGGGCTTTTATTGCTCTTTTGACACTGTGGTTTTTTACTTCTTTTGGCATGTCTTTTTATGAAATAAAGCTACGGTACTTTGATTTTGAAACTTCTTGGTATTTCACTTTGACAAAACTTTATTGACAAATGTAGATGCAGATTACATGCATTTTTGATGCGTTTATGCAGCAGAAACACACTGAAAATGCAAGTGTGTTTTTTACTTGTGGAATTTCCGCACCTAATGTAAGTCTAAGGGAAAATTTCGCACAAAAAAATTCAGCATGCCCGCAAGAGAAATTGACATGTTGTGGATGTGAAACTCGCACCGCAGCTCAGTTTACACTACGTTAAAAAGAAGCTCAGTGGGCAGCAGATTTCTAGAAATCCCGTTCACTTTGCTGGAACTGTACGATGCGTTTTTGTTGCAACAAAAATATGCAGCATCAAAAACTCATCAAAAGCTCATCGTGGGAAAGTAGCCTGAAATAACTTCACCAAAATGGGTGGAGATGGGTAGGACAGGAGGCGGCTACAAAAGCTTGTCAAATTCAGAAAAAGTGTCGGCGTTTCTAATGCTAGAAATGTTACTTCAGTCATTGACTCAAGTAGCATTTCTGGCAATGTGCACGCCACTAATTAGATACGCCAAATTCATTAAGTGACGTGCACCCCTTGATGAATTTGTTGCATCGTATTCCAGTGATCCCTTCATTAAGACTACTGTGTGAAAAAAATGCAACTTGTAATAACTTCCTTTTGAGTTATGGCTAACATGTGATTGAGGCAATTTTTTTTCTCAAAAATGTAGGTAAAAAAACCCTGGCAAAACACACATCATATATAAAAAAGCTTTGTATAAAGCCATCTTATTTTGTCCCAAAACAGTGCCCCTACGCATTTTTCTGTATTCCATGTATTAAAATCAAACATTGCAATATCTAACATTTACGTCTTCCATAGGCTGTGTCAACCAAAGAAATCGATCAGCAGACAGTTGCCCAGTTTTCAGTAGGAAGGACTGTACCAAGGTTTTCAGGTTGGTGGATCTACAGTGTGACAACTGCAGCAGGGACGGATGACCAGCATGTGCACATCTATGTGAAAAGTAAGAAACATTCAAACACGCCAAAATGTAATTTAGCTGTGGCATACCAACGACACAACACATTGCTGGAACAGCTATAATTTGGAAATGAACAACAGTTTTCATTTTAAAGGGAACCTGTCACCCCGGTTTTTCACTCGGAGATAAAAATACCGCTACATAGGGCATGAGCTGTGCTTTACAAAAGTGTTTTTTTTCTACCCTGATTCCCCACCTAAGCTGCCGAAATTACTTACCAAAGTCGCCGTTTTCGCTTGTCAATCATGCTGGTCTGGTCATAGGGGCGTGGTGACAAAGCTGTTTCTTCCCCCAGATCTTGCTTAGGTTTCCGTTGGTGGCATAGTGGTTTGCGACTGCGCAGGTGACGAAAAACAGAGCGCTCTGCGCTATATCCCTGGTGATCGGTGGGGGCGGCCATCTTTCTGTGGCCACGCGTGCGCAGTTGGAGCGCTCTGCTGCCCGGGGCTTCAGGAAAATGGCCGCGGGATGCCGCGCGTGCGCAGATGGGGATCGCGGCGGCCATTTTCCTGAAGCAGAGTTCGCATCTCGGCTTCAGGAAAATGGCCGCCGCGATCTCCATCTGCGCACCCGCCCCCACCGATCACCAGGGATATAGCGCAGAGCGCGCTGTTTTTCGTCACCTGCGCAGTCGCAAACCACTACGCCACCAACGGAAACCTAAGCAAGATCTGGGGGAAGAAACAGCTTTGTCACCACGCCCCTATGACCAGACCAGCATGATTGACAAGCGAAAACGGCGACTTTGGTAAGTAATTTCGGCAGCTTAGGTGGGGAATCAGGGTAGAAAAAAAACACTTTTGTAAAGCACAGCTCATGCCCTATGTAGCGGTATTTTTATCTCCGAATGAAAAACCGGGGTGACAGGTTCCCTTTAAATATTCTATATGCTCAAAATCAGTTCCCAAATTGGTCATTAAAGGGGTTGCCTCATCACCAGAAAAGGATTAACGGGAACCTGTCACCCCAAAAATGGAATTTGAGCTAAGCCCACCGGCATCAGGGGCTTATCTACAGCATTCTGGAATGCTGTAGATAAGCCCCGATGTATCCTGAAAGAGGAGAAAGAGGTTAGATTATACTCACCCAGGGGCGTTCCCGCTGCGGTCCGGTCCGATGGGTGTTGCAGTCCGGTGCCTCCCATCTTCTTACGATGACGTCCTCTTCTGGTCTTCAGGCTGCGGCTCCGGCGCAGGCGTACTGTGTCTGCCCTGTTGAGAGCAGAGCAAAGTACTGCAGTGCGCAGGCGCTGGGCCTCTCTGACCTTTCCCAGTGTAAAGACAAGAAGAGGACGTCATCATAAGAAGATGGGAGGCCCCGGACCGGACCGTGACGCCCATCGGATCGGACCGCCCAGGTGAGTATAATCTAACTTGTTTTTCTCATCTTTCAGGTTACATCGGGGGCTTATCTACAGCATTTAAGAAAGCTGTAGATAAGCCCCTGATGGCGGTGGGCTTAGCTCACCTTTGATTTTGGGGGTGACAGGTTCCCTTTAAATTGTAAAGGGATTGTAAAAACAAGCAACTATGTTATTTAAAGCTTATTAAATTAATTCATTTTATTGCATATTGCTTGTTGCTTGAAGGGGATATCCAGGACTTTGTAATGAAAAAAAGATGTGTCTAAGCACTAACAGGCAGGTAGGTGATAAATACCTGCCTGTTGTGCTCGATGCTGTTCTTCACCAACACAGAGCAATCGCAAACCGCTTCTGCTGGCGATTCAGCTGCTTCTGCTGATGTCATGTTGACAGAGTGGTGGCTTTCTTTTCCAATCTGCTCTGTTCACATCTGCTGACATCATTCTAACTGGGATAGCCGGCTGTCAATCAGCATAACATCAGAAGTCACACCCTATCGACAGAGCAGCCCCGGAGAAGTGCTGCTCTGTTGACAGGGAACAGCTGAATCTCCGGCAGGAGTGGACAGTGATGGCTCTGTGCCTTGGCTGGGTACAATAGACAAAGCAGGTGGTTGGCTATGTAAGCAACTACCTGCCTGTTAGATTTAAAAAAAAAAGACCCGGACCACCCCTTTAAGTTAAGCAAAGGAGCACAGCACTCACAAGCTCTTTGTTATAGAGCTTGCAAATGCTGATCTGAAGCTTGCCAGATTGCTGGATCCCGCCAACTTCAGTGTCCCTGCACTCCTCCGATGCTACAGAAGCAAAGCTGCTTCTGTGTGCAGCATTAGAATGTGTACAGTTTGGACCAGGTGAAGGATGCCAATGGTCTAAACTGTCAATCATTCAGGAGTGCACCGCCCAGGCAAGCAGTAAGTCAGGAGGCTGGGAAGCAGTGATGAATGATCATGAGAATAACTCTTTAATGTACCTTAGTTTATAATATCACTTAAAATACAATCACCCTACAACCAACACCAAAATCTTTCTGCCACATCTGAGTTTACAGCTTGGTACTGGAAAAAAATGTGATGGTTTCTAAAGCTGTATGAGGCCGATCACTACTGCATGAAATGCATATAGCGGCCTAAACTCTACTCTGGTCTACCCTATTTGTGTTAGTTGTGGTTTGTGGCAAGAGAGAAGGAAATTTGCTAGATCACAATACTGTTACATTGTATTTTACAGACTTGATTTATAGGCTTGTATTTGTAGCTGAACACTACTATAAGACAGTTCGCACTTATAGTTTGTTCTTAGACTAAATAAAAATTAAAAAAAACTACAAATCTCAGATTTTTTTTACATTTATAGTCAAATAATACATGACAGTATAACAGCTCATAAAATATACAATATACAGCAAGTTCAGCTATATTGTGAGATGATTCAGCCAGTGACACAGAAACTGTTCAAAAGCAGTACTGCTTCTGAAACTTCTTAAAAAACTCCATAACCCGAATAATAAAGTCGCAGAATTTAATGTAAAAAAAAAAGCAGTTACGTATTATTGAAAAATATTTTTCATCATCTTCCTCCTATCAAGTGCCCCAATTTATAGTGACTCTAGGCATAAACAATGAGGTTGCAACTATTTTCACATTACTTCCCAGTTGATTGTGGAACTGACAAACTTCTACACAATGCCATTTTCATCATACAACCCTGCATCCTGTTATGCAAGGATCTGGACTCCCACAAATGTCCCTGAAATAAAATATCCACCAGTGCTTACTGGGCAGCAAGTTCTACCCATCCTGCAGCAATAAAGTCCAGGCACAGATGTGAGGCATGTTGCCAGTTTCTGCATTTTAACAGCTAAGAAATCCTCCCAAGAAGTGGCTCAGAGCACAATAACGTTCACAAACTGAAGTCACTTATTAATCTATTTCCGACATTGGAAGTAATAATACGTCCCTGTGCCCTTGACCATACTGACACGGGACGGATTATTACGTCCAATCGTATTCGCACACAGGCTGTGCGTGAGCGATCACCACCAGGTGTCAGCTGATTCTGACAGCTGACACCCGGCACTAAGTGCCAGGAGTGGTCACACACTGCTCCCAGCACTTTAACCCCCTAAATGATGCAATCAAATGTGATCGCAGCATTCTGGAAGCAGACAGAGGGATGACAGCCCCTCTGCCCTTGGATCAGAGATCCCGCAGCATGACGCGGGGTCTCGATCATTGCCATAGTGACCCGATGTCATGACGACATCCAGGTCACCAGAGCTAGGAAAGCTGCTTGATCATGAGCAGTGCATAAACAGCAACTTTCTCTGTCAGTGCAGAGCTGACAGTTTCTACAGCATGGGGATGCTGCTGCATTCCCATGCTATAGAAGCGATCAGTCTGCAAAAAATGATTGTCACATAGTGAGATCAAAGTCTAAAAGTAAAAAAAAAGTAAACTTTTTTTAATCAATTGTAAAAATATAAAAATAATAATAATAAGAAGAAGAATAAGAATAAAATAAGAATAAAATGAAAAGATATTGTAACCATAAATAAATATTTGTATGAAAAAATAAATAAACAAAAAAGTACACATATTTGGTATCGCCGCATCCGGAACAACTTGACATATAAAACTGTCCTACTATTTAACCCCTTTAGTGAGCACCATAAAAAATAAATAAAAAAACAAGGCAAAAAACAATGCTTAATCATCAAACTGCTGATCAAAAAGTCAGATAGACAGAGGGTACGGAAAGTATTCAGACCCCTTTAAACTTTTCACTCTTTGTTTCATTGCAGCCATTTGGTAAATTCAACAAAGTTAATTTTTTTCATATTAATGTATTCTCTGCACCCAATTTTGACTGAAAAAAAAACAGAAATGTAGAAATTTTGGCAAATTTAATAAAAAGAAAAACTGAAATATCACATGGTCATAAGTATTCAGACCCTTTGCTCAGACTCTCATATTTAAGTCACATTCTGTCCATTTCCTTGTGATCCTCCTTGAGACGGTTCTACTCCTTCATTGGAGTCCGGCTGTGTTTAATTAAGCTGATAGGACTTGATTTGGAGAGGCACACACCTGTCTATATAAGACCTCACAGCTCACAGTGCATGTCAGACCAAATGAGAATCATGAGGTCAAAGGAACTGGCCAAGGAGCTCAGAGACAGAATTGTGGCAAGGCACAGATCTGGCCAAGGTTATAAAAGAATTTCTGCAGTACTCAAGGTTCCCAAGAGCACAGTGACCTCCATAATCCTTAAATGGAAGAAGTCTGGGACCACCAGAATTCTTCCTAGACCTGACCATCCAGCCAAACTGAGCAATCATGGCAGAAGAACCTTGGTGAGAGAGGTAAAGATGAATCCCAAGATCACTGTGGCTGAGCTTCAGAGATGCAGTAGGGAGATGGGAAAAAGTTCCACAATGTCAACAATCACTGCAGCCCTCCACCAGTTGGGCCTGTATGGCAGAGTGGCTGGACGGAAGCCTCTCCTCAGTTCAAGACATACGAGACATAGAGTTTGCTAAAAAACACATGAAGGACTCCCAGACTATGAGAAATAAGATTCTCTGGTCTGATGAGACAAAGATAGACGTTTTTGGTGATAATTCTAAGCATTATGTGTGGAGAAAACCAGGCACTGCTCATCACCTGCCCAATACAATCCCAACAGAGAAACATGGTGGCAGCATCATGCTATGGGGTGTTTTTCATCTGCAGGGACAGGATGACTGGTTGTCATTGGAGGAAACATGAATGTGGCCAAGTACAGAGATATCCTGGATAAAAACCTCTTCCAGAGTTCTCTGGACCTCAATAAAATAACAAAGGAGTCACTTCAGAAAATCTCTGTGACCATTCTTGACTGGCCCAGCCAGAGCCCTGACCTAAGCCCAATTGAGCATCTCTGGAGAGACCTGAAAATGGCTATCCACCAACGTATACCATCGAGCCTGACAGAACTGGAGAGGGTCTGCAAGGAAGAATGGCAGAGAATCCCCATATCCAGGTGTGAAAACTTGTTGCATCATTCACAAGAAGACTCATGGCTGTACTAGCTCAAAATGGTGCTTCTACTCAATACTGAGCAATGGGTCTGAATACTTATGACCATGTGATATTTCAGTTTTTCTTTTTTAATAAATTTGCAAAAATCACATTTTTTTTCATATGCAAATTGCCTCTTTTTTTCAGTCAAGATAGAGTGCAGAGTGTGCATTAATGAGAAAAAATGAACTTTTTTGAATAAACCAAATGGCTGCAATGAAACAAAGAGTGAAAAATTTAAAATAGTATGAATACTTTCCGTACCCACTGTAAATAAGCATGGTACCACTGAAAATGTCATCTTGTCCCGCAAAAATCAAGCCACCATACAGCTCCCTCAGCAGAAAAATAAAAAAGTGATAACTCACAGAATAAAGTGATGCAAAAATATTTTTTTATATAAAAGTTTTTATTGTGTAAAAGTGCCAAAACATAACATAACTAACCCCCCCAAAATAAAACTGCCTTATCAATTTTAACACATGCGGAATGACATAAACACCTCCCCCTCAAAAAAATTCCTGAATTGCTGTTTTTTGTTCATTTTGCCTGCCAAAAATCGGAATAGAAAGTGATACCAATAAAAACGTCAACTCGTCCCACAAAAAAACAAACCCTCACATGACTCTGTGGCCAAACTATGGATAACTTATAGCTCTCAAAACATGGTGATGCAAAAAACTAGTTTTTGCGATAAAAAGCGTCTTTTAATGTGTGTCAGCAGCCAAGCATAAAAACCCGATATAAATTTGGTATCGCTGTAATCACACCAACCTGAAGAATAAAGTTGCCTAATCACTTATAGGTATAGCACAAGGAATGGCGTAAAAAATAAATTAAACCAATTCTTCACCTGATGTTGATTTTTTCATTCTGCCTCCCAAAGAGCGCAGTAAAGCTCGGCGCACATTTATCCTGCGCTCTGCACTGAGTGCTTACACCAGGGTTTCCGTGTAAATCTCTGAAATAAATGATTCAGATGGAACCCTGGGCCGAAGTAGTATATAATGAGGCAGATGGAGGCACTGTGTACACCTTCTGACCTGTAATCCGGTGGTGTCAGTCTTTTTAGGATTGCATAAAAGTGCCGTCAGCCACAGTTATGTGCACTTCTGAAAAGAAGGACACCAATTAACAGAGGCCAGACGGTCCGTAGTAACTCTGCTGCCTCATTTTAGTGAATGGATCCCTCTTTGGTTTCATCTGAATCATGTCATTCAGAGATTTAGATGGAAACCACAAAGTAAGTGCTCAGCGTAGAGCGCCGATTAAATGTGATCCCAAACGTTATGTAAAATGCTCCCAATAAAATCTTCAACTCAATCCACAAAAAAAGCAAGTTCCCACTCAGGTCTGTGATATGTTAACGTAAATAAAGGAGGATTCCACATTTAGGTAGTACAAATGCTCTGGAAAAGCTAAATGGTTCCTCACCCTCTAAAAGAAATTCCACAAATTCTCTGCTCCAAAATCCAAATGCCCCCTCCCTTCTGAGCCCCAGTGTGCCTAAACCACATATAGCGTCCACATGTTTGGCATTTCTGAAGCTATGAGAGCCCGCCTAACTTATGGTTGCATGCGTCCTGAAACACAGGCTGGGCATAACATACTGGTGATTACACTATACTGGCCACTACAGCGTACTGGTCACTACCACGGCAGTTTGCAATTTTCACTTGGCAACATTCAATGCTGCTTGTTTCTGGAAAACCCCCATGGAGTAAAAATCTGCACTACACCTGTAGATAAATTTCCAAAGGGGTGTAATTAACAAAATGGGGTCAATTGAGTGAAGGATTTTGCTCAATTAGCAATTAGGGACTCTGTATATGGAGTCCTCAAACCATTCTAAGAAAATCTGCGCTTAGTCCCTCCCGAGTCTCTCCGTATGGCTAAGCAGTACTGCACTGCCACATATGGGGTATTAGCACATTCAGTAGAAATTTTGTGACATATTATGATGCAATTTTTACCCACTTCTTATGTGAAAATATAAAATCTGGAGCTAAAACAAAATTGTGGTGGTAAAAATGTAATTATTTTTTCTTCATTGTACAATGGTATAAAATTCTGTGACATACCCGTGGCGTCAATATGATCACTGCACCCCTAGATGAATTCATTGAGAGGTGTAGTTTGTAAAATGGGGTCACATATGGGGGGGGTTCTGCTGTTCTGGCACCTCAGGGGCTCTCCCAGTGGGTCATGGCACCTGCAAACCATAACAGTAAAATCTGCACTATAATATGGCGCTCCTTCCATTCGGAACTTTGCACTGTGCCTGAAAAGTATTTCCAAATTACATGCAGGGTATTGACACACTTAGAGAAAAATGGACCTCAGTTTGTTTCTCCTATTAGCCCTCAGAAAAATTAAAAACTTTTAAAATTAAAAATTGGTAAAATATATAATTACTTTTTGCTTCACCGCTCAATGGCCTAAAATTCTGTGAGGCACATGTGGTGTCAATATGATCACTGTACCCCGAGATTAATTCATTGAGAGGTGTAGTTTATAAAATGAGTTCACATATGGTTTCTGTTGGTCTGGCACATCAGGGGCTCTGTCAATGTGACATGGCACCCTCAAACCAGTCCAGCAAAATCTGAACTCCAATACTGCGCTTCTTCCCTTCTGAGCTTTGCACTGTGCCTCAAAAGTAGTATTCCCCCAAAAAGGGGATATCGGCGTACTCAGGACAAATTGCACAATAAATTGAATGGTGCAATTTCTCCTGTTACCCTTGTGGAAATAAAAAAATGGAGCTAATAAAAATATTTATGTAGTTTAAATGTGATTCTTTTATTTTCACGGCTCAAAGTTATAAACTTATGTGAAGCACCTGGGGGGTTCAATGTGCTCACCACACATTAAAATACATTTCTTGAGGGGTCTAGTTTATTGAGGGGGTGTTTCCACTGTTTAGGCACATCAAGGGCTCTCCAAACATGACGTATTCTTTAATTCTTCCAGTAAATTTTGCATTCAAAAAGTCAAAATGGCGCTCCTTCCCTTCAGAGCTCTTCTGTGTGCCCAAACAGTGTTTTCATGAGGTATCGGCATGCTGAGGAGAAATTGCACAACAAATTTTGGGGTCCACTTTTTCCTGTTACCCTTGTGAAAATAAAAAAAAATAGGGTCTAAAGTAAAAATATTGTGAAAAAAGTAAAATGTTCATTTTTTTCCTCACATTTCGAAAATTACGGTGAAGCACCTAAATGGGGTTTTGGGCACCTTGAAGGGTGCAGTTTTTAGAATGGTGTCACTTTTGGGTATTTTCTGTCATATAAACCCCTCAAAGTCACTACAAATGTGAGGTGGTCTCTGACAAAAATGGTTTTTAAATTTTGTTGGAAAAATTAGATATCACTATTCATCTTTTAACCGTTATAACTTTCTAAGAAAAAAAATGTTGTTTTAAAAATTGTGCTGATGTAAAGTAGACATGTGGGAAATGTTATTTGTGAACTATTTTATGTGACCATCTCTCTGAGTTAAGGGTACAACAATTCAAAGTTTGAAAATTGCAAAATCGTTTGTTTATTTGACAAGTTGACATTTTTATTGGTATCATTTTCGGGCACATGACATTTTTTGATTGCTTTCTATTCCGATTTTTGGTAGGCGGAATGTACAACAACCAGCAATTCAGGAATTGTTTTTTTAATGTCGTGTGTAGTGTTGAGCATTCCGATACTGCAAGTATCGGGTATCGGCCGATACTTGCTGTATCGGAATTTCCGATACCGAGATCCGATATTTTTGTGATATCGGGTATCGGTATCGAAACAACATTAATTTAAAAATGTGTAAAAGAAAGAATTAAAATAAAAAATATCGCTATACTCACCTGTCTGACGCAGCCTGGACCTCAGCGAAGGAACCGGCAGCGTTGTTTGTTTAAAATTTGCGCTTTTACTTGGTTACGTGAATTCCCGGCTTGTGATTGGTCAGGGCGGCCATGTTGCCGGGACGCGGACCAATCACAGCAAGCCGTGACGAAATTACGTCACGGCTTGCTGTGATTGGTCCGCGTCCCGGCAACATGGCCGCCATTAACCAATCACAAGCCGTGACGTCACGGGAGGCTGGACTTGCGCGTTTTTTAAAAAGCGCGCGTGTCCAGCCTCCCGTGACGTCACGGCTTGTGATTGGTTAATGGCGGCCATGTTGCCGGGACGCGGACCAATCACAGCAAGCCGTGACGTAATTTCGTCACGGCTTGCTGTGATTGGTCCGCGTCCCGGCAACATGGCCGCCCTGACCAATCATAAGCCGGGACGTCACTGGAGGCTGGACACGCGCGCTTTTTAAAAAACGCGCAAGTCCAGCCTCCCGTGACGTCACGGCTTGTGATTGGTTAATGGCGGCCATGTTGCCGGGACGCGGACCAATCACAGCAAGCCGTGACGTAATTTCGTCACGGCTTGCTGTGATTGGTCCGCATCCCGGCAACATGGCCGCCCTGACCAATCATAAGCCGGGACGTCACTGGAGGCTGGACACGCGCGCTTTTTAAAAAACGCGCAAGTCCAGCCTCCCGTGACGTCACGGCTTGTGATTGGTTAATGGCGGCCATGTTGCCGGGACGCGGACCAATCACAGCAAGCCGTGACGTAATTTCGTCACGGCTTGCTGTGATTGGTCCGCGTCCCGGCAACATGGCCGCCCTGACCAATCACAAGCCGGGACTTCACGTAACCAAGTAAAAGCGCGAATTTTAAACAAACAACGCTGCCGGTTCCCTCGCTGAGGTCCCGGCTGCGTCGGAGAGGTGAGTATAGCGATATTTTTTATTTTAATTCTTTCTTTTACACATTTATATGGTTCCCAGGGCCTGAAGGAGAGTTTCCTCTCCTTCAGACCCTGGGAACCATCAGGGATACCGTCCGATACATGAGTCCCATTGACTTGTATTGGTATCGGGTATCGGTATCGGATTGGATCCGATACTTTGCCGGTATCGGCCGATACTTTCCGATACCGATACTTTCAAGTATCGGACGGTATCGCTCAACACTAGTCGTGTGGTAAAATTTATGAGGCAGCTATTTTGTTCGGGTCGATACAATTACAATACCACATTTATATACTTTTTTTGTTTTGTCGCTTTTACAGAATAAAAACTATTTTATAGAAAAAATAAGAGCTATAACTTTATTGTTTTTCCGCTAATGGAGCTGTATGATAGCTTGTTTTTTTGTGGGACAATATGACATTTTCATCAGTACCATGTTTGTAGTTGTCTTTTTAATCGCGTTTTATTCCACTTTTTGTTCAGCATCAGCAGTATGATTAAAAAGCATTGTTTTTTACCTTGTTTCTTATTTTTATTTTTTTACAGCACTCACTAAAGGGGTTAACCACTGGGACAGTTTTGTAGGTCAGGTCATTTCAGATGCGGCGATAAATATTTATTTATGGGTACAATATATTTGTAATATATATATATATATATATATATATATATATATATATATATATATATATATATATATAATTTTTTTTTTTACAAATTTGTTTTCACTTTTTTTACTTTGTCACCCTACGGAACATTTTTTGCAGGATGATCCCTATGATATGCAAACTTGCTTCATCATGCTCTGAGCATGCTCAAGCAACTTTGCTAGCTCTGGTGACCCGGTGTTCATCAAGGTGACATCAGGTGACCATGGCAACAATCAGGACCCACGGGGTCTCCGATCCAGGGGCAGATGGGTTTTCTTCCCTCTGCCTGCTCCTCAAATGCTGCAATCGAGTTTGATCACAGCATTTAAGGGTTACTGTGCTGGGAGCCTTTTAGAGATCATTTAATTTTCAACTTGCTTAACTGCTAACAATAACACTAACTTTTACATGCCACTGTTATTTCTTCATTTTTAATGAGGGAGAAGAGGGGTGATTTAAATTTAAAAATTTATTTTTTTAGATTTTTTAATAACTTTTTTCTTACATGTTTTATTTTTTAGTCATCTTACGGAACTTGAATCTGTGATTGTCTGATCACTTCTACTATACACTGCAATAATAACTGCAATAATAATGTAATACAGGCTCGTCTTGTATTAATTATTCATCAGTGGCTGTTCAGACTGTAAATGCAGAATTCTGCATGATCTCTGACAGCACAGGACTGACATCCATATTCTCTTTAACAATCTGTTGTTTTATAGGAACAGGACACCATTTATCATCATAAATTTAAACATGGCTGCTCTGAAATATTGCATACAGTCATTCAACCTGTAAACTACTGATGTAAGCTGTTTTTTTTTCATAAGTTTCTTTTTTCAATTTTCAGTGGCCCCATATCCCAAGTATGGTCCAATGTTGAATAAAAGTGGACCCAACTACCTTCATATACACGTTAACACTGATTCTTATGGTGGAGATGGTCCCATTGTAACCACAACTGTATTATACAAACCTTCAAAAAAATCAACTGGATGGAGTAGCCTAAGTGGTAAGAAGATATTTAGCCAAACGTATTGTGCTGTTTTATATCAAATAATACATAATAAAGATAAAACATGAATTAACTAAATGCTCTTACGTAGATACTAGTTATGAGCGAGTATACTCGTTGTTCGGGTTTTCCCAAGCACGCTCGGGTGGTCTCCAAATATTTGTTAGTGCTCGGAGATTTAGTTTTTGTCGACCAAAGCTGCATGATTTACGGGTTCTGGACAGCTTGAATACATGTGGGGATTGCCTAGCAACCAGGCAACCCCCACATGTACTCAGGCTGGCTAGCAGCCGTAAATCATGCAGCTTCGGTCGACAAAAACTAAATCTCCGAGCACTAAAAATGCTTATTCAAGTCTATGGTTGTGCCCAAAAATTTGGATCCCATATAACTCAGTCTCCAATTTTTACGGATACATTGGTATTCTTAACACAGGACACTGTATTGTCAATTTTATTCACTGCTGATATAGAAAAACAAATGCTATACAGGTGGCATACAGACGGCATACAGAAGGAATAGAGATGGCATATAGCTGGCATATGGATGACAACAAAGTTGAAAAAGCATCCATTTTTTCTTAAACAGTCGTGTGGACTTAGCCTAAAAGAGTGTTTGGAGACATGACATCAAGGTTACCATAATAATTACCAATTGAGAGAAAAATAAAACATTATCATTTACTATTGCATAATTAATTTTCAGTTCCTGTGACTTACAAAATTGTGAAACTCGAAAATTTGGAACCAAAGACAGAATATAAGGTTTGTGTTCAGTTGGGACGCAAAGGAGATGGAGGAGTGGGACATCCAGGTCCAGAAAGTGTCTTTACCACAGAGGCATTTGGTAATGTACTAGTAATTGGCAAGATGGTTGGTCTAATTTAATATGAAATTGCACTAATTAATAAAAAATATGAATATTGCTGCGTTTGTACCGTCGCTATTTAACCATAGCGTCTCATTAATCCAGTGTCTTTTTGTTGCATTGTATGAGTGCATTATTATTACAGCCCACAGGAACCTCCCACCATTCAAGGTTCATTTTTCATGCACTGCCATCAGATGACTGTAACTTTTCAGCATGGGCATTTTTTTTCTATTTTCAAACTTTCTAGTCTAATACCTTCTAAGGGCATGTGCACATGGCATCTTTAAGATGCCGATGTATCTGCTAAGTCTTAAGCATTTTCAGGAAAAAGTTGGTGGTCTGCCATGAAGTTGTGTCAGAACCCTGAAGTGGTTAAAAGAAGTAACAAAAGACTGAACAGGGGCACAGCAATGTAATTTTTACATTTTTGAGGCGGCTTTGCAGTGATTTTTCAGGTGGATTCCAGCCGAAGTCCAGCTGAAAAAGACATCATGTGCACATACCCTAACAGAAGTACATCGTTAGTCATGGTGACATAGGTCTAGTATAGGAAATCTGTTTTCTCACTCCATTACCTGATTGATGAGAATTTGGTCTTTCCTGGTATCCAAGGGATAATGTTTCTCCTTGCAGAGAGTAGTAATCCTGAATAGGTGGTACTAGAGTTCTAGTCCTCTTCTTCTCTGAAGAGACAATTTGCATATTTAATTTCCCAGAGGAGCATTGCAAGGCATAAAAGTCTCAGGCTTGAGATGTCACTCTCCACAAGGAGAAATGGTACCCCTTGGATAACGGACCGACGCCTCTCATCCAGCCAAACCAGATCAGACACTTTGCACTGATGAGGGGCAGTACCCCCAAACACAGTGTCTATAAATTTAGATTCTGGTTTGCATTTTATCCTAAGTCATGTGGCACGGCTCATCGGCATTGACTTTTAGGATTGCTACTTACAATAGGTGGCACTAGAATTCTAGTTCTCTTCCTCTCTGAAGAGACAATTTGCGTTGTTATTAGGTAAGTAGACATTATTTGTCATCTTTTTTTATGCAGGGCTTTATCTAGAATAACACTTTAATCTCCTTAAAATTGATGGATAAGGTATGATTGTCAGATGAACAGACTCTTATAATGTTAAAAATCTCAATTGCAACTAAGTAGAAATAAAACAGGAATATACTGTTATAGCTTAGTGATAACAATGTTAACTATTGCCTATTGCCTGACATTTTCTAGGTCTTCCTCCCCCTAAAGTGATCACTTTGACACCTAGCAGTCAGACATCTCTTAACTTGACTTGGTTGGCAAATGAAGAATATTCCGAGGAAGAACATGTGTATGAAGCAGAGTGCTGCAGTACAAATGCTTTAGAAAGAGCTATTTACAAAACAACCCCAGGAAATTGTACCGGATGTATGATAGATAACCTCAAGCCAAAGACATTATACCAGTGCAAAGTAAGAGTGAATACCAAGTCACAGGGAGAATGGAGTCAACCAATGTTTGCATGGACATACAGTGATCGTAAGTACAAATGTCTGGGGAACTCATCATTACATTCGGAGCAGAATATTTTGAAGCTTGAGATGAACCTTTTTTTTTGGTAATCAGGATTATTTCAACAAATCTCTTTATCAGTATGCTAGACTTCTGGTTACAAAGGCACCGATTCATAAATTGCGATTTGTTTCAAGTCACTTTCCTTTTTGTCTCGTGGAATTAGATGCCGGTTTTGTGTCAAATTTTTCAAAATAGCGCAAACTTTGCGCAAAGTCAAAAATGGCCTTTTTTCTGTCTTGAACTGCTTTTGCAACCTTTAGCGCAAAAAAGTCACACCTTTAGTGCAAAAAAGTCACACTTTTTGCAAAATGTTGCAAAAATTGTGCAAAAAAACTGATGCACTAAAAACACACACGGAGGGGGAAACTAGCGTGGATATGCACCAAATGTTCAAAGTTGCACATTTAGGCTGGGTGCACACGTTGCTGATTTTTTGCATTTTTTTCACGATAAAAACGCTATAAAACCACAAAAAAGCATACAATATGCATCCCATCATTTAGAATGAATTCCGCAATTTTTGTGCACATGATGCGTTTTTTTTCAGCGAAAAAAACGCATCGCGGTAAAAAACGCAGCATGTTCATTAATTTTGCATTTTTCTGTGGATTTCCCACTATAAAATGCATTGGGAAATGTCCGGAAAAAAAGCAGCAAAAACGTGGCAAAAACGCATGCAGATTTCTTGCAGAAAATTTCAGGTTTTTCTCAGGAATTTTCTGCAAGAAATCCTGAGCGTGTGCACATAGCCTAAGAATCAGCTGAAAAAATCTGGAATCGTTAAACTGACCCACAAAGGAAAAAACAAAACAGGTGAGCATAGACAGTTAGGAAAATAAGTATTTGAAACACTACCTATTTTGCAAGTTTTCCTACCTACAAAGAATGGAGAGGTCTGTAATTTTTATCGTAGGTATACTTCACCTGTGAGACACAGAATCTAAAAGTAAAATCTGGAAATCACATTGTTTGATTTTTACATAATTAAACTGCATTTTATTGCATGAAATAAATACAAGTGCTTCTCACTAAATTAGAATATCATCAAAATATTAATTTATTTAAGTTTTTCAATAAAAAGTGAAACTCATATACTATATAGATTCATTACAAACAGTGATCTATTTCAAGTGTTTATTTATGTTAATGTTGATGATTATGGCTTACAGCCAATGAAAACCCAAAAGTCATTATCTCAGTAAATTATAATAATTATCAAAAAAACACCTGCAAAGGCTTCCTAAGCATTTAAAAAGGGCCCTTAGTCTGTTTCAGTAGGCTCCACAATCATGGGGAAGACTGTTGACTTGACAGATTTCCAGAAGGCAGTCAGTGACACACTCCACAAGGAGGGTAAGCCACAAAAGGTCATTGCTAAAGAAGCTGGCTGCTCACAAAGTGCTGTATCCAAGCATATTAATGGAAAATTGAGTGGAAGAAAAAGCGTGGTAGAAAATGGTGCACAAGCAACTGGGATAACTGCAGACTTGAAAGGATTGTTAAGAAAAGACCATTCAAAAATTTGGTGGAGATTCACAAGGAGTGGACTGCTGCTGGAGTCATTGCTTCAGGAGCCACCACACACAGATGTATCCAGGGCTAAAAGTGTCGCATTCCTTGTGTCAAGCCACTCATGACCAATAGACAACGCCAAAAGCATTTTACCTGGGCCAAGGAGAAAAAGAATTGTACTGTTGCTCAGTGGTCCAAGGTGTTGTTTTCATATGAAAGTAAATTTTGCATTTCATTTGGAAATCAAGGACCCAGAGTCTGGAGGAAGAGTGGAGAGGCACACAATCCAAGCTGCTTGAGGTCTAGTATGAAGTTTCCACAATCAGTGATGCTTCGGGGAGCCATGTCATCTGCTGGTGTAGGTCAACTGTGTTTTATCAAGACGAAAGTCAGTGCAGCCATCTACCAGGAAATTTTAGAGCACTTCATGCTTACCCTGCTGACAAGCTTTTAGGAGATGGAAATTTCATTCTTCAGCAGGTCTTGGCACCTGTCCATACTGCAAAAAGTACCAATACCTTGTTTAAAAACAAAAGTATCACTGTGCTTTATTGGCCAGCAAACTCGCCTGACCTTACCCCATAGAGAATCTATGGGGTACTGTCAAGAGGGAGATGAGAGACACCAGACCTAACAATGAAGATGAGCTGAATGCTGCTATCAAAGCAACCTGGGCTTCCATAACACATCAGCAGTGTCAAAGGCTGATCATCTCCATGCCACGCTGCATTGATGCAGTAATTGATGCAAAAGAAGCCCCGACCAAGTATTGAGTGCATTTACTGAACATACATTTCAGTAGGCCAACATTTCAGATTTTAAAATCACTTTTCAACCTGGTGTCATAAAGTATTCTAATTTACTGAGATAATGACTTCTGGGTTTTCATTAGCTGTAAGCCATAATCATCAAAATTAACAGAAATAAACACTTGAAATAGATCACTCTCTTTGTAATGACTCTATATACTATATGAGTTTCACTTTTTGGATTGAAGAACTGAAATAAATTTACTTTTTGATGATATTCTAATTTAGTGAGAAGCACTTGTATTTGATCACCTACCAACCAGCAAGAATTCTGGCTCGACAAACCTGTCAGTTTTTCTTTAAGAAGCTCTCCTACTTTGCACTAATTACCTGTATTAATAGCAGCTGTTTGAACTCGTTACCTGTATAAAAATTGTCTGGCCACGCGCTCAATCAATCATACTCCAACCTCTCCACCATGGCTAGACCAAAGAGCTGTCTAAGGACACCAGAGATAAAATTGTAGACCTGCACAAGGCTGTGATGGGCTACAGGAGAATAGGCAAGCAACTTGGTGAGCAGGTAACAAATGTAGGCACAATTATTAGAAAAGGAAAGAAACGCAAGATGACTGTCATCTTCCTTGGTCTGGGGCTCAATGCAAGATCTTGCCTCATGGAATAAGGATGATTCTGAGAAAGGTCAGGAAACAGTCCAGAATTTCATGGGAGGACCTGGTCAATGACCTGAAGAGAGCTGAGACCACAGTCTCAAACATTACTGTTAGTTACACATTATGCCGTCATGGATCAAAATCCTGCAGGGCTATCAAGGTTCCACCTGCTCATGCCAGCACATGTCCTGGCCCATTTGAAGTTCGCCAATGACCATCTGGATGATCTCGAGGCGGCATGGGAGAAGATCATGTAGTCAGATGAGACTAAAATATAACTTTTTCGTATCAACCCCACTCACCGTGTTTGTAGGAAGAAGAAGGATGAGTACAACCCCAACAATACCATCCCACTCGTGAAGCATGGTGGGGGAAACATCATACTTTGAGGTTGCTTTTCTGCAAACGGGACTGGACGACTGCACCAAATTAAAGAGAGGATGGATGAGGTCAAGTATCGTGCGATTTTGGCCAACAACCTCCTTCCCTCAGTAAGAGCATTGAAGATGGATCTTCCAGCATAATCCGAAAAACACATCCAGGGTAACAACGGAGTGGCTCCAGAAGAAGGATTACAAGGTCCTTCAGTGAAAAGGTCCTAGCCAGTCTCCCAATAGAAAAACTTTAGACGGAGCTGGAACTCAATATTGCCTAGCGACAGTCCCGAAACCTGAAAGATCTGGAGATCTACAGTGTTTGCCTCCTTTCTGATTTCCTATTCTTTTGCATGTTTGTCAAACATAAATGTTTTAGATCACCAAACAAGTTTAAATATTAGACAAAGATAACACATGTACACACAAAATGCAGTTTTTAAATTAAGGTCTTTATTATTAATAAGGTAAAAATAATTCCAAACCTACAGGGCCCTGTGTGAAAAAGTGATTGCCCCCCGTCCCCTGAAAACATAAATTAATTTGGTTTATCTTACCTTTGTGAAACTAAGTTCAAATTCCCTAACCACACCCAGGCCTTATCATTGCCACACCTGTTCAAGAAATCACTTAAATGGGACCTGCCTGTGAAGTAGACCAAAAGATCCTCAAAAGCTATACATCATGCTGTGATCTAAATAAATTCTGGAACAAATGAAAAAAAAGTAATTGAAAACTAGTAGTCTGGAAAAGGTAATAAAGACATTTATAAAGCACTAGATTGTGGCCCGATTCTAACGCATCGGGTATTCTAGAATATGCATGTCCCCGTAGTATATGGACAATGATGATTCCAGAATTCGCGGCAGACTGTGCCCGTCGCTGATTGGTCGAGGCAACCTTTATGACATCATCGTCGCCATGGCAACCATTATGACATCTACATCGATACTGTGCCCGTCGTTGATTGGTCGAGGCCCGGCGGCCTCGACCAATCAGAGACGCGGGATTTCCAGGACAGACAGACAGACAGAAAAACCCTTAGACAATTATATTTATAGATTGTGACTCTAGCAAATCACAGTGAGAGCTATTATCCACAAATGGCAAAAAACATGAAACAGTGGTGAACCTTCCCAGGAGTGTGTGGCAGACCAAATTACCCCACGAGCGCAGCAATGACTCATCCAAGAGATCACAAAAGAACCCACAACAACATCCAAAGAACTGCAGGCCTCACTTGCCTCAGTTAAGGTCAGTATACTTGACTCCACCATAAGAAAGAGACTGTGCAAAAATGGCCTGCATGGCAGAGTTCCAAGACAAAAAAACACTGCTGGGCAATAAGAACATAAAGGCTTGTCTCAGTTTTGCCAGAAAACATTTTAATGATCCCCAAGACTTTTGGGAGAATATTTTATGGACTGAAGAGACAAAAGTTGAACTTTTTGGAAGATGTTTGTCACATTACAGCTGGTATAGAAATAGCACAGTATTTCAGAAAAGGAACATCATACCAACAGTAAAATATGGTGGTGGTGGTGGTGGTGTGATGGTCTAGGGCTGTTTTGCTGCTTCTGGACCTGGAAGACTTGCTGTAGTAAATGGGATCATGAATTCTGCTGTTTACAAAAAAATCCAAAGGAGAATGTCCGGCTATCTGTTCATGACCTCAATTAAAGAGCGCTTGGGTTATGCAGCAGCAAGTCCACCTCTGAACGGTTTAAGAAAAACAAAATTAAGACTTTAGAGTGGCCTAGTCAAAGTCCTGACCTTAATCAGATTGAGATGTTGTGGCATGACCATAAACAGGCGGTAGATGCTCGAATACCCTCCAATGTGGCTGAATTACAACAATTCTGCAAAGATGAGTCGGCCAAAATCCTCCAGTGCACTATAAGGCCATGTTCACACGCTGCGGGTTCCTCTGCGGGTTAATCCCGCAGCGGAATTGAAAATCTGCAGGGCAAAACCGCTGTGGTTATCCCTGCAGATTTATCGCGGTTTGTTCCGCGGTTTCCGCTGCGGGATTACTGCTGTACTATTGATGCTGCATATGCAGCAATATGCAGCATCAATAGTAATGTAAAAAATAATAAAAATTGGCTATACTCACCCTCTGACGTCGCGATCTCCCCGGCGCTGCAAGCGGCTGTGCCGACAAGGACCTTCGTGACGTCACGGTCATGTGACCGCGGCGTCATCACGGTCATGTGACCGCGACGTCACCACAGGTCCTGTTCGGCACAGCAACTGAGACCGGACGGCCGCGGGCAGCGCTGAGAGGTGAGTATAGCTTCATTTTTTATTTTAATTCTTTTTTTTACACTATTTTATGGTTCCCAGGGCCTGGAGGAGAGTCTCCTCTCCTCCACCCCGGGTACCACCCGCACATTATCCGCTTACTTCCCGCAACGTGGGCACAGCCCCATGCGGGAAGTAAGCGGTTCAATGCATTCCTATGGGTGCAGAATCGCAGCGATTCTGCACAAAGAAGTGACATGCTGCGGGTTGTAAACCGCTGCGTTTCTGCGCGGTTTTTCCCGCAGCATGTGCACTGCGGTTTGCGGTTTCCATAGGGTTTACATGTTAATGTAAACGCTATGGAAACTGCTGCGGACCCGCAGCATTAAAATCGCGGCGGTTCCGCGGTAAAAACCGCAGCGTGTGAACATGGCCTAAAAGACTCATTGCCAGTTATCGTAAATGTTTGATTGCAGTTGTTGCTGCTAAGGATGGCCCAACCAGTTATTAGGTTTAGGGGGCAATCCATTTTTCACACAGGGCCCTGTAGGTTTAGATTTCTTTTTCCCTTAATAATAAATTAATTTAAAAACTGTATTTTGTGCTTACTTTTGTAATCTTTGTCTAATATTTAAATTTGTTTGGTGATCTGAAACATTTAAATGTGACAAACATGCAAAAGAAAAGGAAATCGGGAAGGGGCAAACACTTTTTCACATAACTGTGAAAAATCCCTGCAATGTGTGCTATCTTGGTCAAGAACTACTTGAAACGTGTGACCTCAGTAGGTTTCTGTACCAAATATTAAGTTCTGCTTTTCTATTGTATCAAATACCTATTTCATTCAATAAAATGCAATTTAATTATGTCAAAATCATACAATGTGATTTTAATTTTTTTCTGTTTAGATTCTGTCTCTCACAGTTGAAGTGTACCTACGATAAAAATTACAGACTTTTCCATTCTTTGTAGGTGGGAAAACTTGCAAAATCGGCATTGTATGAAATACTTATTTTCCCCACTGTATAGGCACGATTGCCTTTGCACCTGTTATTTCTTTAGTTTTGTGCCTTTTTTGTTTGTTTGACCCAAATTCACTATTTAATTTGTGCCTTTTTTTAAGTCTATATTATGTGTGCCCGTCTGTTTTTTATTTTATTTTCTGCTTTGTGGGGGGAGTCTAGCGATTCCTGATGTTTTGATTCATCAATTGCAACTTTTTAAAAAGTCAAAAAATTTGGTGCAATTTCACTTCAATATCCACTGTGGTGTATTTTTGAATACGCCGGTATTTTGGTGCATTTTTTGCTATTTTTTGTGCCAAATTGTGACTTTTGGCACCAAAAGTCGCAAAAGTAGTTCAAAACAGGAAAAAGCCCTTTTTTGACTTTGCGCCAAATTCATGAATCGAGTGCGCCAGTTTGCTGAATTTGGCACCAAAAACAGCAACTAATACCACGGGACAAAAAAAGGAAAGGACCACACAAATGTTGAATTGTGACCGTAGACTTAAAAAAGGCAGAAATAGAATAATGAAGAATTGGGTGCAAACAAATAAGAGTGTAAAACACACAAAACTAGACAGAAAACAGGCGCAAAGGGAATGATGAATTTTGCCTGTGTTATAGTTTGTAATGACTTTTCACCCGATTATATTTACAGACGTTTCACCACCGCCCACACATATCAATGTGCTTAACATCACGGATTCATCAGCGATTGTCACCTGGACCGTTGAGAAGGGACACTCAATTTCAACTGTTATCATCCGATATAAGATATTTGGAGACACAGAATACAATCATGACATAAAAATTAGAAATATTACCATCACTCAATATCAGCTGAAGGGTCTTGAAGCTGACTCCCCATACCTGATTGAGCTATGCACAGAGAATAATATTGGACAAAGCCTTCACAATCCTGTTCGAGAATTAAAAACCCGCAAGGAAGCTAAAGGTAAGTTACCATATTAAAGGGGTTCGCCAATACTGGACCACTTCCTGCCCCCATAAAAAATAAAAATCATCTGTAGTCATCTTCCCACAGAGGTGCCATTCCAGTAATATAGGTATTATTATTACTGACTGGTCATGTGACATTGTTGTGTCACGTGACCACTGCAGCTACCGCTTAAGTGAGGATGTGGCAATGTTTTACTTGTTTTTTTATTGCATTATTTTAGGATGACGTGGTGATTGAAAAAAGGACAATTATCTCATTGAGAATATTTTTTCTCATTATGGCATTTAATGTATTGGTCAATTCATTTTATATTTTAACAGAACAGACTTTTATTGTTGTTGCAATACCAAAAATATTTAGCTTTTGTAGATTTAAAAAAAAAAAAACTTTTGCAAACTTTTTTCTTAACTTTTAGTTTCATTTTTTAGTCCCTTTAGGGAACTTGAATCTGCGATTGCCCGATATGCTATATGTTTTGCAATCTCCTATATCACAGGAGTACAAGACAATATTTATCACAATATTTTTGGAAGCAACGATACCAAATGCTTATTTTTTTAAACTTTTTGTAAAAGCTGTATTGTCACTGATCTCTATAAAGATGGCCTTATACTCAGTTTTCTTCTATCTTTTTGTCTTTCAGGGTCCTATGAATCTAAAGACAGTAATATGCTCCTCATTGCCATATTAGGCTCAGCTGGCATGACCTGTCTAACCATTTTACTGGCATTTCTTATTATGCTGCAACTAAAACGTGCCAATTTCCAACATAGAATGGCTCAAGCCTTCCAGAACGGAGTGGTAGGTTTTTGTAATGTTTTTATTGTTAATATATTAATACTACCGTATATGTGTTGTCATAAATGTTTGGTATATTTTGAGGCCCTCACAAAGCTATTCGATTCTCCTGTCACGTACCGTTGAATTTCACTTTCCTAGAATTTTCCTCTGTGAAGAATAGCCCGGTGCACTGAGCCGAAACAATATTTTTAGGTTCATTTAGCAGGAATAGATAAAGGGAATCTGTCACCAGGATTTTGCTACTCCATTTCAGAGCAGTATGATGTAGGGGCAAAATGTACAATGGAAAAAAGTTTACACACCCCTGTTAAAATGCTAAGTTTTTGTAGGAAAAAATCATATCAAGAAGAAACATTTCAGAACTTTTTCCACCTATATTGTGACCTATAATGTGTACAATATATGGTATTGAAAAACAAATTGAAATCTTTACAGGTGGAAAATAAAAAATAAAGAACTCATAAAAAACTTATTACTAATACTAATACTTTATTGATGTACCTTTGAATTTAAGAGAACATCCAGTCTTTTTAGGTAGGAGTCTATTAGCATGACACAGCTAAATAGACAATCTTTGCTCACTCTTACTAGCGGTATTGCGCTAATTGTGCCAGATAGCGAGGTCTTCTGCTGTGTACAGTGGAGCGCCCTAGCAGGGCAGTGGGGTATTTGGTACCGGGTCCGGTCTTAAAGGGGATGTCACGGTGGCTGCGACCCAGTCCGTGGCCTGGGCGTCCAATTAAAGGGGAATGGTCTTTAAAGGGATATTGTAAATTAGTCTGTCATGACGCCACCTGTGGTGTTCGGTCAATAGTGGGACTGACGCTGATTTAAAGGGGTCCTCTGGGGGATGTTATTGCTGCAAAGATGGTAACGCTTCCCACAGGTGAAGCGGGGTCCCCAGGGGTCCCATAGTGTATGGCGATGATGGTGAATGCCGGGCAATGAGTGAAGGACACAAGTTGTAAAGTCTTTACCCGGTTTACTGTAGTTGGCAGGCCACAGTCCAGGGTACCAGGCACGGATGGTGATGTGGCCTGGCAGGCTCAGAGGCAATGGGAGAATCCCTTTTCCAACTAGCGCCGTTCTATGTGAGGTCCCTGCTGCCTGAAGCTTACTGGCAAAGTCCTCTTTTCCCCTGTACTGGGACAGGTACCTGCATGACGGGCAGCTTGAGCCTTTTTATAGGGACTCTATCATGCCCCGGGCTCATCAGGTGCTGCTGCATCTCAAGTGTGGTGCGGGTTGTTCACTTAAAGTTCTGAGCCCTCCGGTTTTGCCAAGTGTCCCACAGTTCCACTATAGCCTCGGGCTCCCGGTACCCGGTACTGTGCTTCGGCTCTGAAGGTGCCCGGTCACAGTTCCCCCTCTGAGCTCTGTTCCTCTCCTGCGCTCCTTTCCTCAATGCTCCACTGCATGCAACAACCATTCAGGTTCTCCTCTTCCCAGAGGCTGCAGCTCCAATGTGACTGCTAGGCCTCTCTGTCTGTTCCAGACATCCTTCTCACTCAGTGTCTCTCTCAGGCTGGTTAACTCCTCCTCCAGGCCAGGATACTTAAAGCTGAGGGAAGCTCCCCTGAATCCGGGTCCTGAGCTCCCCCTCCTGGCCTGGATTCAGAATGTGTTGCATGTGTGTGCTTAACTGGTAAAGAGAATCCTCCTTGCTCCATTCATGACATCACCCCCGCAACATCAAGAAACGCAACATCACTGCAACAACCAGTTACCTGGGTTGTTGCAACAGCGCCCTTCTCAGGTCACTCACAAATTTTCAATTGAATTCAGAATTCAGGACTTGCCTCTGGGTTGACCATTCCAAAACTATGATCTGCTTCTCGCGAAACCAATCAGTGGAGGGGGTGGGGTTATAGACAACTCATGAATATGTAGGACTACAAGGCAACAGGTTCACTTGCTCTCTAGTGATAATCCCCTGCTGAAAAAACAGTGATTTTATCAAAACTACACTATGCCGCCCATTAAGTGATACATCACTGGCATCTGTGTCTCTGTCTCTGCATTAAGATTAGGTAGAAAAAATCTGGTGACCGAGTCGATTTAAATATAATCAGAAATTATTGCAGTAGAGACGAATAAGCAAATTATATATAATCAAGCAAAATGCCAATAGCCTGACACCTGCAAATCCAGCTTGGATTTTCTGGAATATTGAGCAACCATTTGAAGATATCAAATGATAAAAAATATATATAATTAAGAACTTTAACATACTATCCAAAGATTTACAATTATCAGATGCCGAACATCAAATGGGGTTCTCCGTTGCTGCTGTTTGAGGTCGAAACTGAAATACACCCGCTACCCAATTGTGTAAAAAGTGTATCTAAAGTGAACATGTCAGCTGATACGTGCCGCCCAAACCGTGACCAGCATATATCAGCTCCTGACTGTGCGATCACAGCCATGTATGTACGCTGCGGCATTTCAGAGATAAACATACTTTTAATCACCACTGGGGACCCAGCCGTGCTATTGACTAGTCATACAGGCGGGTCTCTGACGACGTCTCCCAACCCGCTGACAATGACTCACAAGTCTCAGCCTATATGTGCTTGCAGGCAGAGTCTTGTCAGTCAGTGTCAGCAGATGGGGAAAAGTGAATGATTAAAAGTATGTTTTGCTCTGAAATGCCGCAGCGTTTCAGGGTAAAACATACATGGCTGTGATCGCACAGTCAAGAGCTGATACATGCTGGTCACGGTTTGGGCGGCATGTATCAGCTCACAGGTTCCCTTTAAATTCTTAATACAATGTTCACTCATTCTAAGCCGCTTAGGTACTCTGAACTATTATTATTTCACATATCAGTTTTTATTGATTGTAGTGCTCTCTTCTTGTTAGTGCAGTACATTGGTTGTGTATACAGAACAAAATGTCACCGGTCTCATCAGCATTACTTTATTTATTCAGAGAGAAGAACCAGTTGTGCAGTTTAATGCTGGAACGCTCAACCATTTAAGAAAGGCTAAAAACAGCCCAGAGCCCGTGGAGTACCCAGTTTTGGAATGGAATGATATAAAATTTCAGGATGTTATTGGTGAAGGGAATTTTGGGCAAGTCCTTAAGGCTCGTATTAAAAAGGATGGTCTACGTATGGATGCGGCTATTAAAAGAATGAAAGGTATATCTGACTGAAATTCTATAAGTGAAAATCCACAATATTATAGCTGAAAAGTATAAAATCATTAAATAATGAAACAATTTCTTCCAGAAAATTACTGCAATTACACATGTTTTGTTATACACATGTTCATTTCCTTTGTGTGTATTGGAACAACACAAAAAAAAAACAGAGAAAATAAGGCAAATTGGACATAATTTCACACAAAACCCCAATCAATAATGGGCCAGACAAAATTGTACGCATCTTTCTAAAATTGTGGGTAAACTTTGCTTGAAGCATGTGATGCTCGTTCACCTGTGGCAAGTAACAGGTGTGGGCAATATGAAAATCACATAGTGTAGAAAAATAAACTAACCAGCTCTCCCAGCCTCCTGGCGTGCTGAAGCATGGAACTCAAGGGGCCAGTTGCGATGGAATATTTAAAAAGAAGGAGGTTCCAGCTTCTTTAATATAAAAACATTTATCAGAGCCCTGATAAAGAATACAGGTTGTGCATGCAAAATAAGTTGCTATGTGTATTCTGATTATGGAACCTAAGAATTCAGATTTTGTTACTATTCACACCTATAGGACATTTAGGCAAAGGGATACATAAGCAAAGCAAAGCATATATATAAAAAAGCTGCACAAGACAAAAAAAAAACACCCACAGTGGTGTATTACTAATGAGAATAAAATGAAAAAACGTCTGCGCTATGTAGTGTGAACATGTGTGGTAATTAGTCCTATAAGATACCATCCACACTAATCCCCATCAATAGTGCAAATGCCTGCTTGATAAATAGAATTGCTAGTCGCAAATAGCAATAAAAAAAGGACATATTTAAAACAACAAGCACATACACCATGCAATAAAACTACCCTGTGATGAAGGAGACAGCAGTATCTCCGTAACGCGTAAGAGAAAGTACGACCCTTTGGGACTCCGTACTTGAGCAATGAGTGACGTCACACGCCGACTGCTCCTACACATGGCACGAACCACATCTGGTGGGTCACCGGTCGGGACTCCCTGCTTTGAGGTGTGCTGCAATGAACTTTTGAGACTTCTTTCCACCAACTCATGCAAGTATGTTCTCTATACCAGTGGAAATGTGGATGTAAGGCCGGGTTCACATTTGCGTTTCTGTGTGCATGCATCATGCGTACATATCTTTAACATGGTGTACGCAGGGACATGCATTTGCATGCCTTAGCATGTGGATGCGTCATTTTGCAGTGTGCAGCGTTGTCCGGTGAACGCAACATGTTGCATTTTTTGAGGTGTCAAATATTGCGCAATCATGCACATGCGGATGATTGCGGATGAGTGCATCAAAAAACGCATTACTGTCTATGGGAATGCATTAGTACGCAAGGATTCGATACGTATGCATACTTTAGACTGCGCATGTCCAGGAAATGATGTCACCACCTCCACCATGCACATAAAAACCACAAACGCATGCCAAAACGCATATGAATGCATGCACACGCAGCGTTTTTTTGCGTCATGCGTAAGATGATGCAGAGGCGTATGCATGCGTTTTGGCATGTGTTTGCGCATGCAGATGATACGCTGCGCACAGAAACACTAATGTGAACCTAGCCTAAGGATACGTCTCCACGGTCCGTTTCGCCGGCGGGATCGCCGCAGCGGCGAAGCCGCTCGGCGCTAAGCCCCGCCCCCTTTCTGGGACGCGATGGTGCCGGATGTGTACAGTACACATCCGGGATCATCGCACCCCTCGCCATAGGGCCCTGTGATATGCCTTGCGGGGACGCTGCGTCCCCGCAAGGTGTACGGACATGCTGCGTTCTGAAAAGACGCGCAGCATGTCCGGAGTCGCAGGGCCGCCGCGTGCGGGTTTCCACGCATAGTGGAGACGGGATTTCATAAAATCCCCTCCACTATGCTGGAACATCTGGACGCTGCTTGTTTGACGCTGCGGCGTCAAACAAGCAGCGTTTACGTACCGTGGAAACATACCCTAAGGTATTAACCACAAGGATACCTATTTGTGTTACAAGTTTAACACCGTGCTTCATTATTTGCAAGCATCAATGTAAAGCCGCTGACACATGACTTTTATAGTCCTTGCTGCATAGAACTGACACAAGATGCTACTTTATTTTGTTGCTCTGTAGCTAAGGTAACACGAAGATCGAAACTGTGGACGAATATTGAACTGTGTCCGCCAACTGTGGCTAATAACTATTAAAGAATTGTCCATATAAAGGGATAAACGAAAGTCAACAAAAATTATTATATGGACAACTCCATTAACCATTGGTCTTAGAAATAACGAACTGTGCTGCCAACCGTGGTATTCGCTTTGTCAACTACGGCTATTGGATAACGAATTTTCATTGCATGGTGTATGATGTTTAACTATATATGCTTGTTTTGAATATATCCTTTTTTTATTGCAATTTGCTATGCGTGACTCACAATTCTATTTATCAAGCAAGCATTTGCACAATTGATGGGGATTAATTTGGATAGCATCTTATAGGACTAAATACCGCACATGTTCACACTATATAGCACAGAGAAGGGTTTTTCATTTTAATTTTAATCTGATTATGGAATCCTTTTAAATTTCAAATAAACTTTTCTATATTGAAGAAGCTGGAACCTCCTTTTTTCAATATGAAAATCACACCTGAAACCAGATATAAAGAGAAGCTAACTTAATCTTTGCATTGTGTGTCTGGGTGTGCCACACTAAGCATGTAAAACTGAAAGCGGAGAAGAAAACTGTCTGAGGATCTCAGAACCAAAATCGTTGAACAATCTTAAGGTTACAAGTCCATCTCCAGATATCTTGATGTTCCTTTGACCATGGTGTGCAACATAATAAAGAATTTTACAACCCATGGCATTACAGCTAATCTCCCTGGATGTGGACGGTTGAGAAAAAGTGAAAGGTTGCAAAGCAGGATAGTCCAGATAAGCAGCCCCTATCACATTCTAAAGAAATTCAAGCTGCCCTGCAGGCTCAGGGGCATCATTGTCAGTGTGAACTATCCAAACAAACAGAGGCACTCCTTGTACAACTATCCCTTGACATTTAAGTGAAATGAATGGCTAAGGCAGGAGAGCCAGGAAGACCCCACTGCTGCCACAAAAAAAACATAAAAAAGCTACACTGCATTTTGCAAAAATGTATGCGAATAAGCCAAAATCCTTCTGGGAAAGCATCTTGTGGACACATGAGACCAAGATAGAGCTTTATGGTAAAGGACATCATTCTACTATTTGCTGAAAATGGAATGAAGTCTACAAAGAAAAGAGTACCTACAGTGAAATACTGTGGAAGTTCAAAGATGTTTTGGGGTTGTTTTGCTGCCTGTGGCACTAAGTGCTTTGACTGTGTGCAAGGCATCATGAAATCTGAAGATTTTGGGTTGCAATATAGTGCCCAGTGTCAGAAAGCTCAGTTTGTGTCCTAGGTCATGAATCTTCCAGCAGGACAATGACCCCAAACATACGTCAAGAAGCACCCAGAAATGGATGGAAACAAAGTGCTGTAGAGTTCTGAAGTGGCTGGAAATGAGTCCAGATCTGAGTTGCATTAAACACCTGTGGAGAGATATTAAAATTTAAAAATTGCTGTTGGGAGAAGGCACCCTTTAATATGAGAGAGCTGGAGCCTGTTTGCAAAAGAAGAATGGTCATAAATTGAGAGGTGTAAGAAGCTCGTGGATGGCTATAGGAAGCGATTGATTGCAGTTATTTATTCCAAAGTGTGTGCAGCGAAATAATAAGTTGAGGGTGGCAGCAATTTTGTTCTGCCCATTTTGGGGGTTTTGTGTGAAATTATGTCCAATTTGCCTTTTTTCAGTTTTTTTTGTGTTGTTCCAATACACGCAAAGGAAGTAAACGGGTGTATAACAAATTATGTGTAATAGCTTTGCGGGAGAAATACTTCATTTTTTGGAACAATTTTAAGGGTGCCAACACTTTCAGCCATGACTTGAGCAGTAGGTATAGCAATTCCCCCATTATATACACTTTGCTCAATATGTCATGGAATAAGTTCTAATAATATGCACCGTAACACTGAAATGCAGTTGAAAATGGCTTGTATCAATAATGTGACTAGACAGTTTTAACACTCATTAAATGATGACTTGATGGATCTGTAAAACAGATCAAAACTGACCTGAAGTTATGATTTACAGTCCTGGTTCTGAAGCCACATGCAAACGCAAGTGTATTGCAATCATTTTTTATTCATAGATTTGAACAATTGTTAAATGGTTGTTCTTATCTTCTGCAGGAGCACACTGCTCCCCTGCCTCCCATCTTCCTGCATGCGGTGTGCTCCTGCTTGGAAGCTGCATTGAAACTGGCTGGATTACTGGAGCTCACTGTTATCTCCCAGTCTGATGATAATCGCACTTCATTAGATTTTATAAGAGTAGAGGTGGAGTAAAAGGAGGGAGACACTGATATCCGGCTGCAAGTTCTCCTGAAATTATAGTTACACTTTAACAATGGCTTCTAGTCTGCTCTTCATTTTCAGATTTTAGGCTGAAAAGAACACAGCTGCAAGCTTTAATAGTATCAATAAATTAATTGAAACAGATAGTTAGCCTAAATATGTTAATCAGACTTAGTTCTTACTACTATGAGATTTCAATAGAACAGTATTACACCTTTGCTATCAACAGTAAATATTGATCTTTTGTTTGCTCTTAGAATATGCATCAAAGGATGATCACCGAGATTTTGCTGGAGAGCTTGAAGTCCTTTGTAAACTGGGAAGTCACCCCAATATTATAAATCTTTTAGGAGCATGTGAACATCGAGGTTAGTATAAATGGATCATTCATTCTATAAGTGTCTGGGGCTCTCTGTTTTATTTTAGCACTTCCTCTGCTCTCCTCTGAGCTTTTTCTCCTATCACATGTACAGAAATCAGTAAATTTATCTTCATAAAACCCTAATATAGTAGAATGCACGCAAGGGTGGGATTGGAATTTTTAAGAAATTCCCTATTTGTCAGAAAACCATGCCTATTTGAAAGCCAAACCCATTTAAATGCCACACTTATTTTGCTAACAACACCACAAACCACAAAATACAAGTAGCAATATCTAAAAGTAAAAACACTTTCCCCTTCTTACCCTACCTATCACTTTGTAGATGGTCTCATTGCCTCTTGTCAAAAACACGTTGTTCCAGTCACAGTCAGTCACTTCTTAGCATGGTGTATTGCATTAATGGGTTTTTCTACAAATTTTGAAAATTTGTACTAAAGGAACTCTGCTCAAATTGGAAAGAATGACCTCCTGTCCATCTGTCACCTCAACTGTTTCCTGCACCTAATCTCTGGCCTCAGCAGCCACAAGCCAAATATGTGTGAAATACCATAACCAGACCACATATTACCACCACATAGTGAATGAATAATACCATATACAAGGGATAAATACCACCACAACATGACTAGACCACATATTACCATCACATAGTGATTGAATAATACCACATGCAAATACTGCCACATCATGACCAGACTACATATTACCATCTTATAGTGATGAAATGATATATATAAGGGACAAATACTGTCATACCATGACCAGACCACATATTACTACATAGTGACTAAATAATACCACATACAAGATACAAATACCACCTCACCATGACTAGACCTTATATTACCACCACATAGTGACTGAATAATACCACATACAAGGGACAAATACTACCACACCATGACCAGACTGCATATTATCACCACATAGTGATCAAATACTACATACAGAAGACACAAAAGCTGTGGTCCAACCAAAAGTTGAGAGACAATGGGTATCTCCTGGTACAGGGGCAGTGGAACCATCGGCCCCAGGATGGGATCTTGTGGACTGGGGACATTGCATTGTGACCATCTACCTGGAATTGCTGTAAGACTATGGACTTAAGGAATAAAAATAATTACATTGTTAACATGCCAAGGTGATTATTACAACATACAACCTCAGATCTTCATACCTCTCCTGCATCCTCACCATAAAATTCAGTGTCAGAAGTATGCAAAAGAAAAGAACATCTAAACAAGCCTGATGCATTTTGGAAAAAGTCCTGTGGACCGATGAGGTTGAAATATAACTCTTTGGCCACAATGATCAAACTTATGTGTGGTGAAAAAAGGGCACAGAATTTCAGGAAAAGAACATCTCATCAACCATTAAACATGGAGGAAGCAAAAGAGTATACAGACATTACAGCATGGGATCACAGCTGCTTCTTTTTTGAGGTAAAAGAAGTTTATAAATAGGCAGGAAAATTTTTATCCTTACAGAAACCAGCAGCCGTGATCCTGTGCCATAATGTCTGTATACTCTTTTGCGTCCTTCGTAGACCAGGAGATGTGGTATGATCAGACCATGTTCCTGTACGGTCAGAAACAGCCAATACACAGCACACAGCTGGGGCACATTTATAAGATTATCTCAGCACAGAAACATTTTATTTAACACATCCCAGTGAGGAACTTATTTTTATTCCAAAATCTATTGATTAAAGTGTACTTTGTTTGAGGGACAACCCCTTTAAGATGCTTATCAGATTACTTTTAATAAGTATTGTATTTTTATAAAATGGAATACTTTCCTGTTCACGTTTCTAAAAAGCTGGATGCACTGGTTTCTTTTCTTTATCTCTTGCAGGCAGAATACCACCTATGATCAGGGTTCAGGAACAACAAAACCTTGGTGGTGTATCCAAGTATTCTGTCACTGTACATCTATAAAAAAAATATATTTGATTCATCTTAAAGCAGCTTTCCCATGAACTTTTTTTTCTAAACGTGTTTATATAGTGCAGTGTAGCTTGAGTGTGTTAGTATACTCACCTACCCTGCTTTTTTCCGGGATCCAGTGCCATTTTGCTCCAATTCTCACCGCTCACCGCTCTTCAGACTCTCCAGGTCACACTGTGCTCTGCTTGACCTGGTAGTGGCTTTTACAGTGTAAGTCTATGGAGCCTTGGACACACATAAAGCATAGAGTGAGCTAGATAGTCTGCTGAGCGGTGATGTTACTGAGATGTAGAGAAGAGCGAACTTGTTCGGAAAGCGTTCACCAATCTCAAATTCAGCACGAAAAACCACATTTGGATTTGTGTTCGGTTTCCAGGGCATTTTTACTCAAAGTAGGCAAAATTTGGTCACAGTTCGGTTGAACTAATGCTTTTGTCATCACTTTGGCTAGGATAGTTGTGCTGTATGATTAGTGGGGTGGACAGGGGAAGTTTTTAATGAAGGGACAGGGTGTCTAAATCGGAGGATCTGCGGACTGTCATTTTTTTCTTTAACCGCTTAATCCCATATGACGTACTATCCCGTCAAGGTGACCTGGGACTTAATTCCCAGTGACGGGATAGTACATCATACTGTTTAATGCGACATCGCGACTTAAGTCGCGGTGATCGCATTAAATTTCCGGCGCCATCTTACCTGCAGGAAGATGGCGTCGGCATCCCAGGGCCTGGCTCCGCCCCCCAGACCTCATGATCGCTGTGATTGGCTGTTCAATTTTGAAAAGCCAATCACAGCACTTCTCATTGTTTCAGCCAAGTGGAGCGGCTGAAACAATGAGGTCCCAGGCTAGGATCGAGTACAGATGTACTCGATCCTAGGGCTGGTGCCTGGCAACGCCAGGCACCGGCAAAAGACCCCCGGATTGGCGCGATTGCCGATCGAATCGATCGCGCTAATCACAGGGCACAGCGGCGGTATTACCGCGCTGTGCCCTGCTATGCCCTGCTGTCCCCGACTGTCCCCTGCTGTAGCGGCCTGGATCGGTGCTGCAATCACACCGATTGCAGGCCAGAGACTAGTGCAGGCCCAGCAGGGGCTGATTGGCACGATTGATGCTATCGACGATCGCGCCAATCACAGGGCACAGCGTCACGTTGTGACCGCTGTGTGCCCTGCTGGTGACCTGGCTGTGACCTGCCTAGGATCGGAGCAATCCTAGGCAGTTGCCATGGTCCCCAGGGCCTGCAGGGATTGGTGGGATCGATGTTATCATTCGATCCCACCTATGACAGCTCACAGCAGCGGTGTGACTGCTCTGTGACCTGTCTGTCACCTGCAGGTGACCTGTCTGACTGCTCTGCAGGGGTCCCCACTCTAGCTGAGGACTCCTGCAGAGTGGTCACTTAGCCAGATCTCGTATTGCTGGGCCTTGTGGTGCTACAGAAGCCTGTAACACCACAATCCCCTGCGTTAGAAAAGAGCGAAAGAAAGAAGAAAGAAAAAACGAAGAAAGAAGAAAGAAAAAACGAAGAAAGAAGAGAGACTACAAACGTAAGTGTTAACAGCCCCTACCCGATCTCTCTTCACCCCCCATCCCCGCTTCCCCCCATCCCCCTCTTTTTTAACCCCCTCCGTCCCTCTTTGCGCCGCCTCCGTGCACACGTTCAGCAGCCACCGAGCGTTGATTGGTGACGCAGTTCACCGATCAACACTCGTGCTTGCTTTTTTTTCATCAGCCCCCTTTGCCCAATTCCGTACACCCATCCCGCAGCTGCCAAACTTTGATAAGTGACGCAGTTCACTTATCAGAGCTTGTGCCTGCCGTTTTCCTTTTTTTTTTTTCACCACACCTGTGCGCACACCCAGCAGCCGCCGAACTTTGATAAGTGACGCGGTTCACTTATCAAAGCTCTCGTGCCTGCCGTTTTTTTTTTTCCCATCTCCGTGCGCTCACCCAGCCGCCGCGTCTAACCCGTGCCTTCCTTTTCTTTTCTTTTTTTCCCATCTCCGTGCGCTCACCCAGCCGCCGCATCTAACCCGTGCCTTCCTTTTCTTTTCTTTTTCCCATCTCCGTGCGCTCACCCAGCCCCCGCGTCTAACCCGTGCCTTCCTTTTCTTTTTTTTTTCCCATCTCCGTGCGCTCACCCAGCCGCCGCGTCAAATCCGTGCCTTCCTTTTCTTTTCACATCTCCGTGTGCTCACCCAGCTGCCGCGTCTAACCCGTGCCTTCCTTTTCTTTTTCCCCATCTCCGTGCGCTCACCCAGCCGCCGCGTCTAATCCGTGCCTTCCTTTTCTTTTCTTTTCTTTTCACATCTCCGTCTGCTCACCCAGCCGCCGCGTCTAACCCGTGCCTTCCTTTTCTTTTTCCCCATCTCCGTGCGCTCACCCAGCCGCCGCGTCTAATCCGTGCCTTCCTTTTCTTTTCTTTTTTTTTCACATCTCCGTGTGCTCACCCAGCCGCCGCATCTAACCCGTGCCTTCCTTTTCTTTTTTTTTTCACATCTTCTTGCGCTCACCCAGCCGCCGCGTCTAACCCGTGCCTTCCTTTTCTTTTTTTTTTTTTCACATCTCCGTGCGCACACCCAGCAGCCGCTGAACTTTGATAAGTGACGCGGTTCACTTATCAGAGCTCTCGTGCCTGCCGTTTTTTTTTTCACATCCCCGTTCGCACACCCAGCAGTGGCTGAACTTTGATAAGTGATGCGGTTCACTTATCAGAGCTCTCGTGCCTGCCGTTTTTTTTTCACATCCCCGTTCGCACACCCAGCAGCGGCCGACCTTTGATAAGTGACGCGGTTCACTTATCAGAGCTCTCGTGCCTGCCATTTTTTTTTCACATCCCCGTTCGCACACCCAGCAGCGGCCGAACTTTGATAAGTGACGCGGTTCACTTATCAGAGCTAGGGCCTGCTGTTTTAGACTTTTCTTTCACAGGTATTTTTTTTCCCTATTTGCTTTTTTTCCCTGTAGCTTTTTCTTTTCAGAGTAGTTTGCACCAAGCACTATCCCCCCCACACTTACACATAGTTACCAATAAAGTACACCCAAGCACCACACTTACAAAAAAAATGTCCCGCTCGTCCGGTTCGGCCCAACAGCGCTATTCAGCGGAGGAGGCATATTCTTTCCTTGCCTCCGACACTGATAGCGAGGGAGAGGATCCCACTTTTCTTTATTTTTCAGATTCTTCCTCATCCTCTTCCCACTCCTCATCTTCCTCCTCTGGCCCTGCGGAACCGCCACGCAGACGCCGCAGGACAGAAGATGAGGCAAGGCCCAGCGCACCCCACTGCGGACCCCATATGGACCTCGCCACCCAAAAAATACGAGCCACTGATTCCTGATTTTGTGGCAGAATCAGGAATCAAGTTTGACACCACCGGCCTCACAGAACTAGACTTTTTCAAAGTCTTTTTCTCTGAGGCTTTCGTTAACCTCATGGTGGAGCAAACTAACTTGTATGCTCGGCAATTTTTGGACCAAAACTCGGGTTCATCACATTCTAACTGGTCTCCCGTAGACGCAGTTGAAATGATGCAGTTTTGGGGCCTGGTCCTCCACATGGGTATCCTGAAGAAGCCTGAACTTCGGCAATATTGGAGTGTGGATATTTTATATAACATTCCAGTGTTCCGAATGGTCATGACCCGGACGCGTTTTGAGGCCATCCATAAGTTCCTGCATTACAACGACAATGCACGGTGTCCCGCACGAGATGACCCAAACTTTGACCGTCTGTTCAAAGTTCGGCCGGTCATCGAACACTTCAACAAAAAGTTTGCTGAAGTGTACGTGCCTCAAAAGGACATCTGCGTGGATGAGTCCTTAATTCATTTTAAGGGGCGGCTCAAATTCCGTCAATACCTGCCCAGCAAAAGGGCCAGGTACGGAATCAAACTCTACAAGCTGTGTGAGAGTACCTCAGGGTACACCCACAGCTTTAGAGTTTACGAAGGGAAGGACACCAGGATTGAACCGCCTGAGTGTCCTTCTATCCTGGGAGTGAGTGGGAAAATTGTGTGGAATTTGGTGCACCCACTGCTGGATAAAGGTTATCACCTCTATACCGATATCTTTTACACCAGCATCCCACTCTACAAATCTCTCTCTGCGCGCGGTACCGCAGCCTGCGGTACTGTCCGCAAAAATCAGAGAGGCCTCCCGAAGACGCTACTTGGGCAGACTCTCAGAAAAGGTGAGAGCAAAGCCCAATGTAGCGACCACCTGCTGGTGGTCAAGTACAAGGACAAAAGGGATGTCCTTCTATTGACCACCATACACGGTGATGGCAGCACCCTCAGCACTGTAAGGGGTACCTCTACAGAGGTCAGCAAACTGACCTGTGTACTGGGGTACAACAAAAACATGGGGGGCGTTGATCTCTCTGATCAACTCCTCCAACCGTACAGTGCTTTGAGAAAGGCCAGGGTGTGGTACAAAAAGCTGTCCGTGCACATTGTACAAATGGCAATGCTCAACGCTTTCCTGCTGTCACGATGTGCACACAACACCGATACGTCGTACCTTCATTTCCAGGAGGTAGTGGTTAAGGCCCTGATGTTTGGCACAAGGGAAGTAGCGGGCCTCAGTACTTCTGGAACTGAAGGTACACATATCGTACCAGGTCAGCATTGTCCGGGGGTGGTCCCCGCCAACTGGAAGAAAAGGTAAGCCGCAAAAAAGGTGCTGAGTGTGCTACAAAAGAGGAATACGCAAGGACACCATCTATCAATGCGACACCTGCCCCAAAAAACCTGGCCTGTGTATGAAGGATTGCTTTAAATTGTACCAATCCTCCATGCACTACTAATTTACAGGAAACAGATTCATTCCAAAGGAGGCACATCTACGTAACTTCTTTGGGGGCCTTCTTTCCAAAATGTTGTCACTTGTGGGTTTTTTTCCTGTTTAGGCACATCAGGGGCTCTGCAAACGGAACATGATGCCCGCAGACGATTCCATCAAAGTCTGCATTCCAAAACTTCAGTACTTCCCTTTCGAGCCCCAACATGTGCCCAAACAGTTTTTTCCCACATATGGAGTACCAGCATACTCAGGACACATTGGACAACAACTTTTGCAGTCCAATTTCTCCTTTTTCCCTTGGGAAATTAAAAAATTGGGGACTAAAAGATCATTTTTGTGGGCAAAAATAGGATTTTTTATTTTCACACCCGGGCGTTATACACTTTAGTGAAACACTTGGGGGTTCAAAGTTCTCACCACACATCTAGACAAGTTCCTTAGGGGGTCTAGTTTCCAAAATGGGGTCACTTGTGGGGGGTTTCCACTGTTTAGGCACATCAGGGGCTCGTCAAACGGAACATGACGGCCGCAGAACATTCCATCAAAGCCTGCATTCCAAAACGTCACTGCTTCCCTTCCGAGCCCTGACGTGTGCCCAAACAGTAGTTTTTCCCACATATGGGGTACCAGCGTACTCAGGACAAATTGGACTGCAACTTTTGCAGTCTAATTTCTCCTGTTACCTTTGGGAAATTAAAAAATTGGGGACTAAAAGATCATTTTTGTGGGCAAAAAATAGGATTTTTTATTTTCACACCAGGGCATTACACACTTTAGTGAAACACTTGGGGGTTCAAAGTTCTCACCGCACATCTAGACAAGTTCCTTAGGGGGTCTAGTTTCCAAAATGGGGTCACTTGTGGGGGGTTTCCGCTGTTTAGGCACATCAGGGGCTCGTCAAACGGAACATGACAGCCGCAGAACATTCCATCAAAGCCTGCATTCCAAAACGTCACTACTTCCCTTCTGTCATGTCGGACGCTGTTCAGACCAGGTCGTTCGACAGACAGCGGTAATTCTGCTTTTGACCACTATTTGCTCATTGTCGTCGGCTAGATTTTATCTAGCTGTTCCGGGGTTAATTTACCTGATCCTCGGATTGGAAGCTGGGCCATGCCCATTGCCTTTATATAGCTCTCCTGATCATTGGGCGTCGCCGATTATAGCTTCTGTCTTGTGCGTTGTTATCTCGGTCTGGAGTGGAGAGCTGGTTGTTGGAGATTCGTTGCTGGTGGTGTATTTTCCTTTGTCTTATTTACTCCTTCCTATATTTGTATTTATTTTGCCCTACACATTTATAGTGTATTCCTGAGTGACTGCGGCGTGGTGTATATTTTCCTTTACCCTTGTCTGTGCTAACTGTGGGTATTGGTGAATTACCTCTTCACTGGGTGGTGGGCAGAGGTTTCAGCTTAGGGTTGAAACAGGAGGCAGGGTGAGGTTCGAGGCCTGGACATGCACACCATCAGTGTAAACTTCAGGTAGAGGGTCAGCCAGGATTTCCCTAGTCTAAGGGAAATTGCAGGGGCCCGGGTTATTAGCTCTCGCTCACCTAGTCTCCCTGTGACATTATAATCGGCCCAACGACAACAAAAAAAAAGGGGGTTTCTTTTTTTTTGTGTGTTTGTCATGGATCCCATGACTTCCATAACCCGCCAGTTGGAGGCGCTGTCCCTACAGGTCACTGAGTTGAGGGGGGCAGTACAGCAACAGGGACTAGCAGTATCTAATGTGCAAGCTGGAGCATCAGAAAGAGTTGCTGAGCATAAATTTCCTTTGCCTGAAAAATTTGCTGGGGAACGCAGTAAATTTGTTTCTTTTCATGAAGCTTGCAAACTATATTTCCGTATGCGCCCGATCTCCTCGGGTAATGAGGCTCAGCGTGTGGGCCTGGTGTTGTCATTGTTAAGCGGGGATCCCCAAGCATGGGTGTTTTCTTTGCCATCTGATTCTGCTGCATTTGACTCTGTGGAGAGTTTTTTTTCCTCTGTTGGAAAAATCTACGATGAACCTGACAGAATGGCTCTAGCAGAATCTAAGATACGCACTATTCGCCAGGGGGAGCGAGTTGCAGAGGATTACTATTCTGAATTTCGTCGCTGGGCGATCGATACACAATGGAATGATCCAGCATTGCGGAGTCAGTTTATACATGGGATTTCTGGAAGGGTTAAAAAAGCCCTTCTGATGTACGAGACTCCTACTTCTCTAGATTCCGCTATGAGTCTGGTTGTCCGCATTGATCGCCGTTTGCGTTAGGGGGAGCATGAGACACCGCCTATGGGAGAGGGTTTAGGTTCACGTGAGGTTGCTGCAGGTGAGCCCACGGAGCCTATGCAAATCGCAGGGGTGTCACATGTGAAGTGTCTAGTCCCTGAGCTCAGGAAGCAGGGAGCCTGTTTTTACTGTGGTAAAACTGGTCATTTTATTAACATCTGTCCCCTGCTGTCTAAGAAAAAATGCAATGGTGGAAAACTTCTAAGCTCAGAGGGTGTGGAGGAGACCAGTCTGAGCTTATGTATATCCTCCATGGTGGTTTCTCAATGCATTCTCCCTGCTAACGTTTTTATCGCTGGCAATGAGCTGCCAATTACTGTTTTTGTGGATAGTGGTTCAGCCACAAATCTCATTGATGAGGAGTTTGCGCGCACAGCAGGTTTTAGGATTGAAAAACTGTCTCATCCTTTCCGCGTGGTCACCATCAATGCTGCTCCTCTCTCTCAGGGGGAGATTACTGAATTTGTGGCTGAGGTGAAACTCCACATTGGAGTGCTACATTCCGAGCGGGTTACATGTAAGTTGCTCAGGAATCTTCCTGCTCAGGTGGTTTTGGGTTTTCCTTGGTTGTCTATGCACAACCCGGTTATTGACTGGAAAACTCAGGACATAATTCGGTGGAGAGAGTTCTGCCAGGAGAATTGCCTGGCCACAAGTGTGGCTGCGGTGACTTCAAGCGTTCCGGAGTCACTTCTGGATTTTGTGGATGTGTTCTCTGAGAAGGGTTGTTCAGAGTTGCCGCCACATTGTCCCTATGACTGTTCTATCAGGTTTAAACCAGGGGCCAAATTGCCTAAAGCAAGGATGTTTAACATCTCCGGTCCGGAGAGACAAGCGTTTAAAAGATTACATTGCTGAAAGCTTGAGCAAAGGGCACATCAGGCCGTCATCCTCGCCGGTGGCAGCAGGGTTCTTCTTCGTGAAGAAGAAAGATGGCAGATTACGCCCGTGTTTGGATTTCAGGGAGTTGAACCAGATTACGGTTCGTGATCCATACCCTATGCCACTGATACCAGATTTGTTCAACCAGGTGGCAGGTGCTAAGTGGTTTACCAAGCTTGACCTCAGGGGGGCGTACAACCTCATAAGAGTCCGTCAAGGTGATGAGTGGAAGACGGCTTTTAATACCCCCGAGGGTCATTTTGAAAATTTGGTGATGCCATTTGGGTTGACTAACGCACCTGCAGTGTTCCAACATTTCTTCAATGATGTGTTCTCACATGTTTTGGGGAAATTCGTTATCGTGTACCTAGATGACATTCTCATATATTCTTGCGACCGTGATGATCATTTAGATCATGTCAGGCAGGTGTTACAGCTTCTCAGAGAGAATAAGCTGTATGCTAAACTTGAGAAATGTGTATTTTCTGTTCAAGAGTTGCCTTTCTTGGGTTATATTGTATCTGCTTCTGGTTTTAAAATGGACACCGCTAAGGTGCAAGCGGGGCTGCATTGGGAACGTCCTGATAACCTGAAAGCACTTCAGCGGTTCCTTGGGTTTTCTAACTACTATAGGAAATTTATCAAGGATTTTTCCATCATTGCTAAACCGCTAACTGACATGACTAAAAAGGGTACCAATTTCTCCGTTTGGCCTGAGGCTGCTGTGCGCGCATTTGAATTTCTCAAGAACAGTTTTGTTTCAGCCCCCATTCTTGTGCAGCCAGACGTATCAAAACCCTTTGTTGTGGAAGTCAATGCGTCTGAGGTTGGTGTGGGGGCAGTACTATCTCAAGGCTCATCTTTGAGTGGTTTGCGTCCGTGCGCCTATTTCTCCAAGAAACTGTCGTCCGCCGAACGTAACTACGATATCGGCAACAGGGAGTTGTTGGCAATTAAGTTGGCCTTTGAGGAATGGCGACACTTCTTGGAGGGGTCGGTACATCAGGTAACTGTTATTACCGATCATAAGAATCTGCTGTATTTGGAGTCAGCCAAGCGTCTGTCCCCCAGGCAGGCTCGCCGGGCATTGTTTTTCACGCGGTTCAATTTTGTTGTCACTTATAGACCGGGGTCTAAAAACACTAAGGCGGATGCTCTGTCCAGGTGTTTTCCGGGGGAGAACCTCGGGAGGATCCAGTACCCATCCTCCAAAAGGGTGTTGTGGTTTCGGCTCTCACTACCGAGGTTGAGGCTGAGATTGCCGAGGCTCAGGAGGAGGTACCATCTGAGCTTTCCATCAACAAATCTTTTGTACCGCTTCATCTCTGCTTAAAGGTTTTGGCGGAGCATCATGATGCTGTCCTGGCTGGCCACCCAGGGATTAGAGGTACCTTGGAGTTGGTGTCACGTCGGTTTTGGTGGCCCAAGATCCGACAGGACGTGGTCTCATACGTGTCAGCTTGTACCACGTGCGCTAGGGCTAAGACGCCCCGCTACCGTCCTGTTGGCACACTACTTCCTCTTGAGGTACCTAGTAAGCCATGGACGGAAATCTCCATGGATTTCATCACTGATTTGCCCTCATCAGCTGGGAACACGGTCATCTTGGTGATTGTTGATCGATTTTCAAAAATGTCGCACTTTGTGTCTTTGGCTTCGTTGCCTAACGCTAAGACTCTGGCTCAGGTATTTGTGCAGGAGGTGGTCAGACTTCATGGGGTTCCGTCTGACATCGTGTCTGATGGGGTACTCAGTTTGTGTCAAAATTTTGGAAAGCATTTTGCTCACGGCTGGGGATCAAGTTGTCTCATTCTTCGGCATTTCATCCTCAGTCAAATGGTCAGACTGAGCGTATGAACCAAAATTTTGAACAGTACCTACGCTGCTTTGTCTCTGATAACCAGGAGGAGTGGTCTACCTTTCTTCCTTTGGCTGAGTTTGCCATCAATAATCACCGCCAGGAGTCGTCTGGGGAGTCTCCGTTTTTTTGTGTTTGCGGGCTACATCCTCAATTTTGTACTTTGAGTGAGAGGGGCTCTTCCGGCGTTCCGGAGGAGGACCAGTTAGGAGCACAATTGTCATCAGTCTGAAGGAGAGTTAAACAGCGCCTGTTGAGTGTGGGTGCTAGGTACAAACGTGTGGCTGACAGTAGGCGTGTGCCAGGTCCGGACCTGAGTGTGGATGACTGGGTGTGGTTATCCACAAAAAACATAAGACTCAAAATACCGTCCCTTAAATTGGGTCCACGGTTTATTGGTCCATTTAGGGTCACCGCCATCATTAACCCAGTAGCGTACCACGATTGGAGCTCCCTACGATGTATAAGATACACAAGGTGTTCCACAGGTCTCTTCTAAAGAAGGTGGTGGGTTCTGTGGACGCGGCGCCTATGCCACCTCCAGTCTTGGTGGATGGTAATTTGGAGTTTGAAGTCTCCAAGGTGGTTGACTCTCGTGTAGTGCGCCGCACTTTACAGTACTTGGTACACTGGCGTGGTTATGGGCCTGAGGAGAGGTCCTGGGTACCAGCCTCGGACATTCATGCGGATCGGTTGGTCAGGTTTTTTCATCGTCGCCATCCAGGCAAGCCGGGTCCTATAAGCCGTGAGGGCCCTGGGGTCCCTCGTTGAAGGCAGGGTACTGTCATGTCAGGCGCTGTTCAGACCAGGTCGTTCGACAGACAGCGGTAATTCCGCTTTTGACCACTATTTGCTCATTGTCGTCGGCTAGATTTTATCTAGCTGTTCCAGGGTTAATTTACCTGATCCTCGGATTGGAAGCTGGGCCATGCCCATTGCCTTTATATAGCTCTCCTGATCATTGGGCGTCGCCGATTATAGCTTCTGTCTTGTGCGTTGTTATCTCGGTCTGGAGTGGAGAGCTGGTTGTTGGAGATTCGTTGCTGGTGGTGTATTTTCCTTTGTCTTATTTACTCCTTCCTATATTTGTATTTATTTTGCCCTACACATTAAGGCCATGTTCACACTTGCGGGTTTTACCGCGGATCCACGGCGATTTTGATGCTGCGGGTCCGCAGCAGTTTCCATAGCGTTTACATTTACATGTAAACCCTGTGGAAACAGCAATCTGCTGTGCACATGCTGCGGGAAAAACCGCGCAGAAACGCAGCGGTTTACATTCCGCAGCATGTCACTTCTTTGTGCAGAATCGCTGCGATTCTGCACCCATAGGAATGCATTGATCCGCTTACTTCCCGCATGGGGCTGTGCCCACGATGCGGGAAGTAAGCGGATAATGTGCAGATGGTACCCGGGGTGGAGGAGAGGAGACTCTCCTCCAGGCCCTGGGAACCATATTAGTGTAAAAAAAAAGAATTAAAATAAAGAATAATGCTATACTCACCTCTCAGCGCTGCACGCGGACGTCCGGTATCAGGGATGCTGTGCGAGCAGGACCTGCGGTGACGTCGCGGTCACATGACCGTGATGACGCCGCGGTCACATGACCCTGACGTCATGAAGGTCCTTATCGCACAGCATCTTTGGAGCCGGACCGCCGCGTGCAGCGCCGAGGAGATCAGAGGGTGAGTATAACCATTTTTTATTATTTTTTACATTACTATTGATGCTGCATATTGCTGCATATGCAGCATCAATAGTATAGGAGTAAACCCGCAGCGGAAACCGCGGAACAAACCGCGATAAATCTGCAAGGATAACCGCAGCGGTTTTGCCCTGCAGATTTATCAAATCCGCTGCGAGAGAACACACAGAGGACCCTGCAAAGTGTGCACATAGCCTTATAGTGTATTCCTGAGTGACTGCGGCGTGGTGTATATTTTCCTTTACCCTTGTCTGTGCTAACTGTGGGTATTGCTGAATTACCTCTTCACTGGGTGGTGGGCAGAGGTTTCAGCTTAGGGTTGAAACAGGAGGCAGGGTGAGGTTTGAGGCCTGGACATGCACACCATCAGTGTAAACTTCAGGTAGAGGGTCAGCCAGGATTTCCCTAGTCTAGTCCTAGGCTCTCGCTCACCTAGTCTCCCCGTGACACCTTCCGAGCCCTGACGTGTGCCCAAACAGTAGTTTTTTCCCACATGTGGGGTACCAGCGTACTCACGACAAATTGGACAACAACTTTTGCAGTCCAATTTCTCCTGTTACCTTTGGGAAATTAAAAAATTGGGGACTAAAAGATCATTTTTGTGGGCAAAAAATTGGATTTTTTATTTTCACACCCGGGCATTATACATTTTAGTGAAACACTTGGGGGTTCAAAGTTCTCACCACACATCTAGACAAGTTCCTTAGGGGGTCTAGTTTCCAAAATGGGGTCACTTGTGGGGGGTTTCCACTGTTTAGGCACATCAGGGGCTCACCAAACGCGACATGGCGTCCGATCTCAATTCCAGCTAATTTTAGCTTGAAAAAGTCAAATGGTGCTCCTTTCCTTCTGAGCCCTGCCATGCTCCCAAACAGTGGTTCCCCCCTCATATGGGGTATAGACGTACTCAGGACAAATTGGACTACAACTTTTGTAGTCCAATTTCTTCTGTTACCCTTGTGAAAATAAAAAAATGGGGACTAAACGATCATGTTTGTGGAAAAAATAGGATTTTTTATTTTCACGCCCGGGCGTTATAAACTTCTGTGAAGCACTTGGGGGATAAAAGTGCTCACCACACATCTAGATAAGTTCCTTAGGGGGTCTAGTTTCCAAAATGGGGTCACTTGTGGGGGGTTTCCACTGTTTAGGCACATCAGGGGCTCACCAAACGCGACATGGCGTCCTATCTCAATTTCAGCTAATTTTAGCTTGAAAAAGTCAAATGGCGCTCCTTCCCTTCTGAGCCCTGCCATGCTCCCAAACAGTGGTTCCCCCCCACATATGGGGTATCGGCGTACTCAGGACAAATTGGACTACAACTTTTGTGGTACAATTTCCTCTGTTACCCTTGTGAAAATAAAAAAATGGGGACTAAACGATCATGTTTGCGGAAAAAATAGGATTTTTTATTTTCACGCCCGGGCGTTATAAACGTCTGTGAAGCACTTGGGGGATAAAAGTGCTCACCACACATCTAGATAAGTTCCTTAGGGGGTCTAGTTTCCAAAATGGGGTCACTTGTGGGGGGTTTCCACTGTTTAGGCACATCAGGGGCTCACCAAACGCGACATGGCGTCCTATCTCAATTTCAGCTAATTTTAGCTTGAAAAAGTCAAATGGCGCTCCTTCCCTTCTGAGCCCTGCCATGCGCCCAAACAGTGGTTCCCGCCACATATGGGGTATAGGCGTACTCAGGACAAATTGGACTACAACTTTTGTGGTCCAATTTCTTCTGTTACCCTTGTGAAAATAAAAAATTGGGGACTAAACGATCATGTTTGTGGAAAAAATATGATTTTTTATTTTCACGCCCGGGCGTTATAAACTTCTGTGAAGCACTTGGGGGATAAAAGTGCTCACCATACATCTAGATAAGTTCCTTAGGGGGTCTAGTTTCCAAAATGGGGTCACTTGTGGGGGGTCTCCACTGTTTAGGCACATCAGGGGCTCACCAAACGCGACATGGCGTCCTATCTCAATTTCATCTAATTTTAGCTTGAAAAAGTCAAATGGCACTCCTTCCCTTCTGAGCCCTGCCATGCGCCCAAACAGTGGTTCCCCCCACATATGGGGTATCGGCGTACTCAGGACAAATTGGACTACAACTTTTGTGGTCCAATTTCTTCTGTTACCCTTGTGAAAATAAAAAAAATGGGGACTAAACGATCATGTTTGTGGAAAAAATATGATTTTTTATTTTCATGCCCGGGCGTTATAAACTTCTGTGAAGCCCCTGGGAGTTCAAGGTGCTCATCACACATCTAGATAAGTTCCTTAGGGGGTCTAGTTTCCAAAATGGGGTCACTTGTGGGGGTTTTCCACTGTTTAGGCACATCAGGGGCTCATCAAATGCAACATGGCGTCCGATCGCAATTCCAGCCAATTTTAGGTTGAAAAAATCAAACGGCGCTCCTTCCCTCCCGAGCCCTGCCATGCGCCCAAACAGTACCACATATGGGGTAAAATTGGCCTGGTCATTAACGTGCAAACCACCCTTGGGGCTTAAGGGGTTAATAACTTAATGTGTGTACAGTCCTGCAGCCAATCAGGGCACAGAAACCATCCACAATGTCATGACACAAGGTCTTCTGTAAGTGGCTGCTGAAATCACATGTCCCTGTCCACATAAAAAGCAGACATCTTGTTTTGCTGGCGCCATTTTCTCAGTGTCACAGTGCAGAGAAGCCAGTTACTGCTAGTGCTGCTGCTGATAGGGAACTTGTCTGTTAGCTAGATAGGATCCTGTCCTGTGTGAAATCCATCTTCCAGCATCTAACTAGATTGTGCTAAAACTGCGTTGCAGTCTCAAGAGGCCCCATTTGCTAATCCAAATCATTTGTGATAAACCTGTGTTTCAGTAAGAAAACAGAAGGTCAGATCTCCACTTAAAAATAATTAGGTCTAATATTGGGGTGCAGCCAGGAAGCCCAGTTTGCTAATTCAAATCATTTGTGATAAAACTGTGTTTCAGTGAAAAATCAGAAGGCCACATATCCTCTTAAAAATCATAGGTGTAACAGTGTTGTTCATGCACACTATCTAAGAAAATAAATAGTGATTGTTCATTTAGTGACAGGTAAATGACAGGTGTGGACCGAAGGTTGTGAAACAGCAGGTTACAAGAGGGAAGGGTGCATACAACATGAGTGGGAAAAAGTGAGGTAATCTTGGAAGAGGGAATAGGCTTGGTGTTCGAGAGTGTACAAGAGTACATTTAGCCAGATGCTTCCCCCCTGGAAAGGGATGCACGCATGCTATAGTATCGAAACAGGCTTGTATACAATCTTAAGGCCCCCTACACACGTTCAGGAATTGATGCAGAAAATTCCTGTGAAAATCCAGACATTTCTGCCGGATTTCCGCATGAAAACCGCATGCGTTTTTGCACCCGTTTATTGCGCGGTTTTGACGCGTTTTTGACGCGGTTTTTCCCAGACATTTCCCAATGCACTAGACAGTGGGAAAACCGCGAAAAAACCGCAAAATTAATGAGCATGTTCATTATTTTTCCGCAATGCGTTTTTCATGCGGAAAAACGCACATCATGTTCACAGAAATTGCAGATTTCATTAAAAATGATGGAACGCTTAATGTATGCAGATTATTTGCGGTTTTATAGCGTTTTTATAGCGCGCAAAAACGCTAAAAAACCGCAAATAATCTGCAACGTGTGCACATAGCCTAAGAGTGTTTCTCCCGAAGACAGCAGTGAGGCACACAGTGTGCATCAAAGTTCTAGACGTCCAACCCAGGCAACGTCAAGATTTTATCGCAAATACATTAGCAGTAGCAGCAGTGTAAGTGGCATAATCAATTTCTGTGAGTCATTTCACACTTTTTTTTAGACCAGCCCGTGCACCAGCAGAACAGTGCACAAGTCTGACATGTAAAACGACTGGAGAGGATGGTGCAGGAGTATCTGCAGTTCAATATCAGTGCCATCAGGGGGAATTTGGACACTTTTGCGTTTTGGTCTTCAAAAATGGAAGAGTGGCCTAAGCTCGCCTGTCACACCTTGGAGGTTTTGTCATGTCTGGCAGCCAACACTCTCTCAAAACGTGTCTTCAGCACTGCTGGTGGTGTCCTGACGGATAAGCACATCCAGCTCTCCGCTCAAAGTGTAGACTGCTTAACTTTCATCAAAATGAAGAAGTCATGGATCTCCAATTACTTTTGCACCCCAAATTAGGCGATGGTGTCAATTTTAATCATGCATTGATGTCTCGCTATTGCAGTCTGTGACACCTTTGTCATGGCTTCTGTGCCTACTTTGGATACTGCTGCTGATGTTATAAACAATTTTTTTAAAATGTGGAGACTCGAAGTTGGGTCTCCATCTGGTGGGTTGTCTGTAGTGGAAGGTATGTCAGAGGCCTATTATACTATTTCTACTCTGTGGAAATTGATGCCACTTTAGCGGTGTGTGACAATAATTTTTTTTAAATGTGGAGACTTCAAGTTGGGTCTCCAACTGGTGGGTTGCCTGTGTAAGTAGAGCTCTCAGACAGGCAGGCCTGGACTTACTTTAACTCAAGTACATATGTTACTTTCCTTATGTTTTTCTACCAATGGTACTGTATGAAACTGATGTTTGTGCCATCTGAGTGTGGCTGGAAAAAAAATAAAAAATTTGGAGGCATTGCATAAGGTATCATGGCTTCCAGCAAAGAAGGCTTACACCGCTCCCTTAACCAACAGGTCATTATTGAAACTTCAATTCAAAGCTGTAAATGCTGGCCCAGATCCTGATACCTCATGCATGGCCTATGGCTGACTGCGTCTGAGCCATTATAAAAGTTTTTCACTGAGTCAATTGATGTAACTCTTCTTGGTGTCTGCCCTTAATTTTAGCTGTTTGGGAAACTTTTTGTCACTTCTTAAGGTGTTGTGTATACAGTGGGTACGGAAAGTATTCAGACCCCTTTAAATTTTTCACTCTTTGTTTCATTGCAGCCATTTGGTAAATTCAAATAAAGTTCATTCTTTTTCTAATGTACACTCTGCACCCCATCTTGACTGAAAAAATCAAAAAACTAGAAATGTTTCCATATTTATTAAAAAAGAAAAACTGAAATATCACATGGTCATAAGTATTCAGATCCTTTGCTCAGACACTTATATTTAAGTCACATGCTGTCCGTTTCCTTGTGATCCTCCTTGAGATGGTTCTACTCCTTCATTGGAGTCCAGCTGTGTTTAAATAAAGTGATAGGACTTGATTTGGAACGGCACACACCTGTCTATATTAGACCTCACAGTGCATGTCAGGCCAAATGAGAATCATGAGGTCAAAGGAACTGGCCAAGGAGCTCAGAGACAGAATTGTGGCAAGGCACAGATCTGGCCAAGGTTCCAAAAGCATTTCTGCAGTACTCAACCTAAGAGCACAGTGGCCTCCATAATCCTTAAATGGAAGAAGTTTGGGACCACCAGAAGTCTTCTTAGCCCTGGCCAGCCAGCCAAACAGAGCAATCATGGGAGAAGAGCCTTGGTGAGAGTGGTAAAGAAGAATCCCAAGATCACTGTAGCTGAGCTGCAGAGATGCAGTAGGGAGATGGGGGAAAGTTCCACAAAGTCAACTATCACTGCAGCCTTCCACCAGTCGGTCCTTTATGGCAGAGTGGCCCGACGAAGCCTCTCCTCAGTGCAAAACATATGAAAGCCCGCATAGAGTTTGCTAAAAAACACATGAAGGACTCCCAGACTATGATAAATAAGATTCTCTGTTCTGATGAGACGAAGATATACTTTTTTGGTGATAATTCTAAGTGGTATGTATGGAGAAAACCAGGCACTGCTCATCACCTCCCCAATACAATCCCAACAGTGAAACATGGTGGTGGCAGCATGATGCTATTGGGGTGTTTTTCAGCTGCAGGGACAGGACGACTGGTTGCCATTGAAGGAAACATGAATGCGGCCAAGTACAGAAATATTCTGGATGAAAACCTCTTCCAGAGTGCTTTGGACCTCAGACTTGGCTGAAGGTTCACCTTCCAACAAAACAATGACCCTAAGCACATAGCTACAATAACAAAGGAGTGGCTTCAGAACAACTCTGTGACCATTCTTGACTGGCCCAGCAAGAGCCCTGACCTAAACCCAATTGAGCATCTCTGGAGAGACCTGAAAATGGCAGTCCACCAACGTTCACCATCCAACCTGACAGAACTGGAGAGGATCTGCAAGGAAGAATGGCAGAGGATCCCTAAATCCAGGTGTGAAAAACTTGTATCATTCCCAAGAAGACTCGTGGCTATACTAGCTCAAAAGGTTGCTAGTACAATACTGAGAAAAGGGTCTGAATACTTATGACCATGTGATATTTCAGTTTTTCTTTTTTTAATAAATTTGCAAAAATGTCTACATATCTGGGGGGTTTTTTCAGTCAAGATGGGGTGCAGAGTATACATTAATGAGAAAAAAATAATGAACTTTTTTGAATTTACCAAATGGCTGCAATGAAACAAAGAGTGAAAAATTTAAAGGGGTCTGAATACTTTCCATACCCACTATACATTTGGTTTGACCTTCTATTGAACTTAATGGGGTTCGAGTACGTTCATTGAACTGTTCGGCGACCATGTTCGACAAACATCTAAACGTTTGGCGAATCGAACCAAACCTTAAAAGGTTCACTCATCTCTACTAGGAAGAAGAGTGAAATGGCCCCAAATTCCAGGACACAAATTCATGGGAGGGCTTATTTAAGTGCAGTGGAAAGGCCATTAATTTTTAAAGGCTCGTTAATCTGTTTAGTATATATTTCAACTTATATTACAAAACAACACCTTTTAAAAAAAAGAAGTAGCTCTAGGAATCAGTTGATTACAGACAAAAACCTTAGAAGGCAGCGATCCTCCTTCAGCTACCATTACGGAGGATGGGAACCCACCCAAATAAATGGTCCTCCATGTTTTATAAATTATGGTGAAGAATTATTAAAATCATTAAAAAAAAAGAAAAGCAGAACTCACCGTTACCTAAAAATCAGTCCTTTATTGTGAATACACAAGACATGCAGGCAACGTGCAATGGGTGCGGTGAAATCAATGGACAACGGCCGTTTCGCATCTGGCATGACGCTTCTACAGATCCAGGTGCCAGATTCGAAACAGCCATTGTCCAATGATTTCCTTGCACCCATTGCACACCGCCTGCATATCCTGTATATTGCAATAAATAACTGATTTTTCTTTTTCTTTAATGTTTTTTGTATCACTTTTTGCTAAGCACCACTGCATTCCGTATTTTTATACTGCATTGGTTCATAGCAGGGTCAATTTTCATATGATGCCGAAGACTAATGTTTCTTGATTACTTGATGTTATTGATTGCTTATAGCGTAGAACGTCTGATGGTATGTTTAAAATTAAGGTGAATATGAAAAAATGTCAGGTAAAAAAAAATCATACCAAGAAGTATCATTTCAGAACTTTCTCCACCTATAATCAGTATAAATTCACTGAGAAACAAGCTAAAATAATTTTGAGAAGGAAAATATAAATAACAAAACTAAAATAATGTGGTTACATACAAGTGCTTCTCACAAAATTAGAATATCATCAAAAAGTTAATTTATTTCAGTTCTTCAATACAAAAAGTGAAAATCATATTATATAGAGGCATTGTAAACAGAGTGATCTAATTCAAATATTTATTTCTGTTAATGTTGATGATTATGGCTTACAGCCAATGAAAACCCAAAGGTCATTATCTCAGTAAATTAGAATAATTAACAAAAAACTGAAGTTAGGTTTGTGATACAGCGGCGCTAGTGGTAGAGGGTTTCTCAATGCTGCAAATCTAGACAATAACCACAGATTTGTCAATTAGGTAAGTAATAAATAGTAGTAAATTTGCGCAAATAAAAACCTAGGAGAAAGAGAAACGTTTACTGAGAGTAATAGGTCACAACACAGGTAAGCCAAAAAAATACAGATTGCACTTGGCTCATTAAATGATTGCACTTAGCTCAATTTGGTGATTGCACCTGGCCCAACTGTGGATAAGAATTATTTGTAGAACAAACACGGGTTAATAACCACCCAGATATAGTTCCTGTTTCTAGGAAAAATAAATTATTGCAATACCTGCAAGGGAAAAGGTTAGTGGTATGTCGAAAGCAAGCCGATGGCTTCGCGGTGACACAGAAGTCTTAATGAGATAGTCCACAATCCTTTGTATAGCGTCTTAGTAAGAAGGTTCACAGTCCTTTGTATTGTGAGCCCCTTTAGGCCATAAATGGAAAAGTTTTAGAATCAATTCCAGAACATGCATGTACTGTAGTTGCTATAGTTTGCACAACAAGAAGCTGCCCCGGCTGGTGGCAGTGCTTCTATTAGAGTCCCTGGACCAATTTTTAATTGACATTAATAAAAATGAATTCTTTTTAAAGTTAACTGCTACCATTAGTACTCAAACTATTAACTTTTTAGACTTAAAATTTTTCATTTACAACTCCTCAATACACACTTGCACTTTTAATAAGCCTACGGATGCCAACAGTTTAATTCCTACTGACAGCTGCCATCTACCGAATTGGTTACTAAATGTACCAAAAAGTCAGTGTATGAAACTATACCGTAATAGCTCTAGACACCAGCAGTTTGACAAGGAGGCGGAATCATTAACCACCAAATTTTTGGAAAAGAGTTATAATATAAAATCGCTAGAGGCATCAAAGAATTATGTTTCCAGTCTACCCCGCCAGGATCTCCTTAACCCCTGAACCCCCAAGGGTGGTTTGCATGTTAATGACTGGGCAAATTTTTACAAATCTGACCACTATTCCTTTATGAGGTTATAACTCTGGAACGCTTCCATGGATCCCGGTGATTCTGACATTGTTTTCTCATGACATATTGTACTTCATGATAGTGGTAAAATTTCCTTGACATTACTTGTGTTTATTTGTGAAAAAAACGGAAATTTGGCAAACATTTTGAAAATTTCACAATTTTCCTACTTTGAATTTTCATGCCCTTAAATCACAGAGATATGTCACACAAAATACTTAATAAGTAACATTTTCCACATGTCTACTTTACATCAGCACAGTTTTGGAACCAACATTTTTTTTGTTAGGGAGTTATAAGGGTTAAAAGTTGACCAGCAATTTCTCATTTTTAGAACACCATTTTTTTTTAGGGACCACATCACATTTGAAGTCACTTTGAGGGGTCTATATGATAGAAAATACTCAAGTGTGACACCATTATAAAAACTACACCCCTCAAGGTGCTCAAAATCACATTCAAGAAGTTTATTAACCCTTCAGGTGTTTCACAGGAATTTTTTTCACAAAAAAATTACTTCAGATCCAATTTGTTTTATTTTACCAAGGGTTACAGGAGAAATTGGAACCCAAAAGTTGTTGCAAAATTTGTCCTGAGTACGCAGATAGAAAGTAGACCCCTAAGAAAACTTATCTAGATGTGTGGTGAGCACTTTGAACCTCCAAGTGCTTCACAGAAGTTTATAATATAGAGCCGTAAAAATTAAAAATCATATTTTTTCACAAAAATGATCTTTTCTCCTCCAATTTTTTATTTTCCCAAGGGTAACAGGAGAAATTGGACACCAAAAGTTGTTGTGCAATTTGTCCTGAGTACGCTGATACCCCATATGTGGGGGTAAAACCACTGTTTGGGCGCATGGCAGAGCTCGGAAGGGATGGAGCGCCATTTGACTTCAATGCAAAATTGACTGGAATTGAGATAGGATGCCATGTCGCGTTTGGAGAGCCCCTGATGTGCCTAAACAGTGGAAACCCCCCACAAGTGACACCATTTTGGAAAGTAGACCACCTAAGGAACTTATCTAGATGTATTGTGAGAACTTTGAACCTCCAAGTGTTTCACTACAGTTTATAAAGCAGAGCCGTGAAAATAAAAAATCTTTTTTTTCCCACAAAAATGATTTTTTAGCCCCCAAATTTTTATTTTCCCAAGGCTAAAGAGAGAAATTGGACCCCAAAAGTTGTCCAATTTTTCCTGAGTACGCTGATACCCCATATGTGGGGGAGAACCACCGTTTGGGCGCATGGCAGAGCTCGGAAGGGAAAGAGCGCCGTTTGGAATGCAGACTTAGATGGAATCGTCTGCGGGCGTCACGTTGCATTTGCAGAGCGCCGTTTGGAATGCAGACTTAAATGGAATGATCTGCGGGCGTCACGTTGCGTTTGCAGAGCCCCTGATGTACCTAAACAGTAGAAACCCCCCACAAGTGATCCCATACTGGAAACTAGACCCCCCCAAGGAACTTATATGGATGTGTTGTGAGAACTTTGAACCCCCAAGTGTTTCACTACAGTTTATAATGCAGAGCCGTGGAAATAAAAAATCTTTTTTTCCCACAAAAATGATTTTTTAGCCCCCAAATTTTTATTTTCCCAAGGGTATCAAGAGAAATTGGACAACAAAAGTTGTTGTCCAATTTGTCCTGAGTATGCTGATACCCCATATGTTGGGATAAACCCCTGTTTGGGCGCACAGGAGAGCTCGGAAGGGAAGGAGCACTGTTTTACTTTTTCAACGCAGAATTGGCTGGAATTGAGATCGGACGCCATGTCACGTTTGGAGAGCCCCTGATGTGCCTAAAAAGTGGAAACCTCCCAATTCTAACTCCAACCCCAACCCCAACACACCCCTAACCCTAATCCCAACCCTAAACATAACCCTAACCACACCCCTAACCCGAACACGCCCCTAACCCTAATCCCAACCCTAACCATAACCCTAACCACACCCCTAACCCAAACACAACCCTAACCCTAATCCCAACCCTAACCACACCCCTAACCCCAAAACACGCCTAACCCCAACACACCCCTAACCCTAATCCCAACCCTAACCACACCCCTAACTCCAACACACCCCTAACCCTAATCCCAACCATACCCCTAGCCACACTCCTAACCCTGACACACCCCTAACCCTAATCCCAACCCTAATCCCAATGTAATCCAAACCATAACCCTAACTTTAGCCCCAACCCTAACCCTAACTTTAGCCCTAACCCTAACTGTAGCCCTAACCCTAACTGTAGCACTAACCCTAACCCTAATGGGAAAATAGAAATAAATACATTTTTTAATTTTATTATTTTTCCCTAACTAAGGCGGTGATAAAGGGGGGTTTGACGTACTATTTATAGCGGGTTTTAATAGCGAGTTTTTATGTTTGGCAGCTGTCACACACTAAAAGATGCTTTTTATTGCAAAAAATATTTTTTGCGTTACTACATTTTGAGAGCTTAAATTTTTCCATATTTTGGTCCACAGAGTCATGTGAGGTCTTGTTTTTTGCGGGACGAGTTGATGTTTTTATTGGTAATGTTTTCAGGCACGTGACATTTTTTGATCGCTTTTTATTCTGATTTTTGTGAGGCAGTATGAACAAAAACCAGCTATTCATGAATTTCTTTTTTTGGGGGGGGGCGCTTATACCATTCCACGTTTGGTAAAATTGATAAAGCAGTTTTATTCTTCGGGTCAGTACGATTACAGCGATACCTCATTTATGTTTTGGCGCTTTTATACAATAAAAACTATTTTATAGAAAATATAATTATTTTTGCATGTATTTTTGCTGTATGGTGGCTCTTTTTTTGCGGGACAAGATGTTGTTTTCATCGTTACCATGTTTATTTATGTCCGTCTTTGTGATTGCGTGTTTTTCCACTTTTTGTTCAGCGGTATGATGATAAAGCATTGTTTTTTCCTAATTTTTTTTTTACGGTGTCAACTGAAGGTGTTAACTAGTGGGACAGTTTTATAGGTCAGGTAGTTACGGACGTGGCGATACTAAATATGTGTACTTTTATTGTTTTGTTTTTTTATTTACGTAAAGAAATGTATTTTTTGGAACAGTATATATATATTTTTCTTTATTTATGAATTTTAATTTTTTTACACATGTTAATATTTTTTTTTTTCTTTTTTACTTTGTCCCAGGGTGGGACATCATTGTACAATGTCAGATCGCTCATCTGACACTTTGCAAAGCACTGTGTCAGACCAGTGATCTGACAGGCAGTGCAGGAGGCTTGCCGGCCACTGTTCTCAGCAGGCGATTGCAAGCCACCTCCCTGCGGGACCCGGAAGGCCCCCTGCAGCCATCTTGCATCCGGGGCCTGCAGGGAGGAGGATGGAGGAGATGCTCGCAACAACGCCAACACATTGTGTTGTTCTAAGGGTCTCAGGGAAGCACGCAGGGAGCCCCCTCCCTGCACGATGTTTCCCTATGCCGCCGGAACATTGCGATTATGTTTGTTCGCAGTGTTCTGGGGGTTAATGTGTCGGGAGCGGTCCGTGACCGCTCCTGGCACATAGTGCCGGATGTCAGCTGTAATAATCAGCTGACACCCGGCCGAGATCGGCTGCACTCCCCCCTTGAGCGGGGCTGATTGCCTATGACGTACTATCCCGTCCCTGGGAATTAAGTCCCAGGTCCCCTCGACGGGATAGTACGTCAGATGGCAGAAAGGGGTTAAAGAAAAATCCTTAAAAAAGGAAAAGGAGAGGACTGATTTTGTCCGAATCATAACTCAGTACAACTCCAATTCCAGTGTCCTCAAAAAAATAGTGAACAGACACTGGGGGATACTGAAAGATGACAAAATTCTGGGAGGTCATATGTATCCCCACATTTCCACGCGTTATATACAAAAAAACGCGCAATCTTGGCAATTTTATTGCACCTACGGTACAGAATTCTTATGCTCATAAACCTGCTACATTTTTTGAAAATAACATGAAAGGTTTTTTCCTTGTCGTAAATGTACAATATGCAGACAAACACGAACCAGCAAAAAATCTGTAATTGCTAAAGATGGTAAAGATTATGCAATTAAGCATTTTATCACTTGCTCGTCAGAGGGGGTTATATGTTGTTAAATGTCTATGTAATAAATTGTATGTGGGTCGCATCAAACGCCCGCTTAAGGTAAGAATCAGTGAGCATATACGTAATATAAAACAAAAATTTCTGGGCCACCCACTCTCTAAACACTTTGTGGAACACCACAATAGTGAAACACACTCCATAGAAATTGCAGGATTTGAAAAAGTACCGGAGGAAGGGAAATTATATTGCTTTAATGTCTTGTGTGGAAAGCAAGTGGATTTTCACTTTGGACACTTTGATCCCTAAAGGACTTAATAGTGAGATTGAACTATTCAGCTTCCTCTAAACACCAGCTGACCATGAACAGACCTATAAAAGGACCCTTAATGCATTAAGGACTATCCCTGATGAAGGAAAGTGCTCTTTCCGAAACACATTGGATATTCTTGGTCCTTTCTGCTATCCGTACCTGTCAACATCCAGCCTAAGCCTCGTGGTCCCATGTGATCCTCTGCGTCACGCCAGGTCCTGCTCCGACTACCGCTCACCGCGAGGAGGCAGTGACTAATCCTGGCGACCAGGATCCATAGCAGACCGCCGAACACAACCGCCGACCGAATCACGAAGGAAGAACTGGCAGCCACTACTGCTACACCAGCTCCACACAAGGTAAACGGCACTCAGACAGCAGGTTTCCGACCCGGTTAATCTGTCCACTGCGTACCGCATCAGTACTCTAATAGAAGCACTGCCACCGGCCGGGGCAGCTTCTTGTTGTGCAAACTATAGCAACTAAATGCATGTTCTGCAATTGACTCTAAAACTTTTTTCATTTATGGCCTAAAGGAGCCCGCAATACAAAGGATTGTGAACCTTCTTACTAAGACTCTATACAAAGGAATGTGGACTATCTCATTAAGACTTCTGTATCACAGCGAAGCCATGGGCTTGCTTTCGACATGTCACTAACCTTTTCCCTTTCAGGTATTGCAATAATTTCTTTATCCCAGAAACAGGAACTATATCTGCGTGGTTATTAACCCGTGTTTGTTGTACAAATAATTCTTATCCACAGTTGGGCCAGGTGCAATCACCAAGTTGAGCTAAGTGCAATCATTTAACGGGCCAAGTGCAATCTGTATTTTTTTTGGCTTACCTGTGTTGTGACCTATTACTCTCAGTAAACGTTTCTCTTTCTCATAGGTTTTTATTTGCGCAAATTTACTACTATTTATTAATTAACAAAAACACCTGCAAAGGCTTCCTAAGCATTTAAAAGGTCACTTAGTCTGTTTCAGTAGGCTCCTGTTGTGAATTCCGCTCTTGGGCTCCCTCCGGTGGTTGTGAGTAGCACTTTTGTGAGTTCTTCTCTTGGGCTCCCTCCTGTGGTTTTGAGTGGTATAGCTGCTTCTTGGATTTAGCATTAGCAGCTGCTTCCACTGATCGTCTTTCTGGCTCGGCTATTTTAGTCTGGCCTTAGCCCTCAATCAATGCCAGTTGTCAATTTTTCCTGCTTGGAACCACTGCTCTTTTGGATTTCCCTGACACTCTGTGCAGTTCAGCAAAGATAAGTCCTTGCTTGTCCTTTTGCAGTCCATTTGTTGTGGACTTTATTGTTCAGCACATTCTATGTTTTGCTCATTTGTCCAGCTTATCAGTATGGATCTATTTAGCTAAGCTGGAAGCTCTGGGCTGCAGATTTTGCCCTCCACACCTTTAGTCAGTTGTGGAGATTTTTGCATATCTCTGTGGTGGAGTTTTTCTAGTTTTTATTACTGACCGCACAGTGTTCTTTCCTTACTATGTATATAGCTAGAAGTGGCCTCCTTTGCTAAATCTTGTTTCATACTACGTATGTCATTTCCTTCTCCTCTCACAGTCAATATTTGTGGGGGGCTATCCTATCCTTTGGGGATTTTCTCTGAGGCAAGATAGCTTTCCTGTTTCTACCTTTAGGGGTAGCTAGTTCTCCAGCTGTGACGAGGTGTCCAGGGAGTGACAGGAACATCCCACGGCTACTTCTAGTGTTGTGTTAAGATCAGGAACTGCAGTCTGTATAGTTACCACCTGCTCAGAGCTAGTCGCATGTCGCTCCTAAATTACCAGTCCATAACAGTACAACTGGCCAAAAATGAGTTGAATTCATCTCAAAAGAAGGAAAAGAAAAAGAGTTCTTAACTTCTGAGCCATTTTTTTTTCTTTAGTCTGTTTTGTCTTTTTCCTTCCTCTTTATCTCTGGGTGGATTTGGGCGTGGACATGGATGTTCAGGGTCTGTTTTCTCGTGTGGATCAGCTTGCTGCAAGAGTTCAGAGTATCCAAGATTATGTTGTTCAGACTCCAGCCTTAGAGCCTAGAATTCCTACTCCAGATTTGTTTTACGGGGATAGATCTAAGTTTTTGAACTTTAAAAATAACTGCAAATTGTTTTTTGCTCTGAAACCCCGTTCCTCTGGTGACCCCGCTCAGCAAGTTAAAATAGTTATTTCTCTGCTGCGTGGTGACCCTCAGGACTGGGCATTCTCCCTTGAGTCAGGGGATCCGGCATTGCTTAATGTAGATGCATTTTTTCAATCGCTCGGATTATTGTATGACGAACCTAACTCTGTGGATCATGTGGAAAAAACCTTGTTGGCTCCGTGCCAGGGTCAGGAAGCGGCAGAATTATACTGCCAGAAATTTAGAAAATGGTCTGTGCTCACTAAATGGAATGAGGACGCTCTGGCAGCAATTTTCAGAAAGGGTCTTTCTGAAGCCCTTAAAGATGTTATGGTGGGGTTCCCCACGCCTGTTGCTCTGAGCGAATCTATGTCTCTAGCCATTCAGATCGATCGGTGCCTGCGTGAGCGCAAAATGGTGCACCATATGGCAGCATCCTCTGAGCGGAGTCCTGAGCCTATGCAATGTGATAGGATTCTGACTAGAGCGGAACAGAGGGGATACAGACGTCAGAATGGGCTGTGTTTTTACTGTGGTGATTCAGCTCATACTATCTCTGATTGCCCTAAGCGTATTAAGAGGGTCGCTAGATCTGTTACCATCAGTACTGTACAGCCTAAGTTTCTCCTGTCTGTGACCCTGATTTGCTCATTGTCATCTTTCTCTGTCATGGCATTTGTGGATTCAGGCGCTGCCCTGAACTTAATGGACTTAGAATTCGCCAGGCACTGTGGTTTTTCTTTGCAGCCTTTGCAGAGCCCTATTCCTTTGAGGGGTATTGATGCTACACCGTTGGCCAAGAATAAACCTCAGTATTGGACTCAGTTGACTATGTGCATGGCTCCAGCACATCAGGAAGATTGTCGTTTTCTGGTGTTGCATAATTTACATGATGTTGTTGTACTGGGTTTTCCATGGTTACAAGTACACAATCCAGTGTTGGATTGGAAATCGATGTCTGTGACTAGTTGGGGTTGTCAAGGGGTACATAGTGACGTTCCTTTAATGTCAATTTCCTCTTCCCCCTCTTCTGATGTTCCTGAATTTTTGTCAGATTTCCAGGATGTATTTGATGAGCCCAAGTCCAGTTCCCTTCCTCCACATAGGGACTGTGATTGTGCTATTGACTTGATTCCAGGCTCTAACTTCCCTAAGGGCCGACTTTTCAACCTGTCTGTGCCAGAACATACCGCTATGCGGAGCTATGTTAAGGAGTCCTTGGAGAAGGGGCATATTCGGCCGTCTTCGTCACCATTGGGAGCGGGATTCTTTTTTGTTGCCAAGAAGGATGGCTCCTTGAGACCCTGTATTGATTATCGCCTTCTTAATAAGATCACGGTCAAATTCCAATACCCTTTACCTTTGCTTTCTGATTTGTTTCCTCGGATTAAGGGGGCTAGTTGGTTTACCAAGATTGACCTTCGAGGGGCATATAATCTTGTTCGTATTAAACAGGGTGACGAATGGAAAACTGCATTTAATATGCCCGAAGGCCATTTTGAATACCTGGTGATGCCTTTCGGGCTTTCTAATGCTCCTTCTGTATTTCAGTCCTTCATGCATGACATTTTCCGCAATTATCTTGATAAATTGTTGATTGTGTATTTGGATGATATTTTGATTTTTTCCAATGATTGGGAGTCTCATGTGAAGCAGGTCTGGATGGTATTCCAGATCCTTCGTGATAATGCTCTATTTGTGAAGGGGTCTAAGTGCCTATTTGGAGTTCAGAAGGTCTCTTTTTTGGGGTTTATTTTTTCTCCTTCGTCTATAGAAATGGATCCTGTTAAGGTCCAAGCCATTCATGACTGGATTCAACCCACATCTGTGAAGAGCCTTCAGAAATTTTTGGGCTTTGCTAATTTTTATCGCCGTTTCATTGCCAACTTCTCTAGTGTGGTTAAGCCCCTGACCGATTTGACGAAGAAAGGCGCTGATGTGACAAATTGGTCCTCTGAGGCTGTTGAGGCCTTTCAGGAGCTTAAGCGCCGATTTACTTCTGCCCCTGTCTTGCGTCAGCCGGATGTGTCTCTTCCTTTTCAGGTTGAGGTTGACGCTTCTGAGATTGGGGCAGGGGCCGTTTTGTCACAGAGGAATTCTAATGGTTCCTTGATGAAACCATGTGCCTTCTTTTCCCGAAAGTTTTCGCCTGCGGAACGCAATTATGATGTCGGCAATCGGGAGTTGTTGGCTATGAAGTGGGCATTTGAGGAGTGGCGACATTGGCTTGAGGGGGCCAAGCACCGTATTATGGTCTTGACCGATCATAAGAATCTGATTTACCTTGAGACGGCCAAGCGGCTGAACCCTAGACAGGCTCGATGGTCCCTGTTTTTCTCACATTTCGATTTTGTGGTTTCATATCTTCCGGGATCTAAGAATGTTAGAGCGGATGCCCTCTCTAGGAGTTTTTTGCCTGATTCTCCTGGAGTTCTTGAGCCGGTTGGCATTCTTAGGGAAGGGGTGATTCTTTCTGCCATCTCCCCTGATTTATGGCGGGTGCTTCAGGAATTTCAGGCTGATAAACCTGACCGCTGTCCTGTGGGGAAGCTGTTTGTTCCTGATAGATGGATAAGTAAGGTAATTTCTGAGGTCCATTGTTCGGTGTTGGCCGGTCATCCTGGGATTTTTGGTACCAGAGATTTGGTGGCTAGGTCCTTTTGGTGGCCTTCCTTGTCGCGGGATGTGTGTTCTTTTGTGCAGTCCTGTGGGACTTGTGCCCGGGCTAAGCCTTGCTGTTCCCGCGCTAGTGGGTTGCTTTTGCCTTTGCCTGTCCCTGAGAGGCCCTGGACGCATATTTCCATGGATTTTATTTCGGATTTTCCTGTGTCCCAGAGGATGTCTGTTATCTGGGTGGTTTGTGACCGGTTCTCTAAAATGGTCCATTTGCTACCTTTGCCTAAATTGCCTTCCTCCTCTGATTTGGTTCCATTGTTTTTTCAGCATGTGGTTCGTTTTCATGGCATTCCGGAAAATATTGTGTCTGACAGAGGTTCCCAGTTTGTTTCCAGGTTTTGGCGGGCCTTTTGTGCTAGGATGGGCATTAATTTGTATTTTTCTTCGGCGTTCCATCCTCAGACAAATGGCCAAACTGAGTGAACTAATCAAACCTTGGAAACCTATTTGAGATGCTTTGTGTCTGCTGATCAGAATGATTGGGTGGCTTTCTTGCCGTTGGCCGAGTTTGCCCTTAATAATCGGGCCAGTTCGGCTACTTTGGTTTTGCCTTTTTTTTGTAATTTTGGTTTCCATCCTCGTTTTTCTTCAGGGCAGGTTGAGCCTTCTGATTGTCCTGGTGTAGATTCTGTGATGGACAGGTTACAGCAGATTTGGACTCATGTGGTAGACAATTTGACGTTGTCTCAGGAAAAGGCTCAGCGTTTTGCTAACCGCCGTCGGTGTGTTGGTCCTCGGCTTCGTGTGTGGGATTTAGTCTGGTTATCTTCTGGTCATGTTCCTATGAAGGTTTCTTCCCCTAAGTTCAAGCCTCGGTTTATTGGTCCTTATAAGATTTCTGAGATTATCAATCCAGTGTCTTTTCGTTTGGCCCTTCCAGCCTCTTTTGCCATCCACAATGTTTTCCATAGATCTTTGTTGCGGAGATATGTGGTGCCCGTTGTTCCCTCTGTTGATCCTCCTGCCCCGGTGTTGGTTGAGGGGGAGTTGGAATATGTGGTTGAGAGAATTTTGGATTCTCGTTTTTCGAGGCGGAGGCTTCAGTATCTTGTTAAGTGGAAGGGTTATGGCCAGGAGGATAATTCTTGGGTGGTTGCCTCCGATGTCCATGCTGCCGATTTGGTTCGTGCTTTTCACTTGGCTCGTCCTGATCGGCCTGGTGAGGGTTCGGTGACCCCTCCTCAAGGGGGGGGGGGTACTGTTGTGAATTCCGCTCTTGGGCTCCCTCCGGTGGTTGTGAGTAGCACTTTTGTGAGTTCTGCTCTTGGGCTCCCTCCTGTGGTTTTGAGTGGTATAGCTGCTTCTTGGATTTAGCATTAGCAGCTGCTTCCACTGATCATCTTTCTGGCTCGGCTATTTTAGTCTGGCCTTAGCCCTCAATCAATGCCAGTTGTCAATTGTTCCTGCTTGGAGCCACTGCTCTTTTGGATTTCCCTGACACTCTGTCCAGTTCAGCAAAGATAAGTCCTTGCTTGTCCTTTTGCAGTCCATTTGTTGTGGACTTTATTGTTCAGCACATTCTATGTTTTGCTCATTTGTCCAGCTTATCAGTATGGATCTATTTAGCTAAGCTGGAAGCTCTGGGCTGCAGATTTTGCCCTCCACACCTTTAGTCAAGTGTGGAGATTTTTGCATATCTCTGCGGTGGACTTTTTCTAGTTTTTATTACTGACCGCACAGTGTTCTTTCCTTACTATGTATATAGCTAGAAATGGCCTCCTTTGCTAAATCTTGTTTCATACTACGTATGTCATTTCCTTCTCCTCTCACAGTCAATATTTGTGGGGGGCTATCCTATCCTTTGGGGATTTTCTCTGAGGCAAGATAGCTTTCCTGTTTCTACCTTTAGGGGTAGCTAGTTCTCCGGCTGTGACGAGGTGTCCAGGGAGTGACAGGAACATCCCACGGCTACTTCTAGTGTTGTGTTAAGATCAGGAACTGCGGTCTGTATAGTTACCACCTGCTCAGAGCTAGTCGCATGTCGCTCCTAAATTACCAGTCCATAACAGGCTCCATAATCATGGGGAAGACTGCTGACTTGAAGCAATGACTCCAGCAGCATTCCACTCAACTTTCCATTAATATGCTTAGATACAGCACTCTGTGAAAAGTCAACTTCTTTAGCAATGACCTTTTGTGGCTTACCCTCCTTGTGGAGTATGTCAATGACTGCCTTCTGGACATCTGTCAAGTCAGCAGTCTTCCCCATGATTGTGGAGCCTACTGAAACAGACTAAGGAACCTTTTTTTAAGTGCTTAGGAAGCCTTTGCAGGTGTTTTTTGTTAATTATTCTAATTTAGTGAGATAATAACTTTTTGGGTTTTCATTGGCTGTCAGCTATAGTCATCAATATTAACAGAAATAAACACTTGAAATAGATCACTCTGTTTGTAATGACTGTGTATAATATATGAGTTTCACTTTTTGTATTGAAGAACTGAAATAAATTAACTTTTTTATTATATTCTAATTTAGTGAGAAGCACTTGTAAGTGTGAACACACTCTTATAATTGGGAATGTGGTTGTGCTCAAAATTAGACAATATTTAAACTCATATTAAATAGTACATAGCTGCCATAGTTTACAGTGATTCTGATTGACCCTGTATAAAGTTTAGCTGTTCTAGTAAGATTTTCCTGATATCCATGTTTCCAGTACGTTTGGTATTAATGTTTTTCACGTATACCATACGTACCCATTATAACCTAAGGTGCTATACACATGTCCATGTTTTTACACGGACCATGTGTATGTACAAAACACACAGAGACATGCCCACTTTTTCCTGGCAGCACAAATGACAAGGGCCAATACAAATGTATGGGTTCATGAAAAACACGTACAGCACATGGATGGCTTCCATGTCCTGTCCGTGTTTAACATTACAAAGTATAGGAGAAGCTATGTAATTTATTTACTTCTTTATCCATCCTTGAAAAATGCTGATGACACACTGATGGCAAAAACAAACACACTGATGTAAAACACTGATGACACTAGTACCATTTTTTCAAATTTTTTGAAACACAAATGTCTGAATTAGGTCTTAGTTGCATTTTACAGCAACAGCCATGGTCCGAAAACAGCTTACAATATAGCAAAGGGATTTCAATGTTGAAAATAATCAGTCAGGAGAAGGGTATACAATTTTGCAAGGCTTTAAATATACCATTAGACACTGGGAAGATGATCATTTAGACGTGGCTTAAATTTGGCAAAACAGTGATATTACCTGGAACTGGATGTTCTTCAAAAATTGATCAAATCACAAAGAGAAAATTGGAGGCCAACACCGACGCATAAAACAACGTTAAAGGAGCTGCAGGAATTTCTGGCAAGTACTGGGTGTGTACTGCATGTGACAACAATCTCTCATATTCTTCATATGTCTGGCTGTGGGGTAGGATGGCAAGATAAAAGCCTCTTCTAAAGAAAAAAATCGAAGTCTTGCTATGTTTTGCCAAAACCTATATTAAGACTGCCAAAAGCATGTGGGTTAACGTGTTATGGTCTGTTGAGACCACTATTGAACTTTTTGGCCAAAATTCTTAACAGTATTTTTGGTGCAAAACTAACACTGCACATCACAAAAAGAACCTCATACCCACAGTAAAGCACAGTGGAGACAGCAATATGCTTTTGGGCTGTTTTTTGGAAGATGGAACTGGGGCTTAAGTCAAGGTGGATGGAATTATCAAGAGTACCAAATTTAAGTCCATTTTTCATCAAAATCTTCAGGCCTCTGTTAAGAAGTTTAAGAGAAATTTCACCGTACAGCACCACGATGACCCTAAGCATACCTCTAAAAGGATGGTTTTACCAAAAGATCAAAATCTTGGAATTTCTCAGTCAGAGTCTATACTTGAATCCTGTACAGTGTACACAGAGATGCCCTTGCAATCTGACATACATGGAGCCATTTCTAGATGTGCCATGCTGATAAACTTTTACTAAAAAAGAATGCATACGTTTGAAGGGTACTTCAACAAAGTAGTAGTTAAATAAATAAATAAATAAATAATCTTTATTTTTATGTACCTCTAACATATTCCGCAGCGCTTTACAGTTTGCACATATTATCATCGCTGTCCCCGATCGGTCTCACAATCTAAATTCCCTATCAGTATGTCTTTGGAATGTGGGAGGAAACCCACGCAAACATGGAGAGAACATACAAACTCTTTGCAGATGTTGTCCTTGGTGGGGTTTAAGGGTGTGCCTATTTATTCTTTGCGCCTGAAAAGATTTCCGTATTTTTTTTTTTTTACAATTGAATTATACAGATTATAGGTGACATTAAAGGTGTACAAAGTTCTCAAATGTTTATCCTTGGTATGGTGTTTTTACATAATAGCAACCTGGCATTTTAACAGGGGTTTATGGACTTTTTATATCCACTGTACTTTTCCATTTTAGAAATAAAAATAATGTATTTTCGACATGTGCTAGTATAGCTCAACACTTGTAGTTCAAGATACAGCACGATGGCTCAGTGGTTAGCACTGCAGTGTTGAGGTCCTGGGTTAAAATCCCACCAAGGACAACATCTGCAAGGAGTTTCTATGTTCTCCCCGTGTTTGTGGGGCATACTGATAGGTAATCTAGATTATGAGTCCCAATGGGGATAGTTCTGATAATGTCAAGCGCTGTGGAATTAATGGTGCCATATAAATTAGATAAATACAGAATAAGGAAGAAATGATAAAGCTGCCAGTACTTGTGTTTATACTTGCTTCTCTTTTAAAGTGTAAATGGAACTCATTAGATGATGTCTGTGGAATATTGTTATTAGGTTTTTAGAAAATGGATCTTCTTTTTGGAAATACAGTACATACTTTTTGCTTGCTAATCATAATACAATGTATCTGCTTCACATTTTTTATCTTCTCTTCCGTACAGGTTACTTATATTTGGCTATAGAATATGCCCCCCATGGCAACCTGTTGGACTTTCTACGGAAAAGCAGAGTTCTGGAAACAGACCCAGCATTTGCCATAGCCAACAGCACAGCATCAACCTTGTCTTCACAGCAGCTTCTACAGTTTGCAGCAGATGTCGCTCGAGGCATGGATTACCTGAGCCAAAAACAGGTTGACATTCTGTATATTTTCCTATGCCATAAAATACAAGCGTGTGATTAAAAGTATGACATTTGTGAATTCCTGGCTGAATTATGACCCAGTTTGTACAGCAATTATAAATAGTCATAAAAGTGGTTTATAAATATATGAATATGTTGCAGCCACATCATTTATGAGATATATTCTCATACATAGCATAGCATAGCTAAAGTTTCTAGAAAATATTACAGATTTATATAAAGAGATGAAATTGGAAGCACCTTATAAATTACACCCTGGCTAATTGAAGCTGTAGGGTAAGAATTATGTGATTTTCAAGAATTTTAGATGTTGGTACCTTAACTATTTAAAGGGGTTGTTTGAAACCTAACAGTGAATATAATACTCAATACTGAACTATTTAATCTGAAAAACTAACTACATCTGTAACATATATCAAATACAGTGGGTACGGAAAGTATTCAGACCCCTTTAAATTTTTCACTCTTTGTTTCATTGAAGCCATTTGGCAAATTCAAAAAAGTTCATTTTTTCACATTAATGTACACTGTGCACCCCATCTTGACTGAAAAAAACAGAAATGTAGACATTTTTACAAATTTAATAAAAAAGAAAATCCGAAATATCACATGGTCAAAAGTATGCAGACCCTTTGCTCAGACACTCATATTAAAGTCACATGCTGTCCATTTCCTTGTGATCCTCCTTGAGATGGTTCTACTCCTTCATTGGAGGCCAGCTGTGTTTAATTAAACTGATAGGACTTGATTTGGAAAGGCACACACCTGTCTATATAAGACCTCACAGCTCACAGTGCATGTCAGACCAAATGAGAATCATGAGGTCAAAGGCACTGGCCAAGGAGCTCAGAGACAGAATTGTGGCAAGGCACATATCTGGTCAAGGTTACAACAGAATTTCTGCAGTACTCAAGGTTCCTAAGAGCACAGTGGCCTCCACAATCCTTAAATGCAAGAAGTTTGGGACCACTAGAAGTCTTCCTAGACTTTGCTGTGCAGCCAAACTGCGCAATCGTGGGAGAAGTGCCTTGGTGAGAGCGGTAAAGAAGAACCCCAAGATCACTGTTGCTGAGCTTCAGAGATGCACTACGGAGATGGGAGAAAGTTCCACAAAGTCAACTATCAACGCAGCCCTCCACCAGTTGGGCCTTTATGGCAGAGTGGCCCGACGGAAGCCTCTCCTCAGTGCAAGACATATGAAAGCTCTAGACCTCAGACTTGGCCAAAGGTTCACCTTCCAACAAGACAATGACCCTAAGCACACAGCTAAAATAACAAAGGAGTGGCTTCAGAACAACTCTGTGACGATTCTTGACGGCCGCAGCCAGAGCCCTGATCTAATCCCAATTGAGCATCTCTGGAGAGACCTGGAAATGGCTGTCCACCAACATTCACCATCCAACCTGACAGAACTGGAGAGGATCTGCAAGGAAGAATGGCAGAGGATTCCCAAACCCAGGTGTGAAAGACTTGTTGCATCATTCCCAAGAAGTCTCATGGCTGTACTAGCTCAAAAGGGTGCTTCTACTCAATACTGAGCAAAGCGTCTGAATACTTATGACCAAGTGATATTTCAGTTTTTCTTTTTTAATACATTTGCAAAAATTACTACATTTCTGGGGGTGGGGGTTTCAGTCAAGATGGAGTGCAGAGTGTACATTAATGTGAAAAAATGAACTTTTTTTGAATTTACCAAATGGCTGCAATGAAACAAAGAATGAAAAATTTAAAGGGGTCTGAATACTTTCCATACCCGCTGTATACAGTACAGAGCAAACGTTTGGACACTCCTTTTCATTTAAAATTTTTCTGTATTTTCATGACTATGAAAATTGTAAATTCACACTGAAGGCTTCAAAACTATGAATTCACACAAGTGGAATTATATACTTAACAAAAAAGTGTGAAACAACTGAAAATATGTCTTATATTGTAGGTTCTTCAAAGTAGCCACCTTTTGCTTTGATGACTGCTTTGCACACTCTTGGCATTCTCTTGATGAGCTTGAAGAGGTAGTCACCGGAAATGGTCTTCCAACAATCTTGAAGGAGTTCCCAGAGATGCTTAGTAATGATGAGCGAATATACTCGTTACTTGAGATTTCCCAAGCATGCTCAGGTGTCCTCCGAGTATTGCGTTAGAGCTCGGAGATTTAGTTTTCATCGCCACAGCTGAATAATTTACATCTGTTAGCCAGCATAAGTACATGTGGGGGTTGCCTGGTTGCTAGGGAATCCCTACATGTAATCAAGCTGGCTAAGAGATGTAAATCATTCAGCTGCGGTGCTGAAAACTAAATCTCCGAGCACTAAAAAATACTTGGAGGACACCCGAGCGTACTCGGGAAATCTCGAGTAACGAGTATATACGCTCATCACTAATGCTTAGCACTTGTTGGCCCTTTTACCTTAACTCTGTGGTCCAGCTCACCCCAAACCATCTCGATTGGGTTCAGGTCTGGTGACTGTGGAGGCCAGGTCATCTGGCGTAGCACCCCATCACTCTCCTTCTTGGTCAAATAGTCCTTACACAGCCTGGAGGTGTGTTTGGGGGTCATTTCCCTGTTAAAAAATAAATGATGGTCCAACTAAACGCAAACCAGATGGAATAGCATGCCGCTGCAAGATGCTGTGGTAGCCAAGCTGGTTCAGTATGCTTTAAATTTTGAATAAATCCCCAACAGTGTCACCAGCAAAGCACCCCCACACCATCACACCTCCTCCTCCATGCTTCACGGTGGGAACCAGGCATGTAGAGTTCATCCGTTCACCTTTTCTGCGTCGCACAAAGACACGGTGGTTGGAACCAAAGATCTCAAATTTGAACTCATCAGACCAAAGCACAGATTTCCACTGGTCTAATATCCATTCCTTGTTTTCTTTAGCCCAAACAAGTCTCTTCTGCTTGTTGCCTGTCCTTAGCAGTGGTTTCCTAGCAGCTATTTTACCATGAAGGCTTGCTGCACAAAGTCTCCTCTTAACAGTTGTTGTAGAGATTAGTGTTGAGCATTCCGATACTGCAAGTATCGGGTATCGGCCGATACTTGCTGTATCGGAATTCCGATACCGAGATCCGATATTTTTGTGATATCGGGTATCGGTATCGAAACAACATTAATGTAAAAATGTGTAAAAGAGAGAATTAAAATAAAAAATATTGCTATACTCACCTCTCCGACGCAGCCTGCACCTTACCGAAGGAAGCGGCAGCGTTCTTTGTTTAAAATTCGCGCTTTTCTTTCCTTTACGTGAGCCCCGGCTTGTGATTGGTTGCGTGCCGCCCATGTGACCGGGACGCAACCAATCACAGCAAGCCGTGACGTAATTTCAGGTCCTTCAGGATTTTAAAATTACGTTCCGGCGTTGTGATTGGTTGCGTCGCAGTCACATGGGAGACGCAACCAATCACAGCAAGCCGTGACGTAATTTCAGGTCCTTAAGGATTTTAAAATTACGTCCCGGCTTTGTGATTGGTTGCGTCGCAGTCACATGGGAGACGCAACCAATCACAAGCCGTGACGTCACGGGAGGCTGGACACGCGCGCATTTTAAAATGGGCGCGTGTCCAGCCTCCCGTGACGTCCCGGCTTGTGATTGGTTGCACCGCGATCAACCAATCACAAGCCGGGAGGCTGGACACGCGCCCATTTTAAAATTTTAAAATGCGCGCGTGTCCAGCCTCCCGGCTTGTGATTGGTTGACCACGGCGCAACCAATCACAAGCCGGGACGTCACGGGAGGCTGGACACGCGCGCTTTTTAAAATAGGCGCGTGTCCAGCCTCCCGTGACGTCCCGGCTTGTGATTGGTTAATGGCGGCCATGTTGCCGGGACGCGGACCAATCACAGCAAGCCGTGACGTAATTTCGTCACGGCTTGCTGTGATTGGTCCGCGTCCCGGCAACATGGCCGCCCTGACCAATCACAAGCCGGGACTTCACGTAACCAAGTAAAAGCGCGAATTTTAAACAAACAACGCTGCCGGTTCCCTCGCTGAGGTCCAGGCTGCGTCGGACAGGTGAGTATAGCGATATTTTTTATTTTAATTCTTTCTTTTACACATTTATATGGATCCCAGGGCCTGAAGGAGAGTTTCCTCTCCTTCAGACCCTGGGAACCATCAGGAATACCGTCCGATACTTGAGTCCCATTGACTTGTATTGGTATCGGGTATCGGTATCGGATTGGATCCGATACTTTGCCGGTATCGGCCGATACTTTCCGATACCGATACTTTCAAGTATCGGACGGTATCGCTCAACACTAGTAGAGATGTGTCTGCTGCTAGAACTCTGTGTGGCATTGACCTGGTCTCTAATCTGAGCTGCTGTTAACCTGCGATGTCTGACGCTGGTGACTCGGATAAACTTATCCTCAGAAGCAGAGGTGACTCTTGGTCTTCCTTTCCTGGGGCGGTCCTCATGTGAGCCAGTTTCTTTGTAGCGCTTGATGGTTTTTGCAACTGCACTTGGGGACACTTTCAAAGTTTTCCCAATTTTTCGGACTGACTGACCTTCATTTCTTAAAGTAATGATGATGGCTGCTTTTTTCTTGCCGCAATACAAATTCTAACACTCTATTCAGTAGGACTATCAGCTGTGTATCCACCAGACTTCTGCACAACACAACTGATGGTCCCAACCCCATTTATAAGGCAAGAAATCCCACTTATTAAACCTGACAGGGCATGCCTGTGAAGTGAAAACCATTTCCGGTGACTACCTCTTGAAGCTCATCAAGAGAATGCCAAGAGTGTGCAAAGCAGTAATCAAAGCAAAAGGTGGCTACTTTGAAGAACCTAGATTGTAAGACATATTTTCAGTTGTTTCACCCTTTTTTGTTAAGTATCTAATTCCACATGTGTTAATTCATAGTTTTGATGCCTCTCTGTGTGTATTTACAATTTTCATAGTCATGAAAATACAGAAAAATCTTTAAATGAGAAGGTGTGTCCAAACTTTTGCTCTGTACTGTATGTACACAAAAAATGGCAATGATCTAAAGGAAAACTAGTCCTGGAAAAAAAGCTTTATATGGTTATGTTGAAAAAAAAACAACTTATGCCAGAATGCTCTGGTGTTGACAGGCCGCTGTGTGTATGTGCATACGAAGAAGCCTATCAAACCCTGCTGAGTGGAGGTGGAAAACCCATCTCACGAGTAAATCAGACTCACAGTTACGAGAACAGTGTTGTTCCATTCATTCTATGAGCCATTTGGCACAACATTTTTAGGCCTATTAGGCTCATAGCTGTACAGGCCCTTATCTGTGTTATGCTACCATTACTGATCCACTTTAAAATTTGAAATAATAATAACACTCATGCGTTTTTTTCTAGTTCATACATCGGGACTTGGCAGCCAGAAATATTTTGGTTGGTGAAAACTATATTGCAAAAATTGCAGATTTTGGTTTATCAAGAGGACAAGAGGTTTATGTAAAAAAGACAATGGTAAGTATGTTGTTAAAGCTGATCCATTATGTTATCAAACTCTTATAAGAACATGCATCATGGTGTACAAACTAGCAAAATATCATGCAAGAGAGATTTCAAGGAGTTTTTAAAGATCAAAAAATATATGCAAATGTCAATCCTTTGGTACAGTTGTGGCCAAAAGTATTGACACCCCTGCAATTCTGTCAGATAATACTCAGTTTCTTCCTGAAATGATTGCAAACACAAATTATTTGTTATTATGATCTTCATTTAATTTGTCTTAAATGAAAAAACACAAAAAGAATTGTCCTAAAGCCAAATTGGATATAATTCCACACCAAACATAAAAAAGGGGGTGAACAAAAGTATTGGCACTGTTCGAAAAATCATGTGATGCTTCTCTAATTTGTGTAATTAACAGCACCTGTAACTTACCTGTGGCACCTAACAGGTGTTGGCAATAACTAAATCACACTTGCAGCCAGTTGACATGGATTAAAGTTGACTCAACCTCTGTCCTGTGTCCTTGTGTGTACCACATTGAGCATGGAGAAAAGAAAGAAGACCAAAGAACTGTCTGAGGACTTGAGAAACCAAATTGTAAGGAAGCATGAGCAATCTCAAGGCTACAAGTCCATCTCCAAAGACCTGAATGTTCCTGTGTCTACCGTGCACAGTGTCATCAAGAAGTTTAAAGCCCATGGCACTGTGGCTAACCTCTCTAGATGTGGACGGAAAAGAAAAATTGACAAGAGATTTCAACGCAAGATTGTGCGGATGTGGGATAAAGAACCTCGACTAACATCCAAACAAGTTCAAGCTGCCCTGCATTCCGAGGGTACAACAGTGTCAACCCGTACTATCCGTCGGCGTCTGAATGAAAAGGGACTGTATGGTAGGAGACCCAGGAAGACCCCACTTCTTACCCCAAGACATAAAAAAGCCAGGCTGGAGCTTGCCAAAACTTACCTGAAAAAGCCTAAAATGTTTTGGAAGAATATTCTCTGGTCAGATGAGACAAAAGTAGAGCTTTTTGGGCAAAGGCATCAACATAGAGTTTACAGGAGAGAAAAAGAGGCATTCAAAGAAAAGAACACGGTCCCTAGAGTCAAACATGGCGGAGGTTCCCTAATGTTTTGGGGTTGCTTTGCTGCCTCTGGCACTGGACTGCTTGACCGTGTGCATGGCATTATGAAGTCTGAAGACTACCAACAAATTTTGCAGCATAATGTAGGGCCCAGTGTGAGAAAGCTGGGTCTCCCTCAGAGGTCATGGGTCTTCCAGCAGGACAATGACCCAAAACACACTTCAAAAAGCACTAGAAAATGGTATGAGAGAAAGCACTTGAGATTTCTAAGGTGGCCAGCAATGAGTCCAGACCTGAATCCCATAGAACACCTGTAGAGAGATCTAAAAATGGCAGTTTGGAGAAGGCACCCTTCAAATATCAGGGACCTGGACCATTTTGCCAAAGAAGAATGGTCTAAAATTCCAGCAGAGCATTGTAAGAAACTCATTGATGGTTACCGGAAGCGGTTGGTCGCAGTTATTTTGGCTAAAGGTTGTGCAACCAAGTATTAGGCTGAGGGCGCCAATACTTTTGTCTGGCCCATTTTTGGAGTTTTGTGTGAAATGATCAATGTTTTGCTATTTGCTTCATTCTCTTTTGTGCTTTTTCATTTAAGACAAATTAAATTAAGATAATAATACCAAAGAATTTGTGATTGCAATTATTTTCAGGAAGAAACTGAGTATTATCTGACAGAATTGCAGGGTTGTCAATACTTTTGGCCACAACTGTACATTGATTAATTCATCCCTCTACCATGCCTCAGTCTCTGATTTTGTATGAAGACAGGCAGAGGATTTTCCAGGTTAGTTTCATACAAATCCAATGACAAACACCAACTCTAGCATCCACCACTAAAAGCAGCATGCCAGTGACCATGAGCATCAACAACTCAAGTGGTTATATTCCTGGAAAAATGCAGTAATTGAAGCATATAGGACATTAAAAATTCCCATTAAACATTATGTAAGACCTCTCTGTTGCAGTTTCTGACTTCTGCTTGTGTGAACATGCCCTGAAATAGTACAATAATAAAACTGCTAATAGATTTTTATCTTTTTTTTTACTCTTTTAGCTGCCTTTATTTACAGCAGAGTTCAAAATAATAGCAGTCCAATATGACTAACCAAATTATTCACTGTTTTTGGTATAAATGATATTACCACATATCACACAATTTACCAGTTGGTGCAGTAAATTCTAAGGAAACCAACAGACTCCGCATTCATCAATCTGTGTATTAGAATAATTAAACCCTTAAAGACAAGGGGTATTTCTGGTTTTGCATTCCCATTTTTTGCTCCCCTTCTTCCCACGGCCATAACTTTTTTATTTTTCCGTCTATATGGCCATGTGAGGGCTTGTTTTTTGCAGGACGAGTGATACTTATGAATGGCACCATTGATTTTACCATATCATGTACTGTTTTCCAGTACATGATATGGTAAAATCAATGGTGAAATTGCAAAAAAAGTGCAATTTCACAATTGTTTTTTGGATTTTTTTTTACCATGTTCCCTAAATACTAAAACTGACCTGCCATTTTGATTTTCCAGGCCCTACCGAGTTCACAGACACCAAACATGTCTAGTTTCTTTTTTATTTAAGTGGTGAAAAAAATTCCAAGGTTTGTAAAAAAAAAAATGTTGCCGTTTTCCGAGACCCATAGGACTCCTTTTTTCAGGATCTGGGGCCGGTTGAGGGCTTATTCTTTGCACGCCAATCTGACGTTTTTTATTGATACCATTTTGGTGTGTAAATGATCTTTTGATCGCCCGTTATTGCAATGTTGCAGTGACCAAAAAGACATAATTCTGGCGTTTCGATTTTTTTTATCGTTACGCCGTTTACCGATTGGATTAATTCTTATTATATATTGATCGGGCGATTCTGAATGCAGCAATACCAAATATGTGTATATTTAAATTTTTTTATTGTTTTATTTTGAATGGGGCGAAAAGGGGGTGATTTGTACCTTTATATATTTTTTAAAACTTTTTTTTACTTTTTACTTGCTTCAATAGTCTCCATAGGAGACTAGAATCTGTGATCATCTAATCGCTTGTGCTACATAGAGAAGGGCTGCAGCTCTGCTGTAAGTAGCACACATGCTATCTTGCCATGAGCGCCGACCACTGGACGGCGCTCATAGCTATCCGGCTATGACAACCACAGGGGTCTCCTGCCAAACCATCGGTGACCTGCGGGCATGTGACAAGGGCGCTGATGGGAGGAGGTAATGATGCGCTTCTTGCGCGTGCATGTTAAATGCCACTGTCAGAGATTGACAGCGGCATTTAACATGTTAACAACCGCGGGTAGATCGCTATGCCACCCATGGCAGTTAGGGGCACATGACAGCTGATTAGATCAACGTCTGTACAACACTGTTATTACCACCAGTGACATTATACACAGCAGCTCTGTATATAGTGTCAATGTACAGATAATACAGGGATCACCAGTGACGTTATACACAGGAAATCTGTATATAGTGTCAGTGTACAGATAATACAGTGATCACTAGTGACATTATACACAGGAGCTCTGTACATAGTGTCAGTGTACAGGTAATACAGGGAAAACCAGTGACATTATACACAGGAGATCTGTATATTCTGTCAGTGAACAGATAATACAGGGATCACTAGTGATATTATACACAGGAGCTCTATATATAGTGTCAGTGTACAGGTAATACAGGGATCACTAGTGACATTATACACAGGAGATCTGTATAGAGTGTCTTTGTACAAATAATGCAGTGATCACTAGTGACATTATACACAGGAGATCTGTATATTATGTCAGTGAACAGATAATACAGTGATCACTAGTGACATTATACACAGGAGCTCTGTATATAGTGTCAGTGTACAGGTAATACCGGGATCACCAGCGACATTATACACAGGAGATCTGTATAGAGTGTCATTGTACAGATAATGCAGTGATCACTAGTGACATTATACACAGGAGATCTGTATATTCTGTCAGTGAACAGATAATACAGTGATCACTAGTGACATTATACACAGGAGCTCTGTATATAGTGTCAGTGTACAGGTAATACAGGGATCACCAGTGACATTATACACAGGAGATCTGTATAGTGTCATTGTACAGATAATGCAGTGATCACTAGTGACATTATACAAAGGAGCGCTCTGTATATAGTGTCAATGTACAGGCAATACAGGGATCACCAGTGACATTAAACACAGGAGCTCTGTATATAGTGTTAGGATACAGGTAATACAGTGATTACTAGTGACATTATACACAGGAGATCTGTATATAGTGTCAGTTTACAGGTAATACAGGGATCACCAGTGACATTGTACACAGATCTGTATATAGTGTCAATTTACAGATAATACAGTGATCACTAGTGACATTATACACAGGAGCTCTGTATACAGTGTCAATGAGCAGGTAATACAGGGATCACCAGTGACATTATACACAGGAGATCTGTATATAGTGTCAATTTACAGATAATACAGTGATCACTAGTGACATAAAACACAGGAGCTCTGAATATAGTGCCAGTGTACAGGTAATACAGGGATCACCAGTGACATTATACAGGAGATCTGTATAAAGTGTCATTGTACAGATAATAGTGATCACTAGTGACATTATACACATGAGCTCTGTATATAGTGTCAGTGTACGGATAATACAGTGATTACTAGTGACATTATACACAGGAGCTCTGTATATAGTGTCAGTGTACAGGTAATACAGGGATCACCAGTGACATTATACACAGGAGCTCTGAATATAGTGTCAGGGTACAGGTAATACAGGGATCACCAGTAACATTATACACAGGAGATCTGTATAGAGTGTCATTGTGCAGATAATAATGATCACTAGTGACATTATACATAGGAGCTCTGTATATAGTGTCAGTATACAGATAATACAGTGATCACTAGTGACATTATACACAGGAGCTCTGTTTATAGTATCAGTGTACAGGTAATACAGGGATCACCAGTGACATTATTCACAGATCTGTATATAGTTCCAGTGTACAGGTAACACAGTGATCACCAGTGATATTATACATAGGAGCTCTGTATATAGTGTCAGTGTACAGGTAATACAGTGATCACTAGTGACATTATACACAGGAGCTCTGTACACAGTATTTAGTGTGCATGTACATGTAATACACTGACTCACCCGTGACATCTGAAATTGAACTCCTTCATCTTCGCTTTTCTTCTTCAACCAGCAAAGACCGCCGTCACTTCTTCCAGCCAGGACTCGGTCTCTGCAAAATATAGCACAGTCATCAATAGCTGATCACTTCCAGAGCACTTTTTCCCTGACTTCTACACTACGCCAGATGCAGAAGAAAAGCGACATAGTACCGCCCTGCACAGTAGCAGGACCCCCTTTTGTTCCCTCCATGGAAAACCGTTTCCTAAAAAGTAAATTATATTACAGTAGTAATAATGTCCCTAATTGAACCCTAAAGAAATTATGTTCCCAACTTGTTACCATAAACTAGTATAGCATGTTCCTCATTCTGGCCCGAAAACAGTAATTAAGTCCCTCATCCTGGCCCCCCTTATTTAAAAATCTCACCCATCCTGGCCCACTTTATTTAATAATCTCATACAGCCTGGCCCCCTATATTTTATAATTTGCCCCAGCCTGGCCCCCTATGTCCCTTGTCCAGCCTGGCCCCCAGATATCCATCCCGCTTCCCCAGCTATATATACTGGCCCTCATATGTCCCTTGTCCTGCCCCACCATATCTCTCCTGGACCCCCATATATCCTTCTGTTCCCACATATATGCAACCTGCCCCCCATATATATCCATCCTGCCCCCCTTATATATGCCTCCTGGTCCCTTGTCCTGCCCCCCTCCCCCATAAATCCATCTTGGCCCCTCATATATATGCATCCTGGCTGTACAATATATATGTATCCTTGCTCCCCATATATCCAGCCAGGTCCCTTGTCTTGCCCCTCCCCCATATACAGTGCCTTGTGAAATTATTCAGCCCCCTGGAACTTTTCAACCTTTTCCCACATATCATGCTTCAAACATAAAGGTACCAAATGTAAATTTTTGGTGAAGAATCAACAACAAATGAAACACAATTGTGAAGTAGAACGAAATTTATTGCTTATTTAAAATTTTTGTGGAAATTCAAAAACTGAACAGTGGGGCGTGCAATATTATTCAGCCCCTTTAACTTAATACTTTGTTGCGCCACTTTTTGCTGTGATTACTGTACAGCTGCAAGTCACTTGGGGTATGTCTCTATCAGTTTTGTACATCGAGAGACTGAAATTCTTGCCCATTCTTCCTTGGCAAACAGCTCGAGCTCAGTGAGCATTGATGGAGATCGTTTGTGAACAGCAGTTTTCAGCTCTTTCCACAGATTCTTGATCCATCCTGCCCCCCCCCCAGATATCCATCCCGCTTACCCAGCTATATATACTGGCTCTCATATGTCCCTTGTAATGCTCCACCATATATCTCTCCTGGACCTCCATATATCCTTCCTGGTCCCTTGCCCTGGCTCCCCCATATGTATGCAACCTGCCCCCCTCCCATATATATGCTTCCTAGTCTCTTGTACTACCCCCATATATCCATCCTGACCCCACATACAGTGCCTACAAGTAGTATTCAACCCCCTGCAGATTTAGCAGGTTTACACATTTGGAATTAACTTGGCATTGTGACATTTGGACTGTAGATCAGCCTGGAAGTGTGAAATGCACTACAGCAAAAAAGAATGTTATTTCTTTGTTTATTTTTTTAAAAAATTGGGAAAAGTTTTTTCAGAGGGTCATTTATTATTCAACCCCTCAACCCACCAGAATTCTGTTTGGTTCCCCTAAAGGATTAAGAAGTAGTTCAGGCACAAAGAACAATGAGCTTCACATGTTTGGATTAATTATCTCTTTTTCCAGCCTTTTCTGACTATTTAAGACCCTCCCCAAACTTGTGAACAGCACTCATACATGGTCAACATGGGGAAGACAAAGGAGCATTCCAAGGCCATCAGAGACAAGATCGTGGAGGGTCACAAGGCTGGCAAGGGGTACAAAACCCTTTCCAAGGAGTTGGGCCTACCTGTCTCCACTGTTGGGAGCATCATCCGGAAGTGGAAGGCTTATGGAACTACTGTTAGCCTTCCACGGCCTGGACAGCCTTTGAAAGTTTCCTCCCGTGCCGAGGCCAGGCTTGTCCAAAGAGTCAAGGCTAACCCAAGGACAACAAGGAAGGAGCTCCGGGAAGATCTCATGGCAGTGGGGACATTGGTTTCAGTCAATACCATAAGTAACGTACTCCACCGCAATGGTCTCCGTTCCAGACGAGCCCGTAAGGTACCTTTACTTTCAAAGCGTCATGTCAAGGCTCGTCTACAGTTTGCTCATGATCACTTGGAGGACACTGAGACTGACTGGTTCAAGGTTCTCTGGTCTGATGATCGAGATCTTTGGTGCCAACCACACACGTGACGTTTGGAGACTGGATGGCACTGCATACGACCCCAAGAATACCATCCCTACAGTCAAGCATGGTGGTGGCAGCATCATGCTGTGGAGCAGTTTCTCAGCCAAGGGGCCTGGCCATCTGGTCCGCATCCATGGGAAGATGGATAGCACGGCCTACCTGGAGATTTTGGCCAAGAACCTCCGCTCCTCCATCAAGGATCTTAAGATGGGTCATCATTTCATCTTCCAACAAGACAACGACCCAAAGCACACAGCCAAGAAAACCAAGGCCTGGTTCAAGAGGCAAAAAATCAAGGTGTTGCAGTGGCCTAGTCAGTCTCCTGACCTTAACCCAATTGAAAACATGTGGAAGGAGCTCAAGATTAAAGTCCACATGAGACACCCTAAGAACCTAGATAACTTGGAGAAGATCTGCATGGAGGAGTGGGCCAAGATAACTCCAGAGACCTGTGCCGGCCTGATCAGGTCTTATAAAAGACGATTATTAGCTGTAATTGCAAACAAAGGTTATTCCACAAAATATTAAACCTAGGGGTTGAATAATAATTGACCCACACTTTTATGTTTAAAATTTATAAAAATTTAACTGAGCAACAAAACTTTTTGGTTTGTAAGATTTATGCATCTGTTAATAAATCCTGCTCTTGTTTGAAGTTTGAAGGCTCTAACTTATTTGCATCTTATTAAACCTGCTAAATCTGCAGGGGGTTGAATACTACTTGTAGGCACTGTATATGCAACCTGCCTCCATATATATCCATCCTGCCCCCCATATATATGCTCCCTGGTCCCTTGTCCTGCCTCCCTCCCCCATAAATCCATCTTGGTCCCTATATATATGCATTCTGGCCCTCTCAAATATATCCATCCTGCCCCCTCCATATATCCATCCTGCCCCCCCATATATCCATCATGGCCACCCATATATCCATCCTAGCCGCCTGCCCCATATATGCATCCTGGTCCCTTGTCCTGCCCCTCCCATAAATCCATCCTGGCCCCCCAATATATATGCATCCTGGCTCCCCCATATATCCATCTTGGCACCCCATATATCCATCCTGGCCCCCCATATGTATCCATCCTGGTCCCCCATATGTATCCATCTGGCCCCTTGTCATGCCCTTCCATATGTATCCATCCTGGCCCCCCATGTGTATCCATCCGGGTCTCTTGTCCTGCCCCTGGGCCCCCTGTATGTGTATCCATCCTGGCCCCCTTCCCCCATATGTATATCCATCCTAGCCCTTTCCCCATATGTGTATCCATCCTGGCCCCCTTCCCCCAGAATGTGTATCCATCCTGGCCCCCTTCCCCGTATGTATATCCATTCTGGCCCCTTTCCACCGTATGTATATCCATCCTGGCCCCCTTCCCCCATGTGTATCCATCCTGGCCCTCTTCCTCATGTATGTATTTCCATCCTGGCCCCCTTATGTGTATCCATCCTGGCCCCTTACCCCCAGAATGTGTATCCATCCTGGCCCCCTTCCCCCATGTCTATCCATCCTGGCCCCCTTCCTCCCGTATGTGTATCCATCCTGGCCCCCTTCCCCTGTATGTGTATCCATCCTTGCCCCCTTCCCCCAGTATGTGTATCCATCCTGGCACCCTACCCCCATATGTATATCAATCCGGGCCCCCTTCCCCCGTATGTATATCCATCCTGGCCCCCTTCCCCCCGTATGTGTATCCATCCTGGCCCCCTTCCCCCGTATGTGTCCATCCTGGCCCCTTTCCCCCAGTATGTGTATCCATCCTGGCCCCCTTCCCCCAGTATGCGTATCCATCCTGGCCACCTTATCCCCGTATGAGAGAGAGAAAATAAACAATTCCTCTTACCTACCTGTGCTCCCGGCATCGTCCCAGCGGTGAATGTGTACACTTACGTCCATTAGGACGTGCGCCCGCCACAGTGGTTCAGGTAATGAACGCTGCATGCGTGCGCCTCTGCACATATACGGCCTGTGCTTTTAAAGGGCTCATGCCCCTAAAAACTGCAGACTTTTTTTCCCCCCCATCTCCTCCTCCTCTCCTTCCCACAGCCAAGGGCCCACTGGGGATTTCCCCGGTTCCCCGCCAAGCCAGACGGATGTAGTTCAAGCATCCTGAACTGGAATAAGATTTTGGTTGACTCTATGCAACATAGATGTGAAGCCGTTCTAAAAAAAAATGTGGGTATACAACTAAATATAAGGTTAGTGATTCACAGGAATGCTAAATACACAAAAATATTACTTTTTGTGAGTTTGTAGAGACAAATGCAGACATTGCTTTTTTTTTTAGAACGGCCCAATGTTCATTTTTTGTTATTTTCTGTAAAGTAGTTAAAAATTATATACATTTCTCGTCATTTTTTAAATTAGAAAACGGTGTGAAATGTTCCCAATGCATGGAAATAAAAACTACTATAAAGATTTTGTGATTAACTCATGTTTTTGAATACATTGCTATTATTTCGAACACTACTGTATGTTTTAGCGTTCTCCCAAACATGTCTGTTGGCAATTTTCTATCTGGTATACTTATCTGATTTAATGGAATTTTCTAGGGAAGACTTCCGGTTCGATGGATGGCAATTGAATCCTTAAACTACAGTGTTTATACGTCAAACAGTGATGTGTAAGTGTACTGCTGCTTTTTCTACATGTAAAACATCAAATCATTGTATATTAATGTATAACTATATGATCTCATTAAAAGCTGGCATTCAATAAAAGGCCAATATTGATATGCCATAATAAATGTCTGGAAAAGACTTGCTCTGCAAGTTCTATAGCATCCCCTGGACTTCAGCGAAAAGCTACGGACTACTGTTCCCTTTTCTGTTGATGGGTAGGGGTTCCAAGGTTTGCAGATTAACTGCATATAAAAACCTCTGATGCAGGGCAGCTTTAGGGGAATAAAAACTGGGCATCTGCCCAGGGTCTCTATTCCCAATGAATGACTGCTAAGTTCTCTACACTGATGTGTGTGTAATGTATGGGTATATGGCACAGAGTGTTTGTGTATGTACAATATACGTGTAGAATTCACATACTAATAATACCAACATTGTAGATGACAGTTTGTAGGTGTAAAAATGTTGGCAATCGTTCAATGAACAAGTAAGATGATGTTCGTTCATCAGGTATTTGGATCATTTATGCAGAAACAAAAATTACTGTTCTCGGCAGCCCATTGCCCAGGATATGTGCTGTCGAAAACATGACACTTAATGGGGACATAGCCTCCTCCAGCTGATAAATATATTTTCCATGTGAAATGTTTTTTGAATTGGAAGTGGCTGATAGACAAGACTGTTCACATGCTTCCCCGTCAGCAGCAAGTTTGTGGACAGGAGTACTATGCGGTCTGTGAGGAAGGTTGCATCAAGTGCAGGAGGACCACCTATAACACCAATATTACTATTGAGTGCCATAAAATCACGTCCCAACGAATTTGTTAAAATAAAGAGGATATGGATAACCCCATTAAATATTGTGGCTATGTCTTTCTTTAGGTATACATTCTTGCCATACATTTTCAGGTAGCTTTCATGCTCTACATATGAGACAAAATATTTTCATGTGTTTCATTTTAGGTGGTCATTTGGTGTTTTGCTATGGGAAATTGTCAGTTTGGGTAAGTATTTGGTTTTCAATATATGTAATAGATATTCCACTTAAAGTCCTTGTCACATGGGACTGGGATACCATAACAAATAAACCTAGCATCGATGGGAAAATGAAAAGTGCTACTTATACTGTGCTACTCACCTGACTATGCTTTAGTGTTCTAGATGTAAATCCTAAAAAATACAAAATGTATCACATTTGCATTTGGTCATTTCATTTTAAGTAAGGCTATCTTTGCTTTGCATTTTAGCCTACTGGTAATGGCTCCGTCGGGGCTTACACTTGAATCCCTGGAAAACGTGAAATGAAATGTCTGAAAGTAAGTGTGTGCCTAGCCTCACACTAAATTCAGTGTTGTGCCCACACTAATTAAGTACTCATTCAGATTAAGAATTTTGAAAAATACCAGTAAAGGTGTAATAATGATTTAAAATTAGTGATGACAATGAAACTTTATTTTGATCACAGGTGGGACTCCATATTGTGGTATGACTTGTGCGGAACTTTATGAGAAGCTACCACAAGGGTACAGACTGGAGAAACCATTAAACTGTGATGATGAAGTGTAAGTCATATTATTCTCCAGTCTCTGTTTTATCAGTCATAAAGGAAGATCGTTTGTTTGTACAAAATGACAACTGGAGTAGGAAAGGCTTTCAACTGTTTTGGGCTTTTGCATAAGACATAGTTTTGCTGGCCTCACATGTGGCATGACTTTACTGTATTGCCCTTTTACTATTTATTTTCACTAGTCCACAGAACTCCTATGTTGAAACCACTGCTTTCGGTTGCTCAAGTCATCACTAGCCTCTTTATAATATGGTTGCAGTAATCCGTGTGCTTATTGACTTACAGGTATGACCTTATGAGACAGTGCTGGCGTGAAAAGCCATATGAGCGACCATCATTTGGGAAAATACTGGTTTCTCTGACACGAATGCTTGAGGAAAGGAAGGTGAGAACTATTGGTTTTGGATTAAGCAATAGTCTGCATTTTACTTCATTTGTGTCAATTGTGTAACTACTTGCTGTTATTGAAGAATTTCACTGCAACGGAGTTGAACATAGACAGAGAATAAAACTCAATGCTCTAATCAGACGTGTTTCTTCTCGGGAAGCAAAGGTGTATTTTCTCCTATGAACAGTAAAAAATAGTGATAGATGGACCTCGAGGATTAGGGAAGCTCAGCCAAAGCCTTTTCTTCTTGGAATTGGTCTAAGCCTGTGGGAGTCCAAGGCCATTGGACTTCTAGATTCACATCTGGGCATAAGGAAAGCAGCAGTGAGCCATTTTATTGTGGGAAAAATCATCAAATTTCTTTGTGCAGTCAGCTAGCCAAAGTACATCTTAGTCCACTAATTCTTAAGATATGTTCACATTGAGTTTTATAAGGAGTTTTTAGAGCAGAAAGTGAGTGAAAACTCTCCAAATCCTCGGCAAAACTTCACAAAAGCTTGACATTTCTAAGTTTTAGCTCCAAAATCTCAGTGTGAACACACCATTAAACAGGTCTAGTATATTGGAATGTGGCCAAGGTTTTCCCAGCAAAAAGACCTGTCATTTTTACAGTCAGGATGGAATACTAATGTCAGTCAACCCAATGATGCTTAACAACAAATTTCACCCTAATATACAATTCCTATACCAAGCTTCTTTAAGTAGACATTTACAGTCAAGAAGATCATTTGGTATCTGTTTGGATTAATTGAAAACAGATTAGTCATATCATAGCTTCCACTATTATTAAAACCCATGATAATAGTGTAAACAGAGCCACATATTTCTAGCCTGAATCTATGCCATCATTCTAATGCATGCTTTTATTTTCTAGACCTATGTGAATACAACACTTTATGAGAAGTTTGCATATGCGGGTATTGACTGCTCAGCAGAAGAGGCGGCATGAAGTCCCATTTATATCTTTAGACTGTCGAGTGTGAAGTATCATGTTCGGAAAAAATCTACAATCTGTAGAATACGTTTTAGTGTCAGCTTCAAGTGTAAATGTTTATAGAACTATGTAAATACGATTTCTTCTATAATTTAGGGTTACCCTAGGTTTCTGCATTTATTACTTGTATGAGCAGAATTGTTAATTTACCCAATTTTGTGTATCCTATTAACAGATTACAAAATCTACATTGTATATATGTTGTTGTTGCTGCTCTGGGTTATATAATATCTGATACATCAGCATAGTCTAGCATTTCGAAAAATGGCTCTGTACATGAAAAGATTATATGTTATGGCACATGATAACTGAACTTATGCACATTGTATAGATATAGGTTTTATATTCTATGTGTGATTGACTTGAATGGAGTATGTTGTAATAAAGTATTTCACGTTATAGCCAATTGCCATACGGCTGTGGAGTGCCATGTCTTTGAAGATATTTTCTACTAGAAACAAATGTGTACATGATATGAAAGCTATAATACCCCCGATACTGAATAACTGCTCTGCTGAGCCAAGGGAGATAGACCTTCACTCAGAGATACGCATTAGATTGCTGGCGATTCAACCAATACCGGTGAGTTCGGCGGCCACCTTTAGTCTAATGTATATGAGGTCCTTTACTCTGCGATAAAAGCTTTAATCTGTGGAAATGACAAGAAAAATCACACGACCGATTACATGATCAGGGAGACCATAAATTCTCAAATAAATGTCACCTGCGTAACCCAGCAGGGAGTATGGCGTTGTCTCAAAATTGCTAAAATAGACACATCACCGGGCCTGGATATCATACACCCCTGAGTACTGCAGAAATTAAGTGCCGTGATAGGCTGACCATTATTTCTCATTTCCAAAGATTCCATAACAGGGTCTATGCCACAGTAGTAGCACATAACAAATGTGGTGCTAATATTTCAATAAGAAAAGGGACAAAAACTGTACCGGAAAGTTATATGCAGGTAAATTTATCTTCTGTGGTTAAAATCCTTGAGGGTTTCCTAAGAGATGCGACCGTGGAGTCTCTCAATAAGAATAACCTCATAACCCTGCATCAACCTGGTTTTAGAAAGGAATGGTCCTGTGAAACTAATCTGATGAGCTTCTATGATAAGGTAAATTCCAGACTGGATGTGGATAATGCAATATGTGTTGTCTATATGGACTTTTCAAAGGAGTTTGATAAGTTGCCACATAACAGGTTAGTACTAGTAATGAGAAGTGATAAGGTGTTATCTGAGGATGCTAACCAAATGACATCAGCGTGCTCGGAAACAGGTTTGAGTCCCCGCACCTGCATGTCTCGCAGCCTAATAGGCAATCCCTGCATGTGATGGGGCTGTCAAACAGCTGCAAGACATGCAGCCACGGGGACTCAAACATTTTTCGATCACGCCGAAGTCACTCGGTTAACACACATTCGATCATGACCAATTACTACATAAAATGAGAAATTGGACCAGTGGAAAACAACTGTTAAAAACTGGCTCAATGATGGGAAACAGTAGGTGATTATTACTGGAACACACTCGGATTGTCTCACAGTTAACAAGTGAGGTTACCACAGGGGTCCATATTGGACCCTTTTTAACATATTTATTAATGACCTTGTAGTGGACATATCAAATAGAATTTTATTTTTGCTGGTGACTACATTACCGAGTTTAGTACCAACAATGAGGATGATAACTTAATATTACAGAGGGGATTATGTAAACTAGAGGCTTGGGCTGAAAAATGGCAATTGAGGCTTAATGTACTTAAATACAAGGTCTTGTTCTTTGGCATAGAAAATAAAAAAAGATAAATATGTATTAAATTGTAAAATAGTCACTAAAAAGACTTTGTAAAAGGGTGGACGACAAACTCAACTTAAGTAACAAGTGCAAGACAGCTGCTGCCAAGGCAGATAAAATAATGGGATGCATTAAGAGAGGTATTATAGATGCTTATGAAAGAAACATCAGTTTACCTCTATACAAGTCACTAGTGCAGCCACACTTAGTATACTGTGTAAAATTTTGATATTAAATGTTTAAGAAAGATATAGGTGAATTAGAGCACGTGCAGAGAACAGCAACCCAGGTTATTAAGGAAATGGGTGGACTGCAATAATAAGGGCTAATTTCCACATGCGAGGCACACGTCCGTATCTCGCATGTGGAAACCAAGCTTTGGCGCCGGCACTTTGGAGCGGAGCTGTGCAGCTCCATGTGTTCCTATGCGGCCGCACGCTCCGCTCTGGAGTGCCGGCTCCACAGCTTGGTTTCCACATGCGAGATACGGACGTGTGCCTCGCATGTGGAAATGAGCCCTTAGGGGCGATCTTATTACAATGCACAAATGTATCAGGGCACAGTACAGATATCTTTCTAACGATCTTTGTACACCTAGGCCTGCGATGGAGACAAGGGGCAATCCTTTACATCTAGAATAAATAAGGTTTAAGTGCCATTTTAAAGCTGGTGACCAGGTTCACCATTTTATATCACCATTAGGCTGGAGTCACACACAATGTATAAAAAAAATCTGTCAGATTTTGTCTGTTGAGAATCGCACAAAAGTTTTCCGTATGGTGATCCGTATCTCATCTGTGTGCAATGCCAGGATGCGTTTTTTTCTCAAAAAAGTATCCGTGTGTCATCAGTATCTCATCCATATGGTGAGATTTTCTCACACACTTGCAAAATGGGCAAATAATGGCTAAGCCTTTCCTGTCACCTGCCCAATGCCTGAGAATTTCTCGCAAGTCACACTGATGGTCCGTGTGGTGTGCGATTTTTTTTCTCACACCCATAGACTTGCATTGGTGTTTCTCAGCTGAGATACGTGGACAATCGCAGCATGCTACGATTTCATTTGCATGCGTAATACGGACGAGAAAAAAACGATGATGGGAGCTGCCTCATAGATTAACATTGGTCCGAGTTCTATGCGATTTTTTTATCGCATAGCACTCGTCCGTATTACAGACTAGTGTGACTCCGGCCTTACAACGATGTAATATTTCCAACAGCAGGCTGTACAGTCAAATTTTTACATAGGGGTCTGGATACTTCCATTTCTGGCAGATTATCTACAGCAACTAAAACTTGGACAGGGTGATTGATCTATCAAATCAAATGCAAAAGAAAAAGTGGTGCATGGACCTAGAGTAATCAGGTAGGACTCATCTACATTGCATTGCACAGTATTTTATTCTTTTAATAAGTAAATGTCAGGAGTGTACCCAAAAAAATGCAACTATTCACTCTAAATACTTATCAAATGTAAAAGATACTGTAATATAGCCTTAAAACACAGTTCGCTGCACTGTATTTACCACCTCTTCACAGTTCCATTAGTTTACCTTTCACAGCTAGAATATAAGACATTCCCACGTCGACTGGCCACAGGTCTGCCAACCAGAGCGAGACAGTCAGTGCAGTGGACTGATTTGTTCAAATGTCTGAATGCGCCATAAGATGCAGGCTCGCTGCCCCTCATGTAAAATCAGTGCCAGCAGTGTAACCAATATAAACATTATGACAAGTTTCAGGAATAGAGATCATCTAGATACTCCTCCCCATTTTTAAAAAGACTATAAAAGAATGCGCACACACGGGAGGATGATTGATAAAGCTAAGTAAGCAAAAAAAAACAAAACAAAACCACAAAACCTTGTTAATTTGGGAAGGTTTTCAGAAAAGGGGTGTGACCTAACAGGGCATCACACTTAGTTGCTTTAAATGTAAGCCATAAGCTAATAAATGTTACAGCTCATTCACATGTAATTTTTCTCGTACAAATGCGAGCAATGTTTTTCACGAGTAGTATTTGTACATATGAAAGTCTAAGGGGCTGTTCACAAGACCAATTGTCTTCTCAGTGCTGAATTGCAGAGACCTGTCCAAAATTGATCGAAGTGTCAGATCAAAATCTGCAAGTCAATGGGTCCATGGAGAAAAAAAAAAATATTATTTCAGCAGGGTGCTGTGTGTTTTTTCACAGACTGAATTTGGGGAGTAAATGGATGGGGAAAGTTTCTCCCATCAGAGAAAAACTGATGCAACTCTGGTAAATCTGGAGAATTTTTAAAATGGTTTACAAGACGTCATTCTGCTTTTTTTCACGTATGAGGAAAGACTGATTTTTATCCGTGACATCAAACAGCATGCACTACGTTGATAATCTGGCACATTTTATGGCTGTTTCAGACAGTGTAAATGTAGATGAGAGACAGTATTGCAAAATCACCCTGGTTGCAGAAATCTCCATTCCTGACAGTTTCTGGAGCTTGTGCTTACATTTCTGCAAGTCCCATTTTGATGAAAGGGACACAGCACATTAAGCAACAACTCTGCACTGTGCTAATTTACCCTAATAAGGGTCAAAGTCTTTGAGGATCCTGGAGCTTGTATGCCTAAAATCTATCAAGTCAAATTTAAACCTTGTAAATCAGAATTATCTTTTCAGAATGCTACACGCTATAGTTTGCTATAGGTAAAGAGCAGGCAATTTCTGTACCACTCTGGGCAGGCAACGTTTACTGTAGAACACGAAGACTTTCTACTATTGTTTGCACAGTAAATCCACACATGTTCAGTATTCTTTATTTGGAAAGATTAAAGGTTTAAGTGAAACATCTTGAATAGCACAATTATCATACACATTCTTTACAATCTCACAAAGCAATATACAAGCAAATTACATTTTTTTACTTACATTTTTTTAACAAACTGAAAAGCTTGAAAAACATGGACATTACAGCATGGAGAGAAACAATTCACTAACCAAACTTTTAAAGTATATACAAAATATCAAGAAAAAAAAAAGTTAAGGAAAGAATGAGTAGGGGCTGTAGTAGATGTAGTCTTATCTCCTGCCTTTGTTATCTTCTTTTACTTTCCAGATAATCAACTCCATACATGCAGTAGCATCTTCAGTTGAATCATGACCACCAACTAGATAAGAAATAAAATGAAAACTGTTTAAAGAAAACCTGTTGGCTTATTCATGCAGCCCAAACTACAAGAGGCATAAATATGCTTTACACTAGAATTCTGCAACCTTTCATAAAAAGGTTACTTTAAAATAAAGGCCAGAGACAAGGAATGTCCATTCTTTCCTTATGTGCGTGTATAGCGAGACTAGTACTGTGAATTAAGGTGAGATACGAGGCAGGGAGTAGCTGGCAGGGGACAAGGTAGAAGAACAGCGCTGACCTACATTCACAGGTCTCTCTATATTGGTATGTAAAGGTAAACA